>NC_137147.1:2400000-4800000 GCF_951394435.1 Stenella coeruleoalba | reverse complement strand
ATCACACACAAGTATTTGTCCATGGTGCCAGGACGCTGTCTTACGTTGTTCATGGTTCCAGAAAGCTGTCTTGCATTTTAACACATTGTCCATGTTTGGTTACTATAAACAGCAAGATGTAATGGAAAGGACACATGCTCTGGAGTAAAAGGGAGATCTGGGTTTGTAAGTGAATTTGGCCAGTTAACTTCTCTGAGCCTCAGTTTTCCCCCTCTGTGAAAAAGGGATTTTATACCTAATTCCCTTCCATCTTGTCAGAGAGCTAACTGGGTAGGAAAACACCCATCGTAGCACTTGGCACTCAGTAATGGCAGCTGTTATAAATTGAGACCTGTGCAGAGTAGAAGAAAATAATTCATGAGGCTTTCCAAAATTCTGAACTTCATTTCCTCATTGGTAAGATGAAGGTGGTGGATGACATCTGAAATTATTAGTCTATTTTTGGTCTAACACATATTAACTTACATTCACAGGACACAGTCCTATGAGTGCAACCTGGATTTTGGCAAAATGTAAAATTGGTTGGGGAGAAATAAAGTATTATACAGTCATCCCAGGTTGTCCGAGGGGGAATGGTTCCAGGATCCCACCCCCATACCAAGGACAGACGCTCAAGTCCTTTAGCCCGTGGGTTCTGCACCCACAGATTCAACCAGCCGTGGATTTCTACGATTGTGGGTGTTTAATTCCGCAGATGCAGAACCTGCGGATGCAGAGGACCGACCATGTATTCTCATGGTTGTTACTGTCACATCAGAATGAGCTGGTGTGCAGGCCCCGAGCTTCACAGGAAAGCTTATCAGAATGTGAGTGAGTGAGGTGTAGCTTTGGGTCTGTCCTGATTTGCAGAAGCAAGTCCTTCACGCAGGGCAGTGCTTTAACTTGTGTCAATCGCAGGCTGTCGGCTGTAACGCTCACAGTGACCACGCACCACACACAGCGCTGGCTCCAGTGCACCTGGCACTTCTGTGAAAATTAGGAGGCTCCTTTCAACATTTATATTCCTCAGTAATAATAATTACACTCCCTATAAACTGTACAGATCTTACTGTCCAACATAAAATACCAGTGTTTTTGATGTCCTAAGCATTCCCGTTTTCCAAGATACATTAATTTAGTTAATAATAATCATGTGTTCTGTGTTCATAGAAACTGTTATTCCTGAGAGTGTCACTTTTCGTGCTCCTGTATCTCCTTTTCTTTGGAAATGGCCGTGAGAGTCAACAGTTTCTCTTGTGACATTGTAGACTTTTATCTTAGCATAGTTAACATTTTAAAATATTTTGCTTGCAATGAGCCACAGAATTTTAACAGCCCTTATTAATCTTTGTACCGACAAAACTTTCATAAGAACAAAAGCAATATATGGCAATGTAATATTCACTTTATATGTTATTGATTGTAAGTGAATATTAACAGTTATACTGTGATTTGTGTCATAAGGAAGTATTTATTAAATTTAAATAGGGAATCGCCAATAACATTCTGATAAACAACCTGTACTATCTAATGTCGCCAGTAGACTAATCCAAGAGAGGTTTTTTAAAATTTTTTTTAAAAAATGTTTTATATCAGACAGAAAAACAACTACTGTTTGTAATGCATAGTTTATGTTAGATGTTGCTAGACTGATAAAATGTTTCAATTATCCAACTGGTTCCTCCTTTGTAATTCTGACTGGAATAGCATATATCAACTTTGTAAGCAAGACACTTTGTTTCCATCAAAAAGTTGTTGCAGTATGAGCTGATTTTGTTAGAACAAGAAGTGTTTCAGCCATCTGCTGGAAACCTTGTAACACACAAATAAACTGCCCATCTCTGGAGTAAACAAATATGAAGAAAGCTTCAAAATTATGAAGACGTCTGCCACATAAAAGTGTTCCCTTAGATCCCCTTCTGTGTTGTGCAACTGGCTGCTTTATCCAGGCCGTGAAGTTCAGAACCCTAAGCGGAACTCTCAGCTCCATCCTTCTTTAAGCTCTAGCGTTCAATGAGGCAGTCTTGTTTTTTTTAATTATTTTATTTAAGTAGAGTTGATTTACAATGTTGTGTTAGTTTCTGCTGTACAGCCAAGTGGTTCCGTTATATATATAATATATATAATTATAATAATATAATATGTATATTCTTTTCTATTATGGTTTATTACAGGGTATTGAATATAGTTCCCTGTGCTATACAGTAGGTCCTTGTTGGTTATCCATTCTATATACAATAGTTTGTATCTGCTAATCCCAAACTCCCAATCCATCCCTACCTGCCCCCGCCCCCCCCCGCCCGCCGCCCCCGGCAACCACAAGTCTGTTCTCTATGTCTGTGAGTCTGTTTCTGTTTCATGGATAAGTTCATTTATGTCATAGTTTAGATTCCACATATAAGTGATATCATATGGTATTTGTCTTTCTCTGTCTGACTTCACTCAGTATGATGATCTCTAGGTCCATCCGTATTGCTGCAAATGGCATTATTTCATTCTTTTTTATGCTGAGTAATATTCCATTACACACACACACACACACACACACACACACACACACACACACATCTTCTTTATCCATTCATCTGTCGATGGACATTCAGGTTGCTTCCACATCTTGGCTATTGTAAACAGTGCTGCTGTGAACATAGGGGGTGCATGTATCTTTTCGAATTATAGTTTTGTCCAGATATATGCCCAGAAGTGGAATGGCTGGATCATATGGCAACTCTATTTTTAGTTTTTTGAGGAACCTCCATACTGTTCTCCATAGTGGCTGCACCAATTTACATTCCCACCAACAATGCAGGAGGGTTCCCTTTTCTGCACACCAATGAGGCAGTCTTTTGATTGACACCTCAGGGTCCTCAAGGCTCAGCATTGCTTTTCTTTTCCTTTCGCATCACTGATGGTGGAATGTAAATCTTAATCTTCAGCCTGGGTTCAAGGTCCTTCATCTACTGGCTCCTCACCCTGTCTTGTACCCTGATATCCACAGCTTCCAACACTAGCTCTTACTTTCCCCCAGCAGGATTTATTTTCCTTTTTGTAGTAATCTATTTATTACACAAGTAAACATGGGTTTTAGGATATCCAAATGTGCAAAACAGAGGAAAGGAAAATCCCCTATTATCTCAGCACTCAGAGAACTCACAGCTACCATTTTATTGTGTTTCCATCCAGACTTTATTTCTAGGGTGTTGCATGTGTGTAGGGTATACTTTTTACATAAAGAATATTCTTCTGCGTACATTTTTTAACCCTCTTTTTCATTTGCTGTATGAGCATGTCTTTGTGTCAGGAAATATACTCTGACAACGTTATTTCAGATGTGGATCATTATTTATCTAGGCGAATGCACTTTTGTTGGACGTTTGGATACCAACAAGGCTTTTCTAGTCCTGTCAGACCAGCCCAACGTCTAGAACAATGCCCAGCATACAGTGGGTACCCGATAAACATTTGTTGAACAACTCGTTTTACCCCAATCAATATAACAAAACGAGTGTAGACGGATGGGGCATTATAGCCGTAACCAAATTTTAATCCCAGCTCTGCCACTTTCGTTGTGTGACTGTGAACTAGTTACTTAACCTCTTTGGGGTTTCCCTCAGCACCAGTAAAAACCAGTACCTACCTCTCAGGGCTGTTGTGCGGATTAAACAAGATGGTGTGCGTAGCGTGGGGCTGGCCGACGTTGGTGCTCCGTAGATGGTGTGAGTACTGATGTTTGCCTTCTCCCTCCCAGAGTCGGAGCTGATGTTTGTACACCTTTGCTCACCCCACTCCCCAATCTTGAGTGCCTCTCTTTTCTTTTTTTGCGGTACGCGGGCCTCTCACTGTTGTGGCCTCTCCCGTTGCGGAGCACAGGCTCCGGACGCGCAGGCTCCGCGGCCATGGCTCACAGGCCCAGCCGCTCTGCGGCATGTGGGATCTTCCCGGACCGGGGCACGAACCCGCGTCCCCTGCATCGGCAGGTGGACTCTCAACCACTGCGCCACCAGGGAAGCCCTTGAGTGCCTCTCTTTATTGGGACATTCCAGAATTCTCCAACTCCCATTTCTGATCTCACCCCAACCTGAAAAGGGAGGAATCAGAAATTCTGAAGATTTCTCTCACCTTACTCATACCCTTTCCCAGCACTGTTTGACTCACTGAGCACCTACCATGTGCAGGACAGAGCGTAAGGCTTGGCGGGAAGTGGGAAGGAAAAGCCCACGAAGACTCATCCTCTCAACAAATACGAATGACACCCACAACTGAAGAGGGCCAATGTCCTTCATTTCCAAAGGTCACAACACACACCAGCAAGGGAAAGGACAGTTAGCTCAATCGGAAAGTGGGTAAAAGGTTTGAACAGAGACAGTTCGCTGAGAAAGAAATACGAGTAGCCAATTAACTAAGGAAAAGATACTCAAACTCAGTCTTTATTAAAGAAACCCAGATGAAAGTAAGAAGATAGCATATGTAGAAAAATCTTTTTTTTTTTTTTTTTTGCGGTACGCGGGCCTCTCACTGCCGTGGCCTCTCCCGTTGCGGAGCACAGGCTCCGGACACGCAGGCTCAGAGGCCATGGCTCACGGGCCCAGCTGCTCCGCGGCATGTGGGATCTTCCCGGACCGGGGCACGAACCCGTGTGCCCTGCATCGGCAGGCGGACTCCCAACCACTGTGCCACCAGGGAAGCCCCTAGAAAAATCTTTTTATTGTAGTATTAGAAAATCAAACAGATACCAAAACCAAACAAATGCAGAGCTTGATGAATTACACTTTTTAACACTTAGTAAGTGGAGGTTTGTCCCTTGTCCTAAGTGGCATATGTATGTGTCTGGAAACTTGGCAGGAGAACTCCAGCTAATCCTTCAGGATGCCCCTTTCTCTGGGAAGCCTGCCTGAGCGCCCTGGTGTGAGTTAGCTGCCTTCCAGATTGCTTTGTTCCTGCCCATTAACTTTATCTGTAACTGTAACTCCTCCCTCCCCACCCCCCAGGGGCTTCCCACACATTCCGCCCCCCCCACCCCCGCCCCCTTAAGCTTTGGGAGGGCAGAGCTGTGTCATTTTTTCTTCTTTATATTCCTAGCACTTTGCACAGTTCTGGCACACAGTAAGTGCTCAATAAACATTCGCTGAATGAATGAAAGGATGTTACCTATATACTGTACTTAGATTTTAAAACCATAGTCATTTAAGAACTATGCAAACAGCACCACCTATTGGTAGATGATTTTAACACTACATTTTGGATTCCGAAACGTTGGAAATTAGGTGATTTAAATGAATCTTTTTTTTTTTTTTTCAAATGAAAAGATTGTTTCACTCCTTAAGCCAAGGGGTCATTTAGTTTTTAACAAATGTTAAAATAATAAGTGCTGGTATGGTATTCTTTATTTTGTTTTAGTTTTGAGGCTATTAGGTGAAGAGCTCAAAAGTACATACATGTATTGATAGGTTATTGTCAGTGAAATTAGGAGGAAGAGGGAAGTAATATTAATTAATAACCGTGTGTTAGATACTTTGTCACATGTTATATACGATCCTGCCGGTACCCTATGCCTCACAGTGGTTTTAGTCCCATTTTTGTAGATGAAAGAATCTAAAGTTTATGGAGGTAAAATGATTTGCCCAAATAAAACACGAATCCAACTGCCTTCAAAATCTGTGCTCCTGGGACTTCCCTGGTGGTGCAGTGGGTAAGGCTCCGCGCTTCCAGTGCAGGGGGCCTGGGTTTGATCCCTGGTCAGGGAACTAGATCCCACATGCTGCAACTAAGAGTTCACATGCCACAACTAAGGAGCCCGCCTGCCGCAACTAAGGAGGCCTGGAGCCGCAACTAAGGAGCCCGCCTGCTGCAACTAAGGAGCCCACGTGCTGCAATTAAGGAGCCCGCGAGCCTCAACTAAGACCCAGTGCAACCAAAAAACAAAAAACCCTGTGCTCCTTCTGCCACGTTAAACTGGAAGTATTGGTTGGAAATGTCTATGAAGCAGTAGTTTTTGTCCCCAGTAGCAACTTCTAAATATTTTAAATAGATGGTTCCTGAATGACCCTACTTGGAGTTAACAGCTGCTTACTTAAGGGCAATTTATAAAAAGAATCATTGTTTACGTAGCAGAGTATCTTGACTCCCAGCAGGGATCACATTTCATCAAGTGAAGTCATTTTCAGAAGGAGTCATGGTATGTATGCCGAGAGGTACCATTTTTGTAGATGAATAAGTTGCAGGGAAAAAACATGTTTGACTTTGGAACGGTCTCCTCCTCGATCAGGCCTTATTAATCATTTTGTAAAGCAAGTATCTCTGCTCGGAAGCATTTGGCCACTGTCAGTCTGCCCTAATTCCCGTCTCCAGAGCTCCCTGTTACATGCGTCACCCATGTGTCGGAGACCGGCTTTCAGGACCTTGGGGTAAATTAGTAACAGATACGAATGTGCTAAGCGCGGATCCCACCGCAGAGGAGCAGTGCAGGGAATACTCGTTGCATCTGAGTCTGAACGAGTTCTTGGCTGGACTCTCCCCCTTACAAACACCCAGCCCACAGTGAGTCATCTGAGTGATATCAGATGAAGGGGAAACAGCCACTTTTGACAGTCCCGGCAACCAGAGTCCACAGTGAACGTTTTCGGGGATAACATGTCACTTAGGTGATTATAGCTGCTTCATGGTGTGAGCTCACAGCTCCGGGTGGGAGTTTTTCTTTGGGCCAACTGTCTGGTTTCCTCCTACTGCCTCTAGATCCAGCTACTGGTCTGGTGAAGGCTCCAGGCTTCCTCACGTCCTCCGTGACCCCCAGGTACTGCTTCTAGTTAGGAGAGTCTCCCGAACCTTCCAGCTTTAGGGAGTGTACAGCCAAGCTCTTTCAGCAAATCTCCTTCCTGCCAAAAACAGAGCAGTAAAAAGACCTGCACTGGATTGCACCGTGGCTCATTTTGGAGATATTGGGCCCAGCAGCCTGAGGCCGGAATAGCCAGGAGATGAGGGTTTGCTTGCCAGAAGGGAAATCCTTTCTCTCCTCTGGGCTTACTTCAGTCCTGGGCTTCAGGGTGGGGAACATCTGCGCTGACTCCAGACTCGGACAGGGATGGATGGAGCCTCATTCTGGTCCCAGAGTTTATTCACTCTCCCCCCGCCCCCAGGAACCGCACCCTGGCGGCAGAGGCAGTGCCAAGTCCCCCACTTCAGTTTTCCATTTAGCCCATTTAAGGAATGGGTGCCCAGGGACAAATTACACCACACCTTGAGAGGCAGTCGTCTCCCGTTCCAAGTGAGCTCACAAGCCGAGCGTGTTTCCAGTGTGCTGGGTCTGAAGGGCCCACGCTCAGCTCTATTGACGGTGAGTTCAAGATCGGACAGGTGATGGGCACGCGGCTGCCATTCACTGATGTTGACCTGGGGCCACGGCATCTTTAACTTTGGATCCTCGTCATCACATGTTCTGTGGGTTTGCCCTTCTGTCAATCGTTGGAAAGATTTGTTGTCATTTTATAGGTTTGTATTTATCAGACGTGCATGTGTGAGTTGGAATAGTACCTTTTCCCAGGCTTCTTGCCTTTCAGGAGGGTGGTATGTGGGCAGGAATCGTGGGTTCTAAAGTAAGGATAGTATATCTTTCTATAAAAATTGAACTTTCTAAAATAACGAAGCCTAGCGATAGTATGTTTTCTAAATACAATACCTGTATACCCAAAAGGTAAGGCATAGTTTAGAGCAAGGTGTAAAGAACTATGAGAACTTCAGTGCCTGGTACCTCTCAGTGACCTTTAGCTGTTAACACTTAGCTGCCTTTTTCTGGTCTTTTAACTGATCTTTCATCCATCTTCTTCAACATCAAAATTCCACTGGCTTCCCTATATTTGAAGTTCAAATTCCCCTATGGATGTTCTCTTTCTAAGAGGAACATAGTCTGTAATTGCTCTTTTCTATCTCTAGGGAGGGTTCCAGATTGCTTATGTCTGTTTCATGGACTTGGCATCTTTCTGCTTTTGTGATCAAAGTCATGATGGAAAAATAACATTCCTGTCTTCTAATTCCCTGCCTGGCTTACCTAACCAGTAGGTTTGCTTTGTAGTCTTCTGTTTTAGCTTTTCCTCTTGTGTCCTTGCCCTGCCTGTGAATCTAATAAGATATAAAAGTTGCAGTTAAGACTTAACGCTTCTGCTTAGAAAATCACAAGAGTGTCACTCCCCCCAACGACGAGAACAAGCCAGGTGAGCCCGCCGTAGAGCCGAGGTCACCGAGTGATATGACGAACTCCAGCCCCGAAAGTGACAAGCCCCTCTTAGGAGGGACTGCCCTGGCCGCCGTGATCTTCCCTTGTCTGGCACGAGGTGACAGTCTTCCCACAGGCGGCTGTCAGGTTGTCACGGGGAGGGCTGTGCCCTCCTGCACTTGGGGGGACTCCCCATGCAGGCTCGTCCTGTGGGATGATTGCCCCTAGGGATGACCTCAGTCTCTGGTGGTGTGAACCTGAACACGGTGGGGTTCTGGTTTCCCAGGTGCCGTCATGGGGGGTCTCGGCCTGGCCAAGGCCCACAGTGGGGATCCCCACATGTCCCAGGATGTGGCCACACCCTGACATTCCTTATTCTTCCCTCTCTCCCACCCCTTCATCTTCCCCCCGCCCACCCCGTACCCATCCCTGCTGGGAGCTGGACGCTAAAAGCTCTCTCCCCAAAGCCCCTGTGGCAGGAGTTTGCTAGTTTTAAGTAAGTTCTTCAGATAATCTGCCAGAAGAGAAGGAAAACAAACCTTTCTACACGTTTAGGCAGGGCTGTTCCCGTCGTGATGAGCCACATGTGTTCCGTCTCCAAACCTTTATCTGCTCTCATAAAAAGCACATCTTTGGTGGTAAAGTCGGGATTGTCGTCTCTGGCACCTGGTTTTGGACACTTCTGCTTACGTTCCTCCTCTTTGCAGTTACATGGTTTTGTTTTTCTTTTTAACAGCATCCGTGTGACAAACTGCGGCAGCTAGTGGGGTGTGGGGTCTTCTGTGAATGAGACTAACCACCACCCCCAGCCTCCCTTTACAAACTGGTTTGGTTTTCTCTCCACAGCAAACCCAAGGAGCCGGTCTTCAGCGCAGGTAAGGCTGATTGAATGTTGGTGCGGGCGTCCCTCAGTCACCTCAGGACTTGAGGGGCGATAAGAAGTAGTTATTCAGGGGCAGCTGGGACGGGCAGAACATGGGGGTCCATGTGGCAGGACTGGGGGCTGAGCGCTCACTGTCAGCCTGTACCTGGGGGTCTGATGGCTCACGTCATACAGAGACCACCCAGAAAATGGTCATAAAGACTAAACCCTTTACTCACCCCCTTTAAACCGATTCAAGATACATCCATAAGGAGGAAGAGTGAGATGCCATTATACTGAAACAAAAGTTCTAGGTTAAGAGACTCCTGTTGCTTTGTTATCTCTTCCTTACTAATGGGGCTCCCCCCCCATCATCAACATTTACATTTCTCTGAAGGGGAAAGTTTCTGATGCATCCAGTTATAACTTTGTCTAAAAGCAACTTTTTTTTTCTTTTTCTGCCTTTGATTTCCTAAACTGCAAACTAATAGTTCATATATATCTTTCTATATGTCTTTTCTAACACATTTTATAATAAGGGAGCTGCTATTTTGAGAATAGTAACCTTATTTGAAAGTGTGTTTAAAAACGCAAAATCATTGACAAGTGTGCAACGGGTTAAATAAATTCATTTAATTTTCCAAGGTTTTTTTCCCCCTTAAGTGCACAATTGAAACATGAAAGTCGGACTTTCCTATTTATCCGCATGTGCTTCAGTATTCATTTCGTTTTCAAGAAGCATGAAATTACTCACTGAAAATGTAATCACCCTAAGCCTGCAGAGCTAGGTCTGGAGTGCACTTGTCAGAATCCCCGAAATGTGTCCAGGTTTTTCTAGCAGGGGGCCGGGAGCCTCTCGGCCTGAGGGCTCGGGAGTGCTCCCGGGCAGGCCAGTCACTCTTGCAGTGCCCCATCGTCTCTTTACCCAGCACTTCTGTCTCTGTCTCCGAAATCACAAGGGAAACGCCGGGTGACACACTGCAAAGGTAGGCGGCATTTCTGAAACCTCATAGCTCTCTGAGCAAAGCTGTGACCCAGGCTGCAGAAACTCTTTTCATACAGGCCAACAGATAGTCTCCTTGTATGAAAATGTTTTTGTGATGCAAACCACTTTGATTCGTTGGAAGTTAAAAGCATTCCTGAGCATTTACTTGGGTGGGTTTTAATGAGCAGCTATAAATTGGATCTTGATGGATTATTGGCTGATTATAGGAACTCTTTTTAAAATCTGTATAACCTTAAGAGAGCTATAGGGCAACCCCTGGATGCCCCACTGTTTGAAACCTGCACTGCTGCTGGCCGCTCCCTCTAGCACCTTTGGGTTTGGTGGGTGTGTGCTGTTATCCTAATATATGCCTGAAAAAAAAACCCCAAAAAACAAAAAAAAAACATTGCTTTCCCTTGCTGCGTTTTTCATTTTACTTGTAGAATGTCTGACTTACCAGTACAAAACAGTGCCAAGGCTAACTCCAGCGCTTTTTTGCCCAGTCCGGTGACGTAGAACTGCCCAGTGAGCAAACCTCCACCATAAGGACTTTACCAGCACATAACAACCATATACTCAAGTAGATGCTTCACTTACGTTGATCATATGCAGCCCTACTAGGCTTCTTGTGTGTGCTGTGGGATGGCATCGTAGTCCCTTTATTCGGAATCTGCATTCCGTGATTCCCCTTACAAAGAGAATTAACGGAATCGCTTGTCACTTAAGCTGTCACACCCACCCCTCCTTGTCCCCCTTCTGTCGGTCTGCTGGGTGCTTTTAGGGTCTGCAGCTGAGGTAGCCACACTGTCTGATGAGCTGAGACTTGGGTGAGGGATTAAGGAAGGGAAGAGGTCAGCTGAGGCGAGCATGGGTAGAGGCACGGAGTGGTGTGCAGGCGGCAGAGAGAGAGAAGGTTCCACGGGGTGGGGGGCAGCTGTGGCCAGTGAGGTCACGTACGGGAATAGCAGGGCAGGGCAGTTAGAGCTTTGG
Source organism: Stenella coeruleoalba (assembly GCF_951394435.1). Lineage (NCBI taxonomy): Eukaryota > Metazoa > Chordata > Mammalia > Artiodactyla > Delphinidae > Stenella > Stenella coeruleoalba. The sequence continues at coordinate 4,788,978 of NC_137147.1, read as the reverse complement.
GTCCAGCAGGTAAGAGAGTGGGAGAAGGATTCTGAATCCATTGTGGGCCTTGACAGGTTTGGCAGCAGCATCTAGGATGACCGGGGCGGGGGGCGGGGTGATGAGAAGGCCTGCAGTGCCGTGGGCCTCAGATGGGCTAGTCCCAGCGGAGCTGGGGAGGCGGATCACAGAACAGAGCAGCTGGCACGCTGTGTGCAGGAGTGAAGAGTGTATTGCATGCATTTATGATCTGAATTGCACGCACACCATAACAGAAAAGTGGGATGGCCTCTCAACTTCCAGGCAATGTTGCATGTGGCATTGTTTGCAAATCCTTAGGAATAAGACTTACAAAACTAATTTGTAAATGTGGTACTTACGACACTATAATTACTTTATGACTTCCTCAGCAATTTCCTCTCTGCGGAGGATTTTTCTGTTGAGTGATGTACAGATATCCGTGGTCCCAACTGCCCAATTTAAATGCCATTAAGACCCAGTCCTTTGATCTGCAGTGAAGCATCAGAATGCAGTGAGTTCTGAATCAGAACAGAATTCATCAAGAGCTCACAAGACATTTTCTTTGGTCTTATTATATCCTGAAAACTGTAGCCAGAAAACCCGAAGTCGTTTCTTTTTAAAAGTCCAGGAGTTGCCCCTTGTCCATATGTTATTGGGTTTTACTTTCATCCCTATAATTTATCAAAACATCATAAGTTATTTTGTTATTAAAAATGTTTGTTTAGGAAAGGTTTATTTCCCAGTTTCTCTCTCTAATGGGTCTTTTGTTCTCTGGTTTCCTATTTCTAGCTTTTCTTTGAGCATTTTCCTCCTGCATGCATCCTAGCATGTATTTCTGCTGATTTTGTGTTCTTTACACTTGAAAGAAGTGTCCAGTGTAAAAGATACATAAAGACACATTTTTACATTGCGCTATAACACACCAATTTAAATATTGAAAGATATTTTATGAATTTTGATACTGACATTGTATATACATTGAACTCAATAAAGAATTTAAGTGGATTTCTTGTGTTAGTTGTAATTTTTTGGGGGGGTGGCATTTTTCCCCCTCCTGATGATGAAACGTAAGCACTAAAATCTCTCATGGAAAATAATTGTGGGAATCCAGTTCTTTCCTGCCTTTTACAATTTCTTACATTACTTAAGTAAGCAGAATGTCAAAGGCAAACAAGATGAAAAATTTTGTTTCAAACCGTTTGTGTTTTAGGTAGTTTTCCCTAGGACTTTAACCAGAAAGGACATAAAGGGCAAAGTTTCTGCTTTCCCATTGAAAGGCTAGAGAAAATATAACCTTTTTTCAGGTACGCTGGGCACTGAGGTATCCTACTGACCTCTTTGTTCTCTTCATAGAAGAAGGATATGTAAAGATGTTTCTTCGTGGACGCCCCGTTACCATGCACATGCCCAAAGATCAAGTGGATTCTTACAGCTTGGAAGCAAAAGTAGAACTACCAACGAAGAGACTTAAGCTGGAATGGGTGTATCCTTTATTCGTTGATTAAGTCTTACACGAAGTACTCAGTCGATGAATGCTTTTATCGAAATTCAGCTGTAGAAAATCATGTAACTAAACCATGCTGGCACAAAGTTTTTAAACCCAAAGAAAGAAAGAGGGGTACCCTGGAAGGAAAGACTAGCATTGCCCCCTCCGCCAAGTAGGGACTTGGCTAACCTTGGGGCCTAACTTCGAGTTAACACCGACTAATTAAAGAAGGAACATGAGGATGAACCCAGGACTAAATGAAGGAAATACAGTGTATGGCTTATATTAAATGGACATGTAGCACAGGTAGGATACCCTTTACAGAAAAGCAAACGAAAAAGCTCCCACAAAATCTAAGCCACAAAAATCTGAGTCAGCCGTATGACTAGCGTTCTTGAAATAAAGCTGCTGGAGCCTTCATAGTATGAGATTTGGGAACATGAACGAGCTTCCGAGAAGAAAAAAATGAAAGGCAAGAAAATAGAGCCCGTGAAAGAGTTGGGTTTTTATTTTATTTTACTTTATTTTTTACTTTTAAAAAACATATTTTTTATTTTGTCTTGACGTACACGAAGCTATGGGTACAGGGGTCGAGACTGTCGTAACAACCTGTACTTGCTTCCAACGGGCGAGACTGTGTATTTCATCGCGTCCGTGGTCGTGCTGTACAATGTGGAGGAGCAGCTTCAGCGGCATTACACGGGCCATAATGATGACGTGAAGTGGTGAGTCCTCAAAACTGGGATTCCTCTGACACCTGTGGGAAGAGCATTGGCAGAAAGGGTTCAGTGATGGGATATAACTAAAGAGAAAGAAAGGGATCTGAGAAAATAGGATCTTTGGGGAAAACTCTTCTTTGTGTTCTGGGTAGCCTGCTCTCTAAGACACCTTTTTAGTTTTCTATCCTTATAACACATCATCTTAACCAACCATGTTACCTAAACAAATAGCTCTAACAGACCCCTATCTGGAGGCCTTCTCGTGCTAACGGCTTCTAATTTGAGTCTTTATTTTTTAATAAAAATGTTTTGCCTCATGTGTATGTCTGGGTCTGCTATTCCTATAATTCATTTATACCTTTGGTAGCGATTTTATGTATCTGGAAAAGATGATGGATGAATAGATGGATTTATGTATTTCTATTTATCCTGACTCCCTGGTCAGTTATTAAAATGCTGTTGGAAAAAGATGATGCTTTTGCTATTTGATATACTCAAATGACTTCTTAATAAAGATTGTATACTAATGAAGTGGTTCTGAGACTGAAATGGTATTTCCCAAGCAGAGGGTGCTTTTTCTTTGAACTTGAAAATTCTCTATAGGTAATGGAATTAAGATGAAACGAAATGAGGTGCTTAGAGAATTTATCATGACTGTAAGAAGTTAGGCACTGTGTATATCTTACTTTTAAATTTTTGACCAGATTGTATTTGATCAAGGGAAGAGTGAAGCTTACCTTTAAACGGTAGATGTTTTTTAAATATCTCTTTTCAGCCTTGCAGTTCATCCTGATAGGATCACGATAGCCACAGGACAAGTTGCAGGCACATCTAAGGATGGAAAAGTGAGTTCTATTTTAATATTTTTGTAATGAACTGGTAACACAAAATAATTTTCTGAAAATTTTGCTGACGAATGAGCCTGCTTAGATATAAAATGTCTGAGTACTTCTTAATCCCTCATTTGAATTTTTTATTGCAAATTAAAGTTCTTACACTGACTTTACAAACCCCTTGAGCTCACCTTAGTTTCAGCTAATTTTTAAATAGCATTGTTCTTGCCTAAGAATCCATTAACTCTTAAGATATTTATTTACACACGTGATGAACATTAAAATGTTAAGTACACATTTAATAAACAAAGTTAAAATCATAATAAATAATCATTTGAATTGGGGGCACGTTGCCTCTTCAGTGAATTTCAGACACCCTCTGCCATGAATTCCCTGTAATCATGACTTCAGCCCATGGAATTTGTGTCTGGGTGTCATCTATAAGGGCTGCTGGAAGGATTTTAGCCCAAATTCTGTAAGCACTTCAGCAAGACTTCAGTTTGTATCTTAAGGAATCAGAGAAGGAGCTAGTAGAATTTGACGAATAGAACAACTCAAAACTGGCTTCCACGTACTTATTTACCACAATCTGTGGTCATTGTCATGTCTTATCCAAAACTTCTTGTAACTTTTCTGATGTCCATTTTTGTATAGCATGTGTATCCATGCACAATGTATGATCTGAAACTAATTACATTAAGTTCTTCCATTTTTATCCTGAGTGCTACCATTTTTCAGAAAATATTTTAATAACATCAAATTTTAACTATGCTATTTTCCATTAAAATCCTATACTTGAAAGGAGGTAACAGGAACAACGGAAATCAGACTACTCTTCTGTAAACACAGAGGGAACAGGGTCTTCATCATCTTTTTTTTTTTTTTAACTGTTAAATGATCTTTAAAAGTTATTTGAAATTAGTAGTAAATCATTTGTTCCTCCCCTCTAGTGGCTTAACTGTGTATTTCAGTTTCTGGCCTTGAAATTGAATCAGAACCTTAGAGCCAGAGAAAATGTCATAGCTATCTGAACCATGCCTTGGCATTTACAAGTGGAGAAGTCTGGAGAGGCCGAGGGACTGTCTGCGGACGCCCAGCTACTTAGAGACAAGTCCAACCTAGAACCTACTTCACCCATCTACGGGGTACAATGCTAGTCCTTTTCTTGATAAACCTGCTGATTATTCTGTGATGTTTTCTTCTATTAAGGAAGAGAAAAATTAACATAGTTGAGAGGGTTTTGAACTAATCATAACAATTCTAAATTTTCGTTTGCATACAATCAATTTCCTGTGGGGCCCAAGGACGTTAAGCTCTTAATACCATTGGTGGCAACCATCGTGGTGAATTGAACCACGCTTGATCCTCAGTAACAATACAGACTTTGCAAGGATAACCCTTAAATGAGACTCCATGTTCTTCATCATTTTTCATTTTTAAAACTCAGACGCATTCGATACGCACATGAGAATATCACTTCCTGTGGTACAGTTATCAATAACGGGCTCTCCTGAAGTTAAATTGGCCCCGAGAGCCACGACCTCTGGGAGAGATTGGGAATGTTTTATTTATATTAAAAGGCAGAGTCCTCAAATGCATCAAAAAAAATTTTTTTTTGACAGCATTAAAGTATTCTCATAATTTCAAGGTAAAGATAAACTCGTAGACGCGGCACAGTGGGTGACTCTGCCTTGTTTTCTAAGCAGCAGTTGCCCCCAAACGTGCGCATCTGGGATTCCGTGACGCTGAACACGCTGCACGTCATCGGAATCGGGTTTTTTGACCGAGCCGTCACCTGTATCGCATTCTCAAAATCCGTAAGTACGAGCCCTGTGGGTATCGCAGCCTTTGTCCACAGGGAGGAGAGACTCAGCTCGAGGTGGAAGAGGGAGGGAGTTAACAGCCCGTAACTGCGCAGGTGCGTGTACAGATTTGGACTCCGAAACCCCCCGCCTCCCAGGTCCCCTCATTCAGAGGGCGCAGGCGCCGCCTCGGTGACACACGCTCCCAATCCGACATTTCCACGGTGATGAGAAGAGGCCCTGCAGCCACACGGTCTTCAGGCTCCTGGAGCAGTCTTGCCTGCTCTGGCCTTGAATTTCCCCTGCCTGTCTGTGCGGTCCCCAGCCGGCCTGGCTCGCTGCCTGGCCATAAGCAGGGGCTGGATGGACCTCGTGGTCTCCCAGGCTTCCTCAGGATGTGCCCGTTCAACAGAGCCACGCTTTAAAGCACTTGTTCAGCCAGTTCAGAAACATACATGTGTTCACATCAGTACACCGCGCGCCTCACCCCCAGTGCCCCCTCCCCTTGTACGGCCTTGCGGTAACCTGGTCGTCGCTCAGCGCAGACCTGTGCCCTGGAGCCGCAGATGCCTTCTCCTCCAGGGCGGGGGCTCTGCAGCCCCTAGGAGGCTGGTTCTAACAGAACCAGTGGTGAAGCGCACCCCCCAACCCCTCCCTCCCGCTCCTGTCCCTTGTCACCCCACATTCCCCTGCTCCCACTGTCTGTGTGCCCAAGTCATAAGTAGGTCTTGACGGTGGTGGGTAAATATTCTTTAATGAAGATGTAGCGGACTCTTTATTAAAAATAAAATTATGTTCCTTGTTAATCACTCTCAACCTAGTTTATTCTCAAATGTAGTCTTCCTGTGAATACCTTTTTCTTTTTCCAGAATGGAGGAAGCAACCTCTGTGCCGTGGATGACTCCAATGACCACGTGCTGTCCGTGTGGGACTGGCAGAAGGAAGAGAGGCTGGCGGATGTCAAGGTCTCTCTCCAAGCCTCATGTTGGGCTATGCTGTCCTTTTCCCATGTGGAGCCTTCCCCTGCTGGCCCCTGGCCAGCTTTCTGTGTCTCGGTGGGCTGTGGGCTCCGTCCCCGCCACAGCCCCTAGGCAGGACCCCTTCACCGAGAAGCCCTTGGGCCCCCACCCCTCCCCCCATTCCCAAGGCCTGGTAGGGTTTCTTCTTCTCATCACAGCGTCTATAAGGGTTTTCCTTCCTCATTTTACAGTCACCACCCTTTTAATTCGCTCCGTCGCTCATTTGCTCGCGTTCTCTCCGTCATCCACAAATGCCGAGTGTCCCCTTTGCACACGCGTGTCGAGGAGACACCGGCGCGATGGTGACAAGTGAGATGTGCCTCTGCCCAGCGGGAGGGCCAGGCAGGGAGCAGGGGCACGAGGAGGGCGGCACAGCCAGCACGGGGCTTGTCCCGAGCTGAGTGGACTCCGGAATGGGGTCCTCCCAGCGGTGCTCTTCCTGCAGTGGGACCCACTGGACTTTCCTTATGTCAGTGTACCTTCCTTGAGCTTTCTTATGCTCTCCTCCTGTTAAAACCATGATTGGATCTATTTTTATAGAACTGACTTCAGATTTCTCACCCTGGCATCCATTAACCGTAGATCACCTGACTTACCTAAGATTAGCATCACCACTGGACCACCTGACTTACCTAAGATTAGCATCACCATTGGATCACTTTACCTGCCTAACATTCGGAGCACCATTGGATCACCCCACTTACATAACTTTCTCCCTTGTTTGTGTGTGGGCTGCAGACCCTGTCTTCTAATAAGGCATTAAATAACTATTTTTATGCTGTGGCTATGCCTTCTAATAGTCTGCTCAAGTATTTAAGTCCTTGCCATGTCGCTGGGTTGGAAGCGGTCAGCGCAGGTTACTGTCCGGGTTTAAGAATGTATAACTGAATTATCAAGCACAGAGAGCCATCAGGGTCCGATTCATGGGACCAGGGTGCAAGTCGTGGAAATCAAGATAGCAGGGTGAGGGTGGTGAAGTGGTACCCAAAGAGCCAGATCCCCTACTGGATTCCAGGCTTGGTCGGCAAACCACCGGCAGAGTCCTGGGCATCCGTATCAGGAGGGACTCCCCAGACAAGCAGGGCAGCCAAAGTGGGCCAGGAGCGATGGAGCCGAATACGATCCAGACGCCGGGGCCCTTCCAATCACGCGATGGCGATGAACCTGCAATTCTTAGTTCCCCGGCCGCCCCTTCAGCCAGAGCTCACTGTGTGCCTGCTGTGTCCCAGTTCCTGTGAGTCCCCATACGGAAGGATGACCTCGTGGCCCCATCCTCAGGGCTCAGTGCAGTGGGGGAGACAGACGAGGAGGAGAGGGGTCGGCACGCACAGACACAAGTTCAGTGATTCCAAAAGACGAATTCGGTGGGAGAAAATACCAAGAGGCCTAGTGCTTACCTTGATGAATTATTTATTTGTGGTTCAGATTGTATTTATTTTCTTAAGTGTCTTCAGAGACTTGAGACATTTGATTGTCCTGTTTTGCACCAAGTGTTCTAATGAAGCTGTATTTGCCGCGGATTTCCACCCCACGGACACGAATATAATTGTTACCTGTGGAAAGTCCCATCTCTACTTTTGGACACTAGAAGGAAGCTCCCTTATTAAGAAGCAAGGATTATTCGAGGTAAAGTGAAATTGCATCTGTCGTTTTATTTTTCACCGATGGTACTTGCGGTCACCTAGCTTTTAAGGAAGCTTCGAGGCATCCCAGTGCTAGAATTTGTTTTAATGGGCAAATGCGGGGGTGTCGTGATAAAGACTGTTCCTGGAGATCCCTGGCAGAGCTGGGGAGCCCCTCGTGTCTCATGGATAACACTGGTGATGCTGAGAAGGAAGGATCAGCACAGGCAGAAGCACCAGGAAAGGACGCCCAGGGGCTGGGCCCTCGCCGAGGCCTGCTGGCTGCAAAGAGCGAGGAAGAAGGCGCCCAGGAGACCCCAGTGGGACTCTGCAGAGAGCGATGGGCAGTCTCTGTGCCATTTAGTCCAGCATCTGCGGGCCTTGCGAGAGCGCCGGGAGGGCACCTGCTGCCCTGTGGGCCCAGAGGCTGAGTCAGAGGATGCCAGGCCCATCCTTCAGGCCGTAGTCACGGCAACACGGCCCCTTAGCCTCTCCAACACCCTCCTCTGCTCGAACTGCCTTCAACCTGATAAGTAGCAGAAATCTCTTTACTTTAGACCAGATAATCTCAGGGCATAAGTTACGTAATGGTGGATAAGAATGAAAGGTACACAGTGTGGTAGCAGAAGCTGACACTATCCAGCTTGGGGTGACTGTGCTTCTAGATGGTATTAATACAAACAAAAGGATGTCTTGATTGTATATACGTATTCTTTTAAAATATTCTGCAGAAGCAAGAAAAGCCAAAGTTTGTCCTCTGTGTGACATTTTCTGAAAATGGTGACACCATCACCGGAGATTCAAGTGGCAACATCCTGGTATGGGGAAAAGGTAACACGTGATTCCTCCCAAAGCAGACATTTCTGGGTGATGTTATAAATATGAAGCCAAACGTGGCTCCTGTAAGAATTGTCTGTTAATATCATTTCCGGGTTTACTATTCGATTCCAAGGTACATAGGTACATACATGCGTGTGTGCGGGTGTAACTTGGAACCAAAACACTGGGACTGAGGAAAATGAGACTAGTAAGCTGTGGACTTCTGTCGCTCTAAAAGGCTCTTTAAGCCCAAGACATTATAATGGAGCTAACAGCTTATTTAGGAGATCTGATAACAACTTATAATGGTGAAATCATCGAAGACTGTTTATTTAGCTCTACAGTATTTAACTTCTCTGGTCCACATAGTGCTTGGCAGACGCTGACTGAGTGCTGTCTGAGGCAGCATGCTAGGTGCTGAGCAAACGTGAGTCAGATGGGCATCCCCGCCGTCAGTGGGCAAACAGTGTGGTGAGGAGGTCTCCTTACTCAGAAACATTTATTTGGTCAAGTTCAATGAGCATTTATTTATTGACTTTAAATTATTTCTTTATTTCTTTACTTATTATTTATTTTGGCTGCACTGGGTCTTAGATGCGGCATGCGGACTTCTTAGTTGCGGCATGCAGGATCTAGTTCCCCGACCAGGGATCAAACCCGGGCCCCCTGCATTGGGAGCTCGGCGTCTTAACCCACTGGACCGCCAGGGAAGTTCTTCAGTGAGCACTTATGAGTGCTTGCCATGTGCCAGGAAAAATGCACTATCCCTGTCCTCAAGGATCTTAGTATTTGAGTGGGGGGTGAAGGTGAAAACAGACCCATCAGTGTAATTTCAGATTAATATGGTGACCTTTGTAGTATCCTGCTACTCTGGGTGCCGTGGACTGTATGTATACATCAGTTCATTCCACCCTTAGAACAATCCCGTGGGATAAGCAGTAGCCCCATTACACCAAGGGGGAAACTGAGACAGAGCAGTTAAGTCACTTGTCCAGAGACACACAGCTCATTTCTCAGCCACATGTAGTCTGGCTGTACTCTTCACACACTATGCTTCGTGTTAGCATGTTTTCCTTAATTATTTTTTTCTTAGTTTATTTTATTGAAGTATAGTTGATTTACAACGTGTTAATTTCTGCTGTACGGCAAGGAGATTCAGTTATACATATATATCCTTTTTCATATTCTTTTCCATTATGGTTTATCACAGGATATTGAATATAGTTCCCTGTGCTATGCAGTAGGACCTTGTTGTTTACCCATCCTATATATAATAGTTTGTATCTGCTCTTCCCAAACTCCCAGTCTGTCCCTCCCCCCAACCCCCTCCCCCTGTTTTCCTTAATTATAAAGTAATTCAGTTCATGCTTGTCTGGTGCTCTGGGAACTTCTAGAAAGTGGATCCTTGATAGAGTCACACTGCAATGATGTTCTAACCGACAGTATCGCATTTTAAAACAAAAATGAAATGAGATGGGCAGAGGTGAGCCTTTGACGATGTCCTCAGCTTGGTCTTGCTGTGTTTAGGTACGAATCGAATAAGCTACGCAGTTCAAGGGGCCCACGAGGGCGGTATTTTTGCACTTTGTATGTTGAGGGACGGCACGCTGGTGTCGGGAGGAGGGAAAGACCGGAAGCTCATTTCTTGGGATGGAAACTACCAGAAACTTCATAAAACCGAGGTAAGACGGCAAGTCATGCTATTGACATTCGTTTTGAACGTTAAACTGTTATACTGACCAGTTTCCTTGTTTGAAATCTTCAGCTTACCGTTTTGAGAATTGTTTAGATAAAATTTTCCTAAATGGGGTAGTATTTTACCAAAATCACGAAGGCAGTTTAAGTACTAAAAGGAAATTAGGTTTATAAAATGTGAGGTGGTCGCGTTTCACATCTAGAATATTTTTATCAAAGACCCAATCTCACTTTTCCAAGGGAACATTTATCCACATTTTGATTCATCGTTAAAACGTTTCTTCTCTTTTCACTTTAATTTCCATCGTGTTACTTTGGAGACATTTTCACTTTGAACTAGTGTTCACTGAGTATTTACGTTGTGCGTGGCTGAGTGCCAACACCATCTCTAGAGCTCTGACCCCTTTTGGCATCTCCTTCGCCTCCTTATTACCTGGTTAGCAGACCTGGACTCCAACAGGAGCCGGAGGCAAGAAATTCAATATCCCTTCTACACACTCACTGAATTTTCACTCCCCCAGGCCCTGGGAAATTATGAGCAGACAGATATCAAGGTCGGCATCAATCCGAAGGTTGAGTTTCTTCCTCTCTAGCATAGCATGGACACCTTGTAGAACTTTTCCAACTTCTAAGTCAGACGCACACAGCACAGTTACATCAGAGAGCAGCGTGGCATGGTGCTCTGACAGTATGAGAATTTGGTTTTGTTGATTCCTGCTCTTCATAAAGGAAGGCCTGGGCTTCCCTGGTGGCGCAGTGGTTGAGTGTCCGCCTGCCGATGCAGGGGACACCGGTTCGTGCCCTGGTCCGGGAAGATCCCACATGCCGCAGAGCGGCTGGGCCCGTGAGCCGTGGCCACTGAGCCTGCGTGTCCGGAGCCTGTGTTCCGCAACGGGAGAGGCCACAACAGTGAGAGGCCCGCGTACCGCAAAAAAAAAAAAAGGAAAGCCTTCATCTGAGTTTTGGAAATCACCTTCCTTTCATGGAGACTTTAATTGCGGTAGCATTTTTTTATAATAAGATTTGACCAGCATTTGATGAACCAAGTTACATTATAATCATAACAAATACTCCAAAGTCTCACCTAGTTTTATAGAAGATACTCATCGTTTTTAAGTATCTGTAAGTCCTCTTCATTAGCGTGGATTGTTACCCACTTTCCTCCAGTCTGTGCAACAGAGCGCGCTGGAAGTAGACAGTTTGTATGAGGACAGGCTGCGCCTCACCATCGCAGAACCGCAGTGCCTGGAGTCCACCTCAGGCTTTCACTGTGATTTTCTGTTCTTTGTATAAAGTGCAAGCACCTCTGTTTATTTTATCATAGCAAATCGTTCTTGGCTGGTGTGTTTTGAAATTATTTTTATTAACACTTAGATAATCATATATGTTTGCCAACATGAGAAGTGGATTTCAAAACTAAATGAAGTCGCCAAAGAATTTAACCTTTTAAGTTATAAAAAATGTTTAGGAACTCTTATTACAGCAGATTACATATTCTTTACTTTCCACATTTTACCTGGTTCTGCTATCAGAAGTCATAACAGGAGTAAACTACTCAGTTGTATTTCTTGTTTTCATATTTTGTCAAGACAAAAATGTTTTATTCTTTGTTTTTTAAACAACCTTACTGGGCTTCCCTGGTGGCGCAGTGGTTAAGAATCCGCCTGCCAGTGCAGGGGACGTGGGTTCGAGCCCTGGTCCGGGAAGATCCCACGTGCGCAGAGCAACTAAGCCCGTGCGCCACAACTACTGAGCCTGCGCTCTAGAGCCCATGAGCCACAACTGCTGAGCCCGTGAGCCACAACTAGTGAAGCCCGCACACCTAGAGCCCGTGCTCCACAGCAAGAGAAGCCACTTCAATGAGAAGGCCGCGCACTGCAACGAAGAGTAGCCCTCGCTCACCTCAACTAGAGAAAGCCCGCGCGCAGCAATGAAGACCCAATGCAACCAAAACTAAATAAATAAATAAATGTATAAAAAAGAAAAAAAAACCTTACTATTGCTGATTTTTTTTTAGGTATATTATATGTTTGGAGTTTAAATGTAAGATTTGGGATCATTCACTCAAGTACTTTCTCTCTCTCCATAGCACATGCATGTGTGTATGTCATTGTGATAGGAGCTGTCATCATGATAAGTAAACAAGTATTTTGAATGATGGAGCTAAGCATTTAATGACATTTGAAATCTTTTCCATGCAGATTCCAGAACAGTTTGGTCCCATACGGACAGTGGCTGAGGGGAAGGGCGATGTGATCTTGATAGGCACCACCAGAAACTTTGTCCTACAGGGCACACTGTCCGGAGACTTCACGCCCATCACTCAGGTACGCGCCAGCTCAGCCAGCCCACCAAACACCTTCATTCTGTGCAATAGTAGAACATAAGACAGAGTTACAAAGAGGAGATTGTTCCTGTGCTTTATACTAACATCACCTTCCTCGGCTTCAGTCAGTGAGGAAGAAAAACAGATGGGAGAAATTCCAGAGTGTGCAGTAAGCCATGGTTCATGGTCCTGCAGGGCTCCTGGGTGTTGGCTGTAATATTTCAGAGCTTCTGTTTGTCTCGGTTCTTTGTAGGGTCACACTGATGAGCTCTGGGGACTGGCCGTCCACGCCTCAAAACCTCAGTTCTTGACCTGTGGGCATGACAGGCACGCCACCCTGTGGGACGCTGTTGGTCACCGGCCTGTCTGGAACAAAATAATAGAGGTAGACAAGCATGTTATATTCCATCTTTCTTATAAAAATTCATCTGGAACGTGTTGATTTTTCTTTTTGCATGAGATTAATAGTGATATAAATTCGTCCCAAAGCAAATGTCACTTACTTTATCTCCTTCAAATTGCACTGCTTTAAACATTGCCTCAAGTGGTCTCATCCGTGTAGTTCGGAAGTTTGCTGTTGCATTTTTGGACAGCAAGTGAGCCTTTCCGAGTTGGTTGCTGGGTTTCCCAAGTGCAATCTCTTCTGGCTTAAAGGCTGAAAAACCCTCGTTATGAGCCTGCATTCTATTTACAGAGTACCTTTTGAATGAGGATTTATTAACTATTCTTACAGCGTACAGTTTAATTTATCTCTGCGCTTTGAGTCTGATGGTAAAGTTTAAAGTCAGCATGTCTGTGACCTTTGCAAACGGAACTCCAGTTGTACGTCAGAGTGCTGAAGTATCCTTTCCCTACATACCACACAGCAGTGTCTGCACTTACCGAGCACTGTTTGCATACCCAGCATTGCACACGTATTATCCTTAATCCTTGCAGCAGCCTTGCAGGTTGAAGTTTTTTACCCTGATTTTATTGATTAGGAAGTTGAAGCTTAGGTAAGTCAATAGCTCACCAAGGTCCCTGAATCCATGATGGAGCCAGTGTTCACCCCCAGCTCAGTCTGACTCCCAAAGTCAGGGTCTCCTGCCACAGCCTACTGTAGTGAGTGAAATACACCTCCCATCTTACTTATGCCCTTAATGACACATCCAGCCCCAGGCAAGGGGTTGCCCCTCTGTAGACCCCACACGTCCTCCTTTCGGCCTCCGCAGAGTTGCCAGCATTTCCTGATGTGCTGGGTCCGTGTTTTGGTCCTCCTGCCCTTCGCTTATTTTAATAAATAAATTTATTTATTTATTTAATTTTGGCTGCGTTGGGTCTTCGTTGCTGCAAGCTGGCTTTCTCTAGTTGCGGCGAGCGGAGGCTACTCTTCGTTGCGGTGCATGGGTTTCTCATTGCGGTGGCTTCTCTTGTTGCGGAGCACGGGCTCTAGGCGCACGGGCTTCAGTAGTTGTGGCACACGGGCTCAGTAGTTGTGGCTCGCAGGCTCAGTAGTTGTGGCACACGGGCTTAGTTGTTCTGTGACATGTGGGATCTTCCCGGACCAGGGCTCGAACCCATGTCCCCTGCATTGGCAGGCGGATTCTTAACCACTGCACCACCAGGGAAGCCCCTGCCCTTTGCTTTTGGAGAAGGTCTGTAAGAGACTGGAACTGGCTGGTCACTGGGGGAGCTGATCACTGAGATGACAGGCCTGGGGGTGACACCGCCACCAGAGGGCAGAGCGGGAGTGGCCCAGGTGGCAGGGCATAGCTACAGGAAGTGGCGTCCCATGTCGTGACCGTCCCCTGGTGGGGGCTTGGAGGATCAGATGGAATGGCGAATACATGAAGGGCTGGTGCAGAGCTGACAGCCACTGATGCAGCAGGGACAGTGATGGTCCAGGAGAGCAGCCTTCCCTGTGGCCTCGGTCTACATGGCACTCTGGCCAAAAGCAATGCCAGTTACTCCGTCACCAGCCTGGCATCAGGGCACAGGCGCCAAACTGGAGCCCAGAAAGAGCTGCAGTTCCGTAGCTTCTTTACCCACTGGCCACTAGACAGAAACACTCAAGTGTCTTCATCTCAAAAATGGTATGAGCCTCAAATCAACTAGGCAGTAAAGCTTCAAGTGCACATGATTTCTCTCTGTGTGTCAGTGGAGGCCCTGAGCTTAATCACAGCTCCCGCTTTGGAAAAGCAACGCAGTAACGTCATCAGTCCCTGGAGAGTTTCTCTCTGGTCTCTCTCTTTTTTTTTCGGGTTCTCCAGTGGTACCTCAGTGCCTCCTTCCATTTCCATTTCCAGTACTCCTACTTTCTTGGTCTTCCTGTGACTAATCTCTTCTCACTTCAGTTCGTCCTGAGCACTCCTACCAAGTGATCTAAGACATAGATTTGATCACGTCATTCTTGTTAGTGAAAGGAAACAGTTATTCTCACTGTGTTTTTCCTGATGATCACAGCCCTTGACGTGGCAGTGCAGCCCACATTACTAGCATCCTCCGTAGCATTCTCCGCTTTCCCGGTCCCCACCCTGTAAACCTACTGACTCTACCTGCCATTCCTCAAACATGCCCCAAACTGTGTTGCTTCTACCTCCTTGACCATATTTTTGTCCCCTTAACACTCGATCCAAAAAAAATATTGGTGTGTCCATGTCTGCCTTCACCTATACCGGAAGGCCTGGGTCAAAGGCTTCCAGCACCAGCATGCCTCGGCCCAGCTTCCCCGTCTGACTTCACCTAATGCTCCGTCTCCAGCTCCTTTTACCTCTCTCATCAGTCTCGTTTCACCTTGTTAGGAACAAACACGTACGTGTCCCACTAGAGCCAAACCTGGAACGTGCCCTGCTCATCTTGAGATCCGTCTAGGGCTACCGTGGTGTCTTGCACCCAGTGGGGGGCGTTTACCCAGTATCGACCTGATGGCATTGGGTGCAGGGGTCATAATTCCAGACGGATGGAGCACAAGCTTCCCACTCAGCATGGGGGTCAACTGAAGGAACTTCCAAGACCTGGAGGAGGAGCGTGTCTTTGTTGATCTGTCATCTGATTACTGTAGCTGTGAAAGGATATAAGACAGAAAGAGAAAAATTATAAGAGGATAAAAATTTAGTATTATTGAGACATGACCTTCATTAAAGTAGGAAAATGTTTTCCTCTCTGGAGAGAAAAGCGATTTTTTAAATGGGGCCACGTAGCCCTAAGGGATTACAGCTGTGCTTGTGTGTGTTTTATGTGATCGCACTGTGTCTGGCCATCAATTTACACTTCCTTTACAATGTTTTAGGATCCAGCTCAGTCTTCTGGTTTTCATCCTTCAGGGTCTGTGGTTGCAGTCGGAACACTGACTGGGAGGTAAGTGCATGTCAGCATGGCTTGTGCTTTCAAAGTTCATGGGAAAGAGGCTTGTTGTCTGTGTTTCCCCGGCGACAGGCACAGGGTAGCTCTTGGCTGCCTCTCTGAGCTCCTAATGACTTGCCGGGAGTTAAGTCCGAACTCGAAAGTGAAACCTGAGGCAGTGGCCCTTCACGTTTTGGACTTTGGGAAAAGCCGAGGGAAGCTGTGGACCCCTCTCCCAGAAGAGGCCCCAGCTCCACACACACAGGATTGTGGGGCTTCTCAACTTTGGAATGGGGCAACACAGCATTTCAAAGCACTGCGAATTTTAAATGCTTTTTCTTGCTGCCCTGTCAGACTTAGAGAAACTGCCCAGCTCCTGAGCCTCATGTTGGATTCAGCCAACACTTATTTGCCAAAGCGCCTCTGATATGTGAGGCACTAGCTCTGCGCTTGAATCCCAGCTTCGCCACTTAGCCGCAGTGTGTCTCTGAGCCAGTTACATGATCTCTCTGAGTTTGTTTCTTCCTCTGTAAATTGTGACGATATATCTGCCTGGCCGTACGCTGATGACTGAGGGAGACAATGGATGAAGCAGCTCCTGGGGTCGCCTGGCAGGCGATTTCGGTGGTTATTATTATATCATTGTTTCATAAGATTCGATTATACTTTTATATTGTTTGTCATAGTATCTACACGTATTATAGCTTAATTCATATACCATTGGTGATCCCCTCCTCTCTAAAGAGCGTACCACTTACGGAGAGGGAAGTGGGGAGGGGCAGCACAGGGGTAGGGGAGTAAGAGGTGCAGACTATTAGGTATACAGTAAGCTACAAGGATGTATTGTACACCATGGGGAGTAGAGCCAATATTTTATAATAACTATAAGTGGAGTGTAAGCTTTAAAAATTGTGAATCACTACATTGTACGCTTGTAACTTATAAAATATTGTACAGCAACTGTGCTTCAAAAACAAGAATACCACTTAGATTCTGTTGCTAGGAACTTAGAGTATGTATAAAGAAAGAGTAACCATTTGTAAGTCATAGGTGGCAACATCTTAAGAGTTGGGCACCTTGTATCCAACAGAATCCTTCGTGAAAATGTTTGCACACACACACACACACACACACACTCACACACACTCCTTTGACCTCTCTTAGAGACATATGAAGCTTCCAACTCAGCAGGCTCTGAAGAACGGCTGCCAGCCAGTTACTGCCGTCAGCTACGTGCTGAGTCTGTGTGGCAGGGCAGGGTATGGGACAGTGCCAGCTGCTCAGAATCACAGACAGTGCCCTGTAGGAGGAAGAGAGATGGAACATGCAACTTAATCCTTCCCCTCTGTTTATGCCTCCCCCACCCCTGGTCCTGGTACCAGGCTTAGCTCTCGATGGGGCAGTTTAACACGATGTTTCAAAGGCACAGCCCAGACAGCCCGGTCTCTCTGCTTCTTCCATTCTGACCTCTGTTAAAGTTAAATAGCACAGGGACTTCCCTGGTGGTGCAGTGGTTAAGAATCTGCCTGCCGATGCAGGGGACATGGGTTCGAGCCCTGGTCCGGGAAGATCCCACGTGCGGCGGAGCAACTAAGCCCATGCGCCACAACTACTGAGCCTGCACTCTAGAGCCCGTGAGCCACAACTACTGAGCCCACGCGCCACAACTACTGAAGCCCGCACGCCTAGAGCCTGTGCTCTGCAACAAGAGAAGCCGCCGCAATGAGAAGCCTGCGCACTGCAATGAAGAGTAGCCCCCGCTCGCCGCAACTAGAGAAAGCCCACATGCAGCAACGAAGACCCAAGGCAGCCAAAAATAAATTAATTAAATTTATATTTTTTAAAAAAAGTTAAATAGCACACATTAAAGGTAAATGGTTGTTAGAGATGCAAGGAAGCAAAGCTGAGACGCCAAATCCAGATGTCGGGGGTCAGCCGGTCCCCTTGAGTGGTGCCGACTAGGGCCCTGAGTGGATGGTGACTCTGGCTCGAGGGACTCGCTGATGGATGTGTGTCATCAAGGTTTGAAACGGCAGCAGCAGGGAGTCCACATTCCTTTTCATCCCTGAAAACACTGGGGTCCCACTCACTGCCACTACTTGAGAACACGTGGGCAGGAGAGTTCAATCTTCCCGCCATGTAACAAACATTGACCGAGTACCGTGTCCTGATTAGAGGATTCGGAGCACTTCCGTGTCCATTATAATTTGACCGATTGGACGCTGGGCCTGCAAAGTCATTCTGGGCCTTTATTCCCATTTTACAGTTGGGGAAACTGAGCCCAGAGAGGCTAAATTCAAAGGCCAGTCCTCTACTCGCCCTTCTGCCATTCTCTGGGTCATTTCTTTCACCCAGCTGGTTGCACACCCGCATCACAGAAGGTCAGGTGCTGGCCCAGCTCTGCTTGCAGCAGCCCTGGAGGTTGTCCCGGCCCCATCCTCCTGTACCCATCCTGCCTTGCCCTGGGCCAGATCTCTGGGTGAGTGTGTGCAGTGGCCCCTTTGCTGCTTCCTCTGGCCACAGGCTGGGGGTAGGTGTTGGTTCATCTTCCCTGCCCAGGGCTTTCTCTCCTTTAATGTGTAAGTGACAAAACTCAAACACCAGGGAACCCTGCCATAGCATCAGTAACTGAATCATTTCCCATAGTACCCAGTTTGCTGCTCCTATCTTTAGGAACTGCTCATATGCAGGAAATTTTCTTTAAATGAAAGCTGGGAATAAGAATTCTTATTAAGCAAATACAGAGCATTTTTAAGCTCTTAGGTTAATTTTTTTTAATAGCCTTGCTGTGACTGTAGTAGTCTTACTTCATTTTCTCGCTAAACAATTGATTTGTACTTTTCCCCATGTTTACAACAGGTGGTTCGTGTTTGACACAGAAACGAAAGACTTGGTCACCGTCCACACGGATGGAAATGAACAGCTGTCTGTAATGCGTTACTCACCAGGTTAGAATACGGTCCATTCCCTCTGACAGATTGATGAAGTTCTCTGTAGATGTCTGTAAAGAAAAAACATTCACAGGCCCCCTCAAGAGCGAAATTTAAACTATATCTGCACATAATTGTGGCACTTGGGCGTTCTCAACCTCCCTTCTTCGGGTCACTATGCTTGTGTGGGTTTTTTTGTTTGTTTCAGCATGTCAAAAAGCACCTTTATTACATTTATAATAGCCTCTCATGCACTCATGCTTTCTTGCCAGGTGCCTTTGGAGCAGTTTACTTGTGTGTTTTTAACTTTTTATTACGGAAAATTTCAAACAGGGACAAAATTGCACAGAATAGCATAATGAACCCCCAACGTACCCATCACCCAGCTTCAATAATTATCGACTCTTAGCCGCTTTGTTCACCCGTAGCCCCACCCACTGCCCCCTCCCATGTTGTTTCTGAAGCCGCTCCCAGACGTCTTATCCTTTCATCTGTTAATGTTAATAACTAGAGAGATCTAAAGAATATGAGGACCCTTTTTAAACAGCTTTATTGAGGTATAATTTACATACAATATTTTACTCTTCATGAAATGTACAATTCAGTGGTTCTTAGTAAATTTGTAGAGTTGTGCGACCGTCACCACCAGCCAGTTTTGGAACCTTCCCATCACCCCCAGAAGTTCCCTCCCTGCCTGTTAGTAATTAATCTCTACTCCCACCCCCAGCCCTAGGCAACATAAGTGGCCTTTTCTGAACATCTCATGTCAATGGAGTCGTTCAACACGTCACCTGTTGCATCTGACTTCTTTTAGTTAAAATAATGTTTGTGAGGTTATTCATGTTATTGTGTGTGTATCAGTAGTTTATTCCTTTTTAACTGCTAGATAGTATCCCATTTTACGGATATGTCATGTCTGGTTCATCCATTCATCAGGGGATATTTGGATCGTTTCTGTGTTTTGGCTATTATGAATAATGCTGCTAGGAACATTGATCATATGTCCATTTTGGTTGGTTTCTTTTTTTTTTTGGCCACGCCTCATGGCTTGCGGGATCTTAGTTCCCTGATCAGCGATCGAACTCACACCCTCAGCAGTGAAAGCTCGGAGTTCTAACTACTGGACTGCCAGGGAAGTCCCCATATGCACATTTTGTACTCATAAGTCTCTTTTACTCCATAGGCGCTCTCTCTCTCTCTCTCTCTCTCTCTCTCTCTCTCTCTCTCTCTCTCTCTCTCTCTCTCTCTCCCGCCTCTCTCTCTTTCCCTCCACACACACACAGGCAAACACACGCCACCCTCGCTTGCAGTTCATTTGTTGAACAAGCTGCTTCATTTTTCCCAGAGCATTTTCCACACTCTGGGTTTTTGTGAGTGCATCTCTGTGGTGTTGCTTAACACGTCCCTCTGTCCCCCATATTTCCTGTAATTTGGGATCTAGATCCGCTTCCGCCTCTGTGTGTATTGGTCTCCTCTTCCTACAAGAGACACATGAGGTCTGCTTGTCTCACTGTCTATGCCATTAGAGCCGTCACTGCCCAACACTTAGATCCGTACGGGGACTGGTTTTTCTATTTTAGCCTTTCTTCATTTATCAGATATAGTACTTCTATAAAGAGAAACTTCCCTTCATCTACTTTTTGTTACCCAAATAGTATACTGTTTTGTTACCCAGTCATATGGTAGAGTTAACCAAGATAAATGCTTAGCTTCTTTCCCTTTATTTACCAGTTTCCAAGATAGTGAGTTTGTTCTCTGCTCCCTTTAACAATGATCGGTTGCTGGTGGTGGTGTTTTTGGTGCCGTTATGAATTTAAGTGTATTTGGTATGTTTCAGTCTGGGATAGTTATGGTACGTGGAACCATTTATCCATTATTGGCCACTTCAGTTTGGCTCCTGAGTCCTTTTGACAGCTTGGGTTCCTGGGATGCTCGTGGCTACTGGGTAGGTCATCGTTTCTAAGCCTCGTCATTTACGCTTTTGGTTTAAGAAGCACTCCTTCTCCGTGATATGTAGGACCTTCAGCTATGTGAACACTCTTGGAAATAGCAGTTTTAGTCCTTGGAAATACTTGGCCACGACTGAATTGCCGTCACTCTGTAGGAGTCTTCCATTTTATAAGCTGATAGACGGTCGTACCTATCTCATGGTGGGGCTGTGTTCTTGTTCTCTAGAGGTAACCTCATAGAAAGAATACCCTTTTTAGACCCTTGCACCCAAAGACTTATAACTTCTTATCCTAAACAGACAACTGCACAGCCACCTTGGGAACCTTTTCTCCATGTTGAGAAGTACCTTACTTCACTCGACATTTTAAGTGTCACATTTTGTTCTGTTCATCCCGGGCAATATTTTGCATATCCTCCTATGTGCTTCTCGTCATTTTCTTAGTTACTTTGAACCTCTGCTGAGTGCAGGAGGGCCTCATCTACAGCTGCTTTTTATCTATTAGCTCCTGCTAACATAGCAGGGTCCTTTCGGGAGTCCATTTCTGTTTCTTGTCAGTTATACTAATGACTGTCCCCTGGAGACCAGAGAGCTCTCACTACCAGTAACTCTGCCTCTCAGGTTTTAGAGTCATTGACTGGAGGCTGTGTGGGGCAGAGGTGATGAGCCTGGGCCAAATCAGGGCGGGCTGCATGTGGACCCAGTGCCCTCTCTTCATTAGCCAGCTGTCCGTTGTCAAATCAGACACGTTATTGTGGGGCTCAACCAAAGGAGGAGGCGTGAACGTGCTCTCTGAAGAGCAGAGCATTACGCAGATGACATGGGGGATGGGATGTCATCAGCAGCCGTGGCAGTGGTGGTGGCCCCAGATCCTCGGGCCGTGGCCCCCAGCCCCACAGTGTCTTGTTCGGCACTGTGTGCCCAGCACCTAGCTGAGAGGAGATGCAACAGAGTACGAAGAGGAGGTAATATATACCTAGACAGAATAGATGCTCAGTGAATATTAGTTGATGCACGAATGCAGACAGACTAACTGCAGTGCATCTGACTAGATGCAAAGCACACTGTGATCATCATTATGCGTTTTCTGCTTACGCACGAGATCTTTCAGGCACGTGGGCTATACTATTGTAGATTACCGGCTGGCTCCTTTTCGGATTCAGGTATTTATAGATTTTAGACACACACACACACACACACACACACACACACACACACAGGAAACTGCTGCGAAACCCCAGCCTGCGTTTGCAGCCGTCTCGCCGCGGCTCCCTGGGCTGTGCTTTGCTGAGAAGACATCAAACTAGGAGGGCTTTCTTCTCATTCCTTCAGTCTCATGCAAGTTCTGGATGCTGTGCTAGCAGCTAGAGGAAAAGCAAACGATTCTTAAGCTTTATGGGTGGAGCTGACCCCCAGGATGCTGGGAAGGACCAGTACACTCCAGCTGCCAGGCTTGACCATGATAAATGCCGCCTTTGCGGTCAGTGACATAGGCAGTGTCGAGGGAAGTAATCAATAAACCAGTCTATAACAGGGGTAGAAAAGAGCTTTCCTGGAGTCGAACTGAGGACTGTTGCCCAGGAGACGGCCTCTCAGATAACTCTGAGGCACTGCTCCAGAGAAGTGTGGTTTTCAGCAGTTTCATGTCTTGTCAGAACGAAGAACATCAAACAGGTCAAGGGTAGATTTCTGCAAGGTTAAAATAAACAGACCAACATGTGCACAGAAGTCAATATGGCGCCTGGTGCCTAGGAAGGGAGTCTTATCATTGAAGGAGTAACAGCTTTGGCATCCTAGGAAAGGAGGCATTTGATCCTTATTTCTAACATGGACATTCTTTTTTTTTTTTTTTAACATCTTTCTTGGAGTATAATTGCTTTACAATGGTGTGTTAGTTTCTGCTGTATAACAAAGTGAATCAGCTATACATATACATATATCCCCATATCTCCTCTCTCTTGCGTCTCCCTCCCACCCTCCCTATCCCACCCCTCTGTGTGGTCACAAAGCACCGAGCTGATCTCCCTGTGCTATGCGGCTGCTTCCCACTAGCTAGCTATTTTACGTTTGGTAGTGTATACATGTCCATGCCACTCTCTCACTTCGTCCCAGCTTACCCTTCCCCCTCCCCGTGTCCTCAAGTCCATTCTCTACGTCTGCGTCTTTATTCCTGTCCTGCCCCTAGGTTCGAAGATATACAGACTGCCAACAAACACATGAAAGGATGCTCAACATCACTAATCATTAGAGAAATGCAAATCAAAACTACAATGAGGTATCACCTCACACCAGTCAGAATGGCCATCATCAAAAAATCTAGAAACAATAAATGCTGGAGAGTGTGTGGAGAAAAGGGAGCCCTCCTGCACTGTTGATGGGAATGTAAATTAACATGGACATTCTTTACTTTGGTCAGTGCACCCTTTTCTTTAATGATTAAAGCAGATGTATGTTTGATAAGCCACAAACAGACTGTTTTAGTTAGTGTAAAATTCAAGTTAAATCATGTATAAGCCAGAGTGACTTCTCCGTGTCTCAGTATGTGAAAAATTTTGCGTTAATTGCCTCTTTTGATCATAAATCTTTCAATAGAAAGCATTGGCGATCAAAACGTTTGTCCCTTGACGTCAGGGTGGTTGCCGCCTGCCCTGTGTCCATCATGTCCCTCGGTGCTTGGCCTCTTTTTGGTTGTTTATATATGCGTGGAGATTTGCCTAGTTATCCACATTGGGGGAAACTAAGCAGACATAGTGAACAAGTACAGAGGTATGCTAATTGGGAAATACTTTATAGGCGATATGTTTTTTCAGTTGTATCAAATCGTCATGCAAACATTGTACATGTGCTTTTAGCAGCAGGCCTAAAGCAAGCAGTGATGTATGTCATGAGTAACTTGACGGCTAGGAAAAGAATAATAATACACATTATGAAAATGATAATCATCTGTAGAGCAGAGCAAAAAAGTTGCCTATTTCTGAGGGGAGCCAACGAAACAGATCATTGAAAGGGTCAGTTTTTCTTATATGTTATAACCGTTTTGCCTTCTGGGACATTCTTTCCAGGTGCATCTCAGTTTCTCCAGCGGTACTGATATAAGTGCAACAAACAGTATGAACAATAATAGTGCAAACACCCCCTTGTTTAGGCAGTAGAAAATCTAAGGCAGCCCTGTTATCTAATGTTACTTGGGCTGAGGAACTTAGGGATGTCTGTTGTGCTGCAATGCTTTTTGCCGTCTCTTTGGCTATTTAACCAATGGTGGCTGATAGATTTCTGATCATCTTTTTTGTAACAATATGTAAACCGTACATTCCTGCACTAGGAATTAATATTCCCCAAAGATTTTGCCACCAGGTATCTTAGTATCTTGCTAACATGGTTCTCTTGACTCTGTAATGAAGAGACAAAGGAGGTTCGTCTATTTCCTGATGTACAGACAATGGAGTAACATGATGTCCCAATAAGAGTAAACCTTCTGTTTGTCAGCTTTTAAGAAATGTATGTGCCCATCCTTGGGAAGGTGGGTCAATTCCAATACCACCTATGAAGACAAAACCTGGGGGAGCACAGGTGATCCCTCCCAGAGTGCTCTCATTGATAGCCTCATGAATTGGGAGTTTTGTCAACACAATTTTTTTTAATTTATTTATTTTATTTATTTATTTTTGGCTGTGTTGGGTCTTTGTTGCTGCGCACGGGCTTTAGTTGCGGTGAGTGGGGACTGCTCTTCGTTGCCATGCGCAGGCTTCTCATTGCGGCGACTTCTCTTGTTGTGGAGCACAGGCTCTAGGCGCGTGGGCTTCAGTAGTTGTGGCATGCAGGCTCAGTAGTTGTGGCTCGCGGGCTCAGTAGTTGTGGGTCACGGGCTCTAGAGAGCAGGCTCAGTAGTGGCGCACGGGCTTAGTTGCTCCGCAGCATGTTGGGATCTTCCCGGACCAGGGCTTGAACCTGTGTCCCCTGCATTGGCAGATGGATTCTTAACCACTGCGCCACCAGAGAAGCCTGTCAACACAATATTAAACTATGGATCACTTCTCTCGTAGACTTTCCAAAGGTCATTTGCATGGTATTTAATATACAGTAGTTGCTGGCATAATTTACTCGCATTTTTCTCTTCCAGACATTTTTCAGTTAAGTAAGGGACAGATCAAGGAGCCCTAGGGTAAGTTGTGCTCAGTCTCTAAGGACTGAGGATAGTATCCGACAAGGGATGGACATATTAATAGGTTGAAAAGTTTGAACCTGAAAGATTAGGCCAGACAGAGGTTAGTCTGGGTGAGTGGTCACATTAGGAAAACCTGAACAGTCAGTGATACGTATTATGAGGGGCTTATATCGGTCTTGTATTGACCAAGGAATTTGACGACAGATCCACCAATTGGTTAGATTTTGCCCCAGTAGCTATACTCTGTGATAACTTTACTAAAGAATTTTTTTTCCATCCTGAACATTGGGGCAAAAATATAGCTAAAAGCAAAACAGTAACCTTCAATTTTGATAGGGAGACAAACATTTAGCAAACAGTTCAATTGAACTAGTAGGATGGGTCTTCCAGACCTAGTCTGGATTTGCGGGCCACCTGTCTACTGTTGTTGTCATCTTCTCTACCTGGCTTGTTGGTTGTTTTAAGGTGAGTTTGAGGTTAGCGGTCCTCTCTATAGAGCAGTCTGGTGCGGAGGCCCTTTTTAGGTGGGGAATATGAATTCAGGAGTCAATTCCCTTCACTTTCACTGTGCGGAGTACCTGATAAGGGTCCTTCCATCTAGGTTGGAGAGAGAGTTTTTTAAAAAATGTCTTTTACAGTATTCATAATCTCCATGGTGCATCTGATCTTCATCCAAAGGTAAATAACTGTAATTAGCTTCAGAAACAAGCTTAGACTATCCTGTTAATAATTCAGTTAAACTTTAATGTAACATAGCAACAAAGAAGCATCTTGGATGTAGGTAGTAAGTACAGAAACCTCAATATATATAAAACCTCAGTATCCACAAAGGTATATTATTGAAACATAATTTTTCTTTCTAAATTATCCTCATTTTAGCCAATAAATATTTGAAAAACTAACAAAGCAAATAACTTGACCTTGAAATAATCTTAAAGATGAAAAAAAAGAACCTAATCTGATGCCCATCCCCACCCCAAATTCACATGTGAGTAAAGAGAAATTTCATATTAACTCATATGGCCAGGATTCAACATGCTGTGCTTTAAGTCCAGGGAAGAAAATGCAGGCTTTTAAATAAATATATACAATTTTGTATTAAATAAATAGATAATCCTCATTTTTACCAAATATAGTCAAATTAAGACTAAATTGTTTCCAAAATACGTCTGGTTTCAGTAAACTTGGCCTGATTACTTACATAAATGTAATTGATCATATAGGCTCTTTTTTTTTTTTTTTTTTTTTTTTTTTTGGTGGTACGCGGGCCTCTCACTGTTGTGGCCTCTCCCGTTGCGGAGCACAGGCTCCGGACACGCAGGCTCAGCGGTCATGGCTCACGGGCCCAGCCACTCTGCGGCATGTGGGATCTTCCCGGACCGGGGCACGAACCCGTGTCCCCTGCATCGGCAGGCGGACTCTCAACCACTGTGCCACCAGGGAAGCCCCAGGCTCTTTTAAATTTGGCTTTGCTGGAACTTTTCATAGGGAATTTCAAATTGAACTTTCAAAAGCCCTCTCAAAGCCAGGAAGGCCACACCAAAGACTTGCCATTAGATTCTGCCTGCAATACCTACAGACTTAGGTGAATTCCTCTCTTCTCAAGGTCCAAAATATCTTGAGGTTACTGCACCTGCCAGGAACGGGCCTTCCTTATTCACCTGGAAAGGCTGCTGGGAACCTAAGAGTTTCCAAATTCTGGAGAGGTCAGGTAGAAAGAAAAGATAAATGCTTCAGTTCTGTTTACAAAGGTATAATTTACTAAATTGCTGTAAGTCATAATTAGCTTAAGGGGAAAGGTTCCCTTATCTGGAAAACAAAGATTAAAAGCCAGTAATATTTCAGATGAAAGTCACACAAATTATAATCATATTTATCAGTTCATTCAATCCCATGTAAATTAATTTTTGTTCCACTTGAGTCCAGTTTTTCCATCAGTTCTGTTGACCTTGCCTGACGATTGAGGGTGATAGTGACAGTGATAATTTCAAGAAATTTGTAAGGTTTTTGTTAAGGCTTATATGATTTGCCCAGTGACATGGGTGCCTTTGATCACTGGACACTGTGGAAAGTATATCCCAAGTGGAAAACACAATTTCTAACAGTTTCTTTGTCATCGTGAGGACATTAGCCTTGCAGCAAGAGAAGGCTTTAACCCATCAAACAAAAATGGGGTTTTCCAGGGAACAGGGAGAGCCAAGCAACCGTCGTGGGTTTCCCATAGCCCTGGCTGTTTAACTCACAGCTGTTGAATACCCATCTTAACTATCTGATTTAGGAGCAGACTGTTGCCATGTCACAAGCGTCAGGATGGCAGAAGTCTAACAATGGGGGGTTAACTTTTGTAGAAGCAGAAAATTTTTTGTATCTACATCGTTACATAATCTTTACAGATTTTGTTGTTGCCTTTGCCTGAAAGTCAGCTGGAGTATTTCCCTAATACTTGGGTTCATTCCCTTTCGTGTGAGCCTCAATTTTGATGACAAATAGCATTTTATGTCGGGACATATAAGATTTCCAAGAATTTCATATAATTTCTGGAACACCTATAACATATACTTATATAGACAGAACATTAAAAAGGCTTAACGTTATCTTTTATTTGACCACGCTTCCCATGTTATTTAACATACCAAATAAATACCAAATAAACCTAATTAGTTTAATATCTCTCTTTGAGATGCTTCAGGACAAAATCACTTTCTTTTCCCTTAACAAAATGCATTTCCATTCCATATCTTCTTTTACTGAAAACCTTATTTTCCTTGTATACTGAAATATCTCCCTTAATATTTCTAGTAGCATGAATTACATATATAATTTTTAACCCTTAAAAAACATTAATCTCTAGCAAAAACCAAGAAGCAAACAATTGTGAACTGTTTCTCATATTAACATTTCCCGATTGGCAAACTTACGAAAATTTTCTATAACGTCTAGAAACATACATCTTCTTATAGTGTAATTTCTTTTCTCAATGTGGTATAAGATGTGTGTCCAAATAAACCCAAACATCTTTAGTTTTTCTCTAATAAGAAAACAAAGAGGGAAACTTAGATTTGCTTAGCAATTAATGTTTTAGTATTTTATCTTATTTGGAAATTATCTGTATATTTAATGAATTTCCATAATTTATATTAACTTAGCAAAACTCTCAAGTTTCAAGTTACCAAAATCTGGAGGAACTATTTTTAAGTAAACATACTATATATAAAACATAATCATTCTTAAAGAGTTTACCTAAAAACTTTTATCTCATGTGCCTCTATTTCCCTACTTATGAAAACATCATCATACCAAGTTAATTTTCTTGTTGACAAGTGTTGGAACAGAGATAACATGAGCTTATTGATTTCTTTTTTAAGATTTTTTGGGGATTTTTTTGGCTGCGTCGGGTCCTAGTTGCGGCGCGCGGGATATTCATTGAGGCATTCGGGATCTTTTGTTGTGGCGCACCAGCTCTTCGTTGTGGTGCGCAGGCTTCTCTCTAGTTGTGGTGTGCGGGTTTTTTCTTCTCTTCTCTAGTGGCGCGCAGGTTCCAGGGGTCATGGGCTCTGTAGTTTGCAGCACATGGGCTCCAGCTGAGGTACACAAGCTCAGTAGTTGTGGCGCACGGGCTTAGCTACACCGCGGCATGTGGGGTCTTAGTTCCCTGACCAGGGATCGAACCCACGTCCCCTGCATTGGAAGGCGGATTCTTTACCACTGCACCACCAGGGAAGTCCCTTAATTGACTTTCAATAAACCTAGGTATCATAAAAGTATTATACTTAATGTTGATGACTTAAAGACGTGTCTGTATTAACCAAACCAACAACTTAAACTTATTTTCATTTATTAAAGATTAATCCTGGATCATATGATACTTTAAAAATGTGAGGGGTTAGTTTCTTGTTATAGTTAGAAATATTTCATTGGTAAGCACTTACTTCTAAGTCAATTAAATAGAACTCTTTTTCAAATTAGTTTTGATAATATCATTTGGAGGTAGAAACATGCTATATTTATAATGTACATACAGACATACACACATCCAGATAGACAGACAGAGATCTCATAGTTTTCCTGCTTCAGTTTTTAAAGGTCTCATTTCCCCTTTTCTGCAGTTTTAGGTTCTACTAGTTGAGCCAAGGCTGTGGTCTCAGGCAATGTGGGCTGTGCTTGCATTTCAAGGACATGATAAGAGTTATACCTTCAAATTTGCTTGAATACTTTTATTCAAGCATAAAAAGGTGTACTTTTATTGTCTCACGTCAGAATTTTGAAAAAAAATGTTTTATCAAGCCAGCTTTGTTTTTTTTTTCTGCGGTACGCGGGCCTCTCACTGTTGTGGCCTCTCCCATTGCGGAGCACAGGCTCCAGACACGCAGGCTCAGCGGCCGTGGCTCACGGGCCCAGCCGCTCCGCGGCATGCGGGATCTTCCCGGGCCGGGGCACGAACCCGTGTCCCCTGCATCGGCAGGTGGACTCTCAACCACTGCGCCACCAGGGAAGCCCGAGCCAGCTTTCTTTAATTGCACATGCAAAACTCAGTTTTCGAATGTCAGAAGAGTCCCATTCTGGCCATTTTAGAGCTATGTCATTTCTACAATTGTAGAAGCCAGCCGGAGTTCTAGTGAGTGGCTGGCCTGTCTGGGAGCTGTTAGGCGTTAGAAGCACAATTTCCTGATTTATTTCAGTTTCATTTTATTATACAGTACAAATCTTTCCAATTTTAAGCCACATTTTAAAAAAAGTCAACCAACCCAGTTCACCCCAAAGTTCCTTCTAGGCCTTTCCTGCCTGGAAATTTCTTCTAGGTTTCTTACCTGGAAACTCCATCTAGATCCCTTGCCTGGAACTTCCCGCTAGGTTCCTTTCACCTAGGAAATGTACTGGTACCCCCTTAAGAGTCCAGGTCTTAAGGTAACAGCTCAAATAAAAGTCATGGACTGCCACTTCATACAAGAAGATCCAGACATCAGGAAAAACTCACCGAACCAACCAACCTCAAGAGTGCTGTGAAGCTGGGGGGCTAGGGCTGGGGCTCAAAGGGTCCGTGTTTGCTACCCAGCATCCATCCAGAGTAGACTCCAGCGACTTCCCTGGTGGTCCAGTGGTAAAGAATCCACCTTCCAGTGCAGGAGACGCAGGTTCGATTCCTGGTCAGGGAACCAAGATCCCACATGCTGCGGGGCAACTAAGCCCGTGCGCCACAACTACTGAGCTTGCACGCCTCATCTAGAGAGCCCACGTGCTGCAACTACAGAGCCCATGCGCCTTGGAGCTCACACGCCATAACTAGAGAGAATCCCGTGCACCACAACGAAAGATCCCACGTGCCTCAACTAAAACCCGATGCAGCCCTAAATAAATAAATAAATAAACATCAAAGGCTGGGGGGAGAAAAGTAGACTCCAGGTGACCCCACGTGGGTTTTTCTGATATCCTGCCAGCTACGCCAAGCAATGTAGACGGAAATAATCAATAAGCCAATCTCTAATAGGCATAGAACTGAGGCAAAGTGAGGACCAAAGCCCAGGAGACAGCCTCTCAGATAATTCTGCGGCACTGCTCCAGAGAAGCATGGTTTCAGCAGTTTTATATTGCGTCGGAACAAAGAACTTCACACAAGTCAGGGATACATTTCTTCAAGGTTTAAAAGAAAGAACAGAACAGCACATACACAGCAAGTCAGGACGGCACCTGGTGCCTGGAAAAGGAATCTTATCATTGAGGGCAGACCAGCACCGGCGTCCCAGGAAGAGAGGCATTTAATCTTTATTTTTAACGTGGGTATTCTTTACTTCTGGTCAAGGCACCTTTTTCTTTAGTGAGTAAAGCAGGTGTACGGCGTGTTTGCTAGGCCACACATAGGCTGTTTTAGCTAGCCGAAAATTCAAGTTAAATCACGAATAAGCCAGAATGCCTTCCCCAGGCTTCCGCATGATGACATTTCTTCGCTAGCAGACACCTACCTACTGCCGCAGATGGGTTGTGTAGGATGAGCTCAGGTGGAAATGAGACTGCTTTGTAAATCCCCTTTAAGGTTGATGTTATGTTGTGCAGGGATGGTGAGAGGTGAGCAGTTGCTCCCTGAAGTTAACCGTGTGGACTGAGAACTAAATCTTTCAGATGATTTCTCAATTCCGCAGGCACTAGTGAGAGGTCCAGGTTTCAGCGGCTAATAACCTGTATCTGGCCTTTGGTTGAAGTGGGAGGTTCAGAGCGATAGTCCCAGACACAGGTGCACGCTGGGAGCCGGTGAAGCAGAGCCTTTGGCGTGCATTAGAATCGCCCAGAGGGTGTGGGCTTGTGGAGGGGTTCTTTGGCATCCTGAGAACCACAAACCTAGAGCATTTCAATGGATCATCTGATAACCATTTCAGTCACATTTTATTACATGTTTTCATTTATGAAATGTCTTACATAAGATGGCCTAATGCTAATAAGCTAACGTTACGTGAATTTTTACTGAAACCATAGTCAACTACGGTTGCCAGGCCCCTCGTAGGTTCATTAAATATAGAACTGTAGTAGGGACAGTTCTCGAAGTTGACACGCACATCAGAGCACTTACAGAGCACTTTGTCAGTGGACCAATGGAGTTTTGATTGGATTAAATTTGTAAATTTTTTAAAAGAAGAATGGAGATTGGAAGAAGATAATTTCATGTTCGTTAAGCCCAACTGCAAATACTTAGCCTGCCTGGTCTAGTTTCAACCTGTTGAAACTTGGATTAAAAATCTAAAACCCTAAACGTGAAGATGAAAAAGGGAAAATCACAATGAACTAATGCATTGCTCATGTGATTATATTGATCTCTTCTCTAATCTTATCCGTATCATCGAGACATGGAGTTTCTCTGCTTTTATAAGAATGAACCAGAATCTGGTGTTCATTTGCATCACCCCAGCATCGAATCCCACCTCTGCTTTCCAGGTGGGACTAGAGACCCGCTGGGATGCAGCCCCTGCCACCCAGCCAACCTCTCTCCTGCCCACACAACGTCCCCAAGCCTGCACTCCACCAGGCATGCTCCCCGTCCAGGTGCAGCAGTCTCCTGCGGAGCCCCAAATCACCTGCCCCGTGTGATAAGCAGGGCAGGTGCACAGCAGCCGTACAGCTACCCTGGAGACCCTGCTGTGCTCCCACCTGGCGCACTGTCTCCCATGCCCACGGTTCACTCGTCCTTCCAGCCCAGGTCAAGCCGTGCCACGCCTTAGCTGTGTCGTCCTAGGCAAGTTACTGAACCTCAGTTTCGTCATTTGCACAGCTGGACAAATTCTCCCTGCTCTTAAAATACTGTTGGACTTAGTTAAGAGCTGTGTGGAAACCCATCCCCAAACCTTGTAAAGAGGCAATCAGTGAAACTGGCTATGGTGTTATCTTCCTCCTCCAGGTGACCAGACCCCTGCTCTCTGTTCTTATGAGTCAGTCCTCCAGCTGATTTTTATTTGGGACCAAATGCCCGCTTCTTTTAGTCGAGTAAGTTTAGGAATTTTGTACTCTCTGAGAGAGCTGGGGGTGAGGCATAGAGAGTTTAGGGGTGAGAGGACGTGGTTCACGGGATGAGAAAGTGCTCTGGAGGTCCGAGAAATAGGCAGCGCTTGGGTTTCATCTGGCCGCTGATCAGCATATTGACTGAAACTGCTTGGTTTTGATGTATGAGGCAGACAGTGTTATTACATATTTACGAATGAGCTTAAACCGTTACATGAAAACTTTCTATTTCGAATTTTAAGGAGAAATTACAATCTCATTAGGCTGTTAGAAGTGAATTGCCAAGGGAGATTGTGAAATCCTATTTTTCATTCATCTTTAAAAACAGGTATGGGGCTTCCCTGGTGGCGCAGGGGTTGAGAGTCCGCCTGCCGATGCAGGGGACACGGGTTCGTGCCCCGGTCCGGGAAGATCCCACATGCCGCGGAGCGGCTGGGCCCGTGAGCCATGGCCGCTGAGCCTGCGCGTCCGGAGCCTGTGCTCCGCAACGGGAGAGGCCACAACAGTGAGAGGCCCGCGTACCGCAAAAAAAAAAAAAAAACAACAACAAAAAACCAGATATGGAGATGGTAGTTATACAGGTATTTTTGTCAAAACTCTTAGAATATGTGCATTTTATTGTGTGTAGATTATACCTCAAAGTTGACTTTTAAGTGGGGTGTTTGAGAGAAGATTCTGGGAAGATGGTGAGTAGGAACCAGCAGGAATCTGTCTCTCCACCTAGACAGCAACTGGCAGAATCTGTCTGATAGAACTGTTTTGGAAAGCCAGAGTCTATTGAAGGCTTGCAACTTCCAGAGAAAGACTTGGATGGTAAGTTGCAGTTAATTTCAGTCAGTTTCAGCTCTTAGCACAGTGGCAGCGACCCACCCCTCACCTCCAGTCCCCTGACAGGCAACTGTGCATGTGTTCCTGGAGCAACAACAAAAAAACTAGCAACCCACTCAAAAAAGGGCAAAAGGCTCGAATGGGCATTTCTTCAGAGAAGACATACAAATGGCCAGTAAGCATGTGAGAAGGTGCTCAACATCACTACTCATTAGGGAAATGCAAATCAAAACTACAATGAGACGCCATCTCACACCCATTAAGATGGCTACTATCAAAACAAACAGAAAACAGGGCTTCCCCGGTGGCGCAGTGGTCGGGAGTCCGCCTGCCGATGCAGGGGACACGGATTCGTGCCCTGGTCCGGGAAGATCCCACATGCCGCAGAGCGGCTGGGCCAGTGAGCCATGGCTGCTGAGCCTGCGTGTCCGGAGCCTGTGCTCTGCAACGGGAGAGGCCACGGCAGTGAGAGGCCCGCGTACCACAAAAAAAAAGAAAGAAAAAAAAAACAGAAAACAACAAGTGTTGGTGAGGATGTGGAGAAAAGTGCACTGTTGTTGGGAATGTAAAGTGGTGCAGCCATTGCAGAAAACAGTACAGCGGTTCCTAAAAAAATTCAACGTAGAATTAGCATATGGCCCAGCAATTCCACTTCTGGATACATACCCAAAAGAACTGAAAGCAGAGTCCCAAAGAGGTCTGTGTACACCCATGCTCATAGCATCCTTATTGACAATAACGAAACCATGGAGGCAATCCAGGTGTCCATCAACAGATGAATGGACAAGTAAAATGTGATATACAGTGGAATATTATTCAGCCTTCAAAAGGAAGGAAATTCTAACACATGCTGCAACGTGGAAGAACCTTGACATCATGCTGAGTGAAAGAAGCCAGTCACCAAAAGACAAATATTGTATGGTTTCACTTATGAGGAACTTAGAGTCGTCAAAATCATAAAAGGTGGAGTAGACAAAATCGTAACAAATGGTTCCACGATGAAAGAGAGCTCATTATTTTAGAGCTAACAAATGATACGGTCGTTCTTATCTAAAGATCGTTGTGCTTAGGAGTGTACACGCGTAGATAGCTGGTGGGAAGCAGCAGCACAGCACAGGGAGATCAGCTGGGTGCTTTGTGACCACCTAGAGGGGTGGGATAGGGAGGGTGGGAGGGAGACGCAAGAGGGAGGGGACATGGGGATATGTGTATATGTATAGCTGACTCACTTTGTTATAAAGCCGAAACTAACACACCATTGTAAAGCAATTATACTGCAATAAAGATGTTAATAAAAAGAGTGTACAAGCCAGGGTGCATACATCATTTATCAGATTTTCAGCTGTTCTTTACTGTTATTCTTTGTCACAGGGGCAATGGCATTTAGCAAAGAAATGCTCAGGCTCTAGTCAGACTGCTGGGTTCGAATCCTAGCTTCTCTAAACCTGTGTGACCTTGTGCAAGTTACTTTATCATCCATGCCTCAGTTTCCTCTCCTGAAAAGTGGAGATAATATCTACCTCACAGGGGTCTATGAGGATTAAGTAAGTTAATATAGGAAGAGTTTAGAATAGTACTGGTACATAGTAGTTATTCAACAAACGTCGACTCATAATTATTTGATAGTAATTCTTGTTAGCATTTACTGTTTACTGTCATCATCATCATTATTGTCAGGGCTTGGTCAGTTGGAGGACCAAGTGCAGGTGGTCTGCCGGGCAGCTCTCTGGCCTTCTCTAGAACCATCAGCAGCAGAAGGTGGCCCATCCCCCAGCTAAGGCAGTCCTCGGCCCATTTACCCCACCCCCTCACGAGCCTGCTTTGGACAGGCTAACTCTGACTTGCCAACACCTTGATTTTGGCCAGGCATTGGCCAAGACTTCCAAAAATACCATTTCCTGATGGTGCCAGGCTATGCTATTTCCTGTAGGTCTTCCTACCTTGCGAGAAGGAAAACCAGGGGGAAGAGGTGGGGGGAGAACCCTTATTGACCTCATGATGTGCCAGTGACCGCTAGGACCTTTACAGACATTGTCCAAGGGAATCCTCTGAATTTCGATGAGAAGGTGCCGTGCTTCGTGGATGGAGGAACTGGCGCTCAGTGAGAGGAGGGACGCATTTGCTGTCCCCGAGCTCGTGGGCAGAGACCGCCCCTCCTCTAGGCTCCATTCTGGGTGCAGGTTGTCCGGCCCCCATGTGGTTCCTTTCTCCTTCCTTCCGGTTCCTGGCCCCAGGAAGGTCTGACCCCCTCCAGACTAGTCTCTCAGGCCCCACTTCCATCCCATACATCCTGGGCCTCCCCACTCCGGCTTCACACTGGGCAGGTTCATCTGCCAGCGACAGGGGCTGCTCTGCTCTTACATTACAGTGAGCGCCTTCCCTTGTGTTTCTACACGAGCGTCACGGCCTGATTCCTTAAGCCTTCCTGATGCCAGGAACCTGGGTAAAGGAGATGCTAACTGATGGCCCATTGGAAGAGCGGCCAGGCGGGGCGGCGGAGGAATAAGGGGGGCGCTGTGTGCACAGAGGTGAGGGGAGAGGGCCCTCCAGGCATGGGGGGAGGGGGCAGTGTGCACTGAGGTGAGGGGAGAGGGCCCTCCAGGCATGGGGGGAGGGGACAGTGTGCACTGAGGTGAGGGGGAGGGCCTTCCAGGCAGGGGGGAGGGGAAGCGTGCACAGAGGTGACGGGGAGGGTCTTCCAGGCTGGGGATGAGGGGGGCAGTGTGTGCAGAGGTGAGGGGGAGGGTTTTCCAGGCTGGGGGGAGGGGGCAGAGTGCACAGAGGTGAGGGGGAGGACCTTCCAGGCAGGGGGGAGGGGCAGCGTGTGCAGAGGTAAGGGGAAGGGCTTTCCAGAAAGGGGGGAGGGGGCAGCGTGTGCAGAGGTAAGGGGGAGGGCTTTCCAGGCAGGGGGAGGGGCAGCGTGTGCAGAGGTGAGGGGGAGGGCTTTCCAGGCAGGGGGGAGGGGCAGCGTGTGCAGAGGTGAGGGGGAGGGCTTTCCAGGCAGGGGGGAGGGGCAGCGTGTGCAGAGGTGAGGGGGAGGGCCTTCCAGGCAGGGGGGAGGGGCACTGTGCACAGAGGTGAGGGGGAGGGCTATCCAGGCGGGGAGGGGGTGGGCAGGAGGAAGTGTGCCAGAGGCCTGAGAGAACCCGGTCTGTTCAGGGAGGAATGATGCAGCCACATCCTGGCGGGCCTTGGGGACCCCACTGAGGAACTGAGTCTTGATCCTTCAGCAGTGGGGACAGCCAGGGAAGGTTTTTTTTAAGGGGCAGAATCTGATGAGATGTGGATTTTCAAAAGATAGCTTTGGAAGTGGTATAGGAGTGATTTAAAAGCAAATTTTGTCTTTTTGAAATAATTCATGGCTATTTTTTCTAACTCTGTAATGGCCACTAGCATTATCGCTTGTAATTGATAAAATGTTTATTCTTAACAACTGAAATGTAATCCCGCGTGTTTTTGCAGATGGGAATTTCTTAGCAATAGGCTCCCATGACAACTGCATCTACATATACGGAGTCAGTGACAACGGGAGGAAGTACGCACGGGTCGGCAAGTGCTCGGTGAGCGGGCTGGTCACTCCTCGTGGGTCTGTGCGGTTGTTTGTCACGTTACGACAGTGTGGGTGGGAATCTATAAGGCAAGTGAAACTCACCCATGTGTTCTCTCCCAGGGTCATTCCAGCTTCATCACTCACCTGGACTGGTCTGTAAACTCACAATTCCTCATGTCGAATTCCGGAGACTATGAAATCCTTTACTGTGAGTGGTTCCCCAGGTGTGGTCTGGGTGCAGATCACGTAGAACCTTCACTCTGAGACCAAATGGGGCCTCCTGCAAAAACCCACGCCCCATACAACTTGGGCACGTGATGGGCAAGTCTCTGGGCCTGGGCCCCTCCTCTGCACAGTACAGGAGTTGGGCTGGACACCTCCGCCTTGGCACTGAGATACTTGGGGTTTGGGCCTCCAGGAGGAGAAGGTGGGGCCCTGCAGGGAGAGGCAGAGAGAGTGGGTCAGAGCTGTCCCGGCAAGAGGGATGGCCCCTCGTGAAGGCATCACCCTCACGGGCAGAGACCCAGCAGCCCCCTGGGCCCCTCCTCCTCCCTCAGCCCCTCCTGGCCAGGTCTGAGCCCAGGCAGGGCAGCGCAGTGGAGGCATGAATGACGAAGGCTGCACTTGCCGAGCACATGCTACATGCCGTGCACTGCTTCCTCCAGTATCTGGCAAGCACCTGCCGCGCACCAAGTGCAGGGTCCCAGGGCAGAGGAGGGCCCGGTCTCTGCCCTGGTGGAAGGTACCAGCAAGTGCAGTGTGCTTCACCCACAGGCTCTCAGGTGATCCACAGCACTTTCTGGCTTGTCCCATTTTAAGGAAGAGGAAATATCATCTCAGATACAAGGCCACAGGCATCAGGAGCCAGTGGGTGGGGAGGTGGGCGCCCCCTTGTTGAGGAGCAGGCCTGGGCAGGGCTGCTGGTGCTGGAGGGAAGGGGCCTCCCTCGGGCGGGGCAGGAGGCCCTGCCTGATGTGGGGCAGGAGTGGGGGATGGTTTTCAGGGACAGGCCATGGGTCTAGAATCTTCTCAGACATGGTCTCATACTCCACTAGTGAGAGTTTAACTGGGGAACAAACAAATCACCTGCAACGCCACAGGTACTTGGTATGACTGGTTTCCGTAAGCTTCCATTCCTAACTCGGAGCTGAAGGGATGGTGTGTGTGTGTGCGCGCGTGTGCCCAAGTGTATGTTGGGAGAGGGCTAGGGAGCCTGACAGCAGGGGGTGGAGTTGTATCCAGGGGAACAGTGAGCAGACAGGGGCCTCAGAACCAGAGGTGGTCAAAGAAAAGAAGCCAGACTGGGGGAACAGACACAGAGGAGATGAGAAGAAGCGGAAGAAGTGGGGTCCCCACCGAGGCCCCGGGCCTTGGGCAGTGAGCATGGTCCCCGCAGAGCTGGGAGGTGGATGGTGTCCCCCTCCCAGAGGGCTTTGTAGCCGATGGGGCCTGGCTCCGAGGGCCCAGCCTTGCCCAAGAAGGAGAGAGGGCTTTGGCACTGATGTCACCAGACCTGCATTTGCCTTTCCAGGGATTCCCTCTGCTTGTAAGCAAGTCGTAAGTGTGGAAACTACGAGAGACATCGAATGGGCCACATACACCTGCACTTTGGGATTCCACGTCTTTGGTAAGGTTTCTGCACCTTTCATTCTGTCCAAACGTAGGATGTATCTACTTTCAGAATGACTTTCGAATAGTAGTGAAGTCTCTTGGTCGGCTTCAAACTGCTCTGCTACCCCGTGGACCCCACAGGACACACTCCCCGCAGCCCTGGGGAAGGGCCAGGGCTTGCCCAGCTATGGCCAGGCGAGAGGAACCAGAACCCTTTTCTCTCGTACGAAATGGGTCCTGAGATAATTCTCTAGAACACTTGTATGAGGTAGTGCCAAACGTCCTCGATAAATGGACCAGATGGTACCCTATCAATTTATTTACCATTTGTTAGACTGATTGTATCTTTTTGGCCCTTAAACTAAATTTTTCACCTCCTTCAAAGTTTAGATTAGGAATATGTTTATAAACGGTCTAAAATAAATTGCCACAATTTAGTAGAATAAAAAAAGAAAAGGCAGTACTTATAATCTCTTTATGTATGACTGCAAGTCAGTAAGTTGGTCAGAAGTTCACAGGTCTCCTTAGGGCTGGCGTTTTGCCATCTTCTGGTGTTGAATGCTAGGACGCCCTGGGTTTACTCTAGATCTGCCTGTTAGGAAACTGATGTGCATGCAGCTCTCTCATATCCAAAGTTATTGGGACCAACAGGGTTTCCTGAAGCAATGGTCAGGAGATCCCATCCCCCAGACCACACCCCAGGCCCACCTGGGCACAGGGCTGTGGAGTCAGAGCTGCTGCATCACCCGGCCCACAGTGAGCAGACACCCCACCTGCCCAGTGCCACCAGGCAGACAGAAGCCATGAAGGGCTGACACCAAGGAACGCCTGAAACACACAGGCAGTCCCAGAGTTAAAAAGCTCTTTGGAGGGCCTCTCATATGTAAAGAGTTACCCCCAAAAAAGAAAAGTGAGGAAACTGCAGGCTTAGGACTAGTCAGCTTCCCATCAGATGCTTTGGGGATAAAGAAAGCCATCATGTCCAGAACCAGGGATTCTGGCCTGCTTTCTGATGTAGCATCAAGAAGGGGTCCGAAAGAGGTGGAAGCCCTGAAGGCCTGTCACTGCGACTCTCATGCAGCAGAACAGTATACGCAGTGAGGGTTTCCTGGAACAGCCTGCAGGGAGATCATCTGAGACGAAGCGTTCCTTGGGCGTGGTTTCTAAATCGGAGACATTTCTGTTTTCGTGGGAGTTCGATGGCCAGTCCCCACACAGTGTGGCCCTGTGTCCTGGTATTTCCAGTGCTCTGTCTGGGGTCTTTGTTTTAGGAGTGTGGCCAGAAGGCTCGGACGGAACCGACATCAATGCCGCCTGTCGGGCCCACGAGAAAAAACTCCTGTCAACCGGTGACGACTTTGGCAAAGTGCACCTCTTCTCCTACCCCTGCTCACAGTTCAGGGTAAAGGCTCATCTTCTTCTCTAGCCTTACCCCACGGGGCGCACTTACTGCCTGGCCTGTTGGTAATTGAATAGAAAGGTGCTGTGAGTGATGCCACCAGTCACAGATGCAGGGGTGACCGTCATTCGGCTGCCCCAGAGCACTCCAGGTCCCCCTCCACTGCCCTCTGGGGAGAACCCCGCCCCCCCACGTGGTGCTGGCTTGTCCTCCTCTGCACTTCGTGGGCCTCCCCCCTCTGCTGTCCACCACGGCTTCCTCTGCTCCAGCCGTGCTGAGCCGAGCCCACACCAGTTCCTGGAACACCCCTCTTCGTTCTTCCCAGACCTGACCCTCCTCCTAGAAGACCCTCCCCTCCACCCCTGCATCCGGTCCTCCCTCCTTTGGGCCGGCCTGTGCCTGGTGCAGCCTCTGGGGTTGAACCTCTCCCTGCCCGCATTCGTCCCCTCCAGACCAGATTCTCAATGTACAGGGGCTCCGTGTGGTTTGGCACGAATGTAGACGTCCAGCACTTCCAACCCCGCCTCGATGGCTTTGCGTTCAGCTCCCTCCATATCATTCTTCCCCAGGCTCCCAGCCACGTGTACAGCGGGCACAGCAGTCACGTCACCAACGTCGATTTCCTCTGTGACGACAGCCACCTTATCTCCACTGGCGGCAAAGACACGAGCATCATGCAGTGGCGGGTCATTTAGTCCCGGCAAGAACCCGGGGGAGCAGAACGGGCCAGGAGGTACAGACTCGAGTTTCGCTCACTCGGTCACTGTGATTTCTGCTTTGTTTGAAGAGTTCTCACAAACCTCAGGAAAATTATGCCCTTTACTGGTTACCTTAGCTTAGTGGATCGGTGAGCATCACAGCAGGTCAGCCATTCAGGTCTCTCTTTTGTTGTACAATATATAAAACACTTAATATAAAAAAGATGCCAAGGTTTACATTACGGTGACATCAAGAAGTGACTGGTGTATCCTTCATAACTTTTCTATGAACTCTTCAAAAACGGTCACAGAATGCCTTTTCAAAGATTGTATATAGGCTTTACTGTTTCACCACGGAGGTTGCTAAGTCAGATATTTATGATAACGAGGTGCTGCATCGTGATCGCTGTTGATTAACTGGTCCTCAAAGGATAAGTCGTTGGGGAAGAGAATGGATAACTGATTTGCACAACTGAATCAGGAAATGCAAATAAGACTTTATTTGGTTAACATTTTCTAAGGTTTCATTCAGTGCTCCCTCTGGGAGGCTGGTGAGAAAGGGGTCAGATTCTTCTTGTGTTAAGCAGATTCTACTCCAGATTCACTTAACTATTGCAGCAGGGTACCCAGGCATTTCAGAGTTCCAGCTAGACTGTCTGCCTAACCATATGCAGTCAGCCACCTAACGCCTACACGAATCACGTCCCCTCTGTTCCCCGCTCACAGGCCCTTGGTGAATGGTGGAGACAACGAGCCACCTTCCTCTGTATATTAATTGGCATGATATGGTATCGTACTTGTATAGGATTTTAGCAATTCATAATGAATACGTAAGGCTAGGCTTTACTATTTTAATGCTTACGGACATTGTATATTTGTATTTTAAGACCAAGTAGACCAAGTCAAAAAGATCTCTCTCTAGTGTACCATACCCCTGCAGCGGGGAGAAGTCTGGAAGGCTCCACCAGGTACTAAGGGCAGCTTCTTTTCCTGTCTTTTGTGCATGGACGGCTTATTACGCTATGAAATAAGATTGCGCTCTGATGAGTAAAACAGAGAAGGCCTTATCCATTTCAGTTGTGTGGCAGATTGAAGGTTATTGTTTACATTGGGGAATGTATCTCAGATTATAAAATAGAAGAGTAATAAACAGACTGAAAGACGAATGTTAAGATTTTTACTTGTTCTAGGCAAGTAAATGAACTGAACCATCAACTCTACAGCACTGGTTGTTTAGAGTGGCCGATGAAGCTGAACATTGGGGAGCGTTTTTTATTCCATCTCCAGCCGGCTGCGGAAATGCCGGGCACCAGTAAACAATGTGTATTAAAGATGATTCTGTTTGTAATGTATCCTTATCAAATATATTCTATAATGAAATAAAATCTGAAAAGTGGATTTCTTATTGACCTATAATCATGAAAGTATATAAATTAAAATATTTAAAATTAGATATGATTCACACAATATTCTGTTTCATATCCAGATGTTTTTTTTCTCACCTGGGTCATTTGCAGATAAAACAGCAGTTTGCATATGGTGTGTGAGCATTCATCAGATTAGACAACTGTAAAGAATTCACCTTTTTGTTGTTGTTGTTTTTGGCCGCCCCACGTGGCTTGTGGGATCTCAGTTCCCTGACCGGGGATTGAACCCAGGGCACAGCAGTGAAAGGCCAGAATCCTAACCACTAGGCCACCAGGGAACTCCCAAGCATTTAGCTTAATTACCATACCCAGTTGTTAGTTTACTTGGTTATGTAAATATTGGCAAAAATAATCATTTTTAAATTAATAATTAAGGAATAACCAGATCAGAGAAGGGAAGGAAACCCTTATTGACTCAAAAGTTATAAGATCTACTTTTATGTATTTTCCAAGCTCGATAATGGACAAGGGGTATGTATATAAATCATTATTGCTACCTTCATACTTGCCTACATTTTAAATGAAATTCTCAGTGTTAACCTTGCAGGTATTCATTAACATAGGAAGCAGTGGCCACGTACCACCACTTACCACCTCTCAGGCAAGTTCTAGGCCTAGGTTCTAGGCCTAGAACCCCGGGATTCTGCTGGAATGAGAGACCCCAGAAGCAGAGCCAGGCCTGTTCCTCCCAGTGGTCTATGGCCACGTCAGCTCTTAGCCCTACTGCGGAGAGTGACAGATGATGGACTATGACCCTAATCTCGGTGAAGTGATGGTGTGGACTAAGGTGCAAGCAGTGGACAGGGGAGAGGTGAATGGAGTGTCTGAGAGTGGTTCCTGGGGTGACGTCAGCAGGGCCAGGCGGTGGGTGAGGCCCAGGTCCCCGACTGTTCTCTGGGCAGATGTTGGTGCCGTCGGCTAAGATGGGGGGCGCTGCAAGTTTGCAAGAGGATGATGAGTCAGGCCTGGTACGGGCTGGAGTGAGGTGAGGGGCCGCTGAGGCATCCAAGCGTTAAGTGCGAAGCAGGCGTTTGGCTGGCAGGCGCAGAACAGAAGTGGGGCTGGAGGCACCAGCGTGAGTGATGCTCTCCGCAGGAGGCTGACGCTGAAGCCAGGATGCGCTGAGTCTGCGGGTCCTGGGCAAGCAGGGTGAGGAGAGGGCCTCCGACGCAGCCAGGGGGACTCCGATGGACTTCAAGGTTAGGTAGAGCATGAGCTGTCAGCAAGGAAGGGGAAAAGCCAGCAGAGGGCTGGGTGGGGCAGAAAAGAGACCCACACGAGGGCTGTGGAGGACCCGGCAGCCGGGTGGCTTGGTTTGGTGCTCGCTGTGGAGCCACTGTGGGCTCTTTACTTGTTTAGCAAATGGTTTTCCAGCATCTTTGTACAAAGTGATGCTGGGCAGGGGACCCAGGCGTGCTGGGAGAGCCTCAGCAAGTGGAGGAGAGAGGGCACAAGGTCAGGGGTGAGGGCATGGGGTGGGAGGCCTCCAGAGCCAGCTGGAGCTGCATGGGGGGAAAGTTCAGTGGATCCTGGCATCCGTGGACTTACATCTGCGGTTTCCACTGCATGAGGTGCACCCTGGCAGTGGGTCAGAGGGGCTGTCCATGGTTCACTGGAAAGCCCGCTCAGACATCTTCCCAACCCCTCCAATTTTTTTTGAGGGATTGCTTCCACTGCCCAGAGGCTGCACACGGCACTCATTGGTCGTTTTTTCTCTGATTTGGGAACAGGCTACCATCATCTGATCTTTGAGGCAGAAGAGCACCCAGAAGAAGTAACGTTGGAGACC
Organism: Stenella coeruleoalba; assembly: GCF_951394435.1. Lineage (NCBI taxonomy): Eukaryota > Metazoa > Chordata > Mammalia > Artiodactyla > Delphinidae > Stenella > Stenella coeruleoalba. The sequence continues at coordinate 4,745,509 of NC_137147.1, read as the reverse complement.
CTCTGGCCTCCTCAAGGGGGTTCAATCTAATACACAACTGGGAAGCAAGACGATAAGTCTGTACTTCTCGTGAGGTAGAAACTGACTCCAGGCTACTCTCCGTACTGGTTCTCAATTTTTTTAATAGAAAATTTCAAACATACACAGAAGTAGAGAAAGCCTCTCACCCAGTTTCAAAAACTATTGACATCCTGAAAGCCTCGTTTCTACTCTCTCTCCTAACTGTGGGTGGGGAGGGGGACTGGAGTACTTTAAGAGTCAGTCCAGCAGATGGCGGACCAGGAGGACGCAGAATTCGCGTCTCCTCACAACCAGGGCACCTACCAGGCCCCGGTGGGGGACCGCAAACACCTAAGGGGACGGGCAGAACCCCCAGCGACCAGGTAGGACGTGGGACTTGAGGGGAGTGAGGGGGGAGGACAAGTGGAGGCGGGACGGGGGTGGCGACCCTGAAGGGCGGCTGGGGGAGGGGAAGGGAGCCCATGCCCGGAGGGGGAAATTGGGGAAACACTGGCAGGGCAGAGGATCAAAAGGGAGCGTGGCCAGGTTTCCCTTGACCACTTGGGACCCCGGGAGCCTGCTGAGATCCCGGCCCGATCCTCTGCCCACCAAGGCCCCCTCCAGTCAGACGGATCCTGAGGGAGCGGGAGGGAGGGAAGGGGGAGCAAAAGTAAAGGCCGGACCTCTGGGACCGGCACCCCTGAGGGGTGGCTGGGGGAGGGGAGGAGTTCCTACACCCAGCGGGACCTACCCACGGTTAGGGGTCCAGCGGAGATGGGGGAGACCCTGGGGGAGATGATGGGGGAGGGCACGAAGGAACAGAAGGCAACGGGGCCAATGCTCTCCCTGTCCACTCAGGCACTGGGTAGCCTGCTGGCATAATCCTCTGCCCTCGGAGCCTCCCTCCTGCCATGCAGAGCCCAAGCCCCGCCCCTGCACCCCCAGCCAGGGCCCCACCTCTACACTCAGAGACCCCCTCCAAGGCGCTGGGCCTAAGCCCACCCACACACCCGCACGCAGGGCCCTACCTCCAAACTCCGGAACTCCATACTCCAGAGGCCCTACTTCCAACGTGCAGCCTCTCCCCTTCTGCCAGGTCCTAAGCAGAGGCCCTGCCCATGCTTGAACGTCACCCGCCTAGGCCCGGCCCCACGCTCAAACGTCACCCCCCACACCCGCCTAGGTCCCGCCCCACCCTAAAAGCCGTCCCTGCCTAAGTTCCACCCCCACCTAAACTCCGCCCCCATAGCCAAAGCTTTTCTTTTTTCTTTTCCTTTTTCCTCTTTTAGATTGGGGTTCTGTTTTACATTGTTGATTCATTGTTGTTGATTCTTTAATATTTTTATTTTTCCTAATAAACCTTGTATTTTTCTAATTTTTTTTTATTCTTTATACTTTGTTAGTGATCTCTCCTTTTGGCTTGTTCCCTAACACCCCCGTTTTTTTTTTTCTTTTTTCTGTTGTGGTTTTGTTTTACCTTGTTGCAGTTGTTTCAATTATAGTTTTATTTTTCCTAATATACTTTTTATCTTTCTAATTTTATTTTATTTTTTATTCTTTGATATTGTACGGCTCCTTTTTTTCTTTCTTTCTTCCTTTTTTTTTTTCCAACCACACCACGAAGCTTGTGGGATCTTGATTCCCAGGCTGGAGGTAGGGCCTGAGCTCCTGTGGTGGGAGCTTCGAGTCCAAACCACTGGACTAACACAGAACTTCAGACCCCAGGGAATATCAATCAGAGTGAGGTCTCCCGGAGGTCCTCATCTCAGCACCAAGCCCCAGCTCTACCCAACTGCCTGCAAACTCCAGTGCTGGACGTCTCAGGCCAAACAACCAGTAAGACAGGAATACCACACCACCCATCAAAGAAAATAAAATGAAACAACAAAAAAATACGTTACAGATGAAGGAGCAAGGTAAAAACCTACAAGACCAAATAAATGAAGATGAAATAGGCAAGCTACCTGAAAAAGAATTCACAGTAATGATAGTAAAGATGATCCAGAATCTCAGAAGCAGAATGGACAAAATACAAGAAACATTTAACAAGGATCCAGAAGAATTAAAGAGCAAACAAACAGTGATGAACAACACAATTACTGAAATTAAAAATACTCTAGAAGGAATCAATAACAGAATAACTGAGGCAGAAGAATGAATAAGTGAGCTGGGAGATAAAATGGTCGAAATAACTGCCAGGGAGCAGAATAAAGAAACAAGAATGAAAAGAATTGAGGACCATCTCAGAGACCTCTGGGACAACATTAAAGGCACTAACATTTGCATTATAGGGGTACCAGAAGAAGAGAAAAAGAAAGGGTCTGAGAAAATATTTGAAGAGATTATAGTCGAAAACTTCCCTAACATGGGACAGGAAATAGTCAATCAAGTCCAGGAAGCACAGAGAGTCCCATACAAGATAAACCCAAGGAGAAACACGCCGAGACACATACTAATCAAACTATCAAAAATTAAATACAAAGGAAAAATAGTAAAAGCAGCAAGGTAAAAGCAACAAATAACATATAAGGGAATCCCCATAAGGTTAACAGCTGATCTTTCAACAGAAACTCTGCAAGCCAGCAGGGAGTGTCAGGACATATTTAAAGTGATGAAACGGAAAAACCTACAATCAAGATTACTCTACCCAGCAAGGATCTCATTCAGATTCGATGGAGAAATAAAAACCTTTACAGATAAGCAAAGGTTAAGAGAATTCAGCACCACCAACCCAGCTTTACAACAAATGCTAAAGAAACTTGTCTAGGCAGGAAACACAAGAGAAGGAAAAGACCTACAATAACAAACCCAAAACAATTAAGAAAATGGTAATAGGAACACACATATCAATAATTACCTTAAATATAGATGGATTAAATTCTCCAACCAAAAGACATAGACTGGCTAAATGGATACAAAAACAAGACATATATATGCTGTCTACAAGAGACCCACTTCAGACCTAGGGACACATACAGACTGAAAGTGGGGGGATGGAAAAAGATATTCCATGCAAATGGGAATCAGAAGAAAGCTGGAGTAGCAATTCTCATATCAGACAAAATAGACTTTAAAATAAAGACTATTACAAGAGACAAAGAAGGACACTACATAATGATCAAGGGATCGATCCAAGAAGTAGATATAACAATTGTAAATATTTATGCACCCAACATAGGAGCACCTCAATACATAAGGCAAATGCTAACAGCCATAAAAGGGGAAATCGACAGTAACACAATCATAGTAGGGGAATTTAACACCCCACTTTCACCAATGGACGGATATCCAAAATGAAAATAAATAAGGAAACACAAGCTTTCAATGATACATTAAACAAGATGGACTTAATTGATATTTATAGGACATTCCATCCAAAACCAACACAATACACATGCTTCTCAAGTGCTCATGGAACATTCTCCAGAATAGACCATATCTTGGGTCACAAATCAAGCCTTGGTAAATTTAAGAAAATTGAAATCATATCAAGTATCGTTTTTGACCACAATGCCATGAGACTAGATATCAATTACAGGAAAAAAAAATCTGTAAAAAATACAAACACATGGAGGCTAAACAATACACTACTAAATAACCAAGAGATCACTGAAGAAATCAAAGAGGCAATCAAAAAATACCTAGAAACAAATGACAATGAAAACACGAAGACCCAAAACCTATGGGATGCAGCAAAAGCAGTTCTAAGAGGGAAATTTATAGCAATACAATCCTACCTTAAGAAACAAGAAACACCTTAAATAAACAACCTAACCTTACACCTAAAACAATTAGACAAAGAAGAACAAGAAAACCCCAATATTAGCAGAAGGAAAGAAATCATAAAGATCAGATCAGAAATAAATGAAAAAGAAGTGAAGGAAACAATAGCAAAGATCAATAAAACTAAAACCTGATTCTTTGAGAAGATAAAGAAAATTGATAAACCATTAGCCAGACTCATCAGGAAAAATAGGGAGAAGACTCAAGTCAACAGAATGAGAAATGAAAAAGAAGTAACAACTGACACTGCAGAAATACAAAGGGTCATGAGAGATTAGTACAAGAAACTATATGTCAATAAAATGGACAACCTGGAAGAAATGGACAAATTCTTAGAAAAGCACAATCTTCCAAGACTGAACCAGGAAGAAATAGAAAGTATAAACAGACCAATCACAAACACTGAAATTGAAACTGTAATTAAAAACCTTGCAACAAACAAAAGCCCAGGACCAGGTGGCTTCACAGGCAAATTCTATCAAACATTTAGAGAAGAGCTAACACCTATCCTTCTCAAACTCTTCCAAAATATAGCAGAGGGAGGAACACTCCCAAGCTCATTCTATGAGGCCACCATCACCCTGATACCAAAACCACACAAGGATGTCACAAAAAAAGAAAACCACAGGCCAATATCTCTGATGAACATAGATGCGAAAATCCTCAACAAAATACTAGCAAACAGAATCCAACAGCACAGGGGCTTCCCTGGTGGCACAGTGGTTAAGAACCCACCTGCCAATGCAGGAGACACGGGTTCGATCCCTGGTCTGGGAAGATCCCACATGCCGTGGAACAACTAAGCGTGTGCGCCACAACTACTGAGCCTGCACTCTAGACCCCATGAGCCACAACTACTGAGTCCATGTGCCACAACTACTGAAGCCCATGCACCTAGAGCCTGCAACAAGAGAAGCCACCATAATGAGAAGCCTGCGCACCACAATGAACAGTAGACCCCACTCGCCTCAACTAGAGAAAGCCTGTGCGCAGCAACAAAGACCCAATGCAGCCATTAATTAATTAATTAATTAAAAAAAGAATCCAACAGCACATTAAAAGGATCATACCCCGTCAAGTGGGGTTTATCCCAGGAATGCAAGGATTCTTCAGTATATGCAAATCAATCCATCTGATACACCATGTTAACAAATTGAAGAAGAAAAACCATATGATCATTTCAATAGATGCCAAGAAAGTTTTTGACAAAATTCACCACGATTTATGATAAAAACTCCCCAGAAAGCAGGCAGATAGAGAACTTACCTCAACACAATAAAGGCCATATATGACAAACCCACAACCAATATCGTTCTCAGTGGTGAAAAACTGAAACCATTTCCTCTAAGATCAGGAACAAGAAAAGGTTGCCCACTCTCACCACTATTATTCAACATAGTTTGGAAGTTTTAGCTACAGCAATCAGGGAAGAAAAAGAAAGAAAAGGAATCCAAATCAGAAAGGAAGAAGTAAAACTGTCACTGTTTGCTGATGACATGATACTATACATAGAGAACCCTAAAGATGTTACCAGAAAAACTACTAGAGCTAATCAATGAATTTGGTAGAGTAGCAGGATACAAAATTAATGCACAGAAATCCCTTTCATTCCTATATACTAATGATGAAAAATCTGAAAGAGAAATTAAGAAAACACTCCCATTTACCATTGCAACAAAAAGAATAAAATACCTAGGAATAAACCTACCTAAGGAGACAAAAGACCTGTATGCAGAAAACTATCACTGATAAATGAAAAATGATACAAACATATGGAGAGATATACTATGTTCTTGCATAGGAAGAATCAACATCGTGAAAATGACTCTACTACCCAAAGCAATCTACAGATTCAATGCAATCCCTATCCAACTACCAATGGCATTTTTCACAGAACTAGAACAAAAAATTTCACAATTTTTATGGAAACACGAAAGACCTCCAATAGCCAAAACAGTCTTGAGAAAGAAAAACAGAGCTGGAGGAACCAGGCTTGCTGACTTCAGACTATACTACAAAGCTACAGTAATCAAGACAGTATGGTACTGGCACATAAGCAAATATAGATCAATGGAACAGGATAGAAAGCCTGGAGAAAAACCCACGCACCTATCATCACCTTACCTTTGATAAAGGAGGCACAAATATACAGTGGAGAAAAGACAGCCTCTTCAATAAGTGGTGCTGGGAAAACTGGACAGCTATATGTAAAAGAATGAAATTAGAACACTCCCTAACACCATACACAAAAATAAACTCAAAATGGATTAAAGACCTAAATCTAAGGCCAGACACTATAAAACTCTTAGAGGAAAACATAGGCAGAACACTCTATGACAAAAATCACAGCAAGATCCTTTTTGACCCACCTCCTAGAGAAATGGAAATAAAAGCAAAAATACACAAATGGGGCCTAATGAAATTTAAAAGCTTTTGCACAGCAAACGAAACCATAAACAAGACAAAAAGACAACCCTCAGAATGGGAGAAAATATTAGCAAGCGAAGCAACTGACAAAGGATTAATCTCCAAAATATATAAGCAGCTCATGCAGCTCAATATCAGAAACACAAACAACCCAATCCAAAAATGGGCAGAAGACCTAAAAAGACATTTCTCCAAAGAAGATATACAGATTGTCAACAAACACGTGAAAAGATGCTCAACATCACTAATAATTAGAGAAATGCAAATCAAAACTACAATGAGGTATCACCTCATTCCAGTCAGAATTGCCGTCATCAAAAAATCTACAAACAGTAAATGCTGGAGAGGGTGTGGAGAAAAGGGAGCCCTCTTGCACTGTTGGTGGGAATGTAAATTGGGACAGCCACTATGGGGAACAGTATGGAGGTTCCTTAAAAACTAAAAATAGAACTACCATACGACCCAGCAATCCTACTACTGGGCATATACCCTGAGAAAACAATAATTCAAAAAGAGTCATGATGTTCATTGCAGCTCTATTTACAATAGCCAGGACATGGAAGTAACCTAAGTGTCCATCAACAGATGAATGGATAAAGAAGATGTGGCACATATATACAATGGAATATTACTCAGCCATAAAAAGAAACGAAACTGAGTTATTTGTAGTGAGGTGGTAGGACCTAGAGACTGTCATACAGAGTGAAGTAATTCAGAAGGAGAAAAGCAAATACCGTATGCTAGCACATATATATGGAACTAAAAAACAAAAAAATGGTTCTGATGAATCTAGGGGCAGGACAGGAATAAAGATGCAGACGTAGAGAATGGACTTGAGGACATGGGGAGGGGGAAGGGTAAGCTGGGACGAGGTGAGAGAATAGCATTGATATATATACACTACCAAATGTCAAATAAATAGCTAGTGGGAAGCAGCTGCATGGCACAGGGAGATCAGCTCAGTGTTTTGTGACCACCTAGAGGGGTGGGATAAGGAGAGAGAGAGGGAGATGCAAGAGGGAGGGGATATGGGGATATACGTATGCATATAGCTGATTCATTTTGTTTTACAGCAGAAACTAACACAACACTGTAAAGCAATTATACTCCAATAAAGATGTTAAAAAAAAAGTCCAAGCCACCATGTCATTTCACGTAGAAATACTTCAGTCTGCTTCTCTGATGAGGACAGTTTATTTTATGTAACCACCATGACCTCATCACAGCGGACAGACTTAATAGCGATTCCCCGCTACTGTCTAATGCCCAGTCCATATGCAGATTTCTCCAGGTGTCAAACCAGCCCCATGTCTCAATGCCTAAGCACTGCCTGGGTGTTCGATACAGCCATATAAAGCCTTGGGCATACAGCTGCCATGTGTGCCCCCTCCCCTGAAAGTGCGGATAGGGGCTCAAGCCTGCATGTGCCCTTAGTTCCGGACCCTTGTCTGACCCTGTGGCTCACTGCCGCATTGTACCCTTCCCCTCCCACTCCCTCCACCCCTGGGTAGTATGCTTAGCTGTCCCCTCCCCCCACCCTGCCTCAGGCCCCCTCGGGACACTCCCCTCCTAGGCCACCCAGCTGGATCCTTCCCATCTTGGCTGGCGGGTGGGACCAGACCCAAGTGCCTGTTGAGAAACCTCCGCTCCCTCTTGAAGGTGGAGCCCTGTTCAAGGTGAGCCTTTCTGGCAGGGGTTCAGTCCCTCCCAGGGGGTCCCAGCTGTTCCAACTTGCCTCCTCCACGCTCTTCCACACGTTTCAACAAAAACAGGACACAAGTTCAGACCGACGTGGGGAGGGAGTGGTGGCGACCCTGCACTTGGGACGCCTAAGGGAGTGATGTGCTTGTGGACAGAGATTTTGTCTGAGCTCAAAATGTGGATGAGCTAAGAATAAATTTGGTTGTTTCGACTTAGAACCAAAGTAGGTGCGTAGCACCCATAAGATGAAAACTGAAAAGGTAATCATCAAAACTTGGAAATAGATTTACGTGTAAACCTTCCCTCCTCTACCCTTCTGGCTACAGGTGCGCCACCTGGTGGCAGAAAGCAGAGCTCACCTTCTCTTCCCCAGCTTGCCAATTTCCTGTCCGACCTCCTTAGACTAGGAGTGTGGGGAGAGAGAAAGGAAATTCTTTTCTTTTTTTTGAATTATAGTTGATTTACAATGTTGTGTTAGTTTCAGGTGTACAGCAAAGTGATTCAGTTATATTTAGATATATAGATATGTATATTCAGATTGTTTTCCATTACAAGTTATTACAAGATATTGAATATAGTTCCCTGTGCTATACAGTAGGACCTTTTTGTTTAACTATTTTATATGTAGTACAATAGTTTCTATCTGCTAATCCCAAACTCCTAATTTACCCCTCCCCCCTTCCCCTTTGGTAACCATAGGATTGTTTTCTATGTCCCTGAGTCTGTTTCTGTTTTGTAAGTAAGTTCATTTGTATGATTTTTTTAGACTCCACAAATAAGTGACATCATATGATATTTGTCTTTCTCTGTCTGACTTACTGCATTTAGTATGATCATCTCTAGGTCCATCCATATTGTTGCAAGTGGCATTATTATGTTCTTTTTTATGGCTGAGTAATATTCCATTATATATATATCTATATCTATCTATATATGTATATATATATCACATCTTCTTTACCCATTCATCTGTTAATGGACACTTAGGTGGCTTCCATGTCTTGGCTATTGTATATAGTGCTGCAGTGAACATTGGGGAGCATGTATCTTTTCCAATTAGAGTTTTCATCTTTTCCAGATATATGCCCAGGAGTGGGATTGCTGAATCGTATAGTAACTCTAATTTTAGTTTTTTAAGGAACCTCCATACTGTTCTCCATAGTGGCTGCAACAACTTACATTCCCACCAACAGGGTAAGAGCATTCCCCTTTCTCCACACCCTCTCCAGCATTTATTATTTGTAGACTTTTTGATGATGGCCATTTTGACTGGTGTGAGATGATACCTCACTGTAGTTTCGATTTGCATTTCTCTAATAATTAGCAATGTTGAGCATCTTTTCATGTGTCTGTTGGCCATCTGTATGTCTTATTTGGAGAAATATCTATTTAGGTCTTCTGCCCATTTTTTTATAGGGTTGTTTGTTTTTTTTAATATTGAGTTATATGAGCTGTTTGTATATCTTGGCAATTAAGCCCTTGTCGGTCTCATCGTTTGCAAATATTTTCTCCCAGTCTGTAGGTTGTCTTTTCATTTTGTTTATGGTTTCCTTTGCTGTTCAAAAGCTTATAAATTTGATTAGGTCCCATTTGTTTGTTTTTGCTTTAATTTCTTTTGCCTTGGGAGACTGACCTAAGAAAACATTGCTATGATTTATGTCAGAGAATGTTATGCCTATGTTCTCTTCTAGGAGTTTTATGGTGTCGTGTCTTATGTTTAAGTCTTTAAGCCATTTTGAGCTTATTTTTGTGTATAGTGTAAGGAAGTATTCTAACTTCTTTGATTTACATGCAGCTGTCCATCTTTCCTAGCACCACTTGCAGACTTTTTTCTCCATTGTATATTCTTGCCTCTTTTGTCGAAGATTAATTGACCATAGGCGTGTGTTTATTTCTAGGCTCTCTATTCCATTCCATTGACTTATATGTCTGTTTTTGCACTAATACCATGCTGTTTTGATTACTGTAGCTTTGTAGTATTGTCTGAAGTCTGGGAGGGTTATGCCTCCAGCTTTGTTCTTTTTCCTCAGGACTGCTTTGGCAATTCTGGGTCTTTTGTGGTTCCATATAAATTTTAGGATTATTTGTTCTAGTTCATGAAAAATGTCCTGGGTAATTTGATAGGGAGCACATTGAATCTGTAGATTGCTTTGGATAGTGTGGCGATTTTAACAATATTGATTCTTCCAATCCAAGAGCATGGGATGTCTTTCCACGAGAAAGGAAATTCTTATCAGACAACGATTGTTCTCACTCTCTGGGCAGCTGTTTCAGCCGACCCTTCCCAGGGAGATTCCAGAGGTTCTTGGGGAGCCCCTACGTTGCCAGTGTTCTCTCACACATAGTGTAGTCCCCTTGACCTGGGGAAAGGTGTTCTTTCCATTAGGCAGCTGCGTTCTCCTGCAGCCCCTGAGCACAGGGCAGTCCACCTCTTGTCCTCTTTCTGTGGAAGTCCGACAGCCCCTGCTGGTGGCCCTGTGGACGGGATCTAAGATGATTCCTCCTCTGGCTCGCATCTTGTCCCACCCCCAACACCGACGGGTGGGCAGTTATGCCCTCCCACACAGCCTCCTCCGGCATCTGCTGAGAGCCACCCAGTTACCTGTAGATTTTTCAGCCACTAAGTCCACAAATTCCAGGAGATCACGCTCGAGCTCTCAAGAAATTGGGGTGAGAAGGAAGCAACACCCACCCCTCCTTCTTGGGGAAAGGTGGTTGGAATCAACAGCTCAACTTTCCCCGAAAGAAATTCTCCTTACAAATACTTTTTAAGAATTTGAATTCCTGACCCTCTTATACCCTTAATGTGGTTGTGAGAGGCTGAGAGGTCTCTTGGGGACCTCCTTTGTAAACTCTGCCCGTGGTCCGGCAGCACCTTTGGAACGCAGGTCTACTGGGTCTCAGCTCCTCCCCCAGGACTTGGCTGGCATGCATGCACGCATGCACACACGCAAGTATTCATGCACACACACACGCGCGCACACATGCACGCAGGCTTGCACGGGCTCAGATTCACTGGATCTCGCCCAGCCTTTCTCCAGTTCCCAACCTTCCACTTCCTCTCTGCATGACCAGCCTGAGAGGTAGGATCACTTGCCCATCTTCTACGAGGAAGAGACCTAAGGTCAGAAAGATAGAGGTGCTTGCCCATGTCACTCAGTGAGTTGGTGGCAGAGCCAAGGGAGACCCCCCCAGTTCTCCCAAGCTACGTTCTCGGACCCATGCTCCGCAGAGCGCCATTCAAGGAGCAGCAATAGAGGATTTCCAAATAACTTGAGAAATGCCACGTGCTACGTACAGTGTGTGGTCTATGGGGACTCAAGGGAAGGCATTGGGAAGCTCTGTCATAAAGAAACCTGTTGGGACTTCCCTGGTGGTCCAGTGGCTAAGACTCCACACTCCCAATACAGGGGGCCGGGGTTCGATCCCTGATCAGGAACTAGATCCCACATGCCGCAACTAAGAGTTCGCATGCTGCAACTAAAGATCCTGCGTGCCACACCTAAAAAAGATCCCGCATGCCACCACGAAGATCCCACGTGCCGCAATTAAGACCCGGCGTGGCCAAAAAGAATAAATACATAAATATTTTTTTAAAAAAGAGAGACCTGTTTACACCAGCATTTCCCAAATGTGAGCGTTGGGCACCTGTGCTCTCAAGACACTGATTATCGGCCATGAACGTTCCATCTTGGGAGAAGCTGTGAGAGAAAGTTCATCATCCAGGAGCTGAATATAGCAAAGAAAGGGGACTCGGAGGCCACGTGATTCTCCCTCCCCTCCTCCATCCCCAGTGTCTGCTAAGAAGGGCTTCAAGGCCGTATTCTCAACAGCAGGGACGAGGAGCATGAGGGCTCTTCTGCTTTCCTGTGTTCCCAGCCAACTCCTTTAGACTATGTCCTGCTCTCCTCTAGAGCAACCAGCCTCACTGATGCACAGAATCTGTAACTGGAGACCCTAGGGTGCAATGCAACAAGCCCCTAGACAGCGGAGAACACCAACCCTCGCCTCCCTCGCCCCTTTTATTAGGCCAGTTGCCATGGCGATGGGGGGGGAACCGGGATGGCAGGCACTGGGAGCGAATTTGCTTAGAATATTTCAGCTTATAACATTTGGGGGCAATCTCTCCCTCCTTACCAGGCCTGAACTAAGGAATTGCCTGACTCCCTGCTGTGTGACACGGTCTGTGGCATTTCTGAGATTCCCTTGGCCAAATGGGCTTCTTTTTTATTATTATTATTTATATATTTATTTATTTATTTTTGGCTGCGTTGGGTCTTCGTTGCTGCATGTGGGCTTTCTCTAGTTGCAGCGAGCAGGGGCTCCTCTTCATTGCGGTGCACAGGCTCTAGGCGCCCGGGCTCAGTAGCTGTGGCTCACGGGCTCTAGAGCACAGGCTCAGTAGTTGTGGCACATGGGCTTAGCTGCTCCACAGCATGTGGGATCTTCCCGGACTAGGGCTCAAACCCGTGTCCTGTGCATTGGCAGGCGGATTCTTAACCACTGCGCCACCAGGGAAGTCCCCCAAATGGGCTTCTGTATCTTTTAGGTTACCCCCAGAACCCTTACAGCCATGACTACCAAAAAGGAGAGTGAGCTGTGATAGTCACAGTCCAGCACGCTGCCCACCCCTCACTTACACCCATGGCACCGCACACTGTTCTGTTCTCATGCGGTTTATTCGGGTTTATTTTACTCTGATTCACACAGAAGTGGCAGGTGGCAGAAGTGACAGGTTTAGAAACCACAGCAGCGGCTCATCATCTGGATCTGAAGCCAGCCGTGGTAGAAGCCAGACAGCACCCCTGTGCTGCTTGTTTCGGGAGCACCTGAGGTTGCCCCATCCTCACCTTCAATCATCCTTGGCATCGGGCTGCTGTGAAAGCACTTTCAGATGCTGTGGGAAAGGCTTTTCCCTCATTCTGGTATGTTCACTCCTGTGTGTCTCCTTCCCAGGCTGAGGCAGCTCTCGGGCTCAGACGTCAGCAGGGTTCAGAGGAAGGAGAGGACCCAGCAGGCTCAGGACAGCCAGATGGGGACATCTGGAGTCCAGGAGGACAGCCACGCAGCTACTGCACCCTTACCTCCCCCGAGGTACTCTGGCCGACCCCCACAGCAAAGCTGTTTATTTGTAGAATGGTGGGGCTGCAGGAGAGCTCCGGGAGGGGGTCATCTTGGGGGAGTATTTCCCCAGGTGTGTTCTGTGGAACAGCAATTCCACAAGGTGTTAATAGACCCTGGGTTTGTGAGTCAATGAGTTAGACAGGTTTGAGTATGCTTTGAGTGTGGATCTTCTCAGAGTTTTAATACATCGATGTGCATTGTCCAGAGAGACATCGTGTCCATCCATCCATCCAATAAGTACCATCTCCTTTCTGCACCAGACACCATACTAGGACCAGGGATACCAAAGGATACCAGAGTTCTTGCTCTTGTGAAGCCAGACAGCTGGTGACAGGCAGCGAGGGGTCAGCAGAGATGGAGACCCCTTAAGCCTGGGGACTCAGGCAGGTGGCCTTTGAGCAGAGAGTGGCAGAGTGAGGGGCCGAAGCATGCAGCCATCTGGGGGAGGCCTCCTGGGTGCCAAGCACGCAGGGTCCCCAGGGCTGTCTGACCACACTCACCGCCTTTCCTTCCTGGGATGTGTCTGCAAGGCAGAGTCTCTGGAGCACATGGTGGGGGGGATGCGATTTTGTTCAGCCCTGTCTTTCTGTAGATGTAGAAACCAGAGTACTGGGAAAACAGGGATTTGCTCTAGGTCACTGTGACCTTGGCAGGGACAGCCCCCCCAGCCACCTTAGTTTGTTTGTTTTTTTATAAAATAAAGTTTACTGTAGTTTTTCATGATAAAACTAATACATACCCATCACAGCAAATTCAGAAGGGAGCCCTCCCATATCCCTACCACCCAGAAATAGCACTGATACTTCTTAGTGCATTTCCTTCCTGCGTTTTATTTCTGGGAGTACATTTTTGGATGTGTTTCTGTAGTTAACATATTGCATAGACAATGCTTTGTATTGCTTTTTTCATGTAACTTTGTAAGCATTTTCCCCTGTCATTTATAACTTCATTATAAAGAACTCCGATCAGCTGCAGATAAACGGGCTGCTGTGACTAATATCACTCTCTTAGCTCAGTCCTCTCACCCCTATGGTGATGGTGATGATGATGATAAGAAGAAGTAATAAAGGCCACACTTACAGAGGGCATTTGTCCACAGTGCATTCTCTGAAGTCTCCTTCCATCAACATTTAAAGAGGCTCAAATCTTTCCCATTAGAAGAAAACCTCCCTGGTCTCTTCCTCAACTCTCGGTGCTCTGCCCACTTCTCTTCCTTCTCCGCCCCTCCCGGGGCTGTGTCCTCAGCTCCTGGGGTCTCAGTCACCTCTTCAGCTCTGATAAGCCCCCCAGATCAGTATCTTTGACTCATCTTCCTTAGCACCATACCTGGATGTCCATCTGCTTGCCCACTGGGACCTCAATTTCATGTCTCAAATCAGTTCATCCACTTTTCTCCCCACACCCTGTGCTCCATCCTCCCAACTGCCCAAGCCAGCAGTGGGCATCCCTCTGCACCCCTCTTTTGGACTCACTGCCCATATCGACAAGCCGCCAATAATAGTCACGACTCCACAGCATCCCTTAGAGAGCCCTTAGCCATGCCCCGCACAGGGCGACTCCTTCAACACTCTCACCACTCGAGCAGGGCGCTTCTCCTTTTTGCAGGCTGCAGGTTCGTAGTTCCCGTTGTTTTTGGTGTCTGTCCCCAGTGGCTAAGGTTGGTTCAGTGGGTTGTGTAGGCTTCCTGGTGGAGGGGACTAGTGCCTGTGTTCTGGTGGATGAGGCTGGATCTTGTCTCTCTGGTGGGCAGGTCCACGTCTGGTGGTGTGTTTTGGGGTGTCTGTGGACTTATTATGATTTTGGGCAGCCTCCCTGCTAATGGATGGGGTTGTGTTCCTGTCTTGCTAGTTGTTTGGCATAGGGTGTCCAGCACTGTAGTTTGCTGGTCGTTGAGTGAAGCTGGGTGCTGGCGTTGAGATGGAGATCTCTGGGAGAGTTTCGCCTTTTGATATTATGTGGAGCTGGGAGGTCTCTTGTGGACCAGTGTCCTGAAGTTGGCTGTCCCACCTCAGAGGCACAGCACTGACTCCTGGCTGCAGCACCAAGAACCTTTCATCCACACGGCTCCTCAATTTGGGATGATTCGTTGTCTATTCATGTATTCCACAGATGCAGGTACATCAAGTTGATTGTGGAGCTTTAATCCGCTGCTTCTGAGGCTCGAGAGTGCTTCTCTTTATGATGGCCCTCCTTTTATTGACAATGAGGAAACTAAGACTCAGAGAGGTCAGGTGACTTTCTAGGGCTGCACAGTGAGTGAGCTGGGATTTGAACCCATGTAGTCAGGTTTCAGAGTTCACGCTCAGCAGTCCTGCATCTCCAGCACTGAAGGGGCCATCACCTGCGTCCACGTCATCTCCCCATCTGTGCTGCCTCTGCCCTGGCCCAGCTGCAGCCCCACTGGCCTTGCGCCACGTGGCAGCCGAGTGAGCTTTCCAAACACCCCCATTCTCTTGCTTAAACCCCTTTAGCGGCTCTTAGGGAAAAGCTCCTTCACGCTGTGCACGGGGCCTGCTCAGAGGACTCCGGGCTCCTCTCCCACACCACCTCTCTCTGCTACCACTCTCTGTCCCCACACCTCAGCACGCCCCCTGTCAACACCCAGCCTTCACCAGTCTTTACATGTGCTCTCTGCCCCAACACTCTTCCTCCCATTTTTCCTGGTCAACCATCATAACTTTCATAACTCAGCTAAAAAGCCCCCTCCTGGGGACTTCCCTGGCGGTCCCGTTGTTAGGACTCCACGCTTCTGCTGCAGGGAGCATGGGTTTGATCCCTGGTTGGGGAACTAAGATCCTGCAAGCCACAAGGCGTAACAAAAGAGGGGAAAAAAAGCCACCTCCTCCAGGAAGCCTTCCTGGAGTGCCTAGTCTGATTTCTGGTCCCTCTTATGTGTTCCCCTCCCCCTCCATTGTACTTCCCTTATCACAGTGAATTGTAAGCATGGGTTTCCTTAGTCTACTTGCCTGTAGCCCTTCTGTCCATAAGCTGCCTAAAGCATAAACACTCCTCATCTTGTTCATTCTTCTTTCTCCAGCACTTAGCACAGTGCCTGGTGAGGACAGCCTATCAGTAAGTTAGGGGGATACACGAATGAATGGAGCTACAGGCAAGGTGAACATTCGGACTTGTATTCAATTCCTAAACCTTTGCCCTTATCCCCGAATATCTTTTCCTGCTTCCAGTGTTTTACTATTGCAAACCACACTGCTGAGAACAGCTTTGTCCCCTGAGTCTTTCTTTTAGATTTACTTCAAGACAAACGCCCAGAAGTAGAATTACTGAATTAGAGGGCAAGAACATCTCTATGTCCCCTGATAGGTTTTGCAAAAACTGAATTCCAAAATTATGGTAACAATCTAGGAGGCTTTTTCTTTTGTAGCAAATGAATCCTCTTTCCTTTTCTGTGTGTCTTCCTGGTGGAAGCCGCACAAAGCTATTTTTACCCAAAGGCTGTAAAGCTCGTCCTTCTCAGGGGAGAAAGTTGGGCGTGTGTGTGGATAGACAGTGCGCCGCCTCATCAGCCCATCAGCCCCTGCATGCTATCTAGTTCTAGGTCATTTGGGGAAAGCAAATTTCAATTATGTTCCAAATTAAGCAGCACTTCTGTAAAAGAAGGAACGCACGCAGACACAGATACACACACGCACACATCCATCTCCATTTGGGGACTTACCTTTAAAATCCTAAGGGACAAGCAAGTTGTCAAAGCATAACCCATGAACTTTGGCAGGTGAATGCTATGAAGAGATCAAAGCTGAAAGCACTTTGGGGGCGGGGGGATCATCTGACTTCCAATGTTCGTTTTAGCAACAGCGTTCTGCAGATAAAATCTTACAGGAAGGGAGGGAGCCGCAGGGGGAGGAGAAACGGGGGTATATGTATATGTAGAGCTTTGTTATACAGCAGAAACTAACACACCATTGTAAAGCAATGATACTCCAATAAAGATGTTAAAACTAATAATAATAAATAAATAACAATAAAAGAAGCCAGTAGAGAAACAAGTATATGCTGTTACATAATAAAGTCTACCTTGTATCGCTCTGAACTGAATAAAATCGGAAATGATTTCATTAAAGTGGACAGATGAGAATAAATCAAAGAGAAAAAGAAAAAAATCTTACAGGAAAATCCGCGCTATATTATGGTTGAGAATGCAGCTGCTGCGGCTTCAGGGGGTGGAGGTGACCAGAAATGCTCTCATCCTGTGTTCGCTCCCTCTCCCACCTCCCCACCCTCCATCCCACCTCCACTTGGGGCTCCAAAGTCTCCTGTCCAGGATCCAACGCGGGAGGACACCCAGGCCCAGCAAGGGAAGAGGCCTGCCCAGGGCCCCACAGTGAGTGGTGGCCTCCCTGTCTGGGGCTGACTCTCCACCTGCTGTCTTGCCAGGAGCCACTCGGCCACTCACAGGCACAGTGCCTGACGTGTCCCCAAGGAGGTCCTGGAGGCGGCTGGCTTCCCCCCAATGCTTACCATCTAGGCAGCCCCGCTATCAGTTTGGTTTTAGGGTTCAGTCCAATTTAAGTTCTCTTATTACCAGCCTTTCTATCTGTCTTTTAAGAAAATCATCCATTTCATGTAGGTCCTCAAATTTATTGAAATCAAACTGCAATAGTATCCTCACGTAATTATATTGTTCTCATTTACCTCGTGCAATTATAAGTCCTTTTTTCATTCCTAGTTTACTTTTCTTTTCTGCTCTTTTATTTTTTGGGCTTTGTGGGTTTTCCATTTTATTTCTTCTGGAAGAAGCATATTTTAATTTCGTTTTTTGGTATTTTTGTTTTCTAGTTCATTCTTTTCAGCTTTTTATCCTAGATAATTTCCTTCTCATAATTTTTTAATTTATTTTGTTGTGTTTTAAGTTGAATGCTTCATTCCTTTATACATATTCTTGTTATATGATAAAAACGTGTAAGGTTTGCTGTTGGTGTATCCCATAGGTGTTACCCTGACGTTTTCTCATTTTCATTAATTTCTTATTAATTTGTAGTTTTAATATTGATCTCCTCTTTCAGCTCAAAGTTATCTAGAAGAGTATTTTTACATTTACAAGCTAAATTTTTACCATATTTTTTATGGTTATTTAGGGTTTCATTGCATTCTGGTGAAATTTCTGAACTCCTAGGATAACAAGGGTAATTCCAGGAATCTTTCAGCCTCCTGGGAGAAAAAACAGATTTCCTATGTGCAGAATGCACCCTCCACCCCTCCCTAAAATATCCAGTCCTAACCCCAGGAACCATGAGTATGGAGGTTCCATGGCAAAGGGGAATGAAGGCTGCAGGTAGAATTACGGTTGCTGATCAGCTGACCTTGAAATAGATTATCATGGATTATTCAGGTGGGCCCAGTGTAACCACAAGGGTCCCTAATTATGAGAGAAGGAGGGAAAAGACGTGAGGGACATGTGACTACACAGCAAGGTCAGAGTGATGCCCCGTGAGAAAGACCTGACCTTAGTTGCTGGCTTTGAAGATGGCCCCTTCCTAAGGCGACATGAGCTGAGGAATGTAGGTGACCTCTAGAAGCTAGAAAAGGCAAGGAACAGACGCTCTCCTGGAGCCTCCAGAAGGAGCATCGTGATTTTAGCCCAGTGAGGTCAGACTTCTGCCCTCCAGAACTGTAAGAGAATACATGAGTGTTGCTTTTTTTTTTTAATTAATTAATTTATTTTTGGCTGCGTTGGGTCTCGCAGGCTTTCTCTAGTTGCGGCGAGCAGGGGCTACTCTTCGTTTTAGTGCGCAGGCTCCTCATTGCAGTGGCTCCTCTTGCTGTGGAGCACGGACTCTAGGCGCGTGGGCTTCAGTAGTTGTGGCACGAGGACTTAGTTGCTCCGTGGCATGTGGGATCTTCCCGGACCAGGGATCGAACCCGTGTCCTCTGCATTGGTAGGCAGATTCTTAACCACTGCGCCACCAGGGAAGTCCCCATATGTGTTGTTTTAAGCCAGCAACTTTGGGGTAATTTGCATGGCAGCAACAGGAAACTAAGACACTGGGTAAAAGGGAGAAACAGATGTGTTACTCGGCTTCTTACCTGCATTTGAAACTCGAAGTTTTCAGATCTCTGAGGCAAGAGGAGTGCAGGCCTAAACTCCTGTCCTGTCCAAGGGTATCATCCACATGGGAGAGGAAACGAGGCTGCTCCTCCCAGGTTGTGGCCAGGTGAGTGTCTTTCTCCACCAACCCTCCCAAATGCCTGGTGAGCTCTGTCTTCTCAAACAGCTTTGCTGAGACATCCCTCACATTCCTTAAAATCCACCCATTTAAGGAATACCACTCAATGGTTTTTAATATATTCACAGTTGTGCAACCATCACTACAGTATAATTTTATAACATTTTCATCACCCCAAAAGAAACTCCATGCCCATTGGCATTGCACTTGTTTACTAGGGCTGCCATAACAAAATATCACGGACTGGGGGGCGTAAACCACAGACGTTTATTTCCTCACTGTTCTGGGGGCTGGAAGTCCAAGATCCAGGTGCAGCAGGTTTGGTTCCTTCTGAGCCCTCTTCTTGGGGACTTGCAGACGGCCACCTTCTCAAGGCGTCCTTTCCTCTGTTCCAAGAGTCTCTCTGTGCATCCTAATCTCTGCTTATAAGGACACCAGTCAGATTGGATTAGGGCTCATACTAATGGCCTCATTTTAACTTAACTGTTTAAAGATCCTATCTCCAAATACATTCTGGGGTACACAGGAATAGCGCTTCAACAAATGAATTTTGAGCGAACACAATTCAGTTCATAACAGATAGTTATTCCCTATTCCCTTCCTGCTCCCTGACCCCAGCCCTTGACAACCACTAAACTACTTTATGTCTCCATGGGTTTACCTTTTCTGGACATTTCCTATAAGGGGAATCATACAATATGTGGTCTTTGTGACTGGTTTCTTTCACTTAGCGTAATATTTTCAAGGTTCATCAATGTTGTAGCATGTGTCAGTACTTCATTGCTCTTTATTGCCAACTAACGTTCCAGTATATGGAGGGACCCCACTGTGTTTATCCACTCATCAGGTGATGGACATTTGGGTTGTTTCCACTTTGGGGCTATTATGAATACTTCTGCTGTGAACATTTGTGTACAGGTTTTTGCGTAGATATGTTTTTATTTCACGTGGGCATATACCTAGAAGTTATATTACTGGGTTATATTATAACTTTTTTGAACAGTTTGAAGAACTGCCAATCTGTTTTCCAAAGAGATTGCATCATTTTACAATTCCACCAGAATTATGAGGGTTCCAATTTCTCTGCATCTTCAACATCACTTATTTCCCTTTTTTAATTAAAAAAATTTTAATTTATAGCCATGTCAGTGGGTGTGAAGTCGTATCTCATTGCAGTTTTGATTTGCATTTCCCTGATAGCTAATGAGGTTGAGCATCTTTTCATTGCCTGTTGGCCATTTCTATATCTTCTTTGGAGAAATATGTATTCAGATCCTTTGCCCACTTTTTAATTGGCTTATCTGTATTTTTATTATTGAGTTGTAAGAGTTCATTATATAGTCTGGATACAAGGCTCTTTTCACATATATGTTTGCAAATATTTTCCCCCATTCTGTGGGTTGTCTTTTCACTCTAATGGTATTACTTGCAACAAAATTTTTAATGCTGATGAAGTCCAATTTATCTATTTTTTTCTTCCGTTGCTTGTGCCTTTGGAATCATATCTAGGAAGCCTTTGCGTAACCCAAGGTTATGAAGATTTAAACATGTTTCCTTCTAAGGGTTTTATTGTTTTAGCGCTTACATTTAGGACTATGATTTATTTTAAGGTGATTTCTGTGTATGATGTAAAGGGTCCAAACTTCATTCGTTCGTATGTGGATGTCTAGTTGTTCCAGCCCCATTTATTGAAGACTATTCTTTCCTGCATTGACTTATCTTGGAGCCCCTGTCAAAAATCAACTGAACATAAGTATAAGGGTTTATTTCTGGACTCTCAATTCAATTCCATTGATCTATATTATCTACGCCAGTACCACACTGTCTTGATTACTAAAGCTTTTCAATACATTTTGAAATCAGGAAATATGAGTCCTCCAACTTTGTTCTTTTTCAAGATTGTTGGCTGTTCTGGGTCCTTTGCATTTCCAAATGAATTTTAGGATCAGCTTGCTCGTTTCTGAAAAAGAGATTTTGACGGGGATTGCATTGAGTTTGCATTCAATCTGCGGACTGTTGCCTTTGTAACAATATTGTCTTCCAATCCACGAATGGATGTCTTTACTTTTATTTAGGTCTTCTTTAATTTCTCCAATGACATTTTGTAGTTTTCAGTGTATGTCTTAACACTTCTTTTGTTAAATTTATTCCTAAGTATTTTATCCTTTTTGATGTTATTGTAAATAGAACTGTTTTCTTAATTTAATTTTCAGATTGTTCATAGCAAGTATATAGAAATACAATTGATTTTTTTGAATATCTCTCTTGCATCCTGCAACCTTAGTGAGCTCGTGTATTAGTTTTAATAGTTTTTCAGTCGATTATTTAGGATTTTCTAAACGCAAGATCATGTAATCTGCAGATAGAGATCGTTTCACTTCTTCCTTTCCAATCGAATGCCTTTTTTTCATTGCCTAATTACCTCCAGTACAATCTTGAAAAGCAGTGGTGAGAGTCGATAACCCTGTCTTCTGACGAGCCTCCAGTCTTCTGACGAGCTCTTTTGATTTAAAAACTCTTATTTTGTCCTCAATTATGGCTTTTCCTCCCCATTTGGAACTCCTCTTATTTAGAAGTTAGATCTCTTGAATCCATCATTTACGTGCTTTATCTTGTCAACGATAATTTCCACTTCTTTCTTTTTTTACTCTGCTTCACAAAGTAATTTTTTCATCTGATCTTTTAGCTCCCTGGATTGCAGGCCCAATCCTGCCTGCCACCTGTTTTTGTCAATAAAGTTTTATTGGAACACACTCACATCCATTGGTTTAGGGATTGTCTGTGGCTGCCTTCACGCTGTGATGGCCGAGAGGAGTAGTTGTGACAGAGACCGAATGGTCTGCAAAAAGCCAAAAATATTTACTATCTGGCCCTTTGCAGAAAAGTGTGCCAACCCTAGTTCTAGATCAGCGTCTTTTCTGTTTTTCCCTGCCTCTAATTAATCTTTTAAATTATGAAGTAATGGTTTTTGTTCTCAAGAATTGTCTTTTGTTCTCAGATTGTTCATCTGCAAGATCTCCTGACTCTCCTGATAACTTCTCTGTCATTGCCTCCTCTAGACATGTCACCTTCTGACTGCTCAGCGTGATAGAGCATTTTTTGGGGGGATGGCAGTCTTTAAACTTCCCAAGCTCACGGTTTCAGAGGCCCCAGGCCTCCCGGCTCTGTTGCAGAAATGAGTTCCCCACAGAGGCCTGGCTGTCAGAGTCTCCAAGGCAGGTGTGAGACAGCCGACAGGGAGAGAAGTAACCAGGACATTTCTTCCGCAGGCTACTGGTGAACAGCCACCCACACTGCGACCTGATGGCTGTTGCTGGGAATGCCAAGGAGGTTGGGCTTCCTAGGTAGGAGCTGGCTGGGGCATCCTTTTCCAAAGGTCTGGAGGCTCCTGGGTAAAGGCTTCCCAGGGATCAGCAGCTCCCTCTAGGATTGCAGGCTAGGCTGGCTTGAGGGATGCACTTGGCTAAGTTTTCTTAATTTAACGAAGTGGGAACATTAAGATCCTGTTAAGTGGGAACACTCAGGCAGCCCAGGATGGCAGGACTTGGCTCCAGGCTCCTCCAGAAAGGCAGGCCTGCTCCAGCCTGGGTCCTCGATGCTCCTCTCCCAGTGCAAAGAGGTACTAAGAAGTTGCCCTCTGCCAGATGGGTACCCAAGGTCCTCCCCCTGCCCCCAACATGCACACATCTGGCCCAGCTTCCCCTAGATTGGTCCAGGTCTTTGAGTTACCGAGGAGTCATCCCCGGTAGGACCACTGCCGGCTCCTCTCCCAAGAGTTGGCCCCTCCTGGGCCTTCAAAGTGGGTGAAACATAATCTTCAGGGGAGTTGCTTTCTGAGCTGAGGCGCCTGAGAGATGGAGTCAAAGAGAAGCTCCAGCTGTGTGCCCCACACCAACCTCAGTGTGCGGAAGGCAAGGTGGGCCAGGAACAACGTATATTTCCCACCAGATGCAACCAGAACACAAGCGAGAGCTTTGGTTTCCAAAATATAATGCCTGCAGGCTCGTCCCTGCCCCACACAAGCACCGTTTGGATGAGGATGACATGTCAGTTCTGTGCTGTAAGAAGCTTGGGGGCGGGGGGCGTGGGGGGAAGAAACTCGGGGGGGACAAAGAGGAATAAGCACGGAAGACATGACTGCTGCTCTCATGGAGTTCACAGTCCAGTGCGGGGGCCAGCAAGTGAAAAGACCATTCCAGAATGGGATGGCAAGGGTGTGATGGAGTGGAGCCCAAAGCCCTGAAGCCTTTCGGAGATGGGTGCCTACAGCCCTGTGGGAGGGGGTGCCGAGTGTTTGGGGGGCGGGGAGGGGAGGTGACATGTGGGTGGAGTTGAAGATAATCGGCCAGGTAGAGAGTCAGTGGGCTGGGCGTGAGAGGAGGCAGACGTGTGTAGGTGCTCAATAAACAATGAATGAATGAATGAAAACAAATGGTGCTGTATCTAAGGGAAACAACTATTGGTAGTAACTGAATTGGTCAAGGAGATTAACGGTCTGAGTGGGGATTTTCAAAAAAGGGCTGCAGGGTCACAGGTGATCCCAAGTTCCCTGAGACCTCTGTTGTCTTCCCTTTGAAGAAGACACTTCAGGTGTCTGACACGAATTAGTAATTTACCTCGGCTCATTAATATAAACCAGACATGTTCTCCTTGGTGAGTCATCAAAAGCAACTGTGTTTCTTTTTATTATTAGTGATGAGTGAGGCAATTACTTTGTTTTGGCAACCTCAGGTAATGGAGAAGATGATCCATGGAGTTGGTTCCTCACCAGTGACTCCAGGCTGGAAAAACTTCTAGAAACAGGGAGGGAGTATGGGATAACGTGGGCAGTCCTGGGGCTTGTTGTTTGCAGAAATGTGTTCGTTAGGCTCTTCATCCACTCACCCGTGCACCCTCTCAGGGTCTCACCTCCACCCTCTGGACAAGGAGGTTGCATAAGATACTCTTTAAGGACTTTTTAGCTCTATTATGTATCTGTGGCTCTATGACTAGCCTGGGCTTAACACACAGCAGAAACCCCATCTTTCCTGCCTCCCCCATGAATGAGAAATCCAGTCCAGGAGTGCCTCAGAGCTGACCCACAGATAGCTTGGCCACTTGTCCCGAACCCCAGTACAAAGTCACTGACTTTGGTGAGCACTCTTTTCAAATCCAAGAACTGGTGACTTCAGATACACATTGTTCAGGGGCCACATGTCCCCCCAAAATGTTAATTTTCTTTTTAGCAGAAGAATGGAAAACATGAACTCATGTACTTTTAAGAAATAAAGGCTTCATTCAGCAAACGGGAGAGATGCTAAATAGATGATGGGTTTAGTGCTGCACAATCAAGGGAAAGGGGAAGGAGCTGTGAGAATGAGGCACTGGAGAAGGGCAGGAAGGATCTTCTGGGAGCTGACTTTGTGCTTATCCTCAGCAGTGCCTGCAAGACAGCGTTAGGAGTCCCATCTGTCAGTAAGAAATGGAGGCTCAGAGAGGTCTGAGCTGCTGAGTAAAACGCAGGGCTCTGTCTCCCCAAGCATCCTCGGGCTGGTTGGACAAATACCAATGCCCATTCATGGGGAAGTGGGGCTCAGCTTAGGGCACAAGTGGTCCCTACCTGCCCACCCGGCCCTTTCTGCAGCTCAAGAAGCCCTCTAACGAACAAACATCACATGGAAGAAACCTACCAAGGAGGCTGACACAGCTGATTTCGTGAATTCACTGAGTGACGTTGGGCCGCTTAAACCTTTCGCAGTGTTCTGTGCGCCAAACCCCTTACTAAGAGTAGGATTTGCAGGTCCCCAATAGCATCCATATTCTCTGATGCTCCTTAAAGGAACTTGAATGTCTTTACTGTTCCAGGAGATTAGTAGTTAGCAGGAAAGGTTGACGGAGGCAAGTCCCCCTCACCTTTGGTGCTAATGTTCTATAGGAAGTCTGCCATCAACATCTCCCAGCAAATCATCTTCCAGTTGCAGAGTCCAAGACAGCAGGGAAAGTGCTTGATCTAGAGGTTAGAGTGCACCACATGCTTCAATAAATCAGGCTGGGAACAAACAGGCCAACATCCTGGGAGGGTCTTCTCACAGAACTTTGATATGCATGAACCAGGGGTGACCCTGCCTCTGCAGAGCACATTGGGACATCTCCAAGTGACCTGGGGCTTGTCCATTTCAGTAATTTTTAGGGTCTAACAAGTCTCTTCTGTAGCAAAGAGACCGATCTTGACCCTGGAAAGAGAGGGACAGATAAGGTTAGGAGGGGCTGAAATCCTCTGGGGCTGCTAACAGGACTGTTAGAGGACCAAGGTGCCCTTTTGAGTTTGAAGACTCTAGCTCAAAGAAATCGGGGAAGGAAAGTGGAGATGTGACAGCCAATCGCTAAAGAACTCTGAGGACAAGTGGATGGTGACGAAGAGAGATCAATCGGCAACGTGTAAGAATGATGAACAACTGCAGCAAACAAGAATGGATGGGGGACTTCCCTGGTGGTGCAGTGGTTAAGAATCCGCCTGCCAATGCAGGGAACATGGGTTCGAGCTCTGGTCCAGGAAGATCCTACATTCCTCAGAGCAACTCAGCCCACGAGCCACAACTACTGAAGCCTGCGAGCCCTGGAGCCTGTGCTCCGCAGCAAGCAATGAGAAGCACGTGCACCGCAACGAAGAGTAGCCCCTGCTCGCCACAACTAGAGAAAGCCTGCGTGCAGCAATGAAGACCCAAGGCAACTGAAAATAAATAAATTTATTTTTTTAAAAAAAGAATGGGGCTTCCCTGGTGGCGCAGTGGTTGAGAGTCTGCCTGACGTTGCAGGGGACGCGGGTTCGTGTCCCGGTCCGGGAGCATCCCGCATGCCGCGGAGTGGTTGGGCCCGTGGGCCATGGCCGCTGAGCCTGCGCGTCCAGAGCCTGTGCTCCGCAACGGGAGAGGCCACAACAGTGAGAGGCCCGCGTACAGCAAAAAAAAAAAAAAAAAAAAAAAGAATGGATGGGCACTGGGATTTTGAGTCGGAAAAACCTTGGCTTGAGAACTGACTCCACCACTTCCTGTATCTTGGGAAAAACCACTCTTCTCACTCTGGGCCAGGAGTAGAATTGCGACCCTTCGCTGCCCTCCTACTATATGCCAGAAACCACTTAACGCTTGATGTGCTCTTGCTCAGAGGCAATTTTTAAAAAGGTAGATACGATTCCATTGTTGCTGTGATAGAGGGGAACGGGAGCATAAGTGGCGATGCTGAGAAAGCGTGACGAACTGTGTCTAATTAGAAGTGAGAAGTGAGACTCAGAGGGTTTAGGGTTTCCAGCCAGCTATGAGGATGACTAACCTTTAGGAAGGGTGGGGATTTAACAACCAGAGAAAACCTGGACGGCCTCGTGCAGTCGATGTGATTTTTCACAAGGTGTGGTTTGCAGGCGCCAGGTGGGGCTTTTTTGGACTGGGAGATCCTTCAGCTGTTGATATTGCCTCAAAGATACGACTCCCCGTCCCAGCCTTGGCTCTTTATTTACAAAGAGAGGGGGTTGCTCACTGCCTCGGAGCAGGCTGGGCACGCCGCAGGGCCGGGGAAGGTGGACTCCTCCCGCCAACTCGCACGGACGCCGGCGCGCTCAGCTGCCTTTGTAGTTGAGAGAGTCACCCCGCGCGGGGAGGGGGACACAGCGCTCCACGTGCCGCGCCAGCGCCCCGCCCACTTTGGGCCCCGCCCTCCCCCTCGGCCCCGCCCCTCACGGATCGCGCTTTCTTCTATGCCCCGGCCCCCTCACATCCGCCAGTCCCTCCCCGCCCTCGGAGCTCCTCCCCGCCCCTCACTGAGCACCCTTCCTTCGAAGCCCCGCCCCTTGCGGCCCGGCCGGGCCCTCACGACCCGCCCCCCAAGGTTCCGCCCCGCCCTTCGCACACCCTGGCTCAGCTCTCCTGGAGGCGCGGACGGTGGGGCCCCGCGCCTTTTGTGTCGGGTTTGGGCCGCCGCGCGCGCTCTCCCCTCAGTTTCGACTCGCGGGCTGACTTTGCCCGCGCGCCCTCTTGCCTCTCCGTCGGCGGCCTCGCAGCCGCCCGCGCCCGCCCGGGGACCGCGTCCCCAGTCTCGGGCGGGCGCACGCTCCCCCGGCCGGAGGGACCCGGGCGACGCTCGCCCCCTCCCCTCCACTCCCCTCCTCCCGGCGGCGTGCGCACACGGCGGCCCGGGCACGCGCCCGCCAAGATGGCAGGGGCCGGGGCCCAGCTGTCAGGCGCCGCCGCCGCAGCCCGTCCCCGCAGCTAGCGGCCCGGACGCCAGCCCCGAGAAGATGAGCCCTCGCTGCCCCCCGCAGCCCAGCGAGACGCGGAGCCGCCGCGCCCGGGGCCGGCTGCCCCGCTAACGCCCCGCGCCCCGCGCCGCGCCCCCGGCCCCGCGCGCCCGCCCCGGCAGCGACAATGAGGTGAGTCGGCGGGCGCCTGGGCGTGGGGAGGTCGGGCGGCCGGCGTCCGGAGCGCTGGGCGGGCTTCGGTAATACCGTGGGGGTGTGGGGGACCGTGAGAGGGTCTAGGGGGAGTCGGAGTGGGCGGCCTTCTGGAAGCAGCGGGGTGTGCCGGCCTTTGCAGCTCGCGGGAGGCACACGTGGGGGCTGGGGGCCGCGCGGGGAGGCCGACCGCGCGGCAGGTGTGGCCGCGCCCGGCCCGGAGCCCCTCCGGCCTCCCTCCCCGGGGTTCTGTACCCTTGGTCGAAGCCTCCCTGTGCCAGCGCTCTGGGGCTTACACGTTAAGTGGTCGTTTCTCTCCACCTGGAGCTCCTTGCCGGCTTCAGCTCCCTTTTTCTTGTCCCCGTCTCCTTTCTTCTTGCACGCCGGTCAAGTGCAAGACCCGCAATGTACAACTTATTGGTTTATCACCCAGCCAGGGGGACTGGTGGTTACCAGTTCGAGAAAAAACATTGCCAGCACCCAGGAGCTCGGAATTCTCTCTCCGGAGGTAACCCAATCCTGACTTTTTGGGGATGATCACGTCCTTGCCTTTTGTCTGTGTGAATTTACCTTCGAAACATATATCCCATAAAAACTGTAGTGTCGTTTCATTTTGACTGTTTTGTGATCTTTATATAAACGAAATACTAATGAAATATATATTCTTTTGTGTCCGGCTTTTTCACTCAACGTGCTTCTGAGATTCATCCATTATGTCGTAACCGTTGTTCATTTTTATTAATCTATAGTATTCCGTTGCATGAAGTACTACAATTTAGCTATTCTGGTATTGGTAGACATTTGAATTGTTTCTAGCTTTAGACTATTAATAATAATGCTGTTTTGAATATTCTTATACATCTGGTACATTCATTTCTGTTGGGTATATACCTAGCAGTGGAACTTCTAGGTCAAAAATACCCATATCTTCAACTTTAGGAAATAACACCAAGTTTCCAAAGTGTTTGTACCAATTTACACTCCTACCAGCAAATATATGAGAGTTCTCATGCTCCATGTCCTTGTCAGTACTTGTCAACACTTACATTTTAGCCATCTTGGTGAGTGTGAAGCCATCCTGGTGAGGTATCCCATTGTGTTTTCGGATTGCAGTTTCTTGCTGACTGATGAGGTTGAACATCTTTTCATGTTTGTTTGGTATCCTCTTTTGTGAAGTGCCTGTTCAAAAGTGTTTTCTTTTGGGATTTACATGCCTTTTTCTTCCTAATTTGTAGGAGTTCTATTCCAAAGTCAAGAAGATAGTTTCCTATGATGTCTTCTAAAAATCTTACTGTTCTGCCTTTCAAATTAAGATCTACAGCCCACTTGTGACTTTTGTGTAACTTGTGGAAAAGCGGTCAAATTTTATATTTAGCAGAACCGTTTATTCAGTACTGTCTATCAGAAAGGTCATCTTTTCCCCAAAGTTCTGCAGTGCCACCTTTGTCATCTTCCAGTCTTCCATTTGGGATCATTTCTTTCTATCTGAGGAATACCCTTTAGAATTCCTCGTGCAGGTCTGCTGGTGACAAATTCTTACAGTGTTTGTTTGCAAATGTCATTATTTATCCTTCATTTGAAAAAAAACAGATTTATTGAGATATAATTCACATACCATAAAATTTACCCATTTAGAGTATGCAGTTTGGTGGTTTTTAGTATTTTAACAGTTATGAAACCCTACCACAATCTAATTTTAGAACATTTTCCTCCGTTTTAGAAGGATCTTTTCAGTAGTTACAGAATTCTTGATTTACCGTTGCTTTCTTTTAGCACTTTAAAGATACCTCATTGTCTCTGACTTGGATTGTTTCTGTTGAGAAGTAACTTGTCTGTCGTTCTTTGAAAGTCGTGTTTTTCTCTGGCTGCTTTTAAAATGTTCTCTGTGTTTGGTTTTCAGCAGTTTTTTCTGTGCTGTCCTTAGTATGGATTTTTTTTTTTAATAACTTATAACTTAGGGCTTCTTGAGTCTTTGGCTTTATGTCTCTCATTAGTTTTGGAAGTCATGAGCCCTTAGGACTTCAAATATTGCTTCTGTCCCATTCTCCCTCACCTTTCCTTCTGGGGCTACCATTATACATGTTAGGCTATTTCACTGTATCTTCCTTCTGTGTTTTCTTAACCTTCCTTCTGTGTTTTCTGTTTGTCTCTTCGCCCTTCATTCTGGTTATCTCCTCACTTATCTCTCCTATCAATTGACTTTTTAATTTCAGTTATTATATATTTTTTGATACTTTAATTTCCATTTGCTTTTTTTTATGGTTTCCAGCTGTCTGCCAAAATTATCAATATTGTCTTTCATCTCCTTGAATATAGTATGTATGATTATGTTAATGTTTGTCCAATTATGGCAGTATTTGTGAGTCATTTCCAACGTCTGTTTCTCTTGGTTTTCATTCATATTGTCTTAGCTCCTTTTGTGCCTAGTTGTTTTTGTTTTTTAATTCCATGCTGGACATCATATTTGCAGAATTGTTTGTAGAAATAATTTGAGGCCTAAGAAGATGTTTTTCTCTTCCAGAGATAATTCACATTTGCTTTTGCCAGACAAATGGGGCACTTATAATCTGGGGTCACTTCAGTGTAGTCTCAAGGAATTGGGCTGTTTCTAAGCTGAGCTCCAGTCCTTATGAGAGCCAGCCTGTTCTGTTCACCTTTAGTGCTCATGTTCAGCTCTTCACCAGCACCTTTACCCTCCAACCTAAAGCCAAACTTTTAGGATTCCTTCCAAAGTTGGCAGAAATCTCCAGGGAAAAGTAGCCCCAAATACTGAACTTACCTCCCTGAGCCTCTGATAGCCCTTCTTCCTCCAGGCCTCCAAGCAGATATTTATTCTGCTTTTTTCCCTGCTTTTTTAGTTCTTTTCAGCTGGAGGATTGTTCTGATGTACTAAGTTCATGTTTACTGGAAGTAAAAGTCTCTGATGTATGCATGTTAGGAGCAGTTTGAGTCAAT
Source organism: Stenella coeruleoalba (assembly GCF_951394435.1). Lineage (NCBI taxonomy): Eukaryota > Metazoa > Chordata > Mammalia > Artiodactyla > Delphinidae > Stenella > Stenella coeruleoalba. The sequence continues at coordinate 4,714,912 of NC_137147.1, read as the reverse complement.
ATTCAATTTCAGAGGAGACTCAAGCTACCTGGTTACAGAAGCTGTGGGGAATAACACCACCAATTTTTTTGTGTTATAACTATTTTAGATCATTTCAGTTTGTGAAATGCACTTAGAATCAAGATAACTTTAAGAATAAATCTTTATTTCCTCTTAATATGTAATTAATTGAAAAAATGGCAGATCATTACTGTAAAGCAAAGGATTTTGGAAGCAGGTGCTTTCCTCTCTTCTTTTAATATTCATTTCTTTCTCCTGTCTTGATTTCCTTAATTGTTTATTTGATAAAAATTACCCCTTTCTTGGCCCACTTGAATAGAACATTTCATTTTTTGATCAATAATGACATAATAGTATTCTCAGATCCCGTTTTGGGGGGATCAAATGACAAGGCATGGATATAGAAATGAAAGTTTTTAAATACTTTTTCCAAAATGAGTCATTCAGTTACCCTTTTTCTTTACACAGATTTTTTTTAAAACGCTGCTAACCGTTTAACATGGTTCTCTGTTGCAGACTGTTTGTAGTTAAACATCTATACGTGTATATTTACATGTACCTCTTGAGGTACGTGGCTTTTGCAAATGGACCTGAATGAGTCGAGGAGGTCTGTTCATCATTACCGCTGTTGTCAGTTCATTTGATTTGCATATTTATAAGCAGTGTGGCTCATCTGTGAAAAATGCTCTTTTTTGTTCATTCTGAATTTTTTTAACGAAAACGACACATTTTTCTTGTTAGATAATCTCATGGGAGTACATAGATATGACGTTTTGAAAATGGTCTGAAATGGAGCCTCTAAACTGATGCTTTTCAGGAATGTCTCAGAAAGGCATAGAGCTAGAGATGCATTCTAACAAATAAATTGAACATTTGAGGCACATGTCCACATAGTTTAGTTTTGCTAAACTATGTGGACATGGTGAATTATCCGAGTCACTGTTTTGCTGACTTGGATAATTAAGGATGTGTCTGAGTTTTTCTTAATTTTCTAGACTATTGCCTGAATTCTTATTTCCCTTTTCCTAAGAGACGTTATGTATTCTCATATCTCATTCAGAAATCATTTTTCAAGGCCTTACCGTTGCCTGATACTGGATTTGGTGGTAAGGAGATAGAAGGGGCCAAACCTCCCCTCCCCCAAATAGTCTCTATCCCTAAAAGATTTACAGAAATTTACTAAATCCCTTCGTGCATCATTTTTCTACTTAAAAACAAAGATGCCCACATACACAGTATACAATATATTTCTGCTTATATACTTCAGTCATTTATCTGTTGGGAAGGTTCTCTTCTGTGAACGTTTTCCCCCTCTGCCTTTTATCTTTTAAAGATTTGATATATAGAAGTTTAAGATTTTTATGTTATCAAGTCATTTTCTTTGTGATTTTTCCATCGTTTCTTATGTTTTAGCATTTGTCTAGTAGTTCGGTAAGTATTAAGTTGTTTTTTATATGTAAAATTTCACAAAAGTTCATCCTTCAAATTGTCTGGAATATGAAGTAAAGATCAAAATTACATTTTTCTTCAAAATTGCTGATCAGATACTTGATTATTTTAGTAGATACGTGGCGGAGGTATCAGGAATGGTTTCTAAGTTGGATGGCAGAACAAACCTGCAGATTCCAAAACCCTCTCCAGGGCTGCATGGTAACATCGGAAGCAGGATCACCCCCAGTCTTCAGAGAGCTTGCCTGCCCCCGCCAGGGCCAGCTTGTGTGTGTAAGGCATGGCCAGCCTACCATCTCACAGGTCTGGTTATGTGCCAGGGAACTACCTCATCTGGGCCAAGGGCACTTTATCAATTTGGAGTTCTGCAGAATGCAGTGCAGTTACAGGGTACAGCATGAGATACCCAAGCACAGACACAGTCTTCACACACCGCAGTTAGCCAGCACTAGCTGACACAAGTACATCTCAGCTTATTGCTGCAGGATGGGGGCAGGGGAGCATTCCTCCAGGAATCTTTGGAAGTTGTGTTCGGGAGACCAGCTGTGGGGTTGCGGCGCTTCTGTGTGTGTACCTTCGACTCTCTTCGGTTGTTCTGTTTTTAGACCTGTACCGTTACTATATTTACCTTGTGGGTGGTGATTTTTAATATGAGCAACATCATCTTTTTATTAATGTCCTTTTGAATTTTGCTGGGTTGGTGGTTTTGTTTGTATCTAGTTACATAAACATAAGAAATTTAAACTTAGTTTTATAATTGCACATAAACAAGCTACATGAAAATATATCGGATTGTTTCACATGAAGATTTTTTTCCCTGTAAAGGTAATCTATATACTACCCAGGTTTGAACCTTGCGGTAGACTATAGGCTCGGTGACTCCGAGTTGAGTGAATATCATAACTGCCTTAATAGTGTGACGATAACTTAGACAAGAGTACCTCCAGCTGACGTCAGGGTGGGGTGGGAAGGACAGTGGTCCCCGCAGCAAACAGCTTTTTCTCTTTCTTAGCCTGAAAGGAGAAGACCTCATAGAAATGACTTCTAGTGGCAGTTTTTATTTTTCTGGTTTAAATGTAGTATGTATTGAATGTGGAGAATTTGAAAACAGAGAAAGTATAAAGAAGACAATAAAAATCAGCATTGATCCCGCTGTTTAGGGATAACCCATTAAACGTGGGGTATAGTCTCTTTATCTTTTTCACGTGTAAGTGTAACGTTTTCACAAAATTGATATTATACTGTGTATTCGTATTGGGCATTTTACATTCAACATATATGCATTTCCCCTTCGTTAAATGTTCTTTGAAAACATTTAAAATAGCTGCATAATAGTCTATCAGATGATATACCATAATTTATTTACCAGTACCCCAAGTTTGGGACAGTTAGCTTTGTTTTTAGGATTTCATCATTGTAAATAATACGATGATAATGACTGTACATAAATCTTAGGGTATGTCTCTGATTATTTCCTTAAGATCAGTTAGAAAAATAGTATTATTAGTGGAACCAAAGGCTGTTGATAAATTTTAAGCAAAGAAGAGAGAAAGATAAAGTTAATGAAAGGAACTTTATTCCTGGTCTTAAATTGGAGGTTCCCCTCCCAAAAAGCAAAGGCCTAGGAGAGGAATCAGAAGTAAATGGTGTGGTTGCATCTGCTTGCCAGTGGGGGGAGCCCTGTTCTCAGGTCCTCTATAGCTACTGTGAAGATGGATTGTCTGTCTTTGTCTTTAAGGCTGTGGGAAAGGCATCTTCTGCTTCTGGGTTTGGACTTAACGTAGGAATGTGAATGACCTTTTTCTTTTTATAATATTGAGTTAGGCCACATTTGTCCCTTGTATTCTAAACAGCCTGGGTTTTAGAGTCTAATAGACCTGGATTCTGCCCCAGAGCCACTCCTTACCAGCTGACTGACTTTGAGCAAATTACTTAGCCTTTATGAGCTGACACTTTTCTCAAACATAAATGAGGATAACCCTCCTTCTTTCTCGGGGTTTTGTGAGGATCAGATGAGAATACATAGAAAGGTCTCGGCTTACGGTGTCCAGTAAAGGTGAGCTGTTTACTTCCCCCACCTCAATTTGTTATGTCTGTGAAGGAGATGAACCCGGAAAGATCTGGGACAATTCTGATTTCAGATATTCTGCCCTTTTGTCAAGATTGCTATATAAGTTCTCTACCATATGTGATAATTTTTTGGTTTAGAAACCACAGTTGCTATTGATGCTTCAACTTCTAAAAATGATTCAGGGCCATTCTCTGTAAAAGAGACAAAATAGAACTACTGAAATAAAGACAAAACAGGAGGCATGTTATTTTGGGGTAGAGGAGATCATTGTACCAGGAAATTTAGATTAAGAAACAGTTACTGCAGTTGAGCAGTTAGTTGCGAAAGTCATGGAGGTGGTGGCAGAAAGGGCAGTGGGAGCCAATGTGACACGTTTTCTGAGTGTCTTAGCGGAAATGGGCAACGTCCCTTACAAGGGCTTGGTTTTGGAAGCCTCTTACTCACCTTCTCCAGTCCTTCCCCCTTGTCGTATATCTGCCCTGGGCCCCTGTGTAAAGCTTCCAGCACCTTAAACGCTCTGTGGGTACTGCCCTCCTCTCTGGGCTCTCTCTGTGGAGCTGTGTCTATTGCTCTGACCTTGTCTACTTCATTCTCCTCCAGAGGATCCTTAAGTAAGAAAAGGTCTGATGGACTAATTCATGAGTTGACCAGAGTTCAGCTACTTCCTTTTCCTCTTCACCTTGCTAAGTTCTTAGCCTTCAAATCTTAGCTTAAATGTCACTTCCTCAGGGAGGCAGTCCTTGACTCCGGCCCTGGCTGATGGCCCTTCCCGATTATTTGCCTCTGTGGCATTCCATATTTCCTCTTCTGTTATTTTATTTTATTTTATTTTTGGCCACGCTGCGTGGCATGTGGGATCCTAGCACCCTGACCAGGGATCGAACCCATGTCCCCTGCACTGGAAGCACGGAGTCTTAACCACTGAACCGCCAGGAAAGTCCCTCTGTTACTTTTTATATTTATAATTACTTATCTTTTTCCTCCTATACTTCATAAAGGATTATGCTAGTTTCCATCTCTGTTGGGTCCCTAGAGCCTAGCGCTGTGCCTGGCAATTGGTAGGTGCTTAATGAATATTGATGCTGCCACTTGTACGTAAAATGGGTAGTAAATCATGACATTCCTTCTGCATTGTCATGGGTCCTTCCAAGTACCACATTCAAGGCAGCTCCCAAATGAGTGAAGCTGGCATCCAAGATGAAAACTCTTTCATTATGTGCTCAATGAGTTCATGAATTACTGGGTGACAGTGCTTTCATCTGGTGTTTCCGTACCACTACCAGGAGACAAGATTTGTTTATTGATGTGTGGATGGATTCTTTTTTCCTGAATTTTCTTTGTAAGGACATTGTGCACTGTAACTCTCGATGTCCCTGATGTTTCTCGAACTTTAATGTGCGTAGGAATCCATGTGTGTATGTCCTTCCAAAATGCAGATCCCAGGCCCCATTGCCAGGGATGGAGGAATGCTTTTCATAAATCTTTTTTTTTCCTGTTTTTATTAATAGACTTTATATTTTTTACTCTTTTTTTTTTTTTTTGCGGTACGCAGGCCTCTCACTGCTGTGGCCTCTCCCGTTGCGGAGCACAGGCTCCGGACGCGCAGGCTCAGCGGCCATGGCTCACGGGCCCAGCCGCTCCGGGGCATGTGGGATCTTCCCGGACCGGGGCACGAACCCGCGTCCCCTGCATCAGCAGGCAGACTCTCAACCACTGCGCCACCAGGGAAGCCCTAGACTTTAAATTTTAAAACAATTTTAGAGTTATGGAAAAGTTGAGCAGATAGTACAGAGAGTTCCCATACACTCTCCACATATATAGTTTCCCCTGTTATTAATATCTTACGTGGTACATTTGTTATACTTAGTAAACTAATATTGATACAATATTATTAGCTGAAGTGCATAGTGTATTCAAGTTTGCTTGTTTTCACCTAATGTCCTTTTTCTGTTCCAAGGTCTGATCCAGGATACCACATTACATTTAGTTGTTAAATCTCCTTAGACCCCTCTGCTGTGGATAGTTTTCCAGACTGTCTTTAATATTTGAAGATCTTGACTATTTTGAGGAGTACTTGTTTAGGTACATTGTAGCATGCCCTTCTGTTGGAATTTGTTTCATGTTTTTCTCATGGTTAGCCTGGGGTTGTTAAGTTTCAGGCAGGAAGATCGCAGAGATGAAGTGACATTCCATTCCATGTTACAGAGGGTACATACTGCAGCGTGACTTATCACTGTTGACGTTGACCTCGATCACCTGGCTGAAGCAGTGTTTGTCAGGTTTCATCACTGTAAAGTTACTCTTCTAGTCCCCTTTTCATACTGTCTTCTTTTCAAGACGGTCACGATTCGTAGCTCACACGTAAGGAGGAGGGAGTCATGCTCCTTCTGCTGAGCGCTTTTTAAATTTTAATAATTAAGTATTTATTTTTGTGTATTAGAAGAAAATCAGTGCATCAAATTAGTGGCATTTTAACTGGGTTCCCCAGAAAACTGTACCCGAGATGAAGGCTCCTGTGTGTTTGGAGGAGAGCACAGGATTGATATTTGTGGGGCCCGAAGGGAGAAGCCTATATCCGTTAGCTACTGTCTCCATTTGGCAAAGGATTGCTCCACGGGGCACTAATTGCCCCCGTACATGGTGATGTTCTCAGTGGGTCCTGACAGGGTTCACGTGGCAGCCCCCTGCGGCCGCAGCAGGGACTGGACACAGGTCAGAGCCCGGGCAGAACTGGTTGCCTCAGGGGTGGCTAGAATAAGAAACAGGTAAGGCAGGAGGGGCTGAAATGACACCGACTAGGTGCTTAATGCACGTGATTTTGTGGGGATTACTTCTCTCTTTTTGAAATTTTTTTTTACTCACTGCTTCTTGATTTTCAGTCATGGCTCGAAAGTTTTCTGTGATACCAGCTTGAATTCACCTATGTTTTTTCTAGTACTTGTACAGTTTCTTTTCTTTGTCAAACATTTAAATCTTTGATCCATTTGGAATTAAATATATGGTATGAGAGCTGGATCCAATTTTAACCTTTTCTATCTGGTTTTTCAGTTATCCCAATACCCCTTATTAAAAATTTCATTTTCTGGGACTTCCCTGGTGGTGCAGTGGGTAAGACTCCACACTCCCAATGCAGGGTGTCCAGGTTCAATCCCTGGTCAGGGAACTAGATCCCACATGCATGCCTCAAATAAGAGTTCGCACATGCCACAACTAAGGAGCCCACGTGCCACAACTAAGGAGCCTGCCTGCCGGAATTAAGGAGCCCATGTGCTGCAACTAAGGAGCCAGCGAGCCACAACTAAGGAGCCCCCTGCTGCAGCTAAGACCCAGCACAACCGTATTAATTAATTATTTTAAAATTCCATTTTCTCCCAGTGTTCTGAGATTCTGTCCTTTGTCATATTTAATTAATTTAACCTATTTCTGGATTTTCCATTATGTTCCATTGGTCTGCATTTATTCATGTGTCAATACCTCACTTTTGATTAAAGAGGTTCTATAGTGTGTTTTAATATTTAGTAGGGCTAATATTCTCTTACTGCTCTAGTGAGTTGATTTTAAAGAAAAAGATTAATTGATAGCACTCACGTTAAACAGATATGACAAAAATCGTGAATGACCAAACAGTGCTTTAATCCAAGGGAACAAATCCAGAATGGCATGAGTCAGGCGTCTGTCTGCCCCTCGGGGAGAATTCTCACTTATAACATGACATGTGTGGCTTTTGAATATGAATCCAAGGAGGCATCTGTGAGGCTGGAGGACACTTACAGGCAATGCGACCCCTCGGGCCAGGATTGTCAGCACAGTTGAAGCACCCCCTCTGTCACTCTCCCTCCAAAGTATTGATGAAACTGGTTTATTTTGGAGGGTTTTGACCTGTAAAAAATACTCATTTGTCAAACCATAGAAAGTTAGATTCAGAAACTTAGAAATTCTCTAAGTCCAGTGGTTTTTAACCCTCACTGGGCATCAGCAACAGTTGAAAAGGCCCTCTTCCCCACCCTCCACCTGATGCCCGGGCCCTACCGTAGAGAGTCCATTAACCTGGGATGAGATGTTTTGCTGTTGTTTCATTTGAAATCTCCAGGTTATTTAAGTGTGCAGCCACAGTTAAGAACTGCTGATCTAGTCCTGAGTTTCAAGACTGGGGCTGGGTTTTTGGAATGTAGTAAGTGCTCAATAAGTGTTTGCTGACGAATGAATGAGCCCCTATTTCTCAGATGAGAAAATGGACACAGACTCCACAGGCCACTTGCCTAGGCCTCACAGGCAGTGAGGTATTAGGGGCATGAAGCTCAGATTTCTTGTCTCGCAGTTCTGGTCTTATTTTTCACTCTTCTTCACCCACGGTTTCCTCTTTAGTTATAGGCAGAAGTAGGCAAGAGCATTTGCCCTCTTGATTCGTGGGTTCATCTTTATGACCTCGACCCTAGCTCCTCCTATTCAGTACAGCAAAAACTTGGGAATGAGCCTGAGACTTCGTAGTGAGACAGCTGGACTATGCTGAAATTTCAGCCTGCGTTCAGTGTCTGCCCACCTCTAGGTAGGGGTCAGGGGGAGACAGGAAAGGAGGAGCAGGGGCACCAGGGACTGCCATTCCTTGTGTATCCGTGGTGTGTCAGGCTCTGTGCCTAGGAGTTTTCAGCTCTCTCATTTTTTGAAGGGAGGTCCATGCCTCCAGCCATAAGGTGTGTGAGATTTTAGATTACAGTGCATGATGACATTACTTTTGATTAATGCTTTGTTTGAATTCAGGCTTTATGGTTTTCTGTTAGTCAGCAGTAATGCCTAATCTCTATTTTCTCACACTCCACATTGCTTCATCCCCTAAATTTCTTAGTCACCTGGGAAAAACTCAAACTTCAGAACTGCAGAAATTGTAGAGACCAACTAGAGAAGACTTGAATTAAATTATGAGTGATTTATGTTAGAAAATTGCCGTTTGGTTTCGTTTTAAACACGTTAAGTTGTACTGGATTGAGGGGTTCTACTTCTGGCACTGTTTTAGTCCTATTAAGAGCATGAAAAGTTAAAAAATAACATCCCAACCAAAAGACACAGACTGGCTGAATGGATACAAAAACAGGACACATATATATGCTGTCTACAAGAGACCCACTTCAGACTTAGGGACACATACAGACTGAAAGTGAGGGGATGGAAAAAGATATTCCATGCAAAAGGAAATCAAAAGAAAGCTGGAGTAGCAATTCTCATATCAGACAAAATAGACTTTAAAGACTATTACAAGAGACAAAGAAGGACACTACATAATGATCAAGGGATTGATCCAAGAAGAAGATATAACAATTGTAAATATTTATGCACCCAACATAGGAGCACCTCAATACATAAGGCAAATACTAACAGCCATAAAAGGGGAAATCAACAGTAACACAATCATAGTAGGGGACTTTAACACCCCACTTTCACCAATGGACAGATCATCCAAAATGAAAATAAATAAGGAAACACAAACTTTAAATAATATATTAAACAAGATGGACTTAATTGATATATTTATATTCCATCCAAAAACAACACAATACACATTCTTCTCAAGTGCTCATGGACCATTCTCCAGGATAGATCATATCTTAGGTCACAAATCAAGCCTTGGTAAATTTAAGAAAATTGAAATCGTATCAAGTATCTTTTCCGACCACAACGCTATGAGACTAGATATCAATTACAGGAAAAAAAATCTACAAAAAATACAAACACATGGAGGCTAAACTGTACGCGACTTAATAACCAAGAGATCACTGAAGAAATCAAAGAGGAAATCAAAACATACCTAGAAAGAAATGACAGTGAAAACACTATGATCCAAAACCTATGGGATGCAGCAAAAGCAGTTCTAAGAGGGAAGTTTATAGCAATACAATCCTACCTTAAGAAACAAGAAACATCTCAAACAACCTAACCTTACACCTAAAGCAATTAGAAAAAGAAGAACAAAAAAACCCCAAAGTTAGCAGAAGGAAAGAAATCATAAAGATCAGATCAGAAATAAATGAAAAAGAAATGAAGGAAACAATAGCAAAGATCAATAAAACTGAAAGCTGGTTCTTTGAGAAGATAAAAAATTGATAAACCATTAGCCAGACTCATCAAGAAAAAAAGGGAGAAGACTCAAATCAGTAGAATTAGAAATGGAACAGGAGAAGTAACAACTGGCACTGCAGAAATACAAAAGATCATGAGAGATAACTACAAGCACCTATATGCCAATAAAATGGACAACCTGGAAGAAATGGACAAATTCTTAGAAATGCACAACCTTCCGAGACTGAACCAGGAAGAAATAGAAAATATGAACAGACCAGTCACAAGCATTGAAATTGAGACTGTGATTAAAAATCTTGCAACAAACAAAAGCCCAGGACCAGATGGCTTCACAGGCAAATTCTATCAAACATTTAGAGAAGAACTAACACCTATCCTTCTCAAACTCTAAACTCAAAATATAACAGAGGGAGGAACACTCCCAAACTCATTCTACGAGGCCACCATCACCCTGATACCAAAACCAGACAAAGATGTCACAAAAAAAGAAAACTACAGGCCAACATCACTGATGAACATAGATACAAAAATCCTCAACAAAATACTAGCAAACAGAATCCAACAGCATATTAAAAGGATCATCCACCATGATCAAGTGGGGTTTATCCCAGGAATGCAAGGATTCTTCAATATATGCAAATCAATCAATGTGATAAACCATACTAACAAATTGAAGGAGAAAAACCATATGATCATCTCAATAGATGCAAAGAAAGCTTTCGACAAAATTCAACACCCATTTATGATAAAAACCCTCCAGAAAGTAGGCATAGAGGGAACTTTCCTCAACATAAGAAGGGCCATATATGACAAACCCACAGCCAGCATCGTCCTCAATGGTGAAAATCTGAAAGCATTTCCACTAAGATCAGGAAGAAGACAAGGTTGCCCACTCTCACCACTATTATTCAACATAGTTTTGGAAGTTTTAGCCATAGCAATCAGAGAAGAAAAAGAAACAGGACTCCAAATCGGAAAAGAAGAAGTAAAGCTGTCACTGTTTGCAGATGACATGCTACTATACATAGAGAATCCTAAAGATGCTACCAGAAAACTATTAGAGCTAATCAATGAATTTGGTAAAGTAGCAGGATACAAAATTAATGCACAGAAATCTCTGGCATTCCTATACACTAATGATGAAAAATCTGAAAGTGAAATTAAGAAAATACTCCCATTTACCATTGCAACCAAAAGAATAAAATAACTTGGAATAAACCTACCTAAGGAGACAAAAGACCTATATTCAGAAAATTATAAGACACTGTTGAAAGAAATGAAAGATGATACAAATAGATGGAGACATATACCATTTTCTTGGATTGGAAGTATCAACATTGTGAAAATGACTCTACTACCCAAAGCAATCTACAGATTCAATGCAATCCCTATCAAACTACCACTGGCATTTTTCACAGAACTAGAACAAAAAATTTCGGCTTCCCTGGTGGCACAGTGGTTGAGAGTCCGCCTGCCGATGCAGGGGACATGGGTTCGTGCCCCAGTCCGGGAGGATCCCACATGCCGCGGAGCGGCTGGGCCCGTGAGCCATGGCCGCTGAGCCCGCGTGTCTGGAGCCTGTGCTCTGCAATGGGAAAGGCCACAACAGTGAGAGGCCCGCGTACCACAAAAAAAAAAAAAAAAAAAAAAATTCACAATTTGTATGGAAACACAAAAGACCCCGAATAGCCAAAGCAATCTTGAGAAAGAAAAACAGAGCCGGAGGAATCAGGCTCCCTGACTTCAGGCTATACTACAAAGCTACAGTAATCAAGACAGTATGGTACTGGCACAAAAACAGAAATATAGATCAGTGGAACAGGATAGAAAGCCCAGAGGTAAACCCATGCACATATGGTCACCTTATCTTTGATAAAGGAGGCAAGGATATACAGTGGAGGAAAGACATCCTCTTCAATAAGTGGTGCTGGGAAAACTGGACAGGTACATGTACAAGTATGAAATTAGAACACTCCCTAACACCATATACAAAAATAAACTCAAAATGGATTAAAGACCTAAATGTAAGGCCAGACACTATAAAACTCTTAGAGGAAAACATAGGCAGAACACTCTACGACATAAATCACAGCAAGATCCTTTTTGACCCGCCTCCTAGAGAAACGGAAATAAAAATAAACAAATGGGACCTAATGAAACTTAAAAGCTTTTGCACAGCAAAGGAAACCACAAACAAGACGAAAAGACAACCCACTGAATGGGAGAAAATATTTGCAAATGAAGCAACTGACAAAGGATTAATCTGCAAAACTTACAAGCAGCTCATCTAGTTCAATATCAAAAAAAAAACAACCCAATCCAAAAATAGGCAGAAGATCTAAGCACACATTTCTGCAAAGAAGATATACAGATTGTCAACAAACATGAAAGGACGCCCAACATCACTAATTATTAAGGAAATGCAAATCAAAACTACAGTGAGGTATCACCTCACACCAGAATGGCCATCAAAAAAATCTACAAACAATAAATGCCGGAGAGGGTGTGGATAAAAGGGAACCCTCTTGCGCTGTTGGTGGAAATGTAAATTGCTACAGCCACTATGGAGAACAGTATGGAGGTTCCTCAAAATACTAAAAACAGAACTACCATAAAACCCAGCAATTCCACTACGGGGCATATACCCTGAGAAAACCATAATTCAAAAAGAGTCATGTACCAAAATGTTCATTGCAGCTCTGTTTACAATAGCCAGGACATGGATGCAACCTAAGTGTCCATTAACAGATGAATGGATAAAGAAGATGTGGCACATATATACAATGGAATATTACTCAGCCATAAAACGAAATGAAATTGAGTTATTTGTAGTGAGGTGGATGGACCTAGAGTCTATCATACAGAGTGAAGTAAGTCAGAAAGAGAAAAACAAATACTGTAAGCTAGCACATATATGGAATCTAAAAAAAAAAAAAAAAATGGTCACGAAGAACCTAGGGGCAAGTCGGGAATAAAGAGACAGACCTACTAGAGAATGGACTTGAGGATATGGGGAGGGGGAAGGGTAAGCTGTGACAAAGTGAGAGAGTGGCATGGACATATATACACTACCAAATGTACAACAGATAGCTAGTAGGAAGCAGCCGCATAGCCCAGGGAGATCAGCTCAGTACTTTGTGACCACCTAGAGGGTTGGGGTAGGGAGGATTCGAGGGAGGGAGATGCAAGAGGGAAGACATATGGGAACATATGCATATGTATAACTGATTCACTTTGTTACAAAGCAGAAACTAACACACCATTGTAAAGCAATTATACTCCAATAAAGATGTTAAAATAAATAAATAAATACAAATACACACCAAAGGGGGGGGGAAATGAATCAGCTTGAAGGCATAGGAGAGCTACAAGGCAGAAAGGATTTGCAGAGCCAAGATTTGGTAGAGGGCTGTCAGGTAAGCCCGACATTGGGCACCAGTTCTTCCTTTGACACAGTTGTCATTGCTGAAATTGTCAACTGAGAAGCTGGTTAGAGCTTTCGGGAGATTCATGGGACAGGGGAGATTTAAAAAAAAAAGTTGGTATTTGCACCCTTGCCAGGGACGAGGAGCCCTAGTAAACGTCCCAGTTTTCATAAGGGCTCTGCTTAGGAGCAAGGGTGAACTTAGGCATAGACTGGCCTTCTCAGGAGCTGGAGTACTGCTTTGAATCATCTCAATATCTAACTAGATTAAGGTGACCCGGAGTGGTTTGTACCCCTGACCTACCTATCTGCGCATTAGAAACAAAAGCAAATCCTCCTAGAGGAGCCGTGAATTACCTATACAGTTTTTATTTTTAATAATAAATTTGTTTTTACTTTTGGCTGTGTTGGGTCTTCGTTGCTGCGCATGGGCTTTCTCTAGTTGAGGCAAGAGGGGCCTACTCTTCGTTGTGGTGCACAGGTCTCTTATTGTCGTGGCTTCTCTTGTTGCAGAGCACGGGCGCTAGAGCGCAGGCTCAGTAGTTGTGGCGCACGGGCTTCATTGCTCTGCGGTTGTGGGATCTTCCCGGGCCAGGGATCGGACCCGTGTCCCCTGCACTGGCAGGCAGATTCTTAACCACTGCGCCACCAGGGAAGCCCTATACAGTTTTCATATACAGTGACTGGCAGTCGATCAAAAATTATCAGATATATGAGAAGATAAGACTTAACCAAAAACCAAGGGAAAACATAGACAGTAAGGACAGACATAATAAAATGATCGACTTGGATTTTAAAAGAACTATGATTAACATATTTAAGGAAATAAGTTGTGTTTTGCCTTTTCTTGTTCACCATGGCCATCTCAGCTTAGAGGCTGACTCAGACTCCAGACAAGAGTGTTTATAGTATTTCAGTGGAGGACACGTGTGAACAAGTGTGACTGCCAGTTGTCCTTGGGCGTATTTGCATGGTTCTAATCATCTTTGCTTAATCCCCTGCTGTGTAGCTTTGAGGTAGGGACAGAAGAGAAATTGGAATGATGATCACAGGCTTTTAGATCTCAGAACTAGAAGAGCCACTGGAAGTCAATATATTGGCCTTTTTATTTTTATCTTTGAGAGACGTGTACATGGTGATTGGTTTAGGCAATGTAAACACATGTGGAAGTTATTTGACACAATAAAGGTGGTGTTAAATACTTAATGTAAACATAATTTGAGTAAATATGAGTAGTTTTTGTTTTGTCTGAGCCACATGGCTTGTGGGATCTTAGTTCCACGACCAGGGATTGAACCTGGGCCCCAGCACTGAAAGCGCCAAGTTCTGACCACTGGACCTCCAGTGAATTCCCTAAATGTGAATACTTTAAAAATACTTTAGAATTTTAAATTTACTATAATAAATGTGAATTTTTTTAAAAAAAAGTATAGACTTCTCTGTATTATAAATACATGACTACTGCTTATTTATCTATTTTCACGTCATACCTGCTTAAATTTTTACTTGAAAGATAGATATTGAGTACCTACCATATGCAAGACAGTGGTACTACGGATGGGGCGAGTGAAAGTTGGACCTTGGGTAGTAGTATGTAGCCAAGAAGGGGAGCGTGAGGCATCTGAGATGAGAGTGCCAGAAAAGAGGTATGGACAACACAGTTTTTTTAATTTATGTTTTTGCATTTGCAGTGGGCTAGGCTAGGCTCTTCTATCTTCTGTTTTCGTTCTTTTACACTTCTTTTTACTGGTTTATTCTTTCGTCCAGTTGGCTTTTCAGTTGCTTGAAAACAATAGTCTTCAGAAAGTCTCTCATTAATTTAGTTTAATGTCTCGGTTCTTCAAGTTATTCATGATTTCCCTCTAATTAGTGGCCCTTTAGAGGGCTTTCCTTTCACTGAGCTCTGACCCACTGAAGTCATTAGCAATTTAAAAATTTAAATTCTCTAACATTTGCCTGAACACAGAAAACTGTTGGGCCTGGCACACGTTTGAAGCCCTTTATACAAAATAGAAACACCACACCTTGGAGCCTCGGTGCCTATAAACAGATGAAAATCAAATATACCCATTGACGCTACGTTCTTCTACCAGCTGAGATTTCTAACTGATCAGCTTTAGGGACTTCCTTTCCTGGGAAGAAGGAAAATGCTCTCCTCGTTTTGTGTCACTGTACAAAATAGAAGTGTAAGCAATACACTGAATCAGAGAAGAGTCCCAAATGGAAGAGCAGTACTAGAAAGAGAACCAGCTGGTCCCTTCACGAGAGCAAAGAGTGATACACCTCAGAGTGTCCACATCTGTGGGTGATGAGGCAGCGACTGTGAATCACACAGATGGATAATCGTCCACTGACTTTCATCGAGTTCACTGATTCCTGGGCTGTGAGTAGAAGACATGGTTATCCACACCTGTAGCTTATTCCTAAGAAGACAGAGCACAGGTACCTCAGGTTCAGCGTGTCTAAAACTAGACTCACTACCACTATTTTATGAGCAATTGATTTTTGACAAAGATGCCAAGACAATTCAATGGGAAAAATAGCCTTTTCAGCAAATGCTGGGACAACTGAATATCAACATACAGAAGAATGAAGTTGAACCTACCTACCTCCATATACAAAAGAACTCAAAATAGATAATGAACTTAAATGTGGAAGCCAAAACTTTAGTCTCTTATAGGAGGAAATATGAGTAAATCTTCATGGCCTTGGGTTAGGCAGTGATTTTTTAGACATAACACCAAAACACAAATGGTATCAATAAAAGAAAAAAATAAATTGGATTTCATCTAAAGTAGAAACATGTGTGCTGCAAAGTATACTATCAAGAAAGTGAGAAGACAGTTCACAGAATGGGAGAAAGTATCTGCACGTTATATATCTGATAAGGGACTTATATCTAACATATACAAAGAACTCTTACAACTCAATAATAAAAAGAAAACTGACTTTAAAAATGGGCGAATGATTTAAATGGACGCTTCTCCAAAGAAGATGTACAGATGGCCAATAAGCACATGAAAAGGTACTCAGCATCCTTAGACATGAGGAAGTACAAACCAAACCCCAGTGAGATACCACTTCACACTCACTGGAATAAAAAGGACAGATGATAACAAATGTTGGTGAGGGTGTGGATGCTCTGCACACATTGGGTGAGTGGCTCTGTGGGTAAACCTCATTGGAGCCCTCAGACACTGGCTGGGGTGAATGTAAAAGGGTACAGTTGCTTTGGAAAACAGTTCGGTAGTCCTTCAAAACATTAAACAGAGTTTCCATGTGTCTTGGCATTTCCCCTGTGAGGCACATACCCGAGAGAAATTAAACATACGTCCATACAAAACTTCTACATGAATGTTCATAGGAGCATTATTTATAGTAGCCGAACAGTGAAAACAACCCAAATGTCTGATAAATGGATAAATAAAATGTGGGCTCTTCATACAGTGGTACCCACTGATGAGGTACCCATACTGATACAACAGGGATGAACCTTGAAAACGTTATGCTAAGAGAAAGAAGCCAGTCACAAAAGACCACATATTGTTTGATTCCATTTATGTGAAATCCGTAGAGACGGGAAGTAGGTTAGTAGGGCTGAGGTTAAGGGGTAAGAATGGGGAGGGGCTGCCGAGGGGTGTAAGGTTTCTTTGGGGGATGATGAAAACATTCTAAAATTAGATTGCAGTGATTGTCGTGCCGCCTTGTGAACATACTAAAAAATCATTGAATTGTGTACTTTAAATGGGTGGTTTTTATGGAATAAAAAATCTCTTTCTAAATAAATCTGTTTAAAAAAAAATAACTGAACACATTGCTCTCCTTCCCAGACTTTCCTTCTTCCAAAATCCTCAATCTCAGTGAGCTGCGCACTGTGGTCCAAACTAGGAACCTAGAGGCTTGATGGAGTCAGATCCAAGTGGATGCATCAGTATCATTATCATCTCTTCCTCCTTAAACTCTCTCTTGTCCCCTTCAGAGCCGTGATACTGACATACATAGGCCTTCATCATTATTAAAATGCCATAATTATATTCCGCTTTTGTTCTCTACCTCTTAAACTGTCTCCTCTGTATTTTGTTAAATTGTCAATACTCAAATCTGAGTTAATATTCTCTTCCTAAGTTTCTTCAGGATATTTCTGTGTCTTTCTGGGTAAAGTTATGACTCTTTAGCTTAGTTTACAAAGTATTGCATGAACTGGCCTCTCTCTCCCTCTTCAGAGTAATTTCCTCTGTTCTCCATATTATAAGGAGCCTACCCTCACATGTTCTTTCATATGATACCTCCTGATTATAATGCCAATTTCAAGTGGTCAGCAGCCCCCTGTGGCTACCATGCTGGACAGCACAGATTACGGAACTTGCATTATTGCATCATAAGCACTCAGTTAATACTTCTTGAATGTAATCATAGCCATTATCTATGTTCGGCATTTACCCAGCTTCTGCTTTTATACTTTTGGTGGTAAGGTGTTCCCTGCGTTGTTACGTTACTAACCCAGCCCTGGGTATCTCTTCCTTCTTCTTATATTCAGCTGGTGTTTGCTTCTCTAAAATGTCTACTAGTTGATCCAAGTACTGCATCATCCAAAACGGCACCCAGGTTCTTAGACTATGGCAGTCATTTCCTCGACTTTGCCCCAGGTTAACACACTGCTCACTTGAGCTTTGTACAACAGGTTCTAGTTTGTCAGTGGTGCTTACAGATTGTTGACTCCAGTTAAGATGTGGATATGGTGTGACTGGTGCAGAATTCAGGGCTTTATCAGCTCTCTTTCTGATATGTACATTTCAAGTTGTGCAGCCCTAATTGTTAATAAGTTTCAGCATTGGGCACAAAGTTCAGCGAGTAGGCAGTAGCTGGCTGAAAGAACTATTCATTGAATGCATGTTGAATAAGCTTAAGACTTTTAAAGGTTTTTGGAGGGAGTGTTTTCTGTCACCGAGGTTGTGATCAAGTAAATTCTAATCAGTCTTGTCTGAAATTATTTATTGCCTCACTGCTATTAAGGCACCTCTTTTTTAAAAAATAAATTTATTTATTGTTTTTTGGGGGGCTGCGTTGGGTCTTTGTTGCTGCGCGCGGACTTTCTCTAGTTGCGGCGAGCAGGGGCTACTCTTCGTTGCGTTGCGTGTGCTTCTCATTGCAGTGGCTTCTCCTGTTGCAGAGCACGGGCTCTAGGCGTGGTGTGGGCTTCAGTAGTTGTAGAGCGCGGGCTCAGGAGTTGTGGCTCGCGGGCTGTAGAGCGCAGGTTCAGTAGTTGTGGTGCACAGGCTTAGTTGCTCCGCGGCATGTGGGATCTTCCCGGACCAGGGCTCGAACCCGTGTTCCCTGCATTGGCAGGCAGACTCCCAACCACTGCACCACCAGGGCTCTTCTTTTTTTAAATCATAAGAATATTTGATCATTATAGAAAAATTTGAAGACGACGGATCAGCAAAAATAAGAGGAAAAGCAGTTGTCATCACATCATCCATTGACAGTCACTGTTAACTTTCTGCTGTGTATCCTTTTCCACCGGGCGCACGTTAAAAAAAATGTATATATTGTGGATTTGTACTATGCATACAGCTTTGTAATCTTTTTTATTTACCAGTTCATCGTGTTTGATGACATATTTGTGTTATGAAGTATTCTAGAGCTTAACCTTTTTCAACATCTTATGAAAATTTTCAGACTTAGAAAAATCACATTATCCAGTAAATATCTATACTCCCACCACCATTTCACTATATATGCTTTGTCACTTCTCAATCCATATACCCATCCTTCTGTCCTTCTGTCAATTCATGTTGTTTTTTTTGATGAGTTTAAACTTTTTAACAACTCACTAGTATTTCACTGACTGGAAGTAGCTAGATTATCTAACCAGTCCTCATTGTTGTATATTTATATAGGTTATTTTCAGTTTATATTATGGTTGTTCTCTCATTGTTGAGTTTTGAGATTTTGTTACTCAGTGTGGATGTAAGCATTTATCAGATATGTGATTTCTCCCGGTCTGTAGCTTGCCCTTTCATTTTCTTGGCAGTGTCTTAAAGCACATATATCTTTAATTTTGATGAAGTCCAGCTTACCAATACTTTCTTCTATGGACTGTTCTTTGCCTGACTCAAGATTAGAGAGATTTTCCCTTATGTTTTCTTCTAGAGGTTTATAGTTTTATACTTAGTCTGTGATCCATTTTATATGGTGTGAAGTAAGGGTCTCAGTTCATTTTTTTCGTATGGATCTTCAATTGTTTTGGCACCATTTGTTGGAAAGACTATCCTTTCCCCATTGAGTTGTCATAGCACCTTTGTTGAAAGTCACTTGACTATCTACCCATTCTTTTTTTTTTTTTTTTTTTTTTTGCGGTACGCGGGCCTCTCACTGTTGTGGCCTCTCGCGTTGCGGAGCACAGGCTCCGGACGCACAGGCTCAGCGGCCATGGCTCACGGGCCCAGCCGCTCCGTGGCATGTGGGATACTCCTGGACCGGAGCACGAACCCGTGTCCCCTGCACCGGCAGGCGGACTCTCAACCACTGCGCCACCAGGGAAGCCCCTCATTTATTTTTAACTTGCTACAGCATATAATAAATCTCTCATTTCTGTTTTATTCTTTTTTACCTCTGTTCCTGATGGCTTCACTCACCAAGCATTTTGGAAACAGTGTATTCCCATGGTGCCTCTCATCTTTTTATTTTTTTTTTTTTTGGTTTTTTTTGTTTGTTTGTTTTTTTGTTTTGCGGTACACGGGCCTCTCACTGTTGTGGCCTCTCCCGTTGCGGAGCACAGGCTCAACGGCCATGGCTCACGGGCCCAGCCGCTCCGCGGCATGTGGGATCTTCCCGGACCGGGACACGAACCTGTGTCCCCTGCATCGGCAGGCGGACTCTCAACCACTGCGCCACCAGGGAAGCCCCAGTGCCTCTCATCTTGATTATTGATGCTGGGTGGCAGAGATCTGAGGGCATTGTGAAGAATTGGGAAAATACGGTGGCGGGCCCTGCGTCTTACCCCTTCTCCCTTCCACCAAGGTTGGTTATTTGCCTGGAAAAGTAAGTGATAACTATTGAGTGCCTAATTGGTGAAAATTTCATAAGAACAACGATTGAATACATGCTTTAACTGTAAAAAAAAAAAAAAATACCATCTAGCATGTACTAGGATATCAGCAAAGCTCAGAAAGCTTTCTTAAGACTAAAAGTTAGTTTCTTCCAGTACTCTCTCTCTTGAAGTCATCTTTCTCTGGGCAGTAATTTAATTGTTTTACAGTTTGTGAAAATGTGATTAAATGTAAAAGTGCAGCTTGGTAAGAAGATGTGAAATCTGTTTCTCAATTAATGTGCTCAGTAATAAGGATGGCAAGAGCTTGTACTAATGAGTACTCTTCACATGCCATCACTGTTCTAACCACTTAACATACACTGTCTCGTTTTACCTTCGCAGTACTCCCAGAAGGTAGGTGCTGTTACTGCTCTCTTTTCATGGTGAAAAGCCTGAGGCACAAAGAGACAAGCGACTTGTCCTTTTGGCTGGAAAGCATGGGCCCCAGCAGGTCCCAAGCACAGGAGTCACAGCCCTGTACTGCTCAAAAATTCACAGTGGTGGAGTTCCAGATACTCTGTTTATCTGTGATCCTAGCCTTCAGTTAGTACTCGATATTCCCCGTGTTTGCTATTGCATTTATTTTTTAAATCACTTGTAAATGTAATTGTTTGCCCGAGCATAGCTCCTTCAGCATTTCTCGTATGGCTAACATAGCTATCTGGCTTCTCGTTGAGAATTTCAAGCTTTGAGGAAGTTGAGAAGCAGAAGGAAAGGACAGTTCAGTTTCTTTTGTCTGTTGCCGTTCGTGCCTAAAGGGCAGGTTGACGGCCAGCCTGTATCTGTTAATCAGCATGTAGGCTCATCCCTTATGTAGTAAAGGTCTGGAGATGGGGGTGTTTTACTGCCACATTGAGCATGTGGTGTATTCTGAGCGTCCACTTACCAAGAGGCATGACTTCGATTCCGAGAGAGGAAAGGATTAGGATACGGAGGGCATAGGGAGCGAGGGTGGCGTAGGGCTGTTGTCACTGGAGATAGGTCTGAGGTCAGTCGCTTGAGGAAGGCGGTAAAGAGGGCATTAGGCCTGGATCCAGGAGAGCTGGGTTCTGGGCCTGCGCCGCCCAAGCTCCCTGGCAGCCTTGGTGAGTCATTTCCCTCCTCTGAACCTCATCGTCACCATCGATCTGTTTTTGAAAGGAGACTGAACTAAGTGATGTCCAAGGACGCTTCTGGTATGCTAGCCTGTGGTCCCGTGGCTCTTTCAGACCCGGGAGGACAGTGTGCTGACGTGCAAAATTAGGGCAGAATAAGTCAACCGGAGGCATAAACATAAGTATCTTTCTCGGTTGTTCGCATTAGGGAAAAGTGATCCTGATGTAAGCTACCTGGTGTCAGCCTCTGGCCCCGTCCTTGATTAAGCAGGGCTAAAGGCACAGCTTTATTTTCCCTCCCCTCTCATCTTTCCCAAAGGGAAGTACAGGGCTGGTCAAAAAGTTCGTTCGGTTTTTTCCGTAAGCTGGCTCTAGTAGCGCTTAGTTGTCTTTAACTTCATTTGAAACAATTTTGTTAGATTGTATTGTGACAGCTGTCATATCAGCATGCATTTAGAAAAACTTATCAAAATTGGTAAATTTTTGTGTAGCCATTTTAGTATTGAAGATGGAAGAAAAAAAGCAACATTTTCAGCATATTATGCTTTATGATTTTAAGAAAGGTAAAAACAACTGAAATGCAAAAAAAGATTTGAGCAGCTTATGGAGAAGGTGCGACGACTGATCAAACATGTCAAACGTGGTTTGCGAAGTTTCGTGCTGGAGATTTCTTGCTGGACAGCGCTCCATGGTCAGGTAGACCAGTTGAAGTGGAGAGTTGATGTCAAATTGAGACATTAATTGAGAACAATCAATGTTATACCACGTGGGAGATAGCCGACATACTCAAAATATCCAATGCTATGTGCAGTTCCCTGTCTGTTACCAAGCATGGCTGGCAGTGTAAGGCTTGACTTTGATCAGGGGCACTTTAACCGCTTAGATCCATAGTTTCCCCCCCTCTGAAGTCAGCATAATAACCCCTGCCTTGCCTGCCATGGCAGATGATTCTTTGGCCAGAGAAGACGGTGTGGAGAACTGCTTTGAAAGGGTTCTGTAGATGTCAGCTGTCACTGAGGTGCTCCACAGTGAGAGCGTGGGTGTGTCCATTAGGTAAGGGTTTCAGCTGGAGGCATCTCAGATGGGTTAGTACTTCCTCTTAAACAGTGGGAAGAAGCAAGAGTTCCCATCTTTCTCATCAGGAGAACAAAACCACAAGCCGCCAGCACTTCCGCCAGCTCCCTCGTTCCGTGCTGTGCAGTCTTTAGCAACGGGCTGAAATAGACCAGGGTTTCTTGGGAGGCAGTGATTCCAGCCAGATCAAGGCAGACTTTATTTTCAGGTAGACAGGGATTAGGCTATTCTGGGAACGTTCATGAAGGTCAGTAAATTATTACTAATTAATAAAATCTGCATGTTTCTCAGATTTTAAAGGCTGTCCAAGTTTAGTTTATTGGAGCCAAGAGGCTATAATATAAATTGAACCAAAAAACTCCCATAATAATCATAGTAAGTCTTTCCATTTGTATAGTACCTGATACTGTACAAAAAGCTTTTACATAATTATCACAGCATCCCAAGGGGTAGGTGAATATTACACTCATTTGATAGGTGAAAAACTGAGAACTTGTCCAGTGTCACACAGTTTGTCATTAGCAAACTTGAGACTAGAGGGAAAGAGCTCTTTTATTGAACTTTTACTAAATGCAAACTGCTTTCACGTTTACTGTCTCATTTAATCCACATAATAGTCTTATAAATTGGTACAATCCCATTTTATAGGTGAGGAAACGCAGGATCAGAGGGGTTAAAAATGAAGTGTTCAAGCTTAACAGCTAGAAATTGACAGAACTGGTATTTGAATCCAGCTGTTTGGCTCCAAAACTCAGCACTGCTGCCCTCTGTTGCCTCTCAATTCATCTGTTCCTTCATTCATTCAACAGTGTTCCAGGCCCAGGGTCTCAGGCTCCCCAGCTTGCTCTGTTTCTAATTTGAGATATTGCCTATCACGTGAATTCTGTTGGAATAGAGAGCACGTTCATATAGTACACTTATCTGTATGTTGGGAGGGTATATACAAAGCAGTGTTGTTGTTTTTATAAAAACCATACCTATTCATTGTAAAAATTCAGCAGTACGGGAAAGTACAAAAAATAAAGTACAGATGACCAGGGCATATTCAATCCCCTGGAGATAAACAGTTGTTAGCATTTTGGCTAACATGCTTCCGAACATCTCCTTATGCACATATGTACACAGATAAAAGCATAGTAATAATGAAACAGCTCAGCCTAAGAGCTGTTTCATAGTGGCTCCATGTGCATCGCATCATTTGATTCTCGCCAAAACCCTATGAGACGACAGTGTTACCCCATTTTACTCAGAAGGAAACTGATGTTGACAGCAGTGCAGTAATTTGCTCCTTAGTGGTGAGCTCTGTGATCTAAAGACTTAGTCTGTAACTACTGCGCTGTGTTGTATGTGATGTACAGGCCGACCTGGCTTTACTGCGCTTCGCAGGTACTGCGTTTTTTTATTACAGGTGGAAGGTTCGTGGCAACCCTGTGTCCTGCAAGTTTGTGGGCACCATTTTTCCAACAGCATTTGCTCAGTCACTTCGTGTCTCTGTGCCACGTTTTGGTAATTCTTGCAGTATTTCGAACTTTATTATTATTTTATTTGTTTTGTAATCTGTGCGTGATCTTTGATGTTCCTACTACGACTCGCTGAAGGCTCAGATGATGGTGAGCATTTTTTAGTAATAAAGTATTTTCTAACTAAGGTATGTACATTTTTTAGACATAATGCTGTTGCACACTTAATAAGCTGTAGTGTAAATAGAACTTCTATATTCACTGGGAAATCAAAACATTTGTGTGATTCATTGTATTGCATTATTGTGGTGATCTGGAGCTGAACCCGCAGTATCTCTGGTGTGCCTGTGTATGATGGGGCATAAGTGAGAATACACTATAGGCCTTTCTATAACTTGTTTTATTGTTTGATTTCTGGAAGTGTGTATCATACGATAATTCACAGTTTGTAATAATCCTCTAATGTTTTTACTCAACAGTAGTAACGTCTAGGCAGTTGATGTAGGTCTATACTTATAAAGACTCTTTGTATATGTACTTTATTTGAGCAATCCCTCGTTGAGGACATTTAGTTTATTTCCAGTTTTTTGCTATTTTAAGTTATGCAAGAATTAACGTCTTCGTGCCCTTTGGGTTTTAACTTGTTCTGTAGTGATTAAGAGGACAGAATCCCCCCAAGCTGAGAATCACAGGTGTTAGAGCGGTCAGTATTTCTCCATCTTGACCATGCATCAGACTCCCCTGGAGAGCTTGTTAAAACACACAGCTTGCTGGGTTCCGTCCTCCCAAAGTCTCTGATGCACTTCGTCTGGAGACAGGGCTGAGGATTTTCCTCTTTGACAAGCTCCCAAGTAATGCTCACACAGCTGGCAAAGGACCCCATTTTTGAGAGCCACTGATGTACAGGAAAAGCACTTAAATTGGAAATCAGAAGACTTCAGTTCTAATTCCAGCTCTGACAGTAGTTCTGTGACCCTGAACGGGGGGCTGTGGTTTTCTCTGTCTTTGGTCAAAGTGGGAGGATCGGACTGACCTTTTCCTTAGGCCACTTCTCGTTATCAGTGAAAACTATGAAATCCTTCAAAATCCATGTTCTTCTGATGTCGTACAGTGGCTCTCAAGGTTTGCTTCATTCAGTGCCTGTGTCCTTTTTGCCCTCTTTTTCTTTCTTTTATTCAGTATTTACTGTGAGCCCATGGAAGGTAGTATCATAGGAGAGTTGAATGGTTTGAGAGTGAGGCTTAGAAAATGCTTATTTTTTTCGTGTTAGCAAGAATACATCTTTTAAAAAAGAACCGCAGTTCCAAATTTAGTCAGCTACCTAACAAATCCCAGCTTAGCACTAGCAATCCACAGGAAGGTCTTTAATCAGTTTGTCCTCATACCTATTAATTTAAACACCAGGGTTATATGCTGGTTGTCAGAGCTTTTTGTAAGAAGGAATATAAACACCATTGTAAGATTCATGCAAATGGAACTTTTTTGGAAACTAAGAAGCCGTGCTATTTTGGATGAGGAAAAACACTACCCTGTATATTTTAGTAGGAGATCAGAAATAGAGAAAGCCTGATTATCAGAAATAAAATATGAGAAAGAGGGGCTTCCCTGGTGGCGCAGTGGTTGAGAGTCCGCCTGCCGATGCAGGGGATGCAGGTTCGTGCCCCTGTCCGGGAAGATCCCACATGCCGCGGAGCGGCTGGGCCCGTGAGCCATGGCCGCTGAGCCTGCGCGTCCGGAGCCTGTGCTCCGCAACGGGAGAGGCCACAACAGTGAGAGGCCCGCGTACCACCAAATAAATAAATAAACAAACAAACAAATAAAATATGAGAAAGAAAAACTAGCTTTTAGAGGGAAAAAAATACATTTATCTAAAGCAGGACTTTTCACGTGACACCTCTCTTAGGCATATATTCATGTAATTCCTTTGTCATTATCTCTGCTCTCAGAACATGTGTGAAATGAAGGTTTTCCTTTTTAGTGCTTGCAGATTAGGAAGAGCTTGCATGGCCTGGATTGGTGCCTAGACTTCAGACCTTAGGGAGGACCGCTGGCTTTGAGGGCAGCATAGGTGCCTTCAGACCTGTGTGGGTTGATTTTACATGTATGCATTTATGCTCCTTTAATTCCCTGCCTTCAAAATCAAATATCTTCATCCCTGCCTTGCCAGTAGGTGCTAGAAATTCCCACAGTGTTCATTCATTTGGTCGTTGCTATGATGTGAATGTTCGTGTCCCCCCAAAATTCACATGTTGTAATCCCTATGTGATGGTGTTAGGAGGTGTGGGGCCTTTGGGTGATTGTGTTACGAGGGTGGAGCCCTCAGAAGTGGGATTAGTTCTCTTGTGAGAGAGACCCCACAGGGCTCCCTGGTTCTTTCCACTGTGTGAGGACCCAGTGAGAGGTCTGTGACCTGGAAGAGGGTCCTCGCCTGACCATGCTGGCACTCTGATCTCAGACCTCCAGCCCCCAGAACTGTAAGAAATAAATTGTTATAAGCCACGGGGTCCGTTACGCCACAACCCAAGCGGACTAAGCCGGTCTCCATATCTGAAGGCTCCCGCTGGACTAGTCCCCGGAAATTCCCTTCCTTACTTAGCCTCTTAAGAGACACTTAACATGCCAAAGCCTTTGGAATCCATTCATTCTTTCAGTTCTTTAGAGCATTTACTTAATTAATCTGTTTGTTTATTCATTCTAATTTCCTAGCCTCTGTGGAAAATACAGATATGAACAAGACATTCTCTGATCCATTAGATTTCTTCTTTGACTTCATATTATTGTGCATTTAGTGTGGGTTGGGTTTATATGTGCCTCTCTGTAGTGGGTTTGGTTTGTGACTTCCAAGCACGGTTATATTGGAAAGGAAGGAGTGATAGGGGTGGTTTTGTGAAGTTAGGAAATTAGAGTTAATTATGGTAACTGCCTCAGAATAGCCAGAGCCTGGGGGAGGGGACTCTGTGAATCAGTGCCTGTGAATCAGATGTTCCCTTTTTGTCTTTAAGAGACTCACAAGTGTGATAGCTGGAGAGAATTCAGAGAAGCACTGAAGGCTGGAAATTCTGGAAAACAGGGCCCCCCCCAAATTTCAGATGATTTGACCTAGGAAGACAAAGCGATAATTTAGAATTGACTTCAATTATTTGAAAGGATTTCTTTTACAAATTAAGAGGATATAAATGAGGCAGAAGCAAAAAATGGACCAGATAGGAAAGAACTTCTCATCCTTTCCAACCAGTTCATTGGAATGGATAGTAAGCTAGGTTTAGATATTTTAGGAAAATTACCTAAAACTTGGAGAAAAGGCAAATTGATTATTATGTGCCCTTCCAATGTCACTCAAGAGCATTGTCTAGCAAACCTGTCTAAGGGGTATCTGATATTCTTGGAGTTGACTTACTTTTGTAAAGTTAGATTTTAACTTGTGAAAAATTGATAAGTGACAGGTGATCTTTTTCTGTCCAGAAGAGATCTAAATGATTTCTGTTTAGTAGAAGAGATAACCTCAAAAGTTACAGTTTAATTGCTGTGTAGGATATTAACCAGTTTTGTATCTAATTTGGCAAGATTATTACAGCATTCTTTTTTTCCACCACCTTTGAACCAGCTTTGCCATCCTGCTGGTTCCCTCATTAAGGACTTAGTTAATACATGCATACTATATATTTGTGAGAGAGTTACGTTTTTAGCTTTTTGAAGTTTATACTTTGACAGAAATGAGTGCTTGTGGAGGATATAAGCATCTTAGGTAGCTTACCCAGGAGTGGGGTTTGACTAATTTGACTTCATGTCCTTTCAGCCCTGAATTCCCACAATTTTGGGTGTTTATATGAATTCTCTTGGTCACCTGGGTAGTAAATTGCATTTATGGATCATCTAATTATCTGACCTGAATGAATACTTAAAATTCCTGCTTTATCAAGATCTCAGATAGCACAAAGTAGAAAAGGATCATTTCTTTTGTTGTTAAGAATAGCACTATTGGGGTTTCCCTGGTGACGCAGTGGTTAAGAATCTGCCTGCTAATGCAGGGGACACGGGTTCGAGCCCTGGTCCTGGAAGATCCCACATGCCGTGGAGCAACTAAGTCCGTGCACCACAACTACTGAGCCTGCGCTCTAGAGCCCGCGAGCCACAACTACTGAGCCTGCGTGCCACAACTACTGAAGCCCACGTGCCTAGAGCCCGTGCTCCGCAACAAGAGAAGCCACCGCAATGAGTAGCCCGCGCACCACAACGAAGAGCAGCCCCCGCTCGCCACAACTAGAGAAAGCCCGCACACAGCAATGAAGACCCAATGCAGCCAAAAATAAATTAATTAATTCATTAAATAAATTTATAATAAAAAAAGAATAACATTTATTTATGTAGCACTCACAGTTACAAAACACTGGCACACCTACTGTTGTATCTGACCCTCTCTCTTTCTTTGTGAGGGAGCAGGACAGGAATTATGGTCCCCATTTTATAGGTAACTAAGCTGAGCCTCCGGTAAAGTGCCCTTGCCGCAGGGCACTCAGCTGGTGACGAGTGGAGCTGGGACCACAGCGCAGCCCTTCACACTCCAAGCTCATCAGCAGCTGCACGAGGGAACCAGGGTTCAAGAGGGTCTTGATAAGAACAGTGAGCTGAAGCAGGGAAAAACTGAAGCAACCTAAATGCCCATCGACAGACAAATGGATGAAGAAGATGTGGTACGTAGGTACAATGGAATATTACTCAGCCATAGAAAGGAACGAAATTGGGTCATTTGTAGAGACGTGGATGGACCTAGAGACTGTCATACAGAGTGAAGTAAGTCAGAAAGAGAAAAACAAATGTATATTAACGCATACATGTGGAACCTAGAAAAATGGTATAGTTGAACTGATTTGCAGGGGAGAAATAGAGACACAGACGTAGAGAACAAACGTATAGACACCAAGGGGGGAATCAGCGGTGGCGGGGGGTTGGGGGGGGTGATGAATTGGGAGGTTGGGATTGACACATATACACTAATATGTATTAAATGGATAACTAATAAGAACCTGCTGTATTAAAAAAAATTTTTCAAAAAAAACCAACTATAAAATCCTACATCACGGCTCCAGACCCCTTGCACACTGACTTACCAGTCCTGACTCTCATCCTGTAGTTTTGTTCGTCTGTGTGCTCTGTTCCTGACTGTTGGAGAGACCTGAGATGTGTCTGAATCTTCCTTCACCCTCCCTCCCCTCTCAGGGATAGAGCGTTGCTGGACACACAGCAGGTGCCCAGGAAACAGTTCTCGAATGAATGTAGGAATTTGCTTTACGTGCTTGTATATCTTGATTCTCCCTCTATTCCTGGTAAGACTCTCTCGGCAAATTTCTGTCTCTCTGGGTGACATCGGAGCAGCTGCACTTGTTCATTCAAAAGGATAATCTGCCCTTTTATTTGATGCTTGCACTGGAAAGAGGACTGCTGACTTAACCCAATTTCATCTTTTTATGAAATCTTCCCTAAATCTACAAACTGCTGATTCGTTAATTCAGCAGATATTGATTGACTAGTCCTGTGTTCCAGGCCCTGGGGTAGAACGGGAAAGACGAGGCAGGACCTCCTCTTGTGGGGCTCCCACTCCCTTTGGCTCATGGCCCTGGTGGTGTCTTAGTATTTTTCTTTTTTCTTTGGCATGCAGGATCTCAGTTCCCCGACCAGGGATCGAACCTGCACCCCCTGCAGTGGAAGTCTTAGCCACTGGACTGCCAGGGAAGTCCAGTGTCTTAGTATTTCTGTTGAAATATTTTCAGTCTTTGCCCTGTTTCATGAAACACAACGTGAAACAACTGAGTTGTGAAAAAGACTCTCTGAAACCTGCCCCCAACCTATCAACTTGTCTCTCATCTGCTGCTGCCCCTGGAGTCCACAGCCCACCATCTCTCACCTGCACAGCTGCAGCAGCTTCTCCCACTTCCATTTCCTTCTAAAAATGAAAATCAGGTCATGGTACTCCATTGCTTAAAGCTCTTCAGCAGCTTCCCTGCTGATAAAGCCCTGCTTTCCCCTCTGTCTCCATCCCCCTCTACTCGCTCCTTCTCCGTTCCAGCCACACTTGTGGAAGGGCAGAAGCCAAGCTAGTTTCCTCCTCCCTCGGGCCTCTGTACCAGCTATGTTGTCTGCCCACACTGATCTTCCCCTGGTATTTGCACAACTGTCCCTACTTGTCATTCACATCTCAGCTTAAATATCCCTACCTGAGAGGGGCCTTTCCTGTTACCTCTTTTAAGTTCAGTAGCTCCTCCCCCATCACTCTGGTACTTTGCCCTATTTTACCATCTTTTTCTTATTTATTATCTTACTTCCTTCATTAGAATATGAAACTGAAGGCTTTAGCTTTTCACACAGAAATTTGTTGAGGGAATGCAAGGATAGTTTTCAATAACCTGGTACAGATACTTAGAGAGTGCTCATTGGGTGAGAGGGATTGATGTAGACAGGAATGAAGAAGTAATTACCAGTAAACTCCTACTTCTGAACAGTGGGAGACTGAAAAATGGATTGTGATTGTGTTTGCTTAATTGTGGAATGATTTTTTTGGATAGCTTTTACTTTATTCTTTTAACATCTTTATTGCAGTATAATTGCTTTACAATGGTGTGTTAGTTTCTGCTTTATAACAAAGTGAATCAGTTATACATACACATATGTTCCCATATCTCTTCACTCTTATGTTTCCCTCCCTCCCACCCTCCCTAGCCCATCCCTCTAGGTGGTCACAAAGCACCGAGCTGATCTCGCTGTGCCATGCGGCTGCTTCCTACTAGCTATCTGTTGTACATTTGGTAGTGTGTATATGTCCATGCCACTCTCTCGCTTTGTCACAGCTTACCCTTCCCCCTCCCCATATCCTCAAGTCCATTCTCTAGTAGGTCTGTGTCTTTATTCCTGCCTTACCCCTAGGTTCTTCATGACCTTTTTTTTTTTTCCTTAGATTCCATATATATGTGTTAGCATACAGTATTTGTTTTTCTCTTTCTGACTTACTTTACTCTGTATGACAGACTCTAGGTCCATCCACCTCACTACAAATAACTCAATTTCATTTCTTTTTATGGCTGAGTAATATTCCATTGTATATATGTGCCACATCTTCTTTATCCATTCATCTGATGATGGGCACTTAGGTTGTTTCTATCTCCGGGCTATTGTAAATAGAGCTGCAATGAACATTTTGGTACATGACTCTTTTTGAATTATGGTTTTCTCAGGGTATATGCCCAGTAGTGGGATTGCTGGGTCGTATGGTCTTTCTATTTGTAGTTTTTTAAGGAACCTCCATACTGTTTTCCATAGTGGCTGTACCAATTCACATTCCCACCAACAGTGCAAGAGTGTTCCCTTTTCTCCACACCCTCTCCAGCATTTATTGTTTCTAGATTTTTTGATGATGGCCATTCTGACTGGAGTGAGGTGATACCTCATTGTAGCTTTGATTTGCATTTCTCTAATGATTAATGATGTTGAGCATTCTTTCATGTGTTTGTTGGCAGTCTGTATATCTTCTTTGGAGAAATGTCTAGACCCTTTTTGACCCTACTCCTAGAGAAATAGAAATAAAAACAAAAATAAACAAATGGGACCGAATGAGACTTAAAAGCTTTTGCCCAGCAAAGGAAATCATAAACAAGACCAACAGACAACCCTCAGAATGGGAGAAAAGATTTGCAAATGAAGCAACTGACAAAGGATTAATCTCCAAAATTTACAAGCAGCTCATGCAGCTCAATAACAAAAAAACCAACAACCCAATCCAAAAATGGGCAGAAGACCTAAATAGACATTGCTCCAAAGATAGCTTTTACTTTAAATAGAATTCTCAACATGGAGGCAAGGGATGTCTTTAAAACTTTTGTTTTGAAGTTAAATAGTTCAGGTGACATGTAGTTTGGGGGGAGGAGTTACTGGAGCAGGACTCACACGTTCCCTGTGCTTTCAACGAGGTGAGGGTTTTGTGTGGTTTTAAATTTTTGAAAGGTTAATTCAACTGGAATAAAAGCACGTTCAGTGCATTCAGCACATCTCTGACAAAGAAATCTATGCCTAAGATTGTGCTCTGCCTTGTGAAGGCTTAGAAAGGACTGAAAACAAAGGTCACTGCTAGTGGGCTCCCCACCGATTCAAAATAGGAGAGTTCAGAGCCGGTGGTTCCATATCGTGGCGGATTTCTCTTGACGCTGTATTTGCATAGCAAGCATGTTGTTTCACCTGGAATGTCTGTACATTTCTCTTTTTTTAATATTTATTTATTTATTTGGCCGCACCGGGTCTTAGTTGTGGCGTGCGGGGTCTTCAGTTGCAGCATGCATGCGGGATCTAGTTCCCCAACCAGGGATCGAACCTGGGCCCCCTGCATTGGGAGCGCGGAGTCTTAAGCACTGGACCGCCAGGGAAGGCCCTGTCCATACATTTCTGATGGAGGTTGTGAGGGGCTAAACCCCTCAGGTCTCCTGTCACCAGCCCCCTTAGACACTGTCCCCAGTGGCTCTCACCTGGTCAGAGGCCTAAGACACGTGATGGACAGAGATTACTCCTCAGTACAAGACTTTTGTACAGTATGTGAGATTTTTAAAATAATAGCTGTTGATTGTCACAGGAATTGCTGAGTTTTAGAGCTTATTGTCGGCTGGCTTTGGTCAGGAGGGCGCTCAATGGGATTTTGCAACATGCGGTAATATTAGCCACCGTGGCGCGCGGTTAACGTGTGCCAGCACTTCCTCTCCCCAGCATCCCACACGCACGCTGTCATCCCCGTTCTGAGATTAGAGACTGAGGCTTAGATGGGAGCGAGTTTTCCCGAGGCTTCTCAGGCAGGTAGTAGCAGCACTGGGTTCAGAACCCCAGTCTCCATAACCTCTGTGGAGAGGAGGCGGGGAGACCCCCACGTCCGGGTCCCGGGTTGGCAGGGTGGGAAGTGGGTGGAGGCGGGAAGGCCCGGCTGGGGTGCCGAGACTCCATTCTGCAGTGAGGAGGAGTTGTGGGTTTTCCCTGGGAGGTGCTGGGGTGGGTGACTGTGCCGGAAGGGGTCAGATGGCAAGGTGATCAGGAGCTGGGGTGCGACCAGGAAGGCCACTGAGCACACTCTCGAGCGTCTCTTGTTAGGCTCATCCCCCTGCTCAGTGGAACATCTGCGGCCAGGCCGTGAGGACAGAGCCGGATTTTCAGTCTTGTCTGTAGCTGGTTTCCCTTTATGCTCCCTCCCGCTTGGTCTGTATGCAGCACAGCCGCAAGTGTACGGGCCCGTGCATGTCAGAGCGTACCTGCTCATATGATGGGAATGCTAGTCTCTGCTCAGATGCCCAGTCCTTGTTTTGTTGCACATACATCATGGCTGTGCAAACCTAAAAACGTAACCTAAAAAAGTGGCAGAGGGGCTTCCCTGGTGGCACAGTGGTTGAGAGTCTGCCTGCCGATGCAGGGGACACGGGTTCGTGCCCCGGTCTGGGAAGATACCACATACCGCAGAGCGGCTGGGCCCGTGAGCCATGGCCACTGAGCCTGCGCGTCCGGAGCCTGTGCTCCGCAACGGGAGAGGCCACAACAGTGAGAGGCCCGCGTACCGCAAAAAAAAAAAAAAAAAAAAAAGTGGCAGAGGAAACATTGGTTGTGATGCCTCAAACCCATGGGGCCTCAGGGCCTGGAACTCATAGATTGTGTCTCTGAAGGAGCTGTGAGGAGGATTCAGTGCCAACACTTAAATCACGACTTCACTTCCTTGGGAAATCGACCATCTCACGTGGAAGCCATGCTGCGGCAGGCTGAGCGTGTGCGCCTTAAGCTAAGGAAGGACACCGGTTTCAAACATCCTTCTCATGTGGCTTTCCAAGATTGTCCCAGGTTTGGGAACACCTCCTGTCACCCACCGTGCTTCTGCTCCGTTATCCCCACGCCTGTTTTTCTGCGGAAGCCTCGGGCAGCCCGCACGGCCAGTACAGGCAGCAGGTCAGTACTGGGACCTGATGGGACAGCCGGGCCCAGTCAGGAGGCTTCTGTTCATAGGATGAGACCGGGAAGAGGAAGTGAGTCCAGAGTGACAAGGGTGAGCGTGATGACGTGTAGCTCGGAGAGGCCTCAGAAGGTCAGCGCTGATGGGGCTGCCAGGTCATCTAGGCCTGGTGTTGCCGGGCTGACTCTGGTCCTGACCCTGGTGGAGGGAGGGGAAAGCCCGGTAGCAGGTAGTCTGGGGCTCTTCCATTTTTATCAGTTTTGTGTTCATATCAGTTTCATGTTCCAAGTAAGTGGCATTTAAAAAAACAAAAGCCTAAAAAATTACTGTCTGGTTGTTCCTTCGTGTTACAAAGGGAACGTAAGTCACAGAGTAGGAGCGTGCTTTGTCACTGGTGGATGGCCTGGGATCACTCTTTTTCAAAGCATTGTATGGTCACAGAAGTGCCACTTAGAGGGGAGTGGAGTGGTCAGGAGTCCCTGTTCCTGACACTGGTGTTATTAGTTATCAAGTGGCCAGGTGCGATTGCCCAGCCTCTGAAGCACACTCCTTCCCAATCTGGTCCGAAGGCCATGTCAACTCAGGTTTTCCTACTTCCTGGGGCAGCTGAACCACCTTTTCAGCCCTTAGCGGTCTCTTGTCTGGCTGTGAAATCTGGGGATTAGCCAGGGCCAGCTGGATGAAGGAACCTCAAAGGTTTGCCATGTCCCAGCCCTGTCTCAGGGCCACGGCTGCCTGACAGTCTGTGGAATAAGTCCTCTTAGGGAGGTAGCCTGAGGCAGTTGGGTCTGTGGCGTTGGAACCCCAAGCAGGCACAGGGGTTAAAAACTGTGGCATTAAACCTAACCAGGTGCAGGCGGGACTTCCCTGGTGGTCCCGTGTTAAGACTCCACGCTCCCTATGTAGGGGACCTGGGTTTGATCCCTGGTCAGGGAACTAGATCCTGCATGCATACCACAACTAAAAATCCCTCATGCCGCAACTAAGACCCGGCACAGCCAAATAAATAAATAAATAAACCTACCCGGGTGCAAGTCATTGCTCTGCCACTTCATAGCAATATGATCTTGGGCAAGTTACTTAACCACTGTGGCCTCTGTTCTCTTATTAGTAAATTGGGGAATCTCATAAAATTATGTCTCAAATACACTTGGTGCTAGGATTTGGCGATTTTTCACCATTTCTATCAACTCTACTAGGACCTTAAAAGAATTGCCCTGAAAGGTATAACCAGCTCTCCAAGAGGAGATTCTTGAGTCGCCGGTGGAAACCAGGCGTGAAGTCCAAAGGTTCTCTAACCCACCAGGCCTCATCACCACGCTGGACCTTCCTGGCGGCCATGGTAGAGCACAACTGGCAGTTCTCACCGTGCCCAGTCTCTGGGGGTTAAGGCCCCTGCTACTCCCCCCATGCCTTGCAAAGAGTACCGGGAATGTAGGTTTTGACCTTTATTATACCAACCAACAGATCCGTCAGGTCATTGTGGGGTGTCTGCTGTTTACTACCCCAGCCCTCAAGGGTGGGAAGGATGGGCAGTGGGTGCTCGGTCTGGTGTCTCCTTTCCCTCGAGAAGCTTGCCCCTACCCCTATCCATCTGTGACTCTAACCAGGTAGTTTAATAAATTAAAACATCATATCATTTTATTTGGTATGGGTAAATTGTTCTTCCTAAGACTTGGATAAACTCTACTGCTTTTTTTGTTTTTTAAAGGACTTAGGACAGTGATTTTATCTGCATATCCATTTATCTTGTATTCCTGTCCTGAGAATCACAGGACAGAAATACCTTGCCCCCCTTCCCCCTGGGAAAAAAATTAAATGAGCTCCTGTGAACAGACAGAACTTCAGTGCCAGGGTGGCCTCACATAGAGAAGAGCCGTCCCAGCGCTGTCAGCGAGAGACCACCTTGTGAAGTAATGAAGACAGTGAAGAACATCTCTGTAACTCTACATGCTTGTAAAGAACTTTCACAAGTCCTGCCTTGTCGGGTCCTTGCCCCCATCCTGTGACAGAGGCCTGGGCAGGATCCGCATTCTTCCCGTTTTACATACAGGGAGTCTCAGGCTGCCGGTGATCACAGAGTTAGCAGGTGGCAGGTCTGGGACTTAAACTTGGGTTATTTAGTGACTCTGCCTCTCCTGCGTTTTCTGATCTATCACAGTGCGGCCAGGAAGCTGCCACCCCTAGAGGGTCTCGGCAGAGGCTGTCAGGAATACTGTGGAAGGCATCTGGGCCGGCGTAGTTGACGACTGCTGTGTGGTTTGAGGGACAGAGGACTCCCCAGAGTATCCTGCTCACCAGTCAGTCGCCTCAGTTGGCCGTCATCACTTCATTACTTTAAAGAGGAGCTCCTTCATCCTGAGCACCTTTGTGTGAATGCACACATGCCCTAGCTTGCTTTTGCTCCCTGATAGAAAGCTGCGGAGGTTCGCTCAGCAAACCTTTACTAACTCCTCCCTGTCAAGCTCTCTACCGGACCCTGGGAATACAGACATTAACTTACACAGACCTCCCTCAAGGGCCTCATAGATGTGGGGTGGGCAGGGTGCTGTAATGCAGCGCAGTTGACAGCAGAGAGAGCAGCTGACCATCCTGCGGATGGGTCAGGCCCCTGGGGACAGAACAGCCCAGGGAACAATGGGGGCCACGTGGAAGGGTGCAGCCCATGTGGGGAGCAAGAAATAATCTGGGCTAGTTGGCCTGGGGACCAGAGGACAGAGGACTGGCTTATTTTGGGAACTGGGAGTGTCTAGCTGAATTTTGGGGGCTGTGAAAAGTTTTAATGGAAGAAAGTTGGAGAAATAAGACTTTGTGTGTTGCGCTGAGACATTTTTACTCAATCCCGTGACCACCGAGGAACTAAGGGTTGAAATAGGTGGACATCAAAGTCAGACTGAGCACAATTGTTCTGGTAGATTGTTAGAGAAGGGACGGAACCAGGAAGACCAGTTACTAATGCAGGAGACTACGAGGGAAATGCTGAAGGCGAGAGCCGAGGCAGTGGGTCTGGGAGTGGGGCAGGGTCAGATTCAAAGAAACCTTCCTGAGGTAGAATCAGAGTCAGTGACCGGTGTGAGGGAGAGGAGAAAAGTCAAGAGTGACTCGCCGGTTTTTATTTGAGATCTGCCTGCCTTATTTTATAAAGATTTGCAATCCAGATGCTACAGTTCTCCTTAATGGCAACTTTCAGAGCACAGCCTCAGCTCACTTGCCAAAGCTCGCCAGCTCGGGCTTTACAAGCGGGGAAACATTCCTCTTTTTTTGGCTGACGTCTCGTTTCCTTTTTCTTAACTTCTGTTCTGAAATTATTACAGCAGTTTTTGTACTTCAAGGAATTGGAGCCTGGTACATATTAGGTACTCAATAAACGAATAATCAGATAAATGAGGTCACGCATCCTGGTTGACCTACAGGGTGATGTTGTTCGTGGTAAAGTGCTGGGCATAAAATGTGAATTCTGTCATTCCAGAGCAGCTTGTGCATTTGTGCTAAAATAATGTTTGATAGTGGAAGGGTAAAATACAGAATTCTGAAGAATTTCCGGTAGCACGCAGCCCGGTATCAGTCTCCTCTGCGTTCGTACCTGACCCTGAGCACAGCGGCGGCCGCGGGAGGGTGAGGTGACCCAGCAGCGCGCGGGGGAACAGATCGCGCTCTGGTGCCTTTACACTCTTGCCCCCCACCCCATCCCCCGTACGGTTCTTGCTGGGGGGGGGCGTGTGTTGTGTGATTTCCCCAGGATCCCAGGCGTGCCTGGGGTTCCACTTCTTGCCCGGGACTGACCCAGCTCCCAGCGTGGAGCCTCAGCGTTCGCTGCGTTAATCAGACTTGCTGGAATGATCACGTGGTCCTCTAGCTGCCTGCCTGTCAGCTGCTGCTCGTCAGCAGCTGGCTGGCTGGAGGCTGCAGGCCCGTCTGCAGAAAGCCTTCTACTTCAGAATATGGGGGGTCGGGGGGTGCAGACCCGCCTCTTTCTTCTGCACTTGGCACCATCTGACTGACTAAACGGTTGTCCTCCGAACCAGAAAGGCTACCAGGCGGTATAAGGAAATTGTCTCTGACTAGGTCATGTTTGCATTTGAAGAATTCAGGTATGTTCTGGGTTTTCCACATCAGTCTGCCGCTGGGTTTTTGTTCTCGCTAGGTTTTTGCTGTGTAATGACAGCTTAGGCTCTGGCTCGTTCTCACAAAAGAAGGGTTCTTTTCTGTGGCGGGGTTTCTCCCGGTCACGGGGGCGGGAGGCGCGGAGGTGGTACCGGTCCAGGCTGTTTACTGCAGGACAGATGCAGCGTGGGTAATTGGTTTGATCGTGTGTGAATGTGCCGAGGACCCCACCTTGTGCCTCATCTGAGCTGTGCTGTTGCTGGTGTAGAGGTATGAATACAGAATAGGAACTGCTTATCCAGAAGGAGTCTCTTGCTGCCTTTTGTTTTTCTTCCTTTGTCAAACTCATGGAGCCTGACTGCTCTTTTAAAAAACGCTAACTGTAGCGGTGAAGGTGAAAATCCTGCAAGTCCGTCTGATCTGGGCTCTGATTTTGCTCGTTGTGAATAGTGATCTCGCGGCTGGGCGGTTTTCTGGGAAGTACCCTCATGATGTTTTGTTAACAGGGTCCTTCTTTGCTTTCGTCAGCTTTTCAGCTGCTGTAATTATCAATGCTCCAGATTAGAGTCTTTTGTGAATCTTATGCCTTCTCTTTCCTCCATCTCTCCTCCCCGGGTATGAATGCAGGGGCGGGGGGGGGGGGGTGCTCCAGAAGAGATAGTCTCTAAGAAATGAAAATAAAGGAGCTGGGATGGGAGGGTTACCGGCTCATTCTTGTGCAGGTCTCCACCTCTTCGGAGCGTACGGAAGACAGTGTGTCTGTTTCTAACCTCTGACAGCTCATTTCTCAGATGGAATTTTTGTGTATTTTAGAACTGAACGAAAATACCATATTGATGGGCGAAGAAGTGATTGTGTGGGAACCTCCACAGGCCTTTTTCGTTCCCTCCAAATGTTGCTGCAATAGACATGAAAATGATAGTAGAATTACCGCCTTTCATTACTTGTAAGAGGAAACTAGAGACCTTTTGATCAAAATCAAGGGAGAGGATGAGAGCATTATCAACTTTCCACAAGGAAAAGCAGGGCTACGGAGCTTGTTCCCGCCCTTTCTATAAACTTGGGGCTTTGGATCCAGGAAGTTATCCTTTGTTTAAGAGCGTGCCTCTGCATTATTTCTAATGGACTGGGTTTGTGAAAAGAACATTCTTTCTACGTGGCAACGTGCTCGGATGACATGGGGTGACACCGTGACCAGAACTGACAGTTTTAGGATAGCTCCATTAGATAACTAACAAGAATTCATTTAATGCCTGGCATGTAACAGTAGATAGGTCCTTAGGGAATGAATCGTGAGTCTTGGGTTCTAATCGGAGTTTCAGAATTGGCTTTCCTGATCCTTGTGAGAGTTACGGAAGAGCTTTGTACATCGTAGAAAGTAGTACGATGGTGAGGCTCAGATTTTATTGCTAGCATTTGTTTGAGATGGAGTAAGTCTTGGCTTCTGCCTCGAACAAGCTTGGAGCCTTTCGTTGCATTTTGTAGTCAGTGGGGAGGGATGCATATCAACAAACCCACTCCCACCGTGGTGGCACCTAGTCCCGGAGCCAAGAGCTGGGTCTGATGAGGTGGAAGGGGGTTGAGTTAAAGGCCACTGCTCTGCTGAGCTGAGAAAGTGGGGAAGTCTGTTACCCTTCAAGTTTCTGCTTAAGCTGGCCCTGAAGAATTTCGCTGAGTATGATTGCATTTTATGATGGCTGCACGGGGGCCAGACCAGGTGGCTTTCTTCTTTAGTCATGGGGCCTATGCACATGGGGGCCAGGTGATTGTGGTGGGGCAACGCTGCGCTCGAGAGGAGCTTAGCTTAGCTTTTTAGTTTAGGTCAGGTCGGTCCTGAAGCTATAGCACACAGCAGAATCACCCGGAGGGCTCATGAAAACCCACCCCCAGAGTTTCAGATCTAGCAGGTCTGGAATGGGGCTCAGGATCTGTGTGTCCGATAAGTTCCCAGGTTTTCTGATGCTGCAGTTCTGGGGACCAGACTTTGAGAACCATTGGCTTGGGGAAAGCAGACGGTGTTGTCGTTGAGGTGGGAAGTCTGAGGCAGAGGCGAGGAGGGAGGTACAGGGAGGAGCCAGAAGCTGCAGTTCAGGTACGGGCAGGTGGGCCAAGGCGGGGGTGCAGGCATGAGGGGGGCACGCTCGTGGGGCGGCGGTGGAAGGGAACACTGGGACGAGAACCAGGGGACTTGCTTTATAATCCTCGTTCTGCCGTGTGCTCCTTTGTGGGCTTGGCCAGCCTCTTCATCGTTCTGAAGTCTCAATTTTCTCAACTGAAAATGGGGATAGTTGTTCTTGCCAAGAAAGTGTATAATACTGTTAGAATTAAATGAGATAACATAAACTTACTTAATAAATTATAGCACTCTTTCCACATGAGTGTAAAGGGAGTAGAGGACCCTGGGGGTCTCCATCAGGTTATCTGGACACAGCCCTCCATACCCACACCCAACTCCAAGAGCGCAAGGGCCACGTTCATTTTAAAAGGAAGTCTGATTGACAGACACGTTTACCTGCCGTTACTCCCTATTGGACTCTGAGTTCCAATGTGGTCTGTCAGTCCCGTCTTTTTAACTTTGTCTCCTTAGTGCCTAAAACTGCTTGACACACAGTAAGGCCTTAGTAAGTGGCGGACGCAGTTCATTTTCACGAGGACTTAATAAGGAAGAAAAGGCAAGCAAGCTCTCTGGCCAGCTCGGCGCAGGCCTGGGATAGTACCATGGTGCCCGCTGAGTGTGCTGGTTCAGAAGAGCATGTCGAAAAGCTGACATCTGACCTCCTGAGAAAAATGTGAAGTGTCCTCAGCACACCCCCATGGCAGGAGTGCCAGAGAACTGCGAGCACACTTCACGAGGAATCTCCGCGATGCCCTCACTCTAGAATGGGCTGCTGATTGTCGTGACGTGCCGGGGCCCAGGGCCCAAGCCTGGAGCGCTGCAGGGTCCCGAGAGCTTGAGAGACCGGGCCGGCATTTTCCAGCTGGTTAGAGGGTTTCTACCTTCCACTGACTGCAAGACTGTGTTGTCCTAACACGAGGCCAGCTGTTCTAGCTAGCTGTGCTGGGAGACGCACTGCATTTGTGTTTTTGCTTTAAAAAAAAAAAAAACTTCCTAGGCGAGATGTGTGCTGAACTGATAGTTTAAGTCAACATTTACCTGTTAACTGCACACCACAGAGGCTATCCTCTGAGCCCTGCTGGAGACAACTTTGTGGCATACTGTAGTTTTTCCTCTACCTCTAGACCCAGAATAATGACTGCATCCTCTTACAGACCCTGGAATAAAGAGTTTGAAATGTGATTTTCGGCTTCGTAATCCCTCAAGTGAGAATGGAACCCAAATCAGAAACCGCTGTTTCTCAGAATTCCTGCCACTTATTCTGATTTATTTCCAGAAGGAATGTGATATATCAACTCCAGTATTTAAAAT
Source organism: Stenella coeruleoalba (assembly GCF_951394435.1). Classification (NCBI taxonomy): domain Eukaryota; kingdom Metazoa; phylum Chordata; class Mammalia; order Artiodactyla; family Delphinidae; genus Stenella; species Stenella coeruleoalba. The sequence goes on along the minus strand of NC_137147.1, from coordinate 4,673,683 downwards.
CCACAGTTGGAGGGTTTCCCCGGTGGCGCAGTGGTTGAGAGTCCGCCTGTCGATGCAGGGGACACGGGTTCGTGCCCTGGTCCGGGAAGATCCCACATGCCGCGGAGCGGCTGGGCCCGTGAGCCATGGCCGCTGAGCCTGCGCGTCCGGAGTCTGTGCTCCGCAACAGGAGAGGCCACGACAGTGAGAGGCCCGCGTACCGCAAAAAAAAAAAAAAGTGGCATCAGGGAAGACCTGAAGTTCGCACACGAGGAGAGCCCCACCACCCCGTTCGAGTGTCCAGAGCCCAAGCCAGCTTAGTCCCTCTCGTTTCCCAGGGTCCTGTAATCCCTTGAAGAAACAGATATTTAGGTACAGTGACTTTCACATGGTGGTGAGGAAATAAATCTCAGATCAACAGGAGATGGAAACTGGGCTGGGCAGGGAAAGGAAAGGTACAGAAACTTGATCACTGAGTACCTACTATGTACCAGACACTGCTAGCTGCTTTGCCCCTGGTAACTTTAACCCACATAAAAATGAAAACAGAGGCTCAGAGACGTGGGGCTGTCCCCAAACCTCCAATCCATAAATAATGTTAAGTGAGTGAAGGAAATGAGAACAGAGGCTCAAAGGGGTGAGGTAATTTCCCTGAAGTCACCCAGCGGTTATGGGGATCTGGTCAACTTCAGTTCAGTCCCTCTTTCTCTGATACTCTGGGCCTAGAATGCCATCCTATGAATTGACCTTGTGTCTTCCAGCCAGCACAGCCTTTCTGAGTCTCTCCTCTGGGCCCAGAGCCTGTTGTAGCTCCAGGCACTTGGCTCACCTCCCTGACTGTGGGAAAAGATGGGGAATAGAAGAGGAATATTCTGCCCCCAAGGGTAGAACAGACTGACCCCTCCTCCTAGCTCCCAGGGCTCCTAGTGATGTAGCGATGTATCAGTAGTACTTACCGTAGTGCGGTTGTGTAACAATCAGTTTCTTTCACATCCTTCTACCCTACTAGAGTATGGGCTCTTGGAAGCCAGGAGGCATTATCTTAGTCATCTTACCTCACTACCAACTATTAGCCCAGTATCAGCTCTAGGAGGGATTAGTAAACGTCTGACTATTAAATGTCTACACTACTGACATTGTGGGCATTAGAATAACTTTAATTGAATAAGTCACAGTCCCTAACTGCGGGGAGCTTACCGTCACGCTGTCTGATCCCCCAGGGCCATTAGTATGCACAGCCACGTGGGTCTTCAGTAGGGGGTGGTAGGGGCACCTGGTTGGAGTACATGGGCGGAGGGTGGAGGGCTGAGGGAGAGAAAGGTAGAGCAGCAGAGAGGGAAGGACAGAAAGTTTCACTGACTTGACAGTTTCGCCGAGTGTTTGTCTAGCCACAAGCAAAACTTATTTTGCGAAACAGATAATTTAGCTGTAGGGTGGCCACGCAGGTATATTTAAAAACACCAGTCTGTTCTCCATTATTAAGTGTTACAGTTGTTGAGTTTCACTCAAAGCGAAGCAGTGTTGTGGAACCAGACTCCCCTGCAGTTCATACAATGTAAATTTAAAAGCTGGGACGTTGCAGAAGTCACTTTATCTCTCTTAGAGGAAAAGGGCTATTTTGAGGATAACATATAGGAAAGAAGTGTATAAATTATAAAACTTTGCTATAAATGTTTGCATTTTATATTTTGGAATCAGTTCATAGTTGACCGGTTCAGGTGCTGCTTTATAAAACAATTTTTGTTTCCATCTCCCATTTCTCTTTGCTTAGCATTCTGGTCTCTTATGTAGAAAACAAAGCAAAACTGAACTAAGAGGAAAGAATTTTAACTGGACTCATTACCTAGAGGAATAAGCCCCAGAATAGGACACAAGCTTGGGTCTGTGTAACTCTTGCTAGTTACTTAGGATGGCTGCAGAAGAGTCTCCCAACTGTGCAGGTGTGTCCTCTTGGAGGTGGGAGGGCCTTTTTGCTATTAGGATAGCCCTTCATCCAACAGACCACTTCCTGAACATCAGTAGAAAATGCAAATATGTGTCATCCTTGGTCCTGCCCTCAGGGAATTACTGTCCCCGAGAAGGTGCTGAACCAACACCAAAAGCATGGCGTGGGGGTGGCCAAGGACAAAAGGAATCCAGGGAAAGCCAGGGGAAGCTCCACAGGGGTCCGGATAAGGCGCCTGGGCTGGGAGGAGGATCTGGTTTTTCTGTTGTGGAAGTTAGGGAGACTTGCGGGCCGGGCCGGGCCGTCTCTTGGAGCGAGTCTTAGGGAAGCATAGGATTTGAGTGGGTGAAAATAAAGGGAAGGGCTGTTGGCAGCAGTGCAGGAGCCGAGGCCCAGGGAGCCGGGAGCCAGGGGCAGTGTGCTCTCAGCCGTATTTTGGCTGGTAAAACCTGAGGAGAAGGGACTTTGTCTCACTCTTTTCAGAGTAACCCAACCTGGTTGTCTTCCTCATGATGGTCACTTCTCTCTGCCCTGAAGGTCACTATTTTGCAGAGGCACACATTTTTCACCTTTAGGGAACAGGTAAGTATTCGTGGGAGACGCATGTTTTGCAGTGCTGGCTTGTTACTTCGCACAAGTTACCTAAGTTCTTCGTGGTTTAGTCTGCCTGTCTGTAAGATGGGGGTATTACTTACCTCCCAGAGCCACTGTGTTGATTAAATGAGATTACTTATATAAAGCATCTGGCAGGGTTCCTGGCACTTAGTAGATACTCAATAAATTAATTCCTTTAATTTACCTTAAGCAGCAGAGCATTTAATTCAGACCCTCATCCTGGATTAGAAATTACACAGGAGCCAGGAAGGAGACCTGACACACTCTTAAGGGTGGGGAGCACCTCTGATCTCCCCGTTTCCTTGGCATTCAGACTCAGAATGCCAGCAGTCAGTCCGTGGAAGATAATCCTGTTTGCTGCTGAAATGTTTATGACACAGTGAACTGACTGTGGTGTGACTAGTCAGCTGAGAGCCTGGATCTCGGCTTGGTTGGCACACAGATTCACTGGGCTGAGAGATTAATTAAGTTCCCTGAAGTTGACATAACTGGGACGCTGCCGCTTTCTGCCTAATCATGATAACATAGCCAGAGCCCACCATCAAGTGTCAACATTGTCCCAGTGCCTCCCTGGTTAGTCCGTGGCCCGTTCCTCATTGTTCTGTATTCCTCCGGGTCATATCTCTTTATCTCCAGAGACTGACATGAGCAGTAGATGTCTGTTGAACTGACATGGGCCGCACTGGACAGGTTCGGTGTGTGAGCCCTCCTTTGGGGGGAAGCAGAGTGAATTACGGGGGGAGCTCTGTGGAGAGCACCATTCCACCCAGCGGGCGCTGTTGTGGACGTGGCGTAGTAGATCCTGGAGCAGCTCTGCTGGGCCGCAGGAGAAGCCACTGGAGACCTCAACTGGGGGATCCCCCGTAATGGTTCCCTACTGGGAGGGTGCACTGAAACCTGACACAGGTGCCCAGGTCGCACCTCAAGCCCACCGAGTCCAGGTATTCAGAGGTGGAGTCCAGGCGCGTCCATTTTTTTTCCAAGGCTCCGCTGATGACACACCTCCCTAGCTGGAGTGTGTGGGGAGAACCTGAGCTTGGGAACCTGAAAGCCCTAGGTTCTAATGATACTGTGTTACCTTAGATATGCCACTTAACTTCACTGGGATGTAGTTGGTCCACCTGGAAAATACAAATAATAATTTATGTGGTTCAGAGAGAACAAGATGACGGCCATGCGGGAGCGTGGGAAAGTCAGGAGCCCTGGATAATGAAAGGCGCTGTCACACGTGCTTTCAAGTTCAGCTGGCGCCTCCTGCGGCAGATTGAACCCAGGTGTGTTGAGTGTGTGGGGCTCGTACAGACACACACTGGGTCTAGAACTGACGGCCTGCTGGTTTGTGGTCTGTTGGGTTTGGTAACTGGTCACGTGGCTCTCGAGTTCATCCTGAACCCGGTTACAAGTGAGTGGGATTGTTTTCACTCCAGTCAGCCACTTCAGGGCCTGCCCGACGCCAGGACGGATCTCGCTGTGCGTCTTTGAGACTAGCTTGGCCTCCGTCTTCCTCAGCACGAGGGCTGGAGGAGAGAAAAGGCAGCCTGCGTTTACTTGTGGAGGCACTGGAGAAAACTGGAAGCGGGGAGCCCTTCCGTCCCTGAGATCACCCCTATGCCCCTGGAGCACAGGGTCATTGGAAAGAGAACCCAGAGCAGGAAGGTGGGTGTCCCTCCGGGGCTCCCTCCAGGGTATTCAGAAGCTCTGTCCTTCCTGTTTCACTGTGTGCCGTGGATCAGAAGCTGTGTACTGAGTCAAGATAGAGCCTTCTCAGGACAGATGGGGAGATGGGTAAAACTATGTGGTTGGATATACGTTTATGAACAGGACATCAAGCAAACTGTATGATTTAAAGAAGTGTTTGTACTCAGTGATGAAATTCCTTTTCCTGGAGAGAGGATGCTTTCATAGTCGAATGAACCCTGGAGCACTTCCAAAGCCAGAGTGAAGACTGTGTATTTTCCTTATTCACCAACTTGCTGAAGAGTTGAGGGCATTAGAGATTCCTAAGGTAGAGGAAGGCAGATATGTTTTGCTACAGTTGATAAAACTGTTTGTTTTCCTGGTCTTGGTTGGGGCATTATGATAATCAGGTTCCTGTGGTGATTCGAAGTGTGAATCAACTCACCCCGCCCTGGCTGAAAACTTAAATACAGCCTGCCTCAAAGAAAGGTGGGCAATGCGGGGAACAAGTCCTAGTATTGGGGGGACGGCCCTTTACCAAGTTGCAATAGAACTCTGTCCACCACCAGTGCAGCTCCCCTTTGTCTTCTGCGAATGAAGCCGTCTGTGGCCTGACTGCGTCCTCTCTCTTAAAGCTTAACTCCCAGGAATCTTCCCTCTGCTCCAAAAAACGGATTTAGTCACAGATCTGCACGTGCCACTTTGCTTCCCCGTCTCTAAACTGAAACCACAGAACGCGTTTCAAGAATTCAGCGAGAGGCAGAGTGACAGGTAAGCAAAGAGTTTATTAGTAAGTATAGGATGCTTGTGAGAGATACAAGTGGGCAGGCAAGGGAGTGCCGCCCCCAGAACTTAGTGGGCTACGGTTTATAATCGAAGGAGAAGTGGGGCGGGGGAGAAGACCACCTTCGTCTTCACTCTTAAGCAGACGTCAGGCCTCCACCATCAGCTCCTCCTCCACGGCGGGTGGGGGAGTTCTCTTGCCCCTACACTGGCGAACTGGGACTGTCACGGAGCCATGGAAACGAGCAAAACGGCGGTAACATACACTGAAATGCAGTAAACCGTCTCAGGTTTCAGTGTAATGTCACCTTTTCCTCACATTTTTGTTTTTCGTGTGTGTAGAGGAGCATGTCCTAGGATTCACTAACTTCCTGGCCTCACTGGGCAGGATGTGGGCCTCATTCCACCATTATTTTAGTGTTTTGGGGGGGCATGTCTCATGCTTCTGTTGCATGGTTTTGTTGCTAAGCAAGCCCGTTCGGTTTTGTGGTTAAGCAAACCTGCTTTCTTGACTGATCATTAACTCACAGGATTCGCCCATACCTTTTTCTTTACTTAAGATTCCCTAGTGCAATTAACTGTTTAATCACCAACTTCATCCCTTTACTCTTTTCCTGTCAAAACCGTTGTTTTCTTCCCATGAAACCCTTCGAAACCCAGGACTGCACACGCTACCTTCAGGAGCCTTTTCTGACCTCTGTCGCCCAAATACGTTCTCCTTTCACTGAACTCCCATAGAGCACTCAAGCTGTATAACACATAATCTAATACTTAATGTTTCTCAGTCTGATTTTCCTGACTAGACTGAGGGATACTTGAAGGCAGAAGCAGGGTTTGATGCATCTTCATCCCATCTGTCCCACTTGAGCAGAGCTGGATGCAGCCTGGCTTCTCGGCACTTTTTATTTGCTCATTTTTATGACTTATTTAAAACCCTCTGCCATATGCCAGTCATTGTTCTAGGCCCTAGAAGGGGAAACGGCAGGAAAAAGGACAATTTGCTGCCTCTCTGACGTCTGTTCATTACTGAGCACGGAGGCATGATTGGGATTTTGAGAGAGGTACTGAGTCTGGGGAGCAGGACCTGCTGTGCACGGGCAGGGTCTGTCCGGGCAGTAGACCAGCAGGAAGGCCTGGAAGGGCCAGGTGGTAGGGTTTCAAAGCTGTAGGGACTTAGAAAAGGTTTGAGCTAGTAAAAATGCATGTGAAGTTTAAAGAGTCGTTACGTATTTAAATGAAGTTTTTCTGGTTCTTCTGGATTCAGATGCAAACAAGATAACACCTGTGCACGTGTACCCGCCATATTCCAGGCACTTTTGTTATCATCTCTAATTTTCCCAACAATCCTATGAGCTAGGCATTATTATTACCATCTTATCTAAGAGGCACCTAAGGTTCAGAGAGGTTAGGTCACTTCCTCAGAGTCACACATCTGCTTAATTGGTAAAGCTGGAAATTGGATCTAGGTCTTCTAACTAAAACGTCAATGCTTGTTTTTATCATTCGGACCCTAATTTTGTAGAACAGAGTCTGTGAGGTATTCTGGCACTATTTGTTTTATATAATGTTTCATTGGATAAGTGAGTATATCACATTTATTGAGCCCTGACTGTGATCATTGTAACCTGCTAAGCCCTTTGTCGGCATGAACACATGTACCGCCATCCTCATAGGAATCCTGAGACAGCTGCTGTTATTGTCGTACCTGTTTCACAACTTGTCCAGCATCACACAGAGCTGGCATTTGAACCCAGGGCCGTCTGACTCTGAGACCTGTGCTTTTGACTTCCGTCTTAGTCGTACAAGGGGCTTCATGGGGAGCAAAGTTCTGTGGTCAGCTGTTTGAGGAAAATTGCACACCCCATGCCCTGGAGAGTAGCATGAAGGCTCTGAGAAGTCCTGTAGCGGCGGATGTGTGTATATGTGTGAATTTTGCCCCAAGTTTCCCACGTGTGTTTGATGAAGGAACTTTTATTGCCTAACACTTAATTTTTAGTTTTAACTCTGGAAAATGCTGCTGTAGCGGAAGGAGAATCTGAGCCTGGGAATTAGAAGAGGGGGGAGAGGAGAATATTCAGAGCAAAATACATAAATGGAAGAAGAGAATAAATGGAGCCTGTGATTTGAAGTCTCGTTTAGGTGTGAGTTCAGGCTTCTGCTCTTACTGGCTGTGTCATTTGGGGCAAATCACTTATTCTTTTTGGGTCTCACTTGCCTTATCTGTAAAATATTGTTGTGAGGAAAAGTGTGATTATATACGCAAAAGTGCTTTGTTAACAGTAAAACGCATAGTTCTTTTTTCAGTTGTTATTTGCCAAGTTCATTTAGTGCCTTGGTACCTAACACGGCATCTACTAGATGTTTGAAGGACAATTAAAAGTTGTTCCATGGGGGCTTCCCTGGTGGCTCAGTGGTTGAGAGTCTGCCTGCCGATGCAGGGGACACAGGTTCGTGCCCCGGTCTGGGAAGATCCCGCATGCCGCGGAGTGGCTGGGCCCGTGAGCCATGGCCGCTGAGCCTGCACGTCCGGAGCCTGCGCTCTGCCATGGGAGAGGCCACAACAGTGAGAGGCCCACGTACCGCAAAAAAAAAAAAAAAAAAAAAAAAGTTGTTCCATGAATGAATAAATTTTGTCTTACGTGTCTCTGAGTTCTGTAGCTGACATGTTACAACTGAAAAGTTTTTTTAAATGTTCCTTGAATTTTCTTTCTCAGTTGTGTTTTTGCTAGGTTTTATGTTTTTGGAGTTTAATGAAGTCACTCAATTGGAAAATCAAGAACCATGTTTCTGTCATTCACTTTGTTGTACCCCAATTTGGACTGCCAAGGCAGTTTATTTTGTGTGTTTCTGACATGTCCCTGGCAGCAAGAAACTTTTGACAGTTCCAAATGGTAAATTTCATTCAACAGTGTGCACGTGTTAGCTTTTTTTCTTTAATAAATTTATTTATTTATTTTTGGCTGCGTTGGGTTTTCGTTGCCGTGTGCGGGCTTTCTCTAGTTGCAGCGAGTGGGAGCTACTCTTCATTGCGGTGCATGGGCTTCTTATTGCGGTGGCTTCTCTTGTTGCGGAGCACGGGCTGTAGGCTCATGGGCTTCAGTAGTTGTGGCGCGTGGGCTCAGTAATTGTGGCTCGTGGGCTCTAGAGCGCAGGCTCAGTAGTTGTGGCACACAGGCTTTAGTTGCTCCGCAGCATGTGGGATTTTCCCAGACCAGGGCTCGAACCCATGTCCCCTGCATTGGCAGGCAGATTCTTAACCACTGCGCTACCATGGAAGCCCTCTTTTATTTTTTACAATGCTCATTCTCTCAGATGTGCCCATCTGTGGTGGGTTTTTTTTTTTAAAGGAATTTCTAATGTATCACCCTCTTGATGGAATTACTCTTGATGTCTCCATGATAAAGTCTAGCTCTTTTCAAGGACTGTAAGGAGGAGACACTTGCTGCGGTTTTGCTTTCCAGTACAGATCTTACTGATGGGAAGTACTAAGATGTCAGGGCATTCTTTACCCACTTCAAATAAGTCATTGGTTTTTTAGCACCTGGCCAAAGAGACAGAGATGGGCTTGAGGTTATTTCAATAAGTAAGATGTTGTACAAAGATCAAGAAATTTTTAAAAAGAGAGAGGCAGTCAAAATACTTTTTAGCACACCTGTTTGTCTGCTGGAATAGCATTTATTGCTAGAAAGATACTGTGTTTTGCCCAGCAGCCGTTTTGGAGAGGAGGGTTAAGTAGAGGGGAGCTAGCTTTCCGTTCCCTGGTAACTTGACCTGGTCATGCAGTTTGTGTGGGCCTGACAACTCACCGCCACTCTGGGGTAGCACACAACCCAGGCCTGGCCCGGCCAAAACTCAATCCCCTGACTGTGGTGATTGGCTTAGGTGCAGGCATGTCATCTAAGAGTCCTCTAGGAGACCGCTGATGGGCTAGAGCTATTAGGAAAGATGCTGGTTTTCTCTGTCAGGATCATGAAAGCCTCAAGTCACTGGTAACCTTCTTTCCCACCATGTGGGGAAAGATGGTCTGCTAGTGAAGCCAGAGAGAGAAGTAGGGTTCAGCAAAGGCCAAAGAAACCGAATTCTCCTGGCATCGCTGAGCTTGTGTGTCCCGCTTTCCGCCCTGCTTAATCCAGGTGTATTCATGAGCCCACTTTTTTGTACTGTATGAACTAATAAATTCCATTTTTTTCCCATTAATATCTGTCACCTACAACCTAAAGAATCCCAAATAATACAAAACCATGCAAGATAAATAAAAACAGACCCAAAACTGTATCATTTTTACCTCCGGAGGAGATGACTGTCCCAGTAATCTTCAAAATTGTCAGACCACATTTACAGTGTTGTATTCCATCTGGGTGTTTAACAAAGGACTGTGGCCTAGGACACTGATATGGATGGAATTGTGTCCCCCTGAATTCATAGGTTGAAGCTCTAATCCCCAGTGTGACTGTATTTGGAGATGGGGCCTTTAAGGAGGTACTGAAGGTTAAATTAGGTCGTAAGGGTGGAGCCCTAATCCAATACGACTTGTGTTCATATAAGAAGAGGCATAGTCACCAGGAGAGCTCGCGCACAGAGGAAGGCTGTGTGACGACACAAGGAAAGGCGACATCTATTGTACAAATCAGGTGAGAGACCTCTAGAGAAACCAACCCTGCTGACACCTTGATTTGGACTTGCAGCCTCCAGAACTGTGAGAAAGTGAATTGCTGCTTCTAAGCTCCCACTCTGGGGTATTTCGTTACAGCCACCCAAGTTGACTAATACAGGTTCGTTCACTTAACTTTTTTTTTTTTTTTTTTTTTTTGCGGTACGCGGGCCTCTCACTGTGTGGCCTCTCCCGTTGCGGAGCACAGGCTCCGGACGTGCAGGCTCAGTGGCCATGGCTCACGGGCCCAGCCGCTCCGCGGCATGTGGGATCCTCCCGGACTGGGGCATGAACCCGTGTCCCCTGCATCGGCAGGCGGACTCTCAACCACTGCGCCACCAGGGAAGCCCTATCTTTTTTTTTAAGGTTTTTTTTTTTTAACATCTTTATTGGAGTATAATTGCTTTACAGTGGTGTGTTAGCTGATTCACTGCTATACATATACATATATCCCGATATCTCCTCCTCCTTGCGTCTTCCTCCTGCCCTCGCTATCCCACCCCTCTAGGTGGTCACAAAGCACTGAGCTGATCTCCCTGTTCTATGCGTCTGCTTCCCATTAGCTATCTCTTTTACATTTGGTAGTGTATACATGTCCATGCCACTCTGTCACTTCGTCCCAGCTTACCCTTCCCGGGTCCTCAAGTCCATTCTCTACGTCTGCATCTTTATTCCTGTCCTGCCCCTAGGTTCTTCAGAACCTTTTTTTTTTTTTTTTTTTTTAGTTTCCACATATATGTGTTAGCATACGGTATTTATTTTTCTCTTTCTGACTTACTTCACTCTGTATGACAGTCTCCAGGGCCATCCACCTCACTACAAATAACTCAATTTTGCTTCTTTTTATGGCTGAGTAATATTCCATTGTGTATATGTGCCACATCTTCTTTTTCTCTTCATCTGTTGATGGACAGATGGACAGGTTACTTCCATGTCCTGGCTATTGTAAATAGAGCTGCAATGAACATTGTGGTACATGACTCTTTTTGAATTACGGTTTTCTTAGGGTACATGCCCCGTAGTGGGATTGCTGGGTCGTATGGTAGTTCTGTTTTTAGTATTTTGAGGAACCTCCATGCTGTTCTCCATAGTGGCTGTATCAATTTACACTCCCACCAACAGTGCAAGAGGGTTCCCTTTTCGCCACACCCTCTCCAGCATTTATTGTTTGTAGATTTTTTGGTGGCCATTCTGACTGGTGTGAGGTGATACCTCATTGTAGTTTTGATTTGCATTTCTCTAATGATTAGTGATGTTGGGCATCCTTTCATGTGTTTATTGACAATCTCTATATCTTCTTTGGAGAAATGTGTGCTTAGATCTTCTGCCCATTTTTGGATTGGGTTGTTTGTTTTTTTGTTATTGAGCTGCATGAGCTACTTGTAAATTTTGGAGATGCATCATTGGTTAGTTGCTTCGTTTGCAAATCTTTTCTCCCATTCGGAGGGTTGTCTTTTCATCTTGTTTATGGTTTCCTTTGCTGTGCAAAAGCTTTTAAGTTTCATTAGGTCCCATTTGTTTATTTTTGTTTCTATTTCCATCTCTCTAGGAGGTGGGTCAAAAAGGATCTTACTGTGATTTTTGTCATAGAGTGTTCTGCCTATGTTTTCCTCTAAGAGTTTTATAGTGTCTGGGCTTACATTTAGGTCTTTAATCCATTTTGAGTTTATTTTTGTGTATGGTGTTAGGGAGTGTTTTAATTTCATTCTTTTACATATAGCTGTCCAGGTTTCCCAGCACCACTTATTGAAGAGGCTGTCTTTTCTCCATTGTATATTCTTGCCTCCTTTATCAAAAATAAGGTGACCATATGTGTGTGGGTTTATCTCTGGACTTTGTATTCTGTCTGTTCCGTTGATCTATATTTCTGTTTTTGTGCCTGTACCATACTGTCTTGATTACTGTAGCTTTGTAGTATAGTCTGAAGTCCAGGAGCCTTATTCCTCCAGCTCCATTTTTCTTTCTCAAGATTGCTTTGGCTGTTCAGGGTCTTTTGTGTTTCCATACAAATTATGAAATTTTTTTCTCTAGTTCTGTGAAAAATGCCATTGGTAGATTGATAGGGATTGCATTGAATCTCTAGATTGCTTTGGGTAGTATAGTCATTTTCACAATGTTGATTCTCCAATCCAAGAACAGGATATATCTCTCCATATGTTTGTATCATCTTTAATTTCTCTCATCAGTGTCTCATAGTTTTATGCATACAGGTCTTTTGTCTCCTTAGGTAGGTTTATTCCTAGGTATTTTATTCTTTTTGTTGCAATGGTAAATGGGAGTGTGTCCTTAATTTCTCCTTCAGATTTTTCGTCATTAGTGTATAGGAACGCAAGCGATTTCTGTGCATTAATTTTGTATCCTGCTACTTTACTAAATTCATTGATTAGCTCTAGTAGTTTTCTGGTAGCATCTTTAGGATTCTCTATGTATAGTATCATGTCATCTGCAAACAGTGACAGCTTTACTTCTTCTTGTCCGATTTGGATTCCTTTTTCTTCTTTGATTGATGTGGCTAAAATGTCCAAAACTATGTTGAATAATAGTGATGAGAGTGAACAACCTTGTCTGGTTCCTTTTATCTTAGTGGAAATGGTTTCAGTTTTTCACCATTGAGAACGATGCTGGCTGTGGGTTTGTCATTTATGGCCTTTCTTAGTTGAGGTAAGTTCCCTCTATGCCTACTTTCCGGAGGGTTTTTATCATAAATGCGTGTTGAATTTTGTCAAAAGCTTTCTCTGCATCTACTGAGATGATCATATGGTTTTTCTCCTTCAATTTGTTAATGTGGTTTATCACATTGATTGATTTGCGTATATTGAAGAATTCTTGCATTCCTGGGATAAACCCCACTTGGTCATGGTGTATGATCCTTTTAATGTGCTGTTGGATTCTGTTTGCTAGTATTTTGTTGAGGATTTTTGCATCTATGTTCATCAGTGATATTGGCCTGTAGTTTTCTTTCTTTGTGGCATCTTTGTCTGGTTTTGGTATCAGGGTGATGGTGGCCTCGTACAATGAGTTTGGGAGTGTTTCTCCCTCTGCTATATTTTGGAAGAGTTTGAGAAGGATAGGTGTTAGCTCTTCTCTAAATGTTTGATAGAATTCGCCTGTGAAGCCATCTGGTCCTGGGCTTTTGTTTGTTGGAAGATTTTTAATCACAGTCTCAATTTCAGTGCTTGTGACTTGTCTGTTTATATTGTCTGTTTCTTCCTGGTTCTGTCTCAGAAGGTTTTGCTTTTCTTTTCTTCCAGATTGTCCATTTTATTGGCATAGAGTTGCTTGTAGTCATCTCTCATGATCCCTTGTATTTCTGCAGTGTCAGTTGTTATTTCTTCTTTTTCGTTTCTAATTCTGTTGAGTTGAGTCTTCTCCCTTTTTTTCTTAATGAGTCTGGCTAATGGTTTATCAGTTTTGTTTGTCTTCTCAAGAACCAGCTTTTAGTTTTATTGATCTTTGCTATTGTTTCCTTCATTTCTTTTTCATTTATTTCTGATCTGATCTTTATGGTTTCTTCCCTTCTGCTAACTTTGGGGTTTTTTTGTTCTTCTTTCTCTAATTGCTTTAGGTGTAAAGTTAGGTTGTTTATTTGAGATGTTTCTTGTTTCTTGAGGTAGGCTTGTATTGCTAATAACTTCCGTCTTAGAACTGCTTTTGCTGTATCCCATAGGTTTTGGGTCTTCGTGTTTTCATTGTCATTTGTTTCTAGGTATTTTTTGATTGCCTCTTTGATTTCTTCAGTGATCTCTTGGTTATTAAGTAGTGTATTGTTTAGCCTCCAATGTGTTTGTATTTTTTATAGATTTTTCCTGTAAGTGATATCTAGTCTCATAGCCTGTGGTCCAAAAAGATACTTGATATGATTTCAGTTTTCTTAAATTTACCAAGGCTGGATTTGTGACCCAAGATATGATCTATCCTGGAGAATGTTCCATGAGCACTTGAGAAGAAAGTGTATTCTGTTGGTTTTGGATGGGATGTCCTATAAATATCAGTTAAGTCCATCTTGTTTAGTGTATTATTTACAGCTTGTGTTTCCTTATTTATTTTCATTTTTGATGATCTGTCCATTGGTGAAAGTAGGGTGTTAAAGTCCCCTACTATGATTGTGTTACTGTCCATTCCCCCTTTTATGGCTGTTAGCATTTGCCTTATGTGTTGAGATGCTCCTATGTTGGGTGCATAAATATTTACAATTGTTATATCTTCTTATTGGATTGATCCCTTGATTATTATGTACTGTCCTTCTTTGTCTCTTGTAATAGTCTTTATTTCAAAGTCTATTTTGTCTGATATGAGAATTGCTACTCCAGCTTTCTTTTGATTTCCATTTGCATGGAATATCTTTTTCCATCCCCTCACTTTCAGTCTGTATGTGTCCCTAGGTCTGAAGTGGGTCTCTTGTAGACAGCATAAATACGGGTCTTGTTTTTGTATTTATTCAGCCAGTCTGTGTCTTTTGGTTGGAGCATTTAGTCCATTTACATTTAAGTAATTGTCAATATGTATGTTCCGCTTACCATTTTCTTAATTGTTTTGGGTTTGTTTTTGCAGGCCTTTTCCTTCTCTTGTGTTTCCTGCCTGGAGAAGTTCCTTTATCATTTGTTTTAAAGCTGGTTTGGTCGTGCTGAATTCTCTTAGCTTTTGCTTGTCTGTAAATGTTTTAATTTGTCCATCTAATCTGAATGAGATCCTTGCTGGGTAGAGTAATCTTGGTTGTAGGTTTCTCCCTTTCATCACTTTAAATATGCCCTGCAAAAAAAAAAAAAAAAAAATGCCCTGCCACTCACTTCTGGCTTGCAGAGTTTCTGCTGAAAGATCAGCTCTTAACCTTATGGGGATTCCCTTGTGTGTTATTTGTTGCTTTTCCCTTGCTGCTTTTAGTATTTTTTCTTTGTATTTATTTTTTGATAGTTTGATTAGTATGTGTCTTGGCGTGTTTCTCCTTGGATTTATCCTGTATGGGACTCTCTGTGCTTCCTGGACTTGATTGACTATTTCCTTTCCCATATTAGGGAAGTTTTTGACTATAATCTCTTCAAATATTTTCTCAGTCCCTTTCTTTTCCTCTTCTTGTTCTGGGACCCCTATAATTCGAATGTTGGTATGTTTAATATTGTCCCAGAAGTCTGTGAGTCTGCCCTCAATTCTTTTCATTCTTTTTTCTTTATTCTTCTCTGCAGTAGTTATTTCCACTATTTTATCTTCCAGGTCCCTTATCTGTTCTTCTGCCTCAGTTATTCTGCTATTGATTCCTTCTAGAGAATTTATAATTTCATTTATTGTATTGTTCATCATTGTTTGTTTGTGCTTTAGTTCTTCTAGGTCCTTGTTAAATGTTTGTTGTATTTTCTTAATTCTATTTCCAAGATTTTGTATATCTTTACTATCATTACTCTGAATTCTTTTTCAGGTAGACTGCCTATTTCCTCTTCATTTATTAGGTCTGGTGGGTTTTTATCTTGCTCCTTCATCTGCTGTGTGTTTCTCTGTCTTCCCATTTTGGTTAACTTACCGTGTTTGGGGTCTCCTTTTCGCAGGCTGCAGGTTCGTAGTTCCTGTTGTTTTTGGTGTCTGCCCCCAGTGGGTGAGGTTGGTTCAGTGGGTTGTGTCGGTTTCCTGCTGGAGGGGACTAGTGCCTGTGTTCTGGTAGATGAGGCTGGATCTTGTCTTTCTGGTGGGCAGGACTGTGTCCGGTGGTGTGTTTTGGGGTGTCTGTGAAGTTAGTATGACTTTAGGCCGCCTCTCTGCTAATGGGTGGGGTTGTGTTCCTGTCTTGCTAGTTGTTTGGCATCGGGCGTCCAGCCCTGGCGCTTGCTGGCCATTGGGTGGAACTGGGTCTTAGCGTTGAGACGGGGATCTCTGGGAGAGCTCTCGCTGATTGATATTATGTGGGGCCGGGAGGTCTCTGGTGCACCAATGTCCTGAACTTGGCTCTCCCACCTCAGAGGCACAGGCCTGACACCCGGACAGAGCACGAAGACCCTGTCAGCCACATGGCTTTAGGCTGGAGGGCTCTGGTGTCAAGATTGCCAGATTCAAAACTCAGTTTGGCCTTCTCTGGCTCTGTGGTCTCAGGTGAATTTCATCATCCACTGGGTCCTAAAGTACAGCACCCGTTCCCTGTGACTCCGAAACTAAAGGGCAGGAGTGGTGGACTGAACTCTGAGGGGAAAAAAAGTGCAAGGAAATGCAGAAGATGGACAGCCGGTGGTAGAAACCTGAAGAAGGAAGACTGGGCAGGGTGAAGCTGATGCTGCGCAGCAACAGCGGAAGCTGGAGGAGCCCATGTCAGGCTTCTTAAAGTGGACCTTTAAGGAAAGTGAATAACCTCGGGTGCACAGTATAGATAAAAGAACTAGGTTTAAACCATGTGCAAGAAAGTTCTAAATAAATGACAACGTGGGTCCATCCCTGCATGCTAAGGGGGTCCTAAGTAATTTCCTCTCCTGGACTCGTCAGCATCTTAACCCACTCTTTTCCCCTGGCTCATGTGTCCCAGTGGTGGCTTCGAGCCGGTCCTGGGTGGTGTCTGTCCCTCTGCATGCTGGCTTCTGGCACGTGGACAACTCGGCCAGCGGCTCAGTACATGGTGATGGTGTTACTAGCACCTTGCTCCCTCTGCAGTTTCTTACAAGCTCCTCTTGTTTCCCCGCTTTCTCTCCTCCCTGTTCTTGTCCGCTGTCATCAGTTGCTGTGTTTTTCTCTTGTGAACTTCTCCTTGCTCCTTGTTCATAATCTGCTGTGTGGGGTTACTCCTGCGCCTGCATCCTCTCCCTCTGGTCCACATGCAGGCTTACCTTCTCCGCTGTACTTGGATTACTTCTGTGTTTCACTGTTTTTCCCATATTTTGACTTCAAGCGTTAGGGCAGAGCGAGGATGGAGTGTGGTTGCCCTCTTGCTCCTCTGGAAACTCACCTGAGGACAAAACAAGACAGAACAAAACCAACCCTGACTCCTACACAGTGGATGCCCTTCCCTCTCAAGAAGTTAAACCTTTTTATGCATCTTCTGTGCTTTTGCTTTTACATTTTCCCACCTGCACCAAGGAGTTTATACATCCATCAGTCAGACCTTCCCTGGGCTGTTAGAGACCAAGAAGAAGGGCTTCTCCCAGGCGCTTCTTTGTTTAACCTTTGCTGCCTGTGTGTTTAATTTGTTTGGTCCATAAGTAGCTCTGAGAGCTTTTGTAAAAGTCACTCAACTGTCCCATGTCTCAGTTTCTTCCTCTTTCAAATGAGTCTGACACTATAAGCGTGGAAGAGCTGATGAATACATAAAATATCACACTGAAAATTCATGGTGCCGTTCCTACACTCATAATATAAGAGTATATCATATGCGGTAATACGTGTTTGTCACTGAACATGAATATGACTATTATTGACAGTAATGGTCTGCCTTCTGTTGTTCCCTTAATTCCAAGACCAGGAACGCAGTCAGTATTAATTAAAGGAGGAGGTTATGTTTGGTAGCATGGAGAGGGTACATTGGAACGGATATTGAACTTGTTTTCACAACTCCTAGGTGTAAGACTGTGCTCCACCAAGCTGTTAGGTGTAGGGCAAGTCCTTCACACAGCTTTTCATGCCTTGCTTTTAATATGGTGATTGATAACCTCCATGTCTATCTCACAGAATAGCTTGGATAATTAGATGATATAATGTATCTCAAAGTACTTTATGTTTGCCTCACCCTTTACAGTTTACCAAGGCAGAATGTTGGCAGAGGGAGGGATGGGGCAGTGTGCTGTGGTACCAGGACCGGGGTTCAAGGTGACCTGCCACGTACAAGTAAAGTGGCCTTGAACCCCCTCTCTGAGCTTCAGTTCTCTCGTATTTAAAATGAAAGTAATGCTAATAAATGTGAAGAGCCCAGCATTCAGTAGGTGCTCAGTAAATGTCTACAGAAATAGATGATTATTAGACGTATATCCTGGATGTGACCTTTTCACCTGCATATTGCCAAGGGGATTTGGACCCCATAAATAAATGTGTCTGTCTTCGTGTATTTTCCCAGGTATTTTTGCCAAACTGTTTTTTATTTGTGTGAAAATACTAGTATCTGACGTAGAAAATCCTCTCTGAAAGTTTTGCTTTTGGTTTGCAAAGAATAGAACGATTCTAAGCTGGGAATCAATTAAGCAGTGATAGAGTGAATAAAAGCACAGAGTAGTGGCTAGTGTGCCACATTTTCTGGAGCAGCCCTGGCCAACAGAATAGAGCACAAGCCACAGATGGGAGCCATATGCCACATTTAAAATATTTCATAGCCCTATTAAGTAAGAAGAACAGATTCAATTAATTTTAGTCATATATTTATTTAAAATACTGTGTCTAAAATATAATTTCAGCATGTAATCAAGGTAAAAATTAATGAGCTCTATTAGATGACTTTTGGTACTGAGTCTTTGAAGTCTGGTATGTCCTTTACACTAGCATCGCGTCTCTACTCGGACTGGCGACACTTCTAGTGCTCTTGGTCACGTGGCTCGGGGCGTGGCACTGGACAGTGCAGCTCCGTGTCCCCATGAACCGAGAAGGAAAAGTAACTCAGACAGATCTCTTTCACGTTGCTGCATTTAGCAAACGGACTTGAAAGTGCTGAGCTAAATAGAATTTCCAGATTTGTGCAGTATTCCTTGCTCTGTATTAGGTTGCAGTGATATTGGAGGCTTCCACATACTCCTCGTTGCTCCTAATTTCTCTGCTCCTGACACGAGCGCCATGGGCATGCTGCCTGCCTTAACCCCCTCGTCTGTGGGTGCAGTGGTCCCTGAGCAGGGGAACGTACCATGATGGGGCTTCAGCGGCAGCCCCCAGGCTGGGGGCAGTTCATAAGCTTCCGGCGGTGGGAAGGTCTCTTTTTGGAGATTTGGAGCACCTTTGAAACCTGAATGGAAGTTATTAACACAGTCCCTGGAAAAGTCCAACATGCTTAAAACACAGCATTCTGTGCAGTTTCAGGGGGTTATGGATCCCCGAAGCCAGCGTGCGCACCTCCGGTGTAGAGCGGGTGTGGCGCCTGCACCCGTTTGTGAGGGAGGGAAGAGGCTGGGGGCTCACCACACACTTGGCTGTGCATGGGGGTGGGTGGGAAGGAACAGACATGGAACTAGTACCAGCAGTTACCCCTGGACAGAGCTTTTTATTTAAAAAAATTCTTTATGACATGCAACATTGCCTAAACACAGAGATTTTGCTTCAACACACATACATACAAACACAACAACACCCCTCCATCCAGAATCCCATGTTAGAACTGTCCAGAAAGCGTCGACTAAAGCCATAGGAAAATAAACGTGGGCTGAGCGCTCTCAGGCTGCCAGGTGCTGGGGAAGATAAAGTAGGGCCTGGTGCCTGCCCTCCCAGAGCCCCCAGTGGCAGACAGACCCCGAAACAGACCTTGTAGTGGGGTCCAAGCATGTCCTAGGCAAACCTGGAGGAGGGGGTAATTAAATGCATAGGCTCCTCTGGGTGAGTCCTGAATTCCCCCAGAGACAGAGCCTAAAGGGAGCCCTTTCACATCAGCGGGGGTGGCCAGAGTGGCCGCCGGTGGGAGCCGGCCTGGACTGTGCTTGCGGATAAGCTCCCCAGCATTGAAGCTTGGGCCGGCTTTACACCACTTCCCACAGGAGATGGGTCTTCTTCGGGGGGTTTTGTGTGAGGACCTGACATTGTCAGATTTGCATTTTATCCAGTTACTCTTGGAACTAAGTATGTGGAAGCTGGGTTTGAAGGAGCTATAGCTAGAGGCAGGGCAGCCAGTTAGGGAGCTGAGTTAGTCCACGTGAGAACTGCTGAGGTTTAATCTGGGTTGCCAGTTCTTGGCAAATTATTGGTTGAGGAATAGGAAAGAAATTCCAGATTGCCTGCCAAATAAATGTGGTAGCATTAATTAAAGTAGAAACTATTAGAGGAAAAGCTGGGCATAGAGACGATGAAAGAGTAGCTAATTCCAGCCAGTGTGTTGATACCGTCCTAGGGTGGTGAGCCTCCTGCCTGGGGTTGGTGGAGTTAGAGCTGCCTGTGAACTCTGGGTGGGGGAAGGGCTGTGAAAAGAAGGAGACACCTGAGAGGCAGGAGGCGGCAGGAGGAAGAGGATCTGAGCGTCTGTCTTCTCGTAGGGACACTGAGGCCCAGAGAGGGGACTCACTTGGCCAGGCTGCTGGGGAACTGACAGGAGACCTGACGGGAAACCCAGGACCAGCTGCCCAAGTCACGTGCTTCCTGGGCCAGGGCTCTTTCCTCTGTGCCCGAAAATGAGCATCTCCTAAGTTTAAGATTTTAGAGAACAGTGCTGGTACATGGGATTAGCCTGGCATCCATCATGTTTGCAGAGCAAGGAGCTCCCAGGAAAAGTTCTGATTGACAGTCACTATCCCAAATGCCAGGCTAGGAGAGGTTTTTTTTAAAATAAAAACAACTGGTCACTTTTTTTTTTTTTTTCAGTACGCGGGCCTCTCACTGTTGTGGCCTCTCCCGTTGTGGAGCACAGGCTCCGGACGCACAGGCTCAGGGGCCACGGCTCATGGGCCCAGCCGCTCCACGGCATGTGGGATCCTCCCAGACCGGGGCACGAACCCGCGTCCCCCGCATCGGCAGGCGGACTCTGAACCACTGCGCCACCAGGGAAGCCCCAACGGGTCACTTTTGTACTTGCTTTGTAGAATACCCATGGCTTCCAGGTCTGCTGTCTCCTCATCAGTCCTAGGCAGAATAAGGACCAGTCACCTCATCTTACAGGTGATGAAATAGGCCAAGGGTAGAAAGGTAAAGAGATTTGCCTGGAGTCCCGCTGCTACTAAAGGACAGAGCTTGGGCTTGTCTAGGTCTTCTGATGCCAAGGTCAGGCCGTTTCACTATAATGTACTGTACTTCCCAAGTCAGCCTTCCTCCATCCAGTAATCCTCCATTTATACAGCAGCCCGAATCCAGTCCTGTGTCAGGGCCTGGGGCTGCAGAGATGACCAAAACACTATCCCTGCCCGATGGCTCAGTTTGGTGGTGGTTTCCCAGAGGACACAGTGCTGCAGTAGATACAGGTGGATGGAGCAGAGTGTGTCTGCCCTCCATATTCCCTTGCTGGGTTCTCAGGTAGGTCTGTTCTGAATCAGTTTGGGCAGGACCTTAGGCAACCATTTCCTGGCTGTGAACTCAAGGTTGAAAAAGAGACTGGTATTGGTGGAAAATAGAGGTTGACTGTTACTAAAATTTTAGACCTAGGATGCTTTGTGAAGAACTGGAGATTGTGACCTCCTTTAGGGCCTGACAGATGGAGCAGCTGGATCTGTCTCGTCACTGTCGAGTAGACGACTTCAAGGCAACGACCTTGAGGAGTTTCTACTGAAGTGCTGGGTGAGTGGGCATCCGGAAGAGGCAGAGTTCCATGGACTTATGTGCCTATTGTCATCCTGCAAAGATTTTAGTGGCATGTGTCAAAAACAGATACATTAGTTCATAGATTCCAGGCCAGCCTGATAGGGTCTTTTTAGATTTTTAAATCATGAACTCTGTTATTAGCTAGATCTAGACTGATGAAACTGGAGTGGAGTTAAGCAGAAGTTGAAGACAGTCCCCCAAACCAGGAAGTGACTGTCAGATGGGTGGTAGTCGCTTAGAGGATGCCCACCCAGGGTTGTATGGAATGTGATTCCACCTGTCTGCTAAAAAGATCATATTGTAATGTAAATTGGCAAGAATGATGTTATAGGGGTAACTTTGATTCATCTTGGTGATGGGGAAAAAGGTAATTCTTGCAAACGTTGATACTTCATGGTAATAACTTGCAATGCAATTTTCTGTAGAACTTTTCCTGACACACGGGGTGAGCTGCACTTCCTTAGTTGAGAACTGCTGCTGAAGACCCCTGTGCCTGTGTAAACTGGCATCCACATGCATGGCCTTTCGTGTGCTAATTAAGCGGAGCGCTAAGCTCCACACCCCTCTGACAAGTGAAATGTTTTACTTTTCAAGAATCTTCCCCATTCGTTGTTGTATTTAATCTTCACAAGCAGCATGGTAATGAAGAAACAGACTCAGACCAGTTGAGACTTAAAATAGTTTGAGACAGTGTTGGCTGTGTGCAGGTGGCCTCCTAATCCCGTCCCTCATTTTAAAGATGAGGAGATTATGGCCCTGAAAGGTAACTCGTTTCCCTGAGACCCGACCAGGTGTAGCTTGTATCCCGACTCCCCACTCCCAGCTCATCCCATCCCACCTGCCCTGTGTGTCCCCGAGGCCCTGAGGCCCAGTCAGGGCATCAGTCACAGGAGAAATGTTAGCGTGAACAGGAACTAAACCGTCATCAGCAAAGCTGCCTGAAACAGCAGCCAGGATATTTGGACAGAGATTGTTTTTTAAGGATTCATTTTTTTTGAAAATTAATTCATTAACGAAGTAATTATATTTCCTGTCAGCGTAGGCTAAGGCACTAAGCTATACCAGCTGCCTCACCCATAACAGTTTTTGTTGGCCACACTTAAAAGCAGTATCAATTGGCTTCAGGAATAGAGAATTTTAAAATAGCATGGACTCCGTTTTCAGAGCAGGGAGGGCTCTCAAAGGTGATCTGTGGTTCTCTCACTGTGCGCACAGGCAGTGATGCCCAGAGAAGCCAGCAGACTCACCTGATCTCGAAACAGGGAGCGGCCCAGGCCTGCAGTGCCTCCCTGCTCGGGGCCTCAGTTCACCAGGAGGCGTGCGTGCTTGCCGTCACAGGGAGCCCTTTCAGAGACACCTGTCCCATCTCCGTGGGCCGCAGGGGGGCCGAGAAACTCACGGCGGGTGCAGGGCTGGGGTGCAGCGCTTGTCGACTGCCCGAGACGGTGCTGACCGTCGAGTCCTGCCTCTCTCTGCAAAGCTCAGGGACCCTGGGTACAGCATTTCGCCCTTCTGGGCTTCAGAGAATGGAGTATATTTTTATCTTCACCTCTCCCACCTCGCTGGTGAGGCTGTTGTGATGACTGAGAGTGTGAAACCCACTTCTTTAAGTGCAGATCACTATAGAAATGTTAAAGGGTGTTCTAAGAGTCAGAAGTAGACGGCCAGCTGCCTGCTTCTTCCTTTGCTTTTTTCCGTCTCCCCTTCTCTCTCCTTCCTCTCTCTCACTGCTCCAAGTCTGTGCTGCTCTGATACTAGGACTCAGGTTTATCCTCCAGCATCAGTCAAGCTGCTGCCCCAGCCCATTGTCCTTCATGCTTTCCCTCTGCTGCCCAGGTGTAGACCTGTACAGGCGATGACCTGGGACACCTGTCTGGGGTGCTTGGTCACGGGAGACCGGCGTTCAGGTTCCAGCCCTTCCACTAGCTTGCTGTGGCCTTTCGGACGAGTTGCTTCTCCTCTGCAGGCCTGTCTCCTTTACAGCAGGCCTGCTCAACATTGGCACAGTCGACATCTGGGGCCAGGTAACCCTTTGTCGGGGAGGCTGCCCTGTGCATTGTATTAATAGGGTATCTACAGCATCCCTGGTCTTACCTGCCAGGTGCCAGTAACCTCCCTGGTTGGGAGCCACTGCTTTATGCTACAGTAAGGGTAATAGTAAAATCATGGCCCACTTTTGCAGATATCTCGTGCATCATATAAAATAAACAGAGTGAGGTATTTTCTAAAATCTGGTACCGTCTTCTGCTACCTTAATACCCTGTTCATGCCATAACTTCACACTCGTCGTTTCTAACTGCCCAGCCTGGGAATGGACCCCTCCTGAGCTCTCCCATCACCCTGTACTTTCCCGTCATTGTGCTTGCAACAGTATGTTATGTCTGACTGTCTGGACTGCGGGGATATATTTTAGTTTACTTTATATCCATGAAATTTCACATGGTGCCCGCCATTTAATAGGTGCCCGGCACATGGTTGTTAAATGAGTAAATCTCTCCCTTAAATACAGTGCTTTTCACTTTTCCTATCGGTCATCTCCTTTGATCCCCACCAGAACTCTGTCTGCTAGAAAGGACTGGGGTTATTTCTTCCCTTCTATAACTGAGCACACATCAGAAAGGAAGAGGTGGGACTGTCCGCCTCAGCCCTGTGGCGACTTCCTCCTGTCCCGCACCCTTGCTTGGGGAGCTTGGGGAAGGGAGGGGCTGGCAATAAACTGAAGCGTTAGCTACTTTTCTGCTTTGTCCTGTCCTGGGTATATTGGTTAATACTAAATCATTCAGTGATGTTTGTGCTCCTGTTTGTCTGTGTTGATGGTTACTTGATGGAATGAATTATGGAATGTATCAGTGAATTCCCGGAATGCTCTGATGCCACTGTTGGCACTGATGACGCTAAGTAGTCTTGACAACTTTTTCCTCCAGCCATAGTCTGAATCTCATGAAAGCCAGGTCTACTTCCAGCCTAATCAGAGTAGTAGGTCACCCAGAAGCAGCTCAGAGCAGAACGAAAATCTTCAGAAGAGCCCTGTCTGATTTGATATGATTTTTTTCCCCCGTCTTGTCATTGAAAAAAAGTGTTGAAATTCCAAATGTAGGATTCCTTTCTCTTTAAAGGCCTCTGAGACAGTGAGCCTGTGAGACTGAAAGCCCAAAGGGTCAGAAAAACCCAGGAGACACTATATATACAAGAGGAGGCACCGGGTTACTGAGTCTTCAGCAAATACAGTGTCGACTAGTAATTTTGACAAGCAGTGAAAAGCAGTCCTGGACTAAGCATGAGGAGGCTTGGTTTACAAATCCAGTTCTGCAGCCACTGTTTGGAGACCCTGGGCAGATCGCTTTCACGTGGCCTGAGCCTCTTCCTGAGGCCATTAAACCCAAAGACAGAAACAAGTCGTTTGTTCAAAAATAGAGTTGTTGGGCCACCTTTGGCAACCATGCAAAATCAGCGGCAAACAAGCCATTCAATCCGGTCTCCTATAAAGCAGATGTCCGTTACACTTAAAATTGCTTGGATGGCCCACGTCAAAACAAAACAGTCTTTCCTGTGGCTTCCCCCTCTGAAAGCAGGAAGCATATCTTGTCAGTCTCTGGGCTCCCAGCACATAGCACAGCGCCTGCTTTAGCCACTGGTCCTAATCATCTCCCTAAAGATCCCATAACAGAAGCACTCCGTCCTTCCGGTGAGCTCCACTGCATAGGTCCAGAGCTCGTGTTCACATTCGCCTTTCATCTCCAGGCTAGGCAGCCCCAGTTTTCTCAGCCAGTCCTCATGTGTTATGATTGCTCTTTGCCTCACTATCTTAGTCACCCTCTCAGAGTGTTTCCAGGTGGCCAGTACCTTTCATATTGCAATATCAAAAACTGACCTCGGGGCTTCCCTGGTGGCGCACTGGTTGAGAGTCCGCCTGCCGATGCAGGGGACGCGGGTTCGTGCCCCGGTCCGGGAAGATCCCACATGCCGCAGAGCGGCTGGGCCCGTGAGCCATGGCCGCTGAGCCTGCGTGTCTGGAGCCTGTGCTCTGTGGCAGGAGAGCCACAACAGTGAGAGGCCCGCGTACCGCAAAAAAAAAAAAAATTGATCTCAATATTCCATGTGTGGTCCAGCCTGGAGAGGGCACGGGTTACATACGCCACAGCCTGTAGCACAAAGATAAATGAATCAAGTACCTAATCACTGTTTCTGATTCAGGTTCTGAGTGCTGATGTTGAGACGTGTGTGAGATACCAACAAGCTTGCCTTGTGATTTTGCAAGGTGACTTAGAGACATGTTGGACACTTGGCTGGAAAATCCGGAAATGGGTCCATACAGATTTGTCAGTTGATGTTTGACAAAGGTGCAAAGGCAATTCAATGGAGAAAGCATTGTCTTTTCAACAAATGGAGTTGGAACAATTAGACATTAATCTGCCAAAAATTGAACTTTGATCTAATCCCCACACATTATACAAAAATTACCTCAAGATGGATGCTAAATCTAAATGGAACATACAAAGCTGTAAGAATTCTGGAAGAAACCTTGAGACGGCCTCCACGAGCTGGGCTTAGGCAAAGGGGTTGAGACACGACAGCAGAAGCAGCCATCCGTAAAAGAAGAAAAAGAGAGATGAATTGGACTTAATGAAATTAAAATAATTTTGACAAGGCAGGAGACAGACTTGGAAAAAATAATTGCTCATCCCAAAGGACTTGTCTTTGGAATGTATAGAGATCTCTCAAAGCTTAACAGTATTAAAACAGCCTGATTTTTAAAAAATGGGCAAAAGACTTGAATAGACATTTCACCAAAGACGATATACAGATGGCAAACAAGCACATGAAAAGATACACAGCATCATTAGTCATTAGAGAAATGCAAATTAAAATTACAATGAGGTACTACAACGCACTTACTAAAATGACTGAAATGAAGAAAATATTGACAATGCCAAATGCTGGTGGGGATGCAGCTCTCCTACATCGCTGGTAGGAACAGAAATGGTACAGCTACTCTGGACAACAGTTTGGCAGTGTCTTATAAAGTTAAACATATAACCCAGTAATCTCAATCCTGGATGTTTACCTTATAGAAAAGAAAACTTACATTCACGTAAAAACCTGTGTGTGTGTGTGTGTGTGTGTGAGAGAGAGAGAGAGAGAGAGAGAGAGAGACTGTTTACAGTGGCTCTATTTATAACGGCCAAAACCGTAAACAACTCAAATGTGCTTCGGCTTAGTGGATAAACAATTCGTGGTATATCCGTATGATGGAGTACTACTCTGCAAAACAAGAGAAAAGAACCAAATTATTTAATGAACACAGTAACTTGGATGAACCTCAGACGCATTATGCTGAGTGAAGGAAGCGTCCTAAAAGGTTACATACCGTAGAGTTCCATTAGTATAGCATTCTATGAAAGAAAACTGTAGATCTGGAGAACAGATCAGTGAGAGCAAGGCGGGGGGCGGGGGGGAGGGAACGTGTGACCACTAAGGGACAATGGAGGAGGTTTAGGGGGTGATGGAACTGTATCCTCTGATTGCGGTGGTGGTTACTCAGATCCATATGGGTGTTAAATTCACTGAAATGAGATAAAACCAAAACCAAGCCAAACCAAAAGTTCTGAGGAACAAACAAACAAAAAACTCCAGTTGTTTGGATGATAAAAAATGGTTTCTCATTATTGTGTTCCTTTGGATTTATTTGATTTATAGTTAACCAAAACTACCTAATGTGTCCTTCTATCTTCAGATGATCATTAAAACCATTGGAAATCACTGAAAGGAGGCAGAAGGCTTGGCAACATTAAAATACTCAACATATAGCTTGAGATATGAATTGTTCTTGGGTTAGGTTCGTAGGCTTCCCTTGAAGCCTGAGCATAATTCAAGTTCATAGGCATTGCCTTGAAGCCAAAGAGCATATATACTGCAACTGCTGGATTCTGGGGAGGTCTTTTTAGTCAGAAGTCCCCTTGATTCATTTTATATTCTCTATATTCTAGAAGGCTGAAATAACTTGAGGGTTGTCACCCTACGTGAGGTCCTTTCTACTGGGTATTGTTTCTGATGTGAGCCAGAATGGTTTTCTTCAACAATCTCAAAGTCCCACTAATTCATAATCCAGTTGGAAGCATTATATTTGCTGCATTTGGGGTTAATTTTTTTTGTTGTTTGTTTTTGTGGGCTTTTTTTGCTTTGTTTTTGGTTTTGTTTTTTTTTGCAGTACGCGGGCCTCTCACTGCTGTGGCCTCTCCCGTTGCGGAGCACAGGCTCCGGACGCGCAGGCTCAGCGGCCATGGCTCACGGGCCCAGCCGCTCCGCGGCATGTGGGATCTTCCTGGACCAGGGCACGAACCCGCGTCCCCTGCATCGGCAGGCGGACTCTCAACCACTGCGCCACCAGGGAAGCCCTTGGGGTTAGTTTTTAATCATAGCTTTACTCAGACATAATTTACATACCATAAAATTCATCCACTTCAAGTGTACTGTTCAGGGGTTTTAGTATATTCAGTTTTGCCACTGTTACCACAGTGAATTTTGGAACATTATCGTCACCCCACAAGGAAACTCTGTACCCATTAGCAGTCCTTTCCCATTTCCCCCAGTCTCTTCCCCCGGCAACCACCAATCTACTTCTGTCTCTGTGGATTTGCCTGTTCTGGGCATTTCATATAAACGGAATTGTATGATGTGTGGTTCTTCGTGGTGGGCATCCCTCCCTTAGCCTGATGTTTTCAGTGTGCCTGAATGTTACACTGGCATTCCTTTTTGAGATGCTAAGTTGCACGAGTCCCTCTACGAAGCAGGGCTCATTTTAGTCCATCCCCACATTATACCTGACGCGGGTGTAATGGAAGCAGCACTGGACCATGATAAATGAAAATTGTGACCCCTTATTCCGTACAAACATTTTCCCCAGCATGAACAATGGTTCTCTTTGGGGAGAGAGCACCAGAGGAGAGGAGAGGGGCCTTAATTTACTTTCCATATCTTTCTATAGTTTGAGTTTTCTAACTTTAAACAAATATAACTTTAAAGCAAGGACTAGCTGAGTGGAGAGCTAATGCCTCCCACTTTGTTTACTTTGTATCTCTCTGTTTTAAGAAAGATCTAATAAGTCATATGTTTCTAAAATTTCACTGGGATGGTTTATTTAACTGTTTCTCCTCATAATTTTTTGGTTACTTTACACAGTTGAAGCTATATTACATATGTATGTGCTCATGATTTGTTTTTGTATTTAATATTCCTCTGGATCCTTAATCATGTTTTTCTCCTTAAATTGTATTTGTGTGATATTAAAATTGCTAATGATGTTCTCTTTATATTTGCCTTATAACTTTTCCATTTATTTATTTTCAATCTTGAAGTATCCTTTTGTTTTAACTGTCTTGTGTTGACTCTGTAACTCTGGTTCTTATTTTTTATGAAATCCAACAAATCCCCGTCTGCTGACCAGTGATTTTAACCCACTTATGGTAGGTCGTGACTATTACATTAGCACAGCCATCTTCAAACTGGGGCACGTTCATTCCTGGGGGTGTGTTAAGACTTCCTGGGGCTACACTGGCAAAGATAGCTTGAAGGGAATAAGTCTCCTGAGTTCCCAGTTCTGTGTGCCTGTGCTATGCTGGCTCCCCTTCCTCACATCACCTCTCATGATTCCTCTTTTCTCACTATGTGGAAGAGAGGCGTATCGCCTGCCCTTTCCAAATCTTATGAAGATTCATTGCCTCAGGATATAATAACTTTCAGTAGACCAAACAGAGGAATAATTTGAGAATGCATTGGCCTTGAAGGAGCGTCTCCTGAGAGCAGACCAAAGAAAGCATCTATAGAAAATACCAGGGGCTTCCCTGGTGGCACAGTGGTTAAGAATCTGCCTGCCAATGCAGGGGACACGGGTTTGAGCCCTGGTCCGGGGAGAGCCCACATGCTGCGGAGCAACTAAGCCCCAACTAAGCCCGTGCACCACAGCTACTGAGCCTGTGCTCTAGAGCCTGTGAGCCACAACTACTGAAGCCTGCGAGCCACAACTACTGGAGCCCACACGCTTTACGACCCGCGTGCCGCAACTATTTGAGCCCACGTGCTGCAGCTACTGAAGCCCACGTGCCTAGAGCCCATGCTCCACAGCAAGAGAAGCCACCGCAATGAGAAGCCCGTGCACCGCAATGAAGAGTATCCCCTGCTCACCACAGCTAGAGAAACCCGCGTGCAGCAATGAAGACCCCATGCAGCCAAAAAAACCATAAGTTTAAAAAAAAAAGAAAGAAAATACCGAAGAGGGCAGCTCTTATTTCATCTAGGCTGCCAGCTCGTGCAAAGTGCCGTGCCTTATACGTGTAGCTCTCTGTTCTACAATTAAGAATTCTCTCACTGTGCTGTGTATAAGCATGTTAGAGTTCAAAATTTAGTCAAGGACAGGACTTCCCTGGTGGTGCAGTGGTTAAGAATCCACCTGCCAATGCAGGAGACACGGGTTCGAGCCCTGGTCCAGAAAGATCCCACATGCCACGGAGCAACTAAGCCTGTGGGCCACAACTATTGAGTCTGCACACTCTAGAGCCCGTGAGCCACAACTACTGAGCCTGCGTGCCACAACTACTGAAGCCCGCAACCTAGAGCTCATGCCCTGCAACAAGAGAAGCCACCGCAATGAGAAGCCCGCACACCGCAACAAAGAGTAGCCCCCGCTCGCCGCAACTAGAGAAAGCCTGCGCGCAGCAACAAAGGCCTGACGCAACCAAAAAATAAATAAATAAATGTATTAAAAAGAAAAAAAGTTAGTCAAGGCTTCCCTGGTGGCACAGTGGTTGAGAATCCACCTGCTAATGCAGGCGACACAGGGTCGAGCCCCTGTCCGGGGAGATCCCACATGCCGCGGAGCATCTAAGCCCGTGTGCCACAACTACTCAGCATGCGCACCACAGCTACTGAGCCCACGCGCCACAACTACTGAAGCCCGCATTCCTAGAGCCTGTGCTCCGCAACAAGAGAAGCCACCGCATAGAAGCCTGCGCACCACAACGAAGAGTAGCTCCTGCTCACCGCAATTAGAGGAAGCCCGCGCACAGCAACAGAGACCCAACTCAGCCAAAAATAATAATAATTAATTAATTTTTTTAAAAAGTTAGTCAAACTTTTTCTGATAGAAAGTATAACTGATTTGGCCGAATAGTTTTATAGAGCAAGCAAGTTCTACCAGTTAAGTTTTATGGCAGACCTTTTTCATAAATTGAAAGAACTTAAGCTTACATCTTAAATTGCGTTTATAAATTTAGCGTATTTAGTGCACATATACCACATATGATGTTTCTAAATATTAAATCCTTCGCAACCATCTACACTTCCTGTGAAAAATTATACATGTTGTCTTAAAAATATGCAGGAGGATATATAATTTTCTAAATATTTCTAGAAGGTACATAAGCAGAAAAATTGGGTGACCAGAGTAATACACTGATTTCTGCTGTCTTATTCTATATTTCTGTTTTTAACGCTTTTTACTCCTTGTTTTTTTCCTCCCGCCCTGCCTTCTAGTGTATTATGTATATTGAATTTTCCTAAATTGAATTGAAAGCTGTAAATTCTATTTTTATTCTCCTGGTTTCTGCTCCTGACTTACTGTGACCCATGCTTGCCCCTCTTTCATCATCATTATTGTTCTAAGGCTTGTCAGTGTCTGCGCTTCCCTCAGCCTTTAATGTTCTCTGACCTCCCTCTGTTCCTCATCGGCAGTACTCCCCCACCCCCCCAACACACACACACACACAAGTTGGTATATCTGGAATTTTTGTTCAAAATTATAGATACACTTCCTTAAAAAATGGTTACTGATTATCATTGCTTATTCAAACATAGATTAAACCTCAGGCTATAAGAAGCTTCACTAGATTTTTGCCCCGCCCCCGTAATTTTTCTAACTATTTTAAAAGACCATTTGAATCATTCTGCAGTCTGCAATTCAGTGATATTTAGTACATTCACAGTGCAGTGCAACCGTCACTACTATTTAGTTTCAAAGCCTTTTTATCACTTTTATCAAAAGGAAACTCCGTACTCATTAAGTAATCTCTTCCCATACCTCCCTCCCCTCCCCTCCATATTAATTATATTTTTAATGGGTTTTTTTTGATGTCTTGACATCTTTGGGGGGCCTTGCTGGCTGGGGAGAGACTGCCCCTCCAGGGCTGGCTAATTCCTCTAGACAGTAAATTTGTTGGTGGGTCCACCTTTCATGTACAGACCAACCAGTCTGGAGTCCATACCCTCAGCCGCCCCCTTTATCTAACTCACACACCAGGCCAGTATTTCCCCTGCCCTAAATCAAGCCTGGGACAGGTACCAGACAGCTAGGGACAGGCCCTGGGCCCCACAGCCTGCTGGAATTATTCAAACCAGCCAATCCTAATCTGTTTACCCTGCTCTGCTCTTCCCACGGAAACTCCAAGAGGGGCTGTCGCCTCTGCCTTCCCCTTGCTCCTTCCTGCCTCCTGACCAACACTGGTGCTTTCGCAATCCCAAACCTCTTGTTTCGAGGGAAACTGTCGGTAACGTTAAACTTTTCTTAGAACGGCATTGTCATCGCTCAGTCACCTTTATAAATGAAAATCCAGACCCAAATGACCCTCCTCAGCCCACCCCGCCCCGTGACAGCACTAATCTGTGAATTCTGGGGATCACATGGAAATGGGATCATACAGTATGTGGCCTTTCATGTCTGGCTTCTTTCACTTCGCATAATGATTTCAAGGTTAATCCGTGCTGTAGCGTGTGTCAGTACCTGCCTCCTTTTTATGGCTGAATAGTATTCAATTATATGCTCCCATTTTTTATATCTTATTTCTTCCTTCGTAAATTTTCTTTTCTTTTTTTTTTTTTTTTTTTTTGCGTTACGCGGGTCTCTCGCTGCCTTGCCCTCTCCCGCTGCGGAGCACAGGCTCCGGACGCGCAGGCTCAGCGGCCATGGCTCACGGGCCCAGCCGCTCCGCAGCATGTGGGATCCTCCCAGACCGGGGCACAAACCCGCATCCCCTGCATCGGCAGTCGGACTCCCAACCACTGCGCCACCAGGGAAGCCCTCTAAGATCTTATATACCTGAAAGTACGTTTCCCCCGCCCCACATTTAAATAATGGTTTAGCGAGGTATGAAATGTGAGTATCAAAGTTTTTCGTCCAGTATTCTGAAGCTAATATCCTGTTGTCTTACTGCAGCTAGGATATAGAAGTCTGTTCTGATTTTTGTTCTTTAATTGGTCATCTGATTTTACTTGGAAAACTTTTTAGAATTTTCTCTCTGTCTGATTTTTTTTAATTAATTAATTTTGTTTTATTTATTTCCTTTTGGCTGCATTGGGTCTTCGTTCCTGCACATGGGCCTTCTCTAGTTGTGGCAAGCCGGAGCTACTCTTTGTCGCGGAGCGTGGGCTTCTCATTGTGGTGGCTTCTCTTGTTGCAGAGCATGGGTTCTAGGCGCATGGGCTTCAGTAGTTGTGGCACACGAGCTCAGTAGTTGTGGCTCGCAGGCTCTAGAGCACAGGCTCAGTAGTAGTGGTGCACGGGCTTAGTTGCTCCGCAGCATGTGGGATCTCCCCGCACCGGGGATTGAACCTGTGTCCCCTGCATTGGCAGGTGGATTCTTAACCACTGCACCAGCAGGGAAGTCCTCGTCTGATGTTTTTGAATATTATTATAATCCTTGTATGTGCACATGCACACTTACATTTTTTACTTATCAATTCTGTTTGTCACCCTGTGAGCCTTTTCAGTCTGAGGTCTTACATCTTTCTTGAATTCTGAAAAATTCTGCCATTATTTCTGCAAATATTTCATCTCTTTGTTTTTCTTTCCTTCTCAGATGCCTTTTTCACAGAAACTGGTACTTTTCTCCTGTCCTCCTCTTTTTCACTTCCTGATGTGTCTAGGTCAGTTCTTTGACCTGATTTTGTGTTTTTCATCTCTCTCAGTTCTTCTGCTGAGGCTATGCATTGAGTTATTTCAACAATTATATTTTTATACTAAAATATTGCTTGGTTCTTCTTTCTCACTGCTTATTCCCACGTCATTATTAAATCTTTCCTTATATCTCCAATAACTTTTATCATGCTTATTAAATTTTCAAATTCCGTTTCCCATGGTATAGGTTCTCTGAAGGAGAAACTCCTGTGTGTTTCACTCACTGTTACACTGCTCTGCTACAATACTGCTTCACTTCCTACTTTATCTTTTTTTATGTTTTAGTTTTATTGAAGTATAGTTGATTTACAATGTTGTGTTAGTTTCTGGTGTAAAGCAAAGTGATTCAGTTTTGTTTTGTTCTTTTTCAGATTCTTTTCCATTGTAATTTATTACAAGATATTGAATGTAGTTCCCTGTGCTGTATAGTAGGACCTTGTTGTTTATCTATTTTATGTACAGTAGTTTATATCTGCTAATCCCAAGCTCCTAATTTATCCCTTACTCCCTTTCCCCTTTGGTAACCATAAGTTTATATTCCATGTCTGTGAGTCTGTTTCTGTGTCGTAAATAAGTTCATTTGTGTCATATTTTAGATTCCACATACAAGTGATATCATATGGTATTTGTCTTTGTCTGACTTACTTCACGTAGTACGTTAATCTCCAGGTCCATCCTTGTTGCTGCAAATGGCTTTATTTCATTTTTTTATGGCTGAGTAATATTCCATTGTGTATATATTACCACATCTTCTTTATCCATTCATCTGTCGATGGACACTTAGGTTGCTTCCATGCCTTGGCTATTGTAAATATTGCCACTATGAACATTGGGGTGCATGTATCTTTTCAAATTATGGTTTTCTCCTGATAAATGCCCGGGAGTGGGATTGCTGGATCATATGGTAACTCTATTTTTAGTCTTTTAAGGGACCTCCATACTGTTCTCCATAGTGGCTGCACCAATTTGCATTCCCATCAGCAGTGTAGGAGGGGTCCCTTTTCGCCACACTCTCTGCAGCATTTATTATTTGTAGACCAACACTGCTTCACCTCTGACACCGGATGTGGGGTTTTCACACATCAAGCAGTTCTGCAGTACCAGCTGGGTGTTCTAAGTTTAACTCAATTCTGATGCTGTTTACCTGGAGATAGCATCAGATCCCACAGGTTAAGGGCTCTGTCCCACAAGGCTGTTCCTCCCCCTGCTTCAAATGCCAATCACAAATCCAGGTTATTACCTGGGCTTCAGACCAACTGGCTATTAATTGGAGGCTCCCATGCCCCCTTCCTGGGGTTCAGTTAATTTGATAGGAGAGCTTCCGGAACTCAGGAAAGCAGATTATTACAAAGGATATTAAAGGATACAAATGAACGGCTAGAGGAGAAGATATCAAAGGCAGGGTCCAGAGGGTGCTGAGCGCAGGGGCTTCTGTTCTCATGTTTAGGTTGTGCGCCCCTCCCAGCTTGCGGATACATTCTCTCCACCCACCTGGAAGCTCTCCAACCCTGTCCTTTTGGGAGTTTATGGGGGCTTCATTAAAGAGGTGTGATTGAGTAAATCATTAGCCATTGGTGACTGAACTCAATACAGTAAGTCCCCTACATACAAACGAGTTCCATTCCGAGAGCTCGTTCGTGAGTCCAATTTGTTCTTAAGTCCAACGGAGTTAGTCTAGGCACCCAACTAACAGAATCGGCTATATAGTACTGTACTGTAATAGGTTTATAATACTTTTCACACAAGTAATACATAGAAAAACAAACACAGGGCTTCCCTGGTGGCGCAGTGGTTGAGAGTCCGCCTGCCGATGCGGGGGACACGGGTTCGTGCCCTGGTCCAGGAAGATCCCACATGCCGCGGAGCGGCTGGGCCCGTGAGCCATGGCCGCTGAGCCTGCGCGTCCGGAGCCTGTGCTCCGCAGCGGGAGAGGCCACAACAGTGAGAGGCCCGCATACCGCAAAAAAAAAAAAAAAAAAAAAAACACAATAAAACAGTTTTAACCTTACAATATAGTACCTTGAAAAGTACAGTACAACAGCTGGCATACGGGGGCTGGCATCGAGTGAACAGGCAAGAAGAGTTACTGACTGGAGGAGGGAGAGGAGGTGGGAGATGGTAGAGCTGCAGGATCATCAGCAATAGGAGATGGAGGGCCAGCTGCAATTTCACTCACGCCTGACGTTGATGGACTGCACGTTTGCATCTTTGAAAGTTCACAGCTTGAAGGTTCGTATGTAGGGGACTTACTGTATCAGCCTCTCTGCCCTCCTTGGAAGTTCAGGTCAAGGCTGTGGGTTGCAAGTTACAACCCTCTAATCACATGGTTGGTTCTCCAGGCAACCAGCCCTCACTCATCCTTAGGGGCTTTCCAAAAGTCACCTCATTAACATTAATTCAAGGGTAGTTGAAAGGGGCTTGTTATCAGTAACAAAAGACATCAATTTCACTGTTATCACACAAAACTCTTTCAGGAAGTGAAGACCAGAGGCCAAGTATTATAACAAAGGATGCTTCCATTCCTCTTACACTTTGGAAATTCCAAGGGTTTTGAGAGCTATGAGCCAGAAACAGGGACGAAGACCAGATATATATTTCTTATTGTATATCACAGGTTTCTTCATTAGTTGCCTTTCTTTTAAGTCTTTTTTTTTTTTTTATAGTGCTTACACTTCTCAGAGATATTATCATTTTCCCCTGTGAGTTCATCACTGTTTCCTGGGAACATTCAGTTGCCTCGGCCAGTCCTGCTGATTTATGCTGCAGATGAGTTTGGCCAGGACCTTAGTTGGGATGGAAGTTCCTTGGGGCAGAGGACCGTGGTATTATGGGCAAGGCTCAACCATTCCCTTTCCAAATGCTGAGATTTGAAAAACAAGCCCGTATCTGTCCCCTCTCTGTACCACTAATAATTCCTGTACTTTTTGAGTCCCAGTCTCTGCAGCAGAATAACTTAACAAACATTCTGAACACCCAGTATGTACCAAGAATTGTGCTGGTGGGTACAGGTGGTTATAAAAGATGAATAAAACATGGTAGCCCTTACCTAAAGGATAGTGATCTGTGACAACTATTGATAATGCTGTAAAATGCTGAAGAAACACAGCAGCAGGAATAATTTTCTCTGGGGGCCTGGAGGGCATTAGACACCTCACTGAAGAGGCGATATGTAAGCTGGGTCTTGAAGGACAAATCCAAGTTTGACTACAGTTGGTCATGAACCTTGCTAGTAGGTTTTCATAACATGTCAATGATGTTAACTAATTCTGTGTAGCCGTTTCTCTATCCTCTTTTTCTCTACTCCTAGAACACAAGGACCTACTGCTCAGAACACTTTGCTTCTTTTTAACACAAATTCTCATGGAAAGCTAGTATTACACAAGCATAATTTTTTTCTGTATTTCTTAGTCAAAGACCCTTTTATGCTCAAATATACCACTGAGGCAGAGTAGAAGAGCGATTAGTCTGTTTAAAGGAAAGGAAACTAAAATCCACAGAAGGTGACTTCCCCAAGCCACACAGCAACTAGATCTTAACTAGATCTCCTAATTAAGGTGTCTTTTAGTATAGCTTCCTGATTCGTTGTCAACCATTCTGCTTCCTTTTGGGATCTAGCCCCATGGAAAACATGACTCCTTCTTGACTCCTTCAAGTCAATATAGTTGCTGTTTATTGAACATGATCAAGGGCCAAATGCTTTAGCATTTAACATCCTGTGTGAGATTTGCTGCCCTTCTCTTTCATTTGTTCATTCATGCATTCATTCGTGCAGTTAGCATCTACCCTGTACCTACTATATCCTAAACAGTATACTAGGTGCTGAGCTCAATTCATAGGAACACAGTATAGGGTGCTACCTTAAACGACATTTCTTAACTCTCTCACTAAATTGCTCTTCAAGTGTCAACAGCCCCTATCCTGTTTTTCCAATACTTTCTGTTTCCCTGACACAGTTGATGTAGGAATTGGTGGTGTACCTGCAGCCCATAGTTATTAATATAACCAGTCCTTTCATTGAACAGATGAGGAAGCCAGGGTCGAAAGTGAGGAAGTGAATGCCCCTGGACATACAGCGTGCCAATGATAAAGCGTGGGCTGGGGTCCATGTCTCACAACACCCTGTTCATAAATCTTGCCACATTTCTTGCTCCGTCTCATAATCCTACTCAAGTGCTGTATTAAGCCAGATGGTAGAGTTTTTAAAAAATGCCCCCAAAAGATTCACTCTTACCTGTGACCTACTTATTGAAACCAAGAAAAAGCAGTGGTAACATGTTTGGAGGACAGAGGAAATGAAGGATGAAAGTGAAAGGCACATTTCTCACAGTGAGGATATTTACACTGAAACTAATATCTTTAGGAAATGCTCAGGAAATGAAAAAGAATACCCTTTGGTACTTTAATAATCATAATCAACTTCTGCTTCTGGCCATGACAGAGTATTTGTAATAGACTTGTCATCTTGACAAAAACAACTGTGAAACTGAACAAAATATACAAAATTCCTAAATATATGAAGGATATTGAAACTCAGACGAAATATTAAATTCTGGCTGTTTTCAGGCATTGAACAGGCGACACAGTACTCTGATCTTTGAGTGGAGAAACGCACATGATAAGCCCCACAATGGCTCTAGCTTTCTACCTGGAGTCTCTTTCTGGTCTTGGCACAGAATGGTGGAACCCAAGCTAAAAGTTGATCTTAGTGAGCGGAAGAGTCAGTTGTTGGAATTCCAAGCTACTGAAATAGCTGGATGTTGCAGGGCAAGGAAATAGGGAAGAGGAAGCGATGTTGAGTTTTGTGTAGGGAATTCACTTTGGGTTGTTGGCTAAGGGCTGGCTGTGCATGAGTAGAATGGCACTCTCCGTGAGACCTAGCACAGATTCCCTTCTGTAGGGCTAAGAGCTGAATGATGATGCCAGAGGTCATGCAGTGCTGGGAAATGCTGGAGATCGCTGTCCACCTGAATGAAGAGACCTCACTGAGCAGCACCTAGGCATTCAGTTGAGACCCCAGAACAGCTACGCATTAGGAGTAAGGACTATGCCCTTGAGTAAGGGACATACCCTAGGGCTAAATCAAAATGGAAGTAGAACTTAAGAAAGAATTAATCCAAGCTTGTTAACAATAAAAGGACATGCCAATAATTTACCTAACTGCCAGGACAAACTCAATACCTTTAAAGGAAGACAGCGTAGCCGAGACTGTGCAGTGTATCATAACGGGAGAGAAATTATATAGAGAGGATTATATGAATGATGGCTGACTTCTCATCAGATACCATGGATGCCAGAAGACAGTAGAACAACATTTTTAAGGTGCTGAAAGGGAAAGGAAAAAATCTCAGAATTCTCTATTCAGAAAAAAAAGTGCCTTTAAGTATGTAAGCAAAATGAAGACATTTTTCAGATAAAAGAAGAGTAAGAGAATTTATTGCCGGCATACCTGATGAACAAGACATGCTATTGGCAGTTCCTCAGGCTGAAGAAAAAGGATGCCAGGCAACTCAGATGTTTAGGAAAGGGTGAAGAATACTGGGAAGGATAAATATATATGGGTAAATATAAAAGACTTTTTTCCATAATTAAAAAATACAAACACACATACAGCGTTCTAGTGAGATTATATAATGCATAGGACTACTATACCATTAAGGGTGGGAGTGGATTTATGCAGTTATAAAGTTCTTACATTTTACATGAAGTGTACAATATTAATTCTAAGTATACTGTACGAAATTAAGAATGTATATTTTAATCCCTAGAAAGATGTCTAAAAAGTAATGTAAAGAGGAATAGCTAAAAAGTCAATAGAAAAATTAAAATGGAATTCTAAAGGGTATTTAGTTTACCCAGAAGAATGCAGGAAAGGCACAACAGGGGAACCAAAAACAAATGAGATAAACAGAAAAGTAGCAAAATGGTAGATCTCTACCCAATCATATCAATAAATTAAATGTAAATGGACCAAATATTCCAATTAAAAGGTAGAGATAGGGCTTCCCTGGCGGCACAGTGGTTAAGAATCCGCCTGCCAATGCAGGGGACACAGGTTTGAGCCCTGGTCCGAGAAGATCGCACATGCCACGGAGCAACTAAGCCTGTGCGCCACAACTGCTGAGCCTGCGCTGTAGAGCCTGTGAGCCACAACTACTGAGCCCAAGCGCCACAACTACTGAAGCCTGCGCACCTAGAGCCCGTGCTCTGCAACAAGAGAAGCCACCGCAATAAGAAGCCCGCACACCACAATGAAAAGTAGCCCTGCTCGCCACAACTAGGGAAAGCCCGTGCACAGCAGCAAAGACCCAACACAGCCAAAAATAAATAAATATATAAAATAAAATAAAATGAATAAAATCTATCTTAAAAAAAAAAGGTAGGGATGGATATGTTCATTAACTTACTTGTGGTGATTATTTCATAACATACATATATATCATGAGCCAAGGAGTACAGGTAGCCTCTAGAATCTGAAGAAAAGGCCAGGAAGTTCTTCTCCTTTAGAGCCTCCAGAAGAGACTGTATCACTTCCAACACCTTGAGTTGAGCCCAGTGAGGCCACGAGATCTATGTCAGATGGCTGGCCTACTATTATCTTACAAAACTAAGGTAATAAATTTGTGTTGTGGTAATTTGTTATAGCAGCAGTGGAAAACCAATAAGGATGGAAGAAGATATACTAGGTAAATAGTAAGCATAAGAAAGTTCCAATGGCTACATTAATATCAGATAAAGTAACCTTAAAGACAAAGAGTGTTACCAGCAATAAAGAGGGGCATTTCATACTGATCAAAGGGTCAGTTCATCCGGAAGATAGAATAGTCTTAAAAATATATGTACCTAACAAGAGCTTCAAAATACATAAAATAAAAATTGGCAGAAATACAAATCCACAATCATGTTTGGAGATTTGCTGCTCCGCGGCATGTGGGATCCTCCCGGACTGGGGCATGAACCCGTGTCCCCTGCATCGGCAGGCGGACTCTCAACCACTGCGCCACCAGGGAAGCCCATGTTTGGAGATTTTAACACCTTTGTCTCAGCAATTGATACAATTAGACAAAAATAAATCAACAACGACAGCAAACCAATAAAGACATAAGATCCGAACCACACTTTTTTTTTTTTTTTTTTAATTCATTTATGGCTGCGTTGGGTCTTCGTTGCTGCATGCAGGCTTTCTCTAGTTGTAGTGAGCGGGGGCTACTCTTCGTTGCTGTGCGCGGGCTTCTCATTGTGGTGGCTTCTCGTTGCGGAGCACGGGCTCTAGGTGCATGGGCTTCCGTAGTTGTGGCACGTGGGCTCAGTAGTTGTGGCTCACGGGCTCTAGAGCACAGGTTCAGTAGTTGTGGCACACGGGCTTAGTTGCTCTGCGGCATGTGGGATCTTCCCAGACCGGGGCTCAAACCCGTGTCTCCTGCATTGGCAGGCGAATTCTTAACCACTGTGCCACCAGGGAAGCCCCGAACCACACTTTTAACCACCTTGACTTAATTGACATTTTTAGAAAAATGCACCGGTTTCAGAACACATCTTCTGACTACCTGCTGGACCATCAAACAAGTCTCAGTAAATTTAAAAGGACTGCAGTCATACCAGGAAGAACCAAAGAAGAAATTCTAAGTATGTTCTTTGACCACAGTAGAATTAAATTAGAAATAAATAATAATAACAGAGGTAAGATAACACCAAATATTTGGAAATTAAACAAAATATTTCTCAATAATCTATGGATAAAAGAAGTCAGGGAAAAATAGAAAATATTTTGAACTAAGAGAAAATGAAAACCACAATATGTCAAAGTTTGTGGTTTGCAACCTGAAGCTGTGCTTAAAGGGAGATGCATATCTTTGAAATCCTTTGAAAGTGCACTTTCAGCCTTCAGCTCTCACTGCCTGTGCTTTCAGCTCTCTAGTTAGAAGTGATCTTGCTTTTGTACTGTTCTCGGTGTAGCTGTTTTCCACTGTATCAATCATAACATCTTAACACATCAACTTGCTAACCTGTCGGTCTCTTCCTTTCTAACCCGCAAAAACCCTTTAAGGACAAGTAACTGCTGTTCCCATCGATCTTTTGTCTCTAGTTTCTAGCACAGGGCATGACACTTGGTGGGTCCCGGTCAATTTTGAATGAAAGATTGGGAATGGACCTTATCTTCATGAGGACCCTGTGGAGACAAGCAAACGAAGAATTA
Source organism: Stenella coeruleoalba (assembly GCF_951394435.1). Lineage (NCBI taxonomy): Eukaryota > Metazoa > Chordata > Mammalia > Artiodactyla > Delphinidae > Stenella > Stenella coeruleoalba. The sequence goes on along the minus strand of NC_137147.1, from coordinate 4,632,516 downwards.
TTAGCCCCATTTTACAGTTGAGAAAACAGAAGCCCAGGTTCCCTTAATGAGCCAGTGACAAGGCCAGGTTTCCATCATTCCTCAGAAATTTTCCTTTCGGGTCCTAAGTTGCTGACAGAAACGTCACCATTAGTGAGAAGCGTCTCCCCAGCAGAATTGTAGAATTTATACCGGGGTAGAACTAAAGCCTTCACCAGCTGTAACCTCATCATGTCGTCTTTTATTCTCTGGAGGCTGGGCCAGGGCACCTTTCCGTGAATGCTTGTAGGAAGCCCTCGGCGCTGGGCCTCGGCGTCCTGACCGGTGAGGGAGTCTGGCCCTTGACCTTTCAAAACGCCCTGCCCGGCTGCGACCTCATCCCGGCCCTGCAGAAAGCGCTGGAGCTGGAGGCTGCAGCCTGGCGCTTTCAGGCAGCCCACGCTGGTGGGTCTGTGCACCACAAGCTCTGTTTCTCTATTTTCTACCTAGGTTTCAGTTCTCAACTGGGGTTTGTTTCTCCGTTGCCTCTGGTTCAGCTTCCTTTTCCTGTTTGGTTTTAAGTAGAGTCTAAAAATCAAGTTGCTGCCTTCCGAGGGTCTGTGCTCTCTGATCAGCTGGCCTGGTGGGAATACAGGACTTACCTCCTCGGGTTCCCTGTGCTACAGACGTGCAGCCATGGCCACAGTGTGAGTACGGGGACCAGAGGGGACAGAGGGACGTCAGAGGAGACCGAGAATCACGGGGACTGTAGAGATCTCCCCAGATCCCCTGGGTGTACTGATGGGGAGACCGAGGACCCAGAGGGCAGAGGACTCTCTCACAGTCACACAGCAGGTTACGATGGAGCCTGCCCTCTCCGTCTGCTGGCCTGTCCACTACGCTGGCCTGTGTCTCTGGGTGCCTGTCATCTTTAATGGCTTTTTTGTGTGTGTCAGAATCACTTCCTCAGCAGTCAGGTGCCTGCCTCGGGTGGTGGAGGGGGCTCTGAACTATCTGAGGGGACTGGGGCTTGGCTGAGAGATGCTGTGGACAGGTCCTGGCTCTTCTCTCAGAACGACCTGAAAGCATCAGGGGGTTTTCTCTGAATGCTGGGCACAGAAGGAGGGGCTGGGGTGCCTTCTGTACAAGTTGAGACCTCGTGGGCTGTCACAGCAGAGCCCTGACCTTCTGCTTGAGAGCCTTGGGACTGACTTTAGACCGCAGGTCACTGAGGCTGCTGCGGTTTAGCCCATGTGTGGGCACCAGCCGGTCTGTGTCCTGACCTGGTCATTGTGAGCGCCCTTTCCAAAGGTGAGAGTACGATTCAGACGTGATTTGCCCCTGCCCTGCGACCCCGTACAATACTGTGGCTCGTAGGACAGAGCTTCATCCTCTGGGATTTGGGGCATTGACTTGATCGACTCACTGCAGCTGTGCGTCTCAGCATAAATTATAATCCCTCCCCTTAAAAATTACTTCACAGTTCCCAAACTGCTGTTTCACCGGTTTTCTTGATTCTTTCAACCGTGTTGGTTGGTTAGCTCAGGAAGGGGGCATCACTGCTGTTCTGTGGGCGAGGAGGCCTGGCCTCTGGTCGGCTGTGGCCCTCGCTCAGGGTTGCATGGCTGGTTGAGGAGGGACTGGAAGGAGAACCACCCAGAACAGCTGCGTCCAGCGTTTCTCCCAGGATGCAACACGGGCTCTCTAGGAGCATTTTGCAGGGAGTTACGAGAGCTGACACACAGTAAGTGGGGCCCGTCCGATGCTTCTGGTCGGCAGGGGAGCTTTGGAGAGGGCGGCGCTCTCGCGCCATGGCGCGGCCTTGGGCAGGCTGCCGGAGCCCTTCCTCCAGGCGCTGGCAGCTCTCAAGGCCAGGGCCGCAGTTGGCCTTCCCTGCTCCTTTGCAGCCAGTTTCCTATCATCCTCGAGCTCTAGAGGACTTGTGGGTGGAGCTGCAGCAAACCAGACTTTCCGTTTCAAAGGCTCGTTAGCTTCCAAAGTGGGCAGGCGCCAAAGTCATTACCTGCCGAAAACTACACTGAAAAGCTGAGTCTACTCTATCCTGTCAACTACTGACTGCAGAAAATAGTATCAGAAGTAAACCAGGAGGAAGCAAAGCAGTTCTTAAAAGTCTTTTAAAGTTGTAGAACTCTTCGGAGTTTCCATCTTGAAAGCAGGTTGAGACCATCTACAGTAGATCACCTGGGTTAGTGGTGCTTCAGGCATCTTACCCTCCACTTCAACCAGATCCGCTCTCTTTTATCTTTTTAAAGTACTCCTCGATATTTCTTTGAGGAAAAGAAGTTGTATTATTGCTGGTGATGATGATTTTGAAATCTGAAAACTACTTATTTAGTCCAGCTCTGAGGTATACACAGTGGGGAAATTGAGGCCCAGAGCTGGGGCAGAGCTTGTTCTTTGGTGAGTGAGTTAGTGGTCCAGCCAAACCAAAACCCAGGTTCTCGGCACCCACCCTCCCCGTCCCAGGCTGCCTGCGCTCACGGTGCCAGCGGGACCGCACGTACAGCAGCTGTGAGAGCTGTAGATGGTTTGCTTTCCACATGCTGACATAGCAGAGATGTGATCGCTGGATTCCTAGGTCACCCTGGTTCCTGTGGTGGGGATGGAAAAGGCCTTCCCATCATGAAAGCGGGTCAGTCCCAGCTCCGGCCATCCATCAGTCAAGAAACATTTTCTGAGCACTCAACCCTGGGCTGGGACCGGGGAGTTCTCTTGAGCACGTGCCGGCGTACAGCACGCTGTCTCGGGCATGATTTCATTTAATGCCTACGGCGATCCTGAAGGTGGCAGCTATTGCTTTTATTGTTCCCACTTCATAGTGGAAGAAACCACGGTAGAGAGGCAGGGAGTAAGTTGCCCAGGAAGTGAGAGACCCAGGCTGGAGCGGGCCTCCTGATGCAGACGCTCTGCACTCTTGCCCCTGAGCTGGTCGAGTGGGAAGGCGGTGTTCTCAGGAATGAAGGAATCACAGGGCCTTAGTCCGGTGCAGTGTAGACCATGGTGAGTGTAGACAGGAGGCACGGCAGGAGTTGAGAAGTCGGGGGCTGCCAGGAGGTACTTCAGGGAGAAAGTGGGGTCTCAGGTAGACTCGAAGGATAGGGGTGAGTTGTATTTTTATTTTTTATTTTTATTTTCGGCTGCTCTGGGTCTTAATTGCAGCATGAGGGATCTTCGTTGTGCCATGTGGGATCTTTAGTTGCAGCATGCCGGCTCTTAGTTGCAGCATGCGAACTCTTAGTTGCAGCATGCATGCGGGATCCAGTTCCTGACCAGGGATTGAACCCAGGCCCCCTGCATTGGGAGTGCAGAGTCTTACCCACTGGACCACGAGGGAAGTCCCAGGGATGAGTTTTAAAAGGGACCGAGGGGCTGCTCTCGGTGGCAGGGAGACAGAGGGAACAGGACAGACGTCCTGAGACTGCACTAGGGGCAGTAGGAAGCGGGCGCACGGTCGAAAATCGTGGAGAAGCGGAAAGCCCAGCTAGAGCGCCAGCAGAGGCGGGGCCCTGCTCACGCCCGCTGCAGCCTTCACCCCCCGACCTGCGCGAGGGCATGAGGCAGCCACGCCAGACCTGGGCACGAAAATATGAGGAGGGGCCACACGGGGAGGGACAGCGAGGGGAAAGACCCTGAGACGGGAACGGCTCGGTGCGTCCAAAGGTCAGGAAAGGAACGGGGAGGCTGAAGCGACATAAGGGGAGAGTGAAGGGAGGTGGGGCGGAGGGGCAGCCAGGCCTCATCACGCAGAGCCCGGGAGCCCGGAAGGAGTCCAGGCTGTGTCTGTCGTGTCACGAGAAGCCTTTGGAGGGGGTTACGCAAGGGGAAACACATCCGATAGAGCTTCAAGAAAAGTCACTCTGGTCACTGAGTGGATAAGGGTCTGTAGCGCGACAAGAATGGAGGTAGGAAGGCGTCGGGGAGGCTGCTGCAGTCACGCAGGTGACAGGCCACGGTTGGGACCAGCGATGGAGCCAGTGGCATAGCGGGAGAGTGGCCGGATTTGGGAGGTGCTGTGGAGGTCTAGCCTCTGGGACTGCCCGCTGGATCCAGGGTGGTGTGAAGGAGGGAAGTGAATCAAACCCAACTCGGGCGGACTCGGGGAAGGCCAGGTGCAAGCCTGTGTACTGGCTGGGTCGGCGAGGGTTAAGCCGGTGCAGGACGGCGTCCAGGGAGTGTTGGCTGAACGAGGCTGCACGAAGCGGGAACTCAGCGCGCCACGGCAGCGGGAGGACCGCACGCGTCAGTGATGCGTCTGACCCTTCCTGGTGCCGCCGGGTAACTCCAGCCCCTTCCCTCGTCTCCCTCTTGTCCTTACCGTGCTTGCTTGGTTGGTTTTCTAATGCACTTGTCACCTTCTGACATATCACATGACTTTTTACTTTGTTGTTTGTCATCTGTCTCCACCCCACAAGGATGTAAGTTCAAAAGCGGAGGGTTTTTTGTGTTTTGCTGACTAGGGCGTCCTCAGTGCCTAGAACAGTGCCCAGCAATACACATTTATTAACTTGCTGGAATTAATTAAGTACTTTCGTTACGATACTGGAGATGGCTGGGCCACTGACGCTGCCAGCGGAGCTCCGCAGTGTGGCCTGTTGGAGCAGCGGCCAGGAGAGCAGATGTTCCGCGCGTTCTCAGCTCGTGATGGAGCCAGGGCTCCCTGTGCGACCAGTCGGTAGTCAGCTGCCTGGGCCCAGCAGTCACCACTTATTCCACAGCCCTTCAGAGCTTGAATAAGCAAACGTGGAAGAAGTCCCACGGCCTGGCCACCCCACGGTGCCCCCCAGCCCACACCCTTGCCTCTGCTACAGGGTTTGGAAGACCGTCTCTAAGGGCAGCTGGTGTTTCCTTTGACGTCTTGTCCTCACAGGCGAGTGTGAGTCCCGGAAGCTCACAACCAAACGAGCCCTCAGAGATCATGCTGTGCGTTTGCTGTCCCGGGATGTGTAGCCCAGTCATTTGAAGACGTCTTGAAACTTTGCTGTCTTCTTCTATTCAAAGAATCCAATGTGTCTGCAGTGGAGAAACACTCCCATAACGACTCTAAGTTCTTCTCATGGGAGTGTGTTGTGTTCCCTGGGCTTCCTGAGGCAGGAGATGGTTGAGAGCTAGTCTAGACTTTGACACCTGAACCCTTAAAAGAGAAAAGTAGCAGCAGTACCCTTTTCTGAGTGTTCCATGCCAAGCACTGTGCTAATTACATTGATGTGATTCGACATGTGTTGTACTTGACCCTCATCCTCGGAGGTGTTCGTTGCTGTTCCCATCTCACTGGTAGAACAGGGGTCAGCAAAGGTAGCTTGCTTGCTCCAGGTCACACTGGTATCACTTGGCAGAGTTGGGCTTTGAAGCCAGGTCTCTTGTGTTTTCAAAAGCTAAGCTTAGCTGTAGCCTCTCGAAGGAACTTGCCCAGAATGACCATCAGAGTTAGAATCAAGGCTCCTAATCTCTGTCTTTCTTTGTAGTCTCCGATTTTCCACCGTTAGTACCACCGGAGACGGGAGACCTCCTCAGCCCTCCTGTGGCGCCCACGCTTCTCTCCGTCAGTCATCTGTTCATTCACCACCTCCCCTCCCAGCCTAGAGCTGTTCGTGGACAGGGTCTGCGTCCGCCCCCATGGCCAGGGGATGGCACGCACTCATTCTGATGCGAATCTGAGCCGAACCGCCCCGCCGATAATCAGGGGTGTCAGCTGAGGCGCAGCCGGGTCTCATTCCCAGGCGATTGATTAACTTACCCTCGGGGATGCGTGTACCGCCCCAGTCCTTGGCCCAGCCAGGTCTCTACCTCTGTCCCAAGGCCGTGTTAAAACCTGTTCCACTCCCACAAGTGGTCAGAGGCACAGACTCTGGGGACACAGGCATAGAGTGGAATTTAAATACGTTTGAAGTTGGAGCAGTCCTCGTGTGCACATGGCCTGTCAGGTGGCTCCCCAAGGGAAGGGCTGCGTCGGTGGCCTCGAGAGAAAGTGTGGGAAGGGGTTGAGACAGGATCAGTCTAAGGATGTCAGGCCCTCTCAACAGTTGGTTGGAGTGTTTGTTCCAGATTCCACTAGACTTCACAGAGAAGTGGAGCCAGCTGTCCAGGCATCCGGGACACTGGCATCAGAGCAGAGAAAAGGCAAACAGTCTTTTTTTTTTTTTTTTTTTTGCGGTACGCGGGCCTCTCACTGTTGTGGCCTCTCCCGTTGCGGAGCACAGGCTCCGGATGCGCAGGCTCAGCGGCCATGGCTCACGGGCCCAGCCGCTCCACGGCATGTGGGATCTTCCCGGACCGGGGCACAAACCCGTGTCCCCTGCATCGGCAGGCGGACTCTCAACGACTGCACCACCAGGGAAGCCGTGGCAAACAGTCTTGACCGCACATGACGTGGCAGTCTGGCTCTCCCAACCAACTTGGGTAGAAGAAAAGATACTTGGGTTTGATACCAAATTTGTTCTTCACTTACCCAAAGCCTTTCTTTAATTCTAACACTCACAAAAATGGAGCTTAGTCACCATTTGAGATTATGCGTGTTATTCTGTGCGGATCTAATTTATTGTTTTCATTACTGTAATGCAGCAGTTCTCAAAATGTGATCAGGAGACCTACTCTTTTAGGGGTCTGTGAGTCAAAACTATATTTGTAATAATACTGAGACATTATTTGCCTTTTTCACTCTCATGAGTGCAAAGTGGAATTTTCCAGAGGCTTACATGACATGTGTTGACATTGTCACGGTGACAGCCAAGGAAGTGTATACTTGTGTTTTTAAAACTTCTTAGTTTTAATTTCAAATATGGTAAATACAGATAGACTTAATCTCCATAAACAGAAGCTTTTTGGCACCCTCAATAATTTTTTAAAATTTATTGAAGTATAGTTGATTTACAGTGTTGTGTTAATTTCTGCTGTACAGCAAAGGGATTCAGTTATACATGTATATACATTCTTTTTCATATTCTTCTCAATTATGGTTTATCACAGGATATTGAATATAGTTCCCTGTGCTATACACTAGGACCTTGTCGTTTATCCATCCTATACATACTAGTTTGCATCTGCTAATCCCAAACTCCCACTCCATCCTTCCCCCACCCCCACCTCCTTTGGCAACCACAGGTCTGTTCTCTGTGTCTGTGAGTCTGTTTCTGTTTTGTGAATAAGTTCATTTGTGTCATATTTTAGAGTCCACGTGTAAGTGATATCATATGGTATTTGTCTTTCTCTTTCTGACTCATTTCGCTTAGTAGGATAATCTCTAGGTCCATCTATGTTGCTGCAGATGGCACTGTTTCATTCTTTTTTATGGCTGAGTAATATTCCATTGTATATGGATAGGTACCACATCTTCTTTATCCAATCATCTGTTGATGGACATTTAGGTGGCTTCCATGTCTTGGCTATTGTAAATAGTGCTGCTGTGAACATAGGGGTGCGTGTATCTTTTTGAATTATAGTTTTGTCCAGGTATACACCCAGGAGTGGGATTGCAGGATCATATGGTAATTCTATTTTTAGTTTTTTGAGGAACCTCCATACTGTTCTCCATAGTGGCTGCACCAATTTACATTCCCGCCAGCAGTGTAGGAGGGTTCCCTTTTCTCCACACCCTCCCCAGCATTTGTTATTTGTAGACTTTTTAGTGATGGCCGTTCTGACTGGTGTGAGGTGGTACCTCACTGTAGTTTTGATTTGCATTTCTGTACTAATTAGCTGCCATCTCCAGTAGTTTATACGGGCGTACAGGGGTCCTGAGACCAAAACAGTTTGAGAACCACTTCTGTAACATAGTCTGTTATGTGACTGTGCTATGAAGGACACGCACAGAATTGGTAAAAGCCCCTGGTTCAGGGGGGTGGCTCCCACTGGTCGAGAGGAGGGCACTGGGATGCAGGGGCCTCCCAGCTGAACAGCCTTCTGAGATGACATCACATTTCCTGGCCTGAGTGGTGGGATCATGGGAACCTACTTCTCACAGGCGTGAACTGTTTTCAGAATAACATTTTACGTTTAGAACAAAACACCAAAGCTGTAGGCATGAACTGTTTCAGAATAAACATTTTAAGTTGAGATGAAAACACCAAACCTGTTTCAGGCCTGTTTCCATTAAGAGGAAAAAAGGTCACCCTAGAGGGGATTTACTCATTACCAAGAAGGAAGGCACCTTTCCATTGGAGACATCTGGCGTCTGCTCCGGTAGACAGGCTTGCCTCTGCAAGAGAAGGCACCTGAGCGTGCTGCCCCATGTGATGTGGTAGGATACATGCCCACTACCACCTGTGCTGTGTTCTTCCTGTTTACCCTGAATTTAGTCACGAGGAAACAATCCAGGATGGGGACGGCCCCCAACACAATTGGCCTGATCTCTTCACACACACAAAAATCAGTATCCGTGATAAACAGGAAAAAAATAGGCCCTAACATTCTAGCTTAAACGAGAGTAAGCAGACAACACAACTAAATGTAATGCATGAGCGGATCCTAGATCTATAAAAAATCAAAACATTTTGGGGAAACTTGGGTAACTTTTAATATGGGCTCTGTATTGGATCTATTAGTAAATTACTAATTTTCTTAGATGTAATAATGGTGTTTAAGTTATATATCAGAACGTCCTTATTTTAAAGAAATGTAAAAACCTTAGGATTGATGTATCATGATATCTGGAACTGTCAAATGGTTCAGAAAAAAATGACATAAAAAAGAGAAAACTTGCATGTGGCAAAAATGCTTTATTCAGGAGGCAGAGAAGCCCTATCTTGTAGCAGAAAGGGGTCTGCAGTCTAGTCCCGGCCTCCCGCATTTAGCTGTGGGACGTTGGTAAGCTTGCCCCCTTCACTTGGCCTGACTCCTCCATCTAAAGGTTCCTTACGAATGTTTCTGGGCTCTGACAGGGCTCTGTTTCCATCCCTGTTCCTTGGTCCCTGGATTGGGATGCGGTGCCAGTACGCCTGGTGCAGGCTCCCTGATTCCCCTGGAACGCGTGCGTGTTGAGAAGTAACGGGAGGCCCAGGGTGATGGCCAGGAGCACCAGGCACTCTGCCCGAGACGCACGCACCCCCACCCTGGGCCAGACGCGCCAGGCTCCCCTTCTGCTGCGGGCGCTCTGCACCCCTGGAGTGCCGTGGGCTGCGCGCGCGCCTTCCCTTGATGGCGCAGACCGCGGCTTCTGTTCAACACACGGTCTGCTTTCTAAGGACCAGGCGTGGGGATATATTTGCTTCGTAGTCGGTACTCAGTGAAAGGGATGTGTTCTTGGTTTATTTGTTAAATTAATGCGGGAAGAGAAAGCAGTGGTGGCCCGATCTCAGGTGGGTCGTGACCCCCTCCCCACCCCAAAGAATCCTCGAAGGCTGAGAAGCAGGATGCCTGGCAGAACTAGGCACACTCAGAAGCAAGCATGTATTCAGAGATAATTACTGAGCAATCCAGCAGGTCCCAGTTATTGGAGCTACAGAGATGAACATCTTTAAAGCAACCACAAAAAACCTGCCTCGTGGGGGAGAGAGAAAATCAGCAGACCTTCAGGACAGTGGCAGTGAATGGACAGGTGTTTCCTGAAGGCAGTGGCACTGAGCTGAGAAAGGTGAGATGCAAACTGTGGATGTAGGAAAGAGAAGTTGTCTTGAACGAGGGACATACTGGCTCAAGTAAACAGCACGTCTGCATGAGGTAAGACTTGAGGTGAAGCCAGTGTGAGGCGCCTTCTGTATCCACGTTGGAGCTGCCCTTACCCCTTATTCTTTTAACCTCCAAGGAGAAAACTAAGGTCGGGGGCTCCTGAGTGTGACCTGGAGAGCCACCCTGGGCGTTCAGGTGGCAGCGCGCAGGCTGTTGGGTCCTGCCTTTGCCGGGAGCCCCAGGGCGGAGGCCTGCCCACTGGGGGCACAGGCTGTGCTGCCGGGGCATCTCCCACGCCGGGTCTCCGAGCCCTGCTTTGCCCACTTACTCTCCTGAGTGCCTGCCCCTGGGAGGGTGATGGCCCACCCCCTGGAGAAGGTGCTGGGTGGCTTTCCTTCATGCCACTTACTGTACCTGCCACTGTTCTGCAGGTCTGTCTGGCCGGGTATCATATGTCTCAGCCTGACGGAAGAGAAAACGAGAGCTAGAGAGGTAGCGGCTGGGAGCAGGGAGTGGTGCCAGCTCATATCAGCTTACATCAGCCAGACTCACATTCACTGGGTGTTTATTGGGCGCTTAATCCCGCGATAGTTATTGTGGAGAGGGAGAGGAAGCTCCCAGTAGGGTAACCACTCACTCTGCTTTGCCTGGGACCATCCTGGTCTTAGCGCTGAGTGTCCTGCCCCACCTCCCGGGAAACGCCTCAGTCCCAGGCAAACCTGGATTCCTGGTCCTGCTGGGGCGACAAGATACGCCTTCAGGACAGAGTGTGATGAGTTGTTCTATCTGAAGGGAGTGACCGAGCTGGGCATTGGGTTGAGCCCGTGCTGGCGGGGAGGGTGAGGTGTGATCCAGGCGACAGAGTGCGCTCCTAGGCTGACCCTCCAGAGGACCCCGAGAGGGCAGCCTGCACTTTCCCAGAGCCGCGGGTCTGTGTCTGCAGCTGGCCTCCTGGGAGCCTCACTCTCCGTAGGCCCACCCTCAGCACTGCGGTCTCCTGACTCTCAGATCCCAGGCCGCGGTGATCTGACGGTGCTCTGTAACCGAGACTTTTATTCAGCTACTCTCTCTGAGGATTAACGGACTCGGATTGTAGACGGAATGTTCCCACGGGCACGCGGTCATAAATGCACTTATTCACAGTTAGAGAGTCATGTATTCAACAGTTTGTAGTGTCAGCAGCACACAAGGGAGCAGATTTACGAAGGGGAAAGCAATAGAGCCCCTGCTTCAAGGAGCTCACCTTCTAATGGGGCAGACGGATGCTGATGCAGATGTTGAGAAGCAGGACAGACAGGTAAGAGCTTTGGTGAGAGGCAGAGACGAGCACAGTGCTGCGGGGGCTGGTTCTTCTTACAGGTCCAAGTGCTGTACAGGTTCCAAGCTCAACCCTGGGCTTAGTTTTCCAATGAGCCTCTCTTCGTTGGCCCTGTTGTTCTCTGTTCCCTTTTTGGCTTTGCACCTTTTTGCTCTTACTTTATGAAATTACACTCTGTTCTTCAAATTTTTGTAGTAAATGCCTGGAAAAGCCCCGAAAGGTATTTGTAGAGTGGAAAGGATTCCACATTCGCTGCGCACAGGGAAGAGCGTGGCCAGGCTGGGGTGTCACCGCAAGCCCGAGAGAGGTTCGGAGACCTCATTCCCGGTCACGTAGGGAGCGGTGGGGCGGGAGTCCACCAGCTGGTGGGACATGGAAGCTGCGCTTTTCCAGAAGGAATAGACAGAAGCAGAGGTGGAGACTGACGTCAGGCTGCTTCCACTGTGTTTTCCCGTGTGTTAGTTTTATCCACAGTGTATCAGTGGTTTCTTATGTCAAGTCCGGGAATATCTGTGAGTTTGTTTCACAGTTATACGCAGAAAGTTTGGGGTGTGTTTGCGCTTTTTCTTTTTAAGTGAGAGATTTCAACAGGGATTCAGTAGTGGTCTCTGACGTATAGCCTAGAGGAGTTAACTGCTGAACCAGTGACAAGACACTGACTGCTGACCCGGGGCTGGGCTTATGGGCAGAGCTCAGCACGAACGCTTGGCTGTCTGAGGGGGGCCCTGAGGTCAGACTAGCCTTGTACAGATGAGGAAACTGAGGCCCAGAGGACGCCATCTTCCTCCTCTACGGTTCTAACAGAAGAGCTGTCCCAGCTTTCTTAGTGTATGTCTCACCTGCCACTGGGAGGGAAGTTACAGACTTGAATATTTTGCTGGGCCCACAAATACCCATACAAAAGCCCAAAATGAGACTGGAATTGGACTGCTAGCTCTGCAAGAGCCTTCTCCTGGGAGAGAAACTGCTTGTACCTGCAGCTCAGAGCAGCCTGTTAGGTCCCAGGGGGCAAAAGTCCATCAGCCTGGCAGTTCAGCACCATGTGGAACAAACCAAACGGCATATTGGACTGATTCCCACTGGTCAGTGGTTGTTTGCTCACGTGAAGGCAGCCTGTCCGAGATGAGCCCTCAGGAGGACCAGCTCTGGCGCAAGTTGTGTAGGGCCAGGGCTGGGGGAGGGGAGGGGTAGCAGTAGTCCTTCTCAGTTTAGTAAAGGGAATCTTGTATGTATGTGTTTGAAAAATAGTTCAGCCATTCTGATATTTGTCTACCAAATTAACTTTCCTCAAAAAACTGATTTAGACAAATGAAGTGTCTGGTGCCTGTGAAATAACACGTGTAGTGTAGAGTTTGCATATTCATCCCCATGGAGGTGTCGAGAAGACAGTGAATATATGGCGCTCAGAGGCACTGTCTAGGCTGGAGAGGAATCAAGAGTTTACTAAAACAAAACACAAGAAAAAATTTTCATAACTAGGTGTGGTGATGGATGTTAACTAGACTTACTGTGGTGATCATTTTGCAGTATATATAAATATGGAATCATTGTGTTACACACCTGAAGCTAATATAATGTTACACGTCAATTATATCTCAGTAAAAATAAAAAGTAATAAAGTGCTGACTCCTGCAAAACAAAACAAAAATCCCGAAGGGATAATAAGACGAATCTTAAGTAAACACGTGTTTTCTTGCACTTAGGGTTTGTTCGTGGTAATAAAATAAGCAGAGATAGACAAGCACTAGTCAAATGGGAACAAAAATAGGGATTTTTGATTAACCACAAGTTCAATTTGAACCTAAACTGCTAAAAAAAAACAAAAAAAAACACAAAAAGGGAGCCTGTGGCTATGATTACAATTTTTAAAAAGTGGTTGATGTTGAAGCACCTAGCAGGGGCAAGCACAGCGGGGGGTCCGTTGCCGTATCATGTCCGTTGAACAGCCCCGAGAGGTGTATGTGGTGCCCCAGGTGGGCTCTGCACGCAGTGCGCTGTCCTTGCCTCGCTGGCTGCGGGCCGCCCCCGCCCGGAATCCCACATCCCCTTCCTGAACCCGCCTGGGGTTGAGAGCTCTTCAGCATTAAACCCACACTGCGGTTTCTGCAGAAAGTCTCCCCTGTTCCCTCAGTCCCTCCAGGCTGAGGAAGGTGTGTAATTATTTGTCTTATTTCCTGAGTAGCTGTGAGCAGAGACTGTCATGTGCATCTCTGCATCACTAAATGTTTTTGGACTCACCGGCATCTGTGCTTGTCAGACGAAGGCAAGAGTATCATACCCAGATCCTGAGAGAACATGTGACAGGTGGTGACTCACTGGGGTGGCACGGCGGCCTGTCGCTGTGTTGTGTGAATGGTGGATGGCAGAGCCAAGGTGCTCCTTCAGTTGTCCACTAGACTGGCAGAGCTGTCCAGAGCCCCTTTGTGCCTCTGGAGGGCGGGGAGTGGGCTGACCCTCAGGACAAGGACAACTCAAACCGTTTCACAACAAACAGGCTGCTCTGGAGAGCAGAGTTCTCCGTCGCCAGCAGTTCCATTCAGAGGCTCGGCGCGCTCTTCGGGCTGCTTTAGGAGGTGTGCTGTGTTGAGCAGGAGAGGGGCTAGGTCCTCTCCAGAGCTCTCTTCACAGGGAGCAGTCCTCAGGCCCCTGCTGTCTGCCGGGTTCTGGAGATAGTGGAGAATGAGACCCCTGTGTCCCTGCCCTCGGGGAGCCTGCACCGTGCAGGCTGTGTTACTTTGGGTCTTCCAGAAGCAGACACCAAGTCCCCCAGGACGGCTACATTCCAGAGATTTATCAGAAGGTCAGTGAAGGGTGGAGGGAGTGGAGAGGCCCAGAGAGCCTCAGGCCAAGGTGCAGGTCTGGCGTCTGCAGAAGAAGGGGCGAGAAGGACTGAGGAGGAAGCGTCTCAGCCCACAGCACAGTTCTGAGACAATCTGGGCCTGGCTGATGAGGTTTCCCCTGGGGAGGAGCCCCGCGTGGGCCAGCCATCCCTGCCACCACTGAGTCATTGGCAGACAGTAGCCCAGAGAATGTGCCTCTGTGCAGACGTGGTGGGCATCCAGAGGGCAGCAGCTGGGACCACTGGTCAGCTCTGCTCCAGAACAGGCTCGTTTGAAGGTGATCAGAAGGGCGGCACTCCGCGGCCTTCACACAGGGACTCTACCACACGGTTCCTTCCCGGCTTGCTCCCCCAGAGGCATCTCGAGGGCTTCTGTGTCACGTGCCAGTGAGCGCTACGCCTGGGACTTTGGCTCAGATCCCTCTGACTTGATCGAGTCTGTGCTTTGTTACCTAACACTGTGCCGCGTCTCAGGATCTCTCCCAGCTCCTGAGCCAGCATTCAGAGCACACACCTACTTGCCCACTGTCACCATGAGCGCCTAAGTGCGTGAGTAGCAGTAAGTGACACAGCTTAGCCCGGAACTTGATTAGTAATTAGTTTACATTGGTGTGGGACTCTGACTTGATCTGAACCAAGGTCTAATTCTGTGTACAGTTTACTCTGATTCCTACCTTCGACTTCATGAGGACAGGGCCCCAATGACTCAGCCAGGGGAGCGGCAACTCCTCCTAATATTCTCGTAGAAGATAACATGGTTTCGGGCTCCAGAGCTCAGAGAAGGCAAAGCTTAGTGCTGTGTTTGGTTCTCCTTTTGTTTTTCTTTTTTCTCCCTGCCGGTATGATATGGCTGTCTTCAGGGGAAGCCCATGCCTGCTCGGCTCATCACTGATTTCCCCTTAATTATTTGTTGAATGAATAATGAATTATGAGAAAAAAGATGTAGCACAATTGCACAACAAAACCCACCTAATTCACTCCCAGTACACGTGTCCACAGAGGGAGCCTCGGCACAGGGCGTGGGCGGCTGGCGTCCAGGGCACCCCAGACTCCTGCACCCCCGGGCAGAGCCGAGGGGCCAGCAGAAGGATTGAGGTGGAGCAGCGTAGGCCTGGAGCGGGTCTGAGAGCGCCGGCACGCGAAGTCGTTAGCCGGACAGCCATCAAATGTACGTAGGGATTCGTGTAACGTGAGGTGAGGGGATGTGTACGGACAGGTTTGTGTGTGCACATACCCAGAATCGTTGCTAAGGTGGTGACCATCTGTACGTGTCTCCTCCGCCGTCTTGGAGTCGTAGGGGAGCCGGGTCCCGGGGAAGTTCAGCCCACAAGAGCCCTCAGGCAGGCTGCCTCGGCCAAGCTGAGGTTTCCAGGTCCCTGAGGGCCAGTCTCCTGAAAACCATCGTTTTGTCACCTGGTGACCGCTGGGACTGGGGAGAGAACTTCTCCGAGTATTTGGTTTCCCTGCCCTCTTAGAGGTGGTGAAGGGAACGGACTGTGACTTTCTCCTGACTGCTTGGTCTCCTCATCACGACTATCACAATTACACTTTCACTTCTTTATAACTTGCCGCCGACTTGCTGGGCTTTAACTTTCCGTTTCTAATTCTTCAGCCTCCCTTTCTGCTAACAGCCACTCCTCGCTGCTGTTGGGGTGCCTACCTTTGAAAACCACGTCTTACCTTTTTTTTTTTTTTGCAGTACGCGGGCCTCTCACTGCTGTGGCCTCTCCCGTTGCGGAGCACAGGCTCCGGACGCGCAGGCTCAGCGGCCATGGCTCACGGGCCCAGCCGCTCCGCGGCATGTGGGATCTTCCCGGACCGGGGCACGAACCCGTGTCCCCTGCATCGGCAGGCGAACTCTCAACCACTGCGCCACCAGGGAAGCCCGTCTTACCTTTTTAATTGGGGGATTCTAATATACTAGAGACTGAGAAAGTAAATGTTTAAGATTATTAGGCTTATATGTAAATGAAGAGGCCGGTGGGCTCTGGGAGACTTGCCCTGCGTGCTGTGGCAGGAGTTGCAGTGTGCTGACTTCAGTCATGACTACCTTCTCTCTCCGGGTGCTTCTTTTGCTTCTTCCCTCGTTTTCTGTCACATGCTGAACAGGGGAGTTTGCTCGGAAATGTCTCCATTGAAGCAGGGTGGACCATCTATTCATTTTGATTTTCATCACTCTGTTCTTCAGAAGATCACCTAATCATGTTATTGTCTACATAGCATGTGTGAAGCCACACTGTCGTGCTATCATAAACTGAGCGTTTTGTTGGATGTTGTGGAGAATATTATCTGTATCATGTATTCTAGAGTCAGACAGAACAGGTTGGAAATCCCAGATAGAGTCGCTGAGTCCCTATGTGAATTTGTATAAATCTTTCCAAGTCTCTGAGCCACTCTCTTGTCATCTACAAAATGGGGGAAATAAATGGCTGCTTCATAAGTTGCGAAGCTTATGTGCTTTAGTGCATTGTCTTATTCAACACCGTGCCTAGGACATCGTGGACAGTTGGCAAATTATAGCTGTAATTCCTTTCTAATTCAAGCACCTTTTCCCCTGAAAGTGAAGCTGGGAGTCTCTTCCATGCTATCAAAAACTTTGGCATAGAACCTCCTGTCCACTCCCCCTGGTCTTTGGAGAGTCAAAACTTATCACCGCACAGAGCGGCCCTTCCACAGACAGTTGGAAGCTCTGGCAACTAGGAAGTTCCTTTGTGTCAAGCGGCAGTTGGCCTCTGTTTCAGAAAAGGACAAAGCCAGCATCCATCCCTTGTAACTGAGGCTGACGCTTAACGTTTTCTCTTGGTCTGCAGCGAACAGAGTATCTGCCAAGCCCGGGCTTCCGTGATGGTCTACGATGACACCAGTAAGAAGTGGGTACCAATCAAACCTGGCCAGCAGGGATTCAGCCGGATCAACATCTACCACAACACTGCCAGCAACACCTTCAGAGTCGTCGGAGTCAAGCTTCAGGATCAGCAGGTGAGTGCTGGGGTGACAGGCCGTCCCCACACACACCCCTCACACACACACACCTCGCACACACACACACCTCACACACACACACACACACACACACACACCAGACACACACACACCCCTCACACACACACACCCCTCACACACACACACACACCCCTCACACACACACACCAGACACACACACACCCCTCACACACACACACCTCACACACACACACCCCTCACACACACACACACACCTCACACACACCAGACACACACACACCCCTCACACACACACACACCCCTCACACACACACACCAGACACACACACACCCCTCACACACACACACCTCACACACACACACCCCTCACACACACACACACCTCACACACAACTCACACACACCACACACACACACAGACACACACACACACACACACACTGGTGGACAATGGTCAGAGAACAACAAGGTCACGATTTAGAGTCAAAGGTCTGGGTTCAGTGTCTGGCTCTGTTCTCATACTCCAAGGTGTAAGATCTTGAGCAAACTATCTTTTCTGAACTTCATTTTTCACAGCTGTCTTACACAGGCAGTAATCCACACCCTGCCTACCTCACTGTGTTATTGTCATATTAGAATATAAATAAAATAATAGATGTGAAACAGCTTTGAAAAATATATTGTACAAATGTGTTAGTATTCTCTGCCTGCATACCCATAAGTAATATAGCTGTGAAGATTTTGGGTCCACCAACCCCCTAAGTCTTACTTTGGGGGGAATATCAAGATGATTTAAAGAATCTGGGATCATTCTCCTCCATAATAGTACATTCTGGAAAAATCAGATGAGGTAGTTTGTGAGTGTACCTGGTAAGTATCTGTGCCAATAAATACAAGGTCAGTCCACCTGTGTCCGCGGTAGTCGTGTACAAATAACTCAGACAGAGTGAGCTGATGTGTCGTGGACTGAAATAGAGACATGGAGAAAGGGCTCGTGTGGCTTCACCACAGTGACTCTGTTAGGGCCTCAGGCTCTCCCTCCAGCTCTCTTCTTAGAGATGGACAAGGACATTTTTCAGCAGTGCAATCGGCAGATCTGTAGTTCAGCGTTTATGAACACCTCTGCCTTAAATAGGCAGCCCTTGTCAGTCAGCCCTGGGCTGAGTTGAGCAGCAGGTTTGCTGCTATCTTTGCAAGAATCATCGTGTTCTCAAATAGGAAAGAGAACAGAAACTGAGGACTCTGTTTTTAGTGTGTTGCCTATTGAATGGGTTTCTGCTTTTGCCAAAATAGCCCTATTAGATTTCAGATTCTTGTGGCTAAAAGGGACCTCCTCACTTCAGAACCCCTGATCAAAGGTGGTCCTTCTGACCTGGAACTCTGGGTACCTTCAGGGGCATCCCTGTCCCTTGTTGATGAGCCTTACGGATAGGCAGGTTATTCTAAAAACCTTCTAGAAGCTGCTTCCCTGTTCTTCTAGTTCACTGATTCTGGCTCTGCCTTTTAGAGGCACACCGCACCATACGCTGCAGGATTTATAACACCTTTAGCCCCAACTATAGTGACAACCAAAAACATCTCACACATTTCCCTGACAGCCAGGGCAGTTCCACCCTGGTACTCGCCTTTGACGTAAGGCGCATTATCTCAGGCAGTTCCTGAATCATAGTGGGTGTTCCCTAAGTGGCTGCTTTTATTATGACAAGTTTTCCATTCTCTTCATGCCTCTTGGTTGCCCTGCAGGGCACACTAGGAAGATACCATGGTGTGTGGGAACCAACGTGAACCTGGTTCTCGGAAGCCTCAGCTTCCTTCAGAGGAAAGCACGTGTTGGGGCTCGTTTGGGAGGAGACCTTTGCTGCGTTCAGGGAGGGACTGGCAGCCGTCCTCAGTGATCTCCTGGGGAAACTCAGAGAGACTCTGTTGCCTCAAACTTAGAGATCTTCTGGGACCTGATGGAGAAGTTACCAACATAGCCTTCCAGCTGGAATTACACGTTCATCAGACAGGCTCCTGGAACATGGTTGCAACTCTGCCCAGGTGGGTGGGACACATTAGCCAGGAACACAAAAGAGATTCTCAGTAAACCAAGGTATTAGAGAAAGTGGCAGGAAACCTGGTCCATAATAACTTTTATGGACCCAGGAGAAAATATGAATTTTCACAGATCTGATTTCCAGGCAGTATGGATTACAAGGTCAGACATCTTAAGAGAGACAGAGATTCCTGGTCTTATAACCAGAGGGGGACATCGTACATGCTCAGTGCTCTCTGTGGCTTACAGGGCACTCTTCATGTTTATTATTTCAGTCCCCCAGTAACCCCATGAGGATAATGGTATAAGAATTGTCTCCCCCGTTTTGCTAATAGGTGGACATAAAACCAGGTGATCATTTGTGGGGAAAAGGACTGGTAAGTTATAGTATCATTAGCCAGGGTCTAACCTGAATCTCACATCAAAGGTGAAGAAACCAAAAGATGTTTAGTTGAGAAGGAGTTATGGCCACTAAAAATGTTAGTGACTCTCAGGCTGAATTAATAGAAGTAGAGGCCCAGAAGGAGGGATTTTATAGTCGTGCTCTGCTCTGCACTGGTTGTACTTTCCCGTGAATGTTGGGACCAAATCTGAGTGCCGTAAATGAAATCTGTAAGGAGGAGGGCGTCCAAACTGCTGAGAGGTCTGAAAGCAGCATTACTATGTGGAACAGTTGAGGAAGTAGCAAGAGATATTTACTTGGAGGAGAGAAAAACGGAAAGGGGCATGGCCACAGTTTTCAAATCTCTGAAGAGCTCCTTCTCCATGTGGAGGAGAAATCTTACTTTTTCTGTGAAGCCCTGAGAGCAGAACTAGAAATACTGCGTGGATACTACGATGGAGACGATTGAAACTCCATAAAAGGAAGAGCTTTCTTAGAAGCACACTACGGAAGAGGGGCTGTGTTGCTTTGTGAGCCCACGAGCCAGCAGGCCATTTGGTAAGCATCCTGGGAAGAACGTCCCATCACTGGGTGGACATTTGGATGAGACCCCAGAGGCCTTTGCCAACCTGTAGATCCTGGGAGTTTTAGACCCAGGTGAACATGTGGGTCAGGAAGACCATTCCCCACCATCAGCTTTTTCTGTAAAGGGCTCTTGACTCTTCTTACTCAGAAGCCTCAGAAACCTGTTAGACAGTATTTGGAGTTACAAGGTCTCCTTGAAGAGAACCGGAAAACACTCCCACTTGTTCCTACACTTCCCAAAATAAAACATGTGCAAACATTGTTAATTGTGGGCTCTTACACAAGAAGTGTGACCTTTTAAAATAAGTTTTACTACAATGAGGTACCACCTCACACTGGTCACAATGGCCATCATCAAAAAATCTACAAACAGTAAATGCTGGAGAAGGTGTGGAGAAAAGGGAACCCTCCTGCACTATTGGTGGGAATGTAAATTGATACAGCCACTATGGAGAACAGTATGGAGGTTCCTTAAAAAACTAAAAACAGAACTACCATATGACCCAGCAATCCCACTACTGGGCATATACCCTGAGGAAACCATAATTCAAAAACAGTCATGTACCACAATGTTCACTGCAGCACTATTTACAATAGCCAGGACATGGAAGCAACCTAAGTGTCCATCAACAGATGAATGGATAAAGAAGATGTGGTACATATATACAGTGGAATATTACTCAGCCATGAAAAGAACGAAATTGAGTTATTTGTAGTGAGGTGGATGGACCTAGAGACTGTCATACAGAGTGAAATAAGTCAGAAAGAGAAAAACAAATACCATACGCTAACACATATATATGGAATCTAAAAAAATAGTTTCTGAAGAACCTAGGGGCAGGACAGGAATAAAGACGCAAACATAGAGAATGGACTTGACATGGGGAGGGGAAAGGGTAAGCTGGGACGAAGTGAGAGAGCGGCATGGACATATATACACTACCAAATGTAAAACAGACAGCTAGTGGGAAGTAGCCACATAGCACAGGGAGATCAGCTCGGTGCTTTGTGACCACCTAGAGGGGTGTGATAGGGAGGGTGGGAGGGAGACACAAGAGGGAAAAGATACGGGGATATATGTATACATATAGCTGATTTGCTTTGTTATACAGCAACAACTAACATAACATTATAAAGCAATTATACTCCAATAAAGATGTTAAAAAATAAAATAAAATAAGTTTTATCCTTCAGCACTTGTCTAGATTAGTCCTACCAAAGCTTGGAGAATTAGTTTTAATATAAAGCTGATAAGGACACAGGTTGAAAGTAATAGAGTGGAAAAAGATGAACCTTAACAGACACTAACCAAAGAAAATGGTGTGACTATATTAATATTACACAAAGTAGACTTTAAGGCAAGAATTATTAGTGAAGATAAAGGACCTTTTTAATGATAAAAGAGTCAACTGAAAAGGATGACATAACAATCCTAAATTTGTAGGCATCTAATATATCTTCAAAATATATAAAGCAAAAATGGACAGATCTAAAGGGAGAAATAAAGGAATCCAGAAGCCTGGTCGGAGATTCTGTTCATACCTGCAAGAGACTGGAATAAGTAGACGTAGAAAATTTGAAGAGCGTTATTAACCAACTTGACGTAATTTACATTTATAGAAACTACAGGCAGCCACAGTAGAATATACAGTCTTCTCAAGTGTACATTGAGCATTTAACAGGACAGACTACATGCTAGGCCACAAAGCCAATCTCAACAAATTTAAAAGGATTAAAATCATACAGAGTTTTTCTTAGACCACAGAGGAATTAAGCTAGAAATCAGTAATAGAAGGATAACTAGAAAATCTTCAAATGTTTAGAAATTAAGCAGTATACTACTAAATAACCCATAGGACCAAAAAAAAAAGTCACAATGTAAAACTAGAAAATATTTTGAACAGAACAATAGTGCAGCTGCAATGTAGCAAAACTTGTGGGATGCAACTAAAGCACAGCATATAGACAAACGTATAGCTAGAAATGCATAGCTTAGAAAAAGAATGATTGAAAGTCAGTGACCTAAGCTTCTATCTCAAGAAGGCAGAAAAAAAAAATTAAACCAACAAAAGTAGAAGGAAAAATTAAAAGCAAAACCAAAAACCTAATGAAACAGAAAGCAGACACACAATAGAGAAAAGCAAAATGTTGTAGTTTTTTTTGAAAAAAAGAGTCTAGATAGACCCACATATATATGGTCACCTGATTTATGACAAAGCCCCGTTGCACTCAGTGGGCTAAAGATGGTCTTTTCAACAGATGATGACAGAACAATGAGATATCAATATGAAAAAAAAACTTTATCCCTAGTTCCCACTATACCCCCAAATTAATTAAAAATCAACCTAAATATGCAAAGTAAATCAATAAAGTGTCTAGAAGAAAATTCAGGAAAATATCTTCATTATATTAAGGGGAAAATACAGGAAAATATCTTTATGACCTTGAACGGAACACACAAAGCATTAACTGTAAAAGAAAAAAAATTAAGTTGGACTTCTTTAAATTTAAGGAGTTTTCTTTGTTAAAAGGCCCCATTAAGAGAATGAAAGGGCAAGCTACAAACAGGGAGAATATACGTACGTACACACACACATACGTACATACATATATACATGCATACATATGGGCAGGGAGAAAGAGAGGGAGAGAAATGAATATGACAAAGGATTCATATGAAGAATATATACAGAACTCCTACAAATCAAAAAGAAAAATCATACAACCTCTTAAAAATGAGCGAAATGACTGGGACAGGAGTTTCACAAAAGAGAAAAGAGCAGCGGAACAGAAGACGTGGCCAGTGAGCACGTGAAGGTTGCTCTACATCATTACCCATAAGGGAAATACAAACGAAAACTGCAATCAGAGTACTGCACGCACACCAGAAAGGCTAAAATTCAAAGGACTAAAGGCTAAAATTAAAAGGACACCAAATGTTGGTGAGGATGCAGAGCAGCTGGAGTTCCCATTACCGCTGGCGGAGGTGTCAATCAATACAGCCTGTTTGAAAAATGGTTTGCCAGAACCTAGTAAAACTCAGTATACACCTACCCTATAACCGACTCTTGGGCACCTACCCAAGAGAAATGAGTGTCTGTGTCCACTGAAAGACCTATATGAAAATATTCCCAGCAGTTTTATTCCTGATACCCAACAGTTAGAAACTACGAGAATGTCCATCAACAGGAGAATGGATAGGTTATTTATAGTATATCAAAAAATGGAATGTTATGTAGCAATCAAAAAAAACTATATACTTATAAATACAGTGACGCAGGTGAATCTCATAGATATTATATTGAGTGAAAGAACACAGAAACAAAAGTGAACATACCATATGAATCCATTTCTGTGTAGTTCAAGAACAGGCGAAAGTAACTGATGGTGATACTCAGAAACGTGGACATCTCTGGGGAGGAGTGTATTAAATGAAGCTGATCCGCACCCCTAAGTGGACTTGTAGTAATGCACATGCTCTAAGGAGAGTAAACAAGGGAATGGAACCATTGAGTAGGTACAGAGATTTTTAACTATCAGCGCTCGTAAGTTCTGTTTGTCAGTTAATGAACACTGACCACCTCTCGAGATGGTCAAGTGACAAATAGGCCATGTGTCATCTGCACATATGTCCAAAACACATTGCATGGACTCTCCTTTTTTAGAAGGCAGTTTAGAAGTTTCAGAGTAGATCTTTTCAAACAGAAAATATAAATGTTTAAATGGTCATGTCCATTGATCCAGAAATTCTGCTCATAGGAATGTTCACACAGACATATGCACAAGGATATTCAGTCCAGCATTATTTATAATATTTTCATTTTACATATGAAGAAGCTAATGCCAGTAACTTTTCCAAGTTTATTCAGCTGCAAAGTAATAAGGCCAGAATTTTAATCCTGAACCGTTTGACTCAAAACCCTCTGCTCAGTCCTTGTACCTAGTACGGTAGTTGTGTTTGGAGCAGTCGTAGACCCTTGTGGGCTATGTCTGGCTAGCAGACACAGCACTCGGTGAGCAGCCTTTATAACTCTATGCTCTAGGTGTAGATGGATCAGAAATGGTAACCCAAGAGCTGCAGTTGGAGGACAGGCCAGCCATGTGCAGCAAAGAACCCAGAGGACTTCTGGGACAGCTTTATCACACTCTCCCAGTCCAGTAGCCGAAAATCTCTGAAAGTAGAGAATCGATTTCTGAGGCTCTTTAGAGGTTAGAGCTAGGACCAGAGAAGGAATTATGGGAAGAAAGATTGCAGCTCATTATGCTGGCAGTCAGAAGCAGCACAAAGTGCTAGGCTACAGGCTTGGATTCTAAATTCAGTTCTACCATTACTTACCTTGTAACCTTGGGCAAATCACTCATTCTCCCTGGGCCTCAGTTTTCCCAACTGTAAAAAGGGAGGATGAGTTAGACATTCTGTCTGGTCTCTTGAGTTCCTTTCGCCACACTGTTTCTAGATTCTGGATAGGCATCCACCTCCCCCAGTTCCCGCTCCCTCTAAGTCCCCCTCCAAGAACATAGCCAACCAGAGATTTCAGATCTTAGGATTCTAAATCTCACTTCCCCAGATCATCCCCTCGAGTACCTGGAAAGATATGTGATACACTGAAGAGTCTTCTTTTATCTTGCTTCCGTATCCCTCAACCATTCTTGATGTGATGTGGTTTCCAGACCTTCGTCCATTTGAAACACATCCCTCTGGCTTGCTCTAGTTTGTCAATGTCCACTAAAAGTGCAGCACCAAAACCACACAGACACAGACCTTCTGGTATAGACTTCACCACGGCAGAAAGGAAGAGGGTCTCATCTCCCTCATTCTGGTCACTGTACCGCTATCATCGTGCCCTCTCCTCTGAAGAGCTGTGTTAACCACAAGTCACTGGGCTTCTTATCATGCATGTAGCCACAAAACCTCCAGCCCTTTTCTGACGATCTAGAGCCAAACCCAGAGAGAGAACCACCGAGGAACCTGGTTATAGATGTTGGCCAAAACTGCAGTGTCAGTATGTAACAAGTTAAGAAACTGTTGGGCTTCCCTGGTGGCGCAGTGATTGCGAGTCCGCCTGCTGATGCAGGGGACACGGGTTTGTGCCCCGGTACGGGAAGATCCCACATGCCGCGGAGCGGCTGGGCCCGTGAGCCATGGCCGCTGAGCCTGCGCGTCCGGAGCCTGTGCTCTGCAATGGGAGAGGCCACAACAGTGAGAGGCCCGCGTACCAAAAAAAAAAAAAAAACTGTTGTGTTTCTTTAGCTAATTTAGTACACGTGCTTCTCTCCCTCCGTCTCTCTCACTTGCTGGCTCTTTTTTCACTATAGGGCAATCCAAACCTACCTTCCACCTGGCTGAGACTTGGGAAAAAGCTCTTGTGGGTATTGCCCGTGTTTGCTATCCTCTGGCCTTTATCCAACAGCACAGCAGGATGGAGCAGTAAATCAGAGTTCTCATCTTAGTGCCCCAGCCAGCACACAGGGTGTCTTGGCCATGTCCCCTTGCATCTCCAAATCTTTTCCTGAGCTCTCCTTCCTGACCAGGGGGACAATAGACTGAGTTACCTCCAATTCAAGTCACAAAACCCTAGAGCCTCAAAGCCAGAGGAGATCCGAGAAATCATCTTGTACCTCTCCTAAAGCAGAATCTTTCCATTGTATCACTAACAGCAGGCCATCCAGCCTTATCTAGACTCTGCTTGCATATTTCCATCTCTGAGGACCTTAATATTTCTCAGTTAACACTTGCTGGCAGCCTGTGTGCTAGCAGCTGTGTTAAGAGGTTTCATATGCATAATTTCTCCCTGCCATTCCCTACCCCCCCACCACCACCTCTGGCAACCATCAATCTGTTCTCTGTATCCATGAGCTTTTTTTTTTTAAGATTCCACATACAAGATAGATCATACGGTTTTTGTCTTTCTCTGTCTGACTTCTTTCCCTTAGCATAATGCCCTTGAGATCCATCCATGTTGTCACAGATGGCTAGGTTTCATTCTTTTTATGGCTGAGTAATATTCCATTGTGTATATACCACAGTTTCTTAATCTGTTCATACATCAGTGGACACTTAGGTTATTTCCATATCTTGGCTGTTGTGAATAATGCTGCCGTGAACATGGGGGTGCATATATGTTTCTGATTGAGTGTTTATATTTTCTTCGGGTAAATACCCAAAAGTGGAATTGCAGGATCATGGGATAGTTCTATTTTTAACTTTAAGGAACCTCTCTACTGTTTCTTGTAGTGGCTGCACCAATTTGCATTCCCACTGGCAGTGCACAAGGGTTCCCTTTTCTCCGTATCCTTGCCAACACTTTATTTCTTGTCTTTTTGATAACAGCCGTTCTGACGTGTGTGAGCTGATAGCTCCTTGTGGTTTTGATTTGCATTTCCCTGATCATCAGTAACGTTGAGCATCTTTTCTTGTACCTGTTAGCCGTCTGTATGTCTGCTTTAGATAAATATCTATTCGGATCTTCTGCCCATTTCTTAATTGGATTGTTTCCTTGCTATTGAGCAATACAGGTTCTTTATGTATTTTAGATATTAGTCCCTTATGAGATACATGTTTTGCAAACAGTTTCTCCCATTCAGTAGATTGCCTTTTCATTCTGTTGATGGCTTTCTTTGCTATACAGAAGCTTTTTAGTTTGATGTAGTCCCACTTGTTTATTTTTGCTTTTGTCACTTTTGTTTTTGGTATCAGATTCAAAAAATCATCACCAAGGCCTATGTCAAGGAGCTTACCACTTATATTTTCTTCTAGGGGCTTTATGGTTTCAGGTCACAAGTATGTGGAGATTAAACAACATGCTACGGAGGTGGGTTGAAGGAGAAATCAAAAGAGAAATTTAAAAAGTACCTGGAGACAGGGCTTCCCTGGTGGCGCAGTGGTTGAGAGTCCGCCTGCCGATACAGGGGACATGGGTTCGTGCCCCGGTCGGGGAAGATCCCACGTGCCGCAGAGCGGCTGGGCCCATGAGCCATGGCCGCTGAGCCTGCGCGTCCGGAGCCTGTGCTCTGCAATGGGAGAGGTCACAACAGTGAGAGGCCCGCGTACTGCAAAAAAAAAAAAGTACCTGGAGACAAATGAAAATGGAAGTATAACATAACAGAATTTGTGGGATTCAGCAAAAGCAGTTCTGCATTCTACCGCTAAGTTCATAGCAGTCAGTGCCTACCTCAAGAAACAAAAGTCACAAACAACCTAACTTTATGCCCCAGGGAACTGGAAAAAGATGAACAAAAGAAGTCCAACGTTAGTAGAAGGAAGGAAATGACAAAGATGAGAGCAGAAATCAATGAAATAGGACTTCCCTGGTGGCACAGTGGTTAAGAATCCACCTGCCAGTGCAGGGAACACGGGTTCGAGCCCTGATCCGGGAAGATCCCACGTGCCGCGGAACAACAAAGCCTGTGCACCACAACTACTGAGCCTGAGCTCTAGAGCCCATGAGCCACAACTGCTGAGCCCACGTGCCCCAACTACTGAAGCCCACGCGCCTAGTGCCCACGCTCTGCCACAAGAGAAGCCACCGCAGTGAGAAGCCTGCGCATTGCAATGAAGAGTAGCCCCTGCTCGCCACAACTGGAGAAAGCCCACACACAGCAGTGAAGACCCAACGCAGCCAAGAAAGAAAGGAAGGAGGGAGGGCGGGGAAAGGAGGGAGGGAGGGGAGGGAGGAAAGGAAGGAAGGAAGGAGGTGATCATTTTAAAAAAGAAGAAGAAATCAGTGAAATAGAGACTAAAAAGACAATAGAGAAGGTCAAGGAAACTAAGAGCTGATTCTTTGAAAATGTAAACAAAACTGACAAGCCTTCAGCCAGACTCACCAAGGCAAAGAGAGCAGACTCTGTGCTCATGTTAGAATGTCCACACCACCCAAAGCAATCAACAAGATTCAACGCAATCCCTATCAAAATGCCACAGAACTAGAACAATAATCCTAAAATTTGTATGGAACCTCAGAAGACCCCAAACGGCAAAAGCAATCTTGAGAAAGAAGAACAAAGCTGGAGACACCACACTCCCTCATTTCAAACTATATTACTGTAATTTTAGTATAGTAATTAAAAACCTTAGTAAATAAAAAGCATGATATTGGCATAAAAACAGACACAAAAATCAACGGAACAGAATAGAGAACGCAGTAATAAACCCATCAGATACGGTTTTATTAATTTATGACAGAGGAGTCAGGAGCATATAGTGGGGAGAGGACAGTCTCTTCAGTAAATGGTGTTGAGAAAACTGAATAGCCACATGCAAAAGAATGGCTAGTTGTCCTTTTAACTAATAACCCATTTATTAGTGCATTCTGAGTATTAAGACGCTATGCAGAGGGCTGTGGGAGGCATAAATATGAATTAGAAAAGGCTCTCGCCCTTAAGGATCTTTATATCCGGAAGCCTCCATAAGATATGTGTCACTGTGTGACCTTTGCAGTAACCCCATTAGGTCAGTAGAGCCAGGATCATTATCCCCATTTTATAACTGGCGAAACTGAGACCCAGAGAAGTGCAGTGCCGCCTAGGGTGACATGGCTGGGAGGCAGGGCCAGAACCAGGACCCAGGGAACCTGACTCCCAGCTTAGGGCTGTCCTGTGGAGGTCACGACCACACTCTTTGTTAGTTAAATGAAATAACTAGTTTTCAAACCCTCAGTGTTGTATAGATCATGTTGAAAAGCTGCCGGTCGTGCTTTCCCCTTCTGCTGACCCCATCCCCGTCCCCCTGTCCTCTTGTAGCCCCAGGGGACACAATATCCTTGCCCCACACAGCTCACTTACCTTTTATTTATTTACACGTATTTCTCTCTCTTTTCCCTTTCAGGTTGTGATCAATTATTCAATCGTGAAAGGGCTGAAGTACAATCAGGCAACGCCAACCTTCCACCAGTGGCGAGATGCCCGCCAGGTCTATGGTTTAAACTTTGCGAGTAAGGAAGAGGCGACCACGTTCTCCAATGCCATGCTGTTTGCCCTGAACATCATGAATTCCCAAGAAGGAGGTAAGCGGGGCTCGGTCTTGGCCTGGTGCCTAGACTCTCTCTCATTCTACCTCTGCCCTCCTACAGTTCTGGCTGCCTGGGTGTCCTCGCCCTGCAGCTGCGCTGAGCTGATGCTTTGTGGGTTCTCAGAGAAACGCACTGCCTGACTCTAGATTTAAAGCTACGTTAGCAATTTGAAGGAGGAGAGAATGGCATTTACATCTTTTGGCCCTCGGTGAGATACAGATTTGTGCTGTGTTCCTAAAGCCAAGTGTCCAGATGCATCTTACATTTGTCATCCTAATTCGATATTCTAGACACATGTTTGGCGTAGACCGGAGGGAACGAGCAAAAATGTATTCTTGTATTCAATCATGCGTATGTTTAGCACACTTTTACTCAACATTTACTGAGTGTTAGAAACTGACTAGACAGAATAGGTAACAAATGGGGAGATGGAGTCCTTTCCCTCAAGGCACTTGGTATCTTGGAGTAGACGGATTCATGAACTGCTAACTGTAACGTATTGTGATAAGTGCTCATAAGGTATGAGCAGGGCAGGGACTTGGGGAGCACAGAAAGGGAAATCAGGGACTGCCCCTGTGGGCTGCCAAGGGAGGCCTTGAGCGGGTGGTGACATCTGAGCTGGAGTTTTGAAGGGCAAAGAGGTGCGAGTGGGCACCCCAGGCAGAGGGAACAGCAAATACAAAGGCACGTGGGCCCGAAAGCCCAGCACACGCTGGGAAAGAGAGCGCTGCAGTGTCTGCAGACCGCGGTGCTGGTAGCAAGGAGATTGGATGTGGAATTAGAAGGGTGGCACGGACTGCACAGTGAAGGGCTCCAAATTGGAAGGCTTGGGGTGTAGACAGTGGGCTGGGGGCGGCAAGGGGCGCTAGCAGAAGCTTCCGTGCAGGGCAGGTAGAGCAAAGGAGCAAGAGCACACGCGGCCGTTCTCGGAAATTTGTAGCGTTAGCTTCAGAGGGAGGTCGCAGGCCTTCCAGGATGTTGGCATCTCGGTGGCCACAGAGACAGTCCTGCACTTTGCTGGAGATCTTACCTTGGTAGAGCGTGGTAGTGAGGAACTGGGCCTCGGGGTGCCCTGCTGGCCTTGAGTCCTGGTCATTTTTCTAGGCTTCAATTTCTTTAGCTATAAGATGGGTGATATGTGGTTGTTTCTAAGTTTAAATGAAGTCGAATGTATGTTAGCAGGCTGCCTGACACGTATTAATCACCCAGTATTAGTATTTGTGGGTATTATTACTGTCACTGCTGCTGCTGCTGCTACTGCTGCCAGAATTGGGGTGGGAAGTGGAACCTGGAGGGAGATGGCTTTTCAATACCTATTGTGCCTGACAGGTTGGAGCTTTGGGACCCAATTTAAACCCTAGGAGAGTTTTTTTAAGAAAATAAAGAACACGTTTTGAGTATGCTTCCCGCAGGTCGTACATAGAACTGGTACTTGTAGAGTTCTGTCCCCACTGTGAAAAGGCCCCAGGGTTTGTGGATTTTCTGCTGAGAACTGGGGGTGCGCAGCGAGGAACCACAGCGGTGTGCGTGATGAGTGCCGGGCCTGCCTGCAACATTGTAGGCACCAAATAACTGCGTAGTCAGCTGTCTTTTTTTCCACCCAAAAGCCTTGAGCTTCGTGGTGGAGGGAGCTGAGTTTAAGGTTTCCGATCCGAGCTGCCTCACTGGCCCCGGGATGTGGGAGTTAAGCTTTATTTTATCTGTACATACAGATACATTAAGCGGGGGAAAAGAAGGTCTTATTTTATTCAGATGACTGATGCAAAGCAACTACTAGTTATTTTTTTAACTTCACCATAGAATCACAAGGAAATCAGCTAATCCAGCCCTCATTTTCAGATAGGAATCGTGTGACCTAGTATGAAGAAATAACTTCCCGGTGCCAGGTAGTAACTCAGATTCAGAACCCCGACCTCCTGCGTCTCCTCTGGGTTGAACGGGTGTCTTTGTTGGGGTAGGGGGTGGATGTGTGCTCACGAGGTGACAGCGGCCTGATTTGAAACTTTCATCATGAATAGTAGTCGCCCATCCCGGTTCCACGGCCTTTGGTGGAGGGGAGACCGTGGGGCCGCTGAGGAGGAAGCGTTTTCTTCACCTGGGGTGTACCGCACTGTACCGTACAGAAACCTGAAGTGTGAGCTCGCTGAGCTTGTACAGATGCATATGCAGAACCCCTGCCAGGCCCTGACAGGGACCAAATCCCTCCGCCCCCTCCCAGGAAAACCAGGATGTCAAGTTCCGTGACAACAGAGCACTCTTACCTGTGTTCGAACTTCGTGTAAATGGATCATGTAGGGTGTACGTCGGGGCCTGATTTCTGTCCCTCGACATTACGTCTGAGAGACCCGCCCCTGGACCCATGTGTCTCTGCAGCCGGCTCTGTCACTGTGGAGTGCCACTCCACGATACGGCTGTGCCACGCTGACCTGTAGTTCAGGCCTCAGAGCGCGGGCAGGGCACAGGCAGCCTCTCCACCAGCTACCGCAGGAGGCCTCTGCTGCAGGATAATAGTGAGGCTTCTATCAGATCCCCTCTGTATCGGCAAACTGTGTTCTGCCCTCCTCGGTGGGAGGCGGTTTGCGGTGCAGTGGACCCTTGAACCAACACGGCTTTGAAGCAAGTGGTCCACTGACAGTGGTTTCTTTTCCATGAATGCGTCTCCGGCCCTACATGATCCGCAGTTGGTCGCATCTGCGGGTGCAGAGCCGTGGATGTGGAGGCCAGCTGTGCCGTTACACGCAGGTTTTCACCCATGCAGACTCAGAGCCCGACCGCCACGTTGTTCAGGGGTCAAGTGTAGTGAGAAAAGCATGTGTTCGGAGGCAGTGAGATCTTATACTAAGTGGCCTTGGGGTAATAAACCCTACTTCCTAGGGTTGTCATGAGGGTTAAGTTTAAAACGTTTATAGAGTACTTAGTGTATCGTGCCTGGTATGGAATAAGAGCGTGAATGATACTGGTTCTTTCCGCTTTGGTCCTGTTGAATTTGCTTATCTTCTGTAGGCTTCAGCATCCTTATTTGTAAAATGGGGTCATAAGTCCCTCTTCCAGAGTTGTGGAGAGGATTCAGTTGCCCGGCATGGGGCCTGGCACCTCCTAAGTGCCCGCCTCTGCTCCCTCCTCTCCTCACTGGCATGTCCTGTTCTGTGCTAGGCATCTGGGGCTCGGGCCATCGGATCGTGGACTTCCTGAGACTCAGGGTCTCATCAGCATGTCCCACCTCCCCCTCATGCGTGAGCGACACTAGTGTGGCCTCCTGGGGTCCAACAAAGCTGGCAGACACAAGATGCTTAGATACAAACCTGAAAGCAAAGGAGAGCAAATCGTGGCTGCCCAGTCTTCACACCCCTTTCTCTTACCTGATTCTCACCGCAGCCCTGGGAAGTGAGTCCCCACACAGCATGGCTGGGTTAGGAGGCTGGGGCTCAAGAGGGGAAGGGGCTTCCCTGGATGTACACCCAGGACTTGACCCACTCTCGCAGTTTGCACCCTCTGTGTGCTGAGGACAGGTCACGACTCTGTTCTTTCTTTGTTCCTTCTGCCTGTCACCCTGGTGAAACCCATTGTTCAGCCAGAGTTCTTGACATTATTCTGGAGAAAGAACGGGCGCAACAGAGCAATGTTCTCGCTGCCTGACTTCTACGTGGAAGAGAGAGGAGAGAGTCAGACCCTTGAGAGATCTGTTTTGCTGGCCTTGTTCCTTGGCACCCACAAAACCTGTCTTTTTATGCCAGTGAGTTTTGGATACTCATTCTTCAACTTCAGGCCCAACCTAGGGAACCTAAAGCCAATTTAGCAAGTCAAATCAACAAATTAAATAATGGTCCTGCTGCCTGGTGCTTTCGGTTCCCTGGGGAGGCACAGGAGTGCAGAGCTGGCTCAGGGTTCTCTTGGGACCCACAAGGCTCTGGGTTCAGGGGTTATCTCAGTGGATAGGGGGACAGTCAGCCCCTGGGTTCTTGGGGCTTTTTCTATAGAAATTGGCACCTGGAGGTAGTTTGGGGTGTGGGGAGGAGCCGTCTGTCTCCTAACGCGCAGCCGTCTTCTGCGTGAAGGAGGAGTGCCGACATTGGCGGAAACGGGGCCTCCCTGTGGGTACCGCTCCGTGACGAGGTGTGATGGCCGCGGGTGGTGTGTGTGCTTAGGGGGACTCAGAGTGGGGCTTCTGTGGTCTAGTTGGATGGCAGAGATAATGACTGTAGTAATAATAACATCTAGGCTTCCTCTGCAAAGCCCAGGATTTTCGTTTCTTACCAGGATCTTCTCCCGCATGCCCCTTCCCTGCCCTCCTTGAGGGAAGGGGCTCCCACTAACCAGGCAGCCCCACAGGTAGGCCTCAGCTGGCTAAGAAAGGACTTCTTATACTCTAAAGAGCCTATAATTGGGCTTTTATTTCCCACAGGTTGTCAGGCCAGCTACTGTTAGACACATTTATTCAGATGGGGACTTGGGGTTTAAAGAGGTGGCATGTCTGCCAGGACCTTCCAGTGGAACTGAGACTCAATTTTAGGGCTCCTGCTTTAAAATCCAGTGTTTTTTCTACAGCTCTGCAGGGCCTCAGTAGGTCAGAGGGGAGGGTCAGCCAGCCGTGGGCCCAGCCTGAGCCCACAGCTCCGGGTGGGCTTCTTGCTCTGGGGATCACAGGGGCTTGGTCAGGGCGGTGAGCATGGCTCATGGCACGTTACAGCTGCTACAGAAAGAGGACCGAGGACGCGGGCCTCGGTGCCGGCAGGTCTGCACCGTCTCAGCTCCCACACCACTGATGCACGTACCTGGACTCCCTGCGGCTGCTGTCCTCAGTGGGCGCGCACCACCGTCTGGTAAAGCCGCCAGCTGTCAGGCAGGGCAGCAGTGTTTACAGGCTATACTTGGCCACCCGGCCCAGCTCAGCTTCCCTCCCCGCTGCAGTTCATTCTCTTAGCAGACTTCAGTTCACAGTTTAGTGGCCTTGTAAAGGCAACTGCTTCCATATGCTTCCATGTGAGCCTGCTTCTGACCTTAAACAGGTCATTTCTCTGGGGGCCCCAGTTTCCCCGTCTCTGAAAGGAGGGATACAGACTTGATCAAGCTCTCTACAGGTCCTTCTAGCCCTAACGGTTTAGGTTTTATGTATATTGTCTGGACAGAGTGAATGCTAGTTCACTGCTAACAGATGTGGTCACTGTGGCCGATGCTAGAAGCAGGAAAAGCCCTGTGTAGAAACGGGAAGGAAGAATGTCCTTCTTTACTTCCCGAAGGACCTAGCACGTCCGGGAGGCAGCATTCCTCATCATCCGTAGTCCTTGTTTATAACTGAAAAATAGAAAATACAGACCAGCAAACAAAAAATTATCTCTGATCCTAAAACCCAGAGATGACTGCTGTTAACACTTACGTAGCCTTCCAGAGTTTTCTGCGTTCACATATGACTGAAGAGCTATTCCCCAGAAATAGTCTGTATGTACTGTCTTGTAAGCTTTTCTCACTTGGCACTATGGTACGCATGTCCTTCTGTGCCAAGGAAGTCGGATCTCCTCACCATTTAAGTGGCCAGAGTGTTGCACTGAGTACCAT
The DNA here is from genome assembly GCF_951394435.1 of Stenella coeruleoalba. Taxonomy (NCBI): domain Eukaryota; kingdom Metazoa; phylum Chordata; class Mammalia; order Artiodactyla; family Delphinidae; genus Stenella; species Stenella coeruleoalba. The sequence continues at coordinate 4,598,253 of NC_137147.1, read as the reverse complement.
ATAGAGATGTTACTACAATTTAACCAGCCTTCGGCTTGTAAGTAAGTTGTCCCCATTTTTCACTACTATATTCGTGTAACAGAGGGCTGTTACAGGCTCTCAGGCTCTGTTGTATGTTTATATGTTAATTTGTATGTATGCTTTGTGTCTCATGTTCATCTTTACACACTTGTCCGATTATATCTTGGGATATTTCTGAGTCAAACAATACATACATTTCTAAAGCTTTGACGTATCTTGCTGAATACACCTTCCGGAATGAGAGTACTGGTTTGTACTGTGTCCAGCCCAGTCGATGGTCACCCACTGCTGAGCCCGCACCAGGACCAGGCCTTAGTACTCCTATAACCTTAGCAAACACAAGAGAAGGGAAAACGTATCATTTTAATTTGCGTTTTTGTTTACTAGTATGATGACCATTCTTCATATGCTAATTTGAGCTTTCATTTTTCCCATTATTTTCAGGAGTAGCTTTAATTAAGTACAGTACAACACGCAGGGCTGCAAACCTCCTGCGCCTTTAGTCACGTCTGCATAATTTCCCACTCCCACGGCAGGTGCGTCCTCTAATGACCAAGAGATCTTTTATTTCCTTTGGCAAACGAGTGGAGGCAGCCTGCTCTCATGTAGTGTGTTTCAGGCTCACGACAGATAATAAATACACCTCCCTCGCCCGGCTGCTGTGGCGTAGTGTTACTTCATCTGTATCTTAGGAGTCGTCGTTATTCATGCTCGGCTGCATAGACGTAGAAGAAAACATTCACTCTCTTTCATTCCCTGGAACTTTACTTCTGCTGGAGGAACTTCTTCCTGTTTAGAATCTAGAATCATGTCAGTAGGTCAGAGAGGTTCCTTGGCTGTTCCTTCATCTGGCTTCCTAAAGCAGGGAGGGGGTCTAGGAGTTAGAAGACCTAGCTGTCAGGTGTCTGGGTGCCCGTCTGAGAAAGCGTTTCCCTGAATGAGTCACTCGGTAACATGAAAAAGAAGAATGGCTCTTTTGTTGGAAAAGCAAGTGTGTAGATGAATAATTCCCTCATTAACCTATATTTAGAAATAAATTTAAAGATGGGAAGGATCTTAGAGATACTTAGCCAAGTTTTTTTTTCCAAAAAAACTGGAGGGCTTCCCTGGTGGCACAGTGGTTGAGAGTCCGCCTGCCGATGCAGGGGACACGGGTTCGTGCCCTGGTCCGGGAAGATCCCACATGCCGCGGAGCGGCTGGGCCCGTGAGCCATGGCTGCTGAGCCTGCGCCTCCGGAGCCTGTGCTCTGCAATAGGAGAGGCCAGAACAGAAAAAAACTGGAGTTTTTTTGTTTTTTTGTTTTGCCGTTTGGAGCTACTTCTCTGGTTGAAGGGGGAGGACAGAGGGGAGCTGGCCTCCCCGACGGCTCTGCGGCAGCTCTGGAGAGCACAGACCTCGGCGGGTGGTGCCAGCACCCGGCCCGTGCACCTGCTGCCGCACCCCACGGCCTCCTGTCACGGGCGCTACAGCCAGCACCCTCGGCCCTGCACATCCCCTCTGCCGGGGTACTTACGTGTTTTACTCACAACACCTCTGTGGGGTCTGCTTCCCCGCCACCTTACTGGTTCTACTGGTGGTAGGACTGGTATAGCCTTAGTCACCAGCCATTTTCCAGGAACAGAGCCGGAGAGGCACCCAGGGAGCTCAGGAAATGCGTGTGAGAAGCAGCAGCCTTTTTGACTTCCTGAATCTCAGGAGCCCAAGTTCTGTTCCTCTGGTCTAGGACTCAGGAGGTCTGGCTCTGGTCGCAGCTCTGCTCCTCACGTGTGCCCTCGATCAGCACAGTGACCTCCATGGGCCTCAGTTTCCTCATCTGAAACATGCAGTGCTGGTTGTCCTCCAAGGTCCCCCCAGGCCAGAGGCCCTCAGAGCCCTTTGTGTGTGGTGCCCGTCGGCTCCGCGGAGGAAGAGGCCATGGTGGCCCGGAGGTGAGCAGACCTGGGTGCTGCCCGCCTGAATGCAGCCTGGGCAAATCACCTCCCTTTTCTGTGTCTCGGTTTCTCCATCTGTAAGATGGGCAGATTCTGAGGCATTTAGCGCAGCATGGAGCATGAAAGGCTGTGATGGTGACCAGCCAAGCCCCGTCCGACTAAGGCAGAGGCTCCCCCAGCACAGCGTCTGGGTTCCCCAGGAAACTCCGCCCTCGGTGGGAAGAGCCTGGCCTGGAGGTCGGGCATCTGCTTGTTGGCCAGCTCGGCCGCCACCATGCCTGTGGCTTCAGGCGTGTCTCCTCTGCCGTGCAGGCATCGGTGCTTAGGCTGGACTAGTCAGGTGGTTCCAACAGGGACAGTGTGGGAGCGGAGAGGAGGCATTTGGTGGCCGGTGGACAGAGGGCCAGGAGCACTGGACGCATCACGGTGCGCTGGGCAGCCCCGCGTGATCCCGTACTGTCCTGCGTGTTCCACCAAACACATGGAAGCAAGGAACCTAATTATCTGAGACAGAACTTTACTGTGTTGCGAGAAAAAGCACTCCTTTTTTTTTTTTTAATTAAGTTATTTATTTATGTTTGGCTGCGTCGAGTCTTCATTGCTGCACTTTCTCTAGTTGCAGCAAGCGGGGGCTACTCTTCGTTGCAGTGCACGGGCTTCTCATCGCGGTGGCTTCTCTTGTTGCAGAGCACAGGCTGTAGGTGTGCAGACTTCTGTAGTCGTGGCACGTGGGCTCAGTAGCTGTGGCTCGCAGGCTCTAGAGCACAGGCTCAGTAGTTGTGGCCCACGGGCTTAGTTGCTCCATGGCATGTGGGATCTTCCCAGACCAGGGCTCAAACCCGTGTCCCCTGCGTTGGCAGGCGGGTTCTTAACCACTGCGCCACCAGGGAAGCCCCTCCTTTTTTTTTTAATACCAGTTCTAGTATGTGCTGGATTTTCTAGGAATGCAGCCACCCCGTGCTTCGGAAGAAAATTGTGCTTTAGTTTGTTTGTAACTTTACCAAGAGTTGTTTTCTCTTTTGGAAAATCTTATGTCCAGCGTTATGGCTGGTGAGATACACAGCACCGCATTATTGAAACCGCTTGTGTCAGTAGCGGCCACTGTGTGTCTGGGGGCGGTGCCGGCACCTGACTGATGATGTCTCCTACTGTAGTTGTCTGAGCTGTTACGTGGTGCAGTGTTGTCTTATTATTGGTTACTTCTCTCTCTTCTCTCCTTTATTATTTTTTTCTAATTTATGTAGGTAGGTTATATAATCTTTAAATTTCACTTCAGTATAATACAGGGAGTGTTATAAAATGTTTGTAATAAAAAGGGGCCATTGAGTCTGAAAGGAAGGGCTAGAAGTTCTGTAAAAACGAGACGAGTTCGGTCTTCGTCACGTCTGGTATCTCCTTGGGTCGTCACCTAACAGTGCCGGCTGGATAAGGGAGGCTGGGATCTGAACACTGTTCCTCTTCTCCTCCAGAGACAAGCAGGAGAGGCAGCGGGGCCCCCGGGAGGCGGGGGGTGGGCGGGGAATGTACATTTTGGAGCCAGGGTACCGCGGTGTGAAGGAGAGCCACGCGTTCCTCCCACCTCTCCTCCGAGCACGCCTGTGCTCCGGCACCGCGTCCCTCCGACAGCGCGCCAAGCGGTCCAGACGCTGCCTGCAGGCAGCATCCCACAGGCTACGGGCTCAGCCCCAAAAGACCGCCCCCACCACCTTCAGGAGCCAGTCACCTGTGCTTCTGACCAACAGGCCATGAGTCAGAGGGGCCTGTGCCCTCCTCAGGTTCAATGAATTTGCTAGAGTGGCTTGCAGAACTCAGAGAAATGTCTGACTTACTGGATTACCGACCAGTGTATTAGAAAGAATGGAACTCTGGAACAGCCGGATGGACGAGATGCACGGGGCAAGGCGTGTGGGACGGGCCCAGAGCTTCTGTGCCCTCTCTAGGCAGCACCCTCGCCAGCCTCCACATGTCCACCAGCCCAAGATCTCTGAGCCCCATCCTTTTGGGTTTTTTATGGGGGTTTCATTACATAGGCCACAGGCGATTGAACCCAATCTCTAGCCAGTCTGCCCTCCGTAGAGGTTGAGGGCGTGGGGACTGAAAGTTCCAGCCCTCCAATCAAAAGTCACTGCATTAACATCAGCTCAAGGGTGGTTGAAAGGGCCTGTTAGAATACACCCATCTCACCTCCATGCTCTGCAGCTGTGTCAGGAATTGGGAAGGAGCCTAAATGTTATCACGAAAGATGCCCCTTTGGCTCCTGTTTAGGAAATTACAAGGGTTTTAGGAGCTATATGCCGGGAACAGTGTGCGAAGACCAAATGCACATTTCTTATTATAAATCACAGTATCACCCTTGGGTTCAAATTTCTGCTACTCACAAGCAGTGTGACCCTGACGAGTCACTTCGTCTATAAAACGGATATAATAATACCATTGATGGCTGGAGGATCACCCCACACAATTCCTGTGTGACACCTGTACCTGTAGGTGTCCGGTAAATAAAGCTTGTTTCCTCCAGGCCTCTGCTCTGCCCCCCTCACAGGCACTGCTGTTCCTTGTCAGCAGAGGAGCGCTCTTTCGTTAAACTAGGTTCTCTCGGAACTTCCCGCAGTCACTGTCTAGTTGTCTTTCCTTGTTCCTGAAGGGTAGGGCCTTGGTGGCACCGGATGCGAGGCCCCAGGCTGATGGCCTCCAGCCCTCTGGCGGGAGTGGGCTTTTGAGAATAATCTTCCCCCTCCAAGCCTCCACAGGTGTGGAGGACAGATGGTGGAGGCCCGGCCAGCACTGATGTGGGACCAGAGAAGGGCTTAGACGTCAGGGCGCTGGGCTTCCCTTTTGCAGCTGGGACCCGGCGCGGGGAGGGACTTGTGCGGGTTGCACAGCACATGGGGCGGAGCTGCACCCCAGCCCCCTCCCGCTGTCCCACATCACGCCCATTCCTTCCTAAAGAAGGATTTTCCCTGGGACCCAGGCCCAGGGTGGGGCTAGGCAGAGAGCTGTGGAGCCTGGAAGGCGGGGCTCGGGAGGGCTGGAGAGCTTGGCTTGTCCGTGTTCTCTCCAGTGACATCCAGTCCACCCTCCCAATGGGCAGAGTCATGCTGTCCTGTAGCTCACTCAGAGTGGGAAGACCCCAGACCAAAACTGAGGGTCCCCTCCTCCATTCCCGCTAAGACCTCAAGAAACTCTTCAAATCCGAAGATGCGGCGACCCTCAACCCATCCCAGAGTCATAGACGCTCCCAGTAGGTCACCAGCAGTGATGAGGGGAGGGGGCCAATGTCATGTGCATGTGACCAAGCCTGAGTGTGCCGGGAAGAGTGGAAGAGACGGCCCAGAGGGCACCCCACGGCATGTTGGGCCTTCCGCACAGACTGCCAGGGTCTGGGGCCCAAGAATGCTTGAAGCAGGAGACCATTAAAGCCAGCACTGGAGGCGGGAGTCCGTTTCCCCAGAACCTTAGGGCTTCTGGAGCCCCCGGAGGGGTGCTGGGAGGACCTATGTCCCAGTGCCTGGGCTTCTAGGGCAGGACCGTGAAGTTGCATTCACAGGGGAGAGGCCAGGAGCAGCCCTGCTGCTGTAGGCTGTCAGACCTTGGGCAGGACTCCTCCCAGCCTCAGCTTCTTCATCTGTAAAATGGGGTGGTCATGCCTACCTCAGATGAGATCATGGGTGTACAGCAAAGCATGGTGCTGGTGGCAGGAGTTCTGAAGACTGGCTGGCTTGTCACGAGCAGGAGGTAACACCTCAGAGCATCCAGGCTCCGTGGGAGTGTGGCTTTCCTTTAAAGGCCTTGGGCTCAGGATTACATGCAGGAATGCCTCAGGGCGTTAAAGCCTGATGCTGGCGCTGGGCAGGGAGGGGCACAGGGGCTTGCCTGGTCAAAGGCAACTTTGCTTACAGTTTGGGGTTGAATGCAGCGAATTTCAAACTGTCTATGTTGTGGAGTTGCAGGGGTTCACCAGGCATGTCCTACCCTCACACCCTGATGACAACCAGAATAGTTCCATTTTATCTTTTGGGACTCTGCAAAAAAGGAAAAGGAGCACCTGGTAGCTTGGTGCCAATCCACACGGGATGAGTTAAAGCACGTCTCTCAGAACATAGCGGTGTGGCCTTTTGTTACCTGGTTTGCTTGTGATAACATCATTCGTTGGTGCCTTTCAAGCCGGTGCTGGTGATGAATGTTCCCCCAGTCTTTCCAATGTCCTTAACCGCTGCAGCGTCAGCTCCCACAGGAGGGCGCCCAGGCCAGGGGCCTCTCCTGAAGAGTGAGGCCCGGAGCCGTTTCCTCTCACTGCCCCACCTCCCGGCTTCGTAGAGCCGGGGCTGGATTCTGCTTTTCATAAACCTCTTTTCTTCTTAAAATTACCTGCTTTTTTCTCCTAAGGAAAAAAGCTGTTTTCACCTCCCTCCTGCGGAGGCCGTGGGCACTTTCTATCCCCGACAAAGGGTCACTGAGGACACCCGTTCCCTGAGGCTCCGCGTCATCTCCTGCCTGCCCCCTGGTGGCCGCTTCCTGCGCACCAGCCCCCGGGGCGTCCTACCACCTGCACCCACGGTGACTCACCAGGGCACCTTCCCCAGAGCCCCCCCACCCCCGGCGTGCCCTCCTGTCCCCACTCTTCCGAGCCCCACTCCTTCTGCAGGACCCTGGCTCTGCAGACAAAGCCGTTTCCGGCCACCGTGGCAGGGTGCCCCGCTCCTTCCCCGCACTCCCACGGTGCTCATTTACGCCTCCATCGCAGGGGTTAATGCCGCCTAGCATGTCACATTGTTCTCAGCATGTGCGTTCGGTCAGGCTGGGAAGTCAGAAAGTGTCCTGTTTGTCTCTGGACCCTCAAAAACCAGCACACTGTCTAACTGACAAGCTCTGGCTGCATCCATACAGGTGAGGGGGGGCAAACCAAGACCCGGGGACTTGCCGGTCTTGAGACCTCCAGCCCCATATTGCGATTGCACTGGATGGTCTATCCTGACACGGACGTGCACTGGGCCCAACCCCAGACCCCAGCCTCACGTGTGTTGTCCTCGTGCTTCGTGCTTGGGCTGCGAGCCACAAGGCCCCCTCCCCTCCCCTCCCCTCCCCTCCAGGGGCCTCCTCCTGCCTCTCAGCACATGGTCATCCACTTGGTTTGAGCTCGCTATTTGCTCATCTAGACTGTGAGCCCGTTGAGGGCAGGAGCCCCGAAGAAGGGCCAACACAACCCAGGTGTTTGGACAGTAGGTGAGCTCACTGGTGCGGTCACACATCTGTCTGTCTGTCCCTCACGTGGCCTGATGCTTCCTGCCGTCACGCCATCCTCTGCAGACCAAGACGACGTTCCTGGACCAGCACCACTTTTGGAACTGGGCGCAAGGCGAGGGGTGCTATCTGTGATTGAGGGACATGGCACATAGAATTGTCTCACACAGAAATCGCACCCGTCACCTTGGCCCGCCTAGCAGCACCCTGAACCGAGGAATACGCCTTCCCCAGCCAGCAGCCGTGTTCTCACCGACCTCCAGCTCTTTGTGGCCCTGGGGTACACGTGTATCGGACGTGGAGTCAGGCAAGTCTGGGTTCGTGCACTGCTTGTGCCAAGGCTGTGCCCTCGGGCAAGTCACTTCAGATTTCTGAGACTTAGTTTCTCCATCTGTACAATGGGTTTACTACACCTACCTCACAGGGTTGTTGTGAGGATAACATGAGATGATGTTTGTGCAAGTTTTTTGTCACCTGTAAATTACTATAACAATTTGAAGTTACTCTTTTTTTTTTTTTTTTTTTTTTTTTAGTATTTGGAAAGTTAACTAACTAACATATCAACTCCTGTGGTGATGCCTTGGGAGACACAGGGAGGCCGGGCTGCTTGGGCTGGGCTGCTGAGTTCAAGTCAAGGGTCCAAGGAGAGGCTGTACCTGACCCTTGGGGTCTCCCTCTGCACCTTGGCAGTACTTTGTAGCCTTCTTGGGACCCCTGATTTCCGAGCATCCCAGCAGCAGCCTGCTGCCATCATTGTCTTCCTTTAAAGCACTGCTGGTTTGTGTGTAGCTCCCATCCCGGAGAAGGAGGACCTCCTTCCACCGGCCCCAGGGTCATCTCCCTAACGCTAATGGGAGGATTTCTTTGGGGCTTTTCGTTTTCCTTAGATCTGACCTGGGTACCACATGCTCAGTTGGGGCTTGAGCTCCTGAATGGTCCATTATGGATGCCCGCCTCGCCAGTGCCCACCAAGTACATCTCGCGTTGGGTCGTGGTGAGCAGCCTGTGGTCAGCACAGCGACTGACAGATGACACAGACTCTGGGGGCAGAGGACAGAGTGCCAGGCCCGTGCTCCAGGCCCTGTCACACAAGAGCCTGTGAAACCTTGAGCAAGCCGTTTCATCACCCCGAGCCTCAGTTTCCTCATCGTTAAAGGTGGTTATAATAACCACCTGCAAAGTTGCTGTGAGACTCAAATGATAACATAAGTGGGAATGTGACTTGCAAGCTGTAAAGCACCCTAAGAATGCAACAGTGTCCTGGAGCACCCCATCCCAGGACACTGTCTGAGATCTCAGCCCTCAGAAACGGCCAGAGTCCTCACTGGTGTGGGAAGAAACAGTGACGTGCCCGGGGGCTGGCCCACACGCTCCTCAAGGAAAGGAACGTGTCTTTTGTTGTACCTGTCCCGCCTGGTCTCACTGGGTCCCCTGGCATCCTCCTGAGACTGTCGGGGACAGGTTAGGAATTCCTGTCCCCACTTTAAGGCTGAAGAAACGAAGGCTCACAGCAGTGATTCGCCAAAGGCTACACTAGTGAGTGACAGAGCCCAAGTCTCTGATTCAAAGTCCAGGCCTTTGCCCAGTGAGCCAGATGGCCTGTCAAAGAGATCCCAGTCAGCTGGTGGCCTCCACACTTTCTAAATCATAACCCAGCTTGATCACGGGTTGATTATTATGGGCGTTTAACCTGGCCCATCTTTATAGCGAAATGCCTACTTCTTCTGAAATAAGTCAAAAATTAATTAGCATCCATTTTCTTTTTTCTCAGTTAGCATACTCAATATCTTTCCTAAAGAATGATAATTTCCAGGTCAGCCTTCTGCCAACTTTAGCTCATATAGGATAAGAGCCAGCTCAAACATTTTAGTAAGTGACCATCCCAGGGACGCAGAAACCCAGGTGCTGGACCTGGATGCAACCTGCAGCTTCTAGAGTGGACAGGGTGTGAGCATTTGAGACCCTGCCCCCCACCCGCTTGTCAGCTGCCTGCCTTCATTCATCATTTATTCATTCAACAAACGACTGGGCTTTCACAGTGGACACCTACTTGATTTGCCTGCTTCTGCGCTTAGTCTGTTCTCCACACACAAGCAGATTGATCTTTCCATGTCTAGGTCAAGCCAGGTCGAGCCTTGCTCAGGACTCTCCAGAGACTTACAGTCTGACCCAGAATCAAATCCAAACCCTGACTGAGGCCCGCGTGGACCTCCCTGGCCCTGGCTGCCTTGCTCATTCATTTCCACCCCACTCTCTACCTCACCCACTTACTTCCAATCACAGCGGCCTCCTGGTCGCCCCCCGATTGTGCCACACGTGCCCCTTCACCCCGGTGTCCCTTCTATCTGGAATGCTCTTCCCTCCGAGTAACCCATGGCTCACATGACGCCTCGTCAGGGAGGCAGGACCCACACACCTGCCCCTTCAGCTCTTCCTGCTGCGTTCCTCCTGTTACGTGCTACCGTGTTGCCTGTCTTTCCTCTCGAGAACCAAGGGCCCAGGAGAGTGGTTTGTGTCCACAGCTGTATCCCCAGTGCCGCGCACAGTGACGTTTGTGTGATGGATGAAGGACCAGGCATATCCTGGGCCTGTTCTGTTATGGGCCGTGCACCAGCACACAGAGAGGACCAAGACACGGTTCCCGCGTCTGCAGAGCTCAGTCAGGCAGAGAAGAGGGACTTGACAGTACAGTGTGGCCAGTGCGGGGACAGAGGGAAGTAAGTCCAGGGCCTCGGGAGCCTGAGATGCAGGGACAGGGCTCCAGGAAAGCCTCTGCAGAGGGCATGCTGGATCTGGGGCTTCAAGGATGGATAGAAGTTTGCCAGTTAGAGAAGAGAGAGGACAGTCAGGTGAGGAAGCCGCGCGTGCAAAGGCACAGAGACGTGCTTGAGCCTTTCACGGGGGCACTTCCCACCCTGGACGGGTGTGGGGGAATCGGTGAGGCTTGCGGAACAGTCAGGGCCAGATCTGGAAGGGCCTAGACCTTCCCCTCGAGCCCCAGGCCTTCATGGCCTCCTCTCCCTGCCAGACAGATCTTCAGAGGTGAAAAGTTACATGCTGATGTCCTGCCCTGGCGCCGTGGCTCTTGCCGGGGCTCAGAGGGAGCGTCCGTGCCGATTCCCGGCTGCCTGGGACTTCCTGAGGCCTGAGAGCCTCGTGCTCTGCCTCTGCGGCTCCTGCGCAGCTCTTGGCCACAGCCCGTGGCTTCTAAATGGACTCAGCGATGGTTTGCCCCGGCCGGCCAGCCCCAGTTGCCACTGTCCGTGGATAGCACCCCACCTGTCTCCCAGCTTTGGAGGGACACGGCATGCTGTTTGCGGTGGCAGACGGGTGGGACTGAAAAGAGTCCTGGCTTCACCCATCTTTACCACCGATTGGGGGTAATTCATGCCTCTGAAACTCCATTTCTCCTCTGTTGCGTGGGGTTGTACTGACAGCCTGTCAGGTGGTTTTGAGAAGCAGACACGGTGGTGTGGGGCATAAATGTACGGTATTTCACTTCTCAAGGCGCTCGCAGTCCGGCAGGGGTGCACACAGGCACCTACACAACTCTGATAAAGGACAGCCTGGGGCCTGGCGGGCGGGGCTTCACCAAGTCCCTGAGCAAGCCTGGGGCCATGGGCTTGTGGGGCAGAGGAGGGAACGTGCCACATCACAGGCAGAGGAAGCACCAGAGAAAGGCGGGAAAGAAAGCAACATTTCAGGAGGCCGCAGGCGACCGACTGAAGAACAGAGAGGTTAGGAGAGCGCACCGGGGCGAGGCTCAGAGAGTGAGTCGCAGGGCCCTGGATGCCGGTCAGGATCCCGCCTGTGCTGGGGCTGGTGTGCGGTGGAGCTGCAAGAGACCCCCAGCCTCCAGAGTCCTTGCAAGTCCTGGGCCATGTTGTAAAACTCACGCAGATTTTATGTTCTTCTCCATGGTGTATCTGTGCCTCCTTCCCTATTTGGAATTATTTCCCATCCAGTAAAACTGATGCTCCAGGGCTTCCCCGGCGGCTCAGTGGTTGAGAGTCCGTCTGCCGATGCATGGGACGCGGGTTCGTGCCCCGGTCCGGGACGATCCCACATGCCGCGGAGCGGCTGGGCCCGTGAGCCATGGCCGCTGAGCCTGCGCGTCCGGAGCCTGTGCTCCGCAACGGGAGAGGCCACAGCAGTGAGAGGCCCGCGTACCGCAAAAAAAAAAAAACAAACTGATGCTCCAGAAGGGTGCCCTCCTGTTTCTGCACATAGCGCAGAGCACCCCACGCCGGGGAAGGGTCTGCCCAAGACACAGGGGCCTCTCCAGTTGAGGCGTGGAGGGCGGAGAGTGGCCTGGCCTCAGCGGCAGAGTGCAGGAGCAGCCCTACCGTGTGACCTCAGTGACTCAGGCACAGCTGGAGGTTATCCAAGCCACGCATAACCGGCAGGACGTTCTTACGTGAGCTCATCTAGAAAACTTAGAATAAATCCTTGCCGAAGAACCAAATCCATTTAATTAGCTAGTTCACAGGCTCATAGCGTAGAAAAGGACCTTACAAGCCACATCAGCCAAGACCCTCGCGTTACACACAGAGAAACTAGCTCGGAAAGCCCCGCACCGGCAGCAACAGGGCTCAAATCCAGCTGTTTGCCTGACTGTGTTTCGGTAGCTCGTGATTCCCTTTGCAAACACTGCTAATGAAATGTCATCACACGCTTCTGGAGCATCTAGCAGCTGGAGGTGGAGCAGGCAGCTTAGTCGGGGTCCGAGCCCTGCCACCTGCAGGGTGTGAATTCTGCGGATCCCATCCACTGCGCCTTCAGCAGTTGGAGGTAATGGAGACACTAAAGCCCAAAGAGAATTAACACTCGGCTCTGCTGACCCGCATCCTAGCTTCGGTTGCAACCTCACCTTCAGTTTCTCCAGCTGCTTGCACCTAACGCATAGCGCTTTTCTAAGGAGAAGTGGTCCGTGGCTGGTGGGGTGGCCCGGAGCTGCGTTTCTGACCACTGGATACCAAGGAGAGAAACTGCTCCTGAAGACCTCCCCTTTGGGGAGTTTTCTCAACATGACCCATTGCAGAGCTGACCTCTGAAGAGACAGGAAGCTGATGGGGACAGAACATGGGCTCGGAAGCTGCAGGAGCTCGTTCTGCTTCTGACTCTGTCACTTACTTGATATAGACAAGCTTTTAATCTCTCTGGGCGTCCCTGGCCTGCTGAGGTAACGATTATTCCACTCCTGGGATGTGTTATGAGAATTTAATAGATAGAGATATGAAATGTTAGTCACTCAGAATTCCCTAAGAAGGAGGGGCACTGGCAGAGGGCTGAGTCGTGCTATGTCAGACTCTAGGCTGACACTAACGCGTTGAAGATGCACACCCCAAGATAAGGGATGCTCTCGCTGTGTTTCAGACCAGACAACAGAGAGAAAGAGCTTCAGCCATATGCCCAAGGTCAAAGAGTGGCAGAGCCAGGACTCAGATTTAGCTCCAAGTGGCCTCAAGTCCGTGCGCTGTGTGAACGGGGAGTGCCGCTCTCAGCACCCGATGCCTGCTCTGGCTCAGCCCCGCAGGTGGGAAATTAAGTCCCAAAGAGGGAAAGCGACTAGCTACCCAAGGCCCCAAAGCCCAGCAGAACCGATGCGTTAATCATCCGGGGAAAGATCTGGACAGGCAAGGCCGTGTGAGCCCCGCGTCAGGGAGGAAGGTCGGGGTGGGGGCGGGGGGTAGGAGGTGCCAACCTTGAGCTGCCCCTCCTAGGCAGCAAGTCTGGGGGATCCCAGATTCCTTTGAAGTCCTTTGTGGTACCTTACAAAGCCGTACATGTTTGCATTTTAGCTCAGGGCAGTAAAGACGGAGCAGTCAGCATCACAAGGGAAGATGGTAAGGGAGGTGGGGCCTGACCCCAGTAGGTCACTGGTAGGGAAAGAGGAGCTGGAGGAGGGGCTGGGGGCCGGGAAGCGTTTCCCAAGGGACCCATGGGAATGATGTTTCCCACGTGGGGACCAGCACAGAAGCGCTATGCTTTCTGATGTTTCGTGTGAGAGCAGGGCTCAAGGGGAAGAGTCAGAGACAGAGAGACCGCAGGAGGCAACCTAGGAGTCGAGGAAGGCTCCACGGGGTCAGCGACCCCCTTGACTCTGGGCTTTATGGGCCCTGGGGCTTTGCCCGCTGGGGAAGTGCAGAGGCACCTTCTCAGCGGAAGGAGCAGCCACTGCACCCACAGGTATGATGGCAGAAGGGGGTCCAGGGTGGTGGAAGGGGGTGAAGGATTGACTTCCCGCGGGCCTTGAAGCCGGTTGGGCTGGAAAGCAGGCAGGAGGGGCAGGGATTGGCTGAGAGAAGCAGCGAGGAGAGGAGAGGAAATCCAAGGAACGGCCGATGGAGCTCGGGAAGAGTGGGCGGCCAAGGTCAGCAGTGCCTGGGACTCTTCCCTCGGTTGGTCACCTGTTCCCTCTGGGTCCGCACCCACCTCGTCCCCTCCCACGGCCCACGGGGGCAAGAGGAGAGCGAGCCACGGTGGGAGGCTCCTTCTGGAAGACACCTGGCGTCACCAGGGCCCGTGGGCTGGCCCCACGAGGGGTCTGGACCCTCCTCCTGGGCCCCCAGAGCTTTCTGGAGTCGGGTAGGCAGGCGGGTTCTGATAGGTTAGCTGGGAAGCCTCATTAAACATTGAAGCGGCGAAGCCCATTTGACGGCTGCCCGGCGTATCAGTTTCCCAGTGCCCAAGCCAGGCGGCTGAGGAAGGAGAGGTAAGTGGGCAGGATGTGAGCAGCGCGCCTCCGGACTGCGCCCCGGGGCCTGCCCGTAATGGTCAGCAGGGAGTGGACCTTCCACTGCTTCTGCTTCTGCCACTGCGACTGCACCGTGCTTTGCAGAGTGAGCTGTAGGTGACGGGAGCCCCTCCCCCTCCTCCCCGCTCCTCCCGGGCCTCCCCTTCCGCTCCCAGGTGCTGGGGGAGGCGGGGCCGGAGCTCTGGGTCTTGCGACGACCTCCCTGTCACTGACGGTCGGAGGGTTGAGATGCTGTTCTGACCGAGGCCTTGCAGGAAGGGTGGGCAGACGCGGCAGCACGCGGGCTGGGCCGCGGCCAGTGTGGGCTCCGGTCCCAGCAGCCCCGTCCACTTGGGGTACCTGTAGCCTTGGGAAGTCGCTCACCCTTTCCAAGCCTCAGTTTCCCCGTCTGTGACATAGGTCTGACAGGCTCTGCCCTGGATGATTGAGCAGATTAATCACAAAAATGACGCAAAGGTGGTTTGTCACGCAGGCAATAAATGTGTGACAGATTTTATTCTATTTGAGATCCTTTTCAAGGTGTGTAATGGATGCTGAAAGGAGCTTATTAAGAAAGGGAGAAAAAATATTTTACTAGGATGATAATTGGCCTGAGGACCACAGCCTGAGTGGGACTAAGCAGGCTGGTTGGCAGCATCCTGGCCTGGAAGCCAGGAGACCTCGGTTCTCGCCCCGTTCACCCCTGTTTGGATGTGTTCTTGGGCAAGTCCCTCCCTTTCCCCTGGCCTCAGGATCCCTCTACGCCAGGAGAGGGGACCCTGCTTGCTAGCACCCAGGGTGGCACACAGGCCTCCTGCTGTCATTGGAGTGAAAGGGCCTTTGCTCTCTGGCGTATCATGCTGGTGCTTAATTGCAAGGCTGGTAGGTGCTTCTTACTGTGTGGCCTTGGGCAGTTCGCCCCTCTCTGAATTGCAGCCTCTGCATCTGCACGTGCTGACCTGGGTCTACAGGTCATTTCGACACTGGCCTCTTAGACACAGCTTTAACCACCGGTCACCCTGGGGTTGAGCCATAACTGGCGGGCCCGTGGATGAGGGTGTATTACAGGATTGCAGTGGATGATAAAACAGCTGGCCCTGGTGATCTGAGTAAAACAAAGCAAGCTGCCTCACGTAGCAGCCACTGTGAGCCTAAACTCACTCATAAGGACTGGCAGAAAGGCACTAGAAAATTGACACGGGGTAGCTTTCAGCAAGCAATCAGACTGGCAGGGCCGTGGCAGTCGGGATTTGTCTGCTGCTGAGCCAGGCTCAGGAGGTGGGTTAGGCACCCCTGCCTGGGCTTCCTGAGCATCTCAGAGGTGGTGAGGCAGCTGTCTGTCCAACCAGAGCCGAGCATCAGCATGCTGGTGTGGACAGAGCCCTGGACTGGGAGACACTCGTCCTGGGCGCTGGTCCCAGCTCTGCCACCGATTCCTGGGTGGCCTTGGCAGGGTGGCTCTGAAGACCGTGGCCAGGCCTGAGCTTAGGCCCGGATCACAGGCTCCATTCCCACGTGTGTGTTTGCTCGCTTGGCAGCAGGAATCTAGACACGAGAAGGGAAGGCTGCACCCCATCTCAGAGTGTGGCTCTGAGCCGGTCCAAAATGGAGACACCTCTGGAGAAAGGAGAAGGAGTCAGCCAGAGAGACGGCAGAGGGGAAGGGGGCTCGAAAGGGCTTGGGGCTCTGCCCAGCCTGGGCCAGGTGGCTGTCACTTGCTGGCCAGAAATTCCATCAGGCATCACTGAGCAGGTGCTGGATCCTTGGTTTCTGGTGCTGCTGGGATCTCAGGTTCCATCTTTTCAGGAGGCCCAGGGGATGCCTTTCCTGTAGAGACTGCCTGGAAACCTGGCCTGTCCCTTCTGTCCCAGAGGAGCTGGGGGCTGGTGTCCCAGGGCCTCATAAATGTTAATGGCCAGCAGGAGGACGGCCTTTCTCATGAGAAGGTGTCCGCAGTGCTTATCTGCCTACCTCAGCTGTGTAACTTGAAGTGCGGTACCTGGGGCAGGAGCGGTACGGCCTCTGCCTGCCCTGCACAGCCAGACTCAGGGTGGAGTCGCAGTGGAGCGCTTATCCCCTCCGTGGGGACTCTTAAGTCTTTTGTTTCTTTATTATAAGCTGATGCGTCCTGCTTGTGCAGAATTTGGAAGTTCAGAAAGAGGGGAAGAACCCACAATCCAGAGGTAGCCACTGTGAACATTTAGGTGTATTTCCTTGTCTGTCCTTTTAAGTTGCAGAGATTCAGAACTAGGAGATCCTTGCTTCCATCCTTCTCACTCTATAGGAAACTGAGGCCAGGAGCGGGGAGGGGCTTAACTACGGCGTGGCCGAAATCCAGCAAGAACCTGGGTCTCCCCGGCTCCAGGTTCACTCCAGAGGGGATTTGAACAAACTGAAACGGTCCAGGGAGGCTAGCCAGGAACGGGGAGGGGCTGGGAAACAGGAATGAGGGGTGCTGGGAGGACTGGAGGGGGAACACGAGCTCCGCTCTCCACCGTCCAGGCCCCTGTCTGGTCCTGACCGGCTCCCGTGGGAACAGTGCCAGCAGGACGGGCTTCAGCCCACTGGGAAGTAGACCCCGGGTAGGCTCTGGGGTCTCTCCTCGCTGCGGCCCTTCAGGCTCTGCACAGCTGAGAGCCTGGGATACAGATCTTTCTCCTGGGTCAGGAGCGTTCATCTGCGCTCACTTCACCCAAGCACTACGTGGGCAGGGCACCTACGTGGGGTCAGGCAGGATGGCGGCAGGCAGGCCGACCCACGGTCTCCCTCTCCAGAGGCCAGTGGGTGCTGAGAGTCTGGGGGGCTGGACTCCGGCCGGGAAAGGGCGCCGGGGCTCCCCCCACTCCCCCCCTCCCCGACCCGGCGGCCGCTGCCTGCCTCCCGCCCTGCACGCTGCTCTCTAGGACCCTCTGCCTCTGTCCTCCCATCCGGCCTCCCCCACCCTCCCTTCCCCGGGAGGCGGAGCAGTTCAAGGGCATGTGTCTAAGGGAGCTGAAGTCTGCTCTCCGGCTTCCTTAGGATGAAATACGGATGCTACCAAGGCTCCTGGGGTGAGGGTGCGGGTTAAGTGAGTGACGTCTGGGAGTCTCTGGCGCAGGACCTGGCACGCAGCATGGTGGCTGCTCGATAAACTTGAGTTCTCTCATCCCGCATCCCGTCGCCTCGAGTTGGCCAAGTGCCACCCCCGCCGGTGACCACGGTGTCTCCCTGCTCGCGAATCTCCCGCTCGCGAGGCGCGTCCCCGGCTCGGCCACGGCCTGTTTCCAGCGTGAGGGGAAAGCTCTAGAATGTGCCACCTGCACAGCCTCGACAGCCGTTGGAGATCATCAGACAGTTTGCCTGGGGCCCGGTCATGCATTTATTCAACAGATATTTGTCGAGTGTTGACCGGATGCCAAGAAGTACGTTAAGTGCCGGGCACGTGGAGAACAGGACAGTTACGTGCCTGGGGGTTAAGTCGGACGGCTGTGCGCCCGGGTCCTGGCACATACAGGTGCACGTAATACGTCCTAGGGGACAGGGAGCCTGGGCTCGCAGAGTCCCCGTGAGGAGGTGCCCCCTGCACAGCAGAGCAGGGCCTGGGCCCCGCCTGTCCCCTGCACCCCTCTCAGCAAGGCTGGGGCGGGGCCGGGGGTCAGCCCCTTTGGGTCCCTTCTCCCGGAAGCCTGACCCTGTGCAGCCGGCTTTTCCTCCATCTGCTCTCCCCGGCCCCTTGCTGCTGAATGAGGGCAGTGTTCCCGAGGATGATCGCATCTCACGCTGGAATCTGCGTCACAGATGGAGGCCGTGGAAGTCTTCGGGGGCGCAGTACCCGGACCGGGCGCTCTCACCCCACCTGGGAACAGCCCTGTACCCCGTGGAGGGCGCGGGGTCGTTCACGCCCTGCTCGCTGCTGAGGCCCCAGGTCTGACCTCAGTCCTCCCAGCCCCTCTCTCCCCTTCAGTGTGGCCTCCGGTCACTCAGTGACTTGCCCTAGGGCCCTTCGGCTGCCAGCCCCCCTCCCGGGCGGGCTCATGGCCTGGGTCTGGCCAGCCTCTCCCTCCCCTCTGGTGTTGTCTCTCCTTCCCGTCCCCCACCTCATGACCCCCAAGGGTAAAAGGGCCTCCTCTGAGTCACCAGCGTGTTTGTAGGAGTGGGTGTGTGATGGGACTCCGACCTGAAGCTGGAATGTGGGCCTCAGGGGACAAGAAGTCACTCCTTCCCCAAGAAGCATCATGTCAGATGGACTCAGAGCGGATGAGCCTGCCTGTCCCATGCCCAGGCTCCTCTCTGTGGTCAGACAGGGGCTCCATCGGGCACGGGCCACCCTCTGCCCTGGCCTGCCACCAGGGTGTGCACTCTGACGCTGTGGGCTGGACCCACAAGACACCAGAACCTCACAGGCGCCCCGCTTCTCCCGATGTTGGGTCCATGTTCCACGTTCAATTTTCCTCTTTGTCACGTGTCTGTAGTGCAAATTAGCTCTTTATTGTGACTTTGCAAAACTTGTTTGAAGTGAGTGAGAGAAGGGCAGCATCTGTCTTAGTTGGAGCTCCCAGACTTGGCAAGCTTGCGACACCGAGCCCCATGGCCTTGGGCAAGCCCCCTCCCCACCTCTCAAAGCCACCAACACCCCTTCTCCGGGCGGCAGTGGGCCCCGGTGCCGGCGGGGAGTAGTTAGCCTGGGAACTGGGCCTCAGTCGGCCTCCTCTCTGAACAGGCACGGACCTGGGGAGCCCTGGTTCTGTGGCTCACTTCTAGGTGGGTCTTATCTTCATCTGAGCGAGTTCAGTCCCATTCCTTCACCTGTGCTTTTTTCCCTGGGCTTGGTGATCACACCAAGGTTCCCTCAGACCTTCCCAACTCCGTTTGATAAAATACGCCGAGTACCTGATGTGAGCCGGCCTTGAGCAGGGAGTGATGAGTGACAGGCGTGGTCTCTGCCCTCCAATCACTGTAATATCAGAAAGTGGTGTGGGAGAGGCCGAGCAGTGGAGGCAGGAGGAGGTAGGGCAGGCTTCCTGGCAGAGGCAGCTATGCAGTTGGGCCTTGAAGACGTGGTAGGTGAGGAAGGTGTCCCGGGTGGATGGGGCCACACAGAGACGGGGAGGTGGGAAGCACAGCAGGTGATCCAGGCTTAGTGAGCAGGTGCAGAAGGCCTGCTGTGGGGGCGGGGGGGGGGGGGCGGTGAGTCCAGGAGAAGCGGCTGTGGGGATGGGCTGGACTCCTAACTCCATTGAGCTTGGACTTGACCCCATAGGGGTCAGACTTGTGTTTTCCAGAGATCATGTGATCTGCAGTCAGTGTGGAAGCTGGATGGGGAGAAAGGGGTGTGGGTAGAGGCGGAGGTCCCTTTGGTTGACTAAGGCACGGGTCCAGGAGAGATGCTGAGGCAGCCGCGTGAGCAGGGAGAGGCAGGTGGATTCTGCTGGGGTCTCAGACGCAGCAGCAGAGAACTTGGTAGCTAAGGAGACTGGGGGGTGGGTGGCCTGCGGTCCTCACCTGGATCCTGGATCCTGGAGGTGGGGGCACGGCTGGCCTGCGGTGACTCGGGCACAGGACACTCCGCGTGTTTGGCTTCTGATCGCACCGCTCAGAGAATCATGGGAAGTAACTCGGGACGCGGGACAGACGGGAGTGATGACCAGACGCCCGATGCTCCCGCCCTGAGATGTCAACACAAGAGGCATCTACAGATGGGCTGTGCCCAGGCTTCCCGAAGGCCCTAGACCGTCCTGGAGGGTGGAGCCTCCTCCCCGTTCTCCTCCCGCCTCTGCCAGTGGGGCACCGTGGCCAGTGGGTGGAATGGGCCAGGAGGAAGGAGGCACGCCCCGCGCGCCCCTGGACAGACCCCTCCCCTCTGAGACAGAGGGCCTGTACTTCCTAATGCTAAGGACCCTCGCAGCTCAAAACATAGCCACGTTTTCTGAGGTTAAAAAGAGTGGGAGGCCTCACGCAACCAGTGTTGTCTCTTCCTGCCCCGTAGTGTCTAAAGTTCTAGCCGTCGCATTTTGAGATGCCTCACGCGCAGGGACTGGAGCCCCCTGGGAGCAGCGAGGGCTGCGCTCGGTCCTCCCACCCTGGCCAGGCCGGCTGGCTGAGGGTGTCAGGAGGCAGTCCAGACCGGCGGGCGGAACAAGGGGCACAAGCGCAGGACCTCCGCAGTTCACGCCGTGGCAGCTGGCTGCCAGCGGGGGTCCTGACAGCTGGCGGAGCCCAGTCAGAGCGAGGGTGCGCTCCCATCCTCAGACCAGGGGCCAGGCGGGGGCTCCGGGGCAGGGGCTTGGCCCCGGAAGAGGGGCAGATCCGGACGCGGGCACGGGCCCAGCAGCCGAGGCCGGGTCTTGGAACAAGGCAGGAGTCCAGCTGTCAGGCCTGAGCCCCAAATGCTGGGCTGAGTGGGTGGCACTGTCCGCCGCGCGGACACCAAGCAGAGCCTGGGTGCTGTCTGAGGGCTGCGGCCCCTCACCCAGGACTCTTCTGGCCAGTCTGCCACCTGCACTCTTCATCCTACAGGCCGGTCTCAGCCGACACCACAGTGCGACTGAATTTAAGAAAGGAAGTGGCGTTTTGCGGGTAGTCTGAGCTTGGTTCTCCTGTTTACAGGTGTGTCACTTACCCTTTCTGGGCTGTGCCCTCGCCTGTTACAAGCCTTCCTGGGAGCTGTCCAGTAGGGTTGTGAGAATTACAGTAACTGTAAATTAAATTAAGAGAAGTGACCTGACACTGCTGTAAAGCAGTGTTCTCGTATTCTTTCTCTGGTTTCCTGAGAACAAGAGGAGAGGAGCCCTAAGGCCTGGGCCTCACGGAGTAGGAGAGAAAAGAGGTCCCCTCCACCGCGGATTTTTTTTTTAATTAGGAATGTTTTTTCTTTATTAAACTTGAAAATTTTTCTAATGTCTATACTGGACATATTTACAGAAAAACCTATTTTTAGAAAGAGCAGAGTTATTTTATGTTAAATAAAGCAGAACAAGCATGTTTAGAGACAGGAAAAGAAAACCAGTATTTATTTCACACCTACTAATGTGCCAGGCCACCAGATATTTGTGTAGTCACCTCTGTAAAGAGTACGCAGGCGTCTTCTCTCCTGCCCGGCCCCTGAGTTCAGCAGTTGGCATTGAACAAGGCAGGGTCAGGCAGGGCCACCCAGGGGAGAAATTTATCCTCAGGTGCTGGGAGGCCCTCCTCCCGTCAAGCAGCTGGCCCACTGCCCACCACCTGGATCCTCTTTCCCCAACTAAAGCATCCACACAGGGGTCCGGAAGCAGCAAAGCAAGGCTCACTGAAAACGTGACTGAAGCCCATACTGGGGCCTAGGACTGGGCACTGCTGAACATGGAAGCAAACTCCCGGCTTGGAAAGGACTGTCAAGCATAGAAAAGTAGAAAA
This sequence comes from Stenella coeruleoalba, assembly GCF_951394435.1. NCBI lineage: Eukaryota > Metazoa > Chordata > Mammalia > Artiodactyla > Delphinidae > Stenella > Stenella coeruleoalba. Next base: position 4,576,952 of record NC_137147.1, on the reverse strand, counting down.
GGATTCAACCCGTGTTGTCACACCTGGCGGTGGAAATCGGGCCTTCCTGGGTGGGTAGATTTGGGACCTCGGTGTAGGAAGGGACCTGCTCCCTTGGGAGGTGAGGCTTGCGTTGCGGGGATCATGCTCGGAGAGCCGGCCTGGAGGGCACCTGTGCTGGGCAGAAGCTTGCCCCAGAATCAGATGACCTGTTTCGGCTTTGAGATTCTGTTACTCTCTGTGCCACTGTGCCCCTGGCCCAGGGGACGCCCTGCTAATCTCTCAGCTGTTTGAAACACCTGTGGGAGAAGCCTTCTGCCCATCGTGGATTTTGTCATACGCCCCTCATCCTAGAGAGGAGACAATGCCCCTTCCCCACCTAGGCAGCGAGGCGTGAGGCCAGCTTGCCCGGACTCCCTCCCCCATTGCTGTGACTCCACAGTTCCCCAGTGACACCTGAGCTGGCGAAGAGAAGGAACAATCAGCTCCTTCTCAGATTGGAGCAAAAGCTTGATTTTCCTGTGAATGTAACACAGCACCAGCCCCGGTCTGAACAGGAGGTACACTCCACAGACCTCGCCTGTTCTGGGGCCCTGCCTTCAGGGTCAAGGGCAAGAATGTAGCCTGGAAGGCTCCACAGTTGCTCTGTCCTCTTCTGCCCACCGCACAGCTCCAGACTCCTAGATGCAGGCAGGAGGGCGTCACATCGCGGTGAGGGGCACGGGGCTGCGGCCCAGACCCGGTGCTGAAACCCCGGCTCCGACGCATACCTGCCGTAAGGGTCATTCGCCTGCTCAAAAGGCGGAATAAAATGGATCTGCTGGGTTCAGTGATTCCAAATTTTCGTTAGAACAGCTTTGTGGGGCATGGAGAGGCCAGAGCCAGATGGTGAGGGTCGAGGGCACAGTGGCAAGGAGGAAGTGGCAACGGCAGGTGCAGTTTGAGAGGGAGGCCAGAGGGGTCAGGCGAGAAGGGGCGATTCTGAGCCGTGTGAAATGGCACCCCCTTTACTGGCGCCAGGGCAGGAGCCGCAAGAAAGGGAGAAGGAGGTTTGACTGAGAGGGTGAGGTGGGACAGGGTGTTGCAGGGCTGAGGACCCGCGGTTGAGACCGTCTCCGGTGGGACCAGAGGGCAGAGGCAGGGAGAGTCCCGGGGGTCTTTGCTTCTCTGTTAACCACTGCGCTCTTGTGCTTCTCTGCCCCACAGGCTCCTCCAGCCAGCGTCAGGTGCAGAATGGCCCGTCTCCTGATGAGATGGACATCCAGAGAAGGTAACCCCCCAGCAGCAGGGGCCAGCCTGGAGGACACACCTGTGGCTGCAGCCAGGACTCCCAGAGAGACACGGGGGCGGGGGAACAGGCCTGACCAGAAAGGAAGGGGAGCCAGCTCACTGCTGCTTTGCCAGTGACCGTGAGAGGGTGTGGTTTCACGGGGGGCAGGGGGCGGGGGTGAGCTCGCCGGCGCTGCAGCCTCGTGATCAGCCTGGCAGTGTCCTGTGTCGTTCACTTATTGAGCACAGCCCTCCTGGGTATATTAGGAGGTAGTCATCTGGGGATTCAGTAACGTGGCCAAGGCTGTACTGCTGGAGATGGGCGGACATGACCCGCCAGGCCTGTGCGACTGAGGCCCGTCCTTGACCCCGTCCTGTGCTCTGTCCGAAGGCCTCGTGAGCCCTGGTCCTGGCACACTCTCGCTGGGTGCCCTGGGTGGGTGCCACGGCCTCTCTGGAGGATCTTAACCCCTTGCCTGCTCACCTCCCGGTGGAGGTTAAAGCAGACAGAGGCTGTGAGAGCAATTTGTGCACTGCAGCTGCTCTTGGACAGCTGGGCCAGGGCTGCGCCGGTGGGATTTGGGCCATAGGGTGACGCCCTGCCCCCCCGGCCCCCTCCAAGGAGCCTCTTAAGTGTTAGAACTGGGAGGAAGGGCCAGTGCCATTGTCCTGAAGTTACAAAAGAGGTCGTGGTGGCCAAGGAGGGAGCAGCCTCCCCAGGTCACGTTGCCAGGTGAGGCAGCGCCAGGGCTTGAACCTGCTCTGTGCCTCCTGGGTGGGGACTCAGCGTCTCTGAGGGGCTTGGAGTCCCGGCTCTGTGGGAGCCGTGCTGTGGAGGCAGGCCTGGGGCCTGCATCCTCACCCGGGTCAGCGGGAGAGGGCGTGCCTCCAGGGGCCTGTGGTGAGGCAGGCAGAGCCCGGGGCCGGGAGCTGGGCAGGCGACATCCCCACCCTCACCTGGCTGTGAGACTCTCTCAGGGAGTTCTCTTCTCGAGCCTCTCCCCTGCTCTGAGCACCTTCTGGCCGCCATGGTGTACTTTGTGACCTTGGGCCAGTTACTGCTCTAGGCCTCGGCTTCCTGTTTGAAGGTAACAGTGTTAACGAAGGAAAGATGGGAATATGCTTCCCAGACTCAGGTTGGAGAGGTTCCTTTTTTTTTTTTTTTCGGCTTTTTAACAATTTATTTAAAATTTTAAAAATTTTAAAAATCCTCAGATTTACCATATTAGCCATTTTTAAGCGTACAGATCAGTGGTATTAAGGACATCCACGTCATTGTGCACCCATCCACAGAACGTTTGCATCAAAAATGAAACTCTGTCCCCATTAAACACTAACACCCGGGCTTCCCTGGTGACGCAGTGGTTGGGAGTCCGCCTGCCAATGCAGGGGACACGGGTTCGTGCCCCGGTCCGGGAAGATCCCACATGCCGCGGAGCGGCTGGGCCCGGGAGCCATGGCCGCTGAGCCTGCACGGCCAGAGCCTGTGCTCCGCAACAGGAGAGGCCACAACAGTGAGAGGCCCGCATACCGCAAAAAAAAACCCAAAAACAAACAAACAAACAAACAAACTGAAACTCTATGCCCAGTGAACATTAACTCCCCCCTCCCCACTCCCATAGCCCCTGGCAGCCACCATCCTACTTTCCATCTTTATGAACTTGACTACTCTGTGTACCTAATGTAAACAGAATCATACAGTAAGTGTTTTGTGGCTGGTTAATGTCACTGAGCATAATGTCTTCAGGGGGCATCCAGGCTGTATCATGTGTCAGAATTTTCTAACTTTTAAAAAAAAATTTTTTTCTTCCTTTTTAAAGTACGTAATATTGCATCGTATGTGTAGACCACATTTTTCCTATATTATTTTTCTTGCTTTGACATTTTGGCTATAGTAAATAATGCTGATATGAACACGATTGTCCAGTGGATGAAGGTGGCAGCCTTGCAGCGAGTGGCCGAGACCAGTTCCCCTGACCTCAGAGGTTCCTTTTTTACGCGGGCCTCTCACTGCCGTGGCCTCTCCCGTTGCGGAGCACAGGCTCCGGACGCGCAGGCTCAGCGGCCATGGCTCACGGGCCCAGCCGCTCCGCGGCATGTGGGATCTTCCCGGACCGGGGCACGAACCCGTGTCCCCTGCATCGGCAGGCGGACTCTCAACCCTGAGCCAGCAGGGAAGCCCAGAGGTTCCTTCTTATTAATTCCCCTGGCCTGTCTGCTAGCCTCTCAGGAGTATCGCATACTGCAGTTTACAAGGGCTTTTACACACTTTGTTTCATTTTAATCCTCACATCAGCCGTCAGGGGTTGTTACGACCCATACTATTTCTCACATGAGCCAACTGAAGCTCAGAGAACAGAAATGACTTGCCCAAAGTAAGCAAAACTTAGTAGCAGAACCAGAACTGGCCCCAGCTCAGCCCTGTGCCAGGTCCCAGGGCTGCCTCCACCCAGAGAAGGGCCTGCGTCCTAAACACACCCTGCAGTTGTGCTCTCAGAACTGGTGAAACACCACGCACTTTATCCAACGCCACCCCCCAAGTCCAGTGTTCCAGGCCACTGGCTGCAGAGGGCCATTCAGTTTTGTCTGCAGTCGACTGTGCACAGACCGAGCGACCCCGAGAGGTCAGTCTATGAACCACAGGCATCAAACTGCAGAGCAGGGATCCTACTCCCCCTGCATGCCTGGCAGTCACCACGGAGCGGGGCCCAGAAAGAGAGGAATTGCGTGGTGCCCAGCAGTGAGGTAGGGACTCTTTAGGGTCAAAAGGGTCTTTTTCATTATTTTTTAGATCTCGGGCATAATCCTCAAAAGAACCCCATGAAACAGGTGTTCTTATGCTTATTTATGGAGAGGAATCTGAGGCCCAGGAAAGGGAAATGACTTGCCTGTAATCACAAACCAGTGAATCCCAGAACGGGAACCAGAAAGCTCTCTACCTCTAAATGACCTTGCAGTAAACCCCGGGTCCCACTTGACCTTCCTCCAAGGGGAAGGCAGCTGGGCAGCCCCGTGTAGCTCTTCCACACGCAGCGCGTACTGAGCAGCTGCTGCACGCACACCCGGCCCCAGCCCCGGACATCAGCGCGCTGCACACCAGCGGAGCAGACGCGTGGCCCACAGCCTCCCGCTCAGCCCCGCGCCCCATTACAGGCCTTCAGAGTTGGCTCTCAGCAGTTGAAGCCCTGCTGCCACCCGGGCCCACATGACTCCTCGAGCCCCTCCTCCCCCAGCATCTCAGCCCCAGGTTCTCTGGATGTGTTTGTGGGTCAGTGTGTTCACTCGTCCAGCCTTGAAGAGCAACCCAGGGCCACTCGTGCGAGGAGCTAGGAGGTTAGTCCCCGCAGAGGTACACCGCGCACTACAGCGCAGCCTCCCAAATGGCCCTCCAGATGGAGGCCAGGCCGCAGCTGGATCAGTGGGAAAGGAAGGGGACAGGTAGCCTTAGTGTCCGCTTCTCTCACAGCCAACAATGCCTGACAGTTGTTCCAGGAAACTGAGCCAGGTGCGGTAAGAATGGGTGCCCCTGAGGTCGAGTCTGTTGTGGCCATAGGCCCCCAAAAGCTAGGCGAGCTTGTCCAGCCTAGGGGAGAGCCTGGTCTGCCCAGATGTCTTAAGACTCAGCGGCTGCCGGTGCTCCCCTGTGTGAGCCCTGGAGCCAGGGCCTACAACTCTGCCTCTGTAAGCAGGGCGGCAAGCCCAGCAGCCGGAGCCTAGGGTGGGATGAGGCGAGCTCATTGCTGAGCCCCCGGGGGCGCCGGCGAAGCCCAGCTCTGCAGCCTGGGCTCTGGCGCGGAGCCGCGCGGTGTCGCCTCAGGAGGTGAGACCCACTCTGCTGTGTTTGCTTTTCAGACAAGTGATGGAGCAGCAGCGCCAGGAGTCTCTAGAGAGAAGAGCCTCAGCCACAGGTGAGAGTGTCCCCTGCCTGTGCCCACTGGCGCCCCTTCACCAGATGGTGCCCAGGGACACACTGGGAACGCTGTGACCAGCTGCTGGTCGCACAGGCCTCAGAGCGTGACAGCCACGCCCGGTGAACGTGGGGAAACGAGGGAACAGAGCACGGGTGCGGGGATTAGCTCAGCTTGGCCCAGCCCTGCCCACGGGCCTTTGGTCCTCCCCCGACTCATCCCCTGAGTAGAGCGTGTCTCAGGCCCTGTACTAAGGGCTGAGGACACAGCGGTGGACGAGGCGGATGCACCCTCTGCCCCAGGGAGCTGACTGTCCAGTCAAGGACACAGACTAATGACCCTGGGTCACCGCGGGGCACATGCAGTTACCAAGTCAGTGCAGGGGTGGAGGCACGTGGAGGGGGCCCCAGCTGCCCTGGGGGTCAGAGAAGACCCCAGGGGAGGGGTGGCTTCAGTCCTGAACAGTGACTGGAGCTCAGCACAGTGAAGCAGAGGGGTTTTCTGGAACAGGGTAATGTTGATTAGTAAGCATGGGACTTCATAACTTACAAAGTACTTTCACTTCCTTCGTTTCACTTAATTCTCTCGAGCCCTGTGAAGTAAGCAGGTGAATGTTTCCCTGTCTTACTGACGAGGACCCCGGGCCCCAGCTGGTTGCAGAAGCCCCCGCTGGTGGGGATGCTGTCTGGTGCCGCCCCCTCTCAGCTGGGCCGCTGCACCCCTCGGGCTCCTGTCCCGCTCTGCCCCACCCCTGCGTTACTAATGCGGGTCTCACCCTGTCACCGGGTCACCCTTCTCCATCACTCCTGAACAACCTGGGTCCTTGGCACGGGCTCCCGGTGCGCAGGCCCAGTCCCCGCAGACCCACTGCCCTGCACGCTCCCTCCCGCGGCTCCTTCAGTTCCCGCAGGGCCTCCCCCCTCGCGCTCACTCACCCTTCACCAGACGTCACTCCTGCTGTCCTGTCCTGTCCCAGCGCAGTCATTGCTTCCCTGAGGAGGCCTTGCACGGCCTTCTGGTTGGGTTGGGGCGCCTCCTCACAGGCCAGGGCGGCCCACGTGCGCCTGCTCTAGGAGGCACTTGCCCCCCTGCCACGGGGACAGTTCTGCCTTCAGCCATGTGATGGGTTTGCTGCTACCAGGCCATGAGCACCGTGAGCAGGGAGCCTGTGGCCGCTTGTCCCCAGCGCCCTGCACGGGGCCAGGCCTGTAGCAGAGGCTCGGGCGTTGGATGCTGAGTGGGGGACGGGGGACTGCCTAGCACGCAGCAGTGCTCCTGGACAGATGCCCCGGTCTGCCCTGCGACCCGCAGCTGCTTGCTGCTGTCCCCACAGGCCAAGGGGCAGTCACAGCTATATCTTGGGGACTAACAATTGCTGAAGCCTAGGGGGGGTGCTAGGAGCTGAGGAGAAACAGAGAAGGAAAATAAGACACAATTCGTGCCACCGAAGAGCTTCTTGTCCCACTGGAAGACCACAGTTGAGCAAGAGAAAGTTAGCGTAGCTCAAGGGCTGCTAAGCAAGTATGTGACGCTGGGTCCAGCCTGGCCCCCGAAGTAGGGAGAGACTGGAACAACGCCAGGTGCATCCCGCGGGGGCTTCCTGGAAGAGGCCACCTTGAGCTGTTCCTCATCCCTCAGGGGAGTAGGCTGCCCTCTGTCCCTGCTCCCGGGGAGGCGCCCGCTGGGGGCTGGGCACTCACTGAGCGCACTGTTGTTTCAGGACCCACCCTCCCAGCGGGGCACCCCTCCATTGCAGCTGGCGCCCCCCTCTCGTGTAGCGGGCCTCCACCCCCACCCCCGCCCCCTGTCCCGCCTCCACCCACAGGGGCCGCCCCCCCTCCCCCACCCCCCCTGCCAGCCGGAGGAGCCCAGGGCGCCAGCCACGACGAGGGCTCCGTGTCCGGCCTGGCCGCCGCCCTGGCTGGGGCCAAGCTGAGAAGAGTCCCGCGGGTAAGTGTCCCGGGCCCTGGCAGACAGGCGGGCGGGTGGGCAGGACGGACCAGGCTGGGGGACGGGTTTCTAACTGGCAGAGGGGCGGGCGGACCCTTTCCCGCGGCGGGGAGCGCAGCGCCGCCCTCCCCAGCCAGACGGCACCTCCCATCTCCTCAGTCACAGTTACCGGGTTACTGAGACCACTGGGACAGGGCCGCGTGAGAGCCGTAGGTGCCTGCAGTTACGTAACCTGCTGCTAGTCCTTTACAAGCGAGGCAGGGATCTCTGCCCTCGTAGATGAGGAAGCCGAGGCGCAGGCACGAGCACTTGTTCAAAGCACGCAGGTCATCAGTTGCGGTTTGGAGTCAGGCCCTGGGTCTCCTGCATTTAAGCCCACCAGCTCCCTCAGGCTCAGCTGGCCCTCCCAGCCTTCCGCAGCGTCCTGGGAGGTGGGGCTTCTAGAAGGCCGTACGTGTGGCTGTGGGATTAGGAGCACCTGGGACACAGAACTGTGCCTCCTCCCCCCTCAAGCCACGCTGGCCTTGGCGAGGGTGCTGACCGTGAGCCAGCGAAGCTGGGGGTGCCTGCCAACCGTGGCCCCCCAGGCCCGGTCGCTCTCTGGACTCCAGCTCTGCCGCCAGCAGGTGGGGTTGGGGGACTAGATGGCCTCGACCCCTTCCAGCACTGCCATCACACGTGGCCCCGTCTCCCCTCGAGTGGCGTCCCGCCACGGACACCAGACCGAAGCGCGCCGTCCTCTCCCCTTAGCCAGAAGATGCGTCCGGAGGCTCCAGTCCCAGCGGGACCTCGAAGTCTGACGCCAACCGGGCGAGCAGTGGGGGTGGAGGAGGAGGCCTCATGGAAGAAATGAACAAGCTGCTGGCCAAGAGGTGAGTGCTTAGGCTTCCCCCAGACCCAGCCACTGTCAGGAGCTGCTGTTCCTCAGCGGAAGGGGAAGCCTGCCTGGCCCCAGGACCCACCGTCCCCTGGGTTCAGCCAAGCAGGGGACTGGTCGTCGCGCTTTCCCTTCTCCAGGGCTCAGTCTGAGACGTCAAGCCAAAGGAGTCCTCTGAGCTCTACGTCCTTCCTCATTTCAGTTTAGCAAGTATCGTTGAAACATCTGCCATGTGTCAGCCTTGTCCTGAGCAGAGAGGAATTTGGAGATCATTTCAGAGATCAATTCCGAGGGAAAATAGGAGTATTCCCAGCGGTGAACGTATGACGAAGGGGCCCGTCTTGTGGGGGCCCTTACGGAGGACTCGGGAGAAGGGGTGCTGAGGTGGTAGGAGCCCAGAGGACATTACCCCTCAGGGACGGAGCAGCAGTTCCCTCCCCGTCGTGCTCAGCTCTGCGGCCCCCGCCTCCATCCTCACCAGCACATGTGCCTCCAGCTTGCCCAAGGCCATCAGCCTGTCACTATGGCTCTTCGTTGTTCCCCAACTGAATCCCAGGCAGTTGGAGAGATCAGACAGCTCCCTCTCAGAAGGGTCGCCAAAGCTTGGGTCTTACTTGTAAATGTGGTGTGGCAGCGGGAATGCCCTGATGGGGTTTCCAGGGCCATGGCTCACCCGGGCACCAGAGGACCCAGGAGTGGGCCTCACCTGTCAGCACGCTCCTTGTTGCCCAAGAAAAGCAACGGCAGGGGCCTTGCTCCCCCGTGACCCCTCCTGCCTTCTCTCAGTCTCCAGGCTCTTCCCGGTGCCCCCATGGCGGCTGACCCCGGGCGAGCGCTTTCTGTGCCGGGTCTTCGGTAAACCCACACGGCACTGCGAGGACACGGGGGAGACAGAGGCCCCCAGAGTGCAGGTAGCTGGTCTGGCACGTCTCGGCGGGACCGGTCCAGGGCCCTGTGTGCCCAGCAAGGGAGGGCACAGGGGGAGGGGAGCAGCCAGGTGGGTCCACGTGCCGTGACCAGAGGTGAGCCGGCGACTGCGGCCGGACAGTGCAGAGCAGCTCCAGGGAGCCGGGGCGCTTCACGGAGGAGGTTCTGCACGTCCTCTGGGCCGAAGCAGCAGAGGAGAGGTTCCGTGCAGAGGAGGAGCAGAGATGGGTGTGGTGGGTGGAGTTACACTACCTGGAGAGGCTGAGACACGCCCCCCACCCCCCAGAGCCCAGGGCCTGGAGGAGGTGGACCAGGATGCAGGCTAGAGGGGAGAGCCTCGTGTGCCCGTGCGTTAGAGTCCATTCCAGAGGGGCCTCGCATAAAAATAGAAGATTCTTTAAAAAAGGAAGTGTTTACACTCTCCCCAAGTCCAACACCAGTGCGTTCCCAGTGACTGCTTGGCCTAGATGGTTTAGACCAAACGGAGAGGAAGTTTCTGAGAACAGGAAAAGGCCGGTGTGCCAGGAGCCAGTGAGACGCCAGAAGCTGGTGGCAGAGCCGGGCCCACCGAGAGCACTCACCCTGCACGACCGGCAAGGGGCGGCCACGCTGCTCTCTGAAGCCCACCTGGGCGCGCAGGATGCTGGGTGGAGCCTACAAGGAGATGCGCGCGAGGGCTACTTTTTTTTTTTTTTAAAGAAGATCTCTACTTCCACTTTGTACAGACAGCTAATTCTCTATCTTAATCAGCTTGCGATGCTATAAAAATAAATCAGCATGCATGGCTTATAAACAGAATTTTATTTCTCACAGTTCTAGAGAAGTACAAGACTCCTAGAGAAGTACAAGACCACGGCACTGACCAATGCAGTGTCTGGTGAGAGCCCACCGCCTGGTCCATAAATGGCCATCTCTGCTGTGTCCTCACGTGGTGAAAGGGAGCAGGGAGCTCTCTGGGGTCTCTTTTATTTATTTATTTATTTTTTGGCTAGGGTCTTGTTAAAGCCCTTTTTTTTTTTTTTTTAATTAGGGTATAGCTGTTTTACAATGTTGTGTTAGTTTCTACTGTACAGCAAAGTGCAGTTCCCAGTGCCATACAGCAGGTTCTTATTAGTTATCTATTTTATACATATTAGTGTTTACGTGTCAATCCCAGCCTCCCAGTTCATCCCACCCCCACTTCTCCCCTTGGTGTCCATACGTTTGTCCTCTACGTCTTTGTCTCTGTTTCTGCCTTGCAAACAGGTTCATCTGTACCATTTTTCTAGATTCCGCATATATGCGTTAAGATACGCTATTTGTTTTTCTCTTTCTGACTTACCTCACTCCGTATGACGGTCTCTAGGTCCGTCCGTGTCTCTACAAATGACCCCATTTCGTTCCTTTTCATTAGGACTTCTTTTTCTTATCTGTCAAACAGGCATAGTAACAGAGCTTAGCTGATCAAAGGTCCTTGCGGAGTCGCTGCCTCCTCAGTTGCTGAGGCCTGTCCCGGCAGTGGACCAGGCGGGGGAACCGTGTCGCTGGGAGCTGCTCGATGCCGAGCGTGTCCACAGACACTCAGCCCAGGGAATCTTCACAGGCCTGGAGGGGCCTGGTCTGCTGGGTATCCTTAGAAGATTAAGCGCAGGCTCTGGGCAGGAGCAGAACGTCACGGGCGCGGTGGCAGTAGCAGGCCAGGCAGGAGCTGGTGGTGCTTGCATGCAGCGTTGGGAGTGAAGACGGGCCAGACAGCCCAGAAACAAAGTACAGAGCCAGAAGTGAGCGGACCCACTGTCACGAGGAAGAAGTCGGGCGTGAGTCCCGGGCTTCTGGGAAGGGCCATAGGTGGATGGAATGAGAAGATGAGGAAGGAGCCCCCTGTGGCCGGTCCCTAGATGGGGACAGGCAGCCGGTGGCCCTCACCCCTGCCAGGCCAGCTTCCCTCCTGACAGCCAGCTACCTCGTGAGCTCCGAGAGCTTTGTTTGTGTCCTGGCGGCTTCACCGAGTTGAGCGCCCCCGGGGCCGGATCTTTGGAGAGTAGGAAGGGGTATGTGTGTAGATTTGGGAATTAGCCAGAGGTAGGCCACCACTGAGGCCGGAAAAGAGCAGCGAGTTCTCAGTGTCTGAGAAGGGGGCTCATCCCTGCAGGGAGGTGCGCGCCGTGACTAGAGGGCGTCTCTCGGGTTCTTTCCTTCCTGAGCACGTGCCGCTCTTCATGGTGTCCAGGTCGGGGAGGACATGGCTGCTGAGCTCTGAGGTAGGAGGAGCTTTAGGGCGATAGGGAAAGGCTTCCTCCTCCGTCCCGCAGGCGGCCTGCAGACGGGATGCCCCCAGGCTGACCTGTGGCGGGGGCAGCTCTCCTGCCCCTCGTGGCCAGGCATTGAGCGTCCTGGGAGGACAGCAGCCACCCGGCCGAGCCCAGGTCCCCCGGGACCTGGACAGGGTGTGGACCAACCTCCTCGGCCTTCAGGTGCTGTAGACAGAGATGGGGTGCCCCCCACCCCACCACCCAGACCAGTTTTGTGTCCAGGGTCCTGGGGCCAGCACAGAAGGCCTGGACACTCACCCGGGCATCGCCACAGGCCAGATGGGTGCCTGGACAAGTCACCTCCTTCACACGAAACAGGGGTCACACCCCAGCAAGGAGTCTCTGAGGACCAAGCTGTGTCCGCACAGAGGCGACGTCTGCTCTGTGTGGAAACCTTTAGGGCTGATTGTATCTTCTCCCTCCTTGTGTTAGGAGAAAAGCAGCCTCCCAGACAGACAAGCCGGCTGATAAAAAGGAAGACGAAAGCCAAGCGGTAAGCACACCCCACGGCCAGCCCAGCCCGGCTTCCCCAGAGGTGTGAATGCACCGGGCCTGCGGGACACCGTGTTTGGACACACACGCGGTAGATACTTCGCTGGGTGATTTGTAGGAGGGCAGGGGGACGGTGATAAGAGGGACAGGAGGGGGTAGTGCAGGGGGACAGGGCCTGTGGGCGCTCATGTCCGTCCCCGCTGCACCGGGTGGCAGGCCTGTGCTCACTGAGCATCTAGCAGACACTGGTCTGCTTTGGAGCTCGCAGCCTCGCAGGGAAGGCAGGGAAGAGACAGAGAAGCAGGACCCGCCTGGGAGCGCCTTGAGGGAAGGGCCTGGAGGCTGGGGAGCTCAGAGGGGCAGCAGACAGATCTCAAGGGACTCGGGGGGTTGGAGAGTACAGTCGCAGTAGGCAGTGTCTGCTTGAAGACCAGGGCAGTTATTATTTTCAAATTATTCCTGTTCTTGAAAGGCTTCACTTGAGTCCGTGGATTCCAGCAAGAGCCGCAGGGGAGCTGGGCAGAGGAACCCAGCGCTCTGGCTCTTGTCCTGAGGGGGTCCTGGAGCCTAGTCTATCCACACAGGTTCCAGGCTCCCGCCGTCACTAGGGTGGCTAACACTCTTTCCCTCTGTGTTAAGCTTTCCCTGTAAAAATAGACTCCTACTGAAACGGCTAAGTTTAGACCTTAACTACAGATGGCATACGGGTTGCATCTCGGTGGCAGGAGACAGAAGAAATATTACAACCACCAGGCGCCAGGGTACCGTGCCACCCCCGTCAGCAGGGCAAGGCTTACCGGGTGTGACCCCCGGGCTCCAGCCTTGCCAGCGGCCCTCCCTTCCCCTGGTCCCCCCGCCTGGCACATGCGGTCCCCTCGGCCCCAGCAGCTAACTCCTCCTCGGCTGCACTTCTCTGTGTAAACAGCACTCCCTGAGAAACAGGCTCCCGACCTCCAGGCTAGTAAGGCTCTCTGCTACGTGGACCCCAGGCCCCTCTCCCCACCATGCTTCTCCCTGCCCTTAGCACACACATCTCTGCTTGTTCAGACTCGCTCGTTCCTGCTGAATCGTGAGCCCTGTGAGTACCAGGCGTGCATATTCCACTGTTCCCATGCCTTGCACAGAGTATGGAGTTCATCCAGCTAACTCCCCACTAATTTCTCAAACTGCAGAGGCCTGTCTGGCCAGGAGCCCAGGAATAATTACAGGTCTCCAAAGGCGCCGGCCAGTTCCCGCCATCACAGCTCCAGCCCCGGTACCCAACCTCCCTCCTCCCTGGTCTCCAGGAAGAGTGTGTTTCAAATCCCAGGGACCCAGGAGAAATCTTTGACCCCAAGGGTAGAGTTTTCTTCCTCTGACTCTCCTTTTTCTTTTCTTTCCTTTCCTTTTTTAAGAAGCCTCCTGGTCACTGGGAGTTCTGTTTGCCTTGGTCCCCCGCAGTCAGGAGGCCCTGCCCACCCGGGAGCAGCCTCTTCCAGGGCAAGGGCTAGGGCAGTTCCACACACCAGAGCAGGTGCCGCGTGGACGGAGACACTGGAGACTGGCTTTTCTTCTTTCTTTTTTCTCTTTTCTTTTTTGTTTTTTTGGCCACGCTGTGCAGTTGGCAGGGTCTGAGTTCCCCGCCCAGGGATTGAACCCGGGCCCTCAGCAGTGAGAGCACCGAGTCCTAACCACTGGACTGCCAGGAATTCCCTGGCTTTTCTTTTTTATACTTTTCAGTGTTTTCCAGATCCTCTTCATTGAACATGTACTAGGTTTATAATTAATGAGAAACAAATAAGCATTAGTTAAAGAAGGAAAACACCCCAAATGTGGAGTCAGATGTGGCTCAGGCGAGCGCTCTGCCGCTTGCTGGCCGCAGGCCAGTTATGTCACTGCTCTAAGGACGTGTTCCATGGCATGAAAACACAGCCCCCAGGCGCTGGGCCGGCAGCCTCGGGGCAGGGGTGTGGGCACGGCTGAGCCCCGTGCGCTGGGAGCGAGGATTCTTGTTAACTGTTTCTGAAATAATAATAGGATGACACAAAACAACTTACTGATTTTTTTCAGTTACTCTAACTTCACCCATAATGGCTTTCATTCTTGCCTGTTTCCTCTGGGCCCTGGTCCCCACGCATACGTGTTGATTTATATAGTTTCATTTATTCCACTCTCTCTTTAAACCAGAACGCTCAGGAGACTTGGCCTGAGACCCACGCCTAGCACGTTCTTTTGCCCCTGGACCAGCAACTCCCGGGTTCATTCAGTCACCACGCAGATACAGGGTGGGGGTTCCTGATAGGTCTGATAGGTGCCAGGTCTGCTCTCGGCGCAGGGACCAGGCGTGAGCAGCCGTGGTCCTGGCTCTCACAGGCTCGCATTAGGTGGACCGGGCGTGGTGGGTCCTGATTGGAGCGCTGAGCCTGGAGTCCTGGCCCTGGAGGTGGCCGTGAGCGTCCGAGAGCCCTCACCCCAAGGCTCGGATGGACCAGATGGGAAGCAGAGTTGACGTGGGCAGTGGCAGAAGGCGATTCTTGGCTTTGGTCAGCATTATGCTAGTTCCGTCTCGTCAGGTCGGCTGGCTGTCTCTGGTCAAAAGCTCCGGGTAGGGCGTCCCTGGTGGCGCAGCAGTTGAGAGTCCGCCTGCCGATGCAGGGGACACGGGTTGGTGCCCCGGTCCGGGACGATCCCACATGCTACGGAGCAGCTGGGCCCGTGAGCCATGGCCGCTGAGCCTGTGCATCCGGAGCCTGTGCTCCACAACGGGAGAGGCCGCAACAGTGAGAGGCCCGCGTACCGCAAAAAAAAAAAAAAAAAAAAAAAAAAGCTCCAGGTAGCAGCTGTATGTGTTTTGCTTGAGAAAAATGGAGGAATTATGATTACTTAATAAATGCCATTTTCCTAAGAGTGTAGAATCTTTCCAAATATGTGCGATAATGAACGTCAGCTTGTGTTACTGCTGCATTACTCACCTCCATTACAAGTGTCGCCACAGACTTATTCCACGGGCAGAGCAGACACGCACGGGCCGCCTTCGTGGGGCCCCGCTGGGAGCCAGGCACGGGGGTCCTGGGTGGATAGGACCATGGCCTCTGTGCTCAAGGTAGGACACAATAAACTGACTGCCGATACAGAAAAGTGCTGAGGACAGAGACGGAGCACCAGGGCCCTGAGCCCCGCGAGAGCTCCCAGGACAGGCGGCACCTGCCCCGAGCTCTGAGAGGAGCAGGCGTGCAGGACAGAGACGCGTAGCGGCCGTGTCTGGGGCATGGTGGGGTGCACGGGCGAGCGGCCGGAGGCTCGGGGCTCCGCCTGGCCCACTGGTCAGCAACATTGATGAACCCGTAGCCTGGTTGGGCTAAAGATAACCTTCAGAGCATTCTGAATTCTTTTTTTCTTTTTTTTTTTCTTTTTTAATTTTTGGCCGCGTTGGGCCTTCTTTGCTGCGCGAGGGCTTTCTTCTCTAGTTGTGGGAGCAGGGGCTGCTCTT
This sequence comes from Stenella coeruleoalba, assembly GCF_951394435.1. NCBI lineage: Eukaryota > Metazoa > Chordata > Mammalia > Artiodactyla > Delphinidae > Stenella > Stenella coeruleoalba. The sequence goes on along the minus strand of NC_137147.1, from coordinate 4,561,790 downwards.
CATTGCGGTGCACGGGCTTCTCACTGCCGTGGCTTCTCTTGTGGCACACGGGCTCTAGAGCTCAGGCTCAGTAGTTGTGGTACACGGGCTTAGTTGTTCCGTGGTATGTGGGATCTTCCTGGACCAGGGCTCGAACCCATGTGCCCTGCATGGGCAGGCGGATTCTTAACCACTGCGCCACCAGGGAAGCCCCTACATTCTAAATTCTTAATGCTTCCTCCTCTCCTGTGAAAGAGAAGTGAAGTGCTGGGGTCTCTAGGACTCAGGCTGTGTCCGTACCAAGCCTTGACCAGCAGTGCTGACCGGAAGCGGGCTCCTCCCAGGGCTGTGGAAGGGTCCCGGTGGACAAGGGGTGGCAGCGCCTCATGAGGGACAGTGAGTCTGTGGGCAGCGCCGGGCCCGGGGTCCAGGCCACGTCCACTGTGTCCCCCTGCAGCCTTCTCCTCCCTGACTTCCGTGGGGTGGACCACCTCCCCACCGCGACCTGGGGTTTTCATTGGTGAATCGTATTTGTTGTTTCACTGATTATAAAAATAATATATGTTCGTTGGCTAATTTGGAAAACTGAGGTTTTCTAGATGACCTGGCCCAAAGGTCCCCCACCCAGCCGGCCTTCCTAAGCAGGCCGACAGCAGAGCCTTTCTCTTCCATTTCAGGAAGAGCCGAGCACCTCTCCATCTCCGGGGACCCGAGCAGCCAGCCAGCCCCCCAACTCCTCAGGTAAGGCGCACCGCCCTGCCAGCGCCAGCACGGGGTCTTAGCACAGGAGGGGCTCTTACAGGAAGGCGATCTGATCCCCCTGCCTCACTTTACGGTGAGCAGAGAGGCCCCGCCATCTTCGCGGCCTCCACGCCGAGCCTGAGCAGGGGCACCCTGGAGGAAAGACTGCCCAGTCTAAGCCTCGCGTCTCCCAGCCGGCCTGCCAGCACCTACCGAGTGGTGTGGGAGACCGTGCCCTGGGGCTCAGGTTCCTGGCCTTGGGCCCGTGCTCCGAAGAGGGGCACGTAAATGTCACGTTCCTGCGCCCTGCAAAACGCCAGCTGTGACCCATGTTACAGTGATTAGCAGTGAATCTCGCTCGCTGAGAAGTCAACCAGACAAGGCGGTCCTGAACCCCGCGCAGAAATCCCCCAGTCTGAGCTGTGGAGCGGGGGTTGCGATAAGAAGAGTGCCTTGAGGCTCTACGGTGGGAAGAAGCCACCGCAGTCAGTCACTCGTCCAGCGTTTCAGTGTCTGCTCTGAGCCAGGCCTGTGCTCCTGAGCACATGGTGCGGTGCAGGCTTGGGAGAGGCGGAGGGGAAGTAGCGCCCCCGCCCCAGCCAGCGGAGGGCAGCTCTTGCCAGGGGCTGGCTGCTCGCTGGGGCACGGCTCTGCCCCGCACGGGCCTAGCGTCCTGACTCTGTTGGCGCGTCTGCCTCCCTTGCGAGGCTGCAGTCTGTGCCCTCTCCTTCTCAGGCAGTGCCACCACAGTTCTTGGTGAGTGACTGCATGAACAGCTCACGTCCCGGTGGATGGGTTGTTCCCAGTCTAGGGGGTTGAGGCTCAGTGTGTTTAAATGGCTTCCTCCAGGCTGCATGCCTGGACCCTGGACGTGGTCCCAGCTCTCGTACCTGCCCTGCAGGCCCAGCGTGGGCCTGTCGGCCTGCACAGTCTCCAGGCTCAGCTCAGAGTGGTTGGCCCCCTGCTGCCCCAGGGGGTTTTCCTTCTGCCTCTCTGCTCATCCTGCAAAGTCAGTGAATTCTGTCCAGCTCGACAAATCTCTTGAAGTAAAGTGAGATGTAGTTTAACACGAGTTAAAAAGGAAAAAGGAAAGACAAATCAGCTTTGAAGCCCAGGCTGGGAAAGAACCAGCTGCAGTGTCGGGGGAGAAAGCAAGGAGTCAGGGTCCTGGGTCGTGGGCCTGGCCCCTGAAGGCGAACGTGGACCCCGGGCTGCCCGGAGAGTGTCCTGGTGGGGGCCTCCTGTGCCCTGCTTGGCCCACTGCTGGAGTCCCAGGTCGCCTCTAGAAGTCGTAGTTAAGAGGTTCCCTGACCAGCTGGCTCACGTTCCAAGGACAGACCCAGTCATGGTGAGAGGGCTCAAAGCCAGGCCACAAGGTCAACCGAGTCGAGGGAACAGAGGCTCATGTCCTGAGGGGGGGTAGACGCCGGGTGACAGCAGGGCCATCTGCACCCTGCCAGGGCCGCCTGGGCCAAAGGGGACTGGAATAAGGAGCCGGGTCTCAGCTGTGACGGGGGAGCACGGGTGGGCCTCCTGCCCGGGACGCTGTGGGATGGGGGCCACTGAGCGCCCTCCCAGCTCTGAGGCGCTTCATCCATGACGTGAACCGACAGAGGCCGGCCGGAAGCCCTGGGAGCGGAGCAGCTCGGCGGAGAAGCCCGTGTCCTCCTTGCTGTCCAGGTGAGCTGCCCCGGGAAGGCTGGCCCTGCGCCCGGGTCGGTGGGCCCAGGCGGGCGACGGCGCCAACTCACCTCTCTGTTCCATTCCGTTCCACCGCGCAGAACCCCGTCTGTGGCCAAGAGCCCCGAAGCTAAGAGCCCCCTTCAGTCGCAGCCTCACTCTAGGTACCGAACAGCCCCGCCTCTGGGGCCTCCTTTGTCCCTTGCCCATGACTAACACCCCGGATCCCACCTGTGTCCTATCATCTAACAGTCGGCCCTGGGAAAGGGTGGTCTGCGCTTCGTCAGGGACAGGGCGGGCCAGCTGCTTCCTGTCTTCTAGACAGAGGGCCCGAGGCCAGGGGAGGGGAGTGACTGTCCAGAGAGGCAGCGAGGTGGAGCTGGGATCGAATCCCAGCTCTGGCCTCGCTAGTTCTGACACCGGGCAAGCCAGGGGACCTCTCCGAGCCTCCACTGCTCCCCCACGCCACGAGGAGGTCTCTTCATCCCTCACGCACAGGGTGACCATGTGTGGACAACAGCTGGACACAGGAAATCTTCAGCAGCCCTGGCTGCATCCCGCAGCTCAAAATCCTGGGGGCTGGCCCAGCACCCCACCTCCTCTCCTTCCTCTGCCTTTTCCCCGGAGATACGCTGACCATATTTCCCAAACCAAAAGCTGATGTGATAACAGGATGGGTTGTTTGAAACTGAGGTCGCCCAAAAAATCGAGAGACAGTCACACAGTAGCTATGGGCCAAGTGTGGCCTGAATTTTGCAGGCTTCTAGAATCCGTACTAGGAAGTGTCTTCAGTGCCCATCACAAATTGGAGGGGAACAACCCAAATCCCAGAGCAGGTGGAGTTTGAGCCTGGTCTTGCCAAATCAAACAAGGTGACCAGAGAGAGCTCCAGCCGGCCCAGCAGGAGTGACGATGACAGATGCGGGTGAACAGGGTGAGGGGTCTCAGCGGCAGCCAGGACTTGTGGAGGGCCTTTGTCAGCCAGGCCCTGAGCTGGGCCCTGCAGGTCCCTGCCTGCGAGGAGCTCATTTTCCTGTTGGAAAGGCCCGTAAATAAGACAACTGTGAGTTCTGAAAGGTGCTCTGGGGAAGACGTAGAGGGCCGCGTGGTGGACGGGGCTGGGGACGGGGGTGCTTTAGCGAGTGGGCCTCTCAGAGGTGGCATTCGAGTTGACCCGGGTGAGAGGGAGCCTGCCCCGTGGAGACTGTGGGCACGGCCCTCCAGGCCGAACGAGTGTAAGTGCTAAGGCCCTGAGCCTGCCACCAGCCTGGCAAGTTCAAAGAACAGAAAGCAGGCCCTTGTGGCTGGCAGGTGATCGGACGTGGGGAGGGCAGAGGGAGGCACGTTTAGAGGGGCAGGAAGGAGCCGCACGGTGAGAAGTGTGGATTTTATTCTGTGTGCGGGCCCCAGTCTCCGAGCTCTGAGCAAAGGGCGCCGCGATGGAGTTGCTCTCTGGGCAGCTCGCTCTGGCTGTGAAGCGAGAGGTGGACCGGAGCCGGGCGGGAGCCAGAGCAGCCGGGGAGGCGAGGCGGCCGGGGCTGACCTGCAGCTCCCAGCAGAGCTAGCTGCTTCCTGGTCGTGGAGTAAGGACGGGCGGCCAAGTTCTGAGTGGCCAGGCGTCCCTCACAGGGCAGGAGCGTCGTCTAGGGCATTCCTACACGTAAGAGGGCTCTCCGGCTCCAGACTCACAGATGGGGCGGGTGCCGCAGGGCTCACAAAAGCTGTCGGGGTCACCATCGGGGGCACTTTCCAGGTCTGCAGATGGGGGGACCGAGGCCCAGAGAGGTGAAGCGGTTTGTCCAGGTGACTGGAAACTACAGGATGGGTATGACGGATCCAGGGATCTCAGGCCGGACCTCTTTCCACATCAGGACCCAAAGTTACTTACAAACTCAGTCAGGACCACATTTATTGAGTCTCTTTATTGAGTTCATCCAGGAGGGGTGCAGGAGCACTTTTTCTTTTCTTTTTTAACCCAGTTTTGTGCACTGGACACTAAAATTTTATTTACATAGCATTCAATGGTTTTTTTTAATCCAGTTTTATTGAGATACAATTGACATCTAGTGTTGTGTAAGTTCAAGATGAACCACACTGTGATTTGATATACGTGTGCATTGTAAAATGGTTACCACAGTCAAGTAAGTTAACTCGTCCGTAACCTCACACAGTTACCTTTTTTTGTACGTGTGTGGTGAGAACTTTCAGATCTATTTTCTTCGCTCCTTTCAAGCATACGATACAGTATCGTTAACCATAGTTACCGTGCTGTACGTCACACCCCCAAGAGGGAGCCCATCTTATTAGCGGAAGTGTGTGCCCGTGGACCACCTCCACCAGTTGCCGCCACCCGCCAGCCCCTGGCAGCCACGAGTCTGCGCTCTGTTTCTGAGTTTGGCTTTCCTAGATTTTACATATAAGTGAGATCATGAGGCATTTGTTTTTCTCTGGCTTATTTCACTTAGCATAATGTCCATGTTGTCACAAATGGCAGGGTTTCCTTCTTTCTTGTGGCAGAATTCTCCATTATGTAACCGTGTGATGTACGTATGTACACGTGTGTGTACACACACTCACACACGCACACAGATGCAGACATGACATCTTCTGTCTCCATTCATCTGTCAGCGGACCCTTGGGTTGTTCCCATGTCATGGCAGTTGTGAATAACGCTGCAGTGAACATGGGGGTGCAGCTGTCTCCTGGGACAGTGATTTCATTCCCTTCGGCTGTGTACCCAGAGGTGGGATTGCTGGCTCGTGTGGTCATTACGTTCTTAATCCTTTGAGGCCCCTCCACACTGTTCTCCATCGCGGCGGCACCAGCACTTTAGTTTTCATGCTTGTTCTCCTTCACTGTGGAGAACACCAGCCCTCGATTTCCCCAGATGGACCTAATCTGTACAGTGACCCCTGGTAGCCATGCCAGTCTGCCAGGTCAGTGTCTGTCCGCCAGCTGTCACATCCACGATCCCTGCAGCTGGCTCTAGCCACATCATTTCCCTGAACCTGCCTTTCTCTCCACGTGGGGACAGAAAGTGGATCCAGAAAGTGTACCCTCAGCACCATGGTCCTGCTTTGAAAGGCCAAGTGGTTAGACGAGCGTTTGCCAAGATTTCCTTCCTTCCTCCCTTCCTCCGTCCTTCCGTCCTTCCATCTTTCCCTCCCCTCCTCTCTTCCACTGGTGGGATCTTAGTTCCCCGACCAGGGAGTGAACCTGGGCCCCGGCTCTGAAAGCAGCAAGTCCTAACCACTGGACCACCAGGCAATTCCCTGCCAGGATTTTCCAGGGAGGATTCATGTGCAAGAGACATGAAGTTTCAAACCAGCTAACCTTAGTTCGGAAGCATCAGGACAGTCCCCAAAACTGAAACCTTTGCCTGAGACGAGCAAAACCACATCCAAGGACGTTTCCTGAAGTAATTACACACCAGAGCCAGTTACCAACACCAGGGACACGTGTTTGTGTCGGAAGTGGGTGCCTTTAGGATGAGTGTTTAAGGTTTTTGCAATTTTGTCTCGTATTTAATGCCATCGTTACTGGTTTCCCCCAAGCCTCCGTCTAGCCAGGAACGCAGACCCTCACACTGAGGGCCAGCTTATCAGGGTCCCTTTCCAGGGGAGGCAGCATGTGACGCTGTCCGCTTACGTGGCTGCTTCTGTGTGAGAGCTGTCCAGGCAGAAGACCCCAAGTCCTGACTCTTGGGTTGGGAAGTATGGTCACAGTATCCATGAGCCCCTCTCGAGGTGGAGACAGGGCATTGGAGTCCTTTTCAGGTAGCTAAGGAGCGGCCGGAGGTAGAAGCAGAAAGCGTGTGAAGGACGATGGGAGAGGGCAGGGCTGGGCCCGCAGCCGGGAGGCTCCGGGGCACCGCTCAGTCTCCCAGCACGGGGGCGCCTGCCGGGCCCCAACGCCCACCTGACCGCACCCTGCCGCCCTCTCCCCAGGATGAAGCCGGCGGGAAGTGTAAACGACGTGGCCCTGGATGCCTTAGATTTAGACCGGATGAAACAGGTGAGTGTGTCCTTCCCGGAGAGGCTGTGAAGGAGCCAGAGGCTGGGGACTTGTCGGGGCCGCGTGGGCAGGCAGGCCCGCCCTCTTGCCCAAGAGGGCCACGTGCGGCTGCCAGCAGTCGGGAGCCGGCAGTGGGTGAGGGGACACGCGCAGCATCGGTCCCCCTGCCCCTGTCCTTACCAGGAAAAGGCTCCCGGCCCGCCTCTGGGGCTTCCCCTTCCGGGCACCCCGGCTCCTCCTGAGTATTTCTCAGGCGTGGGAGGGTGTCTCACGTCCCACTCACACACCGTTCCCCAGCTTGGGGAGGGAGCCGAGAACACGGGTGACATGGGCAGGGGTGAGGGTTGTGGCGCTGCCCCTGCCCCTCGGTCAAGGCCACTTCTCCTCTGCTGTCCCTTCACTCCGAGGCTCTGCCCCCACCAGGAGATCCTCGAGGAGGTGGTCCGCGAGCTCCACAAAGTGAAGGAGGAGATCATCGACGGTGAGTAGAGGGCCCCCACCCCCGGCATCGCCCTGAGCCGGGGTGCACCCGGCGTCCTTGAAGACGGAGGCCTGCCTGCGCCCAGGGCGGCCAAGCAGGGGTCCAGGATGGTCCAGCCAGGGAGGCCGTCCTGGGCCAGGAGGCCTGGGCCTTGTACCAGCATGGGGGCGGGGGCCAGTCTTCCTCCCAGCGGCCAGCACCACCCTCCCGCGTCTCTGAGCAAACTGAGACTCAGATTAAGCGCCTCGTGTAAGGCCGGGGACGCCCTGCTGGTCTGCTGCCGCAGTCTGAGGCTTCCCAGGATTAGCCTGTGTCGAGGAGGAAGATCCGCGAGTGCATTCCCAAGCCCAGAGCGGCCCTGAGTTGTCTGCTGCTTAGCTCAGCACCTGTGGACGTAGATTACTTCTGTTTATTCTGCCACTTCTGATCACTGGGTTTGGGGTTATAAGGGCAACCGCTGCCTTCCCAGAGGTTTAGGGGTCCAAGAAGCCACAGAATTACCTATGGGCCTGACCTAGTTCACAGCCTGCTCGGCCTGGCCTGAGGGCGCGGGCATGTGGCTCCAGCGGCAGGGCCTCGTCACGGTGAATCACATCCGTCCTTCCGGGCCCCACCGTAGCCTTTGATGCCGCTGGCTCAGATCTGGAGCCAGAGGAAAAGGAAAGGTTCGGGCAGGGCTGGCTCCGCCCGACAGAGCAGTGAGGCACAGCCTGGTGCCCACACCCCTCCCCATCCCACCTGCTGGGTGCTGGTGGCGGAGGGCCGCCAGACATGGGAGAGAGGAGAGGCGGCTGGGAGCCTGCGTGGGGTGCCAGCAGAGCCGGACCCCTGCCCAGGGCTGGGTGACGGCCACACCCCGTCCTTGACCCAGAGAGCACTCAGTTCCTGTTTGCCCAGTCCCCCCACAGGCCTGGGATGGGCAGATAAGGAGTTAATGAATGAAGAGAGAAAGCAGAGCCAGAGAGGAGACAGGGGCCAACTATTAACCCTGCTCTGATGCTGGGCGCTCCCACCTCAGGAGGGCTGCTTGTGTGGCCCCAGTGCCAGGGCTGGTGTGGGGCCCGAAGCAGGGCTGCCAGCCAGCCAGCGAGCAGAGGGCACAGGCCTCGACGGAGGGAGCCAGTGGGTGTGGGGGGGCCCCCGTCTCTGCACCTGCCACAGCGCGGCCGTGGTGGACGCAGCCTCTGGGGCGGGCGGCTGAGAGGCTGGGGGAGATGTGGGCCATGGGGGTCTCCTGGAAACCTCCCCTCGTTCCCCTGCTGCTGGAGACGGGCCCGGCCCTTAGCTCTCTCTCCTGGCCTTCGGCTGCAGGCCCCCTGGGGTCTGTCCTGGCAGAGGCTCACATCTGGGGGAGGACTCTGGGGAGAGGAGCAGGGAGAAGCCCCGGCCCCCTCCGGATGGGGCGAACCCAGGCCCGGGAGGCAGGGCGTGGGAGCCCTCCGCCTGCTCAAGGTCACCGACCTGATGCTGCCCCTGGGGGCGGGGTGGGGGGCTTGCCGGTCCTCCGACCAGAGCTGGGCTGCCTGCCTGCCCCTTACCAGTCCGTCCTCTGACGGGGAAGGGGCAGTGCCATCCTTGAGGGGCTGCCAGCTCACGAGAAGCGGCAGATGAGCCCCACAGAGGGCTTTGCTGTCACCCCGGAGTCGGCCGGAGCCCGCTGCGCTGCCTGCCCTCTGGCCTGGGGGGAGACAGAGCGGGGCAGACCCCAGGCAGGACCTGAGCAGGCCGGGGGGCGGCGCCTGAGCCTCCTGTCCCGCCCTGTCCCCTCAGCCATCAGGCAGGAGCTGAGTGGGATCAGCACATCGTAGGTCGCTCGGCCCCCGACGCCGCCTGAGACCCGGTCCAGCCGAAGGCGGGGACAGCAAGGAGCCCAGCGCCCCGGGCCTCCAGCACACACGAGCACGCACTGAAGCTAGGATGTGCTTCGTTTAAAAGTCTTAACCTGTGATAAAATATTAAAATGAGGAAAAAAGTTCAGCTCCTGGATTTTTTTAGATTCAACCTGACACAGCACACCAGGCCTATCGCCTTTTTTTGTATTTTATATTTGCCTATTTAAGTGTACATTCCTTTCGGTTTATAGAGAAGACACCCCGAGTCAGTCACGCGCCTCGCTAGGTGGTTTCAAGTTTTCTCCTAGGTGCCACCGGGAGCAGCGGCCGCTTCCACGCGGCTCCTTCCCAGCGTCCTGGTGGTTGGGGTCCATCCACGCGCCAGGCGGTCTGTGTGCACGTGGTAATAAACGCTTACCGTCCACACCCCGGCTCCGACTCGCTCGCTGTTGGCGGCTCCCGGCCGGGGAGGCCTCTTTTGGGGGAAGGGCCCACGGCAGTGGCGGCCGTGGGTGCGAGGCTGGGCTGACTCAGATGCGAGGGGGGACGGGCCGCTGAGCCGCGCAGCTCAGGCACTGCCGGCGGGGGGCCCAGGAGCCGCCCCCCAGGGCCTCCTCCGGGGAGACGGGCTCTGAGTGGCGCCTGGAACATCAGCAGGGCCGGGAGGAGGCACCAGCTTACCCTCCCCGCCGCGCAGAGGGGCGCCCCGTGACTCGGGCCCAGCAAGGCGGGCAGGGAAGGCCTCCGCCCTGCCCCACGAGTCTCCTGCAGCCCCCAGGGAGGAGCACAGGTCCCCGCCTCCGTGGCAGGAGTGAGGCCCCAGCCAGTGGGAAGGCTTTGGCGTCCTTTGACTATCACGCAGGCACCACGGCACAGTGTGCCCAGGCGCTGGCCCAGCCGTCCCCTGGGGGCCACGGGAGGAGGGCCCCCAGTCTGGCTCGTGACAGTGGGGCTGTTTTCTGGCCAGGCTCTGGACACATCGTCTCACCGAGTGCTCCCAGCGACCCTGGGACACAGGAATAGGGCTGTTCTGCCGGCTGGGAGGTGAGCGGCTTATCCCACACACAGCTCCATGAGCCGCTCTCCCGGGCTCCTCCTGCCTCCTGCTGTCCAAGAACCCTGTCGCCTCGGTGCCTCGGGGAGAGAGTCCTGGCAGGTGGCGACGGGGTGCTCCCCTCTTCTGGGCAGCTGCCTCTCGAGAGATTTGTGCCAGAACCCTGCCCTGGGCCCACCTTCGGCTCTGGGTGAGGCCCAGCCGTGACCGTCCCGTCGGCAGATAAGCTCGCTGGCGGACACGGAGAGCTCGCGAGGCTCAGCTGGGCTCTCTGGGGCTCCCCTGGGCCCAGGCCAGCGTGTGTGCACAAGGAGGGGCCGCCTGCCCAGGCTCAGAGCCGCATTGCCCTCCCACAGCCAGTCCAAGGGCCTCTTCCCCGGGCCACCTCAGTGGTCAGAACACCCGTGGACAGGGGTGCCTGGCACACGCGAGGCCACCCCCAGCCCTGAGCAGGAAGCCCTTGCGTAGCAACTGCCCTGTCTCAGGCACCTGAGACCTTCCTCCCCGCCCAGCTGGGCCTTCCTCCCAGCCCTCTCTCTCCCGGGCCAGCTAAGGCAGCCCCGCCATGCCCGCCCCTGGGCCGTGGTCCTCGGCCTCCCCAGCCTCACGGCTCCAAAGGGAGGCCGTCTTGGCCCGGCCGCTTTCTCTGGCAGGGAGGGCCTCGCCCAGGCATCCCTCCTGCTGCCCGCCTGCCTCTGGAAGACCAGGACCCACACCCCGACACAGCCCCCGGGCCCAGGGGCTGGCGCCAGCGATGCCTCCCCACCTCTCAGCTGGGCCATTAGCCCTCCGCACAGTCCGGCCGAGCCGCATCCCGCTTCGCAGAGACACCGAGGACACCAGCCAGCTTCCGTCAGAGCCCTAGCTCACTTGGGCAGTCACCCGTCGGTCCAGCCGCCTGTGCACCCGCCATCTGCCTGGCCTGTGGTACCTGTTCTCCTCAAGCCCCACGTCTGAGCTGGTGGGGGTGAGGGCCCCAACGTGCAGCAGGAGCTCGGCAGGCGCGGGGGTGGGGGTGGGGGGCAGGGTTGTGGCGGGAGCAGGGACGTGGCCCGAGGACCACGTGGATCTCATCTCTGCCCACACCCCCAAAACCGGCCACTCAATGACAGGGCCCCCGGGGAAGGCTGCCCCAGAGGGAGGAGCGTGGCCTCAGGCCCTGCTGGCCAGGAGCCGAGCCCGCTCCTGGGAAGCACCCTCTGTGGCCTTGAAAACATGCTGCGTTAATTTAGGGCATGGGCACGCCAGAGAAATCAGCTCCCTGGGCACAGGGCACCCAGCGCCGGGCCAGGCCTCGCGCGTGACGTCCTGAAAGGGAGGGCCCGGCCTGCGGTCACCAGTCCCCGTGCAGACCAAGCTTCTCCAGGCTGCCACCCGCGCCCGCTGTCTCCAGGCGTGGTCTCGGGACTCCAGGGGGACAAGAACAGCAGCCTAGGGTGCGGGAACTAAATGCAGCCAAACCAGTTCTGGGCACTGCACGCCCTGGGGACAGGTGACGGCCAGCCCTGCAGGTGGGCGGGGCGAGGCCGGGCAGCAGACAGAGAGCACAGGCCCTGCTCCCACCGGGCACTGAGGCGCGCGCAGCAGGGTCCGTGCTCTCGGGGCGCCGGCCGTCAGGCTCACAGGCCGTCCTTCGCCAGCTTGCACACCCGCTTCACCCTGGCGTAGGGCCCCAGGGAGTCCTCGGACACAAAGTCCCAGAGCACCTTCACCCACGAGTAGTGCTGGGGCAGGTGGTCGTAGTACTCGGGCGCGATCTTCCGCACCTGTGGAGAGGGCACATGGGTCAGAGGCCACGCACAGGCACGTGCACAGCCACAGGCGCACGTGCGCGCGGACACACGTGAGCACACGCGCAACCCTGTCATCTCCCAGGGTACCCGTGTCCGGGCCAGCCGGGCAGCAGGCCGCCCGGCGCTGCCCATAGGCGGAGGGGCCATTGGCCGGGGCCACCAAGAGGCGCTGAGGCCCCTGCCCCAGATGGGGGTGAGGAGGTAAAATGCCCACACCCTGAGTTTCTGATCCAGGAGCCTCGGGGTGGCCGAGTCCTGCTGAGCCAAGGTCACGCCCACGCGCCTCAGCCCGGCCCCTCTGACCTTGGCTCCCACCATACTCCCACCCCGTCGCCCTCCTGCCAGCCTCAGGACTTATTTCCCCCTCCAGCTCCCTGCCCCTCTCTGCACCTGACACCCTCAGCCCGCCTCCTCCAAGAAGTGCTCCAGCCTCAGCACCTACATGCACACCAACTGCAGGGGAGGCCTCCCCCTCCCCCCACAGAGGACACACCAGGTGCACAGGGCCTGCTTTATAACTGAAAAGGGGGGCCTAAGGGGGATGAGGTGACACGCACGGCAGGAACAGGGAGCCTTTGACTTTGCTTGGGAGAAGGAAAGGCTCACAGCTGACAGCAGCTGCTTCTGTGAGTGTCCTGGGTCAAGATTCTGGCTCTGCTGCTTCCTGAGTCAGGGACCCCTGCTCCCTGAGCCTCTCCCTTCGCGTCCATGAAATGGGCGTGATGGGCTTGAAATGCTGCGTAGGCCTGTGGTGAGGCTTCAGTGAGATGGTGCCCAGCACAGAGCAGGACCTCAGTACCATTGGCGGGGCGGGGGGGGGGGGGCCTACACAGCCAGGGTGGACACACAGGCTGTCAGACTCCAGAGTCACGTGGGCCACGGCACAAACACCTGCACACCCAGACCAGCGCTCACGTGCACTCCAGCACACCAGTGGGTGAACATGCACTCACAGACATGCACATATGGACAGGCACACCTAATCACGTGTAGGAATGCGGGCACACAGACGTACACACAGTCTCACACACTCAGACACCCTTCCCACGACCACAGTCTCCAACCCCCTGTGCGCGGTCACTTCTGCTCTAACCGACCAGTGCCAGACCAGAACAACAACAACTCCTCCCCCCTCCCCCCTCCCCCCTCCTCCTCCCCCTCCCCCCTCCTCCTCCCCCTCCCCCGTTCTCTTTTAGAAATTCTCCAACCCAGATCTCCCAAGACAGAGGTGCCAGCCCAGAGGCTTCCACTCCGAGGCAGCTCGGGCCAAGCCCCTTGGGTCACAAAGGGCAAGGCCCACCCTGTCCTCTCTGTGCCGTGAGGGGGCCCCTGGAGGGTCACAGGGCAGTGACAAGAAATGCGGAGGGACAGGGTCAGGAAGGCGAGGCGCTTCACTTGCAGTATCGTTACTGCTGCACCATTTACAGGAGAGAAAGCTGAGGCACAGAGAGGGCAAGCGGCTTGCCCCAGGACACACAGCCAGCCAGTGACTATCACAGCTGTGCTCAAACGGGTTTTCATTAAACCAAGAGGCCTGAACTGTAAAATGCCCCTTGAGCCCCTGCCCCGCCCCCCCGAATTCACCTTCCTATTCTCCAGCCAGGCACTCCGTGTGCCAGGTGGCCTTTCCTTCTCCCCTGGGGACCCCAAGTGAGCACGTAGCCATCCCGTGATCAGCATGAGAGAAAGGCCGGAGTGTGGCCCAGAGCCCTCCCCGCGTTCCCCCACCTCCCACTAAGGTGCCACTGCAGCCCCGCGACCACGGCCACGTACCAGGGGCAGGTTGCAGCCCGGGATGCTGGGGAAGTCGTGGTGTTCCATGTGGTAGCCCACGTTGAAGGTGATCCAGTTGAGGGGCCCGTAGTAGGAGTAGGTCTCGTGGCCCTTGAGGAACATGTAGTGCTCAGCCACGAAGTGGCCCGAGATGGGGTGCAGGCCCAGGCCCAGCAGGGAGCTGGCCAGCAGGTAGACCATGGGCTTGGGCCCCCAGAGGGTGAAGATGGTGGCGTTGGCCGCCAGCTGCGCCAGGGCGTTGAACACCTCCATGCGGGTCATGGCCTTGGGGTGCACGCAGAGCGGCCGCAGCGAGTAGAAGAAGGGCTGCAGCGCCAGCCAGAGCAGCTTGCGGGCCGGTGTGCAGAAGAGCCAGCCCTCGAGGCGCGTGGGCACGTCCACGTCCAGCCCGTCGCCGCCCAGGTAGCGGTGGTGGTCCACGTGGTACTTCTTGAAGGAGGAGGCGTAGGGCACACCCAAGGGCAGGTTGGCGAAGACGGCGAACCAGCGGTTGTGGGCGGGGTGGCCAGTGCCGAAGGCCGTGTTGTGCGAGATGTCGTGGATGGCCAGCGTCAGCGCGTGGTTCACGCAGCCCCCGAAGGCGTAGGCCCAGAAGAGCAGCCAGCGCCACGCCAGGCCTCGCACCAGCCAGCAGGCCAGCAGCTGCGCCAGCACCAGCCCCAGCACCAGCCACTTGAGGTGAGGGTCCGGCCGCATCAGGGCCTTGATGGCCGGGTACTTGGCTGCAGGGAGGACGGGAGAGAAGGTGAGGGGGTGCTGGCCGCGTGGGTCCAGATGCGTGCTTCCCCTCCCCCCTCCTTCAATCTTTCCTGCCATCTTCCCCGTCTTTCCCTCCACCATCCATCAAGCCCCCAGGCAGTGCTCTGAGATCCGGCACTGCGGCTCTGGGCCTAGAAGCAGCCTCGCCTGTGCTCGTGCCGAGGGAGGCAGGCAGACCTGTCTCCCCCCACCACCCAGGGGGCTCTGGGGAGACTCCCCAGGGTGGGGGTCTTTGTCACCAGCCTACACAAAGAGCAGGCGTCAGCATGGGCCACAGAAACGTAATTCCCGCCATCAAAACAGATGCCGGGAGCCACAGGTTCAGCGCACGCGGTGCTGTGTACGGCTGCTTGGTTGCTGTGGGCTTCCAGGGAGCCCGAGAGCCACAAGCAGACTCTTCGGGGGGCGGGGGGGGGCCCTGGGAGGGGGCAGGGTGGCTGGGAGAGGGGAAGCTGGAGGGCTCTGGCTTTGTCTCGGTGTTTCTGTTCGTAAAACAAACAAGATCTGAAGGAAATATGATAAAATGTTGAATACACTTATTTTGGGTGGTGGGTGTTTGTTATAGTATCTTTTGTACTTTTCTGTATTTTGTTTTACAGAAAAGGAAAAAACAATGGCAGTGGGAGCTGCCCAAGCAGGGAGGGCCTTCTCAGCCGAGGAGGCAGCCGGAAGAGAACAGGGTGGGGTGGGGGCCTTGGGGCAAGAGAGCGGTGCCTTCTAGAAACCTCTGCTTGTGGGAGGGGGCTGGCAGGCTTAAGGCTGGTGAAGCAGCTGGTGCTGTATCCAGGGGCACGGAGGGACAGGGCCGGGGGGCATCACATGCTCAAGGGGACAGTCAACCCTCCCACGCCAGGTCTGCTGTGTCCCTTGGTTCCCTGGCAGAGGAGACAGGCCCTCAGGTGGAACCAGCGTCCTGACGCACAGATTGGGATCCAGGCCGGCGAGGGCGGGGCTCGTCCCAGGCACCCTTAGGACAGTCAGTACCCGTCTCCAGTGCCTTCAGTGCCCGCCCCTCCTACCCATCCAGCAGCTGGGTGGCCTCAGGCTGGCCTGTGAAGAGGGTGTCCAGGGCTGCAGCAGAGGCTGGGCCCCAAATGGAATTGGCCAGGCCAAGGTTGAATCCTGGCCTACGCTTCCCTCCTAGTGACCCAGGAAGTCGCTGCCCTTTAGTGCTCAGAATGGAAGTGTGTGACAGGGCTGCCTTCTTCCTCCCAGACCAGAGAACTTTCTGTCAGAGCCCCCCAGCAATGGAACAGGCTGCCTCACAGGTGGTGAGCTGCCTGTCCCTGGGGGTATGCAAGGAGAAACACAACAAGGACTTCTGCCCCAGAGGGGAGACTCAGGCTCAGAGTCTTCCTGCCCAAGCTATGGTGGTGCCACAAGCCCATCTCGAGGTCAGTCTTGATCCTGCTGTGTGGCCATGGTGCATTCCCACCCTCTCTGGGCCTCTGTGTCCCAGTGTGACACAGTGTGGGCAGGATGTGCCTCACGGGGTATGTGTTCCACATACCGGTCCTGGAGCCTGATGGTGGGACAGCCCGCGTCTGCTGGAGATGTCGGGGCGGGGGCGGGGGGCGGTAGTCGGGGTTCCCACATCCTAGAACCGCTGCCCAGGAAGCCCACAGAATCCCCCAGGCAGCACTGACACCCCTGCTATCTACACACCAGCACTCCCACCGAGCCTCCACCTCGTCTGGCAGCTACGGTGGTTTTGGCTCCGACCAACTGAGCAGTGGCGCTATACAGCCCTCAGGACAGCCTGCCAGGGGAGGCGGCCGAACCTCACACCCCTACCCCCGGCTCCCATTCCAGCCTCCTTCCCCCTGCTGCTGGGGCCACCCCCCAGGCTTCCAAGCTCGGCAAGACTGCCTGGGCCCTTTGATCCTGGGAGCTTTCCCCGAAGCTGCCAAGGACACCCCCAATCAGGCCCCGAAGGATGGTGGTCACAGCACAAGCGTCAAAGCAGAACTGAGGAAAGAGCAAGCGAGCCCAGGCCTGGCAATAAACCACAGCCCTGCTTAAGAGGGGCCCAGGGGGCCACAGCATCTCCCGGGGGGTGGAAGGGAGCAGCGTTCAGAAAGCGTTCAAATTCCAGCTCTGGATACGGGTTTAGTAACAAGAATATATAAAGATATCCTACAACCCAAAAACAAAAAGACAAACAACCCAACAAAAAATGAGCAAAGGACTTGAATAGATATTTCTCCCAAGATGTGCACCTGTTTCTCTAAGCACATGAAAAGGTGCTCAGCAGCAGCAGTCGCAGGGATGCAGCCAGCCCGACGGTGAGATCCCACCGCAGAGCCGCTAACGGCCAAACGCAAAAAACGGAAGATAGCAAGTGCTGACGAGGCTGCAGAGAAATGGGGGCCCTTGTTTGTATGCTGCTGGTAAGAATGGAAAACGGCGCAGCCACTGTGGAAAACAATTGGGCGGTTCCTCAAAAAGTTAAACATGGAATTACCATAAGACCCAGCAATTCCACTGCTAAATATATACCCCACAGAATTTAAATGAGGGACACAGACAGAAACGTGCATATCCATGTTCACAGAACTATTCACAATAGCCAGAAGGTGGAAACAACCCAAGTATCTGTTAACTGATGAGTAGTTAAACAAAATATGGTCTCTCTACACAATGGAATATTATTCAGCCTTAGGAAGGAATGAAACTTCCAGTTACAAAATAAGTAGGACATGGGGATGTAATGTCTAGAATGGTGACTGTAGTTATTAATACCGTGTTGCATATTTTAAAGTTGTTAGGAAAGTAGATCTTGAAAGTTCTCATCAAGAACTTCTCATCCAAATAAAGAGGGAGACATAGAGAATGGACTTGAGGACTTGGGGTGGGAGCGGGAAGCTGGGGCGAAGTGAGAGTAGCATCGACATATATACACTACCGAATGTAAACTAGGTGGCTGGTGGGAAGCAGCCGCATAGCACAGGGGGATCGGCTCGGTGCTTTGCGATGACCTAGAGGGGTGGGATAGGGAGGGTGGGAGGGAGGCTCAAAGGGAGGGGATATGGGGACACGTGTAAGCATATGGCTGATTCAGTTGTGCAAGAAAAACTAACACAGTATTGTGAAGCAATTATACTCCAATAAAGGTCTATTAAAAAAAAAGAACTTGTCATCCAAGAACTCATCAAGAAAAAAAATATTTGTAACTGTGTATAGTGACTTGTTGGGGTCATTTCACAGGATACCATACCAAGTCACTATGTTGGTGGGGGAGGGATAAATTAGGGATTAAAATATACACACTACTGGGACTTCCCTGGTGGTCCAGTGGTTAAGACTCCATGCTCCCAATGCAGGGGGCCTGGGTTGGATCCCTGGTCAGGGAACTAGATCCCGCACGCTGCAACTGAGAGCCCGCATCCCGCAACTAAAGATCCCGCATGCCGCGATTAAGACCTGGCACAGCCAAATAAGTAAATATTTTTAAAAATATACGTACACAGGGCTTCCCTGGTGGCGCAGTGGTTGAGAATCTGCCTGCTAATGCAGGGGACACGGGTTCGAGCCCTGGTCTGGGAAGATCCCACATGCCGCGGAGCAACTGGGCCCGTGAGCCACAACTACTGAGCCTGCGCGTCTGGAGCCTGTGCTCCTCAACAAGAGAAGCCGCGATAGTGAGAGGCCCGCGCACCGTGATGAAGAGTGGCCACTGCTTGCCACAACTAGAGAAAGCCCTCGCACAGAAACGAAGACCCAACACAGCAAAAATAAATAAATAAACTCCTACCCCCAACATCTTCTTTAAAATATATACATATATATATATATATATATATATATGCACAGTACTATACATAAAATAGATAACCAACAAGGACCTACTGTATAGTACAGGGAACTCTACTCAATATCTTGTAATAACCTATAATGGAAGAGAATGCAGAAAAATTATATATATATATTTTTTTATATATATGTATGTATAACTGAATCACTTTGCTGTACACCTGAAACCAACACAACATTGTAAATCAACTATATTTCAATAAAATTTTTTTTTAAATCATTATGTTGTACACCTGAAGCTAATATAATGCTATAGGTCAATTATGCCTCAATTTTAAAAGCCCTTCTATTGAATTCGCTGCTTCTCTGTCACAGCGCCGGCTCCCTCAATCCTGCTCCCGGGAACTGACTCCCAAATAAACCAGCAGCACCTCCGCCGCCCAAAACACAGGCATGAAGGACTACCGCGGGCTGCGTACAACACGGATGAACCTTGAAGACATGATGCCGAGTGAAAGAAGCCAGTCAGGAAAGGCCACGTACCGTACGATTCCACTTACGTGAAATATCTAGAACAGGCAAGTTCACAGAACCAGAAAGCAGAGGTTTCCAGGGCTGGGGGGTGGGGGGAATGGACAGTGACTGGTAATGGTGTAGAATTTCTGTTTGGAGTCATGAAAAAGTTTTGGAAATAGTAGTGATGGCTACACCACACCGTGAAAGTCATGAATGTCCCCAAATCCCATGCTTCACACACGGTTAAAATGGCAAATTCTATGTTATCCTTTACCACAATTTTGTTTTTTAAGTTTAAAAAAAAAAAATCCGGGGCTTCCCTGGTGGCGCAGTGGTTGAGAGTCTGCCTGCCAGTGCAGGGGACGCGGGTTTGTGCCCCGGTCCGGGAAGCTCCCACATGCCGCGGAGCGGCTGGGCCCGTGAGACATGGCCGCTGAGCCTGCGCGTCCAGAGCCTGTGCTCCGCAACAGGAGAGGCCCGCGTACTGCAAAAAAAAAAAAAAAAAAAAAATCCCAGCTCCGAGCAGGTTACGTCAGCTCCAAGGCTCGTTTCTGAACCATAAACAGGTCACTGGGAGGATGACTAGATAAGGCACGGAAAGCTCAGGCTGACTGGCCGGGAGCAGACGCCCAGGTGAATCTGCGCTTTATGACGACCACCCAACAAAGTGCACCTGAAGGCCGGCGGCCAGGATGCTGCCCGAAGACGGGCATGCTGGGGACAGCAGTGGTGGGATTAGGCTGCATAGCGCTCTCCTCCCGGGCCTGCCCACATGGCCCAGCGGCGGCCGAGTGGGCTGTCCCTGCGTTGCGTGTGGGAAGCGACTTGGCTGTCCCAGAAAGGCCAGAGGCCCAGAAGGGTACTCGCTGCCCCCGGCAGGTGGAGGAAGATGCAGGGAAGGGGATGCCAAGGCCCCGCCGCCTGGAACCAGCTCAAGGTGGAGGGAGAGACTGGCAACTGGGGTGGGCAGAACAGGGGCCCCCCAAACGCGTCCAGGTCCTACTCCCCTCACTGTGAATCGGTCAGCTTCTGAGGGACCCTGGAAGTCAGGCTGCACCCAGGGTGCTGGTCTGCGGACCTCACAACAGCAAGGAGAGCCTGGAGTATCCCGGTGGCACAGCGTCATCCCAGGCTCGGGACAGTGGGAAAGGGAGCAGGAGAGGAGGTCTGGGGATGTGCAAGGTCTCCACCGGCCTCGCCAGCTGTGAAGATCGAGGGGCACAGGCGGCTCCAGAAGCTGGAAGGGCCAGGAAACAGATTCCCCCCTGGAGCCTCCAGAAGAAACTTCACCCAGTGGGACCCGGGTCAGAGTTCTGACCTCCAGAACCGTAAGATAAGCGCGTTGTCTGTGGTCATTTGTCTCTGCAGCTCTAGGAAACACACAGCAACTGGACGGGGGATGAGGAAACCCCGAGGCTCTGACAGCCCAGCTGACCTCACTGCCCCATCCCTGCACTGGCCTGGCGCTGGGCGCAGCGGCAGCTCACATTCGACCCTGCCCCTCAAGGGCACCACTGCCTGCCAGCCTCAGCTGAGGTGGACCAGCCAGCATGACGTTCGCCCAGCATCACCCCGCCAGACGGGGCAAAGGAGACGAAAGGGCCCCAACCGGGGGGGTTGGCCCCACTCGGGAGGGGGGGGGGCAAGCCTCATCCCAGCTTGTTCCTGCCGCCAAAGGGGGTCAGAGTGAGCGGGCACATTTCAGAAGGCGGGCCTCAGTGGTGCCCAGGAAGCTGCGTGATTCCACTGTGGGGCTGAGAGGCCTGAGGGGGTGGTGATCCAGCAGCCGCAGTGAGGTGGAGCAGGGGAGGACAGAAGTGTCTTCACGAAGGCCAGGGCAAGAAGGATGCGCCTGCAGCCCAGCCTTCAGGAATGTTCTCGCCCAGTGCCCAGGAAATCACGTGCAAAGTTCCCGAACATTTGCATACCTGAATGTCAGGTTGGAACCACAGGCCACAGGGCTCCATCAGCCTCCCGCCCACCAGAGGTGGCCTCTGGACGCCAGCCTCCAGGGGTCCGGGCCCTCGCCCGCCCAGGCACACCTGGGAGCTCAGCCAGGCAGCCAGAGGCCACCAGCCTCCACAGGGCAGGTCTCTCCATCTTCCCCTTGGAAGGAGGCCAGGCCTGGGGCAGGCCACACCTGCAGCAGGTGAGCACAGACTGGCAAGCCAGCAGGGACAAGCACCCCAGCTCAGGGATCCAGGCCAGCAAACAGGCCACTTCCGTACCCCTCAGAGGCAAGGGCAGTGACAGAGCCCAGCAGCTGTGACCTTGGACGGTGGGCCTCTGGTGCCCCGTCTGTCATACAAGGCCAGTAAGTCATGCGTGAGTGGAAGCAAAGGAGAACATCCTTGGGTGTCCCTTCCCTGCCTGGCCTGGCGCCCCTTCCTCCTTTCCTGACAGTTTCCCAGGGACTCAGCTGCCCTCAGCTCGGGTGCGGCCTCAACACAGCCTGGGGTGCCTGGTCCCCAGCCCCTCACCCCGGCCGACTGGGTAGGCCACAGCACTGCCCCAGCCTAGGTCTCCACATCTGGGAAATGGGGGTGACACCCCGACCTGCCCATCCAGGCTCTGGTGAGGCTGGGATGACAGCTCTGAGCCCTGGGAGCCGTTACTACTGTTGTTATTAAATACAGTTTTCTGATCTGAGAGTAAAAAACATCCCATCTCTGACCTTTGGGGCTGTGGGCTGCTCTTGGAGGTGATCTGGCCCCAGGCTTGCTTTAACCTATGAGCAAAGGCCCCATGCTCCCCGGCCACGATAGTCACTGGGCCCAGCCACCCTACTGGAAGCAACGGAAAAAGGCGGCCCACGCACAAACCGGATGCTGGGCAGCTCAGGGGCGATCCCGAGAAGGGGCCAAACACGTGAGCTCCAGACCACCTCCACCCTGCCCGGAGGCCCTGTCCAGACCACAGTGCAGGCAGGAGGAGCCCCAGCAAGCCAGGTGACTCAAAACTGGGGGCTCAGGGGCTTCCCTGGTGGCGCAATGGTTGAGAGTCCGCCTGCCGATGCAGGGGACACAGGTTCGTGCCCCGGTCCGGGAGGATCCCACATGCCGTGGAGCGGCTGGGCCCGTGAGCCATGGCCGCTGAGCCTGCGCATCCGGAGCCTGTGCTCCGCAACGGGAGAGGACACAACAGTGAGAGGCCCGCGTACCGCAAAAAAAAAATAATAAATTTTTTTTTAAAAAGTGGGGGCTCAGAGACAGTGGCCAGGGGGCTAGGAGCCCAGCGGATTCCAGGGGTGACACGGCTCGGAGACCTCGCTGAACACCCCTGGCCTTCGGCGGAGACCCCAGGAAGGCCCATCTAAGGAGTGGGGCCCCTCCGGACCCACCCGAGCCGCGCCGGCGAGCAGGGTCAGGCTGGTTCACTAGCTCATCTACCGCCTGCTGGACGGAGATCCATCTTCGCTCAAACGAAACAGCAAACATCGAACCTTTTCACTTCCAGGGCTTCTGGGTCCCTAGGAGGTGGGAGGCCTAGAGGCCTCCCTGAGAAGATGCTCTGGGGCCCTCCAGCCAGGCGGGCCTAATGAGGTCACTGGGTGCAGTCGGGTTTGGGATAAATGGAGCCGTGGGCTTGGGGGTGCCCAGCTGCCGGGGGGTCAAGGAGGGTCATGGCAAGGAAGGCCGGACAGGCACCTGCTGGACTTAGCAAGGCCCTGGGGGCCCCAGCAAGAACCGTGTCAGCAGGAGGCGAGGTGAGAAGGTGAGGCCAAGCGCAGGCCTGGGGAGGGAGGCCTGGCTCGGGGGGTGAGATGGGAGAGATTGGGGCCAGCGGATGGCAGAAGGAGAGGACAGAGATGCGGGGCGGGGGTCACGGAGAAGGCCAGGGGGTGCTGGCCTGACAGAGGGGCGCCTCTTCTGGGGCTCAGGGGTGAGGCTGGGTAGGGGAAAGCTGCTGGCTTCATGTTCTCTGGGCCCCAGGAGAGGTGGGATGCCCAGGAGGAGGGCGAGAGTGCCCTGGCAGCCCCACGAGGAGTCCTCCGGGCCTGGCTGGACACCCAAACCTGGCCCAGCCTGACCAGGCTCTGCCCCCCCTGGGGGATCTCAGCTGATGTCGGGGGGGGGAAACCTGCTCGCTCAGGCCTCCAGCACAGAGCACCAGAGAAGCTGGGTTAGGACACTCACGCCTCAAGGGCTCTCTGCTCCAGTGGGGCAGCCTGGAGCCCGCATGGACAGCCACATGGAACCAGAGACAAACAGACCCATGCAAATGGCCTTCCAGCAGCAGCCTGGGCGGGGCCCAAGGCAAGCTGCCCACGAAAACAACCATTGCTAGAAGCCACACTGTCCAGGCATGACACAGAAAGGAGGGGCAGAGGCCCAGGGAAGGGTCTGACAAGGCAGGGCGAGGCCGACAGAGCCAAGACTTGACCTCAGGACCCCCCGCCTTCAGGCCCGTGGACGTGGCCGGAGCCCGGGTGTGGACGTGGTGCTCAGCAGGTGAAACGTGCCCGGCGTCTGACACACTTCCTCGTGCAGCCCTCACCACCCTGCCCGGGAGGGGACCGTCCCCCCGTCTTAGAGATGAGCATGCAAAGCTTCCACCACACGGAGAAACGACCTAATTCTCCACTGGCTCCTCCAGAGTCCACAGGGATTCCTCAGCCCCGAGAGCAGCTGTTTCCTGGAGCTGGGCTACATCGTCAGGGCAGAGCGCCCAGAGAAAATCCTGGGTCCCAGTTCAAGAGAGCCTCACTGCAGCCTGGCTCAGTCCAACTGCTGCGTGCCCTTGGGCCAGCCCCTGTCCCTCTCTGGGCCAGCTTCCTCACTCTCCGTCCCTAAGGCACCCACTCGGACAGCTCTGGGCTGTGAGGGCCTGGAGGTGGGGCCTTCCCCGGGGCACATGGGCCTCGGGGGGACAACGGAGAGGAGGCCGCAGGCCCCGAGGTGTTGGGGAGCTTGGCTCCAGCAGCTGTGAACATTTCCGTGCATTACATATATTTACATACGTGGCGAACTTGTTCACGAGGACCCAGAGGGCTCAGCAGAGGAGCCTGCCTGAAGGGAAGCAGCCTGACCCCACTGCCCTACGCTGACCCCACAGAACAGTCTCCCCGTGGACACCAGGTTATTCCCAGAAGATTCCTGACAAATCCTGCTGTGCCAGGCGTGGTGGGGAGGAAACGGCAGAAACAGGCAGTCCGGCGGGGGCGCTGCCGGGCCCTCGCCCTCCGCAGGGAGCGAGCGTCCCCACGCAGCCCCTGCTAACCGGCGGCGATAAGGTCCCTTCTCATTGGCCTCCTCCAGGGCTCCCAGGAGCACATGGGGCTTCTCCCCACTCTGGGTCCTCCACGTACCCGGGCCGGGCACCATCTAGGGCTAGATGCCCTGACTGCTTCCCCAGGGAGGTCAAGTGACATCGCAGGACAGTCCCGCTGGCTCCAGGGGGCCTTGTCACCGCCTTTCACCACCAAGCGCTCTTCAGCCTGAACATTCCATCGTGTCGGTCAGCTCGCTGTGCCCACCTGCCTCCAGCGCCTGTCTGACCCTGTCCCGCCACAAGCCACCCCGTGCGGAGCACCTTCCCTCTCCCCCCAGCGGCTGAGCACCTGTCCTCTGACAGCATCTCCAGCAAAGGCACCCAAGCCCTCTTCATCCCCTCCTTCCTAAACGGCTCCCCCGCAGCTCTGGCCCCAGTGCTTCCTAAGCCGCCTTGTTCTGCCCCATCTCGCCCCCTCCTTTCCGGTTTGGGAGCCCAAAGGCAAGCCTAAGCCTGGCTGGTCAGTGTGGGCGGTGCTCTGGGGGAACCGGGGAAGCGGCCCAAAGTGCCTTCAGGAATCACTGACCCACCTCCCGCCAAACCTGCTCTTGATTCCGGACAAATATTTGCCGAAGGTCTGGGCCGAGCCGGCCCCAGGCCCCAGAGGCGGGAGGGGCTCGCAGGCTCAGCGGGGGTGGGAGGCACACGTGCGGGGCACAGTGGTGTGTCCCGACTAGGACGTGCTTAGGACACACACACTGAGTCCCGTGACACTCGAGCCGAAACTCGAGGGACGAGGAGTGGCTCTAAGGATACAGGGCGGGCTGCCGAGTGGCTGCAAGGGGTCCTAGGGACCTCTGGGGTGAGGGAAAGGCTCCAAAACTAGACTGTGTAACTTTACTAAAAAATCACTGCACTGTGCCTTTAAAATGAGTGAATTTTATGGCATGTAAATCACTTCATAAAAGCTGGTACGAGTGAAAGAATGTGGATTAGAAGCAGGCCAGGTGAAGGCACAGCACACACATCAGTACAGAGGCAGAAAGAAGGAGAGGAAGGGGCCACGTGAGCTGGTGACTGCCCGTGGGTCACGTGCCAGGGAGGACAGGAGGGGGGACAGGCTCTCTTCAGGTCCCGCGTGGAGAAGAGGGTGGAACAGAGGCGCAGGCCGGAGTTACCAAGTTACAGCCCTGTCCTAACCCTAACCAGGCTGGGTGACCTTTGGGCAAGGGGCCTAACTTCCCAGGGTCCTGCCCTGCATTAAAAAAGATGCAAATGTCTGTAAAGCAAAAAAAAAAAAAAAAAAAAAAAAAAAGGAGTCGGGGGGAGAAACGAAACGAATGAAAAAAATGTTAGGACTTCCCTGGCGGTCCAGTGGTTAAGACTCCACGCTTCCAATGCAGGGGTGCGGGTTCAATCCCTGGTCAGGGAACTAAGTTTCCACATGATGTGCGGTGTGCACCCTGCCTCAAAAAATAAAAAAAGTTCCAAGGGAAAAGACAAGGGACAGACATGGGAAGATTCTCGTTACATGTGGCAAAAGCAGGGCCACCACAAGTCATGTGTAAAAGACTCCTACGGATCCAGGAAAAGGGCTCCTCAGATAGAAAAAGGACATGAGTCGAAAATTCACATAAGGAGAAAGACAGTGAAATCATGGAAGAAACACTCAGCCTCACTAATCAGCTCAGAAATGCCAATTAAAACGGGATGTCTCAGGACCTTCCTGGTGGTCCAGTGCCTGGGACTCTGCGCTCCCAATGCAGGGGGCCGACGTTCAATCCCCGGTCAGGGAACTAGATCCCAGAGGCCGCAACTAAGAGGTCACATGCCACAACTAAAGATCCAACGTGTCCGCAACTAAAAAGATCCAGTGTGCGGCAACTAAAGATCCTGCGTGCCAACTAAGACCCAGCAAACCAAATAAATAAATAGAGAGAGAGAGAGAGAGATTAGAGGGGAAGAAAAAACGGGATGTCTCCCTGCTCTCCAGCTGGCAAGGATTAAACCGCGTGCTCTGAGCTGTGGCTGACAGGTCCCTGGCACCTCTGGACGGAGGGAAACCCTGCGACGGTCGTGGCAGGTTGGACTAGAGTTGCTCAAGCTTTGGTAGGTGCCTACCGCCTCACTCAGCCTCGCTGGGAAGGGCACTGGTGGAGGTGGGCCCGGCCCTGCCCTTGGGAAGCTCAGAGTTGAGTGGGAGAGTCAGACAAAGCTATCACCCCACAAATCAATGTAGAATTACAGATGGGAGCAAAGCTCACAAGGTAACAGTGCACAGCACCCTACGGAAGGATAGGGAAGGAATAGCTGGGCGGCGGAGACGGGGGTAGACTGTGCTGTGGGCAACCAGCCTATGCCTGCCGCTGTCAAGTGCCCAAATATACCGCCCTCTCCCCAACTCAGTGGGCAGCGATGCACGTTGGTAGTTTGAAATGGGCCATGATGGAAATAGCTACAAAAATTGGCAAATGCCAATTTGCGAATCAGGGTCTTTTGTTCCCTCCAGAGATTCAGTTGATTATTTAACATTTCCCAGCATACGGCGTGTGAGGGCACGCGCTGTTAGACAGTGTTTCTGAGAAAGGGACATTTAGGCTGAGACCTGAAGGATGCATAGGAGCTCCGTAGACGAAGAGTAGGGAAAAAGAATTCAAGCAGAGGAAACAGCATTTGCAAAAGCCAGGAAGTAGGAAATGGGCAGCTGGGGGGTATATTCCACCAAGTGGCTAGAGAGCAGACAGTAAGGAGAAAGGGCAGGGGCCAGAGCATGGGGGTGCCAGTACGCAGAGCAGAGATGAGATTCTAGGAAGGGAAGCCCTCGGAGGACTCAAGCCAGGGAGGACACAGTCAGCTCGGATAGGGTCCTGGAGGGACTCCCTGGTGGTCCAGTGGGTAAGACGCCATGCTCCCAATTCAGGGGCCTGGGTTCAATCCCCGGTCAGGGTGCTAGGTCCCACATGCCGCAACTGAGACCCAGATAAATAAATATTTTTTTAAAAAATAGGGTCCCAGGGATCACCTATTGTCTGTGCTGCTGTGTGCCCATGCACCCAGCACCCCTCCCTCCCCACCCAACTTAGGATCACAGCACCCCTTTCTCGGAGAGCTGCAACTCTCTGACGTCACAATGTGATACTGTGCGGTTTGCCCATCACAGCCCCCCGCCCACTGGCCAATCAGAGGACTCACAGCTCTGGCCAGAGATGAGCTGGCTCAAGGGGAGGACGGGCTACTCAGGGCAGAAGGGGAGAGAGGCACCTCTCTCTCTTCTGTGGGAATCTCAGAGCTGGGTGGACACAGGCTGCAGCCCGCCTGGAGGACAAGGAGAAGGCTGACGGCAGCAAGGACAGGGGCGGGAGAGAATGGCCGTGTGGCCGCCCGGCCGGCCCTCCACCCCTGGCTCCAGCATCTCTGTGGTTGGGTGAAGAGCCTCCACGAATGCACATACATGGTAAAACACAAAAAACAAAAACTCACAAAGCTATTTGTTTTTGAAAAGACAAATTCAAACCCTGCTTCTTATTCCGCTGGGCACACCTGGCTTGGACTCTGGTCTCCAATGTGACCAGAGTCTCGCCGGCTCCGTTCCTGCCCTCACAGCACAGGGAGCCTCAGCCCTGGCCTGCAAGGCACGCCCCCATCCAGGCGGGATCTGGAGACGGACCTTGGTCCTGCGCGAAGAGCACGGCAACCAGCTCTAGGCGAGGCCTTCCTGGGTTCTGACTTCAAGATTAGGATCCTTGAGCATCCAGTGGCCCCCCAAGGAGCTTGGTGTGGGCCACAGCGGCCAGCTGGCTGGGACTGGAGCACATCCCTGCCTGAACACCAACTTGGCCTCTGTGGCCACTGAGCTGTGTGGCCCTAGGCAAGTCACTTCCGCTCTCTGAGCCCCACTCTGGGGCCTCCTCTGTAAAGAGAGGCTGACAGTGACACATAGGATTTCCCTCAGGCTGGGAACAGCACAAGCTTCAGGAAAACAGAGATGGAAAGGCATTCCCTGTCCTTGGGGAAAACATGGGCCTTTCTGCAAGAGGTAATAATTATCATCGCAGCTAAACGTTTTGTTGAGTGCTGGGCTGAGCATGAACACCACCTCATTTAATCTGCACAATAGGGACTTCCGTGGTGGCACAGTGTTTAAGACTCTGCGCTCCCGGTGCAGGGGGCCCAGCTTCCATCCCTGGTTGGGGAGCTAGATCCCACATGCATGCCGCAACTAAGAGTTTGCATGCCACAGCTAAGGAGCCAACCAGCCACAACTAAGACCTGTCGCAACCAAATAAATAAATACATTTTTTTAAATAAATAAAAATGATATTTTAAAAAAAATCTGCACAACAACTCCATAAAGAAAGTGCTACAATTCACCCCTTTTAACTCAATCAAACCTCAGTTTCCTCATCTGCTTATCGACTTGCCCAGGGTCACATGACTAATGAGTGGGTGTTGTCCTTGCCAGGAGATCAGCTCACAGCCAAGGTCTAGAGCCACATAACGTGCCCCAGAGAGATAAGGACCCGATGGGCTGGAGCAGTGGAGGGGAATCCGCCTGAAGCACCCTCCTCTGGCCCGGGCTCGGTGGGGGGTGGGGGGGGGTAATTCCTACAGGAGGGAGAACTGAGCGAGCGGGGCAGAGTAGCAAGGAAGGTCCCCCAGGCGGAGGAACAGCGTGCGCAAATGCCTGAGAGGGAGGGGGAATGGCACATTCCAAGTTCGTTAGCTCAAAACTGGATGCGTGGGGAGGAATCCACAGCACACACTGCACAGGGGGAATTTGCAAAGCTCCCTGGAGAGTCAGCCCTTGAGAACCTGTGCTATCCCCACCCTGGCCCAAGTCACCTCCCTCTCCTCCAAGTCTTCCAGGCTTCCCAGCCACCCTGTCCAGGATGCTTCCTGGATTGGTTCCAGGGTCCGTGGCTTCCATCTTGAGAGACAGATCATTCCCCATGTCCTGGCGTGCTGGGTACCACAGTGAGCACCTTCTCACCCAAGCTCTCCTTTTATCCTCATACCCACTCCTCCAGAAAGGATGATGGTGCCCATTATGCAGATTGGGAAAGTAAGTCTGCAACCCAGAGTGTCTGGATCCCTCCAGGCAGCTCTGTGGGCCAGGATACATCCCTCCCACAGCCTTCTCCACCTGGGGCCAGGTGCCCCGTGAGTCCTGTAAGGGGGAGGTGGGGGACAGCCAGGGGAGGGGACGGAAACACAGCCCTGCCTTGAAACTGCTGAGAGACAGCAGCCACGATGCCTGTGCTCCGTGGGGGAGGGAGGACCAGATGATCACCAAGTGCCCTCTGAGCCACCTGCAGGAAGTTCGCAGGCGTAAATAGTGCTGGGTTACTGCTCACCTCACAGGAGAAAACCACAGACGTTACAGACCCACCCAGGGGTCTCTAGGCCCTGAACCCCCAGCAACAGCAGGGCACGGTCATACACTAACCACTCAGTGCATCCGGTGTCTGAAAGGTAACAGGACAGATATTTCCCTAGTCTTGGGGTGGGGCAGGAAGACACCAAAGGGAAAATGCTAAAGAGAAAAAAGCCAACCTATTCAAATGCATTTAAAAAAAAAAAAAAGCTTTTGTGACTATAAAGGGGAAAAGATTTGCAACGTATAAGACAAAGGGTTAAAAGCCTCTATACAAAGAGAGCTCTAACACCAACAAGCAAAAGACGAAGCCAAGAGAAAAAAAATTTTTAAATGGCCAATTACACGTTGAAACCAATCATCAAATTAAAAATTTAACCCACAATGAAATAGTATTGTTTTGTCAATCTGCTTGGTAAAGATTAAAAACGTTTGCCAAGCCCAGGTGTAGGCGAGGGTGTGGTGAAATGGCGACGGACTCTGGGGCAGGGGAGCGCGTTCACCCTGCTGCAAGCTGGCCCGGCACTGCAAAGGCCATTTGGCGGCACCTAGTAAAAGCTGTTCTGGAGGTGCGAGCCCTTTAACCCCTAATTGCGGGTAAAGGACTGTACATCCTGGGTCTTCCTGAGAGACGGATGGAGCCCATCAGGATGGGTGAATCCAAAGGATGGGCGACCACGTAGGTAAAAATGACCTCCCGGGACACTGAACGACAGAGAGGGGGGCCACCGTGTATTAGGCTATAAAATAAAAGGACAGACTCTTTGGTACAGTCTGTTTTTTAAAAACTTGTCTCTCTGGTTCAGCGTTTGTTTCCTTCGAGGCGCTCATTCTGCCCTAAACTCCGGGATTGGGGGTGGGCTTGGCGACTCCTCCGGCTGGGCCGCCGGGACCCCGGCGCTCAGCGCACATAGGAGCCCGGGATGCGGCGGAGGACAGGTGGCTGCGGAGCTGCCTTCGAAGGCGGGGGCGGTGCATCCCGTACAAAGACAGTCCCTGGGGCCGAGCTCTGCGCTGCGACCTCTCCCCAGAGCTCGAGCCCTGGTCCCGGCCCTGGGAGTGGTTCGCGTCCCACAGCCAGGATGGAGCAGCTGAAACGCGCTCCCCTGACGCGCGGAGCGCGTGTCTTAGAGCCCAGGACAGAGGCAGAGACGCAAGGGGAGTTCCAGGCCGGAGCTGGGGACCCTCAGGAACCCCGAGCCGGGGACGCTGAGGGAGGAGGAGTGGCGCTCCTACCCTCTCTGGAGCAGAGGTAGGGGAGGGCCTGCTGGGCATCCGGGCCTCAGGAGCGACCCCTGGGCTCGGGCTGTCCCGGGACACCAGACGGCCCCAGGGCTGTCCCCACCTGGGGCCCGAGCTCACCGAGCATCTCCTTGCGCCGCTGCGTGTGCGGCTGGTCCGTGTAGACCCACTCGAAGTCGCTGCGGCCCGCGCTGTTGCCCATGGTGGCGCCGGGAGCGCGGCTCAGGGCTGGGCTCCCCTCCACCTGTCTCCCTGCTCTGCGCGAGGACCAGTTCGGGCTCGGGGCGGGGCCTCCGGGGGCGGGGCCTCCGGGGGCGGGGCCGGGAGCGCCTCTGCCACCAGACCTGGGCGCGGTCGTGTCGGGGCAGAGGCGGGTCCCCGGGGCTCTCGGAGCCTCAGTTACCTCGGTTGGAAAATGAGACTGTTAGGACGCAACCCGTGCAGAGTCCCCGGACCCCACGTTGTGTGGCGACGCCCCGTTCCCTCGGTTTCACTGAGGCCCGCCCCCCCCCGCGGCTGAGCACCAGTTCTCTCCGCGGCCCAGGGCCACTCGCGCTTCTGCAACCCCTGCCCCTACAGACCCACCGGTGAAAGCGCCCACCTGGCACGGGGCAGGGGTTGGAGGGTAGAGATTAAATGGATGCGACAGTGCTGGTAAAGAGAAGGGGCTCGGGAAAGGTTCGCCACAGCGATTCTCCCTTCCCCTACCCACTCCTTTCATGCAATAAGGCAGAGGACAATGAGGTGTCTGCAGGTTGGAGGGAGTGAGTCAGCCCCACCCCTGCCTTCAGGGAAATCGAGCGACAGGGACACAGGCATGGAAGAGGCCTATTAATGACACAGGATGATACGTACTACGACACCTGTATGTCCTGGGACAGCTAAGGTTCAGTAGAGGGGTCTTTTGTATTAGGCTTCAAAGGATGAGTAGGAGTTCAACAGCTAAAGAAGGGCAAGGGCATTGGTGGTAGAGGGAACAGAAGCTGCAAAGGCTGGGACTTGAAGAATCCAAAAATTGTCAGAATGGAGAGTCTGGTTTGTGGGGAGTAGGGACACAGGGCCCCTCACTTCTCTTCTCAGGGATTCCTCCCAGCCTCCTCTTGCTTCTTTGGAGCTTTGTATGGTGTACCTCGTGTACCTGGAGCCCAGCCTGTAGGAGCTGCCTAGGTAGCAGACTGGCCTGGCAGCCAGAGGTACCACAAGGTGGGCAGGTAATAACGGTGAGCCTCCCTCCAGTCTCCCGCAAGTCTGTGGGCCAGGGCCGAAGGCAGTCCTGGCATGAGATGGGAAGGAAGGCAACTGGGTGTGGGCATCTGGTGGCAGCCAGCCACCTGCCCCTGAGTCAAGGATAGGAAAATGGGCCAACAGAGAGGCTGGATTCCCTGTCCAACAGAGAGACACTTAGAGCCTAGGGTTGCCACCACCCCTTGCACCACCCAACAGTGTCACCTACCTGGCTTGCACACCTCCAGGAATGGAGAACTCAGCACTCCCCAGGGCAACCTGCTCTATTCACAGCCAGAGGGACCCTCAGAATTCCCAGCCGCCCCAGCGGCTGCCACTTTACATATGGGTAAACTGAGGCTCAGAGATGAAGGGGGCCTCAGAATAAGCAGAAGAGATGGGACAGGCCCCTGATCTTTGACTTTAAAAGCCCAAAGTCAGAGTGTCGGCCCCGTGTTACAACCAGTGAGATCTGGGTCCCAGCTCTGCCCTCTGGGGCACCACCATGCCTGCCAGCTCCCTCTGCCCAGGATGGAGATCAGCAAACCACTCAGAGATCGACCCCAGGACTCAGTCTGTCCAGGTGAAACTAGCCCAATGGCTTCATTTTACAGAGGAGAAAATTGAGGCCAAAGAGGGGACAAGTCAAAGGACAGACTGGAGAGAGACCTGAGAGTGGAATAAAAGTTCATGACTTCCAGTCGGCTGCCATGCCAAGTAATCCCAAATTCCATGCGGTCGGGTTGGACCACAGAGACTCGGCTTCACGATGATGAAGCCACTCAGAGCACGTGGGCCAGCCTCCCCACCAGTCCCCGGTCCTAGAAATGAAAGAAACCGCATATTCATTTGTAATGTGGTGTCCCGGGTGGGATCCTGGGCCAGAAAATGGGCAGTAGGTAAAAACTAAGGGAATCTGAATAAAGTATGGGCTTTAGTTAATAATAATGTATGAATATTTGGTTCATTCCTTGTATATTAGATTATAATATGTCCCTATATTTTAAGAGAATTGGGTGTGGAAGCAATGGAACCATCAATACTATCTTCACAGTTTTTCTGTAAATCTAAACCAGATGTTAAAGTTTATTTTAAAAATGAAGCGGGGCTTTCCTGGTGGTGCAGTGGTTAGGAATCTGCCTGCCAATGCAGGGGATACAGTGTTCGAGCCCTGGTCCGGGAAGATCTCACATGCTGCGGAGCAACTAAGCCCGTACGCCACTCTACTGAGCCTGTGCTCTAGAGCCCGTGAGCCACAGCTACTGAGCCCACGTGCCACAACTACTGAAGCCCGCGCACCTAGAGCCCGTGCTCTGCAACAAGAGAAGCCACTGCAATGAGAAGCCTGTGCACCACAACGAAGAGTAGCCCCTGCTCACTGCAACTAGAGAAAGCCCGTGCTCAGCAACAAAGACCCAACACAGCCATAAATAAATAAATAAATAAATATTTCTTTTAAATTAAAATAAATAAAAGTGAAGTGTATGGACTTCCCTGGCGGTCCAGTGGTTAAGACTCCGCACTTCCACTGAAGGGGGCACAGGTTCGATCCCTGGTCGGGGAACTAAGATCCTGCATGTCAGAGGGTGCAGCCAAACAATAAAAATAAAATTAAAATGAAGTGTCTAAAATGTACATATGTACAAATACATACATTCATAGATACATACATATATATATACAGATACATATATATGTGTGTGTGTGTGTGTGTGTGTGTGTGTATATATATATATATATATATATATATATATATATATATATAGTAGTTGTTGTTAAATCCCTAACAATATTGGAAAACAGGGACTTTTGTGGATGGAAACTGAGAGGAACCCAAGGCCAGCCACTCTTCCATGACTCCTGCACACCCTCCACTCCCCCACTTCCCCTAAGCTGGGTACCAGCCCCAGTAGGCAGGGTTCACCGAACCCCAGGAGGGACCCTGATCGGAGGCTCTTGGTCAGGGTGCTCTGGTGTCTTCAGCTGCCTGTGAGAAGCAGGAAGCACCTATGCCCAGAAGTTTTGACTATAGTGTTTGCTGTCCCAGCAGAAAGTCCTCTCCTGCCCCGTGTTTGCAGAAAACAGGCCAGAATGCATTCCACACAGCACCTCCCAGCCCTCCCCAAAGCCAGCTGAGTCTAACAGCCCGTGACCCAGAGCCAGCCAACGACAGAGAGAAATCACTCCACGAAAAAGGGCAACCACCCCAA
The DNA here is from genome assembly GCF_951394435.1 of Stenella coeruleoalba. NCBI lineage: Eukaryota > Metazoa > Chordata > Mammalia > Artiodactyla > Delphinidae > Stenella > Stenella coeruleoalba. The sequence continues at coordinate 4,528,133 of NC_137147.1, read as the reverse complement.
GAATGGGAAGAACTTCACACCTGGGAAAACAGAGCCACTGGAGAAAACAGAACTGGACTGAGGAATGAGAGTAACGTCTCCCAGGAGACATAAAGGGCTATTCCAACCTATCAAAATAAACAAACACACCAGAGATGGGCAGGTATGTATTGTTCTTTAAAAAAAAAAAAAAAAAACCCTCAGAACTTCCCTGGTGGTCCAGTGGTTAAGAATCCTCACTTCCACCGCAGGGGGCACAGGTTCAATCCCTGGTTGGGGAGCTAAGATCCCACTTGCCACATGGGGCAGCCACAGGAGAATAAAAAAACCTCTATTGAAATGAGAGGGACTTCCCTGGTGTCGCAGTGGTTAAGAATCCGCCTGCCAATGCAGGGGACATGGGTTTGAGCCCTGGTCCGGGAAAATCCCACATGCCGTGGAGCAACTAAGTCCGTGCGCCACAACTACTGAGCCTGCATGCCACAACTCCTGAAGCCCACACGCCTAGAGCCCATGCTCCACAAGAGAAGCCACCGCAATGAGAAGCCTGTGCACCGCAACAAAGAGTAGCCCCCACTAACCGCAACTGGAGAAAAGCCCACACGCAGCAATGAAGACCCAACACAGCCAAAATAAACTAATTAATCAAAAAAAAAAAGAAATGAGAGCTGGGGGACAGAAACAGAACCCCAACATCCTTTTAATGAGATTTCTAGGAGAGAGAATGAAGGAGAGGTGACATTTACCCCTCCCCTGCCTTGTTTTCTTCAAAGAAGCCATCTCCCACTGGAATTATAATTTGATTATATGCACGTATGATTCTGCCAACCTTAAATAAATTGTTACATCATGTACTTATTTATTTGCTTACTGTCTGCTCCCTCCTCTCCAGTGTCTTGTTCCCTTGGGTTCACCCCTTGCATCCCTAATGCCCAGAAGAGTTCCTGGCACAGGAGATGACCTTAATAACAATTTGCTAAATGAAAGAATGAATGGGGACTTCCCTAGTGGCACAGTGGTTAAGACTACATGCTCCCAATGCAGGGGACCCGGGTTCGATCCCTGGTCAGGGAACTAGATCCCACATGCATGCCACAACTAAGAGTTTGCATGCCGCAACTAAGGAGCCCATGTGCTGCAACTAAGGAGCCTGCCTGCTACAACTAAGACCCGGTGCAACCAAATTAATTAAAAAATTTTAAAAGCCTACCAAAAAAAAAAAAAGGAGGGACTTCCCTGGTGGCACGGTGGTTAAGAATCCATCTGCCAATGCAGGGAACATGGGTTCGAGTCCTGGTCTGGGAAGATCTCACATGCCGTGGAGCAACTAAGCCCATGCACCACAACTACTGGGCCTGCGCCGTAGAGCCCGCGAGCCACAACTACTGAAGCCCGTGCACCTAGAGCCCATGCTCCACAACAAGAGAAGCCACCGCAATGAGAAGCCCACGCGCTGCAAAAAACAACAGCCCCTGCTCAATGCAACTAGAGAAAGCCCACACGCAGCAACAAAGACCCAGCGCAGCCTAAAATAAATAAATAATTAAAAAAAAAAAAAAGAATGAATGAGTCACATCAAACAAGTAATAACTGAGGATTTCCCCAGAACAAAGGAAAGACACGAGTCTTCAGACTGAAAAGTGTGTTGTCAAGATGAAAACTTGGTTCAGCCAGTTTGGAAAACTCTGCAGCAAAATCTGCGAAGCTCCACATCCAACCACCTCATGATGCAGGACTTTCACAGCAGGGCGCATCTTGCAGAGAAATGAAAATAGACGTTCGCCAAAGACACGGGCAGGGATGTTCATAGCAGCTTTACTGGTAGGAGCCCTGTCCTGGAGACAACACCAACCTCCAACCACAGGAGAATGGACAGACGTCTCATGGCAAATCCACCTGCTTAAAGGTGTGCCACAATCAAACCGTGGCACCAAAACCTACACCGACGTGGTGTATCATCTGAGCTTTTAAATTTTACTGTATTTCTAATGCTTTGACATCTTGGGGCATTGCTGACCCTGAAGAGACTGCCCTCCAGGGCTGGCCAGTTCCTAGAGATGTAAATGCTTGGCCGGGGAGTGTGCCTTCCATAAGCAAACTCAGACCTATCTCCAGCCCACCACCTGACCTACCTGCTCTGTACGCAGGGCCAGTATTCCCCTGCCCAAATCACCCCAGGGCCATGTACCAGACAACTCGACAGACAACCTGAATAAAATTATTCAAACTAACCAATGCTAAGCCTGTTGACCCTACCTCATCCTTCATGGAAACCACAATAAAGGCTCCTGCCCTGCTTCCCCCTCACACCCTGGGCTCCTGACCCTGGTGCTTCCCCGTATGACCCTGGTGGCACTGCCTCTGCTCTTGGGAACCATGCAGGACAAACTGTCTTGTCCAGGGCAGTGGCCTCCTGATCTCTTGGCCTCACCATACCCGAATAATAATAAAACCTACATTTTAAAACAATTGGTGCAGCGAGCAGGGTGTTTTGGCCTCAGACTAAAAGGATATGCTCTTGGCATACTAACTGGTCCCACCAGGTGGCAGTGGTAGCCTGGGAGGGTGGTGCCACCTGCTGGCAACACTTGTGCTTGGTGCCACTGCCGCTGGGGACTGGCGGACGTGGCCACAATTCCCGGAGTTCTGGTCTGAGCCATTACTTGCCGAGATTCCAGGAGGACGTTCCCAGGGTCCCCCTTTTTCTTGGTTGACCAGCTGAGTTTACAAAGGCCCCTCAGAAGGGAAGGAGGTGTGACTTCCCGCTAAATGTTGTGGCCGGGCCTGACCGGGCAGCACCGATACGTGTGCACAAACTGAGCTGCAGTGAAAGGTGCCCTGCCTTTCAGCCCGGCCCGTGGGGCAGAGTCGTGCTCTTCAGAGCCACACTGCCAGGGCGCCCACCCCAGGGACTGTGGCACCCTGCAGGTCCTGGGGGAAGGGCCATCGTCGTTGTGTTGTTTGCCTTGCTGCAGTCCCATTTTCCCTCCACCCAGAGGAATAGGAGGGAGCACACTGGTGGAGACCTGGGGCGGGGTGGGGGGTGGGGGGGCAAAAGATGCGTCCCAGGTAGTGGCTGCTACCTAGAGGCTGACAACTGGGCTCCTTGTCCCTGCCCCTTTTTTGCTTATCGGCCCAAGACAGAAACTAAAAACCACAGAATCAAGCAGCTAAACGCCTCAAACAGAAAAGAAAAGAAAAAAAAAAAAAAGAAAAGAAAAGAAAAAGAAAAAAAGCAGGGGTGGGGGAAAAGAGAAAAAAAGGAAGAATAAAGAAAACCCTAGATACAAGGGGAGAAAGCAAAAGGTGAATAAATAAATTACATATCTTATAAATATATAAATATATTTATAAAATATATAACAAATAAATTTTACATATAGTATGTATTTTTAAATATTTTAAATATATTTATAAAATATATAATAAATTTTACATATATACATAAATTAAAGGTCCATAGTTTGACCCAACTGGAGATCCAAAATTTAGACACTAACAATTTATACAATAAATTATATGTATATCAATACATAACTGTACATAACAAAAATACCACAGAATTTATATAACAAAAAAAATTAAAAAGCACCAGTTGGCTTTTGTGCTTCTATAACATAGGTTCTAAATTAGCTTTAGTATTTGCTGACGTCACCCACTGACAAAACTTCATGGGGCTTAATCAATACTGGGGCTCAAATGATTGTCATACCTGGGGATCCCACCAAATTTGAACACTGTGGCCCCTATAATCTTAGGGAAGAAACTGAATATAAAGTAGAGAGGAAATAGATAATACTTCACTTTAATAGTAGCCTTGCCTAAATTTCCCATAGTCGTAGTACTTTTGCCCTAAAATATCTCATATTGAGCAAAGACGCTCTAACGCTATGAATAATAAAATTAAAGTCTTTGGCATCTACAAATTGACCTGATAAAATGGGACCCCACAGACCCCCAATTAAAATAGTTAATATGACCCAACGTAAGTTAAAACAGGGCCGTCAGGGAGTAAAACTTTTATATAAAACCTAATTAACAAAGGGTGAATATCCCCACTGCTTCCATTTAACGACCCAACTTTGCCTATTCTGAAACCTGGGAAAAGAAAGGGTTCCTCCTGGTGGATTCACAACAGTAAAGCTGTGGTTCATGCATTAAGGCCCCTGACCCAATACCCAATTTTTTAAAGAATATTTATTTATTTGGCTGTGCTGGGTCGTCGTCGCGGCACGTGGGAACTTCACTGCAGCATGCATGCAGGATTTAGTTCCCTGACCAGGGATCGAACCTGGGCCCCCTGCATTGGGAGCGCAGAGTCTTCGCCACTGGACCATCAGGGAAGTCCCTCCGATATTATTAAAATCACTCCCTCCACCCAATCAAGACCAGTATTTATTTTGCTCTTACAGATTTGGCTAATATGCTCTGTTCAGTGCCTATATCAACAGTCTTTCTGCCAGTTTGCCTTCAACTCTAAAGGGACACACACACCTTTTGCAGGCTACCCACGGGGACTTCGACAGCTTTGCCATCACCTCTACATGAGAACACCCACTCCCCAGGGCCTTCCCCTACTACACCCTCCAGCTTCCCAGCGGGACCACGATGACTGCCCCTTCCCCTTGGTTACGCACACCACCACTCACCCTCACATAGACTTTACCCGACGGTCACCTCATGCCCCCAGCAACTGCCCCCCAAAACACACCAAGATAATATTGTAGAAAAACAGCCAACAGCAGCAAATCATATGTATCTCTTATATTAATATTTTTAACACACTCTAGGACTCCACAGAGATATTGTTAGAGACCCTGGAAATTTCAGGTCTGTTTTCTTGGGTAATGCCATATAGATGAGAACCTTCGGTATAGACCAGCCTAGAAGGACCCCTAATACTTGCCCCTTGTGTCCTTCCTATTCTCGCAATAGAAACTTATGGCCTACTCTCTAACATCCTCCTCTATCATCTCCCCACAAGGGTTCCTTAAAATTATGTCCAAGCAGCGCAGGGCCAATTACATTCATCATACCTATTCATTCTCTGTAATTCGAATGCGCTGACATCTTGAAGCCTTGCTGACATTGAAGAGGCTACCCACCTCCCAGGGCTAGCCACATCCTAGAGAGAATACACGGGGAGTGTGCTTTCCACACGCAAATTAACCAATCCCAAGCCCATGAGCCGCAATACTAAGGAATAACAAAGTAAAGATTTCAGGACTTACTGTGAGACAAGATGTCCACGTGAAAGAACAGACGCGCAGACCCACAGGACAGAACAGAAAGCCCAGAAACAGACCCCACACAAATGTGCTCAGCTGATCTTTGACAACGGAGCAAAGGCATTCCATGGAGAAAAGAGTCTCTTCAGCAAAGTTCTAGAACCACCGGACGCCCACATGCAAAAGAACAAATGAACCTAGACACAGACCTCACACAAAAAATTAACTCAAGATGGATCACAGACCTAACTGTGAAGTGCAAAATGATAAAACTTCTTCAAGAAAACAGGACGCTCAGGTTCGCCCAGGCCTTCGCAGATGGGTGCGCCGGCAACTGCTGGGCAGCGACACTGAGGCAGAGGAGGGGGAGGGGGGAAGGAGAGCCCAGCTTCGGGGGACGGCAACGCCCTTAACCCCCCTGTGGGCCCGGCCCTGGCCGCCCCTGTGAAACGAGGGCCCTGGGGGTCCCTCTCACCCCACTGGCCCAAGGGCGCCACCTCTAGGCCAAGGCCCGCTAAACGGCCTCCTGTGACCGCGTGCTGAGCCAGGGCTTGGGCCGCGCGGAGGGGGCCCAGAAGCCGGCCTTGGGAAAGGGCATCTTGGATTACGCGGCGGGAGCGATGCCCTCTGCCCCCCAGTGCCGGGACGCCAGCTCTCAGCCATCTCGGTGGACATGGGCCCGGCCATCACGCTCTGGTGGCTGGGCGCCTGCTGGGAGTACCACTCCCTTCGGGGACTCCCACACCACAGTCAGCAAGGTCATAATGGGGTGTCGGGTCCCTGCCACGTGCTGCCCTCAGAGGGCTCGTCTGCAGTCCTGGCGGCTGCTTTCTGTAGCGTTACACGGCTCCTGCAGCTGGAAGCGTCCCATTCTGGCCCCGGGGATGCTCATAGCTGACTGTAAAGCGTCTGGCACTCATTGGTCGGGGAGGTCCTCTGAAGAATCTGGATTCAGGCTGCCTTGGGGGTGCCACGATGCGCCACCACCCGGGACTTCAGGGTTGGCTCCGCGGGTCGCCCAGGCCGGAGGCATGTTGTTCCCAGGAGCATAGAGGGTGCTTGCATGTGGAGTGCAGAGTACGCATTGCTCCCGTGGTTGATGAATACCCTTTGCAGGTGAGATAGGAGCATCCCAGGTGCGGGGAGAGTTTAATCCAGGCTGTTCGCTAGGCCTGGGCACACTGGGTAGGGCAGGGCGTTTGAAACAGGGCAGGGCAGGGCTGTGACCTTCCCACCCACACTCATTGCTCTTGCTGCCTACTTCGCCTGTAACTGTAGTGTGAAGGCTGGGAAGAAGGCTGCTGGGATGGCTGGCTCCACTGGACTGGAGGAGAGAGGGAACCGGAGCAGCCAGGAGCCCCAGAAGAGGAGAAAGGGAGGTGAGGCCGATTCGACACCAGCTGTGTCAGGCTTCGAAGGATGAACCCACGAGGGCATCGGGCCACACGGCGACATTTTCATCCCTCCTCGCCAGCCGTTCCTGGCTCCCCAAGACTCAACCACGGAAGGTACAGAAAGGTGTGTGACAAGAAACTCATGGCTTTTAATCCTGGCAGGAAGGACAAGGAAAACCAAGGATAAAGATTTGATCACGTTTTACTATTCTCCCCCTGGAGATGGGGGAGGGGGAATCAGTCATATTTAATAAACATCTCTCTCCTCAAAAAAAAAAAAGAAAACATAGGATGGACTTCCCTGATGCTGCAGTGGTTAAGAGTCTGCCTGCCACTGCAGGGGACACGGTTCGAGCCCTGGTCCGGGAAGATCCCACATGCCGCAGAGCAACTAAGTCTGTGCGCCACAACTACTGAACTTGTGCTGTAGAGCCCGTGCTCCGCAACAAGAAGCCACCGCAATGAGAAGCCTGTGCCCCACAATGAAGAACGGCCCCCGCTCTCTGCAACTAAAGAAAGCCCACGCGCAGCAACAAAGACCCAACACAGCCAAAAAATTCATTCATTCATTCATTCATTTTTTAATAAAAGAAAACAGGAGAAAAATCTACAGGACTTTGGGTTTGGTGATGACTTTTTAAATGCAACAGCAATAGTACAATCCATGAAAGAGAAAAAAATTATAGTTTCCACTTTATTAAAATTGAAAATGTTTGCTCTGTGACAGACACTGTTAAAAGAATGAACAGACAAGTCACAGAGGAGGAAAAAATATTTGCAAAACACATATCTGATAAAGGACTTGTATCCAAAACATACAAACTACTACAAAAAGTCAACAATAAGAAAATAACCCAATTAACAAATGGGCAAAAGATCTGAACAGATACCTCACCATAGAAGATATACGGGTAGCAAATAGCTTATGGAAAGACGCTCAACATCATGCCGAGCAAATTAAACAATAATGAGATACGACTGCACACCTATCAGAATGGCTAAACTCCAGAGCACGGACCCCACGAATACTGTCAAGGATGTGGGGCGACAGGAACTGGGCTGCATCCATACAATGGAATATTATTCAGAGATAAAAAGAAATGAACTAAAAAAAAAAAAAAAAGAAATGAACTAATAATTCACGGAAAGATGTGGATGACTCTTCAATGCACACTGGTAAGTGAAAGAAGCCAGTCTGAAAATACTGTGCGACTCCAATTATAGAATATTCTGGAAAAGGCAAAACTATTGTGAATACAAACAGAACAGTAGTTGCCAGAGCGCTGAGGGTAGGGTTAGGGATTGATGGGGGTAGCAGGCAAAGCACAGGGGAATTTTTAAGGAGGTGAAATTATTGTGTAATAGTGACTATAAGACATTAGCAATTGTCAAAACTCGTAGAACTTTATATCACAGAGAGTGAATCTTAATGCATGCAAAAAGCCATTTAGGAGGTACGCATCCCAGGATGCAATGCAGAATATGACAAAAGAATCTAATTGTCTTAAAAATGGGTGAAACCACCTCACTGAAGGGCCTGGAGGAATAAGGTGCTGACCTAAGGAACACTGGAAATGTGTACAGACTGCAAGACTAAAGGCAAAAGAACTGTACTCTAGTTGAGAAAGTTGTTTCCTGTGGGGACATGTGTTAACAATTTTAGAACCACTCTACAAGTATCCTGGAATTGAACAATTAAGTAAATAAGTGGCAGACGGTAAGAGCCAGGTTTCTTGCTGTTGGAGTGGGATGTGAGGATAAGCAACGGCGAGAGGCTGACATGTTCCAGGCAGTAATGGATTAGGGCTGGAGACGTCAACGTAAATTTATGTTTAGCTTAACATATACACAATGGTTACATGTTGAAATAGTAATAGATTGCCTTGCTGTGTTAGCTCTGAGCACCTAGAAACAAGGACATCCCAGTAGCTATGATCACATGTGATCTTCATTTCTAATACCCTTCTCCAGTGAAGAACCCAGGCTCCTTGGAGAAATGGCAGATGGTACGACTAGGGCTAGAAATATACAAGATGAGCCTGGAGCATCCTGTAATGGCTGAAAGTAAGGAAGCGCTCAACACACACGCACACACACACACACACGCACACACGCACACACACAGAGTGACGAGGGCATGACAAAGAGACCCAGGAGCCAACCACAAGAGTTCCCAATAGCCAAAGCTAGGACAATTTGAGCAATAAAGTAAAGTAGCATTGAATCATCAGAGAAATGCAAATCAAAACGACATGAGGTACCAACTCACACCGGTCAGAATGGCCATCATTAAAAAGTCTGCAGGGCTTCCCTGGTGGTACAGTGGTTAAGAGTCCGCCTGCCAATGCAGGGCACACGGGTTTGTGCCCCAGTCCGGGAAGATCCCACATGCCGCGGGGCGGCTGGGCCCGTGAGCCATGGCCGTGGAGCCTGCGCGTCCGGAGCCTGTGCTTCGCAACGGGAGAGGCCACAACAGTGAGAGGCCCGCATACCGCAAAAAAAAAAAAAAAAAAAGCCTACAAATGACAAATGCTGGAGAGGGTGTGGAGAAAAGGGAACCCTCCTACACTGTTGGCGGGAACGTAATTGGTGCAGCCACTATGGAGAACAGTAACGAAGTTCCCTAAAAAACTAAAAATGGAGTTGCCGTATGATCCTGCAATCCCACTCCTGGGCATGTATCTGGAGAAAACTCTAATTCGAAAAGATACACGCACCTCACTGTTTATACCAGCACTATTTACAATAGCCAGGACATGGAAGCAACGTAGCTGTCCATCGACAGAGGAATGGATAAAGATGTGGTACATATATACAATGGAATATTACTCAGCCATAAAAAAAGAATGAAATAGGACTTCCCTGGTGGAGCAGTGGTTAAGAATCTGCCTGCCAATGCAGGGGACACGGGTTCAAGCCCTGGTCCAGGAAGATCCCACATGCCACGGAGCAACTAAGCCCGTGTGCCACAACTACTGAGCCTGCACTCTAGAGCCCACAAGCCACAACTACTGAGCCCACATGCCACAACTACTGAAGCCCACACGCCTAGAACCTGCTCCGCAACGAGAAGCCACTGCAATGAGAAGCCCACGCACGGCAACAAAGAGTAGCCCCCGCTCGCCGCAACTAGAGAAAGCCCGCGCGCAGCAGGCTTCATTCTTCATTGCACACAGCAATGAAGACCCAACGTAGCCAAAACTAAATAAATTTTTTAAAAAAGAATGAAATAATGCCATTTGCAGCAACACGGATGGGCCTAGAGATTATCATACTACGTGAAGTCAGACAGAGAAAGACAAATACCGTATGATATCCCTTATATGTGGAATCTAAACTATGACACAAATGAACTTATTTATGACACAGACACAGACTCACAGACATGGAATATAAACTTATGGTTACCAAAGGGGAAAGGTGGGGAGAAATTTGGGATTAGCAGATACAAGCTACTAGATATAAAATAGATAAACAACAAGGTTCTACTGTTTAGCACAGGGAACTATGATCAATATCCTGTAATAAACCATTATGGAAAAGAATCTGGAAAGAATAAAGAGAGATATATATATGTATATTTCGGATATATATATATATATATATAATTGAATCACTTTGCTGTGCACCAGAAACTAACACAACATTGTAAATCAACTATGGAAGGAAGGAAGGGAGGAAGGAAGGGAGGACTGGGACTTCCCTGGCGGTCCAGTGGTTAAGACTTCACCTTCCAGTGCAGGGGGTGTGGCTTCGATCCCTGATTGGGGAGCTAAGATCCCACATGCCTCGCAGCCAAAAAACCAAAACATAAAACAGAAGCAAGATTGTAACAAACTCAATAAAGACTTTAAAAATGGTCCACATCCAAAAAAAATCTTAAAAAAAGAAGAAAGAAAGAAAATGGCATTGGATTATAGCCCAAAGCATTAAACAAATACCCATGAGGCCATATTGATATAAATGACTGAGTAAATAACTAAATGGAGAAGAGACAAGCCTCCCGTGCAGAAGAATTCCGAGGGATTTAGGTTCACACCCCACCCTCAAGGACAACTCCCCACTCCTCAAGTGTGGGCTGCACCATGACTTCCTTCCTTCCGAAGACGACAGTATAGGCAATTCCCTGGCAGTCCAGTGGTTAGGACTCAGTGCTTTCACTGCTGAGGACCAGGATTCAATCCCTGGTCAGGGAACTAAGAGAGAACAAGCCGCGCTGTGCGCGGCCAAGAAAAAAAAACAAAGCAAAACAAAAAAACCCCCGAAGAGGACAGTATGGAAGGGGAGGGGGAAGAGTCACTTCATGGAGGAGAAACCCGACAAGCACATCTCAGCCAGGTGACCCAGGGCAACATCAACAGTGATGAATCTCGTTGATAGTATGTGGCCTTGATATGAAGAAAGGACACTTCACCTCTGTGGTCTTCCTCCCAAACCCGTCACTCAAGTCTAATCACGAGAAACAGTCAGAAAAATCCCAGCTGAGGAACATTATACAAAACACCTGGCGGTACTTAAAACTGCCGAGACCATCAGAAACAAGGAAAGCCTGAGCAAGTGTCACGGCCAGGAGGCGCCGGAAGAGACCTGACAACTGAATGTAATGTGCTGTCCTGGAAGGAAGTTTGGAACAGAAAAAGGACATCAGGGAAAAGCTGAGGAAATCTGAACAATGTATGGATTCTAGTTGGTAATAATGTATTGACATCAATCCGTGTTCACTAATTGTAGCGAATCTACCATACTAATGAGCATGAGTATAGAGAACTCTCTGGACTATCTTCCCAGTAACTGTAAATCTAAAACTGTTCTAAAATTTCAGACGTTTACTTTAAAAATATACACGAAGGCACGCAGACTATGTTTCCACTTACGTGAAGTTCAAGAATAGGCAAAACTAATCAATGGTGTTAGTGGTCAGAATCGTGGTTTCCTTTGCGGGTGAAAGGGAGCCCACCAGGGGCTGGAAGTGAGTGGTCTGCATCCGGACTGGGGTGGTGGTTACACAGGTGTAGACAATTGTGAAAATTCACGGAGCTGTATTCCTAAAATGTGTGCATTTAATAGGTTACATTTTTAAAAATTGGAGTAGAGTTGCTTTACAACGTTGTGTTAGTTTCTGCTGTGCAGCAAAGTGAATCAGCTACACGTATACATATATCCCCTCTTTTTTGGATTTCCTTTCCATTTAGGTCACAGGTCACTGAGTAGAGTTCCCAGTGCTATACAGAAGGTTCTCATTAGTTACCTGTTTTATACATAGTGGTGTATATATGTCAATCCCCATCTCCCAATTCGTCCCATGCCCCCAATACATGTTACAATTTAATTAAACAGAGAACACAGGGACTTCTCTGGTGGCGCAGTGGTTAAGAATCCGCCTGCCAATGCAGGGAACATGGGTTCAAGCCCTGGACCGGCAAGATCCCACATGCCGCGGAGCAACTAAGCCCGTGCGCCCCAACTACTGAGCCTGCGCTCTAGAGCCCACGAGCCACAATTACTGAGCCCGCGTGCCATAACTACTGAAGCCCGCACGCCTAGAGCCTGTGCTCCGCAGCAAGAGAAGCCACCACGATGAGAAGCCCACGGACCGCAATGAAGAGTAGCCCCCGCTCGCCGCCACTTGAAAAAGCCTGCGGACAGCAATGAAGACCCGAGGCAGCCAAAAATAAATTAATTAATTTTTAAAACAATGAACACAAAAGGAAACAATAACAGCAAAAATGCCTGACATCACCATCTACAAACACGGTCGAGAAATTTCTGAATACCTGCAATGAAGAGAAAAATGCCAAAAGCTCCCAAGAAGAGACAGAAAAGAAACAACCTGTAAAAGAACACGTGTCAGCCTGGCCACAGACTCCTCAGCAACGCTGTGCACAGGAAGCCCTGGAGCCGGCTGCCAGGTCCACCCCTCCTGCCTCTCTCCCACCTTGGCGCCCCCAGCCCGCCCAGTATGCCCAGACCAGGCCAGCTCTGCCCTCGTAGCTAAGTCTGAGCAGCTTCTCCAGCTGCACCCCACAATGCCCCCACCCCCTCCCTGTGTCCCCAAATCTCTTACCTCGCACGCCTTCCCCATCTCTCTCCAAATCCTTCATGCCCAGCCCAAGTGCCACCTCCTCCAGAAGCGTCCCAGACCTGTGAGCCTGACGAGAGGCTCATCTCCCTTCCACCCTCTCCCCTCAGCACTGGTCGCTATATAATACGGAAGAACCTTTGTATTCTATTACAAGTTAATCACTAAAGGGATGTTGCCTATAAACCTCAATTATACACAATGGCCCGTCTCTGGGGACCCTGCCTCCCAGGTAATGAGTGTTAAGCTAAAATACTTTTGTTTAGCTCATAGGAAACCTCCTGACCGGGTCCATCTGTGAACGGCTGCGGGAAGGAAGAAAGGAACACATCCCCTCCAGAGGCTGGCGGAAACCAGGACTTTACCCTGTCCCCTTTCAGTGTAAAAGCAGCCTGAATTCTAGCTCAGGGAAGATGGTTCTTTGGGACATCCAGTCCACCACCTTCTCAGTGTGCTGGCTTTCTGAAGAAAGTCGCTATTTCTTGCCCCAGCACCTTGTCTCTCCATTTATTGGCCTGTCCTACAGCAAAGCAGTAACATCTGTCTGTGTGATCTCTGTCTTCCCAGTTCTGCCCAAGGGGCAGTGCAGCCTCTAGACACAGATAGACCCAACTGGGATGGCAGCTCTGCCCCTCACCTGCCAGGTGACCTTGGGCAAGCTTCACATCCCAGCCTCGGTTTCCCTACCTGTAAAGTGGGGATAGCTACTCCACTTCCCAGGGTGGTTGGATGTAAGTGGAAGCCTGTGTAGGAAGCACCCAAGACCTCGCCTGGCACCTCGTAGGCCCTCAAATGAAGGCAGTTGTCCGCTGGGAGAACCAGCTGATCACGGGATTGATGGACGCCTCCTCCGTGGGGCCCTTGGCACTCCGGGCGGGGAGCCAGGCCCTGAGCACTCTTGTTGAGATTTAATTCATGACCTTCTTTGATTAAGTCATTTCAAACATGTGGCTTAAGGATAAAATTAAAACCAGTTGGAGAAGTCCGCCCTGATTTGGCGGGGGGAGGGTTCCAACCACAGACAAACGAACCCAGTCAGGTGTGGATGGATGTTTGGGGCATGGGATGCGGTGCCAGTCCCACGGGCCCGAAGTCAGGCCCTGCCCCAGGCCACGCCAGCGCCTCCCCTGGGCCAACAGTAAACTGGGCCCTCCCCCTCCCGTGTGACTGTGGCAGAAACAGGTTCAGCAGAGACCGGAGCTTCTGCCCAGGACTGCCTGGCTTGTGCGTGTTCCACGGAGCTGAAGCTTCCAAATCAAAGCTCTTGGAAGGCCCTTGGTCTCCAGGGCCAGATCCCCAGCCCAGGCCCAGGTGTGACAGTGTGACAGCCAGGCGCAGGGGCAGCCCAGGGCTGGCACGCTGCACACTCAGTCCTCTCCTGCCTCCGTCCACGCCTGTCTGTGGATCCTGGCAAGGTGTCTCCGCAGGGCCCACTCTGGACCTGGCAGCCTGCTGAGAAGCGTTCTGAAGCTCAGATCTTATTCAGGGTGTGAGGCCTCTAGGTGCCTTTGAAGCAGGAGGGGGGCGGACAGGGCACAACCTCTGAAAGAATGACACAGCCCTCGAGGACAGGACATAAACTGGTTAGAACCAGCTAGCTCCAAGAGAGCGGAAGATTCGACTTCCAGTGGACCCTGAGCCTCATTATACGCTCATTGGACTACATTAGCATAAGCTAAGTGACACACCCACCAGCAGCATGACAGTCCCCAGGCCGACCATAAAAGGCCAAAAAGTGGGCAGCGGCCCAGTGCCTGGAAATCTCGGCCCTTTCTCCAAAATAGTTGGAATAATCCTCCCATTCATTACCCAGCTCATAAAAACTAACCACCCCATATTCCGGGGCCTCTCGCCTCTGAGACAGCCCCAAACCTGTCTGTGGAGTGTGTTTCTCCCAAGGCCGGTCTTGCCTTTTGAGATGGACCGCATTCTGTCTATAATGTGTATCTCTCTAAATAGATCCACTTCTTACCTATCACTTAGTCTCTCACTGAATTCTTTCTGTGATGAGACATAAAGAACCTGAGCTTCGGACTTCCCTTGTGGCGCAGTGTTTAAGAATCCTCTAGCCATGGGCTTCCCTGGTGGTGCAGTGGTTAAGAATCCGCCTGCCAGTGCAGGGGACACGGGTTCGATCCCTGGTCCAGGAAGATCCCACATGCCGTGGAGCAACTAAGTCCGTGCGCCACAACTACTGAGCCTGCGCTCTAGAGCCCACGAGCCACAACTACTGAAGCCCGCGCGCCAAGATCCCGTGCTCTGCAACAAGAGAAGCCACCGCAATGAGTAGCCCCCGCTCGCCGCAACTAGAGAAAGCCCACACGCAGCAACGAAGACCCGACCCAGCCAAAAATAAATAAATTAAATAAATAAAAGAACCTGAGCTTCATTAAGTCCTGAGACCAGGTGTGTGATTTTAATTAAAAGACAGTGGGTTCAGGGCTTCCCTGGTGGCGCAGTGGTTGAGGGTCCGCCTGCCGATGCAGGGGACACGGGTTCGTGCCCCGGTCCGGGAAGATCCCACATGCCGCGGAGCGGCTGGGCCCGTGAGCCATGGCCGCTGAGCCTGTGCGTCCGGGGCCTGTGCTCCGCGGCGGGAGACGCCATAACAGTGAGAGGCCCGCGTACCGCAAAAAAAAAAAAAAAAGACAGTGACCACCTTCTGAGCTGGGCCTGGAGTTGGGAGTTGAAATGCTTCCTCCCCACACCCAACACACACACCCACAGACTGTAGAAGACAGTGTCAACCAGTCAGGCCCCCTGGGGGCTCTGCTGGGGCTAGGATCACCTGGGGCACAGTGGCTTTCAAGAGAACTCCCCAGAATTCACCAGAGTGGGGGTAACGGTGGAACTGCAGGCAGAGTGACTGGGCCCCATGTGTTCAGATAGACCAAAAGCCCCGGGTGTGGGAGAGCCGTCTCCTTAAGGGTCTCTCCGGGGTCTGCTTTCAGCTCAACATGGTTGCATTTTCAGGGGATAATCAGTGTTTGCGGCCCACACGAATCCAAAGAGCCCCCAAGGCCTCAGACATGTCCCTTGAGAGGGTCAAGGGGTGGCCCCAGGCCAGCCACTGGCCTCGGACTTCTCCCCTCCTTGGCTTTGCCCTCACTCTCAGGGCCTCTTCCTGAATCCCAAGGGGTAGGCAATACCCCATGCCCACACCCAGGGCCCCCCATCACCACCACCCAAGCAGCCCCGGCAATGTGTCATCAGCCGTGAAGAGTTTAGACATGGGCCACCTTGCACCTAGCAGCTGGGCTCACCCACAGTGCGGAAGATGGGATGGAAATGTGAAATGCCTGTTGGTGTGGCAGCAGGAAAGCCGGAAAAGGAGGCGAGGTTTTTATGCAAAACCTGTAAAAATAAAATGTATGTAGATTCATCACCAGAGACGTGTCTGCCTAAATACACCCACGCCACGGAGGATTCTGACCAACCTATTTCTGTGCTACAAGTGTTCTCATGTATCGGCGTGTCCCTGTGTGGCTGGGTGAGTGCGTGTCTGTGAGTGCATCTGGGAGCCTGGCACCTTGCTCTGTGTGTGTGTGTGTGTGTGTGTGTGTGTGTGTGTGTGTGTGTGTCCTTGCACACGTGAATGCTCTGGAGGAGGCCTGGAAGGATGCTCCCCAAGAGGGGAGGGCAGGGCAGGGATTACTTCCGAGAGGAGGGGCTGTGGGACCAGGGCTGTTATTTTAATGCTTCTGTCCTGTTTGAGTTTTATAAGCTTAGATCATTAAAAGAATAAATAATATCTACATGGACCAAAAAACGTTGCCTGCCATCAAGCCAGCAGCCACTGCAGCCGCCTCCCACGGTGCGCCCTGAGGGGAATTCAGGATGGAGAAAAACGGGATACTGACCCTAAGTAGTTAGGGTGCATATATAAGGAATAATTTCAATGAGCCCAGACTCTTGCATCTTTTTTTTTTGCATTGGGTCTTCTTTGCTGCACGTTCTCTAGTTGTGGCTCACGGGCTCTAGAGCACAGGTTCAGTAGTTGTGGCCCATGGGCTTACTTGCTCTGCGCCATGTGGGATCTTCCTAGACCAGGGCTCGAACCCATGGCCCCTGCATTGGCAGGCAGATTCTTAACCACTGGACCACCGGGGAAGTCCCTAGACTCTTTCCTCTTTCCATACATAGAAAGGCACTAGAATCATTAACTTGAGATGCCTGGTTTTTGTGATTAGCAGTAATCGTTTGATGTTCTACTACTTTTTTTTTTTTTCCCAGCAAAAACTCCTATATACCCTGGCTCCTCACTTACCTCTTTGGAGCAGTTCCTCAAAGCTATCTGAGAGGCACTGAGCTCTCAAGTTATAGTCCTCGGTAAGGCCACCAAATAAAACATAATTCTCAATTTTTAGGTTTTGCATTTCTTTTTCAGTTGCCATCTAATTTAATGTTTTAAAATTAACAGACCTCTCTGATCCAGCATCGTTCAGTCTCGCCCTCCTCCACCCCCAAGGCCAACCCGCGCCCCCTGCTGGCTGGAAGGTACACACGCGTCCCTAGCCCTCACTGGGTCACCTGGCCTGTGGCCTTTGCTGTTTTGCCTCTGAGAGTCCCACCCTCCCACCCCGAATCCCGGCCCACCGAGGCAGCCCAGCCCAGCCCCTGCCTTGAACTGCCCCCGCCCCGCTCCGCCCCGTCCCCACCCCGGGGCTCCCCGGCGTGCAGCCGGTGGGAACCGGGGCACTGATGGCCCGACGGCCCCCCATCCCACCCTCCCGCGAACAAGCGCCAGAGGTAAGAAGGCCCCAGAGGGGAGACTCGCAGGTCTAGCAGAGAGCTTGGTAGCGGGGAGGGGGGGCCGCAAGGAAGGGAGAAATTCGCTTTTGGAATCCTTCTTTTAACCCCTTTTCTGCCGGCCCATCTGTCTCCTATCTCGGGGAGGGGGGCAACAGGCCCCTCCCTGGGCCACGCTCAGGGCTCTCAGCTCTCCGGGAGCCAGCCACGCCCATGCGGGGACGGGGGTGGGGGGCGGGAGCGGGGAGGGAACAGCCACCCAGATGCCACAACCTTGGTGAGGGTGGGAAGCCCTGAAGCTGCGAGTTCGGGCCTCCAAGGAGAGGGAAGAGAGGGTTCCTGACCAGAGGGAGAAGAGGGAAGAGACTCCCAGCGGAGGGCACCACTGGGCAGAGGCCTGGCATTGGGAAGGAGCCCGCGGGCTGCGGCTGGAGAGGGCGATCACAGGGGCCTCGGGAGGGGCTCCAGCCGTTGCGGGGGAGAAGGGGCAGATGACAGGCGGCCACGAGAGAGACCATTAGAAGTCCTGTAAAACGGGGGCTCCCCCCACAGTCCCGTGGTTAAGACTTCCACTGCAGGAGGCGCCGGTTCATACCTAGTAAGGGAAGTTCCGCATGAAGCCAAAAGAAAAGGAAGGGATGGAGGGAGGGAGGGCGGGAGGAAGAAAGAAAGGAAAGAAAAAGAGTGAATCCTCCTTCAACATTTCTTCTTGGGCCCCTGCTCCTGGGGCCACCTCCATGGGGTCTGGATCAGGGACACCTCCACTTCTGCAAAGAGCAAAGGGGACTGTACCTGAGACCTTGAAGGAGACAAATGCAACCAGCAAGTCAGTCAGTGGCTGAACCAGGGGAGGTGGCCAAGCCTCCTGTTGGTCCTGCCAGAGAAGCTGAGTGTGCCCCCCATCGGTGGAGTGCAGGAATGGCCTGCTCCAGGAGATGAGAGTAGAGAGCATGCCTAATAGAGCCAAGACTAATCCTTGTGCTGATTTCATCACCTGTAGGCCTAGGGCCCTGGCTCATTCAACCCCACCTGCCTCCCTGGCATGGACTGCAGCTTTCAAACCCCATTCACTGATTCACTACACCCCACCCTCCATTCATCTATCTGCCACAGGGAGAGATTTGGAGAGATTTACCCAGGGGCCAACATAGGGTCACACAGAGGGTGAAAGGAAAGCCTAGAGCTCAGGTCCTGCACCTGCTCCAAAGGGAGTCTCCAAGGTTCACCAACACCACCCCAAGGAGGGTCTTGGACCAGCTTCAACAAGCCTTTCTCCTGGGGAATTCCCTGGCAGTCCAGTGGTTAGGACTCTGTGCTTCCACTGCAGGGGACCTGGGTTCGATCCCTGGTCAGGGAACTGAGGTCCCACAAGTCTTGGTGCAGGGAAAAAAAAAAAAACAAAGGAAATAAAAAACAAAACAAAAAAACAAGCCTCTCTCCTGAACACTTCTCTCAGCCAGCAGCCCATCGCTGGCCCCAGATCACTCTCCCACTGCTAAGCCTTTGTTCCAGCGGTTCCCTCTGCCTGGAATAACCTCACTTAGGCCTGGCCAAAGTCCCTGAGGCTTCAAAGGCCAACTGCCTGGTGAAGCTTCCCCAGACCCCTCCCCGGAGCACGGCTCTCCTTGGCCTGGACAGGTTGGCTTATCTCTGGGTCTTCAGTGCCTACTCAGGGTACATAGTAGTCGCCTAATAGGTGCTGGCTGAGTGCTCATCCACTCCCTGAATAAACACTCAGCCTGCACTTGGAGCTTCAGTTTCCCATCTGTGTGAGGGAAGCTAGGAAGAGCAGACATGGCCTGTCCCTCCGGGAGGGACTTCAGAACCAACGAGAACCCACCCCCTAGGAGCCCCTGGATTAAGGCACCAGTCCAGAGATTTCAACCTGGGGGCTCTGGAGCAGGATGACGGAATGTTTTCTCCCCTCCAGACCAAGGCCAAGGCTTGCATGTCTCACCTCCTGGGTATCTACACACAGAGGAGGACAGCAGAGTCCTAGACACCAAGGCTAGACAAGAGCAGGCGCTTGACCTGGGTAGACCAGGGCGGGGCGGAGGGGTAGGGCCCAGTGACCCCAAGGGATGACAGAAGCCACCAGCTTGAGGTAACCTCAGGACGCTGCCAGGGCATTTATAAACAGCAAAGCCAAACCACAGATACCAACGACCAGTAAAGTGAACTCCCTGGCGTTCTCTGCTGCCCTGATTTCCACCTTCAGAACAGTTTTCAACAATGGAGTCGACTCAGGTCACGTTCTCGTACAAAAAAAAAAAAAAAAAAGCTGAAAGGGTCAAGTTCCCTCAACCAAGCCTCACTATTAACTAATCACTTGCCATGTGCCAGGCCCCAGGGGGAGGGGGATACAATTATTATTATTGTCGTTATTAGTATAATAACATATAGACGGATAACATAATAATGTTGAGTGAAAGAAGTCAGACCCAAGAGAGCACATACTGTATGATTCCATTGATGTAAAGTACAAAAATCAGGCCAAATTCATCTATGGTGGTTAAAGGCAAGGTAGCAGTTGCCCTTGGTGGGGAATTTTGGGGGCTGAAATGCGGTTTGTTTTTTTATTTTTTATTTTTGTCTGCACTGGGTCTTCCTTGTGGTGCATGGGCTTCTCTAGTTGCTGACTGGGTGGGCTCAGTAGTTGTGGTGTGTGGGCTTAGTTGCCCCGCGGCATGTGGGATCTCAGTTCCCCCACCAGGGATCGACCCCGCGTCCCCTGCATTGGGAGGCGGACTCTTAACCACTGTGCCACCGGGGAAGTCCCTGAAATGTGCTATAACTTGATCTGCATGGAGTCACAGTGTAGACATAGGGAAGAATTCATCTGGCTGCTCACATAAGATTTTACACTTTAATGTAAATAAACCAGTAAAGCTAATATAATAATACTATACCAAAATACTAATGATTGCCCCCCCCCCCCCATTTTTGAGCCCCGCTGGCAGGAAGGGCCGTCTCCAACCGCCGTGTCCTCACTGCCACGCACAGGGCAGCCACTTGGCCGCAACTCTCTCTATTCAACCTCACAACTTTTACAACCATGGAAACCGCGGTTTGGTGGAAGTGGGTCTTGTCTGACTCCAGTGCCTTTCCCGGGAGGTTCTGTGGCCACTGCAGCTCTAGGAATGAAGGCAGAGACGTGAGTCCGAGGATGGAGCCAGGGTTTCCAGCGGCCTGGTGGCCAGCTACCCCCGGCCAGGCCGTGAGGGGCCAGAAGAGGGAGGGTCTAATGCTTCCAGCAGGAGGTGACGTTCAGGCTGAGGGTTTAGACCAGTGGGTGAGGTTTAGACCAGCAAAAACTGGAGGGAGGACGGCAGCCCAGGTGGAAGAAACAGCAGAAGCAAAGGCCTGGAGGGAGGCAAGTACAAGGCGTGGGCGGGATAGGGTGCCCTGGTCAGGCTGGCACACAGGAGCTAGAGGAGGCTCAGCGGAGCAGGTGTGACTGGCACAGCCATGGGTTGGCACCAGGCAATGCTGGGTTCTGCTGAGAACTCTGGGGTCCTGAGAAACTTCCAGAAGGCTTTAATGAGATGTTATTAAACAGGAGTTGTTTGGGGGACTTCCCTGGCGGTCCAGTGGTTAAGACTGCAATCCCAATGCAGGGGGCACGAGTTTGATCCCTGGTCGGGGAACTAAGATCCCACATGCCGTACAATGTGGCCAAAAACAAAAATAAAAACAAAAAAAACAGGAGTTGTATTTGAGCTAATGTCAGCCACGCCCAGATTCACAAAAAAGGCTGGAGAAAGAAGACAGTCAAGGCAGGGCGGATGTGACATCACCGCCCCCCCACCCATCCCCCCCTCCCCCCACTCCCACCACCCCCACCCCACCCCCGACACAGAGCTTCGCGCGTGCCTGGAATCCAGGGAGACACAACCAGAGCCCCTCCACCCAGGTGGCTCCTGCTGAGACACTCACAGCTGTGATCACTGGCAAGGACGCTGGACACCTCCCCCAAATGGCCCTAAGGAGGACAGGAACTCTGTTGGCAGCCCAGTCAGGGACACAGGGTTCAGAGACAAGCCGATCAAGAGGCCCCTGAATTCCATCTTGGGCATGACCACCGTTAGCCCTCTGCAGGGACTGCGGGATGGGAAAGAGTTTTGTTTTTGTTCAAGAAGCTGTTACTACGTCAGTGGAGCATCTTAAAATCAATGCCATCTTAGACACAAGGACATATTTTATATATATGTGATATAAATGGATATATTTAACCTGATGTTTCTTTCATTTAAAATTATATTGTGAAAAGGATGGTGGAGAAAAGGAAGGAGAAAGGAAAGACATAATAGTGTCATCATTACTCATAGCTGGGAGTCAGTAGATAAATAAAGGACTAAGGGTGTTATATAAACTTACAGAGGTAACCACAAGTACACAGCTACAAAATTTCCAAAATATCAGAAGAAATCTTGCACCTAAATTAAGCCAATAGTTTATAAACTACAAAAATAGAAAGCGTAAAATAAGATGACTTCACTGAGTCTAAGATAGATTTGTCACATCGATATATGCAAACTCATCTGTAAAGGGACCTGCCCGTCAGATGGCTCACGTTCAACTTTAAGCTGGAGGCAAAAGACACTCCCCAATCCAGAGGACTCAGAAGGAATGAAAATAGAAGCATGGTGCAAGGGATAACAGGCAAATGCAAACAAACAGAAAGCAGGGGTCAAGTTCAAGGCAAAACATTAGGTGGGGCCAAGAGGTGCACTTTATAATGAGAATGAGTGCAAGTCACAGTGAAGGTATCACATATCTAGTATGCACCAAACTGCATTCATTTGCTCTTCGGTGCCAACCCTGCATCAAATAACACAGTATCCACATTCATACAATGAAAAAAATACAGGGAGCAAGTGAAAAGCACATCGGTAGTAGGAAATTTCAATTCATCTCTCGCAGATACGTGTATTAAGAAAATTAAGAAAAATTAAGATTAGAGAAGACAATAATATAATTATTGACATAGATTTAATTAATTTTTTTAAAGATCTTTTCTTTCTTTCTTTATTTATTTTTTAAAAGTTAGCCTTTTGGGCTTCGCTGGTGGCTCAGTGGTTAAGAGTCCGCCTGCCGATGCAGGGGACACGGGTTCGTGCCCCAGTCCGGGAAGATCCCACATGCCGCGGAGCGGCTGAGCCCGTGAGCCATGGCCGCTGAGCCTGCGTGTCCGGAGCCTGTGCTCCGCAACGGGAGAGGCCACGACAGTGAGAGGCCCGCGTACCGCAAAAAAAAAATTGTAAAATGGTTTAGAAGAGAAAAAACAGTAGAACTAATTCAAATAAAATAAATCCAGTAGAAATAATTTTTTAACAATTGAAAATAGCAGGAATTCCCTGGCAGTCCAGTGGTTAGGACTCAGCTCTCACTGCCCAGGGCCTGGGTTCAATCTCTAGTGGGAGAACTAAGATCCCACACGCCCCACAGTGCAGCTAAAAATAAAAGAAAAAAGAAAGATTGAAAACAGCTAAATCAGTAGTTGATCTAGTCAAGGAAAGAAAGGAATAAAATACAAATACACTACAGATGACGACAGTGGTGGTAAATTTTTCACTGCACACCCTCTGATGCCTTTAGAGCTTACCTTTTGCGGGGAGAGAGGCCATAGCGAGATAAATCAATAAGGTTGTTTCGTGTTTTGGCAAAGTCCTTGCTCCCACGGGGGTGAGTGGCCTCTGCAGCAGGACCTGACGCCTGCTAGGAGTGCCTGTTTACCCGAAGCTTTGCCCTGCGCTTTGCGTATTTTTTTTTTAATAAATTTATTTTATTTATTTATTTATTTATTTTTGGCTGTGTTGGGTCTTTGTTGCTGCGCATGGCCTTCCTCTAGTTGCTGAGAGCGGGGGCTACTCTTTGTTGCGGTGCGCAGGCCTCTTACTGTGGTGGCCTCTCTCGTCGTGGAGTACGGGCTCTAGGCACGCGGGCCTCAGTAGCTGCAGCACGTGGGCTCAGTAGTTGTGGGTTGCGGGCTTAGTACTTGTGGCTCACGGGCTCTAGAGCGCAGGCCCAGTAGTTGTAGCACACGGGGCCCAGCCGCTCTGCAGCATGTGGGGTCTTCCCAGACCAGGGCTTGAACTCGTGTCTCCAGCATTGGCAGGCGGACTCTCAACCACTGCGCCACCAGGGAAGCCCGCTTCCCATAGTTTTGATGCAGTTACACGCCGTTTTCACAGCTTGAATACTGGGTGCAAACGGTCCTTCCTTGGATGCTTTCTAAGGCGCATCTCCCTTACCCTCGGGCCGTCTGAGGGGTCGAGGCCGGATCATTGGTCCCCATCTGGACTGGTACAGGTGGGGGTTCCGGGGCCAGAGGACACTTCCGGCTTCCCAGGCCTCACAAGTCACGACCGGCCTTGGCGGAAGAAGCCTCCCTGTCTGCATCTCCTCCGGGTCAGTTGCGGGTGGGCCAACTTCAGCCCTTTACTTTGCCTTGATGGACCCCCCAACGAGCCTGGGGCCCTGCCTGGGGAGAGGGCCCCTGCCCTCCGGGATAAACATCCCCATATAACGATGCTTCCGGATGGAGAGAAAAGCCCAGAGCCCTGGGAAGCCCCAGGGAGTCCAGCCGCTGGGGCCTCCAGGGAAGGCTTCTTGGACGAGGCGGCGTGCACGCTGAGACTTATAAGTCGGGACCTCACAAAGGGGGAGAGTGAGTGTTGGGGGGAGGAGGGCAGACTTGTAACTCCACGGCCCCCACAGACCCCCTCACTCCCGCCCTCAGAGGCTTGGAACTCTGGCTCAGCAGAGCAGGGTGGGATAGAGACAACGAGAAATGATCACTTTCCAGCGGACGCCGGACGACCTCGGCCAACACACACGTCATCGTCAGTTCATAGAAATTGGTCTTTTGGCCAAGTGGACGTCCGGGGAATTGCTAATCTGCAACCTGCTGCCAGCCCCCATTCGTGAGCCCCAGCAGCCCGAGGCGCCCTTTGCCGCCCCCTGCCAGCTGGTCTGTAAGCGCCTCGCTGCGCGGCAGAGCTCGGGGCCCGGGGCCCTGCCAGCGCGAGGATTGGCCGCTCTGAGTCAGGTGCCCCCGCCCCGGGCCAACCAGAGAGGGGGAGGCGGAGTCACCGGCGTGTCTCCTGCTGGGCGGGGCTGTGGGCGGGACGGCTGGGCTGTTCGCTCCGCCCCGAGCGCCCGGCGGGGGACTGGGTGCGCCCCTCCCGGCCCCCTGGGACTTCAGGACGCGGCGCCCTGGAGCTGCAGCTCCCGCCTCCTTTCCCCACTGCCTCCCTTCCCCACTTAGTGGCGGGGCAAGGTTTTCAAACCCCGAAGTGGCTTTTTTGGGATAAAGACGCAAATCCTTGCTAGGCCAAGAGGCCCTGCGGATCGGAGCCTTGCGGCCTCTCAGCCTCCCCTCGGGCCTCGTCCTTGCCGTTGGCTCCTCAGCTCCAGCCACAGCTCCCTCCTGCCCTGGGCTTTCACCCAGTCTGTGCCCTGTGCAGTCAGCCCTTCCCCCCTCCGGTCCCCTCCCCCTCCAGCCCCCATCTCTCCTCAACTGCAGCCTCCCTCCCCCCATTCTCCAGTTACGCTGACCCGTGCCAAACTCCCAGATCAAGGCCCCTGGGACTTTGCGCACGCCGCCGCCTCCGGGGTTCACCCAACCCCACCCCCATCACGTGGTCAAGAACAGTCCCTACTTTCCAGAGCCCAGTGCCTCTGCTCTGGCCCCACCAGTTCCCTGAGGACCCACAGTTGCAGAGACTTGAGTTCAAACCGAGCCCTCTGCCTGACACATTTGTGGCCGCCCTGGGAGAATGGCTCATCGGTGTTCTTGCAAAACAGTGCAGCCAACTTAGGGAGAACTCTGCTGATTTGCCGTCACTGAGCAGGGGCTTGGTGGACATTGAACCTCCACAGCCCAGCCTGCAAGGTCAGACATGTGGAAAGGGCCTTTCAGGTTCATAAACAGCTTTTTAACATTAACTCTCAGGTTCTAACTTCAGCAACATCTGACAGTGAAAATAGCCTGTCCTCAACATGAGTCTGGTCCCTCTGGTCAGATGGCCTTCTGTGCACCTCCAGCATCAGGTCCAGCGGGGCTGTAGGGCCCACCTCCGTCTCAAGTCTGAACTCTGGCTCAGCTCTGAATCCTGTGTGACCTTGGGCAAGTTCCTTCACCTCTCTGATCCTCTGTTTTCTTTCTCTCTTCTTTTTTTCTCTTTTATTTTCAATAAAATTAGTAACAGGTACACATCTTTAAAGGACAAATAGAATTACAAGGCTTAAAATGAAAAAACGGCAGTTTCCCGACCTTCTCCCCCTCCCTCAGCCCCACCCTGAGTCCTCCCCTCAGAGGCAGCCATTTGTGCTCTTAGAAGTTTCTTCTGGCTTTCACTTTTTTTTTTTTGCGGTACGTGGGCCTCTCACTGTTGCGGCCTCTCCCGTTGCGGAGCACAGGCTCCAGATGCGCAGGCTCAGTGGCCATGGCTCACGGGCCCAGCCGCTCCGCGGCATGTGGGATCTTCCTGGACCGGGGCACGAACCCGTGTCCCCTGCATCAGCAGGTGGACTCTCAACCACCAGGGAAGCCTTTCACTTTTATATGTGTAAGCGACAGGCTTATACTGACAATTACTGATTTTTCACTTTTTTTTTTTTTTTTTGGCCGCACAGCACAGCATGTGGGATCTTAGTTCCCCAACCAGGGATCGAACCCGCACCCCCTAAAGTGGAATCGTGGAGTCTTAACCACTGGACCGCCGGGGAAGTCCCTGATTTCTCATTTTTTTTTTTTTTTTTTTTTTTTTTTTAAAGATACGATCCAATGGCTGCCTGCTGCTGAAAGGTGAGGATTTAGCTCCGTTAAACCCTGGTACCTCCACACTTGTCCCTCGCCCTGTCCTCCCAACGTTACCACACGCCTCTAGGTCTCTCACCTGTAACAGGTGCTGGCTCCTCAGGCCTGGTGTGAGGTTAAAATGACCTCCTGGATCCTAGGAACACTTCACACAGTGCTTGGCACACAGCAGGCGCTCAATAAATGCAGCTATTCAGTGATAAATATCTGCTGATTGCTTCAGGTATATTTTAAATTTTTTATTATAAACAGTTCCAAACATATGTAAAAGTAGAGAGAAGTTAACAATCTGATGAACCTCCAAGGACCCATCACCAGCTACAGCTACATCAACCCACAAGCCTAAGGGCAACCACTTTATATTATGGGTTTTCCTCCCATCATTTCTAACATAAATAAAAATGTAGCTATTTGTGTCCCCCTAACCTTTTTAGATAGATGATGACATGATATATACAAGAATCAAGTGGGTTTTTTTAAAATACCTTTTCATTTATTTATTTATTCTCTTTTTGGCCATGCAGCATGAGCGATCCTAGTTCCCTGACCAGGGATTGAACCCGTGCCCCCTGCAGTGGAAGCACGGAGTCTTAACCACTGGACCGCCAGGGAAGTCCAAGAATCAAGTGTTTTTTTTTTTTTCTGTTTTTTTAACATTTATTTATTTATGGCTGTGTTGGGTCTTAGTTGCGGCACGCAGGATCTTTCATTGCGACACATGGGCTCTTCGTTGCAGTGCGTGGGCTTTTCTCTACTTGTGGCAGGGGCTCCAGAGTGCATCGGCTCTCTAGTTGTGGCGCCCAGGCTCAGTAGTTGTGGCGTACAGGCTCAGTAACTGCGGCACGTGGGCTTAGTTGCCCTGCAGCATGTGGGATCTTAGTTACCCGACCAGGGATCGAACCCATGTACCCTGCATTGGAAGGCAGATTCTTAACCACTGGACCACCAGGGAAGTCCCAAGAATCAAGTGTTCTTAAGTAAACTTTTTAAAACTACTGATTACAAATGTAACACAAGTTTATTATGTGTGTTTATCTCACACAATAATCTCACTGCCCAGCTCTGTGCAGGGACCACATTGCAGGAACGTGTGGAAATTGACAGAAATGTAGGTATTTGCCTACACACCTTTTAATACCACATTTATTGAGATACAATTCTCATGGCCTAAAATTCACCCATTTAAGCGGTTTTCAGTATATTCACAGAGTTTTGCAACCATCACCACTGTCTAATTTTAGAGCATTTTCAACACCCCAACAAGAAACCCTGTACCCAGTAGCAGTCGTGCCCCATTCCCCAGCCCCAACTAATCTACTTTCTCTCTCTTTGGATTTGCCGATTCTGGACATTCCATAGAAATTGGATCTTACAATATGTGGCCTTTTGTGGCTGGCTTCTTTCACTTAGTATATTTTCAAGATTCATCCATATTGTAGCATGTGTCAGTACTTCATTCCTTTTTAAGGCCATATAATATTCCACTGTAGTTAAAACATTGTTTTTAACCTGCTTTAAAAAATAACAACTTAAAGAAAACCCCGCATATTAGGAAAGTAACACACATCATTGCAGGCGGTCTCCTCTGAAACATGAGTCATGCAAGAAGCTTAGAGATCATGGCAGGGAACAACTTTGTCATTCACTCATTCACTCGTTCATTTATTCATTCAACAAACACCTGCTGAGCCCTGACGTTGAGTTGGGCCCTGGAGACCCAGAGGTGGAGCAGCCCTGGCCGAGACCTTGCCTGGGTCCGTCCAGCAGGATAGCCCAGCCTGAATACAAACACTTGAGATCAATGCAGATGCTCTGAGGAGAGATGGTAACAGCAGGAAACTAGAGTGAGGGGGGACCTTGTGCTGGGGCTGAAGCAGGTGGAGGCTTTCCAAGGAGTTGGGTGGGGGTGGCAGATGGGGCAAGGGCATGGGGTGGAAAGGCCTAGCAGCGGGAACAGCATGTGCAAAGGCCCAGAGGCATAAAAATCGGCCCTATGCTTCCCTTTCAAGCAGACCCACCCAGTCAGGAAGGCTTGCCTCTCTCTGCACACACCCTCCCCCGCTCCTCTCCTAGTCCCTCTTTCACAAGCCTATTACCAGAGCAGGCCTCTTAACCAGGCTTCACAGAGAGAACCGCAGGGAGGGGAGACCGGAGGCTAGAGAAGCCAGGGGTTTCTGAAATTGGACACAAAAATTTTACATCCTCATCTCCACACACCTCTGACTGATATTTACTTTCTCATCAGTTAGGAATGGGGGCAACAAACTTCAGTGGTGTCAGCTGCACCCGTGACTTTGTCACCAACAGAAACCCAGATATTTTCAAATCACATTTCAACTGAAGAAAAATCTTTAAATATCATTTACACTCACTGCTACTTTAAAATGATGAATTTTAATTTTATTTATTTAATTTTGGCTGCCTTGGGTCTTTTTTTTTTTGCGGTACACGGGCCTCTCACTGCTGTGGCCTCTCACGTCGCGGAGCACAGGCTCTGGATGCGCAGGCTCAGCGGCCATGGCTCACGGGTCCAGCCACTCCACGGCATAGTGGGATCCTCCCAGACCAGGGCACGAACCCGTGTCCCCTGCATCGGCAGGCAGACTCTCAACCACTGTGCCACCAGGGAAGCCCCTGCCTTGGGTCTTTGTTGCTGCACTAGGGCTTCCTCTAGTTGCGGCGAGCAGGGGCTATTCTTTGGTGAGGTGCGCGGGCTTCTCATTGTGGTGGCTTCTCTTGCTGCAGAGCACGGGCTCTAGGCGCGCGGGCTTCAGTAGTTGTGGCCCACGGGTCCCGCCGCTCCGCGGCATGTGGGATCTTCCCGGACCAGGTCTTGAACCCGTGTCTCCTGCATTGGCAGGCGGATTCTTAACCACTGCGCCACCGGGGAAGTCCTAAAATGATGAATTTTGGACTTGCAGCTTTGGTCTTTTTATTTAATGTGCTAATAAATAAAATACACTACTACATTGCACACGTGTTTAAAATTTTTTATTAATTGCTTTTCTATATAATTGGTTTCCTCCATCTACTCATTTTAAAATACTGTTTAGAGAAGTCCATAGGTTTCCCCCAGACTGCCTCTGGGGTCCGTGGCATGCAAAGTTCAAAGGTGCCTGGTCGAGAAAGAGGAAAGTTCTCAGGGGTGGCAGTGGAGGCCCCAGGGGAGGAGCAGGGGCAAGAGGCCAGGGCCCGGACCGTGGGGAGAGCCCGTAAAGGGCCTGCCACCCGGCCTACGGAGGGCGCAGACGGGACTGGTCCTTGCGGGGAGGGAGGAAGCCACTCCGGCCACTAACCCGGTTAATCTAACCGGACCCCAAAGCCCGACTTGTGAGGATGGTCAAGGCTGCCGCATTTGACAGCCTACAGCGTGCCAGGAGCTCCAAGCGCATCCCGTGTTACTTTCGCACCTTCCGATGACACAGGCCGGGAAGGCGAGGCGGAGGTCCCCAGGGCAGCCTGTGGTTCCCTGACGCCGCAAGTCACCCCCACGCTCCGCCAGCGCAGCCTCCGGACCCTGCCTGCCTGTCCCGCCCACCCTGAGCGCAGGTGCCACGGGGCGAGGGGGCACAGCGTCCGGAGCCACCGCCCTCTTGGGACGCTTGCTGGTGCTGATTCCCCCTGGCCTGGGGGAGCGGCTTTCCCAGCTGCTGCCATGGGCCTTCGGACCCGGACGCGACGGGGCGCACCGGCCATGCCGGTGGGGGGAGGTGGGCCCCATGGGCCCAGATGCGCCGCGGCGCGCAGCCTTGGACAGCCCAGCACTCGGCAGAGATCCCGAGAGTGCCACCCGCTCAACAGAGGGGGCTCCTCAAGGCCGGCCTGTAGTGTGACAGAATCCCATCTCCTTTTTTACAGGTGGAGAAACTGAGGCTTAGAGAGGCTGCGTGACTAGCTCGAGGTCACACAGTGAGTTGGTGGCAAGGCGAGAAGAACCCAAGCTCCTGAACTCCCCGGGCGGGGCCTCTCCCCACGACAGTCTGAGAAGGCAGCAGGTAGAGCCCATGAGGTGTGATACTAAGGTAGGGGCCAGCTGCACATTTCGGTGTTCCCAAGGTAAGATGTGTGTCGTAAGAGAAGTGAAAAATTTGGGCCCCCAAACAGGGACACACAGTTTGACCCATTATATTTTTTAAAGGGCCGGTGGTGTGGGGTGGGAACTCAGAGCCAGGCTACCTGAGTTAAAACCCTGCCCTCCGTCTTCCCTGTGACCTTTAATTTAAGAGCTCTGTGCCTCAGGTTCCTTACCTGTAATAGACATACCTAGTCAGGCAGGTTATTAATGCATTTCTAAAGCTGGGAAGAAATGCACCAATAGTTAACAGTGAGATTTGGGGTGATTTAATTTTGCTTTATTTATACTCATACCTGTACAGTGCAAGCTGTTTTAATTCCTGCTCACTGGAAAGTTTCGAAACACTTGGAACCTGTCTGTCTTAGTTACTGACGTATCCCAGCACTGAGCATGGTGCCTGGTGCACTGGACATGTTTGTTGACTGAATAAGTAAACTATCAAAAACAATGCCCGCCCTCTTGGAACACTCATTTGAGTAAAGAATAATTCTACCCAAAGCAATTTTGATAATATGCAGAAATAGAGAAAGAAGAAGAAGAAGAATGTATGTATATGTATAATTGAATCACTTTGTTGTACAGTAGAAATTAACACAACATTGTAAATCAACTGTACTTAAATAAAATAAATTTTTAAAAAATGAGGGCAGCACAGAAAAAGAAAAGAAAAGAAATAGAGAGCCACAGGAGGGAGGGGACCCATAGCTAAAGGGAAGGGGCAGGCTGCCTGGAAGAGGTGATGTTAGTGGCAAAAGGGGTACGGACGTGACAGCCTTTGGTAGTGTGTCCGCACGGACAGAAGCTAGGTGTGCCACAAGCTCCGCAGGGCACAGCACTAGGGAAGGGTGGACAGGTGGTCCAGCCACAGTTGAGGGCCATGAGCATCTTGCTATAAGTCTGGATTTTGCCTGGGGGCAGTGGGGACCCATGCATGCTCTGAAGCAGGAGAGAGCTAGGATGGAGATGGAGCTTCGGGAAGACTAGCTGGGGAGGCCCAGGGCAGTACCCCTTAGGGTGCCACAATGGTCCATTTGTGAGGTGGTCTGGTCTGGGAGGAGGAGAAGAAAGGGAAGACATTTCTGAGAAAGTTGATCAGGAGTCGAACTTCCCACAGAGCAAACGGCCAGCCCAGATGGCTTCACCTGTGACTCTCACATGCATTTAAGGAACAAAGAGTTCCACTCTTACACAAACTCAGAATGTAGAAAAAGAGGGAAATGCCCCAGTCCTTCTGTGAGGCAGTCATAGCCTTGACACCAAAACCTGATAAGGGAAATGGGAAAAAGAAAAAGTACAGGGCAATCTCATGCATGAAATACAGGCAAAAATTCAATGTGAGTAACAAACGGAATCCAGCAATACGTGAAAAGGATAACAACACAGCCAAGGTGGGTTAATCCCAAGAGTGCAAGCAGATTGGTTCAACATTGGTAAACTCAGCATAATCTATTGCTTTAACAGAAAAAAAATGAGAAGTCATACCATCCTCTCTATGGTTGCAGATGAAATTCAAGCTCCATTCATGAGAAAAACTGTTAGCGAACTAGGAATGGAAGGGACTTCCTTGCCCTGATAAAGGGCAGCTACAAAACCCTATAACAAGCATCACATACAGTGCTGAAGCACTGAAAGCTTTCCCTGTGAGACTGAAAACACGACAAAGATGTCCATTGTCCACTTCCAGTATGGTTCAAACTGTCCTGAAGGTCCTGGCTAGAGCAGTAAGGCAAGGAGAAAAAGGGTATAAAGATTCAAAACGAAGAAGCAAAATTGTCCTTATTTAGAGAGGATAGAAAAGTCACAGAACCAACACATAAGTTACTAGGACACAAAGGTTTTAGCAAGGACACAAAGGTTTTAGCAAGGTTGCTGGATATAAAAATCAATGTGCAAACCCCGCCCCCCCCAACCCACCAGTGTTAAAAAAATTCTAGCTAAGACAATTAGAAAATGAAGGAAGAACAACCATTTACAATAACGTCAAATATAAGCCTCTTAAAACACGTACAAGACCTCTTTGGAGAAAATCATAAGACTTGATAATGAGATAAAGAGGCCTCAGTAAATGGTGAGATATACCATGTCCATGGATTGGAAGACTTAACATTATAAAGAGAGCCACACTCCCCACATGATACATACGTTCAATGCCATCCCAGGTAAAACCCCAATGGGCTGCATCACAAGGCTCTGCACTGGGCTTACCTGCAGGGAGAAGGGAGGATCATGGTCAGGACAGGGCAATGTCTCTGGGGTTCAGCAGTGTTTTTATGGGGGGGGGAACATTTTCAGGCGAAACTGGTCCATTGCTGTTGGCCTTGTAAACTGATGCATCCCTTTGGGGGCAAAATTTGATAATTGTATATATCAAGATCTATGAAAATGTGGAATGCTTTGACTCTGTCATTGCTCTCCTGAGAATAATCCAAAAGAAAAAAAAAAGTAATTTATTCCTTGCCAACGTTATTTTAATCCTGAAAACTGGGAGGAAAAAGCCCCTCAGTATCCAGCCACGTGGCTTGAATTCTGGCCACCTACTAGCTGCTTGACGTCAGGAAAGCCCCCTCTTCTCTGGGTCCGTTTCCTCCTGTGTGGAATGGAGGGAATGGTGTCCAGCCCTCGGAGTGACTGCAAGGCACCTGGCACCCAGCCAACAGCTCCCTGAAGCCTTTCTGGAGTAAGCATGCCCCATGCTCCCGGGAGGTGACTCTCCTGAGGTTGATGCAGCCAGCTAGGCTCGGCTACCAGCCCAAGTGCCCTGGAGACAACGTCCCCATGGCTGCAAAACCCCACCATTCTGCTCTGCTCAGCACTCCCCGACCACCCCGGCTTCCGGCACCCCAGTGCTGTTCTACAAGCCGCTTCAGCTTCCCAAGCACCCACCTCCACACCCCATCCAGAGGCGCCCCGGCCAGGGCCAGCTGCTGCAGCTCACCAGAGTGGATAGCAGCACCTGGCTACAGCACAGCACCTGCTCACACACCTGCTGGCCCTGGGCTAGACCCGGCTTCAGCGCAGCTGCCCGCCTGCCCACCGTCACTCCCGTCTGTCTGGATCAACTGCCATTTCCTGCATTTCCTGTGCTCTGACCGACTTGGCAAAGGCACAGGGCGAAAGGGAGGTGGCCCCCGGCCTCACGAGCTCCTGGGTAAGTTAACGACAAGCCTCCAGGCTCGTGGCTGTCTTCCATGAGGATGGCCTCCACAACCAGCTGATCCCACCACAGAGGCCCCATCTAGGAGCCCCCGCCCTGGTCCTGCTGAGGAGTGCTCCTTGGTCTGCAGTCTCCCCACCCTGGGTCCTGAGCCCCTGGATGCTACTGCAAGTTACAGATAAAAGGCCATGTAGAAACTAGCGAAATGGGCCACGTTGTGACTTTTTTGGGGTATTTTTCACAGATATCACAAAATAAGTCCATTTCAACCCAGAGGGGACTGACTTACCCAAGGTCACATGGAGTTAGCAGAGACAAACAGAATCCAGGTCTCTGATTGTGGGCTAGGGCCCGCCCCGCGCGCCAAGCTAAGGTGCTTTACATACAGAACCTCACCTCATTCTTACAAGTGCCCTGAAAGCCAGGCCTGTTTCCCCACTGTGGCTCAGAGAG
This sequence comes from Stenella coeruleoalba, assembly GCF_951394435.1. NCBI lineage: Eukaryota > Metazoa > Chordata > Mammalia > Artiodactyla > Delphinidae > Stenella > Stenella coeruleoalba. The sequence continues at coordinate 4,494,198 of NC_137147.1, read as the reverse complement.
GTTAGGTCACCTGTCCAAGGTCACACAGCTAGTAAAGAAGCAAGGGGGGCCCTGTTCTTCCTAGTCAGTGTCCAGCTTGGGTCGCATTTAGGACGCAGCCACAGAAGCAAAGAATTGTCAAGCTGGAGCAGGCAGGCACTGGAGAAGCCCAGCTCATCCACGGTCAAAGCCCAGCAGGACACAGCAGTGAGCGGGAGTCTGTTTGGAGGCGCAGACAAGTTCCTCCGTGCTATGTGGGGACAACAACAGACACTCAGAAGGACGTGCAACCCCCAAAGCAGCAGATGATGATACATATCTGTGGAGAATGTCCCACAGAAAATGAAATAAAATCCAGGGATCCAATCTGACGCAGAGAATGCAGATACAGAATAATGCACAAGGACTAAAAGACTGGTGGTTTCTGACGCTCGATGAAACGTGGAATTCAGAGGAATATCTCCATTTGGATTTGGATTTGCTGTTAATGTTGTATAGCTTTTGATTAGTGTACTTTATGAATACAATGCTATACACATGATTTCATTTGAAAAACCATATTGTATTTGGGTATCTATTAATAGCTTATATTGGGCCCGGGTTTGATCCCTGGTCGGGGAACTAAGATCCCGCCAGCCGCAAGGCACGGACGAAAAAAAAAAAAAAAGAAGAAGAAAAAGTTTATACTGTATAGAGAGATTATTTTTTAGTTCAATTTAAAAAAAAGAAAAGAAAAGCACAGCAGATGCGGGGCGCTTCCCACGGCTCACACTTAGCGGCTCCTGTGGCGTTTCCCTCCCCAACCAGAAGGTAAGGCGGGGTCAGGCTCCCGTTGCAGGAACCCAGGAGCCCCCACAAGCACGCGCTGCTCAGCCTGCTCTCCCCTTGCCTTCACACCCTTTTGTCCCAGTTAACTCGGAAAGCTTTAAGGTCGTTTGGGAGCCCGACAGTGCAGATTCCCACTGGAAGGGACGGCCGGCCTACTGTAGCTCCAGGAAGGCGCCTCCGTCCTGTGTGCCCCACTTGCCTCTCCTGCAAATCCAGGCGGCTTCCTCACCTCACCTGGATCCCGAGGCAGTTGTTCCACTCCAGAAATAGCTCGTATTTGTTTTACAACTTTTGAGCTGATACAGATTCCAGCCTCATTTAAGGCAGAGGAGTTTCTTTGTCCCTGAGGTAGGCCAGAACCTGCCCTGAGGACAGAGCCACACCCATGACCCAGGTCCTGCTAGAATTCCTTGATGGGCTTTGGAATCAGAGCTTTGTTAAAACCAACCAGCAACTAGGTTTAAGGGCAGGGGGCCCGGCCAGGTGTTAAACCACCCCCAGGTATATGCAGTGTGTAAAGGACGGGCTGAGTTTAAAGCAGGAAGTGACAGCTAGTTAGTTCTACCCCTTCCCTGACCCATTTTGCATTGGGAATTAGAAAGACGGAGGCTCTGGGAAGTCACTTTAGTCCAGATTCCATATTAAGCACCTCTCTGTACAAGCCCTGGGAAACCAGCTGCTTGCTAACAATGGAAGGAGGAGAGAGAAACAACAGGTACCCAAGGCAGTACAGAACTACACGCCACGATGCTGCAGGGGAAGGGAGAAGGAATAATGGGGAGGGGTTGCTGCCCAGTGCGGATGGTGAGAGACGGCTCTGTCTGGCCAGGCCGCTGTAACACAGTGCCATAGGCTGGGTGGCTTATAGACAACAGATATTTATTTCCCATAGTTCTGGAGGCTGGAAGCCTGAGGTCAGGGTGCCAGCACGGTCGGGTCCCGGTGAGAGGTCTCCTCCTGGCTGCAGATGCCCGTTTTCTCACTGTGTCCTCACAGGGCAGAAGGAGCAGAGGAGCTCTCTGGGGTCCATTAGGGCACTAATCCCATTCACAAGGGCTCCACTCTCATGACCTAATCACCTCCCAAAAGTCCCACCTCTTAATTAATACCATCACATTGGAGACTGGATTTCAACACATGAATTTTGCTCGGGGAAACATTTAGTCCTTAGCAGGCTCTCTCTCTGCAGTGGTTATATTTCTTATTTTATTCATTTATTTATAAAATAAATTTATTTATTTTTGGCTGCGTTGGGTCTTTGTTGCTGCATGTGGGCTTTCTCTAGTTGCGGTGAGCGGGGGCTACTCTTCACTGCAGTGCGGGGGTTTCTCTTGTTGCAGAGCATGGGCTCTAGGTGCGCGGGCTTCAGTAGTAGTTGTGGCTTGTGGGCTCTAGAACGCAGGCTCAATAGTTGTGGCACACAGGCTTAGTTGCTCCGCGGCATGTGGGATCTTCCTGGACCAGGGCTCGAAATCGTGTCCCCCGCATCGGCAGGCGGATTCTTAACCACTGCACCACCAGGGAACCCCTGCATTGGTTATATTTTAAACCGACAGGGGTTAACACAGGGAATTAATTTACAAAATCACTGGATGGGCTGAAAACAATGGGCCAGAGATCCAGGGATGGCTGAACCACGAACAAGGGCCGAGACCAGGAAGGCCACCACCGGGATTGCCGAATTCAAAGGTGTGCAGCAGGGAATTGACCCAGGGATCAGAAGGCAGGGTGACGGCTGGAGGTACAGCCGTGGATGCGCTGGTGTCTCTGTGATCTTTCTCGCCAGAAAACCAAGTACTGAGAAGCCTTGCACGGAGGGGTGCTCAATATGGGAACTGGACTGGAAGTGATTTCCCTCCAGAGCCTCTGTCTTTCTAATTCCCAACGCAAAACAGCCCTCAGCGTCAGAGAGGGGGTAGAACCAATGAACAAACGAATGAAGGAACGAACTAACTGCACTGCCACCTCCTGCTTTAAATTCAGCCTGTCATTTACACACTGCATATGCCTGTACACGGCAAAGCTGACACTTTATTTCAGCCTTCCAAAATTGAGTATCTGATCGAAGAAACCCAATTTTCACCCAGAACCCCAGCGACCAGGGAGTCTGGGAAGCAGAGCAGGGAAGAAGGTGCCCAGCCCATCCTCCTTCCCAGGAGGCAGAGGGAGAAAAACTCCCCACAGGCCCGACGCTGCTGGTGCCAGGGACTGGATGGGGAGGGAGAAGGCCTGTTCCCAGGTTTTGGTCGGTGCAGTGGGTGGGCGGCGGGGAAAGCGTGGAGCTGGGGGGCCGGAGAGGGCCAGAGTTCAGCTCCCACAGAGCTGAGTCTCTGGGCCTCTTTCCCAGGCCTGTATTTCACAGGGCAGTGGGGAGCTTTTCTGTAGAAGATCATTGATCAGGGGAGAAAAATCAATTAAAGCCCACTGACTGGAAAAGTAACTTGGGCTGGAATTTTTCTAGGGGAAAAGCAGCTCCAAACCATAACTTATCTACTGCTCTATTAATAACACACGAAGCCACAGCCGATAAGCAGAACAAGCGTGAAGCGTATACATTAACTTTATACTGAAGAGGGAGGAGCCAGTGAAGCCGGGGAGGGAAGGATGACGTATGGGGACAGGAAAAGGGAAAGCAACAGAGGAGGAGAGGAAAGCCCGGGAAGAAGCCAGGGAGACAAGGTGCAGAAAGGAGAGAATCAAGAGGAGGGAGAGCTGGGTGCAGAGGGGGAAGCGTTGGGCGACAGGGCCGCAGCCCCACATAGGCAGCGAGAGGCCCGGGTGATGAGAGGCTGACTGTGCCTGTTCTCCCATAAATAAGAACTCTATTTAGTTCACCAGGAATATAAAAATACGCCATGCTTCTGGAAGCAGGCTCCAGCTCCTCTGCCCCGAGTCGCTGACGTAACCCATAACCAGCAGGAAGAGCCGTGATGCGATCCTCAGCCTGCTTCCTAGTGACCCAGATGTGCGCTGCCTGCCTCCTTCCAGCTTATTTCCCGCACTTGCTCAGAGCTCAGTAGATAAGCTTGTTTTCAATTCTTTACATTCTCCCTTGCCTCGCCTAAGGTGACCGTTACTAACTAAAGAGTGGGTACATTCCCGTTCCTTTCTTCGTGCTCATATAACATAAAGATTATCTGTATATCTATATCTGGGGGGGGGGTGGGGAGAGGATGGGGACGATGGAGGGGAGAGAGGAGCCGACAACATATACACACAAGCACAACCGCAAGCCTGCAAGCCTGCTGCCACACGGACCATAAACGGCGCACCGATCAGAGAACAGAGGTGGATCAAACAGGGAGGTCTTCTGCCCTGCCCGGCTGGAGTGCTGAGGAGGTGGCCTTTGAGGTGGAAGTTGAAGGATCCAGCGGGCAGAGGTGGAGCCTGGGGAGGAAGACATTCCAGAAGGAAGGAAAGGCAGGGAGGGACAAGGCACACCCAGTGTGACCGCAGAGTGACATCTTGCAAAGGAGGAAGGAGTAGGGCTGACAGGAGGCTTGTAAGAGGAGGTTAGGGCCAAAGAGCTGACTTGGGTCTGCCTGGATGGTCAGAGCTCACAGACGATGGGCGTCAACCAGGATGAGCGCGGGAAAGGCCCTTTCAGCTGAACCTACAGCCTGAATGCCTCGCCTAAGTGTCTCACGTGGCTGGACGAAATCAGGTCTAGGGGCTCTGGACTCAAATTCTTTTTTTTTTTTTGGCCACGCTGCGCAGCTTGCAGGATCTCAGTTCCCCAACCAGGGACTGAACCCAGGCCACGGCAGTGAAAAACATCAAATCCTAACCACTAGGCCACCAGGAAACTCCCCTCTGGGCTCAAATTCCACGACGCCCACCAAGTTAGTGGATTCTAACACTGCCTCTTCCACCTGAAGCAACAGGTTCCCTGAAGGCCGTCTGGTACCCGGTGGGCCTGTTCTTCGCTGACCCCTGGGTGCCTAGCGGGGTGGCTGCCACGTGGGAGCACCTAATCTAGTGACTTGAACTTGCTGCTCTCTCGCTTTCTGTGTAGTTCGCTGGGGAAACTGATGACGCCACTACACCTTCTGAGTGCTGCAGGAACACCCAGGGCTGTGGGCACAGTGAGCGGCTCTCCAGGGACGGTCTCAGAGGCAGGGGGCTGACAGGTACTAGGGGAGCATTCTCAGGTGGTAAGAAGTCAAATAACCTGCTCTTTAACTACGAGGGAAGGGGGGAGATAGGTAGAACGCTTGAAAATGGTTAACCACTTCACTACTCTTAGGTTTTTAAATGGGGAGAAAGCTCCCAGCCACCATTCTTCCTTCTGATAGGGAAATGGTACAGTTAGTTGTCTAAAGTATCCAAAAGATCTGATACAAAATGGGAAATGATGGGAAAAAAGCACAAATTTAATATGGATAATTTGGCTTCCACAAGCTTTTCTTCATTTGCTACTTTAAAAAAAATTATAAAATACTTATTTGTACACCCATGTTCACAGCAGCGTTATTCACAACACCTAAAATGTGGAAACAACCCAAGTGTCCGCTGAGGGATGAGTGGATTAGCAAAATGTGATATGTACATACGAAGGACCATCATTTGGCCTTAACGAGGAAGGGGATCCTGACATACCTCATGACGTGGATGAATACTGAGGATATTTTGTTAAGTGAAATAAGCCAGACAATAAAAGGACAAACACTGCGTGATTTACTTACATGAGTGAGGTACCTAGAAGTCAGATTTACAGAGACAGAAAGTGAATGGTGAGTGTCAGAGGCTGCAGGGAGTGGCAAGTGGGGAGTTACTGTTCGACAGGAACAGAGTTTCAGTTTGACAAGATGAAAAGAGTTCTGGGGACGGACGGTGGTGAGGGATATACAACAATACAAACATACTTAACACCAACGAACTGCACACTTAAACAGGCCTATGATGGTAAATTCTATGTCTTTTACCACAATAAAAAAATCTAACAGTAAAAATACATGTGTGATAACTGCACACAAATATAAACAAACAAACAAAAACCTACCACATAAACCCCAACTGCTCAAAATCCTAGTTCCCGGAAGCAAACGACACTGTTTTGACATGTTTACTTTCCACTTCTCCTATACCTTTCCCTCAAAAGAGCTGGGATTATAATATATACATAAATGTGCTACATTTTTGCTTATTATTGTATCGTAGCATTTTTTTCATACTAAAAACGTTTACAAAATTAAAAATCATTACATATAAAATCTATCCCGTGGATTCCATATGGACGGACCATAAAATTACCAAGAGACAACCCTTTAGACACGCAGAACGGTAACACCCCCTTCAATGTCCCTTCCCCTCCATCCCATTCCCTGGTCTCTCGTTCCCCAAGGGAACAACTTACAGTCTCCCCTGTGGCAGTAGGTCAAGAATGGGCCCCTGCAAGTTCCTCGCACCCCAGGACAAGGGTTTACGTGAGAAGCCCAGTGGGAGCAGTGGGTTCACGGCTCCACAGGGCCTGACCCCTGACTCTGCAATTCCCTTCGCCTTTCCACACAGTCACAAGATAACGCCACAGTCCTCGCCATCACGCCAGTTTCTGGGCAGGAAGGAAGAGGGGCCGTCTTCTCTTGGGGCTTTATCTTCTTATTAGGGAAGGGAAGCCTCTAATGTAACATGTTTTCCTTAATATTTCACTGGCCAGAACTGGGTCACGTTCTCCCCGACTCCTTTTCACATCCATCACTGGCTAAAGGAAGTAAGACTGCCTTGGGGGGAAAAGAAAGGGACTTCCTGGCGGTCCAGCAGTTAGGACACTGTGCTTCCACTGCTGGGGACCTGGGTTTGATCCCTGCTCGGGGAACGCAGATCCCGCAAGCCATGTGGCGTGGCCCAAAATTAATTAAAAAAAAAAAATTTTTTTAAAAAAGGACTGCCTTCGCTGTTTAGCCAATTATGATTTATCCCGCGAGCTAAGATAGTTCCACCCTCTTCCCGAAGGAGCAGATTTCTACCTGCTACCCGAAGAAAAAACTGGGGCTCTGTAAGGAGGGAGCATTGGATGCTGGGAGAAGAGTGGTCGCTGGCCAGACACCAGAGTGGATGCCACAGGGACCTGATGTATTCTGCTAAACAAATGCACACACGTACATCCGCGTGACATACAGTAACGTGTTCAACCACTCCTCGAGGCTATTTCTAGAAGGGATTTCTGATGTACGACCCCAGCTTACATAAAGGCTATGTGAGAGTCAGCAGCTAACATCGAGCTGGTGGAATAACGTGATGGACGACGGTCAAGACGCCTCCTGTCTCCACAGGCTCCTATGACAGACACAGCCAATAAGATGAAGATCCACATATTACATCTCGTATGTAACAGGTAAGTCACTAAATTTGGATCCAAAGAAAAGCAACGGTTTGAATAGAGGATGGGGAAAGGCGATTTAAAAGCTACATACATGTGAAAGCAAGCAGTGGCTGGTTTGCAGCTCTGAACACTGAAAGGGATGAGTTCCAGTGAACCTTGACACCATGAAGTCACAGCTGAACATGGCCAGGCCCGCTACAGGTGGAAGCCAGAAGCGGACAGACTGTAGTCTTTCATCGAGTAGGCTTTGCATCTAGAATTCAGTGGTTTGGGGAAAAAAAAAAAAAAAAGGGATGAGTAAGCGTCCAAGGGAAACTACCACTTCATGGCTGGAGAGATGTGTGTGAGCAGATCTATAAAACACCTCTACCTGCCTGTAACACAAGCAGCACTGTTACCTGCTTACCACTGGATTAATACATGAATCAAGGCATTTACTTCGGCAGGAAATGGTCTTTCTATGTGGACTCCCTCTTTGTTGTGGCAGTTGCACTGGGGGTTTGCTTGTAGTAAAACGTTTGCTTTGAGAGGGCTGGAGCAAAGACTGTGTGGGCTTTGTGCAGGTCAAAATAAGACCGTTTTTCCAAAGCACAGTCTCCTTAAAGGGTTTCATTTTTGAAGACACTTTTGAGAAATAATTAGAAATATACACTTTCATGTAGTTTGGAATAAGCAATATTCTTTACTTGTTTCACATTATAAACCAGTTTTCACTGTTTGAATTTCCTAGAATTATGTCTAATTTCCAGACACTTATTTGCTCGCAAACGTGGAAATTCCTACTACTCAAAAAATCTTAAGGACGAGTAAGCTAAATTCAGGGTTCCCAGAGTCTGATTACTTTAAGACTCTGCCACGCTGCTTAGCCCATGAAGCAGCATTTTCCTGTCCCCACCAACCCCCATCAAAGTACACCACCATTCATTTAACACTTAGGGCGTTCCAGGCCCTGAGTAACTCAGATGCAGGAACAGCTACGAGAAAGCAGAAGAAACATCCCTACCTTCCGGAAGCTTCCAACTCAGGAACTATCTACAAGTAATTAAAGTAAAAGACAGCTAACTGCTTAGCAAGTTGGGAATTTTCCATGCTGCTGGGAAACGGAAGACCAGGGAGGGCGTTATTTGCAACTGGAGGGTCTAGGACGCCTTGAGGCAGGCTCCGAACTGAGCGTGAGGAAGGCATTCCTTAAAGAACGGGAGTATGAACAAAGGCGGAAAACGAAGGGGCAGATTCACCAACAATGACGCTTCTGTGAGGCGGAACTGCGGGGGTGGGGTGGTGCCGGGAAGCAGCAGGAGGGAGAGTGAAAACCAGGAAGAGGTGAGGGAATTTATTTCGCACCTATTACATGCCAGGAGCATTGTGCGTATTATTTAGATCAAACGTTACAACAATCTTGAATAGTAATATTCTGATTTTACAGATCAAGAAACTGGCCCAGAGGGGGTCTCCTGGTGGCCTAGTGGTAAGGATTCCCAGCTTTCACTGCCAGGGCCCAGGGTCAGTCCCTGGTCGAGGAACTGAGATCCCACCAGCCAGGTGGCCCGGCCAAAAAAAAAAGAGTGAGAAATGCGAGTAGAGGGAGGAAAGAGAAGACGACTGAAAATTGGGGCATTATTCCAAGGTGAGGTTGCCAGACAAAACGCAGGACAGCCAGTTAAATCTGAATTTCAAATAAACAAGGAAGACTTGTTTATCTGAAAAACCAAAAAACAGAAAGAAACTGGTCCAGAGAGTTCAACAAACTCACCTGAGATCACTTAGCTTATAAATAGTGGAGCAAATATTCAAAACCGGGTCTGTCTGATCAGAACTCCTATTTTTTTCCTGCTATGCCATGCTTCCTTTGAGCCCAGCCAAGGATTCGGGACTTTATTCCACGTGCAGGAGGGCTGGAGGACACAGAAGGAGCATCATGGGCACTTCTGCTCTGACAGGGCGGACGCAGGTCCGGCATTGGGCAGACGAGAAACTCCCTGCCCTCAAAGCATGTGCAGCTTTGTGGATGAGCAGAAACATTAACAGCCGTTTTCATTATAATGTGAGGACAGTGAGAGCGATTTGGTCAGAATGCTATGGAAATTCCCCCCCAAGGAAGGCTTCCTAGAGAGGTCATCTGAGCTGTTTCGGAAGAGGAATAAGGTCGAAGGAGGTGAGAAAGGATCTCCTAGGCAGAGAAAAACAGTCTGAAAACAAAGGTGTGAGCTCTTGTGGTGCATGTATTTGGGAGTAGCGGGAAGGACAGAAAACGAGGCCGGCAGGTTTAGGAATGCCCGGCTGAGGAGCAGCTCCACCCCGAGTTTGCACTGGAGTAACGTGGTCCCATCTGCATGTTAGAAAAACCCAGGAGAGCCTTGGGAACAGAGAGGGCTGGAGGCAGGTAGAGCGGCTGGTCGCCAAAGCTTTAGGTGAGAGAGCGCCAAGGCCTGCACCAAGACAGTAAGAGCAGGAATGGAGAAAAGTTGGTTTGAAAAATATTTAGGAGGACTTGGTGGCTACACACGGGGATTACGGAGCCAGAGGAGTAGATGATTTCCAGATTTCGGCCCTGGGCAACTGGGTGTGACTGGTGAGAGGGTAGGTGCCCGAGAGGAAGAGGGCAAGAAGGTTGTTAGGGAGACCCCGTGGGACACTGAGTGGGGACAGTGGATGTACGTCGAGAGCTCTGTGGAGAATCCAGACTAGAGACAGAAGCTAAGACTGCTCAGCACGCAGGTGGCTGTTAAGGCCACAGGGATGGATGAGGTGACGCAGGACAGCATACAGAAGAGGGCCAAAAGGAGGAAAAGTCAGAAGCGAGAAGATGGACAGCAGAGCTAAGGAAGGAATCCGGGGACCGAGCAGCCGGCCACATGAAGTGCAAGAAAGGATGAGAAAACGAGGTCAGAAAAGCCTCACCTGGGCAGGGCACCACAGCAGGTGAGGACACAGTACCTGCGGCTCAACAGATGGAGCAGAGACTCTCAACACAGACCTGGTCTCATGAGGCTTCGCTGGGAATGGAAGGAGATGGGCAATGGTTACAAGGAGACACAGGGTCAAGAGACAGCCTTGTTTCTGAAGACCAGGAGAGGGATTTCCCTGGTGGTGCAGTGGTTAAGAATCCACCTGCCAAGGCAGGGGATGAGCCCTGGTCCGGGAGGATCCCACATGCCGCGGAGCAAACTAAGCCTGTGTGCTACAACTATTGAGTCCACGTGCCACAACTACTGAAGCCCGCGCACCCAGAGTCTGTGCTCTGCAACAAGAGAAGCCACCGCAATGAGAAGCCAGCGCACTGCAACAAAGAGTAGCCCCCGCTCGCTTGCAACTAGAGAAAGCCCGCGTGCAGCAACGAAGACCCAATGCAGCCAAAAATAAATATATTAAATAATAATAAAGACCAGGAGAGACTTAATCCAAAGAAAAAGAGCCAGGGACAAGAAAAGAGCCAGGGACAGACAAGAGATGACAAGTGATGGCACAGAGCCCGAGAGGAAGAGGAGGAGGGAACACAGGTAGAGACAGGACACAGGCTCATCCAGGAGCGGCCACAAAGGGAGAGCTGGTGTCTGAGGGAATGAATTCTGACCCTTCCAACTTTCTTGAAGTAGGAGGCATTGGAAGTGGGCTACTGCAGTGGGGACGGAGAGAAGGACACAAGCAGATTTCTTATGAACTTTGAGGCAAGTAATTTAAAGAATCTGCTGAGCAAAATGGTGGAGGGGGGCTGAGTCGGGACAAGTAAAAAGAAATGTCAAGTGACATCACTTAGGTGATGTCGGGGACCATAAGTCACTGCAGAACTCTACATACACAAGTGGCGTTTCTTCCAGTAGATGCCAGGATCTCAGAAGTATACAGACAAAAGTGATACAGACAAAAGGGTGACGTTTTATCAGCCATAAGCAGTGCGGGAAGCTGAGGATGCTGGTAATCGATTGTGGAGTTCTGGTCTGGGAAGGAAAGAGAGATTAGAAAATTGAAGGTTTGAGGCTGAAATAAAGGGATAACAGGAAAGACGGTGTGAGAGCTGGAGAGGATAGGAGATTGGGAGTTTAATGTGCCAAATGTGGGACTTCCCTGGCGGTCCAGTGGTTAAGACTCTGTGCTCCCAATGCAGGGGGCATGGGTTCGATCCCTGGTTAGGGAACTAAGATCCCGCATGTTGCACAGCGCAGCCAAAAACAAACAAAAAGAGATTCCAAATATGGCACTGCTCCTAGGAATGACAAGGACCAGGATATGGCAGCCGAAGAGGTGGGAATGAAGGTAGCTGGAGTTTTGGAAGCCAACGTAAAGAGGCTGCAGTGACTCAGACGACTCAGGGGCTGGTATGGCCTAGGTTTGAGAGAAAGATATTACACAAGTTTAAGCGCCAGGTCTTCGATGAGCACGGGAGACAGTGAGGTGATGATAGAGAGGGGCATTGTGGGGTGATGGCTTTAGCCTCCAACCATGTCAGTCGGCACTGCCTTTGGTATGATTTGGTCAGTCACTAGGAAAAGATCCAGGCGATCCACGATCGCATTCTCGCTGCAATGACACCGCTGTTTACTCAAAACAGTGCAAGGACACTCCCAATCCACCCCTCGGGGAATAAGGGGATGGCATGGTTTGGAATATGATAGTTCTTCCTTTGCATCCACCCTTTAAATCCCCCAATTAAAACTGTACACAAGCGCTAAGGAAGTTTGTTGGCAACCCTGTACTGGGACGTGGAGAGAGGAGACCGATGCTCATCCTCTTCTGTCTGCCACCTCTGGACTGCTGTTTCCCTGAGTGGCAGCTGTTGACCCCTCCGTGACGACGATACCCTTGCCAAGTCTTCCTGGGTCTACCCTTTCCAAAGCACCTCTGTGTCACAAGGGGAAAAGTGACCAGTAAGACACGAGCAGCTGGATCCCAATGTCGACCCACTTCCAAAAAGAGCTCCAGTGTTGAGAAGTTGAGTTCTGATTGACACAGAAAACACAAAAGCAGTTGTTTAGCCTACTTTTAGTAGACAGTAATCCACCTAGCTCGGGGAGATTCAAAACTTATCCCTGATATGACAAATCTCTTTAAGAAAAGTCTGGCTAGCAAATGAATTCTTATCTGCTCTAAGAAACCAAGTAAGCACTGGGTCCAGCCTATAAGGATGAGCCCTGAAACCAGCACAGAAACTGAGAGGTGAGTGGCAGAGGCTAGCTCACCTGGAGCGAGCTGGTAAGAAGGAAATATAATCAGTCCTGGGAAGCATCAAGCCTTCACACGGTTTACTTACCGCCACGGCGGATTCCTATAAGCCTGAAGACTGGCACCGTTAGGCCCGTTTTGAAGCCGAGGAAATGAAGACCCGAGAGGCTACAAGACCTTGTGGATGTCACCTGGATGACAAAGGGCACAGCCAGGCCCCGACCTGTTTGGACGGCACTGCTCTGCTGCTGCCACTCATCAGAGTACCTTTGTAGCTGGTCTACCTTCCAAGGCCTGGAACTCCAAGACCATTTCCATTATTAATCCCCAAGTTCAAGTGGGACTCTGAACAAGGAATGGCTCATAAAAAACGAAAACGAAAAAAAAAAAAAAAGGACATGATGTCAGTAACCAAGTACTGAGAAAACCTCAGGCATCTCAGTAGCAGTTTTGGTGGATTAATTTGCTCATTTGATGAGTTTCTGAGACAAAAATAGCCCTTTTACACTGAGTGTTGTGGGCTTATCGCAAATATTTACAAATTTATCACTTAATTTATTTTATCTACTTTCTTTTCACATAGAAATTAACATTTCAGGGAAAAAAAAAAAAAGCTGGTTTGCAGCCAAGCACTGGCCTTGGCACTTCGTGGTTTATTTAACTCTCAAGTCCCAGGTGAAATGTCCCCTCCTCAGGAAGGCCTTTATCTGACTAGCTTGGCCTAGGTCCACTTGTCCCCAGACTCTCCACTTCTTGTCAGGACTGCCAAGTGGAAGTGAGACCGGTATCTCTGAGCTCTCTGGTCATAGCCTGTCTCCCGTCCGGGCGCATTGTTTGGTTAACGGCAGTATTCTCCAGCCTCGAAGAGCAGGTGCTTGACAAACAGGGATGAACAGCTGGGCTCACCTAATCCGCCCGTCACTCCTCTTTAGCAAACGGAGAAAATCCCTAACAGAGGCTGCGTGTCCAGCCCACTCTCACTGAGCTCCAGCACTGACCTGCCTCACAAACCGATGCAGGAGTGGCTCGGCTTCCTGTATTTCTGCGCTGCAGTAAGTATGCCGTGAAACAAGGTACCGCGGATTGAGACAGAACTTGCCATTCATTCTGTTCAATCACACGGGTGACATTCATTTGGATGGGCAGGTGGCAGGAGCAACTGCAGTACAAAGAAGCTGATTTAGCTTCTACTTTGGAGGGGCACACAACGAGCGAAGTAGAGAAAAACAAGGCGAATTTATCACTAGAGATTTCAACTTTCCTTAGACTTATGGGCAATAACCAGATTCATCTACTGTACTAAACCACTTAGCCTCAGAAAAAGAGTCTAAGACCCTATAAAAGCGAAGGACATAAAACGTTGCAGAAATGGTGCTAGCTTTACAGACTTGTATGGTTAAGGTATTTCACCACAATTTAAGCTCCAAATCTAATGTATGCATTGATTTGGGGGGAAGGGAGGAGTATCCCCTGAATAGCCCAGGTTTCAAAAATTCCACAATCAAGAAATAGTTTAGATGATTAGGAAAATGTGTTCACACCTATGGTCAATTAACTTGTATTGATCCAAACCAGGGGTAACTAATTTAGATGCAGAAACACAAATTTTCATCCTGATTTTTCTACATGTTTCATAGGAAACTCGGCATGGATCTGGAACAGGGTCCGACCAGCAAATGTAAAAAGACTTCTAGCCTAACAAAAGGCAAAGCTCTAGCTGCAGCCCCATCACTACGCTGCAATGTGACCTTCAGCAGCTCCTCTCTCAGCTGGTTTCCTTAACTGCAAAATAGAGACTGGGCTAATATTCTCCATACAGTAACCGATGCACAGCACCAACTACCTGCTAGAAGTAACTCCAAAAGAACTAGACATTAGAACTAACCAAAAAGCAATTTCATGAGACAGCCAAACTAGTTTGCGGTAAGGGAAATTACTTAGCATGAGTTCACTGCCTGAATCGTTTCCGATCTGTTAGAAATAAAAATAAGGTAGAATCAGATTTCATCGCTAGCCTCCCTATAATTAATAAATGAGAAGATACTCTGAAAAAAGGAGAGAAAGAGATACTAGGTGTCTCTCAATTCACATCCTTTATTCTTCCACCCACTCCCACCCTCTCCCCTCCTCTCCACGCATGTCCCTTCCTAAACCACATGGTCTTAAAGCTGAGTTGGAAATTTAATGGAGGTTTCCGGAAAGGAACCATTAGGAATGAGGGAGGAGAGAAGCCATCCAAAGAGCTGTGGGTAACAGTCCACACCTTTGTCCTGTGCTGTCCTGTCAAGGGACACACTCCTTGCAGGATATGTGTCACGTCTCCTCAGCCATTAGTGAGCTGTGACTTCTCAAAGATTCTAGAAACTTTACACAACTCAGGATTCTTCCAACCTTCTACTTTCTTCTATAGTTGTTGACATTCATTTCCACGGTGGACTGGAAGTCGTTGGAGCTTTTTTTTTTCTTCTTTTTTTGCGGTACGTGGGCCTCTCACTGTTGTGGCCTCTCCCGTTGCGGAACAACAGGCTCCGGACGCGCAGGCTCAGCGGCCATGGCTCACGGGCGCAGCCGCTTCGCGGCATGTGGGATCTTCCCGGACCGGGGCACGAACCCGTGTCCCCTGCATCGGCAGGCGGACTCTCAACCACTGCGCCACCAGGGAAGCCCTCGTTGGAGCTTTTGAGACACCTAAAATGGCCGAGCACTTTCACACAGAAGTCCTCTCTGTCATGGTGCCTTCATTTTTTGATGAACCAACCAACCAACCATCATTCCATGTACAAGGCATTAGGCTGTAGACGGACCCAGCCGTGGTCTTTGCCCTCAGTTGGAAGGATGAAAGCACGCAAACATGGCTGTAAAATACCCAGTTTAATTAAGTGGGGTCAGTCAATTTTCTTGCTGCCAAGACAAAAGGACTCTAGAAGTTCCGAGGGAAGGTTCATTGGCCCAGTTTACTCTGCCCAAACAGAACAGGATAAAAGCAGTGAAATTATCCCTACCTTTAGAGGCCCATGGCTCTGGAACTGCACTTTAACCTGTCCTTTTAAATGGATTTTCACCTTTAGCAGCAAACGCAAGCAAGCTAGAGCAAATACAGCACCGTGTCTTTGCATGCCTATTCATAAGGTACTCCACAGCTAAAGAACACAAGACGAGAATCTCTCCCACCATGGAAAACTCAAGACCTATCTAACAGGTCACCTGCTCTGGGGCAATTTTTAAAAGCTCTTCATGCAGCAGGTGAATAGCTGGACCGTCTCAGTGCTTTCTCCCACCTACTACCCTTCCTGACAGATAAACCCTTTTCAGCCTTCTCCACTTGACTGTGAAGTCTGTAGACCTATGACTCAGGAGCTAGGCTGCCTAACTGGGTACTTCCCCCATTTCCCTTGTATCTATGGGGAAGCATCAACTACTTGCAAAGACATCCTCCTATCAATTACTAGAGAGTGGGGAAAGTGAAATTAATTAAGCCACACAAAAATTCTCCCACAATTCGTTTTCATTTGTGAAATATTTATGCAGAATTTATAAGCTACGAAGCCAGAAATGACTTATTTCAACAGACTTGACTTTGTCAAACTGTGTGGGTGTAGCACTCCAATGGGAATTACTCAGAATTTAAAACTCAAAGAGACAATGATCTAATTTTTCACTCCCTATACCAACATCCTCAAATATCAAGTCCAATGCCGTTGAAAAATAAGCACGGACTAAACGAGATTGACAAAGTCACTTTTTAATCAGAACACACAAACCTCTTTCTCTAAAGGTTCTCAAGAAAGACACCTGCTTGCTTTAATAAGTTGGATCTAAGATTAATGTATATATTACAGTTCAGAATAATCACGGTGTTCACCTGCAAGAACACTGTTCCAAAAGACAAGGCTAAACGTTGTGAATATACACGTTTGAGAAATGCACTCAGCCGTTAAATTGGCCAAACGGGTACAACAAAGACACACCTTCCCAGCTTCTCACTTTCACATGATTTTCTTTCTTAAAAACCAGTTTTTATTTCCGTTGCTTCAAACTCAAAGTCAGGTCGACCAAAACAATGAATAAGGGCAAAACCACTTCACCGCAGCTATTCAGGAAGGGTTAATTGCTGCTAATTCGTGCCAGAAAAAATATAGGCTCTGCTGCAGGTATTAAGGAGAACAGTGCGGGAAAATTGTGGAATTTTCAACGAGGAAACAAATGCAAAGCCTGGTGGGCATTAGGAGGAGCGTCTATGCAAGTGAGAAAAAGGTGAAGACGGTGGTCGAGGGAAACAATGATTGGCTGGAGAGCGAAGAAAGGGAAGCTCAGAAGGAAATTTTCGAAAGCCACAGAAAGCCAAGCTACCGGACCAGCGGCCGGGACCCTGCTGTTCTTAAGACCTATGGGGAAGCAGGCACCCAACGGCTTCGTCTCAGGTTTCCGCGGGTCACAAAAGGATAACGGACATCCTCCCAACGGTGGACCTGGGGGCTCCGCGCGCCGCTTCCGCCCGCCCCGCCCCGCGTGCAGCCCACCTGCGCTCAGCCCCGGACCCAGCGGGGACGGGGCGCTCGCGGCGATATGTGCCGACCCGCGGCCGCCGGCGGACGTTTCCCTCCGCTGCCCGCCCGCCCACCCTCCTTTGTTCGCCTGGCCCTCCTCCCTCACTCGGCCGCCATCGCCCGCCCGAAGCTAGGCGTCAAGAGCGAGCGCCGCCCGACATGAAAAAGGAGGCACAAGCGTTTCTCGTCAAAGCAGACTTTATTGGGGCGCCGGGACCGCCCCGCGCGCGCCGCCCGCTCCCCCTCGCGGCCCCCGGGCCGCCCACCGGCCGGGACCCTGCGCTCGGCCGGCCCCGCCCTGCCCCGCAGGCCCCCTCCCCCGCGGCGCCGGGGGCCGCGCGGACGGCTCACCGGCTCCAAGGCGGCGGCTGCAGCGTCGACGCCCCGCTCCCGAGTGCGGCCCGGGCCCGGGGCGGCGGGCTCCGCAGCTGTGGCACCGCGAAGGGCGGGGGCCGCGCGACTCGCGGCGGCGGCGGTGGCGGTGGCGCGCTGACGTCACGCGCAGCGGCCAGCCAGCGCGCGCGGAGGCCGTCCCGGCGGCCCCAATCCGGGAGGAGCCCGGGTTGAGTGGGCTGGGCCGCGGCGGCGAACGGGCAGATCGATTGGCAGAGGAGGAGGAGCGAGAGGGCGAGCAGGCAAGTAGGAGCGAGGCGGGGCGGGCCGAGGCTGCACGGAAGTCTCGCGAGGCCGAGCTTGAGCGGAGTGTGGCGGCGGCGGCGGCGGCGAGATCTGGGCTCGGGGTGAGGAGTTGGTATTTGTGTGGAAGGAGGCGGAGGCGCAGGAGGAAGGGGAAAGCGGAGCGCCAGCCCGGAGGGCGGGAGGAGGCGCGGCCAAAGCGGGCGGCCGAGGCGCGGCGGGGCGCCGGGGCGAGCAGCGGCCGAGCGAGCGCGGGGCGCACCGAGGCGAGGAGGCGGGGAAGCCCGCCGCCGCCGCCGCCGCGCCCGCCCCTTCCCCCCGCCGCCCGCCCCCTCTCCCCCCGCCCGCCCGCCGCCTTCCTCCCTCTGCCTTCCTTCCCCACGGCCGGCTGCCTCCTCGCCCGCCTGCCCGCAGCCCCGGAGCTGAGGCCGCCGCGGCCGTGGCGGCCGAGCCCTCAGTCATGGCCTCGGGCGACACCCTCTACATCGCCACGGACGGCTCGGAGATGCCGGCCGAGATCGTGGAGCTGCACGAGATCGAGGTGGAGACCATCCCGGTGGAGACCATCGAGACCACGGTGGTGGGCGAGGAGGAGGAGGAGGACGACGACGACGAGGACGGCGGCGGCGGCGACCACGGCGGCGGGGGCGGCCACGGGCACGCGGGCGGCCACCACCACCACCACCACCACCATCACCACCCGCCCATGATCGCGCTGCAGCCGCTCGTCACCGACGACCCGACCCAGGTGCACCACCACCAGGAGGTGATCCTGGTGCAGACGCGCGAGGAGGTGGTGGGCGGCGACGACTCGGACGGGCTGCGCGCCGAGGACGGCTTCGAGGACCAGATCCTCATCCCGGTGCCCGCGCCTGCCGGCGGCGACGACGACTACATTGAGCAGACGCTGGTCACCGTGGCGGCGGCGGGCAAGAGCGGCGGCGGCGGCTCGTCGTCGTCGGGCGGCGGCCGCGTCAAGAAGGGCGGCGGCAAGAAGAGCGGCAAGAAGGGCTACCTCGGCGGCGGGGCCGGGGCGGCGGGCGGCGCGGACGCGGGCAACAAGAAGTGGGAGCAGAAGCAGGTGCAGATCAAGACCCTGGAGGGCGAGTTCTCGGTCACCATGTGGTCCTCAGGTGAGCGCCGGCGCGCGCCGGCCCCCGGGATGTTTTTGTTTTGAAGGGAAGCCATGTTTTATGTGTGTGATGGGCGCCGCCATCTTCTTCGCGGGGCAAGTATGGCGGCCCCAAAAGATGGCGGGCCGCGGCGGGGGCGGCGGGCGGCGGCGCGGCGAAGATGGCGGCGGAGGCGCGGCGCCGCCCGCTAGGCCGCAATGGCGTAGTTTGCTCGGGCGGGGCGGGGCGGGGCGGGGCGTGCTCGGCCAACAGCCGGCCCAGGGCCCGTTGTTCGCGGCCCCCGGCCGGCCGGCCGCGAGGCCGTCTCCCCGCGAGGCCCGGGGGTGCGGGAGGGCGTTGGCGGGGCTGCGCGGCCTGGACCTCGCGCCCGGGCTGGGCCGCCGCCTTTCCCCGGCCTTCCTCTGGGGGGCGTCGCTGTCCCGGCTCCGCCCCCGCCCCTACCCGGAGCCTCAACTGATCCCGGGAGGCGCCTTCCGAGGGGGGCGGGGGCGCCCGCCCGGCCCTCCTCTCGCCCGCCCCGCGTGCAGGCCGGATCCTGCCCGCGGCCGCGCTAGCCTTGCCCGCCTCGGCGGGGCGGGACTTGGGCGGCACGTCGAGCTCGCGTGTGTGCGGGCTCGGCGTCGGCGGGGCCTGTCACCGCGCTGCGGCGAGGGCCTTGCCTCTGCTCCCCCCGCGGCGCCTAGCGAGAGGGGCCGCGGGTTTTTGCAGATTGTTCTCAGTCCTGGGCGTTTGGGGGAGTTTTCTTTCCCTTCTTAAGTATTTGGCTCTTTGCAGGAAGGCTGGTTAGTTACACAGCTAGGAACGTTTGCCACTAAATTGATCAAATCGAGTAAAGCTGCCAGATGCTTTTTACTTGACAGAAAACTCCTTATTTTTCCCGTGAAAAGAAGGATTCTGGAAAGGGTCTTTCTACTGTTTTAGTACTGCTTTGAAGGAGGGCCAGAAAAAATATCTGGCGCAGAAAAGCCTTATCTGCATATGTAAATTTTCTTGTTTTTAACTTCGTAACTGGTGTTTTCAAGTCTTTGTCCTATTATTTTATCCACCGGCTATCTTGTTAAATTGTTGGAATAGTAAATAGACTGAGAATAATCCTACCATAACTAGTTAACCTAGTACCTGTGATAATTAGATTTAAGTGGTAGAATCCTTTACGGCATAGTTACTCCAGCGCTGTCTTAATAAATTCTCACAGTTGGATGGAGCCTCAAAATGCGGTGAACGTTGAGTATTGAAGCGTTGTTAACATTCTCAGGAACGAATGAAATAGGCGAAAAGTCTGGACTGAGAAGCTGGTCTGGTTGTATCGTATCTATCTACCCCAGGCGGAGGTAACTAAAGCTGGATGGATCTGTGACTCAGGACTGAGCGAAGGAGCGGAGGTTCTGTCAAAATGTAATAGCAAGTGCTAACAGCGCTGCTGTTCTGGATTTCGGAGGGCCTGGTAGAACTGTCAGTACTTTGAGTTTAGCGGGGGCTATAGGTTTCAATGAAACATATATTTGAGTACTTAAAAGGTTATCAAAAGATCCTTTCTGTATGCATTCTGGTAGCGCAGAATGATTGCACAGTGATCATGTTGGAACTAAAAGCCATGTTTTCCCATTATTAATCGGAATGGAATAAGAGAGGGGGTGTTGGTTATTGATGAGTTTGCTGAATTCGGGATATCGTTTGAAATTTTTTAATTTTTTAATTTTTTATTTTTTTTGCGGTACGCGGGTCTCTTACTGTTGTGGCCTCTCCCGTTGCGGAGCACAGGCTCCGGACGCGCAGGCTCAGCGGCCATGGCTCACGGGCCCAGCCGCTCCGCGGCATGTGGGATCTTCCCGGACCGGGGCACGAACCCGTGTCCCCTGCATCGGCAGGCGGACTCTCAACCACTGCGCCACCAGGGAAGCCCAGGGTATTTTATATATTCTGCATTTGATCTTATCAAATTGTTAATCCACTTTTCCATACTCAGAAAACTTGGTGATGTAGGCTTTACTTGAAGTGGTACATATCAGGTTAGCTTAAAAGTCATTATTTTCTCTGTGCAGGTGGTTGCTGCAGGGTTGTACAGTTTAGGGGTATTGTAATGTCCATTTCTTTAAATTGTTATCTTGGCATGTATGGTTGGTATCTTTTGAATGGAACAGCAGAAAGGGAATCTAGTAGTTCTGTAGTAGAGTAGTTATAGATCTGAAAGAGTGCCTAGAGATCCGCTTTTTTTCTTTTCTTTTTATTGACATAATTCCCACGTGCACAGTTCGGTGGTTTTTAGTGTATTCACCAGTTTGTGCAATCATCACCACTATCTAATTCCAGAACATTTTTATCATCCCAGAAAGAAACCCCATAACTGTTATTCCCCACCCCCACCCCCAGCCCTTGGCAACCACTATCTCACTTTTTCACCGGATTTGCCTATTCTGGACATTTCGTTTGCATGGAATCATATAATATGTTGCCTTTTGTGTCTGGCTTAGTCTGTTTTCAAGATTTCATCCAAGTTGTAGAATGTGCTTCATTCCTTTTTACGGCTGAGTAATACGCCATTGTAGAGAGAAAACAGCAGGAGCTGCTTATTTTTGCAGATGAGAAAAGTAAGGTCTAGTTAAGGCTGAATATGTTTTAATATTTAATCACGGTTTAACTGTGTTTTGAATAGTTTTAATCCTTTGCTTTAAGGCTCGTGTTTGTTTTTGCTTTTTTTCCCTGGCATGTAATTAATGAACATTTCATTGTTGCCAGATTTAGGGCATAGTATTATGTATTTTTTTTCCCCTAGATGTTCATCACTATAGTTTGGGAGCGACATCCTCTTTTGTAGAACTTACTAAAAACTAAACCACTTAACTAAATCACTGGGTCGAGTAGGAAAGCTAAGAATAAGAGCTGAGTATTTAAAACATTTAGTTTTGAGAGAACCCTAAGAAGCCTTTCAAATCTTGAGGTTTCAGGTAGTTAGAATTCGTGATCTTCACTGTAGGTTGTTGGTATTTTAACTATCTTCGGTTAGACCAAATATAGAAGTGCTTTGTGCTAGATCGAGTAAAACATCTCAGAGCAGAAAGCCATTGACATCAGAATCAGCAAATTGAAAGAAAGTCAAAAAGTATTAAATTTTTTCTCACTTTCATATATTCAGAAGGTTCAGGTTTGCCAAAAATTACTAATCCTGACCATTCCATTCACTATTTTTTCCTTTTTTACCATGCTCTTTAACACTAAGGAGAGATGCCATAAATGTAAATTCCCATGGAGCCAAGCCCAAGAAACCGTCCAAAGTAATCATGTCAACCCCATGACCTACATAGGGCAGCCTAAGTCATAGAGCCCAATGCCTAACCTGGTAGCTCTGGAAGCCTGGCTTACTGATAAGCCTCGGTGCTGTCAGATTGCATCTCCCGGTTATTAACCCTCCCTCCCCACCACCCCCAGTCAACAGCTGTCTCCCCCAGTAGGAAAAGAAAAATCCGTGTCGGAAGAGGCCCCAGCTCCTGACCTACCTACAACTAGCATTTTAGGCTTTTGGAAGAGAATGAATAATAATTTTTTAAAGTATGCCAGACTCCTGGGTTGATATTTACAAAAAGCTTTTCTATTTGTTTTGATGCCTGCTTTAGTAAGATCAGTTTTATTTATTTATTTATTTATCTAAAAAATTATTTTGGCTGCGTTGGGTCTTCGTTGCTGCGCGCAGGCTTTCTCTAGTTGCAGTGAGCGCGGGCTTCTCATTGTGGTGGCTTCTCATTGCGGAGCACGGGCTCTAGGCGCTCGGGCTTCAGTAGTTGTGGCACGCGGGCTCAGTAGTTGTGGCGCACGGGCCTAGTTGCTCCACGGCATGTGGGATCTTCCCTGACCTGGGATTGAACCTATGTCCCCTGCATTGGCAGGCAGATTCTAAACCACTGCGCCACCGGGGAAGTCCGATCAGTTGGTTTTGAGGCTGGGAAATTCAGGGCCCACAACAGGTTATTAGCAAAAACAATTATCAAGAACGAACATTTCCTAAGATCTACATTCTTTTGTCATCTCATGACCTTCTCTTTCTAGGTGACCAATTTATAAACTGCTCTCACTACTTCCCATGGGAAGAGTGAATAAAAGTGAAAACTTTTTATAATTTTTAAATCTGAACATTTACCAGTGAGTTGTGTCCTATCGTATTACTGGATAAACACGCAAACATTGTATTTTCAAAATTTGGCATCAGAAACACTACCTGGATGTTGAAGAAAACATTCATGTCATTACTGTTAGCAGACTATTAGGAAGATGTGGGCAGGTCTTGGAAGTTAGTCGACTCTGTTGTGTAAGGTTGTGCCTTCCTATTTATGGTGGACTTCACAGGTCAGGAGAGGAGCCATTTTCTAGTCCTAGGTGTCTTGTGTTAGTAGGTCCCATTCTGTTTAACTTTATGATTAATTATCAGTAACAGCAAGCCCAGTGGTTTCTGGGAATCTTATAGTAGCAGCATCAAATTTCCCTTTAGAGGGCACTGACCAGAGGTCTGACCTTGGCATATCTTAACTTCTGACCTTGGGATCTTTGTAAAATGACTTGTTTGAGTAGGAGGACCCCAAAAGGCATTTTTCATTTCCTTTACAGCAAAGAAATTCTACTCCTTTATGAATTCTTATGTGACAAAAGGAAGCAGTAAACTCAATTTCTTAAAGAAAACTACCCAATTTTAACATGATCTGGTGAGATAATAGGAACTCTCTTGAGTAAAATTCATAGTAACTATTCAGTTACTTTAGTCTTACAGTGTGGTTTCAGATATGAATAAACATTAATGTAAATGGTTGTGATGGGCTCTTTTCTTTCTTGTGTAAGTTATTCCCCTCAAATATAAGAACTGAGGGGCAGGGAAAGAGGCACTGTTGTGCTGGAGGCTGTTCTGTGGTGTCTGGACCCTGTCTCCTCTCCTAGGAGAGCCATAAACTTCAGGTAGAATTTCTAGCGTCTCACAGTATCACACTCTTAAAAACACTCCAAAGTGTCTTTCTCCTTTTACAGTTCTCAACTCTGCCCCCTTCTTTCCCCTTTTTGTCTTCTAGATTTTAAGCACCCCCAAAAAATAGAAGCTGCTGCCATGACTCCAAATTGAGAGTTGGTTTTTAATTTTTTATTTTGTTGATAACTCACTTGTAATTTGCAGTAATGCATATGGTTATTGTACTAACTACTGTTTTATAGATTCTTGACAAGGATTGAATACAAACTGCTGGATTTTACTTCTGGGGATCTGACTGGATCACACACACACTATTCCTTTCTGAATTAGATTCTAAGGCTTAAATTATGTGAATTCACTCCCTTGCATAAAAATCCCTCAAGCACAACAGTGAGGATATACTTGATACCACTGAACTGTAAATTTAAAAATGGTTATCAGAATGGTAAATTTTATGTTTTATATCTGCACACACACACACATCATCATCATCACCATCATCCCAGAGACATATCATTGCATTCAGTAGAATCCAGGCTTCTCATAAGCCACCAGCCACACGTGATGTGGCCCTGCTTCCTCCCTGACTTCCTTCCTTGTCCCTATGCTCCCATTATGCTCCAGCCTTCCCGGCCTTCTTTGGGTTTCTTGAACTTGTTTCTTTGGACTTATTCTTACCTCTGCTTCCAATGCTCTGACCTCAGATGTTCACCTTCTTAGTGCCATCTGTTTTTCAAGTCTCAGCTCTAAGAGGCCTACACTTTCATCCTTTCAAATTAGCACCCCCCTCGCCATCGTTCTCTCTCAACCCTGTTTTTCTTTGTAGCACCGTCTGAAATTGTCTTGCTTTTATCTTCTAACTTGCTGCTTGTCTGTCTACTTCCTCTAGAGTATAAGTCCTGGGCTGTAACCCTGCAGCCTTACGATGGTACAAGGCACATAGAAGATTCTCAGTAAATAACTTAGTGAATGAGTGCATGGAATTGTGCTATAAGGCAGAATCCTAGTCTAGAGTCCAAAATACCACTCTTACCTGTTACTACTTTCAGAAAAGGAGTAGTGAGTGTGGGGGAGAGGGTGGAGAAGCATTCCTTTTTTAGAAAACGCATGGACTTTAGTCAGTTCTAGATTCAAATCCTGGATCTACCACTTTGCCTCTTTAGATACACTACTTGGCATTTCTCCCCTGCCCCGGCCGCGCCATGCAGCATGTGGGATCTTAGTTCCCCGACCAGAGGTCGAACCCTCACCCCCTGCATTGGAAGCATGGAGTCTTAACCACTGGACCACCAGGGAAGTCCCACTACTTGGCATTTCTGAGGCTTGATTTCTTCAACCAAAAACTTGAGGTTAATACCATAAAAGTTTTGTTTGAATTGAGGAATGTGACAGTTGCTGGCATGAAACAGGTACTCAGTAAATGATAGTATCCTTTCCTAAGGTCTCTGTTAGTGGGGAAAAGTGGAAACAGCCTATGTCTGATTTTTGTCTGTTGCTTAACAATGAATCTCAAGTATTAGCTCCCCCCCATTTCGGTGAAGGTTTGGCTTCATGGCGGTGGTGAGTATATAATGTCATTTTGGTCAAAAGTTACCTAGAATGGTCAGACCAAAGTTAATGGCCTAAGATGGAAGGTGTGGAGAAACAAAATCTAGCCAACCCACAAATAAATAAATAGGGAAGTAGGTAAAAAAATATGTAAATTGGTGAAAATCAGGATCACAGAAAAAAAGGAAGCGTTAGGGTCAACCCTAATGAGCTTCCTGGCAATCAAGATAAACAAGGAAATTATACTACTGTTAGCTGATTCTAAGATAGAAAAGCTTCTAAGGGAATCAAACTTTTCTTAGGACTGAATTCTAAAATAAACTGTTTTCTATATAAGGGGCCCACTGAGTGATAGCAATGCACAGATTCCAGCTAGTATAGTGTCAGATTTCATGTAGTGTCTTGGAGCAGCCAGAAGACTTAAATGTAGCCTAATTGAAGGTGATTCTTTACTTGGCTTACTACAGTTTTTAAAAGTTCAACATTCTTTAAAAACCATAAGCGTAGGACCTACTCTTCCCCTTAGGCCCAGGAGGGAGGGCAAAGTGGAATAAAGGTTTTTTGTTTGTTTATTTTTTGGAATAAAGGTGTTTTTGCACACCTCTTTTCCAGACACCATGGTTCCCATTTAATGTGTTACCTTGTTTCAGCCTTATATATGATAGGTGGTCTACCCTTTAATAAGTAAGGAGACCAAAGAAGGGTCAGTGATAGCAATGAGAGGCCTCTTGAAGGAAAGAGATCTTGATCTGGGCTTTGGAAAGCCCAGGTGGGGGATGAGAGGTGGGCAGGAAGGGAAGGAGCGTTGTGTTTATTCACATACCTTTTATCAGACATTGAATAACATTGCAAGCAAACCAGTTTGGTGGGAGCATGGAGGGCATGTGAAGCTCCACTCATGAACCTGTTTTCTAGGCCTGTAGAGTGCTCCCAGCCTTTACATTTAGTTCAGTTCCTTAGTCATTTCTTTTTGACTGTAAATGTTTTGAGTCTCTTTGCTTTGCCTCTCAAATGACTGAGAGCTTTGGTAACTTAGAAACTGAATAGCTAAGAGACAGGGACTTATTTATGTACCTTTTTAACCTTTTGAATAGTTCCATGTACAGAAAAAAGAATGTTTTTAAAATGTAAATGAATAGATTGTCCTGCTGAAACAACTCAAGGTGTGCCACCCCATTGCTGGATGGTATTGGCTAGAGTTTGTTTTTCCAACACCTTCCATCTTAGGCCTGGTTGTTGTAGGTCATTTGCCTCTAGCCATAGTATTAGTGAGCACGGGAATCATCTAATCCACACTTTTGACTAGAAGTTTTCTCAATATTACGTTTTTCCTACCACCCTACTTCTTTGAATCAATGACTTGTTTTCTCAGTTTTTTCCAAACAGGAATTCTGATATTTGGTTTTCATTTGCACTGCCCAGTTGTGTTGTATAATCACAATTATAAGTTTAAGTCACACTGATTATAGAAACTGATTTTTTTGTTTGTTTTGGAGTATAGTTGATTTACTGTGTTACGTTAGTTTCAAGACTATAGAAACTGATTTTGGTGACACTTCTAATGTGGATTAACCCTGTCCCCTTGAAACAATGAGATAATTAACTAAGTCCTACCCTCAAGGAAAACTCCAGAGAATAATATACAAAACAGATTTTAAAGCAAATTTAGATACTTTGCTTCATGAACATGCTTTACTTTGATGTGTATTTGTTTGTTTGTTTTTAATTTATTTTATTTTATTTATTTTTGGCTGCGTGGGTCTTCATTGCTGTGCACGGGCTTTCTCTAGTTGCGGCTAGTGGGGGCTACTCTTGGTTGCAGTGTGTGGGCTTCTCATTGCGGTGGCTTCTCTTGTTGCAGAGCACGGGCTCTAGGCGCTTGGCCTTCAGTAGTTGTGGCGCTTGGGCTTAGTTGCTCCGCAGCATGTGGGATCTTCCCAGACCAGGGCTTGAACCCGTGTCCCCTGCATTGGCAGGAGGATTCTTAACCACTTTGCCACCAGGGAAGTCCCTTGATGTGTATTTGATAATTACTCTGTTGCCAGTCACTAGAACTCAGTAACACATATAAGAAACTTGATAATCAGAGCTGATCAGTGAACACCTTCATTCTCTTCTATACAGTGAATCTATTTCAGTAGTCATTCTGAAATGGAAGGAATATAATAATGGCCACTGCAGGCAGTGAAAATCTGTATTTGAATACATATTATAATAGTAAAACATTTTAAAATAAAATTGTACAAAAAGAAAAAATGAATTAATACTTCTCACTTAGGTGTTTTGAACAAAGAGGGAAGCTTATGTACATATGGTCTGTAAATGCCGTTATTTGTCTTTCAGTGCATCATAAATTTCTATTTGGCAAAAACTTATGAAGATTTTCTTTGCAAAAATCAGATAAAATGGACAAAGTATAGCAAACAGTGACATAATTTGATCTGTTGCTTTAATATGTGTCCAGTTCTTGGTGAAAATGAGGCAGACATCTTTGATTTCTTCTGGCAATAGATCCTAGCATCTTTTGTCATTTCTCTAGCAGTCTTCTTTGAAATGTGATTTTTTCCCCCTATATAAATAGTTTATTTTCTCAAATTTTGCTGTTGAATAGTTAACAACCGTCTGTTTTACAGTTTCTGTGCACTGGTCTTCAAGGAGTTCTCCAAATTAACTTCCATGAAATACAGTGTTTGTTAAGGAATAAGTAAGAAATATGTGATGATAATTTGAAGTTTTAAGTATATATTATGAAAGCGTACAGTAACCACAGCAATTATTTAGAACTTAGGCCAACAAAAGTTTTTTAAATTTTTTTTTTAAGGAAAGAATATTGTATCACTGACATTGCTTTCAAAGTGCAGGTATATAGTGATAATCAAAAGCAGACTGATTTTTAATCAGTTTAGTTGCGGTTTTTAAAATGATGTACAGATCATGCACTTATTGTGTGTACTTCAGGGCAGATTGCTTTCACTGTGTGCCACTTTCACTTGGTGTGTCACTGATTAAGATTCTCATTAGACAAAGGTAGTTTTCTCTCTATCTGAACATATCTCTTTAGTCTCCTTTGCAAAGTCCTCCTCATTCTCTCAGTATTGGAATTACACAGCTTTTGGTTCTGAGCCTTTTCTCTTCCTATATTTTTTTTATAGATAAGATATATTTCTGCAGCTTTAAATGCAGTTTGTATGCCAGTGATTCCCATTATATTTCTCTCCAACCTAGATTTCTTTTTATCCCCAGTACGTAGCTATGTCTTACCTCCTTGAGGTCTGTCCACTAGGTGTCGCACAGTTAGCCAGTGGAGCCAAACGAAAGTGGGATTCCAGATCCTCTACTGCAGGTTGTCTCTTCCCCCATTTTCCATCTTAGCTAATGACACCACTGTCCTCCAGGAAACACAAACAAGAAACTGAGATGGCATACTTGACATCCCTCTTCCACGCCCCCCCCCCCGTCTGATTCATCACCCAGCCATGTTCATTCCTTTTCCACAATAAAACTTGAATCTAACCTGTTTTGTTTTTTTTAAATAAATTTATTTATTTATTTTTGGCTGCATTGGGTCTTCATTGCTGCACGTGGGCTTTCTCTAGTTACAGCGAGTGGGGGCTACTCTTCAGTGTGGTGCGTGGGCTTCTCATTGCGGTGCTTCTCTTGTCGCAGAGCACGGGCTCTAGGCGCACTGGCTTCTGTAGTTGTGGCACGTGGGCTTATTTGCTCTGTGGCATGTGGGATCTTCCTGGACCAGGGCTTGAACCCTTGTCCCCTGCATTGGCAGGCTGATTCTTAACCACTGTGCTACCAGGGAAGTCCCATGTATTCTGATTCTTAATCATTTGATTGTTTTCTGGGTATTTTATATTCTTGAATGTTGGAACTAAGAACTGATCCTCAAGAAGTATTTCCTCATTCGACTTCAGTTTGTGTCACCCCAGAATTCGTACGTTGAAGCCCTAATCCCTGATGCAGTGGCATTTGGAGGGTGGAGCCTTTGGAAAGTTATTAGGTTATAAAGCCCTCATGGATGGGGTTAGTGCTTTTATAATAAGAGACAGAAGCTATGTAATGTGATGAGAAATGGTGTGTATGTAAGGATACAACAAGAAGACATCTGATGTGTGGGAACCAGGAAGAAGGGATTCAATGGGCTGGCACCTTGATCTCCAGAACTGTAAGGAATACATTTCTGTTTAAGCCACCCAGTCTAGAGTATTTTTGCTGTAGCAGCCTGAAACAACTGAGACCACTTCCCTCGCCAGAATGTAAGTCCCATGAGGGCAGAGACCTGGTTTTGTTTCTGCTGCCTAGATCAGTGCCAGGCTCACAGGAGGCCCTCAGTTATTACGTGTTGAACTAATACAAGGAATGGTTGAGCCTGTGATTCCTTTATGCCAAGAGTTCAGCTTTGTTTCTGCCCCAGCACACTTGAGACATAATCCTTATCAGTGGCTTGCTCAGAGCAGCAGTGATTCTCAACCTTGCCATCATTCTTATATTTATTAGAAAGATACCAACAAGAATGTGTCTTCACTGTGAGAAGAAAAATAGTTTCAGTGAAGAAAAATAGCCTCCCTAACCACCAGTTTATTTCGATACCACTAGAAAGTTGATGTGGTAGTAGTTGTGCCTAGGCTGGAGCGATCAGAGGGTAAAGGAATTATCACAGCCCTGAGAAAAGAAATGAAAGAATCTGGTTACAGTGCGGAATCCCAGCTTTGTAACTTGTGATCAGTAGCCACATTTCCTCTTCTTTTTTATTAATGCATCCAGCGAGATTTTCTTAGGCTTCTTCATATGTAAACGGGTAACCTGGGTTATATTATCAGATTCTTTCTAGTTCCAAACAAGAGGCGGCTGAGCCTAACTGTAAAGCGCTCAGGTCTTAGAGTTCACCCGTCAGTTACTAACTGGTTAACCCTGAGCAAGTTACTTAACCTCTCTGTGTCTCAGCTTTCTCTTCTGTGAAATGAACTTGCTAATTTGCCCACCTCATAGGGTAATATGTGCAGTGATTAAAATAGTGCCTTCCCAGAAACATTCAATAACATGTCAGCTGCTATTATATTCTGTGGTTCCTTGTAATGACCTATAATGTTCCCTGAAGTGAAGAGCGGTGGGAAAGGAGAAGCATTTAAAGTTTAAAACTGTTGTATTCTGTGCTTTTCATTGTGAAGCAATTTGATGGAGAAGCAGAAATTTTCAGTTAGCATCGAGAGTTTTGAAGCATTCTATTTTCTGCTTTAGTCACCAAAGTAGTAGAAGACTGGTTTTGGTCTCTGGGCGCTTCACTCTAGTTTGAGAGACAAGGCCAACAAAAGTTCAAAACAGCGTGATTTAGAGTTCATCAATGTTATTATTCAGAAATAATCCAGGAATTCAAAGGTAAGGATCTGAGGTTGGAGCGATGGAATCAGCCAGCCCTTAGAGAATTTGAGCTAGACTCCAGAGGGTAGGCTGGGTTTGGAGAGAGGTGATGAGAAAGAGCAAAGGCAGAAACTCCTTATTCTTATTGAATATTTCCTTCCAAGCACTTCTGAATTAACCTGTGTGAAAAACAGACTGGTTGGAATATAGAGGGCATGTGCAAAGGAGAAATAAAATACTAGATATGGTAAAATGAGACCAGACAGCATAGGACCCAGAATGGTCAATAGTATTTGGTGTCTAGAATATAGGAGACTCATTGTGGGGGTCAGTATTCCTTTTCTTTTTTTTTTTTTAACCTGTTGGATTTGTGGTGGTAGTAGAGCTCTCCTACATTCTTTGAACACATATTTTATTTATTTATTTATTTATTTTTCTTCATTTCTTTGGTTGCGTCGGGTCTCAGTTGTGGCACGTGGGGTCTTTGTTGAGGCATGTGGGATCTTCTGCCGCCGCGCGGGGGCTTCTCTCTAGTTGTGGCGTGTGGATTTTCCCTCTCTAGTTGTGGCACACGGGCTTTCTCATTGAGGCACACAAGGTCAGTAGTTGAGAGGTCTGTGGGCTTAGTTGCCCCGAGGCATGTGGGATCTTAGTTCCCCAACCAGGGATCGAACCCATGTCCCTTGCATTCGAAAGTGGATTCTTTACCACTGGATCACCAGGGAAGTCCCTGAACACATATTTATTGAGGACCAACCTACATGCCGACTCAGAGCAAGGCTCTAGGGATACGGGATACATGGGGATCAAAACGGACAAATATCCCTGTCTTCGTGGAGTTTACAGTCTAGTGGGAGTGGGTGACGGAAATCACACAGCTCTGAGTACACGTCGTAGTCAATAAAAATTGCACGGGTAAAGGCCATGAGGTTAGGGTGGATGGGCCATGGTACCTTGGAGGAACTTAAAAGGCCAATATAGCTGGAGCTAAGAGTGAGCGGAGAAGAGTGAAGAATGAGGAGGCTGGAGCGGTAGGCAAGAGGCTAGCTAAGAGGTGAAGGCTAGAAAATCAGATCTGAGTCAGCGTTGCAGAGTTGCTGGTTAACAGGAAGTGTGTGTGGTGGACAGAAAGCAGAACTCTGAGAAGTGGTAGGAGGAGAAGCAAGGAAGCCGAAAATAAGCCGCCAGTTAGAGAAGTGGGCGTAGAACCGGGAAAAGTGGACGCTGAGGACAGTGATGGCCAACGCTTCCCACTAGGCTAAGAAGGAGCAGTGAGGGAAAGGTTGTTGACTTTGGCATTGAGGATTTTGGTGACCTTCAAGCAGAAACAGGGTTTTAAGAGATTGAGGAGAAAGACTGGGTGGTTAAGAGGTAATGGCTATAAATCACCCATTTAAGAAGCTGCTAAGGAAAGCATTTTTTATGGTTTTAAAAATGTGTTTGCTTACATATACTTCTTTACTCAGCTAAGACGATCCATCTTATGATGTTTTTCAGATGAAAAAAAAGATATTGACCATGAGACGGTGGTTGAAGAACAGATCATTGGAGAGAACTCACCTCCCGATTATTCAGAGTATATGACAGGAAAGAAACTTCCTCCTGGAGGGATACCTGGCATTGATCTCTCAGATCCCAAACAACTAGCAGAATTTGCTAGGTAAGTTATAAGAACTTTTCCTTTCTTTTAGTTAAAGAAAGTACTTGAGTGTTGCCAGCTGTGTTTTTTGGTGCCTAAGTTACAATAGTGGTTTGTATTCTTGCTCTAGGGAAGCTTCTGAAAACAAAAGCAGTTGGTTTTTATTTTCAGTGGTAACTATGCTATGAATGTAACTGGCACCATTTTAGATTTGAATAAGATGAAGCAAATACCTACTCTTTAATTCTGTAATTGATGTTGCTTGTGAATAAATAAAATTGCGCTTAATTTGTTTGGAAATGGATCTTTACACTGCCTCCTGGCCTCTTTGTATACATTTTAAATTTGCGTGTATTGTCCTGGTCTGAAGCTGCTGGAGGCCTGGGTCTGTACTGGATTTGTACAGCTGACCGCTGGAAAGGACTTCATCAGTTCCAATTTCAGCAGGTCATCAGTTAGGCTCCCGGTGTTTTGTTGATTTAAGCTGGC
This sequence comes from Stenella coeruleoalba, assembly GCF_951394435.1. Lineage (NCBI taxonomy): Eukaryota > Metazoa > Chordata > Mammalia > Artiodactyla > Delphinidae > Stenella > Stenella coeruleoalba. The sequence continues at coordinate 4,461,605 of NC_137147.1, read as the reverse complement.
ATGACAGGAAGAGATCAAATATTTAGGGCCAGGACCCTGTGCCTGACTATCCAAGGTGAGGAGCAGGAAGGAAGGTCTGAACCCAATGGTTGTTTATTTGTTTTGCCTGAAACCAGCCAGATTCCTATAGAAACCTTGGCCCCTTTTTACATTATTTTCTAGTATAGTTTGGCAGTTTTTATAAGGACGTGAAAAAACCCACACAGATGTAAAATTCTGAATAAAATGAAATGAACTAATAAAATCTAGAGTAGGAAGTATACTCCTTTTCCCTACTTGAGGTTGAATGGAACCTGGAACAGCCCAGGAAATTGAAGAAAGACAGAATCAGTAAGAAAGAAATCTTTGTGCTCTCCTGTCCTGTCTAACAGAGTGGAGCACCTTTTCTTTCCGCCCCCCTCTCTTGAGAGCAGAGTAGGGAAGAGCTGGAGACCCTGGGGTGTACTGGTTCCTCCCAGCCTGCCAACAACAAGCTGGGCGGCCTCTGGCCATTTGGAGCCTCAGTTTCTCCACATGTCACGTGGGTATAAGAATACCATTGTGCTTTGATAAAAGGGTCTGTACACTTTTCTCCTTTCCAGTGAACTGTAGTTATAGGGAATATAAACATTAATTTATTTCTGACTTATCATGGCTTTAAAAAACTTAAGGCCCTATCCTTTTGTTAATGACACCGTGTTCCAGCTTTTTTTGCTGTTTGTATTTTAAATACAGATATGTGAATTGAATATTAACTGCCCTGCTCCCCTCCCCACCAGAAGTACAAATAAAAATGGAATCTGTAGGGTACATAGTTAGCAGTGAGGTCAAGAGTTTTTGGACAGATTGAGCCAAATATCATACCTGTGTTTAATGTTGTCATGTGTTCCTAAAGTTAGTCACATCTTCCTTATGGTACTCGGATTTATTAGGGTATATGGGCTGCTATCCCAGCGATAGAGAGCTGGAACACGGGAATCAAGGAGGGCTTTGTGGAGGGGCCAGCATTTGATTTGGGCCTTGAAGAACATAGAGTTGTGACAGGTGGATGGGGCTTTCATGGTGGGGCCTCCATGCCAGAACAACATGAACACAGAATACACATTCGCTGTCCAGTATATATTCAGAAAACAGAAGTAGTCAAGTTTGGCTGTGAATTAGGGTGCTTACAGGGAAATGACTGGGTTTAGGTAAACATAAACCAGATCATTAGAGCCTGTGAATACTGGGCCAAGATACGGGCTCTTTAGTATGTAGTAGACAGCTGGTGAAGGTTTTTGAGCAGTAGAGAAGGGGTTGTATGATCAGAGATTTAATCTGAGAGAATTACTTTTCAGCTGTATCCAGGCTGGATGGGTGCAGGGACACCCAGGAAGCGGGAGAAACCAGTTGAACAAGAGCTCATGAAGGCCTGAGCCAGAATTGTGGTGGGTGGCGGTCAGACTATGTAAATGTGAGTAAATGTGACAGAGATGACAGGAGACAGTGGAAGACAGAGACAGTTTGGCTGTATGTCTAGAGGGAGGGGCAAATGCACATTAATTTTTTTAAAATGCACATTAAAAGCTTTGCTCCATAGGTGACAGGGAAATTGGGAGAGGGTGCTGGTGTGCGGTTCAGAGTATGCAGTGTTTGGTTTTAGATGCTGAAGAGACATCCGTGCTGGACTTGAGATGGATTCAGGAAGTAAGTTAGGGCTAGAGCCGTCTGATGGGGGCCAGCTAAGAGCATGAGAGTGTTCTGTAAATAAGCTCTTGGCGGGGGGCAGTAGGAGGTTTTGGAGAGAAAAGAGTAAAGTCTTGGGAAGGCCCTTGTATTCAGAACCAGTGACAGAGCCAAAGGATCATTCAGACTCAAGAAAATAAGTACAGCGGACTTCCCCTGGCAGTGTAGTGGTTAAGACTCCGTGCTTCCACCGCAGGGGGCACAGGTTCTACTGCATCTCCCTGGTTAGGGAGCTAATAAGATCCCACATGCTGTGGGGTGCGGCCAAAAAAGAAAAGAGAAAAGAAAAAGGTAAGTACAGCATTCCAAGAGCCAGTAGAGTTTCCAGAAGGGCCAAGAGAGGGAAGAATAAATATTTCTCTAAATAATATATTGTGAAGTAATTCTGGTGGAGGAGCAGAGGGCTGAGGCAAGATTTTGCAGAGAGGTGGGGCCCATGGGTAGTGAGCAGTAGAAGTAATTAGGTGTTGGTGACCCTTAGCCTTGTTCCCCTTGCTGGAGAATTGGGGCAGCAATCTTAAAGCTTGTCCCCAGTTTTCTGAACAGAAACTCCAGGATGTTTCAGCTCTAAACTCAGGCACATGTCGCTAAAAGCTTCCAGGGAGAAAAGATAGGTCTACAAAAGGATGATAATTAAACCTGAATGAGAATTTTCTTCAACAGCAATAGATAATTAGAAGACAAAGGAGCAATGTTCTGAGGAAAATTATTGTAAACAGAATTCTTGATCCAGCAAAGCTATCAGTCCAACACAAGGGCAAAACAATGACAGTTTTAGACACCTAAGGATTCGTTTTATGTTACATGCATCCTTTCTGAAGAGGTTACTTGAGGGTGTGCTCCAGTATAATGAGGATGAACATCAAAGGGAAGACTTCCTAAAGAATACAGTGAACAGAAAATCAAGAAGACTGCTGTGCAACAGGCTGGAAAACTTGCTCAGTTTAGAATAGGAAGTCAGTGGGTTGTAAGAATTTCTTCAAGAAAAGTCCATTTCATTCAGTAGTGGATAGAATGAGCAAGGAGCTAGAAGATCTTGGTAGTATGGGAAAGAGTCTTCTAAAGAAGAGAAGATAGAAAGTCCATGACAAGCGTGGCAGGGTTAAGAAAACCATGGCCTGAAAATGGGGCATAATCTTGACCATATTTAAAGAGAGAACACTCATTTGACTCGACTCTAGGAAAGTTCTCTCCTTGGTAACTGAAGCTCTACTGTATTGGACTTGCAGAGCAGGAAATACGATCCTAGCACACAGTTAAATTCTTTAGTAAGCATTACTTATGTAATTACCTGAATATAGTGTGTGTTTATTATCTTTTATAATCAGCCTGTTAAAGATTCCATTTTGTATACAGAATAGAATGTAATCTTGCTCCCCTTGACAACATGTACAAAGTAAAGGTACAGGATTTGGGCAGTTGTGAGGTTGGGCTCATTCTCCTCCCCATTTTCCATAGTATCTCTTGAAAAGATGAGTAAAACCAAATAAATCTCTCTAATTGGGCAGTGGTGGTGAGAAATAGTTGAGCCTGGAATGCCCTATTCTGTTAGGGCTTCACATTTTGACAATGTAACAGCTGTGAATAGGACTTTCCAGAGACCCCAGAATGCTGACTGGGTCTCAAAGCTGTTGACAAAGAAGCACCAAGTTTCAAACTGTTGGGGGCCATATCTTATCTTCTTGGCTCATAAAAATGCACAGAAGGGCTTCCCTGGTGGCGCAGTGGTTGAGAGTCCGCCTGCCGATGCAGGGGACACGGGTTTGTGCCCCGGTCCGGGAGGATCCCACATGCCGCGGAGCGGCTGGGCCCGGGAGCCATGGCCGCTGAGCCTGCGCGTCTGGAGCCTGTGCTTCACAACGGGAGAGGCCACAACAGTGAGAGGGCCGCGTACCGCAAAAAAAAAAAAAAAAAAATGCACAGAACTTGTTCTCCTCTTTTCATCCACCTCCACCCTGTGACTCAGTTCTCGGCTTAAGGTGGCATGTTAGTTGCTTTCCCCTCCCCTCCATGTACTGGCATGGTAGGATTCTAGACTGGACTTGGAACTGACCAAAGAATGTTCAGGTTCCTGCTGCACTGAGCCTAGACCGCTTGTAAATCACTTAGTGTGTGTGAACAGGTATAAGAAATAATGACTTATTTGAAAGTCATGGTATCGCGGAGGTGGGACTATGGTGATTTTGTTCTTTCTTGAAATGTGTTTTTAGTAAATACTTCAAAAATTGGTCAGTGGGTGGGACCTAGAGAATTCTGTTCCCTGATTAAATTTTGTGCATTTTTCATTAACTAAACTTAGCCCTTTGAAACCTTCTGAGCAGGAAGATCAGAATAACACGTGGTTCGATCAGTCCCGAGTGGGCGGTGGTTTGTTGTTGTGGTTCACTACCCACCCTGAGGCTTTTTCACTGGTTTGATATAAAGATGAGGTGTGATGGTGGAGCTGAAATGCCATAAAACCCCTCAATATCACATGAACGTACACATAGAGAGAACCCCTTGAACAAACTTGGGCTCGTTTGCCTTAGGCAACACAAAGAAGGGAGGTGAACGGTGCTTGCAGATGGCAGCGCTGTTACACAGGGCCTCCTGTCCCGTCAGCACAGCTGGTTCCAGTCTGGAGTCAGCTAAGCTGCTTATTTTCATTCAGGAATCACTTCTTCAGAAATGTTTCATCTTGGCTTCTGGGACATTTACAGATTTAACTTAGTCAGAACTTCTGGTTTACATAACGCCCTGCTGAAAATTGTCCAGGAAATTCCTGCAGTTAGTGGTACTGGTGTCCAGCCTTCACAATGTATGCAGAATGGCAGAGTGTAAAATCAGCAGTCACGTCATAGGGCACGTAGTCTCTATTTTTAATTGAATGGGAAACTTCTGTTGCCTACCTGGCTCCTCCATATCATTTCTAATACATGGAGGGGCCTTTCCACGTTACCTGTGCAGTTCTTTCTCAGTCTCTCAGTCCTTTATTTGACAATGGTGGTTTGGAGCCACCAGTACCTTCTGGGTTGTTAAATACAACTGGCATTTTTTTAAGGAATGAACTCAGTTTTGCCTCGGCCCATTTAGCACAGGTTGGCGGTAATAAAAGCCGTCATTTCTCAAGAGCTTAACGTACATCATCTCTTAATTTCCACAGCTTTAAGTAGGTAGCATTAATACCTTTTTACAGAATAAGAAACTGAGGCTGAGAAGTTAAGTGATTTGCTCAAGGTCGTGCAGCTGGTTGCAGCCGGCACCCAGTCACACATCCCATTCCACCTCGCTCACGATGCTAATGCTCTTGTCATCGTCTCCGGGTCCAAGAGCTTTGTAAGCTTCTCAGTCAATGAGAAACTCGTATCTTGGTTACTTGTGACTGACTAGTTTAGGTGGGTCAAGAAGGTATTCTAAGTAGTAGTATATAATTTTAGTCTTTTTAAAAAATTACTCTCTTTTTTAGGATTTCAAATATATATATATTTTTTTATTTTGTAGGTTTATGTACCAATTGTTGCCACAAAGATTTTAATTTTAATCTTTACTCACAAAACAGAACACTTTCAATCTAGGCACGCTTGTTTGGAAAATGCCCTTTTTAGTGTTTGCATTCGAATATAATGTAAAAGGTACCTGCGTATACTGCCACTCTGAAGTGAACAAGACTGATTTGCTCAGGAGCTTAAGAGTGGCTGCAATTAAATACCTCCACTTCCTCCTTGAGTCCAAGGGTGTTTGCCCAGATGCGTTTTAAACTCTAGTTCTAAAATTAAGTATATTGCTAAATATTAGCACACATTTTAAAAATGACATTTTAAGAAGAAATGCCACTTAATAACATTCAAAAAATGAATCAAGAGTTGGGTGAATGGCACATAGGACTGTTCTCTTTACTTTTGTGTATATTTGAAATTTTCCATGATAAAACAAAATTAAGTTCCTAGGAATGAATTTAAGAAAATTTGTGAGGTCTGGGGACACTCGTAGGTAACTGGGCCACACCTATCCTACGGTCATAGGCATTTGACTGCCACTGTCCCCACGTTCAAGCCCTAAGGCGGGTGGAAGAGGGGAAAGGTTGTCAGTACGACGTATTTGTCAACCCAGTGAATGTGTTTTTAAAGTCAGAGTTTTTTGTTTTTGAGATAATTTGCATACAGTGAAATTCACCTGTTTTAGGTTAGTACCATTCTGTGAATTTGGACAATCATGTAGTTATCTTCGCAGCCAAGACAGCATTTGAGTGGAATCATCAAAGAGTAAACATCTTAACTGGGAAGATTAAAGCTTGGTTCTTAATATACAGTTCTTATTATTAACATTTGATTGGTGTAGAACCCTGTCGTATGAATCACTATTATTTTTCAGACTCTGTTATTATAACCTCCAGGTGGCGCAGTGGCACCAAATTTTTGTGTACCTGGTTTTGTGAACTCAGACCCAAACTCTATTTAAGGTAACATAGGCTAGTTCAGAGCCCTGTACACAGCAGGCACTTAGAAGATGTTTGCTAACTGATGTGGTAATCTTCCAAGTACAAGAAAGAACAAGTATCTACACGGTTGGACTGGGGAGGATACCAGACTGAAAACGTTCTCTTAGAATTCCCAGTAGGAAATTTGTACTGTCTTGAACAAACTCCTTTAGAGATAAGTTATAGGTACCAGATGAATTGTTTCACCTCTGCTCATCCAGGATGTGGAAAGTTTAAGGAGGTGATTTCATGAGTTCAGGTTTTAATAAAGTAAGGAGCCTCAGGGAATCCTTTTCTCAGATCAAGAGTGAAGAAGGATGATACTGTTAGGGCCTTTGCTCCCTTCAAGATGACAGCAGCAGTCTTTCATAGTAAAAGAGGGGTGGTAAGTGAGCCTGCTCTCAGGGAGCATCAGCTTAGTTGTGTATTAAATATGCATCCTCACACAGGAGTGTGAGATGGCAAAGCTAGGGACAAGAACATCGGTTTCAGAGATTTTAAATCTTTTTTTCTAGTTTTTCTAGGAACTCTTAATTTCTCACCCTCTGCCACACACAGATCTTTAGTGAGTTTTGGAGAGAAAGTTTTGACAAAAGACCAAAGGTTGGTTCAGTGAAAATAGCAGGTAGGTAAGTTACCAAATAAGCAAGCTCTGGGTAGTAACTCCACAAGCAGGACTCTCCCTGACTGCCCAAGTGGTCGAAACTATAATCTCCCTCCCATCACCACCAACACCAAAACTAATAGTATGATAAAAATTAAACAGTGTGAAAAGGTTTGGGGGTTTTCCCGCCAGTCCCTAGGGGCTCCTCCCCAGAGTAACCATTACTCACAGTTTGCTGTGTTTCCTTCTAGAGCTATTATACGTATATGTATATAAATAATTCTCTGTTTAAAAGGACTTTTCTGTACCCTTTTTAAAAAAGAGTCTATTATAAAGATCATTTCTGTCAGTATGAGATGGACAACCCCCCCTTTTTTAAGCAGTTGTGTAGGATATATAGTTTTAAGACCCCCCTCCCATATCTTCCTTTTTTAAAGCACCCTTATTATCACAGCAGCTGCTTTTGGATACCTCACTTTGCTTACCTCACTTTGCTCCCACTAGGAGTTTCATCTGTGGTTTTGGGGCTGTTGGTCTTTTTTATTTTTTAAAGAGTTTGGGGAAAAGAGCAGATACTTAAATCATGCAGCTCGCAGTGCCATCCTAAGCTGCACCAGCTTATCAGCTACGAGACCATAGGCAGCCACTCAGTCCTGTTTGTGCCTGAGAATACTTACCTGTAGGTTGGAAGAGTGCTTCTTCACAGTCGCAGGTCCTCGGAGAATGTGAGTTTTCTCATCCCTTCCCCTTCACGGAAGCATGTTGTAATCTTAGTTTTTGTACCTATAGGGAAAGCATTTTAGGGACTATACGATTTATGCCAGATGAGTCTACCCATTCCTACAAACCTCTCTCTCTTTTTTTCCCCCCTTTGGTAAGAATGAAGCCAAGAAAAATTAAAGAAGATGATGCTCCAAGAACAATAGCTTGCCCTCATAAAGTAAGTAACGCTAGGGGGAAGGTGTGCATTACTGTGGATGAAGTTAGAGAGCCTGTAAGAAATCGCACTTTCTGTTTCCATCTTCATAGTTGAGATTCAGTGAGGAACTATAATCTGGTTTCTAAATTCAAGAGACTGTATCTTGTGATGTAAGTATTGTTGTTCCATAAAGCCACTTAAATTTAAGTACCATTAAATGGGGTTACTGTAGGGTGCCAGTGTTTTTATTATCACTGTACTGAATATACTCTGTTAGGATTTTCTTCTTTTTGGATTGTTAAACAAGTCAGTCTTAAGGCATTGGGTTGTGCCTCACCCATGGACCTTTATGGGACTGTGGGCTCCTTATGGAAATTTGGAAATCTTTTTGGATGTGGCTGAAGTGACCCTAATAAGACTTCATCATTTCCTTCGCAATTTTAATTTACCCTGTTAATTGTGTGTTGCTAGGGAGTACTTAATTGTTTTCAAATGTGGCTGTTTATTAGTCTTTAATGACAGCCTAAAAAGTACTTTGAGATATTGATTGGGTCTGTTTTAAACGTAATTGGAGGTGAAAATAAAGTATCAAGTAGGTGGTACAGAAAAACAGGAGGGGAGAGATTTTGAATGGAGTAAAAAATTTAAAAAGACAACAACAATTGGAGAAGGATAAATTTACTTTCGTGGTCTCCTCTCTGATGGCTGTGCACCCATAAGTTCTTTTTGTCTCTTTTTTTAATGTTCTTGCTGTGGAAATTTTGATATGTAAAAGCATTTCTGTTGAGGCCAAATACTAATAAGCTTTTGAAAACAGTTATGCCTTAAGTGCTCGTCTTCTCTCTAGCTTCTCTCTGTACTTCTTTTCCAGAAAGATTTTTTTTTTTTTCCAATTCCATTTTCTGGATGGAAACTCAGCCTAGGGGGTCAAGGTGAAAAATCTGTGGTGCCCCGCCCCCCTTGCCTGTGAAGCTGTGCAGTGTTGACTCGTGCTGTCCTTCTGTCCTGCTGTCTGATCATTTCCCCATTCACTCCATTATTGGGCAACAACTGCAGAAGAAATGGTGCAGGACATGCTTCTCCCGAGCATCGCCTACCCATCTACCTCCCCCCCCCCCCCCGCTCTGGTATCAGTTTACCTGCTTCTTTTCCTAGTGTCTCACAAAATAAATTTCTTCTGTAGTTGCCATTCCTTGGAGACCCTCTTGCTTCTTTCTCTGTCAAGAAGGGGAAAGAGGCAAAGAGAGAAGAGGGAACAGTAGGCGATGGAGAATGACAGCCCATTCTTGCAGCACAGAATACGGGGCCCACCAAAGGTAGTGGTGGACTGCCGTCATCTTAACTCCGTTTCTCTCAGTGCTTCTGTTACTTCATCTGGGGGCATAGCCGGGTGAGGCGGCCGTGGTGTAGCCGGCAGCCAGGGTGTCTGGGTTCTACTCCCAGCCTGGCTCCTACTACTAGCGTGACCTTGGGCAAGTCTACTTAAAGACATCTCTAAGCCTCAGTTTCCTCACTGTAAAACAGAAGTTTGCATTTCATGTTAAGGCCTTTTTCAGCTGTTTTTTGGGGTTTTTTTGTCGTAAATAATATTTCTACTGTAATATGAAGTAAAATGTATGTGGGGAGGTTGGGAGGGTCGTTGTATTGTGTCAGTGAAGGCTGTCAGGCGGTAGAATCGTTTGTAACAGTTTGCAGTGTGAACCACTAAGCTTCTCTCTCTGTTCAAAGGGCTGCACAAAGATGTTCAGGGATAACTCTGCCATGAGAAAACATCTGCACACCCACGGCCCCAGAGTCCACGTCTGTGCAGAGTGTGGCAAAGCTTTTGTTGAGAGCTCAAAACTAAAACGACACCAACTGGTTCATACTGGAGAGAAGCCCTTTCAGGTAGAGCCAGCCCTCCTCCCCTCCGCTGTCCCCGCAGGTGTAGGCAGGGCGGCAGCCTGCTGGAGAGATGCCGCCCAGAGAGGCCACAGTGGGGTCCTGGTGACTCACTCGGGGGGCTGCCCCAGCTCTCGCCTCCGCTGCGTGTGATCTGTGTGGTACCAGAGACGGGATGTATCGAGGTGTTTCTGGAGTGTACTTGGCGTCAGGAGAAACACGGGATTGCTCAAGAGCAAGCCTAAAACAGAAGTTCTCATGTGTTCACTGCGGGATTAAAGCAATTTACTTGCTGTAGTTAACTTATTTTTTAGAGTATATTGAACTGCTAATTGACAGGGAACTTCTAAAATTTTTCCTGTAAGAGAGTAACTTTGAAAATAGTGTTTATTGCCTTGTTTTTAGAAGCCCATGGACAAGTGAGCGAATTAGCAGTGCAGCTGGTAAATCTCACATGGTTCTTTTTGATACTTGACACCAGGAACCTTCCTAACCATTTGCCTCTTATTATTTGAAATATTTACACAAATGTTAGGATCCTAACATAAGATTTAGGAAGATTCTTGCTGTTTTGCTGAATGTTTCTTTTACGTTGTAGTTAAACAATTCATGAGGGCTACGCATGGGTCCTGGGAGTTGTCTGGGCAGAGTTACAGCTCCCTGCCCCCTAATTTAGACTGTATCTCAAAAGCTTCCCCCCAGGGCAGGGCAGGGCAAGGAGGGGCAGGGAGGAGCGAGTGAGGTAGAAGAGGTAGGCTGCTCTCCCCCCAGCAGTGAGCTGCCCCCTCCCGGGCCTGGTCGGAGTCTGAGCGGGTTGTCTCTGGTCTCTCCTCGACAGTGCACGTTCGAAGGCTGCGGGAAACGCTTTTCACTGGACTTCAATTTGCGCACGCATGTGCGAATCCATACCGGAGACAGGCCCTATGTGTGCCCCTTCGACGGTTGTAATAAGAAGTTCGCTCAGTCGACTAACCTGAAATCTCACATCTTAACACATGCTAAGGCCAAAAACAACCAGTGAGAAGAAGAGAGAGAAGACCCTTCTCAGCCTCGGGAAGCATCTTCCAGGAGTGTGATTGGGAATAAATATGCCTCTCCTTTGTATATTGTTTCTAGAAAAGAATTTTAAAAATGAATCCTACATACCCAAGGGACATGTTTTGATAAAGTAGTAAAAATTTAAAAAAAAACTTTAATAAGATGACATTGCTAAGATGCTCTATCTTGCTCTGTAATCTCGTTTCAAAAACACGGTGTTTTTGTAAAGTGTGGTCCCAACAGGAGGACAATTCATGAACTTCGCATCAAAAGACAATTCTTTATACAACAGTGCTAAAAATGGGACTTCTTTTCACACTCTTATAAATATGGAGCTCACCTGTTGCTTACAATTTTTTAATTTTGTATTTTCCAAGTGTGCATATTGTACACTTTTTGGGGATATGCTTAGTAATGCTATGTGTGATTTTTCTGGAGGTTGATAACTTTGCTTGCAGTAGATTTTCTTTAAAAGAATGGGCAGTTACATGCATACTTCAAAAGTATTTTCCTGTAAAAAAAAAAGTTATATAGGTTTTGTTTGCTATCTTAATTTTGGTTGTATTCTTTGATGTTAACACATTTTGTATAATTGTATCGTATAGCTGTATTGAATCATGTAGTATCAAAATATTAGATGTGATTTAATAGTGTTAATCAATTTAAACCCATTTTAGTCACTTTTTTTTTTTCCGAAAAATACTGCCAGATGCTGATGTTCAGTGTAATTTCTTTGCCTGTTCAGTTACAGAAAGTGGTGCTCAGTCGTAGAATGTATTGTACCTTTTAACACCTGATGTGTACATGCCGTGTAACAGAAAGGGCAACAATAAAATAGCAATCCTACAGAAAGAATATGGCAGAAAAAGATCTGTAAGCACAGTCTTATTTCCTTTTGTTGTCCAGAATAATTATAATTCTTGAGCCTCCCAGAAATTGGAAGTTAAATAAAGCAACTCAAGTTTCCTTTATTTTGCACTCAATTCCAGTGACTTGTGATTAAAGCGATGCATGGCTATTTTAATACTTCCCATGTGTACTGAATTCTGAGAGAGTAGGTAACAGGCATCCCGAGTTAAGGAACTACCTCAGAGTACCCCACGCCAGGCCCGTTGGTAATAGGATTTTGATTTTAGCTCCCCCAGCAAACGTGTGACCGAAGCAGTTTGTGCTACCCTGGCCTGTGTGTGTTCTCAAGGTAAGGTGTTACCTGGCAGGGGACGCGAGCAGAGGGGAGACCAGGCATTTCCATTGCTCAGGCCGCCTTCAGGGCAACTCCCGCAGGTCCTGGCTTGTCTAACAGGAAACGCTTATGGTTATTGGCTATTTGGTTTGAGAGCCTTGGTTCCTCCATCTAGTGGAATCTTGCAGCCCTAGCACATTGTAGCAGTTGAGCGCCAGTAGCTTACTTTTGTGCTTCTAAACAAACGGATACTGAGTGCAGATTGGCAAGGTGATTCGGTTATTAAGAAAACTGTACTCAATGAGTACTTTACCTCTCACATTGTGACCTCTTAAATGTACGATTATAATTTTTGGATTTTACTTAGAGTCAAATATCAAACTCATAAGACTGTTTTATAAACTGCCATGATACAGCAAAATCCCATTTATTCAAAATGCAAACATACTGTGTGTCTTTGTGCTGTATGCTTGACTCTGCAAAGTAATTGACGGACTAGCTAATACCAGAGATTCAGGTACAAGACGTCCAGGACATCATCAGGTCAAAAACAGAGCCCTGTCTCTTACAGCTTCTCCATTGGTCCTATACAGGAGGATTGGTGGCCTAATGACAGTGACCCTGTGGCCCTCCGGAATTTTGAAGTGCCTTCTGAATCATAGATGAAAAATTTAACTTGAGACACTTTTTTCTATTTGTTCAGAATCTGTTATCCATTGAGTAGTTTGATGGAACTGAGTTAATCAGAAGACCCCAGCTGTTCTCTGGGTAAGCCAGGCTTTGCTGTATCTGGCAGTCAGGAGAGAGGTAAGCCCATGGCGGAGGTCCCCTTCAAAGCTGAGCGTCCCAGTGCGAACCTGTGGTTCTTTGACTAGACCTGGGGCAGAGGCCTCCACCGCCGCCCGTGGTGTCAGTGCCCGTGCTTCCCTCCCCACCCCACCATCGGGTGAGCAGTCCCCGGCTGGCTGCGTTAGGCATCTGGAGCTGCGTCACCCTCACCCAGCGTTGTGCCACACTGGAGCCTGGTCCTGGCACCGTCCTCAGGACTCCTGCCCAAGGGCCCACGGCAAGACAGACTTGGGCTGTGGGGAAGTCTCCCCGGCAGCCCCGAGAGCCATGTCATGACCTACAGCAGCCAGGCTCCTGAGCTGGAGGGAGGTCCCTCTTCCTCTGTGCCTTGACCCCTTGGGGGATACCTTTGGTCATCTCTTCTGTCCCTTTCTGTCTCTGAGTGGAATAGCCATCGCTCCCCTTGACTCTTTTCTCTGTTCACATGTTTGCTCTCAATCTGCAGTTAATTTGTGAAAGGCATTTCATTGGGCGTTTGAGGAAAATGTAATGCCCAAGCTCCTCATTGACAAAGCACTCTCAACTTAACACCGGTAGTGTAGGAAACTGATAAATGAGCAGCAGCTTACAGAGTAGGGGTAGTTCTCCTTGGGTATAACATACCCATTTTGCTCGTGGTTAGAATTTATAATTTTGGTAAAGATGTAATTTACTAAAATTTAAAATCATGTTCTCACAGTGAGTCAATTGTTTTGAGGATTAATCTGATTTATAAGTAATACTGATAGACATATTTTCTTACATCTGAGCTGAAATAAATGCATGTTTCTAGCATATATAAAAACTCCAGAGGATAAGTTTACATTTAACAAGATGTTGTTTTCTATTTTTGGATTTCTTATTATTTTCCCCTTTTTTTGGTGGTAGGGGTTTAGGGGGAAGCATAATATTTGTATAAAGAACTGTCACCCCAGAGTGACATTTATTTTCCAAGGTGACATTGAGCTCTCTGTTGGTTTCATATGGTGTTTGTGTGCTGTGCGCCTAGGTTCAAGGCCTGCGGATTTGAGGAAAATCAAAGTTGTTCTTGTGGGGTTTTTTTATTTGGTTTTTACGTACATTCTTTTAAATGTCGACTATTCTGCTAAATTTGAGTAAAGCGAGACCCGTTCGATAGTACCCTGGACGCCTGATGGTGTTGCTGAGTTCTGGTTTGTTTCTTCATGATCTATGAGACCCTTCATTCAGAAGGGCGCCTGTAGAGACCGGCGGCTCTGCCTGAGCAGCCGTTGAAGCTCTTTAAGGAGGTTTACTGCTGCCGGCGCTGCTTAGCCAGACTTACCTACTGTACCTTAACCTCAGGATCGGTGTCTGTGGCGCAGGAAGCCCTGGTCTCTCTACGTTTTTGAGTTGGAACCCTGATAATCCACCCGCACAACAACTACAGGAAGGGAACACGGATCACTTCTTGTGTCTGGTTCTTCTGGTTTGGGATCAGCATGCTTAGTAAGGCCACGTTACTAATCCTCAGTTCCTTCTATATTCTTGACATCTGACCACCAGCAAAAGCAAGGACCCCAGAGGGCAGAGCAGTGGCGAGAGCTGAAGCGGTTCGTGGGCGTCCGCTGGACGCCGGGCCGCACCGCGAGGCTCCCTCTCCCTGCCCCACCCCGCCCCCCCCCCCCCCGCCCGCCCCGTGACTGCCACTGGATGGCCTTGACCGTGGCCTCCCGGGCACCTGACTGCAGAGCCCCTTGCCCTGGCTCCCGTTGGCAGCGCTGCAAGTGCAGCACATCGTCAGAGCTCAGACCCGGCAGGTCCAGGCAGGTGTGTTCCACCCTAACTTTGACCCCAAGAGGTTGAGGAGGAGGCGCGACCCCCCAAGCTGTGCTTCCTCGCAGCCGAGGTCGCGCGCTCCACAGTCTGCTCCTCTACTTAACAGAGGGTGGCCTCGGGGTCCCTCGCGCCTGCGCAGAAGCACTTGACTGCGTGGCTGGCTAGGTCTCCTGCACTGCAGCTTCCTGCCCTTTATGGGCCTTGACTGTCACTGCCCGGACTGTGCGGACTGTGCTCGGGTTCCCTGGTTGCCTGAAGGCCTGTAAGTGCGGGCCCTTCAGAGCCACGGCAGCAGGCAGGAGGGGCGGGCCCTCCACGAGTGGGCGTGTCCTGCCAAAGGCTTCCGGTGTCTGTCCTCATGACCGAGTGGTCTCCGGAGGGCCGGAGAGGATGTTTGCTGGAGCTGGGGCTGGATGGAGACCTGATGGGAGGGGCGGGCGGCGTGCGGTTGGCACACTTCATGCGCTCCCATTGGAAAAACCGGAAGTGATAGAACGTTGGCGTTAGGTCAGCAGGCAAATCAAAATTCGCACAGGTTGGTCACCCGGGCCCCCAGGTCTTCAGCCAGCATTCGGGGAGTCCGCAGAGGAAGGTGGGTGTGGTGGCATCACATTCACCTAAAGCGCGATGATTGGTTTTCCACAAAGTGGCAGGTTTGATCAGATTGACTGCTTTTCGTTCAAGGCACTCAGACGCCGTAAGAAACAGCCTTGGGATGTCATAGGGAGGGGGCCAGTCGCTGTGCTGTATTCTGTTTGCTGCTCTATCGGGGGGCTGCACGATGTCTGCATACAGTATGGAGGGGGAAAGGGCATCAGTACCAAACAATACCCTTTTTTCTACAACATCCAAAACTGGTGTGAGGCTCTGTTATCTACAGATGGTGATTGGTTAAACTATTTTCATAGAACAATTCTGTTTTTATTCACTTTCTGGTAACTTCTGTAGGCCCTGGTTCAAGGACTTAGCATTGCGTCTCATGTACATCTTTTTCTTAAATGTTCTTTGCCATTTCTGGAATTGTCCTTGGTTTTTCCTTAGCTCATAGGTCATAGATGCAGAAATATTAATAGTATTTAAGGCATCCGCATCAAATGGCTTTGCATCCAGAAAAACATTTAACAATAACTCAGTTTGAAGCACCAAGCATGTGTAACATGGCTCTATAAACTATAATAAACGCATAATATTGTTAAGCTTTTTAACGCCTGTGCTTCTTGTTTGTTCCGCAGTCTCTAAGCCACCTCTTTTCCTGAGTTTCATCACACAGTACAGCTGGCCGCAAGCTCCCGCTTGGTCTGCCGGCTGCCTCGGCTGCCCGGGGCAGATCCTTGTGGGTCTCCTTCTGGCACAGGAATGGGAACTCCTAGGATTCAATCTTTCTTGTGTTAAGAAATGCTTTCATAACATAACCTCAACTCCAAGATGGACTAATGGGCCAGAAGGAGTTTAAATGAGAACCTCACCCGCTTTTTTTTTTTTTTTTTTTTTAAGAATTCAGAACCTTTAAGACCCAGAGCACGGTTTCAGGCCGTAGTAAACAGCAACATTATTATAATTTGTCGTTTTTCTTTTTTGGGTTTTTTTTTGGCCATGCGGCATGTGGGATCCTAGTTCCCAGACCAGGGGTCGAACCTGTGCCCCGTGCAGTGGAAGCGTGGAGTCTTAACCACTGGACCGCCAGGGAAGTCCCTTCACCTACTTTTTTTTTTTTTGCGGTACGCGGGCCTCTCACTGTTGTGGCCTCTCCCGTTGCGGAGCACAGGCTCCGGACGCGCAGGCTCAGCGGCCATGGCTCACGGGCCCAGCCGCTCCGCGGCATGTGGGATCTTCCCGGACCGGGGCACGAACCCGTGTCCCCTGCATCGGCAGGCGGACTCTCAAGCACTGCGCCACCAGGGAAGCCCTCACCTACTTTTTAGAGGGCACAGCCAAATGAAATTCTCATGCACTTGGGTCCATGACCCTCACTCAGTGTTAGTTCTGGAAGCTTCTGTGGCAAAAAGAAAAGCTTACTAAAACTGAGCTAGACTCTTTAACACTTGGTAAATATACTGAGAACTAGATAGGATTTAGGGACTGGGGAACGAAGTACTCCCCCACCCTCACCCAGCCAGGCTCCTGTGACTTATGTACTGCAGATCAAGGTTTATTATTACCCCTTAATTCATGTGACTTTACCTCCTCTTTGCTAATGATGGAGGGGCTGCTGACAGAATGTGGCTGAGGGGGCACGTCCACGTGAGGCCCAGACTGCTGAGTGAAGGGCCAAGGTCGAGCTGAGCCGAGGAGCAGCCATGGTGAAAAACTGCGCATCTTCAGGCGTGAGATGGGAAGGACCTCGGATTGTGAGGGCTTTGGCGTTGCTTTCTGTGGGCACCCCCAGGTAACAGCGAGACCAGTGTCCCTCCTCCACGTGCCTGTACCCCCACCCGGCGAAAATACCATTTGTTGAGAGCTGTGCCCAGGACCGTGCCCGGCATTGTGAACACCCTCTCAGTCATTCCTCCAAACTGCCCTTGGAGGAATTCCACAGATCACCCCATGCCATGGATGAGGGGCACTGGTGAAGGTTCGGGCAGCCACAAGTCAAAGCCCAGGCTACCTGGCTCCCAGCGGCACTCTGTTTGCCCCAGAACCCTCAGCCTGAGTTCATCTCCAACCCCCTTTCAAAGAAGCCCTGGTCCCTGTCTGTGGTGGACGCCATGGCCTCTGGGCTCCCAGCTAGGCAGCCTCTCTGGCTCTTAGAAGAGAGCATCTCCTGGTCTTGGATCTGGCTCTCCAGGCACTCCCACTGCCAGCAGTTTTTCAGCTCCTAGATCTGGCCCCTGCGGCCTGCCGTCACTGCCGTGCCAGGTTCCAGCGTGGGAGCTGTCACCGCACCGGAACCTCCAGTGACTCCCTGCTTGTACCCGGTAAAACCCTAAGCCCCAGCCCCGACCTACTTTTCCAGCCTCTTGCCTCCCTCTTGGACGTTTTCATTTCCAAAGCTTCCCTGTCCTTGAATTGCCAGGTTTATTCATACCGCTGAGCACCAATGATGTGTCACGCCCCGTTTCAGGTGCTGATGGGACCGCACTAACTAAGGGTACTAGGATTACATCTAGTAGAGGAGATGGCAAGAGACGATAAAAGATAAGTATGGGGGGGTGCTGTGAAAGAAAAGAGAGAAAGGGGCTGGGGAGGGAGGGCAGCCTCAGGGCAGGAGGCCCCAAGGAAGGGTGTGCTTGCCTGTCTGGAAGCGACCTGCCTTCTGCAACGTGTTGCTTATGTACTGGATCCCCCGAGTGTCCCCGGAGCTGGTGGCCAGAGACCCGCTCCAGCTCTGCCCACCACTCCCCCACACCCCAGGCTCTGCCATGGCGAGTTCAGGCTCTGGTCCCAGGTCCCACGCTGCCTCGCACCTCCGGCTTTGGAGCAGCTCGGCCGTGGGGGGACCGCGGGTGGGGCGGGGGGTCGTGTCCGGGCTGGTGGGGACAGGTGCCCGCGTGCGCGGCGTCGAGGTGCCGGGACCCCGAAAGCCAGCTCCCCTGGAGACGCCTGGCCATTTCGGGAGCCCGAGTGCCATGGGAAGCTTAGGGGCCCTCCGCCTCGGCACCCCATGGCCCCCATGCCCGCCGCGGGCCAGGGGGAGGGGACACGGTGGTTGGAAAGGCCTTGGCATTCGACCAACACGAAGGGCACATGACCTTGGGCCTGTTGACCTTGGGCCTCAGGAGCTTCCTCTTCCTGGATGGAAGATGGGAGGCCTGCTCCACCGTGAGGGGCCGGCAGGGGGACCAGGGGCCAGCCTCGGAGTCCAGGAGGACGAGGCACCCGCCCTCCAGGGACCGAAGGCAGGAGGGGAGTGGGCGCTCGGCTGGCCCCCAGGAGAGGCCGGGAGGGCGGTCGGGGGGGCGTCGGGGGTCATCTGAGCGGGCCTGGGGCTGGGAGGGCTCCTGGCACACGCCCAGACCAGGGAGAGGGCGGTGCCTGCCCGTGGAGGGTGGGGCAGGGGGAGCAGCGGCCCCAGGAGGCCTGGCCATCTCGGCTGAAGTCAGGACCTGTATCGGGAGGGTGGGAGACGCTGAGGCTTCAGTGAGGGGGGCGTGGGAGCCCCCCAGGCCAGCGCTGCTTTGTCTCCGTCACCCTCCTTCCGTGGGCCAGGGGCTGGGCTGCTCATCTTCCCTCCCCCCCAGCCCCTCTCTGCTGCAGTCACCCCCTTCTAGTGCCAGGCCTCAGGCTCCCCACCACCCCTGGTGACCTCAGCATCTGTCCTAGGATGGCCCACCCCCGTCTGGCCTGTCTGTTCCTTGGCTTCTTCCTCCTGATGACCCCACCCCTGAATGCACTGCCATGGCTGCCCCCAAATTGCCTTGTCTTCACTGACACCCGCCCCCTCCAGTCTGTCCCTGGGCGTCCTGCTCTCTGATTGCCACTCCTGCCTCAGCCTGCAGGCTGCCAGCAGATCACCCGTCGCCATTCGGCCACTCAACCCCATGTCCCGGCTTCACTCTCCTGCATCCTTGCCTTCCCTCCCTCTGCGTAGGCTCAGCTCCCAGCAGCCGTAGCTAGTGGCCCTGGTCACGGTGGACACTGCCTCCCCCACGGAGCCCGGGTGGGTGCCAAGAGGTCAGGGTCTGGGTACCAACGCAGCAAGGGAGTTGAGACCAAGGCTCGCACAGAGTGGGCGCTGGCCTGTCCCAGGCTCCTCTGCTACGTGAACTGCCACTCCAACCGCAGAACTTGACGAGTCGGCCGCCAGGAGTCGGCGGGGCGGGTAGGGTGGGAGCCCAGGCTGATCCTGGTTCTTGTGAAGCTCCCGCCGGTGGGTGGAGGACGGCCGGTCGCCGTGAGGGCTGTGGGCCCACAGGGCCTGGGGCTCTGGCCTCGTGACCCTGGACAGGGCCCCCCGCCCCCCGCTGGTGTCCTCTGTTGGGCTCTTGGGAGTATTAAAGTGTGTGTGTGTGCAAAGGGCTGATCCGTTGTTCCTGCAGTCACAGGAGCCCGCCCCCCATGGGGGAGCCATGAAGGCCCCAGCTCTGTGTGGGGCGAGGGGCTTTTGACCAGGAGAATTGATTACATCAGTGAAGGCGGGCCAGGTGGGGCCAGTGAGGATGGTGTCAGGAGGAGGGGCATGCTTTGTTCACTCCCTGTGCCTGGGGCCCAAAGGATAAAAAAGGAAAAGGAGAGAGGCGTGAAGGGGCACGGGGAAGGGGACGCACTTTCCCACGGCCGGCCTCCGTGCTGCAGAAATCGGGGAAAACGGTTGGTGGGTTGACTCGGGGTTTCCCTCAAACTGCATGGGGGCTTCACCGGTCTCCCTTCATTCCCCAGTGGCCCCGCCCACCTGCCACTGGCACCCTCCCTTCCCAGTCTGGAACTGCCCTTTGGCTCAGATGCCCCCATCCAGGCTTGCCTCCTCTTGCCCAGTGTAGCCCACTCACCTCACAGCCTCCTGGGGGGGTCTTCAAGGCATGACCCAGATCACCCCCCACCCCGGGCAAAACCTGCCAGCTCCTTACCGGGTCGTGATGCATTTGGCTACAAATGACAGAGAAACCAAGGAAGAGTGTGTGACTGGCCTTCCGCAGGCCAGGCTGGTTCAGTGGCCCACCAAGGCCACGGGGCCAGCTCTATCCCCACTGCACCTGCAGGCATCCTGTCCCCATTTCATCAGTAAAAGGGGGCAGGGTCAGAGGGCAAGGGATGTGTCACAGCTGCGTGTGTCCCTTTCACAAAGCTTTCTCAGAAGCCCCAGCCACAGCTTTCATCTCACTGGCAGGATCTGGGACCCATGGCCACCTCTAGCTGCAAGGGAGTCTGGAAAGGTGTTTTTTTATTTTTCTGGACACACTGAAGCACAGAACAAACTGGGATTCTAGGCACCTGGGAGCGTCTGCCACGCCGCCCTTCCTTCCCGTCCTCCCTCCCAGGCCTTGGCTAAATCTGCCCCCTCAGCTCCAGCCTCACTGTCCCTCTGTGGCCTGGTCAGCTGTTGCCCTTCCTCCAAGACTGTTCAGCTGTCCCCATCCAGTTACTGTCCCAAGCGTAGCTGAAAGAATAAAGTAAGGAATGCTCACCCGATGAAAGGCCATGCAACTGTTCACAAAAACATGGCCGACTGGAACACACTGATAAGGAAAGGTGTCTGTTGTGGATTGAATTGAGTCCCCTCAGACGTGTTGAGGTTCTTAACCCAGGTGCCTGTGAATGTGACCTTATTTGGAAACGGTCTTTGCAGGTGTTATTAGTTAGGTCATCCAGGAGTAGGTGGGCCCTTAAGCCAACGCCTGGTGTCCTTATAAAAAGAGAAGACAGGGAATTCCCTGGCTGTCCAGTGGTTAGGATGCCCGCTTTCACTGCCGGGGGCCCGGGTTCAATCCCTGGTTGGGTAACTAAGATCCTGCAGGCCGCATGGTTCCGGGTTGGGGCTGGGGAGAGAAGACGGAGACCCACAGGGGAAAAGGGCACATGAAGATGGAGGCAGACACTGGAGGAGCGATGTGCTTACAAGCCAAGGACTGCTGGTCACCAGGTGCTGGAAGAGGCCAGGAGAGATTCTCCCTCAGAACCTCCAGAAGGAACCAACACTGCTGACACCTGAATTTCACACTTCTGGCCTCCAGAACTTAAGAGGATAAATGTCTGTTGTTTTAGCCACACAATCTGTGGGCTGTTGTTATGGCAGCCCTGGGAAACTGCTACAATCTCCAAGATAATTGTCAACTGAAAAAAGCAAAGAACAGAACGGTCAGTACCTGGGCCGTGCTTTGCGGGAGCGTGGATGTTCCCACGTGCTGGGACTCGCCTGGGACGTGCCGGGAGGGGTGCACGGCTGGGAGGCGAGGACCCGGTTTTTCTCTTCGCAGCATAGCCTGGGTTCCGTTTGCATTTTTTACTTTGTAATGTTAATATAGTATTCATTGCAAATAAAACAAGTAAAAATTCAAATCAGGGAGAAAATAAAATGTCAAAAAATCCACACAAACCCTACACCTCTCCCAAGCCCTCCTCCCGCCTGAGTCTTTGGTAAGGTTTAACCATCGCAGCATGGATGGGAGTGGGGGACCCTGGGCTTTAGCAATTGCCTGGTTTCTTTCAGAGGGAAGAGAAGTGAGAGAGAGGCCAGAGGAACCTCACGGGGGAAGGAGCTGCTGCCTGGGACCCGGGGGTCAGGGGGAACACCGCTGGGTTAACAGAGCCTGTGACGTGTCTGAGGACACCCTGCCCGGGGTCACCTGCCAGCCCCTTCCCACCCTCCTGTCCCCGGAAGCTGCAGACAAGCCTGACGTCACAGGCTGATGCTGGGGATTCAACGGGGTGTGAAGGCCCAGGAGAGCTGGCCCCTCCTGCAGCGGAAGCTGGGCCCTCTCCTGCCTTCCTCTGCGGGCGGGCGGGGGCTTCTGGCTCAGCAGTTGGAAGGAGCGTCCAGGCTGTAGCTGTGGAGACTCAGCGTGTCCAGGATTGACTGCAGGAAGCTGGGCAGAAGTGGGGGTGGGCAGACATGAAGACACTCCTTTGGCAAGCGAGGCTTCCTCCAGGAAGCCCTCTCAGATCACTTAGGTTGGGCTAGGTCTAACCTCAGAGGGACAGGTCCATTCGCCCTTCAGAGCTCCACTCAGACCTCCCCTCCTCCGGGAGGCCGAGTCTGGCCTCAGCTCGTGTCCCCTGAGCCCTCCCACCTCAGTACTTGCAGAGAGCTCCTAGCACAGGTCGCCTGCCCTGCCCAGCGGGAGGATGGACGGGGCCCAGGCCTCCCATCACCCGGTCACAACAGTCACGGAGAAGCGCTTGCTGCCCGGCTGCGACTGTGCTCAGCATGTTTGTGAGCCGTACTCCCTTAATCCTCACGCCTCCATTAGCCCCATTTTGTAGATGAGGAAACCGAGGGTCTGGAGGTACCCCGTAGCTGGCCCAGGTCAGGCAGACCACCACCATGCTGGCCCCTCTGACTCGTGTCGGGGTGGGACTGAGACCTCTTCCTCTACGATACACAAAGCCCCGCTGTCTTAAAAAAACAAAGAACACTTTATTCCCTTGGCGGTTTCTGTACAATGATGCCACGTGTACAAGGTGGGAGTCCTGTCCTTCCTTGAGCACAGCCTGCCTCCTGGGAGAGCTTATCACTTTGCCCAAGAGGCTGAGCGCCACTCGGGGCAAAGGAGGCCACAGTCACCTCCAACTTGTGCAGAAGCATCCTCCTCCCCGCCTATTCCCACGGCCATGAGGCACTGGATGCGCCCGGGCTGCCCTGAGCTCACACCACAGCCCCGCTTCTAGTGACAGCCCCTGGAGCGTGGGCTCAGATGCCCTTCGGCCTGGAGGGGCCCAAACTGGCGGTACCTGTGCCCACTTACAGGCCCTGCGATGATTCACAGGGACACGAAGCATTGAGGTTGCCTGGGAAAGACACCATTTCCTGGGGAACCCTGGTGTTGGTTCCTGGCCGTTGGTAGTGGGCCAGAGCCCCAGACATCCGCTGACCCACGTCCCCATTTTACAGATGGGCAGCCTGAAAGCCCAGAGGGTGAAAAGACTTCTCCTTGCCATGGCTGTATTTACCTGTTGAGATCTCCCCTCCCACTGACCTGTGCCCGCTCCCCCACCCCGGCCCCTAGGCCAATACGGAGCTTCCAGAAGGTCTCATGGCTTCTTAGTGGTCCCCCAGATTACCCTCCAGTGGGAGCGTCAGGGGTAGGGGTATTCCCAGCCTTGCCACATGGAGAAGCTGGAGTGCACTGGCAGAGGATTCAGTTCTATGACACCAGGAGCCCCTGAGCTGCCTCTCTGTCCCTAACACAGACTGGACAGGTGGCCGAGAAGTGTCCTGAGAGCTCCGCCAGGTGGAGGATTTGCAGCGTTAGCGAGTCTCTGGCAAGCTCATGGGTGGGTCATCAGAGACCCCATAGTGGTGTGGCTGGGACCCCAGGAAAGGGCTGGCGTGTTGGCTGGGTTTCTGGAAGACTCCAAGTAACAGTGCCAGGCTGGGCGCCGCAGGGGCATCATCTCTGAGCTTCCTGACTGTACAACGTGGGCATGAGGATCCCCATTTCACAGAGGAGAAAACCGAGGATGTCAAATTTGTGGCCAGGGTCACCCAGCTCGGGCGTGGAATTCAACCCAGGTCTGATGGAGTCCACAGCCCACGGGGTCTGGGAGTCCGGTGCAGGGCGGTTGGCGTCGGGGGCCCAATTTATGTCTAGGCTGCGTTTTGGAAAAGCGGCCCCGGGAGAGGTCGGGCCCTCGGGTGCCGGGGGCCCCGGGTGTCACAGGCTGGAGGGCTGGGCCAAGGCGGGCCCCGCCGGGGCGGCGGGCACGGCATCGCCCTCGGGCCGGGCCTCCTCGCCGCGCGCGTAGCTGAGCACCACGGTGACGGTGGCGAAGGTGGCGGCGTTGACGGGGAAGGCGCGCAGCAGCGTGGAGGCCAGCCCGCGCGTGAAGACGCGCCAGCCCTCGGCGCGGTAGCTCTGGCGCACGCAGTCGAGGATGCCCCGGTAGCGTGGGGCGCCCCGCAGCCCGTCAGCCTGCAGCCGCGACTTGACCACGTCCAAGGGGTAGGTGGAGAGCCAGGACGCGATGCCCGACGTGCCGCCCGCCAGCAGCAGCTTGGGCACCAGCAGGCGGTCGCCCGGCTCGCAGCCCAGCGCGCGTGTCAGCGTGTCGTAGGTGAGGAAGTAGACGCCGAAGCTGGGGGTCTCGCGCAGCAGCGTGGACACCATGCCCCGGTTGACGCCGCGCAGGCCCTCCCGCCGGTAGACCTGCGCCAGGCAGTCCAGGGGCCCGCGGTAGGTGCGGGCCGGCCCCGCCTCCTGCAGCTGCAGCCGCGTCTTGGCCAGTTCCATGGGGCAGCAGATGACACACTGGATGGCGCCCGCCGCCGCGCCCGCCAGGAACTGGTTCAGCGGTGAGTCCCGGCCCAGGGCCCGGAGGGTGTTGCCCTGCACGCCGAACACCAGCGCGTTGATGAAGGTGAGCCCCAGGAGGGGCGAGCCCAGGCCGCGGTACAGGCCCAGCACCTGCGGGGCGCACAGAGACGCGTCAGGGGCGTTCCCGCTTGGAGTCCGGGGTTGCCCAAGCCCACCTCTCCAGGGACCCTCCATGCAGCTGGCAGCTGCCCCGGCCCACCCTAGCGGTACACGAGGATCAAGCAGAATTTTAGTAGAACCGAAGCCCTCAACCTGAGAGGCCTGGGCACTTGCACCCTGCCATTCGCAAAGCCCGGATTTGCCCGACAGTTGCCCCGACGCCTCTTCTTCCAGCTCTGTGGTCTGCGGAGGGCAGCATCCCAGAGGCTGGTTCCCCGCCACACCCCCACCGGCCCCAGGCCACTCACGCCTTCCTGCTTGATGATGGCTTGGAAGCAGTGCAAGGTCCCTCGGTACTGCGGCTTCTCCACGCTCTGGACCTGGAGCCGCACCTGGAAGGAGGGCCCGGTGAAAGGCAGGCTAGTGGAGCCAGGACGCCCAGCTCCCCGGAGCCAGCACTCAGGACACCCGGGGAGGCGCTCTCCAGGAGGCCCGAGGCCAGACCCAGAAGGCAGGGAGCCAGGGAGCTTTCTGTGGCTTTAGGAGTTCCGGGGGGGGGGGGGGGGGGGCGGGGGGCAGGGCTGGGTGTCTGTGCCTCTTCAGGGAAGGCTATCAGCGGGGAGTCACAGGGACAGCCAGCTGCAGAGGGGCAGGGGTCCTCAAGACCCCTGCTTCACTATCTCTGCACCGTGTAGTGACAGTGGGGCATGAGACATCTCTCGAGACCTCCCCACCCTCCCGGTAGCAAATCGTGGCCGACGCCAAAGGGGCTCAGGATCTAACATCCCACCACGCACTCCCTTCATCAGGGGCTGGCAGCGCGCAACGGGCACTGAAAGTGAGGAGCCTCGGGCCTCGTGGGCCTTCCGCTTGGTTTCTGCCAGTGCCCCCCGCTGAGGGCAGTGGTCATGAGTTAGTAAAGCGGTGACAGGAGAGCAGCTGGCAGCCTCCTTGGGGACCGTGTCAGCAACTCTGGGGCCTGGGGGATCAGGCTGCGCTGCCCTTGGAGCCCAGCGGGCCAGAACCTCACTGTGAAAGCGTTCTTTGTTGACCGAGAGCTTATCTCTGTCCTTGATACGCAGGCCCCACAGTGCAGAGCAGAAGCACATTTCCTGAACTCCGAATCCCTGTCACGCGGGTCGGGGTGAGCTAGGTTAGGTCCCATTCCGGGAGCTGGTCTCCGGCTCTGACTCAGAGATTATCACCATTACAGGCATAATCACTGGCTGAAGTGGGTTCGGTCACTCCCATTTCAAAGGTGGGAAGACAGGCTCGGAGATGTTTTGCAGCTCGGTCAGGCTGTCCACTCCAGGGACCTGAGTGGCTGTGTTGGTCGGGGCCAGGGTGGGGTAGGGGTGCTGGCGAGTGCACTTACAGGAACTGTTTTGTAAGGAAGAAAAGAATATACCATCTCGGCACACGAGGACCTCAGCCAACAGCTGGCAGACACTGCTCTGAGAGGCAGCTGACCACCGAGGGCACCCTGCGACGTTCACCCCAGCACCCCTCCCTGCCCTGGCTGCCAGCTCAGAGGAGAGAAGCACAACCACTCGATGAACTTGGAGAACATATTAACACCATGAGCTCTGTCTCAGGTTGTTTTCTGTGATGGGAGGCTCTTCATTTTCCCTTCAATGTTCTGGGGTCTCTGGGGGACTGTCTCTTCCTCCTGTGGTCCCCCGACACTGACACCAAGAGGGCTGTGTCAGCAGACATGACCTGAAACGGAGCTGTTCCCTCCGAGGCTGGACTTTCAGATGCCTCGGGGGAGTCTTTTAAGTCTTGACAGGATGTCATTTGAGGACTGAGGGACCCACCCCTGGAAAAGTGGTCATTCGCACACAAGCCCCGGAGGCTCCCAGCTCCCCGACGGGGCTGGGAGACCCTACGTGAAGACTCCCTGATCCAGAGGGGACTGATTTTTCTCAGCCAGCCCCCAGGGCTCCCACCCCAGGATCTGGGCTGGGCCCAAGCTCACCTCACACCCTCCCTGTCCCTAGCTGGGGAGAGACCTCTGGGGCATGGGGGGTGGGGAGGGGCGTGGCGTGGCGGGGTCCAGGCCCAGGGTCTGATTGGGGGGGCGGGGAGGGGGGAACGACAGAGAAGAGAAGCGTTGGGTTCACCTGGTCTGTACTTACTAGCGCTCTCCGGGGTGAGGCTTAACGCTCATCTACAACAAAGTTACATTTTGCTATGGATGGAGACAGCCCCTAGCTCAGAAAGTAAAGGCGGTTAAAGCAACACAAAATTTCAACATCACATCCAGGCAGGGACCCCCGAGGCCAGCCCCCAGCCTCCCCGCCCCCTCCCCTGCCCGGGCCGGCTGTTCCCTGGTGAAAGAGGGCTCAGACACGGTGTCCCTGGTCACTGTCACATCCAGTGACACAGGACAGAAAATGGCCTTCCCACAGAAACATGTGCGAAGGCGGTGTGTCTGCGGACAGCGGCTGTGGTTCTGGGTGCAACAGAGGAAAACCAAACTTTGGACTCAGATTTTAGCCCCAAAGACCTGGAGGAACAAGCTGCCAATGTTGCAGCCATAAGACAGCGTGGATGGCCATGGAGCACGGGTGTCCCTGCGCGCATAAGACAGCGTGGATGTGGCCATGGAGCACGGGTCTCCCTGCGCGCATAAGGCAGGTGGATGGGCATGGAGCACGGGTGTCCCTGCGCGCATTCCGGAGCCCAGGTCCGAGTTCATGAGGTTCAAGAGGTAAAACAGACCACAGATGAGAAGTTAGGATGGTGGCCGCCTGGAAAAGGGGAGGGCGGAGGTGTCAGGAGGGGAGGGGGGCTTCGGGGGGACCGGCCTCGTTTCTTCTCCCAGGTGTGTGCTTCACGGTGATTCATAGATTCGTACACGGAGCGCGTGCGCACATTTCTCTGTGTGTGACACTTCAATTAAAACAACCACCGCAGAGCTATGAAGTAAATCCCACCTTTGCCAAAAGCAAGCAATATATATGCGCCTGTGTACATGTCTGTTTTTTGGTAGAAATCATTAACAAGGTTTGGGGGAAAGGTTACATAAAGGACTGTTGTCTTTTTGTTTTCTTTTTAGTTTATATGTCTCTGTTACGGTGAACATTTTTTATGACCTACATTACTTTTGTAATAGAAAGTCAACGAAAAAAATGTGTATGTACCCGATGATTAAAAAAGCCATCAAAAAAAAATCACGTTTCCCAATTTTCTTTGAGAATGCTTAACTTTTATAATGGAAAACAGTAAAAAAAAAAAAAAAAAAAAAAAGGCCATTGGTGATAGAGCATTAAATCAAACCAAATGAGTGTCTCCCGAATCAGCACAATTTAATGGTACCTGAGCCCATGGGTGGGACAAGAGTGTCAGTGGTGACTGCTGGGGGTGGGTTTTCTCCCCCTTCCGAATAAAAAGCTTGGCTTTTTTTTTTTTTTAAGAAGGAAACAATGTAAATATTTTAATAAAAACAATCCCACAGCATTTATTGTCATCTGGTAATAACATAAAGGTGAGCAAAACAACACGAATAAATGCTTTAGAACTACACTCCTAACAAAGGACACCTAAACACACTGCATTGCCTTCTCAACAACTTCTCACTTCACTGATCATCTCTAGCTGGAGACACTCTGGAGCACAGTAATGTTATCTCCTTTCAGCGTGATCCGACTCAGCTGTTTTCTTGACTTTGTTTTAGCATGAATCTCTTCTGCATCATCTAATACGGAGTTCATATACTCATCAAAACCAGTGATACAGCCCTCTATCTGCATATTCACTTGCTCATAAAGCCACACCTGAATCCCAGATTTTGCAAGCATCGGACGATAAGATCGATGGGATGCACCTGCACCTTCCGCACCTTCCGGCCCCGGCCCCGGTACGCCATGGTGGAAGTTCACGAAGACCACACTACCCCGCACACCAAGAGCTTGGCTTTTTAAAGACAGCTTTGCCCAGATGGGATGCTGGTGGGCCACGGTGGCAAAAACACAGTTCCAAACGGATCTCCTCAAAGCCCACCCTCCAGGTGCCAGGTAAGGTGGGGGGAGAGGGGTGTCCCGGGGGCAGGAACCCAGTGGGGCAGAGGCTCCTGTGCTCAAATTACTGCCGGGGGTGCTGGTCATGGTTCAGAAGGTCCGAGGGAGCTAGAGACGCCAGAGCAAAGTGCCCCCCAGCCTGGCGGGCCTGACTGAGGGGCCGGGGGCGGGGAGCTGCAGAAGGCCTGGCCAGGCCTGGCCGAGTCCTAGCTCAGAGAGGCCTCTGCAAAGCTGGGCTGAAGAAGTGACTCGGAGACACTTCCTGGCTGGATGCAGCTCCGAGAGGCATTCGCAACACATGAACACGCGACAGAAACACAGCACGACGTGGACCCTGCTCGGCTGTCCTGGGCTGCTCTGGCCCGTGGGCAGGCCCCGGGGGGTGGCCAGCTGGGCAGACACCGGAAGCCGTGCGGACAGGCTGCCCCAGCACCTCACTCTCACAGGCCCATATGGGGGCTCAGGGGCTGCTGAGTGGCCAGAAAGCCCGGCCTTTCCAACTCCTCCCCAAATGCGCTGAGTGGCTTGGAAGGAATAAGGAATTCCACGACCTTCGGAACCAGCACTTCACCCGGCACAAACTGCACTGTCGAGCACCGGGCCCAAAGGCCTCAGTAATCTTGCCAACCCCTCACTGTGCAGGTCAGAACTTTACCCAGAGGTAAAGTGACTGACCCACAGTCCCATGACAGATCAGCCGGGCAGGGGGCCCGGAGCTGCACAGGCCCAGGGACAGACTTATTTTTTTTGGCAGGGGGTGGGGTGGGGGGCGGGGGAGACTTTGCTGAGTGGCTTGAGGGATCTGAGTTCCCCGACCAGGGATTGAACCTGGACCCTCAGCAGTGGAAGTGGGGAGTCCTAACTACTGGACCACCAGGGAATTCCCGGGACAGACCTTTTTAAAGTCAGAGCCAGTGCATAAGGCAGGGCCCTCACGCCTCTGCTGGAGAAAATCCCTGCCCTAGTTCACAAGACTTGTTCTCAGCCCAGGAACACCTGGGTTCCTGAAGAAAGAGGAGACAGGGAGTCCTCTCAAACCCACCTAGGGCTGACGTCCTCGCCTGCGCTCTGCCCTCGCCCCCCTGGGAAGAGATGCCAAGTTCAGTGTTCACAGCGGGACACCAGGTCTGGCCGAGTGCCTGCTGCTGGCAGCTCACCGGGCTCCCAGGGGAAGCCCGCAAGGAAGGGTCCTGACGTGGCTACAGCTGAAGGACCAAAAAGCCCCAGAAACGGGGGTATCTTATTTGGGAATTTCCAACTGGGTATGCGGACTTCCTTGGTTTCCGTTGAGGTGCCGGAGAACCTGGGGCCCGACGACGTGCCAAGGTGTGGGCTCGCAGAGGGGAACTGGGCGCCGGCCCCGGGGCCATGCTCAGGAGCCACCAGCACCCTACAGGTGCACACCAGCCCTCGGGAAACGACTGCTCAGTTTCTCAGCCCTGATCACCACCGCTCTGTGAAGATCACGGTCACGGGAAAGGCTGACAAGGTTTGATTTTTCTGCATTTTCTCCCTGAACTTTCTTTCTTTTTCAGGAAGCTGTCTGGAGGAGTTCTGTGTAAAAACGGGGGGTGGGGGTGCCCCTTGCTCTGGGTGGGAGGAAACCTGTCCTTCGGCCCCTCAGTCCCAGCTGGCCAAGCCCCAGAATGGAGCTCCAAGTTCAGCCCCAGCTGGGAGACTGCAGGGACAAACCTGGGAGGAAAGGCCGACTTGGCCCGGTGGACAAGCTGCCTCTCACCTGGGCAGCAGGGAGAAGAACCCTGACTCTACCTTCATTCTAGAACCTGTGGGAGGACCTTGGAAGGGCTCCCAAGGTGGTGCCCAGAAAGGGGGGTCCAGCCACCAGGACGCTGCAGGCCGCCCTCCAATGTCTGTGCCTCCACGAGGGCCTGAGAATAAAACCTCGACGAGAGACTCACCTTGACCGTGTCAAACGGGTGTCCCACCAGCACACCTGCCACACCTGGAGGGAGAAGGGAGGACGTGTGACCCAGATGCCTCGGAAACCGCAGCGTGGGGCACGGTTCTGGCAAGGACGTGCCTGGCACATCCGGAGAGCCCCTTAATCCTCCGCGTGAGGGTAAGTGAGGGTGACCGCCCCGAGGTCAGGCCAGCACCTGGCCAGCTCAAAGCTGGTGACCCTCCCTCCGCCCTGCTGCTCACTGCAGGTGACAACAGAAGCTCCCCCTTGGGAGGCTGCACGTGCCATTTCTAAGATGCTCACATCACTCCAAATACCTGGCACGGCTGGGGGCTCCAGGGCTCTGGACTTGGGGCCGGTCCCTCGCCCAGATTTGAACTTTCCCTGTCATTTACCAGCTGCTCGAGCTCACAGAGAACTCGGTGTCCGAGCATCACTCTCCACCTGTACAGGTGTGAAGATCAACCTCCCCAGGGCTGCTCCTGGCCCCGAAGTGCTGACCCAGGACCTGAGGCGTTCATGCCTGGTTATGTACCAGTCCAGGACCTGTCCGAATCCAGCCCCCCTCAGAGGACAAAGGCTCCCCCTCCAAATGGCCCACAAGCACCTGTCAGAGTCCTGCGTGCTGTGTGCGTTACAAACATCCCTGTGAATCAGGCAGTCTTGTTACTCTGCTTCATGGAAGAAGTGAGGCTCAGTGAGGTCGGGTGACTGCTGCGCTGACTCCCATGCTTTCCTCCCTAGAATTTCATGTGTGTACATCTTACAGTTCTTTTTTTTTTTTTTTGCTATATTTAAATACAGCAATTAAACAGGCTAACATTTGTTGAGTAACAAACAGTAACGTTTCTACCTTCTGGTTACCGTTCTTAGTTTTGTCCGTGTACCAACTCTCTTTCTTATGTATGTAAAGAAAGGACCATTAGCCCGTTTTACAGATGAGGAAACTGAGGCATAGAAAAGTAATATGTCCATGCCACACAGCTAGGTAAGCGGTGGAGCCGAGATCTGGACCCAAACCTTCTGGCCCTGGAGCCGCCCTCCTTAACCACTCAGAGCTAACTCCCTGTCAGAGCTGGTTAGCATGTTCATGGATGCCCAGAGTCAACGGGAGTTACTACGCTTCTTCATAAATTGAATTTTTAAAAATTTATTTATTATTATTATTACTTTTTGGCCGCACCGCACAGCATGTGGGATCTTAGTTCCCCGACCAGGGATTGAACCCGTGCTCCCTGCACCGGAAGCGTGGAGTCTTAACCACTGGACTGCCAGGGAATTCCCCCATAAATTGTATTTTTAATCCTTGTATAATGTCCTCTTCATCTTAATGCTTCGGACCTTAAAATCCACTTTGTTTGATATTAGCTTTGCCAATCCTGCTTTGTTTTTGGTCACGTGTGTCTGGTATAGTTTTGTCCAGTTCCTAATTTTCAACCTTGTCTTACTGCTTTGTTTTAGTTGTTCCACAATCTACAGCTGGGTTTTGGTTTCTACTCTGGCCTGCAGCAGTCTCAGATTTTGCCAAGACAAGAGCTCTGACGTGATTCCGTCGTATTTTATGGGCATGATCTATGTACTTCCTTTCTTTTCGACATTTTTGCTGGTTCAGGCAAACTACTATTTATCCCCTTTCTGCTTGCTAATTTCTAACTTCAGCTAAGAGTTACTTCTGCTTTTGAACACTCATAACCCTTATGTAGAAACAGGGTGAGAACCGTCCCTGCCATGGGGTGAGAGTAGGAGGCTCTCTCTGCCCTCTACTGCCCCACCCTACCCCCAAGGGGGTTCCCACCCTGCCAGCTTCCACTGATCTACAAACCCCACGGGACTCGGGGCTATCCCATCTCCTCTTCACCTCTCCCGCCATCTCGGGGTCTCTACTCCGATCGTTGGAGCCTTTCTTGACTATGGCCCTCAGTTGTAACACATGGGAGACATGCCCTCTGAATTCCTGCTCATCTGCAAAATCTGCTTCTTTAACGCCATTAGGGAAAACAGTCCTGTGCTCTGGTGAGAATTCCGGGCCCAGGCCATTAAGGGCGGCAACGTCCCAGAATCTTCCGGTTTCCAGTGCAGATGAGAAATCTGTTGTCAGCGTGTCTGTTCTCCTTTATCAATAACTTATTTATTCTATGAAGAAGCCACTGAGATTTTATCTGTAGATTTCGGGAATGTCACCAGGAGATACCAAGGGTGTTGTCTTTTTCCTTTAAAAGAACCCAGCCTGGAACTCTCCCAGCACAGACTAGCCTTTTCCTGATCAGAGAAAATTTCCTCTATTATCTATTCATCATCTCCAGACCTTTTTCTCCCTCTGGGACCCCTAACATTCAAGGTGGGTGAAAAGACACCCCAAGCCTGTCTTTCCCCTCGAGACTTCCACCTCTGTGTTTCTGATCTTCGAGACACACTTTGTTTTTATCGCTTGAGATCTACCTTCTTTTTCATTTCATGTTTCGAATTTTCTGAATTTGAAAATCCTAATTCTAGGACCTCCTCTCGTGGGCTGTAACTGGATCTCCTCGGGTTCTGGAAACCTAACACTGCCTGGGGTGCGTTGCCTGGCCTTCCTTCTCTCTCCAGCCGTGCCCCCTGCAGCCAGGCCCAGCTGGGGTGGGGGTCCCCTTCCTGTGGGTGGATGCCCCCGCCTCTGGTCCCAGACTTGCCCAAGTGCTAGTAACAGCCTTCATCAGCCTGTGGGGTGGGAGAGGCGCCCCTCAATCCCACCAAGGGCTCCGAGAGCAGGCAGCTGCATTCCTATTTTCTCCCTTGATCTGAGGGCCCTCAGGCGAAGGGCTGGCGCCCCTCACCCTAAACATCTCCATCTACAGAAACAAGAGTCGGCTACGGGCCTGCCTCCATCAGGGCCTCCAGTCCCCCAAATCCTTACCCTTTTAACCTCCCAGTCACCTTGAGAGCCAGGAAGCCTGAGGGCCGTCTCCCTGAGAGGGGCCTACAGTCACAGCAGCCAAAGTGGACCGTGTCTCCCAACTCCAAAGCCGGTGCCCACTGCCTTACATAAGCTGGCCTTTGAGGGGCAACCCGCATCCCATGACCCTCAAGGGCAGGAGGTGGGACCACTGTCCTGGAGGCGCCTGGCAGAAGAAGTGGTGGGAAGGGACACCAGGATGACTGACCTGTCCCCCATATGCAGGGTCCCACTGCCTACTGTTGAATTTCTCTCCTCCCATCCATGCCTGTGGCAAGGGGACCCCCATTCAGAGCCCAAGGTCAGACCAGGAACTGACCCGTGGTGGGGGAGTGCAGGCGGGCATTGGGACCCTTCCATCCCGGGAGACCTCGGGGAAGCTGGCAATCAAGGTCCCACCCGCACCTCCCCGGAAGGCGAGGTTGAACACGTGGCCCACACTCAGCCAATCAGAGGTGACGTACTGTCCTTCCTCCGGGCAATCTGAATCAAGAGGCACCCCAGCTGCGGAAAGGCAGCCTTCATCTGCCCTGAGCCTCTAGGCCTTGAGGAGCTCAAACCCCAAGGAGCCAGGCAGCTTCTGGGGGACAGGCCCCAGGGCAGGGGCGCCACCTGAGCAAGGTTCCTGGACGGCCCCTCTACTCCAGCCAGGCCGTGCCAGGGGCCCGGAAGGCAGGCCTGGGACACAATCCGGTCACTGTCCTGTGGGCCAGCCCCTAGCGCCCGTGAGGCTGGGGGCAGGGAAGAGCTTGGCAGCCTCTCTCCACTTCTGAGGGCCTAGGTTTCTCCTGGGTCAAATATACCAGGAGAGGGTCTCTCCTACCCTTTCCCGTCACCGCTCACACAGTGCGGGAGAAGGTGGGCACCACCCGCCCCAGGCTTCCACCTGGATCCAGGTAGGGCAGTGGGTTTGGGGGTTGTGGAGTACCTACAGCTCTCCCGGGTGCTGGACCCTGGCCTTGCCCCAACCCTGGGGCCTGGACAGGATCTCTCCCAGGTGGGCTTGGCGAGGATGGGCAGAAGGCATTCCAGGCAGGGTCCTGGGTAAGCAAGAGCCCAGAGTGACTTAACAAGTGTGTCTGGGGGGATGGGCCTGGCCTTAGGATGAGTGTTCCCAGCCCAATCCCCGTGGATCCCAGGACGCCTGCGTGAATACAGAAGGAATCCTGCGCCTCTGGGGAAAGAACCCACTCTGCCTAGCGGAAAGGGGTTGGAAGGGGTGTTGGCCCTGGGGCT
The DNA here is from genome assembly GCF_951394435.1 of Stenella coeruleoalba. Classification (NCBI taxonomy): domain Eukaryota; kingdom Metazoa; phylum Chordata; class Mammalia; order Artiodactyla; family Delphinidae; genus Stenella; species Stenella coeruleoalba. The sequence continues at coordinate 4,427,077 of NC_137147.1, read as the reverse complement.
GAGCCACCACTGGGGGTGGGTAGAGAAGGGTCTGGGGCCCAGGAGAAGCTGGCAGCCTGGCGGCAGGACGCTCAGGGAGGTCCCTCGAGGGGGACAGGAAGAGCAGAGAGTGGAATGGGGATGGGGGGGATTGAGAGCTGGGTCTACAGAGGCCAACCCCTCCTGTCTCCTCTGGCACCCTGGGCTTGGGAGAAATGCTCCCCAAATTACTGAAAGCTCTGGGGCCTGGAGGCCTGATTGGGTGACCGTCTGGGACACTTCCTGGGCACACCCCCTTCTCCACCAGCCCTCCTCTGGTGCAGAACAGGAAGCTAGCAACGCACTGGTTTAAATGCTAGATGCTCTCCTCTTCCTCCAGGGTGCCCACGGCTGGCAGGCAGCTGAGAGCTTTATTAAAGACAACAGGGGCAGGTGCCGGAGAAGAGAAGCACCTGATGTCAGAGACTGGATGGGGCCTGGGGACACCCAGCCAGCAGCCCTCTCCCCGTGAGGCAGAGCCCTGCCACTTCTGTCCACTCTGCTGAATTCCTGAGGGCTAAACCTGGCTCCCAGTGAATACCTGTTGAATAAATTAACTCTACAAGTGAAAGCAGAGAAACTAAAGGCCAGAGAGGCCAGTGCAGAGCCCGACGCCCGACGGTCAGGCCACAGCAGAGCCCGCACAACACACTGACTCAGGTTCTCCCGGGGACACAGGACCCCAGCGCCACGCCCCGGCTCCGGTGACACGCACGCGTGAGACCAAGGCCTAGCTCGCGCGGCGTGTCAGGCCCACTCTGCCAGCCGGGTGGAGTCTAACCACCAGCAGAACCACGTAGGAAGGGGGCGGGGCGCCAAAGCGTGACTCGGTGCCTGGGGTCGTGCCGGCGCCTTTTACGCCATCTCCCTAGGGCATCGTCCAGTGGCCCCGGCCCCAGCCCCACCCAGACGGCTACGGGAGAGGGGGTAGAGCCAGCTTCAAACTTTCTGGGTCGAGGGAGGGGACCCTGCTCCAGGTGGGCGCGGGCTGGGGGAGGGGGAGAGGGAAATGGGCTCGGGGCCTCGCCGTCCGCCGGCCTCGGGCGAGGAGGGCTGTGGGGCATCCTTCTGGCAGTCCCCTGGCAGCCACGGTACTGTCCCGGAGCGCCAGACCTCTCGTCCGAACGTGCCCTGAAGGACTTAGAAGACACCTGCCCTCGCGGACAGCGTGCTAGGCACCCTCCCGGCTTGTCGGCAATTCACGCCCACGAGAATCCCGTGAGACAAGAGCACTGTTAACCCATTTTACAGACGAGGAATCCCCAGCCTCAGGGTAAGCCACTGGGCCGAGAGCTCGCAGGTGAGCTGGCCTCCCAGCCCGGATGCCTCGCCCCGGCGTCCCGGCGTTCCCGGCCCCCGCACGCGCCCGGGCAGGACCCGCCCGCCTCCTTACCCCCAGCGCATCCAGCCAGAAAGTCGAGCGCCATTGCCGGGTCCTCGGTGAGGCCGCCCTTCCTCCTTGTCCTCTTTCTCTAGCCCCTCGCCGGGCTGGTCGCCGTCGAGGGCTCCCCCTGCCCTGCTGGGCCGGGACTCGGCCTGGCCGCCTCCAGGCACAGAGCACCGCGCAGGCTGGGGTCTGGCGGCGGCGAAGGCGGCGAAGGCGGCGAAGGCGGCTCAGCGCGCGACTCCTCGCCGGGCGCACGTCCTTCGCTGGCCGGCTCGCCGGCCCTTGCTGTCGCCAGCGCACCACCCGTGGTCCCTCACCTCGGTCGGCGTGTCCGGCCCCTCGGACCTGCCGGCCGGGCTCGGGCGGGGCGCAGAGCTCAGCCAACGGGCGGGCGAGGCTCGGACAACACCCCGGGCCCTGCGCGCCGCCGCCGCGCTTCATTGGCTGGGCGGACCTGGGGCGGGCGGGGCGGGAGGCACGTAACAGGCAGGCGGGCGGGCGGGGGAGCTGCCGAGGCGCTGCAGACAAAGAATGTGCTTCGTGCGCCCGCCCGCGCCGCCCCGGGCGGGAGAGGAAGCCGGGTGTGTGCTGCTGCGGGAAGGTGGGGCCCGGCCCGGACGGGGAGCCAACGGCCTGCGCGGCCCAGGAGCTTCCCGGCGTGCGCGATGCGGGTCAGCGGGGCGGGAGGTGGCGTGCGCTCGCTCCGGATTGGGCCTGGGATCCTGGGGCCTGGGTTTAGATCCCGACTCCGCCGCCCAGCCTCAGGGTCCTCGCCTGTATAATGGGGACACGCCGCGGTAACGAACGTGGAAGCGCCAGGACCCTCCAAGGCCTGCAGGCTCGGACACTAATTGTCACACTCCTCGAGCGGCGAAACACCCCCTCGGGGAGTCTTCGCCCCTCCCGTCTGTGCGCCCTCCTGGCGGCGGCCCTGCGGCTTCCGGCCGCCTGGCTCACCTCGGGAGGGGCGAGGGGCGTGGTCAGGCCCTCGCGGGCCCGCACCTGAGCGCGAACTGCGGGAGCCGCGGAAGGTTGTGAGGCGGGGGAGGTTCCTGGACTGGTCCGAGAGCCGCGAGGCGGGAGAGGCCAGATCGCGGCGCCTCCATATCGGCGGCCAGGCGCTGTGTGGCCGGAGGGGACGGTCCTCGAGCCGCGGCTCTGGGAGGCCTGCGGGCCTGGAGAGCCGGGCGGAGGGGAGGGAGGGTGCGAAGGCGAAGTGGGAGGGCGCTGGGCTCCTGTCTACGCGGGTGGCTGGGCGGCGGGGGGTCGGGGGGGTTAAGTAGGAGCCGAATCCGACGCCGCTCCCCGCCCCTCCCCCCCAGTCCCCGAGATTGGCAGTGGCAAGGGACCCCCTCCCTGCTCCCTGGGGAGGGTCCTGGTCAGAGACTTCCCCCCTGCCCTCCTTCCCCAGCGCCTCACGAAGTCCTGATTGGCCGGTTGGGACCGGGCTTGGCTGGACGCTTCCTCACAATGGGAGTCAGGTGACACCTTCAGGCCTGCGCCCAACTTCCTTCTTCGTGCTCCTGTGGTCAGGACCACACCTTGCGGTGTGGCAGATCACACAGTTCTTTTATTTGCATTTTACTGTTTCTGAAATCGACACGGGGGTTGCCGTGGACATGTATCTCATGGACAGGTTTTAAATATTATATATACTTGGTACTAGGGGGTATATGTCAGGAGAATGTACAATAAGTAGTGAACCCTGGTGGTACAGAGGCCACTAGGAATCCGACGATTATGTGCGGTTTCCTTTTCTTCTTCTTAGAATCTAAATAGAACATTCCGTAAGCAGAGACCCAAACCCAGGTCTGCTGACTCCTAGTCCAGTGCTTGTGATGGCTGGTGGGCCCTGAGCTAGGGGTCTGGAGGCCTGGGTTTGAACATCGCCAGCCTCTGACCCAGCTCAGGCCTCAACAAGGCCCATGAGCCAGAAAAGCATGTGGGCCCCAGGAGCAGCCCAGACTCAAAACAGGGGCAGGAGTTGGCTGGAGACCTCTGAGGCCGTGGCGATTAAACTGGACAACCTACGTCCAGGTGACTCACCTCTAGGAACAGGGGGTCCCTGGGTGACTGAGGCCTCAGGAGATAAAGCACAAATGCCTGTAGCATCCGTCCCTGTTTTTGGAGGTTTGAGAGGAGAGTCAAGTGCCTTAACAGGGCAGTGAGTCAGAAGATTATTATGGACCAATTCATAAGGAGACAAAGAGGACCCGCTTTGTTTTGCTTTTAAGAGAACACAAGTGCCTTTAAGTTAATGCCATGCTTGGGGCAGGTGGCATGAGCCCTGACTCCTTGGGGGGGGCGGTCCTTGGGAAGGGGCCCAGCAGCCTGGTGCACAGTAGGCACTCAATATTTGAGCTTCAGAAAGCTCCTTGGAGGGAAGCCCTGTTCGGGCCGACCCTACAGGGATCCAGGTGGGGGAGCTGGTAGCTGGAGGGTGGGATCCTACAGGCCAGGGAGGAGGGGTGAGGTGTGAGGCCTCTAGCTGTGCATCCTGCTGGGAGGGCTTGGAAGTGGGGCTGGGCTGCGGGGGAGCCAGCGTTCAGGCTGAGGCGTGTCGGGTCTGGGGACAAAGGTCCAGTATGTGGTGAGCAGTAGAGGGGTGGGCTCTGGGGCAGGTCTGCCCACAGCGGCGTGTTGGAGAGGCCTAGGCTGTGGGTGCTGGGCAGTGGCCTCCAGCTGGGAGCACCCCAAGGGCAAGTCCAGGGTCTGTCCCGTTCATCCCAGGGTGTGCTGGAAGCAGCATTTTCAAGGCCGTGAGGAAGGAGTAAAAGCAGGCACTGCGAGGGGTGCGCCGCTGGCTTACTAAACCCTACGACCACAGCTCCTGAAAGCCGCCTCTCCCTGAGAATCACGCATGTCCCCGCTGCCCGGGAATCCCTCCCCCGGCTGGTGCTCTGGGCCTGGAGCAGACCCTGGACCACATACAGTGTCACTCTAGGAACTGGACGAAAGCAGGGCATGGGGATGGGGTGGGGGGAGACCCTCCTCCCTGACCTCCTGGGCCTTCGATGACAGCTGGGGAGAGACCCAGAAGCGAAGAAGTCGTGGCCAAGTAAATGAGTACGTCCAGACAGGCCTGCGTTATTACATCAGCCGCTGGGGCCTATGTCTGTTCTTCTTCATTTCCTGAGGCTAAAATTACAGCACAGAATGTGCTCTTTCAAACTTCTCACGTTCCACGGGGCCCCAGGACACTTCCCCCTCCCAGGGGAGGCCACCTTGCGGGGCTCAGACCCCAGCCTTTAAGAGGTGGGAGGGGCCCAAGGCCAGAGCAGTATGAGGACAGCTGGGAGGGGAGAAGTGGCACAGGGGACCAGGGGTCAAGCCAGGTCACTGAATGCACGGTAGAGTTTTTATTTTGCACAGCTTTTATAACTTCTTCCACAAGACAGTTTGGGTTTGGAAAATTTAGAAACACGAGCAGGTAAAAAAAAAAAATGGGTCGTAAATGTTCTCACCTTGGAATCTGATGAATTCAGTGACGGGAGGCTATTTGGACCCCGGGTGGGGTGGGGAGTGAGGTTGGAGCTCAAGGTGTCACAGGGTGAGTGGGGTGAGGGTGGACCGAGGCACCTGCTGTGTAGACCTTCTGGGGTGTTAGGCCATGCCGGAGGGTGCGCAGGGCGAGGCTGGGGGCCAGGGCAGGCGTGATTCTAGGATGGAAGCCACCGGAACAGGTTCCAAAGCTCCTGGGCAAAGGCTGGTGGGGGGGACAGGGCTGTCAACTGGCCCCCCTCTCACTTGGAATAAAACCCAAGCTCAGTGCCTCAGAGCCCAAGGTGACCTGGCTGCACCCTCACAACTCCAAGTTCATTCCCACCTCAGGGCCTTTGCACTGACTGCTTCCCCTGGGTGGCAGCTCCTCCTCCCAGCCTGGCACAGGTCATCTCCAGAACTCAGTTCCCTGCTCAACTCTCAGCTCCTCAAAGGGGGCTCGGCTGGGGGCCCCCCCACCCCATCCCCATGCCCTGCTTTCATCCAGTTCCTAGAGTGACACTGTATGTTCCTCTGTGTTTATCACCTCCCTTCCTCAGGCATGTTAGCTCCACCAGGGCCGGGACTTTGCCCCTCTTTACTAACACTAAACTGGGCCTGGCACACAGCAGGGGGTGAGCAGGCAGCCGAGGAGCCTGCCCTGGGTGAGTGAGTCCTGCCCTGTGGCCACGGGTCTCCCACCCCAAACCTCTAGGATTGGAGTCTCCCAGAGAGACCGCTAAAATGCAGATTCTAGGGCCCCACCTGGGCCCTCGGAGCAGGCAGAGGCAAAACCTGCATTGAAACTGACCTCTTCAGGGGCTGAGACCGTCTCCAAGGACAGGTTCGGGAAGCTCTGGCTCAGTTTTGCTTTTCAGTCTCAACTTGGACCCCTCCTGGCTGTGTGGCCCTGTGAGCCATCTTTGTCTCAGGTTCGTCATCTGTCAGATGGCTTCAGGAGGATTCTAGGGTCCAGAGCAAGTGAAGGAGGCCACGCAGAGTGGGCACAGAGCAGGCGCAGACCCGGCCTTGCTGTCGTTCCTCCAGAGCAAAGTGCCCGGCTCTCTGCCTTTATCCATTGACACCTTTGCAGGAAACATGGAAGATCAGAATTAATTAATCAGCTGAGGTACTGAAGGGTTTCCTAAGGGCCTCTTTTTTTTTTTTCCTAAGGTCTTCTTAAACCCTGACCCCACAGCTGGGCTCCAGGCCCTGGCTCAGGAGGGCCCTCTAATGGCTGCTGAAGATGCTGCAGTGAACAGGCGTGGTGGCTTTGTGCCGGTGCCGATGAAGGGGCTCTGCCCAAGGGGCGTCTTTCTCCCGGTGGATAAACGTCTGCCGTCTGCGTGACCCTCTGGCCTCTGGTCCAGTCTGCACTGGGAGTGACTCAGCCACCCCAGTGAGGGTGTCTGCGCTGGGCCTCAGAGGGTGGAGGGCCTGGGACCCCTTAGGGACAGTCAGCCAGTGTCCTGGCGGCCCCTCCCGAGTCCACGGCGCCCAGAGTTCTCCTGTTGGGTAGATTTTGTGGAATTCACATCTCAGTTGAATTTAGTCATCCCCAAAGCGGCCACCGCGCTGTGTGGGTGGGTTTCTTGCATCTTCCTTCAGCTGCAAACAGTCACAGTTTTCCCCAGGGCCACCTCTCCAAGTGAGCTGTGGCCTCCGCTGCGCTCCGCACCCACTTGGCCTTGGAGTGAGTGGACCGAGAGGCAGGATCGAGGGAGGCTCTGGCCAGAGTATGAGATGAACAGAAACTCAAGATGGGGAGTGACATAAATAGACACGGCAAGTGCTCCTGGTGTAAAAATAGAGCTAAGGGGAAGTGCCTGGGGCGCCCTGGACCCGGAAGGCCAGTAGGGGTGGACCCCGGCTTGGGTTGGGCTAACTGGCCAGCACAGAGGGGCTGGGCTGGGGGGAGCTCGGCCAAGCGTGGACACGTGTGCTTGCTGCCCACGGGCCTCCTGGGGCCAGGCCTGATCGGTGCCCTCTGGGGGCTCCACTGTCATGGTGGGGGCAGCTGGGTGAGCAGACCGTCCCCGGCTGACGGGCAGTGTGAGCAGGCACCCAGCGCAGTGGCCAGAGGAGGGCCGTGTGACCCCACCCAGGCGGAGTCGGTGGGAGGGTGGGGCCCCGGGCAGGGGTACTGGGTACTGAGCCCAGGGGCGTGTCCGGACGGCAGGGTGGCAGGCAGGCTCCTCGCCAGCGCCGGAGACCACGGAGAAAGGGGCTGAGAGAAAGACCTCGGCACCCTGGAACCCAGGAGCCCTGCTGTGGTTGTTGGACCCAGAGTCCAAGCTCCCCTTTTGCAGAACCTGTCCGGGCGGGAGGGGCCTTTGTCAGCGCTGTGTCCCTCCTCCCTCCTGTGGCTTCCTCTGTCCTGCCTGCCCAGCCTGGGGCAGTCACCCAGCCAGACGTGAGCCAGCGCCCGACTGGGGCAACCGAGCAGGGAGAACGGTCCCCTCTGCCCGAGCCAGAATCCCCCCTCTGCCACCTGCCCTGCTGCTTTGGGCTCTGCCCTCTGGAGCCCCTGCCACGGGCCCGGCCTTGGGCCCCTTGGGTGTCTGACACTCGGCTCCTGTGCCACTCAGCCAGGGGCCAGGCTCACCTCCCAGGTGAACCCCTCTCGGGGCCTTGCTGTCCAAATGGAGGGTGGCGGGCCGGCTTCTGTCATCCGCCTTTGAGCATCTGTTGTGCCAGCGGGGGTGCAGGTGAGCCTTCCCTCAGGGGCTTCCTGTCAGAGCGTGCCTCTCTCTCCTTCGCAGCTGGCTCAGGCGTCTCCTCCGCCCTGACACTTTGTCCCAGCCCCCCTCCTTCACTGGCCACTGCCCCCCCAGGCCCGCCGCTTCCCCTGGATGTGCCCGTGCCCACAACCAATGAGATGTGTCCACATGCTCCAGCCAGGGTGGTCCAAGCCCCTCCCAGTCCTGGCCCGCCTTCGGCCTTCCCCCACCGCGCTCCCTGCCGGTCTCGTCCAGGTCTCATGTGCTGAGGACGCCCGTCCAGGCAAGCGCTTCTCTTGCTGCCTGTGAGCAATTTGTCTTTTTTTTTTTTTTTTTTTGGCTGCACGACGTGGCCTGCGGAACTTCCCCAGCCAGGGATCAAACCCAAGCACCCTGCAGTGGAAGTGCGGAGTCTTAACCGCTGGACCACCAGGCAGGTCCCCCTGTTGCTGCCTGTGCAGAAACCACCCCCTTCAAGAGGGCCACGACTGCATAAAGGCACTGTGGCCGGACCCCGGCTGTGTGGGAAGCTAGGCGCCGTGTTTTGAGCCTGCTCAGGCGGTCCTGTGGAGCAGGTCCATTTGGCCAGGAACTGAGGCCCCCAGCCGACAGCCGTGTGAGCGAGTCAGCCTGGAACACGGTCCTCCGGCCCCCGGCAGGCGTCCGATGGCGCATCCCTGGCTGACAGCTTGACTGCAGCCTCACGAGAGACCGTGAGCCAGAGCCCCGAAACTAAGCTGTTACCGGATCCCCGACCCTCAGAAATGGCGAGATAATAAACATTTGGTATCATAAGCTTCTGAGGAATTTGGGGATAATTTCTCATGCAGTAATAGATAACGAATACACTCCCCAGCCAGGCCGGGGCTGCCGGGCAGCATCTGAGTCATTTTTGAATCCCAGCACCCAGTGTGAGGCCTGCACAAGAAGGTGTGCGCTGGAACGAATGACTGACAGACGTCAATAGCTTGCTCTCCCCACATCATCAGATATGCTAGGCCTCAGGCCCTGCTTGGGAGAGAACCTCATTCCTCAATCCACGCCCCTGGGTCTTAGATCTGGGTGGTGTCAGAGGTCACCTTGTCCAGGCGAGAAGCCTGAGGCCCAGGGGGTATGGTCCTCTCAGCCCTTCCAGCCAGTGGACCCCAGGGTTGAAGATGCCTCCTGGGCAGGTCGTGAAGGGGTCACAGGGGACTGGAAACAGGAGACGCTGCAAGAAGTGACCAGAGGGTTTTGGCTATGGCCTGGGTGCCGGGGAACTTGGGAGACAAGGCCGGCGTGTGGGTGGAGGCAGGGCAGGACTGGAGGAGCCTGACCGCAGGCCCAGGAGCAAGCCAGCAGCGGAGCCGGGCCTGAGGCTGCTGGCTGGCCCTTCGAGGGTCTCTTCTGCTCCGTCTGACAGCCGGTGCCTGGAGCCTTCAAAGTCCTTACTGGCAGTGGGACTTCCCTGGCCGTCCAGTGGTTAAGACTCCGCGCTTCCACTGCAGGTGCTGTGGGTTTGACCCCTGGTCGGGGAGCTAAGATCCCACATGCTGTGTGGTGAGGCCAACAAAATAAGAAAAAAAGAATTTTAAAAGTCCTTATCTGCATTAACCCTGCCCTAGGTAGCTGTCGTCCCTGTTCGCAGATAGGGAAACTGAGTCATGGGGTCCAGTTCATCGGTGTCACCGGTGGCACAGCGGGGCTCAAATTCCAGGTCTTCCCCTAACTGTCGCTGGTTGTTTCTCTCTGGCCCACGGTGTCCTCATCTGTAACACAGGGGTGGCTCCAGGGGGCCTGGCGCTCTGAGCTGAGCTCAGACGTAAAGGCAGCACCATCTGGCACCCCCACTGGGAGCAGTGGGAGCTGGGGGCAGCCCTTCCTGTTCACCCCGTTGCCAGGGTGGAGGTGGGGGCACGGGAGACAGCAGGGGACGCACTGTCATATGCTTTGTGACCAAGGCCCTGGGAGCCAGGGCCCTAACGCCTCAGGATATCAGAGGGGGGCTAGGGTGTCTGGGAGAAGTGAGGTGGGGACTCTTCCACCCCCTTTCCCCCGAACCAGTCACACCCTAGAGATAACCCCCCCCAAAGGTGGGTGCAGCCTTGCCTCCTGCCCGTGGCCGTGTGGTCTCAGCGCCCAGCTGGGCATGGTGCCATCGGGCAGAGCACGGCTGGGGTCGAGCCAGAGTGTACAGGCTTCTCTCCTGTCCCATTTTACAGATGAAGAAACTGAGGCTCGGAGAGTCACAGAGTAAGCCAGGAGAGCACCTGGGCCCTCCTGACCTCGTCCAGTCTTGCCAAGGAGCCCCGTTTTCTGGAAATGCCAATCTCCGGGGCCAGCCCGGTCCTCCAGTGCCCATTCTGGACTCATTGCCTGGAAATCCCACTGTCCCCCTCACCCCCGCCCCTCTAAATCCTGCCAAAAATGGCAATGTACGTGACAGATAAAAATAGTTCAGGTATCCTTGACCCAACAGGCTCCTCTCTGAGAACGTGCCCACTGAAACTCCAAAGACTCCAAAGCGTGATTATTGGAGCACTTTCTGTAATAGACCAGAGTATCAAGTACAGTCCAAAGGACGCCACTAGCTCCAAGGACACCACTAGCAAGTTGAATCATAAGGGTGATGTTCAGAGCGTCTCCTGGCTGAAGGCATGGCTCCAGGAGCCTCGTGGCTGCTGACGCCTTAGCTCTCTCAAAGCCATACGGTGGGAAGCAACAGAACTGCTCTCTTACAAAGACACTGAGGCCCCAGTGGATCACACAGTGAGAAGCGCAGGGTGAAGGCCACGCCCGGGCAGCCTGGCTCAGCCTCCTGTCCACCCAGGCCCCGCGGCCACCCCATGGGCACTGTGTTCATGCAGGAGAAGGAAGTGAGTCCCCAGGTGCCACGGTGGCAAGGCGTCCCAGATGTACTGATAAGGAAAGGAAGCAAGTCGCAAAACGATGGTAAAAAAGAACTTGTATCTGCCTGCGTCGTGCTGGGTGGCGGGGCTCTCACTTCTGTGCCGGCTGCATCTCTTTGGTCTGGACTTTTTGTTAGTAACTTGCAGTCATTCCTTTTGCTACGAAGTGTAAGAACGCGTTTTAGGATGTGTCAAGCTCCTCCACGGCGCCTCGGCCAGCAAACAGCCCCGCCGTGCCCGGGGGGGGGGGCTCGCTCCCCCGAGCCCTTTGCATTGGCGGGGCCACGGTTGTTTGTGCCATGTCTGTCTCCCCCTAGAGGGCGGCTCGGAACTCCTCGCTCGGGCTTTGTAGGGCCGCACGTGGTGGGGCTCTGCCGTTGGTGGAGGAGGCCTACAGCTGACCTTGCTGCTAGTAATAGTAACCCTTGCCACTGGGAGGCGTGGCCCCAGCAGCTGCCCATGGGCTCTGTCTCCTGCCATCCATGCAAGACTCAGAGAGGTCACACCACTGTCCGAGTTCACACAGCTGGGAGAGGTGGAGCCAGGAGCCAAGTCTAGGCTGGGGTCTCCCCCAAACCATGTGGGGTTCTCCTGAGCCAAAACCCCTGCCCACCCTGCCACCAGACGGCCTCTTTGCCAACTCCTGTGTCAGGGGTGAGCACATGACCCTGCCCTGGGTTCATCCATCTGTCCATCCACTATCCATCCATCCAACCATCCCTCATCTACCTACCCATCCCCCACCTTTCCATCTCTCTGTCTGTCCTTCCATCTACCAGTCCTTCTCTTCTTCCGTCTATCCATCCATCCATCTCTCCATCTATCCGCCCTTCCATTCACTGACGCATTTTTTTCACGCATTTACTCATCCAGTTTCGCCAGGGTGCTCGCCCTGGGCTGGGCGCTGTGGGCTCAGGGACAAGTCCAGTACGACCCTGCCTGCAGAAGCTCACAGCTGGCTGGGGAAACGCGTAGACCTGCACAAAGCAGCCTGAACAGTGAGGTGGCATGTTTTCTGTTTCTGCTGTGGAGAAGGCTAAAGTTTGGGCATGTTTGTTCAGGAGACAAAGGGCAGGTGAAACCTGGCTGCAGTGACCAAGAAAACACGCCTGTCTCAAATGCCACCTCTTGGGGTGCCCTTTCTAGCACTGTCCCCGCCCCCACCAACACCCCCTGTCCCCTCCCTACTCTGACTCTCACTGGCACTTATCGCCCTCTGGCAGACTCTTTATTTTGGTTATTTATTGTGTTGGTTTTCTGTCTCCTCCCCTGGAACGTAAGAGCCAGGAAAGGACCTTTGCCTGTGTTTACTGCAGTGGCCCAGTGCCTAGAATGTGGCATGTAGCAGGCTTGCAGCGTGTGTTGCCCAGGTGGGGGGCATGGGTGGGGTGGGCTGTTGTCCAGGGGTGGAGACCATGCAGCTGGGGGCTGTGCACGTGGGTAGCGGGAGTGGATCCCAACGTGAACTTCAGAGGGTTGACCTCAGGACCGGGTGCCTCACAGGATGTGGGGTGCAGGGGGAAGGGTGGCCAGGGCAATTCCTGGGCTCTGGCTCAGGTGCCTGGGGCTGGGTGGCACTTAACTACATTAGACACTGCAGGAAACATGAGACTAGACAGTTCCCTGTTCTTTCAGTTAGACAACACGCCTCAAGCTCCCTCATCATCCAAGGTTCCGGGCCCTCAAGTGTAACATCTGCAGTTGAACCCATGTCCCAAATGGATTTGCCCTGCTCAGAACTGTCCTGTCGTCACCTCCCTCCTTCTAGAACCTATGCTCCTACTAATGCAGCCTTAGTGTCTGGCTGGCCACTCCCGCAGGGACACACGCGGGGTTTGCCCTGAGTGCTCACAGACAAGAGGCAGGCACTGTCCTCATTTCATGGGTGCAGAAACGGAGGTTCAGAGAGGTCAAGGGCTTGCGCAAGGTCTCAGAGCTGGGATTTGAAGGCAGACAGCCTGGCTCCTAACCAGATGCTAGCCTGAACCTCTCTAAAGGCCAGGATGGATATCAGGACTGGCCTTGGAAAGGCTGCCTTTTGCCCTTTGTCCTCTGTCGTGGCAGCGGCCACTGCCAACCTGTGTCCCCCCACCTTGCTCCACAAACAGCTGGGCAGGTGGAGGCAGGGCTCCCCCTCTGTCAGCACCAGTCAGTTCAAGGCCAGCCTGCAGATCCTTCCGTCAGAGGACAGGAAATGGGCGGACACATGGCCCCTGCCCCAGGGCCGCCTGGACAGGGCTGCCCAGACACGGCCCTGTCAACACCTCTCCCCACCGGGGTGACCCTGGGCAAGTGCACAGCCTCCCTGAGCCTCAGTGACCTCGAAGGGCTGTGTGGGGTCACGTGGGGGCGTGTTGAGCACACCACTGGGTTGATGGCCATGAGCGCAGGGCTCACGGGCGTCAGGGCCTGGCCCTCGGCAGCAGAGAGGGGCTGGTTGTGCAAGTATCCAGCAATCGACTCTGGCCCTGCCGCTTGCATGGCCCTGGACGAGCCCCTTTTCCGGGCCTCAGCGGCTCCATCTGTAAAATGAGACCATCAGCCCTGCCTCCCTCCCGGGGCTGTGACGAGGACCCCCTGAGCTGGTGAAGGAGGGCTTGGTTAACTAAAGTGGGCTGCCGCTGCCGGGGGGTGCGTCACCATTCTTTACAGTGGTTTCCAGTGCCCAGCAGACAGAAGTGGCCTCTTATTGGAGCGGCGTCCCCTCCAGGAGTGCCCTGGTTTGGTTAGAGGCCAAATCAGCAGCCCCTGCCCCCGTCCTTCTGTTCAGTGAGCCCTGCTCAGAGCTGGGTCCGTGTTGGGCGCTAGGGACTCAGAACAGAGGCAGACCTGGCTGGGGCCCTGGGCGCAGGGAGAGAGGTATGGAAGCGGCAGGGGAAGTGTGGGCCCAGGGTGGTGTGAAGGGCGTGGAGTACAGGGTGGGCTGCCCGTGACCTCTGTTGGGGCTGCTCACAGAAGGGCTCTGGCCAGCCTCCTGGATGCTTAGTCGTCGGTGGCCTGTCGCCCTCAACTCCCTCCCTGCTAACTGGAGCTCCTTGGGGACAGGGCCAGGGTCTTATTTGCCTCAGTGCAGCCTCAACTCAGATAGTGTTTGTTGAATGAATCAGCGACGGAGCTTTGAGGGTTCCCTGGGCAGGAACAATTCCAGGGGAGTCGAGGAGGCCCCAGGACACGGATAAAGTCTGAGCTTGGGCTGGGAGGGATGGGGGCATCACAGCCTCCCAGGAGCGGTCTGGACGTGGCCTGGGGCCAGGCCTGCAGGCGGTGCAGACGGTGATCCTGCTTCCCGAGCTTAAGCCTCCCGTGGTCTCCCACACACTTCCCGACACCTGGGTTCTGAGCACACTGGAACAAGGGTCCTTTGGGGTAGTGGGGAGGGAGTCCAGGTGGGCACTGACCTGCCTGCTGCCCAGCACGGCCTCTGCCTTCGGGGCCACTGGTCAGCAGGCTCCGCCCCCCACCGCAGGTATAAGGTCTGAGAGGAGCCAGCGGGGAGCTGTTGAGGCCACCCTGGTGGTGGCAACGTACCTTCCTCAGGCACGCCGACCGCAGGGCCTTCCCCACCAGCCACGCTGTCCATGGAGTTTGCTGCTGGAGCCATCGGAGGTAACAGTGGGGACAGAGGGGTCTCGGGGGGGACGCTGCTCCTGGGGCCAGCAGGAGGGGCTGGAGGGGGTGCTCTGCCCGGGCAGCAGTGGGGTTTGAAGCCCCCCGGAAGTGGCCGGCACCTGGTGTGGGCCACAGGTGCTGGGAGGACAGAGCAGTCTTCCCGGAGGCTCGGGGCAGGCGACACAGGGCCCAGGAGGAGCTTTTGGGGGGCCGGCGGGGGGGAGTCTGCACTGGCCTGGGGGGGCTCAGCCTGGGAGGCTGAGGGGCTGCTGGGTGGGAGCAGAGGGTGGTCTCTGCGTGGCCAGGGGGAGCCTGGGAGCTGTAAGCATGGAGTGGGATGGCGGAGTCATGGGAGGGGAGGGGAGGCTCCAGGAGAGGGTGGACAGTCAGGACAGATGGGGCCTGGGGCCTGCCACACTGACTGCAAGGGTGGGCGCGGAAAGGGAGGGTCCCAGCCGAGCCCAGCACCCCCGTCCGCTGGCTGTGTGCACACACAGGGCCAATCCCGGCCTTGCTGACCCCCGGACCTTTTCACTTTTGGGGAAAGGGCTATTGTGAACGCCCGATCCAGAGGTAGCCGGCCCACGGGGAACGGGCTCCTACCGGCATCGATCACACACCCAGGCTATTTTGGGCGAGGCGCCCTTGGCCTTGCTCCTCTTGTGAAACAGCAGCGGCTGCCCGTCAATACTTCTGGGAACGGTGTGGGGTGTTTTCAGAAGGGGAGGGCGGTGCCGAGCCAGGAAAGACCAGGGCCCTGGCCTCATCAGTGGGTTTCCTGAGGTCCCGCTGTGGGCCGGGCCTGAGGCCAGCTGCTTCCCTGGACATTAGCCCCCTAAGGAGGAGGCTCAGAGAAGGGGCTTGACTTGCCCAAGATCACACGGCAGGAAGGGCTCCCGAGTCCTGCATCTTTTCTCCAGAGCCCAGGGAAGCCCTAGGTGGCAAGGGCTCCTGCTCTGTGCCTGGCTCCGGGTCATGGGGATCAGACCTGGGCCTCTTCCTTGAGGAACTCTAGTTCTGGAGTCAGAGACGGCAGGCGGTGGGACAGCAGCAAAGCCATATGACAGGGGCTGTGACTAACGTGTTTTCTGGCACAGAGGCAGCCCGGAGTATAGGGGTCAGGGAGGGCTCCTGAGAGGAGGTGATGCTACGGCAGGGCTTTGATGGATGAGTAGGAGTTTGGTGAGGTATATGTAAGGGTCAAGGAGGGGTAATTCTACCCAAGTCAGTCAGTCAGTCTTTTGCTTCACTCTTTGTTCCTTCACTCATTCATTCAGTTTATTCTTTCATTCATGCGTATTTCGCGAGTCCTGGGATACACAGTAAATAGGGCACAGCCCCCACATGCCTTACAGTCCTCAGATGGCCCTCACCGCCCCCCCCAACCAGGGATGAAATCCCAGGGACCTGCCCACTAGCTCTCTGTCTTTCTCATGGCAGTGCTGGGGGCTTGGACGTTGAGACCCTGGTGTCAAGACAGGAGAAAGAGATAGGCGGGTGGCACCTGGCCCTCTTTGCAGGAGGCAGAGGGTCCTGGTCCAGGAAGCCTTGAGTCCTACTCTGTCCCATGCAACCTTGTGTTTCCAGGCAGTTCCTCACAGAGGCCTGGGGTGACCTGGACTTTCCCAGCCCCCAGCCTCTGCTTGGGCTGTGTCCCCCCGCCATCACCCCCAGAGCTGTGAGGTGCAGCTGCCTCCTGGCTTGCAGACAAACCCTTCACAGACTGAGACTTGAGGGCGAGCTCGGCCTGGCTTGGAGACAGGGCCCAGCAAATTTTGGACCAAGTCTCCCAAAACACACCGCCAGAGGGGAGGCCAAGGAGTGTCCCTGGCTTTCAGAATGCGGCTCCAGTGGGCCAAGCCTCGGGAAGGAGAAACCACTAGCAGCCTGGCAGACATCAGTTCACCTCTCTGAGCCTCAGTTTCCTCATCTGTAAAATGGGGTCACGCTCCCTCACTGATGAGACACGGTGTGGAAGAGAAGAGCCAGGTGTGGCCTTTCTCAGCAGGAGCACCGTCAGGGTTCACCCACCCCCTCTCCCTGGGACGGCTCAGGCTCCCGCTCCTCTCACCGGTTCCTCTGGTTTCCTTCCAGGCGTCTGCGGTGTTGCTGTGGGCTACCCCCTGGACACGGTGAAGGTGCGGTCATCACCAGGCCCCTGCTACCCATCCCAAGGCCCCTGCCTGGGCTTAAGCCCCCCATTCATGGCCAGAAGACCTTTCTAGCCTGCTATTCAGAGCCAGTCGCCCCATGCTCCTTGGGACTGTAGTGCCCCTTTCTCCCCCTGTGCCTCAAATTTCTCATCTTAAATGGGGCTCACTGTCCCTGCTCTGCCCACAGTCAGCAAGGCTGCGACAATCAGGTGTTGGCTCTTCCCCTCCCCCAGGGCCTGCCAACCTTGCCCCTGGCCTGGAGCCACGCCTTCCTGAAGCCCACTTCTCCCACAGGTCAGGATCCAGACAGAGCCCAAGTACACAGGCATCTGGCACTGCATCTGGGACACGTATCGCCGAGAGCGGGTAGGCCTGGGGAGAGGGTCACAGCAGCAGGATGTTGGGGCCTCGGACCCCAGGGCTGCCACTCACCAACCAGCCTGGCAATACTGAGCTCCTCTCTGAGCCTCAGTTCTCTCACCTTCCAAATGGGAAAAGTTGTACCAACCTCCTGGATTCCTCCGAGAACAAGAGCCAGGGTGTCTGGCACACAGGAGGTGCTCAGAATGAGGTCCTGCCTCCAGAAGAGGGTCTAGAGGGGACATCTGGGGACTTGGAAGGTCTGGGGAGGAAGCTGTTTGCATTTCTGTCCCCTCCAGCCTGGGCACCCCTTGAAAGAATGCTGGGTGGAGTCATCAGGGGTCCCAGGGTCCAGCTCGGAGCCCCGTCCAGAGGAGGGTCTCAGGGACACTTACCAAAGTGAACTTGGGAATCAGTGCCGACCAGGGGTGAGCAAAAGAGAAACAGCAACGACCAAGCTGCTAGTTCAATGTCATCGTCATCAAACAGCTGCCCTAGGTCAGGCCTGGCCCCCCGCCCTTCAATCCCTCAGCACAACCTCACGAGTCGGGGGTTACAATCCCCATTTTACAGCCAAGGAAACTGAGGCCTGAGGCAGTCTACATGACTTGCCTGAGGGAGGACAGGGCAGGGGCTCAGGACCCCCTCGGGCAGCCACTCCCCCCAGCTGGGCCTCTGGCCTGACTCGAGCCCTCGGGCCCCCTCCACCTGCCGCCAGGTGTGGGGCTTCTACAGGGGCCTCTCGCTGCCCGTGTGCACCGTGTCCCTGGTGTCGTCCGTGTCTTTCGGCACCTATCGCCACTGCCTGGCACACGTCTGCCGGTTCCGCTACGGCAGCGCCGACGCCAAGCCTGCCAAGACGGACATCACGCTCTCTGGATTCGCCTCCGGCCTCGTCCGCGTGAGTGGGGCGGGGTGACGGGGTCCCGGGACCGCAGGGGTGGGGAGAGGCTGGATGGATCCTGGGGGACTGCGGCTGAGGACACAGCTGACTCGGTAACTGAGGGCAGGCTAGGGAGCCTCTCTGAGCTTCTGTCTCTTCATCTGTAAGAGGCGTGGTGAGGTCACGCACGTGAAGCCCCCAGCACAGGGTCTGACAGGTATGAGCGAGCACGACATGTAGCCAATGTTATTAGTAAAATTATCCTTTATGTTATCTATTAACTTTATCAATGCTTACATTAAGTGTTACGTTATTCTTACACTAAATACTTACATTAATTAAATAATACATTAATATGTCATTAATAGATTAATGATGAGATTAAGCGCTTCCGTGAACTGGAGTCACATTTACCCGACACCTACTGTGTGTCAGGCCACTCTGCCAGCAGAGAACGTGTAGCTAAAGGAAGCACTGCCTCCGGCTGGGTGGGCGCAGCCGGCTTTGAACCCCACTCCACCATGGCCCGTGGGCCAGCCCGGAGCCTCCTGGGGCCCAGGCTCCCTGGCGGTCACCACGGGCCACAGGGGCGGAGGGAGGCCAGGGGCAGGGAGTGCGGGCAGCGGGCAGCGCTGCATCCTCATCCCTGTCGGCCCCGCCCCTGCTCCAGGTGTTCCTGACCTCGCCCACCGAGGTGGCCAAGGTCCGCCTGCAGACGCAGACGCACACACACACGCAGATGCAGACGCAGCAGCGGCGCCCCTCGGCCTCAGGGCCCTCGGCTGCGCCCCCCACGTGCCCTGCGCCCGCTGTGGGTCGGGCGCCAGGGCCCAAGTACCGCGGGCCGCTGCACTGCCTGGCCTCGGTGGCCCGGGAGGAGGGGCTGCGCGGCCTCTACAAGGGCAGCTTGGCCCTGCTTTTCCGGGACGGTCACTCCTTTGCCACCTACTTCCTCTCGTACGCCGTCCTCTGTGAGCAGCTGACTCCCGCTGGCCGCAGCCGGCCAGGTGAGCGGGGGCCAGGGCCTGGGGCGGTGCTGGTGGTGAGGCTCAGCCTGGCGGGGGTTGACGTGGGGGGAGGAGACGGGCTGAGGTCACACTGGCACCCAGGGCCTCCCAGGTGGGAAGCTCATTGCCCTCAACAGGAGTCAGGACAGGCCTGCTCTGGGTGGCCCTGGACAGGTCATGTCGGTGGCGAGAGCCCAGGGCTCCCTCATGGCCAGGCCCCGCCCTGGGTGCACACCAGCTCTCCTCGGGGGCCCCAGTGCAGCTTCCAACCAACGTGCCTGTGGGGCCCTCCCCGCAGACGTCTTGGGCGTGCTGGTGGCCGGTGGCTGTGCAGGGGTGCTGGCCTGGGCCGTGGCCACCCCCATGGACGTGATCAAGTCGCGCCTGCAGGCGGATGGGCAGGGCCAGCGCCGCTACCGGGGCCTCCTGCACTGCGTGGTGACCAGCGTTCGGGAGGAGGGGCCGAGGGTGCTCTTCAAGGGGCTGTCGCTCAACTGCTGCCGCGCCTTCCCCGTCAACATGGTGGTCTTTGTCACCTACGAGGCCGTGCTGAGGCTCATGCAGGGCCTGCTCTCATAGCTGGCGCCCATCCCCCCGGGGCCAACCCGCCAGCAGCTTCCAGAGGCCGCAGGGGCTGGAGGGGGCGGAGGGGAGTGTCGGGGTCTGGGCCCCAGGGGGCCATCCCCTCGGCTGACCACGAGGAGGTCAAGGGGCCCAGGGCTGGCCTGAGGGTCACAGGAGCCAGGGAAAAGCGGGCCTCTGGGATGAGGATGCGGCCGCCTGCAGCCGTCTTTGCGTGTGGTCAGTGGCTCGTACCGGCTCCCCTCCCACCTCGTCCCGCCGCCCCCTCGGCTCCCCATCCTTCTCTCCCCGCTCAGCTCTCCCTGCTGGGCAGCGTGCTCTTCATTCCTGGTCCGCAGACGCAGCCAACTGGTCTCCCCACCAGCCGGAACCCGGGTGCAGCCGCCTGGCACCCGGCACGCTCGGTCCCCACACCAGCATGCTCAGGGAGGTGTCGCCCGAGCCCCGTCACCCCCCCTCACTCCGCCTGTGGACCCGAGACTCAGCGGCGAGCTGTTGCCAATAAAACGTTTCTCGGGCAGTTCGGTGGTGTTGCTCCGTGGTCTGCGGGGCTGGTGACTGGGTCCCCATCTCCAGCTTGTCCTCAGAGGCCAAGCCCTCCAAACCTGTGTGACCAGGGCTCCCACTGCACTGACGGCACGCTGAGGCCCCGCCAGCTCTCCGGCTGGCCCCGCTCCCTCGGCCTTTGGGGCCGGGGGCCACGCCTGTGCGCTGAACCTGCCCCAGGGGGCCGTTCAGCGTTCAGCATGATGCCTGCTCTCCGCACCACCTCCATCCCAAACCCACCCCCTTTCTGAGTGAAACTGATCTCCAGCCAGTTCCAGACACCAGGATGTGAGCTGCCTTTCCATGGGGCCTGGAGGAGGGAGGCTCCGTGTGTCCTCAACACTGCTGGGTCCGTACACAGGTTATCACAATGGCTCAGAGAGGACCGGCCTACCCAAGGCCACCCAGCAGGGAGAATGGGGGTCTCACACCTGCACTTCTGAGGCCCCAGCCCTCTCTCTGGCATCACGTGGCTTCCGGTGACGGTCCAACACGAACCTTCCGGGTGCCCACCACAGCAGCCCT
This sequence comes from Stenella coeruleoalba, assembly GCF_951394435.1. Lineage (NCBI taxonomy): Eukaryota > Metazoa > Chordata > Mammalia > Artiodactyla > Delphinidae > Stenella > Stenella coeruleoalba. The sequence continues at coordinate 4,406,919 of NC_137147.1, read as the reverse complement.
CTGGTAAAGCCAGACAGCACCTGCCTCGACGCTCACTCAGACACTAGCCTTGACCGTGACTTTGGACTGAAGTCCAGTGTTCACTGGTCCACCTCCAGTGTTCTGGCTGAACACAACTCGTTCCTGTTCCCAGAACACGTGGGTGGACCCTCTCCTCCGGCCTCTGCTGTCGTACGGACCCAAGCATTTGCTTACACCCTGTGCTCCCTGCCAGGGACGCCCTTCCCTCCGCTCTGCCTGGCTAACTCCACGCATCACTAATCCCAGACATCACTTCCCCCAGGAAGCTCAGCTGCTTTGAGGCGTCTCCTGCTCTGCTCCGTGGGGCCTGGTTTGTGGTCTGGTCACTTACCCACCTCCTGCCCCCCCCCCGCCCCCGCCGCCCCGAGACGATGAGCCGCGCACGGGCTGCACATGCCTGATGTCAGGGCCCGGCACGCAGCAGGTGCTCAGGGAGTGTGGAATGCATGAATGCACGAGTGAGTGAACGAAGGCCCGCAGTGGATTCCTGGAAGTTCATCAGGCTTGCGGTTAAAGATGCTGGGATGCTTTGGCCAGGTGCTGGGAAAAGGGGGTCTCCTAACAAAAGGTTTCAATATTCGTCAAGCCCTGTGTCCACTTGTGGCAAGAAGACGACTAGTGTGTCCTCCTGCTTTGGCCCTGGAAGGAGAGTTACTCCTTCCTCATGGGGAGGGTGGGGACCGTCGGTCACGGAGCACCAGCTCTGCTGTGCTGGGGAAGTGGCTCTGCAGGAAGGCCCGGGCCTTGCTCCGGCTGCATCCTCTGGGAAGCAGGGCCCTTCGGAGGGCGGATGTGAAGGGACAGGGAAGAGAAGGGCTGGGCCCAGTGTCAGCGGGCCAGAGCTGGGCTCTCCTACTGAACGGGGCCACCCTAACCACGTCCGGGCTGCACCTGAAGTTTCAAATGGGAGATAAAGGGTGGTCACCCAAGGGCTCCCAGAGCCTGTGCTGACTGGGGGTCATGGGGCCTCCGAGCCGCATCTGCCGCAGCCTGCGCAGGGCCTGGCCCAGCTCTCCACTGCCGTCAGCGGGCTCCTCAGTGCCCCTCAGATGCAGCTCCACTGGGCTCCCCCAGACTGGGGACAGAGGCGGAGCAAGGTCTGAGGGGTGGACATTAACAGTCACGGGGGCTGGGGACCGACCTCCCACTTCAGCCCCCAGACACCGCCGGGCCGCACACCTGCCCATCCTCATCCAGGGCGTCTCTCGGGGAACTTTAAGAATCTACTGGTTTGCAGCAAAATGTGGCGGGTGGGAGCGTCTGTGGCCCTTACCAGCAGTGACCTTGGGCAAGTCACCTGACCTCTGGCCCAGGGCCCGGCTGACCCAAACATGAGGTGTCAGTGCTCTTGTTTTACGGGCAACGGGGGGTCCCGCCCAAAGTCACTGGCCTGTGTGGGGCCTCAGCCCTGCCCTTCTGTGGCCCCGGGATGACACCCACTCCTTCTGGAGGCTCTGGCTGGTGAAGGGGCGGCTCTGCCACCCCGGGGACTTTGTTGTGGTCCCTCCTGTGACGTGGACACAATGGAGCAGAGAGAGGTTGTCTCAGCTGCCCAGGCCACACAGCCTCGCCACCTTCTGGGCTCACCTCCACGGGCCACATCCGGTCCAGCGGGAGCTGAGGCCGGGAGAGGAGACGGGATGAGCTCGTGCCGCACACGGCACCCGGCCACCCAGGTGGAAACCTCAGGGCCCTCACGTGTAAAACAGCCTGTGCGAGGGGACAGCACACGAGACAGGGTGGGCGCGTTGGGTCGCAACTCACTGTGTGGCCTCGGACAAGTCACATTCCTCTCCTGAACCTCAGTTTGCCCACGTGCAGTACAGGGTGGGCGGGCAGAGCGAGCCCAGGGCTCCATTCCGGCTGGGCCCCTGGCCTGGGCCCTGTCACTACATGGCGCTGCTCTGATGCCCCCGTGCTGTCCGCGAAACAAGGACATCTGCTTGCATTCTCCAGCAGCTGCTGGGAACCTCCAGGAGGGTGGAAACCAGCACGGGGAGACCGCTGAGCGCCAGGAAGGCGCTGCTTCCAGCCTATTCCCGAAGGCTGCACCTCCACACCGTGGGGCTCCTGGGACCACGCTTCCATCCCACACACATCCTGGTATGACCCGTGCAGGAGCTAGGGCATCCACGGAGGGTCAGGCGCAGCACGGCCCTGGGCTGGAGCGAGGCCTCTGCTCACCCCTCAAACCCCAGACGGAGCACAGTGACACAGGCGGGACCAAAGGAAGTTTATCTGTCACGAGTGAGACCAGAGCGGGGCACCCAGGAGTGGACCCTGCACCTCCAGCCAGGGCAGGCTCTTGGACCCAGGCTTCCCCGAGACAGGCCATTGCTTTTCCGAAAGTACACAGGGCGCTTGGTTAAACAGGCCTCCCACAGACACACAGCTGAGGGCCTCGAGGGCTGCTGCACGCTGCCTAGCTGTGCCCACCCGTCTGGGGCACAGGCAGGGCACTGCTCTGTGCAGACAGACTTCCACGCCAGTCAAGTGTCAAAACAAAAGCACCTGCAAAGGCGGCAGACTCCCCTCAGCGTCCGGCACCATCAGAGTAAAGCAGCCATCAGTTCTCAGGATGGAGTGTCTAGGATTACTTGGTGCAAACAAAATATTAGTATGTTCAGGGAAAACAGCTTGATTTCTGGAGTACAGTACATGCACGGTCTGGAGTCTGGCACGCAAACTGGGAAGTTTCACCCACAGACGACTCAATTTAGTAAAAACTGGCCCACTCTGGCCAATATTCAGAAACGTTCAAGGCCACTTCCAAGCCGAGAGGTCTCTTGGTTAAATGCTTAGCAAAGTTCTTGGCCAGCACTTCTTTTTTGATTTTGGGGGCATTGCTGAAATGCCTCTTGTGCCCATTAAGCTTCCCCACAACAATTTTTCGAAGCACTTCTTTTTGGTTTTATGATAATAACATCTTTTTTTTTTTTTTTTTTTAAGGGATAATAACATCTTGATTCCAGGTATGCATACACAGACTACATATTCTTTGATAGAGCACGTTTAAGAGTATGTTTGGATGTGGGATGCTTTCAAACAGGAGCTGTCCTGTGGACCAGAACAGGCTGGCCAGTGGACATCCAGCCCAAGGCTGCACATCCTTGGGGCTGCTTTGTGGGAGAGACTCCAGCTGGACTTGCCTGTGTGACCACTCAGTGTTACCCGGCACCCAATCACCCCACAGGGTTATGCTCACAGGAGACAGGGAATGACATTCAGCAGAAGAAACAGCATTGATACACACAGAGGGCTTATAGACACCAGGCCAGTAATTACCGTGTGACACAGCCTAAGGGAAGTGGTGATTCGACTGGGCTGGGATTCTTGGTAAATTACATCTCAGTAAATGTATAGAAAGTGAGCGTTACTCAAAGTCGTAGGACAGCTTCCGGGGAGTCATGAACTCTTTCACTATCTCGTCTGTGACCTCCTTGCGCCGGGCCTGGTGCTCGGCGATCAAGGGCTGCAGAACTTCTATGAGCTCCTTCTTGAGCTCGCCGGTGAGCATGGCCCCGCTGGTATAATCCTGCCCGGGAGGAGACAGGCCATGTGAGAAACGGCTGCGCACGCCCTGGGTACCTCCCTTGCCCGGGCACCACCCATGCAGAGCCTGGCACACGGGCGGCACAGAAAAACGAGAACCTTAAGCCATGCCTTTCTTAAAATGACTCTGGGCCCTGGTAAGCAGCCGCGACTCAGGCTGGCACAGCGAGGGGAACAACGGGGTCCGCCCCCCCACCTCGCCCACCCTCCTGCGGGGTCGGGGGACTCCAAGCCCTGAGCCCGGGGCTGCCCCCTTCAGCCTTACTGGCTTCTCTAAAATCTCTGCCGAATCTTTTTTCATTTTCTGATCGTGATGGTAACATGTACTTACTGAACAAACTTAACAAGGTACCGAAACCACAGAGCAGCAGCAAAGTAAAGAAAAAAACCCCCTGCGAAGCCAGTGCCCAGAGGCTAAGGGCCACTGCTACTATCCTGGCATGTCTCCTTTTAGACTTTTTCTGGTGCGTTGTATTTAAACATAGTGGATCTCACTGCACGTCCAATTTGGGGTCCTTTTATCACTGTCACTGGCATACTCCCCCGTGTGATCATAAACCTCACACCTGTGTGATAATCCCTCCTGACGATTCTCAGTTAAGGTTTCCTCTGTTGTACAGAGTCTCTTCTGAACTTTTTGCTACTGTCATTTTTACCGTCTTTGCATAGAGAGCTCTTTCTTATTCAGGATTAGTTTCTTGGAAAAGATGCCAAGAATTGGAAAACCTGAAGCAGGAGCTATGAACATTCTTCGGGCTCTCTGGCTCGCTGAGAGGCACGCAGGGAACGCTCGACTCACCCGGGTGAGCCCCAAAGCGTCTGGATTACAATCAGTGCAAATACGGCACAAACCCGCTAAATTGGTAGTGGAACTGTTTCAACACTGAAGGCGTCCTGATTTCACTTCTGTTTCTCGATGACTCGTGGGATTAAACCTCTCTGTGTGGCTACTCACTAGCGGTTTGTATTTTCTCTTTTGGGAACTATCTGTTCAGGAGGTTTCTGGGCACGTGGTCAGAACACGACCGACCTACTCAACTCTGATCTGGTCTCAGCTGAGCGCCTGCCCCCCAGGCACCAGGGACACCGGCTGCCCCCAGCGTGGCTGCCAGGCCTTCCCGGTCCCGTGTGGGCACTGGGCCCCCGCCTCACCTTCCTGATCTGCTCCAGCCTGTCGTCATCCTCCAGGAAGAAGGTCAGGTACATGAAGGACACGTCCACGTCGCAGTTGCCCCCAAACTGCCGGTGCTCCTCCGTGGTGTCTCTGCCTCCGGAGAACGCGTGCTTGTTGACCTGCGCCAGCGAGAGGACACACATGCTCGTCGGGCCGCCGCCCTGCGCATGCAAGCCGGCCCGAGCAGTGGGGGGAGGCCTCGGGCTGCTCCTTCCCACTGAGCCCGGGACGGGCCACCGCGGGGCTCGCTGCGGAGAAGGGGGGACCGGAGGGGGGATGAGCTCTGACCCCCCCACTCCCCAGAGACACAGAATAGACTCGGGAAAGCCAAAGCACCACCTGTGCTGAAATTTGGGGAAAATGTCCTAAAGTGTCCTCGGATTCAGTAAGAGGACAGATACGAGCCATCTTCAGAGCAAAAGGGACGAGCAGGGAAGGGCGGCTGCTGCCTGGGAGGGCGCGCTCTTGGCGGAGGACAGGAGAGCAGAGCACGCCCCCACCAGCCCCCCACCGTGGACGGGAGGACGCGAGGCACAGGACCGGGCTCCCGGGAGGGCAGAACCCGTGAGGAGCGCCGAGGTGGACAGGGCCCGCAGGCGGTGCCCACCTAAAGACAGGCACTTCGAGAAGCTGAAGAAAGACAGACTCAGAAACTAACAAAATGGTTTGTAGGATTGAAGAGAATCTTAGAGAAATCAGGATCAAGAGGTAAGAGAAGAAAAGCCAAAAAGGGGAGACAAAGTTCCTTCAGTGTTCTTTCAACGACTATTTGAGAAACCTATCACGTACAAATGTCACCCTCATTTTCTTCCGGAAAAGGGTGTGTCAGCAGTCTCAGTGGAGACGTTTGGTACAGCAGGACTCCAGAGAGGATTCCTAACCGGATCATCCAGAATCGCAGACTAACGTTGGGGGGCAGAGGCTGGCGGCCACGAGTGAGGCCAGAGAAAGCTGGACTTTCTGGTGGAGTGCCAGCGGCTCTGAGGGACAGCAGAAGCTCCGACCTGTCCCTGGGCGTGACGTCCCAGGGAGGCGGGAGGCACGTTTTGGCCCGCATGACAAAGGAGCGGTCCAACGATCCACATTTGAACTGAAATCTTAAATTTGGGTGGTACTCTACAGTTTGCAACCACTTTATATGTGATCTCATGCAAGCCTTGCCCCTAGTCTGCAGTTTTGTACAGCTGCTCCCACTTGACAGTGACACCTGGACAGCCATGGTCACCCACCAATGGCAGGTAAGTGGCGGGGCCCAGACAACCCAGGGCTCCTGCCTCCAGGCCACCCGAGGGCCCAAGCCGTGCGGGACCCGGGTTATGGCCCTGCCCCACTGCTTCCCAGCTGTGTGAAAGTAGGGAAGCTGCCGGACCCCTCTGAGCCCTACGTCCTTGCTTCTGAAATGGACGCAGCCCCCGGGGTGGCTGTCAGGACTCAGTGAGCTCGCACAGGTGAGCACATGGCAGGTGATCACGCAGCCAAGCTGCCGTGTCCCCGGCACTCTACTGTTGTTATTCGTGGGAGGGGCCTGGAGCAGATGCCCCCTCTCCTGGCTGGCGTGGAGATTCTGCTTCTGGAGTTGAAGGTGGGCTTGGGGATTGGGAACAAGGGCCTGGCCTGACCCTGTCCTGCCCCACAGGGTGCTCATGACCCTGGCAGCCTGGGTGGCTCCCGACCCTCCACTCACTGCTCACCCAGCCCTTGGGTCTTTGCTGGTCCTGAGTGAATGAAAAATGTCCCAGAGCCAAAATGACTTCTTTAAAACTTCCAAAAACAAAACAAAATGACTTCTCTGCTAGAGGGAACAGGAGCTTCCCGTCCCCTCTAATGCACTCCGTGCTCTGGAATTTTCGGCCAGAAGTGAAAGAGAAAGGAAAGCCCTGCCGAGGCTGGGAAAGCTGGTGGCTACCACTTCCTGGAAGACAGTTCTGATACTAAGGGTTCCCCATTGTCAACCAGAATCTGGGACTTTCCAGAAGGCGTCGGGGCCTGGTGGTCACTCAGATGGGTGCACTACATGCCTCAAATCCAGTTTCTGTCACTCCTGTTGTGATCGTCCAACCCGCAAACGTGCACTTGGTTCCAAATGAAATGTCAACAGCTTTGTGGAACAGAGAGGGGACTGAACACACACTGGCAGTTCAGAACTGAGCAGCAGAAGTGCGGCCCTGAAAAGCAAGGAAGTTCAAACTCATTCTGACTTCCAGTGTCTCTGGTGACCCGGAAAGTATTTACTGAGCTCCTGCTGCACGCCGGGCCGGGCATAGCACTCCCAGGCGGGACCCGCCTGTGGAAGGAGGCTGATCAGTCCTGAGTCTCAGTGAGAACGCTCCGGAGAAAACCAGCCCCTACCAGCTTGGTAACGGCAGCTCGTGGGCCGTGGGCCAGGAGGGCATCTCCTGGTTTCCGGTGGAAACCTGGTCAAGCTGGTCATCCTCTCCGGGCCTCATCCTTCTTGTCTTTAAAGGGAACACACCACTATCTCCCAGTGAGGATTAAAACCTAGAAACATAAAGAAAGCACCTGGCCCAGCTCCTGGAATACGGCTGATGCCCAGAAATACACTACATTTTTTCTATTGTTTAACTGTAACTAAAGAAAATTGCCGTGATTTTGCTTCCCAAACAGTGTTGGTGAGGAAATCAGAGAAGAAAAAAAAAGAAAAAAATTCCAAAGCCTTGCCCACATGAAAAGACACAAATAAGAAAATCCCCCTGTCATCTGGGAACGGGGACAGGCTGCCTGGACCCTGGAATTCAGGGCCCCCGTGGCAGCGGAGGCCAAAGGACAGAGCAGCACCACGTGTGCGTGTCTCCCCGGGGTGTGGCCCTGCGCAGGGGCCGCCCGCGCCCCAGCTGCCGCTCACCTTGGTCTTGATCTGCTTGGCCGTGTCTGTGAGGAAGATGGAGGAGTTGGGGTCGCTGGCGCTCATCTTGGTCTGGGCCCCCTGCAGGGCGGGGAAGAAGGTCGAGTGCAGCAGGGCTGGCTTAGGGTAGCCGATCCTGGGGGCCACGTCTCTGGTCATCCTGAAGTATGGGTCCTGTGGGGAGGGAGGGGATGGTGGGAGGCGTGGGCCAGCTGCTAGCCCGTGAGCAACCCCACGCTTCCGGTGAGCGCAAAGAGTCAGCTCCGCCCCGCGGCACCTTTTCGACCCTCCTTTCCCACCGAAGAGGGCAAAGAGCCTCCTGCAACACCCAGGATGACACAACCCTGGCCCTGCCTCCTGACCTGGTCAATGGCACACGGGATGAGGCACTGGACATCTGTCCGGTCTCGGAAGATCTGGGGGAACGAGTTGCTGAAGGAGGGAGCGGCCTGGATGGCAGGAAAACTGATCTTCCCTGGAAAGGAGGACAAAACATCTTTATACACGAGACCGCTTCCTGCTGGAACTGTAAAAGGGGTGAACAAAAATCGGCTTTCTCCCCACTGGAGAAGTAACAGTCATTAAAGAAAACCTGAAAACTACAGAAGAGCAGAAGGAAGAAAAAAACCCCTATAGTGCCAGTTTGTGTCTCTTTTCACCCATTTCCTCTCCCTCTCACACTCTGCCTTTCAGTTGTGATTCTCCTCCGGTCTGTTTTTACAGGCTCCACTTTGTACCCACACTCTATCCCATCCACGTGCCCTGGAGAGTCAGCGGTTCTCCACCCCCGGGCGTCTGGGGTGTTCCTCGGCTTTAATTATGATACATTATGACCTCCTGGTGCATAAAACGTTCTCAATATTTTGGATGCTGCTGCTGTTAACACTGCTACTGCTATTTGCTTAGACCTGCAGAAGCGGAACTCTGGGGTCAAAGGGCATGGATCTTGGTGTGACCCTTGATAAGTGGAGCTGGGCCAGTCTACCCCTCTGCGCTGCTCAGGCATTTCCCAGGTAGCCCACGTGGCTCCAGCCCTGAAACGCTGTCTCTGTGATGCTCTTTCCCGGCAGCTGTTCTCTCCCCTCTGCAGAAAGACATGCCTCATTTCTGGGCTCCTTTCTGCCTCTGGGTGTCCGCGTGGCAGCTGCCACTGACACCAGCACCCCCTTTACAGCACTGAGCAGCCCCGGCTCTGGCTCAGGGCCTTCCCTGGGCTCGTCTACGCCCCACGACTCTATGGAGAAGGTGTCACTGTCGTCCCCATTTTATGCACGTGGACACCAGGCTCAGACTGCCTCTGTGGTTTCCTGGGACTAGTGTGCAGTCAGTGAGTGGCTGAGCCAGGGTTCGAGCCCAGGTCCCCTGGCAGCAAAGTGTGTGCAGCTCCTCGTCGCGCCTGCTGTCTCCCTACTCACTTGGGCAGCCTTCAGGGAGACACCTCTCCACTCCATGCCGGGATTCCCAGGGTTAAAAAACCCTTTCAAAAGCACCGGGTTTATGCCCCAGTTGTCAGGAATGATCTGACCGAAACATCGAAGGGTTCTGCTTATGTGAAAAGCCTCCCAATAAGGCCTCTGCGCATTTCTCTCTGCACTCTTCCTTACAGGCCCCTCACGGTGGGCCCTGGAATGTGCTCCGTCCCAGCAGGCACCCCCGGCACAGAGCGCCTGCAGGCACATCCTGGGAGCTGCCTGGGGCCGTGCACCGAAAATAAAGGGGAGGGGGTCCGGAGGCCCAGCCGCTATTCTCAGGATTGATTCTCTGCCCAAGGAGCTAAGGGTCTCAAAGGAGAGAAAGCCAACGCATCTGAAGGGGGCGTGGAGGGAGACACAGGGAGAGGGGCGTAAACGTGGGCAAAGGGGCCTATCTGCTGCAGACAAGCCTGGAAGGAGAGCGAGGGAGCGCAGGTAGGGTGGGCTTCCCAGGGCCTCCAGTCAGGACCCTCCTTTTGCAGGTGGGGAAGCTGAGGTCCAGGGAGACAAAGACGGCAGGTTCCGGCCATAGAGCAGGCCCTCCTGCAGCCCCTGGGCCCCCACCAAGACCTCCCACGCGGACTGGCGTCCCAGGAGCAGGCGGAGGACAGAAGTCATCCGTACCCTTCTCTTCCTTCTAAACCTTAAAACGAACGGATAACTAAGGAGAGGGACAGAGGGTGTCCCGAGGGATAGCTCCACATGGCCCAGAAAAGGGGCCAAAGGCATCACACCAGCTCTTGATGTTCCAGGGAAAACCCACCTATTTAAAGAGACAAACTGCAAATGCTACCACCTCAGAGAGAGCTCAGCCCCGGGCAGGCACCAAGCGCGTCAACCTGCCCCCTGCTGAGCTTGGCTCCTGTCTGAGGGCAGCGGGGCGGGGACCGCGGGCAGCAGCGGCTCCTTACCGATGCAGTCACTGTCAGTGAAGCCGAAAATGCCTTTCACCTGGTTGAAGGTGACGTGCTTCTGTATCTTCACCACGTTCTTGTAGAAGCCTGGGCTCATCCTGCAAAGACAGTCAGAATCAAACTCCGGACCCAGAGGGTGGCGTCCACTGAGGGCAAAGCGGCAGATGGTACAACATGGCAGGCCAGACACAGGCCGGAACACACTGGGGAGGAAGGCGCTGTGACGCCCCCTGTACGCAAAGATGCCTGCGGCAGGCGAGGCGAACACACCTCTACCTGTGGAAGGAAATCAACATGAAGCTGATAAGCAACTAAGGCAAGAACACACCGGATTCAGTGGTTGACTCAGCGGCTAACATGAGATATTGAGATTCTGCCAGGGTCACTGCTGAGCTTATGGGGCTGTAAGTTTGGGGGCCCCAGTGCAGCTTTTCTGTTGAGACGGACCGTGTGCTTTCTCGTGGGAGATTACCGTTGACCCTGGAACAACGCGGGTCCACTTACACGTGGTACTTTTCAATAGTTAACACTGCAGTGCTACATGGTCTTGGCTTGTTGAATCCACGGATGTGGGGAACTTAGGCTGTGGAGGGCCGACTGTGAGTTATACGTGGATTAACCTTCTCATTGTTCAAGGGTATTTGCAACCTGTTGCTGGATGTAGTGTCCGGATAGCAACTGACGGGCCCAGGAAGGAGGGTCTGTCTCAGTGCAGCTGGTCCTCCCTGCATCCGGCCACCACTGTCCCCTCCACCGTGGGGCAGCCAGGCTGTCTGGACAGGGCGAACTCTCCTGGGTGGTGAGGGGTGTGAATACAAGGCCTGGATCTGTGGCAGCCATTCTGCTATTAGAAGGAACTAGGCTGAAGGGGCAAAACCCAGAGGGGCTTCCTACACTGCATCTTTTGACTGACATATTCAGTAGCTTTTCCTCCAGGCCCTATTATGTGTCAGGCACCATAAAGATAAAAGGAAAAGGCGGGAAAGCTGCCGTTTACTATCGGGGGCAGGAGCTGTGCTGAGTGCGGGAGATACACTGCCACTGCCCCGCTCCCCTGTGAGGCGGCAGCTTTGCCTCCACTTTCACAGAGGCTCAGAGAGGTTATGGTCATAGACCTAGTGAATCTAGGACCTGGGATCCAAACCTAGGCTCGCCTGGCCCCAAGGCCTGTGCTTTTCTCACCACATCTCACAGCGTTTGAAGAGTTTAAGGCTTCTGGCCTGACGGAGGGCCACCGAATGCCTCTGGGCAGGCACGGGGCGCGCGTCAGAAGCGCAGGGATGCCGGCTGCCTGCGTCTAGGGCAGCCACAAGGCAGGGAGGCCGGTAAAGGCCAAGGCCACCGCAGCAGGGTCTGTTTGAGTTGAGCAGAGTCCCACTCAGACAGGGAGCAAGGGCGGGGGAGGGATGGTGGCTTCCACTTCAGCCCTGGGGGCACCGGCCAGGGTGGGAACAGCGCTGCGAGGACGCGCCAGGAGCAGTGGCAGCAAAGCGCTCCCAGCACAGGTCACCCCCCCCCCACACCCCCCGACGTACACTGAACACACCAGAGAGCAGAGCGGGATAGCCACCTGCAGAGATGCCCGCTCGTTCACCCTGCGGGAACAGGAGCGACCTCCGTGCCAGGGGTCTCCTGGGGGAAAGCAGCAGGCCTCGTGCTGCCTACGCGGGGCGAGGACCAGCGCTGTCCACCACCGGGGGGGGATGGGCAAGAACTCTGTGCATCCTGGGGTTGAGGCGACCCTCAATGCTAGTCCCCTGGGCAGGTCAGCCGGTAGGCCCATCCTCTTGTGTCTGGGGTCGTGCTGCATAAGATGGCCTCCAAGGCCCACAAGGAGGGAAAGTCTACAGCAGCCCTAGTATCAGAAGCAGTGCTTCTGAAGAAGACCGCCTTGCCCGTTCTTGGAGGCCGGGTCGCTCTCTGGCTGCACCGAGAGCATGGCCACCCCCCGCCACCCCCCCAGGGATGTCTGTCCCCCGGGCTCGCCCCTGTGCCGATGCAGCGTGACGCACCCCGAGGCTTCGCCTTGGGGACCAGGAACAGACCCAGCTGCATCCTGTAAATGAGGGCTGGGTACCAGTTTGTCCCCCGAGAACACCTGCCCTTCACACTCACATAGCTTGGAGAACATGGCCTGGATTTCCTCACACAGGCAGGCAAATGAGCGACAGGGTTCTAAGTTGGAAGAGATTTTCAAGAGTGACACTGGGCACTCACCAGGGCCAGGCTCTGCTGGAAGCGCCCCACATGCAGCAGTTCAGTGGTCAGTCCTCATGAAGCTGCAGCGCAGGTGCTCCCGTCCACTGAGCTAACCACCCTGTCCTTTCTGTTCTTCCTTTGTCCTCACAACACTCATTCTCACCTGGTTTACTACCTGTTAAGTCCCGTTAGAGAGAACCTGACGGAGCGGCTGGATAACTGTCTTGGCTGCTGACCCCCAGCATCATCTGACATGTAGCAGATGCTCAATAAACACCTGTCCAACACTCACTGCCCGAGTCACACAGGAGGTGGCGGTCAGGATGCGAGCCCAGGCGGGCACTCTGAACCCCTCAGCTAGACCACCCCTAACTAGTAGTAACCCCCCACTGCATAGGAAAACGGGAGCTCAGAGAACTGAAGGACTTGCCCACAGGAACCAAACCAAGCCCGGCACAGAGCTGGGTCTGGACCACTGGCTTTCAGCGTCCCGGAGCAGTGTCCTTCCACCCCTCGGGGGTCCTGTCAGGAAGGCCCCTCTGGGCCCAAACGTGTGGGGGGACAGGGTGGCGGGAAGCCTCAGCCCCAGCACCGACTCCTTCCCCCATGGAGCCCCCCGAGGGGGTGGAGGAGGCTTTGTTGTGTTTCTTGTTCGTAAGGAAGACTGGCTTGGGAAGGAGCTTTATGAAGTCAGAGGTTTAGATTTTGAGTTAAACTTCAAGAAAAACAGTAAAATGCCTGAGTGTTTAGAAGAAACTCTTAAAGGGAAAAAGACACTTGAAAACAGACTTTAACATTTAAATGTCCCTCCTAACTTTAGGTTCAACATAAAATACCTAAGAAAAGCTAGGACAGGCCCTTTGTCTGGGCTTTCATCTTTACCCCACGTTCATAAAGAAAAAGGGAGTTCTTAGGGAGCAAAGGTGGCAGAATTGAAGCTGCAGGTACCAGAAAGACAGGGTGGAAACCAGTCGCCACAGATGCCACATTCTCTCAGAACGAGCTGAAAGCACGTGGGCCATGGTGGTCTTCTCACGCGGACTGTTCAGAAGTTCACGCCCCCGCCCTGACATTCTCACGGACTCGTCAGAGGTGTTTGTTTCTGTCCTATCAACATCTCAGCACCACAACAGGGGACTTTGTTTTGCTCAGTGCTGTGTTCTCGGGGCCTCGGGGGGCACCTGCCACGGCGAGCACCCCATGACGGCTGCTTTACTGGTCTAGTGTGAGAGGACAACCCCTCACACTGCACCAGAGGGGGGGCCCGGGGCGCAGGGGGACCAGAGAGGGGTATCTAAATCTGGCTGCAGGAGGGACAGCTCCCAGGAGAAGGTGGTGCTTGACCACGTGTTTGGAAGGCAGCATAGGAATCCGCGGAGCTGGGAGTCCTGGGGTCAGGGCAGAGAAGAGCAGGGACAAAGGCGAGGGTGTGGAACAGCAAATTGTTCTGTATAGCTGCAGGGGGCGGTGACCAGAGAGGAACACAGGTCAAATCACAAGGGGCTGGTGTGCAAAGGAGAAAGCGAGAACTTTATCCTGATGATGATGGAGAACCAGGAAAGCTGTGAGCAGGGGACTGAGCCACACCTGCCTTTTAGAAAGATCGCTGGCTGGTGGGGGACCAGAGGCTGAGAGGGGCCACGGTGGGTGGGAAGAGGCTGCACAAAAGGATGCCAGTGACTGTGTGATGCCAGTACTGCCTTGTCCGAAAAAGAGCAGAACCCATGGTGTGTCTATGGGTTCAAGCAGTTGAATCAGGTCCTTTTAAGGAATAGGGGGAGAGAAATAAAACTAAGTGTCATGAAAATGATAATAACAGTGACAACTAAGGTCTCATCTAACCCTATTTCATGGACCAGACTTGCTGACTCACAGACCCTGAACAGAGGAGACCTGGGACTCGAACCCAGGTCTATTTTCCTCCCTTGGAAGGTCATGTTTCTTCATGGACCCCACAATGCCTCTGTGCCCACAAGAGAGTGGTTAAAAAAATGTAATAGGTAAAATTAGAAAATGCATTCATTTACTGGCTGCTAGAAAGGTCAGATTTCATACCAAGGCGTGTATTCCTCTCAATGGCTATAAAGGTCCCCCTCAGATCTCAGTAGTTACAGAAGGGACCCTTCTGGGCAGTGTTAACCAGCAAGCTCCTCTGCACCTACTGCTCACGCAGCCTTTGGTGTTTCCGCTACACCCCGTCTGGGCCTCTAACGAATCTCCTAACAGGGGCCACACTCCACCAGCAAGGTGGGCCCTCAAGCACTGTCCCCCACGGGCGGCCAGACCCGTGCAGGGAGCGCCATATCTTAGGGGCTCATGCAATACTTGGTGACCTGAAGAGCATTCTTCTTGGGACGGTGGACAGAGTCTTACTTTTCTAACACACTTCTTGGTAGTCGTCTGGAATGAAGTTCAAAACCGCAGAAGTTACAGTTTGAGGACTTCCAGAAGGAAATCTTTTGGACTATTAAGTGTCTGGTTTAACTAGACTGTGAGGGAACTGTGTCACCAGTGAGTCTTTTCTCTGTAGGGAAAAAGGTACACTGAGAAAGAGAAAGACACCCAAATTGGCACAACTGACCATCCGTGGAGAGAAACTACGACACAGATGCACATCTGTCACAAGCTGAGGATGGAAATCGTATTTGTCAATAAACCAATAAACCAGACCATAACATTTAATAAGGGAAGAAAAACACCTTCCAGACCTCGAGATGCTTCAGGTGTTTCAGCTGCAGCCGTGGCCATGATGACTTGTCTACAATCTGCATCTACTTATTTAAAAGGCAGGCAGGCGTTCTCTCCTTACCCCATGTAGTCAAGGTCAGAGAAGATGAAAGTCTTCTTGATGTCAAAGCCGCAGGCGATGATGTCCTTGGCGTTCTCCACAGCGTAGCCATAGGCCTGGTCCAGGGTCAGGTCCTTCCACAGGTACTTCTCGTCATCGGTCATCTGGATGACCAAGGGCACATTGAACACATCCTGCAGCCACCTAAGAGAGGGGGGGAAGAAGGCCGTCATCTCATTTCCCTGCAGAAAAACGCCACTGTGCCTCTGAAAACACGGTTCCTGCTAACAATGTATGTCAAAACGTCCCTGCCCACAAAAATCACACGCTCTGATCACACTGTGAATTTGACTCCTGTTAATAAGGGCTACAACTGTTTATTACCATGTCAGCTCTGTGCCGGTTTCCCTGCACACTTTATTTTGAAGCCTTACGAGAACTGTAGGTGGTAGGTATTATTACTCCCTCTGGCAGATGTGGAAACTAAGGCCCAGAGAAGTAACTCTTCTATGGTCACGTGGACAGGGGAAGAGGAGGACGCAGGTCCACTGACTCCAAAGCAGTGCTCTCTCTACCACCCACATCCCGCTAAAGCGACACCAGGAACAGGGTGAAGAGAAGCCACAAAGGCAGCAACTCCCCAAGACCTTGGTTGTTCAAGCAGATGTGAACTAGTACTGTCTTGTCAGTTCTAGACAAGGTTTGTGACTAACATTTCTTTTTTTTTTTTGGCAAAATAATACATATATTATCTATGATTGGCAGATATACTGCTGATTTAGTCTCTCCATGGTTCAAAAGAATTTCAAAATAACAAAGTAATTTTATACACCATACTTGATCAGTAATGTGACTAACATTTCTGATTCACTAATACAAGTGAGAACAGTCACACGACGCAATACTTACTTTGTGAAGATAAACGGGATGAGATGACCTACGTGCATTGCTTCAGAAGAGGGGCCCCTGCCCGTATACAGGTAAAATGGTTTCTTATTTTCATAGGCATCAAGAATTTGATGCATGTCTCTAAAGGAAAAAGGAGAAAAGAAAATAGTGTGATGTTCTGAGAAAAAAATCGCGGTGTGAATGCTCATTTGGAAATGATAAACAGACAAAACAACCCGGATAATCACTAGAGCTTGTTATCCTTGGCGCTTATGCTGTAAAAACAACAGGAAACTTCTTCTGAGCTGGTTCTCCTGTGATTGTTTTAAAAGTGGAAGACATGCAGATTGGGAATAATATATTTAAATGTTGGTCAGACGCTGGATCTCTCTTGGAATTCCTCCAAGTGTCGATGTTGACGTACTGCCTGCTTCACACACTTTCCTGGGAGCGACACCAGGCCAACACCACCCCGTCCTTGTTGAGAACCACACAGCGCCGACACTCTGCTGGCCCAGATGGGGGAAATCACAGGGCTCCCACAGTCCTGACTTAGGCAGGGAAGTGAGGGATGCCCCCAGGTGGAGATCTGCTTTGGGCTCCCTCAGCTACACTGGGACCAGGTGTCTTCATCTGGGAGTTATTCTGGAATCATCCACCCTCCCCAAGGACTGGGGTCCACTAACAGCGCACACGAAGAGGCCTCCTCCCTGGCGGTGCATCAGAATCACCTGGCCGGCTGTTTCCACACCACATCTGCCTGAGCTGTGCCTCCACAGACTCTGGTCCAGTGGGTCTGGGGTGACGCCTGGGAATCTGTATTTTTAAAACCCCTGCCGGTTCAGAATGGCCATCATCAAAAAATCTACAAACAATAAATGCTGGAGAGGGTGTGGAGAAAAGGGAACCCTCTTGCACTGTTGGTGGGAATATAAATTGATACAGCCACTGTGGAGAACAGTATGGAGGTTCCTCAAAAAACTAAAAACAGAACTACCATGTGACCCAGCAATCCCACTACTGGGCATATACCCAGAGAAAACCATAATTCAAAAAGGGTCATGTACCACAATGTTCACTGCAGTTCTATTTACAATAGCCAGGACATGGAAGCAACCTAAATGCCCATCAACAGGTGAATGGATAAAGAAGATGTGGCACATATGTACAATGGAATATTACTCAGCCATAAAAAGAAATGAAATTGAGTTATTTGTAGTGAGGTGGATGGACCTAGAGACTGTCATACAGAGTGAAGTAAGTCAGAAAGAGAAAAACAAATACTGTATGCTAAAGCACATGTATGGAATCTAAAGAAATGGTACTGATGAACCTAGTGGCAGGGCAGGAATAAAGATGCAGATGTAGAGAATGGACTTGAGGACACGGGGAGGGGGAAGGGTAAGCTGGGACGAAGTGAAAGAGAGGCATGGACATGTATACACTACCAAATGTAAAACAGCTAGCTAGTGGGAAGCAGCTGCTTAGCACAGGGAGATCAGCTCAGTGCTTTGTGACCACCTAGAGGGGTGGGATAGGGAAGGTGGGAGGGAGATGCAAGAGGGAGGAGATATGGGGATATATGTATATGTATAGCTGATTCACTTTGTTATACAGCAGAAACTAACACACCATTGTAAAGCAATTATACTCCAGTCAAGACGTTAAAAAAATCCCACAAAACAAAACAAACCCTGCCAGTGACTGCAACGTTTGGCAGGGTATGAAACCACCCTTCCAGGGTGTGAATGTTCTTTGTTTCTGGGCAAAGTATGCCCAAATAAAAGAGGAATAGCTGCCTTTTCCAGAGGTCTGGGCAGGAGAACCCAGACAAGAGTATTCTGAAAGTGACTTCTCCTTATGCCCCAGACCAGGGGCTAACAGTGCTTATCTCTGGGCTGATAGGATTAGGGGGATTCTGGTTTTCGTGCATAGTTTTGATTTTTCCCCAAGGAATGATCACCCAGTGCTTCTGAGATAAGGAAAGAATGAAACACTTGATTTTGGAAGAAAAAGAGTCCTTCTTTGGTTCTCATGAGTAACCAAATCAAACTTTTATCAGCTTATAGAAAAGAAAAAGAGCACAGCCGTCCCATGAGCTGCTCTTTTTATTTTTTTGCCGCACCGTGTGGCATGTGAGATCTTAGCTCCCCAACCAGGGACTGAACCTGTGCCACCTGCAGTGGGAGCACGGAGACCAGGTCCCGGCTGCGCTGCTCCAGATGGCTTTGCAGGAAGTCTCTGAGCACTCACGATGTGCTGTCCCGAGGGGTGCTGTCCCGAGGGCAGGGCGCCGACGAGGCTCCCGTGCTGGGCTCAGCTTTGTGAGGATGGCTTCCCGCAGGGCCCCCTCGGCTGCAGAGGGAGACAGCGCGTGGCAGATCTCATCAAACGCCTACTTCACAGACCTGAGAGGCGTTCTTAAATCTGAGCATGGCCAAAGCTTCAAGTCCTATGCCTCCCTAAACCAAGAGCCCACAGCATTATTATACTGAAGTAAATACGTCACAGGGCAGTGAGAACTGTAAAATGCTAAGATAAAAATTTGATTTAAGATCAACAAAATTGATAAAGCTTGAGCTAAAAAAACAAAAGACTCAAATTACCAAAGTCAACAGTACTAAACACTTTATAGGAGTAAAAAGGATTATAAGGGAATAATACTAGGAACAACTGTATGCCAGCAAGTTAGACAACCTTGATGTAATAGACACATTTACCAAAACTGACTCAAGAAGAAATAGAAAATCTGAACAGATCTATAGCAAGCAAAGAAATTGAACTAGGAATAAAAAAAAGTCACACAAAGAAAAGCCTCGGGCCAGATGGCTTCACTAGTGAATTCTCTCAAATTTTCAAAAGAGAATTAACAACAATCCTTCACAAACTTCCAGAAAAATGGAAGAGGGAATACGTCTCAACTCATGCTATGAAGCCAGTATTATTCTGATACCCAAAGCAAAGACATCAAAAGAAAACTACAGACCAATGTCCCTTATGAATACAGATGAAAAAATCTTCAGCAACTCACAAACCAAATCCAGCAACATATAAAAAGGATTACACACCATAATCAACTGGAATTTGTTCCAGGAATGCAAACTTGGTTCAACATACAAAAATCCATCAATGTGATACACGGTATTAATAGAAAGCATGACAAGAGCCACATGATCATCTCAACAGAGGAAGAAAAAGGATTTGATAAAACCCAATATTCTTTCATGATAAAAATACTCAACAAACTCAGAACAGAAGGGAACTTCCTTAAAATGAAGGGCATTTATGGAAAACCCAAAGCTACTCAATGGTGAAAGACTGAAAGATTTCCCCCTAAGATCAGGAATCAGACAAGGATGCTCACTTTCACAAGGACTGTACTAGAATTTCTAGCCAGAGCAATTAGGCAAGAAAAAGAAATCCAAATTGGAAAGGAAGAAGTAAAATTATCCTTACTCGCAGGTGAAATAATGCTATATAACAAAAATGCTCCAGAATCCACAAAAAAAGAAAAAAAAAAAAGAGAATGTTAAAAAGAAAACCACAGGCCCACATGGTATCATGTTAAAGCCCATGACACTAAACCTAGACTTAATATCTGATTTAACTGCACTTTCCACCTTCCCCAGAAATGTAATCTTAATCAACCAGTCTGGAATTTCCTGCTCAGCACCTATGAGGTAAACTGTCTCCTGCCCTACACCTTCGATCCCTCAAGAATCAATCTGCGTGGTAAAACCCTTGCCATTCCCGTCCACAAAAAGATGTCCTGGCCTAAAAATAGTCCTTTTTTCCCTTTTGCTAATTCCTCCCTTGCCCCACCCCTCTCCCTGTAAAAAGCTTCCATTTTGTAAAACCCCTTGGAGCGCCTTTCTAGTTGCTAGATGGGAGGCTGCCTGATTTATGAATCACTGAATAAAGATAATTAGATCTTCAAATTTATGTGGCTGAATTTTGTTTTTTTTAATAAGAACTAATAAATGAACTCAGCAAAGTTGCAGCACGTAAGATCAACAAACAAAAATCAGTTGTGGTATTTCTCTACAGTAGTGCAATATTGTGATTGATTGTAAGAAATACACAGTTGGTCTTCGTTCTATCCTGTTTCAAGCACAGAGCTCCTTTAACCATTGTGGGAATTTCCTACGTGAAAAGAATGATAAAGATAGGAGTGTTATTCATATAATAAGCTCCTTTCAACCACACCAAAATTTATGTTACTTAAGTGACTTTTGGAAAGCCCATAGATAACCTAAGGAGGCGGGCTGGTTCCCAGGGGAGCTAACTCTGATTAGAGGATTGGAACTTTCAGTCCCCCCTGCCTTCGCCCCACTTTCTGGGGAGGGCGGAGGGGCTGGATATTGAGTTTAATTACCAGTGGCCAGTGATTTAAATAATCACGTCTATGTAGTGAAGGCTCTATAAAAACCCAAAGGACAGCTTCAGAGAGCTTCCGGGTTGGTGAACACATGGAGAAGTGGGGAGAGAGGTGCCCAGCGAGACCATGGAAGCGCTGTGCTCCCACACACCCTGCCTTGTGCACCTCTTCCATCTGGCTGTTCTTGAATTATACCTTTTATAATAAACTGGTAATCTAGTAAGTAAAATGTTTTCCTGACTTACGTGAGATGCTCTGGCAAATTCACTCCACGAAGCAGTCATGGGACCCTCTGATTTATGGCACGGGTAACAGTCCAGACCCGTGATTCCTGTCTGAAGTAGGGAGGTGGGGGGCAGTCTTCTGGGACTGAGCCCTTAACCTGTGGGATCACACGCTATCTCCAGGTAGACAGTGTCAGAACTGGGTATAATTGTAAGACACCAGCTTGTGCTGCAGAACCTGATGTGTGGAAACCCCACACATCCAGTATCAGAAGTGAAGCAGAGCTGCAGTGAGCACTGAGCTAGAGGAAACACACAGGAGTGTGCTTTCCCTTCAGAAACAGCAATGAACAATCCAAAAAAGAAATGAAGAAAACGTTATCTTCAACAGCATCAAAACAAACAAAACCTTAGGAATAAATCTAACAAAAGAAGTGCAAGGCTTGGGGCTTCCCTGGTGGCACAGTGGTTAAGAATCTGCCTGCCAATGTCGGGGACACGGGTTTGAGCCCTGGTCTGGGAAGATCCCACATGCCACGGAGCAACTAAGCCCGTGTGCCACAACTACTGAGGCTGCGCTCTAGAGCCCACGTGGCACAACTACTGAAGCCCACGCACCTAGAGCCCATGCTCCACAACAAGAGAAGCCACCGCAGTGAGAAGCCCGCGCGCAGCAACAAAGACCCAATGCAGCCAAAAATAAATAAATAAATAAATAAATAAATTTATTTAAAAAAAGGAAGTGCAAGACTTGTACACTGAAAACTATAAAACACTGCTGGAAGAAACTAAAGACCTGGTGAATGGAAAGACGTCTATGTGCATGGATAGGAAGACTTGATATTTTAAGATGGCAACACTCCCCAAATTGATCTATAGATTCAGTGCAAAATCTCTACCAAAATCATAGCTGCCTTTTTTACAGAAATTAGCAAGTTGATCCTAAAATTCACTTGGAAATGCAAGGGACCTAGAACAGCCAAAATAATCTTGAGAAGAACAACGTTGGAGGACTCACACTTTCCAGTGTCAAAACTTACTACAAAGCTACAGTAATCAAGACTATGTAGTATATTTAATAAACCCTTAAATATACGGTCAATTGATTTTCAACAAGAGTGTCAAGAAAATTCAACAACAGTCTTCAAAAATTCGCGCTGGGACAACTGGATATTCACATGCAAAAGAATGAAGTTGAATCCTCCCTCACATATATACAAAAATTAACTCAAAATGGATCAGAGACCTAAATGTAAGGGCTAAAAGAATAAAACTCTTAGAAGAAAAAACAGGTGTAAATATTCATGACCTTGAATTAGGCAATGGTTTCTTAGATATGACACCAAGCAACGAAAAACAAACAGAAGAAAACTGGATTTCATCAAAATTAAAAATTTGTGCTTCTAAGGACACTGTAAATTAAGAGCTAATATTTGAAAATCAAGTATTTGATAAGAAACTAGTATCCAGAATATATAAAGAACTATTATAACTCAATAATGAAAAGATAAATAACCCAATTAAAAAGTTGGCAAAGGATCAGAGGAGACAGTTCTCTAAAGAATACATAAAAACAGTCAATAAGCATATGAAAAGGTGCTCAACATCATTAGTCATTATGGAAATACAAATCAAAATCACAGTGAAATACCACCTCACACTTACTAGTATGGTTATGGAAAAACACAAAATGGAAAAGAATAAATGTTGGCGAGGATGTGGAGAAACTGGGACCTTTGTTTGCACTTTGCTGGTGGGAATGCAAAATGATGCAGTCACTGTGGAAAACAGTTTGGAAGTTCCTCAAAAAGTTAAATGGTTAACTTATGACCCAGCAGTTCCACTCCCACGTACACACTCAAGAGAACTTAAAATATATGTCCACATAAAAGCCTGTATACAGGACTTCCCTGGTGGCGCAGTGGTTAAGAATCCTCCTGCCATTGCAGGGGACACGGGTTCGAGCCCTGGTCTGGGAAGATCCCACATGCCGTGCAGCAACTAAGCCCGTGCACCACAACTACTGAGCCTGCGCGCCACAACTACTGAAGCCCGAGTGCCTAGAGCCTGTGCTCCGCAACAAGAGAAGCCACTGCAGTGAGAAGTCCGCCCACCGCAACGAAGAGAAGCCTCCGCTCGCCGCAACTAGAAAAAGCCCACAGACAGCAATGAAGACCCAACACAGCCAAAAATAAATAAATAAAATAAATAAATTTATTAAAAAAAAAAAACCTGTATGCAAGTGTTCGGAGCAGCATTATTGATAACCCAAAAGTGAAAATACCCCAAATGTCCATCAACTGTTGAATGGGGGGGTATGTCCATTCAATAAAATATTTTTCAGGTATGAAAAGGAATGAAGTACTGACATATGATACATCATGGAGGAACTTTGAAAACATGATGCTAAGTGAATGAAGCCAGACACAAAAGGCCACATGTGGTATGATTCTATTTATATGAAATGTTCAGAACAGGCAAATCCACGGACACAGGAAGTAGGTTAGTGGTTGCCAGTGGTGCTGGTGGGGAGGGAGGAATAGGGAGTGACTGCTAATGGGTAGAGGGTTATTTTTTGGGGTGAGGAAAATGTTCTGGAATTAGACAGTGGTGATGGTTGCACAACCTTGTGAATACACCAAAAAAACCCACTGAATTATGTACTTTCAGAAGGTGAATTTTATGTCATGTGAATTAAATCTCAATTAAGGAAAAAGCTTTGATTGCATTCTGCCCAGAAAGAGGGCTGAGCGGGGCTTGGAGTTCTCGGCCTGTAGAATTTAAAGTGTTCGGCAGACTGCCGAGTTCTGTCCTGCACGTGCTCTCCGTAACCCTGATGTGCGGGCAGAACAGAACAACCCTACCTCGGACTATAAACTCCACGAACATGGCCTTGAACCCAACCCGAGGCGATGTGTGGGGTGGGAGAGGCAAGACCTCACTCAGAAGCCGGCTGTTCTCTGATGTTATCTGCATGGAATTTATGATCTCAGGTAGGGATATTCTGTGCGTGTTCGCTCTATTAGTTTCTCTCTTTTTTTAACTTTTTTTTTAACTTTTAATTTTGTATTGGTGTATAGCTGATGAACAACGCTGTGATAGTTTCAGGTGCACAGCAAAGCGACTCTTTGGCTATTATTTATGAGTAGGCCAGAACAATAGGAGGAAGAAGTATGTAATTTCAGGAAGCCTCCTGCTTATCTCATGGGAAATGCTGAACTTGGACACGTTGATCTCTTTTGTTTTGTGACATTTTATAGTTTATTGCACGTAACCTGGCATGAATCTCATCTGCTGTGTACTTGACCTTCACCTTGTGAGGTGGGCAGTTTACAGGTGAATAAACTAAGGGCCAGAGGTGAAGGGACGGGCACCATCCCACGGCCAGTCACTGCCAGCACAGGAGGTGGAACCGGCCTTCTGCCAACTGGCAACCACTCGCCGCAAGGGCCTGGAGGTCTGAGGGAACAGCACCCTGATAGTTTTCTTCATTAGAAGAAGAGGAGGGGTGGGAGGCCCTGCAGTGAGAAGACCCTGACCTGTGTGAGAAGAAGATTCCCCTGCGCAGGAAGCGGTGCGGCCTCTGACCCGTGGCTCTCTCTATTCGGTTTATCAGCTCCTTGTCAATTTTACTGCTTCCGAACCGAACTGGAAAAAAAAAGAAGAGATGCCGATCTCAGGTGGTGGGAGGTTTGGTGATATTGCTGAAACGAGAGGGAAAGCCTTGTGATCCACGCACAGTCTCAACAGACCCAGGCCTCTTCAGGCCTGAGGCTCTGGTCCCTTCCACCAGCCCAGAGTGGAGGTCACAGCCAGCAGAACAGAGAATAAATTACAGAACAAAATGCTCTTTTGTCTGGGATGGGATTCTGACAGGAAACAGATCCAGAATGCAGTTTAGCCAGCAACTCCAGGCAACCACACACACACACACGCACACACACACACGCACACACACACACGCACACACACACGCACACGCACGCACACACACACGCACACACGCGCGCACACACACGCACACACACGCGCACACACACACGCACACACGCGCACACACACGCACGCACACACGCGCGCGCACACACACACGCACACACGCACACACGCACACACGCACGCACACACACGCACACACGCACACATGCACACACACACACACACACACGCGCCCCCGCTGCTGACTGCTCATTAAGCTATCATTTATATTCACTCACAACCATAAATTTAAATAGTCTTTAACCGAATTAACAGCTGTCTTCAAGAGAATTTTCCCTCCTTGATAGTCTATAATAAATCATGGAAAATGGCTTAGACTTAGGTAAGAACATTTTAGTTCTGTTTCTTTTTTGACAGCCATCAATGTTCTCAGAGTAAGGATTTTCCTGAGCAGGAAGCCCTCCAGTGAAGGGCTTGGCAGTGAGGACCTGCCCCCTGTGAGGAGTCATCTTTCTTAAGCTGACTTCCAGATGTTTAGCTCCACACTCAGTATCACACTGGAGGAGAAACCTTAAGTAATCTATGACTGACTTGTACCCACTAAGTTAGAGACAACTTAAGTGACTGTAAAGATGCCCAGTTCCATGGACCTTCCCCAAGTTCTGAATTGCTCAAAAAAAGGAAAAAGCTTCTACTAAGCTCTCTACTATAAATCATTATTTTGAGATTTATTTTATATTGTTATGTTAATTAACAATAATCCTCTGGGAATAAAATGCACCACAAAAGATTTTAGGATCTATTTTCTCCTTGGCATTGAAGCTTGACTGGATGTATGATTAATTCAAATTAGAAAACATCAGTGGAATCAACTCAATGGAATCACTCCTAAAAGCTGGGGCTTTTCCCATAACGTACCGATGAGCTTGTCATAGTCAATGCCTTTTGCACTGCTTGTCTGTACTGTCCATGGGTCCACAAAATCCTCGCCTGCTTCTGTGGCATCCAGGCCACCATCACTCCCAGGTGCCGGGTCCCTTGGAGGGTAGTCAGCCTTGTAATCCTCCCCCGTGGCAGCTTTGTAGCTCATTTTCAAGGATAACAACATCTCCACTGCGGAATCAATTTCATTCTGCACAAAGGAGCAAGGGTGAAGGCTGAGTGTATTAACAACGACTAACATTTGCCGAATGTTACTGCTGTGTGGCAGGTGTTGTGCTAACTGCTTTCACACACATCACCTCCTTTAGCCTTACAATGACCCTACGAGGAAGGCGTCATTGTCACTGTTCTTTTCCAGTTGAAGAACGTGAGACTCAGAGAGGTGAAGGAGCTTGCCCATGGACACACAGCAAGTCATGGGCCTGAACTTATTTTAATTCATGATTTTAAAAAAATCTATTTATTTTATTTATTTATTTGTGGCTGCGTTGGGTCTTCGTTGCTGCGCGTGGGCTCTCTCTAGTTGCGGAGCACGGGCTTCTCATTGCGGTGGCTTCTCTTGTTGCGGAGCACAGGCTCTAGGCGCGCCAGCCTCAGTAGTTGTGGCTCATGGGCTCTAGAGCGCAGGCTCAGTAGTTGTGGTGCACAGGCTTAGTAGCTCCGCGGCATATGGGATCTTCCCGGACCAGGGCTCGAACCCGTGTCCCCTGCATTGGCAGGCGGATTCTTAACCACTGCACCACCAGGGAAGCCCCTTTGTTTTTTTTATCTGTTGGTCTAGTGCTACGGATTACTACCACAAACACTATAGGATACGTGTAGCGACACAATTTACACCGTTGTTTATGACAGAGTTAATGTGCTAAATGTTACTTAAACACCACCAATGCCAGCGAACATATGGGACAAGCTCCACTAATCAATTACACTGAGCTCTGCACTGGAACTTGTTTTTACAATCCACACAGGTTGAGATGAATATTTATGGAAACTTAAACAACGATGCCACCAAGGACAGCAACAGCAACTCAAGTAGACATTGTGAAAACAGATAAAGGCAAGGAAAAAATACAGACTTTCAGGTCATAAATTAAGGAGGGATTCACTGGGAAACAGTTATACTACAGCATTTTGGAGTCTTATCAAGCTGTCCAAAGTGTTTGCACATTTAGTGTTTTAAAATAAGCATAAGAAAAACAAATGTAAAATATATCCTTGGGTAAGCTGGAAACCTATTAAAGACCTCCTCTCTTCCAGGAGCCCACACTAGCCACCCCTGGAAGCCTGGCATTTGAAAAAGCAAACCTAATTAAGCAGATCAGTCATGCTATGCCCTAAAGCTCTACTCCCACAATTGGCCTTGCTGGATTAGATCACAAAGAATATACACAGTCCAATCTGCTTGCCAAGGGAAATACAAACACTTCCATTTAGAGTTTATACACAATGTGCTATAAACTGGGCTTCCCAGTGGAGAAACATCACAGCACCAAACTCCATTCAGAGAGAGCTCCTCTGTCAGGTACGGCACCTGGGCCACAGAGGACTGTTACTGTAGGGTGATTTCGCAAGCACAGATTTGTGTTTCAAACTCCGAAACCATCTGGAATTCATCGTTTAAACGAGTCAGAGTTGTGGCATCAATAGCCCCATGGATAGACCTCATGCAAGAGACAGGATGTTGGCCTACCTTAGACAGGCAAGCATGTTTTCCTCACCTCATTACGGTAGTGCCTAGGCTGTACGTGCAGCAGAATAAAGACTTAGCAAGCATGATCTATCAAGTTATCTATGGGAGAATTACCTTGCTTTGAAGTGCCCTGAAGTCACTACCCTTTAATCACCAGCTGTGTGACATTCATACTCTATGTGGCCTAACTCAGCTTCCAACCAGGTGGCTCTTTGAAAGTCAAACATCTAACCAGGGTCCCAGTTCAAGGACCACCTGTTAACTGGAATGGGACCGAAACAGACAAGCAGGCTCGTCTTGTCCGTTTTCTTGTTCTCAATCTAACATGGACCAGGACATTGAAACAGATTTTAAAAGCTGATGTTCTGAAAAAAGCCAGACATGAAAGACTCTATATACACTACCTGATTAAATAAAGTTCCAACACAGAAGGAACTATCCACAGTGGGGGAGACAGGGTGGAGGCCTCTCTTGGGAGAGTAGAGGCAGGGCCTGAAGCGGCCCGAGGGTGGCTTCTGTGCCATTTCTCCAACTGGATGCTGGTTACACAGGTTTGGTCATTTTGTGAAAATTCAGTGAGCTGCCTGTTTGTGATCTCCATATTTTTCTGAACGAATGATGTATTTCAATTTAAAAAGTTTACTTAAACTAAAAGAAGAAGAAAAAAGGCTCTGTTCTCTACCTTAACCCCTACAATCCAGTGTCATTTCGTGAATCCCGCTCTAACTGTCTCCCGTTAGAGCCCCCAGATTCCGACCTACCCGCCAGGAGAAGCTTTGTGAGCTACTGCTTCTGAAAGCAGCGGGTGTTATTCTCTTGGTACACGAAGGAGAAAGAACGCCGAGGGCCATGACCTGGACAGACGGCAGAGAGAGTGGAGGAAGAGCCTGCGGCACCCTCACTGGACCAGAGATCCCCGAGTAGCTCAGCTATTTCACTTAAAGTGAATTTCCAAAACATCAGGTGCTTCTAGTATGATACATTTCAGGGTCAGATACAAACTTACTCCATTTAACTCTGGTTTCATCATGTAACCTCTGATCTCTCTTGTTGAGTCAGCTGACTATGCATTAGTCAAAGACCACCCTCGAAAGAGTTATTCTAAACTGTGTTAACAATGTTCATTGCAGCACTACTTACAATAGCCAGGACATGGAAGCAACCTAAGTGTCCACTGACAGATGAATGGATAAAGAAGATGTGGTACATACATACAAGGGAATATTACTCAGACACAAAAAGGAACGAAATTGAGTTATTTGTGATGAGGTGGATGGACCTAGAGTCTGTCACACAGAGTGAAGTAAGTCAGAAAGAGAAAAACAAATACCGTATGCTAAAGCACATGTATGGAATCTAAAGAAATGGTACTGATGAACCTAGGGGCAGGGCAGGAATAAAGATGCAGATGTAGAGAATGGACTTGAGGACACGGGGAGGGGGAAGGGTAAGCTGGGACGAAGTGAGAGAGAGGCATGGACTTATATATACTACCAAATGTAAAATAGCTACCTAGTGGAAAGCAGCTGCTTAGCACAGGGAGATCAGCTCAGTGCTTTGTGACCACCTAGAGGGGTGGGATAGGGAGGGTGGGAGGGAGACGCAAGAGGGAGGAGATATGGGGATGTATGTATATGTAGAACTGATTCACTTTGTTATACAGCAGAAACTAACACACCATTGTAAAGCAATTATACTCCAATCAAGATGTTAAAAAAAAAACCATGTTAAGTATTGTTTGCTAAAATGCTGAACATAACTGGAGTCACTAAGAGTTACTAACTAAAAGCATTTATTAACATTATTCGAATTTAACGTTAAATGACAAAAATATCACCGTCAGGTTCCTGAAATGGGTTTATAGAGTAAATGATCAACATTTCGGTCCTTTATTTATTTTAGGTTTTCAGATTTTTTTTTTTTAAAACAACTTAGCCTCATCTATTGAGCCCTGCCTGGTGTTGTAAACCCCTTTCTGTGAATAATCAACTCCTTTTTTTGGATATCACTGTTTCTTTCTTTTAAAATGTAATGGATTATTTAGGGTCCAAATAGTCAAAGTAAACTACTGGAGTGACTGTGATATGGTTGATACCATCTGGTGAGAATCTAGGAAGAGATTTTTGAAAAGACGACGACAGGGATTGGAAGTGACAGACGAGGAAGTCATGGACATGAAGAAGCTGGGTGACCGAGAGTGAAAGAAAGTGCTTAGGTGATGGTTACAGACGCAGACTGAATGGGTTACACTTCTAAAACCCACTGCAGCAACAGCAAAGAGATCTTTAAAAAAGGCATAACCCACGAGGACCAAGGGAACAGGAAGAGGATGACAGCAACAAGATTCAGAAGCTGGAAAGCGGAGGGATGAGTGGTACCTGACCGAACACGGGAGAAGAACAAATGCTAAGACAACACGGGGAACCTGGGCAGCGACTGGACTTACATTGCTGTGGAATCCCTGAGAGGTCTGGGCATTGGCGGCCCTAGATACTCAAAGAAGTGAGGGTGAAAGCGGGCTATAAAACTAGGAGCACTTTGAAAGTCTGTCTAAGAAGCAGTTATTGAGATCTCCCCCCTACCCGGTACATCCCCCCTCCCCCATCCAGAGGTTTAGTGTCTCATCAAGGAGAGTAAAAAGTGTCCAGACTGGAGGCGCTTTGCCCAGCGGGGGCGGGGGCGGGGGCAGTGCACAGAGAACGGGGGCTTCAGCGAGCGATCACACAGCCCAGCTCCTCTGCCCCACTCAGCTCACAAGGCTGGCGGCCGGACCCGTACCCTCTGGACAGCAGACTGGAGGAGTCCTCTCTGGGGACTCTACAAGCCTCAAAGAAGAGCTCTAAAGACCCTGACACTGAAGCCTTCCCAAGGCCAGAGAGCAGCGTGGCTGCCGTCCAGGGAAGGGAAAGCCACAGGACAAGCCCCTCCCAGCTCTGAGCGCTCCCGCTAAAGTGCCGCTACACGGCTGAGCGTCACCAAACACCAGACGACGGCATCTAATGCAAAAGGCAGAAGGAACAAAAAGCTAACTTGGAAGAAACCGAGTTTATAAAGTGGGTAGAGAACACTGGGAAAACTATCACCAAGATCTCAGAGACAGAAGGACAGTGCACCCATGAAATAGGAGCAGAGAGCTATGAGGAAAGGCATGTTCAGAGGTCAAACGAGCTCTTGGAAGTCAAAAATGACAGAATAAGTGAAAAACCATAGGAGGGTTAGAAGTTGACGAAACATACCTAAAAGAAGAACAAAAAGAAAAATAAATGAGGAAAATAAGTCAAAAAATAAAAAATTCAGAGGACCAGTCTTTGAATTAAAAAAATACACAAAGAAACAGAAACCAAAACAAAAAACCCAGGATAAATCAAAGAAATGATATAATTTCTGAGAATTAAAGGTCATGAATTTCTGGTTTGAAAGGAACAAACTAAAAGATCCTGTACGCTGCAACTAGATCCCACGTGCTGCGACTAAGACCTGGCGGGCGCAGCCAAATTAAAAAGGAAAAAGAAAAGCCAAGCAGGGGAGTTCCCAAGCGGTCTAGTGTTCAGGATTCTGGGCTTTCGCTGCCGCGGCCTGGGTTCAGTTCCTGGTTGGGGAACTGAGATCCTGCAGGCCGCAAGGTGCGGCCAAAAAACCCCAAAATGAAACAAAGACAAGCCAAGCAAAAAGCAATTAAGACAACTATCAACTCTGGAGAAAACAAAAGTTGGGCAGGAAAGGAGAAGCACTTATGCTATACCCAGTGGGTCAGCAGCGTTTACATGGAGACTGGGGGGATGGGAAGTGCTTACGAAAGTGCTAATTCCTTGTCGTCCACAGTGAAAGCCCCAAACCCGAACACCTATCAGGAGCAATATAATGTGTGGGGTTTTTTTGTTTTTTTTTTTTTAATGTGTGGTTTTGAGAGACGTAGGGGTTACATAGCCAAAGAATCAGCTAAAAGAATTGAAAATCGTTGTTTCTGGGAGCAGGAAACAGAGAGAGGCGGGATGGACGGCTGCTGTGTTTCCCAGGGGCTTCCCTTTAGACTACACGCATCGATGCTGATAAAGGAGAAAATACATTTAAATTGAGAGCCAAAACACCTCAGGTGGTGAGGGAACGGAATCCTGGTAACATGACCCTACAGACGTGGCTTGGATGTGTGTGTGTGTGTGTGCGTGTGTGTGTAGGACCCAGCTAAATGACATACCTTTGCCGCGTTTCTGGCTTTGAGGGCCCTCACGAGCTCCCCTTGAGCAGCAATGTTCTTGAACAGCTCCAGTGGAGACCCACAGCCCTGCTCACCGTTGGGCACATCTGCCATTTTCCAGGACCTGCGTTCACAGCCGGCTAGGGTGTTGGCAGATTTGCTCAGTGGTCCAGACAAGACTGTGGGGGGAGGAGAGAGAGAGATTAACAAACCATCGCAGCTGTTTTTCCTTTACCGTAGCTAGTTCTTCTTTCCAAAAAGGTTGGAGATGAGTTATAAGAAAGGGCATAGATAATATAACATTAATACAAATATAAGCAGAAATTTGGAGCCATGAAACAGGGGAAAAGAGGAAGAACAAATGCTAATGATGAGGTCGAAAGGAATCGCTGTGATATACAGACTTAGGGCAAAGAAAGACCCCTCCTAACCAAGGGCAAGTGTGCATCTGCCGAGGTGCCCCTGTGCCTCGGCCAGTGCCCAGGACACAGGAAGGACTCGTGTCTGCTCAGGCAGCAAACACCAAAGTACTTTAGTAACCCTAAGTTCACCACAGCTAGAAACATTTGGCAAATGGCTATTTACTCTTTATCTTAATTGCTTTCGGGATGAATTCCCAGGCCTTTGCAGTCATAACCAACATACTGCTGAACAAATGGCTTCCTTTGCTGGCCAGCTGTTCCGTTCTCAGACGAAGGGAAGTCTGGGTGGAGGCAGGGCCTTATCCCTTTTGGGTTCCAAATGAGGTAAGAATCATATACAGCCTGTCCACTCCACATGCTGCCTTATTTAACTGCAAACCTCTGAAGAAGGTGTCCCTGCACCTCCTATTGGTCATTATTTACTATTAACCTTAAGAAAGGTGGGGCACACGGCAGGCTACCTGAGGCCGCCTTGGGGCCCCTTTTGGGTTGGTCACTTCCCTTTTCTGAGTGTCAGCTTCCTCAGCTATAAAGCAGCAGCCTCGGGAACTCTGTCACCTACCTCAAGAGCTGTTATGAGAAGAAATGAGAAAAAACGACATGGTGGCATTTTACAAAATGTAAAGCAAGGCACAAACCCATTGCAAGCATTATTTGTTAGGGCTCCAGAGCTTGGCTGAGCTCCAGTTCCATCTGTAACTTGCTGTTACACCTTGGACGAGGAGGATGACCGTGACAGTGCGGCTACACCAGAGCAGCTAACCTCCAGCTCTTAAGTGCCTGGTACTCTTCTAAGCACTTAAACCTACAGCAATCCTATGGGACAGATTTGTTATCTCTGTTTCGTAGATGAGCAAACTGAGAGGCTGTAACACTTGCCCAAGATAACGCAGTTAGTGAGTGGTCGAGATGAGATACAAACTCAAACAGTGTGACCCCAGAACCTATGCTCTCAAACATTATCCTATGGGCTACTTAACTATCATACGCCTCAGTTTCTCAACTGTAAAATGGGAATAACAATAACAACACTAACTTGCAGGACTGGTCATGGAATAAGTGCGATAATGTGGGTAAGTAAATAGTCTAGCACAGCATCAGCCACAGAGGAGAGGTTTAACGAATGACTATTTTGTGTCTTTAATCATTAAAATTTTTTTTTCTAGCAGCTCTATGAACAAAACACAAATTTGAGGGGGTAATTTATTTTTATTCATCCATTTGTTAAATATCTGTTTAAAAAATATGTAAAATTTAAACCAATCTTTATATAAGTCAATGAAACTGTAATACTGAAACCAGGATGGGACAGCAGCCAGTTTCTTTCTCCTCCTTGCTGAGAATTGCCTCAATTCCTGGAAAGGGAGGCCCGTAAAAAAGAGAAGGAATGTGGAAGAAGCTTCTGACTAGCGCTGGAGAGGAGAAACACTCAGGCCCGTATCAAACAACAACCAAAGTGAGGAAAATTCCTTCTAGCCACCAATGCTCGAACATCACGCCCAGATGCTTTACCCATGATGCCCAATTCTCCCAACCTTCAAAGCTGGGTGGTACAGTATCTGCTCTGCATTAGCGACCAGAGGCGGACGGCTCAGGGAAGTTAGAACCGTCCTCTGAGGTTCCATGCCAGAGTAGCCGAACCGGGATCTGATGCCAAAGCCCCCCTCGAGCACGTGCTCTCTCAAATTCCAGCTGCTCCCCCTGCCCGGAACGTCTCATACCCTCCTCTGCCCGCTGTCTTACTAATTCAAACCTCGGCTCCTCTTTGCGGCCTTTCCTGACCCCTGCACCCAGGGGCCAAGCTGGTTGCTCTGTCCTTGGTGATCCCTGAGCGCTCGTGAGTGAGGTTATTAGAGCACTCACACTGCATGTAGTTACTTATGAAAATCCGTCACACAGAGAATGCAAGTACTGGGTTTTATTCTTTCATGTGCTTCTAGCACCTGGTACAGAGTAGCTCATCAACAGACGTTTACGGAATGAATGTCTCACAAATCATCTAGTTTACTTTTCCCCTTCTGGTTTATATCCTCTTATAATACCTCTGCAGTATTCCAGTTTAAGGTAGATTTCTCCTACCTGGACTTTAGAAGTCCTCTTAGAACGTCCTGACACTGCACTGAGCCTTCCGAGACTTGAGAAGAGCCAGGTTAATCCCACGTACCCAGTCTTGTTTCCTCACCCATTGCGAACATCTGCCCACTATCCTGGTCATTCTTTTTGGAATTCCCTTCGGTTTACCCTTGTCCTTCCAAAAATGTGGTGTCCTGCACGGAAGGCAACAAGTGGCTTTTGAAGTCTGCTAGTAGGACCCAAATCAAGCACAGATTAAAATTACCCTTAAAAATTCCTAGGGAAAGCGCCAGGTAGAATGACTTGGTGAGCCCCAGACGGCTAATCTACCCCTGCGAAGGAGCAGATAACTGCAGAGGATCAGCTAGATGAACTGAGCCTGCATTTAGGGTCCCTGTTGTAGGGAAAAACATGTATCTTTAACTATCAGAATCCCATTTAAGGAAGAAGAGGCACACGGGAATGAAACTTGACTGAGGAAACAGCAGGTGAGGTCTCCCTGCTCTCAGGATCATGAGGCATGTACTCACTGTGTGGGAATCACCCACACTGTAATCTCGTGTGTGTGCGCATGATGCAACTTCCTGAGTGATTACAGTGCTTCGGCAGTGATCAGAGACAAAGAGAATAGAACTATCACTTCCCTCATGTCAGGCATCCATTCATTAGCCCATTTATGGGCACATACTCTCCTTTTGTCCTCCTATCTAGTCAACATTCTCCTTTATTTCTTTGTTAACTAACTTTTAGAATTTAATTTAGCTTCAGAGGTTTTTAACCCAGAGTTCAGAACCTCTGAAATGACGTCAACGGTTTGCCCGCACGTTTGCGGTTCTAAGCAGAGTATCCAGGCTTTACTACTTTCTCAAAGTGGTCCGAGATGCCAAGAGACTAAGGACCACTGCCTTCAGTGTTTACTGTGTAAACTGCAAATAGGGCTTTGAATTTTTGTCAAGGAAAACTGCTTTATCTATTTCACAAATACTACAATCTAAAACAAAGAAATGAAGCTGTATCTGTGAAGTAATGTATCATCTCCTCTAAAAAAGGACTGGGAGTGAAAAGAGCAAAACTGCAGAGTCCACAGCAGGTCAGCACACAGCTAAGGAGGAAACGACAAGACTCTTCAAAATGAACTCTCCGTCCCTCTTTTTAAGGAACTTGAAACTTGTGCTCATTTTGAAAGGTTCCACTGTTCCCAAGGAGCATAACAGGCACCTGAAGAAACTGTGCACAGTTTTGGGATGAGGAATGGAAAGAGGAATTACAGAACTGTTTAACAGAACGGCAGGACAATCCCTTGGGCCACAATGAAACCATCTCACAGATAAGATCAGAATACACTGATTCTGCAATTTGGGGGAAGGGTGGCATTACGCACTACAGCCAATTCTGGAGCAGCTGAGAAGAGTGGGGTACCCAGAAGTTCCTGGATGCCTGGAATATTACCAGGAGGTGGGAGACCATCTTCCACATCCTGACCCCTGAGTGTGGATGACAATGGCCTTGGACTGTCAAGTTTCCAGAGGACAAGAAAATGATGTCTTACCAGCTAGGAGTCCTGTAACGCTTCAAACATTGGAACAGATTGAGGTCACTTTTTCTTTTTTAAACACTGAGAGGAAAGCTTACTTTCCCCTCCAAATAATAAAATGAACATCATCTTAAAAGGCAAAGAGGACATTAATTTATATGAAGCCAGGCATAAGCTACTTATGAGTATCACAATGAGATACCGTGGATGGATATCGACTATTTAAGGAGGGCTCATCAGTGTAAAATAGGATAGCCAACATCAAAGTGCTGAAAGTCAAGCTACGAATCCAAATAGGCAGCTACTCTTCCAGTATCTCCACTCCCTACAGAAGCTGTGAGCCACCTGAACTTTGGGACAATGAGATGAAATAAAATGCACAACACCCTGGTCCTAAGAGATGCTACTCCTCATGCCCTAAGCCAAGGTTTCCAGTACTTTGGGAAAAGGCTGGTAGAAATACTAATAAACTCTAAGCCTAGCAAAAACGGCAATACATACCCAGGTTGCAGGAGGTGCTGCAGAGGTGGCCACTGGTCACGCTGGGCAGTTGAGAAGCTGAGACTGCCCAGTGCAGCTCGAGCTCCTCTTTAATAGTCTTTCCCTTTTTCTTTCAGTTTCCTTTCTAGAAAAGACTCTTCTCTCTCTCTTTTTTTCCTGTTTACCCCACCCTTTACTACTTGCATGTAGGAGCTTCTCGTAAATCACCCAATTTCTCAGAAACACTTGAGCCTCTCGACCAACCTCTTCGATGAGACTGTCCAATCAGGGGTGGGCGGAGGGGGGGATGCGGGTGGGGACCAGGGAAACTCTCTCGGGAAGCAAGACATTAGCTGGTCATTGCATCAGCCACCCCGTATCCCAGGTTGGCCTCCATATAACCTCCCCACCCTCTTCCCGTTCCCTATTCTCAGGATCAGTATGAATAACTGTGTTTGTGTATAGTCTTGGGGCGGGGAGGGAGGGGGTTGGGGGGGAAGGCGGATGGTAAATTCCTCGCCGCTGC
This sequence comes from Stenella coeruleoalba, assembly GCF_951394435.1. Taxonomy (NCBI): domain Eukaryota; kingdom Metazoa; phylum Chordata; class Mammalia; order Artiodactyla; family Delphinidae; genus Stenella; species Stenella coeruleoalba. Next base: position 4,370,645 of record NC_137147.1, on the reverse strand, counting down.
TGTTCACGGAGGCGGCACAGGGCAGTGGAGAGATCATGAGTTCTGGGGTCAGACCCGGATTTCAAACCCAGTTTGGGAGTCTTCTTGTTACAAGACCTTGCGCAAGTCACATTCCCTCTCCGCTTCATCCTGCGTTTCCTCATTTGTGAAATGGGCATAAAGAAGCCTCGTAACTTTATCGTGGAGGAGACTAAGTGCGATACTACCGGCAAAGCCCCTGTCACATGGCAGGCACTCGTTAAAAGTGAGGGCCTCTCCCCTCGGCGAACGAGGAGGGAGACGATGAAAGGTCGGTGCCGGTGGCAGTGGGCGACAGGCCAGGTCGGCAGCGCTGGGGAGGACGGGGGCGATGGGCGCCGTGGCAGCCTCCGCGCACCCCGTGGTGCCAGAACCCGGCGAGCAGCGAGCCGGGCTCTGAGGAGGATACTCCGGGCCTTGGTGTGCAGGAGGCTCCGGGAGGGCCAGGTCATCTGGCGCCGCCCCGGCCTCCCTCCCTCTTTCATCCCCTCACTTACCCGCCCAGCCGGGGCCGTCAGCGCTGCCGGCTCAGCCACGGGTGGCCTCCTGGGCGTCCGTGGAAACGCCTTCCGGCCGGAACAACTTCCGGCCTGGCTGCGCCATCATTGGTTGTTCGCGTCGCGGGGCCGGACGGAGGCCGCCGCTGATTCGCTGGCGGCCCCGGCGCCGGCAGAACGCGACTGGGTTGCGGGGTACAGGCAGGACAGCCTCCGGGAGGACCGAGAGCTTCCGGTGCGTGTGGTGAGCGGAGGGCCGGGGGCGGTAGGGGACTGGGATCTGGCGGTGGGCCGAGCGCTCCACGCCACTCCGCGCGGGCAGTTCACTGCCGCTCGCCTGTCCTGTGTCTCCGGTTACTTCCGAACGCGCAGTGCTCTGGACGATCCTCACCTCTCACTCTTGACAGCCCGGCTAACTCCTTTGCATTCTTCAAAACCCATCTCTGGTCGTATCTTGTTTGTTGCCTTCATCAGTCTGTGGCCTCCGGCGCAGGATCCGTGTTTTGTGCTTAATCTCTGTCCATAAGACCTAACGTAAGACTTGGCACAGAGTAGGTAATCAGGAATATTTGTTGAATGAGAATATCCTATTCCTTTTACTTTCTCTGTGCCCCCCCCCCCACCCCCCAGGTTGCATTTCACAAATATTTCTAGATGCTGGCGATCAAACAGTGAACAGAACACAAAAAGTCCAGCCCTGGTGGAGCAGACATGCTGAGGACTGCCAATGCCACTCCCCCCTTTTGTAGCCTTATTTCTCCAAAGATGACTTTTTCTTCTGGCTGTTCTTCTTGGTTTAATCGCTCCCTCTTTCCATGAAAAAGTTTCCTTTTCTTCCCCCTTTGCCTTAGAAACATAAAAGGCAGCAAACACTTTCCCCCTAAAGTTTACATTGTCCCCAGTGGCTCACAATCTTCTCCATTTTTGCCTGTTTTTCTTGAGTCATCCTTGCCTCCTTCTCTCTCACCCCATTTGATCAGTTTTGTTGGTCCGGTCTTCAGTGTTTTTTTATCACCTCTGCTCCCTCACCTGCAGAGCATCACCTTCTGCCTTAGGCCTGCCTCGGCCTCCCAATGTTAAACTGCATCCCAGGCCCACTACCACGCCTCCTTTTCTTTTCTGTTTTACTTTTCTCCTTAGGATTTCTCACCTCCGGACATGCTCTGTTTCGCTTGGTTCTGGTCTGTCTCTCCCCACTGGCATGTGAGCATGGCGAGCACAGGGCATCGTCGACTGTCTCATTTGCCCTGGTGTTCCTGGTGCCTCGTGTGGGGCTTGGCTAGTAGCCCATGCTCCGTCAGTGTTTGTTGAATGACTGAATGAAATGTACATGAAGCAGATGGGGAGCCCTATCATCCACCTGCCTGCATTCATTCAGTCCTTGCTGCCTTGCCTTGTAGGAAGTGGGGCTTATGGGCCCCAAGCCCACTACTCTCTGATCTTTTGCTGTAGACTTCATCTTTAGTTCTGGTCATTGGCGTCTCCTGTGATTCGACAACTGTGGACAACTGGGTGGGTAGGAATCCATCCCAGTGGCTGCAGACAGGAACCTTTGTGGTGGGAACCTGGTGGGTTCCCTCTGGCAGGACGGAATGCTGTGGTGGGCGGTCCTGTGCATAGGAATTGAGACAGATGAAATGTCTGATCAGGATGCAGGACCAGACTAAGTAGTGAGAGAAAAGAAATGCCAAATCCTTCACAGTGCACGCTTCCCTTTGTTTATAATTCGTCCATTATATTAGTTCCATTTGAGATGGGCTGGCTTGTTGTGGAAGTTTTATTTAGATAACGGCTCTGTGTGTGGAAGGTGTTACCTGCCTGGATTGGGCTACAGGTGGGGGTGGGATTTTTGGAGGAGGCAGGCAACAGACATTTTTTGAATGATGACATAACTTGTTTGGTACCCTTTATGGGAAAGGCATGGAAGGGGTGGGATGGTTGATTCCAGGGGACATGAAACCCACTGCCCAGGGGAAGACGTGGGTGATAGACAGGCTGTCTGGAATGGCGTAACCGAGGACCCCCAGGGAGTCTTCAGGCCTCACCTGACCCCACGTGTGGGAAGAGGAGCTCAGGATGGTTTATTAAGGTAGGGGACGCAGGCTTTCCTGGAAGTGGCCTGTTGCCTGAGCTTTCAGGGCTGCTCCACCGCGCCCTCTGCTGTCCTGGATGTGTGCAGCAGCGTTGTTTTCCTCTTGATTACTTGCTTCCTGTTAACTGCACAGAATTGAATTCCAGGAGGAAGTACTTCTTTGTAGAAACTAGTTGGCTACAACTGATTCTGTAGGATGTTTCAGAATTCCAGGAAGAGTTTTTTAGAAAGGGGAAGTTGTTGTGTGAGCCTGTGTTTGGAGTGAAACTGGCAGATTTGGTTCACACCCTTGGAATCGGGTGGACCCATGCCTCAGGCACCTCTCCGCCCTGTGTTGCCGGTCTATCTCTCCGACTGGCTTGTAGTTGAGATGGGATATCTGGGGAAGAGTGTTCTAGGCAGAGAGAATAAAAGGAAGGACTGGAGCATAAAGGGAGGACAAAGGTGAGGGCAGCTGCTCTTAGCACGTGGTGGGTCCTGGTCATCTTTGCATTTCGGTATTTTCAGAACTAACCTCACTCGCGTTGATGAGTGTATGCTCTTCTTGTCTGTTGCTCATAAACAGTGCTGCAGGCTCTCTGTACACCTATCTTTGCAAACACGTGCTAGTATTTGTGTAGGACAGAGTTCCAAAGTGGGTTGTGGCAGTAAAAGCTATGTGTGTTTAAATTTACAATAGATCCTGCCCAAAGCGCCCTTCCAAAACGTCTCTTTAAAACCATGAGTCTTTCTGTCCAGGCACCCTGTCTCCATTTAGTCAGGTCCTCTTTTATATCTTTCAGTACATTTTTAGTTTTCTTTGTGTAGGTCTTACTATTTTCTTGTTGTTAAATTTTTTTTTTTTTTTTTTTTGGCCGTGCGGCACAGCATGTGGGGGGATCCCCGACCAGGGATCGAACCCGCGCGTGGAAGCACGGAGTCTTAACCACTGGACCCCCAGGGAAGTCCCAAGGCCTCATTTTTAATGTGTTTATTCTTATGGGTTTTTCAGTCTTGGATTTGCTCTGTGGCACGTTTGCTTTTGGCACGTGGTAGGAAACATCCTGCCATGCACATCTTCTGACACTTTGTTTGACCTTAGGTAGTTTGCCCTTGACGCACAAGGAGAAACTGTGTCTTCAATGGCTTCGCTGGTGGCTTATGACGACTCGGACTCAGAGCCTGAGACTGAGCCTGGGGGCAGTTTTAATCCTGCCGGCCAGATGAAAGATGCTTCAGATGCCATCAGACCTCCTGGGCGGGATTTTGCCTCGGAAGTCCTGGATGCGAAGGACGGGGGCGCACTGCCCACAAAGCATGGTTCTTGTGAAGATGCAGCCAGCTGTCGTCTCCCTCTGGCTCGGCTCTGGAGCAGTGACTCAGGATCTTGCCCCAACCAGAGGCTGCAGTGGCCCAGGACAGAGCCTGAGGTCACCTTCCCCACCAGCCAGCCTGCTCGTCCTTCCCTGTGGACCAGCCATGCTCCAGCTGGCCACGTGCCCCTGGCAGCTGCCCGCTTAAAGCAGGTGAAACTCTCCTGGGGAACTTCTGGCTCCCCTGAGCCATCTTTCTGTGCCCGAACTGGATCTGAAACCCCAGGTAAAAACGGCAGCTCTCTTCAGAGGCAGTGGTGTGAGGACTGTGTTGTACCCTATACCCCGAAAAGACTAAGACAGTTGCAAGCATTAAGCACGGAAACAGGCAAGACTAAAGACATGGAGCCCCAGGGTCCCTGTGCAGGGCGTGCCCCAGCCCCTCTCTGTGTGGCGCCCCAAGTGTCCGAGTTTATTCAGCCGTATTTGGACTGTCAGTATAAGGAAACCAAGATTCCCAGGAAGGTACTCTTCCATCTGAGAGGCCACCGGGGCCCAGTCAACAACATTCAGTGGTGTCCAGTCTCTTCCAAGAGCCACATGCTTCTCTCAACTTCTATGGATAAAACCTTCAAGGTAAGACTTGAGTGAAATTGCTCTTTTCAGCTGCTCTTAGGAATAAACTGCTGGGCTGTTTTGTTCTTCAAAACGGTGAGGTGGGGCCTGGTTACAGGTTTCTTTTTGGGCATTTCTGGAGTTCTCTTTGTTGCCTTTGGGAGAGGGTTTTCAATGGCCCACCTGGACGGCTGGTGCGTCCTGTCCCATCACCGCCCCCCTCCCCCGAGGCGGCCTTGCCCAGGCCACCAGAGGATGCTAGCCCTGCCCCCTGCTGGGGGCGCCAGGGGCGCCCAGACACACTCACGCCCCCGGAGGATGAGGTCGCTGAGTGAGAGGGAGCAGAGGGGGAAGAAAGGCCCAGGCCAGGCCCCAGGACCTTGGGGACATCCACTGCGACCCCCACTGAGTGCCGAACAACAGTTAGCTCTGTACCAGGTGCTGTGCCGGATGCAGGGGGTGTAAAGGTCGCTGAGCTGACCCTGGCTTCCAGGCCGGCACAGTGGACTAGGGGCCACGGACTAGCGGAGAGGCGCTCACAAGCCCGCGTCGGGGCCGTGAGGATGGGGCCCCAGGGGGTTCCATGGGGGCTGAGGGCACCCGGGGGAGGGCAGCAGCTCAGCTGGAAAGGGCTTGGTGAAGGCTTCCAGGAGGGAAGTTTCACTTGGTGAAGGGAGTGGGCTTGGCTCTAAGCATGGGCAGCTATGAGGCCCATGATGGGGTGAGGGGCCCGAGGCTGGGGAAGAGGGCAGGGTCAGAGCAGGGAGGGCTCTGGATGCCCCGCCGGGGACTTCCGGTTTACGCAGAAACTCTTTTTTGGTTGTTATTTATTTATTTTAAAAGCTCCCGAGGTAAGGCAGACTTGTAGTAAGCAGTGCCCATGTGGACAGGTAGGTAGTGTGACAGGTGTGTCACACCTGCCTGGAACCTGCCCTCCAGCCCCCTCGCCTGCCCCCCGCCCCACCCCAGACTGTCCTCTGTCCCCCTCCTCACTTTCCTCGGCCCCTAGCAAAGCCCAGTACATAGTTGGTGCCAAATACACGTGAGCCAAGCAAAAGCTTCCTGGAAAGAAAGTAGCTTTGGAGTTGCAGGGACGGGGCTTCGGGTGCAGCTTTGCTGTGAGTGGCTGGCCAGCTGCCCAAGCCGCCCCCTCTGAGTCTGGAGGCTCATCTGTGAAGGGCCTGGTTGTACCTGGGTCATGGGACTGTGTGATGAAAACGCTTCCAAAGCCCCTGGCGCAGAGGCAGGAGCCCCATAGGTGCTCAATAGATGTCAGCTTCCCCGCCTGTTTTCCTCACGGTTCTGGATCCTGCCTGCCGAGGACACTGTATTTGCACGTTTCATTTTGAGCTTTTTTTCTCAGGAGGCATTTTTGGAAGCTAAGAAAGGAAGCCCAAGTACAGTGAAGTCTTGGAAACGACCTCTGTCGATGAGTGTCATTTTAGGTGGCACGTTTGAGTCCTGGAATGACGTGTCTGTGTTCTTGTCTGCGAGGCTGATGGAGTTCTGTGGGGACAGTGTCGTGTCCCGTCTGCAGCCTGGAGCCCCAGGGTTTACATGCATATTTTTGTTGCTTTTCCTGCGAGTTCGGGGGCCCTGTGGTCCGCTCAGGAGGCTCCTCACGTCCCTGGTGTGTGTTGTCACGTGCTTGGACCCATCCCCCAGTCCTGGGGCTTCTTGGCCCTTCCTCCCGCGAGCCTGCACCTGTCCCTCTGGTCAGGAGCCTGTCTGGAGGGTTCCTGGTGGGCAGTGTCTGGCTGGCCCCTGGAGTTAGAATGATCTGGGCTCAAGGGCTGGCTCCATCCCCAAAGCTTCGTGATCTTGGGCAAGGCACTTGACCTCTCTGAGCCTCTTTCCTCGATGAGACAAGCTTGTGAGACCTACGGCCGGGGCTTCTCAGGTGGGACACACGCCCAGGTGCTGTGTGTAAAGCCCCCAGTCTGATGCCGGGCCCGTGGTGTGGTGGAGTTCTGTGGAGAGTGGCATGGTTACAGGTGGGCCACCTGAAGGGCGTGGGCAGCCCCTTCCTAGGACCCCAGGGGGTGGGGCCAGTCTGCCAGACATGGGCAGCCCAGGCTTTTGTGTGTGTGTATATGTGTGTATAGTATGTGGCGTGATGTGTGTGTGTGCACGAACATGCAGGTATTTAAATTTTTTCCTTTTTTCTTCCTATTTTTTTAATTTTTTAATTTTATTTTTTTATACAGCAGGTTCTTATTAGTCATCCATTTTATACACATCCGTGTGTACATGTCAATCCCAATCTCCCAATTCATCACACCACCCCCACCCCGCTGCTTTCCCCCCTTGGTGTCCATACGTTTGTTCTCTGCATCTGTGTCTCCATTTCTGCCCTGCAGGCCGGTTCACCTGTACCATTTTTCTAGGCTCCACATACATGCGTTAATATACGACACTTGTTGAGGAGGAGGCAAGCTTGCCGGGGGCCTCAGAGGACAGGCTGGGTCGCTGTGGGCAGAGCTGGGTGGAGGGATGTGTCTGCCCACCCGCCCTCGGGGCTGTGTCTCCTGGTGGGGAAGGGCAGGCCTGGAGCCCTGTGGGGACCGGTCTGCACCCGGCCTCAGTCAGGTGCTCTGCGGGCCCTGCTCCGGTCACTTTTGCCCAGAAAGTTTAGATTTGCTGAGCAGGGGCATCCCATGATAGTTTTGGAACACAGAGCGTCTGAGTGACGCCTCTGACTCGGGGCGTGGTGTTTGTTCGAACGTGTAGCGGGTGTTCGCGCAGAGATGAGCCTGCGGGCTGTGTGCTGGGGAGGCGGGGAGGCCCCGCGGAGGGGACCTGGGAGCAGCCAACCCGCTGTGACAGCTCATGACCAGAAGAGGGCGCAGTTGGTCCACCTTGGGACGGCTGCTCAGGCAGAGGGACTATCTGTTACAGGAAAGCAAGCCCTGCTTGGGGCAATTCCCTGAGGCCTCCCCTGGCCGTGGGGCTGCCCTGGGCGGGGCCTGGCACCGCTGCGTCGCCCATCTGTCCCGAGGACGGTGGTGTGTGCTGCAGGCAATGACGCGGGCACTGGCTCCTTGCTTGGCCTGGCACCCTCCAGGGAGCCCTGCCCCCGGCGCTGTCCGTCTCTCATGGTGGGGCTGCAGAGTGGCGTTGGGGGTGGCCCCCGGGGCAGAGTGTGGCTGCCGTCATGGCTGCTGCGGTCCGCATCTCCTGACCATTTTCTTACCGTGGGTGTCTCGAAAATCAGGGCCTCTACAAGCCATAGATGCAAATAGTCTGGCCAGGGTCCTCTCTGCTTTATGATGTTTGACAGTTTTCAGTGACAGAATTATTTGGCAAATCGACCTTAAGCAACTTTTCAGTGTGAAGACCTTGAGGCAGGGCTGGAGGAGCCAGGATGGGAAGATGGATGGAGAGCAGCTGGGGGCGGGGGGCTGGAAGCCCGGGAGGGAAGTCCCGGCTGGGGCCTTGGAAGCGCTGGGCCCTCAGGGTTGTGTGTGTACCGGTGGGCAGCTGGCAGCTTTTCCCTCCCCGGTGTCGGAAGGTGGGCCACGTGGGGGTCCTTGTGGTCGGGTAGGAGCTGGAGGGGTGCTTGGGAGGCACTGCGTGGATGCTTCATCTGAGGTGGGGACAGGATCGTGGGCGCAGGCAGGAGTCCTGGCTTGCTGCAGCCCAGTCCTGGGCGGAGAGCAGATGCTGGGTGAGTAGGGAATGAGCTAGAAGAGGTGGGTGCGACAGGGCACGCCCCCCCCCCCTTCGCCACTCTGCACTCTCTTTGGAGGGTACCTTCCCCTTGTCTTTCAGTTAAAGTCTACCAGAGTGCCTTCTTACCGGCCCCCCCGCCTTGGTCAGGAAGGAGGGGAGAGCTTGGGGGCTGGGGTCCTAGGACTTCAATTTGAATCCTCCCTCTGCTGCTGACTGGCTGTGTGATATCAGGCAAGTTACTTCACTTCTCTGAGCCTCAACCTGTGTTATGTAAAGTAGAGGTAGTTATGCATAGCTTGCTGGGTTTTCATGAAAAATAAATGCTATTAGTTATGAATTACCTGGTGCGGCTCCTGGCACATAGGAGGCACTTACTGCGTGCTCCCTCTCTTGCTCTCCCTGGGAATTTTCACCCTTCCTTAACCATGGGGTGGTATCTCTTTCTACCTGCATTGCCATGGAACCGTGTCTGCTTGTAGATTTTAAACTTCTTGAGCATGGGAACTGTACCAAATCCACTTTTATATTCCCCAGAGCACCTGGCACAAAGTTTTGTACATGTTAAGTGATCAATAAAGATTAAAAAATTATTTTGGATTTTACTTCCAGCCTTTGGGAAAGGATTCTCTTTGACGTGCATAAATGCTCTTTGCCACTAGGGGGCACAGTAGGACAGTATAAGCTGCTCACCCAAGCTTCTAGAACGTGGAAGAATCCTTGATTCAAGGTAACATGTACAGAAATACGATTTCCTTTCTGATCAGGAGAAAAACAGCACAATCCATGTGATTGATCTAAAGAACGTGGCGCGCCAGTTCCTTCATTGCCTTAAAATGCAGCTTTGGAATTCACAAAGTTCAACTGGGCACATTACGGCAGAAAGATACTTATTTTAATATGTTCTAAATGTTCTGTGAGCGGTAAATTATGGTTATATTAGTTTTGAAAAATTTACAGCTGGAGAAATTAAGTAAAACAAAACAATGACTCATAATTCCTCATCGATGCTCCGTTTTCTTTCCTGCCCGTCCCTCCCTGGCCCTGTCGGTACTGTGCGTCTGTTCCCGTAGTTGTAATCCCAGCATGAATACCCTGCTGTACACTCTTTTCATTTCCCCCCTGTCTTCACTTGGCTCAACATGCTTGAATACCCATTCCACGTAAAGGTAGACTTCAGACTTTGAGGCCCTTTTTGAAGGAAAAAGCAGAAACGGAATGGATCCTGCTTTGGCCAAACACGGGCAGCCCTGATGGTCAGCCAGCCCTCTGCCAGGCACCGAGAAGACTCCCAGAGGCATACGGCATGTTTCTTGCTGCCAGGGACCGACTTTGAAAATGCAGAAAACTCGAAGAATGAAGGAGAAAACAGAAATCACTGACAATCCTCACCCGAGCCAGCAGCTCATTAACACAGGGAGCTCCCCTGGTCAGGACAGCGCATCCCTCTGCGTTTACAGAATCGGTCTGGCGCTGCAGAGCGTGTGTGGTTTTGACTGTTTGCTTCCCCACCCGCATCTTTTTTTTTTTTTTTTTTTTTGCGGTACGTGGGCCTCTCACTGTTGTGGCCTCTCCCGTTGCGGAGCACAGGCTCCGGACGCGCAGGCTCAGCGGCCATGGCTCACGGGCCCAGCCACTCCGCGGCATGTGGGATCTTCCCGGACCGGGGCACGAACCCGTGTCCCCTGCATCGGCAGGCGGACTCTCAACCACTGCGCCACCAGGGAAGCCCCCCACCCGCATCTTTTGTACTGTTTGTAAGGGGCATTTTTCTACCTCATTCAAAACTTTCCCCAAACATATTTTTCTCACTCTCTCAGATTCCAAACTTTGATTGGTCATTTCCATGTTGTGTCCTATTGTTTCCTGCTTTTGTTTTTCAAATAGCCAGTACGGCAGTGAACATGGTTATACATAAATGTCTTTTTGCTGTTTTAATGCATTAAGGAGGGCTTTGATTTGAACGCAAGCTTTAGCTGAAACCTTTGTGTGTGGTGAGTAGAACCTGATTAGATTGGCCAACCTCCATCAGTGCCATTGTTATTCGAGACTCCTGGGTTGCCATTTCGTATCTGCTGCTTGGTAGCTTTGTGACTTTGGGAGAATCACCTAGCCTCTCTGATCCACATTTTTTTACTGGTAAAATGGGGATAATGGCTACCTGTTAGGGTTGTTGCTGTGGAAGAGAAATGAGAAGATGCAGCCCAGTGCCTAGCAGTGGGAGGGGCTGAAGAAACAGGTTCCCGACTCCCCTGCATCTGGATCTATTAATTAAAAACAACTGGATGAGAGACAAGTCACCCAGAATCCTCCGACTTCATGTAACTCTTGTTCTTGTGAATCTCTTCATAATCTGTCTATAGCTATATAGTTTTCAAGAGTTTCAATATTACTTCCTGAGATGGCTACTTTTAAAATTTAGAAAGTTTTTGAGATTGTCTGTAGCAAGCCATTTACCCGCTCCGTTTTCATGCACCGTGCGCTTGGAAGTTTATATTGGAGGGCTGGGTCCACGTCTCCAAACTGATCGCGTTCAAGTGTGATGGAGGAGCATGGACCCAGCGACATTCGCCAGTTTGCAGAGTGTTTCTGTGTCTGGGCCTCTGGCAGTGCTGGGGGCAGCGATTTCCCACCCGAAGAGACCCAGGAGAGTGAGTGCCCGGTAGGGTAGGTGTGCCGCCAGGTGGGCCTCGGGTCCCCTTCTTATGTACGTTGTCCTGGAGGCTGCGACCTCTGCCTGTGATACAGATGAGAGGATGGGGAGAGCCAACCATCCTGGAGCGCCCACCACCTGCTAGGCACACCCCTAAAACACCCCATCTCGTCTTCATAACAGGCGTACAAGGCAAGCGCTGTTATTATTCCCATTTTACAGGTGAGGAAGTCGAGGCACAGAGGGTTAAGGGATTTGTCCACGGTGACACAGCTGGTAAACGGTAGAGGCAACTGGCTGTCAGGCTCCAGAGCCTGAGCAACAAAAGCTAGAAGACCCATTCTGCTCCTCTGCCTCTGAGAATAAAGGATGGAAAAGCGTATCCCCTCGCCTCGGGGGTGCCCAAGCACTGCCCAGCTTCAAAGCCTTGTGGTTCTTGTCAGGGGCATCAGGAGATGAGGTGATTTCCGTGGTGGTTTGGATTTGCATTTTTATGTATTACAGGATCCCGTTGATTTGTCATTGTTAGCGTATCAGATGATGTTAGGGTATCTTAAATGTGCTTTGTAGCAAGTAGTATATCTCAGATTCAAAGACAAGGAATTTATGGATTCAAGTGCCAGAGTGAGGGTTTATTTCAGTTTTGAAAGAATTATTCTTGACGGATTTTACAAAATGAGATTGAGAAAGGACGTGGTGTGTACAGTGAGGAGTCGTGGAACATTATGCAGATGACCGGCAATGTATTCCAAGCACGAGGCAGACCTATTGGAAATGAGAGCCGCACAGCTGGGGAGGAGGGCTGGGTTGTGGTGGTGGGCGTTTGGTATTTGGGGAGTGAATGATTAACAGTGCATCGAGGGTAATTAGGTGAAGGCGAGGAGAGAATGGGTGGTGTGTGCGCGCGCGCGTGTGTGTGCACGCAGAGATCATCTGGTTCCATCTGCATTTGACAGAAGCCCAGAGAGGGGAAGACACTTGCCTGAGGGCACGCAGGGAGGTCAGGTGTAGGAAGTGTTCGGCTGCTCCCCTCTCTGTACCCTATGTTTGCTCCTCTCTGTTCCCATCCTTTAAGGGTTTTCCTTCCAGGGAAAGTTCACGACCATCTGAATTGTAACAGACCGGGGAGTGAGGGCTTTAGGCTGGTCGACAGCAGGGCTGCCGAGCCTCCGGGAGGAGCTGTGAGATCCTGGGTTGGAACCTTCTCCTCGTGGGAAGTGAAGTTTTGACACTCCTCTCCCCCATATGAAAGCTGCGACGTTTCTGAGGCCAACAAATGAGATATTTCCCACTTCTCCCTCGCCTGCCAGAAGGGCCTTGTAAGCTTGTGACTTGCAGGAAAAACCCTGGGTTGAAAGAGGGATAAGAGAGGAAAGTGTGGCAGAACCCAAGCTGTGTTTTCTTTATGTCTTTTGAAAACTTCATTCGGTTTAACTTAAACAGTTCAGTGTCCCCAGTGCCAGAGGCTGATGGGGAGAAAACAGTGCCGTGTGAAGGTGCAGACTCTGTTCTCCGGGAACCGGCCTCATCCAGTCTCATCCTGTGTCATTAAGGGAAGAATAGAGCAATTTGGGAAAATGCTTTTAATGTAATTGAAAAATGCTGATTGCAAAATTGGCACACTTAGGAGTTGAGACAATCTAGTAAATTATTTCTTGCTGCTTTTAAAACTTGGACACCGAAGACTCTTAAAGGCCCCTATCTAGTGCCCAGTGATGGCTTTGTCCTCCTTTTTTTTAAGAAAAAAGGCAGAAAATTAAAGATATAACCATAGACCCTCCACTCAAACATATGGACTATGAACATCGGGCAGGGAGTGTTTCCCTCCAGTCTTTTTCCCCATGTGCATCAGCTGATTTTAATCATAGCCTAGGTACTTTATTTGTGTAACCAGCATTAAAAACTGTCATGGTGGTCATTTCCTCTCCCAACTGCTAGGATTTTTATCCCTTAAAAGAAGGAGTGGATGAGTCTCTCCAACTTCTCAGCCTTTTCTCCCGGCTTCCGCAGTTTGTAGTTTCGTGTCTCTCCCAGATGAACACGGCTCTAGCAAAGACCCCACGAACTGGGGGAGTAGAGCGGGTTGCAGGGGCCAGAGCCCTTGAGTGAGGCCGCGGTGTCAGCCCAGCATCCCTGGAAGCCTGCCTTCACATAGCTTCCCTTTGGCAAGCTTCCTGAAGTTTCTTTACTCGACAAGAAAAAAGAGAGCATGCTTCAGCCCCCTCACAAGATACTGTGACCCAGCATGAAACGGAGGAGGGGCAGGAGGGCTTTGGAAACCTAGCACCGGGGAGGGTGTAGCTCTGCTTTGCCAGGGGTCTTGGAGCTGGTCCAGGGCTGTCTTTCCTCACGAGGAGTGAGGTGTGGGGACCTCAGGCCCTCGCAGGGAAGGGGGGCCACAGGGAGATGGGCGACACCCCCCGTCTATTGCCGGTCAAGGGCGTTGACTCTGGGACTCTGATTAGTTAGATGATCTGCGTGTCCCTGGGTTGCGCTTCTAATTTTTCTTATCTAGTTTTCTGTTGCTTTGCCTTTTTCTGTTTTATTTTTCTGGGGAATTTCCTCCTTTATCTTTCAATCCTTTTTTTCCTGGGATTTTGTTATTTCTGATGTCCTATGCTTAAACTTTTCTATTGAAGTATAACATATATTCAGAGAAGTATTCCGTTCTATCATATTTTTACATTCCAAGAGCTGTTTATTTTCTGAATGTTCCTTTTAAAAGATATTCATAGGGTATTATTTTTTATTGCATGTTTACAAGGTCTTTTCTTAGCTCTCTGAGTTCTTTGAAATTTTTCCCATGTTTTCTGAAATGTTTCTGTCTTTTTTCAGCTCCTTTTGTCTTTTTTTTTTTTTTTTTTTTTGCGGTACGCGGGCCTCTCACTGCTGTGGCCTCTCCCGTTGCGGAGCACAGGCTCTGGACGCGCAGGCTCAGCGGCCATGGCTCACGGGCCCAGCCGCTCCGCGGCATGTGGGATCTTCCCAGACCGGGGCACGAACCCGTGTCCCCTGCATCGGCAGGCGGACCCCCAACCACTGCACCACCAGGGAAGCCCTGTCTTTTTGTTTTGGTGTCTGTGTTTCACATTAGAGATTTTCTGCTGCTCATTCTGATTCAGGAGGGAGACCCAAAAAAGCTGATGTGACCATAGGCTCTGTGTGTGCGTGTGTGCGTGTGTGTGTGTGTGTGTGGCTTGTCCACAGTGACGTTGTTACAGAGTGATGAGGTAAGCTGGACCCCCACATGTGAACATCTCTGATGATTTTCTCTCAGCCTAGTCAGCTTCCCAGAGAGGAACCTTCCACTCCCTGGGGTGCGCTCAGCCCTGCTACCTGCATTCTGGCATCTGAGTGGGAAAGAGGACTGGGGTCTTTGTTTAGCGTGCAAACTGCCCTCTCCGTGCCGTCCTCCAGCTGGATTTTTCACTCACGTGTGGTGCACATCTTTCCCTCTCAGTGCCCAGATCTACTTTCTTCTTTCTTTTTTCTTTCTTTTAATTGGCGTATAGTTGCTTTACAATATTGTATTAGTTTCTGCTGTACAATGAAGTGAATCAGCTATATGTATACATATATCCCCTCCCTCTTGGACCTCCCTCCCCCCGCCCCCAATCCCACCCATCTAGGTCCCCCCAGAGCACCGAGCTGAGCTCCCTGCGCTATACGGCAGGTTCCCACTAGCTATCTGTTTTACGCATGGTAGCGTATATATGTCATTCCCAATCTCCCAATTCTGTTTATGGCACACAGCATCATTTACGAATGTGATCATGTCTCCTCATCCGCGACAGCGCTAGAATTATTACATTTTTAAACGCTTGCTAATCTAGTGGTATCTTGTTTGAGAACCAAATGAGTTCATTTATGTGCAGCTCTTTTAGAACTGAGCCTGGCACCTCGTTAAGGCTGAAGGAGTGTTTGTGGTGGTGGTTCTTGCCCATTAATCTCCTGTAGTCTTGGTGTTTCTCTTACCAGAGCAATTTACATACTAATGCTATTGACCTGTCAAAATAATCGCCCCTCCCCACCCCCTGCCATGTGGTGTTTGACTTTGGTATTTCATCGTTTTATTTTATTTTTTGCAGAGAAAACCTAACATTTTTTGTGGTCAAGTCTGTGGACCTTCCCCTTTGTAACTGTCCTCTGGCTTTAGAGCATGTCCTCTCCCATCCGGGTGCTGATAAATAGTCACCTATATTTGACCTTCATCTAGAAGTGATTGGCTGGGGCCCGCTTCAATTCTCGTCATCTCTCCCCGGCTCTCCGTGGGTCTGGACAGGCCGTGCGTGCTGTGATGGATGTGGTCCGGGTACCAGCGATCGATGGGTATACCAGGAGCAGCCGCGCTTGGTGACGCTCCCCACACGGATGCTGGCTACCAATGATTTAAAATGACCTTCTTCCCATCGGCTGCTTCCGTAGGGCACGGATATACCGCGGCTACCCAAGCCATTCCTCCAAAAAGAAATGTTGTTTTTGACCATAAAAGAAATATACATACACTATGGAAAAAACAGGAAGGCATAAAGAAAGAAATTGCCCAGCGCCTTTCCACCCAGAGGCAATGACTGCAGACTTTTTAGTATATTTCCATCCACTCTTCAAAAAAAATTCCACGTTGTTGAGTTCCAGCTATACATATAATTTTAAAGCGCCCCCTCCCCATTACAGCAGCAGTTTTCAATGCTGTAGTTTATTGCAGTGGTTTTCAGTGTGTCTGCAAACCCCTAGGGGTCCTCGAGACCCTCTCATGGGGGTCTGTGGGGTGAAAATTATTTTCATAATAACACCTAGAAGTTCCTTGCCTTTTCACTCTCATTCTCTCATGAGTGTACGTGGAGCTTTCCAGAGGCTATGGGATGTGTGCTGTTGCCGTTGATTAAATGCAGAAGCAGCGATGAGAACGCAGCTGTCTTGTATTAAGCCGGCCATTAAAGAGATGGCAAAAATGTAAACAGTGCTTTCTCACTCGTTTATTTTTGCCTTGGAAAACAGTTATTTTTCATAAGAGATACGTTATTTATGTTAACGTGTAATGAGTTTATTATTGTTACTTTTACATAAATTAGTAAATATTTTAAAATGTCCTCGGTTTTAATTTTTAATATGCTAAATGTGGAGGGATTAAAACTCACATAAACAGCAGCTCTTTGGAGTCCTCCCTCGCTTTAGAGAGTGTCAACGGGACCAGAGGGTTTGAGAACTGCGGTTTTATCCTCATCTGTAATTCCATCTGGGGGCATGTTTGTAGTGTTCACAGCGGTGTCACATCCCCGCTCCGGCGCGTGTGTGCAGGTCAGCCCCAGCTCTGCCACTGCCGCCTCTTGTTTGGTTGGATTTCCAAACTGTGTGACCGAAACACGACCCTGCAGGGTGCAAGCCTCGCTCGGTCCCCCTGCCTCTCCTCCCTGCCCTCCATTTTGCCCTTTACAAAGATGATTTAACAGCATTACAAAATGATGGGGGAAGATCGCCCAATTCCAACGTACACTAAAATTATGATTATCCTTTTAACACCCTCCCATCAATTTCTGGTCCATATGGGCTTGTGTTTCTCACAGGGTGCACGCACAATTTTGCAGCCTGCTTTTCCCACTTAACATTCTCTCCCAGCCTCTCCTGCCACAGCGCTAGCGGCTGCCTCTGAGTCGTTGGAGGGCCGTCAATTTCCACTGGTTCCATGATACTCTATCGAGTTGATTAACTGTAATTTACTTAGCTGTCCTTGGACACTTAGGTGGTTGCTAATTTTTGCTATTATAGATAATGCTGAAGTGGTTATCTTCATGCATGAAACCTTTTCTGTTGGATTATTTCTTTCAGATTGATTCCCAGAAGTGGGACTGCTGGGTCAAAGGGTTGTACATTTTCATGGGTCCAGATACATCTCCTGTCAGATTGCTTTCCAAAAGGATTATACCAATTTGCACTGCCACCACAAAGCCTGCGTAATAACCAACTATTTTGCTTAACTATCATGCCTAGAATTTTCCCTTGGAGCCCCGAGGGGGCAAAGGCTCTTATCTAAGTGAATGTGACCTATAATTATTTAGACTAACACCCAAATTGCTTTCAGAACATTTTTAACCTGCTGAGTTTAGGATTCTAATTCACATACATGCCAGCATTAAAAGTTTCACAAGTAGCAATTTCTCTCTCCCCGCTCACAGTGTGTTTACACAAGCCCTGGCAACTGGAGGAAAACTCAAGGGCTTTTATAAACAGAAGTGGTTTCTTTCTAAACTAGCTGAAGTGTTATTTTGAAAGGTACAAAAACACAAATTAAAACTCATTTTCATTGTAACCTTTGGTTAGAGAAGTTGTTTGTTCTCATCCTGGTTTCTTTTCATGTTCTTTTGCTCTCACCCAAGTGTGTTCTGAAATGTCCTGGCTCCTCAGGGTCTCGTTGTGATGCTCTTAGCCAGGTGGTGGGGGGGACGAGTGGGGAGCACGTGGTGCTGGCAGGGCCTTGGTGGGGAAGAGGAACGAGACGCACTCTGATTTGCTCCTAGGGCAGGAGCAGGACTAAAGGTGGAAATTGCAGGGGACAGAGTCAGCACAGGGGAGGGAGAACCTTCCAGCACTCAAGAACTGGTCACCATGGCGAGTGGATTCCTCTCAAAAGGGCTGAGGATGGAAGGGTTCAGGGCAGGCTGGAGCCCACGTGGCCAGTGGGCAGGGAGGTGGGTGCGGGTGTGCGTCAAGGCTCCAAGGCCCCTTCTGGAACGGTGGCTCTGCTGCCCACGGCCAGCCCCAAGCTTGGTCTTGACACGCGGCAGCCCTGGCCTGCACGTGCTCAGAATAAGGTCGCGAGTCCTCCCCTGATTTGTCTGGGCTTCCGTGTTCTCATCTGTGAAATAATTACCTCGCAGGGCTGTAAGGATCAGATGAGGTTAGATGTGTGAAACCACTTTGTAAACTCTAAACCCTTACAAATGGAAGGTGTTATCAAGAAACTTCAAGCCAGGGTTTCTTCTGTAATTGCCTCCTAAGCCTCGTTCCTAAGCACACGGGGCTGGCGGTCCAGTTTGCCTCCAGTTGCCTCGATTTGTTGAACGAATAACCTGGCGGGCGCCCACTGACGCCAGCAGCCTCTCCAGGCACCTGGGCTGCGCCTGCCTATTTTCCGGCTCAGCAGCATGACGTCGGCCGCTGGTCATTGGGGTGTAGACTTGGGACGTGCAAGCCAGGCCTTCTGGACTCTCTGTTGTACGGCCAGTGAGTTGCTTGGACCTTGTTTTAGGCTCTGTCTGTGGTGTGAGCGGCGAGGGCCCCAGAGGGGCACCAGGTGCCAGGGTGCATGAGTTGCCCCTCCGAGTCTGTATCAGGAGACCTGCTTCCCCTAGCACTTTCTTTGATTGAGCATCCGTTGGTCCAGCCATTGATTAAATGCTGGCTCTGGACAGGCTCAGAGGGGATCAGACACCCTTGCTGGCACGAAAGCTAATGGGGGACAGGCATCAAAACAGACTGACAGTGTGACAGGCCCTCCAGGGGCCCCCTGTGCTGGGGACGGGAAGACAAGGGCAGTGGGGTGGCTCTCTTGGGGACAGGGGCTGAGGACCAGCCAGACTTCAGGGAAGGGGAAGGTTGAGCCGGGTCTTAGAGGACGAGGCGGTGGGCAGCTGGCTGGGTGACAGGGATGGCCCTGCGCCGTGCTGACTGCCACGCTGTAGGGGGGCCAGGGAGGGTGGGCCTAGGCAGTGCTGGGGCCCACCGAGGGGAGCCAGGTGGGGGTTCTTGTGGGCTCTAGGCCTGGACAGTCGGTGGCATGAGGCCAGCACCTGTTTCCTGTGTCGGGTCAGCCTCCATACTGGGCTTTTGCATCTCATTTACCCCCAGCTGCGGCACAGGGCAGTCAGCAGAGCTGGAGTCTCACTGTGGTGGGTGAGGGTGTGTGCTCAACCCTGGCCCCCGCACTTTCTAACTGTGTAGCTTTGAGTAAGTTACATAACTCTTGGGACCTCAGCTTCTCCATCAGTAAAGCAGGGGTAGTCACAGCATCCATCTCAGTCATCTGACAATTAAGCAAGAAAACTCGTGGAAAACTCTTTGCCGAGCATACAGCAGGCGCTCCCTAATGTAAGCTGGCACCGCCATTAGCAGCATCCTTATGTCCATTTTACAGATGAGGAAACTGAGGAGCAGAGAGGGGCAAGCACAGAGCTGGTATGTGATCTCCCCTCTCTCTGCTCTTGCCTTCTGGGGTTGTTCCCTGTGCCCTTCCTGCTTGGGAACTCCAGAAGGCAGTCACATGTGTGTTGGCAGGGCCCTTAATCTTCGTGAGTCTTAACTAGTTCATCTGTGAAATGAGAAGAATTCTAATAACAATTCCATGACGGCAGGGAGTTTATTTTCTTCCTTTGTTGTATCTCCCCTTCTGGGAGGTGAGCTGAGCACATAGTAGGTGCTGAAGAAACATTTGGGAATGAATGAATAACACCTACTCGGTCTGCCGCACTTTTGTGGGCCTCCTTGGACCTCAGGGGCATGGAGGCTCTTGGGGCTGGTCTTGTCCACACACCTTGACGCCGTCCCCCACCTCCAATCCATGCAGGAAGCATCCCTGCAGAGGTGGCTGGGCTTTGGAAAGGGCTTCGAAGATCATAGCTGGACACTAAATCAAAGCAATGATTGTTCCCCATCTGTTGAGATGTTTGCCTGTACACTCTCAGGTAATGGGCTTGGGCCGACGCTTGCAGCTTGTATGTCTGTTTATTTATTATTTATTTATAAATCATAAATCGAGAAAAGGTTTGAGGAGGCTTACTATAAAAGACACGAATACAGTAAAGCTGTTAAAACAAAACACAGCATGAAAAGCCACCCTGAACGGAGAAGGAGGCCCCTAAATCAGGGCTGAGCACCGCCGTAGGGCTGGCGTGGCTCTGCGTGTCCTCGCGGCCCCAGGGCAGGGGTGCAGGGATGCGCAGTCTTGCTGCCTGAGCGTAGCCACAGCAAGTGGTCCCGAGCGGGGACGTGGGCTGGCAGGACGGTGGGGCTTGGGGACAGGCATTTTATTCCAGGGCCTTGGCTGCCCTGCGATGAGATCTGAGGGTCAGAGCGGAGGCTTGGGGCAGTTGTGTAGAGACAGCCTGAGGAGTTCGTGTGCTCTCCCCGGGGCCCTGGGCCGAGTGGCCTGGGATGCCCCTCACTTTTCTGCACCTCAGTTTCTCTCCTGTCAAATGGTGCTGAGAATACGTACCCGGCTCGGCGGACCATTGTGAGGATTAAACGTGGCCCGAGACCTGGCACTTGGCAAGCGCAGTTGTTGCGAATCTGACCTGTGTGGGCTGATTCCCCTGATGAATGTGGTCCTGGGCAGGTCCTCACCCGGGCCCCCGGGTTCAGAGGGGGCCCCGCTGGAGGCGGTGGCAGGACGGGGTGCCCCCGCATGTCCTCGGCTCGTCCGTACTGACGCCGTGCACACTGAGCCTGGCCTGTTCGTTATTGCTTATAAACACTTAAGGAGTTCGAAGCAAAGAGAACATACTTTTTAATTATTTCCCTGCTTGTCTCCAGCAATGCTGTTGTCAAGGAAACCAAAACCTTTGAAAAGCTTTTCAGCTCTCTGGTCAGAAGAGGATACTTGTGCGGGACTCGTGTTATCTGTGGAAACGGACCCGTCATTCTGTAACAAAAATCTGTTTCTCTTAAAAGGGCTTGCTTCCTTCACTTCTGACAAATAGGACCCTTTTTTTTTTTTTTTTTAAATAGGACCTTTTTGACCCTTTAACGGACGATGGAAGGTTGTATACTGGTATTTTCTCTTTTAAAAGAGTTGCCCATATTCTTGACTCTGAGGCTTTCATTCATTGAGTATCTGTCCCAAGACTTGGGTGCTGGGGATGGGAGTGGGATGCAGAGATGAATACAGCGTCTCACCCTTCCTTGAAAGACTCCTGGCCTCTTTGGGAGAAAGAAACAGGTGGACGTATACTTCTAGTGCATCATAGCTGCTCTGGTGGGTGGAGGATAAGATGCCCTGGGGCACAAAGGATAGCCCTGGGGGCGCAGTTTCAGCCAGAGTCACAGGGGGTCTTAGAGGATGGGTAGAAGTTGTTCAGCAGGAAAGAGACGGAAGAGCATTCGGGCAGAGGGAGTGGACTGTGTGAAGGCTGCGACGCGTGCAGGAGCCTGCAGATTAGGCAGGGCTGGTCGTTGGACCCATGGACCGAGGGGAGCGAGGTTCTCTGGAGAAGTCTCAGGAGGCAGGGAATCCAGAGCGTGCAGTGTGAGGAGGTTGTAAAGGCAGGTTCTTCAAAGCTGTTCTAGTTCTGTCAGACAGAAACCTCGCTCCTTGATGCGCGGGGACACGCCACTCCTTATATCCCAGGTGCAAAGCGCAGGGACACTGCTAACATGTTCCGAGTTCAGTAATTCACTTTTGCTGCAGGAGTACAGCTTTCGCTATAATGTTTCAGTCAGCCTTCCAGTAAAGCTTTAGGATAGTTAAACCCTATCAAGGGCGTTGGTTTTATATGAAAAAACTAAATCAGTGTGAGAAAAACAGGAGTCTCGTTTTTAAACAGACCTCGTTGTTTTTCTTTGAAAACTGTAAAAAATAATTTTAGATTTATAGAAGAGTTGTAATCCAGAGAGTTCCTGTATACCCGTCCCCAGCTTACCGTGGGGCGTTTGTCAAAACCAAGATGATAACATCCGTATAATTCCGTTAACTAAACTATAGACTTTCCTGGGGTTTCACCAGTTTTTCCCCTCATGTCCTTTTCTCTTTCAGGATCCAAGCCAGGATCCCATGTTGCGTTTAGAGCGCTTGTTATTTTTATTTGTTAATTATCCGCTCTTGGGGGGGGGGGAGCTGGGGGGACAGGAAGTGACTGAATCTTGTCCTGGCCACTTATTCTGAGCTCCTTGCACTGAGGCCCCCCACCCCCTGTCCCCCAGTCCCTGGCTGCTATCCCCTGTCAGAGCCCCACAGCCAAGCTCAGGCTGGACACTTTTTGGTTTTCAGGACCTGTTTCCTTGTGGAATCTCGAGCAGGACCCGCAGGTTGGCCCGTTAATGAGGCTCAGCGAGCACACTCACTCATCAGGCACCAGTGGGTCCCTGTCCTAATGGCTGTAGGTCAGTGATAGCAGGTCTCCGGGGCCTTTTCTTTTTTCTTTCTTTTTTCCTTCTGGATTTAAGCCAGCCAGACCTTTGGGCTGATGTTGACATTAGTGAGGGTTTGGAGTTAGACCTCTCACTGCACGGACGTTTTTACACAGCTTTCCTGGGGTTTATCAGATAATTGAGCGTGTCTCGGGGCACTGACTGAGAGTTGAAATGTGTTACATTTAATGACTGAAACTAGAACATTCTTTGCGGACAGATAGAAGCACATCTGTAGGTGATTTGGCCTGACTGAAGTCTCAGCTTCTGATGTTTCCTCCCCTCCCTTCCCTTCCTTCTCTCACACCCCTCCCCACATTCCCCCATCCTTTCTTTCGCTGTCTTTTTCTGTACTTCCCCCCCGCCCCCCCCCCCGCCTTCCCCCACGTCCTGTCCCCGTTTGCCCTCTTTTTAGCTTTTCCTCCTTTCCACTCCCCCCTTGCCTCTTTTCCCTCTCCCCCTCCAGTTTCCTCCTTCCATTCCTTTCTGTGACAGGCCAGTGAAGCTGTTACCACAGAAACAGAAGCCCAGCAGAAGCTCTGCTCTGCTTTCCGGATGCTTCTAACGATGATGACGCAGATAATGTTGAGCTCTAGAATCAGCTGAGCCCCGGCCTGTGGCCTTCAGAGTCCCTTCATTTATCAAAGGCCAAACTGTACCACGGCTCGTAAGTCTATTCAGTAGACGGTCCCTTTTGATTTGGCAGCTTCAAAATTTTGAGTCATCCACTTCCCCGTGGCCCCAGAAGACTGGTTGCAACCCGTGTGAAAAATACTCGGTGGAGTTTACTTATATTAACGGAGGGAAAACGCCAGGGGAAAGGCAGTGGGGCTGCCCGGTTCAGAGAGTCATTTACATTCCACCTGGGAGGTGGGTGCTGCACGGTGGTCGCGTTCTTGGGGTGGGTGCCTGATTGCTTTTAAAGGAGGTTGGGGGAAAGAGAAATATAGTTGGGGCCTTAAAAAATCTTCAGATACTTAGTTTCACTCAACAAATGTTCAGTGAGGACTTGCCAGTTCCAAGACAGGCGCTGCTCCTCTGGAGAAGCCCGTACTTGAGTAACAGAGCTGGGGTACGTGTGTGCGCGCACGTGTACGCAAGAGTGCACGCGCGAGCACACACACGCACACACACACACTTTACTGCAGAGTCACATTCCTTGATATTTGTCATAGTAATCCAGTGAGTCCAGCTGTTGTCAGTTCTGCGGAACAGCCCGCATGCCTGCACATTAAGTAGGCTTTGTGGTCCCCTCAGAGGACTATTGGCTTCTGCGTCTTCGTGGAGCTGGTTTATAGTGGTGGCAGCGTTGCTCCTCTCTGTTTGTTCAGGGTCTGACTTAGGCCCAGCTTGTTGGCATTAGCTCAGATTTGGAGTTTTGCCATTCAGCCAATAACCCAGCTAAGAACCCAGCAGGGAAGAGTTAGTTCATGGATTATATTTAAGTTAGTACTTATTCCCAAAGGTAACTTTACTTAATGAAAACCTTAAGCCTTTATTACTGTGCTTATGGGTATCTTAGCTCCAGGGTGTAAAAATAAGACTTGTAAAATCCAAGCATTATTTGTGGAAATGCAAAAACATTTTCATTAATAGAGGGTGTGATAAAAAGCAAAAGGTGCTTCTCGTTGATGCCTAAGTGGTCTTTCCGCACTCGGGTCTTTTTATTTTCATAGTCATTTCGAGCTTATTTAAATATCGTCCTTTCAGCGGTGAGTTTTAAAGGAAGGAAGCTTTGGTGTGTGAATAACTTTATCACAACCCACGGTATTTCCAGCCAGTTGCTGTGACTTAAGTTGATAATGGACCCCACACAGCAGTCACTAATGGCTGATAATCTGGAGTGTTTTTGTTATTGTGGTTTTTATTTTAGAAGAAAGGATTGAAATTAGCATAGTAAATCTCTGTGGGATCTTTGCAAATAAAAGAATATTCACGTTAAAAACAACTTTCAGGAAAGATGTATGGTAATGAATAAAACATCAGTGAGTGAAAATAAGCGTGTTTAATTATTCAAGTAGAAGTAGTAATTTAAACTAATTATTGCTTGCGGATTTCATAATTCAGTTTTTGTCTTGCAATAATATTTCCTCTGGGCCTCTGGGGCGCATCGGCGGCTGCTCCCATTCCCGGGGAGGGGCCCCCCTCCCTCCCCACCACAGCCCCTTCTCCTCTGCACGGCCTCCTGGGTGGCCTCGGGCCCGCGTGGATCCCCCCTTGCACTGCTTGATTAAGCATTTCCTTGCTTATGGCTTTCTCTGGCTGCTTCAGGGAGTCCCAGACCAGTCCTGCCCACGGGTCCTAGGTGTTATGGGGGCAAGACACCTCTCCCCGCCGCAGTGTCTTAGACTTCTCTCCCCTACCCTGGCAGAAGTGACCCCAGGGCCCACGTCCCTGCATCCCCAGTTCTTCACGAGGCAGGTCCTTGCCTTCCTGGGCTGCCGCGAGTTCCCTCTCTGCTGGATGGCCATCCTCACCCCCTGCTGGAATTGATCATTTCTTTCTCCTCGTAGCTTTGGACCAGTAGGCTCTTAGGACCAGTGGTCCGTTAAAAAATTTTTTTGTTTGTTTACAGTTTTTTATTTCTTTGGCTTTTCACTTTGTTTCTGATTCTAAAAGAAAAACATGTTCATGTGGAGGAATTGAAAAGTCCCGGAGAGGACAAGAAACTGCGGGTGATGAATTGCCCGTAACTCGCGCCTGGGCCTCTCTCCTCCTTCCGCAGCTGCCCTCTGCCCTCGTAGTTCAGCTCATCCTCTGCGTGCTGGTGCTTGCCATCTTCCCCCTGGATTTTGGGGGGTCATCTTATTTATTTATTTTTGGCCGCACCGTGCGGCTTGTGGGATCTTAGTTCCCCAACCAGGGATCAAATTCGGGTCCACGGCAGTGAACGTGGACCGGGACCGCCAGGGAATTCCCTCGGGGTGTCATTTTAGCACGACTCCTGGGAGGGGCTCTAGCTCACTCTCCTTGGTGCACCTTTCTGGGGTCTGACTGGCATTAGTAGGTGCTGGGGAAGGAGTAGTAAGTGCTGGAAAGGACTCGTGCTCCATCGTGTGGGGCTTTTAAAACCCAGTGATTACTGCTGCCGCCATGAATGCCTGCGATGGTGCGGGAGCTCTGGAACCTCCCTTTATTACACATATGCCACCCTGAACAAGTCTTGACGATTCAGGTGAATTATCATTCTACCCCTCAGAAAGTAAAGGGAAAGCTTTCTCTTTGTAACTTCTTCTTCCCGAGTGCCCTCTGTCAAAAGGTAGTGACATCTGCTCTCCTGACATGCGACAGCCATTATTAGCTTGGTATAATCACACACCATTCCATCTCATGCCCAAAAGCTTTCCATCCATCATGTCAGGAAGGACAGGCTTTATTTAAGACACCCCCCCTGCCTCTGTTATTACTTTTTCCTAAAAAAACAACCTTCTGATTTTACAGGCATGATCTGGGTGAGCAAGTGACTCATTTCTTTGTGCAGCTATTACTGTGGACGGGAACAAGACAGGAGAGCCACGGGGGTGGGGAGAGCCGTGGGCTGGCTGTCGGGGCCGGAGTCCACGTGCGGATCTGCGTCTACCAGCTGAGACCCTGAGAAGTCAGGCCAGCTCTGGCTTTGGTCTCTTATTGGGAAAACAGGAAGGTTCCACGGATCTCCAGGGCCCTTTTAAGTGGTTTTGTGATCTGCAAGCTAACTTTAGCTAAATGAGGTAATGAGAGGATTACAGGTGTCACCCCAGCTCTTGCTGCAGAGTCACTGAAATGAGCTTTCCGGATGCTGAATCGGAAGTCGTTAAGCGAGCAGGGAAGTTACTAACACCTTGTGACCACCGTGAAAGAAAATGCCACGGGGATGAAACCGAGGCAGCAGCACCGTGCGGGTCCTTCCCTCTCGGAGGAACTGACGGCTGAGTTTCACTGCCTTTGTGACCTGTCTGGCCGAGCTCAGGGCCTCCATAACACAAGAGCCCAATAAATGGTTGTTGGGGTGAATGAAATTTTTCCTGTAGATCAAATCTCATCTCCCCTATTTGACTGTAAGCTTCCTCAGGAGGAAGAAACCATTTTTACTTATGTCATTAAAAAACTTATTTTTAAGAGTAGAAATACATGAATTTGGTACAAAATTCAAAAGAAATGGGTGAACTGTTTTTAATTTTTTTAGTTTAAATAACTTGGGAAAAAAATAGGCAATTAAAAGAAATCAAAGGAGACAAAGGCTGTACAGAGAAAAATGGGTCTCCTCCTCTCTGCCCTCGTGCCCCCCGGTCCCCTGTCCTGAGTCTGGAAGAGCCACTCATCACTCATCTCTGAACCTTGGGGAGCAGTCCGCCCAACCGCAAACTGACTTGGGCTCAGTCGAATTAGAAGGACCTAGCTGCCTTTCCAACCAAAGCACTTATGGCCACATATTGAGAGAGTGAACTGGAGGCAAAAGCCTTCGGAATTATTGGGATCAGTGGGACTCCTGGAAGAAGCTAGCGGACTTGTCCTTTAGCGGCCGGTCTACCTGGGGCCTAGGGAAGGCCCTTGGCCTCTCTCTCCTGTGTCTCGTGAAGTGAGGCTAGTGCCACTCCGCCTGCAGGGCTGCTTTGCACAGTCAGCAAGATGGCAGCCCTGAGTGACGCCCGGAGCTTCGCGCAGCCATGGTAACTCCCGGTTCCTTCCCGGTGCTTAAAATTCAAGATGGAGAATGAATATGCATCGTTTTGAATGATAATGTAAAATCATTGTGGAGGTGTGATTCCATTAATAGATTGCTGATTAACGCAACTTTTTAGGAGCCCATTTGTTGCCCAGGGTGAAGCTGGCTGGAATGAAGTGGAATTAGAATGGCCAGCCTACTCTTCTAATTGAAACGTACATAAAGTGCTTGGCCCTCAGACTTCCATCGAGATGATTGCGGCGATCAATATTCCAGTTTGTTTGGCTGGCAGCTTGCAGGGAATAGAATGGATGACGGACCTAGGGAAGCACTGCCAAACGGAGCATTAAGTTAATTCTCGTTGGCCTGGTTTCTGCCTTGCCTGATGAAGTGTCTCGAGGAGAAGGGGCCCATGCTGGTGCAGACTTTACCATGGGCCGCCTCTCGTATCACCAGAACTCAAGGTGAGATGGAATTTTGGTGGGATGATAAGTCCCACTGGCTGAGATCCCACCATGTTCCCAGCTCAGTGCTGGCGTCACACACATGATCAGTCCTCCCCGAACCTCTGAGATGTTGATGGTCTGCCCATCCTACAGTCAAGGAGCCCAGGGCTCAGGCCCATCCTACAGTCAAGGAGCCCAGGGCTCAGGCCCATCCTACAGTCAAGGAGCCCAGGGCTCAGGCCCATCCTACAGTCAAGGAGCCCAGGGCTCAGGCCCATCCTACAGTCAA
The DNA here is from genome assembly GCF_951394435.1 of Stenella coeruleoalba. Lineage (NCBI taxonomy): Eukaryota > Metazoa > Chordata > Mammalia > Artiodactyla > Delphinidae > Stenella > Stenella coeruleoalba. Next base: position 4,343,311 of record NC_137147.1, on the reverse strand, counting down.
GGAGCCCAGGGCTCAGAGGGCCCAGGGGCTTGCCGCTAGCAGGTGGCGGAGTTGGGACTGGAGTCCGCGACTGTTTACTTCCAAAGCCAGCGTTCTTCCCACCCTCGCGTGCAGAGTAAGTCACATATTTGGATTCTCCCAAGGCTTTGAGGCTCCAACTCAATCAAGACGTGTGGGCCCCGAGTTCAAAGCAAAGGACGGAGAAGGGAAGTCTGGAGTCCTCGTGCTCACATGGATAGACGTGTGCCCGCACTGAGACCTGGATGACTGGCTTTGGAGGCCGGCTGGGCTGCTGAGTACTGATGGAGTGGGCTCGCCGCAGGAGCACAGGGCAAGCGTGTGTCCTGGTCGTCATACACCCAGGAGGGGGTGTGGGACGATTCAGTGACATAATTCAGCAGCAGCTGTTGACTGTTCACCGTGCGCGTGGACCTCCGTGCGGATAGCCCCCACTTCTTCAGGAGCCACTTTTAGGTGTTCTGTCTTCATTCTGCGGTTGAAGAAATTGAGACTTAAGCTGGCGGTGTCTGTATTTAGTGTGAGGAGCTGGGAGTTGAGTGGGAAATGCACGTGTGGCAGCAGGTACCAGGTCCCTCCTGGGCGGCTTGCCCAAGGTCAGGCTGCTACCGGTGGTAGAGCAGGAATCCGTGCCACCCAGCTTCATTAATCCCCACCCCGCCCCACGCACCTCCAGAATTTGTGCCTGTCGTATGTGCGCAGCCTGGGTCCCCTGATCGTCTTCATGTGCTTTTGGACTGGGTTCTTTAAGGTCGGGGCCGCGTCTGCGCTTCCCGGGCTCTCTGCCTTGCACAGAGCGGGTGCCGGCTAGGCATTGGTGCCGTGAGTGAATGAATGGCACACCATGGGGACAGAGAAAGGAGGGGCAGGCTCAGGGCAGTTGGGCAGATGCGAAACATGATTTAAAGACTCGGCAGTAGATCTGTAGTTGGGTCCCCTCGTTCTCCATTCCCTTCTTTTTTCCTCATTGTGACTCAGAATTGCTGTCTGCGCAGGGGGCCACCGAGCAGGACCAAAGGTGGGGACCTGGGATGAGCCCAACTTGTTAGGGAAGCCCCGAGGCGTGCGTTGTGGGGATTCAGCATGGTGGTGGCTGCAGTTTGGGAGTGGAGTGAGTTAAGCGCAGAAGACAAAGTCTGCTGAAGTCCTTTCAGGGGAAGAAGCTCGATGCCGGGCTGAGTCTGCAGTTAACGTCGTGATAGTAGCCAAAGAGTTTCTCAGAGATTAGGTATATATATATATACACTGATGTATGTGCAGTGCTCAGACATATATATATATATATACACTGATGTATGTGCAGTGCTCAGACATATATATATATACACTGATGTATGTGCAGTGCTCAGACATTGAATTTGCATTGTGTCCTATATTCCTGGAAAGTTGCTTTCACATTCTTATTGATGTGCTCCCATTGGGCGGGGTACTTGTTCTCCTTTGACATGAATAACTCCCCTGTTTACTCTCAGGCCCACATACCTCTCACAGTCCGGGGGCAGTGAGGAAAAGCTTTTAATTCTAAGCGCTATTCACCTTCCCAGCTCAGGTGAGATGGGGATTGGAAAGTCAACTTGGCCTCGATCAGCGAGGCTGGCCCCTGGCTGGCTGCTGTGGGCTCCCTCGACTCCTTCTTCCGGGTGCCCTCGTTGGGAGCTGGTGCGTTCCCAGGGCAGCTGCTACTGGTGGCTGCTTATTACACGCAAATCAGAGAAACCTGCCAGGCCACCTGTACTCTGGGAGCTCTGGCTATGTCCTTTCTGGAGGCTTTGGAGGCAGCTGTCCCCTGAAGCATAAATGTATTAAGAGCGGGGACCACAGTTTCACACTTCGGTGCCCGAACAGGCTCCGATGCCCAGTATTGCTAGGTTGAGTCTGGGTGCCAGAGATTGGAGCGGGGACAGAGATGTGGCCAGGCCCTCCCCTGAGCGCTCATGGTGTCTGATGAACGTCCAGACAATTATAATAACGTGGGCTGTAGGAAGGACCCTTGGCTGGCGTAAACCGGGTGTCGGGGAGCAACGAGGAAGAGAGCCAGTCCTGATGGGGGCGGGAGGGGACAGGTGAGCTGGGCCTGGGGGTTGGGAGGTGGTTGGGGTGGGAGAGAGACTGCAGGCCGAAGGCCCTTGGGTGCAGAGTACAGATGCCTGCACATCAGAAGGGGAGGAGGGGTCTGGGGTGGGGAGCCGTGGTCATGGTAGTGGCCTGTAGTGGGGGGTCGGGGCTTTGTGGGGCATGTGGCTGGATCTCAAGTGTTTCGTATAAGAAGTGGGAGCCGTGGCGAGTTTGTGTACCGGTGTGTATGCAGTTGGAGGGAAAGCCCCCTGGGGAGACCTCTTCTGAGGCTCCTGTGATAATGTAGACCCCGGGGTAGAGCAGATGGGGAACGGGTGTAGCAAGCCCGACTTCAGACAGCTTTGCCCACTCCTTTATTGCAGACTCCCGAGATTTAGGTATAAATGTAATCAAAATTTAGGGGCTTAAAAATGCCTGCATTTACTGAAAATCCACTTGTACGTACATTGAGCTGCAGTATTGCCTGGCCCTGCGTGGCGGATGTTAGGGGTGAAGAAACCCGAGGTGTGGGAAGGCCGAGATCTTCTGGAAGCTTCCACAGAGCCCCTGCCCTCTTAGTGCCGGCTCTTTTCCTTCCGGTGCCCCCCCTCCCGCCCCCAGTCTCTAAAGCTGAAGGCGGCTGGGGTTATGAGTGTTTACGCAGGCCTGCACAGGGCTCGGTGACGCAGCAGAGAGCCGCAGAGCGCTGGGTGACTCATCAGACCTTTCCAGACACCGTGGTATTTTGCTGCTCTGAAGGGACGAAAGCAATTAGCTGTTAACGCTGGCAGATGACGCTGGAAGAGTACAAAAACCTTCCCGGCTGGTCTCTTCTGTGCCTCGGGTGTTTTTGTTTTGTTTTTTTTAAAGCCATGTGAATTATTTTCTTTTTAATAATGTTTGTTTTCTTCCGGTTATTAAAATAATGTATGCTTATTGTATAAAATACATAAATGCATTAAATAGGAAATAAAATGCATGAATTATTTTTCCATTACAGTCCTATTAAGAGCGTTTTGCTTGTGCAAAGGAAACTCGGAGCACTAGACTTATTTTATTGGAGGGTCCGGTCGAGATAACTCAGATGGTTGGTTTGCAGACTGTGCTTTGGGGGCTCTGAGGGCTTCATGGAAATTTTCGGGGGCTGCCGCCAAGGAGGGTGAGCTGGGGGGCTCGAGCACCCTCCCCCCTCGCCCCGCATAGTTCTGCATTATCTGTCTCAGGTGGGCTTCCTCACATGGCTGCCTTGGAGCAAATGGCTCCGTGGCTTATATCAGGATGGGGACTCAGTGATCCGGGCCCAGCCTGTCATCTCACAAGTGAGGAGTCTGAGGCCGTGGGGAGATGTGTCTGGCCTAAGGTGACATGGTGGCTTGGGGCTGGTCTCTGTGCTTTCTGACTCTGCATCGCCTTTTAGAATATGCATCAGAAATATTGGCAGACTTGAATGTCGTTATCCCAAGCTATGCCACCGTGCAGAGATCCCCCGCAGGGTGAGCAGGGATCTCTAAAGGGCGTGCTTTGGAGGGAAGGGGAGACCTCAGAGCAGCTGGCCCTCGAAAAGATGAAAAGCAAAAGCGCCATCATGACTGTTAGGCACACAGAGGACGAGAAGTTGCTCTGGGTGATCCCTGGTTGTATGAATAATGAGAAGAAATTAAGTAAAGGCCGTGTTTCCTGACACTGATGTATTAGAACACAGAGTAGCTTTCTACAGGAAATTGGAACAGGGATCCCTTTAAATTGAATTTGAAGCTGTGAATAGCAAGCCTACATTGGCCCTGCTTGTCCTAAAGCAAGTTAAGTAAGCAGTTTCCTGGGTAGGAGTTAAGTACTTTAGGGATACAGGTTAATGTTGAGGCCAACATGGCACGAGTTAATAAATTACCTCTCCCGTGTACTGTCTGTGAAGACGCAGAAGAGTAATTTGCTGCCCGCAGAGCCGCGCCAGATTTCTCCTACTTGTTTTATTAGATTTTTGGCCCAATACATTTGTTCCCTCTCGTTGGTTTCGTTGATAATAATTACCCACCCTCCTTCCATCTCCCCATGGATCGCTTTCGATTTTAATTGTTCGCAGTAGCTGAAAAAGTTTACCATTCTAGAAAACAAGTGTTTTAAAATAAGAACAGTCGGGGCCAGAGCCCTTCTGAGTTTCCAGAGGGAGATTGTTAAAGCTCTGTTTTAAAAGGTATTCTGAGGATGACAGCCACTGAGATCAGGAAAAAGAGCAGCCCCCAGCAGCCGCGTGAGGCCAGTCCCTGGCCTCAGGGAGCTGCTTCCTGGCGTTTGGAGCTGCTCGAGGGCCTCCCAGGGGAGGATGGAGGCCAGAGCGCGCGGCCTCCGCTATGCTGCTCAGGTGTGGCTCTTGACCCTGCGGGCCCAGGGGAAGACAGCCGTGGGTAATGGCAGCCGTACTCACTGAGGGCCTCCGGGGTGCCAGACGCCATGTGGGGCCGCTGTGCCTAGCTCACAGTCTAATAACTTAACTCATTTACAAGGTAATTGTAAGTAGCAAAGTGCTCTTTACTGGGAAATAGAGGAAAATGGCCAGCAGGTAGGGGAGAACCCGTGGAAAGACAACATGGAAGCTGAGCTTGGAGGTGTGAGGGAAGGACTCAGGAACGAGAATGGAGGGGGCAGGGCAGGCGGTGGGGCACGGAGGCTGGGGCTGGGGGTTGGTGTGGCAAGAAGGGAGACAGATGCAAGAGCCGGCTCGTCCTCAGGTTCTCCTCAGACGAGGCATTTCCTGTATAGTTGAGTCTGTTGAAGTTTCTCAAATTAGAGGACACTCTCTTAATTTTGGACCACAAAGTTTAAGCAGATCTTTTGATATTTTGTCTATCACTTAGTTTGTTCCAGCCCATCTCTCTCTCTCTCTCTCTCTCTCTCTCTCTCTCTCACACACACACACACACACACACACATACACACACACACACACACACACACTCATACACACAGTCTTGATAAAGCATTTAGCAGTAAATGCATCTGTGAAGGCCATGTTGCTTTGTGCTGGGTTTGGACCCCAACTTCTTAGCTCTGTGATTTTGGGTGAGCAATCGCTTGGTGCCTCAGTTTCCCCATCTGTAAAATAGAGACAGTGGCGCAGAGGGTCTCAGTTTACAACGCTCTTAGTGTCACAGTAACGTCTCCCACCTTTCTCCAGGCCAAAGGAAGCCCCTTAGTGGTCCTGTTTACTAAGGAGTTCGGGCCAAACAGCTTAAGTATTTGTGTCCTAACAGCTCGGCACCTGTTGGACACGCACAAGTTCTCCAGTGTCAGGGGCGGGCCGGGCACTGCCACCCACATGTCCTGTTCCACCTTGATTTTCATGTGATACTTGCTTTTTATCACAGAACCTCTGATGAAAACCCAGCTTTGCATAGATATGACCATGGAATATAGAAACGCAGAGTGATCTAACGTTGAAACGGTTAACGACCTCAGCTAGCAGTCTGCATGGTGTCAACAGATAGTACTGCGTTTCCTTTAAAAAGTTAAAATATCTCTTGACACTCACCCTGGTGAGTTTGCTGGTGTGCCTTGGGGTGCCCTGGTGCAGAGTTTGGGAACTGCAGTGATGTTTACCTCTTGTGGTTTTGTGAAGGTTTAAATGAAGTGTTCATTGCAAATGCTCAAGGCAGTGCCCTATACTAGGTGCTTAGTAACCGCTGGGTTCCCTTTTGGACACGCGTAGAATCGTCTCCTTGGAGTGGTGAATACACTGATCTTGAGGATGCCTAGGGATGGCAGTGGAAGGAGACAGTATTTCTGCACTTGTCATAATAGGTGATTCTAAATATGCATGTGTGTAAGTTAATAAATTAAATATAAATATTTGATTATTTCCTCAGTATCTCTACAAGTGTATATGTTCAAGATGGCCTCTCTCCTTTTTGTTTTGTTTTTAATCTTCTCATTGGGAAAATGAGGGAGTTCCCTACAGTTTGCCTTAGGTTTGGGATATTAGCAAAGGGGAGAGTGGTGTGAGTTGAGGTTGGTGACTTAGGCAGGAACCAGATTGTGAGAGGCCTCGAAGGACATGACCGGGCCTTAGGGTTTTGTTTTAGTTTTTAATTTTTTTGCTAGGCACTGTTTTATTTATTTATTTTTTTTTCCTTTTTTTTTTCTTTAACTTTTTATTTTATATTGGAGTATAGTTGATTAACAGTGTTGTGATAGTCTTAGGTGTACAGCAAAGTGATTCAGTTATACATATACACGTATCTATTCTTTTTCGATTCTTTTCCCATTTAGGTCATTACATAATATTGAGCAGAGTTCCCTGTGCGGTACAGTAGGTAGGTGGGATTTTATTCATAATGAAGTAGAGAGGTTTTACATTTTTAAAAAAGTGAATTAACTTTATTAAGGTGCAATTTACATGTAATGAAAGGCACCCATTTTAAGTGTGCTGTTGGATGAGTTTTGACAGATCTGTGCACTTGTGCAGTCATCCACCCCTTCTGCATCATCAAGACACGGAACATTTCCACGACCCAGAAAGTTCCTAGTGTCCTTTATCAGTTACCCTCTTCCTCCTAACCCCAGCCCCAGGCAACCATTGATCTGCCTTGTTATTATAGATTAGTTTTGCCTGTTCTAGAATGTCACGTAAATGGAATTATGCAGCGTGTAATCTCTGTGTCCGGCTTCTCGCACTCGGTGTAATGTCTTGGAGGCTGGTCCACATCACCGTGTGCATCAGCAGTGCGTTCCTTTTTATTGCTGAGTAGTACCCATGGCATGAAAATGCCACCATTTGTTTATCTGTTCTTCTGCTGATGGGCATTTGGTCTGTTTCCAATTTGGGGCTATTAGAGTTAGGACTTTTATGAACACCTGTGTGTGGACATTTGTTTTCGTGCCTCAAGTAAATATCTAGGAGTGGAACTCCTGGGTTGTATGGTCATTGTACGTTCAACTTTGCAGGAAACCACCTATCTTGAGCAGGGGTGCGACCTGTTACCTGTGGGCATCTGCTGTGCCGGGCCTGTGCCGACACCAGCTGAGGGAGGAGTGCTTTAGCAGGACACTTAACACATGCTGGAGGCTTCGAGTTCCTCAGTCTCCCATCACCCAGTGAGTCCCTGGGGAGGCAGAGGACCTCAGGCCTGAAGAGCTAGAGTTGGAGCCATGTTTGGGGCCAGGCTCTTTCCCACAACCTGGGTGACTTGCCCGGAAAGGGCCTGAGCCTCCAGGCTGTGGATCCAGCCGCCCTGGCCCTGGCCCTGCCCCTGCCCTGATGCTACTGTGAGCATCTCCCTCCCACAGGAAGGAGAGCTGTGAGCATTACCTCATCCTGCGGATAGGGGTGCTAGAGACCGAGCCTTGTGCCGGCTGCGTCTGCCTGCGAGGTGGGAGAGCGAGCCTTTACCTCGACGCTGCCTGGTCTGTCTGTGTGACAGACACAGAGCCGCCATCGCATTTTCCGCCCGACTTCTCTGGGGCCGCAGTGACCCTGAGCTGTTCCTGGCCACTGCCATCTACCTTCCACTGTCTCTGTGATGGTGACCTTCTCCCCGCGCTGGGCCCCGACACTTAAACTCCGTGCGTGTGCTTTTAGGTTGGCATGAAGGTCATTACTGAATTCCTCACATCCTGCTTCCCTGCCCGTGATTTTGTACATTATGCACACAATGACGGCCCTGCATTCACTTCCCTGCATCTATTAAAAGTGACCACTTTGAGCAAAGTGGTGCCGTAGTCCCAGCCACGTGCGTAAAAGGCAGGATGTGTGACTGGGACACACACCTGGGACAGGCCTAGGGGTCACCGCAGGCCGTACTGAGTGGAAGTCTCCCCCCTGCCAGCATCACCCACGATGGCAGAGCGGGCCGGGGAGTGGTCTCCACGCCGCAACTCACATGAATCCCGTCCCCTCTCCTCTGTTTTCTCACGTGGGACCCCGGCCCTGAAATGCCGCGCTCCAGGGAAGCTCTGTTCCCCTCTCCGTGGGGGCTTCGTCTCTCTGGCTTCCTGGTGCCTCTCACGGCCTGCCTCTCACTGCCTGCCCTGTAATGTGATCTCCTTCTCAGGGAGTCTTCAAATGAACAGTTTTTAGAATTGTCAAAAGCTCTGTTGGAAAACAGAAAAGGCTATTTCATGGGAAGATGATGCCCTTTTTAACTATAATTAGGCAATTCACAGAGGTTTCCAGTACAGTCCAGCATCTCGCCTGGTTGAAATTCGGGGAAAATTCTATGGTAATGTCTTTGGGGATGTACTAGTCTTTAACACATTAACAGTTTAATTTCCTCTTGAAGGTTTGGCAGCCTGGTGTTTTCATTTAGCAAGCCGAGGTAGAGTTTTACAGTCATCCACATTAATATAATGATTATAATTGTGAGCAAGTCATTTCAGACACTGACATCAGGAGCTGTTTTTATAGCGGGAGGAGATCTCAGGTAAGAAGGTGGAGCCTCACGTCTAATCTCCCACGAGAAGCATGATACGGCAAACACAGGCGGTTCACGTCTCTGGACTAGACTTCATATTTCGGGCCGGGGATGTAAAGGCTCAGAAATTCTTTCTGCACTCAGTCCTCAGAGAACACGCGTATTTGAAGTTAATGGGAAACTTTCTTTCCTGAAGAGTTTCAAGTACATGAGCCCATGCTCTGAAATTCCTTCTGGACTCTTTGTATCAGGTTGCCCCGTGCCCTGGGCTTGTGTGAGGATGCACCTGGGAGGGGGCAGCACCCACCGAGTCCCACGAGAGCTTCCCTCACCAGGCTGTGTTGCCCAGACCTCTGAGGGCCCCTGGCAGCCTGGAGCTGCCATCTTCTGGGCAAGGAGGCTGTTACTCCCCACCCCCCGGCCCCCTGCACCCCTCCCCTCCGCACGCATCAGGCCCTGGCCGCTCCCTGTCCTCTCAGCTCCTTTTGCTGGCTGGGCCGTCCCTGCCCACAGCGAATAACCTGGGTTTTGTGTCTCACCTTTCCCTTGTGAACAGATTTTTTACAGTTCTGTAGGTATTATTCATATATCATTTTGGATCCTGTTTCTGAAGCTTAATGTCTCTCCTCTTTTTATAGGCTTCCAAGTAGACGACTTCTTTCATGTGGTTGCGCCACAACTTACTAAATCGTGTCCCTATTGCTGAACATTGAGGTTTGTTCCAGCAGGTTTTTTATTGTTGTTTTATAGGCAAGGCTGCGGTGATCATCTTTATGTACATAATGTTTAGCTTCTGTGTAGTTATTTTCTTGGGCTTGGTTCCTAGGGCTGGAATTTCTAGCCAAGACTCGGATCAACTTAAAGAAAAACATAAAAATTTTCTTATCATGGTAACAGCATTTGGAAAATAGGAAAAGGGAGAAAAGGGAGAATAAAGATGGCCAGTTGTCCCCTCACTTGGCGTTTGCACCCTGTGGACTAGGAGTGCCCTAGGCTGCACATAACAGGAAACGCCCCCCCCCCGCCCCCCCAGGGCAGCTCAACCAGGTGGAGGCGCGTGGCTCAGGGGACAGGATGCTCGAGGGGGCCCGTGGCTGGCTCCTGGGTACCGCTGAGCCGTTAGAGGTGCTGCCTGTTCTCTTCCACCCCCCGTCCTCAGTGGCTTGGCCGTGGTCCACAGCCCGCTTCCTCGTCCTCTGCTCAGCCTTCCCCATGCAGCAGCTTCCTCCTTGCCTGGCTGCAGCCTTCCCCATCCCTTCCTCTGGATGAGTCTTTTGATTTCTGTCCACTTCTGCTCCTCAGACAGACCGTCTCCGTCTCCTGCATTTGGGCTGTTATTATAATGAGATATTTGCTGCTATTTTCTGTACCTTCTGCATTTGCAGCTGCCTGTGTTTGTGACATACCGTTTGGCCAAAGCTGCAATCTTAACAGTGTCCAGGCAGAGAAGGGGGAGCCGTGCGCCTCAGGCCGAGGAAGGGGCTCGTCTTTCTCTTTAGTGGAGCTGTCTTTCATCCTGCGTTTTGAGGCCTGCCGAGTCCCTTGGGTTAATTAGCGCATCTCCTTTGCTCTCTGCTTGGCTCCCATGCACCAGGGGAGGGAATGCACTCTTCCTGCGGCCTGTTGGTTTCTCCGGTCGACCTGGCAAAGGGAAGTCCGTCAAGCACCAACCGCGTGCAGTGGCGATCTCGAGCACAGTCCTTGCCTCAGGGAACTCCCAGGAGAGTGGAGGAATCAGCCAGAAATGCCATCACCAGCCTATCATCGTGTAAACCAAGCTGAGCGGCACAGAAATGAGCAGTTAGTGACCTGCTCTAATCCTACAGAAAATAAAAGATAATAAAAGGCTCCCATGGACCCCCACCGGATCTAACTGTTACTAACGTTTTGCCGTGTTTGTGTTGGGTCCCTCTTCTTGTTTTGTAAGGAGTAAAATATTTCTGATATAGCCAAAGGCCTGCCTCCCTCCCTGGCAATGGCTGCTCGCCTGAGTCTGGTGGATCTGCTTTTGAACTTTACTGCATGTGCTTATCCATAAACAACGTGTAATATCGGCTTTGTACTTTAAAGATTTATGGAAATATTACCATGCGCTATATCCTTTTGTAATTCGTAAAACATTAAACATTATGTTTTTGCAGTTTTTCCATACACACAAACACACACTCGCATCTGTCTGTTTTTCCGGATTATTCATTTTTAACTGCTGTGTACTATTCCACAGGATGGACTAACCTATAGTTTGTTTATTCATTCCGCTACTCATGGAAGGTTGTTTTTCGCTTTTTATCTCTTGCAAACAATATTTCAGTGAACGTGTTCCAGTCATCCACTGCTGTATAATAAAGCACCTCCAAATTTAGTAACTTAAAACAGTAATGTTTCTTTTGCTTGTGAATCTGCAATTTGGGCCGGGCTTCGTGGGGAGAGCTCATCTCTGCTCTGCTTGGCATCATGTGGGGTGGAGTCCTCTGAAGGCTGTGCGCTCACATGGCCGAGGGTGACTCTGGCTGCTAGCCAGGTCCTTGACTATGCTGCTGCCTGGAGTGCTGTGGCCTGGGCTTCCTCACAACGTGGCGTCTGGTTCTGTGCGCGAAAGAGCCAGGCCGTAACGGGATTGCTTTTATGATCTTGGCTCAGAAGTCAGGAAGCGTCCTGTTTGCTGCATTCTGTTCGCTGGAAGCCAGTCACCAAGGCTGACTCCCATTAAGGCTGGGGGGGATCCGGCTCCATCTTAACGGGACAAACGTCACAGCTTTTAGAGCTGCTTTAAAACCGACAGCCTTAGCTCTGCTTCCTGTACACACCTGGGAGGGGCTCTTGGACCCCTCTGGGTGGGCTGACAGGCCTTGGCGTGGTGCCCCTTTGGCCCACCCTGATGTTGCCAGATTGCTGTCCTGGGTGTTTGTTCTCCTGACGCCACCACAGCACTCGAGAGTTCCATTACTTCACACCCTCTCCAGCCCTTGCTGGTAGGGATTTTGAGTTTTGCCCCTCTGGTGGGTGTGAAACAGGATCTTGTTGTTTTAATTTGTCTGTCCACCAGTGAGGCCAAGCGCCACACTGCCTCCTGAGATGGTGTTGTGTTCCCTTTCCCACCTGGTTGCCCTAAAGAAGACAGAAACGTCAAAGGGCTATTTTTTTGGCTTATGATGTCAATTTTTCAAAAGAGAAGTGGTGAGTATCCCACAGAGTTTATTGAAAACTATTATAAAGACCTTGGAGTTATTATTGGTGTGACTCACTTATGAAAAAAATATGATCTCAGTAACTGCAGGCTGAATTTGTAATGTGATAGATTTTCATTTAATCTCTCACCTCTCTATAATTTGCCCAATTTAAAAATGCCCTGAAGCTTGCTTTCTCCTTGTCTGGGAGTCCTGTTCTTGCTGTGTGTTATCACAATAATAGTAATAAGAAATGATGCCGATATGAGTCTGTCTTCGAGCCTTGCTGCCTCCTTGGTCATTTAATTACTTCTGGTACCGATTCCCCCACCCTGGTCTCCTGCTAGAACAGCGTGTACGTGAAGCTTCTGGGCAGAAGGCCATCCAGGACTGGTAGCCATCGGGGTTGGCAGGCCCCAGGTTGGGAGGCTCACCGTGACCCCCAGGCTGGGTTGGGGTCCTCCCTGGGCCGCCTGGCACCCCACTACTCAAACACACCTTGCTTAATGACGCTGTGAGGTCCAGTGGGCAGTCTATCGCCTTCAGAAAGCCTGGCACCTGGGAGCGTTCAGGAAATGCTCACTGAACCAAATAATTCAAAACGCTTGATTATTGTAATGATCAGTCTGACCTACTGGCTTCTCTCCCAAACATCTGGAAAATAGCCACATCTGATCACGAGTTTTAAAATGAATCCCTAGGCCTTCCTTGAAAAGCGAACTTTGGGCTACTTTTAAATTTAATCAGGTTCCGTCTGAACACTCTCTCCGCGGCTTGCTGGAGAACATTATCTTCTCCATCGCCCTCCTAAGGGGCGCTCGGCTTCTTATCTGTGCTTAGAGCCGGAGCCTCTGTGCCGGAAATGAGGCCTCGTCTGTGTGCTGAGAGCTGGCTCAGATCCTCTGCAGACGCTCTGGAAGCAGCCTCTGCCTCCAAACCAGGGCCCCCGGTGAACCGTGCATGCCACTGCCTGGAGCTTCTAGGTCGGGTGCCTGCAGCGTCCTCATGCCATCGCTGCTGCCTTGCTGTCCAGACCTTGCAGCGGGCGCACAGGTCACTGCAGGAAGCTCAGGGGAGCTTCTGTCCTGGCCAGGCTCCATGCTGGTCCTGGGGAGCTGGTGATGGGTGTTGCTTCACAGAACAGGGCGGCCAGCCAGGACTGTCAATGCTGGTCTCACGGGGCTTGCCCTGTACCAACCAGAGTGGGTATAAATGAATAGTTCATTATCTGTATTTTTCAGGGGAGGAAGGCTTTGTGGTGGTTCGTTCGCTCCTACGTGGAGCCGCTGGGTCCTATTTGGGTTCTACTTGGGCAAGGCCTCCTAGGCTGGGGGGGTGGGTGCCCGCAGCTCAGGCACTCCCAAGACCATCCCACTTCCGGGGGGCCAAGTTTCCGAGCCTGTGGAGTTTTCACACCACATTCCAGGGGCCAGCAAAAGTCTAACAAGGGCAGGGCATTAGCTCCATTTTTGTGACAAGTTTGTTCACGGCCTAACAGTTTGTATCCCGTGTAAGCAAATACAAGTACCTGCTGTCTTAAACTCAGACCTCATTTGCATAAGGAGAGTAAGCAGGACATATCCTTTGCTGTTGGGGACCTACCCACTGACCCCAGGGCTTCCTTATCTGATGACCCAGGTGTGACCTGACTATGCTTTGCCAAGGGGCCCCAACCTCCTGTGGGTCTTGAAGGCGAGGACCCTCGCCGTTGCTTGGCATTTGGGCCGGAGCATCCTGGGCCCAGGGGTCTGGGGCCTGCGTTCTGGGACAGCCCTTCCCAGCTCGGGTCTTGGTTTCCTAGTCTGTGAGATTCGTGGGTTGGGCTGATTTGGGGCTCCACCCAACAGCAGCTGATGCTGTCATCACCTAGAGGGCACCCGCGATGGACCAGCCTCTGCCAGGTACCTTGCAGTCACGCAGGGTAAGAGTTTAATCATTCATCGCCCTGGTAGGGGTACGTAGGTCCAACAAGATGATACCTTGCCCGGCACACCCGCCCCTCCTGCCTGCCCCTCACAGCGAATGATCCCACCTCCTGCTTGGTGGTTGGGTGAAGATACAGAGGTTGCTGTGGGGTGCACAGCTAATAATTAGGGAGACCAGGATTTGGACCCGCATCTGTTAGATTCCAAAACTTCGAGGTGTGATGGGGAACGATACCCAGGCCAAAGCCCGCCTTGTGTATTTCGAAGGAAGCGTCCCTGGCAGCCTGACTCGCCTCTGTGTGAAACCCATTAGGCAGGGCCGTCCCATGCTGACGACGGTGGGACCCGTCCCGCGTTGACGCGCACTCGGCAGGCGGTTATGAAGGCCTTGGCAAATTTTTGTTTTAAAAGAGTTCTCGAAAATGACAGCCGTCATTTCGGGGGTCTTTGTTAATCTAACAGTGTTTCCTGGCTGAAATGTGTGGACTGTTTACCAAAGTTCTTGCACATAATGAGCTCGGGGCAGAATTAAAACAATTCTGGCTTGTTTCAGGCCCGGTGTGCAGCCGGAGAAGCCATCTGGGGGAAGGAGCCTTCAACACGAGCCCAGGGCTATCCGGGTGGTGCCAGGGTTAGACCTTGAGGCTGTCGAAGGCCCCGTGCTAACATTTTCACCCCCAAGTGGATTTGCATCAGCACAAAGCAGTGCCCGGTTATTCTCCGCACGGTGTCACTGCACATATGCATTCCACGGCTTCGCATGGCGTAGTTTAAAAAATTAATAGACGAGCCTTTATTTCTCTCTCTGTGAGCCAATGCTTAGAATTAATTTTTTCTGGCCCACTAACTCCTGTGGTTAAAAGTACAAATTAAGCTTTCTGGGAGAATCCATCACAAAATTATTGAAAAGTCAGTGTGGAGAAGATAATGGGGCCTGTATTGGGTTATGTCTATAGGGTTATTGTTTTCTGCAATTACACTTTTCTTTGTTTTTCTTTTTCTGTGCTTTGGGAAATCAACCCGAGAATGGTCTTCCAACTCGGAAGAGTTATGGGCTATTTTTCCCGAATGGGATTGCCCTTCCCGAGAACAGTGGGCATCTATTTGACAACAGGTTATAAATTTGTGCTCCAAGTTCTCTGAAGAAAGCATGAATCTCAGACAATGGTGCTGTGGCGCGATATTTCAGGCGGGCGTGTAGAGGTGTCAGAAGTCAATAAAGTCCTCAGGCTCCAGCGTGTACCCAGGCAGCATCTGTCAAGCATTCTGTGTGGACTTTGCGCGGGATTAGAAGGTGGATTACAGCGAGTTCTCCAGCGTTTCTTGCCCTGCAACTTCCCTGTGCCCCAAAGCCCATCCTAGAGCGTGCTCCGCTCGAGCCCCAGCCCTCTGGGGGAGTGTGCCCGAGCCGCGCCATCTGTCGGCCACGCTCACAGCATCTTTCCAGTCACTAGACCCTGCTGGGTGCCAGGCGTGGGGCCGGGCAGTAGAGCACACAGAACGCAGGTGTGCCCTGCCCCGGAGAGCAGCTCCCCTGCCAGGTGGGCCCTGTGCCTGTTTCCCGCTCGTTTCTCTAGTGGCAGCTACTGAAGTTGCAGGCAGAGGGGCTCAGAGGTCCTTGATCGCTCCCAGTCTTGCTTCAAACCATCCAGAGGTGCCCCTGCATCTCCAGAAGAGAGTCCCGATTCCCCCGTGCGCCTCTGAGGCCTTCTGGGGCCTTCCTCTTCCCTTCTGCGGTTTCATCCGCGTAATTCCAGCTGGACCTTTTCCCAGGGTCCACCCCCCCACACTGGGTTGGGTGCCCCTCCCAGCGTGTCCCCACTGCCCCTAATCTCTCCCCTCACCACACTTGTCTGTCACCTCTTGGAATGTGTCCCTTTGGTTAACATGGGGGCAGGGCCGCGGGGTCTTTCTCATGGCTGTGTCCCCAGCATGATCATGGTGCTTTGTCAGTGTTTGTGGAGTGACACACGGTGCCCTGCGGGATGGCGCCGGCTCCGTGGGCTGAGCGTGACGGCCCAGCAGCCGCCAGCATGTTAGCGGAGGTCTCAGGGAAGGAGCTGGAGGTGGCGTGTAGGTGAAGGATGTGTGCTGGGGTCCCAGTCATCACTTTCTTTATTAAACTGGGCCTATCACTTGACATCCTTCGCCACTGAGGGAAAAATAGCCTGTTTCAAAGTACAAGTTCAGGGGTGTCTGGGCTGCTGCCGCTGGGAGAAAAATGACTCCTGGCGAGAGTGCTGGGGTGGGCGGGGCTGCCGTTAGGCTGCATTGACGGGCTTCCTTCCTGCTGCCCGCTCCGCTGTACCCACAAGGACACTGGGGCCAGAGGGCAGGGGGAGGAGCTGGGGCCCTGGCTGCCTGACTCCTGGTGCAGGGCTCCTTCCTGCTGTTTTTCCAGGCAGCGGAAGGGCCGAGCAGGCAAGAAGGCAGGCCTGTGCGCTGGAGTGGACGTCTTTGGCCCAACGGCCAGGTGGGTGCTTCTGGTGATTCTGCTGATGCCCCGCCTGGGGTGGGAGGCTCCTCCTTTACCGTTCCCAGCCTGGTTCCCCTGGGGAGCGCCCACCAAGGCCACTTTTCCCTCCCGGGGAAACACCTGTTGTGTGCGCCCATCGCGAGATTTGAGGCTGTGCTGTGGGTTCCCAGACGCCGGCTAGAGGCAGGCGGCGTCCCCTCTGCCCCTGGACGGTGAGGGTGGCCTGGGGCCCACGGGCAGAGGGCCGGGACGACTGGGCTCCGGTGTGGGTGGGCTGGTCAGCGTGGAGTGCGCGCTGGTGGGTGTGCGGAGCCACTGTCCCGGCCCCTCTGGGCTCCGTCCCCTCGTCTGCGGAGGGCTGGCCCCTGAGCTCTGTGCCTGTCGAGGGGAGCAGACCCCTCCGTGTGGTTCCTCCCGGTGCCGTGCCCTGCCTGCAGCTGCCCCTGAGCGGCGCCCTCTCTTCTCTTTCATCAAGGGGATGCGCGTGTGTTTTGTTTTCATCTATAACACGTTTTTCAAAAGTGCCGCACCTTAGTTTTTATTCTACTTTGAATGTAAGTTTAATTTCAATGCACATTTATGTTTAAACCTCATATGTATTAACTTCATGATACTGGTTTGCTTTTCTTCTCACCGTCACGAAGCAGTATTATTGAGCGTTCTCCTGCCTCTCTGGCACCCGCGTCATCACGATCCCCCAGGCCACTCTGAGACATCTGATAGAGTTTTCCAGAGCGTGGCAGCTTCACTTCCACCTAAGTCATTTCAGATCCTGCACTTACTGAATCAGTGAACGGTGCTGTCACTGGAAGCTTTCTACCGGGCCGCAGGTGCTCATTTGTAAAACTTTTGGACATTTTGTTTTTCTATTTGGCACTTTGTGGACGTGGTCCACCCACCTTCTAGAACTCTGACCTTCAGCTTGTCACCACTCCCCCTGTCCTTGGGGACCAGGGAGGTATGGGGGCAGGGTAGCACAGCAGAGGGAAAGGGGGCCTTGCATACTCCCACCGCTTGGGGCTCACAGGAGACCTACCTACTAGCAGGTGAGCAGGGCCCAGAGTGAAAGGAAAGAGATGGAGCCATCCCCTCAGGGTTCAGGGGCTCGAGTGGTACAGGATACAAGCCTGTCCTCTTGTAGGACAATCCACTGTTTATCTGCAAGATGCCTTTTTTTTTTTTTTTGAGGTACGCGGGCCTCTCACTGCTGTGGCCTCTCCCGTTGCAGAGCACAGGCTCCGGACGCGCAGGCCCAGTGGCCATGGCTCACGGGCCCAGCCGCTCCGCGGCATGTGGGATCTTCCCAGACCGGGTCACGAACCCGTGTCCCCTGCATCGGCAGGCGGACTCTCAACCACTGCGCCACCAGGGAAGCCCTGCAAGATGTCTTTTATAAACAAGGTCCCAGTGGCTTGTGGGGAGGCCTAGGCAGTCCTACACATACAGCTTCTAAGAGCCTCAGAAAATCAAAGATTCAACCCAGTGATGTATGTGAAATGCCATGTCTTAGTCTGCCCGGGCTGCCATGACAAAATACCACAGACTGCGTGGCTTACACAACAGAAATTTATTTTCCCACAGTTCTGGAGACTAGAAATCCAAGATCAAGGTGCAAAGGGTTGGTATCTGGGGAGGGCTCTCCTCTTAGGCTGCAGATGGCCACCTTCTTGCTGTATGCTCACGTGGCCTTTTCTCCTGCATGGAGAGAGAGTGAGCAAGCTCTCTGGTGTCTCTTACGAGGACACTAATGCTGTCAGATCAGAGCCCCACTCTTATGACCCCATTTTATCTTATTTACTTCCTTAGAGGCCCTGTCTCCAAATACAGCCACGCTGGGGGTTTTAGGCTTCAACTTATGAATTTTGGGGGGACACAATTCAGTCTGTAATATGTTTAGCACATTGCCTGACACATGGTGGGTGCTGCTCAGTGAACATTTGTTGCACGTGAATCTGAAACGTCTTAGGTAAGATGGAATTTGCCCCAAAGGCTCTAGCCAAATCCTGAAGATCAAGAGGCCCTGGGGAGTGGTGTGTCTTCCTAGGAAGGCACATCCTGAACCTGTGCCCTTTAATCTGAGCCATCTCCAGATGCCTTGGTCTCTGACTTCCTGATCCTCCTGGGGAAGTGGAAGAGTTGCAAGGTTTGACCAAGGTGAGGGGATGATACTAATGGGGCCAAATACTGTGAAGCCCAAATTCTTAGTCTGTTTGTTAATCATAATACCTTATTTCTGAGGAATTAGCTCCAGGAAAGCCAGGAGTTTGACTGTTTCATGACCAGCATGTTAAACAGTGCCCCGCAAAAATTAGGTGCTCCCTGAATGGATGTTGAATGGGTGTTGACTTAATCGGAAGAGTTGCAGGGTCCTCATGGACCGCTTAATGCTTCCTGCACTGGCAACTTCGGACGAGGCTGGCAGGGCTGCTGTCCCCGCTGGTAGGTGAGGACACAGAGGCGCAGCCGGGACCGGGGACCGTGTAGGTGATCCAGTAAGGAAGCCTGGGCCTGCTGGACTCAAGGGGGCGACGTGGGGCAGGTCCCAGGAGGACCGGGCTGGGCAGGCGTGCACGGGAGGGGCTTGCTCTTCGGTCCCCCCCCCCCCCCCCCCCGCCCCCGGCGGCCTGTGCCTTTCTGGCAGGTGGGGAGGGCCCCGGGAGGTGCCCACTCTGCGGTGCTCCAGTCCTCAGCCTGCAGGGACAAACCGCTGGAGAAAGCCTCCCTTCTGGCCTGCCTCGGGTCTCCATGGCCAGCCCGAGGCAGGGGTTTCCTGAGTGAGTGAGTGAGTCAATGCAAGGACACGTTAACCACCCTCGCAGGTTTAAATGGAGGCCATTTCTGCTCAGCTGGTTAACCTGTCACTCCCTTTGGCCCCTGACATTCATTCTGAGGTGCATTCTTCTTTTATTGGTGTGGCTAATTAATGCATGACATTAAAATATTGACATGGATTGATTCGGGTATCTGAACCCTTGGAGCCTCAGTTAATAAAACAACTTTTGATAAGACTAGTGGTTTTAAAACGTTTAGACTTAATTATATTTTCTAAAGGATTTTTCTAGACTCATATGACTGCCTGGCAAGGTACTTCAATTCCCTAGTTAACTGAAAGAAATTGGTTTTTCATTTGGTTTTGCTTAATACAAATTAAAAGTCATATACATTTGATGCAAGTAGTTAAAGGATTATTTATTAAAGTCTCCCTCTTTATGTATTGGGGGAAAAATCTGTCAGAACTGAATTAACTTTGAGCATGATGTGAGGAGAATCTGACAGTTGGAGAGCTGTTTGGCCTGGCGAAAGCTCATTTCTGTCTAGAACTCCCTTTTCGATTCTTCCTCCGGGATGACTGCATTTCTTCTTTGAGTTTCTTCTGTGCGGTAGATGTGTTAGCCCACGTGCATCTCACTTTCAGCGTCAGCAAGTTGTGAATTAAGACAGTGCTTGAAATGGGAGAGCTGAGGAGAATTCAGGTGTTTTATTCTCATCTCACTCAGGTTAGGAAGCCTGCCAGAGGTAGCAATTTCAAAAGAAAGAAAAAAAGAGAGGAAATGAAAAGGAAAGTATCCTCAGAAACACTAACTGTAAGAGGATATAATAAGTCAATGGATATTACCCCACTTGTAAGAGTCAACTCCTCTCATTAATTATTTTCAGAAAGCTCACTGTCACAATGCCAAAATCTCCCAAAAGCATAGCCTAACAAAAGACCTTGCAAATAACTCCATCAAATTTACCAGCCTTCAAAAGAAATCTTTTCTCCTTTCTTCTTCTTTTTTAAGGTTTTGACATAATTTCAGCCTTACAGAAAAGTTTTGAGAGTAGTGCAAAGAATTTCCAGACACCCTTTACCCAGATTCCACTACTGTTAATACCATTTTATCCTCTCTCTTTCTCTCTCTCTTGATATATAGATGTACGAGTATATACATTCGTACATACATACTTAGGTACATTTTTTTTTCTGAACCACTTAAGAGTAAGTTGCAGACTGATGGCCCTTTACCTCTAAATACTTCAATGTGTATTTCTTAAAAACAACAAATTCTCTTTCATAACCACAGTGCATTTATCAAAATCAGGAAAATAACATTGAAACAACATTATTATCTAATCTCCTGTGTATACCTTACTGAGATTTTTTTTCAACAGTGTCCTAATAATGTCCTTTATAGTGAAAGAAAACTCAAGATCATGTGTTACCTTCATCGTCATGTCTCTTTAGTCTCCTTTAGTTTACAGCCTGTAAACATTCCTGTATTTCATGACATTCACATGTTTGGAGGGTACAAGCCAGTTATTTTGTAGACTATACTTCATTTTGGGTTTGTCTGGTGCTTCCTCATAGTTAGATTCAGGTTGTAGACTTTTGGGCAGGAATGTCCTAGGGGTGATGCTGTGTCCTTCTCGGTGCCTTGTGTCAGGAGGCACATGCTGTCAGTTAGTCCTATTGTTGGAGTTACTGGCTTTGTTTGGTTAGTGTGATGTCTGCCAGGTGATGTCTTTCCATTATAGTTACTGTTTTGCCTCTTTTTTTTTTTTTTTTTGCGGAACGTGGGCCTCTCACTGTTGTGTCCTCTCCCGTTGCGGAGCACAGGCTCTGGACGCGCAGGCTCAGCGGCCATGGCTCACTGGCCCAGCCGCTCCGCGGCATGTGGCATCCTCCTGGACTGGGGCACGAACCCGTGTCCCCTGCATCGTCAGGCGGACTCTCAACCACTGCGCCACCAGGGAAGCCCGTTTTGCCTTTTGTAACTCAAAAGTATCATGTAGGGAGAAACTTTGAGACTAAATAGCCTGTTATCCCTCAAACTTTATCCACTAGTTTTAGCATACACTGATGATTCTTGCTGTATCAGTTCCTATGATGATGGTTGGAAAATGGTGATTTCTGACTCTATCATTTCTTCCTACTATAAAGAGACCCCCCCGCTCCCCATAAGTTTATTTATTTTATAAGAGTGTGGGTTCATGGACTCTTTGTCTAACAAATTCTAATTTTTTTTTTAAATAGAATTGCTGGGATTCTTTCTCCTGTGGGTTTTTTTTTTTAATTATTTATTTTTGGCTGTGTTGGGTCTTCATTGCTGCGCGCAGGCTTTCTCTAGTGGTGGCGAGTGGGGGCTACTCTTCGTTGCGGTGCGTGGGCTTCTTATTGCGGTGGCTTCTCTTGTTGCGGAGCACGGGCTCTAGGTGTGCAGGCTTCAGTGTTTGTGGCACATGGGCTCAGTAGTTGTAGCGCACGGGCTTAGTTGCTCCGCAACATGTGGGATCTTCCCGGACCAGGGCTCGAACCCGTGTCCTCTGCATTGGCAGGTGGATTCTTAACCACTGCGCCACCAGGGAAGCCCTCTAATCTGTTTTTATCATTGGACCAGTGGAAGCTCCTTCAAGCTGGCTCCTGTGTCCATTTGTCTCCATCATTCCGTGAACACCCACTTACTATTTGGCACGGCAAAATAATCCGGTCTCATCTTGTTCTATCCCTGTCCCATCTCCAAGGAGCTATCTCCAAGGAGCTCTAAGGAGCTCTGCCTTCTTTTAGTG
The DNA here is from genome assembly GCF_951394435.1 of Stenella coeruleoalba. Taxonomy (NCBI): domain Eukaryota; kingdom Metazoa; phylum Chordata; class Mammalia; order Artiodactyla; family Delphinidae; genus Stenella; species Stenella coeruleoalba. The sequence continues at coordinate 4,321,719 of NC_137147.1, read as the reverse complement.
GAGAAAGGCATTTAGAAACCAAGATTTGGGTTTTAAGTGTGCTCACCACTGCTGGGGTGTCAGTGCATCTCAGAAGACAGATCAGTAGATGTACACGTGCACATACCCATATATACCTCTATCTAGTTCTTTCCATTAAACCCACGAGTTCATGTGGGTTTCTCTGAATCCTACCCGGTGTTGTGGGGTTCATTTCGCCCTTTTCCATTTCCGTATTTGTGACTTCCTTCTCTAGTAATGTGAGACTTAGCTCCCATTTTCACAACATATTTATATACTTGCTCAATTCTAGAATGTCAAAAAGCCATTTCAGAATTGTTAACCTCTGTAAAAAAGCCTACTAATTAGAATTCATTATTAAGAGTTCTTTTATGCCTTTAGCCTGAGGGTATAGAGTCCAAATGTATTCAGATGTTCCTTGGGCTAAGTTCTTTTTCTCTTTCCCTTTCAGTGTGATTTTGTCGTTTGTTTGAAATACCATTTGGTGCATTTGTTTTTCTTTGTGTTCTATTTTTTCCTTTTCCCTCCCTTCCTTCCTGCCTCCCTCCCTTCCCCCTTTCCTTCCTTCCTTCCATCTTCCATGTGAACCACTCACATATATATGCAAGTCAAATCTATAAAAAAAAGTTCTATTTAGAGAGGTATCCCCCATCCCCACACCATTTTCTCTATCCCATCTGCCCACTTCCCAGCCCTGCCCTGTAGGTAACCAATCTCATTAGTCTTTGGCTTTTCCTTCTATGTTTCTTTTTGCTCAAATGGGTAGTTTCTTTTTTCTTTCTTTCTTTTTTTTTTTTTTTGATGTGGACCATTTTTAAAGTCTTTATTGAATTTGTTGCAGTATTGTTTCTGTTTTGGTTTTTTGGCCCCGAGGCATGTGGGATCTTAGCTCCCCAACCAGGGATAGAACCCGCACCCCCTGCACTGGAAGGTGAAGTCTTAACCACTGGACCACCAGGGAAGTTTCTTTCTTCTCCTTTTTTTTTTTTGTGACTGTGCCCTGAGGCTTGTGGGATCTTAGCTCCCCGACCAGGGATTAAACCGGAGCCCCCGGCAGTGAGAGTGTGGAGTCCCAACCACTGAACCGGCAGGGAAGTCCCTCTCCTTCTTTCTTCATGAAAACATATTAGCATATTATAGATCCTCTTTCACATTTTGCTTTTTTTTTTTCCCCTCCCACTTAACAATGTGTCCAATCAGGCCACACCAGTCCCTAGAGCTCCCCTGGTAGCTTTGTCACAGCTGCAGAGTATTCCATTGCATGCTCCTTCCTTTTGGCTATCATTTGGGTACATGAGAATGAACTATACTGCGTGTATCTAGGTGCTGGTAATAGTACAGTCCTTCCTGGATGTCACCTCGTTTCCACCTGATGGTGGAAGAGTGGCAGTGTGCTTGGAGGAGGAAACTGAGGCTAAGAGTAGTAGCACTGACCCCATGTTATGCACACTGAGCTGGATCCTGGGGTTTGAGGTCCGTCTGTGTGGTGCTGGAGATCGAGCTCATGCACGACGGCTACATTACACGCCCTAGTGGCCCGTCCTCTGTCAGGAGACGGGGATCAAACGGAGGGTGCTCCTAAAAGCAAGGCTCACATCCCTGGGTGCCATGGTCCTGGGGGAGGGAGGGTAACCCAGGAGAAATTGTTGTGCATTCCATTTAGAGCTACTTTTCATATCATCATTCTGAAATTTCTGTTTGTGTGTGTACGTGTTTTATTTTTTTATTTTTTATTTTTTATTTTTTTGCGGTACGCGGGCCTCTCACTGCCGTGGCCTCTCCCGTTGCGGGCCCAGCCGCTCACGGGCCCAGCCGCTCCGTGGCATGTGGGATCTTCCCGGACCGGGGCACGAACCTGTGTCCCCTGCATCGGCAGGCGGACTCTCAACCACTGCGCCACCAGGCAAGCCCTGTACGTGTTTTATAATGTATCTAATGTGTCGGTAGAATAGTATTTCTGTACTCGAGGTTGTGTGCTCAAAAAAAAAATTTTTTTTTTAATGCTAGTGATAAGTGATCAAAAAAGTTTGGAGGCTACTGAAAGAGTTGTTCTCTCAGCTGTCCTGGAGTGGAAAGAGCCTGGCTGGGCCTTTGGTCCAGAGGTGACTCTTGTGACCCGACCTGTCCCTGCCAAGCGGGGTGAGGAGCTGGGCACTCATTGATTCATTTACTCAGCTCTGCTGGGTGGTGGGTTAATGCGGTGAGCAGTGCATTGCCCAGACCTCATCTAGTGGCTCCCAGTCCAGATGGGAACTCCCAGGCCTCTCAGGAAAGAACACGGTGCTGCGGCTCACCTAGGAGAGGCGCCTAAGCGAGATTTGGTGGTTGGACACGTCTTCCAGGGAGAAACGAGTGACAGCGCAGGAGACACCTGCGAGCCTTCAGCTGAAGAGGGGCCTGGAGGAGGGAGAGCGCAGCTGCGGGTGGAGTTCACCGTGCACAGATCTTTAATCTCCCCGGGGCCTCAGTTGACTGCTGTGCACCACCAGCCCAAGGGCGAGTCTTCTCAGATGAGTGTAGATGCTTCCAGCCCAGACTCAGGCGTCACCCTTCCAGACTCTTCCTTCTACTGACCAGCCACGTGAGCTTGAGATGTGTAGTGTCTGAGCACGTAACTTTCTCCCTCTCCACTCATCTCATTTAACCCTCCCATCAACATAGCATTTTTTGCATACGGGATCTTGAGGCTCAGGGAGGTGAAATGCTTATGGAGGGTCACACAGCTAGCTGGGGATTGAGGCCAGGCGGGAACGCAGGGCTGATTGCCAAGTCTGGGCTCAGCTTTTCACCACAGACTGCGTGCTTTTTACTTAGAATTCTCTTGAGCTTGAGAAAGGGGTTGTTTGCTTTAACGTTACTTTAATGTTTCTTGGAATCTATTTCCTTTGTTTATTTTACAGCAGTATAATTTGCAATAGAATAGTTTTGCATTGAGCTTCCATGTTTTAATGGTGTTTTAATGGCCTCTTAATGGTGTCTCCATGGATTTGTAGTCAGATACTTTTGTTATCCTAACTTCCTCGCGGCCTGAGCGCCCCTCCAGGCCTGTTGGACGGCTCTGCGATGGGTGCCGCGTGTCTCAGGGCGAAGAGGCCTCTGTGCGCTGGGGAGAGGAGAAGGGGACGTAGGTTGCCCGTGCGCCTGGGTTTCACTTTGCCACGTCATTGGGTCGTTCCTGGGGTTGATTTCCACCTAACAGCACCTGCCCGGGCATCATCTACATAGAAGAGAAAGTCCGAGTCTCTGTCCCCGAGTCCTTGGGGATGTGGAGGGCGTGCACCCACCCTGGAAGCCAGGACGCTGACCCCACAGGGCCTCGGTTTGCTAGGATGCCCTGCTTGCAGTTGTCCCTGTGCCACACCATAGGCTGAACCATCTGTTCTGCCTTTCTGTTTTGGAAACCGTGACACAACAGTTAGGGTCTTGCCTGGTGGAGCACAGAAGGCCCTTTAGGTCTGCGGCTGGGCCTCAGCCTTTTGGGTCCCCCCAGTGCTTGGCATGGAGCAGGGGCTCAGTGCTTGCTCATTGAATGAATGAATGAATGAATGAAGGCTTGAATGCTGAAGACGATGATAAGAAACGAGGAGGTGAAACCCAGTCCCGGGGACTTCTGTTCAGGACGAGCCCACTTGTTGGCCTTGCTCCTGGGACAGTGTCCAGCTACAGAGAGCAGGTCCCTCCATCTCTACCGCCATCCAGCCTCAGCCCTACTTTCTTCTTGGCTTCAGCAAGACCCACCTCCAAGGTACCAGCCGGTGCTCGTCGAGGGCCGAACCTTGCTGTTGTGGTGGTGTTGGCACCCAGTACGTGGTGCTCGTGCGCTAGGGAAAGCTACCCAAAGCTGGGCTCGTACTCCCGCTCTGGCGCTCACTAGCTGCGTGGCCTTGGACCAGGTGGGTGCCGAGCTCCGGCACCTCAGTGCCCTTATCTCGAAGTGGGGACAGTGTGTCCCCGTTTGCAGAGAGTGGCTGTGGGGACTTGGAATGCTGTGTGTCCTGCCCAGCACCCAGACACGCGGACATTAGTTGCTGCTGTCATCATTGTCATTACTATTACTGTGCCACCCCAATGCGATTATCTGCTGTCCCCCACTAGCACACTCCCCCCACTGCGTGTTCACCCACAGCCCTGGCGCGTTAACTCTCCCTCAGTGAGACAGGAGAGACGCTGGCGTCAGTGTGTATGTCTGCTAAGCTGCTCAGAGGCCCCAGCGGATGACTGGGGATTGAGGACCGGAGGGGCTGGAAGGGAGCGGCTGCCCTCCCTTTTCCTCGCCTTCTCTCTCTCTCCTCTCCTGACGCACCACACTTTTCTCAAAAGAAAAAAAGACATGGTTTGAGTCAGGGAGAGAAATCCCCGGGGCCCTGTTTCACACAATTGTCCCATTTCTAAACTTGAGTTAATAAGAATAAACAAAGTAGTAGGAGGGTTTGCACAGAAGAATATTATTCTGACGATTATGTAAATATTTATGTGTTCTGGCTTTCTCATTTTGTTACTGGTGTCTAATTTCTGAGTCTCATAATGAAGTGTAATTTGGAGAAGATTTGCAAAGACAGGCGCAGCCGTGAAATAATTTGATTTGTTCAGTAAACTTGGTTTCAGCTATTCCTTTTCATCAGTTGTTTTAGAACCGCTTCAAGTTCTTTGTGATTTGACAACCGCTTTTAGCCTGATGAAGATATGACTCTTAAACATTGCCAGGAATTCAGAAGAGGTTTATAATATCGTTGCTTAATAAGAAAATGCATTCATCGGCAGGATATAAAATTTATGGGCTTCAAATGGATTTGAGTTTGTAGTTTTAGCCTTCTGTGCTCCTGCCATTCTTGAGGCTACGAGTGGGGTTTTTTCATTAAGTTAAATTGAATTGAATGAGCTTTTACTGAGCGCCCACTCCCTGCTAGACACAGTCTCCTTAACCCGTGCACTGCCTGTACGGTGGCAATGGGGGGCGAGCTAGCGGAGGCCCAGCGAGGTTCTGCCCCGCGCTCACGCACATCCGGCTGGCGAATCTGGGAGGTGGGATCTGAAGTTAGGGCTGAGGCGTCTGCTCTTTCATCCCCTGCTGATTCCAGGCAGAGCTGATTAGAGAGAAGAGACGGGTTGAGTGGCTTTGCATATGTTACCTGGTTTAATCTTCTCAACCACCCTGTGAAGTTCAAGTTTGTTACATTTCCTTTCCTTTACATCTGAGGAAACTAAGGCTCCGAATGGTGTGGTGACACGCCAGGTCACAGAGCTGGTGAGAGACGGAGCTGGGATTTGAACTCAGAAGCCTCTGGCTCCAAAGCCAGCGTTCCTTCTAGAACTCCTGGGGGGAGGTGGGGGGAGGAGTGTCTGCATTTCCTCCAGCATGTGGCTGACCGCCTGCCGTGAAAGTGGCCTAGCACTAGTGACTGGGGCACCCTCCTGTAAACCGAGGCAAGGGGAGGTATGGAGGCGGGGCTGGCCTTCAGTTTCCTGGGCACTTTCTAACTCTCTGCCCCAGCCAGGGCCATCTGTCCTCTCTGACCCTCCCTTTTCCCGCTGGTGAATGAATGGCCACGATGACACATCCTGGGTTGTTGGTGGGATTACAGAGAGTATGTGTGAGGCACCTGGCGGTGTGTCTGGCGCGTGGCGGGCCCTGCAGTGAGGAGCCCTGCCCTTTAGAGACCCGCTCGCTGCCGCGGCTGAGAAGCTGCCATTGCTTCAGCCCCGGGACTCCTGTGCATCATGGAGCTGATTGCCAGTGGAGACGGGCGATTCATTCGACGGCCTTTTGTGTGGCATTGTGCAGTTCAGCCTGGCACAGCACGCCACGTCCACAGCAGGTATTCAAGAGCCATTAGTGCTTATGAAGGTGGTAAAATTGCTGAGATGGAGGGAAGCCGTCAAAGTAAGAGCCTCTGGCTGTCTTGTGAAAGTTAACTCGCAAACCTAATGACTGTTGCGCTGTCGAAAAAGTGTCATCTGGGTTTCTCGCTGGAGATGGAACCCTCTGGAAGGGTAGTCGGGCAGCCCCTGATGGCTGCGCGGGGGCGGTGCTTTTTCTATGACAGTGAGTTGGAGAAATTAACAGTGGTCTCTGAGGAGCCGCACTCAGCTTAACCCTTCGAATGGCAAAAGCTTTAAAATGGATCCTGGAAATAGCTGTATATTCTTCATACCCCGCCATGTTTTCTCTGAAAATGAAAGCGACTTTGAATGTTTGAGGTTTTGGTGACAAAGATCCCTCTCCTTCGTAAAGCATGTTGCAGTGGTTGGGAACGAAACCAGCACAGCGTGTTCTGTGCTGTAGGGGAGGCTGAGAGATTCGTCCAAGCCCCACTTCTGTTCGGTGGGGGGGAAACAAGGACCCCGACTTTTGGTCCGTGTCCAGATCTATGTCAAGGAGAGGATTCATTCTTTAGAAACAAATGTGAGTAACAGCCCCTGAATAGTCATTTTCAAGTCATTCTCTGATAAAGATAGAATGCTTATTAATTGAGGCACATTGAATGGTTTCAGGGCATTTGGAGTAGTCCCAGGGTGGAACGTTTCTACCTGACTTCATTCTGCCATGTGGGTTAAGTGTCGTTATACCAGGGGAGCATTTTCCTCTTGGCTGCGTTTGTACCTGGCAAGTTGCGCAGGAATTCCTTAATTGCAAAGTAGCTGCTCTCAGAATGCAGCCAGGCAGCCGCACTCAGTAGCCTCTTGGCCACGGGCAGCGGGCTGGTGCCAGCCACCTGGGCTTGAGTCCTGTTGCGCACGCTGCTTAGCTGTTCTCAGCTGCCATTTGCTCGCTTGTAAAATGGGGCTAGGATGGGACCCCTCGGAAGGTTCTGGGGGGCACGGAGGCCGGCTAGTGTGATGCGGTGTGTTAGCTCTGCGGGGGCCGCACCGGGCGCTGAGGGACCGTGGGACAGAAAGACAGGCCCCGGTCCACTGAGGTGGAAGAAGCTCGTGTGTCCGGGGCCGCGCGACACCCACCTTTCCCGGCGACCTCTACCTTCTGGGGTATTGCGAGGCTCGTTCCTTGTTTTTGTTCCCTTTTCTTATGTAGGGAGAGTCGGAGCAGCAATTCTCAGGTCAGATTATTTGGAAGATCCATATTACCACTGATTATTTACGAAGGGACAGGCCAGGGGGAGGTAACCAACTCGATTAATTTGTCAGCGAGGCAGCTGGAAGGATGTGTGACAAACAGACCAAGCTGTCATTTGGCCAGAGATTGTCAGCGCTGGGGTTGTTCCCCCAGGAGAGCCATGATGGCAAATGTAATTGACATTTTTTATTAACCCTGAAATGATTAAAGATGCCACTGCTGACTTTGTGTCAAAGTGCCCAGTCCCTGGCATTTTGAACCAGGGTTCTGTGTTGGAGCCAGTAAACAGCCTTGTGTTTACTTCCTGCTCATCGCTTTAATCAAACAAGGCATACAGAGATCTGCCTGATTTGGTCTTGAAACCAAGCCAGGGAGCCAAGGCTCTGCTTCCTGGCTTAGGTTCTCAGAACATTCTGGTACGAGCGTCATGATGGACACTTAGAAGGCACTCTGTTCATTGACCCACTTAGGCATCAAGCGTTAGCTGAGCTCCTACTGTGTGCTGGGTACCGAGGTGTACAGAGGTGCGGGTTGGGGGCCGTCCTCTCGAGGGAGGTGTCACTACAGAGCGGGGATGGATAAATGTTCATCACTAACTGCGTGACCCAAGCTGTTGGGACCGCGACCAGGGCTGCCCTCATTGCCGGGGGAGTGAGAAAAGTGGCACAGGGGTGATTTGGGTCTCAAAGGGAGAGCGTCTCCTCGCCATGCAGGACTCACCTCAGGGGCTTTCCAGGCAGAGGTGGAAGCAGCCGTGCCTGGGGTGAGCGGGCACGTGGAGGGGCGTGAGGGGGGAGGGTGAAGGGCACATAGGGCCGCTGGCAAGAGCATCCCTGCAGGTGGGCTGGGGGCTCAGTGGAGAGCGGCGTGGGCCTGCTGCTTCCTCTCCTGCCGCCCAAGTTACTGAAGCTCTGTGTGCTCAGTTTCCTCATCTGTGAAGTAGAAGCAGTCATAATCTCCCATCTGTCAGGGCTGCTCTGAGGAGGGAATGACCCTGGGGGTAAAGCTCCCGACCAGCCCGGGCCTGGCAGAGGGCCTGCAGGCACGCCGACGGGGGAGGAGGGAGGTTTGCGGCCATGCAGAGTCCTCACTCTGACTCTCTGTTAGGTATTTTTATTCCCATTTTATAGCGGAGAAGCCTCCTCGTAAGAGGGTCAAGCAGCTGCCCAAGGTCGTACACGGCAGTGCAGGGGCTGGGAGGGTGCAGGGGGGCTCCCGGAAGAGGAGCGGGCCTGTGTAGCAAGGGGGTTAGGACGTGGCCCATCACGGCGAAAGTCGGTTTGTCGCACCGCCCCTGAGTGGAGCAAGGACTCGTATGTTTCCTGAGCACCTGCTTTGTGGCCCGCTCTCAGATGGGCGGTACACACGTTCACTCAGTCACTGAGCAGTATTTAGTAGGCACCGACTGCATCCCAGGTATTCTACCAGATCCAGAGTACCCTAGTGGGTACCTGGCGGGGAAAGAAGGAAAGAAAATAAAATTATGACATGTCCAGCAATGTGGATAATTGCTGTTTCAGCCTTGAAATAGTGGGTGCGTGTCATTAAAGTTTTATATACTAGCTCCCCTACAGCCCCAGCTAAAGCCCCCCCTGTCGCCCTCCCCCACTCCCCCCCTCCTCCCCACAGTACAGGCTTAGAACGAGATTTATCACTTGTGACTTAGACCTGTTGCTTGGGAGCCTTCCCCATCAGTTTAATCTCTTCTCCCTTTTAATCCTGTGGCTGGCAGGATGTTGCAGGGGCAGTAATTTAATAAAAGTACGCAGTTTGTAAAGCAGCTGCTATTCTGTGTACTAAGCACATTTGCCAACCTTTTCGGGGAAACCTCCAAGCTGTTCTAGGAACTTGGCGATATTGCAGGAAGAAAAAAGTTATATTTAATTTCATCCTTTGGGTTCTGCGGCTAATAGAAGCGTAAATGCGAGCCATGTCTGAAAGCCATTTCTTTATGTGATTCAGAGAATCAGGACGCTGCAATTACCCCGTGTATGAGATTTATGAAAACATTAATGCCTAACGAGAAGAAAACATCTCGGTAAGTTATTTAATTTGAAGTTGCAGGCCTGGCTGCTGGTTCCTAATTCAGACCTCGTGCTCTGCCGCCAGCCCACAGGCACTCACTGCCCTCTGGCTCGCCCAGGAGCAGGGGTGGGGCAGGGCAAGGCGGAGCTGGGTTTGAATCCCGTCCGTCTGATTCCGAGCCCACCCCTCGCTCCCCAGCCCTGCACGGGCAACCTCTTTAGGTTTGTCACATGTGGCAGCTGCATGATCTGCACACATTTAAAAAAATTTACGTGCCGCATGCTTTTCCTTTCTTTATTTCGCTTTCCCCTGAACTGACATAAAAAGGGGAGTCACACACAAGCAGATGTCAAAATGACTGCCGTGCTTTGCCTCATCAACTGGAAAAGCCACCGACTGAATTACTCGCGACACCATTTCTGTTTACTCTGTTTACAGCAGATGCAGAGCGGGCGCTCGGGCTGGAGGCCGTATGTTTTCCTGTTTTTGGCGGTGGCTGAAGCCTTAATTCAAAAACAAATTAAGTCCTTCAGCTGTCACTTGATTGTTCCCTCCGATCTTTGGGGATAAATATCATCGCTCCTACCTCGTATCTCTTCTCTCTCCTTTTCCCCAAAGGTTTTCCCCCCTTAATTTTTTTCTCTTTGCCCAGAACTGAACATTTTTTTTTGACAAAAGCATGCATTATTTAGAGCCTGTCGCTTCCTGAAGTTCTTTAATTACAGAATTAAACCAAAGTAATGACAGTTTAATTTGTTCTTTCATTAATTGGGAGCGCTCCGGGCCGATGTGAAATGAATGCATTTGGAAAGCATGAGGAATGTGCGTTGAGTGATTGGAGCATGGTAATAATGATCGCTGTCGTTTAACGCCTGGCACTGGGCAAGGCGCTCTTAAAGCATGTTCTCAGTTTATCCTCCTAGCCACCTTGAGGAGGGGGTCACGCTTCTCTGTCCTGCAGATTGGATCTGGAGGCCAAGAGAGGAATGACAGGGCGAAGTCCTCCCGGGTGCCCGGAGGGAGAGTCAGGCCCGCACACCAGGTCGGGCCGCCGAGCCCCTGTCCTGTCCACAGCACCCCTCGGTCCTCAGGCCCGAGCGGTGGTCTCAGTTCTACAAGGAGCCGCCCACAGGAAGACAGGCGCAGCCTGGTGGGGTGGGCCTGCGAAGCACGCACCCGCGCCAGGCTGAATGCTGAGGTTGAACCCGTGGAAATGAAAGGAAAGCTGGGCAGGAGGGGGCTGATGCTTCGCCGAGGCTGCTGGTGGTTTTTCTACTTTGAAAGTAGCCATGGGGATGCAGAGAGGCGCGCTTGCAAGCACGGCCCGTTCCGTTTCGTTGTGGGTCAGGAGAGCTGCCCCAGAGAACCACAGGACCTATGTCTCTCTGAAGCCTGTGGTTCAGGGTGGAACCCAGGTGTGTGGGGCTCTGTCAGGCCTGCACTCCTGGGCTCCACTCTGTCCAGGGCCCGGTCCAGGTCTGCTCCGGCTTAGGACGGGTCTCATCTCCAGCTGAGGCCAAGGCCAGGGCAGCTGCTGAAGCCAAGATGGCAGTCATCAGGGCAGCTGCCTTTCCACGGACACACGTGGCCCGGGCATCGTCCTCCTCACACTGGCCTCAGGGTCCGCCAGACCTTTGGACCCTTCTGTGCAGACTTCGGATGTCCCCGTCATGTCTGCATTGGCCCTGGGCTGGGGCTTTGGTACTGGGCTTCTGGGACCGAACTGAGGGTGGACACTTGGTACCTTCACTTGTGCAGCTGAGCCATCTGGCCCGGCCAGCATCCCGAAGGGAGGCACTCAAGAAGGACCTTACTTTGTAGGGTCTCGAGTCCTGTTTGCTCCAACAGAGGGTCATTTCGGCAGCAGGTGGTAAAAGACGGGAAAGAGAACAGACGGCTAGTGGCGCCTTCCTTTGTACCTTCTACTTTACCGTAATGCCCTCTGAGCCTCCCTGCAGCTCTGGGAAGCGGTAGGCCTGGCCCCATTTTCTAGCTGTGGACATGGCAGCTCAGAGACGTGGTCGTCTGCTCAGGCCATGTCAATAGAAGGGGCACAGTGGGGTTAGGATTCGGGGTGTCTGAAGTGCCCTGTGGAATCGGACCTTGATGTCCTTGTTGCTTTCATCCGGTGTCCCCCAGGCCGCCTGCTTGCTCTCACGGTTCCCAACCCCCGGGACTCTCAGAGCCCCGCGCTACAGTTCCCCTGTGAACTTGGGATTTTATTATTAATGCGTTCTCTGCAGCGACGTCTAGATGAGTTTAGGATTAGAGGATTCAGTTACACTTTATTATTGTTTGCCATTAAAAATCATGCAAATAAGACAGAGAATAAAGCAACTTGTATTGTTTTGGACAGCAGATTTACATGTTTACTGCAAGAAAAATGACACCAAACGCCTGCAAGGTGGTAATAAGATTGTACCTCAGAGCTTTTGCTTTGTTGGTCTTTATTCATAATTTATGCCACGACAACTTCCAAAAGAGGTTTTAGACTAGTTTATCATAAAAACTTACAGCACAGCAAGAGGATTTTAAAGCTTACTGTTGTAGAGATGAAAAGAAAGCCTGGAAGCCATGTAGCTCGGGGGAGGGGGTGGAGGCGGCAACACATGCTGTAGCCGGCTGACCTGGGCCCCGAAACTGCCGCAAGCTTCCTGGTCGCTAGAGCTGAAAGGAGGCCTGCTGGGTGGCAGGCTTCTCAGTTTTGGAGTAACAGGAAGCTTTCCTCCACCTCCGTTCTCAAGCCCTTGGGTTGCCTTGTTGGGCTTCTGACTTCTCTCTGGGAAGAAGTGGGCACGGAGCCTGTCTGGGAGCATCTGGGCGGAGAAGGGCTGGTGTAGAAAGACACTCTGTTCCATCCTAACCCGAGTGTCGGAGGTGGTGCTGGGGAGCTGTTACCACGCCTTGGAGTTTAGAACCCTGGGCTTCTGACTTGGTGGTGGGGCTGCCTGGGCGATGCCAGCCTTAGGGGCAAGGACTTTAGGTCGGCCACGGAAAAGGAGGCTCAGTCCACGGTGACCCCAAGCCTTCAGTTAACTGCTACGTCTGGTGCTTCCCCAGCACTGTGACCACCTGATGTTTCAGCCCTGGGCCCACCTTCCGGCGGGCAGGGTGGGAAGGATCGACCGAGGCCCAATCAGAGTCCAGAGCAGAAGCGGGCTGGCCTTGTGCGCCTGCTCCTGGGGTCCCCAGGGGTCTTCACAGATGATGTGGAGCCACAACAGGTGCACTGCCGACGTTGATGGTCACATCAGTAAAAATATATAAATCACAGCACACGGTACACACAGCGCAGTACTGGTAATAATTAACTCAACAAAGGACAGCTCGAAAGCTAAGCAGCAGCTGTCCTGCTTTCCCTCTTCCAAAAAAAAAAAAGTTGGAAGCCGCGTGCCATGTCTGAAAGCTTGTGATCAAGAGTGTAGGAGAGACAGATTGACTAATGGCCAAATGAGCCTCCTGTAATCACTACAGGTATTGCTGACCTCACCTGGCTCTTGGGGGAACTGCTGTTCTCTGATGTGTGAATCCTTGTTGCTGTCAGCACAGGTTCAGGTAAAGGGATTTCTGGCCGTTAAACTCCCAGCCAAGCAGCTTCTGTAAACTACAGGCTGTGTGACCACAAAAATCATTGACCTAAGTGCTATGGACTTATTATCCTATTATATAACTTTTCTTAATCCTTTAGAATCACTTGTTAGACTTTTATAGGTAACATAATTTTGTGCTCATTGAAGTAATGTAATTATACAGACTAATTCAAGACTATTAGAAATTTTGGGGACACCATTTATAATACCACCGAATGCATTCCAGGCACAGTTTGTTAGGGAATAATGAATATTCAACCCCCAAGAACCCCAGGCCTGGGCGTGAGCTTGGGCGCTGAGGAGGTTTGAGTTGACCGAAAGCTACTGGAAACTGGTTAGTTAGTCCTTAGCTGGCCCCTTCAGAAGCCATTAGACTTAGGGGTTGTTTCTGAGAAATGAACTTGAGACGCATAAATGTACTATGATTTTATTTTTGGGCACCAGCCTGGAGATATCACAAAGATAATTTCTGGGGAGTTAACAGCAGTGCCGGCCGCAGAGCAGGAACTTCTGCTGCCGGTGGGCATGGTGGGCATGCGAGCTTTCCGGGGGGAGATGGGACTTGTTCCTTGTCAAGTGTCAGCAGCTCTTTTACTGTCTGTGAATTGAGCAGATCAGAACCATCTCCTTGTCTTTCAGGAGGGATTTGGGGGTGATCTGGGCCGAGGGGCTCAGCCTGCTACCACCCCGGGTGCGAGTGCTCTGAGTTTGTCTAATGCAGCGCCGTGGGGCACCACTGGGCGGGTCGGGGAGGTGGCAGAAGCCGGGCCTGCAGAATGACATTTCTGTGGCCTAATGATTTTCAAAAACCATTTGTGAGATTGAGGTAATGTATTTCCCAGGCACAAGCAATTTACTCCTTCCCACCGTGCTGAACCAGGCTGTTAAATCCTCTTGCTGTGTGCATATAGCTGTCGGCACCAGGGGGAAATGGTCAAGTTCAGTGCCCTTGCCATAGCCATGCTTGGCTTTTCTGGAATTGATGAGTAACTGCTCTTTTGGAAAGGAAGTTTTTAAGAACACTGGAAAGTGTTAAGTGAGGAAAGCAGGAGGCCAAATTGTATATTCAGTGAGATCCCAGGAAAAACCAAGCCTGCAGAGAAAAACACTGGGCGGGTGCTGGCAGCAGGGTCACAGTGGCTCCTTCGCCTGAGCACAAGGATTAGATTCAGTGTCCCCTTCTGTACTTTTTCAGTCCCTTACCCACTTCCCACTGCCTAGAGTGGCAACACCTGGCACCCAGGCGAGGAGCACCCCAGCGAGAAGCACACAGATTTGGACACTGGCCATGAATCCTGGGCCCGTTACTTGCACATTGTGTAACCTTGGGCAACAACTCTCTTCATACCTCAGTCTCTTCACCTATCAAATGGCCCAGTTACATCTACCTCAGAGGGGTGCTGTGAAGATTCCATCACTCGGCTCAGCACCTGGCAGTGTGGGGCAGGTGGGGGTCTAAAGAAGTGATAGCCCCGGGCTTCCCTGGTGGCGCAGTGGTTAAGAATCCGCCTGCCAATGCAGGGGACATGGGTTCGAGCCCTGGTCCGGGAAGATCCCACACACCGCAGAGCAACTAAGCCCGTGCGCCACAACTACTGAGCCCACGTGCCACAACTACTGAAGCCCGCATGGCTAGAGCCCGTGCTCCACAACAAGAGAAGCCACCGCAATGAGAAGCCCGCGCACCGCAACGAAGAGTAGCCCCCGCTCGCTGCAACTAGAGAAGAGCCTGCACTCAGCATCAAAGACCCAACGCAGCCAAAGATAAAAAAGAAATAAAATAAATAAAAAAAAAGAAATGATAGCCCTTGTGGGGGTTATTATATAAGTGCATGTGTTTCTTTCATAATCTTAAAAACATTATAAATAAATAATGGGAGAAAGGAGTAATGACTGAAAATGGAAGAACAAAGCAGTCCCTCTGGCTGCACAGTGCCACCGACCACTCTGTCCCGACCACAATGACCACTCTTCACTTGTCTTCAGGAAAGAGGTCAGAGGGCAACCACTGCCACATGGTGCATCCAGCCCTCCAGGAGGGAAAGCGTGGAGCGCGATGGGAACATCCACTGGGATTATATCCCAGATAGTCAGGAGGGCTTCCTGGAGGAAGGAACATCTCAGCTGAGACTGGAGGGAAGAGTAGGGGCCAATGTGGTGGAGAGGGAGGAATTTGCTTCGGGTACAGGGAAGGGCATGTGTAAAGCCACAGGTCGCAAAGAGCAAGGTGAGTTTGGGAAGCCTAGCTAGAGGGCGATGCGCAGGTGAGGTGGTGGTGAGAGGTGAGGCTGGGCAGGTGAGTAGGTGGCTCTCAGGCCAACTGGAGGCTTTCCCACTAGACTGGGTCCATTTGCAACCCGTATGGAGTCCCTGAGCGTGGCCAGCAGAAGCCCACAGCCAGATAAGGCCTTAAGGCCAGAAGGCTCTGAGCGTACCTCCTTGCTGGGTGTCTGCATGCGTTTTAGGGTGAGGGGCCTGCGTTTTTTGTTTCGTTTTGTTTTTTAATGCATAGTGAGAAATCATAATGAGAATGACCACCCCCATCCAAACCCCCTCACGGAGGGCTGGTGAGAACCGTGGCTTTGGTGGGCAGTGTGGGCCTGACGGAGCCTGCCCTCAGGGCTGCCCTGGAAGGCCTCTTTGGGGAGCAGAGACAGCCTGGCGCTGGCCTGTGGCGGTTGCCGTGGCAGCAGGACCTGAGTGGCCTCACTTTCTGAGAGTGGTCACCCTGTTGGGGGGTCCTGCCCTGGCTGGCGTCAGGTGGGGTGGGGGACTTAGCTGGGTCTCTGGAAAAGCTGTCAGGAGGTGCTCCCCGGGGACAAGGCTGTGTGTGACAGCCAGGACACCAGGGCCCCCCAGCCTGGGCCTGCACAAGGATTAAGTTGGAGGCCACTGGAAATAAGTCAGGCCGTGCTCTCAGGGGCCCCCACTCAGTGACTGCTGCACGCAGCCCCTCCCTGCCCGTGGGTGAAGCAGACACGCTGATCACGAACCGGCTCCTCCCCCGGCTCAGGTGGCGGGTGTCCCACCTCCCTGCCACTACTGTCCCTTGTCCCCGTCTGTCTTCCCTGCCACTCCTCCAGTGGTGCCCCCTCTGTCTGCAGCACCCCACCTTCTCAGCTTCTCTCCTTCCACCTCACTGCCAGTCAGATCCACCCCCAGGTCCTGGTGACACTTCTCCAAAATGACGTCCAGTGTGTCCTTAGCCCCGGCCTGCTCCCTCCCCTCTGGTCGTCCTCTTCACTGGTCTCCCCACAGGTTTCTGGCCTCCTGTGCAGCAGCCAGACTGTTCTTTCAAAAGGAAAGCTGACTCCTGCTTTTCTCTCCTATGTTTAACCCTTCAACAGCTCCCCATCTTTTGTGGAGGGAGACACTTCCAAAGTTCTCCGATCTGTTTCGCCCGCCCCTGCTGCGCTCCCATCCACATGGGGCCCCTGGCCTCTCTGCAGGCTGGCTCTCCCCGCCCTCCCACCTCCCACCTTCCTCAGCAGCCCGCCCACCTCCCCAGTCAGAATTAAGCTTCACCTGCTATTATTATCTCTTGGAGGCCAGCTCTTTTCTCTTAGCACTGTCCCCAGTTGTAATACCCGTTTGTACATTTGCTTAATATCTTTTTCTTTCATTAGACTCTTGTGAGCTGTTTTGTTCCCCGGAGATTCTAGCAGTGAGCAGTGTTCTTGGCACGTAGTGGACCCTGAATATATAAATATCTGTGGAATAAACCCAGTGAATGAATGAGAGTTGCCCAATTTTCAAAGCCTCTGTTTGCACATCTGTAAAATGGAGGTAACTTCCCTGCTGACCTCATGGGTCTATGTGAGGGTCACATGGTTCCGTAATTTGGAAAAGTACTGTGGAAAGTGATGCACAGAAGTTAAAGTATGATATTATGACTCCTTCTAACCAGGTCACACCCTCCTCTTTCCCCGGGCATTTTTTGAGAACGAGTACTTCTTAGCATAAAAGAGTAGGGAGCAGTACGAAGCCCCTTTTGATGATCTGGCTTTAGGGTAGGTGCGCCACGGAGGAGAGAGGCCTGCGGCTCAAGGGCAGATGTGACATTCAGCCTGGAAAAGTCCCTAACTGCCCTTCCTGCTCCCCCTGAGGCGGGCTGGTCTGGAAGAGCACCTGGCAGTGTTTCAGTGGGCTCCAGCACTGAGACCTAGAGCATTCTACCTATGTTGATGGGCTGCGGTAGTGCTTAGAAACTGTGGCGAAGGGGGGAAATTTGAGGAGACTAGATGGGCTTTCCAAGAGAGAGAAAAGGTGGTGTTAGAAGCTAACTATCAATAAAACTAACATTGACCTCTGGAAAAATTCTACAATGGATTTGTGTTAGAACTCTTGGTTCCAAGTGATAGAACACTCAATTCCTAGTAGCTTAAAGCAAAAAAGTGAATCTGTTGGTTCAAGGGTGACAATGCTGAGGGCTGTTTAGCTTCAGGCGTGGCTGCACTCAGGGGTCAGATGTCCTCATGTCTTTGTCTCACCTTCTCTGTCTCTAGGTGTGCCCTGGTCCCAGGGACACACCACCCCTGTGGTGGCTCCCTTTCAGCCTCAGGGCTACTGCTTCGCAGCCCCAATAGAGAGGAAATGCCTCTTCCCCTCTACTGCCTGCTGCATCCCTGGGCTTGTACCCCAGTGCCTCGGGTTGTCCAGGACTGGGTTACGTGTCCTTTGTAGAAGCTTTGAGCCAGTGCCTCGTGCAACACACTAGCCGAGTGGGGCATGCGTGGTTCTCCAAGGAAGGTGGGCGCATGGACACCAGGCAAGCAGTAGAATCCATGGCACTGCAGGACTAAAAGACAGGTGTGCTGCTGGGAGCCAGCATTCAGTCACCAAAACCATTCATTCTTTTTTGAGTTCTTAGACTCATAGGATCTGTGTATATTGAGGCCGGAGACCAAGTGTATCTTAATTTGCAAAGGCACCTGACACTCATGGGGCCCAGGTCTTTAGAATCTTGACGATTCTATCTCATCCTTATTTTGCAGAAGAGCTGGAACCCCAGGTTCTCCTGGTGCCAGAGAATCTCAGGCTGTTCTTGCGAACATGGCAGGGTGGTGGTGGTGGTGTCTACCATGCGATAGTGTCCAACTAGATGGCCGTGGCTTGTTCAAAAATAGCACCCAACCTAAAGAATCAACGATTTACTTCTAGGGTGGTAGAGGTTTCTCATGACCAAAGGGCACGATACTTAGCATTCTTCTGTTCCACAGCTTAATAATAAACAAATTGGGTAGCATTTCAGAAGGGAGGTCTGCTTGTCCAAGCTATAGAGGACTCAAAACTAGGATAGCCATCCTTTGGTTCCTCTGTCCATTCGTCCATACATCTGTTCATCTGTCCATTTGTCTATTCATCCGTCCCTAAAGGGCTGTCAGTGGGAAGAGGGCTCCGTCTGACTTTTTGTTGTATTAGTCCAGAGCCGTGTATGGGACCGCAGAGCACACTGCAGGTGGGAGGTGGGTGAGCATTGATGGTTAAGCCTGAAGGCTTTCCAGCCAGTCTGCCTCTATCTGATTCTCTGCTCCACCCCTCACCATGTGACCTGGGGCAGATAACCTCTCTGTGCTTCAGTTATCTCAACTGTCAAATGATGTTTATAATAATACCCATCTCCTTCTGTGCGGTAAGGATTGAGTTAATTCTTGTGAAGTGCTTAAAACACGCTTCTGTGTAGTACGGTTGAGTGCGTGATTACTGTTACCTGGAGGTATGAGGTGAGGTGGTATTTTGTCTCAGAATAATGTCCAAGGTTGCAGTGCTCTCAGAAGGGTCTCCAGCTCCTCCTGGAGTCGGGCAATCCCCACTGCTGGACAGGCTGCACCACCTGCTGGGGGCCCTGCAGGCCGCCGAGGGCTCCTCCCCACTCCACAAGGAGGGTGGAGTGATGACCTCTAGAACCCCCGCCTCCACTCTCCACACATTCTTCAGCAACCTCTGCAGACATCTTGCTCTTAATCCTTTTTACGCAAAGAAAACTCTTTTTTGCTCCTTTACATCTTCTACTGGCATTTAAAACTCCTTCCCTTTGTTCTGACCTTATTGAACGAGAGAATAATTTCTTGGAATTCTCTGTCTAATGAAAATGCTCATGTACTTACAGATTCTGATCAAGTTTCTCCTCAACCTTTACTTTGAGGGAACTTGCATCATTTGGTATAGAAAACATTTTTTTTTTTGCGGTACACGGGCCTCTCACTGCTGTGGCCTCTCCCGTTGCAGAGCACAGGCTCTGGACGCGCAGACTCAGCGGCCATGGCTCACGGGCCCAGCCGCTCCGCGGCATGTGGGATCTTCCCAGACCGGGGCACGAACCCGTGTCTCCCGCATCGGCAGGCGGACTCTCAACCACTGTGCCACCAGGGAAGCCCCTGGAATGGCATCTTTAAAGTGCTGATAGAGAAATAAAAATTCTCAACTCATGATTCTGTATCCTTTAAGAATGAGGGTGAAATAAAGACATTTTCAGATGAATGAGAAGTAAGTGAGAATTCATTGGAAGCAGATGTGCACTACAGAAATGTTAAAGGAAGTTCTTTAGGATGGAGGAATATGATACCAGATAGGAACTCATATCTTGAGGAAGGATTGAAGTGGCTGTCAATGGCAAATATGTGGGAAGATATAAAAGACTATTTTTTCCTCTTAAATTAAAAGAATACATATGACTATTTAAAGCAAACGTTTTCACATTGCATTGTGGGGTTTATAACATATATGGGTGGAATACATATGACAACTATAGTGTAAAGAATGGGGGTTGGAGAAGACATTTATGGTTGCAAGCTTCTTATATTTTATGTAAACTGGTACAATTTACTATAAGAAGGCTTTAAAATATTAAGCATGACATATATACAATGGAATGTTACTCAGCCGTAGAAAGAATGAAATTGAGTTATTTGTAGTGAGGTGGATGGACCTAGAGTCTATCATACAGAGTGAAGTAAGTCAGAAAGAGAAAAACAAATACTGTATGCTAACGCACATATATGAAATCTAAAAAAATGGTACTGAAGAGCCTAGTCACAGGGTAGGAATAAAGACTCAGACGTAGAGAATGGACTTGAGGACACGGGGGGCACAGGAAGCTGGGATGAAGTGAGAGAGTAGCATTGACATATATACACTACCAAATGTAAAATAGGTAGTGGGAAGCAGCTGCATAGCACAGGGAGGTCAGCTCGGTGCTTTGCAATGACCTAGAGTGGTGGGATAGGGAGGGTGGGAGGGAGGCTCAAGAGGGAGGGGATATGGGGATATATGTATACATATAGCTGATTCACTTTGTTATACAGCAGAAACTAACACAACATTGTAAAGCAATTATACTCCAATAAAGATGAAAAAAATAAAATATTAAGCATGTATATTATAATCCCTAGAGCAACCACTTTAAAAAGGTTAAGAGGCATAGCTAAGAAGCCAATAGATAAAATGGAATTCTAAAAACAGGTATTTCAAAAGAAGGCAGTAAAGGGGGAAAGGAGGAATAAAACAGAGGTAAAACAGAAAACTAATAGCAAAATGGTAGATGTAAATCTGCTCATATCAACAATTACATTAAATGTACATGGACTAAACACTACAATCAAAAGAGATTGTCAGGGCTTCCCTGGTGGCGCAGTGGTTGAGAGTCCGCCTGCCGATGCAGGGGACACGGGTTTGTGCCCTGGTCCGGGAAGATCCCACATGCCGCGGAGCGACTGGGCCCGTGAGCCATGGCCGCTAAGCCTGCGCGTCCGGAGCCTGTGCTCTGCAACGGGAGAGGCCACAAAAAAAAAAAAAAAAAAGAGATTGTCAGAATGGATACAAAAGCAAGACTAAATTATATGCTGTTGACAAGAGGTGCACTTCAAGTAAAAAAGAAACAAATAAGCTAAAAGTAAATAGGTGGAATAAAGGGATATCATCCAAATAGTAAGCATAAGAAGACTGGAAGTATTATAATACTAACCAATAAAATAGACTTCAAGACAAAGGGTATTACCAGAGATAAGAGGGACTTTTCATAGTGATAAAATGATTAATTCATCAGGAAGACGTAACAATCTGTGTACCTAAAAACAGAGCTTCAAAATACATGAAAAAGTTTTCATAGAATTAAAGGGAGAATAAACAAATCCATAGTCATAATTGGAGATATTAACACTCTTCTCTAAGTAGTTGATAGAACAACTAGACACATCAATAAAGATGGAAGATCTGCATAACATTATCAACTACCTTAACTAAACTGACATTTATGGAACACTATACGTAACAATGCTGGGTACAGATGCTTTTCAAATTCAAATAGTACTTCTCTAAGGTAGGCCACGTGCTAGGACATAAAGCAAATATCAATACATTTAAAAAAGCTTAGAGACTTCCCTGGTGGTCCAGTGGGTAAGAATCCATGCTCCAAATGCAGGGGACCCGGGTTCAATCCCTGGTCGGGGAACTAGATCCCACATGCATGCTGCAACTAAAACATGCTGCAGTGAAAATCCTGTGTGCCACAACTAAGATCCGGCACAGCCTAAATAAATGTAAATAAATGAATATTAAAAGAGGGTTTAAACAATAGAAAGCCAAGTCTTTGATCACAGTGGAATTAAATTAATAATAAATAATAATAAGATACTGAAAAGTAAGAAAAACTCCATAAACATTTGACGGTTAAATCACATACTTCTAAATAACTTATGGGGATTTATGCTTTCGGCTAAGATGGAGTAATAGGGACCAGATTTATGCTTCAATCTTAAATAATTAAAAGAAACAGGTAAAATATAAGGAACAGTGGTTTTCAGGCACTGAACACCAGGTAGTGTAGACAGTGATCCCTGAGAGAGGGGAAACAAAATGGGATGAGCCCTGAGATTGTTGCAGCTTACAGCCCGATGAGAGTTTCTGGACTATAGCACAGGGAGAAGAAACCCAGATGGGTCCCAGTGATCTTCCTGAGTTGAGGAGACAGAGCTGGAATCCAGGAAGGGCAAGGCAGCTAGAGTTCTCAGAGTTCTCTCTAGAGTTCTGGTTCTCAGAATAGAGAACCAGAGACTAGAGAGCTGCCCAGAGAGAGAGAGAGCTCCAGAGCCTACAGGAGGTTCCCTCAAAGTCTTCAGTGAAATACTGATCAGCACACGTGTAGGAGGAAACTCCCCAAGGTGGGGAAAGAGCCACTTGAAAGGAACAGGATGAACAATCCCCAGAGCTCACAGGACCAAGAATACGTCATATTCCCATAAGCCAGAGTGGGAAATCCTTGTAATTCACAAGGGTATTGCCTCAGGAATGGAGTAAAACAACCCTAGATAAATGCTGCTCTTTTTCCTCCTATCAAAGCTTAGAGACTATCCTGGCGAGAAGTGAACTGTTTCCAAGTAATTTAATTGTGTCCCAGAACAAACCTCAAGACTATTATAGGAATACAAAAATAAAAAAAAAATCCACTAAAGTAAAATTCACTGTGTCTTGCTTCCAAACAAAGATTACAAAGGCATGTGAAAGAAGAAGAAAAATCTGAACCATGATGAGAAGAAAAATCAATAAATAGAAACATACCTAGAAATGGCAAGATGATACAATTAGTAAATAACGTTATACCAGCTGTTATAAATATGCCTTATATATACAAAGAGGTGGAGAAAAGTATGAACAGAATAAGGAGAGACATGGAAGACAGAAGAAAGGTCCAAATCGAACTCTAGAGGTGAAAAAAAAATGTTTTGGATGAAAACTACACTAGATGGAATTAATTGCAGATCATAAACTGTAAAAGAAAAGGTTAGCAAATTTGAAGACATAGTTATAGAAACTATCTAAAATGCAGCACAGAGAGTAAAAAGCTTGGGAAAAAAAAAAAACAGAGCACCAGTGAACTGTGAGATAACTTCAAGCTTACCCAATATACATGAAATTGGAGTCTTCAGAGGAAGAGAGAACAGAAAAAATTATTTAAAGAAATAAAGGCTGAGGGCTTCCCTGGTGGCACAGTGGTTAAGAATCCACCTGCCAATGCAGGGGACACGGGTTCAAGCCCTGTTCCGGGAAGATCCCACATGCCATGGAGCAACTTAGCCTGTGCACCACAACTACTGAGCCTGTGCTCTAGAGCCCACAAGCCACAACTACTGAGCCTGCACGCCTAGAGTCCGTGCTCCACAACAAGAGAAGCCACTGCAATGAGAAGCCCACATACTGCAACAAAGAGTAGCCTCTGCTCACAGCAACTAGAGAAAGCCTGCATGGAGCAACGAAGACCCATCACAGACAAAAATTAAAAATAAATAAATAAATAGAAAGAAAACAATTTTAAATAAAAGAAAGAATGGCTGAAAGTTTTCCAAATTTGATGAAAATTAGAAACCCATATATCCAAGAACCTCAATGAACCCCAAGCACAAGAAATATGAGGAAAAAGTTTACCAAGGTACATCATAATGGAATTTCTTATAATCAATGATAAAGATAAAAATCTTAAATGCAGCCAGAGAGGGAGAAAAAGACAAGTTACATACAGAGGAACAAAGATAAGAATGGCAACAGACCTCTTATTGGAAATGATACCAGTGGAATAGCATACTTAAAGTACCAAGAGAAAACAAACAGACCACTGTTAACCCAAAATTCAAAACCCAGCAAAACATCTTTTTAAAACAAAGGCAAAATACTGTTTCAGACATTTAAAAGTTGAAGCAATTCATTTCCAGCAGACCTGCACTAAAGGAAATGTTAAAGTTCTTGAAACAGAAAGAAGGTGATGCCAGATAGAAATTACATCTTCACAGAGGAATGATGAGCACCAGAAATGGTGAATATGTGGGTAAATGTAAATATTTTTCTTTTTATTAAAAAATCACTTTAAATGATGATTTATGTTTAAAGTAAAAATAATAACAATGTTTTGTGGAGTTTATAACATATGTAGGTATAAAATATATGATAACATGCATAAAAGCTGAGATAGGAGGAATGGTGTATATTGTTATTATGATTGTTATGATTCTTAAGGCAAGTGCTAATATTACTTGAAGGTAGACTGTGATAAATTACAAATGTATGCTGTAAGTCTTAAAGCAAATAGTAATAAAACAAAACCAAGATTTACGGTTAGTAATCTAACAATGGAGATAAAATGAAGTAACAAAAGATACTCTTAACAAAAGATAAAATGAAGTAACAAAAGTTACTCAATCCAAAAGAAGGCCAAAAAAAAATTAGGAAAGAGGGAACAATCGAGATAAATGGAAAACAAATAGCAAATTTAAGCCCAAACCATATCAGTAGTGGATAAAATGGCCTAAATACCCATTTAAAAGACAAAGTTTGGGGACTTCCCTGGTGGTGCAGTGGTTAAGAATCCACCTGCCAATGCAGGGGACATGGGTTTGATCGCTGGTCTGGGAAGCCTGTGCCACAACTACTGAACCTGCTCTCTAAAGCCCACGAGCCACAACTACTGAAGCCTGCACGCCACAACTACTGAAGCCCACGTGCCTAGAGCCCATGCTCCGCAACAAGAGAAGCAACCGCAACGAGAAGCCTGTGCACTGCAACGAAGAGTAGCCCCTCCTCGCCACAACTAGAGAAAAGCCTGTGTGCAGCAACGAAAACCCAACACAGCCAAAATAAATAAATTAAAAAAAAAAAAGACAAAGTTTGTTAGGTTGGATAAAAAGGCAAGACCCAATTATACAATACCCGCAAGAAACCTTAAATGAAAAGACACCAAAGGTTAAATGTAAAAGGATGGAAGAAGATATACCATACTAATAGTAATTAAAAAAAAGAGTGGCCATATTAATATTAGACAAAGTAGATTTCAGAGCAAAGAATATTAGCAGGGATAAGGAGAGACATCTTATAATGAGAAAGGGGTCAATTCATCAAAGGACATAACACTAGATACTTAACTTCGGGCACATAAACATTAAGGGCATAAATATGTATACATCTAATAAGAGAGCTTTAAAACACATGAGGCAAAGCTGATAGAACTGCATGGAGAAATAATCATATATACAATTATAGTTGGAGCTTTCAACACCATTTTTTCGATAATCAATAGATCAAGTAGACAGAAAATCAGTAAAGGTGTGGAAGACTTGAACAACACTATCACCAACTTGGCCTAATTGGCATTGATAGAACAATCCATGTAACAACAGCAGAACACACATTCTTTTCAAGTGTACATGGAATGTTTACCAAGATAGACCATATTCTAGGCCATAAAACAAGGCTCAGTAAATTTAAAAGGATTGAAATTATTCAAAGTATATTCTCTAATGGTGATAAGATTAAATTAAAAATCAATGACAGATATCCCAAATATTTGGAAACTAGACAGCACACTTGTAATTAACCTCTGGGTTCAGGGAGAAACTGATAGGGATATTAGAAAGTATTTTGAACCAAATGCAAATGAAAACACAACATATAAAATTTTGTGGAATATAGCTAGAGTAGTTCTCAGATGGTAATTTATAGCATTAATGCCTATATTAAAGAAGAAAATTTCAAATCAATGATCTTAGCTTCCACTTTACATACAAAAGAAAGAAAAGCAAATACAACCCAAAGTAAGCAAAAGAGAGGAGATAAAGAAAAAGCAGAAATAATTGAAAGAGAAAACATAAACAGTAGAGAAAAGTCAGTGGTGCCAAAAGCTGGTTCTTTGAGATCAGTGAAAGTGATAAACCTTTAGCCACTCATCAGGAATAAAGAGAAAACATACAAGTTACCAATATGAGGAATAAGAGAAGTGACTTAATTACAAATTCTAAAGATATTAAGAGAGTGCTAAGGTAATATTATGATCAACTTTCTGTCAATGAATTCTACAACTTAGATGACCTGGATAAATCCCTTGAGAGACTCAAGCAATAAAAGCTCACTGACAAAATTAGATAACTCCAAAGCCTTGTCTCTATTAAAGAAATTGAATTCATAGTTAAAAGCCTTCCCATAAAGAAAACTCCATGCCCCAAAACTTCACTAGTGAATTTTACTGAACATTTAAGTAAGAAATAGGACCAATTTGTTATTGGTTGAATCGTGTCTCTCTCAAAATTTGTATTTCTAAGTCCTAACCCCCAGTGCCTCAGAATATGTCTTTATTTGGAGATGGGATCTTTTTTTTTTTTTTTTTTGCGGTACGCGGGCCTCTCACCTCTGCGGCCTCTCCCGCTGCGCAGCACAGGCTCCAGACGCACAGGGTCAGCGGCCATGGCTCACAGGCCCAGCTGCTCTGCGGCACGTGGGATCTTCCCGGACCGGGGCACGAACCCGTGTCCCCTGCATCGGCAGGCGGACTCTCAACCACTGTGCCACTAGGGAAGCCCTGGAGATGGGATCTTTATAGAGATATTCAAGTTAAAATGAAGTCTTTAGGATGGACCCTAATCCAGTATGACTTTCATTTTCTTTTCTTTTTTTAAAATTTATTTATTTATTTATTTATTTTTGGCTGCGTTGGGTCTTCGTTGCTGTGTGTGGGTTTTCTCTAGTTGTGGTGAGCAGGTGAGCAGAAGACTGCTCACCACTCTTCGTTGTGGTGAGCAGGCTTCTCATTGCAGTGGCTTCTCCTCTTGCAGAGCACAAGCTCCAGGTATGCGGGCTTCAGTAGTTGTGGCTCTTGGGCTCTATAATGCATGCTCAGCAGTTGTGACGCATGGGCTTAGCTGCTCTCTGGCATGCGGGATCTTCCCGGACCAGGCTTGAACCCGTGTCCCCTGCATTGACAGGTGGATTCTTAACCACTGCACCACCAGGGAAGTCCCTATGTTTTCATAAAAAGGGGATATATGAAGACAGACAGGCATAGAAGGAGAACACCATGTGAGCGTGAAGACAGCCATCTACAAGTCAAGAAGAGAGGTCTGGAACAGATCCTTCCCTCACAGCCCTCAGAAGGAACCAATCCTGCCTTGATTTCTGACTTTTGACTTCCAGAACCACGAGACAATACATATCTAGTGTTTAAACCAGCCAGTTTGTGGTATTTTGTTATGGCAGCCCTAGAAAATTAATACACAATTCTTTTCAAACTCCTCCAGAAAATCAAAGAGGAGGAAGCACTTCCCAACTTGTTCTGTGAGGCCACCATTACTGTGGTACCAAACCAAGAGAAGAAATAAGATTTAACAAATCAATCCAACATTTATTTATTTATTTATTTATTTATTTATTTATATGTCATGACTAAGTAGGATCTGTCCCAGGAATTCAAGTTTAGCTTAATATTTGAAAATCAATTAATATAATACAGCCTATTGATGAACTATAAAAGAAGAACCATATGATGATCATCTCAAGAGATATAGAAAGAGCTTTTGACAATATCCAGCTTTCATTCCTGATAAAAACTTTCAGCAAACTGGAAATAGAAGATAATTTTCTCAAACTGTTAAGGAGCATTTATGAAAACATAACCTCTAGCATCTTACTTAACTGTGTAAAAGACTGACTGCTTTCCCCATGAGGTCAGGAACAAGGCAGGGGTGTTCACTCACACCGTGTCTATTCAGCATTGTTCTGGGGATTATAGCCTGTGCAATAAGGCAAGAAAAAGAAATAAAAGGTATCTGGATTGGAAAGGAGGAAGTGAACTTGTTTTTGTTCACATATGTGATTGTCTATGTAGAAAACTCTTCTGAATCTACCAAAAAAAAAACCCTTTAGAACTAATAGTTTAGCAAGTTTGCCGAATTCAAGGTCAATATAGAAAATTAATTGTATTTCTACATTAGAAAAGAACCTGAAATTTAAAAATTTTAAATACTATTTACAATATCATCACAACATGAAAAAAATAGGGATACATTTGACAAAAGTTGTGCAAGATTTTTTCATCAAAAAACTATAAACCATTGCTTAGAGAAATTAAAGACCTAAATATTGATAAAAAGAGAGATATATCCTGTTCATGCATCAGAAGACTCAATATTGTTAGGACATCTCCCCAAATTGGTCTGTGGATTCAACGCAATTCCAGCCCTTCAATACACACACATCCTGAAGGATTCCCAAAACTTTTGCAGGTAAATGGCCTGAGGAAGGCTTGGGCACTGGCTGCACCGGCTTGTGCTAAGCTGTGCAAGCCTGACAGCGGTCTCTAGAATGATATCCTGGGACAGCAGAGACTGTCGAGGATAAACAGGAGTCCATGAGCTGGGACTGAACTAGGAGGGTCTGTGAGGCAGGAGCTGGCA
The DNA here is from genome assembly GCF_951394435.1 of Stenella coeruleoalba. Classification (NCBI taxonomy): domain Eukaryota; kingdom Metazoa; phylum Chordata; class Mammalia; order Artiodactyla; family Delphinidae; genus Stenella; species Stenella coeruleoalba. Next base: position 4,293,826 of record NC_137147.1, on the reverse strand, counting down.
GGACAGGGCCAAACGGGAGGCAAAGATTCACCCAGAAGTCTGACAGCTATTATCTCCAGGTAGTGGGATGATAGCCGCCTCTTATTTTCTTCTTTGTGTTTTTCTGTTTTGTTTGTTTGTTTTGAAAAATTTTTTGCAGAACACTTATTTACAATGTAGTCAGAGAAACAGCCATCCTGTTGTTGGTTCCTATGGGGTTTTACTTTTTGCACTTTTGTATAATTTGAGTATTTTTTACAGAGATTGTATTTGTTTTATAATATTGGGTTGGCCAAAAAGTGCCTTCGGTTTTTAAGGAAAAATAAAAGACACATTTTTCATTTTCACCAAGAACTTTATTGAGCAACATATTCACCCTTTCGTTCCACTACCTTCTACCATTTTTTTAGGCAACTTCATAATTCCATCTTCCCAAAACTTTTTATCTTTTTGAGCAAAGAACTGTTCCAGGTGCCTTTTACAGTCTTCTAGGGAATTGAAATTTTTTCCCTTAAGAGAATTTTGTAAAGACTGAAATAAATGGAAATCCAAAGATGCAATATCTGGTGAGTAAGGCGGATGAATCAGAACTTCCCAGCCAAGCGGTAACAGTTTTTGCCTGGTCATCAAAAAACATGCGGTCTTGCGTTATCCTAATGGAAGATTATGCGTTTTCTGTTGACTAATTCTGGATGCTTTTCGTCAAGTGCTGCTTTCAGTTGGTCTAACTGGGAGCAGCACTTGTTGGAATTAATCGTTTGGTTTTCTGGAAGGAGCTCGTAATAGAGGGCTCCTTTCTAACCCCACCATATACACAACATCGCCTTCTTTGGATGAAGACTGGCCTTTGGTGTGGTTGGTGGTGATTCATTTCACTTGCCCCACGATCTCTTCTGTTCCACATCATTGTACAGTATCCACTTTTCATCGCCCATCACAATTTGTTTTAAAAACGGAACATTTTCGTTATGTTTAAGTAGAGGATCACATGTGGAAATGCAGTCAAGAAGGTTATTTTCACTTAACTTATGTGGAACCCAAACATTAAAGTGATGAACATAACCAAGCTGTTGCGAATGATTGTCAACGCATGAGTTGGATACTTTGAGTATGTCAGCTGTCTCCTGAGTGGTTCTCAATTAATGTCTCGATTTGATTGGTATCAACTTCCACTGGTCTACCTGACCATGGAGCATCGTCCAGCGAGAAATCTCCAGCGTGAAACTTTGCAAACCACTTTTGACATGTTCAATCAGTCAGAGAATCATCTCCATACACCGCACAAATCTTTTTTAGTGTTTCAGTTGCATTTTTACCTTTCTTAAAATAATAAAGCATAGTATGCCGAAAATGTTGCTTTCTTTCTTCCGTCTTCAGTATTAAAATGGCAACACAAAAATTCACCAATTTTGATGTATTTATTTTTATCGGGGTATAGCTGTTTTACAATGTTGTGTTAGTTTCTACCGTACAGCGAAGTGAAGTAGAGTTCCCTGTGCTATACAGCAGGTTCTCATCAGTTATCTGTTGTATACATATTAGTGTATATATGTCAATCCCAATCTCCCAGTTCATCCCACCCCGCCTTTCCCTTCTTGGTGTCCATACATTTGTTCTCTATGTCTATGTCTCTGTTTCTGCCTTGCAGACCGGTTCATCTGTACCGTTTTTCTAGATTCCACATATATGTGTTAATAGACGATATTTGTTTTTCTCTTTCTGACTTACTTCACTCTGTATGACAGTCTCTAGGTCCATCCACGTCTCTACAAATGACCCAATTTCATTCCTTTTTATGGCTGAATAATATTCCATTGTGCCACATCTTCTTTATCCATTCGTCTGTCAATGGGCATTTAGGTTGCTTCCATGACCTGGCTATTGTAAATAGTGCTGCAGTGAACATTGGGGTGCATGTGTCGATAAGTCTTTTTTATAAATGCATGCTGATATGACAGCTGTCACATACAATCTAACAAAATCGTTTTGAATGAAGTTAAAGACAACTAAGCGCTACTAGAGCCATCTTATGGGAAAAACTGAACAAACCTTTTGGCCAACCCAGTAAAAAACAAAAGCCAGGCAGGTAGGCAGAGAGAAGGTGACCCGTGGCTAAAGCTATAGGTCTTGAGAGACTGTTAGGAACTCCTGGTGGGGCCATGTCTCAGTAAGCAGAACACGGAAACTGCAGTGAACGTGCACCTGCACCACATTTCACTTGTCATGTTCTTTCTAAACCTGACTTTTGTTGGACACGTAGAATGTCTCCAGTTAATACAGCAAGTCATCTTAGCACATGTGACAGAAGACTTAACTCCTTAATTCCATGAAGGCAGATTGGGCTCTCTAATTACTTAATTGAAAAAAGGTACACACTTCAGGCTGCGCGGTGTTTGGGAATTAATCTTTAAAACCTGACAGCAAACATTAAATTCAATTAGGGAGAGCGATTAGCAAAGATTCTTCTCTCCCTCACCCTGGTTACTTTGAGAAGTGGCTGACTGGGGTGCATTGATTCTGATGCTATCGTTGTGTATATATCAACCAGGAGAGCCAAGTATGCATTTTTCATTTCAGAGGGGAGTTACTGGATAATTTACGGATTGATGGATTTCCTTAAACATGTCTCCGCGGCTGATTTAGGAGGCCGTGGCCAGGAACTCAGACCTCTCTGGTTGCTGCTTTCGGCCTTTGTGCCACAGGGTTTAAGGTCTCTTTTTTCCTCCGTCTTTGATTAGGGTTATGAGCCACCCCCTCCTCGTCCCCCACCACCTCCTTCTCCTCCTTTCCCAACACCTAGCTGATAGCAGGTACCCAGGAAGTGTTTGCTGAATGAATGATTAAATGAATGACTTTAATAGATGGGGACATTTGGGCATGTTTGCTTTGGAGCACATTCATTTTCTCACGCTCTCTCTCTTTTTTTTTTTTTTCTGTACGCGGGCCTCTCACTGCTGTGGCCTCTCCCGTTGCGGAGCACAGGCTCCGGACGCGCAGGCTCAGCGGCCATGGCTCACGGGCCCAGCCACTCCGCGGCACGTGGGATCCTCCCAGACCGGGGCACGAACCCGTGTCCCCTGCATCGGCAGGCGGACTCCCAACCACTGTGCCACCAGGGAAGCCCTCTCACGCTCTCTTTGCCTCTCTTTAGGGGAAATACAGTGTAGTGTTCACAGCTCCCATCCCCCAACCCTGCCCCTCTCCCTCTCCCCTCTCCAAGCATATTTTTTATAGTCTGACTACAAGTACACAAAGAAACATGATAGAGTTTTGCTTCATGTGTGTTTTTAAAATTGTGGTGAAATACACGTAAGGGTTACCAGCGTAGCCATTTCTAAGTGTAGGTTCAGCGGCATTGAGTACATTCATTCACGGGGTTGTGCAGCCGTCATCGCCATCCACCTGCAGAACTCTTCATCTTGCAAAACTGAAACTCTGTCCCCATTAACAAGTCTCCATTTCCCCCTCCCCGCAGCCCCTGGTAACCACCGTTCTACTTTCTACGTCTATGATTTTGACTGCGCCAGGGACCCCACATATGTGGAATTATACTTTCTGTCTTTTTGTGAGTGGCTTATGTCACTTAGCGTGTTGTCTTCAAGGTTTATCCATGTGGTGGGTTGTGTCAGAATTTCATTTCTTCTTAAGACAGTAATATTCCATTGTGTGTGTATATATATATATATGTATATATATATCACATTTTGTTTATCCATCTATCCATCAGTGGACACTTGGGTTGCTTCCACATTTTCACTGTTGTGGCTAGTGCAGCTGTGAACATTGGGATACAGATATCTCTTTGAGATCCTGGTTTTAATTTTTTGAGCACCTACACACACGTGGAATTGCTGGATCACACTGTAAGTCTATGCTTAATGTTTTGAAGTTCTGCTCTGCTGTTTTCTCTAGTGGCTGGACCATTTTGCCTTCCCACTAACAATGTACAAAGGTTCTGATTTCTCCACCTCCTTGCCAACACATATCTTCTTCTTTTTTTTTTTTGATAGAAGCCATTCTGCTGGGTGTGAGGTGGTGTTCCATGTGTTTTTAAAACTTAGATGGCATCGTACTGCATATATGCAGTTGCCTTATGTATTCAATATTATCTTTTCACTGTTTAGCCAAGTTAACCCTGTAGATCTAGCTCACTCATTTTACTTTATTTTTTCCTTTCAAGTCATACTTGCACATCGTTTTGAGAAAACAGCAGTTCCCTGTGCTCTGCGTTTCTGCCATGAATTCTCACTTCACTTTGAAGTCTTCTGGCTCTTTCCTCTGTTACCTCTGTTCGTATTTCTAAATGTAAATGTTGCTACTTTTTGCTTTTCAGTCTGAAACCCCAGCTGTTGACCCCTAATTAGGAAGAAAGGAACTGAGCTGTCTTAGCATTCTTTCAAGGCTACCCTTGACCTCTTGTTTTCTTAATCTTAGACATTTCCGTATGCCCGGGAAATACGCGTTCAGAGCTCTCATCCTATGCATTTTGAGAACCTTCAGGATGTGGCGGGGTGAACTTTCTCATCTTGAAAGGGGAGCTTATCTCTCACATCCAGTTTGTGGATCTGTGTGGGCACGCTTTGGGTTTACTCTTATCAAGGGAATAAGAGAGGGTCAGGGAATCCTGCTGTTAAGAACCGCATGCACTACCTGCCTCAAGAAGCACAGGCTCCGGCGCCGTGGCTCCTGCTGTGCTCCAGCTGCGGTGCGGTGTGCCCAGCCCTCGCTCATTCCTCACCACTGCCCTTGGGACGGGGCTCTTCTTATGCCCATTATATGGACGAGGAGACTGAGGCCTGAAGAGGCCAAGCTTCAGCCAAGTCACAAGGCTGGAAGCATCACACAGGAGGCCCTGTGGGTGCCTTCCTGCTTCTGTGTTCAGTCCTCTGACCCACCTTGGATGGCAGGTGAGAGCATCCCTTTCTGCCAGCAGTGACACCACGGGAGGACAGTAGCACTGCTGAGCACCTCCGCGTGCCAGGCCCTGGGCCAGCCTGGTTGGGCTCCTCGCCTGCCGGCCTTTCCCTGGGGTGTGTGGTGGTCGGCAGAGTTTCCTGGGAGAGCTGGTGGGAAGCCGAACGCAGCCCTTTCATGCACAAGTGGTCCTGGCCCTTGGAATGTACAGTTCTATACTTGAGGGCCTAAAAACACATTTCAGAGGTCATTAAGTATACATAGGGCTTTCTGCCACAAGCCTCGCTCCCCAGGGAAAGCAGAGGGGAGTGAGGGGCAGTACTTTCTCTCCCAGAAAAAAGGCCAGCTTGCCCCTCGGGCAGAGATCTGCTCTGCCTGGTTGCAAACACAGGTGTGGCAGACTCTATTTTGGATCTTAGTCTTAAAGCAGGACCCGTGCAGGTAGCCTGGCCTGGTGCGGCATCCACTACAGGTCTCAGAAAGTCCTGTCTCGGAGGACACATGTCAGAGGTGCAGGTGAGGCTGGGCTGGAACTTTTTGGTGGTGAGCAGGTGTGAATCAGGTGTGAAGGGCTGGGCAGGTGAGCGGCAGAACACAGGACATGCTGTTTCCTTGTGAGCTCCCTTAACCCCCAGAAAAAATTTTGTGAAAGTCTCCCCCTCGACTTGCCAGTCCCAAGGCCTTATTACATTTCCACGAAGAGAAGTTTAACATCTAGATGTTGCTTTGATGGTAAAATATTGGGAATCTAGTTCCACTGTGAGAGCCTTTTCCCCGTGCACAGGGGCTGAGCTGAGCCCCCAGGATCAGGCCCCCGCTTGTGACATCTGGCGCTGTGTTTGCCTCGTAGGTGTGGAACGCCGTGGACTCGGGAAGCTGCTTGCAGACCTACTCCCTGCACAGTGAGGCAGTGCGGGCCGCCCGGTGGTCCCCCTGTGGCCAGCGCATCCTCAGTGGTGGCTTCGACTCCGCCCTGCACCTAACAGACCTCGAAACAGGTGTGTTTCATTACCCCGAGGCGCCCCCTCCTCCGAGTTGGCGCCTTTCTCACTGGGGAGGTTTCTGGGAGGGGGATTCTGCAGCCGCCAGCTGCAGACGGTTTCAGGGCAGGGGCAGACGGGACGAGGGGAGACTCATACTCGGCAAGCCTGTCTCCAGGCTGTTTGCCTGAAACCGAGACTGGCCCGTAGGCTTCACAGTGGACCTCTGCCAACCTGCCCGGAGGACAGAGTCCCAAGGTTGTCCCAGCCCCAACCTGTGGAGCTGGATAGAGGTGGCTTTTTAATCAACTTCTGACATGCAATTTGTACTGAGATAGATTTAGCTTCATCACAGCGTCCTTTGGTTGGAATCAGTTTAGAATTCCTGTCAATTCACTGTCGCTGAAAGGCTGTAAGGAATGATTCCAGCTCGTACGGAAAGCCAGCAAATGAGCTCTGCTTTCATGCCCACACTGAAAAGGCATTTGGGCGAGATGGATTCGCGCTGGCTAAATCCTAAGGGGGCTCTCAACAAGCAGCGCGAGGAGGAGAGAGGAGTCAGTGGGAGGAACTTTCCATTCCCCGGCATTCCGATGCAGCCGGCACGTTGAGCACGAATCCCGCCACAGCCCTGGAGCGGGGGCCTGTCTGTGCTTCGGGCGAGAACAGAGCCAGCGAGCGCAGACCTGGGTTCCAGCCTTGCCCCTGACCCCCGGGCCGGCTGCCCTCAGCGCCCACGTTGCCTTTTCCTCCCTGGGTTCCTCCTGGGTCACTTTTCTGCTGGGCATCGCTGCCAGCACCAGGAGGGGAGGCCTGGGTTCACACCAGTGCCCGGGGCGTCCCTCGAGCCCTCAGGCAGCCCCTGCCTGCCTGGCCCAGCTGTGGTGGTCCTGGGGTCCGTGCCTCTCCCAGAGCCTGGCAAACAGTGGGTGATCACTCCGGGGTCCAGCCACCCAGCTCCGCCCCGCAGCTTGGATGCAGCGGGTTTGTTGCTACCTGGAGTGTCCTCCTCTCTTGCTGGGTCACTGAGGGACGACCCTTTTGAGGCCATGCAGCTCCTTTGGCTGGGCCCCGTGTGCCGTCAGTGGGGTGTTGACCAGGCTGTTGGCTGTGTCGGCGGCTGGTACTGTGCCACAGGCTTTGCACACATTTCAATCCTGCCAGCCATTGTTATCCCCATTTCACAGGCGACTAGACTGAGGCTGCAAGGGCCGAGAGACTGGCTCAGGGCCTCCAGTGGTGCAGGGCAGGTGGGGGTTTGGAGCCACGTCCGTGCAGCTGCAAACCCTGGGCCCTTTACACAGTGCTGAGTGTACGGTGTTCTTTTTGGCAACAAAGACCACACTCTTCCTGTGAGCCCCTCTGAGAGGGAGTCGAGGCTTAGGGGGTTTGGTGCCCTGGGTGACGGTGACAGTTGGGTCGCTGGTGCCAGCAGTAGGTACTGTCACTGAGCACCGACTGTGTGCAAGGCATTCCTCTGCAGCTTAACATGTGGGGTGAGGGCCCATTCACCCTTTGAGACTGGCACCACCGGAATCCCCTCGTCACACACAGGCACGGGGCACAACCAGGAAGTGGCTGAACCAGGATGCACACAGGTCTGCCAGGCTCCGAAGCCAGCTGCCTGACTGTTATACTTTGTTACCTGTGTGTCCAATAAGCCGTGCTCGGTATTGGAGACACAGAGGTGAATAAGTCCCAGGATCCACCCTGGAGGAGCTCACATCCACTGGGGGAGACAGAATTGCAGAGAGTCCCAGGGTACAGTGATGGAGAGAGATATAGGAACCGCAAGGACATCTAGCCTGGGAGATCAAGGAAGGCTTCCTGGAGGAAGTGGGACCCAAGCTGAGGCAGGAACTGGGGGACAGCGAATCAGGATGGAGTGGGGCTGGGGAGGGGGAGGGAAGTGGGTTCTCAGCAGATGGAATGAGGACGGAGTTCAGGAACATGAACCACGTGGTGTGTGTGGAAGTGTGGGGTGCAGGGAGCTGGGGGAAGTGAGTTTGTGGGTGCAGGAAGGGGAGCTCGGGCTCCATGCGCTTCCTGGCCTGTGGGGTGTGCATTCCCCAGATGCCGCTCCCCAGTCCAGTGTCACTGAGCACCCATGGGTACCTGCACTGCCTGCCCAAGAGTGGAGAAGGGATGCTTCTCACATGCTGGTGATGCTGTCGTGTTAATCAAATACAAGTTCATTTGATAACATTAATGGATTCCTAGCGGCCCTTTGTCATGATCTATCTTCTCAATCAACAGATGTTAAGCAGACATTGCCATTGTGTGTGTGTATGTGTGTGTGTGAGTGAGTGAGTGGGGGGGGGCTCTGACATTTTCAGACGTTCGAAGAGAGTCCTCTCACCTGGCCCGTTAGGCACTGCCGCAGCAGGTGGCAGTAGGGGCCATTGCTGAGTTTGGAGCAGGAGAGAATCATGGCTCCATGTGCACCCTGGGCAGGCCTCCCTGGTGGCTGTAGCGGGCTGGGGGTGACCCGAGGCTGGGTGGGGAGCTTCAGGAGGGGATGTGGCAGCCCTGCCCAGCTGGTGGTAGAACTCGCTGGAGGGAACATTGTCTGGCCCGGTCCCAGCTGCTCCTCTAGCTGTGGTGTGTTGGGTGGGACAGGGAAAGCATGGCCGGGCCCTCAGGGCTTTGCCGTCCCCCCGGGGAGGTGAGGGGGCACTTTTGCCCCCCACCCCTCTGCTGGGAATGGGCTCACCACCCGGTTTGCCTATTGAAGGCCCCCTCTCATTCCTTCAGCAGCTACTTGTACAGGACCTGGGCTGGGGCTACCATGGTCAGCGTGCTGGATGTCCTTTGTTGCTTGGTGCGTAGGGTCCAGGGGTCTGGCCTTGCCCTTGGGGAAGGCCGCCAACCCCTGGGTGGGGCCTCTGCCACTGAGAGGTTTGGTTTCTGTGTCCATCTCCATGGCTAGTGTGGGAGCTCCTTGAGGATGGGGCCCATCCAGGTGGTCTTTGTGTCTCTGTCACGTGGCCAGGCCTGGCTCGGAGCAGCTGCTCAGCGTGCGTGCACGTGAGGCAGAGCTGAGGCCCTTGCCAGGCGGGGGTGGGTTCATCAGGGGCCGCCGGAGTGGGGTCTGCACGCACGCCCACGCCGCATTCCGGCACCCCACCTGGCCCAGGGCGTGCGGGGGCTGTATACAGCCCCCGTGGCTCTCGGCCTCGTTTGACTTCTGTCCTTTCTTGTCACCGAGTCTGATCTTCCTTTTCACTTGCTTTGCCTCTTTCCGCCCTTGGTGATTTGGCTGTTCCATTTCAATCTAATTAGAACTCCCCGCCAGGAGAAAGCAGCGCAGGGCGTTCTCACCGCAGCGCTCTGGGAATTAGTCACTCGGTGCCCATTGTCGTTAATGGGAATTTGGCGCCAAGGCCATTTATCCTGGTGTCCTCAGTCAATACAGTTAAAAATCTGTGGATTCTAAAACGTCAATACCCGGCCTGAAATATGGAGGGCCAGCAACATTTTATCTCGTTAATTTATAGTTCTGACGGGCTGTTGGCTTAGAGAACAACCATGAATCAACACTTAAATAAAATCTGCTCACAGGTTAATTATTTCTGGTGCTATCATTTCAGTCTGTAATCTTCCTAAGGAAACGTCTCTGGTGCGTCAGGCTGAGGCGGCCTCGGGGAGCGCTGGTCTTCGACTCCACCAGGGCCCCGAGTGCCGCCGGCTTTATGAGTCAGCTGTCCGGCACACCACATCGGCCAGTCTCCTCAAAAGCCCCCGAAGAGCTTGAGCTTGTTCAGTTCTAAGTGGTACTGGTTCTTGCAGATTCCACCCCTTAGACCATCGCCCCCAGCCTGGCTGTTAAGGCCTGGGAGGCACACGAGGCCTTGAACTTTGCATTTGTTGGCTGCAAAGGAGATGGTCCTTTCCCTGGAGCCTCCAGGGCCCTGGATGGGCAGGGCACCCTGTCCTCCTTCCTGTGCCCAGTCAGCTCTCCTGACGTGTGTCCAGCCCATCCGGGGCATCCAGGCCGTGCCACCCGGTCCCAGCTCCCGGATGCTGGAGGCAGCCCCGTGTGGTAGGAGGAACTTGGATGGGGTGGAGACACGGCTCTTCCACCTACCCAAGCCGGGCGTCCTCGGGGAAGCTTCCTTTACTTCCGTTTCCGCATCTGTGAGATGGGTAGCAATGCCCAGCAGCTGAGGTCATGGAGGGGAACAGCTGGGATAACGTATCCAGAGTGCTGCACGGCAAGCACTCAGCAAAGGCTGCCCTTCCCTTCCCCGCCCCTGCCCCACAAGGCCCTTCAGAAGGTAGGAAATCATAGCCGTGTTCCTCTGAGCATCCGGAGAGCCGCAGTGGCTGGACCACGTCCCCAAACGGGGCAGCTTTGGTGGCTCAGTTCCAAAAGCCCCCAGAGGTCCCCCCGAGCCAGCTTCCTGGTGTCGCTCTTGATCCCACGTGTGGGTCTGGGGGCAGACCAGCAGGAAGACCGCCTTTCAGGGTCTCCCAGCCTCTCCTACGTCCTCCGCTGCTCCGTGACAAAATGGCCTGAGCGGGGTAGCAGCTTCCTCCTCGTGATGGGTCGGCACGTGCCTTTCACTTGAGCTGGCGTCCTCTTCACTCAGACCCCGCTTCCCGCGCCCTGCTGCCCCCGCCCCTGCCTGGCTCCTTCTGCTCTGGGGTCCCTGTGTCTTTCCGTGGGGGTCATGGTGCGTGGGCCCGAGTGACCGACTGGAACTGGACCCATGAATGATCATGACTTTTCTTTTCCAAGAAGTGTCTTCTGGTGTCTCCCTTGTTTTTGCATCATGACTGGGGCCTCCATCACAGGAATGCTCCAAGGAAAAGGGGAGTGACAAATCGGCTGGGCGCTCCCTGTGGTCCAGACTGTGAGCCGTGTAGCCCTGGTTCCTGGCACCCTGCCTGGCCTGGATCAAGCCAGAATGAATAAGTGGATGTTAGGCTCTCTGCTTATTACATAGTTAGTCTTCACGCTAACCTATGGGGGAAGTGTTTTCATCCCTATTTCATGGGCTCAGAAACTGAGGCTTGGAGCGTTGGATGACTTGCAGTGACAGAGCTGGGGTTCAGCTCCGGCCCGTGTGACTGGCAGAGGCTTTGGCTGTTCAAGGACAAGAGTGGGTACCCTCAAGCACGTGTGTTTCTGGGCTGTGACCGAACAGTTTGCTTAAGCCGACTCCGGGGGAGCCCGCTCTCACCCGGGCAGCTGGCTCACCACCTGCCGAGGATAACTCGGGGCCTCTGGGAAGAAAGCGCGCCCAGACTGATCCCTCTGATGAAGTGACTGGCTGAAGGGTGCTTCTCCGGCTATCAACAGCCGCCGTCCCAGCAGGAGAAATGTTTGCCCTGACGATTTTAAAACACTTGTCAGAGGAAGGGTGAGAAGCGTCCATATTAAAAGCCCGGAGAAGAGTGTCAGGGGCTCACTCGGCTTTGGAGAAGTGGCGGCAGGGGGGCTCCTTGTTGGGCTAAAGCCTTCAGAGTGGTGCCGCCCCCTGACCCTGGGTCTCCTGGGAGGCGCTGGTGAGAGGGGCCTGGGCTTTTCCAGCCTTTAGGCTTTCCAGCACCATGACTATTCTCTGGAACAGCTCAGAGGAACCCGGTTAGGTGTCCTTCACGCGCCCGCGGACAGCAGCGGGCATGGACATGGAGCTCCCGAGGGTGTGGGCACGTCTCGTGTCATTGCTCCTTTGGTCCTCGGGGTTTTACTACTAGATCCAGATATGGAGGCTGTGCAGAGCTCTGTGCCCCAGTGAGGTCTGAGCTGATGGCGGTCCCTGGCTGCCGCCCCTCCAGTGCCCTCTTGCCCTGGGAGCAGCCGCCTGCCCTCCTGTCCTCCGTCCCACAGATACAGGCGGGACCCCGCAGACTCCTCTACACAGTGGAGTCCCACTTTCTCCTAAGCTCGCTCCTTCACCGGCATCCCTTTCCCAGCCCTCCTTTAAACTAGTCTGTTCTCAAGGCTGTGCCCTTTTGATCCCGGGCACCGGTCCCCATTCCCACCCACGCTCTTCTCCTCCGCTGAGGAGTATTTCTCTCCAGTCCCAACCTCGATTTCTCCCCCTCTTTCCATACAGCTTTGGAGTAAGAAGCTGACCTAGTTGTGGATATTAAATCAGATGTTACCAAGCTTGAGTAAAGCCCCTGCCAGCCCCGTATCTCACACTTTAGAACCTGCCTTCGAGGTCCTTCCACGCCTCCACAAACCTCTGACTAGTCATCTGCCTCTAGTTAAGCTCGTGCCAGCCCTCTGGATAAATCAAAGGTGGTTTTTAATCAACGGCACTGTTTCATTCATTACCATTATTGCACAGAGGTGATGTTTTTATCTGTGTGTGTGTTTAATTGTGCTTGCACTGCAGTTTGGCTCCCTTTGTAGGTAGGACGACCTCTGTTGACTGACCCCGGAGGCTAAACACAGTCACGGCTTGTTCGTTGTCCTGGTGGTGACTTCTGAGTCCCAGAAAACCAACATAAGTTGTACCTTTGGGACCTGTTTGCAAGTTGAGAACTTTTTTTTTTTTTTTAATTTTGGAAAATTCAGACTTGTCCAGTTAATGAAATGCAGTGGCCAAACTTGATATGAAAGAAATTTCTACAACAGCTACTGCTGTTTCTGCTATGACTACTGCTGCAGCTGCAGCCGCTGTCTGTCGGGCCTGTCGTTTGCCTGGGGCTTGCTGTCTTATGTGCATTATTTCTAATTCTCACAACAAGCCCTGAAGGTAAGATTGATTCTCCTGAGTGCACGTATTAGGAGCCCACGGATCTGAGAGGCTTGCCGGCGGATCCCGGGGCTGCTAGCTTACCTACAGGGAGCGTGCAGACGCGGGCCCGTCTGACTCTGGCCTGGACCCTCCCCGGGACTCTGCCCGGCGTGCCAAGATGGTGCTCGTTTCTGATTCACAGAGTTTGATTTGAAAGTTAGTAAGCTCCTTTCTTCGTTAACTTTGAGTCAGGAGGGTTAAATTTACGGCTGGCTGAATACTTCCCAGAGGATGAGTGTAACGATATTGATTTTCACAGGATGAGTCATACACCGCCTGCCTGGGAACACGAGCTCAATCACCACCAGCCGACAGCACCAGCCAATCCCTCGTCAGCATCTCCCCTACCGGCTCCCGAGCCTGTGATGTGCGCGCAGAGCTCAGCGGAAGGAAAGGTCACGAATCGCTCGCGGGCGGGCTCCGGGGTCACAGGGGTCCAGCCTCTGTCCCAGCGTGGCCGACTCACAAGGCCCTGGACGAGGCCTCACCTCTCTGGGCTTCCATCCCTCATTCCCCCAACGCTGAGAAATGGGGTAATTACACCTCCCACGCAGGGTTGTGGCATGACACGTGCAAGCCCCAGGCAGGCCTGGAGGCGATAGGCGCCATCTCTCTGGAGAGGAGGGCATGAGCTTCCCTGCTCTTTCTTGGGGACCCGTACTTGGGTTTCACCTGACCTGTGTCAAGTGCTTCTTACGTGCCAGGAACTGGGCCGGGGGCCAGACGTGCTGGGACAGAGGAGGCCCCTCAGGGCCCTGGAGCCCTCGTGACCATAGGGTCCCACAGGGGAGGCGTTAGGGTTGACAGGCAGTGTTGCCTGGCCACGCAGGTGGTCACCCTGGGAAGCTCAGTGTCTCCACCGGAGAAAGAGGGGGGCTCCCCGAGGAGGAGCGCGGCCAATGTTACAGCTGCCTTATCACAGCAATATTGGTGACGGTGCAGTGCCAGCGCTAGTCGTGTCAAGAGACCCAGTTGAGTTTCTGCGTTCTGTCTTAAACAGGCTTTTGTTTTAATGGCGATTTATAGTTTATCTGTATCATTATGGATTCAAGGAGGAAAAGAAGTGGTTTTTCCTAACTCCAAGAGAGTCTGAACAGTTCTTTTATCCTGGTTGAGATCATTAGAACAAGATCAATAAAGTCAGTGTCAGTGGACTAAATATTTTAAAACTCGGTTTCTTATAAGCAGCATGCAGTGAATAAATGGAATTTTCCATAACAAACATGTAAACAAGCCAGATAAGTCTCACGGTTAAAGGTTATATACAACTAACCATTGTGCTCAAAGTAGCATTGCCCAGGAGGGGGTGCGATAAACAAGCTACTCCCGGCTTCCCTGGTGGCACAGTGGTTAAGAATCCGCCTGCCAATGCAGGGGACACGGGTTCGAGCCCTGGTCCAGGAAGATCCCACATGCTGCGGAGCAACTAAGCCTGTGGGCCACAAATACTGAGCCTGCGCTCTAGAGCCCGCGAGCCACAGCTACTGAAGCCCGCGCGTCTAGGGCCTGTGCTCCGCAACAAGAGAAGACACCACAGTGAGAAGCCTGTGCGCTGCAAGGAAGAGCAGCCTCCGCTCACCACAACTAGAGAAAGCCCGCGCACAGCAACGAAGACCTAACACAGCCAAAAATAAAAATAAAAAAAATAAAGAAAATAAATAAAGAAAAATTAAAAAAAACAAAAACAACAAACAAAAAAAGCTACTCCATTTATGAAAAGTTGCAGAGTAGGAACACATCTGACAGCAAAGGACCTTCACCTCCAGCGTGGCTGTCACCTTCAAGACAGTTTCTGATAAATATTTACCAGCCTTTATTTGTATCTCTTTAACTAAATGTAAAGGCAGCCCAAGGCATTGTATTCTCATAGCCGCAGAACAAAAACTCAACGTCAGTAATCTCTCAAGTTCCCTGCTCTTAAAAACTCATATCCCTTGGCTTTAGCTTTCAGTTTAACTAAGGGTGGATTCAATAATTGGAGGTTTAGTTTTTTTCAAACTGTAAGAGTTTTCCCCTTTGTTGTTTGCTGTCTGCCAGGCCCTCTAGAATGCTTTCCGTACAGCCCTCCCGACAGACGTGTGTTTATGAGGGCGTGTGACACAGCAGGGAAGGGCCCTGCCCAAGGTCGCTCCACTGGAAGTGACAGAGCTGGGGCGGGACCCGGGTGTGTGTGACTCCCCACCCCTCTGCTGTATCACCTCCCACTTTGAACAGGTTGCTGGGTGACAATGGCTGGGGTCCTGATTTCTGTGCCACAGTCTCGCCCCAGACCTCCTTACCTCGTGTTTCCCAATAGGTATCTGTAATTATTATTCAAAACTGGAAAAATTTCATTTTGGTCCCTTTTAACAAAGAAGTACAGTGAAGGCCTAGTTATTACAAGTAAAAGTAGGAAAAAGTAGAAATTACAGCTTGTCTTCTAACTGGAAAATTTTAGTACTTAAAAGACATAGATTCTCTCTCAGTCTCTTTGGGGGATTGAGGATGAATAACGTAGTCAGAAATACATTTTTTCAGCAAAAAAGTCCAGTCATTATCTTTTAGCAACTCGACTTTCACTTTTCCTCTCATCTTTTTCCCCCATTATTGGCAAGACTGTCACGGCACTTTTTGAAAAAAACATGGCTAATTCACTGCTTTTCCTGAAATAAGCATATGGTATATGCTATGGTCCAAGAAACAGGGAGAATTTTTTCTCCAGGCATATAGAGTTTGTTTTTCCTTTTGGACTTAAGGGTTGGCAGTGAGTTCCAAATGAGCAAGGAGTCGGCATTAGGCGCGGCTGTATCTGTCTGGAGAGAAGACTTCTGGCCTACAGGGGCCTTCTTGCGCCGGTGTGAGGGTCGCAGCGACATCTGTGCTCCTTTTCCATCGAGGGGATGTAGTGATAGTCCCTCGCCCTTAGCCCCCATGTGGCTCCCCCAGCCCCCTGGCTGGAGCGAAGCTCCTGCAGCCAGCGCTGCAGGCACGAAGCCCATCCCCAGGGCACGCGGTACCGCACGGGTGGGCGGCCCCCTGCTCCATCCTCCCTGGGCGGGGGGCTTGCTAACCGGGCATGTCACGCTTGCTTTCTGACCCCGAAGTGTAGCAGAAAAGGCGAGGAAGAGTTTGGGTCCCAGACAAGTTTCAGGAAAGGAAAAGAAGAATAAGAACTGGGAATACCAGGTTTCCAATTAGACCAGTTCCTCAGGAAGTGATTTTTTTGGTCTACTTGAGAGTGTTGCTTGTCTCTTGACCTAATGAGAGGGACACAGCACACAGCATACGACAGGTCTGCTCATCTTCCTCGTGCTTTTATAGAAGAGTTCTTTACTTATTAGAAAAACAGTATTATGACAGCAATATTAGTATAATTTAAGAAGTTACCTTACTACCCCTAGAACAGCTCATTTCCTGTGGGTGAATCACGTCTTCCCTATCTTTGTTCATGTCAGTCCTTCTTTAATACTCCTGTAATTTAAGAACGGGTATCGAGCTTTGTCCCTCTTGCCACAGAATGCTATTTATCATTCCAGTTGGAAATGGCTTTTCAACATCCCACCAGGCAGAGAACCACATCTGCCTTAACTGCCCTCTCAGCTCGGACAGCTAGGCTGCTGTCCATAGTCCCGTCACCGTAGTCAGTGCAACGACCCAAACTGGCCAGGTCTTGACAGCATTGTGATGACATAGGATGACCGTGGAAATCTTTGTGAGTTGCATTTTGTAGCAAAATAGTTAAGGGGCTTGTTGAGCTTAAAGAGGTATAGAGTCTTCATTTACAAAAAGCCAAGTGTTTCCAGAGTTTTCTCTGATGACAACTGACTGCCAATTGTAGGCCCTTAGAAGATACTAGAAAAAAATCCACACAGTTAGTCATCCATCAGGGTAAAGGTGATGCTTGAACAAAGAACAAGGGAGCAGCCTCTTTCCAAGAAATCTGCGCTTTGGAGAGAACACTTTGAAAACAGATGTTTTTAATTGTTTATACCACTGTAATTTTTGTTGCCAAAAACTATGTGAACGTGTCACCTATTAAAAACTTCAGTGTCAGCACTGTTAACCTGGGAACAGTGTTTTTCTAATCCTGCTTTAAAATCCTGTAAATGAAAATTTCAGTGGATTTTGAATTAGGTTGTTAGAAATAGGAGCATATACAGCAATACCCGCTGATTAGTGGCGGGAGCCATTATTTGACATTAGGGGAACTGGAGCTTTACTAGCAAATTGTTCACAAAATCCTTTGCATCAGTGGTAGATGGAAGCGGAAAATGTCTCCCCTGTTGCTAGTGGTAAACGTCTCTTCCATTCTGGGTCCTCACATCTCTGGAAGGAGGCTTTGGGGCTCTGACAGTGTTCAGTGTGTAAACTTAAGCTGTAACCGGGCTACCGTCAAATCACTGACTCACAAAAAGGTCCCTACATTTTAAAAAAGTGTAAGCATATTCAGTCCTGTTGCTCTTACTAAAATTATTATAACTCATTTGATTTAATAATTTCCAAGAGGTTTGTTGATACTCTTAGTAAATGGCATATTAAAATATATTTTAAAATATTGTTTGTTTTATCCTTGTCTCATCTTTCAAAATGTTCTTATTTTGGTAATTGCTTTTAGACTCATAATATACTGGTACAGTAGCACATAAATAAATATACACGTGTTGGCGGTATGCGCCTAAGGGTTTCTCATGGCTGGGATGTACTGTCAGACAAGTTTGGAGACCAAGGATCTAGGCAAATTGGATTTGTCAAGGCTTCTGCTGTAACTCTCGAGAGGACCAATTGATGCCTTTCATTTCCTTACCTGGTGAGCCGGTGGAGCATTTAACTACAGTGTGGTCCTAAACACAGAGCAGGACAGCCTTCCGGAAGTGCTCTCTGAATTGAAGGACCAAGTGTACTTCCTGGGTTCCCGTAAGAGGAGGTGATGCTTGAGATCTTGGCGTTGCATTGGTATCCAGCTTCTTATGTCCAGGGGAAGGGTTTCAAGCTAATTGAGTACCAGGTGGCCAGAGAGTGAGGGCAAATGCCGCTGCTGTTGTGTTTCCAGAAAGTCTCTGTTGGCCGCCTCAGGCCCAGGGGAAGGGTTTCAAGGTTGTCCCTCCTGGGCTGTGGCACCGTGTAGAGGAAAGCATGCTGGCTTTCGAGACCTGGGCTCAGCACAAAAGATCTGTTCCCCGAGTCTGACCTGTTCTAAATGATCGACATTTCTGGCGTTTTTATGGCTTACCTCTAAGAGAGCTCAGTGACAGGAAGACAGTTTCCACGGCAGAGGTGTGTGTGTGCACGCAGACGTTTGCACAGCATCCAGGAGCAGTTGACAGCATTTCATGGCAGATAGAAAAGGTGGTCCACGCACCCCCTCCAACCTGTGGCCTGAGCCACTGTGATGTCACACTCGCATTTATTGCCCAGACGCTGACGCCACCCCACTGGCCACGCTCTATGGAAAACCGTCGATGGGTTATCATGAGGGTGTGACTGTAAGATGCTGATCCTAAAAAGAATCACTTTGGAGCATTCTGCTTTTTTTGTTTTTTTTTTTTGCGGTACGCAGGCCTCTCACTGCCGTGGCCTCTCCTGTTGCGGAGCACAGGCTCCGGACGCGCAGGCTCAGCGGCCATGGCTCACGGGCGCAGCCGCTCCGCGGCATGTGGGATCCTCCCGGACCGGGGCACGAACCTGTGTCCCCTGCATCGGCAGGCGGACTCTCAACCACTGCGCCACCAGGGAAGCCCCTGCTTTTGGTTTTTAGACTCCCAGTAAATAATCTAACAAAATTAATTGTGTAGCTCTGGAAATGTTATTCAGTCTCCCTGAGTCTTGGTTTTTTCAACTGCAAACTGGATTATGTGCTTGAAATGAGTTGATGTGCATGATGTTTACAGAGCACCTAAAAGGTGGATTCAGACGTCTCGTTTATCCCTGGGGGTGGGGGGATTCAGCTAATTGAGTACCAGGTGGCCAGAGAGTGAGGGCAAATGCCGCTGCTGTTGTGTTTCCGGAAAGTCTCCGTTGGCCGCCTCAGGCCCAGGTGGGCTTGTGCTTTCCCGTGGCTCCGTATCAGATGGCATCTTAGTGTCAAGGTATTTCGTTTGTGATCTGAGTAGTTTCTAACCCTCTCTTCTCTTTTCGTGTTGTAGGAACCCAGCTCTTCAGTGGTCAAAGTGACTTTAGAATCACTACCTTGAAATTTCATCCAAGAGACCACAACGTTTTCGTATGTGGCGGCTTCAGCTCTGAAATGAAAGCTTGGGATGTAAGGACCAGCAAGGTAACACCCCTCTTCCTCACATGGCCTTTCCAGCAGAGCTTGCCTGGACATTTTGAATGACTGGGGGTGGGTCAGCATCTATATATAGGACCCTTGAGATGGAATAATTACCACTTAATATTGAATCAGTGGGAAGCATAATTTTTAGATGTTTTGAAAGAACATTCTTGAGTTGTTAGATTATTAAAGCACTATAGGTGCAATTCTATACAGCATGTTACTAAACATATTTGTTGAGCACCTACTGTGTGCAAATGCTTCCTGATGTTATAAGATGAATCAACCTCAGATTACTCAGGGGAATAATATGTAGATACAAATAAGTGGGGTGGAGAAGTGCTCTGTGTGTGTATGTGAGTGAGAGGAGGGGTGGTGGGGAGGGAGGGGCTGGCATTCAGAGCGGGTGAGCTTTCAGTTCAGCTCAGTGTAAGGAAGGCTTCTCGGAGGAGACAGTGTTCCCGTTGGGGCTTAAAGGCTGGTCGCCGTCAGTCCCATAGAGAAGTGATGTCCACTCCCGTCCTTCACCACAGCCTGCCACTCCTGTTGCTTCCCTAACTTAGGAAATGGCAAGTCCAGGACTTCCCTGGCGGTCCAGTGGTTAAGACTCCACGTTCTCAATGCAGGGGGCATGGGTTCAATCCCTGGCCAGGGAACTAAGATCCCGCGTGCCACACAGTGTGGCCAAAAAAAAAAAAAAAAAAAAAAAAAGTGGCAACTCCATCTTTCTGGTTGTTCAGGCCCAAACCATCAGAATCATCCCTCTCTCCACTCTTCCTGTCATCCCCCCAACACCCAAACCATCAGCAAACCCAGTCGTAACTCGGGTTTAAGCTGCCGTTGTCTCTTGCTCAGATAATTGCAGTAGTTTCCTCTCTGGTATCTGTCTTCCCCCACCACACCCCCCACCTCCCCCGACCCCTTACGGTTTGTTCTCAACCCAGCAGCCGGCGTGGCCTGTGACAGTGGAAGTCAGATGTGTCACTCTTCTGGTCAGAACCCTCCAGGCTCAGGTCTCACTCACAGGAAAAGCTGTGTCCCTAGGGCGGCCCACAAGGCCTCCTGATCTCCGCTCAGCCTCAGCCCCACCCGCCTCCTTGCCTTTCCTAGAACACACCAGCACAGTCCTGCCTCAGGGCCTTTGCACTTTCTGCCTGGAATGCTCTCCTCCCAGTTTTCTATGGAGAGGCTCCCTCCCTCCTACAGGGTTCTGCTCAAATGCCACCTCTGCAGTGAGGCCTTCCCAGACCACCATGCCAGCCACCCCTGCATTCACTAGTCCCCCTGCCACCTCTTTTCTCCCCATAGCACTTATGATCACCCGGCACACTATGGATTTTCGTTGTCTATTTGCCTTGTCTCCTTCCCCTCGAATGTAAGCTCTTCCAGGGCAGGGATTTTTGTCTGTTTTGTTTGCTGCTGACTTCTAGCTCCTAGAACAGTGCCTGGCACATAGTAGGCACTCATCAGACCGTGGGTGACCGAATGAGTGGACGGAGGCAGAGGGCAGCCACACGGGATGGGGGATACAACGTGTGTGCAGGGCCAGTGGCCTGCTCGACGTGGGGGATACAACGTGTGTGCAGGGCCAGTGGCCTGCTCGACGTGGGGGATACAACGTGTGTGCAGGGCCAGTGGCCTGCTCGACGTGGGGGATACAACGTGTGTGCAGGGCCAGTGGCCTGCTCGACTTGGGGGATACAACGTGTGTACATGGCCAGTGGCCTGCTCAACTTGGCCAGGCGTGGGCCCCAGGCAGTGGGACAGGCCGGGCAGAGAGGTTTTTAATGCCATGAGTCTGGGTTTGGATCAGCAGCGGGGAGCCATGGGAGGTTTGTGAGCAGGGGTCTGGGATCAGGGGTGCAGAGGGGCTCAGGGAGGGGCAGTGGGGAAGAGCCTGACTGCCTCCTGCCTCTGGGGGGGCTCAGTGATTTCAGGATGGCTGTTTCAAGCTCTGAGAAGCACCGCCCTGGTCTGAAGGAGGCACACAGCCACTAGGATGCTACAGGGTAGTTCATGATGATACCGGCATTGATCTTGACCTTGAAAGAAGAGGGTGTGGAACGTCAGAGAGTGTCCTCCTCCATTAGGGATTCAGGGGAGTCAGTGGTCCCACACCAAAGGGCTCTAGCCTGCTGCATCTGCAGCGCCAAAGCCTCTACCTAAAGGCATCCCCCTCCAGGGCCGCCTCCTGCCCCATCCTGGGCAGGTGCAGCCCCCCATCAGGTCTTCACTGAGCAGAGGCCGTTCTGCGTGGCCAGGATGGAAGGAGGTGGGACACGACCTCCAGTGCCGGATTCGAAAGGCGAGTTGGTGCGTCAGACCGGCTGCTGCAGAAAGACGCTTTCCCCCCAGGCTGTGGGAAGGGGCTGCTGGTGTTTGCAGGAGAACCTAAAACCAGAGACAGTTTCCTTAAAGAGAACAGGATGTTCTATCCGTAGGTATTTTGCCTAAAGTACTAAACAAGTGGGAGAATTAGAGCATAGAGAGATGTACTCTTTTTAAAAAAAACACACATTTTTCTTTTACAAGACTTTTTAAAAACAAGAACATTTGGAAAAGAGAGAAAAGTTACCCGTAAAGAAGTGGATGTGTGGACTTTTAAAAGCACTTGAACACTTGTATATGGGATATAAATACATGATAAATGAAAGAAGACATTGGAAAGTGCTGCTGGAGTTAGAAACTCTTAGTCATGCTGTTTGAAGCGGGGCCTCCTGATCAACCAGCCCCTGGTGACAGCCACGTCCCTTAGAGGTGTGCTGTTTTTAGCCTCAAAGAGCAAACACGTAAGAAATTACTCATCAAGGACGCCATCTGATTTAAGACTTTGTTAAAAATATCGGATTTTCTCCTAGGGCAGACGCCAGCTGACGTGTTCTGAGAATGCTGGGGGAGAAGCAATTAGGAGCAGATGTTGCTGTGACTGGTATCGGCATGTTTGCCAGTCTCTCCCCAGCTAATAATGTGGGTAAAGGGATCTGTGCAATATTTGTTTCTACTTCCTTTTTACCAACAATCTGACTGCCTGTCCTCCCTTGCTGGGTCACAAGGACTGTTTCCATGTGCATCAGCCAGACTCAGGGGACCAGTCTCTTTCCTGCTTCAGTTCTGTTTCCTCTGATAGGTGTGGCCCAAGTGCCTAGTACGGACCCAGCAGGAGGACCAGAGAGGAAAGGTGTGGACAGCCACCTGGGGTGGCTCTCTGCCCTCCTGCTGGGCTCCCGTGGGGCCTGGGGCTCTGTCCCAGGTGCTGAACTTTCCAGCCCTCCCTGGTGAGTGTAGGAACACCTAGGGCTGAGCCGCTTGTCTTCTGACTGCCTTCAGGGGCAGCTGTGGAAACTGCAGGAGGGACACAGACCTTAGCTTAAAATCAAGACGGGTTTCCTCTTTTAAAAACAACGGAAGGACTGTTATTATTATAAAAGTAATATGCGATTATATGAAAAAACAAATAGAAACAGAGAGAAGGGGTAGTTGAGCCAGCCAAAGGTAAACATTAGTAACATTTAAATATTTTTATTTCATTGTTCTTTTCCACTGTGTGTTTTTTAAAACACTGTTTGGTCTTATTTTGCTTTTCACGCAGCATTGCAAGGGTTTTCCTCGCAGTGAAATGAACTCTTGTAGGTGTTTTAATGCGTCCCTCTGACGCAGCTGCTTGGCTAATTCGCTCCATGTTTTAGCCTCAGCGCTCGGGGCCGCGTCTGACACAGCAGGCACTCGATAAATATGGATCGAATGAGTCAATTTCAGATGGTTGAGCTTATTAAGCCATTTCCTGAGGTTGGATTTTAGGACATTTCCTTTTGTTTGGTTTGGTTTGCCATTTAAAGTTAATAGATGTGAAGGTGGAGATCAGGGATCGGCAAGTGCAGCCTGGGGCTAAATCTGACTTGCTGCCTGTTTTTGTAAATAAAGTTTTATCGGAATGCAGTTCCTGTCATTCATTTGTGTAACGGCTGCAGCTGCTTTCACACCACAGTGGTAGAGTTGAGTAATTGCACCGGAGACCACATGGCCCGCGAAGCCAAAAATACTTAGGATCTGGCCCATCCCTGCTAAGACGTATCTGGCTGTGGTGTGTGTCACGCTGTGGCTTGTGGGGACTGATCCTTCTGACCTGGCTGACAAGATGGGTGCCCCTGTGCCTCACCCTATTATGGGCACCCTGTGGAAGCCGTGTGCTCAGAGAATGTCTTTTCCAGAGAACCGTGCCTCAGTCAGGGGTATATGGGTCGTTTCCCCCTCTTCTTTTAATCTCCAGACAAACCATCGCAGTCTACTTTGTGATACATTCCACTGTGGGACACGTTTGTGCATCTAGTGTTTTCCACATTTGCAGTTTCTTTCCTGCAGCTTGTGCCCCAGAACTCAAACTGCTGGGTTAAAAGTGAGTCAGCATTTTGAAGGTAAGGGGTAGGTTTCCGACGATGGAGCTGAGCCCACCACTGGAGCAGGACGGTGCGGCCAGACCGCCTCTTGCCGGGTCTGAGGAGTAGTTGGAACAGATAACTTTAAAGCTACTTTCCAGTCATAGACTTTCATTCCTTAAGCTTAGCCACACGATGAATGTTGGGATTCTGGACTTCTCTGGTCCAGCCCGGTGCATTACAGCAAACGGGCTCTTTGGTTCCCCTGTCTTTTCTTGGTCCATCTCTCTCTGCTCTGGTTTGATGAGTGGATCACATCCCTTGTCGCCGCAGAGCGCCTGGCTTCATTTCCGGCAGGTCGGCAGGATGTGTTCTGCACGAACCCTCCGAGCCTGCTTACTCGTGCCGGCCCCGTGCTGCCAGTGCAGGGTCTTCTGACTATTCTGTCTCCCGACGGTCTGCTTGAACGTGGGTCTGGTCTGGAACCCAGGATGTCTGTGGTCTGACCTTCATGTTACCACGGGGGTCCAAGCCCCTCCGGGCTGCCAGTGCTTATTGGCCTGAGATCCAGCAGCCCTGGGTTCCCATCCTCCCTCTCCTACTTGCTTAGCTGGCTGATTTTAGGCAAATCTCTAAACTCAAGCCTCTCCCAGTCAAGGGTTTCCCCCGTGGTATAGTAAAGGGGCAGGATGAGGTCATCTTTCAAGCAGGGCCTCTGAACTCTCCTGTGCGTAGGAGAGCGCCTGGGACTCTTGTTAGGATGCAGACTCTGTTTCAGCAAGATGATGTCTTAGCTCAGACTGCTGTAATGAAATACCACAGCCTGGGGGGCTTAAACAGCAGACATTTATTTCTCATTGTTCTGGAGGCTGGAAGTCCGAGATCAGGGTGCCAGGGTGGTCGGGTTCTGGTGAGGGGGCTCCTCCTGGTTTGTAGATAGCTGCCTCTTGCTGTGTCCTCACATGATGGAGAGCGAGCAAGCTCTGGCCTCTTCATCCCTTAGAAAGGTCCCATCCACTCCCATCATGGGACCTCCACCCTCATGACCTTATCCAAACCTAATTACCTCACAAAGGCCCCACCTCCAGATATCATCACACTGGGGATTAGAGCTTCAAAATATAGATTTTGGGGGGGACACAAACATTCAGTCCTTTGCAGGTGAGATCCTGCATTTCAGCAAGCTCCCAGGAGATGCAGAGACAGACGGCCCATGGACCACACTTTGAGAAGCCAGGTCTCAAAGGGCCTCTGAACACAGAGGTCCCATGCTTCTCTCACATGGGCACCCTTGGTCTTCGTCCTCGATTGACCTGCACCACCTGTGACCTATCTCAGCGATAAATAGGTTGTGAGCACCTTCACCTGACAGCTATTCATTTACAACTGCCTGTGAGGGGGGCTCGGTCCAGTCATGTCTGCGCCTTGGCATCTTCCACAGGACCTGGAACCGGAGCAGGTGCTCAGGGGGTAACTTGGAGTGAGCTGCTGGGGTCAGCCGCCCCTCCCATCACGATGGAGCCCTGCAGGAGCATCCACCTGCCCACATTTCGAGGGGCAGTGGCCTCCCTGGGATTTCTGCAGAGGGAGTGGGCCCTCCAACAAATGGGAAATAAAGGCTAGCTGCAATTCAGCTGTAACTGTTCATTCCAGAAGTGTAGACAGAGGCCGAGGACTTGGGAGATCCTGGGCCAGATGAGGGCTGGTGCAGTGAAGCTGTCAGCCAAGTCTGAGCTCTCATGTGCCCCAGTGTCTCGTAGATGACGGAGTGTCCAGCCTCGCAGGGCCCTGGCTCTTTGCCTGGCCGGGAATGGGAGCTGGAGAGTTCCAGATCTGCAGGGCCCACCAGCACTGTGGGAAAGGCTCCAAGGTAGTTACTTTTAGGTTTGCTTTAAGATGACTATGTAGTTTGAGCCAAAAGTTAGGATAGGTAATAAAATTTCTCCCTTGTATCATGCATTAAAGTTGTAGAAAAACTCCTACAGAGGCTTAAAAATCCTGTTGCATATTTCGTGAATCACCCTTTTTGCGAGACTAAATTCTGGAACCCCAACCTCAGCAAATGACCTCTCGGTCAAGCAAAACTGAGCACTGCCAATTGGAGCAGCCCTGGAAAATCTGGGACATGTGGCTCCCGACACTGGGAGCCTGGCCTCTGCTCCAGTTCTCTTCCCTTCCGTGGGCAGGGCCGACACTGGGCAGGCTAGGGCCCAGCACGACTTCCGATGCATAGGTCTACTCTGCTCCCGAGAAGGAGAGTCTCAGGTGCCCTCAGGTCCCCACTGGGCCTCGAAAACACCGACCCCCACCCGCTCAGGTAGTTCTCAGGATGAGATCTACTCTGACAGACCAGCTCACTTTCTTTGCTCTAGTGTTGGTTTGACCCGAATCATCATCAACAGTCCATGCTTGTTCTACATCTTTCTTTCCTTTTAAGTTTGTAAAGGGCCGTCTTGACTTCCAGATCTTGAGTTCATTCCTTGACCTCCTTTGGGAGCTTTGTCCCAAACCCACTGCAGGTGTGTGTCCTATCATGCAGGTGACAGTGGGCGAGGCCTCTGGCTCGTCCTTCCCACCTGCTTGGGTTCTCATCTCTGCCTGTTGTTGTCACAGCCCCTCACCCTGCTGCAGTTTCCCCACAGAATGTAAGCTCCCTGAGGGCAGGGATTTGCTCCTTTCCTGCTGTTTTCCCTGAGCCTAGCGAAGTGCTGGCTGGATGGGATGGGACTGTTGCAGGAATGACTAACGGCCTTAATCCAGGCCAATTAAAAAAAAAAATCCCAAGTGATAAGCCTACCCAGGTGAAGTGGAAGCTGAGTCAGCATCTGTTAACACGCTCTTCTCCGGCACCGACCGACCTTGGCCGTCCTGCCCCGAGGGGGAATGAACCAGCTGGTCACGCAGCCAGTGGTTGCCGGTCTGGACTGGCTGCCCTGGTGCCATGGTTAGAGCACCCGGAGCCTTAGAGGATACCCACCCGCCCCTGCAGGTGGCCTCGGCCTCCAGCATTGTGAAAACTCTCCAGGTGGTTCTAATGAAGAGCCCGAGTGGCGAACCACAGCCCTGGGGGCCAGGGTTTGGGAGCAACAGTGCGAGTCCCGAAGGGTGTTTTGCAGGGTCTCTGCTGGTGTAGGTGAGGGTGTCCTGAAATGTCCATTCCTGCAGTGGCA
The DNA here is from genome assembly GCF_951394435.1 of Stenella coeruleoalba. Lineage (NCBI taxonomy): Eukaryota > Metazoa > Chordata > Mammalia > Artiodactyla > Delphinidae > Stenella > Stenella coeruleoalba. The sequence goes on along the minus strand of NC_137147.1, from coordinate 4,267,405 downwards.
GCTGTCGGGAAGACTCAGCACCTTCACCTCCTGGTTCCTGGGCGCCATCAGTCTTCGTGGCGTTGTAGGCCGGTTGCTTATTTGCCCTAATGAGGTTCTGATTACTCTCCATTTGTCTCTTTCATCAGCTTTATACTAAAAAGCCTTTTGTTTGGACTCTCCATACTTCTGCAGTTCTGGCTAAGTTTTGCCTTCGGCCAAACTTTTTATGAGATGAGAGCGGGAGCCTAAGGGAGGTGGAGACGGGGAAGGGCGTGGACAGCCTGGGGCTGAGGGAAGCGTGGTCGCCGCTCCGTGTGACTCGCCATGGGTCCTTGTCTCTTCCGGGCTCCCATTGCCCCACCTGTCAGGTGGCGGTGGGGTGCGCTCGGGTGGCATGGACTGGGCGGCCACCACCTGCCAGGCTCTGTACTGGACCCTCCCTGTGTGTCATCTACCGCGACACAGCAGTCCTGGGAGGTGTACCAGGTGCTGCTGTCACCCCATCCCCCTGGCGGGGTGCCCGAGGTTCAGCAAGGTTCCAGCAGCCAGCACACGGCTGGTTGGTCGGGGGGTAAGACCTTGACCCGGTGCCTCGATTCCCGCGCCCTTGCAGGCCCTCCTGTTCACAGGTCGAAGGAAGCGCTGGTCTTGGGTGTAAATAAAGCTTTGGCAGTGAGAGCCGTGTGCTTTCTTCTTGGAGAAGCCTGCAGGGGGCAGCCCTTGAGTTCAGACGCCTGCTCGGTCCCGCCGCTTGCAGCTCGATGCCCGGTGTCAGGGGCCCCCCTGTGAACTTGACAGTGGTCTGCCCTGCGGCCTCAGGCCTGAAGTCACAACCCCGGCGCCTCTGTGAGGGCAGCCCTTCGGCCTCCACAGGTGGATGTGGAAACCAGTCCTGAAAGGCTCAGCTTTCAGCGCAGGGGTGGACGGCCACGGTGGGGCTTGGACCTGATCTGTCGGCCTCACCGGCTGCCTTCACAAGCGGCCAGGGGGTCCCCATGTGTCTCCTGGGTCATCCAAAATCTTGGGCGAAGCTGGGGAAGGGGTCCCTGGAATCCAGAACCTCAGACCCCTGCCCCCAGCCCAGTCCTCCTCTTCACCTTCACTCGGCAGCGCTGTCTTGGGGTGTCAAGCAGACTCCAGTTAAAAACCTGAAATGTGAGTTGCCACCTGGAGCTCAGTGTGTGACAACGGGAGAGCATGGCACTCAGGAGGGCCACGTCCCTGTGTGATCACTTGGGCTCTTAAAGATGCAGTAGGATGTATCAGAAAATATAAAGCAGACTCTGGACCCGTAATGATTATATAAATAAAATATTTATGTAATGCTAATGTATATGACCTTTGTAATTCGTTTTGCCGCTAAAATAAGCTGTGTTACATACACTGAACATCTCTCGTTGAGATTTTTTATCTCCTTGAGATTTTTAAAAATTTAATATCTTTATGAAATAGATTCACAGTTTTTGTTTTACCTAAAAACTTATTTTAGTTTGCCATAACTGATAGTATCCAAAAAAAAATCATGGGTTTGATGCCCTAGTTATTTTTTTGTCTTAATATACTTTAAATACTTATTAAATTTTTTGGTAGCAACATTTTTTCTTTTAATTAATTAATTAATTAATTTTTTTGCGGTACGCGGGCCTCTCACTGTTGTGGCCTCTCCCGTTGCGGAGCACAGGCTCCGGATGCGCAGGCTCAGCGGCCATGGCTCACGGGCCCAGCCACTCGGCGGCATGTGGGATCTTCCCGGACCGGGGCACGAACCCGCGTCCCCTGCATCGGCAGGCGGACCCTCAACCACTGCGCCACCAGGGAAGCCCTAATTTACTTATTTACTTGCCTGCTCCAGGTCTTAGTTGTGGCATGCAAGATCTGGGTTGCGGCGTGTGGGATCTTTAGTTGCGGCATGCAGGCTCTTTTAGTTGCGGCATGCAGGATCAAGTTCCCTGACCAGAGATCGAACCCGGGCCCCCTGCACTGGGAGCGCGGAGTTTTAACCGCTGGACCACCAGGGAAGTCCCAGTAGCAACTTTGTTGAGATGCAATTCATATACCATACAATGCGCTCATTTAAAGTATACAATGCGTTCGTTGTTAGTATATTTACAGAGTTATACAACCATCATCACTGTCAGTTTAGAACATTTTCATCACCTCAGAAAGAAACCCTCTACCCTTTTTAGCAGTCACCCCAACTCCCCTGCCTCTATCCCCTACCCCCAGCCCCTGGCAACCACTGATCTACCTTCTGTCTCTATAGATTCGCCTATTCTGTACATTTTATAGAAACAGAATCATACAGTATGTCACTTAGAATAATATTTTCAAGGTTCACCTATGTTGTAGCATGTGTCAGTACTTCATTCCTTTTTACGGTCAAATAATATTCCATTGTACGGATAGATGCATTTCGTTTATTCATCAGTTGATAGGCATTTGTGTTCTTTCCATTTTTTGGCTCTTATGAATAATACTGTTATAAATATTCATTTACAAGTTTTTGTGTGGACATGTGTTTTCGTTCCTCTCGGACTCCACCTGGGAGTGAAATTGCTGAGTCATGGTCCCTCTATGGGTGACCTTTTGAGAAACTGCCAGACTGTCTTCCAGAGTGGTTGCACCATTTTGCAATGTATGAAGGGTCCGATTTCCCCCTGTCCTCACCTTACTTGTTATCGGTCTTTTTGCTTTTCCCCATCCCAGTGGGTGTGAGGTGGTGTCTCCTTGTGGTCTCCTTAAGGTTTGATATAGGACTGTGCAGACTGTATATTTCTTCATGAATGAGCTCTGGTAGTTTGTGTCTCTCAAAGAATTTGTTCATTACATCTAAGTTATCAAATTTATAAACATAAACTTGTTCATAATATTCCTTTATTATCCCTTCTGATGTCTTTAGGTTCTGTCTTCTCCTTCATTCCTGATATTGATAGTTATGTCTTCTTTTTTTTCCTTAGTCAGTGTGGCTAGAGATTTATTTTCTTCTACTTGCTTTGGGTGTAATTAGCTCTTCTTTTTCTCATTTCTTAAGGTAGCAATTTAGATCATTGATTCAAAATCCTTTTTAATGTAAGCATTTTACATTTCCCTCTAAGAATGCATCCCACAAATCTTGATATGCAGTATTTACATTTTCATTCAATTAAAACATATTTTCTAATTTGATTTTTGCCTCCTCTTTGAACTATGGGATATTTAGAACTTATTACTCAGCTTCCAAATTTGTGGGGATTTCCCTGATATCTTTCTGTTGTTAATTTCCTTGTTATTAATTCTGTTATGCTCAGAAAACATACTTTATATGATTCAAATACTTCTACGGCCCAGAATATGGTCTGTTTCGCTGAATGTTTCATGCGCTCTTGGCAAGAACGTATATTTCAGTGTTGTTGGGTGGAGTGTTCTATAAACGACAGTTTGGTCAAGTTAGATGATGGTATTGTTCAGTTAGTTCTTCTCGATCCTTGCCGATCTTTTGTCTACTTGTTCTTCCAGGTATTGAGAGAGGAGTGTTGAGGTCGCCAGCTAGAATTGTGGATTTGTGGATTTCTCTCTTCAGTTCTGTCTTTTCTCCCTTATGTATTTTGAAGCTGCTACCACAGCTCCACTGGGGGCCTGCTTGCTGGTCAAAGCTGTTAGACAAAAGAAGACGAAGAAGAAGAAAAAAAAAGACCAAGGAAAGAAAATAGCAGCTCGTCCCCATGCTGCGCACTCCTCCAGCTTTGCCCTCTCTCCGGGGTCTCTCTGCTTGTGTCCACTTTCAGTGTTCTCAAACGCCAGAGCCTGTCGTAATCAGTGGGCAGAGAGGCTCTGGTGGGCTTACTGGATCCCACGTGGCCCCAGGTGGACTTTGAACATATTTTTTTCCTGGCCTTGAGTTTCCCCTCTTCTGTTGGCTGGATGCCACCTGCCCGTGGGCCTCCACTGCTGTCTCCTCTCCAGGGGCTTTTCCCAAGCCCCCCTGGGTCGGGTGCCCCCCTCCTTCTCTCAGTCTGGGTTGTAGCTGCTTGGCAAGTGTCACCCCCGCACTGGAATGTGAGCCGCATGAGGGCTGGGGGACACGACGGCCTTGTCCTACCTGGCATTGTGTCCCCAGACTCTGTATTGCTGGCATGGGGTCAGCGGCTCAATCAGTGTTTCTCGAATAAATGGTCACAGCAACCTCCGTGAATCTGCAGCCTAACTCTGCAAAGATGCTATGACTTTGGGAAAGTTTGTGCGATCCAAATTCGTGCCCCAACCAAGAGCCCCCCAGTTAGAGGGCGGTGTGGACAGCTGTGCTGTTTCCAGTGCATGGATGTTCTGTGTACCCTGCCAGTGGGCAGACTCTCCCGGTGGCCACAGCCTTCCCTACCTACCCTGAGGGAAGACTGCCTGGTGCCTTTCACAGACGTAGTGCGCAAGCTGAGAAGGATGAGGGGACGTGTGAGAGGAAACCTCGTGGTGCATCCTGTAATTAGGCTGTGCCGAGCTGTCCACTCATCACGCTGGATTCAGAGAGGAGATGAAGGGTGGACATCTCTCCTCACCCGCTGTGTGCCCTTTTTATATCAAGTGAATTTCTCAGTTTTTAATTCTAGTATTTCACTTAAAAAATTTTTTTAAAAAGATGTGGTTACCTGGTTTGCCTCATTCATTTATTCATTGAACATTTGCTGGGCACCTGCCACGTGTAGGACATCTTCCTAGTTTCCAAGACTCAAAGAAGCTACAGGAAACGCCTCACGCCTGCTGTTGCCACCGTTATCCACCAAGTTGCTAGACCATGTGGGAAACCTCCCTGGCAGCTTTAGGATTGCCCTCCCCATACCACCCCCATACCCTGTGCTTCCCTCTTCTGGGGTCGTGCAGGCTGTCCACTGCGCACAGGCACCTGGCCACGGGGGTGGCTGGGTGCTGGAATCCAGCCTATGCTCCGCTGGCCAGGCGATGCCCCTAGCATGGGGTGATCTCCACCTGAAGGAGGGTCTTTTCCCGATATGCACCAAGGGGCCAGGTGGGCCAGCCGTGGCCGCATCCCTTCCCCTCTGTCTGCTCCATCCACTCCCTCTCCATCCCCGCAGCCTCACCAGGTCTGCCCCTCGCCCTCTCCCCCCGGGATGCCAGCGCTGCCCGCTGCCCACTCCCCACCGCCTTACGTCTTCCACACCACGGCAAGTATCATCATTTGGAAACGCAAATCCGAACACATCGCCCTTGGGCTCAGGGCTCTTCCCGGCCCAGCACCCTGCAGTGCCCGTGAGAGCAGGCCCAGGTCTTCCTTCCTGGTGAGGACAGCTCCACACCGCCCAGCCCAGCCTCCCTTACCAGGCTTGGCTCTGAGAGCCCAGCCTGCCCCAAGCCACCACCTCACAGGACTGGGGGACTTCACACCTTTCCAGACTGTTTGACTTGTCTGCCACGAGTGGGATTTACTCTTCAGAATAAAAGAGTAGATACATTATTTTCCAAAGAAGATAGAGGAAGGGGAGCTTGCAAAGGAGCAGCCAGAGACCTGGGAGGAGAGCTGGGTCCAGGGCTGCGAGCTGATGGGGATTGGGGGAGGGACTGTGGACTCGGGGTTCCAGCAACATGCAGAGGTAGAGGTGTGAAAGGATGTCAGGGACCTGGAGACGTGGTGTGCCCGTGACATGAGAGCAGAAAGGGAGGCTGTTCTCTAGACGTTCAGATTACAGAAGTAATCTGTGCTTTTTGCAGGCTACTTGCAAAATGGAAAACTGTAATGAGGACGATAACGCATTCAATTTCAACACAGCCAGAACCACCGTTGACAGTTGGGGTCCTTCCTTCCAGTTTTTCAATGCATATATTTACATTTTTAAGTAATTTCCCCCCAACTGAATATATCCTTAGTGTTTCTGTATTGTTAAACAGTTTTTGGGTGGTGTAATTTTTAATAGTTACCCAATATACTGTCATGTATTTAACCAGCCCTCTATGATCGGGTATTTATCATCTTCCCAGTGTTCCCTTTATGACAGCACTAAGGCGAACATCCCTGTGTGCAAATTCCCAGATGCAGACTTGATCAAAGGGTACGTGTGCTTTTAGGTTCTGGATCGCACTGAATCCAGAAGCCACTCCTTCCAGAAGGGATTACCAGTTCACCCTGGGAACGGGCTTGGTGGGCTAGCTCGCTTGTTTTGGGCATAGGCGAGGCGCATGCAGGCTCACCACCGTCCGGGGAAGAGCTGGTTCAGGGGGAGGGGCTGAAGGTTGGGGTGGGCGGGGCGACCGGAGGTGGAAGGAAGTGGGGCGGGGGGCCAGGGCAGCCAGGCCAGGGGGGCCTGCTTCCTTCCAGGGCCCCTGTCTCGGCCATGGACTAGGTCCCTTGTGCTCTGGTTTCCTTCTCTCCGGCCCAGGCAGGACAGCCCCACACTCTCCGTCCGTCCTGTCCAGAGTAGGCCTGAGCCTCTGTGCGTTGCCCCGTGTTGCTTCTTGAGGGTCCGAGACGCCTGGAAGAGATGGGTGCATACCGTGCACGGCGCAGGCGCCCAGACTCCGCCGAGCTGCGCTGCCCTTGGAGGTGGCTGCATTGTTAGAACCCTATTTTAATTCATACCTCCATTGTAAAGTGAGGAAAACCAATTTTTCACTTGAGAGGTTCAGCAATGTGGATACATGTGTAATTGTCTATTTCTGCCTTTCTTCCTTTCTCTCGTGTTCTGTAGCCGTAATTTAAAATCTCACGGTCTCCAACCTGATGGCTTCTCTGTGGGCATGTTCAGATCCGCCTCAGGTTCAGCAGGCACTAATTGAGCAGCTACTCTCTGCCTCTGGCTGGGCAGCCTGTGGGGTGCGGTGAGGGGTGGGGACGGGCTCCGGTGTCGGCCGCAGATCGCATGTCACGCCGGCTCTGCCTCTACTCAGCTGTGTGGTCACCGGCAGGCCCTTCCCGTTTCTGAGCCTGGGTGTCCTCGTCTGCACAGTGGGGCTGGTAATCTCCACCCCGCAAGGTGGTCATGAGGATTAAGTGAGGTCACACGTGAAGCCCCTAGCAAGGCGCATGGCACACAGTAGGTGTTCAGTTAATGCACCCTGCCGTCCCCGATGATCACCACAGGGTCGTGCTTTCCATGAGCTTGGGATAATTGGCAGTCAGGAGCTGCCTTCAGCTTTGCTAAAAGCTGAGTGGGGATCGTACCTTTCCCCCAGCCAGGCAGCGCGCCTGACCGAAGTGTCAAGTGCCTGCTTCCGGCTGAAGACGTTCTAACCGGTTGTGATAACACCGGCTCTCTCAAGCTGATCAGAGGCTCAGATATGCATTCCCCCGCGCCTCTGATTAATTTTTAAAAGAGAGAAATGAATTAATTATTGCCTAGTGAGCATGGATGCTCAGAGCACAGGGGAAGAGCAGACAGCGGGACCGCAGGAGATGCCTCGTTGGGAACCTAGCCCCAGGCGCCCAGGAGTTGTCCCAGGTCCGGTGAGTCCCAGAAAACTGGCCAGTGCAGAGACAGAGGAAGGTGGCGACTCAGGCCCTATCCAGGGGTGACTGTGTGGGTGTGGGTTTCCTGGATTCCCTGGGGCTCCTGGACAGTGAGATGCAATTGGCTGCTTCTCTCCAGGTGTCCCCTCATGTCCCCCTCCCCCAGGCCCGAGGCCCACGACCTGCCCTGCTACTCCCTGGCCAGCTCCTCGGGCTACATTGTGGAGGGTCACACCTAGGAAGGCGGTCCTTGGGGGCCATATCCTGCTCCTGCTTGGCCGTGGTGGAGGAGCCTGAGGCAGTTTCTGGAGGTGCCGTGTGGGGAGAGGTGCGGTGCCCTGGGCCTCCCACCCAGCTGCAGACAGCTGGTGGCTTCCTTCTCCACGTGGTCTGAGGGACAATCGTCCCCGCCACTCCTCCACCCCCACCCCCTTGGGGAAAAGGCCCGTCCTCTGGGCCGTAGTCCTCCCATCGGTCGGGAAGGGGCTGGACTCTGTGATGGGGTCTGCACCGAGCAGAGCCCCCTCCGCACAGGGTGTATCTGGGAAGGGCTCAGCTGAGGCTTCATGCTGCAAGCAGTCAGCCTCCTGTCCCGCGCTCAGGGGAACTGGAGGCCCAGACGGGGCTGCTCCCCACCCGCTGACTCCCCAGGGTCCTGGAGTGCTTGGTCTAGATCCATTCATCAGGGGCTCCTTCAGACGCTCACCAAATACCTGCCGGGTGGCATGTGGCCACAGGATGGAGGGAAACGAGGCTCATCCCTGCTCCGAGCCCTGAGCTCACAGTCAAGGGGAAGAGACAGAATCAGGCAGAGTGTAGTGTGATGGTAGCTGCCGTGGAGGGGATGACGAGAGGCCCACAGAGGAAGGAACTGATGAGTCTGCCTGGCACTTTGGGAGGCTTGGTTGGCAGAGGGTTTTAAAGGATGCATAGGAGTGTTCTAGGCATCAAGTCTGGGTAAGGAATTCTAGGCATAAGGAATGCACAAAGGCACAGAGGCGTGAAAGGGCTTGACAGGTGAGGGAATGGTGAGGGGTCTGTGTGGCTGGAGTGCGCACAGGGTGTGTGTGTAAGTCGATGTGGGTATGTTTGTGTGTGTGTGTCCAGGAGGGTTAGGAATCAAGGTGGCTGTCTGTGCAGGGCCTCCACCCCAGCCATGTTTAGGTTGTGGCCCAGGGCTGAACACCTCGAGGGAGGCTTTAGAGACAGGGAGCCCTCGGACACCCCCGGTGCCCTCAAACAGGCACGCAGGCACCCCCAGTGCTCACGACATTGCCTTTAGGGAAGGCTCAGAGCAGAGGCTGGTCCTCTGGGAGCCCGAGCCAGCTCATCAGTTACACCTAAATGTAAAAGGGAAAGGTGTCCTCCCCCAGCATATGGTTATTAAAGCTCGCCATCTTTAAACCTCATTAAGGAGTGTTAAATGCTAATGAATTTACAGAAGGGCATCTTGGGGCCTCTGTTTCCTAGGAAACATTTGAGAGCAGGTGCTTTATAATGAGCTGTACCTATTTTAAAAGTGAGCCACGAGGCCCACTTTGATAGGCTGGATCTCAGATGCTGATGGGTAAGTGTGAACAAAGCCGGTGGAGGCCAGTGGAGATGCTCTGAGCTCTCTGAAATATCATTCTCTGGTGGTTTCTATAGAAACCACTGGCACCTAGGTAGGAGAATTGCCGAGCTCTGGAGTCTCATTTACGCAACACAGCGTTGCCTGCAGCCTCAGCAACTCGGCCCCAGCCTCTGAAGACCACTGGAGTCCTGTTGGCAGGTTGGGACTGGGTTCTGGACAAAACAGGACAGATGTGTGTTGCCACAGCTGTAATTTTGCTTTAATTATGTCTGTTCTATACCTGCTGCTTGATTTCCGCTGGTCCCCACTCTGCTTGTTATTTCAGGCCCACTGACAATGAGAAGAATTAACATTTGTGGAGCTCATTCCTCCCCACAGAGCACTTTAAAGAAACTTTTTATTATTGAAGCAGTTAAATATATACCAAAGTAGAGAAACTGATGAACCTCCAGCACCCTGTTTAAACAATTATAAACATATGGCCAAGCTTCTTTTAGCTATAATCCTACCCGTTTTCCCAACAGTCTCTCCCTCCGTGCCCCCGCTGCTGAATTATTCTGAAGCAAATCCCAGAAACATGCTAGTATTTCATTTGTACACACTCTTGTTTCTTTAAAAGATAAGGACTGAAAAAGATGATTATCACACTGTTGTCCCTTCTAACAATTTAGCAATAATTCCTTTATGTCATCAGATATTCAGTACATATTTAAGTTTCCCTGATTGCCTCATAATTTTAAACATTTTAAGACAGTTGCCTTGTTCAAATGGGAATCTGAACATTTGGTTGATAAATCTCCCAAGCCTTGTTTAATCTCTGGGTTTCTCTCCTTCTTTGTTTTCCTTGTAACTTATTTACTGGGGAATGAATTGGTTGTTTGTCCTTCATTTTCCTCACTGCATCCCCTGTGGTGTGATTTAACACATTCCTCTGTTCCCTGTATGTCTTATAAACCGGCAGTTAAGGCCAGACAGGGCTTCTCATGCTGTGGCGTGCATGCAGATCACCTGGGGAGCTTGTTACTCCAATTCTAATTGACTCTGTGGCTCCAGAGAAGGTACATTTCTAATAAGCTCCCAGGTAATACCTATGATGGAGGCTTGATAAGAGTCAGGGACTTATTTTCTCTTTCCTTTTTTAAAAAAAAATTTTATTATAAATTTATTTATTTATTTATTTTATCTTTGGCTGCATTGGGTCTTCGTTGCTGCGCGTGGGCTTTCTCTAGTGGCGGCGAGCGGGGGCTACTCTGTTGTGGTGCGGGGCCTTCTCATTGCGGTGGCTTCTCTTGTTGCAGAGCACAGGCTCTAGGTGCGTGGGCTTCAGTAGTTGTGGCGTGCGGGCTCAGTAGCTGTGGCTCATGGGCTCTAGAGCACAGGCTCAGTAGCTGTGGCGCACAGGCTTAGTTGCTCCGTGGCATGTGGGATCTTCCCGGACAGGGCTCGAACCCATGTCCCCTGCATTGACAGGTGGATTCTTAACCACTGCGCCACCAGGGAAACGCTCTTTTCTTTTTTTCAAGAATATTTGATCAGATTCAGGCTCAGTTTTTTGAAGACGAGGTCATAGGTAGTGGTACATACTTCCATCAGGAGGCACCTAATGTCTGCTTGAACCATTTTTGATGATGATGTGATTGATCAGGGAGTTCAGGGGTTGTCTGCCTGGTACCTCATTTATAAAATCCTCATCAGCTTTGCACCTAATGGTCTCAGTAGTTACTAATGATCATTGTCTAGATCTATGAAGTCATTAGAAGTTGGAAAATACTGGACTACTTCTATAGAGAAAGATTTGCTTTCAAACTTAGCTACCCTGAGGTCAGGAAAGCCAAGAGAAAGGCTTGAATCTTTTCCTTTATTCACAAGTTTTCAGAATAATGGGTTGCTTCCCTAGCATCTCCAAAGGTACCTAATTGGGTTTTCATGGGTGTTCTTTTTTTTTTTTTAGTGTCATTATGAACTTTTGGCTTTATAAAATATTTGCTATGTCTCAATCAGTTGTGGCCCTTATTACCGCGGTGGTCAAATTGCCCTGTATTTCGTGAGTGAGTCTCTTTAAATATGCTTCTGAATCTTTTTTTTAAACTCAGCTTTACTGGAGTATAACTTGATACAGTTAACTGCCACCCATTAGGGCGCACAAATCAGTGAGTTTTGACAGATGTACACATGTGTGGGGCCACCGCTACAATCAAGATACAGAACATTTCCATCACCCCAAAATTCCCTCGTGCCCCTTTGCGATGAATCCATTCCTCTATTTCAGCCCCTTGGTAACTACTGATCTACTTTCTGTCACTAAAGAGAGGTTTGCATTTTCCTGGACTTTTCTATAAATGGAATCATAAGTAGGTAATCTTCTGTATCTGGTTTCTTTTAGCATCATTATTTTTGGGTTCATCCATATTGTTGTTTGTATCAGTATTCCTTCTTATTGCTGAGTAGTATTCCATTGTACGAATATGTCACACATTGTTTATCCGTTTACCTGCTGATGGACATTTTGGGTTGTCTCCAGTTTGGGGCTGTTACAAATGAAGCTGCTGTGACTGTTCATGAGCAGGTCTTTGCGTGGATATGTATTGATATTTTCATTTCTCTGGGGTATGTAACTGGGAGTGTAGGTGTTAAGTGGTCTAGTATGTGTAAGTTTACATTTATAATAAACTGCTAAGCTGTTTCCCAAGTGGTTGCACCATTTTGCATTCCCATCAACAGTGCAGGAGAGTTTCGGTTCCCCCCACGCTCTGACCAACACTTCGCGTTGTCGATCTTTTCCATTTTAGCCATTGTAGTGGGTGTGTAGTGGTATCTGATTGTGGCTTTCATTTCATTTTCCTGATGACTAATGATGCTGCTCATCTTTTCCTGAGTTTGTAAACCAACCATTTGAATATCTTCTCCTGTGAAGGTCTGTTCAAATCTTTTGCCTATTTAAGATGATGATGATGATGATGAAGAAGAAGTTCTACGAATTCTTTGTATATTTTCTTCTCCCATTCCATGGCTTTTTGTGTCCTAGCTAAGAAATCTTTGTCCACTGTAAGGCTGCAAAGATTTTCTCCTGTTTTCTTATACAAGTTTTATAGTTTTTCCTTGGTTTTTTTTTTGTTTTTTTTTTTGGCTGCGTTGGGTCTTCGTTGCTGCGTGCGGGCTTTCTCTAGTTGCGGCGAGCGGGGGCTCCTCTTCGTTGTGGCGCGTGGGCTTCTCACTGTGGTTGCTTCTCCTGTTGCGGAACACGGGCCCTAGGCTCACGGGCTTCAGTAGTTGTGGCGTGCAGGCTTCAGTAGTTGCGGCACATGGGCTCAGTAGTTGCGGTGGGCTCAGTAGTTGTGGCTTGCAGGCTCTCGAGCACAGGCTCAGTAGTTGTTGCTTGTATTTTTAAGTCTATGATCCATTTTGAGTTAATTTTTGTGTATGGTATGAGGTAAGGTTTTTTTTTTTATTTTTGGCTGTGTTGGGTCGTCGCTTCTGCGCAAGGGCTTTCTGTAGTTGCGGCGAGCGGGGGCCACTCTTCATCGCGGTGCGCGGGCCTCTCACTGTCTCGGCCTCTCTTGTTGCGGAGCACAGGCTCCAGACGCGCAGGCTCAGTAGTTGTGGCTCACAGGCCCAGTTGCTCCGCGGCATGTGGGATCCTCCCAGACCAGGGCTCGAACCCGTGTTCCCTGCATTGGCAGGCAGGTTCTCAACCACTGCGCCACCAGGGAAGCCCTGAGGTAAGGTTTTTATTTTTGTCACAGTATTTTGTAGGATACTCAGTTGCTTTAGCACCATTTGTTGAAAAGACATTCCCTTCCCCATTAGATTGTTTTAGGACCTCTGTATGAAAATCAATTGGCCATGTAAGCATGGTCTCTTTCTGGGTTCTCAGTTCTGTTCATTGATTGATATAGCTATCCTTTTACCAATACCATTCTCTCTTGGTTACTGTAGCTTTACAGTAGTTCTTGAAATTGGAGAGTACAAGCCCTCCAACTTTGTTTTTCTTTTTCAACATTTTTCTGGCTATTTTAGGTTCTTTATCGTCCCATTTCAGTTTTATAATCACCGTGTCAATGTCTACAATAAAGTACCTCCTGATATTTTGATTAGGATTATGTTTAATTTATAGATTGATTTCAGGAGAACTGACATCTTAACAATATTGAGTCTTCTGACTCATGAGCATTATATCTTTCTGTTTGTTTAGACCTTCTTTAATTTCTCTCAGCAGTGTTTTGTAGTTTCCAGTGTTGAGATGTTTCACATATTGTATGACATTTATTCCTTGGTATAAACTATATTTCATGGTTTTGGATACTATTGTGAATGAATTCTTTTAAAATTTCATTTTCCAATGTTTGTTGCTTGTATATAGAGATACTATTTACTTTCTCATTTGACCTTGTATCCTGTGACCTTACTAAATTAACTTCTTAGTCCTAGTAGTTTTTTCATAGATTACTTAGGAATTTTCATGTACATGATCATGTTGTCTGCAAATAATACAGTTTCATAGCTTCCTTTCCAATGTATATGCATTTCTATCTTTTTCTCACTATATTGCAATGGCTAGCACCTCCAGTACAGTGTTGGATAAAAGTGGTGAGAGTGAACATCCTTGTCCTGTTCCTGATCTTATGGGGTTTTACCATTAAGAATGATGTTATATGTGGGGGTTTCTAGATATCTTAAATTGGCTTAAGGGACTTACCTTCTAGTCTTAATTTTCTGAAAGTTTTTATCATATGTTGGTGTTGAATTTTGTCAAATCTTTTTTTCCTAGATTCAGTTAATATGGTGGATTACATTGATTTTTTTAAAAATGTTAAATCAATATTTATGCATTTCTGGGATAAACCCTACTTGGTTGTAATATATTATCCTTTTTATATACAGTTTAATTCTAGTTGCTAATAATTTGTTAAGGATTTTATATCTATGTTCATGATGATTATTGGCTTATACTTTTTTCTTATGTTGTCTTTGTCTGGTTTTGATGTGAGGTTAATATTTTCCTCACAAAAATGAATTGAGAAAGGTTCTCTCCTTGTATACTTTCTGAATGTTTGTGTAGGATTGGTGTTATTTCTTTCTTAATGTTTGATAGAATTCACCAGTGAAGATACCTGAATCCAGGGTTTTCTTTGTTGGAAGGCTTTTACTTATAAAATAATTTTTTTTAAGTATAAATAAGGAAACCATAAACAAAATGAAAAGACAGCGCACAGAATGGGAGAAAATATTTGCAAATGAAGCCACTGATGAGGGATTATCTCCAAAATATACAAACAGCTCATGCAGCTGAATATCGAAAAAACAAACACCCAATCAAAAAATGGGCTGAAGATCTAAATAGACATTTCTCTAAAGACATACAGATGGAATAGACACATGAAAAGATGCTCAACATTGCTAATTATTAGAGAAATGCAGATCTAAACTACAGTGAGGTATTACCTCACACCGGTCACAATGGCCATCATCAAAAAGTCTACAAAAAATAAATGCAGAGAGGGTGTGGAGAAAAGGGAGCCCTCCTACACCGTTGGTGGGAATGTAAATTGGTACAACTACTACGGGGAACAAACAGTATGGAGGTTCCTTAAAAAACTAAAAGTAGAAGTACCATAGAATCCAGCAGTCCCACTCTTGGCCATATATCCAGAGAAAACCATAATTCAAAAAGACACATGCTCCCCAGTGTTCATTGCAACACTATTTACAATAGCCAAGACATGGAAGCAACCTAAATGTCCATCAACAGATGAATGGATAAAGAAGATGTGGTACATATATATACAATGGAATATTACTCAGCTGTAAAAAAGAATGAAACAGTGCCATTTGCAGCAATATGGATAGACTAGAGATTATCATACTATGTGAAGTAAGTCAGACAGAGAAAGACAAATATCATATGATATCACTTATATGTGGAATCTAAAAAAAACGATACAGGTGAACTTATTTACAAAATAGACTCACAGACTTCAAAAATAAACTTATGGTTACCAGAGGGGAAAGGTGGGGGTGGGGGGCTTCCCTGGTGGCGCAGTGGTTAGGAACCCACCTGCCAACGCAGGGGACAAGGGTTCGAGCCCTGGTCCAGGAAGATCCCACATGCCGCGGAGCAACTAAGCCCATGAACCACAACTACTGAGCCCGCGTGCCACAACAATTGAAAGCCCATGTGCCTAGAGCCCGTGCTCGGCAACAAGACGAGCCACCACAACGAGAAGCCCGTGCACCGCAACGAAGAGTAGCCCCCTCTCGCTGCAACTAGAGAAAGATCATGCACAACAGCAGAGACCCAACTCAGCCAAAATAAATGAATAAATTAATTAATTAAAATTTTTTTCTTAAAAAAAAATCTGAAAAAGAATGGATATGTGTATATGGATAACTGAATCACTTTGCTGTACACCTGAAACTAACACAACATGTAAATCAACTATACCCCGATATAATATAAAAAGTAAATTAAAAAAATTATATATAGGGCTATTCAGGTATTCTATTTCTTCCTCATTTTTGTAACTTTTTTCTTTCAAGGAGTTTGTCCATTTCATCTAAGTTGTCAGATTTGTTGGCCTAAAATTGCTCTTATCATTATTTCTTTCAATTTATTTTTTAATTGGCTGTAAGGTCTTCATTTCTTCCTGTTGATCTGAGTACCAATCTGCTGTCATTACCCTTCAGCCTGAAGAACTTCCTTTAACGTTTCTTGTAGTACAGGTTTGCGGGTTGTGAATTCTCTCAGTTTTTGTTTATCAAAAAAGTCTTTATTTTGCCTTCATGTTTTCCATGTCAGCCCTTTAAAAAACACCTTTATAGAAGTACAAATGACATATAATAAACAGCACATATCTGAAGCATACAGTTTGATAAGTGTCGACATGCACATATGTCCGTGAAACCATCACCACAACCAGGGTTAAGTATGATACATCCATGACCTTCAGCTGTTTCTGTGCCCCTTCATAATGCTTTCCTCCTACCCCTCCACTGATCTGTTTCCTGTCATTGTAAGTTAGTGTCCATTTTCTAGAATTTTTGTGTAAATATGGTCATATGGCAGGTGATTTTTGATTTTGCGTGATTTTTTTTCCCATTCAGCATAATTATTTTGAGATTGATCCATGTTGTTGTGTATCAGTAATAGTTCATTCCTTCATATTGCTAAGTATTCCATAGTATTCCATTGTAAGCATATACCACAGTGTATCTTTTTACATATTGATGGACATTGGGTTGTTTCCAGTGTTTAGTTATTACAAACAACGTTACAATGACCATTCATGTACATGCCTTTGTGTGGACACATGTTTTCATTTCTTTAGGTGTTATGGGCCGAATTGTGTCCCCACCCCCCGGACCCCTTCCCCCAAACTAAACTGGTATGTTGAAGACCTAACCCCTAATGTAACTATATTTTGAAAGCAGGACTTTAAAGACATAATTAAGGTTAAATGAGGTCATAAGAGTGAGGCCCTAAACCAATAGGACTGGTGTTCTTAGAAGAAGAGGAAGAATCACCAGAGCTTTCCCTGTGCACCGCATAGAGAAAAGGCCACGTGGGAACACAGCAAGAAGGCACCGTCGTCAAGCCAAAGAGAAAGGCCTCCCCAGAAACCAGCCCTGTTGGCACCTTGATCTTAAGACTTCCAGCCTCCAGAACTGTGGGAAAATAAACGTCTGTTGTGTTAAGCCCCCAAGTCTGTGGAACTTTGTTACGGCAGCCTGAGCTGCCTGAGACATTGGGTAAATACCTAGGACTGGAATGTCTGGGTCATATGCTGGGGTACGTGTAACTCTTTTAGAGAAACTGCCAGTTTTCCAAATGATTGCACTATTTTACATTCCCGCCAACATTTTGTGAGGATTCCGTTGCTCTCTGTCTTAGCCAACATTTGGTATGGTCAACCTTTCTAAGTTTAGACGTTCTAAAATGTACTGATACATAGTGTGGTATCTCACTGTGGTTTTGATTTGCATTTCCCTAATGACTAACAATGTTGAGGATGTTTTCATGAACTTATTTGCCATCTGTTGATTTTTTTGATGAAGTGTTTGTTCAGATTTTTTGCTCATTTAAAAAATCGGACTGTTTGTTTTTGTAATACTGAGTTTTGAGTGTTCTTTATATTTAGAATATAAGATGTTTATCACATATGTGATGTGCAGATACTTCCTCACAGTCTATAGGTTGTATTTTCATTCTCATAACAGTTTTTTTTTAAAAGAGCAAATTAAAAAATTTTTGGTAAAGTCCGATTTATCAACATATCTTATTGGTGTACAATCTAAGTAAACTTTGCCTAACCTAAGGCCACAAAGATTTGCTCCTGTTTACTTCCAGAAGTGGTATAGTTTTGGGCTTTATATTAGTCTGTGGTCCATTTTGTATTAATTTTTATTTTTGGTGCAAGGTATGGATGGAAGTTAATGGTTTTGCATATAGATACTCAATATTCCTGTAACATTTGTTGAAAACAATATCTGTGCCTTTATGCCTCTGTGGAAAATCAGATGACTAAATATGTGTAGGTCTTTTTTGAACTCTCTCTTCAATTCCATTGTTTTCTTTGTCTATCTTTACCCCATTGTTTCCATTATTGTAATCTTATAATGGGTCTTGTAATCAGGTAGTGTAAGTCTTCCAATTTTTTTCTTTCGCAAAATTGTTTTGACTATTCTAGGTTCTTCGCATTTACATTTCAATTTTACAATCACTTTGTCAGTTTCCACAAGAAAAGCCTGCTTAAACGTTGAATGATATTGCATTTATTTAATCTACAGATCAATTTGGAGGAGGACTGAATTCTTTTTTCTTTTTATATTGACTTACAGTTTTGTTTCAGTGTTCTTATGTGAGCTTATGTGAGCTTTATGAGGGAGGACTCTACCCTAGTTTTATTTATACCTTAATTACCATTCCTCCAAAAACCAACCAGCCAACCAACCAACCAGCACTCCTTATTGCTATCTAAAGGGACATTTTATATATATATATATATATATATATATATATATATATATATATATAAAATTTTTAATTTTTGAATTTTATTTTATTTATTTTTTTATACAGCAGGTTCTTATTAGTCATCAATTTTATACACATCAGTGTATACATGTCAATCCCAATCGCCCAATTCATCACACCACCATCCCCACCCCCCTGCGGCTTTCCTCCTTGGTGTCCATAGGTTTGTTCTCTACATCTGTGTCTCAACTTCTGCCCTGCAAACTGGTTCATCTGTACCATTTTTCTAGGTTCCACATATATGCGTTAATATACGATATTTGTTTTTCTCTTTCTGACTTACTTCACTCTGTATGACAGTCTCTAGATCCATCGATGTCTCAACAAGTGACCCAATTTCATTCCTCTTTATGGCTGAGTAATATTCCATTGTATATATGTACCACAACTTCTTTATCCATTCGTCTGTTGATGGGCATTTAGGTTGCTTCCATGACCTGGCTATTGTAAATAGTGCTGCAATGAACATTGGGGTACATGTGTCTTTCTGAATTATGGTTTTCTCTGGGTATATGCCCAGTAGTGGGATTGCTGGATCATATGGTAATTCTATTTTTAGTTTTTTAAGGACCCTCCGTACTGTTCTCCATAGTGGCTGTATCAATTTACACTGCCACCAACAGTGCAAGAGGGTTCCCTTTTACCCACACCCTCTCCAGCATTTGTTGTTTGTAGATTTCCTGATGATGGCCATTCTAACTGGTGTGAGGTGATACCTCATTGTAGTTTTGATTTGCATTTCTCTAATAATTAGTGATGTTGAGCAGCTTTTCATGTGCTTCTTGGCCATCTTTATGTCTTCTTTGGAGAAATGTCTGTTTAGGTCTTCTGCCCATTTTTGGATTGGATTGTTTGTTTCTTTAATATTGAGCTGCATGAGTTGTTTATATATTTTGGAGATTAATCCTTTGTCCATTGGTTCATTTGCAAATATTTTCTCCTGTTCTGAGGGTTGTCTTTTCATCTTGTTTATGGTTTCCTTTGCTGTGAAAAGCTTTGCAGTTTCATTAGGTCCCATTTGTTTATGTTTGGTTTTATTTCCATTACTCTAGGAGGTGGATCAAAAAAGATCTTGCTGTGATTTATGTCAAAGAGTGTTCTTCCTATGTTTTCCTCTAAGAGTTTTATAGTGTTTGGTCTTACATTTAGGTCTCGAATCCATTTTGAGTTTATTTTTGTGTATGGTGTTAGGGAGTGTTCTAATTTCATTCTTTTTCATGTAGCTGTCCAGTTTTCCCAGCACCACTTATTGAAGAAACTGTCTTTTCTCTATTGTATATCCTTGCCTCCTTTGTCATAGATTAGTTGACCATAGGTGCATGGGTTTATCTCTGGGCTTTCTGTCTTATTCCATTGATCTATGTTTCTGTTTTTGTGCCAGTACCATATTGTCTTGATTACTGTAGCTTTGTAGTATAGTCTGAGGTCAGGGAGTCTGATTCCTCCAGCTCCATTTTTTTCCCTCAAGACTGCTTTGGCTATTGGGGGTCTTTTGTGTCTCCATACAAATTTTAAGACTTTTTGTTCTAGTTCTGTAAAAACTGCCATTGGTAATTTGATAGGGATTGCATTGAATCTGTAGATTGCTTTGGGTAGTATAGTCATTTTCAGAGTATTGATTCTTCCAATCCAAGAACATGGTATACCTCTCCATCTGTTGGTGTCATCTTTAATTTCTTTCATCAGTGTCTTATAGTTTTCTGCATACAGGTCTTTTGTCTCCCTAGGTAGGTTTATTCCTAGGTATTTTATTCTTTTTGGTGCAATGGTAAATGGGAGTGTTTCCTTAATTTCTCTTTCAGATTTTTCATCATTAGTGTATAGGAATGCAAGAGATTTCTGTGCATTAATTTTGTATCCTGCAACTTTACCAAATTCATTGCTTAGCTCTAGTAGTTTTCTGGTGACATTTTTAGGATTCTCTATGTATAGTATCATGTCATCTGCAAACAGTGACAGTTTTACTTCTTCTTTTCCAATTTGTATTCCTTTTATTTCTTTTTCTTCTCTGATTGCCATGGCTAGGACTTCCAAAACTATGTTGAATAACAGTGTTGAGAATGGACATTCTTGTCTTTTTCCTGATCTTAGAGGAAATGCTTTCAGTTTTTCACCATTGAGAATGATGTTTGCTGTGGGTTTGTCGTATATGGCCTTTATTATGTTTAGGTAGGTTCCCTCTATGCCCACTTTCTGGAGAGTTTTTATCATAAATGGGTGTTGAATTTTGTCAAAAGCTTTTTGTGCATCTATTGAGATGATCGTATGGTTTTTATTCTTCAATTTGTTAGTATGGTGTATCACATTGATTGATTTGCGAATATTGAAGAATCCTTGCATCCCTGGGATAAATCCCACTTGATCATGGTGTATGATCCTTTTAATGGGTTCTTGGATTCTGTTTGCTAGTATTTTGTTGAGGATTTTTGCATCTATATTCATCAGTGATATTGGTCTGTAGTTTTCTTTTTTTGTAGTACCTTTGTCTAGTTTTGGTATCAGAGTGATGGTGGCCTCATAGAATGAGTTTGGGAGTGTTCCTTCCTCTGCAATTTTTTGGAAGAGTTTGAGAAGGATGGGTGTTAGCTCTTCTCTAAATGTTTGATAGAATTCACCTATGAAGCCATCTGGTCCAGGACTTTTGTTTGTTGGAAGATTTTTAATCACAATTTCAATTTCAGTGCTTGTGATTGGTCTGTTCATATTTTCTATTTCTTCCTGGTTCAGTCTTGGAAGGTTATACCTTTCTAAGAATTTGTCCATTTCTTCCAGGTTGTCCATTTTATTGGCATAGAGTTGCTTGTAGTAGTCTCTTAGGATGCTTTGTATTTCTGCAGTGTCTGTTGTAACTTCTCCTTTTTCATTTCTAATTTTATTGATTTGAGTCCTCTGCCTCTTGATGAGTCTGGCTAATGGTTTATCAATTTTGTTTATTTTCTCAAAGAACCAGCTTTTAGTATTATTGATCTTTGCTATTGTGTTCTTTGTTTCTATTTCAATTATTTCTGCTCTGATTGTTATGATTTCTTTCCTTCTGCTAATTTTGGGTTTTGTGTGTTCTTCTTTCTCTAGTTCCTTTAGGTGTAAGGTTAGATTGTTTATTTGAGATTTGTCTCGTTTCTTGAGGTAGGCTTGTATAGCTATAAACTTCCCTCTTAGAACTGCTTTTGCTGCATCCCATAGTTTTTGGATCGTCGCATTTTCATTGTCATTTGTCTCTAGGTATTTTTTTATTTCCTCTTTGATTTCTTCAGTGATCTCTTGGTTATTTAGTAACGTATTGTTTAGCCTCCATGTGTTTGTGTTTTTTAGGTTTTTTTCCCTGTAATTCATTTCTAATCTCATAGTGTTATGGTCAGAAAAGATGCTTGATATGATTTCAATTTTCTTAAATTCACTGAGGCTTGATTTGTGACCCAAGATGTGATCTATCCTGGAGAATGTTCCGTGCGCACTTGAGAAGAAAGTGTAATCTGCTGTTTTTGGATGGAATGTCCTATAAATATCAATTAAATCTATCTGACTTATTGTGTCATTTAAAGCTTCTGTTTCCTTATTTATTTTCATTTTGGATGATCTGTCCATTGGTGTAAGTGAGGTGTTAAAGTCCCCCACTAATATTGTGTTACTGTCGATTTCCTCTTTTATAGCTGTGAGCAGTTGCCTTATGTATTGAGGTGCTCCTATGTTGGGTGCATATATATTTATAATTGTTATATCTTCTTCTTGGATTGATCCCTTGATCATTAGGTAGTGTCCTTCCTTGTCTCTTGTAACATTCTTTATTTTAAAGTCTATTTTATCTGATATGAGTATTGCTACTCCAGCTTTCTTTTGATTTCCATTGGCATGGAATATCTTTCTCCATCCCCTCACTTTCAGTCTGTATGTGTCCCTAGGTCTGAAGTGGGTCTCTTGTAGACAGCATATATATGCGTCTTGTTTTTGTATCCATTCAGCAAGGCTGTGTCTTTTGGTTGGAGCATTTAATCCGTTCATGTTTAAGGTAATTATCGATATGTATGTTCCTATGACCATTTTCTTAATTGTTTTGGGTTTGTTTTTGTAGGTCCTTTTCTTCTCTTGTGTTTCCCACTTAGAGAAGTTCCTTTAGCATTTGTTGTAGAGCTGGTTTGGTGGTGCTGAATTCTCTTAGCTTTTGCTTGTCTGTAAAGCTTTTGATTTCTCCATCGAATCTGAATGAGATCCTTGCCGGGTAGAGTAATCTTGGTTGTAGGTTCTTCCCTTTCATCACTTTAAGTATATCATGCCACTCCCTTCTGGCTTGTAGAGTTTCTGCTGAGAAATCAGCTGTTAACGTTATGGGAGTTCCCTTGTATGTTATTTGTCATTTTTCCCTTGCTGCTTTCAATAATTTGTCTTTGTCTTTAATTTTTGCCAATTTGATTACTATGTGTCTCGGCGTGTTTCTCCCTGGGTTTATCCTGTATGGGACTCACTGCGCTTCCTTGACTTGGGTGGCTATTTCCTTTCCCATGTTAGGGAAGTTTTCGACTGTAATCTCTTCAAATATTTTCTCTGGTCCTTGCTCTGTCTCTTCTTCTGCTACCCCTACAATGCGAATGTTGTTGTGTTTAATGTTGTCCCAGAGGTCTCTTAGGCTGTCTTCATTTCTTTTCATTCTTTTTTCTTTATTCTGTTCTGCAGCAGTGAATTCCACCATTCTGTCTTCCAGGTCACTTATCCGTTCTTCTGCCTCAGTTATTCTGCTATTGATCCTTTCTAGTGTAGTTTTTCATTTCAGTTATTGTATTGTTCATCTCTGTTTGTTTGTTCTTTAATTCTTCTAGGTCTTCGTTAAACATTTCTTGCATCTTCTCGATCTTTGCCTCCATTCTTTTGACAAGGTCCTGGATCATCTTCACTATCATTATTCTGAATTCTTTTTCTGGAAGGTTGCCTATCTCCACTTCATTTAGTTGTTTTTCTGGGGTTTTATCTTGTTTCTTCATCTGGTACATAGCCCTCTGCCTTTTCATCTTGTCTGTCTTTCTGTGAATGTCAGCACTGAATTCTTAACTTCAAGTCTTCCAATCCTTAATCATAGTATATTTCTCCATATATTTAAACCTTTATTTTTTCTCACCAGTGTTTTGTAGTTTTTATTGTACAACTCCATCACATTGTTTTTGTTTAGATTTATCCCTAAGTATTTATATATTTTTATGCTATTGTAAATAGTATTTTTCAATTTCAATTTCTGGTTATACATTGTTAGAATATAGAAATATAGTGGATATTTGTATATTTACCTTGAATTCTGCAACTGTGGTAAGCTCATTTATTAGTTCTAGTTGCTTCTTTGTAGGTTCTATTTCTGCAAAGATGATCATGTCATCTGTGAATAAAGGCAACTTTAATTCTTCTTTTCTAATTTGGATGTAATTTCTTCTTTCCTTCTTCCTCCTGTTACCTTATTGCACTGGCTCAAACCTCTAGAACAGTGTTGACTTAGAAGTGGTGAGAATGGACATACTTGCCTTTCCAATCTTAGAAAAAAAAATTTCATTCTTTTTCATAGTTACATATGATGTTAACTGTAGTTTTTTTCGGTAGATGCCCCTAGCAGTTTGAGGACATCCCCTTTTATTCCTAGTTTGTTGAGATTTTTTATCATGAATAAACGTTGGATTTTGTCAAATGCCTTTCTCACATCTATTGAAGGGATAGTGTGGTTTTTCTCTTTTATTTTGTTAATATGGTGGAATTTCTTGATAGATTTTCAAATATTAAAACAACATTGTATTACTGGGATAAATCTCACTTTATTATGATACATTATCTTCTTTATATCTTTATGGGATTCTATTAGGTAAAATGTGTTAAGAATTTTTAATGTATGTTCATCAGGGGTATTGATCTATAGTTTTCTTATAATATCTTTGTCTGGTTTTGGTATCAGAGTAATTCTGGCCTCATAAGTAATTTGGGAAGTTTTCCTTTCTCTTCAGTTTTCTGGAAGAGTTCATGTATAATTGATATTATTTATTCCATAAATATTTGCTAGAATTGACTAGTGATGAGACTGGCTTGGCCTGAAATTTTCTTTGCGGAAAGATTTGAAACCTCAAATAAATTTATTTAGTAAATATAAGGTTATTCCAATTTTCTGTTTCTCTTTGAGTGACCTTTAGTAGTTTGTATCCTTCAAGAAATTTATCCATTTCATCAAAGTTATCTCTTTGACATAAAGTTTTTCATACTATTTTAATTATTTAAAAATATCTGTATAATCTGTAGTGATGTCACCTCATTTCTCTCATTCCTGATATCGGTAATTTGAGTCTTTTCTCTTTTTCCTCTGATCAGTCTGGATAGAGATTTATCAATTTTGTTGATCTTTTTTAAGTATACATTTTTGTATCATTGATTTTTCTCTATTTCTTGTTTTTAATAAATTTATTTATTTTTGGCTGTGTTGGGTCTTTGTTGCTGCACGTGGGCTTTCTCTAGTTGAGGGGAGAGGGGGCTACTCTTCATTGTGGTTTGTGGGCTTGTCATTGGGTGGCTTCTCTTGTTGCAGAGCATGGGCTCTAGGTGCATGGGCTTCAGCAGTTGTGGCTCACGGGCTCTAGAGCACAGGCTCAGTAGTTGTGGCGCATGGGCTTTGTTGCTCTGCGGCATGTGGGATCTTCCCGGACCAGGAATTGAACCCATGTCCTCTGCATTAGCAGGCATATTCTTAACCACTGGGTCACCAGGGATGCCCTGATTTTTCTCTATTTCTTTTATTTAAAAAAGTGATCAATTTTGCTTTTAAACATTTTTTTTCTGCTTAAAATTTAGGTTTATCATTTTTTTCCATCATAAAGTGGAAGTTGAGGTCATTATTTTGGGATTTTTATTCTTTTCTATTGTAGATGTTCAGTACTTTTAATTTTCCTCTAGGTTTTGCAGCTGCATTACACAACTGTTGATATATTGTTTTTCATTTTCATTCAGTTAAAAATACTTTCTAATTACGTTTTGTATTTCTTCTTGATTCATGGATTATTTAAGAGTGTTTAGATTACAAATACTTGGGAAATTTCTACATACCTGTTAGTGATTTCTAATTTAACTCCATTGTGGTCACAAAACATACATTGTATGTTTGAATCCTTTTAAATTTATTGAAATTTTGTTTGATGTCCTATAACATGGTCTATTTTGGTAAATGCTCTGTGTGCATTTGGAAATAATGTATATTCTACTGTGTTGTGTGCAATGTTCTATAAATGTCAATTATCTCAAGTTGTTTAATAGTGTTATTCAAGTATTCTGTATCCTTTCTGATATTTGTATTTGTTCTGTTAGTTATGAGCACCTAGTTGAAATTTGTGACTATAAGTGTAAATTTGTCTAATTTACTTTTTAAGTTCTGTTAGTTTCCCGTCACTTATTTTGAAGCCCTGTTATCAGGTGCATAAACATTTAGGATTGTTGTGTTATCCTGATGAATTGATTCTTTTATCATTGTGAAGGACCCTTTTCATCCCTGAAAATATTTTTTACTGTGAAATATTTTTTACTGTGAAATTTACTACTTTGTCTGTTACTAACAGGCATTCTTGGTTTATTTTGATTACTGTTAGCATGGTATATCTTTTTCATCTTTTTACTTTAACCTATTTGTGTCTTTATTTTTAAAACATGTTTCTTATAGACAGCATTTAGTTGGGTATTGCTCTTTCATTTTAATTCTGTATAACAATCTTTTCCTTTGACTTGTGTATTTACCCTATTTTAATTTAATGTAATTTTTGATATGGCTGGGTTTAAATCTAGCATCTTGCTATTGTTTTTTGTTTGTTCCATCTATTCCTTTTTCTCCTTTTTTTTGTTTTTATGGTTTCCTTATAGATTAATTTAGCTTTTATTTTGTGATTTCTTTCTTATCTCCTTTGTTGCTTTATCATCTGTGGATTTGTGTTGTGGTTTATTTTTAGTGGTTGCTTTAGAGTTTATAATATATATTTTTATCTCATCAGTCTACCTTCAAGTCTTAACTCCTTTTGTATTGTATGAGGACCTTGGAACAATATGCAGATGTTCAATTTTACCCCTCAGGGTCTTTGTGCTGTTTTTGGCATACATTTTACTTGTACGTATATTACAATCCCCTACAATACATTGTTATTATTTTTGCTAGAAACAGCAAGTTATCTTAAAAATATTTTAATAATAGAAAAGCATTTTTTATTTTCCTTCATATTTACCATTTTTTGCTGCTTTTCATCCTCTTGTGTAGATTCAAGTCTGGTATAGTTTTCTTTCTGCCTTAAGGACTTAGAATTTTTGTTTTCAACAGTCATGCATATTTTAAAGAACTTAACTGGAGAAAAATGACCTTTTATATTTGCCCAATCGTATGCCATTTCTGTTGTTCTTCCTTCATTCCCGAAGTTCCAAGTTTTCCTCTGCTATTATTTCTCTTCAACTTGAAGAACTTCCTTTAGCGCTTGTTTTAAATAGAGCAGGTCTCCTGATGACAAATTCTCTTAGTTTTTCTTCATCTGTCAAGGTCTTTATTTCACCTTCATTGCTGAAGGATATTTTTACTGTCTATAAAATTCTGGGTTGACACTCCTTTCTTTCACCATTTTCAGTATGTCCCACTGCCTTTTAACCTCCATAGTTTCTGATGAGAAATCCACAGCATTTAAATTGTCGTTCATATAATGGTTCATTTTTTCCCCAGGTGCTTTCAAGATTTTTTTCTTTGAGGTTTTCAGCAGTTGGATTGTGGTGTGTCAGGGCTTGGATTTCTTTGATTTTTACCCTCTTTGTGGCTTGCTGAATCTCTTGACTCTAAATTTATGCCTTTCACCAAATTTGGGCATGTTCAGTCAGTATTTCTTTTCTGCACTGCTCTCTTTTCCCTCTCCTTCAGGAACTCCATTGACAAAAATATTTAAGCTTCTGATATTATCTCACAGGTTCCTAAGTCTTTGCTTATTTTTTCTTTAGATTAAATTATTTCTATTGATCCTTTTTCAAGTTCACTAAGTCTTTCTTTTGTCACTTCCATTTTGTTATTGTGCTTATCCCATGATTAAAAAATTTTTTTTTCAGTTCTAAAATTTCTACTTAAAAGTATATATATAATTTCTGTTTCTCTGTTGAAATCATCTCTCCATTTATTTCAAGGGTGTTTATCTCATTGATGATTATTATTTAATAGCTGTTTAAATGTGTCTGATAATATGGGTCAAACATCTGGGTCACTTCAGGGTTGACATCTATGGTTTCTCTTTTCTCAAGGGTACTGTTTACATTTTCCTGGTTTTTGTGTGTCAAGTAATTTCAGAATATATCCTGAATATTTTGAACATTATGTTGTAAGATCCTGGGTCCTATTAAAATCCTGTAGAGAGTAGTGATTTGTTTGTCTTAACAGGCAACCAAACCTGCTAGATTCATATTGCAAGTTCCTTCTCTCCTGTGGTCAGTGGCTCCATTTTCAGTTCTGTATTAAAAACCTTTGTTATGCGGAACCACTAAAGGGTTAGTTTCGGACTGAGGCAGCAGTTACATGGTACTCCACGTCTCAAAGCTTTAGCTGTGCCCCTTTGGCCGTGTTCCATGCACATGTAGCTTAGGGATTGTCCTGGGATGTGTGTCAGTTCATACACAGAAGTAGAGGATTCCCTTCTCAGCTATCTCCTCTTTGGAATTTCACCCACACTGCCTGGCTCCCTGGGCCTCCTTTCCTGGTTCTTCTGCCCGGAGCAATGGAGTTCTTTCAGAATGTTAGCCTTCTCCCTTGTCACACAGTGTCCATAACCGGGATCACTTTCAAAGCAAATGGGCCAGAGAAGATAGAGGAAAAAATAACATGAATTTCCGTCCCTTTTCCCAGTTCTTCTATTCAGGTTTTTTTCCCTTCTGGTTTTTAGGTATTTGCGCTGCACTACCAGAGCTGTTGGGATTGGCATCAGGGCAGGGCTAGGAGAGCAAGGGGATATTTTAAAAATTTCACCCGATACTCTCTGGCTCACAAGGACCCACTTTCTTGTTCCTCTGGCCAGGATGATGGATTTAGTTCAGAAGCTTTGCTGTCCATGTCTACTGTGTAATTCCTTGATTCAGTCTGTCTGTGGGTCAACACCAGGAGTTAAAAGACAAAAAAACTCCCCCAAACCCCCAAAGTAAAAACTAAAACAAAAAACTAGAACCTTACCTGTCATATGGGTCTTTCTTCAAATTTTGACTTCCCTCTTCAACCTATCAGCTGTTATTTACTTTTCAGAATCTTCAGGTAGTTGCTTCTTGAATTTCGTCCAGAGTTTTTAGTTGTAATTTATGAAAGAGAGTGAGAGACCATAGTGGGTTTGCTCCATTTTGGTTTAAAACTAGATTTTGTTCATTTTAAAAATTCAGTCTTTTTTCTCTCCAGTATGTTTTGGAATTTTCCATTGCTATGTCCTCTAGTTTCAGTAATGTTCTCTTTTGCAATGTCTCATCTGATGTTAATGCCATCTAATATAGCTTTTCCTCAAACATTGTGCATTTCATCTTTGGAAATTCAGTGAGGGGCTCATACATCCTCCATGTCTCTACTAACCTTGCTCAGTCTTCCTTCTACCTTCTTAAACATATGTTATGTATAGCTGTGATGACCATTGTAATGCCTTGCTCTGTCATCTATGTCACTTGTGGGTTTAGAGACCAGAATCTGAGTGTTGTGGTTGGTCATTGCTTCTAGACTTCTTCTGTGGGCAGACCTAAGAAATGTTTTTCTTATTAAGAAAAAAATATATCATTGTTTATGCTGACTTGTCCCATTCAAATTTAGCATTACAGAATTTTTCTTTAGCTTCTTTGTTTTTATATGTTTTTGATCTCTTTTAAACTGAAAAATTTTATTTCTGTCTTCCTTACCACAATTTTTTGGGTGTATATGGACACTAGCAATGTAATGACTGAAAACAATTGAAGATTTCTCACAGTTCTTTTTGTCCATAAGGTATATCCAATTAGGGTTTACCATCAGATTACTGGTTTTCTGTTCATGATGTATATTCAGCTGAGGATCTGCCTTAAACTACTGTGCTTTAATGTCTCTTAAAATAAACCCCATTTGTGTGATTAAGCTACCAACTCAATACATGTTTAGTTTCATTTGCTTAATTTTGCTTTCACATTTTAGAGCCTGCTTTTTAAGTTAATTTTGTTGTATAATTTTATAAAATACGTACATGGTTCTGGAGAAGGGATTGGAAAACTACAGCCCATGGGCCCAGTCTGGCCTACGGCCTGTTTTTGTATGGTCCTTGAGTTAAGAGTGATTTTTGCATTTTTAAATGGCTGTAACACACACACACACACACACACACACACAAAGAGAAGGCAACAGTGACTAAATGTAGCTTCCAAATCCTAAGATATTTACTGTCTGCCCCTCTACAGAAAGCCTCTACTTTCTGCCTCCAGCCCTGTCTCCCCCGTTCTGTCCCCTCCCCTCTAGAGGCAGTCTGACTGATTTATTTATTTAGTTTCTGGTTTATCTTTCTACTGTTTTTTATGGAAGCAGACACAAACCTCTCGTATTTGCTGTACGCCCTTTTGCTCTCCACCTTGCTTTTGCACTGAGCAGTACCTCCTGGAAGCCAGCCCACAGCAGGCGGGGAGATGGGCCTCTTTTTTACAGCAGCACACATGGTATTCCAGAGTGTGTCTGGACTGATGTCTGTTTAACTGGTCCCTTCTTGTACATTTGGGTTATTTCTGCTTTTTAATTTTACAGGTAGTGCTGCTTTCAGCGGCCTTGTGCTTGTGTTTTCTGGTGTTTGCTGCTGTAACTTCGGGGTCAGTTCCTACAAGTTGGTTTGCTGGGTTATGTATATTGCCGAGTAACAAGGCACCTGCTGCTTTGCTTGGTGTCACCCGAATTCTCTCCATAGGGACCGTACCATTTTGCATTTCTGTCAGCAGTGTGCAAAGTAAGTAATGCCCAACAGCCACCTAACGGAGTGTGTTGTCAAACTTCTGGCTTTTCTAATCTGACAAGTAAGAAATGATACCTCCATGTCATTTAAAATTTCATTTCTTATGAGCAAGATTGAAGGACCAGTTACATTCCCTCTCATATGAACTCTCTGTTCACTTCTCTTGCCCATTTTTCTGTAGAGCTCTTGGTCTTTTTCATTGATTTTTAGACCCTGTCTGTGTACTAGGGACAGTGACCTTTGCCTCTAATATAAGTTGCAAATATCTCTCCCATTTGTCTTTTTTATTTTTCTTAATTATTTACCTGTTTTTTATGCCGTGCAATAATGTTTATTATTATTATTACTACTACTATTATTTTCATGTAGCCAGATTTATGCATCTTTTCTTTTATTGCTCTGGCCTTGGCGTGATGACCAGGAAAGTTTCCCCTACTCTCAGATTGCACAAAAATTCAGTCATACTCTTTTTTCATACTTGTATAGTTTCTTTTGTTTTAATATAAATTTCTGTTTTTTTAAAAAAATTATCCACAGAGCACTTTTTTTTTTTTTTTTTTTTTTTTTTGCGGTACGCGGGCCTCTCACTGTTGTGGCCTCTCCCGTTGCAGAGCACAGGCTCCGGACGCGCAGGCTCAGCGGCCATGGCTCACGGGCCCAGCCGCCCCGCGGCATGTGGGATCCTCCCGGACCGGGGCACGAACCCGTGTCCCCTGCATCGGCAGGTGGACTCTCAACCACTGCGCCACCAGGGAAGCCCCACAGAGCACTTTAGGTGTACACTATCGCATGTGATTGGCTACTTTTACTTGTGTGATTTTAAACCGTAGAAAGGGGCTCTCTACTCACCTCTCCAGTTTGCCATTGTGCAGAGACTCCTCGCATCTTAGAATTTGAAGAGGCCAATATATTCAAGGGGAAGGAATTGAAATCTGGGGAGAAGGGACTTGCCCAAGGACCCCCAGCCCCATCCCAGGGACTAGCTCTGGCCGGCCTGGGAAGAGGTTTGTGAGCATCTGCTGTGTGTTGGCCTCTTGGCCAGGCCTGTCACCGTCCTTCACGCCCAAGCTCTAGGTCCTGCTATTAGCCCCACCTTATAGGTGTGGGGACTGAAGCGCTGAGAGGTGAGCTGCCTGCCCAGCGGCGCGCAGCCAGTGATAGGCCATCAGGCTCAGATACCCGGGTGTCTGCCTGAGAGCTTGGCCTTCCCGCCTCCGGATGTCTGGTGGTGGCGTGCATACACTGAGCCCTTCCCTCCCCTCCCCCCTCCACGGTCTTGGAGGACCTTGGCGGATGAGGTGTTCTTGTCTCCACGCCGAGGGCCATGGAGGGCCCCGTGAATGAACATCATCTCCCAGGGCGCCTGCTGGAGCCAGTGGCGGCAGGTCCACGTGCATTGCCTCAGCCCCAAGGGCCTGCCTGTTACTGGCAGCCAGAGGCCTTTCAAGCTGTCCTTTCGTTCGTCCGTCCATTTGGTTATCTGCTCATTCACTTATCCAGCCCTTAATTCAGCACAACTTACTGATGCCTGCAGTGTGCAGACCCAGTCCTGGCCAAGGGTGTCCCAGAAATGTGACAGGCGTCTGTCCCCAGGAACTCACAGTCCTGTAGGGCGGGCAGGTGGCCTCGGCCGTCCTGGGGGGCCCAGAGCAGTGTCTCCCTCATTTTCCCTCCAGGCTTGGGTGCAGAGGACTGGCCGGGGTGGAGGGGAGGGGGGAGCTGGGCCCCCAGCCTCCCTCTTTCTGGGGTCCGGTAGCACATAGACGCGAGAGGCTGGCTTGTTGTCCAGTCCAGGCCCCTGGTGGTGATGACTCAAAACCAGCCGCGGAGCGGGCAGGGATGCCCCAGGCACACAGTGAGTCAGCAGCGGGCCAGGACCGGAGCCTGCCCCCCAACCCCGCGCACCTCGGAAGCGGCACGGCCCGGGGAAGGGAAAGGCGAGCCTTCGGAGGTCTGTTTGGTGGGCCAAGCAGACAAGATTTTAAGGATATTAGGTGATTTTCATCACACCTGAATGTGTCTTGATCACGTCTTCCATTTTTCCCAAAGCCGTAGACTTTTGGCCAAGTGTCTGCAACTGTCTGCCGACAGGGGCCCTGGTTGCCAGAAGGGTCTGAGTGAGGTTCCCTCCGGCTCCAGCTAGTTAGGCCCTGCAGCGCTGTCCCACGCCCCTGGGATGGGACGTACCAGCTGTCGGTGTAATTAAGGTTGCCATAAAACCCACCAGCTAGACACACAAATGGCTCCTCTGCTCTTTGCCGGGGCAGCAGCAGTTGTGAAGGCAAGTGAATCATGCTCGGCGGCAATCACTTCAAAGGTCAGCCTTCCACTTACAGCAGCGCTGTTGGCAGGGATCGCCCGTAACACGGCTTGTTTCCCGGCCATTCGATTTTACGACGCCCTAATGAATTGGGCCATTTCCATCCATTCTCAGGAAGTGTACAGAACGAGGGTTTTCGTTCTCCTGGAAAAGGCAGGTGGTGTGTCGGTGGGCACGTGGGTGGTTCTGCCGGGGACAGGCCGAGGACCCGTGGCACGTTGCTTCTCTGGGCCTTCGCACCGCCCTCTGGGATCAGCTTCTCCCTGCTGCCATCAGGAGATGATTTCTGTGAAACCCCCGGCCTGTGGCTGGAACTCAACGGGCCCTCCTCTTCCTCCAGGCTTTCCTGGGTCAGTGTGTTTTCCGAGTGCGTGTGGGGATCCAGGTGCCGCCGCTGGAGAGGGGCTCAGGTGCCCACAGATGTCACGGTCCTGCCCATCGGCAGCCACTCCCTATGGGCTCTTGGGGCTGTGTCCCCGCTGCCCGGGAGGAGACGCGCCTCAGTGCACAGGCCACATCTAGGGACGTGAGTTGGGCCGGACTTATCACTCTCCCTTGATTCCCTGCTCCTCGCCTGGACTGTGGTGATGGGGAGGGCGTCGGGAAAGGCGGCAGGAAGGCCTTCAGGCCCCACGTGGCCTTGGCAGATGGAGGCCTGGGGCTGCTGGTGGAGAGGGTGGTTTAAGTCAGAGGTGACCGTGGCGCTGGGGATGGGAGGTGGGGATGGACCTGGAGCCGTGACGATGGGCCTTGCTCCCTCCCCTCCCTTCTCTTCCCACCAGAGCAGATTCCAAACCCTGCCCTGGGACAGCGCTGTTCTTTGAGTCGGGATGTTGTGCACTTCTCAGAGCACGTGTTGGGGACTCTGGTGGTCCACGTCCCCTCCCAGGCCCTAGACCGCTGCCCCAGCTCCAGACTGGGCAGGCCAGAGCATCTGCCAGCAGCACGGCTCCTATGCCCCTCCTGGCGGGGGCTCTGGAGCTTTCCTTCCAGTCCACACTCCAGGAGACTCATGGCTACCTGGGAGGGCAAAGCGGGCATGTGGGATCCTGGTGCACAGAGTGGGAGAGGAAGGGAGGGAGGAAGGTGGGCAGTTCCACGCTGCCTGGGGCACAGCTACACAGGCTGGCCAGTGTTCAGAGGCCTGCAGGACTGCCTTCACTTTTCTACCCCTGGACTACTCCTCAGGCTCCAGGGGGCCCACCCTGAAATCGCCCTAGCTGAGGGCTGCTTCTGAAAAGGCTCAGAGAAGGTAATCGTTTGTTCCCCACCCTCCACCAGGAATTTGCCCCAGCGTTTACTGAGGCAGGACTTGGCCAGAAGGAGACGGGGATGTAGGCCCCAGAGAAGCACCACACCCTGGCCCGGCGCCCTGGAGTAAATCCCTGCATCTCTCTGAGCCTCAGTGTTCCTCATCTGGAGAATGGGTCTCAAAATACCCCTCTGTCTAAATTGGATTTATGGAGTGCTGCATTTAATGTGAATTTGACTTATATATATTTGAAAGAGGATGATAGAAAATCTATGTCTGAAACATTTTGAAAGTTTGTAAACTCCAGTTTTTATTTTATTTATTTTTTTAGATATTTACTATTTAAAATTATGTTTATTTATTTCTCTTTGGCTGCTTTGGGTCTTCGCTGCTGCGCGTGGGCTTTCTCTAGTTGTGGTGAGCGGGGGCTACTCTTCCTTGGTGTGCGCGGGCTTCTCACTGCGGTGGCTTCCCTTGCTGCAGAGCATGGGCTCTAGGTGCCGCAGGCTCCAGTAGCTGTGGCGGACGGGCTGAGTTGCCCCGCGGCATGTGGGATCTTCAGGGACCAGGGCTCAAACGCATGTACCCTGTCTTCTCAGGCGGATTCTTAACCACTGCGCCACCAGGGAATCCCTAAACTCCAGTTTGTAAGTAAGTGTGAAGACAGCTCGTTGCACGGCCGGCTGCCAAGGTGCCGGAGAGCTGTGTTTATGCTGTGGCCACATGGTGGCGCCCTGGGAGCTGGTAAACAGGCCGCCAGACCCGGCAGGCGGGCCCGAGGCACTGTGCCCGCGGCCTGTTGCTCACTATTGCAATTTGAAGTCGTGTTGCCCAGGAGTTTACTGGAGGTGCGTGTTAGTCCGGGCGCTGGGACCTCCACCCTGCCCCTGCCCAGCCCTGTTGCTGTAGGCTGGAAGGTTCAGGTGAGAAAACACCCTGAAGGAAGCGGGACAGCAGCTTGCCGCTTGATTGTGTTAGTTTGGAGACAGGAGGCTGTGCAGTGTTGGTGATGACGTAAGAAAGAAAGAGTGTCTTTAAAGCTAACTTACATGCTGCGGTTCTGGTTCCGTGGGCTCGAGAACACTGGCTCCCACAATGCACTTATCACTCCAGGGACGTTAGGCTGAGGCTTTGAAAGCTGTGAATTACGTGACCTCTTCAGAAGCCAGACCCTCGCACAGAGTATCGCCCTGGCATTGATGGGCATCACTGGTGCCTTTAGGTGCCCTGGGCTAGGCGTGGGCCCTTCCCTAAGCTCTCCTTCGCTGGACCCCTGCTGCTCTCCAGGGCACCAGTCTGACTGGGGAGATCTTCATGCCTCCCTGCACCCATGCGCCAGTGGGTGTGGGGAGGGGACGCGGAGGACTGCCCACTGTGGAGGTATCACGGGGCAGGGCCTGAGGTCACCCCGCAGCAGCCCCACCTCCACGCTTGGGCTCCTCAGCCTGGGGGCGCATTTTCCAGCACCAGCCTCTCCAAACTCTCCAGCCCTCGGGGCACTCAGCGGCCCTCCTTGTCCCTGTCTGTGGCACCCGCCCTGTACCCCTGGGGCCCACCGGCATGACGGGTGCCCACTCTTGCAGGTGGTGAGAAGCTACAAGGCCACCATCCAGCAGACCCTGGACATCCTCTTCCTCCGGGAAGGCTCCGAGTTTCTGAGCAGCACAGATGCCTCGAGCCGGGACTCTGCCGACCGCACCATTATTGCCTGGGATTTCCGGAGCTCCGCCAAAATCTCCAACCAGATTTTCCACGTGAGAAACCCTGTTTGGCATTGCTTCCAGTTTCAGGGTGCATCCGTGTAGTCCCAGGCTGTCCGGGGCCCCAGGTCACTTCTGCGGAGATGGTTCAGCAGACAGGACCTTTGGAGACAGATGGGCTGCCTGAAATCTGTAGGGTCGGGGAAGGCAAAATGCAGGTCCAGGCCTGCGCAGAGAACCTTCCACTGGCTCGCAGATCGGAGTGACTCCCTAACGGTCCTCTCACTCATCCTCCGTCCAGCACAGCCTGGCTCCGGGGTAAGCGTGTGGAGGGGCGGTCCAGATCCACGGGAACGCGGATGCACCCCCGAGACACCCCTACCCTCCCTCTGCCACCCCAGCCAGCCTGCAGGGTTCCACCTTGCCCTGGCTCAGTGGTTTTGGCAGGGGCTGTGGCTCAAGGGTTCAAGCAGGGACCCCGAAGGTAGACCACCTGCATTAAAATCCTGCATTCACCACTTATAGGCAGAGGGCCTGGGCCCGTTATTTACCCTCTTTGATTCTCATTTTTCTCTTCATAAACTGAGGGTGAGAATGTTTCTTGCCTCATAGAGAGGCTTTGAGAATTAAAAGACATAAAGAATCCAGCACAGTGCCAGGCACAGGGAGTTCTCCATAAAATGCACTACCTGTCATCACCCCACCTCTATTACCATCACCACTGTCATCATCATCACTACCGTCATCACCATCACCATCTCCAACACCATCACCACGCGTCACCGCCATCACCGACATCACTATCGCCACCCACCATCATCTTTTAAGGTTTCAAATTAGCAATGGCTAGTCTCTTTGGTGCTGCCACCCTGAATTTAAAAATACATGTCACGTGTATATATACACCATCTTCCTCTCCCTGCTTTTCCCCTTGTTCTTAGAGGATTCTAAGTGACCCTGAGCCAACCTGCCTCTAGACCTTCACTTCAGGGTTCTAGTGCAACCCACCGGGAACAGTAAGCCCTGGGAGGGCCCGGAGGGTCATGTGTAGCCATTGGGGCATCCTGCCTCTGACGGCCCTGCAGAGACCAGGGAAGCAAGTGAGGTAGCGAAAGTGCTGTGTGCCTGAGCCACCAGCCCTCCTAGGGTCACACCTCCTCACCTTCTGTGCAGGCAAGCAGGCACTCTGCCCGGTAGCATCACACCAGGAGCTCATCATCAGGTTCCCATGTGCCTCTGACAGCACATCAGTCTGCAGCCATGGTTCCACCTGCTCCTGACGTCACCCTCTGAATTTGGGCTCAGTTAGAGGCTGTGGCTTCAGGACATCACCTAGAACACGGAACGCGTACAATGGAGAAGGGAGCTTTTAGGGGTGTTTCTGTGTGGCCGAGCCTGTTAAACAGTGAGATTTTCCCTCCTGTTTGGAACCCCTTGTGCAGGCGTTTACCTCCCCGCTTGGCCAGTCACCTTCTCACTTACTATGTGTTCTGGCTGCGTGGGACCCTGGGCTGGGCCGGGGACCCTTGACGGCTCACTGTGGAGGTGGGGAGATGGGCGTGTGGATTCGTTTTCTATCGCTGTATGACAAATTACAAATTACCATAAACCTGGTGGCTTAAATCAACAGAAACGTACTTTTTCAGTGATGGAGGCCAGAAATTTGTAAAAAGTATCACGGGGCTGAAATCAAGATGTCGTCAGGGCCCGCTCCCCTTGGAGGCTCGGGGGAGCGCCTGTCCCTTGCTTCTTCCAGCTTCTGGTGATACTGGCTTGTGGCTGCATCACTCCGGTCTCCGTGCCAGCATCTTCAGGTCTCTCTCTGCTCCGTCTTCACATCGCCTCCTCTGTGTGTCTGATCTCCTCTGCTTCCCTTTTATAAGGGTGCCTGTGATTTCATTTAGGGCAGTAATACGCGACAATCTCATCTCAAGACCCTTAAGTTAATTATACCTGCAAGCTCCCACCGCCTTTTTTTTTTTTTTTTGACATATAAGGGGACATTCACAGGTCCCAGGAATTAGGACATGGAAGTATTTGGTGGGACATTTTTCAGTCTACTCCAAAGGCCATGAGCCGAGGAGTGCAGGGGGCCCCTAGAAGCCAGAAAAGACAAGGGAACAGATTCCCCCCTGAGGACTCCGGAAGGAACGAAGCCCTGCCGGCCTCTTGAGTTCAGTTAGCCCAGAGAGCCCGTTTCGGACTTCTGAGCCCCAGAACTGTAAGATGATACATGTGTTGCTTTAAGCCACGACCCTGGAGGCATTTTGTTACAGCAGCAGCAGGAAACCCACACACCCCTAAGCCAGGTCTGGGCAGAGGGCCCGGGGCCCCGCGGGCAGAGTCTGGGGGGCGAGTCCGTCAGAGGCAGAAGCCCAGTTGGGAGCCTCCTCCGCCCTCTCTGTGGCCCTGCTGTTTCTCAGGAGCGGTACACCTGCCCCAGCCTCACCTTGCACCCGAGGGAGCCTGTGTTCCTGGCGCAGACCAACGGCAACTACCTGGCCCTCTTCTCTGCCGTGTGGCCCTACCGGATGAGCAGAAGGCGGCGCTACGAAGGCCACAAGGTACCTCGTCCCTGTCCCCCAGGTGGAAAATGGTCCCACTGACAACGCCAGCACGGGGCTTGCGGCCCCCGAGGGCAGGGACCCTCTGTCCAGGCAATTCGTGTTTTCTCTTTCCTGGGTGACCCCCATGCCACGTGGCCTGGTGTCCGCTCGAGGCCCTGGGCCACATCTGGGCAGGGACAGTTTCGTTGATCTGTCAGCTCACATGGACAGGTCACGGGGCTTGGGGAGGGGCGCAGGACGGAACGGGAGTGGGGCTGTTTCTCCATCTGCCCCCTTTCCCTGCTGAGGGCTGCCTCATGGGGCAGAGCCAGTGGGGACCCAGCGCCTGGCGCGGAGGCCAGACGCCATCAGCTGTGCTGGAGCTGGGCTGTCTGGGTTACGCTAAACCAGCCTTGTGACACAGGCCGATGCCGGGGCCCTGGCCTCAGGGCAGGAGCTCGGCCGCTGGGTGTGAGGCCCAGCCCTGCTCCTGGCCGGCTCTGGGCCCCAGCCCGCTCCCCTGTGGGAGGGGCGGGCGAGGCCATGCGCCCTGTGCCGCGCGGCCTGCTCACCCCGGGTCGCCCTCTGACCCCGGGTCGCCCTCTGCAGGTGGAAGGCTACTCGGTGGGCTGCGAGTGCTCTCCAGATGGTGACCTGCTGCTGACGGGCAGTGCCGACG
This sequence comes from Stenella coeruleoalba, assembly GCF_951394435.1. Taxonomy (NCBI): domain Eukaryota; kingdom Metazoa; phylum Chordata; class Mammalia; order Artiodactyla; family Delphinidae; genus Stenella; species Stenella coeruleoalba. The sequence continues at coordinate 4,228,942 of NC_137147.1, read as the reverse complement.
GCCGGGTCCTCGTGTACAGCTTCCGCACCGCCAGCCGCGCCCGCACGCTGCACGGACACACGCAGGCCTGTGTGGGCACCACCTTCCACCCCGTGCTGCCCTCCGTCCTCGCCACCTGCTCCTGGGAGGGCGACGTTAAGATCTGGCACTGAGCCTCCCAGCACGGAACCTTCCAGACACCGGCCGGGGTGGGCGTGTGTGTGTGATGAGGAGGCTCTGAGGTTGGCTTCGGGGTCAGGCTCGGGTGGCCGCTGCCTTCTCCACCCTCTGAGCCTCAGCGTCCTCATCTGTAAAATGGGGACAAAATCCCGTGTGCCTCGGGGTTCTGAGGACTGCGTGAGAGAAAGCGCCTGGCGCGGTGCTGGTGACGCTCAATAAACGAGTGTTTTGCTCTTTCTTAGGTTATTTCAGCGACAAATATGTATCGGCTCCCCAGTCGCAGGCCTGCTGGAGCTTGGAGACAAAGCCTGGGGTGGGAGCTGGAGGGGGGGCAGCCCCCGGGGGCGCTGGGTCCGGGTCTGCCCACCCCCGGTCTCACAGGGCCTGCTCAGGCGCGGGCCGCCCTCTCCCTCCCCCGAAGTGTGGCCAGCGGGGTCCCCGGGTTTGTCCGAGCCCTGGGCCATCTGCGCTCCTCCTTGCCCACTGCCTGTCAGGTGTGCGCGCTGCCCACGGGAGTGCGTCTGCCCCGGGGGAGGGAGCAATGTGGAGAAGCAAAGGTCCCTTGAGGAGCCGCAAGGAGCCCTAAACCCCAGGAGCCCAAGGTCCACCGATGGGTGGGGGTGGGGACCGAAGGTGCGCACGTCTCAGGACAGGGGCGTCCCCGAAGCCTTGGACGTCTCCCTGGAGGGGGCAGACCGTGAGCCTGTGAGGAGGGTGTCCCCGGCAGGGGGTCAGTGAGAAAACACAGGGGACCCGAGGAGGAAGCCACGGAGCAGGTGGTGCCCAGCCTGGCCTCTCCAGAGCCTGGGCTCCAGGCCCAGCTCTGCTGTCCGTGTAGCCGAGACCAAGTCACATTTCCTCCCGGAGCCTCAGTTCCCCCCTCTGTAAAGTGGTGTCAGGATCCCCAGCCTGCAGGCTTGCTGTGAGGGTCCAAGAAGGTCAAGTGTGTGGGGGTGTCAGCACCCTGGGAGCTCCAGTCTGGGAGGGGCACTGGGCAGATTGGGGGGGGCTCTGGGGCTTGCTGGGGCTGGTGGTAAACGTTTATTTCAGTGTGTCTAACCCACCCCCGGGCCCTCGGGAATCTTGGGGTCCACAAGCAGGGCATCCCAAGCGGAGGGAAGGGCAGTGCAAAGGCCCTGAAGCGGGACTCATCCTGAGGGCCGACCCCTTTTCTGTCCTTCGTCCTCTTCCCCTGCAGTCAGCACGAAGCCTGGCCTGCAGTGGGTGTTGAGCGGACGCTGTGTCCCCGAGCTGGGCTGGAGAGGCCAGGGCCAAGCGCGTGGGTGGGTGGCGAGCACAGGATCCCGGGTGTCCCTCACACCAGGGAGGTGAAGAATGGCTCAAGAATGGCTCAAGGCTCAAGAATGGCTTCTTTGGTGGAGGGAAAGATAACCGCACCCCACGCTCAGCCCTGGCAGAAGTGGAGGCCCGCACGGGGGGCTGCCCCAGCCTGAGCAGAGGGGAGGCTGAGTGTGCATCCGCTCAGAGCCTGGGCAGGCAGTGGACACTCCTGCCTCGCCCCTCACGCCCCCAGGTGGCTTCGCCTGCTCTGAGTGGGGAGCTCTGTGACCTGTGAAGCCCGCCCCGGGGTCACTTCCTCTGTGAAGCCTTCCCAGGTTACAGCTGCCTCCCGCCGCCCCCTGTGCTGGGCCCCTCTTCCCCCCGCACCCCGCACCCCGCTCCTTCAGGGCCCCGAGTGTAACAGGCGCCCTGAGCCCCGTCCCCTCCTGACGCTGCCTCCCAGCGTGCGTGCTCAGTGCAGTGCAAACTTCCCGGGCTCGCAGGGCCCTGCTCCCGGCTGCATCCCTGGCCCCTGCGTGCGGGGGGCATTCTGTGAATAACTGCAGGTAAGACCTGCCCACAGGATGTGGGCTTTGGGATCAGACGGCCGTGGACTTCAACCCCGTCACCCCCTTTCGCTATTGCGCGGTCACAGCCAGTGCTGAGCTGCCCCGTGCCTCCGTGTCCCCTGCTGTAAACGAGAACTCACAGCACCCAGCTTGTGGGGATTCATGAGGTTGGGTGCGATGGCTCTCGGCAGGACGTGTATGCAGCAGGCGCTCAGGAGCAGCAGTGGGAGTATCGGTATTAGCGATAGTATTAGCATCAGTGTCAGCCCAGCCACTGGTGCAGGAGTTGAGCCAGTTCAGGCCAGAGGGCGCGGTTGGGTTCATCCTCAGACCTGGTCTGGCGAGGCCCCCTCTGGCCAGCTCTGGCTCACTCTCACGGCAGAAGCCCCCCGTGAGCTCCTCCCACTTGACAAGTCTCAGGGAAGGCCTCTGACTGGCTGGCTTGTGTCACATGCCCGCCCCAGACCAGGGGTCCCTGGCCAGGCATAGCTGCCACTATGCAGCTGGAGGGGAGAGTGACGGGACCCCCACAGTACTGTCATGAGGGTGTGTCCCCCCAGGTCCAGCCCGAACAGCCCCTTGGCTGGCATTTGTCGGATGGATTGACCACGTGTGAATGAGCCCAGACACAGGCCGGAGGGGAGGCTGTGCTCGTCTGGGGCGTAGCGGGGCCCGGCCTTCCCAGGTGCCTCTCGCCCGCCTCTCCTGCCCCCACCTTGCATCCAGCCCCAGATCCTGGGGTCCAGACATCCTGCTTTCTAGCCCAGCCCGAAGCGGGCGTTTTTCTGCCTTCCTTGTTGTGGAGTGTGTACTGAGTGAGAATTTCATCGCGTGGTTTGCTGACTGCTCTCCCCGCTGTGATATGTCAATATGACCACTCCTTTGTTTAATGAGCATCAGTTACACACGTACTCGACTGGCTTTGGCGTGGCTGCTGGGGTGTGGCCAGGGGATGACCTCCCTGTCCACCGAGCTGCCCGGCCCCTCCCCTGTGCTGAGTCCACACCCCGGCTACCTGCAGCCCTGTGGGACACCATGGGTCCCAGACCCGTCACCTGCTTGCATGGGGCCTTTGTGGGCTGGGACCCTTTCGACTTCTCTCGGGGCAAACACCAGCCGAGTCTCTGTCCTTGGAGGCCGTTTCTTTACCACACTGGTCACCTGGAGCCAGCCGAAGCTCTGACCCTCCTGGGACAGGGATATCCAGGGATCCCCGGACACCACTGCAGCTGCTTCTTAGCACCCCTCCCCTGTGGATTTGATTTCCTAACTACGTGCCCTGCAAGCCCTACCCCTTCTTAGGTTATTTTACTGGGAAGAATGGCAGGTGCTCTCCGTACCCTGATCCTCTGCAAGGCGTCTAGGAGTTCACCATTTGCAATTTTAAAATAAGAGAGCTAAATTTAGAAAGTATGGAGCAGGAAAGAAAAAGGAGTGTGGGCTGCCCCTCCACCCACCTTCCTGGGGCTGAGTGCCTACCTTCGCCTCACCCGTGAATCTGAAATACAGATCCGAAGCCATCGTGGGAGAAGAACGCTTTCATGTTGAGATGCCAGCGTGGCTGTGTCTGTTGCTGAGCGAGGCTGATGCTCGCAGCCCCCGTGAGGTGGCTGTGGGCCCCACCGTCCCGGTGGGCAGAGGGACAGGCCCGGGAAGCCTGCGCTCCTCCCCTCCCTCGGGACCCATCTCTGGCCCAGCCTGGGGCTCTCCGTGCAGTGGGACAGCCACCAGTCTCGAGGGCCCCTGGGAATCTCACGAGTCACAGTCCTCAGGCTCCAGAAGGGGAAACTGGCCCAGAGGGCCCAGGACTTGCCCAAGGTCACACAGCCCTGCACTGCCTGCTGTGGGTTGAGAAGAAACATGGACAGAAGGGTCGGTGGACGGTGGGTGCACAGCCAGGGTCCTGTTGGGAGTGAGGCAGGACCGGAGTGGAGCGAGGGGTGCTTGGTGAGGGAGGGAAGGAGGGAAGGAGGGAAGGAGGGAAGGAGGGAAGGAGGGAAGCCCATCCCGGCCGTGGCTGGCTTCAGAGGCCATGGCAGGACAGCTCTGTGAGGCCTGTTGGCCGCCTGCAGGGACGAGCAGTCAGACTCTGAAGTGACCATGTAGGGGCCCGCCCTTCTGGGCCCAGACTGCAAAGCCCTCGGGGTTCCCAGCCCTGCTGTACAGTCTCACAGCCCACGTGGTGCTGCCGAGGCTCAGGGCCCCTCTGGGAGCGTCTCTGAGCGAGAGCCTGCTGGGTGCCGGGGGCCATGTGTTTTCCCCTCCACCCACTCACTTGCCCCCCAGTTCCGTGAGGGTTGCTTCCCCACCTGCCCACAGGGAAACCGGGCCCCACACAGGGGAGCCGACTCCGGAGCCTCTCCACAGCCCCTCCCCCGCCAGCAGGCTGCTTCCTGGGGCGCATCTGCTCCTGGGGGTGGGCAGCCGGGCCTGCAGTGGCAGCTCAGGTGCAGGCACCCTGGAGCTACACAAAGCTGGGTGGGCCGGAGAACTTCAGGTGTGCACCTGGGCCGAGGCGGTCCCCTCCCAGTGGGAAGAAGCAGACATAAAGCCCCCTGGAGGAGGGGCCCTCCATCCTAGGCCTTGCAGAACGTTCACAAGTACTTTCTCAAGGGCATCAATGAGCATGCTCAAAGATAACCAGGCACACACAGAAACAAGGCGACATGGGCAGGAGCCAAGATAAACAGTCCACACAGACCCCACCTGATGGACGTGTCAGGCCCAGACCGTGAGCCAGCTGTGCCCGCTCTGTTTAAGGAAACAAAAGACAAGCTTGGAAATCTCTCCAGGGAATAGGAAACTATTAGAAAGTGGCATAGTGGGTTTGTAGAATGATCAGACAGAACTTCTAGAAATGGAAAACATTAATAACAAAAACTAAAAACGTGGTGGCTGTGTTGGGCAGCTGAATGGACGCAGCAGAAGAGAATTAGTGACCTGGAAGAATGCAGGTTGAGCACGGTGACACCAAGGTGTGGGTCTCAAGGAGGCAGGGACACGGAGGTAGAGGCAGTCCCAGGAGGAGGGACGGGTGGAGAAATAGTTTAAGAAGCAGCTGAGGATTTTCCTCAACTACTGAGATACACCAATCCACAGATGCAAGACTCCCTGTGAATTCCCAGCAAGGAGAAATCCACAGCGAGACACACCTCAGGGAAATTGCAGAAAACCAAAGGGAAGATCTTCCACCGCTGGAGAGAAGAAGACAGATTAGCACCAAAGGAACAACTCCTGGGAAGGGGGGGGACTGATGGCGAGTCCCACCCCAGCAGGAAGCCAGGGGACATCTCTGTGCACTGAGGGTAAGAGACGCCCGCTGACATTCTCCCCAGTGAGAATATCCTTCAGAAATGGGGCAAAGACATCTTCAGAGCAAAAAAAAAAAAAAAACCCAAAAGAGTTTGTCACCAGCAGAGCCGAACTAAAGGACATCCTAAGGAAGCTTGAGGCAGAAGCAAAGTCTATAAGGAACATCGTATGAAATGGCAAAAACAACGTTTAGTGGGTTGAGACGATGGAAGAATTCAAACACTGGACGACACGGTGCCAGGGCGGGGGAGGAGTGTTATCATCAGGCTGCCCTGGCCTCAGAGAGGGGAGGATGGGGGGAGACACCCAAGGCCACACGTCCCGAGATCAAAAGGCAGGGGGGAGAAAAAACTACCGAAACCCAAATTCTTTCCACCGACGTCTTTTATTAATGAATGCAAAATACAGTACTGAGACGGGGCATGCATCACAGACGACAGGAAAGCAAGCTACAGAAACCGGGGTCGGAGGGCCTCATTACATCTGAGGTAGAGCGAGGTGGTACCGGGGAGCGGGACACTGGGGGGACGAGCACCGGCCCCACTTGGGACTACGGACCACGGGGGAGCTGGGGGGTGGTCGGTCGTCGGCCACACGGCAAGAACAGCTGAAAACGTTACACATCCCTCCACCCGTTCCAGTCCCCCTCTTTGTGGACAGAGCGTCAGGGTTCCCTTGTCACTGGCTGGCGGGGGGTCTCCGCGGGACACCGTCCTTCCCTCTGAGGGGCAGGCCCCACTCACCCTCACCCGAAAATCAAGGAGCGTCGCGTCGAAAACGCCTAGGCCACCATCCAGGGAGCTGGAGGCTGAGTGCGTTAAGAAAGACCCTTTTGCTCTATAAAAATAGTTGCACTTTATAAAAGGGGGGATGCTCATCTCCGGTGGGGAAGGAGGCTGCTGTGTGAGAAACGGTCCACCGTGGCGGTGCGGGGGCGGACGAGACACGTGGGTGGGGTGCCCCCCCTCCCCCGGCTCAACGGGGTCCTCGTTTGCGGGGCCGGGAGGACGGGTATCAGGGAGGCGAGGCAGCACCCCTCGGGACCCGGTGTGCGGGGTGGCCACGGCCGAGGCCTGCACGTGGGTGCTCAGTTGAGCAGGGTTCCGTAGAGCTGGGCTTTTGTGAGACTGTCCTTGCGGCTGAGCCCCGAGCCGCCAGTCCGAGGGAAGGCGGGCTGGGGGCTGAGGCGGGCGCCGGGGTGCATCTCCGGGGAGGCCTCCATGGAGCTGGGCTCCAGGGAATCCCTGGAGCTCCGAGGGCTGTGCTCGGGCTCGGGGCTGCCCCCCGCCCCACAGAGCTGCACCCCGAGCCTCTCCCGCTCCCCCTCGCTGGCCGCGTAGCTGGGCAGGGGCTCAGCCGAGCGGCCGGGGCTGAGGCTCAGGTCACCGGCCGCCCGGAGGTAGCGGGGCTCGGCCAGGTGGCCCTGGGAGAGGTCATCGCCCTCCGAGAAGCTGTCAGCCTTGTAGCTGGCATAGAGGGGGCTGGCGCGGCCCTCGGCCTTCTCGCCCGGGCCGCCTCCGGCCCCGAAGTAGCGGTCGTTGAAGCCGCCGGGCGAGGCGCGGCCGGGGGCGGCGGCGGCCGCAGCGGCGGCCGGGAAGGGGTAGGCGCCGATGTCCTCCACGCTCAGCGGCCGCCACTGGCCGCGCACGTCCTCTGCGGCCAGCCGGGCCGACCCCGGCTTGGCCCGCAGGTTCCACAGGTTGGGGGGCATCAGGGCGGGCTGGGGGCCGGGGGAGACCGGGAAGCGGTAGGGCTCGGCGGGGTACGGCGACACAGTCCTCGCGAACCCCGGGGCCGCCTCGGCCTCGAGCGGGGCGGCCACCGCAGCCGCGGCCGAGGCATAGCGCGGGCTGCTCCCGTAGGCCGCAGGCGGCGTGCGGCCGAAGAGCTCGTCGCGGCTGTTCAGGTAGATGGCCTGCTGCGAGGCGGTGAGCGTGCTGGCCTGGGCGTGCTCCTTCTCCTCCGACGCGGCGCTGAAGCTCGAGTAGGAGCTGGACGTGGGCAGCGAGGCCGCGTAGCCCCCGAAGGCCCCGTGCCGGTAGCCCGCGGGGTAGGCCGCCGCCTCGGGCTCCTCCTCCTCGGCCGCGCTGTCAGTGGAATTCTGGGCCCGCAGGAAGCCCACGTCGGTCACGGGCCCGTCCGCACTGGGCCGCCGGTCACGGCGCCGCTCCTCGGGGCAGTAGAGGGCCGTGTCGCTGCAGTAGATGTCCCCCTTGTAGGGGGGCCGGGGGCCCGGCTTTTCCAGCCTGTCGCGGAAGGCCAGGTCACGGGCTGAGGCATCCGACAGATGGGAGGACAGGCTGCCGGGGTCTGGCTTCTCCAGCACCTTGGCGAGGACGCAGGGGGGGACACTGTCAGCGTACGCTGGGCGGCAGAGCGGGGAGGGCAGGCTGCAGCCTTGCTTCTCCATGTGCAGGCTCACGTGCTCCTGGAACTCTGAGGGCAGCTAGAATGGGATGCCGCGAGGAAGAGGAGGGGACGGGGGTCACGGTCGGCCCCGGACCGGCAGCCGAGGCTGACCCACCGGGGACCTGCCCAGGGCCTCTCTAATTCCACCAGCTGGAGCCGACGCCCGGGATGCTCTATTTCGCAAGCTCCCGGGATGTGCCTGTGAACCCCTGGTCACCGCCACCCACCCAGGCCCACTCCAGTGGGGCACTGCAGAGCCTGGAGGCTGGAACCCGGCTCTGACTCAGGCCTCTCTCGGGCCTTCCCCTGAGGGGCTGACTTGCTCTCCCAGCCCCAGGGTCTCTGGGAGGGCACCCCTGGCCCACGCACGTGACTTGGGTGCTCCCAAACCAGACAGACTCAGAAACAGATGCGACAAAGATTGAGGGCCAGGCGCCCAGCGGTTTCCGCAGGAGCGCCTGGTGCCCTGTGGGGGGCGTCCCACTACTGTTTGATCTATTTTGTGAGCGTCTTAGGTGTGGCCCAGGCTCGGGGAGGCGGCAGGTGGAAAGGCCTGGGTGAGGGGAAGGGCAGCCTGGCTGGGGTGGGAGCCCTGGGTCCGAGGCTGGGCCCTGTGGCCTTGGCCCAGTGACTCCCGTGTGAAGCCAGTTTCTTATCTCTGAAATGAGCACTGTTAGGAATTGTACCCAAACCAAACCACAGGGTTTCGGGGGGGGGCTCACACAGCAGGTGGGGACTGGGGGCTGTGCCCAGAGGAAACGGGGTGGGGGGTGCGCTGGCTGTCTGGGCTTGGCGGGGAGGTGTGTATGCGGTGGTCCCTCCACCACGTACCCAGAGAGGCCAGGGCACGGCAGGATCGAGTAGGGCCAGGGGGCCTCGGGCGCAGCCAGCCCCTTCGCTCTCAAGGGTGGGACCTGCGAGGAAGGGGCCCCGAGTGGTGGCAGGGGCAGCGGTGGGCCTGGCCGGGGCGGGGCTCACGTTACCTCGGACACCTTATGGCCCCTGCCGTACGTCTGGCTGCACTGCAGCAGCTGGGCCGCTAGATTGCAGTCCTTCCTATAGAGCTCCTAAAAGACAAGAGAAGCTGTTCTGCACAGGCTCGCCCCTCGCCAAGGTCGCTGCCACCCTGACCGGTGCCCAGTGGCCAATGCGGAAACCGGCGGGCAGAGCCAGCTGTGCAGTGGGCAGCACGAGGACCCTCTCTGGGCCTCACACTCTCGCCTGCAGAACGGGGGCCCCTGCTCTGACCTGGAGCCGCTGGTGCATGGAGGGCGCCCTCCCAGGCAGTCCCACCACTGACCCGGGTGGGAAGCTCCCACAGGGTGGGGGGCAGTGGGAGAAGAAGGGCCCGCAACGTGCCCTAAAGTCCCAGAGGCCCCAGGCATGGACACCAGGCCCGGTCTCCCTGCCCGCGGCCTCTGAGTCCCTCCCAAGGGAACACAGTGGAGAGCGCCGGCAACGGCGAGGGACGAGGAACGGGCCTGCCGCTCCCACGTCTCAGAGTGAGGCCTGGACTCGGGCGTGGCTGCAGGGCCGGGCAAGGGTCAGGGCGAGTGGGGGGCAGAGGGCCTGTGTGACCCCGGGTCCGGGCGGGGACCAGCTCAGCCTCCTGAGCTGAAAACAGATGCAAACAGTAGGCCTCGAGGGGTTTTGGTTTCATCTTTGGAAAATCTCTGTTGCACGTGCCTGCCTCTGGGCCTTGGTTCCCACTGCCGGCCAGGGACCCTCTGCAGCCAGGGCTCTGACGGGGGCGGGGGGTCTGGGGTCCACGGATGGGCCCTGAGGTCCACCTGCTCCCATAGTCTCAAGTCAACCAGGCCCAGGCGTCCTGCAGCTCAGGCGAGCTGCTGAGGGCGTGGGCGCCCCTGCCATGCCCTGACCCTGGTCCTGGTGGCTGCCGCCCCTCCACCTTCTGCACTGAGGCTGGTGCCCCGGCTTGGCCTGCACAGTGGAGGGAACCCGGGTCTCCCACTCCTTCATGCATCCCTGAAAGGGTATAGTTGGTTGAGAGCTGGGAACTGGGCTCCTGTGAGGCCCCAGACTGGCTGCCGCTGGCATCAGAGGGCTGCAGGCACCGTCTGGCCAGCCCAGACCTGCCACCAAGCTGTTAACAGTCTTCTGAGAGCCGCCCCTCATCTCTGTGCACTCTTCCGCCATCTCCTACCTGTGGCATCTCCACCTGGCTGTCCAGGGCCCGGCTCCAGCCCCACGCCTGCCACCCCTCCCACGTCTCCCCCAGAAGGTCCCAGCCCAGGAGATGGCAGGTGGCTCCCTTCCAGCAGACTCGGACCCCTGCAGTCGGGCTGGACCCATTTTTTCTTCTCATAACCCACATCCCAAATCAGTCAATCACTTTGGTTCCAGCTTCAAAATATAACCAGAATCCAAGCCCCCCGCTTCCCACCTCCCTGGCCGCCATCCTGGCCAAGCCACCATCGTCTTTCTCCCAGGTTGCTGTCTCATTGACCTTCCCACTCATGGCTTTGTCCTCTACGGTCTGTCCTCAGCAGAGCAACCACTGGAGCCCAGTAAGAGTAAGTTCAGTCAGGCTACCCCTCTGTTCAAGAACCTTCAGTGGCTCCCTACTTCACTCAAAAAAAACCCCCAGATTCCTATCGAAGCCTATACAATGCGGCCTCCTGTTTTCCTTCTGATCTCAGACCCTCGGCCTCTCCTCCCCACAAGAGCCCCTTCTGGTCTCTTTGCTGGTCTTCAAGTTACTCAGACCCACCTTTGCCGCTGTGGCTCTTTCCGCCTGGGAAGCGCCCTTCCCCGCTGTCGCATGGCTAGCTCCCTCATCGCTTTCAGGTCTCGGCTCCAGCAGCCTCTTCCAGAAGCACCCGACTGAGATTCCCTAACCCTGCACCTGGCAACTCCCAGCGCCATCCCCTGCTTTACTTTTCTCTGCAGCATTTAGCACTTCTAAGTCACTACACAGTTGACATATCTATCCTGTTTACTGTCCGCCCTCCCCACTCCCCTGCTCAGATGTAAACTCCACGTGGGCAGGGCGCTTGCCTGTGTTGTTCACACGTATTCTCAGAGCCTCGTAGGGTCTGGCCCGGCGAGCAGCAGAGGCTAATCAGTGAGTGTGTGCTCAGCTGACGGGTCTGTGGCAGGCAGCGGGGCCCTTCTCGCGGGACCCTGGAAGTCAGGACCCACGGGTAGCCACAGGACTCTGATGTCCACTGAGAGTGGCCGAAGGCAGGAGTCCTGAGTGGCCACGCCCCAACCCTGGGGTCAGGAAGCCCTGCCTTGACTGGGACAGCGTGGCCCCATGCTCCCTATCGCAAGTCCCATCTCCTTCCAGTAGAGGGTCTCGCGGGATGCAGTTTGTGAGGCAGCCCCCGTCCTTCCCCGACTGCCCAGGTACTCCGTGAGGTCCTGACCATCCCATCTGTCCACCCGGCCCTGCGCCAGCCCCTCAGGGTCAGAATGGCCCGGCACTCACGTTGTCCTCCGATAGCTTGTCGATGGTCACCTTGGCCTCCAGCAGGTGGCTGTTGAGGGCGACGATCTCGTGGCTAAGCGCTCGTTTCTCTTCCTCATAGTGCTGGCCCTGGAGGTGGGGGACAGGCAGAAGAGGGAGGCGCTCAGCAGCCAGCCAAGGCCTGGGGGCTCCTGGGTCCCCTCTCGCAGCCGATAACGAGGAGGAGCTTGGAGGCCAAGGCACACAAGGGTCGGAGCACAGAGCAGCCCATGTTCCAGTCCCGCTCCGCCAGGGAGGAGCCAGACGGCCTTGGGCAAGTCACGGCCTCTCTGAGCCTCAGTCTCTCCTCTGCACCATGGGGACAGTGATAGGTGAGTGCTGGAGAGCACCCAATCAGGGCAGAGACAGGTGGGACTGGCCCAACCCCGGGGAGCAGGGAGCGGGCAGCGTGGAAACGAGGCCTTTGGCCCAGCTCCTCATGGGCAAGGGCATGACCACCAGGCCCGAGGTCCTCACCATGGTTCCAGAGCTGGGGGCCCAGGGCTGGGAGTGCTGGGGTGTGGGGGTGTGTGGCGTGCCCTCACCATGCGGTACAGCTTGTCCTCCAGCTCCTGGTTGATCCTCTGCAGCGCCATGTAGTTGCTCTGAATCCTGGAACGGAGGCCTTGACGTCACTGCTGTGCCAGGCCTGACCCTGACCCTCCCACGGCCCCCGTAGCCATACAGCCCGCTGAGGGCTGAACACAGGCCCCACCCTGCTCTAACTGCTCCTGTGCTAGAAAGCATCTGATTGAAGCTAACTTGTTGCAACATTTCCTGGGCCAGGGCCGAGGACCCCTGTAGATGAGAAGGGAAGGCCTGTTATTCACAAGGGACTCTGTCGGGTCCTCACTCAGAGCCGGTTAACTCACAGTTTACACACAGTCCTTACAAAGCTGGCGAAAGGGTTCACAGTTCAATAGCAGTTTAGCAGGGGTCTAACCTGAAGACTGTGTGATGTGCCCTGGGGTGAGTGCTGGGGACACACAGTGAATAGGATACGGTTCCCCCTGGAAGAGGCTGAGACGGAGGCAGGTGTTGGGTGGGAAGCCGTTGACGCCATGCGGTGTGACGGTGGAAGGGGCAGTGTCCATCCTCTCGACAACCTATGTGTAGTGTTATTGCCCCTGTCTTGCGAGTGGGGAAACTGAGGCTGGAGGTGCTTAAGTAGTGAGGGACAAACAGCCTCCCTGCAAATCCAATGCTCTATAAACATTTATAACAAACCAAGCCAACAGCAAAGTTTGCGTTTCCTTTCATTCTTCCTAAAAGAAGCCTGGAAAGCGTGTAATAGTTTTTAGAAGAATACCCATCTTACACGTGCAGCACGATGTTTACAGAAGTTTTGTTTTTAAGGGAGCCATTGCTCAGGGTCCCGCACCCTAGCCTGCTGTCACTGGCTGCTGTGCTGCTCAAGGGAACCGTCTCTAAATGCTGGTTCACCTCCAAGGCTGGACATCATTTCCCGGTCAGAGACCCAGGCGCCAGTGGCTGGGGTCTGGGTCTAGGGATGGCTGCTCCTGTGTCTTGCTGCCGCCCCACCACATAGATACAAGAGAAGGAATGAGCAGGGGACGCAGAGGTGCCTGGGAAGAGCCTGTACCCGGCAGTAGCCAGCGCCAGTTCAGATCCTGGTGTGGCAGCTCTTGGCACAAAGCGCGACTCTTGTCAGAGCCGCCTGCCCTCGCTGAGCCTTGGACTCCCCGTGTACGAATGGGGTCACCAGCTCGGGTGGGAGGCACGGCCCTGCTAGCGGCAGGTCGCCGGCCCCGCGCCCCGCGCCGCCCAGGCCCCGCCCCTCCCAGGCCCCGCGCCGCCCAGGCCCCGCCCCTCCCTGGCCCCGCACCGCCCAGGCCCCGCCCCTCCCAGGCCCCGCCCCCTTACCTGCGCAGCTTCTCCGTGACCTTCTCCAGCTCCTCCTGCGCTCGGCGCAGCTCGATCTCCAGGTAGTGGCGGGTGGAGTCGAACTCGGTCTCGAGCTTCTCGAGCTTGTGCGTAGTGTAGGACAGCCGCTTGCGCAGCTCGCCCTTCTGCTCCTGCAGCGCGCTGCAACGACACGCGGCGGCGGGCCGGGCCGCGGCGCTGAGCTCGAGGCGCCGGTGGGTGCGCACGGGGTGCGCCAGGCCGCACCAACGCACGCGCACACGCACCACAAGCACGCACACCGCCCAGCCCCCGCCCCGGGGGTCAGGGTCTCTGACCCTGAGCCAGTCTGGCACTGGGGGGGGGCAAGTGCTTGGGGCGGCTTAAAGGACCCTGGTTTAAAGAGCACCCATCGGCACCCAGTCTCTCGGTCTGCGAGCCGACCTCCAGATGGCATCGCTTACAGGGTCCCCCACTTTTGCTCCTCCACAGCGCTGGCTGGGGACGCTGAGGCCCAGAGGCACTAGTGCCACACCCTAGACCAGAATTGTCTTCCCCAAATCGACTGTGTGGTCCCAGCAGGCTGTGTGATCTCTGGGCCAGGGAGAGGATGAGCCTGGATGCCCCACGTCCAGGTAGCATCCGCCACAGTGGCCAGCTAGCTGCACAGAGCATCAGACACTCAGAAAACCACTGGCCTGCTCATGTCTCCCTTCCTCCAGGAAGCCTTCCAGGGCCAGGCTTGGCTCTTGAGGCGCTATTTTCCCCACAGACTGAGGGCTCCTCTGGGACCCCAGGCCGCCGAGTTCCCATGCTCAGGAAAGAGGAACGGGATGATTCACCCTCTGAGCCATATGCCATCAATTCACATCAGCTACCGTTGGGCACAAGGCAGGAGGGACAGGTGTGGTGGCCACACCCAGGGGACTGGCCGCGAACTCCACCAGGGCAGGGGCCACACCCTCCTGTCGGCAGCCACCCAGGTCCCAGGGAGCACCTAACCACGGGCCGACCTGAGGCACCTTTCCCCTGACTGGCTGAACACGCAGAAGGGGCCAAGGGGGAAGGACTCACCTTAAATAGCCGGGAGGGCTGATTTCTGCAGGGAAGGGAGAGCGGCCCGGTGGGTGAGGGGCGCCAGGGGAGTTCTGCTGGCTGTTAGCCACGAGTGAGGCTAAGGTTCAAGCTGCCGTTCAGTGCCCTGGGTGTGCACTTTGCTCTGTCACTCCCTGCACTTTGCCCCCGTCACCCCCTACATTACAGTCACAACGAAGCCCAGAATGGTGCAGCCTGAAGGTGAACTCCATGGTGTCACGGGGTGGGCGGGGTCCCTGCCATCACACAGACCTGGCTGCTGGTCCCCGCCACGCACCCCCCCAGTCCACCTGCGACTGTCCTCATCTTGCCCTGGGGACACAAAGCCCTGGCTTCAGAGAGGTGTCCGGGTCGGAGTAGGGGCCCAACTGGGCTGTTTGCTGGAGGAAGCCCAACCCTCCTCAGGGGACCATTTGGAGCTAAGACCCTTTGGATGGTAACTTCTGGTGGGTTTGCTGTGGGCAAGCAGGAGGCTTCCTCCAGAGCCCGGGGTAGAGTGGGCTTCAGTCTTGGGCCCTGTCTGTAAACCACGCGTGTTACCATAGGCGCACACCCAGAGAGCCCCGATTAAGCCTTCCTGGATTCCTGCCCAGGTCTACATTCTTAAAAATAAATAAAAATAGGGCTTCCCTGGTGGCGCAGTGGTTGAGAGTCCGCCTGCCGATGCAGGGGACACGGGTTCGTGCCCCGGTCCGGGAAGATCCCACATGCCGCGGAGCGGCTGGGCCCGTGAGCCGTGGCCGCTGAGCCTGCACGTCCGGAGCCTGTGCTCCACAACGGGGGAGGCCACAACAGTGAGAGGCCGCATACCCCCACAAAAATAAATAAATTAATTAATTAAAAAAATAAAGCATTGCCTACGTTTTGAGAACCTCAGAGAAGGGCGGGGTGGGTCCTCCCAAGAGTTGGTCCCCAAGGAAGATGCAGAGTGACAAGCAAGGAGGGAGACCAGTGGCAGAGTGCCCGCCCATGGCTGCCAAGCAGGCCCTGCCGCTTCCTCCAGGCAGCACGCCTGACTGACTCACTCCAAGCCCCCTGCAGCTACAGGTCCCAGACTGCCCCTGGCCCAGGCCTTTCTCCCCAGGGGGCTGGCGAGCTTCCTGGGGGCTCTCCCATGTCACCCAGGGCCCCCTGCACACATGGGGTCAGGCGTGGGAGTGGGGCGGCGGTCCCTGAAGTCAGTCATCCTGCAGGGGCTGCAGGTCACCCACAGCCCTCGGTCACAGGGTACAGGCGGGGTCCGCACCCTCGGAAAGAGGTGAGAGCACCCGTGGGGCCACCTGAGCCCCCGCCCTCCCCCACCTTGGTCACTCGCCTGCAGCCACAGCTCGGACCCTGCCGTCAAGACTCTCCACACCTGACGTGACCCAGCCGTATCCCCCTACGATGCATCCACCCGTCACCCTCCTTCCTTCCTTTCCTGCCCTGTCCCACCATTCCCTGCGCCTCACAGCACGAATGAGACAAATGTGGTCCCCGCCCCGCGGAGCTTATAGTCTCGAGGGGAGACAAACAGTGAACAAGGGAGCAGGTTCACCAACAAGGCACGTGTAGGAGGAAAATATGACAGGGCTGTAAGGTGGGCTCCGAGCAGAGCCGGGACCCGCCAGACGGGCATCTGAGCCGCGACGGCCCCTCGCGAGGCAGCCAGCTTCATCGAGCCGGCCCACCCCAGCCTCAGTTTACCCTTGACCTCCGGATGGCCTTCCAGACATACTGGGCGGCTCTGTCCCACCACCCGTCAAGTACTGCTCTCACCTCCTGAGCCCCTCACACCCACCCACCCACCCCTCAGCCGCAGCGGGTCCGGCCCTGGGCTGCCACAGCCCCCAGCCCGCTTGCTGGAGGTACCTGGGCCCTGGCCCTGGACACGCCCCCCTGGTCCCTCAGTCACAGCAGCGCCAACCCCGGTGCCCCACCACGCCTCCCCACCTCTGCCGCTCCAGCTCCGTCGCCCAGGCTGATCCTCAGGGCCCTGGTTTACCCCTCGCCCCCTCCCCGCACATCTCAGGCCTAAGGTCCTCTGTGCCCAGCCACACACGAACCCCTCCCCAGCCTCCATCTGCAGCCCCGACCTCTCTCTAGGGCTCTACTGCCCTCCACGTCCAGCCGCCCACCGGCCTCTCCTCCCAGAAGGCCTACAGGCACCTCACAGCCAGTGCGTCCAGTGCTGACTCTTCTCTGCCCCCTGTGCTCCCCAGCCCCGGGAAGGTCACAGCTACCAGCGGTCCCCAGTCAGACCCTGAGAAGCCGTGGTGACCCCTCTCACTGCCTGTGGCCACCCTTCACAGTCCTTCACCAAGTCCTGGCCATCAACTACTCCAGAGCTTTGGACATGTCCCCTCCCCTGCCTGGTCCAGGGAGGGCCCTGGGCTGGGCACCCTGAGGTCTTCAGTCACCTGTTTGGTACCACCATCCTTTCCTGCCTTTCCCTCCCAGGGAATTTGCCCGAGCCCTGCCTGACCTCAGCCTCAGTCTCCACATCTGTAAAAGGGGGATGTGTGCACCCACACGCTGAAGCACCCGCCCTCAGGGAGCAGGGCTGTCACCGTGGTCCCTGCATTCCCCGGATCATCAGAACTGCCAAGAGACGATGCCGGGGGCAGGCACCATGGGGGGAATGCTCAGTGCCTCTGCCTCCCCCCTGGTGTGGAGTTGGCTCAGGGGGCCCCTCAGCAGATGCACAGGGAGGGCCTGGAAATCCCTCATGCGCCACCCTCCGGATCAGGGTCACCCTCCCGGCTGGGGGGCTCGGGAAGCCCTGCTCACACTGCTGCCCGGGGGGGTCCCCTCGCTTTGACCTGGGTCCTGGTGAATTGATCAGTATCTGGCCTCACCCGGCAGGGTGTGTGCTGGTGGGTGCATGCTTCGTGGTTCCCTCCTTGCCCGTGGGAAGCCCCTGGAAGGCTTCCCCACCTCACAGGGGAGAAAGATGAGCTCCCTCGGCGCAGAGTGGGACCCCGCCTGCCTCCCACCAGGAGCCCCTCTGGCTGCTCAGCAGAGGCCTGAGCCCGATGACCGAGCCCAGGGCTGGTCTGTGGGGACACCGGGGCCTCGCCTCCAATACCAGATGGCCGGGAAGCAATGGCGAGGGTGTGCTGGCAGCCGACACCCTCCCCCTCTCTGGGCCTCATCGGGGGAGTTGATGCAGATGTGGGATGGACGTCTGGGGACAGGCGCAGAGACACCGAGGAGCCGGGGAGACAACAGGTGTATTACCTGTCCCAGAGCGAGGGTGAGGACCTGGCCAGTCGGCCCTGCAGGACGCGGGGTTGCCCGAGGCACGAGGGCACCCAGGGGCTGCGCAGCCTGTGGGTGAAGAGGACAGAGCTGCTCAGAACGGGGACCGGGGGCCACGCCGGGCCCGCCATGGGCACGCAGTCACAGAGAGATGGGGGATCGTCCCCCACCGGCAGGAGAGCTCCTTGTCATCAGCAGGGTGGCAGGGTAGGAGCGTAGGAGCTGGGGGGTAGGCACCTGCCAGCCCCGGCTGCCCGACTGCATTGCTGTCACCGAGTCCCACCCCAGGCCTGCATCCCCATCTCAGCCTCAGAGGGGAGCCACGGGGGGCAGGCTCCCCCAGCTCCAGGTTTCTGTCTGGCTACTGCTCCTTCCTTGCAGGACCTGTTGGTCAGAGAGCCTGGGAGGCAAGGAGGATGGAGGGCGTGTGACCCCCGACCTCTGCTGACGGACACCAGTGGGGTATTCTGGAGGTTGTGGAACCTACTGGATGTTAGGGGTCCAGGGCAGGACCCACTTCACCCCTCCTGGCACCCCTTCTCACTCACCCTGCCCGTGGCCTGTCTGGGCTGGGCGGGGGGTGGGACAGAGGCGGGTGGATGACCCACCCCAGCCCCATGGTGCCACCCTGCTTGGGGGCAACGGGACGTACATCACAGCTTTAGGCGCAAGTCGGCTTGGTCGCCCCCTTCCTGTAGTCTCTCCAGGGAGGGCTCCCGGTGGCCTGGCTGGCCCCGGAGCCGGAGCAGAAATCTGACGGGAGGACGCTGCCCCGGACATCAGGCGTCCAGACAAGGCTTAGAGACACGGGCGAGTGTATGTGCTAAGAGAAACCCCATTTACAAAATAACTGCGTACAGACGCCACACAAGACAGCAGAAGGGAAGGAACGTTAATGTCGTCTTGGGTGGGTGGTGGGATTCTGGGCAATTAAAAAATTTTCTTTTATACTTTTCTGGATTTGTCATATTTCCTACAGCGAGGATGAAAAATCCTCACTGGCGGTCCAGTGGTTAAGACTCCGTGATTCCACTGCAGGGGGCGCGGTTTTGTTCCCCGGTCAGGGAACTAAGATCCCACATGCTGTGGGGTGCAGCAAAAAAAAAAATTTACTAAGGATCAAATTTTGCCCCTCCCCCCAGAGAAGGTTGAAAGTGTTGATTTGATAGGCTGGGGGCTGAGGGGACCGCGAGCTGCACGTCGATCACCACTTCCGTAAGCCCCCATCTGCTCATCTGTGAAATGGGCTGCCCCTGGCCCTGGCCTCCTGGGCTGATCTGCAGGCTGGGCTGGGGGAGGGGT
The DNA here is from genome assembly GCF_951394435.1 of Stenella coeruleoalba. Lineage (NCBI taxonomy): Eukaryota > Metazoa > Chordata > Mammalia > Artiodactyla > Delphinidae > Stenella > Stenella coeruleoalba. Next base: position 4,210,243 of record NC_137147.1, on the reverse strand, counting down.
GGGGGGAGAGGCGGCCGCTTGATCTCCATTTGAACTGGACTTTGGAAGTCCAGGCCCAGGGTTCACTCTTGGCCCATGACCCCGACGCTGCTGAGTGAACGGAGAGGAGGGGCAGGACTGGCCCGTTCCCGTGGGAGCAGCCAGAGACCCAGTCTCCCCTTTGGCGGCTCGGCTGGGTCCAGCAATCCCTGGGGGAGTCCCCGTCCCAGCCCTCGCCAGCCAGTCCCCACCCCAGAAGGCCCTTCCGCTGGGGACTCCTGGCAGGTGAGTTCTCAAAAGAGTAGAAGGGAGGCTGGGACCCTGGGAAACTGAGGCCCAGGGAAGGGGCGGGGCTTGCCTGGAAGCACAGAGAATGGGGGGCATGGCTGTGACTTGACCCAGACTCTGCCGCTGGTCACACACAAGGCATTTATCCCTGACAACCGCTCTTGTTCTGACCCAGATTCTCATTTCAGGCCTATGGCATGGGGGAGCGCCTCTTCCTAGAGTTAAGAAAACTGGGGCCCAGAGAGGTTAAGCAAGATCACACAGCAAGTCTGGGATGCGGCTGAAATCCCCCGATGCCTGTGATGCTGTGCTGGGCACGGGGTGGAAGGACACGTGAGCTCTGGGGCCCGGGGGCCATCCTTCCCTCCTCCGCGGTGTGAACAAGGTTCCTGGGGGCAGAGGTGCTCCCTGGTGGGCTGTGGTGATGGGGCGGGTGGGGCTAAGGAGTGTCCGCCCTCCGGCTCCCAGGTACCAGGAGCCGGTCCCCGTGGCACCCCCGTGGCACTGCCTGTCTCCACACGCACTGTCCGCGCTCAGGCTCTGGCCCCCAGTCATGCTCCAGTGACACCAAATTGCTTGTCATTCTTCACACGCTGCAGGCAGCTTCTCATCCTGGTGACTTTGTCGCTGTGTCCCCTCTGCCAGGACGGCACTACTCCTTCCCGCTCAGGTTAACTCCTCCCCACCCAGGGCTCACTGGTGGGACCCTGACACCCATCCCGCCCCAGCCTGCCCGCCAGGGAGCGTCACTGGGGTTGAGCCTCTGTCCCGGGGCCCGGTCTCCTGCCCCGTGCCGGCCCCGAGTCCGGCCTCTGCCCTCCGCCAGGTCACGAAACCCAGCCAGACCACTCCCGCCTCTGGGCAAAATTCCCCGAGATTCCTTCCCGAAGCCCCCGTCCCCTCAGACCCCCACGGCCCCCACCTCGCCCTGCGCTGGCCCCCTTCCCGCGCGCTGGCTCCAGGCTGTGCCCGAGTTACCCTGAGCCCCTTCCTCTCCACCTCAGGGTCTTTGTCCTCGCCGTCCTCTCGGCCAGGTACCCCCCCCCCCCCCCACCTCAGGCCCCTGCAGCCAGGGACAGCATTCCCTCCTCCACCCTCTCCCATTCCTGCGGGGACAAGGACCTGGGGACCTACCTGCCTGCCCTCCCCTGGGACCACCTCCCTCCTTCACCGACTCGTCCCGGTGCCCCGTGCTGTGTCCACGTGGAGCCAGGGACCAGCAGCATGCGCTGCGTGAACGGCTGCAGAAACATCTGCAGAAACATCTGCAGGAGAGGAGCCGATCTTGTCTCCGGGGCTGCAAGGTCCGGTGCATTTTTATATCCCCGGGGCCTACTCTGGGGTTGGATAAATGGGGGGGTAAGCCCCCCCAAGTCCTCCTTGCTCCCCTGAGGTGCTGGTGAGAGCACCCGGTCCCTCCCCCACTGGCCTCTCCCCTTCCCGCAGGGGCCGACACCCTGGAACTCATGGCACAGGGACTCGTGCCAGCTCCCAGTGTCAAGGGCAATGGCCAGCAGAGGCAGACACCATGGAACCACCCTCAGAGCTACCACTGACGGGCCACCTTGGCCAAGGTGAGCCCAGCCCTGGGAGAAGGTCTTTGCCCCCAGAGCTGCTCAGACCCAGCTGGTCCTCTCCCAGCTGGGTCTCCAGTGGGCACCTTGGGACCACCGCATCAGACTCTTGGGATGCCCTGCGTGGGCCTGGGGGCGGGTCCCTGGAGGATAGCCTCTGGCCCTGTCCCATGCTGGCATCATCTCTGAGTCTCCCTGTAGAAGGTCTGGTACCACCATCCTTCCACAAAAGGAGCCAGAGGCAACCCCTGCAGGGCCTCAGAGCCCCCTCGCCCCTGCCGCACCCCCCGTGCCCTGGCCTGTGCCCCCGTGCTTGGTGGCCACCGCTTTTCTGTGTCTCAGAACAAACAGTCTTTCTCTGTTCCCCTTGAACTTGTTCACTGCTGCACTGATTCCATCCTGTGTCCCCAGTGGGAACCTACTGAGGACCCTTCTCGAGGGGCAGGTGGGCATGAACGGTTCACCAACGCCCCCAGCACCCGCCGAGGGCCTGCCGTGCCCCAGGTGCCCACACGCACCTACTCATCTAGTCTCAGGCCACCCTGTGAGGGAGGCGTGCGCCACACCCATGCGACAGATGAGTAAACTGAGGCTCACGGCAACGACGCCACACAGCCCTCCTGGGGCTCGACACCGGGCAGCTGTTCTTCCCCTCACGTTGAGCCAGGTTTTAGCGCCAATCGCAGCCCTTTACTCTTCCTTGAACCGCCTCCCACACGTCAGAATCACAAGGCACAGCCACGGGCTCCCTGTGAGGGTCGACCGCGGCCAGCTTGACGGGGCAGAGGCTGGAGTCTAAGAGGTGAGCCACCTGGCGGGGTCAAGGGCAGGGGCCTGGAGTCCCACAGGACAGCTCATCCCGCTTCCTGGTGGGCCGTGAGCTTCTCCTTGGAGGGAAGCAGTCCTGGGCCTCCGGCTGGCACTGGTCTGCGGCTCAGACACGCCTGCGCAGCCCCTGGGCAGCCCCTGGGCTGACTGTAGCCATTTCACCAGCACCGCCACGTGCACGGAGAAGGGGACTCTGGACACGCCAGGCCACTGTGCAACAGCGTGTGCGTGTGTACTGGGGGAGGGGACTGTCACAGGGCTGGCCTGGGGGCCCACAGCCAGGAGGGGTCACCCACTCAAGCCAGACAGGGGGTGACCTCAAACTCTACGCCTGCTCAGGCCCTGCTCTCTCCTGGTTTGCTGACCGAGGTCATCCAGTGGAACCAGTCCCTCTTCCCTCCTCGCGGCCCGGTGACACGGACGCTCCACTGCTCTCCTGCCCAGAGACAGGAGATGGGAGACGCTGCAGGGAACATTTCATCTCGCTTCCGCCTCATCTTATCAGGCGGCTGCAGCCCTGCTCCTGCCACCCCCTCCCCCCACGCCCATCAAGGCAGAACCACGTGCTGGGAGCTGGCAGCTCTGCAGCCTGGGAGCCCTCAGTGGGCGGGTGGACCCAGGGGTGCTCAGGGCCAGGACAAAGAAGAGCAACCTGGGCAAGTGGGCGGAGCAGCTGCAGAGTCACCGCCGGGCCTTTGCACATGCTGCCGCTCCTGCTGAGAACACCCCCTCCCTGTTCTTTAGTTCATTCTGTCTACCTCCTCCAAGAAGCCCTCCCGGACCTCCCAAACCCCACTCTGGTTAGGGTCAGCTCTCCACAGACTCGGCGCCTGCACCTGTACAGATGGCAGGAAGTCACACGGCCGAGCTGACAGGCCTCCCTTTCTGCTCATCCGGCAGACTGACCCGGGAACCTTACCACATCCCCTGTTCCGTTCCTTCACTTTCTCCTCCCTGCTCAACCTCCCAACGCCTCCTCCCGCACCGCCACTCACAGCTGATGACCTCGCTTCCTTTTCCTCGGGAAAAAAGAAGCCACCCCTAGGGAACTTTCGCAGATGCCACCGCCAGGTCTCCCCACCTACCAGCATCTGCCCGCCTGTTACTATAGACAGCCCGCCAGGCAGCCCCTCCGCCCACTCCAGGCGCGGCTCCAGCTACCCTCCCCTCACTCCCAGACCACCAATTTTCCCCTCTTTACTGCATCATTGTCTCCAGCACAAGAACATGCAGGTACGCTTGCCATATTGAGAACAACCCTCTGCTGACCCTCCTGGACCTGTCCTCATTCTCTGCTCCAAGAAACGTTGCCTGTCCTTGCACCCAGCCTGCCAGGACCAATACCCAACCTGGCTCGCGTCCCCTCCACGCGACTGAACCAGCTCTCGCCGGTCCCTGAGCTCAGTGCCCAGGCGACCTGAGCCCTCAGCGGCCAACGGCACGGTCGACGCCTCCCTCCTCCTGCAAACACCATCCTCACCTGGCCGTCCTTCTCAGCCCCCTCTGCGGGTGGCCCTCCTCTCCCTGGCCTCCTAACCAGCAGGACCCAGGAATAGTGCCTCCAATCTCTCTCCTGCCCTGGGTACACTCACCCCATGGTGGCCTCAGCCACAAATACCATCGCTCCACTGAGGGCCCCCAAATTTGTGTCTCCCCGACTCCAGGCGTGCATACCCTCTGCTGCCTCTGACTCTGCTTGGATATCTCGCAGGTGGCACAGACCTGTGGGGCCCACTGTATCCCACTCCGCTCGCCCTCCCCAAATCCACAGCCTTCCCTCCCCAGTCCCTGCCCCGACCCAGCAGGGCCAGCACTCCTCCCCGCGCCTGGAGGCACCCTTGACTCCTTTGCTCTTTCCAGCGCCGCCCACCACCCTGAGTCCAACTTTTCTTGTGCGGCATTGCTACACAGCCTCCTAACTGGCTCCTGCCCTCACCTGCTCTCAGCCAGAGGGGTCCTGTTGAAGGCTAAGTCCAATCCGCCCTCCATCTCCAAAGCTCCTACATCGCCAGGGTCAGGCCCAACGTGTTCACACTGATCACTGATGGCAGGTAGCCTTCCCATTGCCCCCTGGACCTCACCTTCCAGCCGCATTCAGCACGGCCTTGCCTCAGGGCCTTTGCACGTGCTGTTCTTCTGCCTGGATCTGTCTCCCAGATACCCCACGGCTGCCCCTCTCCTCCTTCACTCAACATTCAAACGCAACTTTATTGGCGAGGCCTTTCCTACACTCTGCAGGCATCCTCTCTCCCCGTTTCCCTGCCGGGCCTGTGTGTCCTTGGCCTCACCCCCCTGGAGTGGCAGCTCCCCAGGACAGGGATCTCTGTCTGCCTCGTTCCCTGCTGGGTCCTCAGACCCTGCAGCAGAGGCTGGCAACCAGGAGGGCCCAATAAACATTCGCTGAATGAGTGAAAAACACAGAGTGAATGCATTTTACAGATGAGCAAACTGGGGCTTCGAGGGAGAAAGCGCGCCCCGCCCCAGGTCAACAGGCTGCGGGCCTCCTGGCAATCAACCCGAATTCCCCTCCGCAGCCTCCAGTGTTTTGGGCTCTTCCTTGCCTCTGAGGTCAGCGGCTTTAGGGGGTTGGCTTTGTTTGTCTGGCTCTGCCAGAAGAAGTTGCTCTCTGATTTCCATAAGGGCTGAGCGCCCTGAAATGATCATGAGAGGGTGAGATGTGAATTTCAGGTCAATAATGAGTGTTCAGTGTAAGCATGTGCAAAACACGGCATGGAAGTACTTACACTAAGTAAGCATCCAGCTGTTTATTGAGGCCGGGGAGCCCGACAAAGTAGAGGATGCCCAGTGAAATTTATTTAAACTCGTTTAAATTCCACTGGCCATTCTGTACTTTATCTGGCAGCCCGAGTACGGAGACAGAGGTGACCCCATGCAGGAGGGCCTCCAGCACCGGCAGGAGAGGTCATCCCGTGCCCGTCACGAAGAAGGCCAGCCATCTGCGCGGGAAACACAGCTTGGGCAAAGGCCGGGAGATGAGTGTGGCCAGAGCCCAGGCCTGGGGCAGCTGGCAGGAGGCCGAGAGCGCCTGGCCCTAAGTGTGGGCCAAGTGTCCGGTCCCCTTGCTCGGGGCGCCGGGAGCCCCAGGGGAGCTCCACAGTGGAAGGGACTGGCGACAGGCTCCGGCCTGGGGCTGTCCCTCTGGTGGGTGAGTCGGGACAGGGAGTCCCAAGGAGGCTGCCTCAGGAGAGGTAGGGCCAGCCACACAGCGGGCCCCAGGAAGCCCCCAAGGCCCCCCTTTCTGGCTGTGTTGGGGCTCCTTGGGCACCCCCGCCTGGCCTCGTCTTTCCTAGCACCCAGCCCAGCACCGCTGCTCATCTACTCTCTTTCCTCACCCCCTAGACTGAGGGGGCCTGGAGGGTGGGACTGTGCACACGTTGGCCCTGGACCCCTCCCCTGCCCCAAGGCCACACCTGCTCTCTGCCCAGAATCCGTGTGCAGGGGGCGTCCGCTGGGAGGACAGGTGGGTGGTGTGGTGCGACCGCGGGTGAGGCTCCCAGATGAAGCTCCCAGCGCCCGCCACGCTGTCCTGGAGCCCAGGTGAGAAGAGGCTGCCGTGCAACACTCTGATGATCAGGTTCTGCCCACCACGGAGCCCACGCTAGCTTCACTCATGTGACCACCCCACCACAGACACGGGCACGCATTAACTGGACCGGCGGTGGGGCCCGCTTTCCAGAATTCTGGGGATCATAAAGGTAATCAGGGCTGTGGGAGGCTTGTTGATGACCCTGGAGCGCGGGGCATAGGGTGGCCTGCCCAATCCCAGCACTCTCTACGTGCCCCTGGGCCCCTCCGGGATGCCCTTGGTCCCTGGTCCCTCTGCCCTCACCGCCCCACCTACCCCGCACCTCTCCACACCCACAGGAGACAGTCCTGGGGGCCAAACTGAGTCTAGAAGAAAAGAACACTGGCGTTATGATCATAGATTTTAGCAGCAGCTGGTGGTTGCAAGGCACTGGGGCCGAGGAAGGAGGCTGCTTTTCTGGGCCTCAGTTTCCCCATCAGTAACCAAAGCCCAAAGGACACCTGTGACCATCACCTCCTCTGGAAGCTTCCCCCGAGATCACCCCCATTCAATCACTCAATCACCCAGAGAGACCTACTGCGTGCCCTTGACAGTCCCCTCACTGAATCCTCACCCGAGGCCTGGCAGGGAGTGGGGAAGCTACCCATTGTACAGATGAAAGAATTGTGGCCTGGAGGGCCAGGGCCTTTCTCAAGGGCACCCAGCTAGTGAGCATGGGAGCCAGGATAGAACCCTCCCCATGGCAGCCCCTCTGGCCAGGACACAGGACACAGAGGCGCAACCCCCTGCCCTGGCAGGGCACCCCCCCATGCTGTCTGCCACGAGGGCTGAGGATCCCAGGATACCTGCTCCCGAGCACCCATCCCACAGACATCTCGTGCATCCCCGCCTGCCCCATCTCCATCCTCCCCATGTCAGGTAGCAGCAGCTCCATCGCTCAAGAAAGACACCCAGGCCTTGCCCCCGACACCGGCGCCCTGATGGGCAACGCCTCCAGAGCCTCAGTGGGCCTGTCGAGGGATGCAGGCAATGCAGCAGCTCTCAGGCTGTCATGAAGGTAGGGTGAGAGCGTGCAGGAGGGGGCCAGAGATCTCAAACAGTCAGGGCTGGCTTTCTGCCCGTGGTGAACGGGGGTGAGGCAGAACGCTGAGAAACAGGTACACGGCACGTCCTTGCTCTGAAATACTCAGCCACCACCAGGACTGGTGATGCGCCCGCTCTGGGAAAGATGCAGTCTGGGGGCACAGCAGAGCCGGCCCGCTGCCCCCGACCCTGAAATGCTCTCGCAGTCCTAATTCAGTCTAGGTCTGCAGGTCACAGCCCGACACCCCCCCCTCGCCAGGCGGTCCTCTCCTTCACGATGGGAATAATGCCATCTGCCCAATGGCTGGGGAAACAGGGTCTGGGAACAAATGAGACCATGTGAGAGGCGGGCAGGAGGCTAACAGGGTGAAGCGGCCCACACAGCGCCAGCCACGTGCCCAGCTCCACGTTCACGAGTTCATTCGCAAAACAACCTTCCAAGTTAGGTGCTATTATTATGATCTGCGTTTTAGAGATGCAGAAACTGAGAATCAGAGAGGTTCAGAAACTTGCCCAGGTCCACACAGCCAGTAAGTGGCAGGTCTGGGATTCAAATCCAGGTAAGTCCACCTTCTTAACCACGTACTTCATCAGGGAGCCTTTGCAGAGGAGTGGGACTCAGATGGGCTGTGAGGACAGGAGACTTTGAAGGGCAGGGCAGAAGAAGGTAAGAGAGAACAGTCCATGTGGATGGTCCCTTTATAATGCCCTGACTCCCAAAGGGAGAAATCAAAGTGAGGCAGTCATTCACAGCTTAGTAAGAATTAGCGCATAAGACTTCCTCTGCTAGAATCATGTTTAGAAGTGAGGCAGAGCTGGGAGGAGCAGCTGGGTCCAGGGCTCAGGTGGCCACACAGAGGGGCGCTGGGTGCCACACAAGAGCTTTGGGTTTTCTGAAGGGTCAGTGGGGGCCCGGAGGCCTCGGAGGTGCATCCTCACTCTGGGCTTCGGGAAGGGTGTGGGTGTGGCCCTCAGGAGGGAAGGGGCGAGTGGGCTGCAAATTTTGGCCCAGACACAGAGAGGCCTCCTCCCACTGGGCAGTGTCCAGCTGCTCTGGGAGGCTGTGGCTGTCCTGACCCCGGAGACCTAGACAAGCCCCTTTCCGCCTCTGGCCTCTGTTTCCCCAAACCCCTTCGGCTCCGTGATCCCTCCTGGCTGGCAGGGGCGGGAGGCCGAGAGCCCGAGAACAGCAGAGCTCAGCTGCCAGGTGAGGAAGAGCATCCCCCCTGCCCGCGGGCCTTTGCCCACGACGGACCCCCTGCCGGGAATGCCCTCCCCCCACTCCTCCTTATCTCCGTCCAAGCATCTCCCTCTCAGGAAGGCTCCTCTACATGCTGCTGAGGCCAGATCCCTCCGGTGGAGGCTCTCACACCTCTGAGGGCCTCTCACGGGGTGATTTTTTTTAAAAAACACTACTCCCTGAGGGGGTGGGGGGCAAAAGTGTCCCCAACACTCCCCTTCCTGGGGGGCAGAGTGGAGGCCCCCCTCTCGGGCATCATGAAGCGTGGGGAATCGCTGTTCCCCATCCTCCTTCCTCACTGTGCACCACACTTTGGTCTCATTCCAGAGCATTTACTGAGCATCTACTACGTGACAGCTCTAAGTGCTGGGGGTCAGCAGTCAGTTGCTGTTCTTGGCGGGGAGACGGATGTAAATAAGATAAATAAATAAGACAAATTGAGAGTCAGGTGGGGATGAGGGAGATGGAAAATCAAGGCAGGGAGGAGGAGGAGGCTGGGGGAGGGGCTATAATTGTACATGGAATGAGTGGTCAGGAGCACCACCCTGACCAGGGATGACATTTGAGAAAGATGTGAGAGGAGGGGAGGCAGGGAGTCACGTGGATATCTGGGGATGAACATTCCACGCAGAAGGAAAGGCACCTGCAAAGGCCCTGGGGCAGGAGCCTAAAAAAAAACAAACCCAAAACAAGGAAAACCAAAAATATTTAAAAAACAAAAAACGAAAAAATTAAAAACACAACAAAAACACAAAACAACCCCCCAAACAAAAAAAAGCCAAAAAACAAAAAACCCCCAAACTCCCACAAAACCCCAAAACACACAAACCCAAAAAAACACAACAAAAAAACCCAAACAAAAAAACGAAAAAATTTAAAAACACAAAACCCAAAACACAAAAAATCTCCAAAAACCAAAAAAAAATTTAAAAACAGAAAACCCAGAAAACCAGAAAACAAAAAAAGCCAAAGAACCGAAAAAAATTTTTTAACCCCAAAAACAAAAAAATCCCCAAAACCAATTAAAAAAAACCCAAAGTAAAACCCCACAAAACTCCAAAAAGCAAAAAAACACATACACACAAAACGAAAAACCAAAACCAAACCAACCAACCAAACAACAGCAGCAACAAAAACCCACAAAGAACGACGACCAAGAGGAGCCTGACCTCAAAACCATACGCGAAAATCACTTTCAATAGCTTCATGACGACAGAAGGGTTTCTTAAACAAGACACGAAAAGCTTTCATCAAAAAGTGAAAGTCTGAAAGATTCAAGAGAAATTCAACGGAATTAAAATTAAGAACTTCTGTTCATCAGAGGACCATTGAAAGAGTGAGAAGCAAGCAAACCAGCGGGAGGGGCATTTGCCACACGTGTGACTGACAAGGGCTCTCTGAAGAGCTCCAAATCAATAGGACAAGCGATGGAAAAACACACAGAAGTCACAAACGAGGAAGCCCAAACGGGCAGTAATCCAGGGCCGTGCAATTAACGCTACAGCTACCGGAGGAGCAGCTCCCCGCCTGTGGCCTGAGGGAGCCCAGGGAGGGCAGGCTGCGGAGACACAGGAAGTCCCAGTGCCGCGGGGAGGGCGTGGCCTCATCTCCTAAAGCCGGCGGTGGGCGTGCCCTGTGCCCCCGCAGTGCCGCCCCGAGGTACCCCAGGGAGGCTGCACGAGCTCCCCAGCACCTGGACAGGCACGGTCACAGCAGTTTCATTCAACAATGGTCCAGGCTGGAAGCCGCCCGTCCGGATGGCCATCAGTGAACAAAGAGGTATAACTTCACTCACAAATGCCGTTCCCCAAGACAGCCAGCAATGGGCAGCTCCACGCACTCTAAGGACACCTCTCGAAAACATGATGCTTTAGTGGAAAAAAAAAAAAGCCAATCTGAAAGCACAGGCTAATAGACACCATGTATGTGAAGTTCCAGACCGGGCAAAACAAAACGATCTCTGTTAGGGATGCTTTCAGGCAGCCAAATCGGGAAGAAAACAAGCAACCACTTTATCACAAAAGCCAGGATCCTGAAGACTTCCGGGGGAGGGGGGGGGGGGCTGTGACTGGGGAAGGGTCTCGATGGGGGCTGATCCCTGGGAGGTTGGCAGCATTCAACGTGTTGACCTGGGTGGCGATCGTCCTAAAGTTAACCTCTAAACGGCACAGATGTTTATTACTTTTTCTAGATGCCTATCACAGTTCACAACTTTGAACAATTATATTGTGGGGGGAGGGATGGACTTGGAACAGGAATAGCTCTGGGTTTCCTAGGTACCTTCTGTGTCCCAGGTGCCATGTGAGGCGACTGACCCACTTTGCTCTATGACAGAGGAGAGAACTGAGGCTCCCACAGAGGAAATGGCTTGCCAAAAGGCATGCAGCAAAGCGGCCACGGCGGTTGTTAAAACAGGCGGAGCCGGGGCAGACAAGGCAGAGGAGGGGATTAACTTGGGATTAGCGGTGCAGCGGCTCCGCGTGCTGACAGCCAGCCGGGACTCGCTAATATCTGCAAATATTTGAGTGTCACGGGAAGAGTTTTTCAAGCAGTCAGAGGCAGGAGAGCTGGGTGAGCGAGGGACAGGGGGCATGCATCAGGCCAGAGCAGAGGCGGCCAGATCTGGGGCTGGAGAAATGGACCCCATGCTCTGCTCCCAGGGGCTTCCTTATGGGGTGCAGAGGACAGAGGACACCCCACCGACCTCCACTCCCCACCCCTCACCGGTCTCCCTGAACACAGCCTTGTTTCTTCAGGCCCCCAGGACTCTGCACCTCTAGGAAGGCTTGTCCTATCTGTCCTCCTTGCAAACTCCTATTCATTCTTTAAGCCTTGGCTCAAGTGTCCCTGCTTCCAGGAAGCCCTCTCTGATTCCCCAGGCTAGTGTCTCCAACCTGGGATCCCCAGGGGCCTGTGTTTTGGGCCTGGGTCCCTGTTCTGGAGGGCTGACCTGTCTCAGCACGAGCGCAGGACCTGGTACACAGAGGGGGAATGAGCCCATCTGGGGGTGAGGGATAGGAGAGTCACAAAAGCAACAGAGAAAAGTGACAAGGAGGATAACTAGTCTGTCATGTGGACAAGAAGGTGGGTGGAAGGGCATTCTGAGCAGAGACAACAGCATGGGAGGCCTGAAAGGCAGAGAGGCATGAAGGTGACAGCTAGTTCGGGACTCAGAAGTGGGGCTGCAGCGTGGGGTGGTGGTGAGGAGAGAGGCTCGGGCAGAGGGAGCCCCAGCTGGGTACCTGCTCACAAAGGGAGCCGCTGAGGGTCACAGGACATAGTCCTTGTGGTTCGGGCACTGCGGGTGGGTGTGTGTGTTGCGTGACAAGTGTTGGACGGGGCAAAGGGCCTGCCCTCTCGGAGCTCAGTTCAGATTCCTAGGCCCAGCCTGCGATGCGGGCCCCAGGACAGGAGGAAGGACCCCGGCACAGAGCCATCCTGCTGGACAGCCAAGACCCCTTCACTTGGACCACAGATGAATCTTCTCCCGCCTGAGAACCCAGAGTTGTGCAGGTCGGATGCCCCACAGTGAACCTCTACCTGGACACCTGCTGTGGGCCAGGTCCTGGGTGAGGCCCGCCAGACCCCAGTATCTCAGGTCGTCCTCCCAACAGCCCTGCAAGGTGGGGGTGCTCAGGATACCCACTTTACAGATGAGGAAACTGAGCCCCAGAGAGGGTCAGGACTTTGCCAGAAGACCCTGTGACCTACACCATGGGAGGCCATGCTGACCAGCTTCCCCTACATCCCTTGGGGCCTCTTGGTCCTGGACCCCCAACACTAAATGCAGGGCAGAACCCTACAGGGGCAGCCCCAGTACTGGCTGGGAAGAAATAGTCTGGAAAGGCCCTCGAGGTCGCTCTGAAACTACTAATAGGGTGAGAGGGAGAGGAGAGCAGGATGCTCCCCAATTCTGGGAGGCTATGCTGTGTCCTGGCCACACGGGACCCCCAATCCCACCAGCTCCTGAGCTCTGCTTCCGATGCCTCAGTGAAGCCAAGAAGCCTGGGCCCTGGCCACTGCGACCAACCTTCAGGATTCCGCTCAGGGAAGCCCTCAGACCACCCAACAAAGAGATGCTCGTGCCCTCAGCAGCTGGGACAGTGGATCTGCCCACCCGGCTCACTTGTCCACCTGTGTTCCAGCCAGGCTGGGCCATGTCTCTGTCCCTACTGCTCACAAGCTCCAGGCTGGGCATGGAGAGAGAGGGAAAGAGAACCAGAGAGGGGCCCCCCACCAGGCTGGCCTCAAGGTGCCCCATGAATACTACCTTCTTTTCAAGTCCCAGCTACGTAGTGATGCCTCCTCCACAGACAGCCCCATCCAGTAGGGGTACTGGTGAGATGATAGCTGATGGGGGTATAGAGGAGGGTCCTGGCATGAGGTCAGAGGCCCGAGCTCATCTATGTGGCCAGAGGCAGAGCTGCCGCTGTCTGGGCCTCATAAGCCCCACCTGGACCTTGACCATGATAAGGTGGGCCTGGCTGATGGACGTTTGGTTTTGTGTCTGAGCTCCTACGACCTAAGAGACTGGACTCCTCCTCCCAGCCCAAGACAGATGGGTTCTGGTCCTGTGGGACCCACAAGGGAGGGCTGCACTCCAGCTCAGCGGCCAGAAGAAGGCCCTGCTCTCATGTCCAGTCTGGGGCCTCCGTGTGGGCCCACCTGTCCCCAGGTCCCCCGGGCATTCCCGAGTGACTCATCCACAGCACTGAGGGTCACTTGGGAAGGCCCCGGGGCCCTCTCCCCTAGCCCGTGGGGCCTGCCCTGGAACAAGCTGGGCTCTGCTGGGTCCCTGCCCCCTGGGGAATGGGTGCACCCGCTACCGAGCTGCCTCCCCAGGGGTGCTGATCCTGGCCTTGGGAGGGGGGAAGAGGGGGAAGGAGGAGGCCAAGAGACCCTCCAGGCCCCGCGGATCTTCCTGAAACCCAGCAGCCAGAGCTGGGCCTCGGTTCAGCTTCCGGAAGGAAGACACAGGAGGGGTGATCCCAAAGTGGGGGTCAGGGCGCCCAAGGGAAGTTGTGAATATTCAAATCGACTGATCCCGGGCCAGCCGAGAAGGGCGCCCAGTGGAGTCCTTAAGGCTCAAAGTTTAGCACCTGGAGGGAGGCCGAGGGAGACTCTCCCCAGAAGCCCTCTCGGGATTCCCCTAAAATGGCTCCAAGACGCGACTGCCTGGCCCGCCGGGAGGACCCCATCCCCCGTCCCTGCCCCCACAAAGTGGAAACTTAAAAACTCAGAACAGGCAACTGTCAGCTGGGGGATGGGAGACCGGCCGGCGCGGGGGACTGATGCGTAACGGCAGGAGCAGGGTCCCGGGGGACAATCCAGAGTCCAGGGCAGGGCCGGGGGTACCGCGTAACCCCGCGCGCGCGCAGACCCGGCCCTGGGTGGCGCACTCCCACCCGCAACCGCATCGGCCCAAGCCCGGCCGGGGACCCCCCGCGCGGCGCTCCCCGCGGTCTAGCCGAGCGCGCGCGCGCGCACACACGCACCACACACACGCATACCGGCCCGGGCCAGCCCCGCCGGGCGGCCACGGGCTGTAGATGCGCTCGGGCAAAGCCCTCTCCCGTCGCCCTCCCTAGCGCCCCCATCCCCGACCCCGGCCCCGGGAGCCGCGGCACGGAAGACGCTCCACTCACCTGAGTTTCTCCATGTCTGCGGCAGAGGCCTGCGAGAAACCAAACGAGAGGGTCAGCAGGCAGGAGGCGTGCGCTCCGCGGCCGCGCCGGGCGGAGCTGGGCACCGCGGGCACAGGCGGGCGCGGCGGCGGGTCACCCCCGCGCGGCTCGGTTGTTGGAAAGTCCGGCCCGCGCGCCCCCAGCCCACACTCACTGGCCGCAGTCCCTGGGACTCAGTGGGTGCGCGGGGCCTCGGCCGAGTAACAGGTGAGCCCGCCCGGGCCGCCGCGCACCGAGTTACGCCCCCCGGGGAGAGGAAGGGGCTGGCCCGGGGACTCGGGACCGCGCTGACCGGGCCGATCCCAGTCTCGCCTGCCCGATAAAGAGGGGACCCGGACTGGCTGCGTTAACTCTCCGGCGGCCGCGGTCCCCGCTGCACCCCCCGCCCCGCCCCACCCCGCCCGTTAACCCTTCCAGCCCCGCGCTCCCTCCCGGAGGAAGCCAAGCCCTGAATTGCAGAATCTCCGAGTCGGAGAATGTTCAAATCGGGCAATTGGGGGCCATATGGAAGTGCAGAACCTGACACGCACACGATCCGAGGGTGCTAGCAGTCGGGACCTCAGACTCCTCAATCAGGGACCCTGCTGCCCTCAGCTCCTGGGGTCCGGGCCTGGCTCGCCCCTCCGGGCCCAAGGGATTAACCCTTGCGCGCCCTGTTCGCCAGCGGGGCTCCCTGCCGGGCTTGCGCAGACCCGCCCGCGCGCGGCTTGGAGACCCTCCCCGCCCAGCCCGGCGCAGCCGGGAAGCCCCTCCGAGGGCCGGACGGGGGGCCCATCGGCTGCCATTAACCCTGCGGGCGCCGGCGAACAACCCGGACCGCTAGCGGCCCGGGCGGGATCGCACTTCCTGCGCGAAGCGGGGGGCGCGGGAAGGGCTCTCCATCGCCCGGGAGAGGCCGCTCCCGGGGGCTTTTCCCCGTCCTTCCGTACCATGGCCGGCATTAAAGGGGGACGGGGGGCTGAGCCCAGGGACCACGCGACACACCTGGGAAGACTGATGGCTGCCCATCCCGGCCCCTCGCGCCAGGAGCCGCCGCCGCGTCCGCCGGGAGCGCGCTCCGCTCCGGTCGGGGCCCCACGCCGCCTCCCCACCGCCCCGCCGGGCGAGGGCGCAGCCCGGCAGCCAGCGCCGAGCTGGAAGGCCCGACCGGGGGCCCTCCGCCAGGCTCGGCCACCAATTCCCCGGGTGCTGGTCAGGCCCTCCCGAGACTCCCCTGGCCTCAGTTTCCTCACCTGCGAGCTGGGCTTGGGGGCAGGGGGAGCAAGACAAGGCGCTCTGCTGCCCTTCTGCATCGCGGACTGCGGAGGGGCTGGGGTGCGGGAAGGAATTCCAGAGGAAAGGATCCCCGAGGCGTCTGGACTGGCGGCCAGACACAATCCCCGACGCTCTAAAAGTTGTCGGAGACCACGAGCCCAGACCCCTCTATATACCCTCCTCCCCCAAGACAAAGAGCTGGCCGATTGGCCAGCATCTCCCCGACGCCCCCTATGTACCCAGGCCCACCTTTCCCAGGTTCCCATCACCGCGCTCAGCACACTAGATCCCAGCATACAGCAGGCGCTCAATAAACACGGATAATGCATGCTTGAATCCTACACCTCTCTGGCGTGTCTTTCCTGCCTCTTCCCTTCTGGCTGTGAGTTCCAGGCAGGAGCCCGGTCCCTTCACCAGGGCACCCCCAGCACCCAGCAGGCCTGGCTTCCACCCCGCCAACGCAGGGTGGGAGGAGCCCTGCGCTGCGAGGGTCAGCCCCAAGCCCCAAAGTCCAAGTGTTCCATCATCCACCCACGGTGTCTCGCTCATTCATTAGCTCTGGGCTTGGTTCTTGCGGTTCGGAGGCGGCAGCAAATGAGGCGAGCCCTGCCCTCAGGGGCTAATGGTTGAGAAATGAAACCGCGGCTTGCCTCGCGGGAGTGTCCACTCACAGCAGAACGGCAGAGATAATAAGGACACCACCGCCCAGCAGCCCCGCGTTCACCGCACTGTCCGGCTCTTCCTCAGGGAAGCAGTCACTCGCATTTTACGCGTAAGGAGAGCGAAGCTCAGAGACAGAGCCCAGCCGGGCCTGGACCCCATTCCTCAGAGACCTTTCCCACCCAAAGCCTGGGGACACCCCTCAGATGCCTCCAGTTGCCTCAGTCACTCACAGTGAATGACCTGCCAGGGAGTTTGTCTAAAATTAATAAGAATGTATTAAAATTTAATTATAAAAATCTCACATTTATTATTTATATTGAATGTTTCAGCTCTTCTCAAAGGCCTGTCTGGGGATTTCTTCCCCAAGAAGGGACTCTAGGAGAGGCTGCTGAGTCGCCCTTGTGGCAGGGGGTGGGGTGGGAGGGAGGGAGGGGGGTGGGAGGGGCAGAAGGCTGACAGGGAATGGGAGGGGGGGGGTCCAGCCGCAGCACCTCAGCAGCCCCTGCCTTCACTCTGCTAATCCAGACCCCGAAGCCTGGCTCTGATCCTACCACGCAGTCTCCCCAGACCCAGTGACTGTGTGGTCACCACCGCCCTCACCCTTAAAGGCCGCTTCCTCCAGTCAGCCCTCCATGATGGAGGCCCAGCGGAGTAGTTGGGTTTGGCCTCCACACCAGTTCTGTACTCCCTGGGGCAGGGCCTGTGTCTTGCCCAGCTGTGTCCCGGGGCTAGCCCAGCACCTCACCCAGGGGGTGGGAGCTGTGCGTGAAGCTCTGGGTGTATGTGCAAAGAGTGTCACAGCTGTGTGTGGCTGGCCCTGTGCGGAGGGGCTATGCCTTTGGCAATGGTCTTGGTATTGGGGCCAGAGAACCACGTTTGAGTCTTGACTCTGCAAATCAAAATCACAAGATTTGGGGATACTCCTGACATGCCCCTCTTCTGGATGAGGAAACCTGGGCCGGAGCATGAAGTGGCTTGCCCTGCCACCTGAGGTTAGCTGAGGCTGCCTGTGGGGCTGGGTGCAGGAGAATGGGGCACTGCGTGGGCCTCAGACCACAGGTGGTGCCTCCATTATAGGAGGGGGGCCGGGGCTGGTGGAGACCATGACTATGAGGGACCTTGAGATGTCTAGGGTCCCCAGTGTGAAATGATGGGGCAGGAAATACCCTCAAGGTCCTATCTGGCCCCTCCAGGGACCACAGGCAAGTGGGGTCCCAGTGCTCTCCTGATACAGGTAGGAACACAGGCTGGCACTCCGGGTGCCCTCAGAGGGAGGGTTCATCCCTGCCCTGGGCGCTGTCCCTCTGGTTCACCCCATACTCACAGCCCCACGCCTATTCCTGCGACACACCTGTGCCATTGTCACTGTCTGTCCTAGACGCTCCTCTTGTCTCTTCTAGGTGGTCCAGCCCGGTGGCCATCTTTATTTCACAGAAGCCCCACTTGTTGGCTAAACCGGACCACACCATGCATCCCTGCCTCAGCCCACCTGCTACGTCTTCCTCCATGCCTTTGCTGGTGCTGGCCCCTGCCGCCCCGAATGCTCACCCTCCTTCACCCCAAGCCATATTCTGAGCTCCCTGCCGACCACCACGGCCCCACCACCTCCCTCCTTTCCCTATTCCCTGAGAGACTCTGAGCTTCCCGAGGGCCAGAGACAGGCCCCTCCACCCTTAGTTGCCTACTGTACAGCCCGCGCAGCCTTTGGCCCTGTTAAGGAAATCAATCCCGTTTAATCCCCATCGTGACTTGCGAGGCGGGTCTTACAACCCCCATTTTACAGATGCCAAAACAGAGGCTCCAAGAGGCAAACCCCTGCAGGTCGGGTGCAGAAGCGTGGAGGGTTGGGGCAGCTTCCCGAGCGGCCATCCTCCCGGTGGCACCTGGGCACGTGACTGATGCACACAGTAGGTGCTCCCAAGGGCAATGGAGGGAGGCGACTCTGCGTCACAAGTCAAGCCTCAACGAGGGGTCGGTAAATACTGACTGGGCCCGGCCTAACCCTCTGACCACACCCCCACCACCTGCCCTTCACTTGGCACACATTGGCCACACTGGCCACTTTGCTGGTCCCAAGCTCACCCAGCTCACTCCTGCCTCAGGGCCTTTGCACTTCCTTCCCTCTGCCTGGATCTTTCCTTCTCTGACTACCCACCTAAAGTAGCTCCTCTCTCCCACCAAATGATTTCTCATCACGCCCTGTCCCTTTGGACGCATCCTCCGTGTCCGTTTGCCTGCCCCCGCCCCTGCACCTGCACTACAAGAGACACCCCTGACAGCAGGGTCCCTCTGCTTCAGCTACGGTGTCTCCATCACCAGGGCCTGTTGCAGAGGCCTCTGATGAGCCGTTGGTGACGCCCGAATGAATGCAATCGCTCTTAATCCCCAGCCAGTGGCATCTGCTCTCCACCTCGAGCAGCCTCTGGTCTGCTCTCACGGTCCCTGTCACTCACCCGTCGTCCCATCCCCTCCCCCAAGCCCACCCCCATGTTGGGGGCACCTGAGCCCGCTTGGTACCCAGCACACACACACCTGCACAGAGCCCTGCCCAGGGAACCCCTCTGCTGATGGGGGTCAGTCCCACACTGGCTCCCACGAGCAGATGTGTGAACCCTCTACTGGACCATCTGGCCCGGGTGTGTTGCTGCCCTTTCCCACCCAAATCTTGTGATGCCTGGAAACTGTCGCGAGAAGGAAAGCGGGTCCAGGTCAGGGAGGGGTCTGCTGGGTGCTGAGGCCTCCCCTCTGCTTCCGACTCACCCTGTGACCCTGGGCGAGTCCCTGCCTCCCTCAGGGCCTGTGATGGGTCCCCTGGGCCCTCCTTAGATCTACTCTGAGCTCCAGCTTCCTTGTTCCTGACCCTGTTCCCTCACCCTCTTCTCAAGGGGAGGAAACGAGCCGAAGAGTACAGAGGGCAGAGATGGGGGGGGGACCAAATCCCAGATGTGGCCCAGGCAGCGGCCACCCACCTCCCACTGACGGAGACTTGGGCTTCCTATGCAGCTTTGTGAACTTGGGCAAAACCCTCAACCTCTCCGAGCTCAATCCCTCATCTAGGGAGGATGGAAGATCTTCAAAGGACGTTGTGAGTGACACGGTGGCCACGCATGCGTATGGGCCTGTCTTGGGGATAGGGCTGCAGCCACTCCCGAGCCAGACTCTAGACGTCATCACTCAGGGTGGACCCTCTTCTAAGAGGTTTTACATCACTCCTTGCCTTCTTGCATTCACTCAACAAACATTCACTGTGTGCCCTGTTCTAGGGGACTCAGCAGTGAACAGACTAAACTAGAGGACCTTCTCTGCTCTCACGGTGCTGAGATTCCCACCGCGGGGAGGCAGATTAGCCAGGGCATCAGTGCAGTGCCCGTCCTGCCCTGAGTTCAGGAAGCGTCCGGTCACCAGTGGGCAGCAGAGGTTGAGCTGGGGGCCCCTCGGGCTGCTGTGCGGAGGACGCACTGAGGGGTGAGGGCAGGGCCCGAGGAGTCCAGCTGCAGGCACCTACACAAATCCAGTGGGGACCAGGGTGGAGGCGGGAGAGGCACTCAGATGCCCTGACAGACTAGAGAAGGGGGTGGAAGGAAGAATCGCCAAAGATGAGGCCACGGGTTTTGGCCTGAGCAGCTTGAAGGGGGCTGGGGAGAAGCTCGGGATTCGGGTCCAGACATCCCAGCAGGGATACGGACAAGAGGGTGGGGACTTGGGTTTGGAGTTCAGAGGAGGGTCCAGGAGATGTGAATCTGGGAGTGGCCAGCATGGAGACAGCAATTAGGCTTGGAAACTGGATGAGGTCGCCAAGGGAGCAAGTGTAGATGGGGAAGAGGAGGGGCTCTGCCAGGCGAGGGTTCAGAGAGGGGGCGGGGCCAGCCCAGGGCACCGAGGAGGGGCAGGCGGGGAGGTAGGAGGAGAGTGTCACGGGTGAGAAGCCAGCCTCGGGTCCCTCAGCATCCCCCGCAGGGCTCACTGCGCTGGGCACACAGTGGGTCATCCTGATACCTCAGTCGGAATACCAAGGTGAGCACAGGTGGACGGGAAAGGGGCGAGCGCTGGCCCAAGGTCACTCAGCAAGTTGGGGGCTTGAACCCGTACCTTGGCTTGGGGCTGTCCCCAGATGGGGCCAAGAATGTCCTTCCCCTGGGGATTCTGGAGGACCTCGCTGCGGGCTGAGAGGTGCCCCGTCCCATCCCCCCGGCCGGGCCCCAAGCTTCTCTGCGTGGCCTGGGCAGGGCCTCGGCTTCCCAGCCGTGCGCCGGTACAGACGGACTAGGCCCGCGGCAGCAAACTGGCCCACTGAGCTAAATCGGGCCCGCCGGCATGTTGTATTTGGCCTGCGAGAGGGTTTTAATTTTTTTTTTTTAAACGTTTGAGCCAACATTTAAAAATTGGGAGAGTTTACATTTTAAAATCCGTATTTTTGGCTTCTACTGAAATTTTGGAAGATCTGGCAACTCCGGCCCACATTCCCACATGGCAACAGTTGGGGAGCAGGGAAGCAGCTGCCCCCTCCAGAAGCACCTTGGGGGTCCCCCACCGGGGAGAGGCGCTATCACACCTTACGCTGGCCCTACAGACGGGGAGCCTGAGGCCCAGAGGGTGGAGGGGGCTCGCTCGTGAGGTCTCACGTGGGAAAGCCCCTCAGGCCGGATCCAAACGCAGCCCTGGGGAGTTCCAGGCCTGGCGTCTGGGGTCTTGTCACATCACTGAGGCCACTTCAGAGCCGCCAGCCCGCCTCTCCTTCCTTGACCCCGGCCTGTGCTTTCTGCTCTCTTCTGCCCGTTTTGTTCTCAGGAAACGCCTGGCTTCAGTCATTGACACTGTAGTACGAGTGAGCCTGGTACCAGGTCTGTGACAGTGACGGCTGGAGGTCCCTGAGACCTTCCACAGTGGCTTCTTGTTTGCTGGACAGTGAAGGGGCGGACCAGAGTCCCCCACGACCATGCCGCCAGACGGGGCAGAGGCCTTCCCCCACCCTTGCCTGCTCTGCCACTTCCTCCCTGAACTGGCTGACGGCGCGGCTCCAGGCACTGTCCTCCAGAAAGGGCTTTCAGACGGCTGCCTGGAAGCCCGGGGTCTCCCTACCTTCCCGAAGCCCCACCTGCACCCTGGGAACTGTTCCGAGGACACAAGCCTGTCCAGGCTAGGTAGAGGGGCCGTCGTCATCACCTTCACGGCCACCATCGTCCCAGGGACGGGATTCCTGTCGTGCGCCAGGCACCTCCACTGGCCACACACACGAAGACACTGGGGGATGTGGCTTGTCCGGGTTCCCTGAGCCGGGGCACAGCCCAGCCAGAACCCTGCCGGGCCCTGCTCGCTGAGCCTCAGTTCCTAGTCTGAGAAATGGGCCAGATCCTAGTATCTCTCACTGGCCTGTTTGGAGTATTCGACGCGAGGCTGGAGCTGACCACATATGACGCTGGGCTGGGCTGGGCTGGGCTGGGGGCTGAGGCCCACCTCCCGCTTCAAGGAGCCAACACCAGCTCCTTGGGAAGGACATGCTGGCCGGGACCCAGGACAGAGCCCTGCCCCCCAGCACCTGCTGCAGGACCCCGACAGATCCCCGAGGCCCTGTGCTGCCTTCAGACAGAATCTTCCAGAGGCCTGAGCATCACGGGGCTCCCCCGGGCCCAGTGGTCCCTGGAGTGAGGTCTGCATGGTGTGCAGAGCCTAGAGCGGAGGGTGGGGAGGTCCCGGATGGCCAGGCCCACGTGGAGGGGGCCGGGGACGCGATCCTTACTGGGTGCCTGCTGGATGCTTTCCCCGTGACAAGGCGAAAGAAAACTCGTGACCATGACCGCTTTTCCACGGCCGGGGAAACCGAGGCCCCGAGTGGGTGGGCAACCTGCCCAGGTCCTTGAGCTGGGTCCCCCTGAGCTGAGAACTCCCCGGCTGCACTTGGCCCAGCAGACCCCAGAGGAAGGGCTGGTGGTCTTCAAATACCCAGAGCTTCCCTCCAGCCACGCTGCTCCCTGGCTCTCCCTGGAGAAAGGCAGGTCAGGTCATTGGAGGCAAGTGACGCGGAGAAGCATAGGTGCAGAGGGGGAGGTAAGACGGCCTGTGTCCAGCCCCGGCTCCTCCCGTGACCTCCCCTCGCCTGTCGCCTCCCAGTGCGCAGTAGTTCCGCAGCACAAGGATGACACCGACCCGCTGGGGGTGCACAGGGATGGAGAGTTAGAACAACTCTGGTAAGCACTCGGCAAGCATCAGCTCTCTGCTACCGCTCAGGATCTTATTTTTAAAAGAACCCCTCCGTGCAGGGCGGCCATTCCGGGAGGGGCCGGGACGAGATCTCCACCACCTGGCCCTGCAGCCCCACCTCGAGCCTGTGGCCAGGACAAGGCCCTCAACAGCCCATAAGGACCCGCCCTGGTCCCTGGGGACACAGGTGGTTTGGGAGACGAAGGCTAGCAGCGAGGTGGGGTGCCGTCATCCTGACACCTGCACGACCCGATCCCCCAGGACGGCCGAGCAGGTCTCACCGAGTCCTTCTTCCCACCTGTCTGAGGCTGAAGTGTGTGTGTGGGGGGGGTGATGATGGGCTACTTAGATTCCAAGACCTCAGTCCAAGCCCAGACTCCCCAGGGGGCCCCGGGGCAACTCAGAGCCTCAGTTTTCCAACTCCATAAAATGGGCAGCTAGGAAGGACGTGGACCCACCCGTCTGCCTGACAGGACTGTGACATCCGACCTCACGTGGACGTGTCTGAGGTTCAAAACTTCAAAAGAATCATCATATAAAATCCCGCGGTGAAACACCAAGGTCTCTGCCACTGGGGGTGTGATATTATTGTTATCATTGTTTACTCGTGCGCACTCCAGAAATAGCCTGCCTGCCCCAAAGCCAGAAATCTCATCCTAGAGCTGCATTCTTCGGGTGCTTAAGGTCTTTCCCGTGACAGTGATTATGAAAGGGGGGTGATGAGGGAACTCGGAGGGGGTCAGCCAGAACTTGTGAGGAAATGGCCCATCAAGGAGAAGGGAAGGGGCCCCAGCAGACCTCTGTCCAGCTGCCCCCTGGGGGATGGGCGGGGGCTGAGACTCACCGGGCTTGGAGGCCTCTGGGGGGAAGCAGCTGGGCCTCCATGCTTGCCGCCGCCCACGCGAGTCTCTGTGGCCCGGCCCGGCCCCCCTCTGCTTGCAGCCTCCGGGGCCACCTCCGAGGACAGCTGGGGGCTCAGGGCCAGGGTCTTCTCTGGGGCTGCAGATTCTGCGAGGGGCTCCCGGGCCAGGCCTGGGTCTTGCTCGCCTGGGGAGGGCTCCGGGCTGCGGCCTCTGGGGCCCCGGAAGGCCTCCAGGGTCCCGGGGTCCAGAACCCGCACGGCGACCTCATCCAGGAATCTGGAGAAGGGCAGCCTGGCCTCCTGTCGGCGGCTCAGCCGGGCGAGAGGGCCGGTGGCAGCCCTGCTGCCAGTGCCCAGGGGCTCCGGGATGGACAGCGGGCCAGGTGATGCCTTTGTCTCCTCCTGGCCAGGCTGTTTCAGCCAGCTGGGGTGAGATGGTGGGCCCTTGGGGTTCTGACCTGAGCTGGGGCTCAGTCTGCAGCTTTGAAGGTCCTCTCTGCAGACCTCCTTCCTGGGGGCTTCGGCCCTAGGCTCCACAAGGGAGCCGTGGCCATCCTGTCTGCGGCTGCCGGGGTCAGAGCCCCGTGCCTGGAAGCCGGCCCCTGAGAGCATCCTCCTTGGGCAGTCCAAGGCCAAGCCTCTCCAAGTACCTCACTGACACCTACTTCTCTCCTCCCACGTGGCTGGGACCCCTTTGCCCTCTGTGGGGGGCGGCGGCAGGGCCACCCGTCCCTCACTGGCCAGAGTGATCAGCTGAACGCTCGCCCCCATCGATCCAGAGAGCACGTGGCAGGGGGCCTCCCGCCCCCTAAATTGATTCTCAGTAAATAGGAGCTGGACTCCAGGGCTTAGAAAGTGCTAGAGAAGGGAAGGTCATGTCCTGGGCTCTTCATCTGCCTGGGGAGGCAGCCTGCACTGAATGAGCACCTGCTGTGTGCCGGGGGGCGGGGGGAAGCCCTGGGCTGGGCCTCACACCCTGCACTCCCCACGTCTCCTCATCTCTGCCAGGTGTGGGGTTGGGTGCAGGGACATGGGTGAATATGGGGCCTGAAGGAGGGGAAATTAGAACCACAACCATCTGGCAGAATGGGAGGGTGTGGTGGAGACTGCTGGCTGCCCACTGTCCTCCCACTCTTCCTTAGTGAAGAACCCTCCTTTTATTCTGGGAGGCAAGATACCCAACTAAAAGACTGCATTTCCCAGGCTCCTCTGCAGCCAGGGGTAGCCAATGAGATATAAACAGAAATTACTGGGTGTGACTGCTCCTTAAAAGGGATCAGAAAGCTTGGCTGTGCCCTTTTTGCTCCCACTCCCAAACTCTCCTGCTTCTTATCTAGAACATGGAAGTGATGGTCGGAGCTACTGCAGCTGTTTCGCACTGCGAGGCAAACTTGAGGCGGAAGCCATATATAAAGGCTGGAGGAACAGAAAGACAAAAAAGAACCTGGGTTCCTGATGACCACTGAGTCATCACACTAGCCCTGGACCACCTGCCTCTGGCACTGCCTTAACTTGACAGAAATAACCCCCTGTCTTACTTAAGCCCTGGTTATTTCCAGTCCCTGTTACTAGCAGCTGTGTGCAATTCCTCACTGATACACAGGGGATAAGGTTAGGAACCATGGTTGACAGCGCTACGAGGCCAGAGCCTTTGGCACATGGGGGCCCAGGGTGCAGTTAGATGGGGAGTGAGGTGGGGAAGAATACCCCAGAGAAGGGCCAGAGCCCTTGCTCCTTTGCGTGAAGGGAGACACACAGATCCCTGGCATCTCAGGAAGCCAGGGGTCCACGCAGAACTCCTGGGATACAGCTGCATGAGTCAAAGGAAGGCTCGCTAGGGGGTGGCAGCCCCAGGCTCTTGGCCATGATCCCCAGCCCTGGCTTCTGGTGCTGCTTGGAGGATGGCCTAGGCTCTCTTTGGCACTGCCGGCTCACGGCTGTGTACCTGGGGCCTCTGCCCATCTGGCAGTGCCGAGGTGCCTCACATCAAGTGCTGGGGACCCTTCTTTTCTGAGCTCGGCTGGACACCTCTCTGGACGCCTCACAGCACCTGTGACTAAATGTCTGAAAAGCTTCATGAGCTCACCTGCCCAAGACAGGGGTGGAAGCTGCCTGGACCTGCCCTCTCCCTCTCCCCCTTTCCCCCACTGTACCCCTAGCCGTCAGGCCCTGACTATTCAGCCTTTCTCACACCTGGCCACCTCCCTCCATCTTCAGCATCACCTTGCTGGTCCCAGGTGCCACCATGTTTCATCCGAACACCTATAATCACCCCTCCCTGGGGTCCCTGACCCCAGCTTGGTCCACCCCACAAACGAGCCAGTGTGAACTTTTAAAATCACAGACCAGATAACCAGACAACATCACACATTCATACGCCCTGCAAGGCCCCAGTGTCTTTTCTACCCTCCCCCACAGACCACTCCAGGAACTTCCGTCTAGTTCCTGGATGTGCCAAGCTCTCTCTGGCCTCAGGGC
This sequence comes from Stenella coeruleoalba, assembly GCF_951394435.1. Classification (NCBI taxonomy): domain Eukaryota; kingdom Metazoa; phylum Chordata; class Mammalia; order Artiodactyla; family Delphinidae; genus Stenella; species Stenella coeruleoalba. The sequence continues at coordinate 4,184,565 of NC_137147.1, read as the reverse complement.
CTTTGCACTTGCTGTTCCCTCTCATCATCTAACTCCCAGCTAACTTTCAGGGCCCCAGTTCAATAGCCTGTCACCTTCCTGGCCCCAGTTCAACAGCCGGTCCCCAGGCTATTGAACTGGGGCCCTGAAAGTACATGATGCTAGCATGTACCCATTCACACCTGGTCTGATCTGGACTAGCCCCAGATCAGATCAGGCACCCCTGCAGCAGCCTCTCATAACCCCTGCTCTTCTTAACATGACGCCTACCTGTAATCGACATTGCAATTATTTGTTTATTATCTGTATCCCCCTAGAATGTAAGCTCTACCCCAGCTCCCCGCACAGGGCCAGGCACATAGGGGGCACTCAACAAGTAGTTCTCGAATGAATGAGTAAGTGAGGCACCCCAGGTCCGACTCTCTCTTCACAGGCATCCCCAGCCTGGTGTGGGCCTCCTCTGGGCTGGGCACTGGGCAGGAGAACGTGGGGAGTCAGGGGTCTCAGGCTCTTTGGAAGGCCACAGTGCTCCCAGCCACTGCTGCAGGCCCTGGAAGGCCACCCCTTTACGCATGGACACCCCCCTCCCCCGCAGCAGTCATCCAGCCCTGCTTCATTACTAGTGGGAACTGAACTTGGAGGCCGGCAGGTCCAAGGTCAAATCTACCTCCAACACCCCAACTGATCCTGGGCAAGTCACGTCCCCTCCTCATTGCCACGTGGGGACACAGCAGTACCCCGCCCCGGGCAGTGATGTAGTGACAGTGCAGAGAGCGCGCTGGGTGTCTTCAGCACAGAGCCTGGCATCTCGTGGGACCTCAGAACCCATCAGCCCAGGGCTCTAAGTTGGCCATTCCCCTACTATGTGCGGTCACAGGAATGTGCTGGGGGCCCTGGCCAGCCGGTCCTCTGAGCCTCTCCCAGAGTTGCTGGCTGTATCAGACAAGTTCCTGTTGTCATAACAACCCCCTGGCTGTCCGCCGCCTGGGCCCGAGGCCCCGGAGGATGCTGTCGGCTGCCACGGCTCGCAGCCTGGGCCTGCTCACCTCTTAGCAGCCCGGGCTGCCTCTCCTGAAAGGGCTTCCGGCTCCCCTGCCTCTTGACTCATCTGCTCCAGCCCCGCTTCCTGAGCCCCTACTGTGTGCCAAGCTCCACACCATCGCCCAGATCCTCACCCAGTCCTGTGAGGGGGGACAGCCGTGAACTGTCTTATGCTTAAAGGAGCAGCCTCTCACGGGGGGCAGGTGACTTGTCTGAGGTCACGTGGCTTGGAGGCGGCAGACCCAGGATGGGACCCCCAGAGGTCAGGCACTCATGCCCTGTTTCACTCCTGGACCCCCTCAGTCCCTCCTCTACCACCCAGACCCACCCTGCTCCCAAGGATGGGAAGCTGGTGTCTGTGAGCTCCGAGGGAGGAGGGACCCAGCTCCTGGTTGCCTCCTGGGGCTGGAACAGGAAAACCCGGCCACAGGGCACTGGTGGGACCCTGCAGCGGGGGCTGGGGGGTGGGGAGGGCAGGCTGAGCATTCGCTAAGAGCTCCAAACATCACCTCACTTATTCTCACGGCACCCCCCAAACTGGGCCGTGCTACCCTATTTTATGGAGGAGGGCACGGGCTTCGGGGGCTGAATGGTAAACAGCCATGGCCTGCCACAGGCCAGGGACTGCAGCCAACACCCACAGAGCGCAGTCACCTTCCAAGCCTCCCTCAAGCCAGCGCAGAAGTTCCTATTACCATCCCCTGCTTTCATAGATGAGGACTTTCCGGGTCTGAGGATTCGCACACTTTTCATCACCCTGCCTCTGCTTCTGGTTATTTCTGTGCTGGCCTCAGAACCCTCGAGGGCGGCCACAGGCCCCGCATTCATGCTCTGTGCCGTCATGCCTGCACTCTGAATTTGGCCCCGGCCTTTGTTCCTCAGAAGGGGGGTGCATTTGAGCCATCCAGACCTTCCAGAAAGTCTCCCGGGACAAGGAGCTCCATGCAGGAGTCCCCGCTGGTCACCTGTCTTTACAGAAGGCTATACTGCGGCTTCATCGTTCCCTGAGCATGTCTTCCAGCATAACTGGAGAGGCCTCATGGCCCCCTGCCCTCTCCCCAGCTCTGCAGCCTCCCTGCTATGGGATCACGGAACAGGAGGGACGGGGGGTTACATGAAAAGAGGCTCCACCCATCCATCCCCGTAACCATTCATCTGCTAGCACGTACCCATTCACGCCTCAGTGCGTCCTTCCGTGCCTGTACGTGCCATCCGCCTCCCATTCACCCATGTATCCATCCTTGTCATTTGTATCTCGTATCCACACATCCATCTGTCCATCCACGGTTGCATACCTCCACTGACGTGTGTCTATTCGTGCACTGATCCACCCTCAAGCATGTCTCCATCCACTCTTCCTGTACCCATCCATTCACCCATCCGTTCTTACATCCATCCCCTTATTGACATCATTCAAGTCCCCATCCATCCAGCCCGGCATTCACGTGTTGCTGCAGTGGCAGCCTCCAGGCGCATGGCCTTTGGGGGCTGGAGCCACTGCTGCGTCCCCTTCCTGGCTGGGGGCGGGGGGACAGTGAAGGTCCCCGTCACTCTCCTAACACCTGCCACACTAGTCAAGGTCCATGTCTCCTGGCGGTAGACTGAGATCTTGAAAGGTGAGGTCTGTATCAGAGTCACCTAAGTGGTCCCAATGAAAGGGGCAGAGGGGTACATGGGGAGAGCGCGCTAGGGGGATGGAGAATTCCTTCATTTATTTGCTCACTCAGCCATTCATTCCTGTAATATTGAACCAACAGAGACAGCTCTGGCCAGCTCTTCCCACCACCAGCTACCATCGAGGGCCTGCTCTCGGGTCACGGAAGCCACTCCTCTGACCGAGAGAGGTGTTGTGCCTCAGACAGTGAGCCCCAGAGGGGGCAGGGCCTTGCTCAAGGTCACACAGCAGAGGAGGAACTGGAACCCGCGACTCCAGACTCCTATCCAGGCCTCTCCTCCAGGCTAGTGACCTGCTCTGCGGCAGGAGGGGGAACCCGGAGGGGACCCTGGGGGTGATTCTAGGCCAACACAGTGAGCCTGGGGTCACCCTTGGATTTGTCTCCAGAGATCTTTACCTGCTGTGAGGGGAGGAGACACACACACACACACACACACACACATGCCGACCCATGGCCATGCCCTTGACCTCCACACTCCAGCTGGACTGACCCTCCTCTGATCCTCGCACGCCCCCCTCTCACCCCCAGGCCTTGACTCAGGCTGTGCTTCTCAGGCTCTTCCACCCCTCCCCTGTTCAACTCCTACTCACTCCTGGGCTTCACGAGCCTCCTGGGATTTGGGAAATTGTGAACCATCTCCAACCAAGCCCTGGATCCACGGACTGCCCTCCTCCCCTCTCATTCATTCATTCTTAACCATCCTTAAGTGCCTACAGGAGTAGGGGTGCTACTTCAAAGTGTTGCCGGGGAGACGATGCGTGAAGATGTTTATACCGGGCCTGGCACGTAGTAGGTGCTCAATAAGTGGCAGCTACCTGGGGCCAGACCCTGTACCCAAGGGTCTTTGAGAGAGGATGGGGTATCGATCACCTTCCAGACTGCTTTGACTCACTTCCGCTCCCTGACCCGGAAACGACCCACTCCCCACGCCCGGCGCATGGAAAGCCAGACCCACACCACTGAGGCTCTAGGCACCCCTAGCCCTGCCCACTCAGCATCCCAGGTGCGAACAGCTCCAGGTTCTGAGGATAAGAGGAACTCGAGCGCAGGAATCTATAAATATGAGACAATAGCTCGGGAGGGTCCCTCTGCAGCAGCGCAGCCTCCCCTCGCCCGGCGCCAGCGCTTAGCAGCCGGGAAGAAGCCGCATCTGCCACTGTGCCTGCTTTTCTGTGCCGGCCTGATTATAGTGAGACTTGGGGAAATTAAGGGTTTTCGGGGACGCTGCCAGGGCCCAGGCTGCTGCCTTCCCGCCCTGTGCGTCACAGATGCCAGCGGAGCCGCCTCCATGGGCCACTTGCCCCAGCCGGCAGGGCCGCACCCGGCGTGCCTGGGACGGCACACCACAGTGTATAAGGGGCTTTCTTCCACAGTCCTCCCTGGCCCTGGGAGTGCAGAGGGCTCTGCTGCAGGCAGTGGGCAGGGGAACTGGGGCCCGGTGAAGGGCAAGGACCTGTCCCCGGCCCCAAAGATCTAGGGCACTGGGGCCTCCATAGGAGCCAGGCCCATGGAGACCCTGTCCTGCTGGCCTGGGGCCCCAAGGCCTTGACCCCTGGTCAGCTTTCGGTCTGCACAGCCCAGGTCTGTGGCTGACCTTGGCCATCCAGGGCTCCTCCTTTGTAGGCACAGCTCATTCTGCCACCCCCGCTCACTCCTGGGTGCCTACTCTGCTCCCCTCCTGCTGGTCCAGGAGGCTCCAGGATGTCGCCCACGCTGTTCCTGCCCCAAAGGAACCACACTGGGGATGGGGTGGGGCCCAGACAAGGAAGGAAACACCTCTAAACCAGGCAGGAAGCGGAAACGCTAGGGCAGCAATTCCCATCCAACAGGGCTGGGGTTCAGGGAGGGAGAAAGCTCCAGTGGAGCGGCCCTGGCCGAGCCCTCCCCTCCCTGAGCCTCAGCGGCTTCGCTTCTTACTGAGGAGAAGGGGAACACCTGCCCCGCAGGTGCCGAATGAGACCACCGAGGGGGTCTGGGGCCGGCGCAAGCCCACGCGCTGCAAACGCTCAGTGAACCAGCCCCTGGTCCAGCCTCCTTCCGGCTCCTCGACCTCTCCCAGGCGGTCGGCCTCACCGAGCCCTGACCCCGGGCAGGAGGGGGCCTGCCTGCACCGCGGCCACCCGCCGGGCACAGCGGAGGGTCCCAGATCCCTAGGCCCCGCCCTGCCCCCCTCCCCCGTCCCACCCTCCCTTTCGCCGCAGGGACGCACGTGTTGGGGGGCGAAGACCCGTCAACTCGGGCCCAGGTGCTGAGGCCGGCCGCGTGGGGGGCAGGGCAGCGCGCTGAGGCCGAGTCCCCGCCCCGCCCCGCCCCGCGAGCGCGCCCCGCGAGTGCTCCCCGCGGCCGGGCAAGCGTTCCTGTTGGGGCCTCGGCGCACCGGCACCGGAGGGAGCGCCACGGGCGGGGGAGACGACGCTGGACCGTCGCCCCCCTAGCGGGAGGGGGCACGCGGGCCGCCTCCGGCGCCGCGCGGAGACCGCCCTGCCGCGTGGGTGGTGCCCGCCCCGCCTCCGCGCCCGCGCCCTGCCCTCCCGGCTCGCAGGTACTCACCGCCCGGCGGAGCCGGCCCGGCCGCCGGCCACCCGTCCACATGGCCCCGGGGCAGCCACGCCGCTCGCCGCCGCGCTCGGGTCCCGCCGCTGCCGCCGCCCCCGGCCCGCGCCCTCCCCGCCGAGGCCGAGCGCGCCCGGAGCCGGCGCGGCCGGGGCTCCCCCACCCCGCCCGGCTTCCCGCAGGGAGCGCCCGCCCCCCGCCCCCAGCCCGGCTCCTCGCCAGCCCCGGCCCCGCGCAGCCGCGGCTGATTCAGCGGCTCCCCCCGCAGCGCCCTGGTGGGGCGCACTCGGGGGCCGCGGGGCCGGACTGGGGGCGCGGGGCGCCACGTGCGCACGGGAACCGGGGAGGGAATGGCGGCGGGGCAGGGAATGAATGAACCTGCGTGAGCATGAATGGCAGAGCGCGTGAATGAATGAGTGCGGAGCGTGCGGGAGGAACGAATGAATGAGGAATGAATGCACGGGCCGAGCTTTGAGGGAAAGAGTGAATGAGCCCTTGAAGGCGGGAACCCTCAGTACTCACCTGTCTAACCCATTCACACATTCACTCAGTCCATCCCTCAACATTTATTGAACACCTCGTGTATACCAGCCCTGCTCTAGGCCCTGGGGATACTCCGCCTCCTGGAGCTCACGCTTCCCAGATTTAGAAAATTCAGGGCGAAGGGTGCGACCCGCCGACTTCCCCCTGTCCCTTGCTCTGCCCCACTTCCCACTCGGTGGCCCACTCCAGCACTGCAGATGTCTGCCCCACTTTCCCTCTCTGCCTGACCCGGCACACGTGTGCCAAGGTAGCCAAGTGATGGGGGAGGGGCACTCCCTTCCCCCACCCCGCCAGCAATCAGGAAGGGGAGGTGGCCTCTGGATGGGTCAGTGTTGCTCCGGGAACCTCTAGCTGGAGCACCCCTATCCCTGGCCCCAGCGGAGCCCAAGGCTGGCCCTTTCCTAGCCCTGAGGAAGGGTGCAAGGCGAGCCTCAGCCCTTCCTCCCTGAGGCACTGGGCAAGGTGACCTTGCTGGTCCAAGCCAGGCCGGGGCCTCCTCAAGAAGCAGCCTCAGTTCTGAGGGCATCAGAACCCCCTGGGGGCAGCTGGACAAGTCTGCCAGCCCACCCAGCCCAGCAGCAGCCGGTATTCGAACCCTGGAAACAAACACAAGGGGGCCAGGAAGGATCCTGGCTGGTGCGAAGAGAGGTCACAACGCACAGGCACTTGACTCGTGTCCTCCCTCAGGACCTCCGGGCCCATCGTTCACACGTGTTTATATAATTCCCAAGCACATGCTACCAATGAATATATTTCTTGACTTTTTTTCATCATATGGTAAAACATACACACAGAATGTACCATCTTAACCATTTTGCAGCGTACAGTTCAGTGGCCTTAAGTACATTCACCTTGTTGTGCAGCCATCCAGCTTATATTTTATGTGTTGTGTACTTTGCAGATTCTATTCACTCATTTAATTAGGGGAGTAGGTTGCGACATTCAGGCATAGGACAGTGCTGTGAAAAGGCATTGAAAGCAAGGGAAGTGAGAAAAACAATAAAAGGAGACAGGAAAAAGGAGCCAGCAGCTGACTGGAGGCATGAATGTGGAGGCAGAGTCCTCTCTCTCCTCCCCCTCAGGCCCTGGGGACATTGTTGAGTAACAAATGGAGAAAGGGAGGTGCAGGGCGGGGTGAGCGTCAGAGGACAAGCTTCTGTCTCCAGGCGGCACACAGGGTCTACGATCCGGACAAGAGGAGAGGTGGCGGCTCCGTGACCTTCACTCCTGCCCTTTAGGGTTCTGACACCGTTCAGGCCACAGGCAGGGGTGGGAGTGGCCCACAAGAGGCAGTGGGAGCCCAACCCCCCACCCGCCAGCCCTAAGGTCCCTGCCCTCCCAGGTCCCAGGGGGACAACAGTAACGGCGGAATGTGGATGAAGTGTGCACACAGGGCTCTGCCCACATCTCCTGCCCAGACACTGGTCCTGCTCAGATGGTGCCAGAACATTCGCCAGCAGCCCTGGCTCTGCTGCTGCCAACGCTGCAGATGGCTGGGGAGGCGGGGGAGGGGCGGGGGCGCCCATGCCCAGCTCTGGCAGCTTGCACCCTTGAGCTTGGGGCCGGCTTGGGGAGGCCCCAGGAGAGCCCTTCCCCCACGCTGCACACCTAATCCCCACCCAGCAAGCCCTCTCTTCTCCCCTCCCCCAGCTCACTGGTGATGGGAAGGAGGGGAGAATGCCAGCACTGGCTGGTGGGGGGGGGGGGTCTCAGTTAACCCCCATGGGACCTTGTGAGGGAGGTGGCACTAGCCCTCTTGGGCTGATGGGAAAACTGAGGCTCAGAGAGGCAAAGTCCCTTGCCTAAGGCACTCAGCAAATAGGAACTAAGCTGGGATTTAGTACCTTGGTCATTCTGGTCAGATGTTCACCCCCATTCACATCTCACCTTAGGACCCACCTCTAGGCATCTCTGAGGAGAAGGTCCAGTTGATGCAACCTGAAGATCCTTGCAAGACGGGCTGGTCTGGAAGGGCCTCTGAAGCCAGTGTAGCAGGAGCCTGGAGCATCAGTGGCATCCAGGCAGGCTTCCTGGAGGAGGTGGGGTTTCAGGTGAAGGTGGGAAGAAGAGATAAAAGTGGCAGGGCTTGGAGACCATGCCCTGGGGCGGGGTAGGTCCCTTGTCCCCTGGCCTCCTGCCCTCATTTGGGCGTCTGTGGACCACCCTGGCCACAATCCCTGCCCTCTGTCTCTCAATCCCATTCCCTGGTTTTATCTTCTTCATGGCTCTTGCTAATCTCTGCGGTTACCTGATTTACTTGTTTCTGTGTGTTTACTTGATCTCCCCAGCCGGAGTGTGTGCTTTGAGATGAGAGGAGGGGAGCTGGGGAGGAGAATGAACAAATGAGTGGAGGAGTGATGGAGGGCGGGGAGGAGAAGGAGGGAGGGTTGGAGGAGGCCTCTGGTTGCGGTGGCCGAGTGGAAGAGGGAGGACAGCAGATCAGGGGTCATTGAGAGTGAGGTTCCTGTAGACACCCGGGTGTAGGAGTCCAGCCCGTCCCTGCCTCGGGCTCCAGAGTTGGCCGGTCTGGCCAGATGCGAGCCTTCTGTGTTTCCTGCTGCCTCTCAGGCTGGGATGGAGAAGTTTCTTGGAATGTGAGCTCTGGACCTTGCGGCAGCGGAGAGGTTTGTTCACGCCATGCCCCTACGGATGCTGTGACTTAGCCTCCAGGCTGCCCTGCAGGGTCTGGTGGAGCTGCCCTCTGCAGGGCCAACGCCCCCAAACCACTGCTGCCCCATCCTGTTGCCCTCACCGTCCCTCACTCATTTCTCCTGGGAACACTTTCTTAAAAGTCAAGGATTCAGGGAATTCCCTGGCAGTCCAGTGGTTAGGGCTCTGTGCTTCCACTGCAGGGGGCATGGCTTCCATCGCTGATCGGGGTACCAAGATCCTGCCTGCCGCACGGTACGGCCAAAAAAAAGTCAAGGATTCAGTGTCTGCTTCTGGGGGTAACCAGACTTCCAGGCAACCAAAGAACAAAATTGTACCCAATTCACTCAAAAAAATAGGGGAGTCAACACCATGTAGCAAAGGCTCCAAGAAGAGTCCTGCCCTCTCCCGCCTCCCGCGGTCCTGGGCCCGCCTCACGGGATTGCATCCCACCCACAGGTCCCAGGACCCAGCTTCTGGCCCAGGGCTGTCTTTGGGTTCCTCATCCTCCCTGCTGTGTCCCCACCCTGGGCCATCCCTGTGGGAAACGGCAGCAGCCTCTCCAGGACTCTGCCCCGTGCTGGGCTGTTCTACCAGGGAGGATGGACTGGGCGCTGTGACCTGGGCTCAGAAACTATAAGGAGGAGAAACATTTCTACCAAATATTTATCAAAACAATACATGTGAATATACTTACTTATCACGCAGAAATAGACAAGCCAGGTGAGGCAGAGAAAAATGAGGGCAGCCCTCCTGGAAGGAGGGGCTTCCAGGCACCACAGGACATGGATCATTTCATCCCACCGGGGACAGCTCTGGTCAGTGCCTTGTTCTCCCTCTGGACCACCTGTAGCCCCTGGGGAAGGGCAGCGTCCAGATTCCTGCTGGGAAGGGGCGCAGGCCTGGCAAGGGAGCCTCTCTCTGGGCCTGGACGTGGTGAGAGACACGGAGCACGGGATGGTACCAAGGTGGCCTCACTGGGACGAAATTGCCACTAAGTGTATACCTGCCGCCAGTGGGCAGGTGTTAAGTAAGGCCACACCTGGGGACCCAGGCTTCTTCAGCAGCCCACCTGCTTGGTCCTGGTCCAGGCCTTGGCTCCTGGGGTGGGTGGGCTCCCGCCCTCCTGCCAGGCTGAGGGCCCTTCCGCAGCTGGCCTCAGCTCCAGCCCCATTGTCAACGTCCACACGCTCCCGTTTCTGGGCCTTTGCACCTGGTGTCCTCTCACCGTGGGATGCCTTTCCGTGGAGTGTCCTCCTGGAAAACTCCTCATCTCAGCTCCCAAAGTTGCCTTCTCTCAGGAGGTGTGACCCCAATCGCTGTGGGTGGCTTCCGAACGGCAGCATCCTGGGGGTCACCAACCAGGTCGTAGGAGGGGGACCCTGCAGGGGCCTGGGCACTGGGGCAGGGAAATGGAGGCCAGCCCTCTGAGAGGCTCAGGAGGCAGGAACAGACCAAGAGGCAGAGCCTGAGGTCAGGGATGGCCACAAGCCAGGTTGCCTGGAGGCGGAGCGCCGACTCCTGGTGTGCTCGTCTGGCACTGTGCTGAATGGCATGGCTGACGGCGGGGGGCAAGGCAGTGCCAAGCGGGTGGGCTGGTCCTGGATCTGGGCAGGTCACCACACCCACTATTCCCAGCCCAGACGCTCCCATCTCCAGGGAGCCCCCCCAGGTTCCCTGGCGCTCCCTCTCTCTGAAACCTGCCTTATGTCTATTCTGGGTCCTGGACAGTGTCCCCAGTACCTTTCTCACCCTGTCCCTCTATTGTTCAGGAACCTGCAATGGCTCCCCACTGCCTGACACATCCCATCCGGCGCTCAAGGCCTTCCGTGGGCTTCTATGAGTCTCCGGGAACCTGCAAAGGCTCCCCACTGCCCGACATGTCCCATCCGGCCCTCAGGGCCTTCCACGGGCCTCCCTGAGTCTCCGGGAACCTGCAATGTCTCCCCACTGCCTGACACGTCCCATCCGGCTCTCAGGGCATTCCGTGGGCTTCCCTGAGTCTCCGGGAACCTGCAATGTCTCCCCACTGCCTGACACGTCCCATCCGGCACTCAGGGCCTTCCACGGGCCTCCCTGAGTCTCTGGTGTGACTTAAACTCTTGACAGAGGTGGAGGCTCTTCTGCTTCCTCATGTCCCTTCCAGACTGCCCGCTGCCCCCCTCCACCCCCAGGAATGCCCACTCAGCTACTTTTCCTCTTGTCCCAGCTCAGAACAGGAGACAACACTCCAATAAAATAAAGGCTCATGGGCTTCAGAGCCCCTGGAATGGTTAGGGTGGGCCCCGGGTGTGGGGCGGGGTCCGCATGGTGCCACCTCTGTCCAGATGTCCCCCCTTCCTGGCCCCCAGCACACACCGTTTCACCACTTCATTCTTCAATAGCTGTAAACCCTCTTCTCCAACCAAAGGGTGACCCCTTCTTGGTGGCTCCCACCCAGGACGATGACAAGGTATGGGTGACCTGTAAGTCCCCTACATGTCCAAACGGCCACTGGTTAGGCCTCTGGCCTGGGCCCCAGGAGACCGCGGTTCCGGTCCTGTCTGCCTGGGATTCCCCGGCAAGACATTCTCCCCTCTGATCTGTTTCCTCACCTGGGGGATGGGAACCAAGCCTGTGAGCCCAGGGACAGAGGAGTTTGCAGCCTCGGTCTGGGGGTCAAAGACCCCGGACGCCCCGTCGCTGGGACGCGGAGCCACGCAGACGGCGAGGTGGGCGTGCAGGCCGGGGCCGCTGGAACTGGGCGGGCTGCACTTGGTGAAACTGGGCTGCAGAGGCGGACGCCAATTTTCCCCACTCCACTGGGCAGGAAAATTATTTCTTCGGATTCTTCTGTGTTCCCGCCGGTTCCGGGCCTGCAAGAGATCTAGAGGCTGGTCGGAACAGTGGCTGCGGCGAGCCTCAAAGTCACGCAGCGGCAGGGACACCCGCTCCGGCCGCGATTGGAGGCCGAGGCAGCCTGCCCGCAGTGGCCGGAGCTCTTCGGGGCCCTGGAGCATCTCCAGCTCCTCTTTCTGTGGGCTCTGCTCTGACGGCCCCCACGCCAGGGCAGTGGATTCGCTCTGGGCTTCTTACGTCCAAAACGAGGGACCCAAAAGAAAAGCGAGTGGGACCGCCCCGCACGTCCTCTGCCCATTATTGCTGATCCCATGGCAGCCTTGCCAGGAAGAGTCTCAGCCCCACCTTAGAGGGGAAACCGAGGCACAGAGGATGAGGTGAAAGTTCCCAGCGGGAGTGAAGAGGCTGCGATTTGTCTGCCACAACATCTGAGCTCTTCCCCGTAGCCAGTGGCCTCGCTTGTCCACAGATGGGGCCAGCCAGGCGGAGGGAAGCCGCAGCATGTAAAGCAATGGAGATGGTCCCTGTACTGAAGCGCCCAGGACAGAGAAGTCACGTCCGGGCGGTCAGACGCAGGGAGAACACAACCAAAGCCTCGCGTCTGAGGATGCGGGCCAGGGGTGGGGTCACAGCTGAGGTCTGGGAGCCCAGCGTGCTGCTCTGGGGCTGGGGGGCGGGGGCGCCAGGGACCAGGGCAGCCTGGAACACAGCTAAGGTGACTGACCCAGTTGGCACAGGACTGAGTGGGTTCCCGGGACCTGGGGCTTTCGGCTCTCAAATGGGACAGTCCTGGGCAAACCAGGATCAGTTGGTCACCCTAGGCAGATAAAGAACTTGCAAGGGTTCAAGTCCAAAACGGTAGACTGGGAGGTAGCGGAAGCTGCAGGGCTAGAAGGAATCAAGTGGAGGGGGGGAGGGCTTTGCCTCTGGAAGCATTTCTGGCTGGGAGGGAGGTCAGGTCGGCGTGTTCCAAGGGTCTGCCAGGAGCTGAGCACAGTCCTGAGGGACTTGTGGGCTTTTCCTGGTGGAGCTGCCCCTCCGGGACCCGGTGTTGGACCCCACCCCTCCTCAGGGCAGCCACCCCCGGATGCTGGGTCCGGCCTCCGGGCCATCTGGATAGCCATCCCTTCATTGCTAGCGTCTCTCTGGCCAAACGAGCAAACCAGGAGGCAGAGGGAGCACAGTCAGGGCTTCGTTCAGTTCTCAGCTTGGCCTCCTCCTTTCCCTGGGAGAGGCCATTGCAGCTCGCGCCTTTGTTCCTGCATCTGCAAGACTGCATACTGACTCTTCTCTGCAAGGATGCTGTGAAGCTGGAAGACTTGAAATAAGGTCTGTGGAGGCCCTGGCATGGACCCCGGCGCACCGAGGGAGTGTAGCTTCCCCTGGGCATTGGGTCCGGGAGCAAGGAGCTTGGAAACGAATGGAACAAGTTTGAATTGCTGAGCAGGAAGACAGGGGCTGGATAGGGGCTCCCAGACCCCGGTCAGCCCCGGGGACCCATCCACAGCCCCCAGGGGGTGCTAACCCAGAGACTGCACTTGTGGCCAGTGTCTCCCACCCACATGGCTCCCTCCCTCCCTCCTGAAGAGAACCTTGTTCTGGGGGCGGAGGCCCAGGCCCAGCCGAAGGACGACATTTTCCAGCCATCCTCACAGCCAGAACGGCCAGGTGAATCGTGTGGGGAATCGTGTGGAAGAAGGTGTTAAAAGGGATTTTTTGTCGTCGTGGTTTTCTTACAGCATTATTAAGGCACAATTGACTTACAATAATCTGCTCACACGTAAACTGCACAAGTTGATAAGTTTCGACATGTATGTCAGGAAACCATCACAATCAAGATAGCAAACATTTCCACCAACTGCAAACACTTCCTCCTGCCTCTTTGCAAGCCGTGCATCACTTCCCCCGTCCCCAGGCAACCCCTGATCTGCCTTCTACCATTACAGATTAGCTTGCACTTTCTAGAGTTTTATATAAGTGGAATCCTACAGTGTGTATTTGCTCTCCTTTTATTTTTTATTTTTGGCTGGGGGAGTTCTGGCTCTTTCCACTCAGCATCATGATTTTAAGATTCGTCCATGCTGTTGGGTGTATCAGTAGTTCATTCCTCTTTGTTGTTGAGTCATATTCCACTGTATGAATAAGCTATCATTTGTTTATCCATTTCCCTATTAATGGACACTTGGGTTTTTCCACTCTTTGGCTATGATAAGCAAAGCTACTATGAACATTTGGGTCCAAGTTTGTGTGTGGACATATTGCTTTAACTTCTCTTGGGAAAATACCTCCGAGTGGAATGGCTTGATCATATAGTAGGTGTATCTCTAACTTGTTAAAACATTGTCAAACTGTTTTCAAAGTGGCTGCACCATTTTACCTTCCCAACAGCTGAGTATGAAAGATCCAGCCGTTCCACATCCCTGCCAGCACTGGATATGGTGAGTCTTTTAAATTTTAGCCATTCATAATGGGTGTGGGCTGATACCTCGCTGTGCTTTTAATTCTCATTTTTTGAATGACTGATGATGTTAAGAATCGATTTTAGTGAAGCGTCTGTTCAAATCATTTGCTTATTTCCTAGTTGGATTGTTTGGGTTATTATTATTCAGTTAGAACTGCTCTTTCTCTATTCCGGACATGAGTTCATTGTCAGAGACCTGTTTTACAAATACTCTCGGGCTTCACTGGTGACACAGTGGTTAAGAACCTGCCTGCCAATGCAGGGGACACAGGTTCGAGCCCTGGTCCGGGAAGATCCCACATGCCGTGGAGCAACTAAGCCCGTGCGCCACAACTACTGAAGCCTGCGCGCCTAGAGCCCGTGCTCCGCAACAAGAGAAGCCACCGCAGTGAGAAGCCCGCACACCACAACAAAGAGTAGCCCCCGCTCGCTGCAACTAGAGAAAGCCCACGTGCAGCAACAAAGACCCAAGGCAGCCAAAATTAAGTAAGTAAATTAAAAAAAAACAAACCAGACAAATACTCTTTACCAGGCTTTTTTTTTTTTTTTGCTGTACACGGGCCTCTCACTGCTGTGGCCTCTCCTGTTGCGGAGCACAGGCTCCGGACGCATAGGCTCAGCGGCCATGGCTCATGGGCCCAGCCGCTCCGTGGCATGTGGGATCCTCCCGGACCGGGGCACGAACCTGTGTCCCCTGCATCGACAGGCGGACTCTCAACCACTGCACCACCAGGGAAGCCCCTCTTTACCAGGCTTTTGCTTGCCTTTTAACTTTCTTAAAACTCTTTTTATTTTTTTTATTTTTGGCTGTGTTGGGTCTTCGTTGCTGTGCACAGGCTTTCTTAGTTGCAGCGAGCAGGGGCTACTCTTCGTTGCGGTGCGTGGGCTTCTCATTGCAGTGGCTTCTCTTCTTGTGGAGCACAGGCTCTAGGCACCCAGGCTTCAGTAGTTGTGGCTCACAGGCTTAGTTGCTCTGTGGCATGTGGGATCTTCCCAGACCAGGGCTTGGACCCGTGTCCCTGCATTGGCAGGCGGATTCTTAACCACTGAGCCACCAGGGAAGTCCCAAAACTGTCTTTTGAAGAGTAATGTTTTGATAAAGTCCACATTATCAATTTTTAAAAATAATTTGTATTTATTGTGTTAAGAAATCCTACCTAGCCAATCGTTTGTTGCTAGTATGTAGAAATACAATTGGCTTTGTATCTGGCAATCTTGCTAATCTCACAGATTAGTTTTAATAGCTTTTTTTGTAAATTCCTTAGAAATTTTTACGTAGGTGACCATGACATCTGTGTGTAAAGTGTAGCTTTACTTCTTTCTTTACATCAGTATGATTCTCACTTTGTTTTGTTTTCTTGCCTTATTGCACTAGCTAGGAACTCCATTACAGTGTTGGATAGAAGTGGTAAGAGTGGACACCCTTACCTTGTTCTCTGTGTTGGGGGCAAGCATTGAATTCTTCACTATTAAGTGTAACTTAGTATTAAGCTGTTAGGTTTCTCTTAGATGCCTTTTTCAGGTTAAGAAAATTCCTTTCTGGGACTCCCCTGGCAGTCCAGTGGTTAAGACTCCACACTTCCACTGCAGGGGGCATGGATTTGATCTCTGGTTGGGGAACTAAGATCACACGGTGTGGCAAAAAAAAAAAAAATCCTTTCTGTTCTTAGTTTACTGAGTCTTTTTTTAAATAAATAAATAATTAATTATTGGCTGTGTTGGGTCTTTGTTGCTGTGTGCAGGCTTTCTCTAGTTGCGGCGAGTGGGGGCCACTCTTCATTGTGGTGCGTGGGCTTCTCATGGTCGTGGCTTCTCTTGTTGCGGAGCACGGGCTCCAGGCACGCAGGCTTCAGTAGTTGTGGCTCGTGGGCTCTAGAGCTCAGGCTCAGTAGTTGTGGCGCACGGGCTTAGTTGCTCCGCAGCATGTGGGATCTTCCTGGACCAGGGTTCGAACCCGTGTCCCCTGCATTGGCAGGCGGGCTCTTAACCACTGCACCACCAGGGAAGCCCTACTGAATCTTTATTAGGAATGAAAGTTGAAATATGTCAAAAAAATTTTTGCGTGTGTTGAGATGATCATATATATATATATGATCATATATATACACATATATATTTTAGTTTGTCAATATGCTGAATCACAATGATTGATTTTCAAATGTTAAACCAATCTTATATTGCTGGGATAAACCCTACTTTGACATGTTGTCATTCTTTTTATACTTTGTTGAATTCCACTTGCAAATATTTTGTTAAGAACTTTTGTGTCTATGTTTATGAGGAATATCGGTCTGTAGATTTCTTCTCCTGTAATGTTGTTGTCTAGTTTTGGTATCAGGGTAATGCTGGCCTCAAAAGATAAGTTGGAAAGTTTTCTCGTCTTCTACCTTTTGGGAGAGTTTCTTTAGAATGGGTATTATCTCTTCCATAAGTGTTTGGTAGAATTTGCCAGAAAAGCCATCTGGGTCTGGAATTTTCTTTGTGGAAGCTTTTTAACTACAAATATAATTTATTTAATAGATATGGGGTTATTCAGATATCAATTTATTCTTCAGAGAGCTTCGGTAGTTCAGATCCTTCAAAGAATTTGTTCAGTTCACTTAAGTTGTCAACTTTTTTGGCATAAAGTTGTTCAAAATATTCACTTGTTATCCTTTTAAGTTCTGTAGGATCCATTGTCCCCTTTCATATCCCTGAGATTGGTAATGTATGTTTTCTCTCCTTTTTTCTCTGATCAGTCTGGTCAGAGATTTGTCAAGTTTATTGACTTCTTCAAGACCTAGCTTTTGGTTTCATTGATTTTTAAAATTGTTTTAGTGTTTTCTATTTCACTGATTTCTGCTCTTTATAATTTCCTTTCTTCTGTTTACTTTGGGTTTTTCTCTTCTTTTCTCTGGTTTCTTAAGGTGAATACTGATATCACTAATTTGAGACTTTTCTTCTTTTATATATAAGCATTTAGTGCTATGACTTTCCCTCCAACCATTGCTTTAGCTTCATCCCACACATTTTTATATGCTGTGTTTTCACTGTATTCAGCTTAAAATATTTCCCAATTTCCATTGTAATTTCTTCTTTGACCCATGGCTTGTTTAGGAGTGTGTTGTTTAGTGTCCAAATGTTTGATGAGTTCTAGGCATCTCTCTGTTATTGATTTCTAATTTAATTCCATTGTGATAGGAGAACATACTTTGTAGGATTTCAATTCTTTAAACTTCACTGAGATTTGTTGATCGCCCAAAATATGTTTTATCTTGGTAAATGTTTTGTGTGCACTTAAGAAGAATGTGTATTCTGCTTTTATTGAGTAGTGTTCTATAAATGTCAAGTTCATTGATATTATTGTTCAGATCTTCTATATCCATATTGATTTTCTGTCTCTTCTATCAATTATTGAGAGAATAGTGTCAAAATCTCCATTGTAATTGTGGATTTGTTTATTTTTCTTTGCCATCAGCTCTTGCATCATACATTTTGAAGTGTTGTTACTAGGTACACAAACATTAAGATTGTTAAGATTGTCCTCAAGCTGAACTCTTGAGGAATTAAAGTCTTTATCATTATGAAACTACCCTCTTTATTCCTGGTAATATTCTTTACTCTTAAATCTACTTTGTATGTTCCTAGGATAGCCACTTCAGCTTTCTTTTGACAAGTGTTAATACAGTATATTTTTCTCTATATATTTTACTGTTAATTTATCTATGCCTTTATACTTAGAGTGGGTTTCTTGTACATACTGTATAATTGAGTCTTGCTTGTTCATCTTATCTGAAAATCTCTGCTTTTTAATTGGTGAGTTTAGACAATTTGTATTTAGTATGATGATTATTATGGTTAGGTTTAAATTGATTATCTTAATACTTATTTTACTATTCTTAATTCCCTTTTCCTATTTTCCTGCCTTCTTTTCTGATTAATAGAGTAATATTTATTATTCCATTTTACCCTTTTTTAGCTTAACAGCTGTGCTTCCTTGGTTGTGTATGTGATGTTGTGGTTTAGTGGTTTAGATCTTACATCTTTAATTTATCACAGTCTACCTTCAAATAACATTGTATTATTACTTCATGGTTAATATAAGAAGCTTACCACGATACACTTCCATTTCCCCCCATTCTAGACTTCAGGTTATTTTGTTGTACATTTTACTTCTGCATATACTATAAGCTCCACAATTTGTTTTCCCCCCCTTTAAACAGTAAATCAGTTTGTAAAGAGATTTTTAAAAATAAGAAAAAAAAAAACCATTTATCTTTACCTACATAATAGCCATTTCTGGTGCTCTTCATTCCTTTTTGTAGATCCAGATTCCTTCTGTTATCATTTTCCTTCTGCTTGAAGGACTCCCTTTAACATTTTGAGCTGTTCTGCTGGTGATGGGTTCCTTCCAATTATGATGGTCTGAAAAAGTCTTTATTTTACCTCCAAGTTTGAAAGGAATTTTCACTGGGCATTAAATTTAAGGTGGTCAGCTTTTATTCTTACGATAAAGCTGTTGCTCCATTTCCTTTTAGCTTGGATTATTTCCAACAAGAAATCTACTCTTACTCTTATCTTTTTTTTCACTGTACATAATTTGTCTTTTTATTCTCCTTTTATGGGTTTTCAGCAATTTGATTATAATATGGCCTGGTGTAGTTTTCTTTACCTGCTTCAGGTTCAGTGAGATTCTTTGCTTTGTTTTTTTCCCTGCTTGGGGTTCATTGAACTTTTTGGATCTGTAGATTTATACTTTTCATCAAATTTAGAAAATTTTTGGTCATTATTTCTTCAATTATTTTTTCTGTCCCCTCTCCTTTTTTCTCCCTGTGACCCCAGTTACACGTGTGTTGGGCCACTTGATGTTGTCCCACAGGTCAGTGATCTTCTGTTCATTTTTTAACCCAGTCATTTTCTTCTCTATGTTTAATTTTGGGTAGTTTTTATTGCTGTGGCTTCCAGTTCACCAGTCTTTCGTTTTGAAGTGTTTAATGTGCTGTTAAATCCCACCTAGTGTATTTTTCCATCTTGCACTTTGTATTTTTTTTGGTTTGAGAACACCTTTTTTTTTTTTTTTAAATATTCTCTTCCATTACGGTTTATCACAGGATATTGAATATAGTTCCCTGTGCTATACATTAGGGCCTTGTTGTCTATCCATTCTATATGTAATAGTTTGCATCTACTAACCCCAAACTCCCAGTCCATCCCTCTCCCTCCCCTTCTCTCCCTTGGCAACCACAAGTCTGTTCTCTACATCTATGAGTCTGTTTCTGTTTTGTAGATAGGTTCATTTGTGCCATATTTAGATTCCACATATAAGTGATATCATATGGTACTTGTCTTTCTCTTTCTGACTTACTTCACTTAGTGTGATAATCTCTAGTTGCATCCATGTTGCTGCAAATGGCATTATTTCGTTCTTTTTTTATGGCTGAGTAGTATTCTGCTATATATATGTACCATATCTTCTTTATCCATTCACCTGTTGATGGACATTTAGGTTGTTTCCATGTTTTGGCTATTGTGAATAGTGCTGCTATGAACATAGGGTGCATGTACCTTTTTTGTTTTTTGTTTTTTTTTGGCTGAGTTGGGTCTTCATTGCTGTGTGCAGACATTCTCTAGTTGCAGTGAGCGGGGGCTACTCTTCGTTGTGTTGCGTGGGCTTCTCATTATCGTGGCTTCTCTTGTTGCGGAGCACAGGGTCTACATGTGCAGGCTTCAGTAGATGTGGCACGTGGGCTCAGTAGTTGTGGCTTGTGGGCTCTAGAACTCAGGCTCAGTAGTTGTGGCGCATGGGCTTAGTTGCTCCGTGGCATGTAGGATCTTCCTGGGCCAGGGCTCAAACCCATGTCCCTTGCATTGGCAGGCAGATTCTTAACCACTACATCATCAGGGAAGCCCTCATGTATGTTTTTGAATTATAGTTTTGTCTGGGTATATTCCCAGGAGCGGGATTGCTGGATCATATGGTAATTCTATTTTTAGTTTTCTGAGAACCTCTGTACTGTTTTCCATAATGGCTGTACCAACTTACATTCCCACCAGCAGTGTAGGAGGTTCCTTTTTCTCCACACCCTCTCCAGCACTTGTTATTTGTAGACATTTTTGATGATGGCCATTGTGACCAATATGAGGTGGTACCTCATTGTGGTCTTGATTTGCATTTCTCTAATGATTAGTGATGCTGAGCATCTTTTCATGTTGCACATTGTATATTTTAACTCTAAAAGCTCAATTTGGGCCTTTTAAAATATACTCTATTTCTTTCATTTTCATGCTCATGGTTTCTTCTACCTTCTTGCACATATACCTATTTTATCATCCTTTTTCCTCATTCTATCATCAGGTCATTTATGGATTCATTTATATTGATTTATTTGTCTTCTTATGGATCCTATTTTCCTCCTTCTTTGCATTCCTGGTAATTTTTTTTTTTTGTGGTACGCGGGCCTCTCACTGTTGTGGCCTCTCCCGTTGTGGAGCACAGGCTCCGGACGCGCAGGCTCAGCGGCCATGGCTCACAGGCCTAGCTGCTCCGCGGCATGTGGGATCTTCCCGGACTGGGGCACGAACCCATGTCCCCTGCATCAGCAGGCGGACTCTCAACCACTGCGCCACCAAGGAAGCCCATTCCTGGTAATTTTTGATTAGATGCCAGGCATTGCAATTTTCCTTCGTTAGGTGCTAGAGTTTTTCATATTTCTTTAAATATTTTTGGCTTTGTTCTGAGCTGTAGTTACTTGGAGACAATTTGATTCTTTCAAGGTTTACTTTTAAGCTTTGAGGCAGATCCAGGTCAGCCTTTAGTCTAGGGCTAATTGGGCACAACCATGAAGGCAATAGTCTTCTGAGGACTCTACTTATGCCCTATTGTTATGAAATCTTTCCACTTGGGCTGGTGGGAAGATGAGCTATTCTCATCCCTGTACAAGTCCAGGGGATTGTTCTGCCTCTTCCATTCTTTCTTCGGCCTTGGTAGTTTCCTCACACTCATGCACTGATCAGTACTTAGCTAAAGACTGGAGGAGAACCCTCTGCAGATCTCTGAAGCTCTTTACCTCTGTGCAGCTCTCTCTTCTCTGGTGTTCTAGATTGTGAATTATAGCTGTCTTGGACGCTCTGATCTCTGTGTCCCAGCTCAGAGACACTGTTGGGCTCTGAGTAGGTCTCCCTTCTCTGGATGTGGCCTGGAAACTGTCTCTAGGGGACATTGGTAGTGCTCACCTCATTTGTTTACCTTCTCTCAGAGCTCCCTATCCTGGGCTGCCTTCTATCCACTGTTTGAAAAACCACAGTTTCATTAGCGTGTGTGTGTGTGTGTGTGTGTGTGTGTGTGTGTGTGTGTAGATTAAGATTGGAGGGTAAATCTTATCCCTGTTACTCAATTTTGGCTGGAAATGGAAGTGCTTTGCATGACTTTGGCGAAGGGAGACAGCTGGGCAAAGTCTCCCTTTGCATTCCCCCATCCTCGTTCCTGTTATCTGGGATTAAGACACGATGGCTGGAGCTCCAGGAGCTTTCTTAGATCAGGAGGTGACTTACAGCATGGAAGCTACCTTCTAAGGATGTAGGAAAAGAGAGATGGATGGAAGCAGCCCAGGACCCAGCCGTGCCAGCTCTGCACGGCCAACTTCTCAATTTCTTTTCCTTGAGAAAACAAATCCTTGTGTGTTTAATCCTCATTATTTTGTGCTTTCTGCTTTGCAGCCAACCCTGATTCTAGTGGATACAGCCCCTCATCCCATCCCACCCCAATCTTCCTCTCAAATGTCCAAAGAGTGCCCAAAGGACGTGGCTCCACAGTGAGGAGTGGCGAGGCTGGCATTGCCCCCGACCACCGCTCATTCCATCTGGCTTGGGTCTGGGCAGGTCTGGGCTTCCCTCCCACCCTCTGTAGCTGGCCCATGGGTGGCCTTTGCTCTGGGCTCTACTTCCTGACTCTGCTCGTGCTCCTTGGATCCCACCCCCAGCCATGGTCCCGCACTCCTGGGCCCCACTCACCTTACAAGGTGCAGTGGTGGGACTTCCCTGGTGGTGCAGTGGTTAAGAATCCGCCTGCCAATGCAGGGGACATGGGTTCGATCCCTGGTCCGGGAAGATCCCACATGCCACGGAGCAACTAAGCTCGTGCGCCACAACTACTGAAGACTGCGCGCCTAGAGCCCGTGTTCCGCAACAAGAGAAGCCACCGCAATGAGAAGCCCGCGCGCTGCAATGAAGAGTAGCTCCCATCCGCTGCGACTAGAGAAAGCCCGCGTGCGGCAACGAAGACGCAACGCAGCCAAAAATAAATAAATAAATGAATGAATAAATGAATTTTTTTAAAAAAAGGTGCAGTGGTGCAGATGGTGTGGCTGTGTGGCAGTGGGGAGGGCGGTCCAGTGGGATGAGTGGTGCAGTGGCAGAGTCGTGCAGGGGCCAAGGGTTTGGTGGTTTGGTAGCGCAGGCAGGCAGCAGAGGTGGTGCAGGTGATGTGGGTGGTGCAGCGCAAGGGTGTGGCTTTGGTGCGGATGGTCTGACTTCGCTTCTACTTCTGCCTCCTGCTGACTGTGGTCCACTGGCAAGGGTGGCCGACACTGACTGGGAATTGTCCACCCACACCCTTCTACTCACTCCCTTGCCCGCCCTTCCTCCTCGCCAAGGGAACATCTATTTGCTCTGGTCACCTGGCTTCCTGCACGCAGCCAGCAAGCCAGTCACAGCAGTGCCATTGCCCTCCCCAGCAGTGGTCTGGGAAGGCCACTGGGACAGGTTGAGGAGACCAGAGGAAAGTATGCAGGGGTCTGTGGGGACCCATCAAAGAGACTCACAGCAAAGACAGCACCTCTTTCCCCTGAAGATGTGTTGTGGATGCAGGTGACATCGGGAACCCGGGGCTACCCTAGGGCAGGTGGAAGCCAGGTCGACACGCCACGGCTAGGAGAACAGACAAACGGAGGGGTCTGAGTCCCGGTGATGCCGTCAAGGTGTGTCCCCTTCCTTGGGTGACACGCCTTCCTATGGCTTGAGGCAGTCACATCCTGCAGGTCAGTGTCCCTGGTTGTGAGGCAGGGACAAGAGTCACCATTTGCCACGTGGTCATGAGGAGCAAAGGGCCCGAGCCGGGGACCCCCAACCAGCTTGGGCAAACTGTGCACCCCCGAAGTGCTTGCTTTCCTCCCTTGAACGGGAGGCGGCGTCCGTGGCAAGAAACCCGTGGGTCCTGGATGCCCACCTGGGGGCACACAGAGGACTTCAGTATTATCTGTAATGTTTCTATATTCTGCATTGAAAGAGAGAAAGAGTTGAAACAATTGGAACAAAATGCCAGTGATTGTCATGTCTGCGCGGCGCGTGCACAGCTGTGCGCTCTTTGTTCCGTGTACTTTTCCAAAAAGAAATCAGAGGCGGTGCGGAGCTGCCCTTCCTCCCTCCCCCGTGCGGGTCTGCAGGCCCACTGGCGGGGCAGGAGTGGCCCCTGCTCTGCTCACACCGGGGTTGGGGGGGGGGGGTCACTGCCAGCCCAGCGGCCCTTGCCGGCGTCCTAGCTGCCGGCTCACGCGCCTCTCTGCAGCCCACCGTGCTCGGGGCACAGGAGCAGATGGCGCTCCAGGGGCCTCCCTGACGCCCTCCAGCTTGTCCCTGATCCCTGCCATTGTGCCGGGGCCACGCTGCCTTCCAGCAGCTCCTGGGCAAGGCTGCGCGAGGCCTGCCATGGGCTGAGAGCCGGGAGGTCCCTGCGGGGGGCCGGGGAGGGTCGGGGGAGATGGGGGCCAGGGGCGAGGGAGGGTTGGCGCTCTCCGCTGCTCCTGAACCAGCAGCTTTCAGACCACAGCTGTGTGTGCGTGTGTCGGGGGCAGGAGACAGTCAAGAAACCTAGTGTCACTGGGGGTCCTGCTTTACTGCTTGGGGGTCAAAGGATGCCCTCAGTGGGGTCCCAAAGAGCAACTCGTATATCCCAACACATGCACAGTGACAGGAAGCCCCAGGAGGTCCCCTGGCTCCAATCAGTGTCATGTGTCCTCAGTCCCTCCTGCACGTCTCGCTGCCCCTGCCAGGTGCCCGGGTCCACGGGGGTTTGGCAGAGGATGACTTGGAGGAGGGGCTGGGTTGATGGCAGCAAGGTAAGGGATGGCGCAAACTGAGCATGACGGGAATGGGTTTGGGGAGGATTGGACTCTTTGAGGGAGAAAAGTGGGGCTGGTGGGTCCGGGTGGGTCAGAGCAGGGTTCAGTCCCGGTCTGGTTCAGAGTGGCTGAGTGACCTTGGGCCCGTCATACTGCCTCTCAGCCTCGGGTTTACCCCTTCATAAAATGGGTCTAATATTGACAACTCAGGGGTCAATAAAATGTATGTAAAACGTCCACCCTGGACTTCTCTGGTGGTGCAGTGGTTAAGACTCCACCCTTCCACTGCTGGGGGTGCAGGTTTGATCCCCGGTCGGGGAAGTTCCGCATGCTGCGGGGCAGAGCCCCCCCCCAAAAAAAAAAGAAAGAAAAGAAAAACCAAAAGCGTCCACCCTGGTGCCTGCCTCATTCAATAATTCAATAACTACCACCCCCTTCCCCTCCTCCGTGGGCGGGCTGGCCGCCCGGTTCCAAGCACCGAAACTCGCAGAGGCCCTGCCCTCTGCCTACTGGGAGCATTTACTTGCTCTCTGTTTGGCCTTCTCTGGGGTCTCATGGCCACCGGGTCACCTGCACGCGGAGCAGCGGACACCTTGGGAACGGGGCTGAGACATCCCATGCGCGCTGTCTCCGTCCTGGACAGGCAGCTCCGGCCTGGCCGAGGAGCCGGCTCACGTACGGGTTAAACGCTGAGCCCTTGTGGCTATTTCACTATTATTGTTGCAAAAAGAAAACCCCCACAATTCTCACACCCGTCCTCCTCAGCAGCGTCTCTGGAGGTACAAACGTGTTAACCGTGTAAAGCAAAGCTGGAGATTTCTAAGCGCAACTGAACCGCAGGACTCCTGGCCTCCATCTTCCTCCCACACGCCCCTCCCCTCCCTCCACCCTCTGTTTCCGGGCTGGGAGCGGCGCCTGAGGTCTGCAAGTCTTCGAAAAGTGATAACAGCGATCAACGTGGGCTGTGTCGCTGGAGGTTTTCTCCCCTTCTGAAATTATGGAGAGGGAAGGAAAGAGCTCCTGTCTGTCCTCCGTGGCTTGTGTTTGCCGAGTGGCGTGCTGGCTGCGTGGGACTGTGAATGTGGGCGGTGCTCACCTTCCTCGTTGCCGTAGCTTCGTCCCTGGGACAGTAGTTACACCCGGAGGCTCCTGGCCGGCCACCAAGCCAGTCATTCATAGTGCCTCTCAGATTCATAGTAGCTGAACTGAGTGATTTTGCTGCAGTGACGAGCAGAAGCCCAGCTGAGCTTTCCAGCCTCCTCTCCTGCCCACTGGCCCAGCCTGAGAAGGCCTTGCTTTTTGTGTCTATTCAGTGAACCCTGTATTTTATGGCCCTGCCCTTGGGCCTCAGGCAACCAGGAGGGATGCTCTATCTCTTATAGGACTCTTTAGGTTGCAAAGGACAAAAAAACAACTCCTCGTGGCTTCAACATAAAGGGAATTTATTGGCTCATATAACTGAAAAGTTTAGAAGCTTCCGGTCAGGCTTGATCCAGCAGCTCAAAAGACTATCACCATAACCCAACTGTATTCTGTCTCTCCACTTGTTTTCCTCTTTGGGCTCCAAATGGTACCCCTAGCAGCACCAGCTGCTCTCCTCTTGGTAGCAAAATGTCTGCCCCACATGCTTAAATCTCCCCATCACCCTATCCCGGGGCAGAGAGAGAGAGTCATTTTCAGTAGCACCAAACACATCCTGAATTTTCTTCTCTTATTGGCTAGAATTAGGCTACATGCCCATCCCTGACCAATCACAATAGCCGGGGCGGGGGGAACATGCTGATTGGCTTAAGCCAACCCTGGTCACTTTTTAGAGTGAGGTTGGGGTCAACTGTGGAAAACTGAGGCTCAATTGGCCAGAGACGTGGGCAGCCAAGGGAACACAGTGACAGTGCACCGTCATTGATCGAGCATCTGTGATGCACAGGGTCTGTCTGCCGCGCTCACACGTTATCATCTCATTTAGTTCTCATGACAACCCTGGGGGTGTGTGTGTATTACAACAAGGAAGCTAAGGCTCAGAGAGGAAAGCCATGCAGCCACGGCCACACACCCAAAAGCATGGAACTGGACGGAGGGGAGCCTAGGTCTGGCCCTTTGTGCACCGCAGGGCCCTGTGCAGGAGCCAGAGCTGGCGTCAGTTAGGCCCTCAGTGCAGCACTGGCCATGCCCTCCGCCCACCCCGGGGGATCCTGAGCTTGTGAGCAGTGTCTGGATAAGCTGTCCCCATCCCACCTCAAGTACCTGCATTATCCTGCAGAGGGTTCCCTGGCCTCGGAGCGCTGGGCAGCTGTGAGGTGCCTCTCCAGAGCTGGGGGTGGGAGTGGCGGATAAGCACCCAGTTTCTTCTTCTGGCTGTGGGTTGTGCCTGAGGGTGTTCCCCACCTTCTCTCTGAGGGTCCCCTGCAAGGTGAGCCACAGTGGTAACGGATCATTGACACAGCCCGTATGAACCTGCTGCCCACCCCACTCCTTTCCCTGTGTGCTTCCTGGAATCTCCTCCCGGATAAACAACTTGCACCCAAATCCTTGTCTCAGGATTGCCTTTGGGGACCCAAACTGAGACAGCAGCAGCTGGGACTGAGTCCCTCCCGGAGCTCGAGGGGTGCATGCTGCCAGGCACACTGGGATCGACCCTCTATCCAGCCCCTGGGCTCAGGGCCTGAGGACGGGGTCTGGGCATGGGGCATGCGGCAGGAGAAGATGGGGTCCAGCCCTCCAGGTCCAGCTGAGGTCAGAGGCCTGCACATTGTCCATAATCTGGCAAAAGGGGGCTCAGTGGACACTCTCCTGCGCTCCCTACCTGATGCGTAAATTCTCTGTATGGCTTCCCTGTCCTAGTCATCCACTCTGTTTGCATACCCCTAGGGATGGGGAGCTCACTACCACTCCAGCAACCTCCTCCATCTATCAATGGTGATTTCTTAGCACAAATACTGTGTGTTGGGTAAATGACTAACAAAACAGTTATTTTAATATCAACTCTCCCAGTGCCTCTGTTTGGAGGCAAAGAGTCAGAAACACGATAATGCTGGGAACAAGGACATTAGGGAGCACTTCTGTAATCTAGTTCAGAGACAGCCAGTGGCTTGAATCCAGCCTATTGTCTGTTTTCATACATCCTGCAAGCTAAGAATGATCTTTATGTTTTTAAATGGTTGGGGAAAAAAATAGAAAGAAGATTTCATGACACGTGAAATTATATGAAATTCAAAATCCAGTGTCCATAAATAGAGTTCTACTGGAGCAAAGCCAAACGAATTCATTTACATCTCGTCTGTGGCTCCTTCCTTGCCACCGCAGCACAAGTGTTTGCGACAGAGACGGTTTGGCCCACAAAGCCTAGAATATTTACTATCTGGCATTTTACAGAAACACCATGCCGGCCCCTTGTCTACATGCCTGTGAGCAATGTCACCCATTTTCCAGTTGAGGAAACTGAGGCACAACCGGGTCAGGGAACCCCGAATCCACACACGGCAGGACGTGAGGGGCTTGGCAGCTGGGACGGACAAAATGACCCCAAAGCCTCAGGACCTCTGACAGCCGGGTCGTCCCTCCTGTCCTAGTGAGCCCAGTGGCCTGGGCCTGCCCGGCCTGCCCTGCCCAGAGCTCCCCTGCGCTAGGGGCCAGAGCCAGCCGCAATCAGAGGCGCATTGAGGTGACAGCAGTGCACATCAGAAGAATCGATGCTGCCTTGCCGGGCAGCTGGTGACATCTCTGAAAGTGGGTCAGGCCCCAGGAGGGGAATTCCATTTTTAGCTTTTCATTAGGGCCTCATTCATTAATTCCTTCATTTAATATTTACTGAGCAGCTACTCAGTGCCAGCCCCTGTGGTTGAGGGTGGGGGGGCTGGGGGCCATATCTGGGCCCTAAAGGCACCTCACTCTGCTGAGGGGACGATCACAGAAACAAGCGTGAAGTGGGTGTGTGATCCAGGCAGAGAGCACCCCCCCCTCGCTGCCTTTCAGATGAAGGCTGGATGGTCAGATGCCAACGGCCTCCCAGCTTTGAACTGGACTGAAAGGAGGATTTTGCCGGCTGGGGTGACAGGAGGGCCTGCTGGGCAGAAGGAACACTGCATGCAAAGGCGTGGAGGCGAGACAGAGTGGCACGGGCTGATGCCTGTGCAGGGTGGTGAGGCGGCACTGGGAGAGGGTCACGGGAGACACGGAGCTTGCCCTGTGTGCTGCAGGGGAAGGGGGCCCAGTGACAGCTGAGGGTGCGGTCGGGGACTGGGTCAGGCCTGCAGCCGAGAAAGCTCACCCTGGAGCCACAATGTGGAGGGGGCACTGGACACCAGAGTGAGCAGAGTCCGGAAGCAGGCAGCGGGGACGACAGGACCCACCAGCCCTCAGCCGCCAGACCAGGGCCCCAGTGCCCACCTTCCCGCTGCAGAGCCGTGGCCCCTTGGCTCCCAGCCCTGCTGGCTTTGGGGAGGCCCCCTCCTGCCTGACTTTTCTGACCTCCAATGTGCATGCCTCCCAGGACCCCACCCCTGGGGCCTGGCAGGCTCATGGCCACCGCGCTTGATTCCAGACGAAGCACAGACACATCCCGCTTCGGCCGGGAGATGGCGGGGGTGCTACCATCAGCGCCTTCCCTTCCTGAGGGCCGATGGAGGGACCCGGGGCCAGACCCGCCTTGGGGGAGGGATGACTCGGGGTTACTCAGAAGGCAGCCGCCACGCCTCTGCCTGGGAGGCCACGCTCACAGTGTTTCCTCTGATCTGCCGAGAGCCTGGGTGGATGTGTGTCCTCCACCCAGCCCCCACCTGGGGAGAGAGCACACTGCCACTCTCACACTTTCTTCACCTAATCATAACTCTCGTGTGACTTATGTGCCCCCGGGAGGCTGGGTCCTTGGGCCACAGTTCCCACCCTCAGCGCTGTCACCCAGGGCCCAGAAGCTGGGAGTGGGGTCACCAGACAGCCAGGGCCACGTGGCCGGGGTGGCGGGCATCTCAGGGATAATCAATGGGGTGGAAATGGGCTTCCTGGAGCTCGGCCAGAGCCTGCATCCGTACTGTTGGTTTCCAGCCTGGGGCAGGGCCCAGGGAACACGTGCCTGGATGGAGGGAGGGTAGAGAAATGTGGGAGGTCGTCAGTGACTGAGGAGAAGGGGAGGCCCCAGGCAAGGCTCCAGAGGCCCCTCTTCACGATCCCTGGTCCCAGGTGGACTTCCTGAGCACCCCGGGCTGCTCGCCAGCCCCTCAGTGGCCGTGAGCCCCGGCTCCCGACACTGTAGGTGAGGGGTCCCATCAGGCCTGGGGGTGGACCCCCTCCCTACCCAGCATCCCCTCCTGGAGTTGAACTACCTGTTCCGCCTTCTGGGTGTGGCCCGGGTATTTTTCCGGTGGGGAATCGCCACGGCTCCAGCAGCAGAAAAATAGGGTTGAGTTTGAGTCACCTAGGAGGCTCTAGCGGCGTGAACGGGAGAGCATGTCCCCGGAGGTTCTGAGTCTGCGGGTGAAGCGCCCCCCAAGCAGGAGGCAGCCGGAGCTCCGGGAAGAGACCCTCTCCTCTGTGCTGACGGTCGGGCGGCCTGGCATGGGAGGGGGCCGTGCGGAGCTGAGGGCCATGCCCCGGGCCGTGCCCGCCCCTGTCCACCACTGTCACCATCATCACAGTGGCCGGCTATGTCATGGAGAGCAGGGCAGGCACTGACGCCTCTGGGCACGTGCCCGGGAAGCCCCCACCTCAGTTGCCTTCAAGTCACGACGGTGGTCGTCTCAAGGAGAAGTTTCTAGAAGGATCTCTCGGGGAAAGGCTTTGATGAGCTCCTTCATCTCTTCTGGGATCTCAGCACCCAGACTGAACTTTGTCTTGGGTCCTGTCCCTCCCCCTGGTTTTCCATGGTGAGTCTGAGGTGGACTGAGGTCACCAGGTCAGTAACCCTGTACTTTACGTTCAAACTGGGACACTTGTTACTAACAGGCCGGAGAGACAGGGGAAACCGAGGCAGACTGTGTCCATCCCCACCCCAGCCCTTCATCCTGTCTTGGGAAGGGATGCCCCTACCCAGGCTCAGTTCTGCTCCCCCCACCACATGATTCCCTGCCGTCATCCGTGGGGCCTGTGCATCACGCCCCCATTCATTCATTCAGTAGCCGTTCTCTGTACACCTACTGTGTGCCGGGCTCTGATGTGGCACCTGGGGACATCGCCATGAAGAAGCACCCCCGCCTTCACGTGTTAGTAGGGAAGACATAAGTCAACAAGCAAATCAATCGTGGGCGGGTGTAGGGGGAGCGGTCACTCCTGGCCCTCTATTTGGACCTGGAGACTGCAGTCAGGGGAGGCGTCTCTGCAATATAAAATTTCCCATCTTAACCGTCTGCAGGTGTTCAGTTCAGTGGGATTAACTAAATTCACAGGGTTGGGCAACCGTCACCACCACCATGCCCCAAAAGTGAGGGCCGGGTGGGGAGAGCGCTCCGGTAGCAGGAAGGTCATGTGGCGGTTTTGGAAAGAAGAATCTGCCGCTCTTGGCAGTAGGGGAGGAGAGAGGAAGCGAGCCCCGGCTGCCCAGGGTGGCCCCAGGCCAGCTCGGTCCCTGGTTCCTGGCCATGCAGAAGCCTTGGTCCTGATACGGGCTGAGGCGGGGTAAGTTTGGGGCAGGACAGCGTCTCTCGTTGGCGTGGGGGGCGGGGGGGCGGGTAGAGGATGAGAACCCACCTACCAGCATCCACGCAGAGCACCCATCGGGACCGGGACCTACGACCACCACGTCCACAGGAGGGGCTGCTCTAGGACGCTCTTGCCCAGGAAGATAAGATGGAGCCGTGGATAACTTCCTCATGTGCTTTCCACACTCCCTTTGCTGCTGCCTTCTGTTTATAAGCAAGTCAGGGTCCCGCCCACACTCGGAGGCGTGAACACCAGGAGGTGTGATCTCAGGATCAGCGGCGAGTCTGTCAACCACAGGATGACGTGTGAACATCAAGTTATCCACACAGTGGGTCGCTCAACCCACCCCCTTCACAGGACAGCGGGTGCCCATATGGGCCCACGTTTCCTTCTCGGGTCAGTGGATCCCTCAAAGGGGGGAGGGCTGCTCACTTATGGATCCACTGTTTACTCATCAAGACCCACTTTCAGACCCTCCCCTCACTGTGTCCACCCATCCTAAGCTGTTATAGCAAAACCTTGACCAAGATTCCTCCAAAAATTAAACATAGCATTCCCAAATCCAGCAATTCCATTTCTGTGTGTATACGCAAAAGAATTGAAAGCAGGGAACCAGATAGATATTTGTACACGCTTGTTCACAGCGGCGTTATTCACAATAGCCAAGAGGTGGGAGCAGCTCAAGTGTCCATCGATGGCTATGTATAAACAAGATGTGGTCCATTCATATGACGGAATATTATTCAGCCTCTCAAAAGGAAGGAAAATTGACACAGGCTACAACATGCATGAACCTTGAAGACATTATTCTAAGTGAAATAAGGCAGTGCAAAAGGACAAATATTGTATGATTCCACTTAGAGGAGGTCCTCAGAGGAGTCAGATTCGTAGAGACAGAGAGCAGAACGGTGGTTGCCAGGGGCTTGGGGGAGGGGGCTGGGGGTTCGTGTTTAATGAGGACACA
Organism: Stenella coeruleoalba; assembly: GCF_951394435.1. Classification (NCBI taxonomy): domain Eukaryota; kingdom Metazoa; phylum Chordata; class Mammalia; order Artiodactyla; family Delphinidae; genus Stenella; species Stenella coeruleoalba. The sequence goes on along the minus strand of NC_137147.1, from coordinate 4,153,137 downwards.
GTTTCAGTTGGGGAGGATGAAAAGAGTTCTGGGGACTTCCCTGGCGGTCCAGTGGTTAAGACTCCGCACTCCCAATGCAGGAGGCTGGGGATCGATCACTGGTCAGGGAACTAGATCCCGCGTGCCGCAACTAAGATCCCACGCGCGGCAACAAAGATCCCGTGTGCCACAACTAAGACCCAGCGCAGCCAGGTAAATAAATAAATAAAATAAATATTTTAAAAAAGAAATGAGTTCTGGGGACAGATGGCTGCCCAAGCATTTGAATGTACTTAATGCCACATAAAAATGGTTAAGATGGTAAATTTCATGTTATGTGTAGTTTAAAAAAATCCTGAGGGAAAACAAAACAAAACAACCTTTGCCAACCCCTGCATTGAAAGGGTTGTCTTCAAATCACCCAAGCCCAGACCCCCAACCCCTATAGGTATTAGTCCCTCAACTCCCCCTTCCGAGACGCAACAAAGACTGTCCGGGTAGCAGGTAGCAAGAGGTAGGAAACCTGGCTTTGCTTCAGAACAAGTTATTCCGGGGCTCTTTTCTTTTGGGCAATCGGCAGTGCCTATATTATATTATATATAGGAGTATATATAGGTAATACATATAATATATTCCCAGAATGTCAGAGTGCGAGAATGGGGGTGCATACGTTGGGGGGTGCATCGCTGTGCTGGTACAACTTGGAGGAAGCCCCGCCTTTGTTCTCTCTCCTGGGATGACTTCAGAGAGGCCGCCTGAAAACACTTGTCTGGAACATATGTCTGGGGGATGGAAGGGAGAAAACACTGTCCACAGGTTCCCGTCGCCCATTGGCCAAAGCAACTGGGAAGATCTCTAAGCTCTAGGCAAACTGGAGAAGGGAAGTCTGATTGCCCTGGGTGTGTGAGGGACGGAGCCAGGGAGGGTGGGAAGCTGCAGTTTTGCGGGGAAACTGGCAGGCTGGTCCGGGCAGGGCTTTCCAAGAGCAGTGGGAGGGGTGCTGGGGCTCCCTAAAGGAACACCCCTTTTTTAAAAAAAATTATTTATTTTTGGCCGCATTGGGTCTGCGTTGTTGCGCGCGGGCTTTCTCTAGTTGCGGCGAGCGGGGGCTACTCTTCGTTGCGGTGCGCGGGCTTCTCATTACGGTGGCTTCTCTTGTTGCGGAGCATGGGCTCTAGGCGCGCGGGCTTCAGTAGTTGTGGCTCGCGGGCTCAGTAGTTGTGGCTCGCGGGCTCTAGAGCACAGGCTCAGTAGTTGTGGTGCACGGACTTAGTTGCTCTGCGGCATGTGGGATCTTCCCGGACCAGGGCTCGAACCCGTGTCCCCTGCATTGGCAGGCGGATTTTAACCACTGTGCCACCAGGGAAGCCCAGGAACACTCCTTTTTAAATGAGGGTGGAGCCTTAAAGATTTGGGTCCCTGAGGTGGAACCAGAATTAACAGCGTTTGAGCTAAAAACCAAGGCCCCTTAGGGAGGGCGGGCTTTTAGAAAAAGCCTTATTTGTTTGGGAAACTTTCCTAAAATAACACTGTTCAGAAGAAAGACGAGAGCCCAGTTGTGCAAACAGAGAGGAGTTTAGCATGTGTGCCCGCTTGTGCCCCGCCAGCTCAGCACGTGCTGGACTCGGCGGCCAGGCTCCCAGGGAGGGGGGCGGGTGGTGACATGAATGAGGCCTTCATTCAGAAGCCAGAGCCGCCTCCCTCGCTTTTCTGAAGGATGTACAGACACAGAAACGGGCTCCGGGGCCATGAATGGGGCACTGATCAGCCATGTGGATCCTGTCTATAATCCTTTCTAATGGACTGTTCCTTTTTTAACGACTCTCGGGTTTCACTTGGTGTTTCTGTATTTCTAAAGCAGGAGACCGCCTCCTGCCCCCCTCACGCACCCCGGGGTCTGGGGGGAAGCAGGAGCGGCCACTGGGAGAGGTCTCCATTACTATAGAGCACGGCTGCCTGCCTGGGGCTTTTGGGGCACTGCAGGCTCGAAGCTGGGGATCCACGAGGCTGTCTCCACCCTGGGGTGAGGAAAATCAAATGGGGAAGTTGTGTCCCTTCTGCCCTTCCTGGAAGGAGACTGCTGTGATGTTTGGCTTATGTCACCTCTGTGAAAAGGACTCTGAGTCCAGAAAGGGCAAGGTGACTTCCAAGGCTGATTGAACTCTGGGTGCCAACAAAGCCTCCCCAAATTCTGCTACCCTGTGTCCCCCTTAAGCCATCTCCATCCGCGGGATGGCGGCAAGGTCAAGTTTACCGGCAGCTGCAAATGCCAACGTGTTTGTAATTGCTTCCAGAGGACCGGTGGCCATTGCAGGAATCGCTCTGGAGCCAGGCCTACTGCCAAGCACTCAATCATCGTCCGTAAGCCCCCCGGCAGCTCTCCCCACACTCCCGAACCCACCAAGCTTGAAAACTGAAACTGTATTCCTAAGCTTGGCCGCAGAGCCTGGCCCCAACTGACCAGAGGCCCCGTGGTCTTTATCGAGGACGAGGGGGGAATATGCACTCATTTCAGTGTGGAGATACTGACGTTTGATTCCGGGGTGCTCCCCCAGGTCCTGCGGGGGTGTCAGACAATAGTTGGTATGTGTGCTTGATGACTCTCTGAATCTAAGAATTCTAAATCCTACAGGGCATCTGGCCTTGAGGGTCTAGATGAGGGATTTGGGCCCTTCTTGTTTCACAGAGGGGCCTGTGAGATATTGGAGTCAGAAAGGGAAGCTGGGATTTGCTCCCAGGCCTGTGAGACCCCAAAGCCGGGCACTTTGTAAGGCTCCTGTGAACCCAAATCCCGTCTGGCCCCCAGGTCCAGACTCAGTTAGCGCCAAGGAAAGGGTTTCTCCGGCTTTCTCTGGCCGTGTGGGCTTTGGGAGGTCACAGGGCTGTGTTCAGCTCGTTCAATGCCATCAAACATTATTAGTAAGTGACCACTGTCACCACGGTCACAGTTACTCATGGCCCAGGGGACAGTGGCACCATTTTACAGTGAGACCCAGGACTCCTGTCACAGTGCTCACAGGAGGCCCAGCCTGGAGGAGAAGCAAGTCTCTGGGCTTCGTCCCAGTTGGGCAGAAGTTTCCGCTACGTCCAGGAGGCAGGGGAAACTCATTAAACAAGACTATTTTAGATGCCTCTGGGACCAGGAATGGGTCTGACCTGGCCGCTTCCCCCAGGGAGCCCCTAGTCTACTTCAAGGGCGAGCTGCAGCCGGCAGAGGGGCAGAGCCAGCGTAAGGCGGGGCACCTCCAGGGCCTGACCAAGGGCTCTATGAGCCCAGGTGTCTGTGGCCTCACGCTGTACCCTCCCCGCTGCCTGGAGCCAGGGGGGAAGGCCAGCCAGGGAAGGGGTGAAGAGGAAGCAACCTCTGCTGGTTAACCCGTGCCAGGAGCCGTCAGCGCCTCTGGCCTTCCAGGCCCCCCTGTAATTCAGGAGAGCGGCTTTTTGCAAGTGCTAATTTTTAGCTCTTGCGTTCATGTGGAACCTGGAAATTAATTAGCTCAGACATGAGCTCCGCAGCATAAAAAGGATCCTCGTTAGTAAAATGTTGCTCTTTGGCTGGCGGTGGTTGGCTGCTGGAAGTCAGAATGTAGAGCTGCAGCTGGGCCGACAGTGATGGTGGGAAGGCCACAGCAGGTCCCCAAACCCTCCAGCTCAAGCCCACCTCCCTGCCAGAAAGGGTGTTCCAAAGCCAGTCACCACCTGGGGGTGTTCCTGAGCGTGAACCTAATGGGGATTTGGGGAATATCACAGCAGGCTTCCAGGGGCCCCAGGCTATGCACTAAGAAACCCTGCAGTGGGAACCTCCTTCGGATGGGGGCCAGGGAGGGCCTATATATGGTGACTTAGATAGTGACGGTTCAGCAGGAACCCAAAGTAGGAGTCAGTTAGCCAGGCAAAGGGCAGAGGGAACAGCATTCCAGGCAGGGGAACAGCCCTTGCAAACACCCTGAGTCAGAAATAAGCTTGGCAGAAAGCCAGGGTGGCTAGAGCACAGGAGTGAGGAGCGCATGGCAGAGCTCAGAGGGGGCGAGGACCAGCCTAGGTGGGGCCTCGGAGGGCTGCTGGGGTGTTTGCTCTTCTCTCTGACTTCATTCTAAGAGCACTGGGATTCTGCAGGGGTCGGGCAAGGGAATAAAGGCCCAGGCATCTTCCCCAATGACCCCCCTCCTCCAGCACCCTCTCCAGAGGAGGAGAATTAGCTCATCCCCCCTCTCCCAGCCCCCTCCCCCACGGTGCCGCATCTGGCTCCATCACCATCATCATTGTGGGTAATTGCTAGGTGGGCTGGGCATACGCTTTCTCTTCTGCTGAGCCAGCGAGCAAGCGATAATCACAGCTTTTCACACTCCTCCCCCCCCACCCAGCACCCTGGCCCCAGCTCCTCTCAGATCCTTTATTTGGCAAAGCGCAGAGGAGACTGAGCAAAGTGGCTCAGGGATTAAGAGCTAGGAGGGTCCTGGGAGACCACTGAAGATGGGTCAGGTGCCGCGCCAGTCTTCCCAGTGATAATGGTGACGATACGAAGAGGCAGCCAGTGTTTACTGAGCTGTCACTATACTCAGGCCCAATTATGTGCATTTCCTCGTTCATTCTGTACTTCAAACCTGACGAGATGGGGCCATCATCAGCCCATTTTACAGAGAAAAGAGAGATCCGAAAAGGTGGAGCACCTTTCCCAGGCCACGCTGCCTGGCAACCCTCCCCACTTCCTCAACCACTGCCCTGCTCTGCGGGTCTGCGTTAGCACCGACCACCATTTGCGCCCACTCAACAAGGGGCTCCTACACACCCCACTCGCACCAGTTGGGGCTGAGGCCTCATTATGTGGGCCTTGCCCCAGCCTCCACGGGGGGCGGCCCCAGGAAGGCCACGTGCCCCACCCATGGCCCCAGCTGATTGGTCTAGGACAGACGCTCGCCTGGAAGGCAGCCAATCCGCATGGCAGGGCGGGGCATGCAAAGCCGGGCAGGACCAATCGGATTCCAGTTCTCAGGCCTGGAGGGGAGAAGCAGAGAGGGGCTCTGGCCCAGACCTTGCCCAGAGGGCAGGTGTGCAGAGAGGGTCCGAGGTGCGGGGGAAGCCAGACTCCAAGGCCGAAGGGAGGAAAGGAGGAGGCTGGTCCACTCCCGTCCTGGCCTGCGTGTTTGGCTGTCCTGAGTCCTCCAGGAATGAGGAGGTGACCTCAGGGACAGAGGCCACACCCTGCCATCCAGCAAGGAGCCTGGGGCCGCCAGACGTCCTGCTGCTGCCCCACCAGTCCCCACCTCCCAGCCTGCAGACCCCGCTGGATGTGACGGGCAGCCAGCCCCCCATGAGCCCCGGTGGGGGTTACTATTGCCTCTGCTCCATGGTGGCAGCTGAATGCAGTTCCGCGTCCCTTCAGCGGCCAGAGGCTCTGACCCCACACTTCAAAGAGCCGCGCCAGGACCCTTGTAACAGCGACGTGAGGAAGGAGCTGTTGTCCTCACTTTAAGGCCCACGTGTATTATTAGGGATCATGGGGACTCCCTCACCCGGGAGGAGAGAAGCTGGAACGAGGGATGGCAGAGCGGGCAGGCGGGGGCTACGGAACAGCCGATTCTTAAGAACCGCAACTACGGCTGCGAGCCCATCCTCAGGCTGCCCTTCCTCTGAAGCCTCCCCGGCTTGCTGCCCCCTCCCCTTCCCTGCCCCGCCTGCCTCCAGCCTGCACTGCAATGGAGGGCAGGGCCGGGGTTTCTGTTTGAAGGATTCTCATGCATTTTAAAGTTTGCCTTCACGCTGATCAAGAAAAACCAAACCAGAAAGGCTGATGTGCAGCTGACGGAATAAATGACTGCCTGCCTTCCAGAGCTGGCGAGGAGGGACCGGGGAGCTGATTAGCTGCTGCGGGGGGCGGGGTCCTCAGAGATGCTGCGGTGTGTGTCTGTACGGACGGCAGGTTGGCATGAGTACCTTGAGGCGGCCGCCCAGGTGGGGAAACGTTCTATTTCAGGTTGGTTTGTATTGCTTTTGGCCAAACCTTTTCAAGAACGCAGGAGCAGAGACCTTCTGGGAGGGCCAGAGATCAGGGCGGTTTCTTTCAGGAATGACTTAAATGAGGAATCCTCAGGCGATGCGTCTTGGGGTCGGTTTAACCTGTGGCGTCGACATGGATGGCAACTCTGATTAGCAAGAAGGCTGACTGGGGACCCGGGGCCTGGCCCTTGCTCATGGGGCCTGTCGGCAGCCCCTGCCTTCCCTGATCTGGCCCAACCCGGCTCTCACTAAGGCTGCACCTGTAGGTCACCTCTTCCCCTGACCCTCCACGTCAGGTGCATCAGACAACATTGGGGGCCAGCTGCAACTCGCTCCACCCCTCCCAGGAAAAGGGAGACCTCAGATGGAAACCCTAAACTCTTCTGAATTATAGACAATTAAGGCACTTGGTTTTCTTTCACGCCCTCTGCCCCATGCCCTGGCTGCTCTCTGAGCACTGGCTTCCCGGGCGCTTGGTGCCTGCGTTTCTCGTACAGCCTCCCCGACTAGACCTTGAAACCCTGCGGCCTGATGCAGCACCGCATCCCAGTGCCTCCTTTCCAGATGCCCCTGTCTCCAAACTACGCATGTTCAAATCCGTTGAAGCAACCAAACTCGAACACCCGTACTTCCCAGGAAGCCCTTTCCTTTCCAGTCTCCTTGGCTTTGCTCCAGCTGTAGCTGCCACCCAGGACACTGTTCCTGAGGCTTGGCCGCTTCTGATCTAACCCATCTTTCAAGGCCTACTCAGGCCATCTCGTCCTTAAGGCTGACCTCCATCTAGTTGTAGGGGAATGGCTCCACCCTGGCGCTCTGGCAGCTCCGTACAGCTCCACAGAAGCCATGTATACAAGGCCGGACCACAGCTGATCTAAAGCCTGGCGGGACGTCCTGTTGTCCCCCTAGAACAGGAGGGTTGGGGGCTTCTGAGGAGCTGCCACGAGGCTGTTTCCCATTCCCCGCCCCACCTATCAGGGCGGCCGGCGTGAGACGTGAAACTCTTACCCCTCCCAGGTTCTGGCGGGGTCTAAAAGCTTTTACAAAGGGTACAAAGGGTACAGCCGCAGGCCATAAAAAGGCTCGTCCTTAGCAGGGTGTCCACTATCCGTGTTGCGGTCATTGCCCCATTTGTTTTGCTGTTCCCCTGTATGACGGTCAAGCGGAGCTGACGCCATTGGCTGCTCTCACTTTTGCTGTCTGTGGAAGGAATAAGTTGTTTCTTTGCCAGCTGAATCTCTTAGCTTTCACCTCTTGACACAACCTGAGGTGTCAGGATCTGGGATCCCAGAACAAAGAGCTTGTCACTGACCCTAAGTTTATGATACTTCACACCCAGGGGCCCCAGTGACACGATCCTGATGAACCATAGACGCTTCAAGGCTGGGATGGTAGTGGTGGTGACAGGCACACTGCCTGCCGTTTATAAGGTAATGGGCGAGGTGCCTGCTAAGGCCCCGACGTGCAGCCCTAGCAGGCTGGGTGCCATTATTATTTCCATTTTTCTAATGTGGTAACTGAGGCACAGAGGGGTTGATAATTTGCCCAGGGTCACACAGCAGTGAGTGAGTGATGGAGAAGAGAGTTAAGTCCCGGAGGTCTGGCTTCTGAACCTGCACCTTTGACTTACATATCAAAGGGGTCATCGTCTGCCCCCACCTGGGCTGATTCTGAATTCCGTTTTCTCGGACCCTGAATGCTTGGCCCTTGTTTTCGTCTGCTTGAGCTGTCATAACAATGACCATAGTCCGGGTGGCTGAAACGACAGCTCTGCCGGGAGCGGGTGGTACCCCCCACAGCTCCTGACAGCCCTGCACCCATGGCTTTTGTTGAAGGCCACCTGGCCTGTTGAAACCTAGGTGGTGGCCTTGATGGTCTCTGAATCACCTTGGGGACCATTCTCCTCTTTTCTTTGATCCCCCCAGTTTTATTTATTGAAATAATTGATATACATCACTGTATATGTTTAAGGTGTACAGCGTGATGGTTTGATTAATGTATATTTTGAAATGATTACCACACTAGATTGAGTTAACGTCCATCATCTGATACAGATACAATAAAGACAAAAAAAGTGTTCTTCCTCTCAATGAGAACTCTTAGGACCAACTCTCTTAACAACGTCCCTGTACGTCACACGGCAGTGCTAAGTACAGGCGTCACGTACTACATCACATCCCTGGTACTTATTTATCTTGCGGCAGGAAGTCGGTGCCTTTTGACTACCTTCTTCCAGTTCCCCTTCCTCTTTTCTTGAAGAATAGCGCACACTCGCAGCTGAACAGCTTTACCGTCCTGTCCTACAGAATTTAAGTAGTCCACAGCTTTCCTTCATTCTGTCCCATCTCCATCCCCTTCGGTTCGAACTGGGCTGGCTGGTTCACACCTGCAGTAAGGGCTAGTCAGCCACGCCCACAGGACTCTTCCCAACACGCTTTCTCGTTTTGTACAATATGGAACAGGCGGAGACTTTTCTAGATATTTAAGTTCTGGCTCCTTTTTGCTTAATAATTCCTTCTTCAATTCACTTCTGTCTCCTCTCATTTTACAGTCAGCAGTCAGGAGGAACCACTCTGCTTAGGCATCTCCTCAGGTCAATGGCCAGTTTCATCCCCTGCAGGTTCTGCCTTCCACGAAACACTAGAACACGGACATAATACAGCCAAATTCTTTGCCACTGGTTGCAGGATCAACTTTTCTCCCTTGTTCAGCAACACGTTCCCCATTTCCATCCTCAAGTCCCCCTTCACCTTCACAGTTCTACCAGCGTTCTGTTCGTGATCATCTGGGTGCTCTCCAGGAGATGGAGGCTTGCTCTGCAGCTCTCCTCTTTTCCTTCTGAGGTCTTAACAGAATCACCTTTCACTGTCTGCTCGCAATATCAGCTTTTTCTAGCATGTTCTAGCAGAACTCTTCCAGCCTCTTCCCATTACCTGGTTCCAAAGCTGCTTCTGCATGTTTCAGTGTCAATTACAGCAGCACCTGACCTCTCAGTACTGATTTCCGTCCTAGGCAGCTCGGGCTGCTGTAATAAAATGGCACGGGTGGCGTGGCTTACACAACAGATATTTATTTCTCACGGTGATGGAGGCTGAGAAGTCCAGGATCCAGGTGCCGGTTGATCTGGTCCCTTGTGGAGGCTCTGTTGCAGATGTCTGCCTTCTTTCTGTACCTCCCATGGTGCTGGGGATGGGGAGAGGGAATGAATTCTCTGGTGTCTTCTTAGAAAGGCACCAATCCCATCCTGGGACCTCTATCCTCACGACCTCGACCTTATGTAAACCTAATCACCTCCCCGAGATCCCCTGCCTCCAAATACCATCACGTGGGGCACGAGGGCTTCAACAAACGAATTTTGGGGACACACAAACACTCAGTCCATAGCAGCCCCATAGCCAATGCTTAGGAGCCCCATCTTACTTTGAATTTTAGCTGAATTGGCCTCCGGGTCACTGTGCAATAGGTATTGTCACCCCCTTTGTAGGAATGAGGACTGGAGGCTCAGAGAGGCCGGCCAACCCGCCCAGAGTCACACAGCAGCTGCGCAGAGAGAAAAGAAGCAAAGTCCGAGGCTTGCTGTCTGTTGTCTCCTGGGATGCTGTCGGGGTTCTCCACTGTGGCCCACTCACTGTGCTCCTGATTTGGGAGAGGAGTTGTGGAGAAGAGGTGGCGTGGCCAGCGGTCAGTACCTGCTGGCCGTACAAGATGTGCTTGAAACATCCCCAGACCCTTCAGAATCAAGGCTCTACTGAGCCATGAAGGGAATGCCCACACCCTCCTACCTGGAAGAAGGAGAAAGGTAAAGGTTATCACCAAACAGGGAACGTAGCGACAGCCAGCCAAGGAGGACCCAGCCCTGGATGGAGGCACAATGCAGAAAAGTCCCTGGACCCAGCCCCCCCTTCCCGTCCTCTGCCGCTCACTGGCCCCACTGACCTAAAGGGCCACCTCAAATATGGACCCCAGTCATCAGAGGCCCAAGCCCCCAGCACCCTCCACTCTCTGGTCCTTATATCCATTCCGAGTCCCCCCAAGAACGTTTAGACTCAGAATCTGGTGATGAGCACGTGCGTCTGTTTTGCTCTTGACAATTCAGTATGTTCTTATATATGATTTTGGTGTCTTTTCTGATGTGCCTTTGGTGCGAGGGTCTTTCCTTATTGTGTGACTGAACCCTCCCAAGGACCCTGGTGGGCGTCGTGATCCCTGTTTCGCAGATGAGGAAACAGGACTCAGAGAGGGTAACTGGCTCACTCAGCGCTTCCCAGCTAGGAAGCAGTAGAGCCTAGATCCCAACCCAGGACGTGCTGACTCCAGTGCCTGTGTTCCTGGCTTCCGTGTCCATTTGCCTCCCCTCCCACAGGTCCGACAGGCTGCAGATAGCTTACTTCTCAGGCAGCGAGGGCATAAGATGTGTGGAATTTCGACTAGACAGCTTAGCAGGGGAGTGGTACTCTCGATCCCGTTTCCCTTGGGGACAGCGCTCTGGTCCTGCCCACCTGCCCAGGACGGCTCCTCATGAGACAGCCCCTGCAGCTGGACTCAGCTGTGTCAAAGTCTTGCTGGAAGAGCTCACCCAGGCAGGCTGGCTCTTGCCCAGGGCTGACGTCTCAGTGGCCGGGCTGCTGCTCTGAGCCTGGCAAAGGCATTGGGAAGCCAGCGCTGGGGGCCGAGGATCACAGCGGACCAGTGAGCTGGCCACAGGACAGACAGCCCAGGAGCCCACCACGAGATGCAGACAGAACACACAGGTGTTCCCTCTGGATGTCTGCAGGGGTTGGGACAGTCCCACTCCCGGCCCCAAACCAAACCCTCAGACATGGCAGTTGGGATGGGCAGGGCGGTCTGTTAGAGACATGCTTTCATGTCATTTGCAGCGAGAGCAGCCAGCTCTTCCCCGCAGACTGGACGCTAACGCAACGAATGCTCCAGCATCAGCCCGGTGTGGGCCCGCCCCTCCTCCCCTCACCCCCATTCACGCTGCCATTAGCTGCCCTTTTGTAGAGCAGAAGGCTCTGGGGTTATGGGCCCTGCCCAAGCGCACAAAAACCTTGGCCCCAGCACAGGGGTGTCTGCGGTAGAGAGTCCTCTTCTACTGGCCCCTTTGTCGGTAGCTCATCAGGAAACAGAGCGAGCCGGGTTATGTGGGGAAGAGTCAGGAGGCACCGGCGAGTCACTTGTTTCAGAGTGGGTTCCTTGTTCTGCCGGCGTCTGAGTGACGGAGCCTATACTTGGCACATCACGATTGTGAAGGGCCGCAATTGGCCTCTTGGCTTCTGAGGTGCAGAGGATTCAGCTGGGGCTGTGAGCATCCTCGCGCTGAATCATCCCCTCATCATCTCTGTCCCCGCCTCCTCGCCCAAAGACCCCTCCCTCACTGCAGCCCCCGAGCTGGGGCTCTGTCCCTGGCGGGACTGGAATGTGACAAGCCCATCATTCCACAGTGGGGAAACCGAGGCCGGGAGAGGGGCGGTGACTTGCCCGAACCTGGACCAGAGGGGACCCAGCGGCAGCTCCCCGGCCCAGCCCGTGTTCTCTGGGCCGGGGAGTCGTGAACTCAAGGATGGCCTGCTGCCTTCAAAGAGGCTTATGGGAGTAGGGTAGGGAATTGGTGGCTTCACCTCCCGAGTATTTGCAGGGGGACTTCTAGGACCCTGAGGCTGGAGAGAAGGGAAAAGGGTTCTACTGAGGGCATCCCTGTCCGAACATGTGTAGGGATGAGTGAATGCTGGTCATAATAAGGTGACAATAGCAAGCTCGCTGTGTGTGCTGGGTGCTGTGTAACCCTGGGGCCATTCTTGACTCCTCTGTTCCCTCACACCCTGTATCCAGGAGGCAGGTTGCTCTCTTGGTGCTCTGTATCCTAGGGCAGCATTGCCTAGTAGAACTTTCGACGAGGAAGGACACTGTCTGTGCTCAACTGCATGGCTACTGACCAGTTGATGTGTGGCCAGTGTGACCAAAGAACTGATTTCGTTTTCCTTTAATTTTAATTAACTTAAATAGCCACCTAGGGCTAGTGGCTACCATATCGGACCGCATTGTTCTAGATAATATCCAGAATCTGACCGCCTTTCCCGCCTCCTAGACGCCCACCGTGTCCCAGCCATCATCTCCCCTTCGAGTCTCCTTTGCCCTCCTGCCTTTGCCCCTGCAGTCTCTTATCCAATACGTCTGCTCAAAACCCTGCAGTGGGGCCACCTCCCCAGGCCCTCACGTGTCCTGCAGGCCCCTGTTATCCTGCTGTTCCTCTGATCTGCACACCTCGCCCTCTCCCCTGCTCTGTCCCACTGCCCTTACCTCCTTGCTTTTCCTATACACATAGTCGTGCTCCTGCCTCAGGACCTTTGCACTGGCTGTTCCCTCTGTCTTGAGACTCTTTCCTTAGTAGCTACATGGCTCATGCCCTCTCCTCCTTCAAGCCCCTCATCAAACCCCACTTTCTCAAAGAGACCTTTCCTGACGACGGGTAAGGGACATAGATTGGCAATGTTCCCCCTTCTCCTTCTAGTATTTTTCTTCAAAGCATTTACCACCACCTGGCATTGTAAGGTTTTTTGATTTGTTTATTTTCTACCTCCCCCGACTAGAATGTAAATTCCATGAGGGCAAGTTTATCCCCTCTGTTTTGTTCATCGACGTATCCCACGCTTCAGGAACAGCACCTGGCATACAGTAGATGCTCAATAAATGCCAACTGAATGGAGGAAAGATGATCTCAGTCAGTGCTCACTGTCGCCCAAGAGGAAGGTGTCCTTACTCCCAGGTTACAGGTGAGAAAACTGAGGCTGGGGGGGTCAACTTTAAACCCAGGTCCATGCAAATGGGAAGCCCACCTGCACAGCCACCATGTTCAGCAGTGAGACAGAGCGAGTCATTCCACCTGGAGCCTCAGTTTCCTTGCCTGGGAGTCCATGTGTCACACGCGGGGTCTCCACGGGCTCTGGGCCGAAAGGGGACTGACCGCGGCCCCATGTTAGGGAGAAGTCTTGCCAGACAGTGCAGGAAAAGCGTGTCCTCTGCCTGGTAAGCTGCCCCCTGGGCAGACGAGAAGAGGGGTGTGTGGGGTGTGGCCAGTGGCAGGAGCCGGGGTCTGGACCAGGGTGTTGGCGGCTTCCACAGGGTTCTTATAAAGCGCCTTAAGCTTCCTGTCCCTGACTTCCACACCCAGCCATTTCCATTTTCTCCTGCTGCCATGGTGTGGAGAGCAGCATCTGGGAACCGAGGCTGGGGCCGATTCCCCGGCAATGTCGCCCTGGGGGGTGGCTGGACAGGGAATGGCCAGGAGGAGTGGTGGACCGAGGCTACGAGGGTCAGGCCTTGAATGCTGAGCTCAGAGTTCTGGGACACGTGTGAGAGGTACGAGGAGAAAGGAACGGGGGGGGGGCCGACATCAATTACGCACCTGCTGTGTGCAATGTGGGGCTGGCCATGGGCTCTCTCACTTAGTTCTTATGACTCACCACAAGCCAGTATTCCCACTGCTATTCATTTGTTCATTCATTCATTCATTCATTCACCATGTGCCAGGTCTGCTGACAGCTGATCCAGTGCTCTTATCCAAGGGTGAGACAGAGGCAGGGAGCTGTGAGGACAGGTGGCCACAGGGTGGCCCTGTCCAGGGGGTCCATCAAGAGAAGGACACTGAGACTCAGAGAGCTGAGGGGACACGCCCAGGTCTTGGGGCTCACAGCCTGCGCCCCACCCCCTGGTGCCTCGGGCTGGGCAGGTGCAGCCTGGGCGGGGATGCCCAGAGTCCCCTGGGCTCCAACAGCCAAGGCTGCAGCTCTCACTTTCCCCATCTCGGCAGAGCAGAATGACGGGCTGGTTGCTTTCCTTTCCGGGTTTCGGGGCTGCCCTCTTTACTCTGTCTCTGACTCAAACGCTAATCTCTCTGGAAACAACCAGAAAGAATGTTTTGCCAGCTCTCTGGGCATCCCTTAGCTCAGTCAAGTTGACACGTATAAAACGGTCACATTTTCCTCCAAAGTCCATAGTTTACATTGGTGTTCACTCTTGACGTTGCTCATTTTATGGATTTGCACAAATGTGTAATGACATGTATCTATCATTATGTTATTATATAGAGTATTTCCACTGCCCTAAAAGTCCACTCTTCTCTGCCTAGTCATCCCTCCCTTCCTTCTAACCCCTGGCAACCAGTGAACTTTTTACTGTCTCCACAGTATTACCTTTTCCAGAGTGTCGTATGGTTGGAATCATGTGGTCTACAGCCTTTTCAGGCTGGCTTCTTTCACTTAGTAATATCCATTGAAGGTTCCTCCATGTTTTCTTATGGCTTGATAGCTCACTTCTTTCTGTGCTGAGTAATATTCCATTGTCTGGACGGATCACAGTTTATTAACCCATTCACCTACTGAAGGACAGCTTGGTTGCTTCCAAGTTTTGCCAATTATGAATAAAACTTCCATAAACACCGAATTGCAGGGTTTTTGTTGTTGTTGTTGTTGTTTTTTGCTGTACGTGGGCCTTTCACTGTTGTGGCCTCTCCCGTTGTGGAGCACAGGCTCCGGACGCTCAGGCTCAGCGGCCATGGCTCACAGGCCCAGCTGCTCCGCGGCATGTGGGATCTTCCCGGACCGGGGCATGAACCCGTGTTCCCTGCATCGGCAGGCGGACTCTCAACCACTGCGCCACCAGGGAAGCCCTATTTTTATTTTTTAATACATTTATTTATGGCTGTGTTGGGTCTTCGTTGCTGCGCGTGGGCTTTCTCTAGTTGTGGCGAGTGGGGGGCTACTCTTTGTTGCAGTGCGCGGGCTTCTCATTGCGGTGGCTTCTCTTGTTGCGGAGAACGGGCTCTGGGCACGTGGACTTCAGTAGTTGTGATGTGCCGGCTCAGTAGTTGTGGCTCGCGGGCTCTAGAGCGTAGGCTCAGTAGTTGTGGCGCACGGGCTTAGTTGCTCCGTGGCATGTGGGATCTTCCCGGACTAGGGCTTGAACCCATGTCCCCTGCATTGGCAGGCGGATTCTTAACCACTGTGCCACCAGGGAAGTCCCTCTCACTGTTGTAATTAGAATTTCCTTGATGACATATGATGTGGAGCATCTTTTGATATGTTTACTTGACATGTGTATATCTTCTTTGGTGAGGTGTCTATTAAGGTCTTAGGCCCATTTTTTTAAATTAATTAATTTATTTATATTTATTTTTTGCTACGTTGGGTCTTCGTTGCTGCACGCGGGCTTTCTCTAGTTGTGGCGAGTGGGGGCCACTCTTCGTTGCGGTGCGCGGGTTTCGCGTTGTGGTGGCTTTTCTTGTTGCAGAGCATGGGCTCTAGGCACGCAGGCCTCAGTAGTTGTGGCACACGGGCTCAGTAGTTGTGGCTCACGGGCTCCAGAGTGCAGGCTCCGTAGTTGTGGCGCACAGGCTTAGTTGCTCTGTGGCACGTAGGATCTTCCCGGACCAGGGCTCAAACCCGTGTGCCCTGCATTGGCAGGTGGATTCTTAACCACTGCGCCACCAGGGAAACCCCTAGGCCCATTTTTTAATTGGATTGTTTGCTTTCTTATTATTGAATTTTAAGAGTTCTTTTTATATTTTGGATAACAGTCCTTTATCAGGTATGTCTTTTGTAAATGTTTTCTCCCGGTCTGTGGCTTGTCTTTTCATTCTCTTGGCAGTGACTTTCACGGAGCAGAACTTTTAAATTTCAATGAAGCCCCGTTTATCCGTTTTTTCTTTCATGGAGCATGCCTTTGATGTCTAAAAAGTTATCACCAAACCCAAGGCATCTAGATGCTCTCCTATGGTATCATCTAGAAGTCTTAACAGCTTTACATTTTACGTTTAGGTCTGTGATCCATTAGGAATTAATTTTTGTGAAGGGTGTAACGTCTGTGTCTAGATTCATTGTTTTGCTTGTGGATGTCCAGTTGTTCCAGCACCATTTGTTGAAGAGACTATCTTTTCCTTATTGTATTGCTCTTCCTCCTTTGTCAACGGTTAATTGACTATATTTATATAAAGGGTCTATTTCTGGGCTCTCTATTCTGTTTCATTGGTCTGTTTGCCTATTCTTTCACTGATAACACACTGTCTTGATTATTGTAGATTTTTAGTATGTATTTTTTGAATTTGAGTAATGCAAGTCCTCTAACTTTGTTCTTCTTCCGTGTTGTGTTGGCTATTCTGAGTCTTTTCCCTCTTATGTAAACTTTATTTATGTATGTATTTATTTTTTGGCTGTGCCACACGGCTTACAGAATTTTAGTTCCCCGACCAGGGACTGAACCCAGGTCCATGGCAGCGAAAACTCCAAGTCCTAACCACTGGACCACCAGGGAGCTCCCATAAACTTTACAATCACTTTGCTGATGTCCACAAAATGACTTGCTGGGATTTTGACTTTTTGGAATTGCATTGAGTCTATAGATCAAGTTGGGAAGAACTGACATCTTGACAATGTTTGAGTTTTTCTACCCGTGAACATGAAATATCCTTTTATTTAAGATTTTTTTAAAAAAAAATCTTTCATCAGAGTTTCCTTATGTAAGACTTGTGCATATTTTGTTAGGTTTATATTTCAGTTTTGGGAGCGCTAATATAAATGGTTTTGTGCTTTTTGTTTCAAATTCCACTTGTTCGTCACTGGAATGTAAGAAATCAAGTGATTTTTGTACACAGGCACACCTCATTTTATTGTTCTTCGCTTTATAGTGCTTCACAGACATTGCATTTTTTTCAAATTGAAAGTCTGTGGCAACCCTGCATCGATCAAGTCTGTTGACACCATTTTCCCAACAGCATTTGCTCACTTAGTGTCTCTGTGTCACACTTTGGTGATTCTCAAAATAGTTCAAACTTTTTCATTATTATTAGATTTGTTATGGTGATCTGTGATCAGTGATTTTTGATGTTACTACTACTACTCACAGAAGGCTCAGATGTTGGTTAGCATTTTTTAGCAATAAAATATTTCTAAAGTAAGGTAGGTACATTGTTTTTTAGACATAATGCTATTGCACACTTAATAGACTACAGAAGAGTGTAAACATAACTTTTATATTAATTGAGAAACCAAAAAAATTGCGTGACCTGCTTTATTAAGATATTTACTTTATTTTGGTGGTCTGCAACAAAACCCACTGTATCTCCAAAGAATGCCTGTATTAATCTCGTACTGTATCTTGCAACCTTGATATACATAATCACTTGTTCTAGGAGGTTTTTGTTGTTGTTGTTGTTTGTTTGTTTTTGGTCAATTCTTCTGGATTTTTCGCATGGACAATCATGTTGAAAAAGGCGGTTTTATTTCTTCCTTCCCAATCAGTGTACATTTTATTTCATTTTCTTGTCTTATTACATTAGCTAGAACTTCCAATACAATGTTGAAAAAGTTTCAACACAACAGTAAACTATTCCTAGTTTGTTAATTTTTTTTTATGATAAATGGGTTTGGGATTGTATCAAGTGATTTTTCTGCATCTGTTAATTGACCATGTGATTTTTCTTTAGCCTGTTGATGTGATTGATTACATTAATTGATTTTCAAATGTTGAAACAGCGGTGCTTACCTGGGATAAATTCGACTTGGTGTGGTCTGTAATTCTTTTTATGCACTGTTGGATTTGGTTTGCTAATATTTTGTCGAGGATTTTTGCATATATGTTTATGAGAGATATTGGTCTGTAGTTTTCTTTTCTTGTAATCTCTCTGCCTGGCTTTGGTATTAGGATAATGTCAGCCTCACAGAATGAGTTAGGAAGTATTTCCTCTGCAAGAGATTGTAGAGAATTTGTATAATTTCTTCCTTAAATGTTTTGTGGAATTCACCAGTGAACCCATCTTGGTCTGGTGCTTTCTGTTTTGGAAGGTTATTAATTATTGACTCAGTAATCTTTAATAGATGTAGTCCTTTTAAGATTGTCTATTTCTTTTTGTGTGAATTTTGGCAGATTGTGTCTTTCAAGGAATTGGTCCATTTCATGTAGGATATCATATTTGTGGGCATAGAATTCCTTGATTCATAGTCCATAGTATTCATTTTAATGTCCATGGGATCTGTAGTGGTGTTCCCCCTTTCATTTTTAATATTAGTAATTTGACTCTTCTTTCCTAGCTAGCCTGTCTAGAGGTTTATTGATTTTATTGATCTTTTCAAAGAACAGGTTTGGGTTTTGTTGATTTTCTCTACTGAGTTCTTGTTTTCAATTTTATGGATTTCTGCTCTAATTCTTATCATTTCTTTTCTTCTGCTTACAGTCATTTTAATTTGATCTTTTTCCAGTTTCTTGAGGTAGATTAGATGATTGATTTTAGATCTTCCTTCTTTTCTAATACAGGCACTCAGTGCTATAAATATCCCTTTAAGTACTGCTTTTGCTGCATCCTACACATTTTGATAAGTTATGTTTTCATTCTCATTTAGTTCAAGATAGAGTTGACCCTTGAACAATGCAGGGCTAGGGGTACTGATACCCTCACAGGTGGAGATCTGCATGTAACTTTACAGTTGACCCTCCATATCGCTGTTCCACATCCACAGATTCAACCAACCAAAGATTGTGTAGTACTGTAGTATGTATTTATTGAAAAAAAATCCACATTTAAGTGGACTTGTGCATTTCAAACACATGTTGTTCAATGGTCAACTGTATTTTTAAATTTCTCTTGCAATTTCTCTTTTGACCCATGTGTAATTTAGGAGTATGTTGTTTAATCTGTAAGTGTTTTGGGATTCTCCAGTATTCTTTTTGTTATTGATCTCTAGTTTAATTCCACTGTGGTCTGAGAGCAGACATTGTATGATTTCTATTCTTTAGAACTTGTTAAGGTATGTTTTATGCCCAGAAGTGGTCTATCATGGTGCATGTTGTGTGTGAGCTTGGGAAGAGTGTACAATCTTCTCTTGTTGGATGAAGTAGTCTATAGATGTCAATTTTATCCAGTTGATTGATGGTGTTGCTGAGTTCAACTATGTCCTTACTGATTTTCCACCTGTTGGGCCTGTCCATTTCTGATAGAGGGGTGTTGAAGTCTCCAACCATGATAGTGGATTCAGCTATTTCTCTTTGAAATTCTATTCGTTTTTGCCTCATATATTGTGTTGCTCTGTGGTTAGATGCACACACATTAAGGGTTATGTCCTTTTGGAAATTTGGACATTTATCACTTTTTAACACCCTTCTTTATCCCTGATAAAACTCTTTGCTTTGAAGTCTGCTCTGAAATTAATTAGCTGTTCCTGCTTTCTTTTGATTAGTGTTAGCATGGTTTATTTTTTCCATCCATTTACTTTTAATCTATATGTGTATTTATATTTAAAGTGAGTTTCTTTTAGACAACATATAGTTGACTCTTGTTTTTTGATCCACTCTACCAATTTGTCTTTTTTTTTTTTTTTTTTTTTGCGGTACGCGGGCCTCTCACTGCTGTGGCCTCTCCCGTTGCGGAGCACAGGCTCCAGACGTGCAGGCTCAGCGGCCATGGCTCACGGGCCCAGCCTCTCCGTGGCATGTGGGATCTTCCCGGACCGGGGCATGAACCCGTGTCCCCTGCATCGGCAGGCAGACCCTCAACCACTGCGCCACCAGGGGAAGCCCCAATCTGTCTTTTAATTGGTGCACTTAGACTATTGACATTCAAAGCGATTAGTGATATAGTTGGCTTAATATCTACCACATTTGTTACTGTTTTGTATTTGTTACAATGGTTCTTTGTTACTACTTTTTTCTTTCACTTTTTCTGCCTTTTTGTGGGGTTGTTTTTTTTTTTTTTGAGTAAGAAATAAATATTTATCAAGTCCTTGATATTTGGAGATTTTTGTGTTGGAGTAACTCTTCTCTTTTCCCCCAGTTTTATTGAGGTATAATTGACAGAAATAAATTGTATAAATTTAAGGTGTAAAACATGATGATTTGATATACATATATATTGTGAAATGATCACCACAATAAAGGTAGTTAACACATCTGTCACCTCACATAGTTACCTTTGTGTGTGTGTGTGTGTGTGTGTGTTGAGAACTTTCAATATATAATACAGTATTGTTAATGATGGTCACCATGCTGTACATTAGACCCCTGAGCTTATGCACCTTATACCTGAAAGCTTGTATCCTTTGACCAGCACTTCCGCACCCCAGCCCCTGGCAACCACCATTTCACTCTCTGTGTCTATGATTTCAACTATTTTAGATTCCACATGTAAGTGAGATCATACAGTATTTGTCTTTGTCTGACTTATTTCACTTAGCATGTTTTCTCAAGGTTCATCCATGTTGTTGCAAATCTGCCTTTTGTGGTTTTAACTGAGCATTTTATATAATTCCCTTTTCTCTCCTTTCTTACCCTATCAGTTATATTGCTTGTTTTTAGTGGTTGCCCTAGAGTTTGCAATATACATTTACAGCTACTCCGATCCACTTTCAAATAACACTATATCACTTCATGGGTTGTACAAATCCCTTATAATAACAAAATAATCCTAATTCCTCCCTCCTATACTTTGTATCATTGCTGTCATTCATTTCACTTATACATAAGCATTCATAAGCATATATATTATGTATATAGTCAAATACATTGTTGGTATGATTATTTTGAACACATCATTATCTGTTAGTTCAAGGTTAAGAATAAAAAAAATAAAGGTTTTATTTTACCTTCACTTTCTTTATTTCTTCCCCTATGCTCTTCCTTTGTTTATGTTAATCCATGTTTCTGACCCATATTATTTTCTTTCTCTCTAAAGAACTGCTTTGAACATTTCTTGAATGGCAGGTCTACTAGCCACAGATTCCCTCAATTTTTGTTTGTCTGAGGAAGTCTTTATTTCCCCTTCACTTCTGAAGGGTAATTTCACAGGGTACAGAATTCTAAATTTGGGGGGCTTTTCTCTCAGCACTTTAAATATTTCATTCCACTCTCAAGGAGCTGGGAGTAATTCTTACCTTTGCTCTTCTATAGATAATGTGCTTTCTTCCCCTCTGGCTGCTTTCAGGATTTTTTTTCTCTTTCTCTTTGCCTTTCTGAAGTTTGAAAATGAAATGCTTAGGTATAGTTTATTTGGGGCATTTATCTTGTTTGGTGTTCTCTGAGCTTCCTGGATCTCTGATTTGGTGTCTGACATTAATTGGGGAAATTCTCCGCCATTATTGTTTCAAATATTTCTTCTGTTCCTTTCTCTCTTCTGCTGGAATTCCCAATTACACATATGTTACACCTTTGTAGCTGTCCTGCAGCCCTCGTATATTCTGTTCTATTTTTTTTAAGTCTTTGTTCTCTTGGCTTTTCAATTTTGGAGGTTTCTGTTGAGATATTCTCAAGCTCAGAGATTCGTTCCTCAGCCGTTCCTCTACTAATAAGTCCCTCAAAGGCATTCTGCATTTCCTTTCCAGTGTGTTTGATCTGTAGCATTTCTTTTGGGTTCTTTCTCAGGATTTCCATCTCTCTGCTTACACGTCACACCTGTTCTTACATGCAGTTGACTTTACCCATTAGAGCTCTAGCATATTAATCATGGCTGTCTTAAATTCCTGGTCTGATATTTCTAACCTCCCTGCCATATCAAAATCTGGTTCTGGGGCTTCCCTGGTGGCACAGTGGTTGAGAGTCCGCCTGCCGATGCAGGGGACACGGGTTTGTGCCCCGGTCCGGGAAGATCCCACATGCCGCGGAGCGGCTGGGCCCGTGAGCCATGGCCGCTGAGCCTGCGCGTCCAGAGCCTGTGCTCCGCAACGGGAGAGGCCACAACAGTGAGAGACCCGCATATCGCGAAAAAAAAATCTGGTTCTGATGCTTGCTCTGTCTCTTCAAACTATGTTTTTTGCCTTTTAGTATGCCTTGTAACTTTTTCTTGAAAGCCGGGCATGATGTACTGGGTAAAAGAAACTTCTGGAAATAGGCTTTTAGTAATGCAGTGGTGAGGTGGGGGGAGGGGAAGAGTTCTAGGTCTCAGTCCTGTAGTGAACCTGTGCTTACGGAACTGTGAACTTCATGAATGTTTTCATCCCTTCCCACCCCCATAAGTGGGGAGGGATGGCTAGAGTGGCTTGGAGTTGGGTGTTTCCCCTTTCTCACCTCTGTTAGGCTCTGATAAGACCCAGGGAGATTAGGCTCTGATTAGGTTAAACTAATAGATTAAATCTGATAGATTAGGAGGGCTGGCCTTGTTAAGAACGGATATTTTGGTGTATTTCACAGTGGTTCCTTTTCTCCTCCCCTGCTGGAAGCACACGGGGATTTTCCCTCCAATATTCACTTGTGAGAGCAGACTGGGGACCTGGAGGTAAAGTTCACAAACAGGTGAGGACCCCTCTGGCACTGGGCCCCCTCTGGAGTTTCAACTCTCAGCCTCATCCACACTGGGCCTCCAGCAGCTCGTCAGTTTCCGTTCCGGTTCCCTTCCCTAGCCCTGGTTCCTGGGCAGCTTTCTGCTCCCGGAGCCGTGGTTCTCTGCGCTCACCTGTCGGTGCCTCTGATGCGGTTTGCCCTGTGGCCTCGCTTCTTTCACGAATCTAACAAGAGTTGTTGATTTTTCAGCTTGTTCAGTGTTTCACTTGTTGTTAGGACTGAGGGGCAGCTTCCAAGCTTCCTCTGTGCTAGGCCAGAAACTGGAAGTCTGGGATTGGGTTTGGAACAGCTCCCCTGGCTTCGGGGTGGAGGATGGGTGGGCAGAGTGGAAGGGGATACTGCAGGGTCTGGGGGAGGGTGATACGCAGAGTTACCTGAGACATTTCCCTCTGCCGTTTGTAGACTCGCCCAGTGGCTCCTTGGGCAGCTTCCAGGGCTCTGGCCACGTTCCTGGAATTCCCTGGGGCGTTCAGGAGACCCTCACTGCTCCCCCCCCCCACTGGCTTCCAGCTTCCACTTCCAGTCAGGTGGGAGGTTCTGTGTGTCAGAGGCTCCATCTGCCAGTCCCAGGGACGCCCTGTTCCCAGGGGAAGGCTCCTTCCCGTCTTATGCTACTCCCTCACCCAGCATCTCCTCCTCTCCTTGGTCGCCCTCTTTCTAGGGGTTTCCGCTCCCAAGAAGCCTTCTGGGGCCTCCCAGGTGAAACCGAGGAGGACCCCATGGGGCTGCTGGGCATGGAAGCATTTTGGCCCCCCGTTTCTTGTAGGCAAGACTCCAGCCTCCATGACCTCCCCTGAGTGCCAAAGGGAAGGTTCGAACAGCTGCTAATCAAGGGAGGAGCGGCCAAGAAACCACCGGAGGCGGAGGCGAGATCACAGGGACCCGAGAAGCTCGGCAAGGCCTCGAGAAGCTCATCAAGGAGGCCCGCGCCTGAGACCCCGCGGCCCCTCATCTTGTCAGCAACCCCGCCCTTGGGAGGTATTGTTATAAAACTCCTTACCAAATCCTCCCGGGCTGGGACACATAGTTTTCGAGGGCAGGAGCCCACTGTGTTCCTCCTTTGCCTGGCAAAGCAATAAAGCTATTCTTTTCTACTTCACCCAAAACCCTGTCTCTGAGGTTCGGCTTGGCACCGGTGCGCAGACGCTAAGCTCTCGGCATCCCCGGCGAGCGCCCTGGGGGGGCTTCCCCTGCTCCTTGTGCCTCACGGCAGTGTCATTAACTAGCGAATCGTGTGATGATTTGTTCGGTTCTGTCTCGCCCGCTAGACCTGGTCTGTCTCGTCCACGTCTGTGTTGTCAGCATCTGGAGGGATGCTTGCCCCATACAGGCACTCAGTGAACTTTGTTAAATAAAGGAATGAATGTTGAACAAATAGGTAAAATGGATAATGGCTCGTGACAGACTGTAGCTAAAATCACCCGATGGAGACCCCAAGGTGGAAGACCGTTCCCCGCCCTGTGGGGTCCTGTTCACTACACTGATGATCTGGGGTGAAGGGGATGCCGGTCTGCGGGCGGCCGGGCTCTGCTTTCATACCCCATCGCTTGCTCCAGGGGCAGGTGGCGGCTTCAGCAGCCCCAAGAGACTCCCTGCTCTCTGCTCTTAGAGTCCTGGCTGCGGGGAAGTGGGAATTATGGAGATGCCCATCCCTCAGGCATGGTGCTCCGTCAGTCCTGGGCTATCCTGATAAATACGCTCTTCCAGTGTGGGCCCCAGATAATGTACTGTTCTTGCAACATGGTTTCTCCAGAAGGTGAGTCACAGCTTAAAGAGAAAACAAGCCACGGTCCTGCTGCGGAAGCTTCCCGCGTCGGGATGCAGTGGGAGGCTTGGGGTCCTGTCCAGCCCTGGCCGGCCAGGTGTGAAGAGCTTGGTTTCTGGAGTTGGTGATTTGGTGGACGTGCCGGCCCTGCACTGCCTGGTGGGTGTGTGGGCTGCCCTGTGCCTCTCCTTCTAGTCTGGTTGGTGGGGACTGACATTTCTGTCATTCATTGGAGCTGCTGCAGGAAACCCAGGCAGCTCCCTTCCCTCTGCCGGTCAGTTTCCTCACCTGTAAAGAGGGGATAGTGATGTGGTCATCCTCCCAGGTTGCTGTGGGAGGACCCCTGGAGGTAATTATTAATAACAGAGATAATAATGGAAGTTGGTGACACTTGTCAAGGACTCACCGAGCACCAAGTGTTTCTCAGACCACCTGGGTGTCCCCATTCTACAGATGAGGAAATGGAGGCACGAGGCATTACGTGACCTGCCCAGGGTCCCACGGCTGGAAGTTTGGGCAACTGAGCTTCACGGCCAGCGCCCTGTCCCTCCCCGTCCAGGGTGGTGGGAGACAGGGCGGCTGCCTCGAAAGCCCCATGAGCCATGGGGGTGCTGAACGCCTGCCTCCCTCCAAGTCCCCACCCTCAGGTCCGGCTGAGCCCCCCTCAAGGCCACTGCCACTTGCAGGAACTTGGCTCTCCTCCCCCTGCCCCCCGCCTCCAGTGCCCCCTGCGTCTCAGCCTCCAGGCAGTGTGGGTCGGTCTGGCTGGGCCCCGCAGTCCAGGCCGACGGCCACAGTAAATGCAGCAGGAACAGGGCCTGGGACGCAGTCCTCTAGGGGTCTGCAAAAATGTGTTCATTTTCATTTCTCGTAGAATCAAGAGGAAAAAGATAAAATACTATGAATCCAGCCTGGATTATATTTGTCTTTATACCAGTGCAGTTGTAAAATGTAATTTAAAAAATTTTTAGGGCTTCCCTGGTGGCGCAGTGGTTGGGAATCCGCCTGCCAATGCAGGGGATACGGGTTCGAGCCCTGGTCCTGGAAGATCTCACATGCCGCGGAGCAACTAAGCGCGTGCTCCACAACTCCTGAGCCCGTGCGCCACAGCTACTGAGCCCACGTGCCACAACTACCGGAGCCCGCACGCCTAGAGCCCGTGCTCCGCAGCAAGAGAAGCCACCGCAGTGAGAAGCCGGCGCACCGCAACGAAGAGTAGCCCTGCTCGCTGCAACTAGATAAAGCCCGCGTGTGCGCAGCAATGAAGACCCAACGCAGCCAAAATAAATAAATAAATTTATTTAAAAAAATTTTTTTTAATATTGGAAGGGGCTCACAAAGGCAAAAGGCACCTCAGGTCCCCGAAAGCCACCACGTGGCCCAGACTGCAGCGTCTCCCATCACCGTCAGGTGAGGGCAGACCCGCCCTCCGCAGCCTCCCTCCTTGGCCCTAATGCTCCAGACACAGCCGACCATTGGCAGTCATCCTGTCTCCAGCCATCACTCCCGGGTCCCCCAGACACTCCCCTCGTGCCTGGCTCAGCCCAGCCTTCATGGGTCACCCCCCTGGAGACATTCTCTGGCTGTCTCTCACGGGTCTCGGAGCGGCTCCAGACTCACGCTGTGTCCTGGTCGCCGGGTCACCCTGCCCAGGCCAGGCCTGGGGGGGCTCCAGGGGTGCTGGGGAAGGGGTGACGGT
The DNA here is from genome assembly GCF_951394435.1 of Stenella coeruleoalba. NCBI lineage: Eukaryota > Metazoa > Chordata > Mammalia > Artiodactyla > Delphinidae > Stenella > Stenella coeruleoalba. The sequence goes on along the minus strand of NC_137147.1, from coordinate 4,127,383 downwards.
GTGGCAGACACTGTTGTTTAGAAGGCAGGAAGCACAGAGGCAGAAGCGGGCCATGCTCCCGGGCTTAGGGCAAGATGGAGGCCTGGGGTGCGAGGACTGCGGGGAGACGGGCAAGTTGTAGGTGGGGGGACGTGGGACAATGTGAGGAGGGCCCAGGGGCTGGGAGGTGACGCTGACCCTGATAACTGAGCTCACTCCTGAAGCCCACACCCCAAGGAGCTGATCCCTGAGGGGACAGGCAAATAAGCAGACTGCTCCAATCCAGAGGCCCGAGGACAGGGGTGGGGCAAGGCCTTGGGGCTGGGGGAGCCCAGCGGAGCATCTGCATCCCCGGCCAAGGGTCTGGTGGGAGCCGGAGGACAGGCATGGTTCCAGGCCCGGGAATCGGCATGTGTGAAGGCTCAGAGGTGGTGCTGCTCTAGGTCTGAGTGGGAGGAGGGCCTGGGATGTCCCCTGCTGCACGGGACCTTGAAAAAGCATGAGAGCCGCTTGCAATCATCTGTGGGAGAATTTCACTGTGGTCAGACCGTGTGCCCATACCTTCTTTCACTAAGAATAGGGAGGTGGCCATCCTCGATGTCAAATACCCACAGATGCCGACTACAGACCTGGTCTTGTGAGGGTGCTGGGGACACAGATGTGGCTCAGTCCCAGGTCTCCAGCCGGTGGATGAGACGCATGGGTGGAGGCCATCGGCTGTGTCTGCAAAGAGCTTGGGAGGTAGAAGGGGAGCTGCATCTGGCTGGAGGGTGTGGGGACACTTCCTGCAGGAGGGGGGCTGGGGCAGGCCTCGAGCGAGGCAGAGGGGTCCCCAGGGGAGCCTGCAGAGTGCGGGTGCTCCTGAGCTAAAGCATAGAGGGAAGAGAGTGGGGGAGACCGGGGGCCAGACTGAACTGGAGCCGATGCGGCATGACGCTGGCATCGCCCTGGGCGGACGCAGGGTGGGCGGCCGAGGGGAGGAGGAAGCGGGGGTAGGGCGTGGGGCGGCCTGGTTGGGGGCTGCTGGTGAGCTTCATCTCAGACTCTGATTTTCTAAACGAATGAAGCCACGTCCTGGCGAGGCAGGAGGTGTGGTCAGAGCAGGAAGAGAGAAGCTTGGATGTGGAGGGTCTCCCGAGATGAGGCCTGGGTCCAGCTGGTACGACGTTAGACCCCGTGTCTCAGTGCAGGTTTCCCCAGCAGCAGACCCTGAGAGGATGAATGGGAGCTTATTTGGGAGGTGATGAGCGAGGCACTGTGATGGGAAGGCAAGGGAGCTGCAAAGCCACTCCAGGAAGTGGAGCCCATGCCCGCAGGGGTCTTCAGGGTACAGCGTGGAACGTGCAGCAGAGCTGACCCATCCAGGGGTGAGGGTGCTAGGGCCACTGGCTGAGGGCTGATCTGGTGGGAGGAGCGTGATCCTGGCCCTTGGGCTGCCCCACGCTGCAGCTGAGTGGGCTCTGATGGCTGGAGGAGCTGCAGGTGAAGGGCCCAGGAGTGTGGAATTGGAATCTGCTGGTTCAGTGTGCTGGGGACAGTGACGGCCGAAGGGACATGGGAAGGGCGTCGACTGCATTGGCTGCACCCTGACTTGAGAACTCAGGGCCCCACTCCCTGCCAGAGCCTGGGGGACTGATGGGACTCTGTCCCTCTGAGCAGTGGGGGTGAGGTGAGGGGCACCTGGACAGAGGGGCTTGGACAGCCCCTCTGAGCTTCCCCACTCCCAGGGGGGCTGCAGAAACAGCGGGAGAAGTGGGGATGTGGACCAGAGAGGAAGGAGAAACCTGGAGAAACTCTGGGGTCAGGACACCGGTGTGACTTGAATGGACCGAAAGTCAGGATCCAGGTGAGCCGTGGCCATGAGTGCCAGCATGGACCCTATAATGGGTTGAATAGTGTCCTCCAAGTTATGTCCATCTGGAACCTCAGAAGGTGCCCTCATTTGGAAATAGGGCTGCTGCAGTTAAGATGAGGTCATCCTGGAGGAGAATGGGCCCCGAATCCCACGTCTGGGGTCCTATGAGATGAGGAGAGACCCACGGCAGAAGATGGAGGAAGAGATGGGAACGCTGTGTGCGCAAAGCCGAGGGCTGCGGCTGCCACCGGAAGCTGAAGAGGGTGTTTTCCCGGAGCCTCAGAGGGCGTGCAACCCTGCCGACACCTCGATCTCAGACTTCTCGCCTCCAGAACTTTGAGAGAATACATGTCTGTTGTTTTAAGCCTCCCCGTTTGGGGCAATCTGTTACAGCGGCCACGGGACACTAATACAGACCCCAAGGCACCTCCGAATCCTTAGTCCCAGGAGGGCTCTGGGGCAGAGACAACCCCCAGGGGGATCTCAAACCCACTGAGATTGGGAATGATGTGCAACATGAACATGAATCTCTGTTTTAGGAAAGCAAAGCACGGCATTTCTGGCGCACCTGAGATCACGGACGGGGTGGAGGCTGCCGCCATGTGTGAGGACTCTCTTCTCAGGCTCTGGAGGGAGGGCACGGCTACCTGGGCCCTCCCGGTCGAGTCTCTGGATCCCAGGCTGGCGACATCCCTGACCTCCAGGGCAGCACTGGAGAGCCAGTGTGTGAGCGGCCACCGTATCAGCTGCCCCACATTAATATTTGATGGTGTTGAATCGCTTTCTTCTGAGACAGAGAAAAAGAGGCCATTACACGTGGGTAATAAGATGCGCTGGGTTATTCAGCGAGCTTCCGGCTGTCCGGAGCCTGAGGAGGTCGACGATTCTGTGAATAATTCATCTGCCTGTAATGATTTTTCTAGTTCTGCATCCCTCTCGGCCAGCGAGAGCTTGGCTGCCCCCTCCCTGGCAGTCCAGCCCAGTCACACCAACGTGAGCGTCAGAGGCACGTGCTCCCCCCTGCTGGGGGATCTGGGTCTGAGGCCTCATCTGCACTAGCAGGGGTGCTGTGCGCTCTGCCTCGGGCCCTCTACCCCCCAACAGGAGGTGCAGGGAGGTGGGGAAGTACGGCACTCAACCCGGAGTCTGAGCCATCCGTGTGATGTGCGACCCTGAGCACGTTGCTTCACTTCTCTGAGCCTTGGTCTTGTTCTGTTAAATGGATTTAGGAGAACTTCCTGCCCTGCCTATCTTACTGCTTTGGTTAAACATCTCTGACCACCTTCCCAGGGCCAGGCACAGGATCAGCTATAGCCCTTTAATCTTCTCAATCAGCAGGTTTCACATTCTAGATCCAATCCAACCATCCTACTCACCTGAGCCCGCATTCTCTCCTCCACGTCATCCTGAGGAAGCCCTGGCATCTCAACTTCATGAGCTGTGGGCCACCATCGAGGCCAAGTTCTTCTGGTCAACCAACCAAATAAGCTGTCAGAGCCACTTCGGGCCGGTGGTGGGCAGACTCGAAGACGGCTCCCAGGGACCCCGCCTCTTGGTATTCATGCTTCTGTGTGATTCCCTCCCCTTAAGGATGGGGGAGCCTGTATCAGACTTCAAACCAATGGACTATGACAGTAGGCTGTCACTTCCGGGACTAGCTTACACAAGACTGGGTCTTCCGTCTATGTCTTCTCAGCTTGCAGGCTTGGGGACAGTGACCAGGTTGAAGCGGTTCATGAGGACAGCAGCCAGCTGGTCACTGAGGCCTGCAGGGAACGGAATTCTGTCACCAACCATGTGAGCTTGGAAGCGGATCCTTCCCAAGTCAAGCTTTCGGATGAAAGGGCAAGACACTGCGGTCCCGCCCGACACCTGGGTTATAGCTCTGGGAGAAGCCTTGAAGCAGAGGACCCAGCTAAGCCATGTCCAGATTTCTGACCCACGGAGACTGTGAGATAATAAAAATGTATTGTTTTGAGTCTCTAAGTTTGTGGTAATTGGTTATATAATTAATACATAGTTACATAAGCTGCCACATTAAATGCAGAGTCTCTAGTAAGCGCAGCTATGCCCATCTTATGTGGCCTGATCTAATGTTATGTTCCTCCCTTTTTGGTCCGATCCCCTTAGAATCCATTCCCACACTGGTTTCCCAGGTTTCTGCCCGTATGTACCAGCAAAGCCTCACAATTCTTCTGCTGGTTAAGCTTTCGGTGGTCAAAGTGTATACCTGTGCTCCTGGAGTGTATTGAAAATGGACCTAGTCATGTATCTAGTGGCAACAGGGCGGGGCTGTGATGGGTCTGGAGAGGGCGAAGCATCCCTTTTCAGGGCCCCAGGTGAGCTTCCACGGAATTTCCAGGCAGAGGGAGGCTAGTCTCTTCAGACACAAAAAGGAAAGCTACTTCCCCTGGCAGGGGTGGCTCAGCGTGATTTGGGGGTTCAAGGCCAACAGTTTCATTTGGATCCAATCCGATGTCCCCCTTCCAAGGTTCAGGATCCTATCCTCTGCGAACCAATGCCCTATCTGTGTCATGAGACATTTTTTGAGACTATGAATTCAATGGTTGTATTTCAGCAAACCTGCACAATTAAATTTTGTATTTGCTTTCCAGTAATACCAGGCTTGCGGCTAAAAGAAACCTGAGCTGCTTTAGAGCTGTCAGGGAAGCTGGCTGGTTCCCAGACTGCGACTCGAGCTGAGAGCTAACGGGGCTCAGCCTGTCCTTTTCTCTTTGAAAGTTCTCAAGTGCCCTCGAGAGGACCCGGAGCTCGCCCGAACCCTCATAGTCACCGTGACTGCTGTAAGCGGCAAGTTCAACATCTCCTCAGGCTCCTGAACCCTTTCATTGACATCAACAACAGGTGATGGTTTGGTTAACGGTGTTGCTGTTGTATATACGGATTACTGACACACCGCTTCCTGCAGTAGGAAGCTCAGCGCCGTGTGCAAGCCCAGAGGCATAACCAATCCCATCCCCACATCTCATCGACCACCTGGGACCACTCCTGCTACCAGTGTTGTATCAGTCAGGGTCCAGGAGACAGAAACTACACATTAATTTGTTATTGTATTTTAAATTAATTAATTAATTTTATTGGTCTGCGCCGGGTCTTAGTTGCGGCACGCGGGATCTTTCATTGCGGTGCCCGGGCTTCTCTCTAGTTGTGGCGTGTGGGCTCCAGAGCGGGCGGGCTCAGTAGTTGCGGCACTCGGGCTTAGTTGCCCCTTGCAAGTGGGATCTTAGTTCCTAGACCAGGGATTGAACCCGTGTCGCCTGCATTGGAAGGCAGATTCTTAATGACTGGACCACCAGGGAAGTCCCTACACATTCATTTGAACAAGGAAAGTCTGTCCTCCGGGATTACTACCTATAACAGGATTGTAATAATGAGAGACTGGCTGGTTAGAAGTAAAGAGAACTCTGAAGAATAGCAGATAGAAGGAGCAGCCCCTGCTCTTAGGGCTGAGACAGCGCCCAAAGAAGATGCCGCCCACCCCTGGACTGAGCTCTAGATATTATTGTGGGAGGAGTGGTTATGTTTTACTGAATGGCGAAGGGGTCACTGTGGTACCAGGCTGGCAGAAGCTGGAAGTCCATCGCAGGGAACTTGCTGGAAATCTGCCCTCTGGGGTGTGGGGAAAGCTGTCCATGGAGAAGTGGTCCATGGCCAAACCGCCGGGTAGGGGCCGATGCGGGGAAGCCGGGCGCGCTGCAGGACCTGCTCCGCCACCGAGCAGACCAGGAATGAGCTCTCTTCCTCCTGCATGGACTCCAGAGCCTTCTGGGACAAAGCTCAGTACTGTGCCAGCAGCCCGGAAAGTCTCAGGGGCTCCTCGTCCTTCACTAGGAGAGACATCAAGGTGGCTTTGGAGCTGAAAGGCAGTACGGTGATAACCGGCGCACAGAGAACCCAGCAAGGGCCCCTCGGAAAACTGAGACATCGCTCATTTCTCCCTTTGCCCCAATTCCTGAGTTCTGTCCACTAGATTGTGATTTTTCATTTTTCCTATTGGTTTTCTTCTCTTCCTCTAAATAACGTTCCAATAGCTGGTGTATCAGACCACTGAACTCAGTGGGATACAGACAGGAAGCGGCTGTGCTCTCTGCCCGTGGACTTTGCAGGCCTGGTCGAAGGGTGGGGAGAGCGGCTCTGTCTCCCCGACCCGACCCCCCCCGTCCTAGTCCCACTGGGCTGTTTCGGGGGGACTTCTTTAGAAAATGGGGGCCCTCAGGCTAATTGCCTGCACTTTGGGGGTTAAGGTCTTACTCTGAGAGGAAAGTCCCCATTCACCATCCTTGTCCATCCTCGAACCCCTGGGTCCCGTACCTCAGATGGTCTCTTAACTCCTGTTTGGGTTGAAGTGTGTTCCCGCACAAATTCGTATGTTGGCGTCCTAACCCCCGGTGCCTCTGACTGTGATCTTATTTGGAGACAGAGTCTTTACAGAGGTACTACGTTAAAGAGAAGGCATCAGGGTGACCCCTAATCTAATAGGACTGGTGTCCTTAAAAGTAGAAATTTGGACACAGAGACACATGTAGAGGGAGATGGCCATGTGAACACAAAGATGGCCGTCTACAAGCCGAGGGGACAGGCCCAGGACAGTCCTCCCTCGGCCTCAGAAGGAACCAACCCTGCCGACACCTTGATCTTGGACTTCCAGCCGCCAGAACTGAGACAGTACATTCTGTTGTCGGCGCCAGTCAGTTGGTGGTATTTTGTTATGACAGCAGCAGGAAACTGATGCAACTCCCAAATGCAGACGGAATCAGGATAGCATGGTAGTCAATTGTTCGGCCTCTGCGGTTGGATTTGCTGTTTCTAATCCCATCTCCCACTCCCTAGCTGTGTGACCTTGAGCAAGTTGCTCAGCCTGTCTGTGCCTCAGTTTTCTCACCTGTAAAGTGGGACAATAACCGTACCCACACACTGGGCTTACACGCCTGTTACTTACATAAGTGATATACGTGGACCACACAGGACAGTGTTTAGCTTCTTCCAGGGGGTTGGGGAGAGGCCAGCAGAGGAAGAAGAGCCAGAGAGGGCACAGTTGGGTCATGGCCATGAAGTAGTGGCTGATACTCAGGATGGACAGTCATGTCTGGCCTCGGACCCGCCACCTTCACTGACCCTCACCCGCCTACCTCTCACATACTTCCGTCATCTGGTCCCCACACAGCCCTTGGGGTGGCTGGGGAGAGGATGGGGAAACTGAGGCTCAGTGATCTCCAGATCACACGGGGAGGACACCTCTGAGTCGGAACTTGAACCCAGGTCTCTGGGCTCCAAACTTGGTGCCCCTGCTCTGTGGGACACTGTCTCCTGGTGGCCGCCTCTGTCAGGAGCGGCTCTGGATAGCGGCGGGGGCGGGGGTGGAGATTCTTCCTGGAGTGCGCACGCCCCACGCAGTACACCCCGCCTCCAGAGGTCTGTGCTCATCCTGGCTCCCCCTTCCCAAGGAGCAACTTGGGGCTCCTATGGATTGAGACCCCACTGTGTGCTTTCATTTCACCCTCACCACAACCCGGCAAGATGGGTGCAATCACCCCCATTCTAAGCGGGGGAGGAAGTGAGGCTCAGAGAGGCAAAGACACTGGCCCAAGGCCACACAGTCGGGAGGTACTGGCGCTGGGGCTTGAATCGACACAGGAGGAAAGATATACCTGCCATCCCCACCCCTGGCCTCGGGGATCCCCAACCATTCTCCTCCTGGCAGCAGAGCTGGGTGCAGGAGGGGTACAGAGGAAAAGCCCCTCAAAGGGATGCCAGTCTGGGCCCAGCAAACAACAGGTGCTCGAAGCAGGTGAGGGTGGAAGATGACCAGAAGTGGGGGTGCCACCCCCAGGCTATGTTTTGGGTGGACTCCCTGTGGGGTTCTCTGTGGGCAGCGGACTCCCCTTCAAAGGGTTGAGGAGCACTTTGAAGAGAACTTTGCCAGCCTCTGCTCGCTAACGATCAGAGTGGAAGTTAACTGGCCGGAAGGCTCTGAGCCCTGCCAACCTGGGGGCGTCAAGGCCGAGCATCCCGGAGCCAGGGCTCCGGAAGAGGCAGGGGCCGCCTCGCACCCGCTCTGCCCAGGACTAAACTTTCAGCCACTGCTTTTCAAGGTTCCAAAAAGAAAGAAGGGGGGCAGAGAGGGAAGGCGTTGTTTTCATGCCTCTTGCCTCATTTGCATAAGGTGAAAAATGTTTCCATAGAAACAAGCAGAGTCTGTAATTTTTGAATAACGATTTCTGCACAAAGCACAACCTGTCTTTTTGCGAAAGGGAATTAAGAAATTCTCAGCAGCGTCTCACACCACGACAAGAAGCAGAGTCGCCCGATGCTGGGAGCGCTGCTTGGCTGGGGAGGGTCTTCGCTCAAACCCCTACCTCTCTGGGCCTCAGTTTCCCCACTTGTGAAGTGGGGTGACTGAGCATTGGATCAGGATCGGTGGTAATTAAACTTGGTGCGCATCAGAAGTGGGAGCGGGGCCTGGTGTGAAATTCCCATCCCTGGGCCCTCAGCCAGGATTCGGACGCAGGGGATCTGGCTGAGTTTTAAAGAGCTTTCCAGAAGAGGCTGGGGCAGAGGCCCGAGGGCCATCCAGGCTGCAGGGGAGAGGTCGGCCCCTGCCCAGCGCCTGGTCCCCTCTGCAGACCAGGACGGACAGACGCGTCCCGGTGGTGCCCGACCCAGCTCGCTGGAGCAGAGGCAGGCGCTGTGCCTGGGTGCCTCTGCCCCCTTGTGGCCCAAGGGCACTGCAGCACTTACTGGCCTGGGGCTGCCCTTCCACCACGGGGCTTGGGGTCAGGTCAGGCGGAGAGAGGGACCCTAGGATCATCCTGAAACTGGCCCTCCTCCCCAGGTCTCTAGGCAGCCGGCCCCCTACAAACGGTCCCATGGAGAGGGTACCTGGGGGCCCGGGGGAATGCAGATCCCCAGGTGTGCCTCTGCAAGTCTGACTCTGAGTCAGGATGTGCAGGCTCAAGCCGGCAGGGCTGAGCCCAGAGGGACTTGTCTGCTCCCCCATATTACAGATGGAAAAACTGAGGCCCTGAGAGAGGTCGGGCACTTCAACGGCCTCCCCACTGAGGAGGCCCTGCAGCCTCTGTCCATCTCGAGGCCACTGTCACAGTGTCCAAGGCAACAGGGTGCTCCTGGGGTCCTCAGAGCACGGTGACGGGGGCAGGGGGGACTGTCATCCTCGCAGGAGTCCGGGGCGTCTTTATTTATCCACGTCATTTAACTGTGGGCTGAAATATTGTTCTGCGACTGGAGCTGAGCAGGCAGAAATGCTCCGTACTGCGAGCTTAATTATAGCCGGAGGAGACGGGAGAAATGAGCCGTGAGCTGCCGGTGGCTCCAGGCAGGAAACAAGCCTTCGGACGTTCTTCCTTTTACTTTTACGAAATACACATAGGATGCCTCCCTGGCTGAAAAATATTGAATCCACTGGATGGTGACCTTTTGGGGAACAGGTGTATCTGCCCCCACCCAGCGCTTCTGGAAACTTCCCATCGTCCCGCTGCTCACCTGGGTGCCGGGTTGCTGGGCATGGGTCGGGATGGTGGGGGATGGGATGCAGCCTCAGAAGAACCCGTGTGGAGCCTGGCCTTGGGCAAGGACCACAACTGAGGGTGCAGATGAGGCAGAGAGCCATGGTGGAACCCTGTGCCAACGGGTCATGCCCTCTGGGAGTCCAGAGGGTGGCCCCTCACCCTGCCCGGAGAGTTTCCTGCCTCACAGGTGCAGAACCCCTATCTACTAGAAGGTCCTCCGCCCATCTGGTGGCAGGGGGCAGAGGAAGGAAGGACAGAAGCAGAATCTAGGTCGCCCACCCCAGCCTTATGCGTCCAGCAGCAATACAGCCTTTAGTGGGAGACCGAGCAGAGGCCAAAGGGCAGGGGGAGGGTGACCACAGGCCATACAGATGGCGGCACGTGCCGTGTCACTGAGAAGGGGCTTTGCTGCTAGACAGACCAGACCTTATCTGCTGTGTGACGTTGGGAAAGTTACTTCACCTCTCAGAGCCTCAGTTTCCTCATCTATGAAATGGGGCTTTTGTAAGGGCTGCTGGGAGGATGAAAGGTGAGTGTATCTGTGAGCAGCCAGTTCAGGGATGAATTCCCCTCAGTTTCGGGGCAGCGAAAGAAGACGGGGCCTTTTTCCTTCCCCAGCTGGAGTCTTGGAGGAGAGCAGCTGCCTCGTAGGAACAGAAATGTAGGTCCACTGGCTACTTTGAAACAGCAGGGGGCTGGTTGTCCTGAGCCTCGGGGCTCCAGCTGCAGACTGAGCTCTCATCCCCGTTAAGCTGTCGATGCCCCTGATGGTTGGTTGGTGAAATGGGAGACCGCCAACCTCAGCGTGTTCTTGTGGGAATTCAAATCCACGGTGCTGAACTCATTTAGAAATAGTGACAGTTCATTGGAGCACGAAGTATGGTTTCTGTGATGTAACTCAGACCTCAGGATGCTCTGGGGGAGGGACAGGTGAGAAACTGAGGCATGTGACCCAAGGCCACACAGCGGGGACACATCACAGCTCAGATCTAGGCGGGTCCAGTCTTGGTGGCATCTCAACTTATACAATTTGGGGGTCCCTCAAAGTCAGGTCAAGGGTGAATATTCAGAAGGAGAAGAGAAAACCCAAAAAAAGTCAGACAAATGTCACAGATGTCAACACCGCCAGGTCCTCCTGCCGGGACAAAGCAGCCCTGGCAGTGACTCAGACCCACATCTCAGACTCCTTCTCCAGAGCTCTTCCTGCCAGAGCAGCTACCTGTAAGGCACCCAGTTTTCTGTGAATGAGCTTCTTTACCTCTGGAATGAACCAAATATTCAGATAAGGCTTCCGAAATAAATGGTTTTGCCCTGCTTGCCTCCACAGTGCCTTCCCAGCACAGGGAGCAGAGTGAGGTAGAGATGATGCTCTATCTCGGAGGTGGGGTGGGTGGGTTTGTGGGGGGACGAGACAGCCTCTGAGTTCTGTGCCCATTTACACATTTACTCTGTTCACTGTCAAGAAACTCCCTCCCTTCCCAGGTTCCTGAAGGCACGGCTCCCCGAGGCAGATAAAAGCTTAATGGAGTTTTACGACATGAAAGTCAGTCGGAGGGAATAGACTTGAACAACCTGCGTCGAGGAGAAAGGCAAACAGGATGTGGGAAAGATGAAAGCGTCCTAAATTATTTTATGACAAAGGCAGCCCTCGTGGCCACAGAGGTGAGGAGAGAGGACCCCAGGAAAGAGGGATAATGTATTTCATGGAAAAGTGGACACCACTCTGAAGAGTTTGGGCAATGTCCTGTGAAGTAGTGACACCTGCCGAGGGGAACACAGGGGCTCCTTACCGGGAGGCAAGGAAGAGCAGCTCACCTCCGGAGGTTGGGGAAGGCGACCGTGGGGAGGCTGGGGGACGCGGAGCCCATTGCCGGAGAAGGCCACGCTCTCAGGAGCGTAGGTGGGTCCAGCTCAGGTGGCCCTGGGCCAGCCCAGGGCAGGGAAGCTGGGGCAGCTTAGCCCTGGGGAGGAGCTGTGGGCTGGGGAGGTGCCAGGAGCCAAGGGTCTGATGAGCCCCTTGTTGACTTTGGGGTTCCACTTTGTCCGGAGTGAGGCTGCCTTCAAGGTGGACACTTGGTGGAGGCAGTGGGAGGGGAGGTGTGCCGGAGGACAGCGCTGGTGGCATCTGGGGCAGAATGGCCCTTGAAGGGCGTTAATATTTCTGCTCTGCGTGTGAAAGGGCAAGCTACCCCCTTTCTAGGTCACTTATTTATTCAACAAACATGTACCGTATCCTATGCTGGGCCCAGAGAAGCTCCGAAAGTCACTGGGGCTGTCACTGCCCCAGGAAGCCCCTGTCTGGGGCACAGGCTGACTTGTGACAGTCCAGCCCAGTATAGGGTAGGGCCTGGACAAGGCAGAGTGGGGCTGCCGTGGACAAGCCAGGGGGGTGGGCAGGAGCCCAAGATGGCCACTGAGGGGTCGTAGGGGATGGGCAGTAAGTGGGAAAACCTTCCAGCAGGAGAAGACAGCAGGAGCTCCCCAGCACCTGGGGCTCTGCTGGGTCCCCGCAGACAGTCGCAGACAGTCAGGGTTCCGGCGTGGCCGGGGTGGGGGAGGGTTGGCAAGGAGCCGGAGGGAGGGCCGGTGAGGTCGCGCCACGCTGGGTCCCGGTCCCTGGTGGGAGGAGTTGGGACTAGCCCGTTGGACCATGGGGAGCTTCCGGAGGGTCTGGCTGGGGGTGACAGAGATTCCATTTGTGATGTGGCTCAGGTAAAGAGGGAGCGGGAAGCCCACGGCCAAAGAGGAGGGCGCTGTCATGGGGGAGAGAAGAGTTCAGAGGCACCACGCTGCTTCTGCACTGGCCAGCCTCTGCTCAGACACCGCTGCTGCTTCCGGGGCTTTCCTCCCAGCCCCTTTCTTCCTTCCCTCCCCCCTCCTTCCTTCTCCCTCCCTCTCGGCAGCTTCAGCAGAAGGCCTTCGACAGCAGCTCAGGAGCAGGGGTCTGCCTCAGCCTCCCTCCCCTCCAGCCCAGATGACTTCCTCCGGAGCCCCTGCACCCCAACCAGCCTGTGTGCCCCTTCCCAGGCCTGGGGACCCCGCGGAAGCAGGGCAGGGCCCCCTGAGCTGAGCCCAGATGTCATGGATTTCCTCTGTTTTTTCTGTCTCGGCTGCAGACCTGTCCCAGCGCCGGCCAACCGGGCAGCCGTGTGGGGCCCGCAGACACGGGCGTGACGGAGCCCACCCTCCTCCGTCCAAGCTTAGTGGCTTAGGACTGGGTGGGGGCAGCGCCCCTGGGCCTGGGCAGGGGGTGGTGCCTGCAGATTCACCCAGACACCACCCTGGGGGCCCTGCTTGAAGCGAAGCCCAAAGCCCTGCGGGATGGAGCTGGACGGATGGGGCTGGTCTGAAGGGAGTTCCCAGGAGCATTAGCCGTCTCCGGAGCACACCTGCTGGCCGGGGGTCAGTTCGCTCAGTCTTATCCTCAGTCCCCCCACCTGTCAGGGGGCTGCTCTGGGGGGGGGGGTGTGGGGTGTTGGGGGATACACTGAGGCCAAGGTAGGGGAAGTCGTTTGGAGCCACCAAAGGCCCCTAGAGAGCTCGGGGCTGCTGCGGCGTGGACACTGGGACGTGGGACCCACACAGCGTCAGGACAGCAAGAGAGACCCACACACAGAGCTGCTGGCCCATCCGAGGGCCAAGGCAGGAAGAGCTGACCCACCTTCAGAAGAAGACAGGGGGCTCGGGAAGGGGGGAGTGTGGCTAAGACAGGTGTTCCAGGGCCTGGGGCCCCAGCACCGGGCCCTGGGCTCCATATAAGGAGACACACTGCCCCTCTGCTCCCCTCCCACAGGGAGCGGAAGTGAGCTCATCCTGCCCTGTGGATTGGAAAAGTCTCCGATCGCCTTCCCACAGGGCGGAGCTGGGCCTGGCCTCCACTGCGGGGCAGGCCTGGGCTGCAGCTGGGGGCCACGCTGCCCGCTCCCCGCCCCTGCACCGTCCCCGGCCCTGCCAAGCCTCGTCCGGCCGGGCCTCCCCCGACCAGGCTCTGCTGTACAGGAGGGGAGGTTCCCGAGGCCAGGAGTACCCAGGCAGCCTGCAGTAACACCGGCCAAACGGCAGGGTGGATTTTCCATGGGGGGAGCCAAACCAAAGCTCTGGGCTCCGTTTTCCTGAAGAAGTAAAACAGAAAATCTGGAACCCATCAGCTGTCATGGGGATGGAGTGTTAAGACCGCCTCGGCCGAGGAACCCGTGATGGCCCAGGTGTGGGTCTGGGGGTGTGCATCCTGCCTCGGCACTCCCGTCCCAGAAATCCAGGCTTGGTGACCTGGGAGAGCCAGAGGGGACCGCAGGTTGAGGCGGGAGAGCCTCCGCCCCACAGGGCGTGCAGCAGGCAGCCACCCACCGCCGTCCTGCACCTGCGTCTGCTATTTGAGCAGAGGCCCAGCAGCCTGCATGGGGAGGGGCAGCGTGGCTTTGTAGGAAGTGGCTGGCTTCAGGATGTCCCTTAGCCTCTGTCACTCAGCTCAGTGGCCTCCTTGCAGACCTATATGCCCTGGGATCTACCTGAGATTCAAAGACTGTCAGAAATCAGAGTGGAGTGGCCGTCACCATCAGGGCCATCTCCTGAGAGATGGAGAAGGACAGGACAGGGTAGAGAGCCCAGCAAATGACTCACCCTCCCCCATATCTCAGTTTTCTCATCTGGAAAATGGGTATAATACGAGTACCCCTTACAGACCTGCAGGATTAAGTGAGATAATGCGCCTAAAGCCTTCAGTGTGGGTGGCCGGTCACATAGTAAGTGCTCAATTAAAGGTGGTGGGGTACCAGCTATTATTCATAGCATTATTAATGTCCCAGAGCTCCACGAGGTGCCCTTCAGCTTCTACAGGAACACACGCTCAGTCGACCTCACTCCAGAGATATACTTGGGCTCGTCTTTTTGAGGAAATTGAGAACTGGAGGCCCGGGGGGAGGTGCCTGGCCCAGCGTGCTGGTGATGGAGTTGAAGCAGTTTCTCGGGTCGCCAGCCTCCTAGTCCAGGCTGTTTCCCTTCCCTGGGGTCACCTCGGCAAACCTTTCAAAACAAACAAGGTTGTACCCCCTCGTGGGTCGGTGAGGGAACCAAAGGCAGCTTTGATATGTGGACTTGGGGAACAAGCTGGTCACAGCGGATAATGGGTGCTACTTTCTGCCTGAGGAAATGACTCTAAGTGATGCTCTTCGGGTTCTCCTCCTAATGTGCTCGGTGTTTATGATTTTTTTTTTAAGGGACTCATCAAAGAAGATGCAATAATGATGTTTCTAACTTAACAGCAGTGCTTTAGAAGGGATGAATTATTCACATCAGAGATGAAACAGGGATTCTGCAAACTGGGCCAGCTGAAGCAGTCCCTTTCCTTGGGACTATTTTTATCTTCTTTTGCAGTCTTTCATCTTGGGAGACTTGCAGTTCAGAAAGTACGGGGAGCCCATCGCGCGGAGCCCAAGTTGGCAGGATGTCAAGCCTGAAGTACTAGGCATCTTGGAGCTTCTCCCTAGAGTACAAAACCGAGGAAACTTCAGAAAGTGTGAACAACGGGGCAGCAGCAGTGCTAACGAGGATGATGGAGGAATTCTGAAGACTCCGTGTTTTTTAATCTTGGAGGACCCCAGCGGACCTGGTCCCCCATCGTGGACCAAAGTACTGTGGAGCCATCTGGCCTTTTCCTTCGCTGGCATCCGACGTATCTGGAATGATGCGTGGAGCTCTTGGGAAAGCATATGTGTGTTCTGTGCGGGGCACCTGGAACAGCCTGCCCCGAGGGAGGAAGGGATTTTGTGATTGCAAGGCTGCTCAGGGTCAAGTGCGGCCCAGCAGGGTCCCGAGCTCTCTAGGCCGTGCCAGTCCAATGTCAAACTTGTCCACGCCCATTTGCTTAAAAAAACCCCTCTAGACCCTCGTGGTCCAATACAGTAGCCACAGACCTCACGGGACTATTGAGCGCTTGAAATGTGGTTGATGCAAATTGAGATGTGCTGTGATTGTAAACAACACCCTGGATTTCAAAGATTCAGCGCTTTTAAAGAATGGGAACCATCTCATTCATCATTTTTTATATTGATTATGTGTTGAGATGATAATATTTTGGATACGTTGGGTTAAATAAAATATATTGTTAAAATTAATTTCACCCGGTTCTCCTTTTTTAAACGTGGCCACTAGAAAATTTTAAATTACCCATGTGGCTTGCATTGGTGGCTTGATTTATACCTCTATTGGAGAGCTGCTCTAGAAGGGAATGTAGGAAGCTAGGAACCAGCCGCTGTCTCTTTTTGGTGGAATTACAGAAGACTCTTTTTTCTCTTTTATACTTTGTGTATTTTCTAAGTTTTGCAGAAACTTCAAAACTAGCCACCCTTGCTTTATATCTGAAAAGCCACAGCTACTACGGGTTTTTTCTTTTTTTAACTGAAGTATAGTCGATTTACAATTTTGTATTAGTTTCAGGTATACAGCAAAGTGATTCGGTTATACATATATATTTTTTTTCCCGGTTCTTTTCCATTATAGGTTATTACAAGTTATTGAACACAGATCCCTGCGCTATACAGTAAATCCTTGTTGTTTATCTATTTTATATATATTGGTGTGTATCTGTTAATCCCAAACTCCTAATTTATCCCTCCCTCCCCCCACTTTCCCCTTTGGTAACCGTAAGTTTGTTTTTTATGTCTGTGAGTCTGTTTTTGTTTTATAAATAAGTTCATTTGTATTATATTTTAGATTCCACATGTAAGTGATATCATATAATATTTGCCTTTCCCTGTCTGACTTATTTCACTCAGTATGATACTTTCTAGGTCCGTCTGTGTTGCTGCAAATGGCAATATTTCGTTCTTTTTCACCGCTGAGTAATATTCCATTGTCTATGTATACCACAACTTTTTTTTCATATTCTTTTCCATTATGTTTTATTACAAGATACTGAATATAGTTCCCTGTGCTATACAGTAGGATCTTGCTGTTTATTTTATTTTTTTTAATTTTTTAAAAATTTATTTATTTTATTTGTATTTATTTTTGGTTGCATTGGGTCTTCATTGCTGTGTGTGGGCTTTCTCTAGTTGCAGCAAGTGGGAGCTACTCTTTGCTGCGGTACACGGGCTTCTCATTGTGGTGTCTTCTCTTTGTTGCAGAGCACGGGCTCTAGGCTCACGGGCTTCAGCAGTTGTGGCATGCGGGCTCAGTAATTGTAGCTTGCGGGCTCTAGAGCACAGGCTCAATTGTTGTGGCACACAGGCTTATTTGCTCGTGGCATGTGGGATCTTCCCGGAACAGGGTTCGAACCCTGCATTGGCAGGCGGATTCTTAACCGTTGTGCCACCAGGGAAACCCTATTTATTTTATATATAGTAGTTTGTATCTGCTAATCCCAAACAACTAATTTATTCCTCCCCCACTTTCCCCTTTGGTAACCATAAGTTTGTTTTCTATGTCTGTTGAGTCTGTCTCTGTGTTGTAAATAAGTTCATTTGTATCATTTTTAGATTCTACGTATAATAATTGTCTTTCTCTGTATGACTGACTTAGTATGATAATCTCTAGGTCCATCCATGTTGCTGCAAATGGCAATATTTCATTCTTTTTTATGGCCAAGTAATATTCAGTTATATGTGTGTGTGTGTGTGTGTGTGTGTGTGTGTGTGTGTGTGTGTATCACACCTTCTTTATCCATTCTCTGTTGATGGACACTTAGGTCGCTTCCATGTCTTGGCTATTGTAAATAGTGCTGCTATGAACAGTAGGGTGCATGTACCTTTCAAATTAGAGTTTTCATCTTTTCTGGATACGTGCCGAGGAGTGGGATTGTTGGATTATATAGTAACTCTATTTTTAGGTTTTTAAGGAACCTCCATACTGTTCTCCATAGTGGCTGTATCCATTTACATTCCCACCAACAGTGTAGGAGGGTTCCCTTTTCTCCACACCCTCTCCAGCATTTACTATTTGTAGACTTTTTGATCACGGCCATTCTGACCGGTGTGAGGTGATACCTCACTGTAGTTCTGATTTACATTCCTCTAATAATTCAGCTACTATTGCTTTTAACAAATTCCAGGGCTCTGTGGGAATTGGAACTGAGCTAAGCAGCTGCCCTGGAAGCGACAGTATCACCATCTGTGTAGTGAGATGGGGGTGGGAAACAGCCAAAGAAACGGGGGGTGCTGCTTTGAGGCCATCAAAGATTAGAACTGGGGCTCAGGGTCTGCGAGCTCAGGGCTCTGGCGGGCAGGGACCCAGATGGGAGGAGGGTCACAGGGAGCTCTGTCGGTGTGACACAGGAAGCCGCGATGGGGGAGCCGTTGGGGAGGGGCACACTATAGGAAGTTGTTCTCTTCCTGCTGGGGGCCGGCTGGGCTTGCCTATCTCTTCCATCGCTCCTGCAAAGAGTGGAGGCCACTCTGGCGTTGGGCCAAAGTCAGGAGGCCCAGGAGAGAAAAGGGCCTGGGCTCCACTTCCCAGTCAACAAGTTGTTAAAAATAGAGCCAATCCTCGCTTAGCACTTACTACCATGTGGGGCTCTCTTCTATATACTTTACATGCATTAATTATCTATTCCTCAATCGCAATTTTATGAGATAATAACTGTTATTATCCCCATTTCACAGATGAGGAAACTGAGGTGCAGTGCCGTTCAATATTAACTTGCCCCGGGTCACAGCTAGTAAGACAGGTCCTCGATGGGCTGAACTTCCCCTTCCCAGCCACCAGGGGCGCTCTTCACAGCAGCCTAAGCCCTGGACCAGCGCTGTCCAACAGAATAACGAGCCACACAAGACGGGAATAAAGACACAGACCTACTAGAGAATGGACTTGAGGACACGGGGAGGGGGAAGGGTAAGCTGGGACAAAGTGAGAGAGTGGCATGGACATATATACACTACCAAATGTACAACAGATAGCTAGTGGGAAGCAGCCGCATAGCCCAGGGAGATCAGCTCGGTGCTTTGTGTCCACCTAGAGGGTGGGATAGGGAGGGTGGGAGGGAGGGAGATGCAAGAGGGAGGAGATATGGGAACATATGCATAACTGATTCACTTTGTTATAAAGCAGAAACTCACACACCACTGTAAAGCAATTATACTCCAATAAAGATGTTAAAAAAAAGAATAATGAGCCACATTTTTAAAAAGGTAAAAGAAAGGTGAAATTAATTTTACTACGATACTTCCTTTAACTCAGCGTATCCAAAATATTATCATCCTGACGTGCAGTCAACATAAAAGTTGTTAATGAGCTA
This sequence comes from Stenella coeruleoalba, assembly GCF_951394435.1. NCBI lineage: Eukaryota > Metazoa > Chordata > Mammalia > Artiodactyla > Delphinidae > Stenella > Stenella coeruleoalba. The sequence continues at coordinate 4,108,773 of NC_137147.1, read as the reverse complement.
TTTTACACTTTTCTGGCTGTGCTGCATCTTTGAAATCAGGCATCTCCTTCGTACCTAGAACGCATCTCCTTTAAGTACTCTACGCCGCTTAGGCACTCGGTAGTGTGGCTAGTGGCTACCATACTGGACATTGCAGGCCCAGAATCTGGGAACTTAAAATCGAAGAACTAGCCTGGGACGGCAAAGCCCAGCCCGTACCATCAGCCAGCCCTGGTTGTTGGTGCCGGCTACCGGGAGGCCCGGTGTGAGGAGGGTGCTGAGAAAGTGCCAGAATTCTGTGTGGAAGAATGCTGTGATAGAGGAGCAATGCCTGCCGTGAACGTGGAAGGGGACGATAGAGGGGGTCTGTGCCCCTCCAGCGTGTAGTGAGTCCAGCCTGCCTCTGCAGTCCCGTAGGCGGGCCCGTGGAACACACATGGAGGGTCATCTGGTAAGCACCCCCTTCTCTGCTTTCCTGAAGTTTTTACTGTCCACATTGGGCCAGGCTCCATGTACACAGCCTGGGTTCTGGGCCCAGATCCCTGTACTTCCACTTTCTGCCCATGTGACTCCGGAGGAGCTAATTTGCTTCGTGGAGCCTCAGTGTCCACATCTGAAATATGGGCATAATAACCCCTACTCAGCAGGACTGTGGTGAGGCTTAAAGGGCATGGAGCGTGTGAAGGGCTGGTGCACAGTAGGTGTGGAGTAGGAAGTAGCTCCCTGGTCTCCCTTCTTTTCATTCTGTGTCCCCCCCCTCCCCCCGCGGCCCCATCCTGCTCTCCATTCCACTCAGAACACAGGCAAAGTCTGCCCCCACTCGAAACCCTCTTGGGAGGCACACAGCTCCTTACTGCGCCTACCCAGAGATTTCTCCACCCCATCCAAGACTGAGGGAGGCCTCCTGCACACTCGCTCCTAGCCATGACCCTCTGACAACCCCTCCTTCAAAGCCAAGGACGGCCTCAGCTCTCAGCAGCCTAGCCCAAGAGCCCTAGCATCTTGGGGTCCACTGGCAGACATGCCGTTACAAGCTCTGAGTGGGGCCTCCACACCTATCAGACGGCTGATGGGGCTGAGACACTCTGCCAGCCCCATGTTTCTTAATTACTCCCTCCCGGCCACTGTAGACAAGGACGTCTGCTTCCCAGCCTCCCTGTAGGATGCCGGCTCTCCTCCAACCGAGCGCACAGCGGTCTCCTGTGGCTCGCGCCAGTTAACACCTCTCCCAAGACTCTCCGGGTTCTCTTCGGGGGAGGAATTTACATCCAGCAACATCTGGCAGAGAACGCGCGGTAAATGGCGAACACGCCGGCGAGGCAGTGACTCCAATTAGGAAACAACCAGCTTTCTCTGAGTATGATGGGGAAAGTAATTCTCTGGCCAACAGAGTTTAATCAAAATGTTTTATGCAAGACGTATCCCTGACCCTGACAAATCTTCCCCCTCTTGCTGGAAATTAAACAAATATATTGTCAGTGAGGATTCCAATGAGCGCATAAACAGATGCGGGGCCGGTGGAGTCATGAGGTTATGGGTTTCAACAAACTGAGATTAGCAAAGATCAGGCCTGAGGTTTTTGTATTGTCCTTTGGGCTTTCAGCAGCCCCTGCTTCCCGCCTCAGCCTTTGTGTCTTTCTTGTGGCATCTCCCATTCCCCCCCCCCCCGCCCCCGCACACACACACCGCTGGAGCCGTGCCCTCTGCCTCCTCGCGGCCCTGTCGTCTGAATCATATCCTGAATTCGCTTCTGTTCTGACTTGTGCCGCCCTGTCCTGCGAACATTTGCTTCAGCATCTGTCTTCCTGGCAGCCTGCGTCCGATTTGTCTTCGCACCCCTGGCACGGAGAACAATGCCTGGCACACAGAGGACCTTGAACAACTGTTCGTGGGAGGAAGAGAGGGGAGCAGGGAGGGCGGGTGAGGTCCAGGGACCTTCCTTCAAGGGCCTAACACGGTCTAGACATGCCCAGCATCAGAGTCTGGGGAGCAGAGTTGCAACTCTGCCAGGTCTCACCTCTGTAAGTCTCAGTTTACTGACCAGGAAAGTGGGCATAATGACCCACGGCATCCGCTCCGGTTGCGGTGCGAATGAAGTGAGCTAGCAGATGCATCTGGTGCAGACGGGGCGCGAGGTGGTGGTGATGGGAACAGAGGGAGGGCGGGAGAAAGACAGAATGGTTCCATTGCAGAGAGGGTGCTGCTCGGTCTGGCTCTCAAAGGTGGAGGGACCAAGGTCCAGAGAGGTGGCTCACCTAGTCTCCCAGGGAGGACGTGTGTGTGGCTTGTCCAGGACCCTCTGATTCTAATGCCTGTATGTTCCCTGTTATACGTCCCCAGGTATTTCTGGTGGAGTGTAGACACGGATCCTAATGTGGGTCTTCCCAGTGGCTGTAGGAGAATCACGCTTGGAAAACTTTAAAAAAGTCCAGTTCCCCTGCTCCAGCCCCAGACATTCTGACTCAGGAGAGGCAGGAGGGGCCCTGCCTCCATCTTTGGAACACACTGCCCAGGTGATTCTGATGCCCAGGGAGACTGGGGGCAGTGGGTGTGGACCATCAATTTTATAAATGACTGTAAGTACAAGTGCTTTAGTGACACGGGTGCTCAGCTGTGTCAAGATGGGCAGAGCTGGTGGAGGCAGGATGAACGTGATAAAACCAGCCTGGCTGAGGCGCCCGCTTTCCGCTCTCCCAGCCCCTCCCCCTCCCTTCTCCTGGGGACCGGGGATTCCCATGGTGCAAGGGGTACCCAAGGCTCAGGAGCAATGCGCGGTGCCCAAGGAGCCTGTGGGTCCCCGCCCAGGGACCTGAATGCTGCCCACAATGTTCTGCCACGGAGAGGCCTATGTCTTCCTCCCTCTTCAAGATGGTCCTGTTGTCTCAGAGGTTTTCAGAGCGAAGGTCAGCAGCCGGCCAGGCGGGCATTGCCGAGTGATGGATTCTGAGGTCAGACAGGCTGGCTTCCTCCTAACGTTATTGATGGAGAAAAAGAGCCCAAGGTCAGAGTGGCCCCCATCAGCATTCTGGCCGTGGGTATATGAGACTGAACTCCTCCTTGGGTTGAATCTCCTCAGGATTGAACAACCCTGAGGTTGTTCTCCTCAGGGAAGAACTCGGGGAGTAAGCCAACGTGCCAACCACTAACGGTCTGGCCTGGGTCTCAAGGGGTCTGAGGGGACACCTCCCAGGCCCACTCCTTCACCCCCAACCCGGCCCCACCTCTTCCTGGCTCATGGTCCCCTCTCTCCCTGCAGCCTACACAGACAGGATCCACCACTGTGGGTCTGAAAGGCACAGCTCCGGTGGGTAGTGTTTGAGGCTCTCCATTTGACAAATGACGAATGTGTGCCCAGGGAGGCCAAGGACACAGTCAAGCCTGAGTTTCACCAGAGAAGGGGATGCGTGTGTGACCCAGGATATCACCTCTAGCAGGAGGAAGATGTCACCCCATTTCTCAGGCAAGGGAACTGAGGGCTCAGAGAGACTCGGCCGCACACCCAAGGACAGTGGCGGGAACCTTGGTCCCCGGCCCCCACCCAGGGCTCTGCATTGCCCCCCCTCACCTGCGGGGCCCCAGCCTACCTGGGCCACTTTGATCTGTTTTGTGCATTTGGGGCATGTGTGTGAGAGCGTGTTTGAAGAATTATGTTCTAAAGTGAAAAAGTTTGAAGTCAACAGACTTAGCCTTTCACTGCAGAGAGCCTCCCCGGGTTGTAGAGAGGGTGGGGTTGGCCCTCTGGGTCTGGGCCGGACACGGATGTCCGCACAGTTGTTAAGAAGGGATGGCCGGGCACCCTGCCTGAAATGTCCCCAGTCACCCACTCACGTTCCAGGAGGCGACCAGGCCCAGGACCACATTCTCCAGGCCTTCCGCGACGCCATCCATTCGCCACGGGCACAGATGGAGCGTCGGGAAGCGGGAAGCATACCCGTGCTCCTTGCCAACAGATCAAATGTTCCCTGGCTGGGCGGACGTGGAAATCAGTGCTCTCTTGTCCCCTGAACTCCAATGCCTGGTCTCATCTTGAAAATACTCTCCCCGTGGCAATGCCAGGCAGCTGGGCTCTCACGGAGGGGGCCTCTTGGCCCAGGGGACCCAGGGCAGCAGTGGCCGGATCTTCCCATGGCCCATTTGGCCTGCCCTGACCACCTGGCCAGTTGTGACCACCTGGCCAGTTGTGTCCACACCTGGGCCCATCCTCAGTGGTCCGGGCCAGGAGTCTCACCCAGGGCCCGGGTCAGGGGACTGGGGGGAGTGGTGACCCCTGGCCTCTCAGATGGACGCTCTGGCGAGGTGTGTAGAAAGCACTGCTCAGCGTAGTGGGGGGATTGACGGGAAAGGGAGGGTATCACGGACCAAGACGGAGCAGGACAGGGGCAATGGGTGGGCATGAAGGAAACTGCTAGAATCAGGCTTGGGAGGGGGAGGCCCAGGCCATGCCCTGGGAGCAATGGGCCTGCATGTTAGCGCCATGGACAGTACGGTCCCCGCCTCCACTCGTGCGTCAGGGAATGCAATGGCCGGGGGAGGAGGGGGCCTTGCTGGGGGGTCTGGCTGTGCCCCAGCACTTTTCTTGGGCCTGAGGTGAGGAGGGGAAGACGAGCTGGATATCGAACACGGGACCACTGGTTTCAGCAAGCTTGTCATTCCACACGGGCGTCCTGTCTGTGCCTGGTTCCTGGAATCTCAGTCTGTCTCGTAAACTGGCCATACGTCATGGGCTGCACTGGCCTGGCTGAGGCCTCCATGGCTGCGTCTGTTTTAATGGCTTTTACTTTTAGGAGGTCCAAGCCTGTTGCAAAGTCCCAAGTGAAAGAGCGTCTTTTCCAGCAAAGAGCATCTTTGCAGCCCTTGCTGCAAAGCAAAGGGCCTGGGGGGAATGTGTCTTCCTGGAGTCTTCTTTCATGCATATACCCCATCCCTAGCAATAACTATTTAAGACTACCAGGTGCCAGGCGCTGTGCAGCGTTGAAGCAATTGCACTGAGACCACGTGCTTGCCTCGCACAAGCTACATCCCGGCTACAACCCCCTATTCCTCTTTTTCTACCTGACAAACTCAGGTTCACCCTACAGTCCCAGGGGAGGAAACCATAAAACATCTTACCCAGATGGAGCAGACAGAGGAGGAGCAAGGACTTGGGCCGGGTAATTGATGGAAGTCTTCCTGGAGGAGGTGATGTTGGAGTTGGTGCCTGATGGGGCAAGAGGACTCTGATGGCCAGACAAGGTGGAAGAGAGCTTTCAGACACAGGAGACTGCGTGTTAGGGTAAGGAGGAAGCCAGATCTACAGCCCTGGAGCTTTGGGAATGCAGCCTCTTTCTGGGAGGGCTACTGAAGGCTTCAGGAGGGCTGGCTAGAAGCACTGCCCATGTGTCCACTGCTGCATCCCCCTACCTGGCACAGTGCCTGGCACAGAGTGGCGCTTAATAAATATCAGTTGAATACATGACTGTGCAACCCCCCTCCGCCCCCCGGACATACACCACATACTCTTGCAAAAGTAGCATGCTGAATGCTGGCTGATACACAGTGAAATAGGAACAACTGGGGGAAAACACTTCTTCCAGCCTCAGGATCTTTGCATATGCTGTCCCCTCTGCCTGTAACCCTGTTCCACACCCCACTTGCACCGCCATTTTTCATAGTGTACTGTGTCTCGCTCCCATTGTGTCCGCCTTGCCAAGCATAGGGCTGTCCGTTGGTAAATATTCATTGCCTGATTTCATGTGCGCAATACACAGAAGTAAATGTTCAATATCTTGTATGAAATAAAGATTTAGAAACGCGTAGGTGTGTGAATACCCACACAGAGATCCTGGCTGATGTCAGGAGACTGACTGATATCCAGCAAGGGAAGAGACAAACTAGGGGGAGAATGCAGTGTTTCTGTTTAGCAACCTGTTTCCAAGGCTAAGAAACCTGGAGAAATGGTTCCTGGCTGCTGGTGGAAGCCACTGCCTCTTCCTGCAGAGCTCGGAGCGTTCTCTGTTTCTCGGCACTTACTGAGCTACCCTTCAGCTTCAGTTTCCTCACCTGCAGCACGAAGCCAGTGATGACCCTAGAGGGTCATTGTGAAGATTACTCACAGTAACTCGGGCAAAATACTCAGCCCAGTTCCCTGCACAGGGCAGGGGCACTGGAAGCGGTGGCGGTCGTTACTGAGGTGGGAGCAGCCCCCCACTTAGAACCAGGAATGCCACTCTCTTCCAGAGACGGTGGCAAACCTCTACCAGGTCACCTGGCCGTCCTGCAACACTGGTGTTTGGTCCTGAGCCCAAATCTGCCCCCCACCCCGGGGCTCCCCCAGCACCTGGCATCCTGAGCCGCTCTTGGGCTACTTGGTCCCAACCTGGTCGCTCTGATCTGACCCCAACGCAGATTTCTCACCCTGCAATTTGGGGCCTATTGAAACGGGCTGACATTTGCCAACAAACAGCCTGCGATTCTATCGCCATCTGTTACAAGCGCATCTTTCACTTTCTGCAAAGAAAAAATCAATCTCCCGGCTTCCTGGCATTCTCCGGCTGGCTCCTCGGGGGCGGAGGCGGGCAGGACCCAGAGGTGGGCCTCTCCTCGGGGGTGCTGTCCGCAACCTCCCCCGGGGCCCATCTCTGAGAGGGCGGCTGGAACGAGAGAACCAGACTGGCTCTCCATTGCCCGCTGCACCCGCCGCTTCCAGCCCAGAAGCAATTTGCTTTCATTACGAAGGCCACGCGAGTATGTTTGCAGAAGGACTCAGCTTCCCAGCCGCCTGGACTGTGGGGAAAATTTTCCTTAATTATTTTTTTATAGCCTAACTTTTGTGTGAGACGGTTTGTTATTATCCCTGCCTCACTTGAGAGTCATAAGCCTGCAAGAAGAACCATAAATAAAACTTTACTTAATATTCAAAGTCCCCGTGAAGGGATGATGGATGGGGGGGTGGGGAGGCAGCCCCTCCCCCTCCCCCTCCCCCACCACGGTGGTGGAGCCGTCCTGGCTTTCTGCCGGAAGGCAATTACTTTGAGCTCCCTATAATCAGAACCACTTACTACCTCTGCATTTTGTTTTTCTAACTTTCTCATTTAAAACACGGATGGGCGAGATTGTATCCCATTTGTATTGTGCAGAGAGAGATTACTCCAGGTGCTGCTGGGCGCAGGGCTGCTGGACTGCAATATTTTACCTGGGAACCCGCCTCTGAAACATTGAAGTGCGACAACTACAAAGACAGGGCCATGATTTGATCCCCAGCTTCCCGAAGCTTTGGGGACAAATGCCTGGCAGTGGAATTAATTTTTCTTGGGGAATAGGAGAGCTGTAACTTTCCCCTCTATTATTTCAAATCCGCCAGACTGACTCTCCCAGGGTCAAAGTAGAAACAGAGGGGGCTATGGTGGAGGAGGCCCGGGTTCTCTTGGCCAGGGCGCGCTATGTGACCTTCTGTGTGGTCCTGCCCCTCTCTGGGCTGCAGTCACCTTACCCAGAAAATGGAGGTGCTGGACAAGACAATGATACTAATATCACCCTTTTCTGAGTTGACATTTTGTTGAGCACCTACCATGTGCCAGGCACCATACTAGGCTCTTAATGTGCATTATGGTGAGAAAGCCACAACAGCCTGACAGGCAGGGCCATCCACAATGCACTCCCAAATATTATTGAGGTCCTACTGTGTGCCCAGCATGGTTATAGGCACTGAGTGCCCAGTGATGAACAAGAGAGGTAAGGATCTGGCTCTCCTAGAGCTTCTGTTCTGGAAGGGGAGAGAGAGCATAAAAACGTAAACAAAAGAGATCCTTCTGGGGAATGAGGGGGTGAAGGCTTTGGGGAAAATAAAACAGGATGATACAGCAGATGGTGACCAGAGAGAGGTAAAATGAGAGAGCGTGATCATCATGACAGGCTCTTTGAGGAGGTGATAACCAAGCAGAGCCCTAAAGACAAGGAGATACCCAGACACATGAAGATTGGGAAAAGCATTCAGGTAGAGTGAACAGCATGTGCAAAGGCCCTGAGGTGGGTGCAGTAGACACCACAGATCTCTTCACCCAGCACCATTCCATCTACCACCTGCCCTTGCCTTCTTGTGCTGCAGAGCCTGGAAAGCTAAAGCAGTGTTTCTCTATAGAAACCTTGGTCCTGAGGTGAAGGTCGTACATGGGACCTGCAGATGCCCCTGCACACGACAGGGAAGGGAAAGGCAGGTGACGGCAGAAAATGACTTTCTAGTGCACCTGGGGGCAAGTGTCACAGGTGCTGTGTGGAGAGAGGTGGCGGCAGAGGGGTCCTGCTATGACAGTGGGGGTCAGGGCTGCCACAGCCCCCCTGCACCTAGGCTTTCCCTGCCCTCTGGCCTGACTCCCCACTGGAATCACCGGCAGTGCTTCCCCTGAGCTTTCCCGTGCACAGGGCAAGTCCAAGTGCCAGAGACTTTCCCTCGCCCCCTGGGAGTAGCCCTCAACCAGTCACCGACCCCGGGGCACCCGTTGGCAGGATGCCGAGATGCGTCCCCTCCAGCGAGGGCCCGCGGCGCTGGCTGTGGTGGGAGCACCCCCTGCCCAACCCCATGCTGGCTCCTGGCCTCCCTGCCGCCTTCCTCGACCCAATGAGTCCTGCCATAGCCTCCCAAATAAATGGCTTGCCCTCGAGTCCTTGTCTCTGGTCTGCTTCTGCGAACCCCAAAGAGCTGTTCTTTCCTATCTCTTCGCTGTTTTGTTTCCCGGAGGGTGGAATCAGGCTTCATCGCCTCGAGATTCCACGAGACTGCTAATCTCCCCTCACGAAACCCTCCTGATTAAATTAGCGAGAGTGGATTCTGACGTCGGCCACTGAGAACCTGACAGGTCCCTTAGGTGTCATCACGCTCATCACCGCCTTTTTACTGGCAAGGGCGCGGAGGCCCCGGGCGGGCCCAGCGGCCACGCTGTGCTCCAGGCACCGACCTCCGTAACTGCCCGGCACCGCTCTGCCTCTAACAGAGCTGGATTCTCAAGCCTTGGTCCTAGGCTGGCGCATCTGGAGCAGAGATCCCTCATCTCTTGGTAAACGTGCTCTTTGAAAGAGCTGAAAAGGGTAACGGGGCTTCTGCAGGCCACCGGCCAACTGCCAGGTAGCGGCTTGGGCAGCCCATGCTGTAGCTCTTTAGGTAGCAGATAGATGAGGACGCAGCCCTATCTCGCTCCTCGGGCTGAGAAGCCGCCATGGGCCGTCCTGCCAGCCCCTCCGTCGGCTCTGCAGATCCCTCCGTGTTGTTCTGCTGTCGGCTCCGCTCACGGCTCACGTGCACACGCAGTGCACCTGCTCTGTGCCTGCCCGGGGCTGGGCTGGGGGCTCAGAAGCAGCTCGGCCTCTCTCCAGGGGCTCCCAGCAGACAGAGGAGGCCCCAGCTAAGACCCCTAATAACAGGGCACAGGCTCACCTGCCCCTCCCCACTCCCTCCTGCAGGCTCAGAGGTAGGAACCAAAGTTGTCATCTTGTGACAAAAGACTGTAAGCTAAGAGTGGTGGGGAGGGGACAGAAAGAGCCTGGGGTCCACGAGGGCCTCCCTGAGCTGTGGAACGAACACCAGCACGGCCTGCCTCCAGGCTTCTTGCTAAGTGAGAAAAAAAGCCTCATTTGTTGTAGTCGCCGTTAGCCGGGTTTGCTGCAACTTGCCTCCAATATCATTCCTAATTTATAAGCCCAGGTACTGGCCCACAGAGGAAATCTGAACGCACCGTAGAAATTTAAATCACTGAGTCATGTTCTAAACATTGCAGGTCCCCTCCTAGGCGCCCTCAGGAGGTGACCCAGGACTGACCACTGCCCCCTCCACGCCCCCACCCCTGACCTTGGCCGTCCCGTGCTCGGAGCATTTTACGCTGTTGCCGTATACACGTGTAACACTCCCATCGGACCGTAAGCTCCTGAACCCTGGGGCCCAGCACGGAACTGACTTGGGGAGGTGATCAGATACTGTTCGAAGGACTGTGTGAGGGGCCTGTATGCACGGGATGATACTTTTCCATCCTGGGAGTCCGTAAGTCTTAGTTGAAATGGGGGATCGCGTGGGCAAAATTGGGAATTCAGTTGGTGGTGAGCCGGGAGGCTGGTTCTCTGGGGAATAAAAAGCCCTGGTGTGTAGCATTTGCCAATTTCCCTGGTATAAATACTCCCACCGTGGCCAGTTTCAAACTGCCGGGTGTGCAACCACCGACTCACAAAAGCTCTTGGCGATTTCGCGGTTGGTTCTTGCGAGCCCGTACAAGCCATCTTCAGAACATAGCTCATTTCCAATCCCCTTCCTTCCTTTTTTCCTTCCTTCCCTCCCCCTCCCTCTCTCGCCTCCCAGGACCCGTCTGGGTGCTGGGCCCCTGGTAACTGACTCTGCTGTTCTGGTGGGGCAGATGGTCCCGTCCATAGAAACAACACAGTCATTCAATAGAAGGGAATGATTGTACTCCGATGAAGAAGATGCGGCGGTCAGAGAAGGGGCCCCTGCTCCAGCCTTGGGGGAGGCAGTTAGGACAGCCTGGAGGAAGCATGGGGTGTCTCCGCTGAGACTCCAGAAAAAGTGAGCTTTGCCCAGCAGAGGCTTGGGGGGAGGGGTCACTCCCAACAGGAGGAACTGGGGAGTCTGGGTATCTGCCCTGGAGACGGGGAGGGGAGGGGGCAGAGGGTGGGCAGTGCCGATGTGGTGAGGGGCTTGGCCTTCGTCCCAAGGGCAAGGTTAAGCTATTTCTTTTTAAGTGGGGAAGGAGCAGATTGGCATTTTAATAAGCTTCCCCCAAGTGCAGAGAGGAGGGGGCAGGCAGGCTGCGGGCCAGTCCTCGTGGAGGGAGAGGGAAGGATGCAGGGAGCATTGATGAGACCGCCATGCTGCAGGCTCAGGACCGAAACAGGCAGTGATGGGGGGTGGGGGGAGGGGCGCTGTCAGAGGAGGGTCAAGAGCTTGGCCACCTAGTGGATGCTGGTGCCTCTTTCCAGGATGGGGAAAAAATGGGAGGGGGAGTGAGATCTGGGGGAAAGAAGGAAAACTCTTGCCTACTCCTGGCTTCTCCCCTGTGGGCGGCTCTGTTCCAGGGCCGGGGGGCCCTTGCGCAAGGCCCAGCCTGCCATCGCTTAGTAGGGGAATGGGTAAGAGGTAGATCAGATAGGCGGTGGCCGTATCTATACGCACAGGGGACTGACGGGTCCTGACACGATGGGGTGCTGGGAGGGTACCCCATAAACCAGCCAGGGGAAAACAGGAACCCCAGCTTGAGACGTGGAACAGCTCAAGGCTGAGAGGACTTTGAACACCAGGGAGAAAAATGGGTCTGAAAGTGAGCAATCAGGGGCCCTTGGGCTGGGACCCCATGGCCAGGCTCTGAGTCATCCCCCCTGCATTTGGGGGGCTGCAGGGGTGGCGGGAAGGCCAGCTCCGGGCTGTTTTCCTGGGCACAGGGACACAGCCATTCCCCAGGCCAGACAGGTACACAGGATTAATAAGGCTGACACGCTCTCCCAGGGGTGTGCGCTCCCCCGGGGGTGTGCAGCGGGGCTAGCAGCGCGGCCTGAACCATCAATCACTGGCCCCTAATAGCTCTGTAGCTTGCTCCCCCCGCCGGATTTAAAGCGAGGATCCAGGCCGCCGGCAGAAAGATGCCGCAGCCCTTAACCACCGTAATTATGAAGTCTTCGTGGAAAGAGATGCTTATCGTTAATGTTAAGTGAACAGAGCAGGAGACCAGATGCCCTGCCGGTGTGTGTGCAGCCGTGTCCGCAAACGCCTGCCTAGAAATAGGGGGGCCAGGAGAGCTGCCACTTCCATGGTGGGAGCCAGAGGGGACAATCTGCGGCTTTGAACAGTTCAAAACCGCAATTAGTAACATGGACGCATCATCCTTTTATTAAAAAGTGTATCTTTTTTTTTTGTCTGATTATTAAAGGAATCATCTCACTGTGGAATCAGTGGGAATTGTGTGAGTACAAAGAAGAAAATTAAAATCCCCGTGATCCCACCCAGAGGCAGATCGCCGGCGTGAACGCGCTGCAGTGGTTTTGTTCCCACGGCTCTGTGCCTATCTGTTTGCTTTGGGTTGTTTTTACACTATGGAGATGATTCATTGTATTTTTAATACTTTTTTTTTTTTCTGTGGTACGCGGGCCTCTGACTGTTGTGGCCTCTCCCGTTGCGGAGCACAGGCTCCGGACGCGCAGGCTCAGCGGCCATGGCTCACGGGCCCAGCCGCTCCGCGGCATGTGGGATCTTCCCGGACCGGGGCACGAACCCGTGTCCCCTGCATCGGCAGGCGGACTCTCAACCACTGCGCCACCAGGGAAGCCCCACTTTCCAGTTTTGTTCACTGCTGTGTGCGTGGAGCCTAGAACAGGGTCTGACCCAGCGTATTGTGAAGTAAGCGACTTGTCTCAGGTGTGGGGCTGAACTGATCGTGAAAATTTTGTCCATTTGACCAGTAAATCCAATTTACGAGGGGAGAAAGGAGAATAGTTTATACACCTAAAATCATTATAGACCTGTGCCCCCCGAACCTAGCAAGATCGACCGTCTGTTCCATGCACACCTCAGGAGCCCCTCGGGCATGCAGGGTCAATGACAGGAGCCATGGAGGGGACCCGCCTCACCCCAGCCTCCACATTCCTAAGAGGTAGAGACACCATTGGCGGCTTGAGGAAAACCTGAGTGTCCCTGGGGTTTCCGGGGCATCCGGTGGAGCCCCTGGAGGAGGAAGCTCCCCTCCAGCTGTGGTTCTCTGTGGCTTAGAAAGGCAGGGACACACCTAAGGTTTGTGACGGCTCTGTCCTGGAAAGGCTTTCTGGGTCAGGGGTGGTAGCTTGAGCAGAAGTGTGGAGGCCAGAGGGCCCCTGGTCCAGCTGGTTTGAAATGCAGGTTGCTTTTTTTCTGGTGCTTTCCATCTTGTGTGCCCGACTCCCTCTTTGAAGAAAAAAGACTTCTTGCTTTCCATGATTACTGCCCACTCTTCCTCCAAGATCCAGTGCCACTTCCTTCAGGAAGGCCTCCTTGGTTTCTTGGACTGAGCCAGCTCTCCTACTCCAGGCCTGCAGCACTTAGCACTACTGAGATGCCAGAGTCACATGATTGATTGGTTCACATGTGTTGCCCCCCTCCCCCACTCCCACCAGTAGACCATCAGCCCCATGGTGCTGGGGATGTTTTGCTCACTGTCACCAGTGCCAAGCCCAGGGTCCCCCCGCGGTGGCGCCCAGTGGTTGAAGAACAGAGCTCACAGTCTTCACGACCTGTCAACCCACTTTAGGAGTAGGGGGTTCAGGGGCCCAGGCACCTGCATCCCCTGCCCCACGGGGCTCCAGCCTCTGTTCTCTGCTTGTCTCTCAGCTACTTTGTTGCAAAGTTCTGGGCACGGAGGGGAAGTTTCTAGGGACTCTGGCTTTTGTTTCTTTCTTTTTTTTCTGGTGACCTTTCCATGTAATTAAAAGGCAGCTATTCCAGGAGGCGAGGCAGCCGGAAGCAGAGACGCTGCTCTCTGTGTACGTGTGTGGAAATTTATTGTCTGGAGCACAGAATTCTGCTGGAGGCTGCTGTGCTGAAAACATCTGCTGCTTCACTGCGGGTGGGGGGTGGTAAAGACCCCGATCCAGAAAACGTCCCCCCTGCAGGCCTGCAGACCAGCAGGGTGCACGGCTGGGCTCACTGACCCTCCAGCGGTCCCGCATGGGGGATGGCGCCCCTGCTTTTTTCTCGGGAGACTAGCTCTCCTGAAGGCCCATCAGCCCAGTGATGTCCATGGGGTCGGCCTCACCCGGGCGGCCACTGGGTTGATGAGCCGTGCCCCGCCCCCACCCCCGTCCCAGGATTCAGGTTTGCGGCCTTTGTCCGTCAGCACAGAGCCGGCGCTGGGGGGCCCTGGGGGGCACAGCACAGCCCTGCCCTTTTCTTGGATGTGGAATCTCATGCTCGGGCCCCTCCTTGGCTTGCCGTTTGAGGGGGACTCCCCTTGCACTAGAACTAGAGGCAATGTCAGGAGATGAATGTCCAGCTTAGGGAAACGTGTTTCTAGACAGCCCAGGCCAGAGCACGGTGGGTGTAGCCCTCGCCTGGGAGGACCTGGTTCAGATCCCAGCACCCACTTCTTCGTTTGCCACATGACTCTGGATGAGAACCAACCCCTCCTCTGTCGGGGCCTAGCCTGCTCCCCACAAAGGTTGTGTGCACAGCACTCCCTCACTCCACTCTGGTCTAAGAATGCTGGGAAAGTTTATTTTCTGGACAGAAATCCTTCCTGGGCTGTGCCTTCCCTGAGCTGGGTCTGGGGCCCGTCTCTTCCTTCTGGTTCAGGTCAGCACCTCCCCAGAATGGTACCCCTCCCTCGAGTTACTGGGCCCCTGGGTGCAAGGTCTAGAGGTCCTGCGGCCCCTGAGCCCCCTGCCTGGCCAGGCCTCCACCCCTTGGCTCTCCGTAGCTGCAGCTGCTGAGGATAATGCAGGCCTGGCCTGGGCCCAGCTCCCCTGTGCCACGGAGAATTGCAATTTAGCAAGTCTGTCAAAATCCCGAGGCAGGAGCCCAGAGCCACATCTGTGACATCAAGGCATCCCAGCGGCATCAGGGGCCTTCCGTCCCCATCCGCCTCCTCGCCCTGGTCCACTTCCCACAGGCCTGGATTAGGCCCCAGCAGCTGGGCGGGGGCGGGGGCCAGGGGAGCCGGGGGCGCAGGGCTGGGCGCCCAGGCCAGTGGGGCCCTGGGTCTCTCTGGCCCAGCCTTGCCACGTGGTCCCTGGTAGGGTGCTGCGCCCTGGACCTCAGGCATCCCATCGGTAAATGGGGGCGGAGTCTGCCTGCCCATCCATGGGGTCCTGGAGGCGGTAGCCACGCCCTGGCAAACCCACATGCCAACAAAGGGGCTGGTGGAGGGCTCTGAGGGTCTCGGAAGAGCTCAGGTCACTCAGGAAGGGGGTGAGTGGAGATGACATTGCAAGTGGGGCCTCAGGGCGGGAAGGGGCTGAAGCTGGAACGCGGTGGGTGAGTCTGGTGGTCAGGATCTTGCACTGGGCCTCAGGAGCTGGCAGAGCTGAGGCAGGAAAAAGAGAGAAGCTGGGGCCTCGGCGGACTGTGCGCAGGCCCCTCCTCTGCCTTCTCTGCTTAGAAACTAAGAATGTGGTGTTTGTAGCAACCTATGTGGCCCCTTAAAGCATCTCTGATGTGTACCAGGCACTTGCATGGCCAGGAACAGCACAGGCCTCAGGAACCACAAGGCCGAAGGGACAAATCCCTCCCTCCAGACCCCCTGAGGATCAGAGCCTCTGCAGACCAGAGCGCAGGGCACACACAGAATCCCAGAATCCCACACACAGATTTGCTTGCCTCCAGGGATGGAGAGCTCACTACCTCATTGGGAGCCAACTCCTTCGTGGAGGAGTTCTCATCATTAGGAAAGAGCTTTCTAGAACTGCTCTTGGGTCCCAGTGCATCTGGAGATGGCAACCTGAACCTCCTGGCCTCTTTCCTCCAGACCAAGCCTCAAAGCTTCTTTTATCTGTTCCTGCATGACGCACTTCAGTGCCTTCCTCTGAACAGGAGTCATTTGTCAACTTCTCCCGGAACTGAGCGTTAGTGCCCCAGCTGTAGTCTGCAGCAGACTCTCACCTCCCTAGCTGTGGAGACCATGCTCCTATTAATTAAACCCTAGGTGTCTTTTTCTGACCCATCACACTGTTGAGTCTTGCACAGAGTGGGGTTGGTCATTCTGATGGGGATAATGGATGAAGCAGGAGGACAACATGTGCAGCTTGGGGAAACTGAGGCCCAGAGAAGAAGGACCCTGCTCAGAGTTACACAGTGCACCATCAGTAGGGCTGGGGGAAGAACCAGAGCTCCTGCCTGTCCTCTTAGGACACGGTGCCTTCATCTAGACAGAGAGAAGGGCCCCCATGCACCCTTCGCTCCCTCCTCCTCCCTCTGCTCTCCCGCCCTCACTTCCTGAGAACCTCCAAGCTAAGCCAGAGAAGGTGAGGCCCACGGCCTTCAGATGGTCATGATTACGCGTGGAGGGGTGAGCGCAGGGCAGGAGGGGACCCGGGCCCCATGTCCTGCTAACTGTTCCAGGGAATCAGCAGCGCCCAGGGGCTTGGGGGCCAAGGTCCTGCACAGCTGACCTCGTCCAGCTCATTCTGCAAACTCTGGGTGTTTCTGAGATCGCTGGGCCTGCACATTCCTTTCTGCTGAGGGAACTCCCGGCAAGTGTGGAGAGGCACCGGCCAGCTCCAGGAGGGTTTCTGGTGGGAAAAGAAAGGCAACTCGCGTTCGCTGGGTGCTAATGTGCACCAGGTGCCGATGCGAGGGAGGGGGGCGTCTCTCCTGTGCCACTCGGCCGTGTTCTCCTTGCCGAGGGGGCAGTGACCTGACATGGGGGTGGTGCAGGACTGTCGACAAAAGACTTAGCTCACGGGGGGGCCCAGCTCAGAGCCCGGAGCCCGTGGGCGGCCACTGAGTCTCGCTGTTACTGTCACCAGCCCCGTAGCAGATCTGGGATTCGAACCCGTGTCCACGAGCCAGGGCAGCGCCTCCATGGTAGGTGGTAAAGGCCACGCTGTTCCGGAATGGCTGCCTTCCTGCATCGCCACCAGTCTGGTCCCCGACCTGAGGCTTCCAGTGGTCCTGGGGAAGCAGTGGGTGTGGGGCTATGGCCTTGGCCTCTGTCCCAGCAGAGAACATTCCACAGTGGGAAGCTGCAGCCTTGGGCCCCCCTCCCCCTCCCCCCTCCCCCCTCCCCCCTCCCCCCTCCGCCCTCCGCCCTCCCTGCCCCTGCCCCTGCCCCCGCCCCACCAGAGGCCGTGCGGGTGTCCTACGGGCAGGCTGCCGCCACCGCTGCAGAGGGCTGGCCGGCAGCCCTTGAGTTTCCACCAACTAATAATTTTTACAAACCTCCAGCCTCGTAAAAAAGTGCACAGTGGCCCGAACAACCTTGGCCGCGAGCCTTGTGGGAAAGCGGAGGCACTGAGGCTGGGCACCAGTGATCTTGGCCAGAGGCCACCTGTACTCGGGATCTTTCCCTCGGGCCTCAGACCCGGACCTGTCCACTGTGGCCCTTCGGATGAAGGCTGCCCCACTACGTGGCTCAAGGAGGTCCTCCGTGCCGGCCACCCAGCCCCGCCACCCCCATGGCCTCCCATCTGGAGCTCTTGGCCCACCGCCCTGAGCCGCCTGTAACCCACCCCTGTGCTCCCCTCCCGCTGGGCACAGGGCTTTGCATGTGCTGTTCCTTCTGCACAGAATGCCCTTCCCCTCCCTCCACAGGAATGCAGAGATAATGACATGTCTTTATCCAAGAGGGCCTCCTGTGCCTGGGGACCTCGGAGGAAGGGACATGTGTCTGCCTTGATGTTCTCCAAACAAGGGATGGGGTGTCCAGGAGAGAAGGAAGGCAGGGCAGGTGCTAGGGGCCCCGAAGCCTGAGCCCCGTCCTGGGAGTCACTGGGGAGCTCCTTGCGGGAGGGGGTGGAGCTGGGCACGGGAGACCAGACAGGCGGGAGGACAGGGGAGTGGGTGGGCTGGAGGGAGGCTGCTGAGGCAGAAGTTTGGAGACTAGAGATTACCTGGACCTGAGGGATGAGGGAGCTGGGTTAAGTGGAGGCAGGCAAGCACTTTCCGCTTTGGCCCCCGATCCCAGGAGATGGGATCCTGAGTCACAGGTGCCAGGTGTGTGATTCTGGGGTGCTTGGTGGCGGCAGGGTCCATGAGGCGGGGGTGGCCCCGGGGGCGAGCTCAGGCTTGAGCGGCAGACAGGGTCTGGGATTCCCGGGCACACAGGTGGGGTGTAAACGCTGGGGGAGGATAGTCTTGGGGGGGCGTGTCACAGAGAGAGGGCTGGGCATCCAGGATGACCCTTGAGGAAAGTCTGGGAGGGTTTCCAAAGAAGCAGGAGGAGACCCCGGTGGGTCCCAAAGCCAAGAGAAGACAGTGTTTTCACAGGAGCGAATGAGCAGCTGCAGGGGCTGGGGTCAGGGGACGGCAATGACCGGAGCCATGAGGGGCATCCGTCAGACTTAGCACTCTGGGCTCATGGGCACCCTTGTGAGGGTGGAGGCAACAGGGGGTGGGAGCAGCTCTGTGAAGGGGGAGCACCTCACCCTGGGACCCTGGTGCCCGGATGAGCAGCTGGGGGTGGAAGGTTCCCTCGGGCCCCTTTTCCTGTCCCTCCATCCGCTGCCAGGGACTCTCCGGTGAGGGGGTCGAGTCTCCAAAGGACCTGGATCAGCTCCTGGGAGGCAGCTGGGGCCATGGAGGGGGGACACCGTCCTCCCCCGCAGGATGGGAGAGCAGCCGCATGCTCCCGGGGCGTGGTGAAGCCCCGCTCGTAGGTTTCCCTGCACCTGCGGGAGGTGGTCAGGGCCCCTTGGTAGTCATGCCGTAGCTGCAGGTGGGGATTCAGCGTCCCCGGCGCAGGAGGCCTCTCTGGGAGCCCGATTTACGGGCCGCCCCTTGGTGCACCCGGATCTGGCCCTTCTCTAAGTGCGTGTTCAATCCAATTAAAAGTGCTGGAGGTCAGAGGAAACGTCAATTACCTGAGTCTCTCGGCAGCTGTCCCCACACTCAATACGCCCGAGAGGCTGGGAGCCACGTTCCTCCTCTCCCACCTACAGAGTGGCCGATGGGGAGGCCGACCCAGTCTCCAGGAGGGTCACTGGCCTCAGTGGCCCCATCTGTAAATGGGGACTCTGGGTATGGGAAAGCAGGACTGGAGGCCCACGTCCCCTGAATCTTGGTGGGAGGGTCTGTAGTGTGTTGCCTACTGCCAGGACTTCTGGGGGGTCTTGTCCCAAGCAAGGGTCTTCCTGCGGCTGACCTTAAAGACAGGCCTATGGGACCCGGGCACAGCCAGCCCACAGGGAGGGAGCCAGGCCCACCTCCTGCCCTCTCTGCATGTCACTGCCCACCGTGCCTCAGTTTCGTCTCTGGAAACCTCTCTCCAGGGTCAGTGTGTGTGAGAGGCTCAACTCTGCTCCCAACTCAGACGTGTTTTTATAACCTGCTTCGTATTTGTACCCCTGTGCTCACAGCAGCACTACTCACAACAGCCAAAAAGTGAAGCAACTCGATGTCCATCGACGTATGAACAGATAAACGAGACGTGGTCCCTCCATACGGTGGAATATTTTCAACCTTGGAAAGGAAGGAAATTCCAACGCAGGCTACAACGTGGATGAACCTTGAGGACGTGATGCTCAGTGAAATGAGCCAGACACAGAAGGACCGATGTTGTAGGATTCCGCTCACATGACGTACATAGAGCAGGCAAGTTCCTGGAGACAGGAAATGTAAAGGTGGTTTCCAGGGGCTCGGGGAGGGAGAGGATGGGGAATTACTGTTTGCTGGGGACAGAATTCCAGGTTGGGTAGATGAAAACATTGTAGGATGCCTGGTGACGATGGCTGCACAGCCATGTGAACGTATGGAAAGCCACTGGAGCGTACACTTAAAAATGGTTAAGATGGCAAGTTTTCTGATTTGTATATTGTACCACAACCGAGAAAAAAATCAAGATTTGTATTTCACGAAGCGTTTATTAAACCAGGGTGCCTCACAGCCCGGAGAGCGGGATTGCTCGCGTCACCAGCCCGCACGTCATTTTTCTTTTCTCCTTTTCCCCCTCCCTTCACGCTTGCCAGTAAAAGCCACCTCCTTAGGGAACCGTCTGAGAATTAAGCCCGGATCTCCTGGCATCTAGCCCAGAGCTCCTGGGAAGGGACCGGATGAGCCCGGCTTGGGAAGAGACTGCAGAAGGTAGGGGTCTCGGCGACACCCTTCTAGCTGGAAAACCGCCCAAAGCTCTCTGCCAGCCGCCCACCTAGCCCGGGTCAGAGAAAGCCAGACAATTACTGGATGGACCAGAGTCGTGCAGCCTTGTCGGCCCCTGCGATATCAGATGCTTCGGAGACCTCCGCTGTCTCCCTGCTCAGCTGACACCAGCCTTTAGAGAACAAGCAAGTCAGAGGATGGAATTAATTTCCTAAAATTGAGTGTTATATCGAAAAGTCACCTCAGCATCTCTCGCCGGGGAGGAAGAAGAAATGGCCATTTGGTCCTTGCTCTCTTGATAGCTCATTGCGGCTTGCACTCAAATCTTTAGTTTTGGGATGAAATGTATGAAATTGTCTTCTCTGTAGGGCAGAGATGATAGAATCTAGGCAATTTTATGTGGTTCTATCTATTCGAAATAACTATGAAAATACTGTACCAGAGAAAAAGGGAGAAAAATACCTCTGCTATCTATTTTCTGGGTAAGTGGTATGACTGAGATTCACATCAGATTATTTTGCATCTACTGAATTAGCCGAATGCAGTCAACCCTTGAACAACACGAGAGTTATGGGCGCCGACGCTCCGTCCAAAATCTGCATATGACCTCTAGTGGCCCCTTCGTATCCGTGGTTTCTCCATATCCAAGGTTCTGCGTCTGAGGATTCGACCAACCTCAGATCACGTAGTAAATAGTATTTACTATTGAAAAAAATCTGCATAGAAGTAGACCTGCGCAGTTCAAACCTGTGTTGTTTAAGGGTCAACTGTATATACCTTTAATTACAATCCCAGAGACAAACTCGTCCCAAGGGCGGGAGGGGGATGTGAAAATGACATGGCCCCTTTAGAGGCGCATGTGAAAATAGGTACAAAGAGTTGTTATATATGTGTTGAGGCCCAGTAGTCCAGCAATCCTACTTCTGGAAATGTGCTCCTAAGAAAACCCCCCTAAGAAACCCTCGTACCCTGTTGGTAGGACTGTAAATTGGCACACCCTCTGTGGAAAACGGTATGGAGGTTCCTTAAAAAATGAAACCTAGGGCTTCCCTGGTGGCGCAGTGGTTGAGAGTCCGCCTGCCGATGCAGGGGACACGGGTTCGTGCCCCGGTCCGGGAGGATCCCACATGCCGCGGAGCGGCTGGGCCCGTGAGCCATGGCCGCTGAGCCTGCGCGTCCGGAGCCTGTGCTCCGCAACGGGAGAGGCCACAACAGTGAGAGGCCCGCGTACCGCAAAAAAAAAAAAAAAAAAAAAAAATGAAACCTAGAACTACCATATGCTCCAGCAATCCCACTCTTGGGTATATATCTGGAAAAAACAAAAACACTAATTTGAAAAGATATATGTACCCCAATGTTCACAGCAGCACTATTTACAGTAGGCAAGACATGGAAACAGCCCGAGTGCCCATCAACAGATGATTGGATTAAGAGGATGTGTTTTACACACACACACACACACACACACACACACACACACACAATGGAGTATTACTCAGCCACACACACACACAAAGAAATACTGCCAATTGCAGCAACGTGGATGGACCTAGAGGATATTATGCTTAGTGAAGTAAGTCAAACAGAGAAAGACAAATACTATATATCACTTACATGTGGAATGTGAAAAACAATAATATGCATGTGTATGCAAAACAGAAACAGACTCACAGACATAGAAAATACACTGTGGTTACCAAAGCAGGGAGGGACAAATTAGGGGTATGGGATTAACAGATACAAACTACTATATATAAAATAGATGAGCAACGAGGATTTACTGTAGAGCACAGGGAATTATAGCCATTGTCTTGTAATAACCTATAATGGAATATAATGTGCAAAAATACTGAATCACTTTGCTGTGCACCTGAAACTAACACAATGTTGTAAATCAATTATATTTCAATTAAAAAAAAAACCACCCAAGAAAAGCAAAAAGGCATTTGCATGAAGATGTTCACTGCAGTGTGAGTCAGACTCTGAAAAACAGACCTAGACCTTTACTTCCAATGGCAGGGGGATAACCGAGCTGGTAACGAGCCACAGGGAAGCAGAATTTGGAGGCTCTTCCAAATCAGACCCGGGCGGTGCCCGAGCCCCCTGGTGACCCTGCCGCGGGAAGGTTTTCCTCCAGAGTCTGTTACTTGGGTTGGTTGCACTACAGTTCAAATATGTCAGTTTCACTACTCCAGAGTGGAAACTTCAGGGGTTAGACCTGTGTGTGTGTGTGCATGTGCGTGTGTGTGTGCACACTTCTTAAACTAGAAAATGGAGATGGCTAATGAAACATGACAAAATGAAAAAGCAGAGAGCAACCGTGTTCGTGCCTTTGACTGCGGTGGGCAGAGAGCAGACAAGGCAGCCGAGCGCAGCGGAGCAGAGGGGGCGGGGTCAGGCCGGCGCTTCTTCCTCCTGTCAGCATTGACTTCCGTGCTTAATGTTCATAACTTTTTTTAAGGTGAAGAGCCAGGAAAGCTGCCCCCCGTCTGTGCTCAGACTTGTGAGGTTGCCTCATACTTCCCATCCCTGCCAGATCTCCTCTGGTCCCTCCTAGGACCTCCCAGAGCCTCAAGGGGACCAAACCCTGCCGCCCCCCTTCTACGTCAGCACACCCTCACCGCTGCCACGGCCCCATCAGGCATGTGGGGAGGGGAGGGTGGGAGCAGGCGGTGGCCAGCTGGAGGGGCCTGGGGCTCACCTCTGGGGTGCGGGGTGCACCCCCAACTGACTACACCTACTATCCGCCCAACCCGTGCTAAAGGCAACTCCTCGCCCGCCGCCAGCTGCCCTCTCCAGGCCTGCGAGCTCCTTGCCGGGAGGGGCGGGTTGACTGTCCCCAGCTGGCAGCCACGTCCTCCTGGTCCTGGGGTCCCAGGTGCCCTCCCCTCTCCCAGGACGCCTTGAACCAGTCATACCCTGGGTCCTGGAGCACGGGTTGGGGGTGAGGGTTCAGGCAGGTGCTCTCTGGGGTCTCCTTCCTCCATCTGACATTCGAGACCTTTTTAATTCTAAGGGAGACCGATTAGCCCCGAGGGAGAAATGGAAGTGACCTGTGTGGGCTGCTCCCCAGAGGCTGCCGAGGATGGGGAGTGAGACCCGGGAAGCTCTCTCTGCTGCTCTGCACCCTCCGTGGGGGGCCCAGGGAGGGATCCCCATGCCCCCCCCCCACTCGCTGAGGGCATGGGCTCCGGGGAGGTGGCAGAGGCAGCTGTGCATTTCGGGACTGCAAAGCAGGAGGTGAGACTTGGACACGGAATCGTTCAGGACCTGTCAGCTGCAGACCTGCCTGAGCTCATTGTCAAACGTGAGGAATGAAGGGTCTCTCTCAGGCAGGCGCCGTCAGGTGGAGAGATCTTCCTGTGGCCTCCAGTGACCTTGGCGTGGCCAGCTCCCGTCGCTGCCTCAGTGAGTAGCTCCAGGAACTCCCCGGGAACGACATTTCTGGCTCCACTGGCCCCTCTCCAGGCTGGGAGCCCTGAGGACACCTGGGGATGTCCCGGCCTCCTCTTCTGAATGGCACAGCACCATCAACTCAGCCTCCAGGGTGCCCTTGACCATCTGCCGATCCCAGCCGCGCAGCCAGGGCCCCAGCTGAGGCCACGTCCCTCCCACCCAGACCACCTTCCAGGTGGCCGCCAAGCTCAAGTCTCACATCTATTCTGAGCCTGGGCAAGCGGCCTAGACCTCCACGCTGACCATGCCGCTGCCCTGCCCACAGCTCCCGGGACCCAGCAGCCTCGGGGTTCAGCCTGAGTCCACGGCCCTCTTGAATCGGCCCCATCCCCCTCTGGCTGCACCAGCGGCTCCTCCTGTGGTCCAAACATTCAGGCCTTCGCATCCCCCACCCCACCCTACCCTCCGCTGCCTGGCTACCTGTATCCCTCGGGAAGCACAGCTCACCTGTCCTCTCCTCCAGGAAGCCTTCCCTGACCACCACCCTCATAGAACTCCCCATCCTCTGTCCTTGTGACCCCCACCTCCACCCCAGTCTAAATGGGTTTAGTTCCAAGCAACAGGAATGCGAGTGAAGGACGGATGAGTAGATGGCCGTGAATGAGTGAGTGAATGAATGAATGACTATATGGATGTGTGAGCTTAGAGATGCCTCTGCAAGGCTTGGGGGTGGGCGAGGGTGCAGCCCACCAGGCCATTCTCCCCACGGCCCCTCGTGACAACGTGGGCCTCTGTCTGACTCACTTCCTGATGCCCACCTCCCCTTCCCAGCAGAAAGCAGAACAGAGGTCTCTGGGGCTTGTGGCAGGGCCGTGGCTCCGGCCCCCTCCATTTCCTCCTGTCAGTGTGGGCGTCCTCCTGTCTCCCCGGCTCAGGGTTGGGGGGGGGATTAATCACCCTGGAAGGCGAGGCCCAGTGGCTGGAGAGGAACGGCGGGGAGAGTGACCTGGTGTTGCTTCCCCGGGAACCTGAGGACACGCGGGGATGGGGGCTGCGTCCCTGGTGGGGTGCTAATCGCTGCAGGTGCCCCCTCCCCTGCTTCTGCAAGGTCCCCGTGAGCCTGTGCAGGGCCCCACCCGCAGGGCGGCCCGCATTAGTATTCCCTGCACGGGCGCCTGCAAAGAAATGACTCACACTCTGATTGACTAATTTGAAAGTAAGCTGTTTTTGCTGCAAGTGGGAAGGTTCAGTGAATCTTAAGAACTAAGCGATGGAGATTTTATTCCTCGTTCTAGACCTTTCCTTCTGTTGGGAAGGCGGCTCTGCCACGGCCGCTGTTCATGACAATAGAAACGTCTTTTGTTGGCTCACCTTCAGTGGGCGCGAGTGAGACGCCGAGTCTCAGCTTAGCTCCCACCTGCTCTGTGGCCTCGGCGAGTTACTTAACCTCCCCAGGATGCCAGGAACAGTGTATAATGAGGATAACTCCGGAGGAAGCACCGCCGCACACAATGTGCGTTTTGTGGGGCGGGGACGAGGCCCAGGCCTGCAGAACCAGGGTGAGGCTCTGGCACGTCCCCGCCTCCTGTGGGCTGGTGGGCTGCAAAGAGGGTGTGCATTTCCCCACGTGTGCGGGGCTTAGGGTAGCCTCCCATTTTACTGATGGGTGATTATCCTCCCATTTTACTAATGGGGGGCCAAGAGGCACAGAGAGGTTAGGTAATTCACCTGAGGTCACACCGCTTCTATGTGCAGAAGGTGGGATGACAACCTAGGCTGTCGGCTGCAGTCTGTCTTCCCAGTTTAGGTCACCCCATTGAGCTAGAGAGGGGGACAGGGGCTGGACCTTTGGAGCTGAGGGATGACTTTTATCTTTGTCCTGTGGCAGGTGGGGTGTGAGAAATCAGACCTGAACACACTGCAGGAAGCAGGAAGGCCCTGGAGGAGGTGACTGAGGAGTGGAGGTTGAAAGCAGAAGTCGGCTGGGCCTGGGTGGTGGCAGAGGAGGCAATGACATGGTGAAATTCAAGACACGCCTCCAAGGTGGACCCAGTGGAACCCTGGCATTCGTTAGGGAGAAGATGAGAGAAAAAGTGGTCAAAGGACTCTTGAGAGTCTGGTTGAACACCTCATCTTTAGGACCCCGACCCCCTACCCTGAATTGCCCACACCCAGTGGGCCACCTGCCTCCCCTCCCTGGCTACCTTCATCAGACACACTGTCTAGGTGTACCGTCCGTCTGTAGCACAGAGGGGGCAGCCCTGGCGAGAGCGACAGCTGCCATCTCCTCCCACGCCCTTCCGTCTGACCCCAGAATGGGGAGGCACAGAGACCGAAGAGGTCAGAGTAGGAATTCTCTGGATCCTGGGCTCTCAGGCCACCGAGCGCGACGCCCTCTGTTCGCTCCATGACTTTGGGAAAGTTTGTCAAACATTCCCTCCTCCAGGTCCCCACCTGCACATGGGAATCCTACTGACCGCTGATTATCATGTGATTCTTACTCTTTACCTTCTTAGCCCTTTCAGGGTTCACAGTCACACACTTCCTCCAGGGCTGAGCGAAGGGATGGGTGGGCTGAGCACTTGGGACAGGCACAGAGGAGGCATTTGATAAAGGTTTGTGGTGATGTTTGTTTTTCCTTACTCGCTGTGTGTCTTTGGACAAGCGGCTCTGCCTCTCTGAAATGAAGCTGTTTTGTCTGCAAAGCAGTGATGACATGGTCCCTGTTTCCCAGGAAGGAATTCGGGACGTCTTGACTAGGTGGCTCATGGAACACTCTTGGCGTGGTTCTGGCCCCTTTCACGGGCTCCGTCAAGGCTCGCTGGGATGATGATGAAGTGGCAGAGCTGGGCCTGGCAGCCGGCCTGGGCAGGCTCCCCTGCTCTGCAGCGCCAGCCTCCTCTGCAGCCACCTCACCTTCCCCGGGCAGCACCTTGTACTCTGGCAGCTGGAGGATGAGCAGAAAATGGAAAAACTTAATCAAACTAGCATATTACTTTCCTAGAGCCTCCCGCCACCTCTCCCCTCCACCGAAACACAAGCCAGAGATAACACCTTCCCAAATAGGTTTACTGAGGTTAGCCCATTACAAGTGCGGACATGCCCGGAGATAAGAGAAGCCTGTGAGTTCTTAATATCCTGCCCGGCATGCAGAAGGAATAAATGAGGGACGGAGGCGAGACAGCCCCGACTGCAGACACTCTGTCGTGTCCTTTGGACATCCATCAGCCCATGTGTCAGGCAGTGTCTCTGGCCCTGGGCTGGGGAGATATGGTCACCATACGATTGAGTCAAATGCGTCCTTTCCAAGACAGATCTGCTTAAAATTCATTAACGTAGACACTCCAGCACGAGAAGCGATCAATTCCTTGAACTCTATAATCATGCTCCTCATAGGGATCTTTTTGCCTTAATGTTGGTTAAGCTAATAAAGGCTGTTTGGGTCCACTGGAAAGAGAGGCACGAGAGGGCACAAGGCAAGGAGTCTGGCCTTGATGTTCTGCAGCCAGCTCGGACCCAATTAATTCCTGGTGCCTTTGTCTCTGGACTGAGTCATTCATCACATCAGCCAGGGCTGGGGGCCCGCTCAACCCCTGCTGGGCGCCGGGCTGGGGCCAAGGGTGCCGAGCAACCCAGAAATGGTCTCACTCACAGGAGCTGCGGTTAACCAAGGAGGAGATCTGGGGACAAGCGTCTGGGATCGCTCTTGGTGATCTCATTCTGCACGTGGCCATAAATCCCATTCCCTCGCTGATGAGTCCTGAATTTATATCTGCAGCTGGGACCTCCCCACTGAACCCCAGACCCTGCTATCCCAAGGCCCACCCTGTATCTCCACCAGGATGTCTAATGAGCATCGTAAACCAGCCACGTCCGAGTGCAGCCAGACCCATCTCGAGTTCTTCCGGCGGCTCAGGCTGGAGATGGAGGGTCCCTCTGGGACTCTTCTCTGACTCTTACATCCCACTTCCAGCTTGTTGGGAAGCCCTCCGGGTCCTGCCTTTCGAGACCAGCCAGATTCCAGCCATGTCTCCAGGCCCAAGCTGCCTGCCCACAGCACCTGGATGACTGTGGGAGATCCTACCTGGTCTCCCTGCTTCTGCCCGTGCCCCTCCCCCGATCTCAGCCCCAGCTGGAGGAATCCTTTGCACATGTAAACCACAGGGCCTTTCCTCTGCCCAAAGCTCACCAAAGGCTCCTGGGTTACCCACGTCTCTCTGAAGCCCTCCAAACTGCCTGTGCCTCCCTGGCCTGACCTGTTACTCTCCACCCGCTGCACTCCACTGCAGCCACCACAAACACCCGGCCACACTCCTACCCCAGTGCCTTTGCACTTCCGGCCCCCTATCTAGATGCTCTTCCTGGGTCTGTACCCAGAAGTGAGGCTTCCCTCGTCACCTTGTCTGAAATTGTACCTCTCCCTGAGCACTTTCTGCTAACCCCAGACGCCACCAGCAGAGTGTAAGAGCCACAGAGCGGAAGGGAGTGGCGGGGGTTTCCGTGTGGTCCCTGCCCTGGAACACTGTGGGCGCTCAGGAAGTACGCAGGGAATGAATGAATGAATGAGTGAATGAATGAAACTTGTCTCTCTCTCCAGAGGGCTGCTCCCTGCCCCCTCATCAGGGAATCAAGCTCTCGGCTCCATTTGGAGACTTCTGGTCGTGGCTCTTTCACTGTGGTGACATCCTTTCCCGCCTGACGAGTCGGACACTGGCCCCCATCTGACCTGTCCCATCTGTTGCGTCCAGCCCTCGTCATGCCTGGTGTGGACTCTGGCTCAGTCAGCCACCCACTCTCCGTGCCCTGGCTACATCAGCCCCCGCCCCACAATTCCCTTCTGGAAACTTCTATTCAACTATTCCCCTTCCGGTCCCTCTGGATACTCCCTCCTCCCGGCTCTCCCTGGGAAACCTCAACTCACGATTAAAATCTCTTTCTCTCACAGTATGGACGTTCCTTAAAAAACTAAAAATAGAACTACCATATGACCCAGCAATCCCACTACTGGGCATATACCCTGAGGAAACCATAATTCAGAGTCATGTACCACAATGTTCATTGCAGCTCTATTTACAATAGCCAGGACATGGAAGCAACCTAAGTGTCCATCAACAGATGAATGGATAAAGAAGATGTGGCACATATATACAATGGAATATGACTCACCCATAAAAAGAAACGAAATTGAGTTATTTGTAGTGAGGTGGATGGACCTAGAGTCTGTCATACAGAGCGAAGTAAGTCCGAGAGAGAAAAACAAATATCGTATGCTAACACGTATATATGGAATCTAAAAAAAAAAAAAGGGTTCTGGAGAACCTAGGGGCAGGACAGGAATAAAGATGCAGACGTAGAGAATGGACTTGAGGACACGGGGAGGGGGAAGGGTAAGCTGGGACGAAGTGAGAGAGTGGCATGGACATATATACGCTACCAAATGTAAAACAGATAGCTAGTGGGAAGCAGCCGCATAGCCCAGGGAGATCAGCTCGGTGCTTTGTGTCCACCTAGAGGGGTTGGTTAGGGAGTGTGGGAGGGAGACGCAAGAGGGAGGGGATATGGGGATATACGTATATGTATAGCTGATTCACTCTGTTATAAAGCAGAAACTAACACACCATTGTAAAGCAATGATAACTCCAATAAAGATGTTAAAAAATAAATAAATAAATAAAATAAAATCTCCTTCTCTCCCAACCTGCTCCGATAGCGTCAGCCCCCACCCCAAGGTCCAGATGGAAACCTGGGGACCCTGGGTGCCTCCCCACCCACGGCCCTGCTCCCCCTTTCCTCTGCCCCCTCCCCTGGACTCCCAGGCCACCGCTGCTTCTCAGCCACTGTCCATCCAGCCTGTGAACCCGCCCCTCCCCTCGTACCAGGCGGGCGAGGGCAGGGCTGCAGCTTGTGGGTTGGAGCGGGCATCCGTGTGGCCCAGTGCCGGTGTTGCTGGGGTAATGAGGTACCACTTATGCATTCGACAAACCCCATTAAGACGAGCAGGAGTACAGCGTGGCCTCGGGGCATGTGCAGCGAGCCTGGAAGCTTCCAGGCGGTGCGCCTCGCGTTCTCTGTTGATACAATTCAGTTCGATCCGCTTAACAAACATTTACTCAGCGCCTGCAGCCCATGCAGAGCACCGGGCCAGGCCCTGCGGGAGGCTCCCCTCCGCCGCTGCCCCGCCTCTCCTGCTCCGCCTGCGGCTTTGTTTCTGCTCCCCCGCTTCCTCTGCCCGACCCTGTCCTCCCACCCCCGCCTTCCCTCCTGTCTCCTCTGCCCCTTGGAGGCGCAGCCTCTCAGTTCTCACACTCAGCCTCACACGGGGGCCTCTGATGGAGGGGGCGGCAGGAGGAACAGGCTTCCTCAGCGTCCACGGGACTGGTGGCCATGCTGTGATGTCCCAGGAAAGGGGCATCCAGGCCGGGAAACCACCTGGTCCAGGCACACAGAGGGGAGCTGGGGGGTGTCCAGGCGACTGGAACATGCAGGACCCAGAGAGCAGCAGTAACCACAATGATCCCGTCACCAGCCGCTGCCCCCAGCCCTACACTGTCCCAGTGCTTTGACAGTGCATGTCTGGGGCACGTATGGGAAACTAGGCCAGGAACACATGTGGCTGAAGGTCGTGGGCCTGGAATGCGGGGCTAAGGATTGGAGGGAACTCCCGTTCATCTCCGCCTCCCCCCATGGGCCTGGCTCAAAGCCAGAATAATAAAAATGCAAATCAACCCAGACCTCAGGCTTACCACGCTCCAGGCACCCGTCCAGGCACCTTTGCATGGATACAAACTCCAGAATGCTGCCAAGGAAGGTGCCGCTTTTATCCGCATTTTACAGATGGAGAGATGGAGGCACAGAGAGGTTTACTAACCTGGCCAAGGTCACACAGCTAGTGAGTGACAGAGCAGGGGTTCAAACCCTGGGAGATGACCCAAAGCTGTTTGTGATGTGAGTGAACAGGCTGAAATGGTCCCCACACACCTCTGACAAGGGGGATGGTGACGAGTGGTGCTGGGGCAGGGACAGAATCTCTTCTTCTCAGCTTGCCCTTTGGCCCGATGATGGGGAGAAGTGAATTCTCTCAGCCATCTGTGTTCATTCATTTGTTCATCCACCCATTCATTCATTCACTCATTAAACATAAAGTGAACCCCGAGCCCTGGGGACTCAGGGAGAACTTAGACGCCGCCCTGCCCTCACTCCTGTTGCCACCCAGACACAGGGCTCCAGGAAGCAGGTGGTGTGATGAGAGAGTGACCCTGGAGGCCTGTGGGCCGCGAGGAGGAGGGGGTGAGCTGAGATGCAGGCAGGAAAATGAAGCCTCTCCTTTGTTCCGTCTCGGGGAAGGGGGGGGCGAGGCTCAGAGCTAAGCCGCCCTGGCGGGGGTGGGGCGGGGTGCAGGGTGGAGGCTGGCGCAGACACCCTATGGCCCACACTCACCCGCCTCTGACTTTGTTTTCCGTTGCCTCATCTTCCTCGCCCACTTCTAATTTAACTGGCTGCTCTGGTGTCACTTCCTAAGCCCTCCTAAAGCTTCTGCAAAATGAAGCGGGGATAAATAACATAACTGCCGCCAGCCTCGGCCCGGTGGGACCGTCGTACCTGCCCTCGATCCCAGGCACATCTGCCCAGACGGTGACCAGAAAAACTTCGAACGTAATTGTTCCGAGACTCGATTTTTCTATTATGGCCAGGAGACTGAAATTGTTTCCCTGGCCACGGCTCACCTCTTCTGTCACCCAAAGTTCTCCAAACCGAATACCAAAAGAAAAAGTGTGTCCTGGAGGAAGTTAAATTGTCGAACAAGAGTATTCAGCCTTGAAAAACTGGCCTCCATGTCCACTGGCTTTGCGAGTCACTCTTTATCATTAAGATGAACGGTGAATTCGTTCATCTTCTCCATATTTTTGTCCTTTGTTTTATAGCACTTTTCCCTTCACTCTCTAAATAAAAATAGCCGCTTGACCCTGAGTTAGAGAGTGAGGGGGCCCCGTGACCCCCCAGCTCACATCTGGAACACAGAGCAACTTTCAACACTGTGGACGGTTTCTCTCCAGATTCTTCTAAAAGATGAGAGTTCTAAACTCTGACAGTTGGTAAAACTGGTCACCCGCCCGCCCACCCTTCCCAACAGTGTGGCTGTTGATAGATTCAGGGCAGCAAGGCCAAGGTGAGGGTTAGTCCAATGCCACCTGTACTCCCTTAAAAAGCTCTCGCTCTTGACAGTTCTGTCCCTTGTTATTTTACCATCAAGCGTCTCTCACATCAACACGTCTTCGTAAACACAGCTGCAAACCTAACATCCAGGGGTCAGAAAGAAGGGCCCCAATCACCAGCGCCACTTTTACCTCACATCAAGAACCAGAGCGATGTCACGCCCGGACTGGTTAGTGGAGAGTTAGGTGGCATTAACCGGGGCGCCCCTTTCAGCCTCGACCACCTCTCACAGACACATCAGCGGTGTCTGACGTTCAGGGCTTCTCAGCAAGTTCCCGTGTTGCACTGTCTCCCCCCACGTCCCCACACCGGGAGATTGTGGAAATGACCTTGAAGGCAGCGGTGGGTCTTTGATCTGCCGAGAGATTGTGCTGGGACCGTGCTTTCCGCTGGGCTGAGCAGAGTCAGGCGCTGTTTAGTAGCAAAACCCTCTGGTGTTACTCCTTTCCAACGTGCATGACCGGCTTGTAAATATCACTGCCAGGGGCTGGTTTCTTGCAGTTTCTTATTAAAGAAACTACCCAGGTTTTACCAAGTACTGGGTTCATTTCTTGGATGCTTCTAAACCCGCGTCCGAGAACACCCTCTGCTTTCAGGCGGCTGCCCCTGACTGTGGACTGGGTTGTGTTTGGAGGGGCGGCTCTGGGAAGAGCTAGCGCTTAGCCGGCGCCGACTGTGTGTAGGCTCCATCCCAGCGCCATGGAGGGAGGAATTCATCTAGTTCTCCCCAGCATCCCATCAGCTGGGGACCATTTTTTTTTTATTGAGGTGAAATTCACATAACATAAACTGAACACTTTGAAAATGAATAATTCAATGGCATTTCGTACATTCACAATGTTGTGCACCATTGCCTCTACCCAGCTCCAGAAGGTTTTTATCACCCCAAAGGGGACCGCATACCCATGAATCCATCAGTCCCTGTTTCCCCTGCTCCCAGCCCCTGACAGCCACCCATCTATTCTCTGTCTCTGTGGATTTGCCTATCCTGGACATTTCATACAATTGAAATCATACAATGTGTGGTCTTTTGTGCCTGGCTTCTTTCACTTAACACGTTTTCAAGTCCCATCCATGTTGTAGACTGTACCAGAACGTCATTCCTTCTTATGGCTGAGGAATTGTCCATTGAACGGATGGGCCACATTTTGTTAACCCATTCATCTCTCAATGGAAATGTGGGTTGTTTCCACCTTTTGGCTACTGTGAAGAGTGCTGCTACGAGCACGCTTGCGTGTGTATTAGTTTGGGGGCTATTCCTCATCATCCCCATTCTGCAGATGAGAAAACTGAGGTCTTGAGACGTTCAGTGACTCGCCCTACCTGCATGGGACTGATGGCTTCGGGGTCGCCGTGGAGAGGGGGTCATGGCCACGTAAGTTTGAATATTTTCATCATTCGCATCGTATTTTCCCTGCTTTCAACCTTTCCCTTCACGTTCCATTTTTAATCCGTGATCCTTGCTCCCAGTTGAAACACCATTTAAGACTTTATAATTCAAAAAGATGCATGTACCCCAATGTTCATAGCAGCACTGTTTACAATAGGCAAGACATGGAAGCAACCTAAATGTCCATTGATGGAGAAATGGGTAAAGAAGATGTGGTACATATACATAATGGAATATTACTCAGCCATAAAAAAGAATGGAATAATGCCATTTGCAGCAACATGGATGGACCTAGAGATTGTCATACTGAGTGAAGTAAGTCAGACAGAGAAAGACAAATATCACGTGATATCGCTTATATGTGGAATCTAAAAAATGGTACAAATGAACCTATTTACGAAGCAGAAATAGAGTCACAGATGTAGAAAACCAACTTATGGTTACCGGGGGGAAAGGGAGGGAGGGATAAATTGGGAGATTGGGATGGACATATACACACTATACTATATATAATATAGATAACTAATAAGGACCTACTGTATAGCACAGGGAACTCTACTCAGTACTCTGTAATGACCTATATGGGAATAGACGCTAAAAAAGAGTGGATATATGTATATGTATAACTGATTCACTTTGCTGTACAGCAGAAACTAACACAACATTGTAAATGAACTCTACTCCCATAAGAATTAATTAAAGAAAAAAACCCAAAACAGTGCCCTTTGAAAGGTAAACCAAAGCTGCTTAGAGAATCTCCAAATCCCATCTTGTCGGTTCTCCTGCGTCATTGATGTGTCTCACTGGCAGGCGCAGAGGACTGACCCTCAGCAGGAATGTGTGTGTGAGTCCCAGAGGCTGATGCAGGTTGGGGGCTGGGGATGGGAGCCCCGCCGCCTGGGGCTCAGGGGTGTAGCGACGCCAGGGCGTCCACAGTCAGTCCTGGGGGCAGGGGCACTTCAGCCTCCTTACTGGGTGGGCGAAGCCCCCGCCAGCAGCAGCAGCAGCAGGTGCTGCCTGTTGGAGGAAGGTCCAGTGAGGGTGGGGCTCCTCGGACTCTGAAAGATTCCCCCATTTCCTACTTGGGAAAATGAGGCACAGATAATGCAACTCGCCCAAGGCCACCCGGCCGCTCAGTGGCAGAGCTGGGGTGGGGGCAGCTGGGATGAGGATGGGGAGGGGGGCGTGTGGGAGCCAGGGGCTTGCGGGGGACCCCAAGTCCAAAAGGCATGGGGTCCCCAAATGACAAACTCGTCTTTCAGAAACAACATGAGCTGTGTAGACACATGCAGGATGTGACGAGACTGGTTCCCGGTCCGAGATGGCTGACTGGCCAGAGCCACAGCATCACCTGATATCGAAAGCCGGTCCCGGGTCCCACAGGGGCACCGAGCTCTCCAATCCGTCCGGCCTTCAGCAGAGCACGTGGCTGGGTGACGTGGAAAAGCAGGACGGCACCAGTTTTGCTGTGGCTGTGACTCAGCCCCTTAGAAGAGCAAAGTGTCATGACCTTCTTCCCCCGCAGCCTTGGCATGAGGGATGTTCTGGAAGGTACGTCCTCAGCCCCGTCCTGCCCACCCTTCTGCCCGGGAGCCAGGCTGTGCTTCTCTCTCCCCTCTGGGCCGCGGAAGTTCAGAGAACCTAGGATCACGCAGAAAGCCTTTCCAGTCCCCGGAGGCCTACTTTGTTTCTTTAACAGCTTTATTGAGACAGAATTTATGTATCATAGCAATTACCATTTTAAGTGCGTAATTCAATAGCGTTTAGTAAATTTGCACAGTTTTGTACAACCATCGCCAGAATCGAATTTTAGAACATTTCCATCACCGAAAGGAAACCCCGAGCCCTCCTAATTTTGTATCTTCACTGTCGGAGGCTTTCCTCTCCGCTCTGAGTAACGGCGGACTCTCGGTGTGCACTGTACCCCCTACCAGGTCCTGTTCTGCGGGCTAAGGACACATTCAGTAACCGTCCTGGCAGCCATGCTGGG
The DNA here is from genome assembly GCF_951394435.1 of Stenella coeruleoalba. Taxonomy (NCBI): domain Eukaryota; kingdom Metazoa; phylum Chordata; class Mammalia; order Artiodactyla; family Delphinidae; genus Stenella; species Stenella coeruleoalba. Next base: position 4,074,060 of record NC_137147.1, on the reverse strand, counting down.
CCGGTCCTGTTATCATCCGCCACTTATGCCCACGGAAGCGGAGGCAGGGGAGTGGCTGAGTTCCCTCCTGTGTGGCTTGAATGGGGCCTCCCCCGAAAGCTGTGTCCACGTCTGAAACCTGAGAACCTGTGACTGTGGCGTCATTTGGGGAAAGGGTCTTTGCGGATGTAATGAAGTCCAGGATCTCGAGATGAGATTATCGGGGTGGGGGGGCCCTAAATCCGATGGCAAGCGTGGGAATAAAGGAGACCAACCAGATGGGAAATGCAAAGGCTGTTCTTTCGGAGCCGCTCGAGCCGGGGGGCCAGCACCCCTGCTTATGACTGGGGAGCCTCACGGGCAGGCGGAGGGGGAGCTTCACGGCGGGAAAGGCAGGCTCCTGACCCGACGGGGCTGCTGCTCTGGGACGGTGGGAGCAGCTCGCTGGAGGAGGGGCTCCTAGGTGACCCGTTAGGGGGCGTACTTTGCTCTCTCTGTTGGGTCCCAAGTTGGAAGCGGGGACAAAACTTAGGGCAGCGGTGATTTATTGATCAAGTCCCGGCCATTTGGGGCCGATTGTTACAGCGTCATTGCTCCCGCCTCCTGCTGGTCTGAGCTCCTGCAGGCTGGCTTCCTGGGCTGTTTACTGCAGGGGGGGGCTCGGCTTCCCGCGCAGGTGGCTGCGGGCTGTGGGTCAGAGTTCTGTTCCCAGGTACCGTCTGGCTATTGTTCCTCTGTGCATTTGGTCTCTCCACTGTCCTTATAGGAGACCCACAGACGAGGGACACAGAGGAGGAGACAGAGACTGGAGTGATGCAGCCACAAGCCGAGGAATGCCGGGAGCCGCCAGAAGCCGGAAGAGCCCAGGAAGGATCCTCCCCGGGAGCCTCCGGGCGGAGCGGCCCTGCCGACACCTTGATGTTGGATTTCTGGCCTCCAGGGCTGTGAGGGGAGACATATCTGCTGCTTTTAGCCACCAGGTTTGTGGCAATTTGTCACGGTAGCCACAGGAAACAGATACACTTACCGAAGATTACACAGTTGGTGACTGCCCTGTGAAGGCAGGTGGATGGGGGGCAGGGAGGACAGTGGACGGGCGGGGGGACTCGGATTCCCTACAGGAACCGGGCAACGGGGCTTTGTGCTGGTTTGAAGTGGGAAACCTGGGGCCACGGGTCTCGTTAATTCAATCTTCACTGAGATCCCTGGGGACCTTGGGCTCGTGGACTCTGAGTGTTGCCCTGACTAAACATGTCCTTCAAGCAGTCCTTGGCCCTGTCAGAGGTCCCCCGGGAGACGCCCTCAGCCCATGTGCCTGCAGGAGCCCCTTGCAGACTGTCAGCCCCCAAACGCCAGGACCACTCAGGCTTTCCACTGTGCTGATACCCTCAGAGTTGAGGGAAAATGCAGCTGTCACACCTGTGTCACCATTGATGGCCTTGTTTCATTCTTCCCCTCACTCTGTTCCAGACGGCTTTAAAGAGGCTTAGGAAGCAATGACACCCACACAGCAATTTCACTTAGAGAGAGGCAGGGAAACTGGGCAGGGGGGGAAGGAGTGGGAGCTCAGAAGGCAGTGTGAGCTGTGCAGACCTCCACGGGCAGGACACAGGGTGGGCACCAAGCTTCCAAGTAGCCAGAGGGAAGAGGGGCTCATGGGCAGTGTGAGATACCGGCAGAGAGAGGGCTAGGGCTGGACAATGGTGTAGGGCCACAGCGCTGCTTGGGTCAGAAAGCCTCAGGCTGGACCCCCTCTCTCTGCTGGGCTGGCCAAATCTGGCCTGGGGGAGGGGACAGATGGTCCATTTTGGTTTACCATTGTTTTTTCCCTTGGAAAGCTCTCCCTGCTCATCATGGAGCCCCACCTCGCCTGCAGGGGTGAGGGTGTGACTTGAGAGGCCCGTCAGAGTGGGTGAGGAGAGAGATGCACGGTTGTGCGGGGGGGTGGGGGAGACTGTGAGCTATGGTGACAGTGTAAGTGGGAGGAGGCTGTCCCGTCTATCTTCCAGGACTTCCCGGAGGTGGCCATCTGTTTCAAGAAGGAATGAGGCCAGGGCCCAAGGGAGAGCAGGGTTGAGCAGAAAGGAAAGGTGATGGGATAAAGATAGAGTCTCAGTGACATTCCTCTTGCTCCTGGATCCAGCCATGCCTGACATCCATCATCTTTCCGCAGACCTCCCAGTTAAGAGGGTCAACAAGGTCCTCATAAATTTCTTTTACACAGATTGCTCTTGCAAGGAACAACTTGAGCTCTGCAAGTATCTCACATGAGAAGGATGGGGGTGAGGGAGAAGTACTCTTCAGGTGACTGCTAATTCCTGTTTCTTTCTTTGATGGTCACTGGGCTGTGATGGGCCCCAGCTGTGCTCCCTGAACCTAGGATACGGTGCCCCTCATTGGCCTCACTCCATGGATAATGGGCTGACACTGCTGAGGGTTCACTGTGGGCCAGGCACTACTTAGGTGTGTTTTGGGGAGGCGCCTAGAGTAAGAATGAAGACAGACAGGTCCTGACCCATGGGGCTCACAGACCACTGGGCAAGGGTCACAGAGACCCCGCAAGAACACCGTGTGCCCCTCTCCCCCCCGAGTCAGGCCAGGGAGGCTAGCTAGTGCAGAAAATAAGAATATGATTTTTTTCCATAGAAAATATTTTGTTTCTTCGGCAGGACACAGAGGAGGAGAGAATCTAGGTATTTCTGAAGCACTAATGTTCTGTTTTTAGCTATCTTCGGTCCTTCCCCCAAAGCAGGGTTTCTCAACCTTGGTCCTTGACATCTGGGGCCGGATCACCGTCTGCCGTGGGGCTGCCCTGTGCACTGGAAGGCATTTAGCAGCGTCCCTGGCATCTACCCACTGGATGCCAGTAGCATCCTTCCCCACTCCCAGTTATGACAAACAAAAATGCCTCTAGGCAGTGCCAAATGTCCCCAGAAGGGGGACAAATTCGCCTGGCTGAGCGCCTCTGTCCTAGGGACTCCTGCATTCACAGCTCAGGCACTGGACGATACAGTAGAGAAGGGGCAAGAAAGAAGTTAATTTGCGTGTGCGTATGTGATTTTTTTTATTGTACTGAAATATGTATAATATAAACTGTACCATCTTGACCATTTTAAAGTGTACTAGATTCAGTGCCTTTAAGTACTTTCAGGTGTTATACAACCAACACAATGACCCATTTCCAGAACTTTGTCATCCTCCCAACCAGAAGCCCTGTCCCCATGAAACACTAACTCCACCCCTTGCAGCCCCTGGCAACCACCATTCTACTTTCTGTCTCTACGAATTTGACTATTCTAGGGACTTCACTGAAGTGGAATCATAATATTTATCGTTTTGTCCCTGGCTTCCTTCAGTTAGTATAATGTCCTCAAGGTTGTAGCACGTGTCAGAACTTCGTTCCTTTTTAAGGCTGAATAATATTCCATTGTACAGATAGACTACATCTTTTTTTAAAATTTATTTATTTTGTTTTATTTATTTTTGGCTGCAGTGGGTCTTTGTTGCTGTGCACGGGTTTTCTCTAGCTGCGGCGAGCCGAGGCTACTCTTCGTTGCGGTGCACGGGCATCTCATTGCAGTGGCTTCCCTTATTGTGGAGCAAGGGCTCTAGGCACACGGGCTTCAGTAGTTGTGGCACGCAGCCTCAGTAGTTGTGGCTTGCGGGCTCTAGAGCACAGGCTCAGTAGTTGTGGCACACGGGCTTCCTTGCTCCGTGGCATGTGGGATCTTCCAGGACCAGGGCTCGAACCTGTGTCCCCTGCATTGGCAGGCAGATTCTTCACCACTGCACCACCAAGGAGGCCGCATATAGACTACATCCTGTTTATCCATTCGTCCATCAAAGGCCATTGGGTGCTTCTCCCTTTTGGCTATTGTAAACAGTGCTGCTGTGAACAGGGGTGGAAAATTATCTTTTCTTCAAGTCCCTGCTTTCAGTTCTTTTGGGTATATACTCAAAAGTGGAATGACTAGATCATATGGTAATTCTATGTTTCGATTTTTGAGGAACCGTTGTACCGTTCAGAAGTTCATTCTTGACTTTTGAATTTCAAAATAGACTTTGGAGGTTCACTTGTAGAGGCGGAAGGAGAGCTTGGGGCAGGTATGTCATGGATCTTTAAGATCTCGTCCCCCCCACCCCGGGCCAGAGCTGCTCATTCTGTCAGCCCCTCCCCCCACCACAGTTCCCAACCTTGGGAATGGGATGTGGGATGAGGGGGGTGGCACTGACCTGAGGGCTGGCTTTGCCACCCACAGGGTGGGTCCTCAGAAGGGCTGAGTGGTAGAAAAATAAAGTTATCCTTCTTGTGTTCCTGAGCTTGTGGCCTGAGATCTGTACCGTTACACTGGGCCCCAAAGTTCTCCACCGCGGAGCGTGACTACGGTATTTTTAGCCTGGAAATGTCTGAGGATGGGAGTCGCCCAACACCTACACGGGCCATAAAATAATTTCCACAAAGCGGCCGTGGAACACCTCTCGGAGCCCTGCGAGTGCCTGAGAGCCCTCCAAGATCAACACGGCCCCCGAGGCCACCAAGGCCCCGAACAAGGAGAGCTGCTGTAAGGGGCCAGACGGATGCCACAGGGAGCCCTGTGCGGGCCACCTGGAACAAGGCTGCGGTCTCAGGCCTTCCCTCTGCAGCCCTCTTCCCCGGGGGCTGAGCGGTGGCAGGACCAGGTGTTTGGGAGGAGCCGATAAAGGCCGCCTGTCTGTCCATTTGGGCCCATGTTGACCCCGGAGGGACTTCAGTGGCCCCGGCCTCAGAGGTCTGGGCTCTGCCATCGTGAGTCACTCACAAGGGTGGGGCCGGCAGAGTCCAGCAGCTTTCTCAGAACCTCGGGTGACGAAAGTGGCGAGCTGCCCAGTTCACAGACGAGGAATCTGTGCTCTGAGGGCGCAAAGCCAAGTCGGCAGGAACCTCAGAACTGCCCCCGCCGAGCCCCTGCCCTCACCAGCTCTGCGCCGGGGCTTGGCGTCCTGTTTGCTTATTTCTGGGTCGATTTCTCTCAGCGCCACAACTGTGAAAAGAGCCCAGGGGAGGCTGGCGTGGAGGCCGGGGAGGGGTCTGGGGAGGGGTGGGGGCCGGGGAGGGGTCTGGGGAGGGGTGGGCGGCGGCTCCTGAAGACCCTGGGCATTTGGCCTCTCAGGCAGGTGTTTGATGAGGCTGGGCTGTCCACCCCCACCCCCCAAAGCAGGGTGACTTTGAAGGGAGGGGCCTCTGCCCCACTGACTGGCCTGTGTGTCCTGGGGAGAGGCCCTTAACCTCTCTGTGCCTTTGCGCCCCTGGACACATGGGGACTGCTGTGAGGCAGGGTGGTTGTAAGATGAAAGGGGACGATGCAGGTGAGCCTGGCGCTGGGTGAGTCTGCAGTAAGCGTTGGGTGGGGGGCGCTCTGGGGAGGTACCAACATCAAGCTGTGAGTCTGGTGTAGGGTTGGCAGTCGGGGAGGGAGTCCGCGTGGGTCTCCGAGGGAAGGAGGACTCTGGCAGTTTTCTGGAGCCTGACTCCACCACGGGGAGGGGACCGGGCTCAGGGGGTGGACAGGGAATTCCAGACCTGAGCTGATGCCCCCTGGCAGCCCTCCGGTGGCCCCTTCTGATGCCACCGTGCAGTGCCAAGGGACGCGGGAGCCGGTGGCTGAGCACATGTCCTACCTGCAGCCCAGGGGTGCAGGAGCTGAAGGGCAGGCAGGGCCAGCTGGAAGCAGCGTCACTCTTGACCCAACAGAGCAGGTTCACCCCACGTGGGCACTGACTGCAGCGCGAGGGCCGAGCACCCTCAAGCAGACGCGAGAGGCAGAGGCCGGCCTGCGGTGAGATGCACGTGGTTGATCTGAATGGATTTCAGGGGGCCGGTGTCCACGGCTGGGCTTTCCTCACCACAGGGTGAACCGACATGGTGGGTTGAATCTGCTTCAGGGGGCTGGGCTGAGACCCCAGGGCACCCGAGGTGCAGGCCAGCTTTTTGCCAGTCCTGGGGCTCAGGTGTCCGCACAGTCCCTGGCACCCTCCCTGGCAGAGCGGGGAGGAGGAGACTTCAAAATATTGTTTGCAGAGCTGATTGAGGCGTGGCTACCCCAGCTTTCGGGAATTCCCCAGGGTCCTGGGAGAACAGACAGAGGGAGCACGGGGTGGGAATCTCTTTCCTCTGATGTCAAATGGAGACCAAGAGAGGTAGGGACTTCGCACCTGGTGGGTTCCTTCCTCCTTCCCGGGAAGTGGGAACAAATCCCTGCCCTGCCTGCCGATGGGATGGCTGTGGGTATCTGATGAGGTATGAAGCTTTGCTGGTGGTAACGTGCTAAATAAATGAGCAAATCACTTGATAAACGACAAGTGCTTGGAGAAAAATAAAGCAAGGAAGTTGACACGTCACTGAGAGGGTAAATCTGACCAAGACCTGGAAGAAGTGAAGGAGTGAGCCGCGTGGCGATCGGGTAAAGCGCACTCGGCAGAAGAATGAGCCCGTGCGAGGGCCCGGGAGTAGGGGCTTAGGCTGGTGTCCGAGCACCAGCAGGGGCGCCAGTGCGGCTGGAGACGAGAGAGAGGGAGGAGAGAGAAGGGCTGTCAGGCGACAGGTGGGGGCTTGGGGGCAGGTGGGGGAAGAGCAGATTACATGGGGCCCTGGTTGATGCCCCCGAGGTGTTCTGGCTTTCACAGGCTTGCCCTGCAGGGGAGAAGTTGGGAGTCCGTTGCTGTGACGCAGGCGGCAGACGCTGGAGGCTCAGGTGGGTGGTGGCACAGAGAGGGTGAGAGGTGCCTGGATTCTGGACATATTTTGAAAATAAAACCAGCAGGACTCGCTGATGGCTTGGATGTGGGTGTGAGAGGAGGGCCGCCAGGATGCCTCCGGGCTTCGCGCCCAGAGCAATCGGAGCACGAGGTGGGAGCTCACCTCGTGGGCCCGTGAAGGTGATGAGGGGGTGGTGGAGACACGGGGATGGCCAAGCTGGACCAAGCGCACCTCCAGCTTCCCGGGCGATGGTGGTGCTTCCTGTGGGCTCCCAGAGTGCAGCTGGGAGCCTTCCAGACCCGGTAAAGCCGTGGGACCCATCTCACGTAACATGTTGGCTGATAAAGCTTGAGACTGTCTCCCCCTCCATGAGAGTGTGCGTGCACTGTCACACTCACACGCACATGCTCACGTCTGGGTCCTCAATGTATAAATATTGACAAGGTTCCTGGTGTCTTCCTCTTTTTAATCATCTCTATCTTCTACGTTTCCTAAAATGAATACATATTGCATCAACCCCGAAAAAAGCCCTATTGTTTTCCTTTAAAAGAGTTCCATCATCTTAGATAGAGAGATTCTACTTTTGAAAGGAATTCATCTGAAGTATGAGAGTACCATTAGGTACAATGACACCGTGTCCGAACTGCCTCTACTAATCAATGGTAAAATGTTCAATCCTAAATGTCTCCAATAAAAAATTACCAGCCAACTGCGCTGCAAACCACACAATGAACTGTTATGTAGCCATGGATACTTTCTCTCTGTTGAATTAGTATAAACAGAGGGAAATATTTCTGTATGGGAACCATCAAGAAACGAGATTACAGATGAAGTCGGATTCCTGGCATGTGAAACCAGCCTAAGAGAAAATGAACAGAAAAAAGACTGGAAGGAAATGCTTCGGCGTCAATGTTTTCTGTGTAGGGAAACCATGCTTTTTTTTCTTCTTGATTTTCAGCCTTTTCTAAAATTGTCTTTAAGCAGCACATATTCCTTTCAGGAAGAAAAACAACTCCAAGTTACTTTCATTTTAAAACTCCTACTCCATCTTCAAAGCCCATTAAAAGATGTCTTGATCCCCACACCTGCAAGGCGTCTTGTCCTGTCCGTTTTGCAGGTACACGGGGAGTCAAAAGGTGTCTGGATTCATCCTTCCTGCACTCACAGAGCTTCGGGCCACAGGGGCAGCCAGTGGAACCGGAGGTGACTGCCACCACTGGGGCTGCCTCCGAGTGCCACGGGCACGTGGGGCACAGCCCGAGGACGCGGCAGGGGCTGTGGGAGTTGGGAGTGCCCCTGGCAGGGCCCAGGCCTCTCTGCCCTCACCTGGTCACCTGGTCCGGAGCCTCCCTGAGGTAGAGCGCGCGTCAGTTACTGGCCGAGGCCTCTGGGTGGCTCCACCTGCCCTAGGCTGGGAGACTGTCCCTACCCTGCCTCTTACCCCTCCCAACGGGCTCCTTCCCGGAATGTGGAATGTCTGTCCTCCCTAGCGGCGACAGCTGAGGGCCTGAGAGCAACAGGGCTGGGGGGGCCTAGAAACATCTCTCTCCTTATTCTATTCAAGGTGGCCCTGTGGGGCATCAAGTGACCCCTGTGCACCCCAAATCCCTGCATGCTGGGAAGTAGGCTGGAAATATGCTCCGCTTCTGTGCAGAGAAGTCCAGGGATCTGGGACGCGTCACCGCGGGCGGGTGGGGGGCGGCGGCTGGACAAAGGTGGAGAAATCCAGCTCACTTTGGCCGCGGGCAGGGTGGATCCCAGGCCGGGCAGTGGGCTTCTCTCTCCCTCCTCCCCTCCCGCATCCCTGTCGCACACTTTGGGGTGGCCACTGGCTTCTCCCCTCTCTGTCCTCCCACACATCTGCTGACCGCTGGGACCGACCTGGGAACCCCTCCCGTGTGCCCCTCCAGCCAGTGTGGCCAGACCCGAGGTCGTCATGACGCCAAGGGAGCCGTTTGGCTGGGCTTTGCGCGGCCTGATGGGAAGTTTTATTGACCAGGCCCTGCAGTCTGGGTTTTGTCTAACGCAGCTGTCTGTGCGTGCTCCCGGGAGGGGTGAGAACATCTAGCCACCTGGCTGCGCTTGCTGGGAACGGACGTCAGGAACAGTAACTGGAAGGCCTGGGCCTCCACAGGGGCCTGGCAGGGGGAGAACAGCTCCACGGGGCCCCGGGGCGCCTTCCCGCTGCACACAATTGCCAAACTCCGTGACCCGTAAGACAAAGACCTCTCTTGTCACTGTCCCCGTCCTGGGCCTCGGGGTCACCCCTGGCTGGGTCTGTCGCCCTCCAATCCCACCCCCCCGGCGTCCGCAGGGGCCCATGGGAGTGTTTCCCGCCGCCCCCCTCCCCCGCCCCGCCCAGCCTCCGCCGCCAAGGCCGATAGGGATGGGCGACCGGGAGAAAATAATCCAATGCATTGTCATCTTAATGCTTGTGCAATGAGGTGTGAAATTCTGTGTTTCCAAAATTTGTTATCAGCCGTGCGCTCCGTCCTCCCGAGCGGGGCCGCATTCAGGAAATTCGAGAGAAGCGGTGTGACTTCTGTGACATGAGTTATGACACGCCTGCGTCTCCATGGCTGGGAGCACTCGGGCCCGGGAGGGATTTATCACTCCAGGGAGAGCCTTCAACAGGCTTCATTAGGCTGAAAATGATAATGAATATCTTCCCCTAACCTGTTTTCATTAATTATGGCTTCCCTCTTATCTTCTTGCCACACGGACCACCCTTTTCAGAAATATACACACACCAGCGAGAGAAACGGGGCGGCTGGCAGGGAGAGCAAGCATCCCCTTCGCCCCGGCCCCCTCCTCCTCCAGCAGGGGGCGCCGCGGGCTCGCCGAGAGCGGGGTGCTGGCCAGGACAGGGCGGTTGTGGGGACCTCCAGGGGGACGCTGGCAGTGGCCAGCTAGACGTGCAGGGAGGAGAGCCAAGCCTTCTGGAAACTTCCAGGCCCTCACCACCTCCTGGATGGTCCCCCAGCCATGACTGATGGTCAGGCAAAGGCAGGCCTTCTCCAGCCATGTTTTCCGCCTTTACTAGCTGAAAAGCAGGGCCGTGGGAGCTCAGGCCTTTAGCGGGGGGAAGAGGGGCCTGCGCTGCAAGGGAGCGAGAGTTGGGGGCAAGGCCCGGAAGTTACTCCGACTTCTAATTCGGGGCACCTGCCTCTGGGTCTCTGACTGACGGACGAGGCTCCCAAAATAGCTGGGCACGGCGGCGCCCTGGCCTTCCCTGGCGCAAGTTTGTCCCGCTGCCGGGAAGGCCTCCCCCTCCCCTGCATCTGGCAAACTCATTGGTACCCTTCGAGGCCCATCCCCAAGGTCACTTCCACTGGGAAGCCTTCCAAAGGCTCTCAGGCCTGCCTGGGCCACCCAGGCACTCTCATGGCTCTGCCGGTGGGAGAGGGTCCTGGGCTGGCCCAGCCCTGGGCTCCCCAACCAGCTCAAGGCTGTGCCCTTCTGGGGGCTCTGGGTCAGCTGTGCCCTCCTGTCCCTCTAGGCGCCACTGGCGACCAGCTGTCCCCGGGCACTTACCTTGGGCACAGCAGACCTAGGTCGTTGGTCCTAATGTCGTTTCCATCTTGCAGGTCAGGACTCAGAGGCTCAGAGGGGTGTAAGCTGCTCGCCCAGATCCCGCAGTCTCTCAGTCTGCCTGTCGGTGCTCTTCTCTACGACCCTGCCCTCCCTTTACGAAATTCCAGCTTCCTCCAGTAACCGGGCGCTTGCTCCCGGGGCTTCGCCGGAGGAAGACTCGCCCGGTCAAGACCTGTACGCGAGGTCCCTGTTCAGTTACTCTGGGGTCCCCGGGAGAAGGCGCACATCTGGCACTTGTGACTCTGGGCCCAGAGTTGCTGCTTTGTGAGGTGAACATGCCGGGCCGCCCTTCCCCAGGGGCCCGTGGAGAGCTGGTCAGGCTGGCGTTTGTGCTGCGTCTCCCCAAGACCGGCACCTGCAAGGTGGGCTTGTGTTTTGACCGGTGACAAGGTTGAGGAAGGACACTCAGGTGGAGGGATGAGCGCGAACTGAGGCCCAGAGGGGGGACCTCGTGGGGATGTGGGAAGTGGGCAGCAGGCTGAAGTCCACATGGCTATGACATCAGGACAGGCAGGCTGGCCCTGGCAGGGGACAGAGGGCTGGGAGACCCTCGCTGCCAGCCTCGTTTGCCTCAGGTGAAAGGAAAGGAGGGAGGCGTGACAAAGGTGTTCGAAATGGGCAGCACTGTGGGACGGGAGTGTGGACCAGGATCCAGATGGTCTTTGGGTTTTTTTGTTTGTTTGTTTGTTTGCGGTACGCGGGCCTCTCACTGCTGTGGCCTCTCCCGTTGCGGAGCACAGGCTCTGGACGCACAGGCTCAGCGGCCATGGCTCACGGGCCCAGCCTCTCCGCGGCATGTGGGATCTTCCCGGACCGGGGCACGAACCCGCGTCCCCTGCATCGGCAGGCGGACTCTCAACCACTGCGCCACCAGGGAAGCCCGGTCTTTGGGTTTTGTCATGACCATCCCCCCGGTACGGAGGGGGAAACTGAGGCCTGGGCGGAGGTGCGGTGACGGCTCTCTGTGCCACTCTCGCCCAGAACACCCATGTGTCTGCACAGGCTGCTCCCCGCCAGCCTGTGGACTCCCAGTGGCCCGTCCGCAGCCTGCCGCCCCTGCCCCCGGGCCTGGGGACCATGTGAAGGAACGCAGTGGCATCTGGGCCGCCTTGCTGGGCCCCTTGGTCACGGACTTGCTAATTAATTGGTAACTACATACCCCGAGAAATGTGCCCGTTTTGATTCCACGCTCAGCTTGCCAGCACTCCGGTTTGCCTCTTTCCCGGCAAGACCCGGAGAAAAAACCCAGCAGCTTCCCTTCTCTCGAGGAAGAGTCACCCGCAGATGTTTTTACAAAGTCGGGGCCAGAGAACATACGAATAAATGCCACGATTCATGTTTGCAAACCCCTCCCCGCCAGCTTCTGTCTTGACGAGCAAGGGGGGGCTGGGGCGGAGGCAGGCAGATGTGGAAGCCGGGAACTGGGCCAAGCGCTTTTTTCAGACAGCGTTCCCCATCACAGGCAGAACGAAGCGGCGTGCAGAACCGGGGAAGCTCCGTGACCATCGGGGGCTCCGGGGTGCCCGCAGGCCGGCCCACTGGCCAGTCATCGCCTGGCCGCCCCCAAGCAGGTGGCCAGGCTCTGAGGAGGGGGGGGCGCCTGTCAGGAAGGCTCTCCCGCCCTTGAGAGAGGCTCGGTTACCCCAAAGGTCAGCGGGCACATTCCTAATTACTGTAATAACAATTAGCAGGAGTGGTGATAGTCCAGTCCAGGCGCTCTGCTCCCAGCTCTCCCTCCAAGCCCAGCCCCACGGCCTTGCCGGAGCCCGAGACGGGCCCTCGGGGCAGGGGTCCTTAGCTCCATCTTACGGATGTGGCCACGGAGGTCGGTGGGCTTCCAGAGCCCCGTTCCAAGGCACCAGTCGGGCAGTGGTGGGTGGGACCGCGTGCCGGCATTCCACCTGCTAACTTTGGAAGTGCACGGTGGGGTGGTCATCAGTCCGGGGGGAAGGTAGATACTTTCTGGGTTGGGAGGGTGATCCCTGAGGTCACATATAGAAGGTGATCGCCTGCACTGGTTTTCTGCAAAATCAACCCTGGTCTCTCTGACATTTATTGAGCACCTACTGTTTGCCTCTGTGGGACACTCCTCCCCCACAGACTCCCACAGAGGGGAGGGGCACTCTTGTCCTTCGGGAGCACCCCCAGCAGCCAGAGACCCTCCTGGCCCCGAGCGTGCATCTCCCTGGCAGGGCTAGGAGCAGGAAAGGGCCAGGTGCTGTGACCTGGAGGCCCAGGAGGTTGGGAGGTGGGGGGAAAGCAGGAGGAGGGATGCTTCCCCACATCCCGTGGGGAGCAGAGCATGGACAGGTCCAACGGGGCCACCAAGGCGGCCGAGCTCAGAGGAAGGATGGTAGGCTGCCCGGTGGCAAGCTGGCCGGCTGACTCCCCCCGGGGCCTACGACGATGGTAAAGGAGTGTGGCCGTCAGGGGCTGAGCAACTGGCCACGGAGCTGTGAGCCACTGCCCCTGGGGGAGTGGGGACAGACCCACCTCTGGCCTGACCCTGGGAGAGAGATGTGCATCTGTGAGGGGGCTGCCTGGAGGAGGTGGCGGGGTCTGAGATGGAGCCAGGCTGCAGGGAGGTGTGTGTAGTGGGGGCCCCCTGCTGTAGCACATACTCGCCCACCCCCGGGGGGCCTGTTGGCTCCTTGGCCCCAGGCTTCTGGGGCCTGGGTGCACTGCGCCCTGTGTTTGCAGAGTGGAGCTGCTCCGGGAGGGCAGGGTTCTCCCAGGGCTGGAACCAACCACAGAGGCTTCCCTCGGCAGCCCCAGAGCCGTGTTTTAATTAGTCAAGTTCTCAAATCATGTACCGCTCCCCACACACGGAGGGTTTATTAAAAGCCGTGCCAAGTTAAAAATACTGGTGACAGGGATGTGCAGGCCCAGGGAGCCGCCGAGACAGGCGCCCCGACCGCGAGGAAGCCGGAGCAGCTCCTCCCAGGGGAATCCCTGCCCACGTCCTGCCCGTCGCCCAGCTGGAGGGAGACGGGGCGGCCACTGCAGCTGTGCCAGCCCTGCTTGTCCACGCTGAGCGCAAGTGGGAGAGCAGCCCTGCGCCCCTGGGTGCTGAGGGGCTGTGGGCAGGGGCTCCGTGTGGCCACCACCCTGCTGCACCCCTCCCCTCCCCTCACGGACATTTGCAGCCTGCATAGAAGCCTCAGGTCGGCACAAGTGCAAGGAGCCTGGCTGGGTGTTCACGGAAAGCCCACTGGAAGAGGTGGCACTCAGCACAGGGTGGCCCCGAGGGGCGGGCAAGGAGTGGACGTTTCAGGAACAGCCCAGCAGGAGCCAGGGCTCAGGGTCAAAGAGGTGGGTGGGCTTCCCTGGTGGCGCAGTGATTGAGAGTCCGCCTGCCGATGCAGGGGACGCGGGTTCGTGCCCCGGTCCGAGAGGATCCCACATGCCGTGGAGCGGCTGCGCCCGTGAGCCATGGCCGCTGAGCCTGTGCTCCGCGGCGGGGGAGGCCACAGCAGTGAGGGGCCCACGTACCGCAAAAAAAAAAAAAAAAAAAGAGGTGGGTGTTTGGTGTGTCCTGCTCACGGACAGTCCTTGGAGCCCAGGATGAGGTATTGGCCTTCATGCACAGGCTCAGGGGCAGTGACAGTATCGGGGAGAAGCCCTGTGGCAAAGCACTCAGTACCCTCCCCAGGAGTAGGCCGTCTTGCGTGGGGCTCCCAGAGTCAACACATCCATGGATGGGGGGACGCAGAGCCTAAAGCCACCCCCACCACCACCTTTCAGAGGGAGTGAAGAGGAGGGTGTCCAGGACTCCTCTGGGGGCAGCGGATGACTGACTCTTGGCCTGAACTGATCTGTCATCATTGTCATGCATTAATGCCTCCAAAGATGGGCACTCTGCCACATGCCCTGGTCACCAGGCCTCAGTTTACCCACGTGACAAGAGAGAGAATTTTCCTATTGGACACTCCACAGTGACATCCATCAGTCCATCCATCAATCCATTCGTCATCCATCCATCCATCCACCAACACATCCATCCATCCATCCGTCCACCCATCCATCCATCCATCCACCAACACATCCATCCATCCATCCATCCATCCATCCACCCATCCATCCATCCACCCATCCATCCATCCATCCATCCATCCATCCATCCACCCATCCATCCATCCATCCACCAACACATCCATCCATCCATCCATCCACCCACACATCCATCCATCCATCCATCCACCAACACATCCATCCATCCATCCATCCACCCACCCATCCATCCATCCATCCATCCATCCATCATGTATTCACTCAACAAACATGCCTTGGACTCTTACTACATGGCTGGGGCACAAAGGAGAATCAGCCGTCCTCCCCAGCCCCGCACTACACGAAGTGGCTCACTAGCATCTAAAGCTGAACGTGACAAACGCCGGGTTCTGGGGAGTAAATAAAATCCATGTGAAACCACTTTGAAAGTTAAAAGCACAATTGTTAATTAACGCAGGCGCTCCACCTGTAAAGACAGTTGTCGAGCGCTTTCCCTTTACCCGTGGTGTATCGCCGGGAGGGAAATCATGGAGCACTTACTATGGCCCAGACGGCGGCGGCTGGACATGGTAATTTAATTATGGCGAGTCTCCCATTAGCGGAGGTGTCAGTTCAAATCCTCCTCTCCCTACCAGGCCAGGAACTCGCAGAGGGGAGAGACCGTGTTCTCATTCAATTAATCAATTACGCCCTCACTCCACATCTGCAGCCTGTCTGCCTGTAATGTAAACACGCTCTAGTCTCTCGCATCTTTAAATGTAGACACACACACACACACACACACACACACACACACACACACACAACCTTTTGCAAAGTGAAGCCCTTTCCCATCTCACCCTCTCTTTCTTCCCGCTCACAGCTGTGGTTTATGGCCTCCAATGCCTCACTGCTTACTCACGCCCTCTGCAGCCTGCCCCTCCCGCCCCATCACCTCACCCATCCCGGTGGCTACCTCTCCACCTTGGTCTTAACTGATGTCCCTGCCTCATTGGGAACCAAAGGCCACCTCCTTCCTCACTTGCTGTCTCTCTTGGCATCGGGGATTCCTCGGTATTTACAAAGATGAGGGATTTGAGACTGTTTATGGGTGTCAAGGAGGGACGGGGGGGATGTGTGAAAGGAGCTGGAAATTCGGAGCCAGGGGGGGAATGGGGTAACTGGATGAGAGGAGGCCTGTCGCTGGTCCCCGCCTGCCTTTTGACAGCGTCTTCTGTTTCCGTTGTGAACTCCTCTCCTTCCCCATTGCTGAAAGGCTGCTGTGTCACGGGGCTCCGTTCCCCACCGAATCTCTTGACTCCCCTTCTCCAAGGGTCACCCCTCCACTTTCCATCACCACGGTCTGCAGCTCCCAGCCCCGGGCTCCCTCCTAGAGCTGCCGTGCTTGCAGCTCACACTCGCAGCTCAGCTCAGTCCACAGGGACCGTCCCCTTCCCCTCCCACCTCCCCCAACCTGGTCCACGGCTCCTCCAACCACCCAGGCAGCAGGGTATGTGCACGGGTGAGAAGTCAGAGCTGGAGAACGTCAAGTGGGAAAACTGAGGCCTGAGAGGGGAAAGACTTTGCCCAAGATCACCTTGGCCCTACCCGCATCCTGACACCTGGCCCCAAGCCGCGACTCTGCCAACGCGGGGCTCTTGCTGATTTCAGCCCCCCTTGCCCCCAGCCCAGCGCGTGGCTCAGCTCACGTGGTGTTTCGGGTGCTCCCCGAATTTGTGGCCCACTGCGACCCTCCCGGTACAGAAGGCCATCATTTGGGCACTGCTCCAAGCAGGCACACACCCCAGAGCAGTGAGGGCCAGGATTCCAGCCAAGAGACCTGGGTTCAAATCCCAGCTCTGCCCCAAAGAGGCTTCTCCAGCCTCAGTTTCCCTGACTGGGAAGGAGGCAGTTGGGCTCGGCCATGCCCCCGGTTGTGAGGGCTCTTTTCCTTTTGTCCTTCGGCCCCTGCTCTGTGCACCTGGAGGCCCACCTGAACTTCTACGTCAGTGGCTCCAGGCCTCTGCTCCCAGCTGGGTGAGCCCCCAGGGCCTCAGCACATCAATGGATGGGAGGGGTCATCCAAGCCCCACCCTCTCCAGCAAGCTCTATGCGCTTCGAGCTCAGGTGACAGTGCACCCCCTAAGCCCCTAGGCCCACAGGGTGACTGGGCCTGCTGTTATCCCTCCAGTTCCCTCACACCCTGCCCACATCTCTGTAAATAACCCTTTATTAAAGTCTCCCTGAATCTACCATCTTGTATGCACCATCTGTTTCCTGCTGGGACCCTGCCCGAATCCTGCAGCCTCCCCGGCCCTCCGGTTTGTATCTCCTTGTTGACTCAAGCAGCCAAGTGGGGAAGGGCGAGGCTGGGCCCAGATCCCCAGGGAGGGATCCAGGTGCCTGATCGGGGAACGGCATGACCTCAGGGCACGTGGGCCTGGAAGGCAGCGAGCAAGGAACCCGGATGGCAAGTGACCTTTGCCGCCATCATTAGCACCCTCATTTCAGAGGCGGGGCAGGATGGGGCCCTGAGCCCCTATTGGGGACCCAGTGGGGGTTTCCCTCCAGAGCCTCCCTTCCCTGCCCAACTCTTCCACGGAGCGGTTATAGCCTCACAGGGAATAAAGAGCGTCCCAGGGGGCCCGAACCAGCTTCCCAAGCTCACCCACCACCCACACGCTCACCCACCCGCCCCCCGTGCCCTTTCCCTTCTCCTGTCACCCCCTCTTAGGCAGAGAAAATACTCAGAAAACAACAAATGCGGGACTGTTCCTCGTATCTTCTCTAGTTAGGAGGGAAAAAAACCCACCATGGCCAGGGTGAGAATGAACCAGCGGGGGCCCCTCCGTGGTGTGCACGGATCAATCGGGGCCCCTTTGCTGGCGTGGCCAGCGAAGGCTGTTGCCCTCCGCTCATGGAGGGAAGGCAGAGTTAAGTAAAATACAATCAGAAATAATTGGCTCATTGGAGAGAGGCAGGAAAAAGGTGCTGAAAAGAAACTCGTCTACAGGATGGAGGCAAATCTTTGCAGGGAAGAGGGGCTCCCTTTTAAAGTGGTTTTAAAAGACCATTTCCGATCCCCAAGGTGTCCCCCATCCCTGCCAAATGCATCCTCATCTATGCCTTGATAAGATGGTGCAATTCAATTCCACAAACTCTTAATGAGAACCTACTGTGCGCCTAATTCTGAGTGTGCGGCCCTGGAGGAGCTAAAATGGGTTTCTAAGAGGCGGGAGTCCTCCCTCTCTCCCTCCCTCCCTCCCTCCCTCCCTACAAACCCGGGGGAGCTGGAGTTTGGAGGACTGGTGACTGATGCAAGGCTTGGTAAGAGAGGCTGGGAGATTGGACCAGGGTGGTGGCAGCTGGGATGGGGGTATGGGAGTGGATGGGAGAGTCTTTGGGGAGGTACAGTCCCCTGGACTTGGGGTCTGTGTGTTCCTGGACAGGTAAGGCCGAGGGAGATGGTAACTGCAGGATGGCGGTGGCCTTCAAGGAGGCCTGGGGATGACAAATGGAGATGAGCATTTCAGAGAGTCCTTGAGGGCAGGTGCTCCAAGGCAGTGGGTCTCCCACCCGGACACCAGCTTTGGAGTAAAAAAGCCAGAGAGAGCTGGACCCCATCATGCAGATGGCTGGGCAGGCCAGAGACAGGGCAGGGAGAAGGAAGGAAAGAGAATGATGGTGGGGGGAGAGTGCGGCTGTCCCTGGAACCAGTCTTGTTTCCCTAAATTCGTCCCAGCTAGAATCCTATTCTCATGACGTGATTTCTTCTCTGTTTTGAGTCTGTGGGCTTTCTGGTCAGATTTCAGATGCACCCCTTTAAACAAGGGAACCTGGAGGTTCCTCAAAACACTTTTTACAATCAACTTTTAGAGTCATCCTGGCGGGGCACCAGGCACCAACATTCTGGTCCTGTTCATTCAATACCTGGCTGTGTGACCTTGGGAGAATGGCTCAGCCTCTCTGGGCCCCAGCCTCAAGCTCTATGGCTAATAGGGGAGCCCCTACAGGTGGAGAGGGAGGAGGAACAGACATTTCTGTGCAGGTATCAAATTAAGGCTCGTCTTGGAAGACCATGCTTGAGTTTGGGGATAGCGAGAAACCCCACGTGTGTTGGGTGGGGTGAGCTGGGTCAGCTCAGGCTGGGTGTCCCCTGCCCCCCATCCTTAGCTGGAGCTTGGCTGCAGGCAGCTAGGTAGGGCCGGTGAGGCGCAGAGCGTCACCATAGGAACAGGCTTGTGGAGAGCGGCACAAGGAGCCAGGCGCTGGGGGAGGTGGGCGGGGGGCAGGTGACAGTGGGGGCCCCGGCTGAGGTTTCACTGCAGCTGCTCCCCACATTCTACTGGGGGGTCCTGGTGGGGAGGGAACAAGGTGAGGTTATCACTGCAACCTTGGAGGCCGCCCTTCAGGAAGCCCAGTTTGAGGGGGTCAGCAACCCCTAGAATGCAGCAATCAGGGATGGCCAGAAGGTGCTGGGTGGACAGGGCCCCGGCCCAGGCCAGTTGCTAGGACGCAGGACCTTTGCGAGGGGCCTATGGCTACCCCTGAGGACACTTGGTGCCTCATCCATTTATTCATTAACTCACTTAATCCACAAACACCCTGTGGGGAGCCCTGCGGGCTGCCGGCTGAGGGGCGCAAGGCTGAGCAGGCGCTTCTGGTCCTGCTGAGGTCAGGCACACGTGCAAAATCTATTAACACCAGGCGGGGGAGATGTGCTCGGGCTGGATGGTGCTGCTGGGTGGCGGGGGGCGGGGGGTGGCTGAGGGGAGGCCACAGGCTCACTGGTTTCCAGTCCTGGGTGGGTTGGAGGCGGGGAGGGGGCAAGAGCTGGGAGGACCTGGCAGGTGGTGGCGAAGGCCCCGGAGGGGGAGGGGAGAGAGGACAAATAGGTGATGCCCTGACCTCCTGCCCGGCTGTCCCAGGGCCCTGCTTGGGCACAGGGCAGTGTCTTTCTTTTGCCAGAGATCCCTAACGCCTGGGATGCAGAAGGACACCAAGAACATTCTTTGAATATAATGGAATGCAAATGCTCGTGCTTTCTTACAAGTAAGAGAATAAATATAGTACGGGACCATCTTAAATTCCTCGAGAGCTGTGTGTGTTCACGTCCTTAAACTTGCCAGGTGTGGCAGGCCGAGCCACGATGCACAGCCTCTTTTTCCTAGACCCGGACTCTTGGAGATGGAAAGAGGCTGTGATCCAGCCATAATCACCCC
The DNA here is from genome assembly GCF_951394435.1 of Stenella coeruleoalba. Lineage (NCBI taxonomy): Eukaryota > Metazoa > Chordata > Mammalia > Artiodactyla > Delphinidae > Stenella > Stenella coeruleoalba. The sequence goes on along the minus strand of NC_137147.1, from coordinate 4,054,539 downwards.
CCACCCAAACTCCTAAACTGGGGCCAGGATGGGTGTCCTCCTTCTAGGGGCTCAGCGCTTGAGAAGACGTTTTCTTCACTGGCTAAAGGAGGTCCCCTGTTTACACTGATCTCCGGGCACTTTGTCGGTGCCTGTGAAGGGTCTCCAAGCTGGACCCTCCTGGGAAGGTGTGTGGGCGGGCACAGCAGGGACCACTGGGGGCGGCTCAGCCCAGTTCCCAAGACTTGGCACAAGTCTGGGCGAGAAAAGGCGGGAGTCCTTTTCTTGTTCATGGGTTTCTTGTTTCTTGTTCTTGGGTTGACCCTGGTATGAGAAAAGGGGGGTTTGTGTTACCTGGACTGCTTGCTGAAGAACATTCAAGAATAGGTCAGAAGGATTCATATCCAAAATGCTGCAAGTTTTGTCGTGGTCTCTCTCCAGCCTAACCCTGTCCCAGTCACAATGAACAACCCACACTCCTTAGCCATCACACGCGTGCACACCCAGAGGTCCTCCCGTAATGGCACACCCTGGAGAATTGTGCATCCTTACACACTCCCCGCCCCAGAGAAGAGCTCAACCCCCTTCCCCACATGTGCACGGCTCTCCCAGCACGCACACCCTTGCGGGTCAGAGGCCCGTAAACGCTCTGTCTCCCCTGCCCCTTCAACTCTTGGCGGTGAGGGACCACCTGGGGGTCTATCACTGTATACACTCCACCCCCAGCAGAGCGCCAGGTACACAGTAGGAGCTCAGCCAATGCTGAATGGATAAATGACTACGTTTAAAGAGGTCCGCCTCTGTTTTACGGAAAATTAACTTCTGGGAATTTCTGATGAATGAAGAATTACTGTGCTCTTTGCCAAAGCCTGCATCGACAGACAGGCTAAGTGATGAAAAGACTCCTTTTTCCTCTGGTCTTGATTTGCTCGCTCCTGGGAGGGGGTGAGTTTACCTAGAGAGTATGGGGGTGGGATGGGGAGTTGTCATTAACCCTTCTGGGGACCCCAAGAGCTCCCCCACGCGCACAGCGTGACTCAGTGGCGCCCTTTAAAAGGATAATTTGATTGATGACGTAGACAATTAGACTTGTGAACTTGACATCCATGTCGATTCCAACGGCGAGAAAGGAAGCGAGAAAAATCTATTTTTGAATCCTACCATCCATGATGAGAAATTGGCTCTGCTCGGGGGAGAGGCGCGACCTGGCAGAGGTCAGCACTAAATATGGCCCCAGACCAAGACGCCTCTTGTATTCTTCCCTCCCTGGAGCTTCTGGTGGGGCCTGGGGGAGCTGTGCTCCCTCCCGTGTCACATGCAGGCCTGCGCAGGGGGGCTCGGGGAAATGGGCCGGCTCTGTGCTCCTCCGCAGCCCCACGGAGAGCCCTGCAGTGGGCCTGGCGCTGTCACGCGCCTCTCCAGGCCCCGCGCACGAGGCCGGAAGCTGAGCGTGCGCCTCCTCGGCTGAGCTCAGTCCCACTTCAGACTGAAGAGGCTTCTCTCTGACTGAACTTGAAACCAAGCCGTCATGTTCTTGAGCCCAGCCCGAATGTACCCGGGTGTGTCTCTCATTTGTCTCCGCCCCCAAGCCCCCTCCCCTTGGCAGGAAAAAAAAAAGATAATTTCTCTCTCCAAAGATGAACTTAAGCTTTGGAAAAGAATCGTAATCGCGGCAGCTGTGTGGCTCTTTGGTGACTGCGAGAAGCCCCCGAAGCCTCCAAGGCGGCTGGGCTGCGCCCTCACCCGAGGAGGGGAGAGCAGGGTCCCGGGACTGTCCTCGGTGTCTTCCCACTTGTCCTCCCTGCCCTGCTCTCTCTTACCCCGCGGCTGGCTGCGCAGAGAGCCCGGAGCTTGGAATCCCCGTAGACTCGGATGTGAATCCCAGCTCTGCTACTTATTAGCTGCACACCTGTCTCGGGGTCTTCAAGCCTCAGTGTGCTCATCTCTGAAGTGGGCCTTGCAATCCTGACCCAGCCCAGCTGTGAGGAGGCCCCGCTGAGATTCGGCTAAAACCGAATTTAAGTCCCAGGCGTGGGGTTGGGGGGTGCGGGGGTGTCAGGGAGAGGCAGGAAGGCAGCCCCGGTTTGCCTGTAAACGCCTAGCCTGTGGCCTGGTGGCGGAGAGACCACGGCCCCACTGTCTCTAGGATATTTCAGCTCTAGGGCTCTAAGCAGGTGCCCTGAATTTTGGGCACTGGGCTCGCCTAGTTACAGGAGCCGTCCCTTTGGGAAGAGCTGCATCTCCGGCAGGGCCAGGCAGCTGTGCCCTTTCCTGGAGGGAGAATGGGGAATGCACAGCGTCCGGGGGGCAGAGGGGAAGAGGGGACAAAGGCTCCTGTGAGTCTTCATCGGGCCTCAGTTTCCCCAGCTGTACAATGTCCCACTAGGACTGGACCAGTCAGGGTGCAGAACTGGATGCCCCAGCTGCCTTGCCCCTGCTGTGCACGCCCAGGATTAGCTGGTCTCTGAGGCCCCTCCAGCTGGACCCTGCTGGGCTGGCCTGATCAGTGATTCTGTCTTTAATCAAGGGCAAAATGGTCTGGTGCAGTCTGGGGGCCGTGTTAGTGTTTGGAGAGGGGGGAGGGGGAGAGGAGGAGGGGGCGTGGAAAAGGGCTGGAGATAACATCTCTTTGCTTCGCTTAGAAAACTTTCACCCATCACCAGCTTCCTTGCTGCCCCCTGGGAGACTGAAGCCCAGCCTCTGTTCCTGCTTACCAGAGGACCACTGGCTTTCTGGGGATGGGGGGAGTAGTAGGCAGAGCCAACTCGGCCTAGCAGAAGGATAGAGTTCAGCTCGGTTGGCAGGTCTAATCCCTGCTACCTGTGTAGACCGCCTGCCACGCCAGGCTGTGATGACCGGTGGGTCAAGCATTTCCCGAGGGCGGGGGCTATTCGCCTCTTCTGTGATCTCAGAGGCCTGTACTTCAGAGAGGAGGGGAGTGAGGGGAGGGGAGGGCAGCGGGGAGGGGAGGGGAGGGTTGCACAGATAGAGGAGGGGCTGCCCTGTGCTCCTCAGCCCCCAGGGCCCGCTTGCAAACAGCAGACGGAGTCGACTTCTCCCCAAGGGACCCGACTGGCATTTTCGTTCTTCTGTGCAGCCTTGAAGCCTGCGATAGTCACCAGCCACCCTCCCCATGGCTTCTCAGCTACCCTTTCTCAGCGTCTGCTTGCTGAAAAGAAATCTCAGGTCTCCTGAATTTACAGGCGCTTTATTGAGACTAGAGCAAACCAACAGAAAGCTCTAGGCTTATAGATACCGTCAGGCAGGAATCCCTCTCCCTGCAGCGGCCCTGCCGGGGGCTCTGGTAGAGGGCTCCATCCACAGGACCCTGTCCCCACCCCCTCCGCCGCCAGCTCTCTCTGGCCACCTGGGGCCGAGGCCCACTGGCAGCTCTTGGAGGAAGGGCAGGAAGGGGCCAGGCCTTGTAAGTACCGTGGTTTTCTACTTAGGAAAACCCGAGTTCCTTTTGGGGACAGGTGTGGCATCCCTGTTTATAGACAAGGAAGCTGGGCTCTGCGTGGCAGTGGTCAGCGCTCAGCAGGCAGGGGATGGAGCTGGGATTAACGAGCAGGTACCAACTGGCCAGGGGAGTGCCCTTTCCGCCTAAGCTCCTGACATTCAGGCTTGGAAGCTGTGGAGGGAGACTGCCCTCCCGAGGCCTCCCTCCCTTTCCAGAACTGGAGAGGGCAGCGGTGGGAAGGGACCCAGGTGGGGAAGGGAGGGGTCTAGGTGGGGCACACTCCATGGCTGCGGGGGGAGGGGGGTCCTTGGCGCTCTGTGCTGTCCCCACGGGGCACCTCGTGACTTGGTCTGGAGGGCAGGGGTGGGCCCTCACCTCAGGCCTCTCGGTCCTGATATCCCCGCTTCTCCTTAGCGTCTGGCTGGGAACGCAGCCCTCCCTATCTGCCCGCTGCCTAGGATAATTTTGGAGGCTGAGGTCAGGGTCCTCGGAGGGAGGGGGCATCAGAGAAGCCGTGCCATCTCCATGCAGTGGACAGTTGGACCTCCAGCCACTCCCGCCGTAGCCCAGAGGACTTGGGCAAAAGGCCTTCCATCTCTGGACTCAGTTTCTTCACTTGAGGAAAGAGTTCGTGGAAGAAGATGGGGTAACGGAAAGGCAGGCATGTGGGGTGGGGAGCTGGTCGGGGCGGCTACTGTGTGACTGCTGCCCTCCAGCCTGTCACCAAAGCCGTTCCCAACGCACCCAGACCCCGCTTCCGGGTCTTCGGCAGACAGCAGGGAAGAGGCGCCGTCCACAAGGGGGTCAGGGGGCTTCCCTCCAGCCTCCAAGAGTCCTCCCAGAGCAGGTCCTGCTTCTGGGTTGCAGACTTAGGGCCTCAGGGCCAGCAGGGTGGGAAGTGCGGGCTCCCCCTAGCCTGACTTCCCAAACCCATCCCAAGGACAGCAAGTCTGTCCTCAAACCTGCCAGGGCACTGTGAGATGGCCCAAAGGCCAAGGCCTCCCAGCCCAGGTTCATAGTGGCAGAGATCACCCCCCACCCCAGCGCTGTGGGCAGGGTAGGCCAAGAAATGGGTGGGCGTCCACTCCCAGTCCTGTGGCATCTCTGTGCAAACTAATCAATGCAAATGAAGCACACACAAAAGATCCTTCTACCGTCAGGACCTCCCGGTACCCTCCCCAGAGGTTAAGCACCTCTGATTCCCTTTCTGCCACCTGCCACCGCCTACCAGGTCCTTCCCCATTTCCCTAAACCTCCCTGATAGGGAGAGGGGTGGGGGGGAGACAGCCCAGCAGACTGTGGGGCTCTAAGTTCAGGCTGGGGGCTTCTACCAGCAGTTTTTTGGAGGGGGAGGGTCTGTGGCAGGGTCACCATCCCCCAGCCGCACTTCCCTGAGACCCGAGGCCAGAAGCCTCCCGGTGGTTCTGGAATATGTGCTGAGTGCCGGGTGTGCAACCGCGCACGTCAGTGTGAGCACACATGTGAACTTGCCCACATGTGTCAGTGCGGGCAAGGATGGATGTGTTGGGGTCTGCGTGTGTGTGTGCGCGCGCGTCCGTATGCGCTGGGTGACCGTACCTGCGTGTTTTGATAAGCGTGTAACCAAGAGCCTGAGATTTGTGAGTTTCGGGGACTGGGTATGTGTGTGTGTGTGTGAATATCAGATGTGTGAGAGCCTTCCGGCAGGCCTAGGGCCTGACTGCGTGTGTGTGGGTGTATGTGACTGAACATGTGCCCGGGTGTCTGTATGTTTACAAGGGTATTCGCATGTTCAGGTGTGCACGTGGCTGTGCACGTGCCTCTGTGTGGACGGCCGGGCACATGTTGACGGATGTCCAGGGTTTCATAACTGTTATGTCCTCAGCCCCTCTGCGTGCCTATGACTGAGCCTGTGGCGCTCCCGACTATTTCTAGGACGTGCGCGTGTGTTGCAGTGTGTGTTTGTGGCGTAGCACTGTGTGTCGGGGTTGCCTTGTGTGCTGCTACGAGTGTGTCTGCATTTCCCTGCGTCTTTATGGCTACGAGTGTTGGTGCCTAAGGCTCCTCATAAGTGTTTTTCCCGGTGCGTGTGCGACAGTGTGCGTTTTCCCCGTCTCTAGAGCGTGCGTTTGGGTTTTTCTGGGTGCGTGAGCCATGGCGTGCGTGCTCGGGACCTTGGCGATAAGTGTTGTGGTGTTTCTGTGCGTGTTTCTGTATTCCGAGCGTATCCTCGCGTCTTCCTGGGGTCTACGGCCCAGCCCGTGTTTAGCTCATGCGACTTGTCCTAAGCGGGCCCGTGTGTGCGCGCCCGTGAGCCGTCCTGTGGGGGGAACGTGTGCCAAAGGCGCGCGGGGTACCGGTGCCCGTCTAGCCAAGAGTGCCCCGCGTGCGCGAGCCGGTTTCCGGGACGCCGCAGTGGTGGGGGGCGGCCCCGCGAGGGGCGGGGGTCACCGGGACTGGCCGGCGCCGGCCCAGTGCGCGCGAAGGCGGGGGCGGGGGGCGGGGGCCGCGGGGGGGCGGCGGTACGAAAAGGGCGGCGCGCGCGGCGGCGGCGGCAGCTCGGCGGCGGCAGCGGAGAGCGCAGCGCGCAGACCGGTGCAGCCCTGGCTTTCCCCTCGCCGCGCGCCCGCGCCCCCTTCCGCGTCCGCAACCAGAAGCCCAGCGCGGCGCCCGGAGCCGGACCCGCGCCCGCGCCGCTCCCGGGACCGCGACCCCGGCCGCCCCGCGATGACCGCGACCGCAGCCCTCCTGCCCGTCCTCTTGCTCCTGCTGGCCTTCGGCCGCAGTGCCCATGGTGAGCCCCCCGGCGGCCTGGCTCGCGCCCCCTCTGGGGAAGCCTGCGACGCCCCCCCGGCCGCCGTGCCCCGCGCGCCCCGTCCCGCGCGCCCCGACTTCCGCCCGTCCCGCCTAATCCTAAGCCCCGCGCCGCGCCTGCCTGGTCCTCCCTGCCACCCTCGCATGCCAAGCCCGGCCCTGGGGTCCCCGGGGGCGGGGGAGCTGTGGGACCCCGGCCCCTTCCCGCCCCGCAGAAGTGGCGCTCGCAGGGTGTCGGTGTGCAGAGAGGAGGTATGGAGAAACGAGGTGATGCTGGGGAGCCCTCTGTGAAAATGCTCTGGGGTTCAACTTCGGGGGGTCCCTGCGTGTGCGTTCGGGAACAGGCCTGTGGGGGGGTAACTTTGCCGTCGTCGCCTCAGATTGCCAGCTGGGAGCCCAGCCCGAGCCCCTCCTGCGTGGCGTTTGTCTAGGTGAGGGGCTGCGACACTCCTGTCTGTGGCGGCCATATGTCTCTGACAGCGAGAGAGTTGCCCCCTTCCCGCAGGGTCCCCCAGCCCGCTGCACCAGTGGGGACGGGGGGTCCTGTCTGAAAAGCTGGCGAGAGTTACAGGCACTGCACACAGTAGGTGCCTATTAAAGTGTCAGAATCTCTAAGTAGTGTCAGAATTACGGTCTTTTCCGCAAAACCCTTGTTTGTCTTTTTAATACGAAGAGTCTGGCGTGGGGAAAATTGGGAGTTTGACCTGGGTGCCTGGCTTAACTGGGATTAACCTTTAAAAACTCCAGACGCCTTACCTGTGAGCCCTCCAGGTGAACCTGTCTGGGCTTCCCCAGAGCTGAATACCTCAAAATCTGGCCCCACCCCCCCTCGCCTTTAGCTCACTTGGCAAAAGTGAGGGTCTGGCCGAGTGCCCAGGGGTCAGAATCTTTCCGTTCTCGTTCACTGTCTCCTCATTCCTGCTTTTAGGATTTGGCGTCTGTAATTTCTTGGAGGGACCCTGGGTGTCTGACCTGGTCCTGGGAGCTGGGCAGTGGGCTGCGGTCACTCCATAACCAGGGACATGCGGAGATTTTTCTCCTACGTGGGTTGGGATGCAGTGCCTACCGTGTGCCCAGTGGGGAGAGCCACAGAGGGTCGGAGGCTGCCTCCGGGGAGGCCGTCGTGGCCTCTGCCACAGCCTGCAGGGCCTCGTGGGGTGAACGGTGTAACCTTTCTTGTGCCTCAGGAGCTGAATGCTTCCCGGCCTGCCACCCCCAAAATGGATTCTGCGAGGATGACAATGTTTGCAGGTAATGGAGCGGCTCCCCAGAGGCAGCGTGTTGGAGGGCCAGGGCAGAATTCTGGGGAGTCATGACGTCAGGCAGAAAAAACGGGGAGGGCTTGGCCCCTGGACTGCAGCAAACAGCTTCCTCGCCCCCGCAGGAAACCAGTGACAGTGACGTGTGGGGGGAGGTGAGGGGGACAAGAGGACCGGGAGGCGGGGGATGCTGGGAGCGGTGGCGGGGACAGGACGGCGTTCTCAGGGGGGTGGGTGGCGGGAGAGCCTCTTGCAGGTGAGACCACTGCAGGCCACTGCGGCAAAACGCAGCTCTTCCTCTGGCTCTCGGGGACCCCTCTGCCTGCTCCCCAGCTGATCTCCTGTTTAAGCTTTTCCATTCAGGTGACTGGTATTGGTTTCCTGGGACCCACCGGCCGGGCACTGGGCAGAGACCCGCGAGGGCTCTTGGTTCCACAGAAAGCAACCGGAGCCCCTTCTCCATCCCTGCCCCCCCACATACATCCGCACCTTTCTTCCCCAACTCCCGCAGGTGCCAGTCTGGCTGGCAGGGTCCCCTGTGTGACCAGTGCGTGACCTTTCCCGGCTGTGTTAATGGACTCTGTGTGGAGCCCTGGCAGTGCATTTGCAAGGACGGCTGGGATGGACATCTCTGCGACCTAGGTTGGCACCTGCCCCGCCCACCCTGGCCCCGGCCCCCTGCCCCCAGCCACCTCCTCCCAGCCTGGTGGCTGCCGCCCCTCCCCCTCTTGCCTTAGCCCAACACACCCCAGCGCTCTGTATGGTAATGATCTGTTTATACACTTCCTGCTGGTGCTGGGAGCCTCCTCACAGGTAGGGACTTCATTTTGCTCCCTTCTGCACTGCCAGCACCGAGCACCAGGGAAGGCACTGGGGTAGGGGGGCTGCCAGTTGAATAAAGAGTCGCAAACACGCCACGCGAAGCTGAGCGGGTGGGGACCACAGCCTCGAGAAACCTGTTCGGGGCACTGAAGCTCTGAGAGGGGAAAGGACTCAGGGGGTCGCAGAGCCAAGACTCCATAAAATTCACCCGCCAGGCTGTTCAGGATATGCTGCAACAAGCAAGCAGACAGACGCGGGGAGGGGTGCTGGGTGCCGAGTGCTGGGCGCAGCGGGAGCTGAGTCAGGGCCGCTGGGACAGGGCCGGGGGCTGTGCTGGAAGAGGTCAAGTGCAAGGGGAGGTGGGGGGTCGGGAAAGGCTGAGAAGTAGCTCAAGTGCAGCTTGGCGTGATCTGTTGATTTTGTTAACTTATGCAGTCTTTGCCCTCCGTTACCCTGAGCAATTGAGAGCTGGCCGTCGCTGCACCTTCAGGCTGCAGAATGTTCACCCGAGCCCATTCTCACTTGGCAAAACCTGCCCTGAAGCCCAGGCAAACCAAGCGTAGGCAGCTGCCGCGGGCTCTCTGTCCCTCGGTCCCGACGGCAGCGTCAGTAAAGACGAGTGGTACCAGTAGGGAAACTGAGGCTTCGGGAAGCAAAGGGGTCTGCTCAGGACACCTAAGAAGTTGGGGGGACAGCCAACTACAAAACCCCTCCCTCTGCCCCAGAAATGGGTTCATTCTCATCTGAGGCTGTTTCTAACACCCTCCCGTTAAGAAAAACCTAAGAGCACGTCGCGAGCACCCCTGCCCCGCGTAGCCAAGGCAGTGGGGCGTTCAAAATCCCCCATCACGTTGTCTCGGGACTTTAAAGTCTCCCCAGCCAACATGATGCAGGCTTTGCCCCACAGCTGACTCACGCTCTGGCCAACAGAGCTTGGGCTCTGCACTCTTGAAGTACCTCTGAGCTGTTTTGGGGACCCAAGGGGTCCCAGAAAAGCCACCATTCGGGATCAGGGCTTTTAGCCTGGAGCCCACTCTTTCTGATATCTAATCCAAGACGCCCCCCGTGGAGTTCTCCAGACAAAAGGTCCCTTCCCCACTGGGTTGACAAAAGCTTGGGACGGCTGGGTCCAGAGGAAACAGCCCTCCGGGTAATCGCCGGCCCTCTCCCTTTTCACCCGTCTCTGAGGCTGTCCTCGCCACAGCTGCTGCCCCGGCAGGCAGGCAGAGACACCCCCCCCCGCCCCCCGCCCGGCAGCTTTCTCCCGGTGGCGGCTTAATCCACCCGACTTTGGGGTCAGAGGCCCAGGAGAGGAGAAGGTGGGCTGATCCTCGGCTCACGAGGCTTGACGCCGTGGGAGAGGAGTAGGGTGGTCGCCAGCTCTCCAGCTTAAATTTAAGATCCCCATTGACAGGAGAGCCCGGAGCAGGGAATTAGAAGCTTGCCACGGAGGCGCTGCGTGCGAACGCCTGGCGCCTTCCCGTAATGATAAATCCTCTATGTTTCCTCGCACCAAGCCGGGCTCCCGAGGAGCGCCTCGTGTGCTCGGGATAAGCCATCAGCTTGGCGTGCGAGCTTTTCCTTCCTGATTGATTGCCATCTACTCCATGAGGGTGCGGGGCTCTTGAAAAGAGGGAATAGATCTGCACGTGTGTGGCCTCAGCCCCCGGGGACCCGAACCCAGGCTGCCTTCGTTCGCTGCGTCTCTGGTTGGCCCTGGCTTTCTGTTTGGCCGATGCGGCAGCTCGGGTCGTAGATAAACAAAGCTGATGGGGCTCTCAGAGATGGGCCAGGGAGAGCCCCCCCTTTTCTAACTGGGGAAAGTGAGGCACAGAGTCGGGGCGGTGGGGGGAGGAGGGAGCTGAACTCGGCAGCCGGCTGGAGATGGGCACAGAAAGGGTCTCTCCCTGGCCAGGCCTGGGGGCTGGGGGCTCCACTGTCAGAGAGCCCCTGACCCAGGCCCCTTTGTTCAGCCCGTCCCTGCCTTGCTGAGCCCCGAATAATGAAGCGTGCGTGACGGGAGGTGGTGGAAACACACCAGCGTTCATGGAAACCCGTGCTTACAGGCGAGCACTCAATAGTTCTCACTGCGTTGCCTTCAAAAGATGCAGCCTTTTTATCCCGGACCCCCTTCGTTCAGAGAGACCACCGAGCGGTGGAGGCGGCGCTGGGTCTAAACCAGGTCTCTTCATTCCCGACAGGGGGCTTTACATCTCATTCCCCCCCTGCTCCTTTTTGATGGAGGAGTATGAAGGGCAGCTGACGTTGCTGACAGTTGGGCTGCACTAGCCCCCCGAGCGGCAAGGACCCCCTTCAAACACAAGAGACTTGTCTGGGAGGCAGCCGTTAGGAGATCTCAGCTCGGCACAGTTTTGGGGGGAGGGAAGGGGTCTGCGGTGAAGGTCAGTGTGGCTGGACCGCAGAGGTGACCTGGCGCCAGCAGAAGGGCACAGCTGGCCTGTTGAATATTAGTGAGTGGCCGTGACTCTCTGTCTCTGTGACCCTCGAGCTCCCTGAGCTGTTTACTTATATCAGGGTTCGGGGGGTCGCTACACCCTCTTCCTCAGGACCCCGCTGGGTGGCCCTTGGCAGTGGACACAAGCGGAGACATCTCGGCAGCCACACGGGGTCCCCCTCGACCAGACGGAGGGGGCTCTTCCTGTCCCCACCCAGGATGCTCTCCGTCCAGCGTCTGTGTCCCCCTCATCTCCCTGGTTCTCTCTCCCCACAGACGTTCGGGCTTGCGCCTCGACCCCCTGTGCCAACAACGGAACCTGTGTGAACCTCGATAACGGCCAGTACGAGTGTTCCTGTGCCCCTGGATTCTCAGGAAAGGACTGCCAGAAAAAGGACGGGCCCTGCGTGATGAATGGGTAAGTGTTCTCTCCGGGCTATGTGTGCTCTGATAAACGCCGCTTTAGATTCCTTTTCACACCCCCTAAAGACCCTTTCAGCCTAACCCAGTCGGACCTGTCGCCTGACAAAAGACCAAGTAAGTGCTCGTCCTGCACCCCGTGGGGGGCCGCCCTGGATCGGAGTGTTTATGGGGGAGAGTGTCATTTCCATAATTTTTTCAAACAATCCCGAAGGCGATTTCATATTCCCCTGACGTTCCCGAGTCCTGATGTGTGTGAATGAGAGTAGATTGGGACTGTGAACCAGAGCTCGAGCTGCATAATTTTCTAAAGGCGACGTAACAAGAGATCAGAGTTCGGCAGCGCCCAAGGCTGTTTGTGAAGCCCGCTCACCGTGTTTTAGGGGCGGGTTTGGGGGAGCTGGTAGGCTCTGCTTTGGGGTTTTCTGGGATGTCTTAGGAGGTGGGGAGAGGGGGCTGCAGCCAGCACGGGGCCCCGGAAGGTGGGGTGTTCGGCCCTCAGCTCCCCTCGTGGGGAGGGGGCTCTGGGGCTCTGGGCAGCGCGCCTAGCAGATGGAACGGCCCCTGGCCTCTCTGGTGCCTCTGAGCAGGCTTCCCAGCAGCTCAGCCATTTCCGGCCCTTATCTGCTCAGTGCGTGGAGCCAGTCCCACCCTCCGAGGGGGCTTAAACGGAGACCAGGAGAAATCTCGAGAGAGGCGAGAATTCAAAGTAGACTCCAGGCCTGGGCCAGTAGCTGTGGGTAGGGGCGCCCCCGTCCCGTGAGGAAACCAAAGTGTAAAATGCCTTCCAGGGGTGGGGCAGAGAGCCCCGAGCCGCAAGGGCCAGGAACCAGCATTCTTGCAGCATCTCAAGATCAGTGTCCTGGGCGGGCTCAGAACTCCATTTCTGCTTGCTGGTGGGAAGGGGAAATACGGAGCGAGACCTTTAAAATATTTTGCTTTTCTCTCTAACAGACTGGAGCCAGTCTGTCAAAATAGAGCCCAGGGTCCTTGAAATTCCTTCAGAGCCCCGGCTCCTGTGCCACCCTCATCCCTGAAGCAGCAATGCTGATTTCTTGCGCCGGGAGCCCCTTTCTTCCCCGGAGTTGTGGCATTTATCAGATGACAAAGCGTCTGCTCGTTTAAAAGCACTTACATTAAATGCCGTGTGCGCTCCGCTTTGAGCACACAGCTTCGGTCTGCAAGCTGTGCTTGGGTGAATGGGCCACTGTTAAGCAGCCGGGCACAGACACCGCTCCAGCCGGTGCAGACAGAGCGCGTTTTCTTTTACTCTGAGAGTCCCCAAGGGTTTCCTGTACAATAGCCCGCAGGCTCACTCCGCTGAACGTAAAAATAATAATGAGGGGCTGGGGATGGTGGAGGTGGGAGACCCTGAGGGATGCCTTGCTTTGCTCGGCCTCCACGGCCTGGGGACAGAGCTGACGGGGGCAGCTGGCTGCAGCCCTGGGGTGTCACTCACTTTGCCTCTCTCAGCCTCAGTTTCCCGACCTGTGCAGTGACTAACCGTCAGGCCTCTGGTCGGAGAGATGGCCTAAGAGGTGGGAGAGGAGATGGGCATCCTGACTCGGGAGGTCAGGCATGTTCCAGGCTGGCAGCGTGATGGGGGTGAGGCACACACCCCACTCGGGGGGCGGGCCTCCCACCTCGGATGGCCCCGGGGCCCCTCGCAGGCAGGGGTCATGGTGCCCGGTGCTCCCCGGGGCCCCCCTGGCTGGCTCTCACTCCCTCACCTCGTGCGTTCTGAGCACCTGCCCTCTTGTCGGGCCCCAGGAGGTTTGCCACGTGGCACGAGGGGGAGCGGAGCGTCCGTCCCCACTCCCGGCACCACTGTCCTAGCTCAGTGCCCGAGGGCCCTTTACCGTGTCCCCCTGTTGTGTTGCAGTTCGCCCTGCCAGCACGGAGGCAGCTGCGTGGACGATGAGGGCCGGGCCTCCCATGCCTCCTGCCTGTGCCCCCCTGGCTTCTCAGGCAATTTCTGCGAGATCGTGACCAACAGCTGCACGCCCAACCCGTGCGAGAACCAGGGCATCTGCACCGACATCGGGGGCGACTTCCGCTGCCGCTGCCCCGCTGGCTTCATGGACAAGACCTGCAGTCGCCCGGTGTCCACCTGCGCCAACGAGCCGTGCCTCAACGGGGGCACCTGCCTGCAGCACTCCCAGGTGAGGTTCGGGTGTCTGTGCAAGCCCGAGTTCACGGGCCCCATCTGCGGCCGGAAGCGCGCGGCGGGCCCCCAGCAGGTCACCCGTCTGCCCAGCGGTTACGGGCTGACGTACCGCCTGACCCCCGGGGTGCACGAGCTGCCGGTGCCGCAGCCCGAGCACCGCATCCTCAAGGTGTCCATGAAGGAGCTCAACAAGAGCACTCCGCTCCTCTCCGAGGGTCAGGCCATCTGCTTCACCATCCTGGGCGTGCTCACCAGCCTGGTGGTCCTGGGCACCATGGGCATCGTCTTCCTCAACAAGTGCGAGGCCTGGGTGTCCAACCTGCGTTACAACCACATGCTGCGCAAGAAGAAGAACCTGCTGCTTCACTACAACAGCGGGGAGGACCTGGCCGTCAACATCATCCTCCCCGAGAAGATCGACATGACCACCTTCAGCAAGGAGGCTGGCGACGAGGAGATCTAGGCAGCATTCCCAGCGGCCCCTCTCTGTTCTCGGGGTCCCGCAGAGCTCACTATATGCGGTCTGTTCTCATCTTTGTGGTGGAGTTTGCTCTCCTTTGTGTCAAATCTGGTGAACGCTGTGCTTCCCTCTATTACCTTTGTGTTGCAGTGTGACAAACGCAATGCCAGAATCCGCTTTCTCCCTTCTTAATGCATGATACAAAAAAAAATAATGGTAATAATAATGTCATCTTTAAACGAGTAAGAGAAAAAGTATGTTATTCTAAACTCTAAACCTAAAATCAAAAAGACCAAAAAAAAACATGGCAACAGAACCAGGGCTCTGTGCCGACGTCCCTCTCCGAGGGGTCTCGGCCACAGGGTCCTCGTGAAACCGTTACGATTGCTGCCATGACCAACCACTGTGAAAAGGGCTAAAATCTCTTTCGTTCGTTAATTCTCACACGCCACTTCCGACTCGCACTCACATCAACACCGCAAGCCCTTCAGTCTTTCCGATTGAGTTGAGGTCCAGCAGAGTGCAGCGGCCGCGTGTCAGGCAGAGAGAACCCCGGGTTGGCTGCTGGCGGGGGTCAGGACCCGATCCCAGCCCTGCCACTAACTCGCTTGTGTGATCCTTGGCGAGTCCCCTTCCCACCCCGGGCTGCCCTTTCAGCCCCTTTCCAGGCAGGGGCTTGAACACAGTGACCACCAAGGCCCCTCTCTTGCTCTCAAACTCTGAATTAGGAACGAGGGGGTGATGAGCCAAAACAGTCCCTGACCCTAAACAATCAGGATCTGACGGACACTGATCTCATCCTGGGATCCGAAGGTTCGGGCCTATCCTGGACGTACACTTGATGTATTGCGATAGATTGTAACTGCATTTCTCAAAGCGGGGAGCCTCCTGGCCCACTGCCCATCTGGAAACGATCGCCCCCTTTGAGTCACGATGTGCGGTCAGGGGCTGCCCCTTCGGCAGCGCCTCCGCCACCTGCCTATCTACCCACCTCCCCAGAGGCCCAGCAACCGTATACCTGCCTCCTACCCTGTAGGTTAGGGAATGTAAATGCACCTTGAACCACAAGTGCCCCGGCGAATCTGAGCAGCAACACAGCCCTCACCAAGGTTTTCACAGCGTTTAGCGGAAATTGTCGCTCGTGGGGCGTTTTCTCGTTCTGTGCCCACAGTGGTGCCAGACCTGGCCTACACAGCACGAATTTCATTTGTGTTGCTCAATTAATAACCCTCAGATCCCCAAAGACCTAGCCAGCTTCTTAGTGATAGATTTTGACTTTTTTTAAAAAAAAGAGCATCTATATTTTTTGCAAAAAAATAGAAGGAAATGGGACAGAGCTCTGTTTAGCTTTCCGGCTCTTAGAGTTGGGCAGCTAAACAGCGCTTGAGTGCCAGTTAGGAATATTTTGCTTCTTAAATTATTTGGATAAGAATCTATATTAGCTTTATGGACTATTAACTACCTGCTGTGTTTACCCTGCTAAGCCATCATCACCTACGTCATCTCGGTCATTCAGATCACCCACACGCGTCACCGCCATCACGTGACCACTGACTTCATCTCTCTCAGCCACCGGTTTACCGTCCCAAGTCCCTTGTCATCCTGATTCAGAGCCCGACCCTCATCTCCCCTAAGCTCCTCCCGACGTCTCACCCAAGACATCGTCCCCACCACTCCAGGCACTTTATCATCCCCAGCCCAAGACCCCCACTACCCTCGTCGCCTCGTCCCTGATCACCCTGCACCCCACAGTCCCGTCGCCCCCCCAGGTGACCCCCCTCCCACCATCTCCCCAAACCCCTAAAAGCTCCCCAACCTTCTCCACCCTCCTCCCCACAGTTCACCCTCAATCCCCAAACCCTGTCTCCCTCACTCGCCACCCTTGTCACCACTGCCAGCCCCCCCCACCCCGATCACCAGCTCCCTTTGCCACCCCCCTGCCCTCCCCTCCCTGGCGCCCACCCCCGACCTCCGAAAACCCTCACCCCGACCCCTTCCTCCTTCCCCCCCTTCCAGGTCATTGGAGTCACCATCTCATCTCATCTTGAGTTCGTTTTAAGAAATAAAATTTTAAAAAGACAAAAAAAAAGAACTGTTGGCACAGTCGGGCGGGTGTCTGGTACCCCGCCCGGCCTCTCGCGTGAGACCCCGATCGAGTCTGCTGACGGTTCTGATCCTGTTTTCTCCCAACGCCAAATTCTAAGATGGGACGCAATGATCAAATTCTCTACTTCACGTTTTTGGTCTCCGTGCTGTAGAGAACAGCCACGTCCCGCGATGACAAGGAAAAGACCCCCCACAGTCTATCCTTGACCAAGTCCTCATTGGTTCATCCATCCGTCCATCATCCATTTGATCAGGAAGCATTTCGAAGCACCTGCTGAGTGCAAGGTGGTGCGCAGGGAGCTGAGGGCACGCAGGACGCGGGGCCGCCTGGGAGGGTTGGACGCACAGCGGTCCCCAGGGAGCCTAGCACAGTGCAGGTAAATTAACGTGGGAGCGGAGAGTCCTGAACAGACGCCTCCCTTACAACCTGACCATCTCACTTGCCCACGTGACAAATTCTCTCTTACCAGCACTTGAGGCCTCCCCACCCAAATTCCACGCGCCCACCGCACACATCCCGCGAGATCAGAACAGGGTCAGCAGCCTTGCCACGGTCTTCACGTCACGCAGAAATGGTCCATTCCATCCTCTATGGGGTAACCAGATTCTGCTGAGAGTGTCGGGATCCTTGACTGCCCATCCACACCTCGGGTGTGTTTGGAGTAGTGTGTAGTTTACGTCAATAACGGGGAAGCTTAAAGACAGCCATCGGAGACATGATCACCAATTCGGTCCCCAAACTGAGAGAGGAGCAGGCGTTATGATCTTGTGACCAAAAAATTTCAAACATGTCAGTGATGAGCTCTTTTTAGCTTTCCCGTCTCTGCAACCAGACATGCAAAAAAACTTTTGTTTATTGAAAAAATAAACAAAAACCAAGGGCTACCTCATGTGTTGCTTTGGTTTGTCGTACGCGCCGGGCTACACACACGTCCCTCCCTGCTGGTGGTCTCTGACCTGGGCAAGTAGGGTCAGGGGCCCACACTTTGGAGGGCCTTGCTCTGGCCCGATCCAGTCCTTCCCATGCAGCAGAGGAGGCCACGGGCCTCGCAGACCACGCTCTGGGGCTGGGAGCACAGGCATTTCCTGCCCATCGGGCCCACCTCCAGGGCCTACAGGGCCTCTCTCCTCTGTCTCCAATGGGTGGCTGTTTGTGGGTGGTGGGGATGGAGCTGGGGCGTGAGGGTGAGGGGTGCGGGGGTGAGGGCTTCCACATGGGAGCACTTGAGGACCCTCGAAGCAGAGCCGGGGGCCAGCTCTCCCCAGGTACCAGATTCCAGACCAGAACTGCAGGGCATCCGAGAATTCCATGCTCACCTCTGGCCTTCCGGGATTTAGGGAAAGTGGGATTGCCCAGGTGAGGGAGTGGAACAGATTTTGTTTGACACTAATTTAAGGGGACTTGGAATCTCTTCATCGTTGGCACATGAGGAATATGGGCCCCGTGTACACTCCTGACTTGGGCCCCACTCATGACCGGAGGGACCCGCCTCTCTTCTGGCCCCAGGCCGCAGGCCACAAGCATGTCCACTCAGCTCAGTAAAGCCACCCATGGAGTATCCACCCGAGAAGGGTCAGCCAGAGTCCCCACCGAGGGCAAAGGAGCCTCATTCAAGTCCTTTATCCTTGCTGGCCTGGCAGCCCTGGGGTGGGGTCTCCTTTCCACGTCCTCTCTGGGGCTGCCTCTGCCAGGTCACTGCCACTGTCCACCCAGCTGCCCCTCCGGGCCCCAGGCCCCCTGAGAGTCCTCCCCTCTCAGACCCACCTCTTCCCTCCATGCTGCTCCGGTCTCCTGTCTGGCCACCCCCCCCACCTAGCTGGGAAGGTGGGTGGTGGGTGTCTCATCAATGCAGGGACACACTAGAGGGATGGCCAGGGCGATACAACCTCCGGGACGGATGCTGTTCCGGAAACTATAAGAAAAATAGGATGGCAAAGCTGAGGTTATAAACATGGAAACTTCTATGGAAAGAATTTTATATTAATGATCACAATTCCTCAATATGGCCAGCAGGACTAGTGCTGGGAGAAGACCCCAAAGTGGCCCAGCTCTGTTACCTCACTTGGGGTGCGGAATATTTGACCCTTTGGTGGAACAGGGGAGGCCCAGGCTAGACACAGTCCCAGAGCAAAAAAAAAAAAAAAAAAAAAAAAAGAAGATCTTCCGATTCTTTTTTCAAAGCTAGGAGAACCCCAAGGCTAACCAAGTTAACCATCCTAAGTAGAGAAACACAATCTTTGATACAATAACAAACCCAAACAGGCAAATGTTTTTTAAAAACTCATGACCAAGTGGAGCATTTTCTGGGAAAGCAAGTCTAACTTCGTTTTAATAAATGCACTCATAGACAGTGAGCCCCGGAGCGTCCAGGAGGGAGGCAACTATGATGGACAACTGGGGTGGCTGCTAGACAAGCCGAGGGTCAGGCAGGTGACTTGGGAGGAGAAGCCAACCAGCCTGCGGGACCTGCCCCCTCCCACGGGGCAGCGGTGGCTGGTGGGCTGGGTCAGCGGGGGGGGGGGGGGGGGGGGGGCTGGGGTGCCCTGGGGGGGAGGGACTGGGCTGCTGCAGTGTGTGGGGTGTGGGCTCAGCGCCGGGTGGTGCCGGCCACGAGGACCCAAGGATGGGGAAGGCTCAGTGGTGGGGCGGATAGGGGTGAGGCTGGGGCATCAGGAGGGATTGTTGCCATGAGGGGCCCTTGCAGGGGACACAGAGCGCGGGGAGCAGGCCAATGAAAATACCCAGTAGACTCCAAGTGGAGGAATAAGCAGGAGCTGCGCACGGGGGGAGCCAGTGGCTGGGGGCTTCCCGGAGGAGAGGGAGGAAGTGGGCTCCGTGGACCCAGTCCAGGCTCCCAGCACTGAGCGGCCTGCATGGCTTCAGGTTCCACGACCCTCTGGCCCCTGGGTCTGGGGAAGGTCCGCTACGCCAGATAACACACTTGTGATCTCCGGCCCTGGGGCCTTCTTCTCTTTAGTGACTCTCTCCTACTGCTGAAGAAGAAGGCTTTGGACTGCATATCGCTCATCCAAGAACCTCTCGGAGCTCAGAGGAGGAAGGAGGGGGAAGGCCAGCCCCAGGCCCCAGCTTGGGGGAGGAAATTCCCAGCTAATTCGGAACCACTGAGGGCCCTGCCCTGCGGAGAAGCACGTGTGGCTCCAGGCTCTGCTGCCCTGTGACCATGGCGAAGATGCAAGCGTAAGAGTGGGTCAAATTTCAACCCAAAATATAGGCCAAAAGAAAAAACTAAAATAAACAGCTCAGTAGATGCCAGAGGGAATTTGATAAAATACGTCTCTGATTTTTAAAAAAATTAAGCAAACTAGGAAAAAATTCATATCTCCTCAATGTCATTAAGAACTTCTGTCTTAATCAATGTTCAGTATCCTACTGATCAAGAAAACCCAAGGGCAGGGAAAGCTGTGTTTTATACAGCAGGAAGAGGCCCTGGCTTTCGGGTCAGAGGGGCCTCGCTCTACACTTGGCTCTGTCCCTCGGGCCACCTACTATCTATATGTCTACTTCCTCTCTGCAAAGGAGCAGTGTCTCAGTCAGCTCTGGCCACCAGAACAAAATACCATAAATACCATAGACCTGGTGCTTTAAACAACAGACATTTATCGTTTATTTCTCACGGTTCTGGGACTGGGAAGAGATCAGGGTGTCAGCATGATAGGGTTCTGGTGAAGGCTTGCAGATGGCCATGTTCTTGCTGTATCCTCACGTGGGAGAGAAAGGGAGAGAGAGACAGAGACCGAGAGAGAGAGACAGAGAGACAGAAAGAAGAGCAAAACCCAACTCTTCTTAGGAGGCCACTAATCCCATCATGAGGACCCTCATGACCTAATTACCACCCAAAGGCCCCAACTCCACATACCATTATATTGGGCGGTTAGAGCTTCAATATAGGAATTTGCAGAGGAAGGGGACATAATTCAGTCCATAGCAAGCAGGTAAGGGGAACAATTAGTGCTACTATTATTCTAGAACTTCTAGCCATAGTAATAAAACAAGAAAAAGTAAAACATAGAAAGGAGATTAAATGTTTATTAAAGATGACATCATTGTCTACCACAAAAGCTCAGGAGAATGACCCGAAGATAACCGGAGACATTAGCAAGGTAGGACACACACTCTACATCTATAAAAGCCTATATACCAATAACATCCTGTTGAAAACATATACTGGGGGAAATTCCCTGGTGATCCAGTGGTTAGGGCTCTGCGCTTTCACTGCTGAGAGCCCAGGTTCGATCCCTGGTCAGAGAACTAAGATCCCACAAGCTGTACCATGCAGCAAAAAAAAAAAAAAAAAAGTATATATATATATGTGTGTGTGTGTGTGTGTATATATATATATATATATACTGGTCTGAGTAGTTAAGTCCAATATTATAAGAATACTAATTATCCCCCAGATTAATTTATAAGTTTAATGCTATTTATTGGCATTAGATCATTAGACAATATGATTTTAAGGTTTATCTTTTAAAAAGTGAAGTGGTAAGAATAATTTAAAAAACAGTGAAGGGGCAAGATGCACCATCAGATATTAAAACCGAAAGCCATAAAAGTAAAAACAGTGTGTCTTGCATGAAGCAGACACATAATATTGGTTTTCTGAATAGGGGAATAAAGAAATGCATGCATGAGTGATAGCTTTGAAAGAATCTAATCTCCAGCCTCACCTCCTAATTTACAAATGTGGAAAGAGACCAAAAGAATACCTAGCCTGAAGTTTTTCACCTTTGCCCCTCAGGAGACATTCAGTAATGTCTGGAGACACTTTTTTTTGTCAAAACTGGACGGGCGCTGCTGTCACCTAACGGGTAAAGATCAGGGGTGCTGCTAAACAGTCTACAGAGCCCAAGATAGCCTCCACAACAAGTATTATTCAGCCCCAAATATTAATGATGCCCAAGTTCAGAAACCCCGGCCTAAGATGGTAGGACAGGAAAGGAAGTAACACGAACAGCCCATGACGAAGTCTATGCAGTTAACATGGTGCAAAGTAACCTATTCCACATCCCACAGCTTTTCTGAGATACAACTGACACATAATATTGTGTAAGTTTAAGGTGTACAACGGGATAATTTGATACACGTATATATTGCAAAATGATGACCACAGTAGGGTTAGTTAACACATCCTTCTCACCTAATTACCATTTTTGGTTGTTGTCGTAGTGGGAATATTTAAGATCTAGTCTTTTAGCCAATCACAAGTATACAATACAGTATTGTTGACTATAGTCACCATGTGTGCATTAGATCCCCAGAACTTATTCATCTTATCATTGGAAGTTTGTCCCCTTTGGCCAATATCTCCTCATCTCTCCCACCCCCCAGCCCCTGGCAAGCACCAATCAAATCTCTGTTTCTATGAGGCCAGGTGTTTTAGGTTTCACATATACAAGTCATACAGTATCTGGTTTTCTCTTATTTCACTTAGCCTAATGCCCTTCAGATTCATCTATGTTTTCACGAAAAGGAGGATTTACTTCTTTTTATGGCTGAATAATATTCCATCGTGTATGTGTGTATATGTATACATTTTCTTTATCCATTCATCCACTGACGGACTCAGGTTGTTTCCATGCGTTGGCTGCTGTACGTAGTCCTGCAATGAACCTAAGGGGGCAGATATCTCTTCCAGAGAGTGATTTCATTTCCTTTGGATAGATACACAGACATGGGATTGCTGGATCATGTAGTAGTTCTATTTTTAGTTTTTTGAGAAACCTCCAGGGTTTTCCATAGCGGCTGCACCAATTTACATCCCCACCCACAGTGCACAAGTGTCCCCTTTTCTCCACATCCTCACGAGCGTTTGTTATCTCTTGTCTTTTTGATAATACGTGCTTAGTACAGCATCACCTTCTGTAAT
The DNA here is from genome assembly GCF_951394435.1 of Stenella coeruleoalba. Taxonomy (NCBI): domain Eukaryota; kingdom Metazoa; phylum Chordata; class Mammalia; order Artiodactyla; family Delphinidae; genus Stenella; species Stenella coeruleoalba. The sequence goes on along the minus strand of NC_137147.1, from coordinate 4,032,730 downwards.
TCACTCAACAACCCAAGAGGTAGATAATATCATCTTCTAGTGCTACAGATAATGAAACTCAGGCTCAAAGGAGGGAAAACATGTGCCCAAGATCATCGGGCTAGAAAGTGGGTGAGCTAAACCCAGCATCAAGATCTCCAAATATTTAGCCAATTCTCTTTCTGCTACCTGATCCTTTCTTCTATTTTTTAAAATAATGTATTCCCAATTTTCTTAGTATTAGTAAACGTGCTTCTCTTGGAGTTTCTGGGAGACAGGCAATCTCAGTCTGTCATTCCTAAAGCTTGTCAGGAAGAATCTTGGGTCGAATGAGCTTCCAGCCTTTGCCATTTCAGGGTGGAGCAGCTCTGCTTACCTCCCGGTCCACATACTCTCCGACTATGAAGTAACTCACTCTGCCTGTGATGCCTCCCCCTGACCCCCGGCCCCGCTACCTAGTGGCATCCCCAGATGTCACTCTGCCAAGTTGTGGATAAGAATGGAATCAGAACCGTTTGCTGTCATTATTATCATCAATCATAATAATACCTAACTATTCTTAAGGCTAAGGTACTGCACTCCTTTTATTGGAGCATAGTTGATTTATAATGTTGTGTTAGTTTCAGGTATACAGCAAAGTGATTCAGTTATATATATATATATATATATATATATATATATTATATATATATATATATAAATAGATATATATCCATTCTTTTTCAGTTTCTTTCCCCATATAGGTTATTACAAAGTACTGAGTAGAGTTCCCTGTGCTATTATACAGTAGGTCTTAGTTAGTTATCCATTTTACATATAGTAGTGTGTATATGTTAATCCCAACCTCCTAATCTATCACCTCCCCCGCAACTTTCCCTTTGGTAACCGTAAGTTGGATTTCGAGATCTGTTTCTCTTCTGTAAATAAGTTCATTTGTATCATTTTTTATTTTTATTTTATTTTTGCAGTACGTGGGCCTCTCACTGTCGTGGCCTCTCCTGTTGCGGAGCACAAGCTCTGGACGTGCAGGCTCAGTGGCCATGGCTCACGGGCCCAGCCGCTCAGCGGCATGTGGGATCTTCCCAGACCGGGGCACGAACCCGCGTCCCCTGCATCGGCAGGCGGACTCTCAACCACTGCACCACCAGGGAAGCCCTTTTTGTATCATTTTTTAAAAATTAGATTCCACATATCAGCGATATCGTACGGTATGTGTCTTTCTCTGTCTGACTTACTTCACTTTAGTATGATCAACTCTAGGTCCATCCATGTTGCTGCAAAAGCCCTTCATTTGTATCTTAGACTTTTCAGGGATTCCTGAACACTGACTCTGAATTAATACTAATTCCTGTGGACCCAAAGCACCACTGTGGTCCACCAGTCAGAGTAGGGGCTTTTGGAAGTCAAGTGATTAGTGAAACTTTATTCAGGTCTGTCTCATAGTGGGCCTGCTGGGTCCCTGAACCCTCCCTGTGGCCATCTTCCCATCTGCAGTTCATAATTGGAAGAGACACGCTCAACAACGTTCAGAACACCCACGTTGATTCTCTGATCCATGGAGTGGGGGCTATGATGGTAGGAAAGGCCAAGTGGAAGCCTCTAGAACTCCTTCTTTCTATGAAAGTCATACACCAAAAGTAATACTGTATTCTTGGAGGGATTGCTGAGATCATTGCCACCATAAAAGATGTGAAAGATGCCGGGGTGGTTATTCCTACAATGTTCTCATTCAATCCACCTATTTGGTCTGAGAAGAAATAGATGGGATCTTGGAGAATGACAGTAAATTATTATAAACTAATCAGGTGGTGATTCTGATTTGCAGCTGCTTTTCTAGCTGTGGTTTCACTGCCGGAGCAAATCCACACACTGCCTGCTGACACCTAGGATGTAGCCGGTGCACGAGTGCATGCTTCTTTCTTTATACCTGTTAGTAAAATCAACAAGCTGGCGAGGCCAGCAATACATTACCACCGTCCTTCCTCTGGGCATGTCAGTTCTCCAGCCCATTCATAATCTACTCCCCAGGGATTTTGTTTGTCTTTCCCTTCCCAGGACACCTTGCTGATTCATCACATCGATGATATTCCACTGATTGGACCTGGTGAGCAGGACAAAATGCATGCATGCCAGAGGGTGGGAAATAAATCCCACAAAAATTCAGGGGTCCTCCACCTTGGTGAAAATTCTAGATGTTCAATGATTTGGGGACATGTTGATATGTTCTTTCCAAGGTGAAGGACAAGTTGCTTCATCTGCTGCCTCCTATCAGTATGAAAGGAACACAACTTCTAGTGAAACTCTTTGGACTTTGGAGGCAAAATATGTCCATTCTGACCCCTTTATTGAAAGACCTGAAAATCTGCTGGTTTAGAGTGGGGCCCACAACAAGAGCCCGGGCTGCCATCCGAGCTGCTCTGCCTTTGGGGCCACAAGATCCAGTGGGTCCAGTGGTGCTGGAAGTGTCAGTGGCAGAGAAGATGCTATTTGGAGCCTTTCACAACCCCTCCTAAGTGAACCACAGTGCAGACCATTGAAATATTGGAGCCAATTCCTACCATCCTCTGTGGGTAACTGCTCTCCACTTGAGAGTAGTTGAGAAACAATTTTTTATTTGCTGCTGGGCTTTCACAGAGATTGAACTCTTGACCATGGGCAACCAAGCTACCCATTGGGGACTAGGTGTATTCTGACCCCCTAAGCCTTATTCAGGCCCACACAGCAGCACTCCATCATCAAATAGAAGTGGTGTCTATAAGTTCAAGTTCAAGCAAGACCTTAAGGCAAAAGTGAGTCATAAGGAGAAGTGACCCAGGTACCCGTGGCCCCTATTCTTTGCTATATCACCTTCTCTCTGTCAATGTGTATTTGTGGAGTTCCCGTAAATGGGGAGTTCCCATAAACTTCCAGCTAAGTGAGGAAGAAAAATTTCCATCCTGGTTTATAGATGGCTCTGCATGATATAAAGGTACCATCCCAAACTGGACGGCTACAGATCTATAGCCCTACCCTGGGACAGCCCTGAAGGCCCGTGATGAGTGGAACTCCTACCAATGGGCAGAATTGCGATTTTTCATTTTGTCTAGAAGGAGAGACGGCCAGAGATACGGGTCTGTATTGATTGATGGACTATGGCTAATGGTTTGGCTGGGTGGTCAGAGAATTGGAAGAAATCAGTGGATAGACCCCTCCAAATCGGCACAGAGCATGAAGATATTTGTGCCTCGTGGGAATGGTCACCAAGGTCTTCAAAGGTTGGCCTCAGTAGAGGGAGGTCTCATTAACCAAGTAGCTAGGATGCCTGTTTTGTGGCTACTGGACCGTTTTCTTTCTCTGCCACACATTGTCCCAGAGGCTCAGGAACAAAGCAGCCATGTTGGAAGGGACGGAAGTTGTGCATGGTCTCAGCATCCTTTACTTCCACGCTCCAAGGCAAGTCATCGCCAGCCACTGCTGAGGGCTCAATTTGTCAACAGCAGAGATCAGCACTGAGTCCTGATACAGCGTCATTCCCCGAGGGGTCATCTGGCTACCTGGGCGCAGATTGATTACATTGGACCCCTTCCATCAGGGAGGGGGGAGTGTTTTTTTCTTACTGGAACAGATATTGACTCTGGATATGCGTTTGCCTTTCCTGCCCTCAAGGCTTCTGCCAAAACGAGCATCCGTGGATCTGCAGAATGCTTCCATCATTGACACAACAATGGTTCTATTGAGCGGGTGTTGAGACCGCCATCTGGCCACTTGAATTCCCTATGGCCCTGAATCAACAAGCAAAGAAGGGGGTTACTGTACTGGCTGGGGCGATTGGTGCTGACTATCAGGGAGAAATTGGGTTGCCACTACACGCTGGGGGAAAGGAGGGGTATGTCTGGAATGCAGAAAGTCTCTTAGGGGCTTCTTATTACTCCCAGGTCCTATGATTAAAATCAATGGAAAACTTTAATGACCTAATTCATGCAGAACCTCCAATAGCCCAGACTCTTCATGAATAAATGCTCGGGCCACTCTGCAAGGCAAAGAACCGTGAGTAGCTGAGAGGCTTGCTAAAGGCAAAGGGAACACAAAATGGCGTGGGAAGAAGATAGTTATAAATATCAACACCAGCTACAACGGCGGAGCCAGTTCTAGGAATGACTGTGGGAATTATGAGTAGTTCTTCCTTATTTTGAATATGTCTGTGTATCTATATGCCCGATATTCTTGTTTTCTCCCATTCTCTCATCTCCGTTTCATTTAGCCTAAGATAGGGCAAAAGTCATTAACGTTCTATCTCAGTATTTAAGTTATGGGATTTAAGAAGAGGCACGTCCCCAAGTCCTGGCCGGACGTGTGTGTTTAGCTCCATGGGAAAGGTCTAGGGTTCTGCACGATGCTCATATCAGCAGCTTCACAGGCAAGGAGGACTGACCTCGGTCTGTTTATCCTTGTGGGGTTCCAGCTCTGCTTATGGATTCCAGCTTGCTCTTCATCCCCGACCCCCCTCACATTCCTCTTATCTTCCTGATTGCCTGCCCTGCGTTCCTTAAACTCCAGCAAAGACAACAGACTCTGCAGAGCCTGCTTACCAGCTCCCCCAGCTGCGCAGGGTCAGAGCCCCCCCTCTCTCTGCCCCGTCCCTCGGAGTTGTTCAACTCCTAGGGTCGAACCCTGAATAACACAGCTCCCAAGCCACGCCTCTTGACTTCTGTGTGATCCGAACCCACTCTTGGAGTGGGCATCGGAGGAGACCAGTGCAACGAAACACACGTGAAAGAGTTTTTTACCTTCATTTAGTTTGCCCATGTGTTCCAGACCCCTCTAAGGGCAGTGCCCGGTGCGGATGTACCCCGCTCAATCCACAGTCTGAAGTTATCTCCAGCTCAGGCCTCCTAGAGGTTATTGTCAAAGTCCCCAGAGGTCCCAGTTTTATGCAATCACGATTTTTCATCATTTTAGACATTGATGTCCAAAAGCGGTTCAGTTACCCGTTCATAGAATAGTTGCCCTCATTTTTATCACCTGTCTTTTAGGCTTTTGTTTTGTTTTGGTTTGTTTTGTTTATCGCCACCCCTCTCTCCCTACCAGCTGCGAGGAAAAAGGAGGAGGGAGAACTGATTCATGATAAATGCTGGGCTTAATTGTGTATGATTAAATGAAGAGTGAAATGCCAATTGTTGCAGGTTGGATTCCCCTGGAAACATACTCTAAGTACGAGAGATTTGTTGAGAAACATTCTTGAGATCAGCACCCGTGGTGGGCGGTCGGGGGGGTTGGGGAACGAGGAACCAGGTGTGGATCGTGGCGTGGGGTAACCGCGAAGGACTCAGATAACTATGTGTGGGGTTTGGGAGCTGGGATGGCCCTTCAGAGTTGGCCCACATTGGGACTTCCCTGGCGGTCCAGCGGTTAGGACTCTTTCATTGCCAGGGCCCGGGTTCGATCCCTTGTCTGGGAACCAGGATCCCAAAAGCCGTGTGGGCAAAAAAAAAAAAAAAAAAGAGTTGTCCCACATTGGAGGATGGGAGCTAGGGCTTTATACCTCCGTATTGACCAGTCATTGGATGTGGATTGCCTCAGAAAAAGGGCTTTGACCTTGGGCAAGGAGGTCCTCGGCAGCCGAGGGCAATGGTAGAAGCAGGAGGTGGGACTCAGCCGACAGCTGTCGGCCATGACCCTCCCAGCCCCCAGGGGCAGCCAGTCCAGTCCAGCCCCGGTGTCCCTGGATCTCACTTGCTTCATGCAGCAGTTTCTGAGAGCAACTCCTCCAGGACTTAGGGGCCTCATTTCCCTAGGGAAACCTCACAAGAGGAACATTATGGGATGAACTTTCTCCCCCTGCAGCTGCAGTTGATCTCGAGGTCACGCATGACACTCAGTGTCTTTAAATTTTCCCACCCAGCCTACATTCCTCTCATCGTTCCAGGTATGCAGTGCCTGTCATGGTCTAGGTGGCCCACAGGTAGCGGTACCCAACCCTCAGCCCCGTGGGATCTGAAACCTTGGTCACTGTGCACTGCTCAGGCCGTGGTTCTGTACTGGTCCATTTACCACCAAACCAGGCGGAGGTGTTCTTAGAGGGGCCCAGAAAATAACCTGGGTGCCAAGTCTGTTCCTTCCTGTTCCCATCATTTCACTGAAACCCCATCTCCTCCTGATAATCAATGTCAATTTCTCCTGCCAAACGGTGGCTCTTTTCCTTGTTCACTGGTCTCTGTGCATAAAGAGCTGGACATGACTGGGCAGCAACTGAATTCGAAGTTTAGTGAGGGCAGTAGTAGAAGGAGGACCCTAGCAAATCCTGTCTCTCGAGAGGCAATGATAAGATTGGACGATATTGTCAAAAACAACCATTTCAGAAACTCTGGAATTAACCAAAGACATATAACAAATTGAAAGACGTTTATTCAAGGAAAGCTACTTAACCCTGGTTGACAATGATGGGATCCATGCCACTCTAACGTGGGGCTGCTCCCGTCTCCCCAAATGCATGTGGCAGCATGAAGACCAGCAGTCTCGCTGCTGTTGGATAGCGTTGATTTAATTTGGAGCTCCAGAGAAAAGCCCCTTCTCTGGGGGCACTGTCAAAAGCAATTGCTGTCTCTCCAGAAAACAATCAAGAAAGGCCAATATCACAGCTGCCCAGGGCTGTAACACTGATTCAGAAAAGTGACAGACCAGCCAAAATTTTAACAGATCTGGGGGATGGGACAGCCGTAGGGGGTTTTGTGAAGGCCCCCCACATTCCTGGGGATCTGGAAGGCTGTGCACATGTGTGCGTTCAGGAAAGATGGGAGAGGGTCTGGTTATCTACTTGTCTCTGGCTGACGGTGCACAAGCAGGCAGGGAAAGCCAGGACAGGCTTGCAAATTGCCTGGGCTTTGAATGTGTGCCTGACCACAGCAAGCGTGGGGAACCCTTACTGGCTCAGGGTGTTTAAACGAAACCTACAACCAGCTGTTGGCTGACTATGACGCTATGCTTACCCAGATCAATTTATAGGAAGCCAGGTTAACAGTGAAGCCAAGAACATTTTTCTTTTTTAAAAAGCATAGATATTAGTGCTTATACACTGGAGGGGAGAGAGTCTCTAAATAATTCATCCAGGCTAGTCACTAAACAAACAAATAAATTCAACAACAACCCCTGGGGGAGGCAAATCAGGACCCAGCTTTCTTATAATAAATTATCCAAAATGTCTAGTTTCTAACAAAAATTGTGAAACATACAGAGAGAGATACGCAGTCACACACAGGAAAGAAGCAGTTGGTAGAAGCTGCCTCTGAGGGAGCCTAGGTGTTGGACTTGTAGGCAAAAACCTAAAGCCAGCTATTATGAATATGTTCAAAGATCTAAAGGAAACTGTTTTTTAAAGAATTACACAGTGAAGGAAACTATCAACAAAACAAAAATGCAACCTACCGAATGTGAGGAGATCTTTGCAAATGATATATCCAATAAGGGGTTAATAGCCAAAACACACAAAGAATTCATACAACTCAACATAAAATAACAACCACGCTGATTAAAAATTAGGCAGAGGACCTGAATAGACATTTTTCCAAAGAAGACATACGGATGGCCAACAGGCACATGAAAAGATGTTCAACATCTCTAATCACCAGGGAAATGCAAATGAAAACCGTAATGAGATATCACCTCACACCTGTCAGAATGGCTATTATTAAAAAGCCAACAAATAACAAGTTTGGCAAGGATGTGGAGAAAAGAGAACTCTCGTACCCTGTTGGTGGGAATGTAAATTGGTGCCGCCACTATGGAGAACAGTAGGAAGGTTCCTCAAAAAACTAAAAATAGAACCACAGCTAACCAACAAGGACCTACTGTATAGCACAGGGAACTATACTCAATATCTTGTAATAAGCTGTAATGGAAAAGAATCTAAAAGAGAATAGATGTATATGTATAACTGAATCACTTTGCTGCACACCTGAAACTAACACAACATTGTAAATCAACTATATTTCAATAAAATTAAAAAACAAAATAGAACTACCATAGGCTCCAGAAATTCCACTTCTGGTTATTTTCCCAAAGAAAACGAAAACACTAATTAGAAAAGATATATGCACCCCAATGTTCATTGCAGTATTATTCACAATAGCTAAGTTATGGAAGCAACCTAAGTGCCTGTCGACAGATGAATGGATTACTCAGCTATAAAAAAAAGAATGAAATCTTGTTTTTTTGGGATGACATGGGTGGATCTAGAGGGTATTATGCCTAGTGAAATAAGACAGAAAAAGACAAGTGCTGTATGATATCATTTATAATTGGAATCTAAAAAACAAATGACCAAACAAAACAGAAATAGAGTCACAAATACAGAGAAGAGACAGGTGGTTGCTAGAGGGGAGGAGGGGCAGAGGATGAATGAAATAGGTGAGGGAAATAAACAGGTACAAACTTTCAGTTACAAAATAAATGAGTCACGGGGATGAAATGTACAGCCTGGGGAATATAGTCAAGATTAATGTCATATCCTTGTATGCTGGAGACTTCCCTGGTGACGCAGTGGTTGAGAATCTGCCTGCCGACGCAGGGGACACGGATTCTAGCCCTGGTCCGGGAAGATCCCACATGCCGCGGAGCAACTACGCCCGTGCACCACAACTACTGAGCCTGCGCTCTAGAACCCGCGCGCCACAACTGCTGAAGCCTGTGCACCTAGAGCCTGTGCTCCGCAAAGAGAAGCCACCGCAATGAGAAGCCCGTGCACCGTAACCAAGAGTAGCCCTCACTTGCCGCAACTAAAGAAAGCCCGCGTGCGGCAACAAAGACCCAACACAGCCAAAAATAAAACAAATAAATTAAAAAAAAAGAACCAGATAGAAATTCTGGAGTTGAAAAGTATAACTGAAATGAAAAATTCATTGGAGGTGCTCAAGGGCAGATTTGAACTGGAAAAAGAAAGACTCAGCAAACTTGAAGATAAAGCAATAGAAACTAAAGAACAGAAGGAAAAAAGAATGTGTGCTGTGAACAGAGCTTCAAGATCTTGTGTGACCATCAGTGAATGGCAAAGAAATTTTCTCTGAAGAAATAAGAGCTGAAAATTTCCCCAAATTTGGTTTTAAAAAACCCATCAGTATATGCCTGCAATAAACTCAACAAATGTCAGAGGATAAACCAAAAAAAGTTCACACCTACACGTACCATAGTCAAAGGTTATGACTATCATATATGTCATCAAAGACAAAATCTTGAAAGCACCAGCAGTAAAATGACTCATCGTGTACAAGAAAACCACAATCGGATTATCTTTGGAAATAATGGAAACCAGAAGGCAGTAAGATGACATCGTCAAAGTGCTAAAAGAAAACACAGTTGAGTTTTCTACATCTAGAAAAATTATCCTTCAAACATGAAGCAAAATAAAGACACACCCAGATAAGCAAAGGCTGAAAGAATTCATTGCTAGCAGACCTACCGTATAAAAAATACTGAAGGATGTTCTTCAGGCTAAGAAGAAATGATACCAGATGGTAACGTGAACCTACATGAAGAAATAAAGAGCACCCACAAAGGTGATTATGTAGGTAAATATATAAGATATGATCGGGACTTCCCTGGTGGTACAGTGGTTAAGAATCCGCCTGCCAATGCAGGGGGCACGGGTTCCAGCCCTGGTCTGGGAAGATCCCACTTCCCGTGGAATTACTAAGCCCGTTCGCCACAACTACTGAGCCTGCGCTCTGGAGCCTGAGAGCCACAACTACTGAGCCCTCATGCCACAACTACTGAAGCCTGCACACCTAGAGCTCATGCTCCGCAACAAGAGAAGCCATGGCCACAATGAGAAGCCCATGCACTGCCACGAAGAGTAGCCCCCACTTGCTGCAACTAGAGAAAGCCTGCGTGGAGCAAGACCCAGTGCAGCCAAAAATAAATAAATAAATAAAAAATATGATCAGTGTATTTGTTTTGTCTTGTTTTGTTTTTTTGGCGGTACGCGGGCCTTTCTTGTTGTGGCCTCTCCCGTTGCGGAGCACAGGCTCCGGACCGCAGGCTCAGCGCCATGGCTCACGGGTCCAGCTGCTCCGCGGCATGTGGGATCTTCCCGGACCGGGGCACGAACCCGTGTCCCCTGCATCAGCAGGCAGACTCCCAACCACTGCGCCACCAGGGAAGCCCTGATCAATATATTTTAAATCTTTTCTTCTCTTAATTGATGTAGAACACAACTGCATACAATGATAATTATAAAACTGTATTGTTGGGCTAATCCAAAGTTGTTTGTTTGTGTGACAAGATTAGCACAAAGGAAAGGGAAGGGAAGGGAGATACATTGGAGCCAAATTTCTATATCCCATTGGAATTTAGTTAGTATTAATCCTAAATAAATTGTTTTAAGTTAAGATGCATATTGTAGGACTTCCCTGGTGGTGCAGTGGTTAAGAATCTGACTGCCAATGCAGGGGACACGGGTTCGATCCCTGGTCCGGGAAGATCCCACATGCTGCAGAGCAACTAAGCCCGTGAGCCACAACTACAGAGCCCACGTGCTACAACTACTGAAGCCTATGAGCCTAGAGCCCGTGCTCTGCAACAAGAGAAGCCACCGCAATGGGAAGGCTGCTCACCAAAACAAAGAGTAGCCCCCAACCACAGCAGCTAAAGAAAGTCTGCATGCCACAACAAAGACCCAACACAGCCAAAAATAAATAAATAAATCAATTAATTAAAAAAAAGATGCATATTGTAATCCCCAGAAAAATCACTAGGAAAATAATTTTTAAAATATTGTTTTAAAAAATGAATGACAATAGTACAATAGGAAATATCCATTTACCACAAAAGAATGAAATAACCGAGGAATAGATGAATGAAAAAGGCATGAGACATATAGAAAACAAATAGCAAAATAGCAGACGTATGTTGAACCATACATTACATTCAGTACGAAAGTAATCATTACATTCAGTATAAATAAAGACTCACAAAGCAGAGATTGTCAGACTGTTAAAAAACAACAACCACCAGGATCTGATTTTATGCTCTTTACAGTAAATGTGCTGCAGATTCAAAGACAGAAATAGACTGAAAGTAAAAGTAGAGAAAAGATATACAGGCACACCTCGTTTTTTTGCGCTTCCTTTGATCGCACTTTGCAGATACTGAGATTTTTACAAATGGAAAGTTTGTGGCAACCCTGAACTGTGAAAGTCTATCAGCATCATTTTTTAACAGCATTTGCTCACTTCATGTCTTTGTGTCACAATTTGGTAATTCTCACAATATTTCAAACTTTTTCATTATTATTATTATATCTGTGATCAGTGATCCCTGATGTTACTCCTATGACTCACTGAAGCCTCAGATGATGGTTAGTATTTTTCAGCAATAAAGAATTTTAAAAATAATTTTTTGTCCTTTTTTTTTGAAATAGAAGTTATCTTTTCTTTTTTTTAATATTTACTTATTTCGCGGTGCCGGGTCTTAGCTGCAACACATGGGATCTTTGTTTGCCGTGTGCGGGATCTTCAGTTGCAGCGTGCAGTATCTTTTTTTAGTTGTGGCAAGTGGGATCAAGCTCCCTGACCAGGAATCGAGCTGGGGCCCCCTTCACTGGAAGCGTGGAGTCTCAACCACTGGACCACCAGGGAAGTCCCTGTACATTTTTAAAGACATAATGCTGTTGCATGCTCACAGACTACAGGGTAGTGTAAACATAATTTTTATATGCACTGGGAAACCAAAAAATTCATGTGACTCACTTTATTGTAACATTCACTTTATTGTGGTGGTCTGGAACCAAACCCGCGATATCACTGAGGTCTGCCTGTACCAAGAAAACAGTAACCATAAGAGAATTGGAGTAGCTACATTATTAGAAAAATAGACCTCTAAGACAAAAAAAAAAAGTTACTAGAGACAAAGAAGGGATGTTTTATAATGATAAAAGGATCAATTAATCAAGAGGATGTAATGATCCTAAAGTTGTATGTGCCTCATAACAGAGTTTCAAAATACATGAAACAAAAGCTGATATATATGCCAAGAGAAGTAGACAATGTCACACTTACAGTGGACAATTTCAATACCCCTTTTAAAATAATTAATAGGACAAGTAGACAGAAAATCAGCAAGGATATAGAAGCCTTGAACTACACTATCAATTGGCTTAACCTGGGACTTCTCTGGTGGTGCAGTGGTTAAGAATCATCCTGCCAATGCAGGGGACACAAGTTCAATCCCTGGTCCGGGAAGATCCCATGTGCCACGGAGCAACTAAACCCAAGTGCCACAACTACTGAGCTAGCGCTCTAGAGCCTGAAAGCCACAACTACTGAGCCTGTGTGCCACAACTACTGAAGCCTGTGTGCCTAGAGCCCATGCTCCACAACAAGAAAAGCCACCGCAACGAGAAGCCTGTGCACCGCAACGAAGACTAGCCCCCAGGGCTCACCGTAACTAGAGAAAGCCTGCACGCAGCAACAAAGACCCAACGCAGTCAAATAAATAAATAAAATTAAATTTTTAAAAATTGGCTTAACTTGACATCTATGGAACCTCTACCCAGCAATAATAGAATACACATTCTTTGCATTGTCCATGGGATATTCTTGAAAATAGGTATCTAGAAGATAGGCCATAACACATTTTAGTAAATTTTTTAAAGCTGAACTCATACAAAGTATGTTCTCCAGTCACAACAAAATTAAATTAGAAAACAACAGAAGGAAATTTGGGAAACCCAAAGTATTTTGAAGTGAATGAAAACAAAATCACAATGTATCAAAATCTATCAGATGCAGCCAAAGGGGTGCTTAAAGGAGAAGGTATAGCTTAAATGCCTGTGTTAGAGGAAAAGAAAGATCTTAGATCATTGATCTGATGTTTTGCCTTAAGAATCTAGAACAAGAAGAGCAAACCAAACCCAAGGCAAGCAGAAAGAAGGAAATGATAAAGATTAGAATGGAAGTAAAAATTGTAGAAAAGAAGTAAACCATAGAGAAAATCAATGGAAACAAAAGTTGGCTCTTTGAAAAGACCATCCAAATAGGCAAACCTTTAGCTAATTTGATCAAGAAAAAAAAGACAGAATACACAGATCACAAAAATCATTACTGCAGCTGGGATATGACCTCTGATCCTACAGAGTTTAAAAGGATTATAGGGGAATACTCTGAACCACTCTATGCTGACAAGTTAGGCAACTGAGGAAATGGATAAATTCCTAAAAAGACACAAATCACCAAAATTCACTCCAGAAAAAATAGAAAATCTGAATATGCCTATAATAAGCAAAAAATATATACTAGTAATTAAAATCCTTCCCACAAAGGAATTCCCAGACAGCTTTCACTGGTGAATTCTATCAAACGTTTAAAGAAGAAATAGCATTAATATTCTATGAACTCTTCCAGAAAACAGAGGAGGGAGGAACACTTCTCAACTCATTCTTGAGGTCAGTATTACCCTGGTACCAAAGCCAGACAAAGACATCACAAGAAAATAAAATTACAGACCAATAACCCTCACGAATATAGATGCAACAATCTTCAACCAAATATTAGCAAAGTGAATTCAGCAACATATAAAAAGAATTACATACTATGGCCAAATGAGATTTATCCCAGGAATGCAAGGCTGGATTAACATTCCCAAATCAATTAACATAATGCACTCTATTAATAAGATGAGAAACAAAACCCATGTGACCAACTCAATAGATACAGAAAAAGCGCTTAACAGAATTCAACATGCATTCGTGATAAAAACAAAAACTCCCGACAAACTTGGAATAGACAGAAACGTCATCAACCTGATAAAGGGCATCTACCCAACTCCTATATGTAGGGTCGCATGTCAACGGTGAAAGAATAAATGCTTTCTCCCTAAGATTGGGAATAAGGCAAAGATTCTCTTATCGCTTCTAGTCAGGGTTCTACTGGAAGTTTTGGACAGTGCAGTCAGATACAATAAAGAAATAAAAGACGTCCAGATCCAAAAGGAGGAAGGAAAACTGTCTTTACTCCATATGACATGTTCTTATACGTAGAACTCTCTACTATAGTAAACAAATTCAGCTAAGATATAGGGTACAAGATCAACATACACAAATCACTTGCATTTTTATATATTGGCAATAAACAATCTGAAAATGAAATTAAGAAAACAATTCCATTTAGTAGCATTCAAAAGCATAAAATACTTAGGAATAAATTTAATAAAAGAAGTATGAGACGTGTACTGAAAACTACAAAACATTGCTGAGGGAAAGTAGAGAATATTTAAATAAATGGAGACATTTCATGTTCACGGATTAGAAGAATCAATATTGTTAAGAAGGCTCTTCTCCCTGAATTGATTTATTGAGTCAACACCACCCCTATCAAAATCCCAGCAGGTTGTTTCATAGCAGATCTTAAAGTTTATATGGAAATGAAAAAATCCAGAACAGCAAAAACAATTTTGAAAAAGAACAAAGTGGAAGGACTTTCACTACCCAATTCCAAAATTTGCTATGAAGTTTCAGTAATTGAGACAGTGTTAAACCAGCATAAGGATGGATGTATGGATCAATAGAACAGAGCTGAGAGCCCAGTGATAAGTTCTTACATTTACAGTCAATTGATTTTTGATAAAGATGCCAAGACCGTTCAAGTGGAGAAAGGATAAGCTTTTCAACCAAGAGTGCTGGGACAATTGAATAGCCACATGCAGAAAGATGAACTTGGATCGTCACGCCACACATAAAAGTTAACTCCAAAGGGGCTGCAGACACAAGTGTAAGTGCTCAAGCTATAAAACTTTCAGGGGAACTTGTAGTAGAAAATCTTCATAACCTTGGGTGAGGCAAAGGTTTCCTAGATTCAACAACCAAAGCACAATCTAACAAAGAAAAAATTGATAAATTGGACTTAATCAAGATGAAAACATTTGCACCTCAAAGTCATTATTAGGAAAATGAAAAGACAAGCTGTAGATTGAAAGAAAATATTTGCAAATCATGTATCTGATAAAGGACTTGTATCCACAATATAGAGGGAACCCAACGAAAAGACAAACATTCAATTAAACAATGGGCAAAAACTTTGAACAGACATTTCACCAAAGAAGATAAACAAATGGCTAATAAATACTCGAAAAGATGCTCAACATCATTAGTCATTAGGGAAATGCCAATTAAAACCACAGTGAGATTCCACTTTACACATACACCAGAATGGCTATAATTATAAAGATGGAAAATAACAAATGTTAGAGAGAGAAATGGGCTCCCTCATTCATGACTGATAGAAATATAAAATGGTACAGCTACTTTGGAAAATGGTTTGGCATTTTCTTTTCTTAAAAAGTGAGCCATAAATTTACTAAATGACCCGACAATTCCACACCTAGGTATCTACCCAAGGGAAATATAAACACAAGTCCACGCAAAACTGGCATGTAAGTATTCATAACAGTTTGATACCTAACAGCCAACAAGTAGAAACAACCCAGATGTCCATTAACTGATGAGTGGACAAACAAAATGCAGCTTATCCGTACAGTGGAATACTATTCAGCAATAAACAGGAGTGAAGTACTGATGCATGCTACAATGTGGATGAACTTCAAAAACGTATTAGGCAGAGGAAGTCAGACACAAAAGATTACCTACTGTATAATTTTGTTTATATGAATTGTTCAGAAGAGGTGAATCTATAGAGACAGAAAGTAGAGTCGTGGTGGTCTGGGCTGTGGGTTGCAATGGAAATTAACTGTAAATGGGAGAGAAGGATCTTACTGAGATGACGGAGCTGGTCTAAAACTGGATTACGGTGCTGGCTGCACAACAAAGAAAATTTATTGAAAATCATTGCTATGCATACTTAAATGGGTGAATTTTAATGAAGCAATGATGCTGTTAAAATAAAGTTTATTGGGACTCTTTCTGTGTCCCTGGCAGAAGGATCCCCCTTTGAGAACCAGGGCCTCCATAATCACAGGGCACTGAGCTGTAGGATGGATCACAAATTCCCCAAATGGGCCACAGGGAGTGATGAGAAGCAGGGCCGTTCCTACTTCTGCCCTTGGTTCCTGGACTCATATATGTGTCCTACTGGGGGCAGAACACCATATAAGGGTCATCCGTTTAGATTCTATGTGCCCTGGAGGATAGCCATCTTCAAGCTAGCATCTCAGCTGTGCCTTCAACATGCCATCCCACCATCTGTGTCCGGCAGCTTTTGGATGGCCCGGTCCGTGACAGGATTGTGTTCAGTTGGCCATACCTCCTTTGCTAGGATTTCATGTGGGTTCCCGAGGTGATGGATCAAACACTCTCTAAACCTTCAGATGGGGTTGGGGGGGCGTTGGCTGAGGTTTGGGGGCCAGGAAAGGCAAATCCCTTCCTGGATGTGATGTTTAATTCTATGTCAACTTGGAGGGTGTTTTGGATGAGGTCAGTATTTAAATAGGTAAATTCCAGGTGAAGGAGATTGTTCTCCACAATGTGGGTGAGGTGCATCTAATCAGTTGAAGGCTTGAATCGAATGAAAAGTTGGGTTCCTGGGGCGAGAGGAAATTCCCAGCAGACTGCCTTCAGACTTTATCTCTCCATCAGATTGCCGGGATCTCCAGGCTGCCAACCTTGGGACTGCAACTGCCCCATCGGATGTCCTAGGTCTCGAGCCTGCCGGTCGACACTGAAAATGTGGATGTGCACGTGAGCCAATTCCTTATAATAAAACTGTTTCTGTAGAGACACATATCCTATTGGTTCTGTTTCTCTGGAGAAGCCTGGTTTATACACTGGATGTGTCCATTCCCAAGTTGAATGGCTGCCTTTTCCAGGGTAGAAGGGTCCAACATAATCAGTGAGCCACCACGTGGCTGGTGGTTTCCTCAAAGGATGTGTTGTATCGGGAGCTCCGTGTTGGACTCTGTTGCCGGCAGGTTGGACATTCAGCCTTGGTCAGTGGGAGGCCATGCTGCCGGGCCCACGGCTGCTCTGGTCGTGTGCCCTGTCCACATGGAGGCTGGCTGACATCAGCCCGGCCCAGTCATCTTGTCCCCTTGGGTATGTCTTGCCTCTTCTGTTGTAGATGCTTTCAGGTGGTGTCCACTTGTAACCCAGAGGTCTTCCTCCATCGTGCCTTCTCCTAAAGGCTGCTCACTTGCCTTATCCTCAGACCTACTCTTTCCTCATCTTCTAATCATTCTCTTTCTTGGTCCCCATGGAGCCAGTCAAACCATTGGTCGCTGCTCAAGAATCCGTAGATGTCCTAACCTCTCCATACTTATGGATTCTCTTCTTTCCATCCAAAGTGGATGGCGGGGTTCACCACCAGAAGCTCTATCAGTGGGAAGATTTCCCCTAATAGACCGTGGGTCGGTCACAAAAGGCTGTACTAGCCTCCACCTTGAGGTCTCTCCTTGGGACACTTGCTCTGGAGCCCTGAGCCATCATGTAAGAAATCCAGCTACTGCTCTCTGTGGACAGACCACATGGAGAGACACATCAAGATAGAGAGAGAGGACGAAGGAGCACAGACTCTTCTGGCTCCCAGCTGGTTGCCTTTCCAGCCCAGGTGCCAGACATGTCAGTAAGAGAGCTTGCAGGTGATTCCAGCCCCCAGCCCCGGCCCCGATGCACTGGATCTGCCTAGGTGGAGAATTCAGCCTCTTTGAAAGCTTGGCAATCTTTATCATAAAGTCCTGGGCCAGATCCTCCGCTCTTTCTGCCCTCCAGCTTCAAGAGATGAGAGTCTCTAATTTGTATGGTGCTCAGGAGACCCTCTGGTTATCCTAATTATCCATGAATTGGTGATTAATCACCCTCAGGCTTTTCTTGTCTTCCTCCAGTGCTTCAGCTGCCCCCAGCAGCAGCCATGAATTCCGTAAGCAGTAGGATGACTGGTTCTTCCCATACCTGACGTATTGTACTCTCCTGGGCATTCCTTTCTTCTGGTCTTAATTGCACCTCCGCCGCATGCCAGGGGCTATCAACGCTCCCCTATCACCAGTGATAGAGTCCTCATTGCCAGCCATCTGGTGGCCGAGCCAGGTCCAAAATCCCATTTCAGAGCTATTTGGACCACTCCTGGTACCATCTGTTGCTCCAGGTCAGTTTCCCTGGCATTTAGTCTCTGAGATGAAGATTCGATTGGGAAGAGTCCTTGGGACCATCCTATGCTGGGTGGGGGGGGGGGGGCGCTGAAAAAAGTGGGATGTAGCAGAAGAAGTCGAGCTGCAGTGCAGTCACAGAAAAGACCTCAGTCAATCCCCCAGGGGTCCCTGGTGCAGGGATAGCTTGTCAGAGTTGTCCCAAGTTAGGGGAAGGATGCCAAGCCCTTTTTGTTTAAATTTTATTTATTAGTTTTGGCTGCGTTGGGTTTTCGTTGCTGCTCACGGGCTTTCTCTAGTCGCAGCAAGTGGTGGCTTCTCTTGCTGCGGAGCACGGGCTTCAGGCGCGCAGGCTTCAGTGGTTGTAGCACACGGGCTCTAGAGCGCAGGCTCAGTAGTTGTGGCGCATGGGCTTAGTTGCTCCGCGGCGCGTGGGATCTTCCCGGACCAGGGCTAGAACCCGTGTCCCCTGTGTCGGCAGGTAGGTTCTTAACCACTGCACCACCAGGGAAATCCCATGGCAGGTCTCTTTGGATGAAGGCAACCCCCTGAGAGGACTCAGGGGAGAGCTGTATGCCAAAACCCCTCTGAGCAGCTGGGGAATGAGCGTCCCAGTCCTGGGGTGGTGGGGAGTAAATCTGGGCAGTGTACCCAGCATCTACATCAATGGTGAGCTGTCTCTATGCATCTCTCTTTTTAAAAGATTTTTTTGACGTGGACCATTTTTAAAGTCTTTATTGAATTGTTACAATACTGCTTCTGTTTTATGTTTTGGTCTTTTGGCCGCGAGGCATGTGGGATCTTAGCTCCCTGACCAGGGATCGAAGCCACACCCCCCCGCATTGGAAGGTGAAGTCAACCACTGGACCACCAGGGAAGTCCCCTGTCTCTGTGCAACTGATGTTGGGTGAAAACCCAAAGTTGGATTCTAGGATAGAGACCTAAGGTACCTTTGGGTAACTTCCTGGAAATCCTAGAAGAAACCACCATAAGACCACCATCTTGGTAATCAGTCTTTGCAGGCTCTGTGTGCCATGTTCTGAAAGATTGAAGTTTGCAGTGGTAAAGGCTGTGACTTATTTTCAATGCTGGGAAAAACAAAAGTCTCAAAGCCCCACATTCACGAGTACCTAAGGCAAAAAGAAATAAGGGTGTATGGGCTTCCCTGGTGGTGCAGTGGTTGGGAGTCCGCCTGCCGATGCAGGGGACGCGGGTTCGTGCCCCGGTCTGGGAAGATCCCACATGCCGCGGAGCGGCTGGGCCCGTGAGCCATGGCTGCTGAGCCTGCGCGTCCGGAGCCTGCGCTCCGCAACGGGAGAGGTCACAACAGTGAGAGGCCCGTGTATAGAAAAAAAAAAAAAGAAATAAGGGTGTTCTTTTAAAAAATAACACTGTACCCATTGCATTTACCAAACTCTATATTCATTCAGTTTTTATTAGCCAACGCTTGTACGCATGTAGGCAGTTCCAGATATTGTACTATGAGTTGAAAATATGCTTCCTGGGGAGGATGTATGACAACCAAACATTCTTGCTTCGGGGAACCGCTCAGGGAGGTTTTAGTGGGGCTGACAGCCGTGAATCTCTGCTCTCTCTCCACCTGGGCAATCATAGAATGGGACCCCCCAGAAATGGTTCAAGGGGTGGGCACGTGTCCTAAACCAGGACAATCCATGACCTTCCCTTGTGTTTGTATACGGAGCAGGGAGAAACAGACCCTTTCTACTGGAGGTGTGAACGTGGTGTAATCCGCGTGTTGGATTCTTAGAGGAGGTGTCTATAGTAGGAGGAAGAAATGAGGGAGACCAGGAGAGGAAGAGAGGTGAGAAGAAAGAGTGGGGAGAGAGGAAGGAAGGAAGGGAGGAAAGAAATCGTGTTTGAGCCCCTAGATTTCACAGCTCTGTAAATTCTGAAAATTCTTTCTTTCCTAAGCTAGTTTTAGTTGCGTCTCTGTTCCTGGTGATCCAGGGGGTCCTGACTGATCTCAGCAGGTCTGGGGCTGTCCCAGCTGCGGGCTCCATGCATAGCACACTCTTTCCAGTTCACCAAGAACTCTGGGGCACAGGAACCCTTTGCCCTGTGGGGTAGGGACTCTGGTGCCTTTGTCTCCTGTTACACAGGTTCTGTGAGATTTTTAAAAATGTGATGGATGGAAAAATGTGTTGTAAGTTGAACAATACTGTCCCCGTGGGACCTTTTATTGCTACTGACAGTGAATCCCTAATGTCATGTGCGAAAGCAGACCCCCCGCTCGTGACAGCTTCTGTGCCCTCGGCTCCTTAGCATTGGGGTTTCAGTCTGCGGAGTCCAAGGGCTCAGCATGGAGCAGGTACTCGTGTGACGCTTTCCGACTGATCCGAGCAGTTGAGATGCAGGTGCCGGCCTGGGCAGCCTGCAGTCTAGCAGTGTCCCCAGTGGGCAGATGTGGATAGAGAAAGGAGGATGCTGCGTGCTCGGGCAGCAGCTGGGAGGCCAGGTGGACCCAGGGCTGCCTCTCGCACACTGTGTCACCATGAGCCTGTCCCTTCCCTGTCCTGGGCCTTCCTTCCTTCCCCTATAAAAGGGGGAGGTGGAGCTGATGATGCTTGTTCTGTGCAGATCCCCTGGTGCTCACTGCTTCCGTGGACGCTGGCCACAAGGCTCCCCACTGCACGCGCTGTGACTCTGCCGACACATCTCCTGGTTGTCGGGGAACGTGGGGTAGGCCGGAAGTGCTAGGGAATGAACGCCGCCCAGAGCAACCCTCCTTGTACCTCCAGTGGGCTACGGAGGCAGATTCGATGTGATGGGGTCTGCCAGCGGGACCGAGCCCCCATTGCCCACAGGGGAACCTGCTTATCCAGCCTCCCCATAGGGGCTCCTTCCCTTCTCTCTCACGTCCCCACCCCCTACAGGTGCATCCTGGAATCGCTTCCCAAATTAACCAGGTGTACTTGATGCTTGTTCCAGGCAGAGGGCTTGGGCTGTTTTGTCTCTGAGGCTTGTAACATGAGGACCCTTGCATTTGCTGATGAAGGAAACTCAACGCCAACAGCCTGGCTAAAAAGAAAGGGCGTATGGACTGACTCGTGTACCCGAGAGCCCAGGAACGGCGCAGCAGGAACGGTCTCTCCTTCAGAACTTCTTTGCTTTGGTGCCTTCATTCTTAGAGTCTCTGCCCTTGTCCCTCAGCAACTCTGGGCACAGAGCCTTCTAGCTTCAAGTTTGGTCCAGGGATGGCGTCTGTTTCTCGGGGATGGATGGTGGCTGGCTGAACCGGGCTGGACTCTCACACTGGCCAGGGGAGGGGTGTTCTCTGGGTCTCTGGTCGAACTGGGGAAGGGGTTCTGCTGCTCCAGCTCCAAAGACTCAGTTGGGGTGGTGGTGAGCCCCAAAAGGACAGTGGAATTGCTGCCGGTAGAAGGAAGGGGACGGCACCGAGTGTGCAAAGCCAAGTGATGTCGCTACGGGTCCCTGGAGCTCGGACACCGCTCGCTGGTCGTTCAGCATCACCTACCAGCCCCTGCGCTGCCGACAGAGGGACACCCACATCTCCCTGGGGTAGACACGTGGCAGAACAGGACGCATGCGGCCTCTGGAGCTGTGCCAACGCACCTCCCATCGCCGCTTCCCGCTTCCCGGGCCCAAGTTCACAGCCTCAGTTTCCCCAGCTGCCCAATGGGCCGTGACCAAGTCAGCCCAATTTCAGGGCTACAGCTGAATCCTGGTGCCCAGCCACTGTTCGTCCCTTCTTCCTTCCTTCTTTTTTGTTTTGCTTTGTTTTGTGTTTGAAAAGAACAGAAGTGGAGTGCAAGTGAGATTTCCAGATGAGCTGCTGGTGGGTGAGGGGGTGTGCGGGGACGGCCCCCGGCGGTGCCCCGAATTCTGGGACCCACCAGTGCTTTCTGCCTATGCACCTGTCAGGTCTCAGGCTCTGTCTGTCATGCTCTGTCCTTGTCAAGGCAGCCGGCAACCAGTGTTAATGCAGCCCCCTGTGCGAGCTGCAGTTCGGGGTGGGGGGCTGAGCTCCCCCAGCCCCACTTGCCAGGGTTTCTCTCCCAGCTGCAAATAACAAGCACCCAGAAGCTCTGTTCACGTCAGGGGAAATGAGACAGTCTTCACACCCAGGCTTTTAAAATTGTGCACAGTACTTCTGCTCAGACACTCTTGAGTAAAAAGGGGCAAAATTAGTGAAATGTGGAATAATTTGAAGAAATTAGACCTCGTTTGTCCAAGAGTAAGGACAGCTCTTAATTAAGTGGCCCAATCATTCTTGCTGGGTGAAAAAAAATCACTTCAGCCCTTAATTTTCTTAAGCATCCCTGTAGGAATGTACGTGCAAAGGCTTCTGGGAGTGTTTATTAGGTCGTTTTATTTTAATCACCCACGGCTGGACTTGCCGGGAGGAACTGCAGACATGCCTCTGAATTCAAGCAGCCACTTGAACAGCTCATCCAGAACCTTCTCCGGAAGTCCCCCGGCTTCTCCGTCGGGAGGATATTTCCATTCCCCTTTATGCCTCTGGACAGGCAAGGCCCAGGCGGCCCCAGAGCGGGGGTCCAGGACCCTCACAGAGACCCCGTGGCTCCCCCAGGGTGGACTGTCTTCCCAGCTCCGTGAGAGAGATGGAAGGGGATGGGCAAGGGGCTCGGGAGGGGCCTGACAGCAGGGAGAGGAGAAGAACCTTCCAGAAGGAGAGGAACAGGAGGCCCTAAGAGTGGCATCTCCGAGGAGGGGGCCGACTGGGGGGATGCAGCAGGGCCAGGGCATGAGCAAGAGTTGGGGGCAGGGCGGGTGCGGGAGGGGGCATCCGGCCCCTCGTGCTGCGCCTGGGGGGAGGGGAGAGGGACCGGGCCAGGCTGAACCAGGTTAGAGAAGTCAGGTAGTGCGGTGTCCAGCCGGTTGGCCGGGACGTTACCCCTGGGTGAAGCAGTGGGGTGACACGCTCGGATGGACGGTTTTCAGGGCTGTGCTGACAGCTGGGCGGGACCTGGATGTAGGAGGCAGGAGCCCAAGGCGGTTTCCACCCTGCAGGACTGGCGGGCCGGGCAGGGACCGGCGGACAGACGCGGGAGCTGGTGTGAAGGCAGCCACTGCATGAGGTTGAGCCCAACATTTGGAAAGTGGAATGAAAATATTTGGTGATGGACAGGTGTGTGTGTGTTTACGGGTTACCAGCCTCCTGACGGGACGCGGTCCCTCTCAGGTGGTTCAGATGAGGAGATCTGACCGAGGAATGATGCACAAGGTGTGAAGGTAACCGACCGGGGACATGGTAGCACCTGGAGAGGCTGCAGTCGCAGGAAAGGGTCTCACCCACATACGCGGCCCCCCAGGCTGGAGTGCTGGGGCTGGGAGACCAGTAGCAGGAGGGGAATATCCCAGGCTCCCTCCCAGGGCACGGAGCGGGTGGGCAGAGGGCCAGGGAGGGGATCCGGCAGGGGGAGGGTCAGCGCCCCCATCTCTATTCTGTTGCCGTGCTGTGATCTGTCCAGAGCGCCCATCCCAGAGGAGGAGAAGGGCTGCTCCGGGGCATAAATAAGTCAACACGGCCTCCCTGCCTGCGGACCCTGGAGCGACGGCAGCCCGGGAGCTGTGCGCCCGGGGACGCCCCCCTGCTTTACACCCACCTTAGGGGACCTGCCCCGCTCCACCCCCTCCCTGCTCGCTCTGTGCTGGACCCAGGGGTGGGGGGCTGTAGCTCGTGAGGTTGACCCGTTTATTCCTCCCTGAAGGGTCCACCCCATGCAGCCCTGCCCTGGAACGGTTCTCTCCTGGCCCTGCGGACCTGGGCGGAGCCCACCCCCTGGATGACACCCCGGGTGGGGGGCCTGCACCTTCCCCATTCCTCCCCACACCTTCCTAAACGGTCCCCTTCCTCGAGTGTGCGTCTGCTTCCTGCAGGACCCTGACTTATCCAGCTGCTATAGTTTTTAATGAGGTGGACGGTGGAGGGGGGCGGAGAGAGGCTGCAGCCACTGAGGTGGGAGGTGAGGGGCAGCCCCTGGCAGGGAACCAGGGCACAGGAGACGTTTGCTGAGGAGAAGCGGCTGTGCAGACAGGATGTGTAGGAGGAGAGGGGCGCGCCATCGGGAGGGTGGGAAGGCTGTCCACTGGGGAGAGCATCCTTCCAGGGTGAGCCGGGAAACAGGGCAGGGACGGTCCACGGGCTGCCAAGCCAGGCCAGGCCTCCAGGCCAGGCCGCTCCCCTCACCCGCACCCCAGTGTCAATCATCTTTGAAAGGCCCTGGGGTAGACTTGCCCATCTAACCCCCTGGACTGCCCTCCCACCCCTGGCAGGGCTCTGCAGCCCTGGGATGCGGCAGACCGGCCAGCTCCTCTGCCAAGGCCACCTGGGCCCAGTTAGGCCCATAGCCTGGGGCCAGAGACGTCCTGGCCAGGAGAGGGTCCCACTGGGGGCCTGGGGGTGTCCCTCAGCTCCCGGGCCGTCCAGGCCGGGCCTCCACACGATGGCAGCATGCACGCACTGAAGCCCGCCGGGCTGCCTGGTCTGGGCTGGGACCCAGCACCGCCCTCGGCTCTCTGGCCCTGCTCCCCGCTTTTTGCGGCGGCTGCCACTGAGACATCGTCCCAAATGCTGTCTGAGAAACCTTCACATCACATCTCCCCCAGCCCGTCACCTGGCGCCCCTGGGCCCACCAGCACCCCTTGGACCCCAGGGCCCCAGTGTGCAGCCCATCCACAGCGAGAGTACGCCC
Organism: Stenella coeruleoalba; assembly: GCF_951394435.1. Lineage (NCBI taxonomy): Eukaryota > Metazoa > Chordata > Mammalia > Artiodactyla > Delphinidae > Stenella > Stenella coeruleoalba. The sequence goes on along the minus strand of NC_137147.1, from coordinate 4,007,996 downwards.
CGGGGTGGGCAGGGGGGAGACACGGGGACTGGGGGCTTCTGGTTCCTCACACAGGCTCGGCTGCGGCCCTCCCCACACTGCCCAGAGCCTCCCAGCCTCCCAGTCAGTCTTGGGCCCGAGAGACCCAATGGACAGGTGTTTCCCAGAGGAGGGTACGCTGGGGGTACCCCATTCAGGAAACATGGGTGGATCCACCTGCAGGTCAGAGACCCCACTTGAATGTGGAGGCAAGCAGGGCCAGCTCCCCAGGGCCCCCCTGAGGCGCCGGAAGCTGGGCAGGATGCGGACCGTCTCGCTCAACCTGCTTCCTGGGCCCCCTTCTCGCCTCGTCAGTCCCCCCAGGAGCATCTCCTTCTGGAGCCCCGGACAATGAGTTACCCTCACCGCTTTGCTTCTCTGCCTCCGTATATGTGTCTTCGCCCCCATTCCCTCTGCCCTCCCTCTCCTCCCCTGCGAACACATCCACTCCACTCGGGACCCAGCGCCAAGGCCAGGACCTTCTGCAGCCTTCACTGTCCCGGCCAAATGACTTGACCTCAGAGCCTGCGGTGCGACAGGAGAGGGAGAGTGGGGACAGCCACGGGCACCTTTCCCAGACCAGGCAGGGACCAGGGCGGTCACCAGGCACAGTCGCATCTCTCGACATTGTCTCGACGTCAGACAATGTCCAAAGTCATTTTTGATTGTCACAACCGGATGCTAATGGCGCGTGGTGGGTAGAGGCCAGGGATGGGGCTCAATGTCCCCCACTGCACAGGCCACCCCCGGGGCACAGAGGGACCCAAGTGTTAACAGTGACCAGGTTCCCAAACCCTGCTGCCCAGGCCCAAGGTGGGGCTCCAAGAGGGGCGTCCAGGGCCTTGAAGACATGCTGGGGGTTCTTAGTCCGAGGACCTTTCCTGTGCTCTGAGCCTCTCCTCTTCGGGGCCCATTCTCAAGAACCAAAGGCATGTCCCCATCCGGCCGAACTGAGCACAAAGTTTTCTTCCCACCTGGTGGCCTTCGGGGCACCCTGATTCCCTGCCCCCTCCTTTTCTGTTGAGCCTAGAGATGGGCCAGTGGATGTGGTGTGTGGCTGCCAGGGTCCCCAACTCCCTGTGCAGCTCCCTCTCTGGGCTCAGTTTCCCTCTCTATAAAAGGAGGTGGCTGGGGTAGAGTCCCGAAGCCCATCCTATAATTATCGATGTCAGCACGAGCAGAGACCATCCATCAAGCCCAGGCCCACACGGGCACTGAGCTCAGCCCCCAGCCGCGGTCGACATGTGTGCCGTTGACCCGGGGCCCCTGCACGAATGAGCCCCAGGAGCCCCACCTGCCTTATTGGTAACGACCGTGCATGCGCGAGACGCCAGGAATGTTTACATGGTCGGGTCGGTTCTGCTCCAGAAGATGCCATACATACACCAAGGCTATTTTAGGAGCCGGCGGGGCTGGGCGGGAGGAGGTCGGGGGCTCTTTGCTGATCTGGTTACGGCCATGTGCGGGGACAGCAGATGCCACCACTTCTGTCCAGTGATCTCACGGGAAGAGCGGCAGGTGGCACGACCTACGTGCAGGCCCAGCCCAGGGGCGGAGGGGAGAAACAGGGGGGCAGCTGGTAGCGGAAAGCCCGAGCCCCTTGAAACTGTTCTGTGTCTTCCCCTGAGTGGAGAGCACCTCCCCACACCCACCCACCGTGCCCAGGGAAGGACAGCCAGACAGGCCCTGGGGGCTTGGACTTGGGGGAATGTGGGGCAGGGGGAGGGGTGTGCAGGGCGTCTCCTTGGGCATCCCCGAGGGACGGGCTACTCTGGCTCTGCTCTCTGCTGCTTTGTGGCGAAAGCAGGGAACCTCAGCCCCCCGACGGGCTGTCAGAGGACTACATGAGAATGTTGGCGTGGGGCGTCTTGGTGCCTCTTTTGGGGTTTCCGTCCGTGGTGGGTGCTCTCTGGAGCCTTCCCTTAGGGTGCCTCCCTCACTGCGCCTGTCCACCCCCTCTCCCGGCATGATTTTCTCGAGGACTCCAGGGAAGGCCAGAGGGTGAGGCAGCACTGGAGATTCACTGCCATTTGCACTGGAGTCATGAGTTCAAGCAGTGGCCAGGGGCTGACACCTCAGAGGCCCCCGTTCGGTGTCCCGGCCGCCGGGACCCTTTGTACCAGCCCAGCGCCATCCTTCTTCCCTCCTGCACGACTGCCCAGCCGTGTCCTTTTCCTAGCTCGGCGGTTCTGGTGGCCTCCACTCGTCCCTCCACTTCCGGGAGTCTTTCCCGCTCTCCAATCTAAAACTGCCAAATTGTCCATTTTCCTCTGACAGCATGGGGTCTGGGAGGGGGTGGGAGCAGGGCGAGGCAGTGTAGGTCTGTCCCCCTCCCCTGTGCGGTGGACACATCGCCCTGTTCCCCCGATACAGCCTGCAGAGACACCCGGCCCACTCGGACCTGTGCTAAGCCCACTGTCCCTGAAAACACCAGGACTGTACGTCTACCCCCTGCTCTGGTGCGCTTGACTTTTTTCTCCCACAATCTTTTTCTTTGCCTCCAAAGGACTTTCAGTCACCCCAGAGTTTCCCTCTGGCTTTCCTGCTGTGTCCCCTCCGTGGGCTGGGGCGTGGGGAGGAACGGGAGGGTTGGATGCCAAATCTGTTTTCCACCCTGGAGATGCGATCAATTAGGGAAGCAGCCCAGAACGAGGTCACCCGTCCCCAGCACGAAGGCGTACCTCCCCTCTCCACCCAGAGACATAGTTGAGGCTGGCTTTCATCTAGTTTAATTTGGTTGACAGACATCAGACCTAAAACAGAACTGCAGTTGGAAGGGGAAAATTCCTCAATGTTTCAATTTGCTCCATCCGACTTGAGCCAAAGAGGCCATGGGCTTACTTTTTCCACCCCCCCCACCCCACCCCGCGTCACCCTCCCTCTACCCCTTCCCTGGGGAAGAGAGCAGAGCGTGTGTTCAAGTTGTCTCGGATACAGAACCCGTCTGTTCTCGGCGGCCCCTGGAATGGCTTGGCTCAGAGCATAAAAAAAGATCCTGACATTCTCTGTCCTCTTGACTCTTCCCGAGGTAGCGTCTCCTGGCGGGCAGTGTTACCTTGTAAGGCAGCTGAGAGGCTGGGCCCACGAGTGTGCGGTCAGACGCTGGAGGACAGGGACGGGATAGTCATAAATGGCCCCGGGGATTATCTGCGGCGCTCGGAGCGTTTGGGAGTGGGGAGGAATGGGGCGAGGGCACCGAGGGAGGGAGAGGTGTTGGTGTTTTTCGAATGCCAGAACTATAATTAAGGGGTGAGAAGATTCATGCTAACCCGTAACCAAGGCTGCAGGAGAAATCATGAAACCCAATAGCCCCAGGAGCCCGGCTTTGGAACGGCCCGGGGCACTCGCTTTGAAGGCTATTTCGGAGCCCAGCACATTTATCACGGGCACTGGGGCTCCGACAGCGTCAGGTGGCGTGTGGCCGTCTCGTGGTACCCAAAGCAGCTCTGGCTCTTCTGCGCCACCTGTTCCGGGGCTACCTCAGAAGACTTGGAGGGACTTTCCAGAGAGCCCTGTGTGCATGTGGCGGGGGGTGGGGGGTCTTGTCTGAACAGAGGACTTCCCAAGGGCATGGGCCTGGGGTGCAGAGAAAGCTTCTAGAAGACAGCTGACCAGGGTGGAGAAAACTCGTGTCAGATGCGTTGGCGTGTGAGGGGAGGGGATGATACTGGTCCTGCCATGGATTGCACGCTGGCCTCCAAGTGTGTCGAGTCTGGGTAGAACTCTATGGAGGCTGGTTTGTTCTTCTCTCCACCTTTGTGGCCCTGGACACTTTTCATCATTAGAAAGTGAAAAAAAAAAAAAAAAAACCCTGAGCTCTGGCTCCCCCCCACCTGTATGAATGTCCACGCTTCCTCTGGGCTTGTCAACCATGGCCCCAATCCTGGGAACACTGGAGTCAGGCCCTCCACCTCTGCCCTCCATCTCTGACCACATCCTGCGAGACAAACGATTCCTGGAGAATCCCACACAGACAGGCTCGTTGTGGCCAAGCCATGTGGTCAGGCTGTGGCCACAGGCGTTGGCCAAAATCCTTTCTTAGAAAGCCACGGGGCTTGGTGTTCCCTGGATGCGAGGCACAGCCTGGCCCAGCGCGGCGGCCGTGCTACCCCTCCCGGACTGCTTCTGGGGGAAACGGGGCCCCGGGGTCCCCGCTGGGGTGGCAGGGACAGGGATCAAGCCCAGGGGGTTGCTTGCCTTTTCACGAGCCTGGTTTGGTCAACAGATGAGGGCGTTTGAGCCGTGCTTGGAGCAGGCCCGCCTCTGCCCACGGGGACCCGTGTTGCTCGCCGGGGCAGGCGAAGGCACGACCTTGCCAAGTCTCGGCTTAATTCCTGGCGCTCTGAAGTCCACCTCCTTCCCGACGCTGGTGGTTACTGTGCTAATCAGCTAGGCCGCAACGGCAATTAGACATGACCGCATGGGGAGCAGTGCCAGACCAGCATCACCCCGGGCTGCCTCGAGCAGGCTCGCCGGGCACCAGGCCCTCCCAAATGCGCTCGGGCCGCACCGAGCAGTGGGGTCTGTGCTCACGCCTGCTCCCCCTGTCTCCAAGTCTCGGGGTCCCGGGCACAGAGCCCCATCCCTACCGCGCCACAGATGGAGGAAATGAGGCTTGACCATGCCAAAATGTTCCTTCCCTCGGAGCGTGGAACCATCAGCGCTGATGCTGAGAGGATGTTTCAGCCCGGAGCCTTGGCCTGATTTTTCCCTGATCTTTGCCACTGCTGGTCCAAGGCCACGGCCAAGGCCAGTCCCAGGGCTGGAGGTCTGCTCTGAATGACGACCCCGGCCGCCCCAGCAGTCCACCCGCCAACCCTGCCTCCCAAATGAAACAGACGGTCAGCCCTGCGCCCACCTTACCCAGGTCCCTTCTCGGCTTCCCTCTGGGAATCAGGGGCTCTGGGCTCAGCAAGCCCAACTTGTTTTGAAAAAAATTTTTGTTGAAATATAGTTGATTTACAGTGTTGTGTTAGTTTCAGGTGTACAGTAAAGTGATTCAGATATACATATATATATATATATATATATATATATATATATATATATATATATATTCTTTTTTGGGCTTCCCTGGTGGCACAGTGGTTAAGAATTCGCCTGCCAATGCAGGGGACACGGGTTCGAGCCCTGGTCCGGGAAGATCCCACATGCCGCAGAGCAGCTAAGCCCGTCACAACTACTGAGCCTGCGCTCTAGAGCACATGAGCCACAACTACTGAGCCAGTGTGCCACAGCTACTGAAGCCCGGGTGCCTAGAGCCCGTGCTCTGAAATAGGAGAAGCCACTACAATGAGAAGCCCGTGCACTGCAACGAAGAGTAGCCTCCACTTGCAGCAAGTAGAGAAAGCCCTCGCGCAACAACGACGACCCAATGCAGCCAAAAATAAATAAACAAATTTATTAAAAAAAGAATATATGTATTCTTTTTTTAATATTCTCTTCCATTATAGGTTATTACAAGATATTGAGTAGAGTTCCCTGTGCTATACAGTAGGTCCTTGTTGGTTATCTATTTTATATATAGTAGTGTGTGTATGTTAATCCCAGACTCCTAATTTATCCCTCCCCCCGCCCCCTGCTTTCCCCTTTGGTGACCATAAGTTGTTTTCTATGTGAGTCTGTTTCTGTTTTGTAAATAAGTTCATTTGTATTATTTTTTTAGGTTCCACATATAAGTGATATCATATAATATTTGTCTTTCTCTGTCTGACTTACTTCACTCAGTATGATAATTTCTAGGTCCATCCGTGTTGCTGCAAATGACATTATTTTGTTCTTTTTTATGGCTGAGTAATATTCCATTGTATACACGTACCACATCTTTTTTATCCATTCCTCTGTTGATGGACATTTAGGTTGCTTCCCTGTCTTGGCTATTGTGAATAGTGCTGCTAAGCACATTGGGGGTACATGTACCTTTTTGAATTATGGTTTTCTCTGGATATATGCCCAGAACTGGGATTGCTGGATCGTATGGTATCAGCAAGCCCCACTGTTTTAGAGGCTTCCAGCAAGAAGACCCCGCTATGTAGAAGGCCACACCAGCCCCTTCCGGAGAGCTGGGCCTCCCTGGCAGCTCACCCCCTTCTCCCCGCTCTTCCCTAAGATTCAGGCAAAACTTCAGTGTCCCCTCTCGGGAAAGGTGTCCCCTGCCCTCAGCCTCAGACAGACCCTCCAGAGGGGTCTGTGTATGTTTGACTAGGTTTTCTCTTCCCTCCCCTCCCCCTCCTTCCCTCCCTTTTTCTTCCTTCTTTTTCTTTTTTTTTTTAGCATTTACTAAGAGTTTATTGTGCCTATAACAACAGTTTGCAAATTAGGAGCTTTCAAATACAAAACTAATGTGAAGCTCCTCTCCCCTCTTGTTATTAAAGCGTAGCACACACACCGAAAAACGCACATATTATAAACACGCCAGCTGACGCATTTTCACAGAATGAACACGCCATGTGGCCCAGCTCAGGCCTGGCACATTTCTGTACCCCGGAAGCGCTCTCATGCTCTCCCCAGTGGCAAACACCCCTGCGCTCTCCCGCCAGTAACTGCCATTCTGTTGTCTGACACTATAAATCAACTGAAGCCACAGCTCAGTTTGCTTGTGCGTGTTTCTTCTGTAAGTGAATCGTGCCCTGTGCTCTCCCACCCCCGTGGCCCCTGTCGTGTGGCTTTCAGGGTGGATGCAGAGCGCTCACCCGTGTGTGCAGTGGGACCGCCTCCTCCGGCGGCCCCGCAGGCTGCATCTGGTTCCAGTGACGCGGAGTCCGTGTCTCCTGGTGGAGGTGTGTTGAGTTGATGCATCCAAATGTCCCCTGAAATGGCCCTCTGTGGCTCTTCACTGGTTTTGAGGAAGAATGAATCCTGGAACTCCTGGCTTCCTTTCTGTCTCTGCACTGGACTCCGAGCTGCGTGGGCTTCCTTGTGGCTGGAGCCCGGGCGCTCTCCACGGTGCTTGCCGGGGACAGTCTGGCAAATTGTAGCAATTGCTGTTGTGCTGTCACCCCCAGTCACAAAGGATGTGCAGTTCCCACTTCACAAAGGGGGAAACTGAGGCTCTGTCCATCTGACCCCAAAGTGGCTCTCACCCTGAACAAATGAGTGAAAAGTCAGGAACACGGGGCAGGAACAACCCAGCATGTGAGTCCTGTTCTGGGTGATGTAAGACACTCGCTCTTCCCCAGGGGACCCTGGAAATGAGGGACCTGCCGGTTGGGGTGTGTGTGGCCCAGGCCTAGGGGTCTGCACTGGCTCCTCCAAACCTCAGGGCTACTGTCCCACTGCCCAGAGTGCGTGGCCATGGGGGACTGCTCGGAGGAGCTGGACGGGGCCATGCTTTCTGTCTCTGATTCACCTGGCCTCCTCCTCTTGGGAGACTTGGCAGGGTGGGAGCTGTGAGTTTCGGGGAGCAGGAAGTAATAACAGCAGGGAAAGCCACAGGCAGGTCGGGGGGGGGGGGCACTAGAGACCCAAGCATTCATTCCTTCCATCACTAGTTCACCCAATATTTGCATAGTGTTGTGTTGTTACCAGGCATTTCCAGGCCTGTGGGGGACACAGGAGACAGAACACGTTCCAGCCCTGGCAGGTGCTGAGCACGCAGGTTGGGTGCGGTGGGCAGGTTTGGGGGAGACAAGGAGCGGCCTGTGCAGAGGCAGGGAGCTTGATGGGGAGCCTGGTGCCCAGGGGGAAGGGTGCGCACCCAGAGCGGAGGGAGTTGAGATGAAGGTAGAGCCCGGGCAGGAGGCTGTGCCGGGCTGGTGAGGGGAGCTCGGAGGACATCTGATGCACCTGAGCATTTAGAAAATCTTTTTTAGGATTTAAAAAATTTGTAGTTATAGATGCATAACAGAAAAGTTGCTATTTTAACCATTTTGAAGCGTACAGTTCAGTGACATTAAGTACGTTCACGTTGTCGTGCGACCATCACACCACCATCATCTCCAGGACTTTTTCATCTTCCCACACTCAAACCCTACAGCCATGAGGCATGCAATCCCCGTTTCCCCAGCCCCTGGCACCCACCCTTCTACCTTCTGTCACTATGGATCTGACCCCTCCAGGAACCTCATGTAAATGGAATCCCACAGAATTGGACCCCTCGTGACTGCCTATTTCACCGCGCATACTGTCTTCAAAGCTTGTCCGTGTTACAGCAGGTATCAGAGTTTGTTTTTAAGACGATACGATTCCGCTGCGTGTATATATCGCATTTTGCTTATCCCTTCATCCATCGATGGACACTTGGTTCGTTTGCACATTTTGACTATTGTGAACGACGTAAACGTGGGTTTACAAACATCTATTAAGTCCCTGCTTTCCATCCCTCTGGGTGTACACCTAGAAATGGAGCTGCTGGGTCATCTGAGCATTTTAAAACACAGCAGTTCGTGTTTGAATTTCAGAAAGCCCAGTTGGGGCCCATCTTGGAGGGTGGGGGTCAGTGGAGGCAGGGCCCCCAGGGTGGAGGCTGGGTGGAGACCAGGAGGCCTGAGCTAGGCTGGGGGATGGGGGTGGAGAAATGCAGGATTGGGGGTCTTTTTTGAGGCAGCCCGGATAAACACAACGGCCCTGGGCAACGAAGAGAGGAGAGGATGAAGTGGCCGGCATTGCAGCTGCGCGGCCTGAGCGGCTGATAATGACACCATTTTCCCAGATGCGGGTGCGAGGCCTCCCTTGTTGGCAGGGAGGAAGGGGGAGATAATGAGTTCAATTTGGCCGATTTAATAATTTCTTCCTTCATGAATTCAACAAACATTTCTGGAGGGTCCATTATGTGCTAAGCACTGTGCTGGGTGCCCGGAAAACACAGCCAAGGGAGAGAGGTCGCTGCCCCCCAGACCCCCAGCTGGAACTGCCTTGTAAACACACGCGCAGTCTGCATTGAGATAAGAGGCGCCGTCGGGCAGGGCCTGCTGCGGGCCTGGGAAGACAGAGGGAAGAATAAGGGGCTGCTGGGCAGGCAGAGGTGGGGCCCTGGGGCCTGGGAAGGCCACTCTAAGCCCCAGAGTTCAGGGACCAGCAGAGTGTCAATGGTGCATGAAGAGAAAGATGGGAGAAGGGGGGAAGGGGGGAGCAGGGTGGCGATACGGGGGCCTTGCAGCCAGGGCCGAGGGCTTGCATTTGACCAAGGTGATCGGGAGCCACGGACTGTTCAGGAGAGACCGTTGTCACTTTGGGTGGATGCCCGTGCGAGGGTGCCAGTTCTGTGAAGGGGCTACTGAGCGGGGGCGGGCCTGGGCCACGGCAGCGGAGGACAGGGGGAGGCAGGACAGGAGAGCCCCCCTGGACGCTCTCTGGCCTCAGTGGTGCAGGGCCGGGTGGCTCAAGGGACCCACCACCTCCCCTTGAAAGACGCAACCAGGAGGGAGCCCTGCCCGCTGCTTGTAGCCCCTGACCGTATCTCTGGGGCAGGCGGGGGCCCCGTGCAGGAGAGAAAACTCTGATGGGAAGCAGGCTGCAGCCCCTCATGGGGCCCGTCCATCTCCCCAGGGGCTACGGGGCCCCAGGCTTCCCACTCTGCCCGGGATTGAGAGGGGATGACAGCAGAGAGCTGGGGCGCGGGGCAGGGGGAGTGGGAGTCGCTCCCGGTGCGGCCCGAGGTTGATTGCAGCCCAAGAGCCAGGCCCCTGGTGGGGTTGGGGAGCTGGGGTGGTGATAGGACACGTCGTAAGTTGCGGGTCCATGACCCGGAGGCTCCCGGGATGGACCGCGTCAGCAGCCCCACGTAGGGGGCTGGACGGCTGCTCAGAGCGATGGTGCGGGGAGGTGGGGGACGCGCTGGGCGGCGGAGGGTTAGCGCCCATTCAGAGCTGGTCAGGTGCACGGGGGGCTTTGTTCAGACCTGTTTGCCTTTTGTCCCCGCCTGCAGAACCCCCAGGATGCATGATGTCATTTCAGACGCATTAAGCTGGAACAGTTCAAAATTGAATAATTAATTACACTCAGCTTCAAGCGCAGTGACTAATTGATCAGGGGCTGCCAGCAGACACCTGGACGGGATTAGCTGTGCACAATGAGAGCTGTGGGCAGGTGGCGCGGCCCCTCCGGACCCCCGGTCCCTGTGTGCGACTTAATTAAGACTGACTTGATTTCTCTGTTCTTGCCGGAGATCTCAGGCAGGCCCCATCCCTCCCAGGACCAGGGGCTGCATGCCGGCCGGGTGCTGGACTCGGACATGTGAGCCTCCTGAGGTCTAGAAAGATGCTGACCTCGGTCCACGCCTGGGTCCAAACCCTGGCTCCACCCTCGGGCAAGGATTTAACCTCATGGAGCCTCCTCAGCCATCCAGCTGAGGCTGGCACTGCTGTGCCCAGCACTGTGCCCAGCCTCGAGCTTGCGCTGCTGCTGTCCCTGAGGTTGCTGGGTCCCCTGGGGAGGACCTTGCTCTCACCTCCCTTGTTTGGCTGCAGCTGGAGCAGCTGGCATCCCTGCCTTGTCCACCAGCCCTGCAGCTCCTTATTCACTCCCTGGAGAAATTTCTCCTTCAAGGCTCCACTTGTGGACATTACTGTCTCCTCATCTGTCCTCTGTTCACAGCAGCACCTTGCTGTTTGGGGGCCTGGCTCACAGTCCTGTTCTTGAGAACACACAGCCACGTGAGTGTCACATCCTGCTCCTGCAAAGGGCTGGCATGTACAGTTGGGCAGGTTGTGCACTGCACAATTCAGACTCTGCCTGATGTGGCGTGGCCCACAGTTGCACAATGGGGCGCATCAGCCTGTGTTTGCACTGCAGAGTGTATTTCTCTCTGTCCATCTCCTCACTGTTTCCTGGTTTTCTCAAGTTCATGCCACCTCAGCCCTATACCCGGGGTGGAACTGCCACGCCGAAATCGCGAAATTCACACCTCACCTTCTGCCCTTCCAGTGCCCGGCATGCTTGCTGGTCCCGGTGAGGAGGAGCCCCCGTCTCCTGGGGCCTCTGTGTTCGTCATGCTGCCAGACCTTGTTTCTGCTCTCTCCATATTCCCCGCCCCTCGTGCAGCCCCCTTCCCCTCACCTGCAAACACACTGGAGACTCCCTTCCTGCGAGACTCAGGCTCCTCCAGCTGCTGCCCTATCCTAGGTGGGGTTTGCCCCCCCCCGCAAGCACTTCCCCCACTGGCTGCCGCTCCCCGGTTCCCCCAACAACGGGGTGTGGCGCTCCGCTCCGGGGGACACACTCAGCCCTTGTTGCATCTGAGGCTTCTGCAGCCTCGGACGCCACCAGCCCTTTGGCCCCCTTGAAGCTCCCTCCTCCCCAACGCTGACTGACAGTCTCTGCTCTGCCAGCCTCGCCCCTGACCTCCAGCCCCGGCCCGCTCTGTCCTTCACGGTTGCAAGGACCGACCGGAGCTTCCGTCCTGGGCCTTCCCCGCTCGCCAGGTGACCGGTCAGCACGTCCACCACAACGAGCTTATTTTGTTCCTCACACGTTCTGGTTGCAATCCAATTCTTTTCCCTCTAAAACCTGGGAGCATCTGGGACGTGCAGATGGCAGCGTCTTGTGCCCTCTCTTGGGGTACAGCAAGGCGTTCCAGCTCTCTCACTCTCCCATCCTCCTTGCCTTCGCGTCCAGCACACCCCCAGCCCCAGGCTCCCAGGCAATGGCGTGCCCAGGACATTGGGGCAGGGGCTTTGCCGAGCCCCGGGCCAGAGCCTCACGGAATCCACATCCTTTTTGGCCACCCAGCCCTGCGGTGTCCTGTGTCCTGGTGCCGTGTTGGTACGCAAAGTACCAGTCCCCCCTCTAATCCTGGTGACCCGGGCAGCCCCCCTCCTCTACCCTTGGCACTGCCCAGGGTATGTGTCGGGACAATTTCCCCTTGCTTTTTTTGGCAAAAATCAGCGGTCGTTGGATGTGGATTTCTTAAGACAGAGAGAGGAGGAGACCAGACAGTGAATCTTCCTTCAACTATGTGTCTTTGTCATGTTCCGAGCCCCTTTGTATCCCTGAATGAGACTTAAGGGGCAGGGACGGGCATCCTCTTAGCCACAGACAATGGGGTCCATTATCTCCCTCTAGGGGCACTTTCAGAGGCATCCGCCCCGCCATCCACCACTTCCAGAAAGAGGGAAAGGCTCAGCCCGTCAAAGTAGAAGCCAGCACTGGACAGTGTTGCCTCTGATGCCCGGCTCGGCTGGCAGAGAAAGGCCTGAGTCTGTGTCCAGCACGGGGGGCAGGCAGGGGACCCTCGAAGCCGTCCAGTGGCCGGACCACCCACTGGGGGCATACTTCTCAACCTGGACACGCAGATGCAGTATTGATGAGCATGTGGCCAGAACGCACGGGGTAGATAGGGGGCACTTTCTTGGATCTACGATTTTATCCCAAGGTAAGTGACGTGTTTCTCGTCTCTCTTTTTATGTGGCAGGAGTGGAACTGACTTGTTGTAACAGATTCAAATACAGAAGAAGGTACGCTCCCCCAAAGTAATCACTGTTAAACTAGTCGCTGTGGCTTCCAAATCTTTTTAGGCACATACAGTCATTTAACTAAATATGTACCTATGTGCACCTTTTTTTTTTTTTTTTTTTTTTGGGATCAACCAAACCATACAGTCCTTCCTCTTGTCTTAGCTTTTGACAGCTCTCCCCAGGCCTGTACACGTCGCTCTGCTGCATCCTGTCCATCAACCGAATAGTAAATAGTATTCCTTAAATGGATGTCACCACGGTTCATCCAGCCACTTCTCTAATGACGGACAAAGAGATCGCTGCAATCTTTTATAATTACAAATAGTGTAGGGACGTGGGGGGAAGCCCTAAACACTCTATCTCAGCAGAACTCAACGGAAGCACATGTGAAATATTCCCTCTGAAAACTTTGTACCGATCTACACCCGAAAATAATATGTGATTTTCAAAAATATTTGAACAAGCGAGGCTATAGAATGGCGCACACAGCAAAATTCACAGACATTTAAAAGTTTTTTTCATTTTTTAAACTTCATATCAGATTTGGAGGGAGGCGCTTTGCCTCTCTCACCCCCTGGGCCCTCAGAGGTTGTGCGGGGAACCCAGCTCCTCTCCGTGGTGTACTAACTCCAGGGGTGGCCGTGACCACCCATCTGTCCATCCTCAGTTATTAACGTTGTGCAGAGCTGACCCCACGGAGTGATTTATTGAATTTCTTAAAAGACCCTCTGCAAGTGGTGAAACATGCCTGAGGTTTGGGGAGGCGGGGGTCTCTTCAACCCAGTTCCATCTCCAAGGGGAATGCTGACACCCTTCTGAGAAAAGAGACCAAAGCTTCCCCCCTGTTTCCTCTCTGCTGCCATGCCCACTTCTGAGGCACGTCCTGGGTGGCTCCCCGTGGCGGCATGGGGGGTGCCCCAGCTCTTTCCAATCCCACTCTTTGGTGGGAATCGAACCCATCAAAAGGCAGGAAGAAAGGTCTGTGTTTCTCTAGTTGGCTGACCTGACCAGAAAGCATGCCCCAGCCCGGGGGAGGGATACTCTCCCCAGACACGTGGTGATGCGGCCTCCTGCGTGGCCACGTGGGGTGAGCGCCTCTGCCCTCTGGCCATCCTCCCAGCCCTTTAAGACTAGGCACTTGGCTTTAAGCAAAGGGTCACGGGGCCCCCTGCCCTGGACGGCTCCACTCAGAAGTCATATCCTGCTAGTTCCGGGCTGGCTGGGAAGGGTGGTCCTGAGGCGGCGTGTGTCTTCTGATGGCTGCTTCAGCGCCCCTGTGTGCACACACACGGCCCAAGAATTTTCTTCCTCTGGGAGGAAGTGGTTAGTTTCCACTTCTTAGCACAGGTTCCTCATGTTCCCTGCCTCAGTTTCCTCACCTAGAGAGCAGAGCTGGTGCCCATTTCACTTACCCGAGCACCTGAGGCAGGGCCAGGGGGCTTTCAAATGCGGTCCCAGGCCAGGCTTTGGAGCAGGTGACTCTGCGTCTCCTTTTCTAATTGTCTGTCTCCCTGACCTGACTGACAGGACAGACCTTGTGTGTCTTGGGGCCCACTCACCTCTGCACCCCCAACACCTCCTCCAGCCCCCTTGATCGCCCTTTGAAAGGGTGTGAAGAAAGAACCTCCGGACCTACCTACCTCGGGGCCTGCAGGAAGATTAAATTCCTCATATAACACATGGGCAGTGAATGTCTTGGTCACTAGAGCCATCAACAAACACAAGTGTTTCCTGACTGTCCCCGAATGGGTGTGCATGGGAGTCCCCCACTGATTGACACAGAAGAAGTATTTTTACTAATTCGCCATGAACATGTGTGTGTCGGGGGAGAGGCTCCTTCTTTCTTTTAGCATTAAGAGCACCCACCCCCCCAGGGCAAGCCCAGTCCGGCCCCAGGATCCAACTTTCTTCTGTATTTATTTAAACCCTGCCTCATTCCGGGGAGAACGTAGGGCCTCACCATGAATACCATCTTTGTGTGGCCTCCCAGCGCCAAAGGCAGGGAAACCCAAGCCAGGCACGTCTGGAGGTGTGGCCTCCATATGGCCTGAAGGCCTTGGCCAATCACGCTGGGCCGCCACCCTGTCCTGCCCTGTCCTGTCCTCAGAAGGGACAGGACCTCCCAGCAGCTCCTCAGCATACAGCTGTCCTGGGGGGCTTCCCCTCCAGGACTGCCCCAAGCCCCCTTTGGGGCTCTCTGACCCAGGAAGGAGCAGTTGGCAAGTCCCCTTTACTGGAAGATAAAACAGATCCCGGTTCTCTTTAAAACCCGTGGCTGAAGCGAGTGGCGCCCTGGTGGCCGTGTATGTGCACATGAAAGCTGCCCTCCGGCCTGGCGCTGTGACAGCTGTGGCCGGCAAGAGAAGGGGTTTGGGGGAGGCCGCCTGCTCGGGTTCTGTGCAGCTCGGGCAGCCACTTGAAGGGAGGCACAGCCCTCATCCCACCCAGCAAGGGGCACGACGGGTGGGCGGTGTCCGCGCACGTGGGCCTCCCTCACCGGAAGCCTGCCCCGGTTCTCAGGGTGGTGCCACTTGCCCTGGAGCTGGGGATCCCTCCTGACTGGTCAAGATGTTCCACAGTCCTGCTCTCCACCGTCCCCCGGCATCCAGCGGGCAGCGGTTTCAAGTCTGAGGGATCCCCAGAGCTGCTGACCTCAGATTCCTTTTATTAGGTGTGGGACGCACAGCTAGGATGTGGCAGCTTGGAAAGTAGATGGTCCTGCAGGGAAGGTGAGCTCAGGTCCAGAATGCTGTGGCCACCAGGGACGTCCGAAGGGAGGCGTCAGGTTCATGGACAGGCTGCCCCAGGGGAGAGCCTCACCCCACGCCCCCAGATGGAGCAAGGAGCCGAGTGGCCTTCCCTTCAGACCTTGACCTCAGGGCTTCCCCGGTGGCGCAGTGGTTGAGAGTCCGCCTGCCGATGCAGGGGACACGGGTTCGTGCCCCGGTCCAGGGAGATCCCACATGCCGCGGAGCGGCTGGACCTGTGAGCCATGGCCGCTGAGCCTGCGCGTCCGGAGCCTGTGCTCCGCAACGGGAGAGGCCACAACAGTGGGAGGCCCGCGTACCGCAAAAAAAACCCCAAAAACCTTGACCTCAAATCTCTGAAATGCTTTGATTTCAAAACCCGCCGCCCTCCAGGAGAATCATGCAGCTTTTAAAGACTTTCCACGTGAAAAGAGGCCTTCCAGAGACCACTGGGCCTAGAAAACTGCCCTCAAAGGCACCCCCTCTGTCATCGTGCCCCCTTCTGCTTCTGATGAAGAGCTGGGAAAAGTCTGCAACGACTAGCGATTCTGTCGGGCCCGGTGCCGCCAGTTATTAATAAAACAATAGTGTGGGTCCAACCAGGGAAGGCGGCTCTGAAACCAGACTCCAGGCGCACATGCGTTTCCATCCAGCCCCTCCGCTCCCCACGGCGCCTGCTGCTCTCGAGCAGGGGGACGTTTGGGTGGTCCCGCCACCTGTTGGAAGTGTTCAGATGCCTGTAACCCAAGCAGGGCCTGAAAATAGCTTGAGACGTGGCACACTGCTTTGCTGCTGCCCTGGACTGTCTGCTAGGAAGTGGCTTTGGTGTAGTATTTGAAAGGTGGACATTTCTGGACCCCCAAAGAGAGAAGCTATGGGCTTTAGAGAGACGCAGGTCTGAATGAAAAGCTGTGGGCACAGCCGATCTCCTGGGGGTCCTGGAACCCTCTCTCTGCTGTGGGATGGGGAGAGGAGACCTTCCTTGCTGGGTTGTTAGAAGCGTTAGGGAGGCCTGAGTGGACACGGCATGGAGTCACTCGCGGCGCCACAGGCCAAGGCCGCCACCCCGCAGACCCCACTGCCCCAGCCTGAAATCAAGCACAACGAGGTCCAGCTTAGGAACCACGGGTTGATCGTGAGCCCAGAGAGTCACATCAGGGCAGAGTGAAAGCCATCAGGCTTCCCAGACGGAGGATCATCTGCTTGGCCGGCTCCTGTGGTCTAAAGGAAGCCACCAATTTAGAGAAACCTTCCGGAGACGTCCAGAGGTTACGGGCTGTGGACAGAAGGTCAGAGAGTGTCCACAGGTCCTGGGCTTCGAGCCACCTGACTTTCTCCAGGCACAGGGGTTTTTAGGTGAAGACCCTCAGCTTCCTGTCCCCACCTGCCAGGGAATGAAAGGGGGTCTTGGGGTGGGCTGAGGTGCTGGTAATTTCAGAGAGGCCCTGCAGTGGTCCTGGCCACATGCTGAATGTGCATGAATTCCTGACACCCAAAATAGCCCGGGACATGGGACACGGCGCCAGGAAGCTCTTGTTCAACATCTCGGCAGCTGGTGGCTCCAGGCTGGGAATAAGGAACCATTATTAGCAGCAGCTATGGCCCTGGAGGGGAAGAGCGGGCAATCTGGTTGGAGACAGAACTGGGTACAAAGGTCACATCTGATCATCGCTGGCCGTGTGAACTTGAGAGCGCTAGCTCCTAGCTCCGAGCCTCAGTTTCTTCCGCTGGGAAACAGCGAGCTCTTGTGCGATTCTTGCAAGAATCGGGCAGGATGCGCATGTGCGATGTGCAATCAGTCAAGGCCGTGCCTTGCCTCCCACCAGAGGAAGGCCCGGCTGGGCCCCCCGAGCCCCTAGTCTAAGATGACAATTCATGAGTCCGCCAGGAGAAGCAGGCGGCCTCTGCTCTGCCCCTGCCTGTCCGCTGGGGACACTCAAAATCCAACAGAGGACGGCGGCTTTAGAGAGAAGGAAATTCAGCCTTCAGAGCATGGGCTGAATTTGTACAGAGCAGCTTTCTGGGTGGATGGAAGAAACTGAGTGATGTCTGTGGGGCTTTGGGAATGAGAAAGTTGGCAATGAAAGCACTTGCGAGGAGGACAAGCCCCCAAGACCCATACGGATTGAAGGGCAGAGAAAATGTGAACGCACGAAAAACACGCAGCTCCGAGGACCCGGGTGACTTTCCCCGAACCCACAGGTAACCAGTAGTGGAGCGGAGACACAGGGCCGCGTTCGCCTTCGCCTGCCACAGGTTGGGGAAAATGCAGGAGGTGGCCCCTGAGAGTCCGCGAGGAGACCCCACGGCTGCTCAGAGAGGTAGGACGCTGTGGACGTGGGCTGTCATGTCCTGGTCTATTTTAGGGCCTCTGCTGAGAGCACAGGAATCCAGGCACATGGGCCCAAGGGCCGGGACCACCTGTCAGATCCTTCCCAGCTGAAGGCGGGGTGCGGATGAGTCAAGGCCGGAAAAAGGCAAGGCCACCTCCAAGCCTTCCAATTTTAGACCCGCGCGTCTCCAGCTTCAGGACACAGAGTCTCCTGCTGGGGCCCAACAGGACCTATTTAGGATCGAGCAGACCCTTGCCCCAGATCCAGGCCAGCATCCCCTCAATCTTTCATTCACCATCTCCGATGCCAGGAGGCAACCGCGGCTTCCTTGTACTTATAAGGTCTGGAGGGAGACGGAAGGTCCTTCAGCACCCTGCCCGGTACAGACACACAGCAGAGGTCCAGGAGTGAGGGTCTGGGGTCCAGGACACCCCTGGATGCCACTCAGCAGGGGAATTTGGGGAGCAGAGGTTCTGAACTCTCAGGGGCACTGAAGGAGACATTCACGGCTGGAGCACGGGAAGCTTCAGGCTGACCCTTTGGTTTGTCCCGTCTGTCAGCTGAGTAACTTGGGAACTCTGGCTCCTAATCTGTACAATGGGGCCAAGAACCCACCCTTACCGGCCTCTCGAGGGGATTAACTGACACCCTGGCAGCTGTCCGGCTGAGGCGGTGCAGCTCCAGGCCGTGTGAGGCCCCAGCCTGTCCCGCTGCAGCCCTGGGCGGGCTCTTCTGTCCTGACTGGCTCCTGTGGGGTAGAATGGGGCGGGGGTGAGGTTCCAGGCCTCAGGGCTGCCCAGGAACAAGACAGACCTTCAGGAAGGAATTTTCCCGGGGACCCTGGCCCACCCGCTGCCCCTCTCCCAATCCTGGTTCCCCTTCCTGGCTAGAGATAAAAGCTGTTGGTATGAATGGTCTCGCTGCAAGGCAGAAACAGCTTCTCTGTCGTCCTGCCCATGAGTTCTCACCCGCAGTGGCTGCCTCCCATGTTGGGGAAACAACCTCTTCTGGGGGTTGCCCCCTCCCTCCGCCGTGTTGATCACCCCCGTCTTCCCGGTACCGTTAGAACTTCTAGACTTCCATCCATCTGGTCTCAAATCCCATTACTATCTGCTGACCCCTTGGCAGTCCTGCGGAGCTGAGGCTTGTGTGTTAGTCCATGCCTACATTGTTTCTTGTTTTTCTGGAGAAAGTAGGGGGCTGTTTTCACAGCTAAACAATGGGCGTTCCTCACTGGCAAGTTCCATCCTTCTTGTCAGGCTGAACGGAATCTCAATAATCAAAGCTGTGATCCTGGAGAGGTGAGGGCGCATCTTAACCATATTCTGCGGAACCTCCGCTTTGGGTCAAGACAGAGAGTGACTGGGAAGAGATTTACACTCCCATGTGAAACCACCAAAAACACCAGACAAAATGTATGTGATGCGGGTTTTCAAGACACTGGACAACACTGAAAGTTGGGAACCAAATGAGGTGAGTCCTCCGGTTGCCCCAGCTTACTCCCTTGGGAGATTTCTAGGCTGTGGGGCAAGGAGGGAAAGGGAGGCAGCACCTGGAGGGTCCCTGAGTCCAGGAGAAGGAACTGAGGGGCTGCGGAGACCAAGGCAGCTCGAATGCTTAGGGCAGAGGGAAACGCTTAGGGAGAGAAAGCCCTGGAGGCCCGCAGGGGTTCTCCCCAAGGACCCAGCAGAGCACTGAGCAGTGCCCACGTGGAGGAAACTACCTGAGGTCAGGAAAACCGACTTGCTCAAATCCAGGAATTTAAAAAACCCCTTAAGCCATTCAAAAAGATTAGTGGGAACAGTCCCAGCGCTGAATTAGGGCTGGGAATAGTGTCTATTTCCACCAACCGGCCTGGAAAAATTCATATTCACAGGGTATCAGGTAGAATTCTCAAGAAGGTATGGCCTCAGCAGTGGGAAATAATTAGCCTTGGACTAAATGCTGCTTCAGACCTGCCTAGTAAATTATAAAAACAAGATTCAAAAGGATGAGACTGTTTCCAAGTAACTTGACTAAACACTCAGACTATTTATAGGAATGTAAAGATACACAGCACACAAACAGGGTAAAATTCATAACGTCTGGCATCCAATCAACGTTTATCAGGCATTCAAAGAGGTAAGAATACACAGCCCACAATGAAGAGGCTCATTAATTAACCAAAACCGTCCCAGAACTTACACAGACGTTAGAATTAGCAAAAAAGAACATTGAAACCGCTATTATAACTAGATCCCATATGTTCAAAAGGTTAAATAGAGACATGGAAGATACGAAGAAAAGAACCAAATTGAACTGCTAGAGATGAAAACTACAATGTGAGAGATGAAAATCACACTGGGTGGGATTATTAGCAGATTAAACATTGCAGGATAAAAGATAAAGGACTTGCAGATTTAATAATAGAAACTATCCGAAATGAAACATCCAGAGAAAATAATCCCAAACATTCAAATAGTATCAATGAATCATAGGACAATTTCAAGCAGTCTAACATACAGGTAGTTGAAGACCCTAAAAGAAAGGGGTGGGGGGCAGAACAAATATTTGAAAAAGTAACCGGCAAAATTTTCCAAATTTGATGAAAACAATAAACGCTCAGATCCAAGGAACTCAATGACCCCACGCACAAGAACAAGGAAAGAAACCGTATCAAAGCACATCACGATCAAATTGCTCAAAACCAGTAATACAGAGAAAAACCTCTTAAACACAGTCAGAAGAAAAAAGACATGTTAGTCCAGAGGAACAAAAACAGGATGAATGCAGAGTTCTTATTAGAAACAATGCAAATAAGAGGCCAATAGAGCAGCAATCTTTAAAGTACTGAAAGAAAGGAAAAACTGTCAACCTAGAATACCTTCACTGATATACTTGGTGAAAATATCTTGCAAGAACAAAGGTGAGGGACTTCCCTGGTGGCACAGTGGTTAAGAATCCACCTGTCAATTCAGGGTACTTGGGTTCGAGCCCTGGTCCGGGAAGATCCCACATGCCACGGAGCAACTAGGCCTGTGCACCACAACTACTGAGCCTGTGTGCCTAGAGCCCGTGCTCTGCAACAAAGACAAGCCACTGCGATGAGAAGCACATGCACTACAATGAAGGGTAGCCTCCGCTCACCGCAACTAGAGAAAGCCTGTGCGTAGCAACGAAGACCCAGTGCAGCCAAAAATAAATAAATAAATTTATTAAAAAAAAAAAAAAAGAACAAAGGTGAAATAAAGCTTTTTTCAAGATATACAAAAGCTGAAAGAATTCGTCACTAGCAGATCTGCACCTACAGAAATGTCAGAGAAGTCATTTGGGCATAAAGAAAATGGGATTCGAAATATAGATCTACACAAATGAGAAAATACCCCAAATGATTACTACGTGGCTAAACAGTCAAGATTGGTTTTTATTCCTTAAATGTCTTAAAAGATAGTTGACAGTTCAAACAAAAATATTAACAAAGTATCGTCAGGTTTAAAATATAGGTAGAAGTAAAATTTATGACAGCAAGGTCATGGAGGTTGGGATTAGAGAAATGGAAGTCTAGGATGGAAGGTTCTTACACGATCTGTGAAGTGACATTTACGTGAAGGCAGACCGTGATAAGTTAACTTGATCACTGTAAACCCTAAATAATGACTAAAAGAATAAAGCCAAGAGTTATGGCTAAGAAGCCCACAAAGAAGATAAACTGGAATAATATAAATAACGAGTAGTCCCAAGAATGCTGAAACAGGAAAAAGAGAACAAAGGTCAAATCGAAAGTAAATAGAGGATAGGCTTAAACTTAAGTAAAATCCGTAATCATATTAAATGTGAGTGGTCCCAGGATCCCTGTTAATAGACAAACACGACCCAATGTCGCTCACAACAAACTCATCTCGAGTATAAAGACGCAGACAGGTTATTAAGTGGAAAAGGATGGAAAAAGATATGACATGCTGTCATTAAACAGAAGAAACTTCAGGCGGTTTTAATATCAGACAAGTAGATAGAGCAAAGAATATCACCCGGGCTAAAAGAGACGTTCATTTCCTAGTGATCATGGAGTCATGAATCAAGAGGAGGGAACCATCCCAAACATGTATACCTCGAATAACAGAGCTTCAAAATACGTGAAACAAAGACTAAGAACTGCAAGGGGAAATAGGCAAATCTGCAATGGGAGTTGGCTATTTCAACATCCTTTTCTCAGTGATTGATAGAACAATTAACAGGCAGAAAGGTAGTAGGCAGAAAATCAGTATGATAGAGTGGACTTGACTTGCTCTAACAGCCAGCTTGACATAACTGACATTTATAGTACACTCCACCCAACTACCGCGGATACACGTTCTGTTCAAGGGGACATGGAACATTTATAAAGATAGGTCGGGGCTTCCCTGGTGGCGCAGCGGTTGAGAGTCCGCCTGCCGATGCAGGGGACGCGGGTTCGTGCCCCGGTCCGGGAAGATCCCACATGCTGGGGAGCAGCTGAGCCCGTGAGCCCTGGCCGCTGAGCCTGCGCGTCCGGAGCCTGTGCTCCGCAACGGGAGAGGCCACAACGGTGAGAGGCCCGTGTACCGCAAAAAAAAAAAAAAAAAAAGAAAAAAAAAGAAGATAGATTGTATTCTGGGCCATAAAACAAGCATCAGTATGTTTAAAAGGATACAAGTCCTACAGAGTATATTCTCTGACCACAGTGGAATTAAATTAGAAATCAATAACAGAAAGATCTCTGAGAAATTCCCAAGCACTTGGTAACTAAATAATACATTTTTAAACAACTCAGGAGTCAAAGAGAAATAAAAAGGGAAAGTAGAAAGCATTTTGAATTGAATGAAAATTAAAATACAACTTATCAGAATTTGTGGGCTGTCTCTCAAGCAGAAATTAATAGCATCAAATGCCTGTATTGAAAAGGTCTCAGATCAATGCCTCCATTTATAAATTAATAAACTAGCCCCCCCCAAAACCCCGGCAAATTAAACTCACAGCAAGGAGAAAAGAGGAAATAATTAACATCAAAACAGAAACCAGTGAACCGTACAGCAGAAAATTGATAGAGAAAATCAATGAAACCAAAAGCTGATTCTTTGGAAGATTAATAAAATTGATAAACCTCTTGCCGGGCTGACCAGGAGAAAATACAAATTACCAATATCAGGAATGAAAGGGGTGACATCACTACACAGCTACTGGTATTAATAGGATAATAAGGTAATTTCATGAACAACTCTGTGCCTGTAAATTCTGCAATTTATATGCTATAGAAAAGTTCTTTGTAAGAAACAAACTATGAGAGCTCATTCAAGAAGAAATACATAACTGAATTAGCCGTGTTTGTGTGTGTATACATATATATATATATATATACACACATACATACATATATATATATATATAAAAGACATTGAATTTGTAGTTAAAAACTTTTCCCACAGACAAAACTCAAGGCCCAGATCGCCTCGCCAGAGAATTCCACCAAACATTTAAGGGAAAAATAATATCAGGGCTACACAAACTCTTTAGAGAATTCAAAAGGAAGTAATACATCCTACCTTATTCTATGAGGTCAGCATTAACCTGACACGAAAACCAGATAAAGATATTATGAGAAAAGAAAACTAAAGACCGATATCCCTTTTTAACACAGATGCAAAAATCCTTAGCAAAATTTTATCAAATTGAATCAAACAATAAATATATAAAAAGGAAAGTATTCACCACCGAATGGAGTTTATTCCAGGAATGCAGGATTTGTTTAACATTTGAAAATCAATCAGTGTAATTCACCATATTAATGCACTAAAAACAGAAAAACCGTAAGAACCTTTTAATAGGCACAGAAAAAGCACTTAATCAAATTTAACATCCATTTGTGATAAAAACTCCCAGCAAACTAGGAACAGGAGAGAACTTCCTCAACATGACAGAGAGCATCTACACAAATCCTACAGCTAATATCGTACTTAATGGTGAAAGATTGAATACTTCCCTCTGGAGGACAGTAACAAGGTTGCCTGTTTTCACCATTTATACTCAACATTGTATTGTGGGTTCTAATCTTTCCAGTAGCCTCTCTATTAGAAAGAAAGAACGAAAGAGAGAGAGAGAGAGAGAGAGAGAGAGAGAGAGAGAGAGGGAAAGAAGGAGGGAGGGAGGGGGAGGGAAGAAAGAAAAAAGAAAAGGCATTCAGATTGGAAAGGAAGAAGTAAAACTCTATGTGCAGATGACATGGTCATCTATGTGGAAATCTCATGGAATCCGTACAAAGCTAATAGAATTAATAAGTGAGTTTAGCAAGATTGCAGATTACAAGAGCAATAGAAAAAATCAATTGTTTTTCTAGCAACAATCAGAAATCGAAATGAAAATGCCATTTACAATAACATCAAAATATATTAAACGCTAATGGATGGATCTGACAAAAGATGTGAAAGACCTGTACAATGAAAACTACAAAATTGTTGAGAGAAATTAAAGATGTAAATAATTGGAGAGATATACCTTGTTCATGGGTTGGAAGACTCAATGTTGTTAAGATGTTATTTCTCCCAAAATTAATCAATAGATCAACAAACTCTCAATCAAAATTCCAGTTGGATATTTGAAAATAGTAATTGATAAATTCATTCTAAGCTGATTCTAAAATTCATATGGTAATGTAAAAGACCTAGAATAGCCAAAGCAACCCTGAAAAACAGGAACAAAGTTGGTAGGTTAACATTACCTAGTTCCAAGGCTCATTATAAAGCTATAGTAATTAAAACAATGTGGCATTGGTAAAGAGAGAGACAAAATAGATCCATGGAACAGAATAGGGAATCTAGAAACAGAGCACATGTATATGGAAACCCGATTTTTGACAAAAATCTGTTCATCATTATTATTAGGAGAATGCCAACTGAAACCACAATGAGATACCACTACAGAACTATTAAAAAGGCAAAATCATAGCCTGATCATAACAAGTTTTAGTGAGAAACTGGAACTTCAGTACATCCAAGTGAATGTAAAATGGTGTAAACACTTCAAAAAACAGCTTGGCTGTTTTAAAAAGTGAACGACAGGTACCATAGCCACTCCACTCCCACCCATGCATTATCCACAAGAAATGGAAGCATATGTTCACTCAAAAATTTGCACATGAATGTTCATAGTAGCTTTTATTTGTAATAGCCCCAAACTGGAAACAATTCCTATGTCCATCAACAGGTAAATAGATAAACAAATTGTGGGGAAAAACAATTGTGTTATATCCCTCCAATGGAATGCTACTGAGCAAGAGAAAAACAAAAGAATAAACTATTCATAGAGGCAACATCATGGATGAATCTCAAAATAATTATGGTGAATGAGAGAAGCCAGGCTCCAAAGAGCACATACTATGATCCCATCTTTATAGAACTCTATAAAATGCAAACTAATCTGCAGAACAGAAAGCAGGTCAGGGCTTGCCTGGGGAAGAGGTCTGTGGCAGGGAGGAATTACAGTAAGTCCCCTGCATACGAACCTTCAAGTTGCGAACTTTCAAAGGTGCGCACGTGCTACTACCCAGACATCACTGGATCATTTTTTCAAGAGGGTAGATAGAATTGAATCCAGCAAGGAACCAGAACCTGTGCCATCACTGTCAGGCGTGAGTGGAATCGCAGCTCCCCCTCCGTCTCCTATCGCTGACGATCCTTCAGCTCTGCCATCTCCCATCTCCTCTCCCTCCACCAGTCAGGAACTCTTCTTGCCTGTTCACTCGATGCCAGCCCCTGTACGCCAGCTGTTGTGCTGCACTACTGTACTTTTCAAGGTACTGGACTGTAAGATTAAAAATATTTTCTTTATTTTTTGCGTTTGTTTATTTCTTATATATTATTCCTGTGAAAAGTATTTTAAACCTGTTACAATACAGTACTATACAGCTGATTGTGTTAGTTGGGTACCTAGGCTAACTTTGCTGGACCTATGAAAACATTGGACTTACGAACACGCTCTCAGAACAGAACTCATTCGTATTAGGGGGTTTACTGTACAAGGCGGATGCGCAAACTTTGGGCAGTGATGGGTATGTTCATGACCTTGATTCTTCTGATAGCTTCATGGTCGTATACAATTTGCACAATTTAAATATATTCAGTTTCTTGTATGTCACATGTACCTCAATATGGATAAAAATATTTGGCTACAAAATCTTGTCCTCTTGGATGAGATTAACTGGGAAGGAGGTAAAGTGGTCTCCACGCTCTGAGTGGGAAGGAACCTTCTGGAGAGTTAGACTTGGAAGAGCCTTGTTTGCCTTCAATAATTCTAAGTCAGGGCTGGGAACTCTGGACAGAACTCTGTGCCCTGCTTTGCCTAGGGTGCACATAGCTGGCTAAGTGTGGGTTCACCAGGGGATGGGCCCTGCTTCTGGGGCAATATCTCAGTGGGGGGGGGGGGGTCTCAGGGTGAGTGATCGAGGGTCAGGATGAGGCTGGTGTGTGTATGTGTGACACAGAAGTTCCCAGAAACACCACACATCTTCCATCCAGGTCACTTTTAGGTTCAATTTTGCCTGAAAATGCTCTGAAATGTTTATAGAGCATCTGCCCCCAGAGGATCCTACTGGCAGAGGGTATCTCAGTGGGAAAGGGAAACTTTCCCTGTGGCTGGCTCTCTAAGGTTGTCCCCGAGAGCCTCTGACATATGAAAAACCAAAGGAATTTGCTGGTCCCAGAACTCGCTTCCTTTATTCCCAGGCGTGGACCAATAAGCATCTGTTACCATCGGCCGTTATGCCTGGAACATTCCGCTTTGCAGCTATTTTCACTTTTTACTCACAAACTTCCCTACCGTCTAAGTTTCTCACGGGCACAGGATAAATGATGTTAGTAAACTGTAAATTAAAACTGCACCGCTGCCGTGAGGCTGTTATGATGTGATTTCCTTTGTGTTATGATTCCAACTCATCTTGTGTGAAACGCATAGGATTTCAGCTACGTGACGGAATTGAAAATGGAGTCACCGTGGCCAACGTGAACTCCGTGTTAGTTGTTTTGAAACGTCCGGTCTAGGACTGTGGGTGTCTTAGGGTGATAAGAGCATTACATTAGATAAGGAATTCATTTGGCAACGTCCGCGGAAAGACTTCACTGGAACAGAAGGAGTAACTGATAGTTCCACGCGGCCGAGAGCTGTTCCAGATGGCCGCTCCAGAGGCTCTGTCGGAGCAGAAGGCGACTTCCCACTCATCCTTGTTGGGAGACCGTTTGCTGGACCAGATGCCACTGCTCGTGCTGAGACGCCTCCTTCCCGAATTTCTCCGTGCAGTGATTCATTGCCCCCTTTTCTACTTTCCCTACTTCGACTAACCTGTGCTGTAAGCTAGTTGGATGCAGTAAGCCTCGTGATGCATGAGTTGACTCCTGGCCATGCTTTGGATGTCTCCAGTCCAGTGATTCCTTCCTGGCCTCCCCGCTGGACCCTGCGACACACAGAGGCCTAAGTGGGAGATGATCCTGTCCAGGGAACGGGACACTGTCAGCATGGCGTGGCCCCCATCCTTCTGGCTGTGTTGGCCTAGGACCGGGGAAGCCCCTGACCCAGGCAAGAAATGAATGGGGTGGGGAGAGGACACGACCCCTGTGAGCCCCACGTGGTGCCCACCTGCCAGACCCAGCCCTGTCCCCCTGCACAGGTTCCAGGCTGAAGGTGTCCACTTAGCAGCGCCTGGGGTGCCCCCTCCACTGGCACCCTGTTGCTGGGGGCTTTTCCTTCTCACAGCTGCCCCAGGGCTCCTCCTACCCGACACCTAGAAAGCCCTCAACGGGTGTTCCCTCTACTACCTTCATCTTTTATTTTCAGAGGCTATCGGGCCGGTGCTGTAGGTAGGTCAGGGATTGTGTTCTAGTTGCCCAGGACAACCCTGACCCCTGGACGCAGACCCTGACCTTGGCGTTCCATTTGGACAGCAGATGTGTCTAGATCTCTGCGGCCGAAGGTCAGAAGAGGTTCCTGGTGTGAGAGTTCTGGTGCTCTGTGGTCCGGGGCCCTTGGAGAGTGGGTCCCACGCGTGGCCCTTTGCCAGGCTCCACTTACCTCCCCGCACCGACTTACACCCCAAGAAGCCCAGCCTCCCTTCCCCCTCCTGTACAACTTAAAGACCCTCCAGGCCTTTCGGGGGTGTTGGCAGGTCCCCTGGGCCACTGGGGTTCGCTGTCCAAAGGGGGATCCTGGGAGCCTGGCATTCAGTGCAGCCCGTACACCCCATCCTCACCCTCCAGCCACCCCCAGAAGTCCCAGCTTCGGGCCGCCGTAGAAATGCCACACACTCCATGTCCAACAAGCGTCCTCCCTCGTGGCTGGCCAGAGGAATTAGAGCGGTCAGCCCGTGGCTGCCAACCTTCCCCCAAAGACACACGGGAAGCTGTGAGGCCAAGCTGGTGCCCTGTCTCTTGAGGGCTCCTGGGCACATGGCTTCCCGCCCGGGGTCTGTAATCAGAGCGGACGGTGAGGGGCAGCCATCCCGCTGGCTTCCCCCCGACTCTCCCCACCATAGCAGAGCCCTGGGGATGGGGGCGGGGCACAGCAAGGGGGGGCTGGGGCTCTCTGGGGCCCTGCCCTCCCTGGGTGGGGAAGACAGCCGGGAGGTGGTAGGTCTGGGGTTGGGGCGGAGGAGACCGTGAGGGAGATGGAGAGGTGAGAAGTGAGCCCAGGGAGGAAGGAGAAATGGAGTCCCTATTTTTCTAGGGCTAGTCCAGCCACAGACACCTGGCCGACGGGAAGGGAAGAGTGGACCCCCTCCAGGCTCTGTATCTTTGCTCAGCTGGGTGGTTTCCACTCCACTCGGCCTCCCCTCAGTTCCTCCTTGGTTAAAAGGGAACCTGCAAGCCTGCTCCCTGGACATTGTGAGACAGAAACTGGGAGGGCCCCCAGGGGACCATCCCCTTTAGTTCCAGACCCAGGAAGGCCCATCAAGTATTCATGCCTCTGTTTGCATTTCTAGAGGGAGAAGATTGCTGGGAGGAAGCGATTCCGAACTCGCATCTCCCTAAGCCAGCGATGTCCCTCCGCTCCCCAACATTTCGGGGCTCACCCTTCCCCCCAAACTCTCTGAAATCTACCTTCTCAGCAGAGCTGATCTGAGAGGGTTAACTGCCTTCACAAGACACAGAGGGGGCCCCCTGATCTGCCGGCATCTTCCTTGGCTCCTTTTTGAGAGTGGGAGGGGCACCCTAAAACCCAGTGTGTCCTCTGACCCTCCAGTGATGCCGTGGACTCTGTGGAGAAGACATTCTTCCATCCACTTCCACCCTCCCGGCCCCATCACACCTGGGATACCAGAAACCCACCTGGACCGGGGTCCCCCCAGCTCTGGCTGGCTGGGGAGGGCGTTTAGGAAGGGGGCTGGGAAATCGCGCTTTTCAGAGTCACACACCACTGCCAGCTTTGTTTTTTGTTTGTGTTGTTTGTTCTTATCTTTTATGTTTAAATAAGAAACAAGAATTATTCCTGTAATTGTCTTAAAGGTTAAAATATTATGACAGTTCCCTGACTGGGCTGTGGGGAGAATTAAATGAGATTAGGCTCCAGGGAACTTCAGAGCGGCTTTCTGGAGCGTTCTGACGGTGCAGGCAAGAGAACAGCCCTTCTGCCACCAGGATCCTTTGCCTCAGTTGTCTGTGGGGAGCTGTTTGGTACCCTAAGCTTGTCACTCATCAGATCCTGGCTACTGGCATCTTCCACATGACAGATTCTCCTACAGGTTCTCCAGGGAGGCCTCGCGTCCTACAGGCTCACTCAAGTCTTTGAGTGGAGTTCTCAGTCCTAAAGAACTTTAGGGGTGCGATTCTTATTGGAATATTCAACCTCTCCAGACCTGTCATACTCCCATCCAGGCTTGCTTCTCCAACCAGGGCTCGGAGCCCAAAGCCCACCGCCTCGGCATTGCTCCTGGACGCTGCCCACCCTAGTCTTTGCTCCAAGGTCCTGTGCTGGGGGTTCTGTGACGCCAACTTCACCTTCCAGGCAGCACACAGGCCTTGAGACAGTCACAAGATCGGAATCCAACCATGTTAGCACAGCCCGTACGAGAAGTCAAGTGCCTTCACTTCTGTGGTTTAGGCATCTGTAATGCAGAAGAACAGAAAACACACCTCCAGGGACAGTCGTGAGGATTTGATAAAATAAATGCCAAGTTAAGACTCCTGAGATCGCAGTAAATTGAAGAGGAGGCAGCAACCAGACGCCTGGGGTCCCAGCGGAGCAGCAGGTTCGGATGGAGTGAGGCCCCTCCCCTGGTCCCAGGAGGCAGCCGGGAACCTGCTCAGCTCTGAGCCTGGAGCCCTGCAGGTCCCCTCCCCCAGCCTGGGGCAAGGGGAGAGAATGGGAGCAAAAACCCCCGGGGGGGGGGGGGTGGTCTTTAGGGCTGCTCCAGCTGTTCCTTTAAGAAGGGGAAGAACTCCCCCTGGAGCTTCCAACAAGCAAAATCCACATTTTCTGGCCCCCAACCAGGTCATGCTAGTTTGAAAATGCCAGAGGATGGGCATTGGGAAGGTGGGGCAGAGGGGGCAGGGGAAAGACTGGAGGCCAGTGAAGCCCCAAGGTTGGGGAATTGAGCTTTAGGTACCCGCAGGGGCCACTCCAAGCCCGCCCCAGGCCACTTGGGTGCCTCTTGCCCACATGCTTACCCTCTGGAGCAAATAGAGGGGGTCCTGATGCCCAAAGGTGTGGTGGGGCTTCCCGCTGGCACCGGGGCTAAGATGCACTGAAGGCACCAGGCGTCTAATCTGCGACTTCAGTCGTCGCGGAGATTGTGAGAGGTGACACTCTGCAGCGGTGCTGAGGCTTGCTATGGCCTGTGGTCCCCGGCCACGCTGCCCTGCCATCTTTTGTGGTGCCGTGGTCGCCTGGCTCCCCATCACTGGCTCTTCTTGTACCCACTCATGCCCATGATCTACTGAGAGCCCTGTGAGCGTCAACTTCCAGCAGAAACTCCCGTGGGACACGGAGTCTGGAGGGGTGGCGGGTCGGGGGGAAGGCATAGAAATTGCGGCAGCCCTTTGTCCTGAATCCATTCCCAATGGAGAGCCTGGCTGTGACCTCCGGTAGTTTTTCCCCGGGTCTGTATGGCCCAGCCCTCCCCAAGCCTGAGACAGACCAGCCTGGGATTCTACAAAACTGGAGACTAGAAGACCGATTTCCTAGGTCTGTTGTGTTAGATAAACGCTAAGGTCCAACAGTGCGGTATACCTTGTAAGAGTGTGCAGGAACCGGACATCCCTTTAGGTCTCCCAAAATCTGATACAGAGAGTGGGCTGTAGGGAGGAAAACGACACTAGCCTCTCCCCAGATATGAGGAAAGGATGGTTTAGCCAGAACTGTTGATGAATGCAAGTCTGTGTGCCCGACGCACAGTGAGGCCAAGCAAATTGAAATGTTGGAATTTGGAGAGACAAAGGTTTATGGCAGGGCCAAGCCAAAGAACAGGCAGCTCACCATCAAAAGGCTCGAACTCTTCAATGGTTTTCAGGGGAGTATTTTTTTTGTTGTTTTTTTAAAACTTTGTTTTTATTATTATTTTTTTAATTTGGGGTGATAGCCACAGGTTGCATGACCGTCTTCTGATTGGCTGGTGGTGAGGTAATGTGGTGTTCCAGGAATCTTTATCAACCTTCTGGTTCTGACCAGTCGGGGGTCTCAGCAAATAGTTACCATCCTCCACCTGGGTGGAGGCCTTAGTTCCTGCAGAACAACTCAAAGATTGTTATGTATATATATATCCCTCGGGGAGGAACTAGAACTCTGTTTTATTGCTACACTTGTTTCTTGACTGCTCTCCCTTTGTTCCTGCATTCCCTTACTTCCCTAATTAGGAAATACTTGAATCTGTACTTTGAAACTCAGGGAAAGTCTAGGAGACTATAGCCTTTTCCTACAAACAAGAAACAGGGGACATAGAAAGGCTTAGGTACCCGGGAGGGCCCCACGGGGTCCTGCTCAGTTTCAGAATGACTTAATGTCTCTCCAAAAGTCTTTGGATGGAACTCTGTGTGTCCCCATCAGGGAGATAGTAGAATGAGTACGTGCATACACCACACACCCCACTGCCCTCCACCGCTCCAAGGCTGAACTCGGTAAATTTCAAACTTTAACTGCCCCCCTAAGCCTGCCTGGAGATCCTCTGCCCCTTTAAGAGAAGACCCGTTGGGTAGGGAAAGACCAAATGGCCCAAAGAATTACCATATTCCCTCTTTCTGTCGTGCCCTCCTGCTGCTTCGTAATGGCTCTGTCTACCGGAGGCCTGAGCACGGGGATGCACAAAGCCCCCCAAAGAATGAGAATGGACCCACCCCTTGGTCAAAGAGAGCGCCACTTTCCTCTTGCCAGCCCCGGGGCCTAGAGAACTGAGCTTTGGGATTCCCGATGTGGTGTGGCACCTGCTGGGTTCCCCGGAGATCTCCGAGAGCACTGAGCCCACGTACAGGATTGGGCTGCCAGTGGCTAGGAAGTGAAGAGGATTTTTGTGCCGCAGACCCTAAATATGGATTGCAAAATGTGCCAGACTGTGAGAGGCAACTTCCTTTGGGCTGTGGTTCACCAGTGGCCCGTGGTCAGGCGGCACGCAGCACCGTCATCCTGCACAGATGCCGAGGTTCACCACGGTCCTCTGGCCGCGCTGCACCGCCCCTGCCAGACCATGGTTTGTGCCCATGCTTCATCACGATTTGCCAGGTTTTGTAGCATTTGCTCAGATCTCCGAGGCTTGAAGTGGCCTGTGACTACTCCCCAGGTCTGGGGGACCAAAGGATCTGGGTACACTCTGCACTTCCCGCCTGGGGAAAAGGGGTCAGATAGTGGTGACTGCAAGGCTCTCTGGGACAACTTGGTAAATTTCATCCCTAGGGCAGTTCCTTAAAGCCTGTTGGGGATGCTCTGTTTCTTTAAGAGGAAACTCAAAAGCCCACAGAATTCCAAAATAGCTCCCACGCCCCTTACTGTTTTGCAAATGGCTCACTTAGCCTGAGGTGGGTCTGCCTGGGAGACTGGCTGCATCCTTCTTCTCTTTGAGTCCTGGGGTCTAAGGAATTGAGTCTGGGGTCTCTGGGGAGGTTTGGTACCTGCAGCGTCACTCTAAAATCATTAGCTACCCCTTTGGGCAAAAAGAGCACAGCCTGCTGTCGAACCAGGGTCTGCCAGTCACCCATGGCCCACCAGTTGCCTGCAGTCCATCAGTGGCCCGTGGCCCACCAATTCCCCAAGGTCCGCCAACGCCCCAAGGATTGCCAGATGCCTGAGGCCCGTCAGATGCCCGTGGCTTGCCAGTTCCCCTGAGGCCTGCCAGTTGCCCGCGGTCCACCAGCTGCCCGCGGTCCACCAGTTGCCCGCGGTCCGCCAGTTGCCCGCGGTCCACCAGTTGCCCGCGGTTCGCCAGTTGCCCGAGACCTGCCAGTTGCCCATGGTCTGCCAATTCCCCATGGCCCACCAAATGACCACAGACGGTCAATTCCCTGGGACCCGCCAGTTGCCCCTGGTTCGCCTGTTGCCTGCGGTCCGCCAGTTGCCCGAGGCTGGCCAGATGCCTGAGACCTGCCAGTTGCCTGAGGCCAGCCAGATGCCCGCGGTTCGCCAAGTTGCCCGCCGCCCGCCAGATGCCCGAGACCTGCCAGGTGCCCATGGTTTGCCAGTTGCTCACGGTCCACCAGAGGCCCACGGTCTTCCAATTCCCCATGGCCCACCAAATGACCACAGACGGTCAATTCCCTGTGGCCCGCCAGTTGCCCCTGGTTCGCCTGTTGCCTGCGGTCTGCCAGTTGCCTGAGGCCGGCCAGATGCCCGCGGTTCGCCAAGTTGCCTGCCGCCCGCCAGATGCCCGAGACCTGCCAGTTGCCCGTGGTCCGCCAGATGCCCGTGGCCCACCAAACGCCCGCGGACTGTCAATTCCCTGCAGCCTGCCGGTTGTCCGCGGTTCGCCAGTTGCCCGTGGTCCGCAGCGGTCCGCCAGAGGCCCGTGGTCTGCTGGACGCCCACGGTTCACCAGATGCTCGCGGACCGCCAGCTGCCCAAGGCCCACCAATTCCTGGTGGCCTGTCAGTTGCCTCAGTCCACCAGTTACCTGTGGCCCACCTGTCATCCTGCAGCTTTGTAAGTGCCACATGGGATCTGCCCTGACCCCCCAGGTCCCAGGCTTCTTTGCTTCTCTGTGATTCACCACCATCTATCCTGTTGTGACTTCTTGGATCTCCGCGATGCTCAGACCCGCAGCTTCTCATTTCCACGTACCTGCATGTAATCACGCCTACCCCAGTGGTTCTCGGGCAAATCTGTGTACCCTCTTGGGGATTTGCTGAAATTCTGCAGTCAAAACTGCCCCTTCCTCCTACTTCGGGAAACTATTTAGGGGGCTCCAAAGATCCAGTTCTCCTTCTGACAGCCCGTGTGTAACCCTAAATCTTTCCCCTGACGGTTGGTATGGTTCTGGCCCCCCCGCCCAGTGAGTGAGAGAAGCCAGTTTGGGATTCTCCAAAGCTGGAGGACAGACAACCCACTTCCTCGCACAGTTGTGGTAAACAAATGAACTAAGTGTTGTAGTGTGGTTCCTGAAAATGCTATGAACTGTGTGAGCGCGCCAGGACCAACGCCCTCAAGAACCACAACGTGGTTCTCTCCACGTCTGGGGAAAACAGTGTCACCAGAATGGCCTTGCCTGGGCTGTTCAGGCAGCTCATCTCCCGCTGAGATGAGCTCCTTAAATTTCAGCCTTAGATGCTGTTCCTTGCAGCCCACCCAGGGACACCTTTCTCCTTTAAGAAGAGAAAGATGGGCTAGAGAGAAAAGACTAACTCACCTCCCAAGCTCCAGAGGCGGGGTGGCCCCCGACCTGGCCTGCTGTTTTGCAAATGGCTCTCCCCCGCGGAGGCTGAGCTACGAGGTGGGGGGCAGGGGGACGGCCCGGTTTGCTCCAAGAATGAGCTCGGCGGCATCTTCCTCCTTCAGGCCCGGGATCTAAGCTCTCGAGTTTTGGAGGAGGTTTGACTCCGGTGTTAGACCTGCGCGGTCTCCTAGGAGTTTCGACTCGCCCAGGCAAACCTCCACTCTTCGAGAAAAGAGAGGACAGCTCTGCTGTGCCGAGGGTAGGCTGCTGGGCGGCTTGGGGACCAGGGCAATATTCAAGCCCCAGACTCAAACTGGGGATTGCTAAGGGTTCGTGGGTCTGAGCGGAGGCGGCACTTGCCGGGCTGAAGTCCGCCAGTTGCCAGCGGTCCGCACCGTAATCCCGCAGCGCTGTAACCGGCACACTGGTCTGCCCTGACCCCCTGGCTTCCTGGCTCCTCTTCGCCCAGATGCATTTCTCTGCAGCATAGCTCCCTGGGATTTACCACAATTCGCCAGGGTGGGTGACGTCATGGGTCTCCGCCGTTCTCGGTGCCGCGGGGTATCCACGGTCTTCGGGCAACTTTGTGCGCAGGCTCAAGTCTTCGCGGGTAAGGCTGCGGCCAAATTGCTCCAGGCCCTGGTCCTGCACCTCCCCCATCTGAAACTCTGCTTTTCCAGACGAATTGATACTTGACTCTTAGTCGACCCTCCACCCCGCCCCAAGGCTCTTGGTTCCCGGGGAATCACGCGCCTGTGGTGGGGGGGGATGGTGGAGTCAGAGGGAGGTGCAGCCTTGTCTCCTGCTCCCAGGCAGACTTCAGCCCTCTAGGCGGTTTGAGCAGAGGTGATCGAGTCCTGGGGGCCCCCGTCAGCACTGGGCTATGATGCCAAGCTGGGTATCATACTCCTGCAGGCGTAAGTCTGAGCAGTGTCCCGCGCTGCAGCCCGACTCACTATCACTGCCTTCACACGCACGTGTGGGCCAGCTCCATCCCCGGGGGCGGACCTAGGCCGCTTCCTAGCGCCGAAGGTGCAGGGACTCAAGCCCCGTTACTCTGAGGAGGATCAGTTCTTGTTCCCCAACACCGAGCGGAGTGCTGAGTCCTGCTTTTCCAGAAGACTCTCCTGCAGCAGTGAGAAAGCCCTGGCTATCTGCAGACTGGTCCTCGTCTTAGCCCTGCCAAATCATAGCTGGGGAACTTGGGTGAACCTCAGCCCAGGCTTTTATAAAAGTGAAGAGTGGGCAGGATTTGGAGGTGAATACAAGAACACAGCACCATAGCACGATCCCTTAGATCACGATAAATTGTGAGGAGAGGCCTGAACTGGTTCCCTGGGGACCCAGAAAGAGCCCTTCTACAGGTGTTGGATGGGGTGCCAGCCCCTCCCCAGGCTGTAGCATGAAAACTGCACAGCCTGCGGGATCTGTGGGTTCCCTCCCTGAGCCTGGAGTGAGGGGAGTGCTGCTGTTAGCCCAGGAAGTGATTGAAAACGAATTCCCCCAGGGGAGGGGGTCTTTGACCCTGGGGCTGCTCCCAGCTGGGGTTGCTCTGTTCCTTTAGGAAGGGGAAGAACTCTCCAGCGTGGGAGGTTTCAGGCCCCCAGCCCGGTCAGCAGCCCGGTCAGGCTAGTTTGCAAAAGACTGTGTCCTCCGTGGGGGAGGAGTGAGGCTGCCCATCCCCCACCTCCTGCCCAGCCCCAAGGACTGAGGAAAGGGTTTTGGGGTCGGGGAGTCTCAGAGGAGGCCTGGCACCTGTAGGGTTCACCCCAGACCTCCGAAGCCCCTTGGACACTTGCTAGCAACATTTGCCCATTGTGCTAACGCAAAGGGGGCTTTGGGAAGCACCGGTGTGTGCCTGGGCTGCTTGACGGCCTTGAAAATACGGTAGTTTGAACGCGGTAGCCTCCAAGGCAGTGATTTTGAGCCACTTAAGGTCCTGGAAGAGGCCAGGACCCTGGTGCGTGCGCCTTGCTAGTTCCCCCTGTGCTGCCGCGCTTCAGCTCAGCCAGCTTCCCCAGCACGCTGTGGCCTCCGGGGCCCTTGGTGTGTGGGCACCGGCTGCCCTTGCCAGGGGGCCTCTGTGTACAATACCACGGCTCACTCGGACGGCAGCATCGGGAGCCCCAGGATTGTGGAGCTGGGGCCCTCCTTCACCGCACTCCCTGCGGCGCAGTTCACGGCAGCTCGGTCAGTGACCCCTGGGGCCATGTCTTGCCCCTTGTGGTATTTGCTGAAGAGTCGGGGTGGGAGCCGCTACAGGCCTTTCTCCCAAGTTAGGGAAACTGAGGGGCCCAAAGACCCAGTTCCTCTGCGGAGGGTCAGCTCATACTGATTTCTGCGTGGAGTTCCGTCGTACACCAGAGTGCCCTCCAGGCGCAGCGATGCCACCTCCCCTGGCCAAATATGGGGGTGCCCGTGGCCCTTATCACGGCTGGAGGAGAGAGGGATAACTCCCAGCCTGCAAAGTCCTGAGCCCCTGGGGGTTCCATGTCAAGACCCGCGTTCAATCACTAGCCGTCTCTCGGTGCCTCGGTTTCCTCACCCACAAACAGGCTTGATCAAGTACATGGGTGAAGGTGAAGCAAGCTATTAAATAGGTACTAAAAGCCTTGAGAACCCACCGCGCACAGTTTTTGCTTTGCCGACTGACAGCCCCGGGCTGGATACCCCCGTCGCTCTGCATCTCTGCCTTGCGCAATCCTTTCGGTGGGAATCGTTTCTAGAGGAAATGGCTGGGCTCAGAATCCTGTGCATTTAAATGTTTGGTCTCTTCTGCCAGAAGGCTTTTCAGAGAAGTCGTGCCTGTTTAGATGGCAGACGCGGTATCAAGCTGATGAGGGAACCTGCGTGTGTTCGTGGTAGGGGGTGGGCGGAATTTTATGGTGCATCTTCTAACAGTTTAGTAAAAGAATGTAGATCTCAAACAAAGTCCTGCAGAGACATCTTGACGTGGTCCAAATCAAGCGTTTCCCTTTTCGCTTTGTAGCCCCTCTGCGGGATGATGCTGGCCCGGGACCCAGAATCCCACAGGCCATCACTCCTGGCTGCAGGTCTGGGGTGAGGGGTGTTAGAAGGTCAAAAAGCTGCATGTGGCCTCAGCACACGGTTTTGCCGGGAGCAAGTGAGTCTTGGCACGGAGTGGAAGGACGATACGGGCTCTTTCACTTTATTTAGGAGCAACATGGGCTCAAGTGTGAATCCTGACCTAGGGGAACGCAGCTCCGCGTCTGTGCTCTGCTCAACACGAACGGACACCCGGGCGGCTGCCTGTTGGCCTGAGCCCACGTCCACGGTTCAGAGAGCCCCGCCCCACCCTTCGGGGTGAGGCCACCCTGAGCCCCGGAGCCGATGTTAAAGTCCCTCACATCTTCCTTCTGCCTCCCTCTGCCTTTCTTCCATTGGGTTTGAAATGTAGGCACGGCGCTGCCTTTAACATATGGGAAATGGTACCAACTTCCCAACCCCCATCCGAGACCTGCCTCGCGCCTGGGGCCACCCTGGAAGCGCCTCCGAAAGGCTGCAGTGTGAGTTGCTTCCTGTCTTCTGCTCCAAAGCATTTTTGAGCGGGAGGGGCACAACAGGCCCCGCCTTTTGGGCTGCCCTCCTGGACCCCCAATCCTCCTCTTAATTCACAGAACGTGCAAGGACCCTGGGGAGGCCCAGAGTGAACAGCGGCTGCCTCTGATCTCCAAGGTCCCCCCAGCTGTGGGTTGGGGTCTCCCTTCCCCCGTGCCGGGACAGCCTCTGATGGGGTATACGACCCCAGACCTGGGACCCCTCTTTCTCCCATCCCACATTGCTCACCGGGTGGGACGTGCAACGCACGTGGCGGCAGCATCTCCGCCAGGCTCCCAGGCACCTGTTCCATCTTCTGCCTCATTCATTGGGGATGTTTGTTTTGAGCCTCTGCTCTCTCCGGTGAGCTGGACTACGGGAACTCAGCTAGGATGTTTTAATCTGAGACTGCAGTGATTAGGATGCTGGGAACAGAGGGGCTTCTCTTAGGACTTAGAGCCTTCCTCCTGGCCCCCTCGTTGGTCCACATTTCTTCTGCCGTGGTCGCTCCTGGGTGGGATTGGTCAGCACATCCTTTAGACAAGGTCCTGGGATGGGGCAGGTGGAGCTTTCTGGTTCCAAGTGGAAATGCTCTTCCCCTGCGGAAGGCTCGCCCAGGGAGGGGACTTTGAGGGGGCTTGCCGGTGAGCACCCAGTCACCTGGACCCCCTGCCCACCCTCCCCATCTTTCTCTCTCCACCTTCGGGCCCCCACCTCGTCCCAGCTTCCTCTCCAGCCTGGTGGGAGATGGCAGCTTGCACACGCCCGCAGCCGCTCCCTGCTCCCCGCCCTCTGCCCCAAGTCGAGATGCACTCAGGCTTCTCCAAATGAGGGCCTTGATTTGGTCTGTGGAAATCAGCCCTAAATCCGGGCCTGGGTCTGCACTGGCTGTTCAGGGAGTGTGTGAGGGCCCCGTGCGAACCCCCAAAGCAGGGGGCGGGGGTATACGCTGGAACCTTCCAGGGACAGTTCGGGCCGGGCAGCCAGACAGTTTTGCTTGGATCTCTGGGGTGGTCACGTGGCCATACGTTCAACGTTCTGAGATGTCTGTGCCCCGAGCCAGCCAGAAAGTGACTTACGGCCGAAAGCAGCATTTGAACGACTTCTGCTGTGTGGGGAGGCCCCTCAGAGTAAACAGTGAGAATTTCTGGGAAATGTACGTAAGGCCAGACTGTCGGGAAAGGACATGGGCCCAGGATTCCTGATACTCGGAGCTGGGAGAGAGGTCCCAGCTTTCCAGGGGCAGCCCAGCCCCAGTGGCTCTGTCTCTTTTAGGTAAATGACAGTCTGCCACTCGTTGGCTCTTCCTTCTAGGGAGGGTGGGGCTCACTCACTTGCTCTCAGGGCCTGGACTGAGCACACTGTCCACCTGAGATGGGAGCAGAGACAGCCAGAGCTGAGCCCGGCACACAGTAGGGGTGCAGCCCAGCTCCCGGAACTCCCAGAGGCAGGGAGCTTGCCCATCACTTGCCGTTTTATCCCCGGCCCTTGAAACAGTGCTGGTCCTAGGCACCCAGTAGGTGTTTCTTGAACTGAATGAATGAACGCATTAACAAAGTTATCTGGAATTCATCTTTCAAAGTTGACAAAGCTCAGGCTAAAGACGCAGTGTATTTGGGGGTGTATTTGGGGGGCAGCCAGTTCTGAGTGTGCCCGGCCTGGCTCCCCTGCGCGTGTGCCCCTACCCGGTGACTGGTTCAGAGAGAGACGCCACCACCCCAGCCCTGGACGTTGACCCTCAGGGTCCCTCCGAATAAAGCAGGAGGCTTCTCGTTTTTAATAGTCTGTCAGTCTGTCTCAATCTGTGTTCAGGGCAGACCCGTGGTGTGAGTCCTGATTTCCGTATTTTTGCAGTGGAAACCGGAGCTCAGTGGGGTGAGTGGGCAGGACCCTCCTCAAAGGGCCTGGGCCTCCCAGAGTCTTCCTGAAGCCCTCCACCCCCACCAGTTCACAAAGGCAACGCTGTCTTTAGGTTGGAGCAGGCTTTGAAAGGTGGCCGTTGTTTGCTTTTCTTTATCATCAAATGTGCAAGGGCAGCTCTGTTTACCTAAAGGCAGGCGCCTTTAAGCTCATCCTTTCCGCAAACACCTAAAGGGTATGTTGAACATTCGAGCCCGTGTCTCGGAGGGCGAAGCGTTTGCAGAGCGTAAGCCCAAGCAAGTGGGTAGATGGGGGCGAAGTGCGGAGACCCGCGGTGACCTGCGGTGTTCAGAGATGACCCTCGGTGACCCGCAGTCACCCCCAGCAACCCTGGTGGTGAAGTTGCCCTTCAAGGAGTGGTGGGGGGAGCTTTTCAGGGGCTGAGGCCGCAAGATGCGCCTGCGTTCTGGCTCTAGGAAGGGCACGCAGCAGGGGCTGGCATGCAGGGCACCTGGCCACCCTCGGAATCTTTGCCACTGTCCCTATCCCGGGAGTCACAGGATGGAGAGACTCACAGCTCTCATCTGCCAGGCCCAGGGCTGCTCCCCCTGAACCAGGAGACTGTGGCACAGGTTTCATGCCCTGTGTCCCTGCGGAAAAGGTGGCCTTGTTAAATCAACTCTCTCTGTGGGCAGCAGGGCTGTCTGCGTGGGCAGGGGGAGGATGCCACCTTGCTTGGTTTACTGAGCCTCTACTGGGTACTTGGGCATGGTTCTGAGGGCTTCACATGTATGGCCTCATTTCGACTTCTCAAGAACTCTCGGGGGGCAGGTACGGTTATCCCCATTTTATAGATGCAAAAACCAAGACACACAAGAGGCATAAGAGACTCACTCAAAGTCAAGCTGCTAGTAAGTTGGTGGTATCGGAATTTGAACGAGCCTGTCTGATGTCAGAGTCTGTGTTTTCATCCACCTCTCCTCGCTGCCTCCTCGCGAAACGTTTGGTGCTGGCCGCAGAGGGCTGTGTCCTACCACGGACAGGAGAACAGCAGGGAAGTGGGGGGAGGCAGGCCAAGTGTTCTGGGAATATTTTTATCTGGAAGATCTATTTCCCTACTGAGCTTGCAGGCTGCATCTCACATCCCGGTCTTTGGGACGGGGGTCCTGCTGAGGAAGAGAGCTAGCTCTTGGTGGTGGTGGGGATGGAGGGTACTGGTCCAGGTGGCTGCACTAGGGTGGCCAGCGTGGTCCACAGAGAACCCACGGGGCTCAGCAAAGAGGCTGAGAGTGGGGAGGCATGTTTCTCTTTACTCCCCAGCTGATTGTGCAGAGCCCATCCCCCAAACTTCAGCTTACAGCAGCCCAGCTCTCAGGACTCATGGAGACAACAGCATTCAGGGGTGTCCCACCCACATAGGAAGGGCATCTCCATGTCCGTGTCAGGGCAACACGTGGCACAGACCTTGGCTCACTTCTAGCACGTATGTTGGATTTAACTTTGTAAATTACAAAATAAATGTATGCTTCATAGAGAGCAGCATAGAAAACAAGAAGGTCTCTCCCCATCCCCAGCCCTGGTGTCAAACAGACTGGGGACACATGGTGACTACAGCACACATTGTTTTCTGCCCACTTAATCTCCCCTCCCGAAGGAGGCATTTACCCTCATTCTACAGATTGTGCACTGAGGTTCAGGGAGGGTAAACAACTAACTCAAGGCACGTGGGTAGCGAGTGGACTTGCACCTGAGGTCTGAGCTCAGGGCCCCAAACCCTCACCCACCGGCGAGACTGCTGGTCTACCCAAGAGCTGGGAAACAACGCTACCAATCGGCATCGTGATTATGGGGTCTTAGCCCCTCACTTCGGGTGGCACTGCATAAAGTGGCCCCTACCTGCATGCCATGCTCTGCCCTTGGTTTGTTTCTTGTCTCCTTTCAACCCTGGGAGAGCCCCAGGTTGCAGGATATTATCACCCCCTTTCACGGTGAAGAACCTCGCCTGTCCCTCCCCGCTCCTGCCCCACGTTCCTCCCAAGCCTCTCACTGGCAGATGAGCTTCTGAGCTGTGCTCTCAGGCAGGAGTCTCGTGAGTGTGGCTCCTTCTGGCTTTTTGGTGCAGGGGCGGGGGGGTTCCTCTGTTTCTGGGTGACCTCTCTTGCGCACCGACTGTGACATGGACGTCGGCAAACCTAGGGTCAGCCAAGGAGGACGGTGTGCGCCCTGGAAGTCAACCTCTGAGGGTGCACGGGCTCCAACTGCAGAGTCCCCCAGGCACCCTTGATTCCACCAGTGGGCTAGTGGCTTCTGGGTGAGCGCCGAGACTCAGGTACCACCAGGCTTGGCCCAGGGAAGCCAACCGTGGGCTTTGGAAGGATCCAGACCTTGAGTGTTTAAACCGCAAGCGAGCCTGCAAATGGTCCCCTTGCCCTGGCCATTCAGGAGAAGGTCTCTGCGACCGTCTTTGCTGAAATCCAGCGCAGATGTCTTCTCTTGGAGCCTCTTGGGTGGGGTGGTAGTTTTTCAACTGTTAGCAATCTTTTAGTTAAAAAAAAAAAAAGCCAACTTTCCAGTCCTGTTCTACCTGGAATACATTTTCTCCTGGGGGGGGGGGCCCTCCCCAGGCCTCTGCAGTTCTGTCAACACAGTGAAGCCAGCCCCCTCCCTAGCCTCAGGCAGTTGAATGAAGCAGTTCTTTGCTCCACCAAAGGAAATATTTCCATGGAGTTGGGCCAGGAAAACCCCTTGCTTGAATCCGGGCTGGCCCACGCCCAAAGCCACGGGGGCTGCATGTGGGCGGGGTGGGGCAAGGTGGCCACCTTCTCCTGGGGTCAGGGTGTGACTCCTAAAATCCACCTCAGGGTGGTGGGCTGCTTCGCCAAGACCCTGCTCTCGGCCTGCCTCGTTCCTCCAGTAAATGGGTTTCCTGGGGCCCCTCCTGCATGAAGGCAACCATTGAAGTTCATTTTCTTTTGCTGCTAACAGCTTGGAATTTCTTCACCTCTGCGGCAGGTTCAAGGGAGCCCTTCCAGAAGTCGGGTGTGGCTGTAGGGCTGCCCCTGGACACCCCCACGCCCACCCCATGCTCCAATGCCTCCAACTACTCGGGGGGGGGGTCCCGAGTCTCTTGATTTTTATTTACTTATTAGAAAAATACTTCCTATTCGCAGTCCATCAGAAAGAGGCTGAAATGGTCAGTCTTCTTGGGTTGTTGCATAAGAAAAAATACACATAATAAAAGCAACGCGTGTCAGTAGAGAAATCCACAAAAGTAGAAACAAGAGCAAATCATTCAGAATTTATTCACCCAGAACAACTAATGGTTTGGGGTGGGTGGTATTTGGGGGTAACTGGGGGTATTACCTTTCAGCTCTTTTTCATTGGCTCTAGTCATGAGAAAGATCCCTAAAGAGCAATGCCCACCCTCTCTCCCACATACCACACACCCCAGAGTCCAACACATAATGCTCTGCCTGGAAGGCCAGCAGTCTGCCGGGAAGTCAGCTTTATCCGTGGCCTTTTATGAAAGGCGCTGAATTTTATTTGTCTTTTAGTATCTACAGTTTGGCAAACTCTTCTATGCAAAGGTTGGGGCTGAACCCGGAACTTAGTTTTCCTGGGTAGAAAATCCACAAGTGCCCAGGCGGCCGTGGTGCCCCCACTTACCAACCCCAGGATCACGACGCACGGCAGGGACCACCAAGCATCCAACCGGCAGGAAATGTGGGTAGGAACTGTGTTTGGATAAGTGACCAGAAAGAAGAAAGGGAGCCCCTCCTACAAGTCCTTAAATGCCAAACTCGAAAGTTTAGACTTGGTTTTGAAGGCAAAATCAAGTTCCTGAAAATTGGCTAGCATGGGGGCCGCAGATGAGCGTGCATTCTCGAAGAGGTATTGTCAATTCCAGGATCCCAGAAGACAGGACTGTATTTGATCATTTCCCCCAAATCCTTGGGGGCTTGATGCCCTATAGAAGGCACAGAGGCGGTGCCCGACAACTCCAGGCTCCCTCACTCCAAAGCAGCTTCATAGGAAGACCCTCTGTGTGCCCTTCGGCTTCTCTGACTTGGGAGGAGGTCTAAGGGTGCTGGGGGTGGTTCAGGGACGTGTGATCTTGGGTGGTTTGAATTGACAGGGGCTGGTACTGGAACTAGGGATCAGAAAGGCAGCAGCGTTAGCCGTCACTGTAGCCACCCTCGGGATGTGTGGAAGAGGGCCTGGAGGAGAGACCTCTGGGCTACACGAGCATTTTACCTGGAAGCCTGGGAAGGCCTGCTTAGAGGGGCAGGCACTCAGGGGTCGCTGTTCAGTAAGGGCCTGAGGATTGGTTTTGAGAAGAGACACATTTACCCACGCCTGGAAGATGG
Organism: Stenella coeruleoalba; assembly: GCF_951394435.1. Taxonomy (NCBI): domain Eukaryota; kingdom Metazoa; phylum Chordata; class Mammalia; order Artiodactyla; family Delphinidae; genus Stenella; species Stenella coeruleoalba. The sequence continues at coordinate 3,963,896 of NC_137147.1, read as the reverse complement.
CTGTAGGAGGAGCTTGTCTTCATTTCCTAGCTGAAGCCTAGGACGTTTGTATACTTGCCCACAAGTATGTACATGTGGATAGGAGACTGCTCACACGGCTTTTGAGGGTTCCCAAGTATGAATTAAAAAAAAGAAGAAAAATGTATGCTTTGAATTAGATCTACGTGAAAAAAAAAAAAAAAAAAAAAAAGAGGCAGCAGGCTAAGCCCTGCGCCTGGGACACTGGCTCTCCTCCAGGGTTCTTCAGGAGGGTTGGGTTTCAGCATGTACAGAAAGAAAGTGAGCCGTTTCTCAAACCTGGATTTCCTTGTCTGTTTTGCCCTATAGATATGAATCTGAGCCCCTCAAATGTCCTTTTCGAGCAAGTAAAGCGTGCACGACGTTGTTCAGATGGAGAAACAGTTCGGGTCCAAATATTACCATAGATTTAGCTCTTTCAAGTTATTTCTTTTTTTGCTTTGGACCAACAAATATTTAAAAAGTTAGGTTCTGAGCTCCAGAAAAGCCAACGAAAACATTTCAACATATGGATTTTGTGTGTGGTTGAACCATGCTCAGTAGAGATTAGTTTACAGCAGTCTGTCTTTCTCTCTTTGCCTTTTCTCCCCCCCTATCTTTTTCTTTCTTTCTTTCTTTTAGGAAGCCAGAAGGATAAACATGTTGCCATGGAGTTCTGTTTAAAATAAAATACAATGGAAAGAAAAGCAGCATGATGAAGTAACCACATGGACGGCAGGATACACCTGATACTAATTACTGTCATGCAGAATGTTCTGGAAGACATTTGACTCGCCTGATGTATACATTCAACTCAAGCAAAGCAGGACTGGAGGGCTCCTTGGGGACCATCTTGTCCAACTCTTTCCTTTTTCCAGATGAGGAAATAGGGGCCCGTAGTGAAGGGCCTGGACAGCAGCCTCCCAGTTAGGAGGGAGGAGAGCTGGGAATAAAACCCGCGGTGCTTTTGTCAGAAATATAGAATTTCCAGGGTCTTTTACCTTGGCCTGTCAGTGAGACCTTGAAAAAGAGGAGTGGGATTTACTGGTAAATTCTGAGCAGCAGCCTGACGAGTCAGGGAGTCCGGAAAAAAAAAAGCAGAGAGGCGGCCTTTGCGCTGGGAGGCCCACCTCTCCTCCCGGGGGCCAGGCCTTGAGGGCAGAGATGCACGTTGGCCATCTGGAGTTTCTCCTTCCAGGGCCTCTCAGAGGCACCCCAAACAGCCGGGGGCTCCTCCCAGAGCATCACTCATGTCCTTTTGGGGCGGCAGAGATGACGCCAGGAGGCCCTGTCGCTAGGACAGCCTCCGGGGACCCCAAGTGCGTGACTACCGAGCCTCTCCGGTGGCCGCCTCGGCTCTCACGCCGGCCTCCCACGCGCGGAGGGTGAGCTGGCGCCCCCATGACAATGCGCACCCCTCGCCTCTGCCCCCGAGAGGCTAGCAACCGGGCCTGCGGGTGTCTGATTGGCCGCGCCGGCTTGACGACAGGGGCTCCTGGCCGCTGATTGGTCCCCGCTGGCTCCGGCTGTTTCCTAGCTATTAATACCGTGGCTAATAAACGCTCTCCTGTTGACTAGGATGCTCGGAGCCATGATTTTTTGAAGCTTTCTTGACGTCCGCGGTTCGTGCGGGCCTTTCTGTTTCGCGAGTCCCGCTGCTGCGGCTCTCGTCTCTGGGGCACCGTGCGTGCTCCGCAGGCTGTAAATGGGGTTCTCTCCCCCCTTTACGTTATCTGACACTTTAAGGTAGCTCCCCGCCATGGCCTCCAAAGGCCACTTTATCTTCATCTCCCCAATAGCCCGCCTGCGCATCTATAAATGAGCCCTCCCACCCAGGCTCGGTGTCTCGTGCAACCTGGTGGCCCATTTTCACCTCCCTGTCGCTAGCCGTGGGCTTACAAATAGCCCTGTCCCTTCTTTTCAGCCCTGGAATCTCCCGACTGGGCTATAGTTACCTACAGGATCGCCGGGCATGGGGGGGGGGGGGTCGCTCTGAAGCCGCTGCTTTGAAGACCCTCAGAAGTGCGGGGGAGCTGTTCTAACTTGATACCCCCGCGGGGCCCCTTCGCCTTTCCCCTTTGGGACACATCACTCATCCTCACCCCTCTTCTGTCACCAGGCGCTTCATCCTTGCCCTCCCGGCTGCCACCCACCTGTCGCCCTAAGATAGATCCTTAGTCCCTTTCAACAGCATTTTGACCTTTGCGAGAGGACATTTGATTGACGGTTCTGCCCGCTTTGCCACTCAGTGCCCGGCAGAGCTGCCGAAGGCGCCACCTGTTAAGGATTAAATCTCATGTGCCAGGTCCCGGAGCACGAGGCCGTGCAGCTATGTTCTGCCGCAACATGTGTCGCTGCCTGTTTCCCCCGGGGGCGGTGTGTGTGGGGGGCTTTTCAAAGTGTATGTGTGCGGACGTCATCTCACATTTGGGGGGTACTCTGTGCATCTCCTTGTGGGACACAGTCGTCCTCCAAAAGTACTTTCCCTATAGGAACACGGCTCGTGTCTAGATTATTACAACCCTGGTTAGGGGGTACCCCCTTGTTAACGTGGAGGAAACGGACCCCCTGGCAGAGGAGGGGGCATTGCAGGGTTCAGGGCACGCAGGTTGTAAGCGGCAGAGCTGGGGACTCAAAAGCCAGTTTTTCTGACTCGGAGATGCGATATCGAGTCTCCCAGTCGGAAATGGACGAGTGGGCTAAGAGGGGGGTGACAGACGCTGACTTACATTTGGGTACCGCTCATCTTGCCCGGGGCATTTTATTTCCCAGGACAAGAAGCAGACAGCATCGTTTTCTTCTCCTAAGCCGCATCCTCTGATGGAGGTTCCGGAATAGCCAGGTGTGTGATCTGCTGCCTGCGGTGCCCCAGCTTTACCCTCGGCCCGCCTGAGGATAACCACCCCTTGTCCAGTTCTCCCAGCAAATTGTGCACAGAAATCTGCCCGCCTGGCGCGCGGGGCTCATGTAGGAAAAAGCACCAGCGAGCTCAGGGTGTTGGTCATGGCGGCGAGGGGCACTGCGGCAGAATTTTTTCCTCCCTTCTTTGCTGCAATCTGGGTGCGGCTAGAGCAATTTGTCATAGAATCTGGGGGGCTCATTTTTCCGGCCAATCGCTTTTGGAGAAATGAGCGCATTGCAGCAGAATGCGCTGACGTCAGAGACCACCCCTTCTGCGCCTCGATATAAACCCCACCCAGCCAGCCCCTAGCGCAGACGGCGGAGAGCTGGGATGGAGCGCGCCCTGGCCCGCTGGCCTTGGCCGCAGCTCCTCGGGAGAGCCGGGGCGCCCGCGCGAGAACCTCCCTACTTGGTGAGTGGTTGGCCATCCTTTGCCCGAAAGGATGTGCAAAAGGAAGACGACACCCCCTTCTGGGCTGGGCTCCGTCCTCCTGGACATGCCGCAAGAGAGATGCCGGGACCTTCTCCTGAAGGCGGCCACTTCGCCTTGTCCCCGAGCATCGGCAATGAAATTCTGTCAGGAAGGAAAATCTCGAGGCACATTTTCCTGGGGGGGAAAATCACAGGGCCACTTTCCAGTGCAGCCCTTGAGGGAAGGCCGGGTGGTAGGAGCTTCAATGAGGACGCGTGGGAGGAATCTAACCAAAGCCCTGCCAGAGGCCAGTGTGCCTCAGTCCCTGGGGTCCAAAACCCAGATTTTCTGTGTTTGAAGCCACCTTTAGAATCACGAGTGGTGGGAGATATGGCGGCGAATGTATTCTGCATGCCGTAGATTTAGGGGGGAGAGCACCCGAAAACAAGAGTCTCCTGGGCAATATTTTCCCGCTAGTTTTTGGCCCGGTTCTTGGTGGCCGTAGGCGTGAGGAGTAGAGGTACTTACCCGCTAGGGATTCTGAATCCAAGTGCACAGGTTAGTGCAAAGCCTACTCCAGTCAAAATTTAGACAGTAAAATTGCTACCTGGTATCATCTGTTTATTTAAATAGTGGAGATGTGGCGCTCAAGTGCAAACCTGCCAGAAACCCCCCTAGGATGAGTTTGGTAGAGAAGGGCGGCTGGGGGGAGGGTCAAGTAATAGGGGGCGAAGGCAGAATAGAAGCAGGGGGTGGGCTGGGGTGGAAATAAGGCTGTGTCCTTGGGTCTGGGAGAGGCTAATTAAGAGGGAAGAGAGAAATACAGAAAAGGGGGCGTGTTGGGGGGTCTGGGCACTGGGAGCTGAGAATTGGGTGTCGGGGGTCTTTTCAGTGTTGCGTGGTGGTCGCTGGAAGACTCTGAGATGTTGTGGGCTTTTGACTTTTGATAAAGTCGCCTTTTGCCATTTCCTTTGTCCCTGTCAAGCTCCCCCCCCCCCACGTCGCCCCCTCCCCACTGTGGGCCGGCGGGCTTGGGGAGGGGAGCGTGAGAGAGTTGCTACGTGGCAGGTTTCTGGAAGGTTTTCTTGCTGGCCGCCAGAGGGCGCTGGTGGCACTGCGGAATTTTGGGGGGCGGGGTGGGGAGGGGAGGTGGCCTTTGTTCTCCTGCTGGAGGGGGTCGGGCGCGGGATTTACTGGAGAATTCTGAATTCATTTACCAAAGGGGGAAATGTTTTAAGACCCCCGGGTTCACTGGGGAGCAGTTGCAGGTTTCGCGCTGGGCAGAGATGCCGGGATCGGCACTGGTTGCATGACCTAGGGTGTCGTGGAAGAGCGTGGACGCAGATTAGTTTGTTTTCGGTCGGTTTTGGTTTTGAGGGTCTTGGGAAGATGTGTGGCTCATTTGAGTAGGATGTAGAGGCTCTAAGATGGTTCATCAGGCGCCATCGTGCGGGGGTCTTGAAAGTCTTACTGTGACGTGGAAGGGAGGTGAGATTTGGGGTGGGGGGCTCGATGGTGGTCTGGATAATTTTAGGCGGTTTTGGTCGCCTTTATATTATTTTCTAGTGGTACCATATTTTGTAGCATGCGTCCAGAGACCATAAGTGAGTGAAAATAGTGTATTGAGAACTGGGGCTTTATAATTTTAATTAATTTATGTTTAATTGCATTTTCTGGAGGTTGGAGCCAAGATTTCTGTTTTTACCTATTAAAAGTGGAATCTTGTTCTGAAAAGACCCTTATGGCGACTGTCTCCTTGAAATCCTCGTATCTCTCTGGTGCAAGATGACAGTTGGGGGGCGCAGAGGGACCCCAGGACGTGTATGGGGGCGTGCTGCCTGACGTCCACAGGTGGATTCTGGCTGGTGATGGCAGGCGTGGCGTTTAGGGGACACAGCGGCCCTGCGCGATGAGCTGGGGTGGCCCCTGTCCCCCCTTCCTAGCCTGAGACTTGTTGGACCCCCCATCTTATGCCATATATGCCCCTGGCAGCTGCGGGCCAGGCGCGGGTGGCGGCGCAGAAGTTGTCTCCCGCGCGCACGCCGCAGGTGTCTGTGCTCTTGGGCTGTGGGTGCTGGCCGCGCGCCCCCTAGCGGTCTGTGTCTGAAAATGGTTCTCGGCCCGCTAAACCGGGCTTCAGGTCGCGCATGCGCACACAGCGAACACTTGTGCCCTGTCAATCAAATTTTCCTTACCCCCTCCCATTTCTCTCCCTCCTCCCCTTTGCTCTTCTCTTCCTCCTCCCCCTCCCTTTTCTCCTCTTCCCCCACCTCCCCTCCCATTTTCGCCCTCCCTCCTTTCCCGTCCTCTCCCTCTCTCCCATTCCTTCCTCCCTCCTCACCCCTTCCACCTCTCCCTCTTCCCCCCCTCCTTCCTCCTCTTTCTCACTACCCCCTGCCTCTCCCTCTGACTGCCCCCTCCCTCCCTCTGCTGTTCCTGTGCTGGCCATTAGAGGTCATCAAGATGGTTTCTAATCCCACCCCCTCCCTGCCATAGGGTCTCTGTTCAAGGATGACATCATCCGCTTGCCTCCCTGTCTTCAAGGACCACCTCTGGATGCCAAGCTGATGCCAAGGTGCTTGCTGCTCACCTCCACCTCATGGTACTTCAACCCCTCCTTGTGGCAATTTACACACAACATGGTGGGCAGAATCCCTCACCCCTGCCACCCTCCTTGCACCACCCCCAGACCCATTAGCAGTTAAAAGGCAATTTAAAATGTTAACGAATTAGTTTTAGTTGTAATTAATTCATTTAAAGTTTAATTAATACTGAGACTTGGGCTTGTAAGTGGGTCCTCTAACCTTTGATCTATTGCAGAGGATGCTAGGAGCACGGATTCCTGGATGCCACCAGCATACAAAGCAGCCACTGGCAGTGACCCCCGGGACCAGGACGACGAAGGATGAAGAGGACCAGAACTGACCAGCTGTCCCTCTTGGCTAACGGCTTAAACCAATGCCCTAGTGAGGGGGCATTGGTCATTAATGCCGGACCTTTGCTATGCTTCTGCCTTGATGCTATGACTGCTTTTCTGTGTGTCTCTGCTTGTGTTAACATGTCAGCGACCTGGAGGGTTTCCAACCCCAGGGAGGTGTCAGTCTTTCTCAGTCCACCCCGTTGTTACCCCCGTGATGTTCTGAATGGAAGAGTCCCTGTGGGAACTTCTCAGGAGGGGGACCTGGGCCAAGGGCTTGACCAGCATCTCACTGGCGATTCCAAGGCCCAGGGTGGGCTTCTGGAATGAGCATGTGTCCCAACGCCGTGCTACTGAACTGCCAAGGGCATCCCCACCACCTCTGAGATCACCCTGTCCTTTCTGGGGAACGGGGTTGAGAAGAGCAACCTCCCAGGGTGTTGTGAGTATTGAATGAATCCAAGCAGCCTAGGGTAGGGCCAGGCATAGAGGAGGCGGTCAACAGATGTTTGTTGAAACAGTTTGGTTGGCCAGTCCGCCCCTACCCCCTCACCTGTCTTACACCTCTTATTTATTCTCCCGCAGCGCTCCGGACAGCCCTAGTCCACGGGGCTCTCCCTGCACCAGGTAGGGGCTGCACCCAGATGGGGGCTGGGCTGACTTGAGTAAGGACATGCATGGCGCACGTGGTCATTTCCAGAGCACTTTCGATGTTCTGTGCCTCTGTTATTTCTATGTCCGATGTCCACGTGAATGAGGCCGCCTCGTTTACAGGTGAGGATGAATTTGGCATCGACTTGAGTAATTCTAAAAGCTGGAGAGCGAGAAGACGTATGTGAACAGAGTGCCCCTCCCTAGGGGACGGGACTGAGTCACATTTACAGTGAGGTCGCTGAGGCTGGAGGAGCGTCGCTGCTGGCAAGAGAAGGGGTCAGAGTTGGACCCTGGGTGCCATTTGTGGCCGCCCCTTACCCCCTGCCCCAGAGTTCTACTAAGAGCCCTTTGATTTCCAATCAAATGTTTGACAATGGGGCAGCCTGTTTGAAATCCCAGCTGCCCAGGGTGGTCTTGGGGGTCTTGGGTGGCCTCAACGCTGGTACCATGTGCTGGCCTCGCCTCTCAATAATGGTGTGACCTTAAATACGTTGCTTAACTTCTCCAAGTCTCAGTTCTTTTCATGGCCTAAATGGGGATTAGGGGGAAAAAAAAAAAAAAAGCAACACAAAAAAACACCCGCGTTTATCTACCCCACAGGGCGCTTTTGAAGGCCAAATGATGTAACCACTATGAAAGTGCTTTGTAAATTGCGAGATACGTAACACCAGGAAGCTGTCCCTGATTATCGCATGCCCAGCCCTGTCTCCCCTCAGTTAATAACAGCTAGCACCCACTAGGTGCTGTGCTTGCGCTCAATAAATAAATTCCAGAAGAAATAAAAACAGAATTAATTCAACAAACATTTTTTGGACCGCCTACAATATGCCCCGCACGCCAGGCCTGGTATGTGATACAAAGATGATGAAAACGGCCTCTTGGAAGCTAATTGGGGTCCTCGTTCGACCGGCACTTTCTCTCGTCCCCTTTTAAGCCAACCAGTTTTGTCCGGACGAGACAAAAACAACTTGGGCTGCTTTAGAGAAACCCGGCTTGGTGTAGACAATAGCTCCCGGGCTTCTGAAAGGGGCTGATTGGATTATGTGGCAAATGAAGGTGGAAGGATGACTTGGAAGGTGACAAATGAAGTGGGCGGAGATCTGCTGTGAGTTAATCCAGGCTATTAGGAGGGACCTTTTGTCTTCCAGAGGCTGGCAGGAGCTTTCACCACTGGGTTTTACATCCTTAATGCAAAGGACGCATAATTTATGGTCAGTGAAAACCCAGGCCCCGGTGAGATTTGAGTGGGCTGTAAAATTGCGCCTAGTGAGTAATTACAGGGAGCATTTATGTCTCCCTTTGCAGTTGGCAAAGACCTTTTTGCAACCATCAATTCATTTGAACCTCACAACTCCCTGTCCAGACCCGGGGCTGGCCTGAGCCTCCTAGGGGAAGAGGCCGTCAAGCGGCCTTCAGATTGGGGCGTCTGAGGCATCTGACACGGTCAAGGGAGAGGCGTCCCCTGCCCTGGCCTCTCCTGTCTCAGACCTGGCCTTCCGGCCAGCAGCGATTCCCTCCGAATTCCTAACTTTGCTCGGTCGGCAGCTCTGATCCTCCGGGCCCCTCCTGCCCTGCTTTCTAGCCACTCTCTCTTTCCTTTCGCAGCCAAGCTTCTCGAAAGGCCTGTCTACACTTGCTGTCTTCCTTCCTCACCTCCAGTTTCCTCTCCAACCCACTGCTTCCTGACCTCTTCTACTCCGCTGATCGGCTGTCACTAAGGTAATGACTTTTCTGGAGGTTAACCCTGGACACGCTCATGGGCACATGCCACACAGACACGTACCCGGTGTTTCACATTTTCTAGCTCCAGTCACTTCTATGGACAGACACGCCCCTGTAGACCTCACAGAGTCACCTGCTCCTGGCTTTCCTCCTCCTTAGTTTCTGCTAAGAACTGGGGTATCCAGACCTCTCACCTTCTGGAACCTGCCTCTTAGCATCTCACCCTGGGTTGGTGTCTAAACCACCTAGAGCTGAGGCCTTGGGGTAGGTCAGTTTTCCCAAGCCACCTTTTTCTCAGTTGCAGTATAGGGTGTCTTTACCTGGCAGGTCAGGTGGGCCGTCTTGCAGGTAAGATTTTAAGTCCCACTCTTCGAGGGACTTGAAATAAATTCAATAAAGCGTTCATGAGAAAATACAATTGGGGTCATCATCAGATTTTCTTGTAGGTTAAGTTCCCACAGGGAGGACCAAAGAGAGAAGAAAGAAGTGGGGGGAGGGGGCAGTGGGAGAGAAAGAAGCAAAGACTAGAAAAGGGTACCAAAGACAAAAAAGTAGGAAAGGGAGACTTAGAAAATATGAAACCCCACCAAAACAAACAAACAAAAAAACCACATCCAGAGGAAGGAGTTTCTTCTTGGGTTAGGCAAAAAGAAAGTAAACAGGAAAAAGGTTTAAAATTCATTATCCCAGTGACAAATCCCAGGAAGCTTTCAAATCAAATTGCCCCATTTTGGGTTTTTAACTCCTTCTATCAGGTTTAACCTCTTTACCTCTTCCATCCTGGTTAAACGCCCCCTCGGCTGGTGATTAAATCCCGGAGCTACACGGAGTCTTTCAATGAATGAATGGCCGACAGAAAGAGCCCTTCCCCTCCCCCCAGCTGTGTTTTTCAGTTTTATTCCACTTTCCGCCCTTTTCCGTTAATGAACACAGGGCTAATCTTGGGCCTTGTCAAGGAAGAGGCTGCAGACGTTAATGAGGTAGCTGCTGGATCCCAGTATTCGCCTCATAAGGAGGCTTCTTTGTCTGGGAAGGAAAAACACACTGATTATCATAATAAGTGCCTCAGGGCCGCGGCCGCAGGGCACGGGCTTCGTGGGTCTGAAGCCACGCTTCTAATTTCGGTGCTGGAGCCCAGGATTCGTTTTGCTTCCCATTGAAGTCTCTGCCTCTGTCCCAGCTCGCGATCCATCGAGCGGGGTGGAAAGTTGCAGGCAGCTTTGGGCCGCAGATAGGGCTGCTTTGCGGAAAGTTCCTTTGTTCGACCCTACATGCAGACCAGCAATGGGCCAGGGCGTTTCAGGCCTCTGGGATCCGTTTTTCCAAAAGCAGAGAGATGGGGGTGCACGTTTCCAACTCTGCCTCACACCAGACTTGTTTTAGGACTCACTGGTGTCGAGCCTTTAACGTCCTCAAATGCTAGAAAAGCCAAGGCGTAGGCGTAGGCCCTGTAGAATTATCGCAGGGTCAGTGCCCGTGGGATGCTCCTTCCAGGTCAGGAAATGGATGGGTATTGGTACCCCAGTCCCCCCACCAAGGGAAGGGCATGGTTGGGGCTCACATTTGGCCCCCACATAGGATGAAGGACCAGCGATCTGTCAGGACCACTCAGATCCAGAACCTGTAGTCACTCCTTTTACCCCCTAAATGTGCCCCTCCCATATGTCCTGCATGCCACCCACCCCCACCCAAATTCTCCCTTTCTGTCCTGATTCTTGGACTCCCAGGAGCCCATGAATGTCTTTATTTTTAATTGTTATTACCTTTTTTTTTGGCTGCACCCTGCGGCATGTGACATCCTAGCTCCCCAACCGGGGATCCAACCCGCGCCCCCTGCATTGGAAGTGCGGAATCTTAACCACTGGACCACCAGGGAAGTCTCCCAGTAATGTTTTTAGAGCAAGTGTGCCTGAGTTGGAAACTTGCCCTTAGGAATCTTGAGTTTTGGATGTTTCTCACCCCAAGACAGATCAGTCGAGATGAGATCACTCCAATTAAACCTCAGGCTCTACCCAGACCTTCAGCCAAATGGGGGGAAAAAAAAACAACTAAGGGGAAAGTGAGGTGTTGGGTGCAAGAACACTTTTAGTTGAAAACTTCCTTAACTTACTTGTTGGCTAAAGGTTCCCTGGCATTCATGGACCAGAATTTGATGCTCTTTCCAAGTTAACAAAACCAACCCTCGTCCAGCCCCCTAAATGAAAATGTTGAAGGAGGCCCAGGTGGCCGGTTGGGGCAACTCCACTCCTTTTGGTGGCGGTGACCCGGATGTTGCCTGGACTTGGGGACTGGATGAGGGCGAGCACCTCTGAGAATGGGGATCCCACCTACACTCCTCCGTGCACTTTTTGGAGAGTAAAATAATAGAGCAGTTCCTGGTGTTTCTAAAAGAGGATTTATTTTAAATAGGAAAAAACAAATAACCCATAGGACCCTTTTCACCCTCACATACATACTAATTAAAATACATGTCCCCAAGTCATTAATATTCCAGCACTTGAGAACCTGGGGAGGGGGTGGAAGGCAGTTGAATTCAACCTCTGGGGCCACCAGCAGAGGGGTCTGTGCTACTTGCTCTCGAGTGTATGCCTGTTTTAACCTGCATCCTTGTCTCCGTGGTCCCCCTTCTGTGCCTGGACGGATGCTGCTCCCAGCTGCCTATGCACACGGGACCCCTGTGCCCCACGCTTCCAGCCCAGAGGTCCTGCCCCGTGTCTCCCAGGGCCCGCTGGTCTCAGCCTCCACCATTAAGTCAATTCCAGAGGCTCAGGAGATCCCCTCGACCCCAATTCTTCGGATTTTCTGTTTTTTCTGCTTTTATTGCCCCTTTCTATTCTCCATCTACCTTTTCTTCTCTACTTCGTCACCATTTCCTCATCTGGTCCTCTGGGGGGTGTCCTAGGCCAGCCACTCCTCCTTTGGGTGTCCCAGCACCAGCCTGGCACAAAGTGGGGTTCAGTAAGAGTATGTGGGATGTATGTTTGGACAGGTGAGTCAATGAAGGAACTTGACTGCCATACGTGAGCTGCTAGGCGGGAGTTGCTGAGGATGCAAGAAGCTTTAGGTCAAAAGGGTGGAGGGTGGATGTCCTTTTACTGAGAGGAGTGGGCATTGCCCCACCCCCAGCCCCATTTGAGTCGGGGCCTCACCAGTCTCACCCCTTCGTTCACTCATGCGTCCATCCCGTCATCCAACAGTTGATCCTTACTGAGCAAGCCCACGGTCCGGCCCCGGGCTGGGCACCTGCCACCCTAGCGCATCCCTTGATGGCCTCTGCGTCCCCGGGGGGTGGCGGGCCAGGGGGTTGCTTCTGCCCAGGGTGGCCTCGTGGCTCCCGGGCACGGGGCTCTGCAGGCAAGGCAGGTGGGGTGGGGTGTGAGGGGCGGGCCTGGTTTGGCCGGCTGGGGGGCGGGGGCGGGCCTGGAACCTGCCCTTCTCTAGGGCTCGCCGCAGGTCCCAGCCAGCCCCTCCGGCCCTCTCGGCCTCCCACCCCATCCCCTAGCTGAGTGCTCGTGGCTGAGCTGGACCCCCGTACCTGAAGTTCAGGACTGAGGTGGCGGCGTACGGGCAGCTGTGGTGTATGTCCCCTTGGGCTCTGGCCACACAGGTCTCCCTCTTGAGTTGGGGTCCGTGAGCTGGACCCCTCCCTCCATGATGCCTTCCTCCCCCTGGGGCTAAGTCCAGCTCCTTTGCCCCCCACTTGTGGGCTGGGGCGTGTCCAACGTCAAGGGCCCCTGGCCGGGACCCTCCAGGGAGCACTGCAGGCTCTGCCTCTGCCTAGCTGCCCACCTGCTCTGCTCTCCTTGGCGGCTCCTCCCCTGGCTCCCCCCGCCCCTTGCTAGGTTGACTGCCCACCTGGGGCTCCGCTTGCCCCACCTGACCCATTTCCCCTTCTCTGTGCCCCAGTCACTGGGCTTGGGACCCTCTGGGTCTCACCCATCCAGCCCTCTGCCTAACAGGTTGGTTTTCCTCGCTGAGCCCACACCTGTGGTTACCTGGCCCTGCCTGCTGCCCCGCCCACCTCCCACCTGCTTGCCTTTCGCCTGCCTCTCCCCCAGGGCAAGGAGGCCCTCCCCCTCAGGGTCGCCCAAGTTTCCGGTTGGTCTCCAGTGCTCGTGGCACCCCTCCCCTACCATCCTCAGAGGCCTCCTCCCATGGGCCTGGCCTCCCAGGCTCTGAGTGCCTGTGGGCTGCGGCCAGACCTCTGTCCTGCTCCCTTCCCCCCACCCCAATCCCCCCAGACTGCTTGTCATCATGTCCTACCGGGCCTGCCTGTACGGCCGTCCTGTACCCACGAGTCCCAGGCTCTGCCTTGCCCCCGGCCTCGTGGCCGGTCTGGGGGCTGCCACCTGGCCTGTCGCTTCTGTTCTTGCGCTTCTCTTCTTGCACCTTCTCCTGTCATTGCCATCCCTACGAGCCACCTCCCTCCACCGAAAACCAGGCTGCAGGTGAGACTGGGCTCCGTGTGTTTTCTAGGGGCGTGTGTGGTTTTTCTGGGGTCTCGCCTTGCCGGCGTTCTAACTTTCTGCCCCTCCCCAAGGTCAGCCCGTCCTCGACACCCTGGTGGCGACAGTCGGCTGAAGAACTGGATGGAAGAGGCAGGAGAGTTGCCCTGGACCAGCGCTCCTTCAGGACGGTCACCTGGCATCTCACGCCCACCTGGCGCCCCGCGACGCCCTCCTGGTTTGGGGTGAGTTTCTTGCTGTTCTGGGACACGACGATTTCATTAGGTTCAGCTCGCGTCTCTCAGTTCAAGCATGTACACATTCAACCTGGGAGGGGTCACTTCCAAGGGCAAGTCCTCTTCTACACCAGACATGGGGCTGGGGTTCTGGAAGCTGCCTAGAGCTGAGGCCCTTGTGGGCCAGCATGGTAAGTGGGGAGCGTCCCCCTCAGGTCTGGGCCCCTGAGAACCAGCTCGGGCCGGGCACATAGTAGGTCCTCACAAAGCTTTACTGAGCATGTTAATGAAATGAATAGTGGTGCATTTGCCCTCCTAATGCCGGCCAGTGGGCTGCTTTGGAGATGTGGAAACAGGAATGCTTGTTTGCTGTGGAGCTGGAGAAACATTTCTCCCCACAAGCCACGGGAACGTCAGTCGCTGTGAGAAAGCTGGTTTCTCACACATGAGGCCTTGATAATGTCTTTTAATCAAATAGTGGTTTTTTGAGTGAGTTCTTCTCTTGGCCTCTTCTCCTCACCCCTGAAATTGCAATGAGATGGGAACGTTTTGTTTGTTTAAATAAAATCAGTAATGGTAGAGCAGAAGAAAGCAGGGGATTACAGCCCCACGACTCACTCAGGGACTCCTCATTTGTTTATCTGGGGTTCACTTATTCAAGATGCGTTCATGGAGCCCCGGGAGGCCCAGGTGCCCAGGACCAGCTTTGCCTTAGGACTGGAGGGTCTAGCCGGGTGCCCCAGGAGGTCCCATGCGGTGCCCTGGCTTGTGTGCCAGCTAAGCAAGGCGGACAGGGAGAGGGGGCTCTGCAGAGGACGTCTTGCTTTCTACGGTCTGGGCGACTGAGCCCATGACAGGGCTCATGGAGGGGCCTGGGGGTGTTTTCAGAGCCAGCAGCCCCAGTGGACTGTGGCTGCCTCTGTGCCCCACAACTGAGACATTCGGGGTAGCTACTGGGGCGCTTAGACGGCCGGGGTGGTGCAGGGGGGAGATGGGAAAGGCCTGGATGACGGGGGCGAAGTTGACTCAACTCCCCAGATGCTCATGGAGGCTCCAGTGGGCCCAGCACCGTCCTGGTCCCGATGCCAACAGCCCCCCAAAACCACCTTGATGCTCATACACGGCGTCTGTCTCTGTGACAGGGAAGGTGATGGACGGGGCTCACGTCAGAGCCGGGGGCCCTGCCTCGGGGTGCGCCCGTCTGTGTGTGACCTGCTGCCCAGTGGGCAGAGCGGCTGGACCCCCTGCACTCCCTGAGGGTCTCCGGTTTCCAGCAAAGCTTCCATAAGACTCTTTCGTCAACCAGATTTTGGAGACAGCTCTTATGCAGCCCTGCCCTTCTCCCCTGAATTGGAAATGGGGTAGGGATGGTATTTTTTAATAACACCTGGCAGTGCAGGTAAAGGGGGGTAGAGGTATCCAGACCCGGGGGCGATGCCTTTGTCTGCTTGTTTTCACTCCCCGGAGAGCCCATCAGGCTGCAGAGAGGTGGAGAGGGTGTGCCCAGGTCTAACTCCAGGGAAGGGGCACTGGGCAGACTCTGCCCCGTGACATTTACTCCGCAGCTGGCCTTTGCCATCTGCAAACACAGTGACGTGGAAGAGAGGCCTGGGAGGGGAGCTTTTCAAAGGGCAGGATGTGGGCTCTGGGGTGGCATATCCAGAGCTTACCAGAAAGATCCGTGTAGCTCACTGGATGGAGCTAAATGCCCACGGCTCCTGGACTCCCTCGGGGATGTCTCGGGACCCCCTCAAGGTGGGCTGGGCCGAGGGGCAGAGTCAAGGTGGAGGCAGGCCCCCAGCCGGCCCCAGACTTTGCCAGCCCCCCGCCCCTCATCCTCAGCATTTGGGGTGGCCTGCGTTTGGGGTGTGTTGTACTTTAGAGACACTTGTGAATGCTCAGTCTCAGGTATACACATATTCTGGGTTTTGTGTGTTATTACGCAGAAAACAGAGAAAAATAGGTCAAGTTCTCCATTAAAGAAGTTGAAACATAACATCATCTATCAGCTTCGCAGCCGATCAGCCCAAGAATTGCAGCAAGGCCGTTATCAAGTGTTGAAAGAAATGATCATTTTCAGGAAAATTCTGTTGTGATGCATTGGCCCGTCCCCGAGCAGTAAGGGGTGGAATGATGCCCTCGCTGGCCAGACAGGCAGAGGACCCTGTCCTCTTGGCACGAGGGGTTCTCTGGCCACTTGTCTTTGTGCTGAGCTGGTCCCCGGGGCCACCTCTAGCTGAATGCTTCCACGTGGGCACAGGTATCAGGGAAGAGATGGGTGGTCTTGCCCGAAAGCTGGCCCTCGGGTCCCACCTGCTTCCCCCCAGGTGGATGAGGAAGGGGGCCGAGAGCGTAGCCCGGCCTCTGCGCTCTCGGAAAGAAAGAAATGCCCCCTCTCTCACCCTCCGATTTCCCACCTGCAGGGCCCCTGACCTAGAGCCTCCTGACTTGTGATTCAAACCCCAAATGTATTTCCAAGTACATTTCTCCAAATAATGTCAAAAACTGGCAAGACTTAAGGGCAACAGAATGCATGTGTTTCTTATTCATTCATTTACATGAAGGAACTTAAATGTGGTTTTTCTTATGAGCAATCTGACTTCCAGAAAGGAAAAAAAAAAATCACCCGTCTTTAATGAGCTTGCTAATGAATTTTTCCTTGAAAAGAGGAAGGTGGCTTTACACAGAAGGGGGTGTGGAGGGAGACAAATTAAGGCCCCAAAGGGTTAAAGGGCAGTGGACAATGTCGAATCCGGCATTGTCAGCTGAACCAGGAAGGCTTTGGGGCACTGGGAGCACTTTCTTTTCAGAAGACTGACATTTAACAAGCTGCAAATGAGTCCCAAGAACTGGTTCCCTTTTCCTTCTGCGTCTTTGAGCCCTGTCCCCTGTCCTCAAGGAGCTAAGGGGGTTGAGTCCAGCCTGATCTCCCATCCCTGGTTTGAGCAGATGGAAAATTCTGGAAAAGAGTTGTATCTTTCCAAATGAGGCCATCTCAAGCGTGGGGTCCCCATTTTGAAAGGGAGAGGCCAGTCTGGGTAGGGAAGGAGGGGAGGCTTTTTACTCTGGTGCCCGGTTCCAATGGGCAGCCCCAAGTCCCAGCTGCCTGAGTGTGTCTTCAAGAAGCCAGGCCCTTTCGGGGGGAGGGGTCTGCAGGAGGGGGTGTTGCAGAGGTAGCCCCCCCTCCTGGGTATGGAGTGAGTCAGTGTTTTGGAGCCAGGAGAGGAGGGGACCAGGGTGCCCTCGGGAATCCACTGGGAGGAGGCCGGCCTCCGACGGTATCGCCTACCGGGCATCCCCACACCCTGCAACGCCAGCGGGAGAGGCCCCTAGTTCATTTGGATCCTGTGCCCAGGTGAGCACAGAGAAGGGCCCGAGAGGCCCGTCTTTGGGGTTCCCGCACGGCCTGGAATTCCTAGTGCTTTCCAGATTTTAGACACTTGGTCCCGTATCCCAGTCTTCATTGTGAGGGCTTTGGCTGTCCAGAGCGGAGCAGGTGCCGGGTAGCCGAGGCCGGGGTTGGCCCTGACTTGGGGGAAGGGTGTGTGAGAGAGGAATTAATTATGGGGGAGGAGGGTGGTGGAGGGTGTAGTCATGACTCTCTTAATTGCTCTCCAATTTCTTTGGGCTTCAGAAAAAAATCCAGATGGAGAGTTCTTAAGTCCTCCTTCCTGGGAGTCGGGGGGCCAGGGTAGCGGGGGAGGAAGGCTGCCCACCACCTTTTGCCTGGCGTCTCTTTGCGGAGTGAATAGGGGTCTTTGGCAGGGGCTTAAGGAGGAGACTTAGCCTGGGAGCTCCCAGGGCGGTGCAGATGGAAACAAAGGCCCAGCAGAAAGGAATGTGGGGAGCCCCCCATGGAGAACAGCCACCTGGGGGTAATTGGGAGGCTGAGTGCAGATGAGTTTTCCCAGGTTCTGTGAATACATTCTCTCAATAGAAGGTACCTTTTCTTCCCATGAAAAGAAGGAAACCTCAATTACCTTCCCCTGAAACAGAGTGTGTGTGTGTTCCCTCTTGGTGGGGGGAGCTGGGGCGCTGCTGAGGGCCCCTCGCCCTTGTGTGTGTGCCCTTGTGTGTGTGTCGGGAGCTCCGAGGCGCGCAGGCGAGAGGCGACACGATGCACGTCTAACCAGCAACCCCGTCGGCGGGACCCTGGACATGCCCGTGCTCCCCCGTTCTAGGGCTTTCTTTTTGTGAGTTTCTCAGGAGGAGGCATCGGGGTAGCTGTGCCGTAAACAAGAAGCTGATCAAACCAGACCTGATGCCCCAGAGACAGCCAAGGAGACGGGACTCAGGGCTGGAAAGTTGGGGCAGGAGGCCCGTCAGGGGGCCAGAGACTGACTGCACGTCTGTGCTGGCCATCCGGGACCACGGCTGTGCCGGTCCTTCTGCCTTCCCAGCCCTTTTTCAGTGCTGTCCTGTGGGTGGGGATAGAGGCATTCCTACCGGGTTGAGAAATTGGGGGTTTGGGGGCTCGGAGATCACGGGGCTGGTGTTTGCAGTTAGAAGGGAGGGGGAGTCAGCAGGGCCTGTGGGGTTGGGGGCAGCCCTCAGCAAGGGGATCCTCTGAGCTGGAGGGAAAACAGTTTGCACCACCACTGCCCCAAACTGCCCCGAGGGCTCAGGCCCCTCTGGAGGAACCAGGGGCAAAGTCCCTGCCACGAGGGGAAGGGGTCCCGGGTCTCAGTCTTGGCCAGTATCTTTGTTACTGCTGGCTGCCGGGCCTCAGTTTCCCCATCTGTAAAATGAGGCAGTAGCCTACCAGTTCTCTGTATTCTATGAGGCAGAAGCATGGGGTGTCAGCGCTAGAAAGGCAAGGGCCCTTTCCCCAGAAGAGGGGAGGGAGAGCCCCAGGTGTCCAGATTGGGCCCCCACTGGCCTCCCGGCTGAGAGCAGGGCACATCCCTGCTACTCAGGCCTTGTCAGTCGGAGGAGAGAGTTCAAATCGGGTGCTTCGGGCACCTGAGAGTCAGGCAGCGGCCCTGAATTGGCCCTCTGGGACCTGGTTCCAGCCTATGTTCAGCTCACACTGTGGGTGTGACCTTGGCCCCTGTCTCCAGCCCTCTGGGCCTGTTTTCCCATCTGTGAAATGGGACGGTGCAGGCTCGAGGTCACCGGAGGGTCTTAGGAGCTCTGATTCCTTCCAGTTGCTCCGTGGTCGTCTGTGGGTGGTTTGTTTGCTAGGTCTTTAGGATCAGAGGCTGGAGATCTCTGCTCCTTTGCCTTCCAACCCCCCTCTACTTTATTATTTTTTTTGCGGTACGCGGGCCTCTCACTGCTGTGGCCTCTCCCGTTGCGGAGCACAGGCTCCGGACGCGCAGGCTCAGCGGCCATGGCTCACGGGCCCAGCCGCTCCACTGCATGTGGGATCTTCCCGGACCGGGGCACGAACTCGCGTCCCCTGCATCGGCAGGCGGACTCTCAACCACTGCGCCACCAGGGCAGTGGTTTATTTATTTTATTATTATTACTTTTTAATTATTATTATTTTATTATTATTATTACTTTTTAATAATATTATTATTTTTATTATTACTTTTATTATTACTTTTTAATTTTATTATTATTATTACTTTTTTATTTTTACTTTATTATTATTATTATTTATTTATTATTATTACTTTATTATTATTTTATTATTATTACTTTTTAATTTTTTATTTATTACTTTTTAATTTTTTATTTTTTTTTGGCCGCGCTGAGCGTCATGTGGGATTGTAGTTCCCCAACCAGGGATTGAACCCTGGCCCCCTGCAGTGGAAGGCGGAGTCTTAACCACTGGAAGGCCCAGGAAGTCCCACAACCCCCCTCTACTTTAGAGACAAGGAAACCAGAGACCCGAGAGGGCCGGGGTGGCAGGCTGTGGATGTGAAGCCCACCGCCCATGGCCAGGCAGTGGGGGAGCAGTCCTCAGCCTGTCTCCATGGTCAGCCTTTTGTGAACACAGATCTAATAGGACTCACACTCCAAAGCGGCTCCAGGGGGCTGCCTGCGTGCTGCGGTGCAGGGATTGCATTTATGGGACATTCTTCCACACAGGTGGGCTGCCGGCCAGGCCTGGAACACCTTTCGGGGCCGTGTAATGAGCCTGGCCCCGTGGCTGCAGTCCCAGGAGGGCGGGCCTGGCCGCACCATCCCCTGTGGCTCGCCCTGGGCCTTTTGGTGCTCCGGCTTTGCTCAGCTGAGAACTTCCTGAAAAAGCCGTCAGGGAGGCAAGTTCTGGAAAAGCCATCAGTCGCCCGGCTGCCCATCGCAGACTCAGTTTTGCAAACATCTCTCGCTGTCTCTTTGTGCTTCAGAGTGTGGTCATAAAGCGCTCACAAAACCCTCGGTCAGGCCTGCGCCCGGTGACTACCACGGTGGGCCGCAGCCTTTGTTTTGTGACCTTGGTTGCTACAATACCTGCAAGCTGAAATGAGGGATGGAAAAATTGCCCGCTTCAATTAGAATGGCAGACTGCCTTTCCCAAGGCTTCCTCTGCCACTCTATCCATTAACGGTAAACATACGCCAGATAGGACTTAATTCTCTCTAATTGCCACTCCTGAAGCAAAGAGTGAAATTCCAGGAAGAGGCATATGTAAACATCCTCCATGGCCCGGCCAACTGAAATTAGAGGGCTGATGGGGGCCAGCAAGAGCCAGGAGGACATGATTTCAAAAGCTGTCCCAATTACCTCTCCCATTTTCGTAAATGAGCCCATAATGTCTAGGGCCCTGGCCTTCACAAAGGTACAGGAAATTAACTCCGCCAAGAGCTTGCATTTGTTGGGGAAAGTTGTAAGAGGGTGCTCGTTACTCAACAGGTAGGCAGCGTGAGATCCGAGGCGAGGCTCACGGCTGTTTGTATAAACTACAGGCTCTATTTCTGAGAATCACCGTTTTATTAAAAATCATCCTTTTCCACCTTTCTCTGCTCTCAACATCCACAAATGATTTGTACCAAAGACGTGCCAGATCAATGAGGCCCCATTTGCCCCCAGAAAAGAGGAACTTTAAGAATTTTGAGAGGCAGAGCTTGAATCGTCTAATCCTCTCAAGCTGCAGAGGGCGTTTTCCGTGTAAGCAGCAGCGCTTCCTGCGTAGATTACAGACGCAGCACACGCGTTTATGAGGTCTTCGATCCGTCGCTTGCGACAATTGTTCCTCTGGACCCTCTAAGGAGGCCTTGTGTTCTCCTTTGGTTCCAGACACTGACTCATCTCTGCAGTGTCTCCATCTGTTACGATTGCAGCCTGGCACCGCGGTGCTTATGCATCACGGCAGACCCGGGGCTGGGACACGCAGCTCGGAAACCAAGGCACGACTTTGCCGGGGCTGCGTCTTCAAGGAGCAGCCTGGGGTCTGCACGAAAGTTAATTACGGACAATCGGGAACTCTGAGGGTTCCTGGGGCCTCTGGGCAGAAGCAGGAAAAAACCCAGATGCTCTGAGCTGCTTTTGATTTCCCGGGTCCCATTAAAAGACACCAAAGAGAACCAAACTGGAACGACTCACCAAAGCCCTTTCCCGTGTTTCTTTGTCCCACGGGAAGAGGCAGTGGCTGTGGTCGTGCTGCGTTGGCCCCCCCAGGCGCTCACAGGCTCCTGGGGAGGGCTGGAAACTCTCCCGGGGGTGTCCAGCGCAACACGGGCACCCAGAAAGCCCTTAGAAAACCAGTCTACCCTCGGTCACCCATGGGCTGATGACTGCTTGCTTAACACTGATTTTTTAAAAAGACTTTCTGTTTCTTGGTTATAAAAGCAACCAATTAGGGGAGAACGGTGTTTGGGAAGCTCAGGGCCAGGGAAGGAATTCTTACAGGGATTGGAAGCAAGAGGTGAGCCCTCTGTGCCCAGCCAGGTCTTGGGCACCCCAGTGAGTGAACCACTGGGAATAGGGGGGCAGTGGCAGCCGGGGCGGGCACCCAAGTGGCTTAAGTCAGGGCAGGGGGGTTGGAGAGGGTCTGTTCCTTCCTCGGGGTTCCTTGGAGGACCATGGGGCGCTCCCTTTTCATTCACCTTTTCCTCTAGCTTTTGTTATCATTCTAGCCCCTCCCCTTACAGCGCTGTTCAAACCTCAGCCACCACAGACCATCTGTCAGCCACACCTGCCCACCTTCACTAGAGCCTACTGAAGGAATGTTCAAAATCAAGTCCCTCAAAATATTTTTAAAAAATGAACAGCCTCTTTTTTTTTTCTTCTTCTGAGCAGTTTTAGATTTACAGAAAAAGTGAGTGGCAAGTACAGAGAAGTCCCATACCCCGCCCCCCATCCCCTGATGTTAACATCTGGCATTGATGTGGCACATTTGGTATCACTGAGGAGCCGACCTGGATAACATAGTTATTCACTGAAGTTCATGGTTTATATCATTCGGGGTCACTCTTTGTGTCCTACAGTCTGTGGGTTTTGACAGGTATATAATGACATGTGTCTATCATTATTTAACGCTTTTTAAAAAAACTTTAAGGCAAATACTTGAAGTCAAAGACTTGATGTAACCGGTCAGGCTTTTATATGGCGCTGATGAAACTTTGTATGTAATTGTTAAAGTGAAGGTGTCTGTCCAGGCAGCATCATCCTTCATCTTCCATCCCATGGTTTTAGGACACACTGCCCATTCAAGACTCCACAACCCTGGTGTGGTCCTCAGCCACTCCCTTGTCTCATCCAGGGCCAGGCGCCCAGCTGACCGCACTCCCATCATGCCTGAGCACATGCTAACGCTGGCCTGGCTGTGCCCCGGGGTGCCCTTCTCTCATGGTGGAATGTCCTGCCGGGAAGCCTTCTACCCAGTCTTCGGGTGTGTCCAGCTCAGCTCTCACTCATGAAATGGCCCTGAGCCTTTGGGTTCCATAAAAGGGCACTTAGCATCATGGGTGGCACCAACCAACCCAAGGGCTCTTGGGTTGAGAGCCGTGTCCACACCGCCACACCTGCCCCATCGGCTTCAAATACCCCCGGAAGCTGTGGTGGGGAGCTTGGCGGGTGAGAGAGTGAGCCAGTACAGTGAAAAGCGAAATGCTTGGCTTCACCAATTCCACGCTTGCTAGAAGCTGGGGCGTCCCTGCTTCCGTTGGGTGAGATTCTATTTCAGTGACCCAGTGCTTTCTCATTCCAGCTGAAGCCGTCTCGAATCCTCCGTGGGACAGGACCGTGGACACGCCACCCCAGTACCCTCCAGCTCCAAAATCGTAAGTTGCTGGGCCGTGGGGAGCACCTCTGTGGTTGGTCACCAGTGGGGGCCGGCTGCCACCCAGAGCAGCCTCGTGGGAGGGGCTGGTGAGCGCTGGTCCGTGGTCCGCTCACGGGGGGAGGGGTGCCCGGTGAGCCCAGTTGAGCGTGGACCTGGGGGGCTTGTGTTCGGAGGCAGGACCCCCCCAGCCTCCTCGTGTCGTCTCTGTGGCAAAAGAATTCTATAGGCGGCTTCAAGTGCCGAACCCCCAAAGAATGTTTCCTCTTTCACTCCTCTAAATGAATGGCCCTTTCATTGCTGAGTCTCCCTTTGGCTCTTATGCCGCAGGGCAGACTAGGATGGAAGTGGCCTAGCTGGGGGGCCCTTCAAAGGGCCAAGGAGAAAACGCGGGCCAAGAGACCAGCCTCTCAAACAGGCTTCGAGCTGCAATGACCTTCACTTACCTTCCCCCCCTTGAAATGTCTGGAAAACGGAATGGACAGATTTTCTGTCTTCAAAGTTTCCGGCTAAACCTCTTCAAGTTCTTTATTGTTTGGGACTGAGACACTCAGCAATGGTAATGGGTAGTTCCTTTTGTATTTGCCTTGAAAGGCCAAAATATTTTTATATGGCTACAGACAAAGCCGTCTGTTTTCAGATGAACTCTATGTCCGTCGTTTCCCACCGGGGAGATCGTGTATACCGTGTGTGTCTCTGTGCACTCTTGGGTCTTGAAACAGGTTTCTCACGGGGATGGCCATTCACAGGGGTCCACGGGGAAGCACCTGCCCCACCAAGGGGGCCTGGGGACTCTGACCCTCATCTGTGTAGGATGTGACCCCCGGGGGGGCGGCGGGTGTTCTGGCTGCACTAACATGTACTCTGCCTGTGCCTGCATCCGCCATGCATACGTGTCAAGGACTGTGGGCTGTGCTCACCTTGGTGGTTCACTTGGTGGGAAGAAGCTGGAAGGTCAAATATACTGTGAATGTTCTATTGTTCTGGTTGGGAGGTCATTTTGCTGGGCTCTGTTACCTGGTCCAAATAAGTGAATGGATGAGTAAATGAATGAAGGCATGAAAGAGTGAAGAAACTAATAAATAGGTAAAGAGGCGTACCCTGAAGGAGATCCAATTTGATGCACAGGAGCTCGATAGATAAGTCAATAAAGCATTGAATCAATATATAAATAGGGCCACGCAGGAACCGATGTCAGGTCATCGTGGACTAAGGGAACACGTGCAATTCAAGTATGTAGCGCCTAAAGTCTGTCCATAAAAGAATAAAGCCTAGATGAAAGGATGAATAAGAAGTCGAGATGCATAAACCAGTGGTGAGGGTGAGATTATGCGGCCCATCAAAGTGAAAAGATGCAAGAGAAAGGGCACAAATGATTGAAAGGAAGAAGAAAAACGGAAAGACGCAAAATAATAGCTAAGCAGGAAGATGACTTTTAAAATTAGGGAGTGAGAAAATATATAAGGAGGACTATGTCAGGTTATTAGAAGCCAAGCATTAGGATTAGTCCAGATACGTGCTCCAGCCATAGAAAAAAAAGAGAAACAACAGAGGAAGAGTTCAAAAGATAGTTAAAACCGAAAAAGGACCCGGGGGACCAGAGATGAGAGTTAACTTTAACCAAATTTTTCTAACTCTGGGCACACATAAATAAATAAACACTGAAATGAAAGAAAGCCAAAAAAAAAAAAAAAAAAAGAAAAAAAAGGAGAAAGGAAAGGATGGGATGAATAAGTAGTGGACATACATGGACCCAGATGGGAGCGTGGCAGGAGGGGCTTTGAGTCATCCAGTCCTGGGACCTGAGGTCTGTTCCATGAAAGGACGAAAAAAGAGAGAGAACAAAATAAAACATCTAAATAAAAATCGAGAAATACGGAAGAAAAAGTAACAAGTGTTCAGTCCAGGAATACATTAGTGGGTGAATAAATAAACATATAAAAGAAGGCAGTGCTAGGAGTCGAGTAATAGACTGTCATGAATCAAGGGTTATGGCCGGTCCAATTCTAAAAGCCACAGTACTATCAAAACATAATAAGTATCACCATAAAGAAGTGAATGAGTATCTAGAGAAACAAAGGCATGATAGAGTGAGGCGGGGAGGGGCCATGGCCACAGGCACTCCTCAGGGGCCTGTTGGAAGGTTGTAATTAATGCCCCCCACCGTCTGGGCACCAAAGATCCAGGAGGATGAAAGAAGACAGACGAGAAAGGAGGAGATTTGGAAAGCTGCAACAAAAGAGAGAAAGAAAGAGTTAAGAGGTGGTAAATGGGTATATTCTTGGAAGAGGGTTAGGCTGGGAGTGATAATAAAGGACCAGCCCAGACTGTAGATCACAATGGGTCAAAATCTGGGCACTCCATTAGTAGAGGAGTATATACCTAATAAGAAGAAAAACACAGCAGGAAGGAAGAATGGTATGAATGAAGGAAGGAAGGAATGAATGAATGACACGCGGAGAGGCAGGGCCCCGGGATGCCGTTTGCAGGTAACGTTAGGATTCATCAGTTCATGGCACCAGAGCGCTGAAGAATGAAAGAATGCAAGAAAGAAAGAGTGAGAGAGTGAAAGAGAGAAACAGTGAAAGTGGGAGAGAAATGATAAATCAGAGATTAAATTAGAAATGAAAAAGGAAAAAAGGAGAAAGGTAATATATTAACAGACAGATAGATAAATACATATATAGGAGAGAGCAGCTCTAGGAGTAAGAATGAGAGGGGGGCCTGAACCAAGCACAGTGATGAATTCACATCTGGGCTTCTGAGATGGGCCGCCACCTACCCACCCAGGAGGCAGTTCAAAGCTGAAATGCATAAGGGAGGACCTCAGTGAGGCCAGGGAGGGGAAGGCCCACTGCTTGTAGATGATCATGTACCCAATTAGGTACCCCTGCCAGCCAGAAGTGTAAAAACACTCACCAAAAAGGAAGAAAACCCGAATGGATGCATGAATGCATGAATGCAAGAGTGAATGAGAAAAGAGATTTGCAGTGACCAAGGAGGCCGGTCCTGCAGGGTATTAGGATTCATCCAGGCCCTGGTGCCCGATCTCCAAGAGAAGGAAAGGCGGTAAAAAAAAAAAAGGCTGAGAGACTGGTAGAAAAAAACAACTGAGATTGGAGGAAAAAAATAAAACAATTTAAAAAAGGAGTAAAGAAGGTAATAAATTAGTGAGTCATACAGTGAAGTCTGTGAGAAGGGACTGGCTTAGCACAGACCATCCACATTAATTCAGATCTCCGGCCCCGAAGTTGATAAATAATAAAAACAATCACATAAATAAATGCCTGAAGGAATAAATTCACACATTCCATGAGAATGTGAGAAAAAGTCTGAAAAGGTATAGGAGGGACTGGGAGAAAGAAAGATGAAAGAAAAGAAAAGAAAATAGACCTGTGGAAGAAGAGGCACTTCCTGGATGAGTACTTACATATAATAAACAAATATTAGTCATTAAATACAATAATTAGTAAGAGCTGAGGTTCATCATAAAGAAAGAATAAGTAGAGGGATGGCTGTGTGAACAAATGAATGAGAAGAATGATTTTGATTAATTCACGTCTGCACCCGAGGCTCACGGGAATAAAAGAATGCAAAAAAGAGAGCGGTGAAGGAGGGGCGTAGACAATTATGACAGGATGGATATTAGCAATAAAAACATATTGAAGGAATAAATCAATACGTACATAATTCTACGAGAGAGAGGGCCATGTTAGAACAAAAAAACGAGACGGCACCGCAAGCCAGGAATTATGACTGATTCAAAACTGGGCTCTTGAGATAGTTAAATAAATCCTCAACCAAATCACCAGTATGAGGAATTAACAAACAAAAGCGAGCCCCACATGGACCGGTGCTGAGAAGGCTCCGGGAACCACAGATGATGGTTAATCCAATTCTGTGCACCTGAGGTCCATAAATAAAAGAATAAATATTGAAATAAAAGAGTGACAGAAAGAATGAATGGACCCATGAACAACTGAATTAGAAATGGAAATGCCTGGAACAGCCAGGAGCGCGTCGCCCATGGGATTGTCACTCATCTCACTCCGGACACCTGAGGTTCCTAAGAGTGAAAAGATGCAAGAAAAAAGAAAATAACAGAACACATCAGGGAGTCAAAGAAAGAGGTGAGGGAAGGCAAAGTGAAACTAAGTGAAAGAGAAAGGCGGAGTGGGGGAGGGACTAATAAAAAGCTAACGAAGACGTGGGTGTGTCTGAGAGGAGGATGTGTTAGGATTAGGGATGAGGTCGTCATCAATCCCAATGATGGATGAGCTCATCCAATCCCCTTTTTTAGGGCAAGGGAGGATGGAGAGATGAAAAAAAAGAGAAGTGAAAAAAGGAGAAAGGAAGGATGATAAACCTACAACCAAGGTGATAAATGGTTAGTTAAAAGAGAGGTTGTCTGAGCAGGGATTATAATTAGTTTACATACGTACTCCTTAAATAGATAAATACATCACACCTTTCCAAGAATAAATGAAAAATAGAGGAAATACCCGACCCAAAGACAAGGCTGCATCTTCCAGCCTTTTATCATCTTTATGTAATAAAATATATGCAATTGAGGTCCATAAATAAAAGAATAAATAGCAAAGTGTAAAACGTGACTAAGGGCGAGGAAGAAAGATAGCAAAGGCAAATCAACACGTGGGCCAACGATGGTGATCTTGCACATGCAGTTTTGACTAATACAATTATTTCCCAGGAGACTGGTAAGTAAAAGAATACCCAAAATAAGAAAGAAAGGAAGGGCAAATGCATGAGTGCATAAATGAATGAATGAATGAATGAGAGGTGGTGCTGCCTGGACCAGGGACAGGAGGATGTCGCTCGCGGGAGCCCGATTCATCCTTCTGTGCACCTGAGTTTGTAAGAATGAAGGAACGGAAGGAAGAGTGAGAGAAAGGGAGAAATACAAAAGAGAGGAATAAGGAATCAAAATAATGTATAAACGAATAAATAGGAGAAGGGAGAGCTTCATGGACGAGGGGCTGTGATTAATCGAAAGTCGTGCTGTTGAAGTCGGTAAATAAAGGCGTCAAATCTAAATGAATGAACGAATGAGCGACTGGAAGAAATGCATGAATGACTGGAAGGAAGTGAGGGAGGAAGGAAGGAAGGAAGGAGGGAAGGAGGGAAAGAAGGAAAAAGGAAGGAAGAAATAGTAGGCAGAGAGGAAGGGAGGACTCTTCCAGTTTGGGGTCCCTGGGTTCCCGCCAGCCGAAGGGAGTGGGTACCAGGGAGGCGTGGCTCTTGGCATGTTCTGTGCTTGTCACCTGCACTTTCTTGGCGGGAGGAGCTGGCTCGGGAGGACCCTTGCCTTGGAGCGCCACTGTCACACCCTGGCTGTGGGGGCCATTTCACTTCATTGCTCTCATTCTCAGTTTCCCCATCTGTAAACTCGGAATGGCATCAGCTCCCCGCTTGGACGGATCGTGGGGCAGATGCTGTCCTGCGTGTTGGCAGTGTCCCGTCGGAAGGGCTCAGGCCCCGGGCCCTGCCGAAGGTTGTGGGAACTGGACGTGGGTCACCTGCGAGGGAGGCTTTTCCCGCCAGGGGGCAGCAGAGGGTCAGGGAGCGGGAGACCCTGGGGGCTGTGTGGGCCCCGCCCGCTGCGCTGTCCTGGGAGGGGCGCCACTCACATCCAGGGCCTGTGCAGGTGGCTTGGGAAGGGGGCCAGTAGGGGCCAGATCACCAGAAATCGTGTTCCCGCAACTTTCCGAAATGTGCCCGGGAGCCCACCAGCCCGGTCTTCTACGGGGTGGGCTGCCTTCCCTTCTCGAGTCAGGGGGTCCCGGGGCAGGTGCCTCTCAGCCCGGGGTTTGCAGAAGTGGTCCCAGGATCCCGGCCCCCTCGCCCTGGCATCCCCAGAGCCGGTTTCAAGGCCTTGCTGTCTTCTCGACTGTTTTCCGATGTACTCTCTGTATTTCGGCGGAAAGCGCGTTTGCACTGTGTGTTGTTGAACTTGTCCTCTCCCCTCCTGACCTGCCTTGCCCCGCCCCCCGCCCCCCCGCCGGGGTTGGGGGCTGTTTGTACTGGCGCTTCCGACCCCAGGGACGCCCTGGCTCTGTGCAGTCTCCTTTCTCTGTACCGGACAGGATTTGTGCACTTGTGTGTGTGTTGTGTGCCTGTGTTTGTCTCTAAAACTGAGCACCAGAGGCCCTCTGGACTTCTCGATTCCGATCTGGGACATTAAAAAAAAAAAACTGGATTCCTAACAAGCGCCCTGAACAGGAGGAGCCAGCTTGGCTGGACCCAGGATCGTGGCTGGGAGAGCGCGGAGTGCAGGGGGGTTGGGTGCGGCTGGGGCTAGCGTTTTGCCTGGTGGGGGGGAGGTGCCACGTGTCTGGGCCACGTGAGCAGGGCCTCGTGGGCCTGAGGTGGCGCTGGGGCTTCAGGGCTCTGCACGCTTATTAACCCTGAAGACACCTGTTCAGAGGGGGTCTCCAGAGAGCCCCCCGAACAGCCCAGGTGTCATCGTGGGGACCAGAGTGGGGTTGGCAGGGGCTTGGGGCAGGAAGAGCCTGGGAGGGTCTTTTTGGAGAACCCTTGTGTGGTTTTAAAAGTCAGCTGAGGGTCGAGAAGACTTAGAAAGTATTGGGGAGAAGTTGGGGGCCACGGCCATGTGCACAGAGGAACTAGGGAGGGACAGGAGAGCAAACCTCTCGGGGAGCCTCTCCCCAGGTCCGAGGGGCTGTCGAGGGGGTCACCTGGATGGAAATGGGCTGGTGGGAGAATGCCCCAGTGGGGAGGGTGGGTTGGGATTGGGTGAGTTCTGTCTGTTTAGGAATGTTGAGGGCCTGAGGGTCATCGGGTCAGAGCTCTTAAGAGCTTGGGATCCAGCATTCTAAGGGTCTCCAGTTCTGAGATGCCGAGTTTCAGGACAGGGCTTGAGGGCCGTAGAAGCTGGGGGTGGAGTTTCCACATGGGCCCCCATCTGGTTCTGTCCACGCTTGATCCATGAGGTCCAAGATGGGATCTCAGCACTCCTCTCTGATCAGGGCTTATCTCAAGTGTGTGTTTCTTCTTCTCACTCTTTGAAAAAAAGACAAATTTTGTCTGTTGACTTTGACCTTTGCATGCACCCCTTGCACAAATCCTTCCCCTGGTGACACCAGGAGCTACAAGTCTCCTTGGATTTCTGTACAACTCCCAACTCCCTCCTCAGGAAGCTTGGCCTCGGGGCTGGCCTTCCAGAGGGTGGGGGACGGAGGCTGGGCCTCTGGGGCAGATGGGCCAAGGGCTCCCCTGTGATCCTAATGTAAACGGTGTGGATAGCACATGACCCAGAGCAGGAGGTCACCCATCATTCGACATGTCACCCATCTTTATTTCTTCCCTTCCAATTCCTGTTTATGAGCACACTTTTTTTTAATGGACATCTACTTTTTTAAATGAGCGTTCATTTTTTAAACCTAATTGCCATTCTTCACCACATACACTTCTTTTTTTTTACAGTTTGCCTTTTCCACTTAATATTCCATCGTCAACATTTTTCTTTCTTCCATAGACTTCATCACGTCACTGGCTGCCTTGTGTCTCATTGAGAGGCTATGTCAATCATTCCCCACATCAACCTGCTATTGTTACTATTGCTATGCATAATTCATCTTTTTTTTTAATGTTACAAATTATGCCACAGCTAATGGCTTAGCACACCCACTTCTTTTTTTTCATTCTTACCAATTATTTTCCCACACCTAGAAATGATCATGGTATGTCAGTTTCATGGTATGTCAGTTTCTCCTGCTAGGCTGTGAGCCCCTTAAGGGCAAGAAGCTTGTTGAATTGATCTTTGTATCTCTAATGCCTGAAATGTTGTAGATGCTAAATGTTAGATGAGAGGATGGAAGGATGGATGAAGATGTGAGTGAGTGAGTGGTTGGTTGGCTGTTAGAGGAGAGGAGGGAAGGATGGATGAATAAAAGGATTGGTGAATGAACAAGTGAACTTCTTAGGGTTGAGTTTCTTGAATGAAAGGCCAGGAATTTTTGTATGAATATTGACTAATAGCAGAAGGCTTACAGCATTTTATAATGTCCAGCGATGTATTAGAATTTTGTTATGATATTGCTAGTTTATCTCTGTTAAAAAGTGTTTTTCTGTCATTTTAACTTGCATTGCTTTGATTACTAATGACGGTTGAACATTTTCACATGTGTTTGTTAAAAAATTGCATTTTATCTTCTGTGAACTGTTTGTCCAAGTCCACCGGGTCATGGCTTTGTGATGAGACTGTCAAGGATGGAACGAGTGTCCTCAGGACGTAGTGAGCCCTTCCTCACTGGAGGCATTCAAGGGGCAGGCCAGGCAGATAGTCGATGAGGGTGGCTTTAAGGAGATTCAATTAGTGGGAGTGGGGTTGGCCTAGATGACCCTCCATTTGACTTTAGGATTTTGCTTCTTCCTGGGAAATGGGCGTATTACCTCTGTCAGCCCAGCAGCATCTAAGGCCACATCCCCCTGGTGGGCTTGTGCATTAGTGGTTTATAAACTCTAACCTCACCCTCTATAACTCTTGTGGGGCAGGAATATCTCTTTGACCCTCCAGGGTCCAGAGAGCTGTGCTACCGTCTTGTAGAGTTCAGTGGTGGATTTCCCACCCGCCCCCTCCCCCATTTCACCTCGAGGAGGACAGGCCCCTGCACCTCCATTTGCCACCTCTCAGCGCAGTCAGCTGAGGCGATCAGCTGCCGTTTACGTTCCCGGGGTCCTGTGAGCACATGTCCCCTAGGCCTGCGTGTTGGTCTTTGGGGTTTAATTGATTAAGGGGACGTGTCGGATCAGGTCTGATAGTAAATCCTCCTTCAGAAATAGGACAGTTCAATTCCGTGAGCCAAGGAGCAGAATGGACCCCATGTTCTCCTCGGGCTTCCCCTCACGGCCCACCCCAAGGCTAGCCGGGGCTCAGAGGTCACCGTGGCCATTCGGGGAGGGCACGTGACCCCAGGAGGGCTTGCACCTGCGTCCCAGAACACGCTCTGCTCTCAGCCAGGGGCCGCATCCTCCCACTGACCCTCTACTATAGCACCGAGTGCTGTCTGCCTGTACTGGAATTTCTCACCCACACGTTTGCCCCAGCATCGAAGCTCGGGAGGCCATGATGATTCCCAACATGATTTCGATCCATCCATCCATCCGTGCATTTGGCCTACGTCTCCTGACCTGGCGCTTCGGCCTTTCCCTTTCCTGAAAGCAAACCTTTTCCTCTTGGGCAGGCTGTGTAGTGCCATGGGCTGTGGTTATGAAGTGAACGCCCTTATTTGTGGCTTCTCCCTCCGGGGTCACTGCTCTGAGCACGTCCCAGCTGGATGTCATCCGCCACCGTCACCCACACGGCTTCCTTCCCCGTGGCGCTTTCCCGTGCATCACACACCGTGAGGGAACCAGGGCCGGGGTCCGAGAGCGGCCCCCCTCCCCCCCAGGCCACCCTGCCTGGTGCATGGTCCCTGTCATGAGCTTTGCCCTCAGCCTTTCAGCTTCCTCCCACCAGATGGCAGTGGTTGTAACTCATTCCTTCATTCTTTCATCCCTTCATTCGTTCACTCAGTCCACAAACATTTGGAAAGATCCGCCAGTGCTATACTAGAGCTGGCTCACAGGACACATTCCAACCATCCCCTTTCCAAGGAAAAGATGAGCATGTCTGCCAGGGGCCATGTTTGTGTGTCAGTAACACGGCGGGACCCTTGATTTAGCTCCCACCCCTAGACCCGAGTTCTGTTGACGGTTTGGTAGCCCTCTCCAACTTTGTTCCTCCCCAAACTAAGTTGATTAGTAATCAGCAAACTGTGTTTCTTGGCGCTCAGAAATCACAGCCCGTAGCCTCAAGAGGCCAGAATGAGAGCTGGGGGTTCTGAAACGAAAGGCTGATTCTGCCCGTGAGCAGGCTTCCAAGTCATTAGAACACCCCGATCTTGCACAAAGGGGAACTTAGAGTCATCCCTGGCCCTTTGGGATTTGCTAATTCTGGGCTCTATTTAGAGAAAATTGGGGAAGGTGATTGCTTGCTTGGATGGCAAGGATCCTGCCCCATGCGGGGTCTGCACAGAACAATCTTCTGGCACAAGAGGGCATCCGAGGCACACGGCGCTTGGCGAACCCTGGATGCAGCCCCCAGCATCCACGCAGGTCCCGGGCCAGGCGGCATCCACCACCGCTCCCCCCCGCCAACTCCAACTTAGCTCACTGCTACCTGCTTGGGACAAGGCATAGGTCTAGGGGCTCTACTGAGAATTCCGTATTTGCTTTATCGCCTTGGACAGTGGGGGTGGTGGACAAAGCCAGGACCCTGGAGCTGGACAAACGTGCGGTTTAAACGGATGGCGACAGCTTGAGTCTGTCTCCTGGGGAGACCATGGCACACCCACCTCGCAGGGCTGTTGTGAGGCTTGATGTAACTAGGATCTTGAACTGCGATTCTGAAAGGGTGTGCGCGTGCCCCCAGGGGTGGGTTGGGGGTGGGTTGACAGGCCAGGAGGGGCAGCCTGATTTGGGCAGGTTAGTGGGAAATCTTTTTGTCAAACATGCAGTCGGTATTGTGGGAACGAATGCTAAATTTGTATGGCGTTCGAAGGTTAGATGGTTGTAATTTGGGCAGGAACCTTCATGCTGGGTACTGACGACTCCTTTGGGCAATGCCCTGGACCCCCTGGGGTACGCGTTCACACCTGTCTCCGGAATCGGAATCGGTTGGAAGGCCCCATCTGTGTCTTGCCTACCGCTGTGTCTGGCCTGTGGGCGGCACTTATCCTCCACAAGAGACCCCTCCCAGCAGTGTCCTCCCCCCAAAATATTAGGCACCAGCTGTCAAAGACACTATACCCCTCCCCACTAATGTCCCCTCACCCCATTCACAACATTTGGGCTCACATGGCAGCAGCCTGGGTGCCTAACACAGTACCAGGCCAGTGGTAGGGGTCACCTTCCATTTCCGTTGAAAGGATGGATAGGTAGATGGTCAAATAACAAAATTGTAACCCAATGCAAGCGACGGTTGTTTATAACCTTTACTAAGAGATTGTATTTTGTTCCTAATTAACCTGTTAACAGTTGTTGTATCTCACGGACTTTTGTATGATGTGTGTTGTTCGAAACCAGGACTCTTGCCTCTGGTGTCACTTGATGGAACTTTCACTGTCCGATTAACGAGTCAGTGTTTTGTGTTAGAAATGAGAATCCGGGGGGCGCTTAACTAACTGTGTGGTGTTGGGCAAGTCACTCCTCCTTCCTCTCTGACCCTCGGTCTCCTTTTCTCTTAAACCGTGGGTCACCAGAAAGCTTATTACCTCACAGGGTGGTTGTGAGGGCCCAGGGCTGCTAATGAAATGCTGGTTGTCACTGAGAATGGTCGCGTGTTGGGGGCCGTCTGGAAGGGAACAGGGAAGCCTTTCCTAGTTCCAAGTGAATAAAAAGTCAGCCTTGATCTTATGCTAAGATTGGATTTCCAGCAGTCAGTGGGATGTGTAAGGCAGAGGCCCAGCAGTTTGCAAGCGTGTAGTGATGTGGGCCCAGGGTAAATATTGGTTTGGTTCACGAGTGATGGCTCTTTCCCTCCCTCGGAGCCTGCCTTCCTCTCCCCCCGCATCCTGAGCTGCTGCTTGTCGCGTGCAGGGTGACTGCTCTGGGTTTGCCCTACCTTGTCGCTGCCTGGTCCGTGGAGGGGCTTCTGCAGACCTCTGTGGGTGCCCCGGGGTGTTTCTCAGGGAGGAAGGCGGGGGGACAGTTTCGAGAGAGCCCGAGCAGGTTCCTGGGTAACACCTTCAGGGACTAAAACACCTTCTTCTGCCTTTTAAGGGAGAGGCCCGTGCTCCTAATTTCCTCCACCCCCTTCCTTCTTTCCCTGACTGTAAGGTAAAGAAATGAGTCTTCAGCCCCCTCCATGGGCCTGGAACCAAACCTGGGGCTGTTCCACGCCCGCGAGCTCCCTGCTTGACTGGCGTGTGGGCCCATTTTACAGATGAGCAAGTTGAGAATCGGGGACCGCAGAGCGTCAGAGCCAGGACTGAACAGTCTTCCATGAAAAGCCGTGGGGCGCTCTTTCCACTTGGCCAGACGAGCCCTCCCGGTTACCGTGGCCAGCCTCTGTCGGCCCAAATGTGCCCCAGTGTGTCTCTGTCCCCATCACGTGCCTGGCAGTGCTCCCGTGGAGGTCACGCTCTCCAGAGCTCTGCCCTGCTCTGGAGGAAGTCCCAGGAGGCACCCCTGCAGGGGTCATTTTGGATCGGGGGTCTCCACGTGACCACGGAATTCCTTTCCTGGCCCTCGTCTCACGCGTGTGGGACATCAGTTCTGCTAGAACATCCCAGATTCCATCCCAGGTGGGCTTGAGCTGGGGGTCTTGTTGAGTCCCTCCCTCCCGGCCCCTCCCTCTGTGGAAGCCTCACCACCCTCCTGGTTTGGCCTCTGCCTTTCACAGCCTCGGTGGGCTGTGTCTGCACCACGGCCACCCCATGTCCTTGAGCACTTGTCCGAAGCTCCCGGGGGCGGGCCCCACTGTAGGGACAGGTTGGTAGGGTCCTCCTCTCGGTAGACTGTGGGTCTGTGTGTAGGTGTCTGCTCCCCGATGGACCTCGGTCCTGTGTGACCCAGGGGGAGGGACTTTCTCAGGTGCCTGGTGTTTTCAGGGCCTCGTCCTCCTGAGGGGGGCAGGCCTGGGTCCCTGCCTCTGGAGGGCAGGTAGAACGTCGAAGCTCAGTGAGGTCGTGCCTAAGCAGCTCTTAGACCCCCTCCCTGCCTCTGAGACCTATGCTTCTCTGACCCCACCTAACAGCCCTGCTGTCTACACTCGTAGGTGCCTAACAGGCGCTCGCTGACTGGTAAGGCAGGGTTTTAGTGGATGTGCAAAGCTGAATTGACCGTTGGCTGATGTACGCGTTGAATCTGCATGCGTTTCTGTAAGAGAAAAAGGTGTGTTTTCTCGGCAAAGACTCTTCAGGGCAAAGCCTGAGGGACTTTGTCTGCGCTGGGGGCTCACCCCAGGGGGTGGCCGCCGGACAGACCCTCCTGACGGAAATAGCTGTCTTCTGAACATTGTTGGAAATATTTATGTCTAGAATAAAACTTTATTTGGGCTAAAATGTACTCCTATGTGTAGTGGTCCAAGTGATTTTTTTTTTTTATTAAGTATAGTCGATTTACAATATTGTGTTAATTTCTTCTGTACAGCAAAGTGACTCGCTTATACATATATATATTCTTTTTCATCTTCTTTTCCATTATGGTGTGTCACAGGATAT
The DNA here is from genome assembly GCF_951394435.1 of Stenella coeruleoalba. NCBI lineage: Eukaryota > Metazoa > Chordata > Mammalia > Artiodactyla > Delphinidae > Stenella > Stenella coeruleoalba. The sequence goes on along the minus strand of NC_137147.1, from coordinate 3,928,196 downwards.
TGACTATAGTTCCCTGTGCTGCACAGTGGGTGGTCCAAGTGATGACGTGGCACTTGGCAATTCCCAAGTGGGAAGTGTCCTGGGCCCGCCCATGCCCTCTCTGGGCCTCCGGAGCCCTCGCCTTGGGGAGGGGAGGTCTTTTACCTGAAAAGTCTTTGTCTGTCCTCACCATTGGTGACAATCAGCATTAACCTGTAAGGCACAGGCCCAGTCTGGGATGCAGCCCTGGTCGGCCAGCGAATGAGGGGGGGATCGGACCCCAGACCTTGATTCCTTTCTCCTCCTCTCGCCCTCCTCTCCACCCCCTCAAGCTGAGGGGCGGGACGCTTACCCATTTGAGTTCTGGTACTGGCATCACCATTTGCCAGCTTAGTGGCCTTGGGAGGGTTACTTGGACCACTCCGAGCCTTGGTTTTCACCCCTGTAGAATGGGTACATGATGACGGTGTCCGCTCTGGGGTTGCTGGCTCAGTGCCCTGCTGCACTCCATATATACTGGCTCTGAGATCAAGGCCTGGGGCTTGAAGCCACCCGAGCACCTTTACGTGCGTGTGGCCTGGATGAGTTTGCTCACCTGTAATCCGGAAATAGTCACACCTACCTGGCGTGGTTACTGTCGGATTCAATGAGATTGTTCATGTGAAAATAAATGCTTCGTCACCCGGCCTCCACAGCACCCTGCAGCCTGTGGGCCCTGGTCGCGGAAGCCCTGGGCTTTCTGGAACTGCCAAAGGGGGGCTGCAGGGTGGGGTGGAGGGCGTCAGGGGAGCACCCGGCCAGCTTTGGAGGGCAGCGAGGGAAGGAAGGGTTTGCTTTTCAGTACAGAGATGTAGCGGCTTCAGAGGGGACGGGATTGAGGTCCAAGTGGGCAGGATCAGGGAGAAGTTTTAGAAAGAGGAGGAAGCTGATAGTTTCGAAAACGCCCAAGCTTAATTGGCGATGGGTTGGACAGGAGAGCTGGGGTGGGTTTTAGCAAGGCCGAGCGTTCTAGATTTGGGTTAGTGAGTGGAGGACCATCAGAGGTTCCTGGTGCAGGGGGGTGTGGTGCTTCTGGAACTCTCTCCGGGAGGAGGAGACCAGGTGTGGGGTGCCAGAGTTGAGGGGCAGCAGGTAGAGGGCAGGGGCTAGTGGCTGGGTGCTCACCTCGCCCCCATGGCTGCTGGGGGCCAGGGCCCTGTCCCCGTGTGGTCCAGGCCCCCGAGCGACCCGTCTCCTAACCCTCTCTCTGCTCCTTGCCTCCAACGTGCCTGTGTGCATGAGAACTCGTGTCCGCCAGTGAGCCCAGGAGCGGGTGGCCTTCATCAGCACCTGTGTCTCTCTCAGCCTCCACAGCCACGGGGATACCTGCACGCGTTCCCGTGGGACAGGCCGGACCCAAAGACTCTGGACCCGGGCCACTCCCCTGCATGGAGGGGCGCGTCCACCCCGCCTCCCCGCCCTCTGACTGATGGACTTCACTGATCTGAGTGTCAGACACGCGGGCTGGACCCCTCCCCACCCCTCCTGAGCCCTGAGACTTGGGGGAGCGCCGAGCCTCGCTGTCTGCATCTGTGAAATGGGATCGGACGCCTACCTCACAGGGCTGTTGTGAGGGGCATGTGACGCGGTCGCAAAGTGCCCTCCCGGGGGCTTGGCACACCCTGTCGTGTCTCAATAAATGTGTTTCTTGCCTTAACAAAAACTGATGGATGTGCTACTCATCTGAGGAGGGGTGAACGTCGGGGTGCTCTCCGGCTCGGGCCCGTCTGATGGGAGGGGCAGGGGAGCCAGCTCCGGTCCCAGGAAGCCACCCGTCCCCCGCCCACTGGATACTCAAGGGTGATGGGATGCCCAGAAGCAGCGCTGGCCTGGGGGGGTCCTGAGGTGCTTGCACGTTGGGGTGAACTAACCCGGGCAGGTCCCCCTTCTTCTAATGGTTTTAGGAAGCCAGGCTTCTTTCCAGAAAGGAATAGAGACAGGAGGTGGAGGAAGTCTGCGCTGGTCCCTGGAGCCCCGGCGGGGCCGCCCCCAGAGCCGCGACTCTTCCCGCCCCCGCCCCGCTCCTCACATATTCCCAGGGCCCTGGTGGGGGCCTGGTAGAGCAGTCGTCCTGCTTAAACTAACGGGGAGCGGACGGCCGGGCTGTTCCGCTCCAGCCTGGCTGCGACCCGGGGCCAACACTCATTCCACGCGTTGGCTACCGAGCAGGCCCTGAGGCACCGCAGAGGTGGTGCCCAGATGCAGCCCCTGCCCCGCTGGCGGGGCGCCGCCCAGCTCAAGGAAGCTCAGGCCGTCGGCCAGCCGTGTGAGGCGGGGCCGAAGGGGGACAGAGGGGAGCAAGGGCAAGGGAGCTTCGGACTCGAGTCCGTGAGGAGTCCTGGGGTCCGCGCACCTGGCTTTGCCGGAGCAGATGAGCTGGACACGCAACCAGTGGGAGAGAGAGGCTGACCGCTGCCACTGCCACCGTCAATGCCATTGTCAACGCCAAAGCCGTGACAACCACCACCACTACGGCCACCTCCTCCTCTTTCTCTTTCCACCTTCCTCCTTCTCCCTCCCCCCTTCCTCCCTCCTCCCCTCCCCTCCCCACAGGGAGGTGCCTCAAGGGAACTACAGGCAAGTCCAGCCATGACTGCACGGGGCCGAGCATGGCTCCTCTGCAGAAAGAAAGAACCACCTCGGGGGATCGTGGGCACATCTCAGCCGAGGAGACCTGAGCCCAGTCCCTGAGCAAGACGGAGACACGGATGGTGCTGAGTGAGGGTCCAGGCAGCGCTGAGATGAGAAGAAGACAGCCTCCAGCTGTGCTCGCCTGGATGAGACCGCGGCCAGCCAGGGGGCAGCCGAGAGTCCAGGAGAGTCCTGCGTGCGGTGGGCCCCCAGCCTCTGGTGAAGCTTGCGCGTCCACACGAAAGTCCCCTTGATGTTCCGGAGCGGAGACCCCAGCTCCAGCCTCCAGTGAACCTCGGGCAGCCGGAGGGAGGGCCACCGTGACGTTCCGGAGCGGAGAGCCCAGCTCCAGCCTCTGCTGAAGCTCAGATGCCCGTGATGAGGGGCCCCATTGTTGTTCCAGAACTGAGACTCCAGCTCTGGCCTCCAGTGAACCTTGAGCCTCCCGAAGGAGGGCCCCCTTGATATTTCAGAACTGAGACCCTAGCTGCAGCCTCTGACGCAGCTCAGACGTGCAGAACTGCTGAGAAAGCCTCCAGGCCATGGGCTTGCCTGGGCACGACTGGGCGTGGCCAAGGTTTGACTTGACGGGAGGTGGCAGAGGAGACTCTGCTCTCCACGCATGGCCTGCAGCTCTCTTCACTAGCGACACTGGAGGTACTGGAGCCCGCAGGAAGCTGGGTTCCAGATGCATAAGGAGAGACGTGGAGCGGGGGCTGCTGGCCGGAGGAAGCGTGTTAGGAAGAGCCTGGCAGCAGAAGTCATGGATTGCGGGCGGGGCCCTGCTGATGGAGCCTGCCCGTGAGTGTGTGTCTCGGCAGCAAAATGCCGTTTTATGCCTTTTAGTTGTGCCGGACTCATGGCTGGCTGCACACCAGACTTGACCCACGGGGCTGCCAAGTTGGCTGGACCCTGGAATGTAACCCAAGCTCGTTTCTGCGGCTTAGCTCCTCTCCCAGGGGAAGGTGCTAACCACCCACTCGCCAGCCCGGCACGAAGCCACGACCTCGGGGCTGGTCAGATCTGGTTGCCTCTTTCCAGCAACGGAAGTTTGCTGAGGTTGGGACTGAGACGGGGCCAGGCCATCGCGATGGGTGGTGCAGATGGCATGGACGGCAAAGGAGGCCCCCCAGTACACAGGGACACGATGGTAGCTTCCCAGATGCAGCTGCATTCTGGGCTGGGACCCTGCCCCGAGCACCTTGAAGGTCACTGTGGCCCTTCAGACATTGGGTTGACACCAGACTGTCCACTAAACTGGAGAGAGATGGCAACGAATGAAATAAGGCTGAAAACATCGCCTTGTTCAGAAACCGTAAGAACGTCGTGGGTTGACACAGTTGAAGTGATGAAAAGTGTCAACATTGGGAGGAGAGAATGCTGAGTGTGAGTCTGGATGTGCTGACTTTGAAATCTTTAGACTGGGAGGTTCTGAGAATCTGATATCATCATTTATGCCATTCAGACATAGCTACAATAATATATCCCAGAAACGGACTTATTTTCTGCAGTTGGAGTCTGCAGGAAAACGGAGCAGCTAGCAAGCGTTCTTGAAAAACACATCCTAACGATGCCAACATCATTTTGGTGATATTTCCTGGAAATTCATTCGAATTTGAAACTATGCACACAAAAACTTCTTTTATGAGTAACTGGAACTCGAGACCTGGGATGGAATGGAGGAGAAACGTCCTCTTAGAGGACTGCCCTGCCCCCCTCCCCCCTCCCCCCCCCCACACTCTCATTTGGCCAAGTTATTTTAGGAGATTTCCAAGAACAAGCAATTATTAGAATCACCCGTTGCTGATTTCCTAGAAGTTTCCACAACAAATTCTGAAGCCAAATGAAAAATGGGTGAGCCAGCGGGCTTGTCATGTTTGTGAAGAAAATGTGAAACCACGCCATGACATCATCAGCTTCAGGGGGCGAGGCTCAAAGCAGAACCACAGTAGTGGAAATAAGGACAGATGAAACTTCCGGACCTCCTGACTTAACGTAGGTCAGAGATTATGACACAGCCCCTCGCAGGAAGGTTGCCGAACTCTTAAGATTTTCTGGAGTGTGCTAGGTATTGTGCGGCGCCTCTGGAGGAAGAGATGAATTTGACTCAGCCCCTGCCCTCCAAGTGCGAAAGACCAGATTCCAGGTGCTGCTGCTGCTGTGGTCTCAGTGTAGAGGGCCGCGCTTGGCGCAGGGCTGGATGGCCGGCCATCGTGGTCTCCCAGTCCGCGCCCACTTTACAGATGAGAACACTGAGGCTGAGAGAAAGATGGGTTACTCGATGTCCATTAAGACCAGACCTCTCTGGAGGTCAACGTTCCCTACCCCAGGCAGCCTCTGATTGTACTGAGATTCAGGAAGAGCCCAGAAGGCTGAGTGGATTGCCCACAGACACCCATCGAGAGAAGTAGGAAGGCTTGGCGCCGGAGTGACTGTGTACCCGTTCTCCAAGAGCCCAGCCCCAGCGCCATCCTGGAAGACCAGGCCAGAGGGAGTGAGGATGCTCGGGGTTGGGGGGTGGGGGGGATGGCACAGGAGGACCCCCGTCCGGGAGTCTAGGGAGCCAGGCCCGGCCACTGTTGGTCTCTGACTCTCCCTCGGGGCTTTAGTTTCCCCATCACTCACTCTGTCCTCCTCCCGCTTTTTGGAGGGACATTCTCTGGTGGGATTTCCCACTCCCGCTTTGTGAGAAGTGGCCACTGGGTGAAACGGCTTCGTGGCAAAGAGGCAGACGAGTACTGAGGGAGAGGAAAATCATGGCCTTCTTCCTTCCCAGGAGGGGTCGGGCCATGCCTCCGATTTCACAGACACTCCCAGCTCAGCTCCTAGAGGAAGCAGGGAACGAAGATGCCTTGGGCTGCAGTTTTCTCCCAGCAGATTGTAATCTTCCCCTCTTATCCACACTGGTGGCCATCGTTTTGGAGCTGGGAGCCGGAGCGAGGCAGGGGCAGGCGGCCCGTGGAAAGCTTTCTCTCCAGCTCCCTTCACGTGCAGGGGTATTCTCCCATGGGGCCCTCCCTGTACATCTCAGGAGACAGTTTGCGCTCTGCCCCTACTCCTGCACTCAGCCGTCACGTCGGGTCTCTGGGGAAGCCAGTCCCAGCCGCGGCCAAAGCTCTCTGCAGAGGCTGGGCCCGCCCAGGGGGTGGGTGGAGGTGGGTTGGGAGGACAGATGGCAGGCAGTAAGGGGTGACACAACAGCCACGTGGTCTAGAGTCGGGCCACATTCCAGCCAAATGCGACAGCAACGAGGGGGAGCCCCTACTCCAGGGAGACGTTTTTTAGGCGAATTTGATAGCTGTGTGCTTCCCAGACAGCCCACAGTCCCGGAGCTGTCTTCTGCGGCTGAGGAGCCTCCGAGGCCAGAGCTCCCCTGGACTCTGAGTTGCCCTCGGGGGGGCTGGGTGAGGGTCCGGAGGGGCTGGCAGGGCGTTGTGGAATGTTACCTATATACCTGCACTTCACAAAGCACTTTATCTGTTTGCTTGGTGGTGGCTGATGGTGGAAGGAGTGGATGGATGTGTGCCTGTCAGGGGCTGGGTGCTCCTCGGGCCCCCCCATGTCACGGTGGAGACCTCGGGCTCAGAGACGGGATACTCACATGTCCGTAGGGGCGATGGGGCCAGGAGCGGCCTTTTCTGCGAGGTCCTGGCCGGGGCCTCCGTGCACAGCAATCAGAGGCCACTGTGCTAGGAAGAAAGCGCCCGGGGCACCCCTGCTTGGCCGCCTGGGATTAATTACCCAGGCTGGAACCTGCCTCTTTAGAATTGACTGTGACTCCAAAGGGTCTTATCAAACCTCCCATGCAGCCTGGGCTCCTGCCACCTTGCACGGGTGCTGCTTCTGGAGGTTTCTGCAACCTGGGACCCCTGACCCAGGGATTAGTCTGCACCCCTTCACCGCAGCTCCTGCACTGCCCCCAGCGCCAGATAGGTGCCCGGTTGGTGTCGCGTGGCTGCCCCAGGTTAGGCTCAAGTGCTGTCCCAGCCCTGGGGGACGGTGCTCAGGATGCAGGGGGGTCCTGGCCCGGGGTGGGGACAGATGTGAGCCTGAGCCTGCCTGTGTGTGCCTGGGTGTGCACGGGTGTGTGCGCCTGGGTGTGTGTGTGCATGTGCGAGTGTGGGCGCGCGCACGCGTGCATGTGTATGAAAGAGAGACACAGGGTGGAGAGTGACTGGAGATGAGAGACAGTGGGTCTCTCCCTAATGCCAGACGCCCTGACTGGATTCCACGTCCGCTCTCCTCTAGACCCACTCCCCGCAGCCACCCCTGCCACGTGCCCCCCGTAGCTTTCCACCAGCCCGTCTGTGTGTCCACTGCAGCCACAGCAAGTAGAAAAGTGGCAGCCTTGGCCCTCACCCCTTACCCTTCTGTGACCCCCCCCCACATTGCCTCTCCTTGGCGATGCGCCCACAGGTGGGGGGAGACCTTGCGCCGGTGAGTTGCTGACACACCCACTCACCAGCTCTGCCCAGTGTCCCGGAGTGGAGCCTTCCCTGCCGCAGCCCCCCACCTCCTCCCCACCCACCTGGGGTTCTGCTCAGCTCCCCCACGCCTGGTCCCAGACCCCAGCTTCCCCGGCAGCTCGCAGGACACGTTCAGCCACTTCCCGGATGGAGGGACAAGGACGGCTTGAGCAAGGTGCGCTGGGTCTTGTGCCGGCCTCCGCAGCCTGCCCAGCCTCCCTGGCCGCCGCCTGGGAGCGGCTGCCACCCACGGGCGCTGGCCAGGACCTCTGGACCCAGACCTCGGCGGCTGCACGGTGCCCTCCACAGAGCCTTGGAGTATGCCTGCGCCCCCGTGGCACTCAGCCCAGATGCTGCACCATCCAGGTCAGTTCCCGCCTGCCCCACGGTGCCCCACCCGCTTCTCACCCAGGTGACGCGTCCACCTGAGACTCAGAACCCAGAGGGGCAACGTTTGTCGTCGCGAAGCCTAGAACGCGTTGGCCTGGAGTGAAAAGTGCTAAAGTGACGGACTCGCTGGTGAAAGTCTGTTTTGTCCGATCGGTTTGCCAGCGAGGTTGAGAGTGGAGGAGTCCAATGAGCTCGTGCTTTTGACAGATGTATATCTACGCGTTACACATCTAGTACGCGGTGCCCAGGAGGTTACGTCATTGCCGCTCTGTAAGCTTGGCATGAAGCTTCGGTGCCAGTTACAAAGGGGCTGGGGGAAGGCGGGATGGCTTTGCAAAATTCCTTCACGGGGTCTGCAAGCAAAAATGTCTGCTGACCCGCAGCCTAGGGCATCCACTGTTCCTCACTGGCAAGGCCGTCAGCTTGGTGGGTGCTCTCTGAGCTTTGCACACCATGGTGTTCTGTTAGTGCGAGTGGGCGGGCGTGTGGAGCAGGACGCCCAGGTCTTGAGCCGCAGAGATTTCCACACCCAGTTCGTGGGGTCCTGGGCTCCTCCTCCACCTGCCTCTAGTCTTTGGGGTCCATCTCACGCATGTCTGTCACTGTGGGCTCCATCATCCTCACCCATCATCACCACTTCACTATACCCTGCAGCTACCGGGTGCCGGGGCCTGGCCCATCCTTCCCCGTGGGCTGGCCATCTCAGGCTCCCATCACCTCCACCTGGCCTCTGTCATCCTGAGCACAGCATCTCACCTCTGTCACTGTGGACCTGGCCATCACCCATCCATCCTCTGCCTCACCTCCATCATCCTCGCTTCGGGGCTCACTCTGGCCCCCAGGGCCTTGTACATGGTAGGCTTTCATTCATTCGTTTGCACATTCGGTGAAGGTCTACTGTGTGCCAGGCCCTGTGCCAGGCAGCAAGTAAATGGACGTGGCCCGTGGGAGTGCACACCTCGGGGAGACGCACGAGAGCCGGCGGATGGCACAGAGCCTGGGCCAGGGCGGCTTGGGGACGTGGTGCAGAGAAGGGCGGGTCTGACTGCATGGCGGTGGGGACGTTCAGCCCAGGTCCTGCTGAGTGAGTTCTGCAAAGAGAGCCTACCTGTGCCCACTTTCTTCCCTGCTGGTGGCCGGCATCTCAGAGCTGGCACCAGGAGCCCAGGCCCTCCCAGCCTGCCTGCAGGGTCCTTGCTCCCAGGCCCCTGGCCCAAGTCCAGCCCCTCTGGCAGCCTGGGCTCCTTGCACTGCGCACCCTGTTCTCTGACTCAGCCTCCTTGCTGTCCCCTTTGTTGGGGATCGCCCAGTCCTGCCCAGATCCTTTGATGTTGGACACATATTTCCACTTTTTAGATGGTAAACTGATGCTCAGACTGGGTCCCTGAGTGTCACATGTCAGGACTTGGAGGGAGGGTTAAGGACTAAATTTTGTGCTCTTTCCACCAAAGTTGAAATGAATGAAAGAACGAATGAAGGAACGAATGAATTGATTACCTAAGAGAAAGGAGGTGGGTGGTGGGGAAGATGTGGACTTCTCAGTCTTGGAGTGGTTTCAAGGCAGAGTTAGACCACATTGGAGGACGGGGGGTCACAGGGGGTCAGGGAGGGGCAGCCAAGTCTGTGATGGAGGGTTAGGGTTAGGGTAAAACCAGACAGTGGTGGACAAGGCAGTGAATTTCTTGTAAAGCGAAATTTATTTCATTGTAAAATTCTGAGCTGTGTCCTTGTAGTTTGGTCTGTTACGATGCACTTCTGTTCTCTCACATCATGGTGGTCAAGGATGGTCTATTGACTTGAATGTCTTTGCTTGGCCAGGTGGTGGTTGTCAGATATCCATCTGGGCATTTTCCAGGTCTTGGAGAGTCAGAAACTGGGACCCTCTAGTGTCCACCAGGACCCTGTGGATGTGCTGGGGGAGGGGCACCGGCTTGTGGGGAGTGATGGCGGATGTCTTCAGGGTCCTCTGCGGGTCCTGGAGTGGACTCGGTTTTAGGGGACCTTGGGTGTCAGTCACCCCATGTTGTAGGTTTGGTTATTTGGAGTTCTCCCCTCGGAGAAGGAACTTCTGTAACGTTGACGATCCTTAAATTGCCTGTTAGACTCTGAATCTGAATGAGAATTAGTGTGGCGTGTGCATACTGCCTGGGAGTCTGTAGGTATGAGGTGGTCCCATGGGTTTCCGCTTTGACCTGAGAACGTCCATCATCTCGCAGGGTGGGGCTGCACTTCATGGCAGTTGGAGGCTGAAAAGAACTGCTAGGTTCATGCAACAGCTATGCCTGTCCCCACTCAGGTGTCACACACATCCCCTCCTCCACTCAGGTGTCACACAGACCCCCTCCACTCAGGTGTCACACACACCCACTCCTGCACTCAGGTGTCACACTGACCCCCTCCTACACTCATGTGTCACACAGACCCCTTCTCCACTCACGAGTCACACAAAAACACTCCTCCACTCATGTTTCACACACACCCCCACTTGCACTCATGTGCCACACAGACCCACTCCTGCACTCAGGTGTCACACAGAACCCTTCCTTCACTCAGGGGTCACAGAGACCCCCTCCTCCACTCAGGTGTCACACAGACACCTTCCTGCCCTCCGGTGTCACACAGACCCCCTCCTCCGCTCAGGTGTCACACTGACCTGCTCCTACACTCAGGTGTCACACAGACCCCCTCCTACAATCATGTGTCATACACACCCCTCCACCACTCAGGGGTCACACAAAAACACTCCTCCATTCACGTGTCACACCCCCCCCCACTTGCAGTCATGTGTCACACAGACCCCGTCCTCCACTCAGGTTTCAAACAGACCCCGTCCTCCAGGCAGGTATGACACAGACCCCTTTCTACACTCGTGTCACAGAGACCCACTCCTCCACTCATGTGTCACACAGACACCCTCCTCCACTCAGGTGTCACAGAGACCCCCTCCTGCACTCAGGTGTTACACAGACCCCCTTCTCCACTCAGGTGTCACACAGAGGCCCTCCTACACTCTGGTGTCACACAGACCGCTTCCTACCCTCATGTGTCACACAGTCCCCCTACTCCACACATGTGTCACAGAACCCCCTCCTCCTGTCAGGTGCCACACAGACCCGCTCCTTCACTCTCGTGTACACAGACCGCCTTCTCCACTCATGTGTACACAGACCACCTTCTGCACTCAGGTGCCACTCAGACACCCTGCTGCATTCAGGTGTCAAACAGACCCCCTCCTTCCCTCAGGTGTCACACAGACTCCCTCCTGCACTGAGATGTCACACAGACACCCTTCTCCACTCAGGTGTCACGTAGACCCCATCCTCCAATCAGGTGTCACGCAGACCCTCTCCTCCACTCACGTGTCACGTAGACCCCATCCTCCAATCAGGTGTCACGCAGACCCTCTCCTCCACTGATATGTCACACAGACCCGCTCCTCCACTCAGGTGTCACACAGACCCCCTCCCCCACTCATGTAACACGCAGACCCCATCCTCCGCTCAGGTTTCACGCAGACCCCGTCCTCCTCTCAGGTGTCATGCAGATCCCGTACTCCACTCAGGTGTCACACAGACCCCCTACTACTCTAGGTGTCACACAGACCCCCACTTCCTCTCAGGTGTCACGCAGACCCCCTCCTCCACTCAGGTGTCACACAGACCCCCTCATCCACTCAGGTGTCACACAGATCCCCTCCTCCACTCATGTGTAACACAGAACCCCCTCCTCCTCTCAGGTGTCACGCAGACCCCGTCTTCCACTCAGGTGTCACACAGACCCCCTACTACTCTCACGTGTCACGCAGACCCCAACTTCCTCTCAGGTGTGACACAGACCCCCTCGTCCACTCAGGTGTCCAACAGACGCCGTCCTCCACTCATATGCCACACACACCACCACCTACACTCGTGTGTCACACAGACCCCCTCTTCCACTCAGGTGTCACACAGACCCCCTCCTGCACTCATGTGTCACACAGAACCCCTCTTCCACTCAGGTGTCACACAGGCCTCCTCATGCAGTCATGTGTCACACTGACCCACTTCTGTACTCATGTGTCACACAAAACCCGTCCTGCACTCATGTGTCACACAGAGCCCCTCCTCCACTTACGTGTCACACAGAGCCCCTCTTCCACTCAGCTGTCATGCAGAACCCCTCCTCCTCTCAGGTGTCACCCATATCCCCTCCTCCTCTCAGGTGTCACGTAGACCCCCTCCTTTTATCAGGTGTCACACAGACCCACTCCTCCACTCATTTGTCACACAGAACACCCTTCTCCCTTCAGGTTTCACACATTCCCCCTCCTCCACTCAGGTGTCACACAGACCCCCTCCTCCACTCAGGTGTCACACAGACCCCCTCATGCAGTTATGTGTCACACTGACCCACTTCTGTACTCATGTGTCACACAAAACCCGTCCTGCACTCATGTGTCACACAGAGCCCCTCCTCCACTCACGTGTCACACAGAGCCCCTCCTCCACTCAGGTGTCACACAGAACACCCTCCTCCACTCAGGTTTCACACATTCCCCCTCCTCACCTCAGGTGTCATGCAGACACCCTCCTACACTCAGGTTTCATCCAGAACCCCTCCTCCACACAGGTGTCACACAGACCCCCTCCTCCACTAAGGTGTCACCCAGAACCCTTCCTCCACTCAGGTGTCACACAGAACCCCACTTCCTCTCAGGTGTCACCAAGACCCTGTCCTCCACTCAGGTGTCACAGAGACCTCCTCCTCCACTCATGTGTCACAAAGACCCCCTTCTCCATTCAAGTGTCACACGGACCCAGTCCTCTACTCAGGTGTCACACAGACCCTGTCCTGCACTCCGGTATCACACAGACCCACTAGTCCACTCATGTGTCACACAGACCCCCTCCTGCAGTCATGCGTCACAGAGACCCCCTCCTCCACTCAGGTGTCACAGAGACCCACTCCTGCACTCATGTGTCACACAGAGCGCCTCCTCCACTCGTGTGTCACACAGACCCCCTCCTCCACTCAGGTGTCACTTAGCCCCCCTCCTCCACTCATGTTTCACACAGAGCCCCTCCTCCACTCAGGTGTCACATCTAGACCCTTAATGCGCTTGTGTCACATCGCTCCTCCAGTCACTGTGTCGCTTTGTGTCCCGCAACCCTTTCATGTGTACACTGAGCCCCTCCCCTGCCCATTTGTCACATGGAGCCCCTCCTCCACACGTCACACTGAATCTCCCCACTCATTGTCACACTGAGTCCTTCCCCTATTATTGAGTCACACGGACCATTTGCTGCTCATGTGTGACACCGAGTCCCTTCCTGCCTCAGGTATGACACTGGACACTGAGCCTTTCCTGCTACGTATGAGTCACCTAGGCCCCTTCTCCACTCCCGTGCCAGGAGAGCTCTGTTCCATCTGTGTGTCACACGAAACTCCCTCGCTCATGTGTCACACCAGTCCCTCCCCTGCCTGTACGTTACACTGAGAGCCTGCAACATACGTGTGTCCCCCTGAGCCCCTCCCCCTCTCATGTGTCCCCCTGAGCCCCTTCTTTCATGTGTCAGATTGAGTTCCTCACCCACTCGTGTGTGACATGGAGCCCACACAACGAGCCCCTCCCCCATGTGTCATGCTAAGTCCCTCACTCGTTCATGTATTTCGTGGAGTCCATTCCCCAGCCATCCCTGAGCCCCTGGCTGCACGGGGGCGTGTCCTCAAGCTCGTTGCTGCCCCGCCAGCCTCTTCCTGGCATGGTCTTCTTTCTGGTCTGCAGTCCTCGAGTTCCTGGAGGGGAGGGCCTATGGCTGGGCCATCTCTGAGATCCCCTCCTTGGAGGGGAAGGTTATGCCCCCGGTGGGACACTCCCCAGGGGTGGGCCCAGGCCAGAGGTGGAGACAGGGCCTGCCCTGGGGCTTCTCCCACTGATGGGGCAGCGGCTGTGCTCCTGTAGGGAGCCCTGTGAGAGGACCCAGCTCCTAGGACAGACAGGTGGACGTCGGAGAGACAGTGCCCTTTTTTCCTAGGCCTGCCCCTTCTTACTGCCCCTGGAGGAGGGTCTCCTCGAGGGGCCTTAGCCTCTGCCCAGGACTCTTTCATGACCAGGAGGCTGAGGCCCCTCACAGGCGGCTGCTTCCTACTCTCTCCTTAAAGCCCGTCTGGAGACATCCCTGGCTCCCCAGCTATTCCTAACCCTGGGTTCCGTGTCTCTCGGCTGGAAGCTGTCAGCAGGTGCCCCCTTCTCCTTGTCCGAGCTTGGTGCCCAAGGGCGCTAGACTCATGTCCCCCTGGGCCCTGGCCGCTGACCTTGGCTGTCCCGCTAACTCAGGTCCCACGCGTGGCGGGAGGAGACCACACCAAGCCCCTGTGCGACTAGAGTCATTTGCCCACGAGGCAGCCAAGGCCCCCAGCCAGGACAGGAGGGCCTTCCGCCATCCTCCCCGCCTCCGCCCGGCTTTGCACGTTCCCCCACCTGGCAGCTTCAGGACGTCCTTGTTGAGGTCAGGAAGGCCCTCCTGGCCAGGGCGCCGCCTGAGCAAAGGCGGGGCCTTCAGGTGGTGGTGGGAGCGTCATGGTTGCCTCTGTCAGGTGCAGTGTGTTGGCGCGAGCTGTGGCGCTGGCACAGGGAGGATCGAGGTCCCATCGCGAGAGGCCTCGATGTTGGCCCAGGAAAGGCCTCCTCCCGCTCAGGACCTTGGATAGAAACCAGAGCTCTGAGGAGTGGACAGCATGTGCTGCTTGGTGGCTGGGTGGAGTGGGGGCCGGGCTGTGGGGATGGGCTCTGTGTGATGCTGGCTTCTTGCTCACTTTGGGCGCAGGCGGGCACCGCCCTGGTGGGCAGGGAGGGGATTTCAAGCCCCTGTGTCGGGGGGCCTGACAGAGGCTGGACGTGCGGCTGCCTGCAGGAGGGCTGGGCATGTCAGGACCCGAGTGGTGAGTAGCCACCAGCTGCCGGGGACTGTGTATTGCTACATGTTTCCAGAAACAGGCCCATGTGTACCAGGCCTGGAGGCTGGAGCTCTTGGCCATGGGTGGGCTGGGGGGGCTGGGGGGGTTGGGAAGGGCAGGGGGGTGGCAGAGAGGCTGGCAGCCTCACCTGGTGGGAATCCGGGGCTGCCCTGTGTCCCTGGATGCAGTCAGAGCTCACCGGGTGGCGGTGGTCTTGGGGAGGGAGGGGCGACCTGGGCACAGGCGGTTGTGCCACCTGTCTTTTGTCTTGAGTTTCCACCTCTGTTGTGGTGGCATGATGTCGTAGCCCAGCATCTCATTCAGTACTGGCTTTTTTCTTGCTTTCAGGAGAAAAAAGGTTTGTATCGTGTTCTCTAAACTCTTTTTCTAGGAAGGTGGGGACACCATCACCCAGTGTTTTTTTGCCCTGTCAGTAGTTTGTCCTCCTTGGCCTGGGAGCTGCCTCTCTTGTCTGTAAATGGGGATAAAGCCCCTTCTGGCTGGACTGGGGCAGGGGACCCAGTTAGACCAGTACCCCGCCGTCCACTGTGTCCCGACTGCTGCGCCAGCGCTATTGTGCCGGCAGCCCCACCGCTCGTGTGAGTGCAGGCGTGTCACCGTGGACGCTCTCCGTGTGTGTGAGTGCAGGCGTGTCACCGTGGACACTCTCCGTGTGTGTGAGTGCAGGCGTGTCACCGTGGACGCTCTATGTGTGTGTGAGTGCAGGCGTGTCACCGTGGACGCTCTCCGTGTGTGTGAGTGCAGGCGTGTCACCGTGGGTGAGCGTGTGCACCTTACTGGGCGTCTGGACCCTCTGCTGCAGGGCTGGTTGTTTGGTGGCGAATTCTGTTCGACCTTAGCCGAGAGGTCGTCCCGTTGCCCCTCCACCTGCACAGGCCTGGCTGGAGAGAGGGGCTCTCCTGGCAGGTCCTGGGCTGCAGGGATGGGAGGGGTCATCATCCACCCCATCGCCCAGGGCAGCCCCTACCAGGCAGGTTTGCCCTGGAGGTTCAGCCTGTAGGACCCCCCGCGGGTGGGCTGGGCGAGGGGCCAGTGCTGCGCGTGGCCTCCCCACCGTAACCCCAAGGCTCTGCTCCAGGGGAGCTCATGCCAAGGGATTCGGGAACCCCCAGGAGTGTCATCTGGGAACAGAGGGGATTTTAGGAATCAGAGGCCCTTGGAGATTGTGTCTCATTGCCCCTGAAGCTCCCCTCCCCTCTAACCACACCCCCATTTGATGATAGGAGAACAGCCCTGAAGACCAGACAGCTGCTAGGCAGGGTCACCCAGCAAGCTGGAGTCAGGGCCGCTAAGGGGGTCTTGGGGTGCTTGGAGATGAGCCCCTGACCTCGACCCACGCGGCTTGCCCATGGCTTCTTGGGGTTGCTGCCAGGGGGTGGACAGACAGACGGGTAGCGTGCCCGTGGCTCCTGGGGCCTCGGGGATGGTGGCTGTTTGTGGGCGTCGTTCCTGGGTCCGTGACTGCAGGTGTGCAGGGCGTGGCGGGGATGGAGGGGCCCAGGGTGAGAGGGCGGAGGCCACCGGGGAGGACCCCAGTCTCGGCTCTGTTCTGGACCCCTTCTCAGCCAGCATCAGGTCAACTGCCCTCTCTGGGCCTCGGTTTCCCAAGTTTCTCCTGAATAAGCTGCCTGAGAAGTCCACGCATGGGGGGCGGTGGAGGGCAGGGACTCCGAGTGTGACTTCCTTTGTGACAGGAGCTCCGATGGCTCGGAGCGACGGAGGAGAGGAGGCTGGGAGAGGGGGTGCAGCCGGTCAGCAGGGGGCCGGGGGGTGGTGAGAAGCCCGGAGGTGTAGCCGAGCCCCCGGCTTTGAACCTGGGGATCCTGACCATGATCTCGCGGTGCTGCCGTCGGGGGTAGATGCCTCAGACAGACGGGTGGGTGGTGAGCGACAGTCGGTCGCTCCTGGGGACCAGTGAGGGCACCGGGCATAACGCCGGGTGGGGCCGGAGAGGACACGGAACTCTGGGGGATCCGTGAGGGACACGACTTTCCTTAGGGGTGGGGAGGGGCAGGCCTGTGAGGGGGTAGGGAGTCAGGCCCCTGCAGAGCCCCTGACCTTTGAACCTGAGATCTGCTTGGTGGTCTCATGGTGCCACTGTCAGGGGCAGATTCTGTGCCCCAGAGGGCAGACTTAAGGCCCATGCCATGGTGTGTGAGGGCCCATGTGCATGGACATCTGTGTTGGAGCCCCTCCCCAAGTGGAGGTTCCAGGTCCCCCGCAAGGAGTGGTCCCATGTGGAGGGGTGGCGGATCTGGGAGGTCCAAGGCCGCTGCCGGTTGGGTGGGCCCTGAGGCCAGGCAGAGGGACCCTCGGTCAGCATGGGCTGGGCTGTGGGCTGAGTGAGCCCTGAGTGCCTGACTGCCCGGTTACCGCTGTCCTCCCTCCCTGGGACGCCCCCTGCCTTCCCAGGGCAGTGCACCCTCAGAACAGCTTTTCTGCCACTTTTAGGACGGTGGGACCTTGGCCTTCTCCACTAGGGGTGGTGGTGGGGGATTGCTGAAGCCGAGGTTCCTTGGTTCAAAGACCCTCCGAGTTAGGGGGGCAGGGCACAGCCCGCCCACCCCCATTTCTAGTGTGGGACGAATTGGGACTTGGATTTCTGGGGTCCCTGATCCGGACCCTCCAGAAGAGGCAGCTCCCCGTGTTGCCCTCATCCCCCGCCCCCCCCCCGGCCCCCTACCCCCCCAGCCCCCTACCCCGCCAGCCCCCTACCCCCCCAGCCTGCGTGCCAGGGGCCTGGTGGGCGTGGTCCAGGGGAGCCCCACCCCCGCCCCTCCCCCACTCCACCTGCCCGCCCTCCACCCCGCCCGTCCCCACCCTCCACCTTCAGAACAAGCCACAGAGTCAGATCATCTTTTAACTCTACTCTATTTTGGGGGTGGGAAGCGGTGAGGCGCGCAGGCGGGGAGGGTCTCCTCCGCGTGGCGGAGAGCGGCGGCCTGGTAGGAGCGTTCTCCGCTGCTTGGCTGTCTCGGGCCTCTCTCAGTCTCTCTTGGAGCCCCTCCCCTTGTCTCGGGCCTCAGGCCCCTGTGCTGTCAGTGTTGGGGTGGGGGAGGGAGCCCCCCCGGGCGAGGTCACCCCGTCAGTGTCCCGGACGGTCGCAGGGACGCCTGAGGCTGCGAGTCCGGTGAGTACTGGCACGGCGGGCCCCTCTGTGGCAGGACCGTCCAGGTGAGAGCCAGAGCTCAGGGTCAGACAGTCGGTGTCGAGGGCGCTGGACCGGACGGGGGGCGGGTGCAGCTTGGCAGGGAGGTGGGGCGGGGGAGGCCCCCCAGCACCCCACGAGGCGTGGGAGGTCGGGGCCGGGCCCGGGGGTGCGGGGGCACCGCTGGTGGAGGTAGACGATGTCAGTGGAGCAGCCGAGGTCAGTGTCCCAGGGTGGCCCGAGGTGGCCACTCGTCGCCCCGGGGGGGCGTCCCTGGCACGTGCTTGCTTAGCTGCGTCTGCTGTGCTGGTTCCTCACCCGGCCTTGGGTCACGGGGTCATCTCCCGCTCATCGCTGCTCTCTCCCCTCATGGATCTCACGCCCAGTTGCAGGCCTGGGACCTGGAGAATTAAGACGGAGCTGGGTAGCCCTGAGCCGACTCTGGGTCTCTGACGTTTGGACGGTCCACTGGGTAGCCTGTTGGCACGGATACTGTTGCTGGTCGATGAGTCGATTGTTTGCCCTTCTCAAGTGTTTCCCCCTTGGGTCAGGAGCGGCAGGAAGGGGGCCGGGGTCCGAGCGAAGCCGGCTGAGGCACGGGAAGGCTGGAGGGAGGGTCTGTGGGGCAGCGGGGTGGAGGAGAGGAGGCGTTTTCAGTCGAGGTCCGCGTCCTGCTCTTCTCCGGGCAGCTCCTCCAGCGTTGCTCCTTCCCCGGGGGGGCTCACCCCGACGAGGGTGGATGTAGACTGGGCGTAGACGGCGGTCAGGAAGTGGGTCAGGGCCCTGGCTACCAGCTGCCGGTTAATGGCGACGGACCCCCGTCGGGCGCTGCGGATGCAGAGCAGGCGGCGGACGCCGGTGTCGCCGGGGAGGTGCTGGCGGGGCCCGCGGGCGCCCGGGGCACCGGGGCTCAGGCTGTCCTGCACGTCGCTCTCCTGCTCGTCCTGCGAGGTGTCTTGCAGGCCGTCATGCAGGCCACACTGACGGTAACGTTGCAGGTCGTCTTGCAGGGCTTCTCGCAAGACGACATCCTCATCGTCCACGACGTGCAGCTCCAGGTAGCGGTCCGGGCGCGGGTGGGGGTGGGTCCCCTCGCGGGGGGCGACTCTGACGGCGAAGAGCTCGCACAGCGTCTGCCAGAACTCGGGCGTGAGTCGCAGGCCAAGCAGGGCGTCGCGCCGCCGCTGGCCAGGGCCCAGGAACAGCTCGGCCGGTGCCTCGGCCGGGATGGCGTTGGCGCCCGTGAGCGGGGGCATCTGGGTGAACAGCTGGGCGACGGCGGGGGCGATGAGGGACGAGTCCAGCAGCAGGCACAGAGAGCGCCGCGGCGGCGGCCGGGCCGTGTCCGAGGTGGGTGCGGGTGGCAGGGCGAGGCGCGTCCTGAACCTCAGCAGCACGAGGAGGGCGGCCACGGCCAGGAGGTTCTTCCAGAACAGGAGGCCTCGGAAGAAGTGCAGGATGACTGCCCTGATCTGGGCCATGCTGAGGTGGGCAAGGAGGCTGTTGAGTATTTGGTCTGCTGGTATCAGAGCCAGGAGCTCCTGCCGGAGGTGCTGCCCGTGCGGCTCGTCCTGACGAAGGGCGTCTTCATTCTCCTCTTCGTCCCCCGATTCTGGGGACTGAGCCCTGGGGGACCCTCCCGTAGCGAAGAGCATCCTTGGCCGAGCGGCAGCGCGCTGCTGGAAGGCTCTTCTCCGGAGGCGTTTCCGCGTGGGCGGCGGGGGCCGGCCACCCTTTTGTTCTGGCCGCTCCATGACGTCAAAGTGGAAGTGGGAGAAGAAGAAGACCCAATGCCCGGGGAGAAGTACGGTGAGCCTGTCATTATTCAGAGAGGCCAGATCCTCTGTGTTGAGAAGGATCATGATAGGCTCCTCGGTGTTCTCCAGGTAGCGGCACCACGCCACGAAGGCAGCCCGTACTGGAAGGGTCTTCATCTCCGCCGGCGAGGCCTCCACCTCGATCGGGGAGATGTTTCGAGAATAGAAAGCGCAGCAGACTCGCTGGCCGGTTTGCTCGTCGACTTGGATCAGGGAGGCATGCAGGGCCGTCTTGGTGACGCCCGTTTCCAAGTAGAAGGGGTTCTGGGGCTTGGGGTGGTGGAGGAGGGGCGCCTCGCGGAAAGCCCACTTCAGGCGCTCGAAGGCCTCCTGTTCCTCGTGCCCCCAGTAGAAGGGCCGGTCGCTCAGTAGCTGCTGCACCAGGGGCTCCGTGATGACGGCGAAGCGCTCCACAAAGTGCCGGTACGGGAAGGCGAATTCGATGAGGTTCCGCAGGGACTTCTTAGAGCCAGGGGTGGGGTGCCCTGTTACGGTGCTCACGATGCTCTTGTTGAGTTTCACCCCTTTGGGGGTCATGACGAACCCCAGGAACTCGGCGGTGTGTCGGTGGAACTGGCTCCTGTCCAGGGAGCAGTAGACGTGGTGGTAGCGGAAGCGGGTCAGCACCTGGCGGACGTGGTGGAGGTGCTCCTCCTGGCTCATTGAGTAGACCAGGACGTGCTGCCCGTATGAGAGGACAAAGAAACCGAGCATGTCCTTTAGGATAAAGTGAATCACGCCCTGAGGGATGATAGGGTCTGCGCAGATCGGGAAGGGCCAGTAGCTCGTCATCTCTTGAAGCTCCAGACCGAACGCTGCTTTCCACACGTCTTCCGTTTGGCGTACGTTCATGCTTTCCTCCACGACGGTGCCGCGCAGCTCCAGCTTTGTGAACCACGTGGCTCCGTGTAACTGGTCGAACAGTTCTGGAATCATCTGTACGTAGTCGTGTGTGCTGCTTAGCATGTCCTGCGGATCCCAGTATTCCTCCCGCCTGGCCCTTTCTTGCATCCCGGCTCCCACAGGTTCCCACGGCGCGGTGGAGGGACACTCGTAATAGGTCTCGCTGTGATCACTGTCTCCAGCCTGCTGAAGCTCAGAGGGCTCTGATTCAGAAAGATCATCGGATCCGTCTGAGCTTGGCTGGTCGGAAGTCTCCTCATCTGCTTCCTTCGGGTTAAACACGTCGGCCAGGTCGGAGTACAGGGGCGGCAGTCCGGGCAGCAAGCTTATGGCGTGTCGTTCCAGAGCGATGCATGGTGGGGGCGGGCGGAAGCAGTTCTTCAGGCAGTAGGGAGAGTGGAAGGTGCAGCGGCCTTTGACCCAGTCGACCTCCGGGGCGTGGACTCGGAGCCAGTCGATGCCTAGTATCACGGAGAAGTTGGGGGACGGGATGATGTCGAATTGCAGGGACTCGTGGTGGCTCTGGTGAATGCACACCAGGGGTTCGGTGTAGAGCCAGACGGGCTCGTGGCCGACCAGCGAGCCGTCCACGGACGGGACCGACCGCGGGCAGGGCTTCTCGTAGAGCTCGACGTAGTGCTCTTGGGCGAACCTCTCATCCATGAAGTTGCCGCCCGCCCCCGAGTCGACCAGGGCCTGAACCGCCACGCTGTGGTAGGGGTTCACCCTCACCGTGAGCAGCAGGAACAGGTGGTCGCGGTCGATGGCGGGGCGGGCCTCGCAGGGCAGCCAGCTGCTCACCACCCACCTCTCCGGAGCGGGCGAGTCGATCCAGGTCAGGTTCCGCGGGCGGGCCTCCGGGGGCAGCCGGAGCATCGCCCTTCTCTCTGCCAGCTTCTCTTCTATCTGCAGGACCAGCAGGATCAGACTGTCCAGCGAATCCGGCTGAGGGATGCGGAACAGATAGTGCCTGATCTCCTCCTTGAGCCCCTGGCACAGGTGGGCCTGCAGGACGTCGTCTGGCCAGCCCAGGGTGGGCACCAGGCCCTGGAACTCGTTGATGTACTCGATGGCGGCGCGATCCCCCTGCCTGAGGCTGAACATGGCCTCTTCCGCCACCCGCAGGGCCTGACGGTACTGGAACGTGTCGGACATGGCCTCCAGGAAGGCTGGGAAGTCGTCCATCAGGGGGCTTTCTCTCTGCACCAGATCTTCGGCCCACTCCAAGGCCAGGCCCGAGAGGTGGCCGATGACGTACCCCACCCGCAGGCGGTCGCTGTAGAGCATTCTGGGGCAGCTCTGTAGGACCAGCTGGCAGAGCACGATGAACTCGTGGTACTCTCTGCGATCGCCCGAGAACTTGCCTGGGACCGGCAGCTGGCCGGCGCTGATCCCCTTCGTCAGGATCTCCTCCGCCACCCTCTGCTGCTCTCTGAGGTCCTGCACGCGGAAGTACAGAGAGATGATGGACCCCACCATGCCCGTGATTTCCGCGGTCACGCTGGCCGCCGGCTCCTCGGGACGCGCCTCTTTCCACCCAGCCAGGTCAGTGTAGTCGTCTTGCTCTTCCTGGGCTCCCCGTGGGTTGACTGATGCCTCTTCCATTCTGCCAGGTGCCCCACCAAAGGGACCCCCCACTTCCAGATGTGAACCATCGCGTGACTCCTCCAGGTCTTGGAGTAGGTCATTGGGTGGATCCTTTATTTCCCTATGTGGGCCACTGGATGGCTCCTCCATGTCTTGGAGGAGATCAATGGGCAGCTCTCCCATTTCCCGGGCCGGGCCACTGGCCAGCCCTGCCGCCGCTGCCGCCGCCGCCACTCTGCTGCCTGGTGTCTCCACGGTGGTGTTGGATGAGCCCTCGGAGGACTCCATTTGTTTTGATGATGGATTCTTACGCTCCATCATCGTCTCAAATGAGTCTTCAGAGGGTTCTATCATTTCGTCGGATGGGAAGGAGTGTTCTCTGAAGACGGGTAAGGTTGTGACGCGTCCGGTCAGTGCCTGGGATGGCGGAGGTCAGAACCTGGGGGTGGGGAGGGGGTGCGAGGAAAGGCAGTGGTTTAGGGTCTCGCGAGGTCAGGGTCTCCAGGACAAATCAGATGCCCAACCTGGCAGAGCAGAGAGAAGCTGGGGAAAGCCTCCCTGGGTCCAACTTGGGGCATCCCATGGAGAGAAAAATCTGCAAACCCCTGACCTTCCCGCCTGCTCTCCCAGGCTTACTCTGCCTGTCTGGCCTGACTACTCCCCCATGGCTGTAAGAAATTCACAGCCCATAAATTCTGTGGAGTTGATGGGCCCGGAGTGGCCGCCGTGGCAGGCAGGCACCTGGCAGGGTGCGTTAACTGCTTCATCTCAACCCTGGCACACAGGCCTGGTCAGCCTCCCTTCCCTTCCTTGGTCACCAGAGAGTCACAGAGGTCACATCTCAGTGCCGTCCAAAGCCGCCCCTGGCAGGCTGGGCCTGCTCGCTTCTGAGGTGCGGATCTCCAGCAGAGATGCCTACTGTTTAACAAGTCCAGGGCAAGAGGAGAACATGGGCACTTGGCTGCTATCCCGTCGGTTGGCTCAGACGCCCAGAATAGCTCTTCTTTCCTCTCCCAGGTTCGAAGCAAACTCGGGGGCAGGCGGAAGTAGTGATCTGGATTCTGGCTTTTCTTTCTTCTCCAGAAGTGTTTATAAAACACCTACTGTGTGCCAGAGACTTGTGCATTTGTGACTTGATTCTGACTCGGAGTTTTTGCTGATTTCCTGTCTTTCACCAGCTTCCAATGCAGCATTCTCCCTAGCTCTGAGCTGTCGAGGAGACCTGCAAATCATTTGCCCACCCCTCCTAAAACCTGCACTCTCCCGAGATCGCCCTCGCTGTCTGTGGGGGCTCAGGAACGTCAAATATTTGGCCTCCATTCCGCTTGCGCAAAAATCTTCGTATGCCCCTGCAATCTCTTTGCTCTAGCAGATGCCCCTTCTCTGTTGCTGGTTGGTTTCCCCGCCAGCATCAGGGTATATCTAGTAGAGCTGGGATGTTCAGTAAGGGGTTGGGGTGTGCGGAGGGCATCAGATAACTTTGACATCTGAGTGACTTAGGATGGATTTTTGAAAATCTGATCATGGGTGGTTTTAGCGGGCCAAGGCTGAATTTGGTTGGGGTTATTTGTACCCTTCTGTGTTGGGGCAGAGCAGATGGAGTTCTGGCTCTCCAATCAATTAGCTCTACGCTTACTGCTCTTTATGCATTTAACACTTTTTGTTGCTTCCCAGTTTTCTTTTTAGCCACCGGGCCAATCTATTAGAAAAAAAAATGCATTCCCTTGTGTAAAACTCCTCATTGGCTAAAATCCAGACTTTCCAACACGATACGAAATTCTGATCTGCTGTTTCTCAAAATTAAATACATTCTTGTTAGCATGACAGTTAAATTTGATCCTGCAGTCCCTCTGATTAAAACCTTTCGCTGTTTATTTGCTGTCTACGATATTAAATCCAAACCTGTTAGCATAAACATTCCTGACACATAAACTCACCGAAATCTTTCTCTGGCTAAAATTTAAGGCCTTAGAATAATAGAAAATTCTGATGATGTCGTTCCCTCAAGGCAGAGATTACATTTTTTTAGGTGAAATCGTCACCATCACCGTCATCTCCGTTATGAGAATACGTATATAGCACATTGCATAAATTAACTCGTTTCCTCTTCATAAAAGTCCTGTTAACTGTGTCTTATTATAAAATTCCAAGTCTCTAATTGAAATACAAAATTTGACACAGTAATTCATCTGCAGACTCATCTATTGGAAATAAAAATCTCAGTATGT
Source organism: Stenella coeruleoalba (assembly GCF_951394435.1). NCBI lineage: Eukaryota > Metazoa > Chordata > Mammalia > Artiodactyla > Delphinidae > Stenella > Stenella coeruleoalba. The sequence continues at coordinate 3,904,051 of NC_137147.1, read as the reverse complement.
CTCTTAAAACCCTTAAAACACTTTAGTGGCTAAAATTTAAAAATTTAAATTGGCTAAAATTTGAATTTTAAAATAAAAATTTAAATCGGCTAACATTTAAAATTTAGAGCATAAAATCTCAGTATGTCACCTACAACCCTTAAAACCCTTTAGTGGCTAAAATTTTAAATTGACTAAAATTTGAAATATAAAATCTCAGTAGGTCTCTTACTACTCTTCAAATCCTTTATTGGCTAAAATTTACAATTGAAAAATTGAAATTGGCTAAAATGTAAAATACACAATCTCCGTTATGTCTCTTAAAACCCTTAATTAGCTAAAATCTGAACACCTTAGCAAGATGATTTCAAAACTAGATTATCCCCTTCTTAATATAAAGTTTACACTCTTGGGACTTCTCTGGCGGTCCAACGGTTAAGGCTCTGCGCTCCCAATGCCGGGGGCCCGGGGTTTGATCGCTGGTCAGGGAACTGGATCCTGCATATGCTGCAGCTAGGGGCCCGCATGTCACAACTGAAAGATTCCGCACGCCCCAACTAAAGATCCTGCGTGCTACAACGAAGACCTGGCGCTCAGTTTAAATAAATAACTAGATAAATAAATAAATAAATAAATAAATGAAAAGCCGAGACTCTCAACATATTTATAACTTTGATGAGGCACCTGACTAAATCCTTCAGCTTCCTCGACTTCACCCTACAATCTGATATCCTTGGCGTGTTGTGAAAACTTGCTTTTGCTACTCTTTCACATCAACGTTTAAACTTCTAGCAAGAGGCATAAAAGTTATCCATAACTTCTCTATTTAAAGCTTACAAAACTTTCTTTTCATTGCCTATCATATGAAGTTCCAATCACTTAGCATAAAATAAACATTTTTATCATGTAATTTATCTGCAAACTCATGGATCTAAAACTCCACACCTCACCAGGTCACTTCTTAAACTTGTTATTGGCTTCATTCCAAACCTCTAAATTAGGCATCATATCAAAATTTGACCATGTCATGAAAGGTCACGTTTCCTTGCCAGATGCGTGAGTTTGGTCTTGTAACTTCTGCTTCAAATCTCACAATGTCTCTAGTCACCTGTGAGATAGGATCTAAACTCCTTAGCAGAAAATACGCATTTTACTATACAATTTCTCTGCACACTGCTCTTATCAAACACAGAAACTTTTCTTAAAATCTCTTTAATGGCTGACATCCAGATTCCTTAGCCCGACACAAAAAAGTGATCCCGTCGTTCCTCAAAATAGTGTCCAAACTTCTCAGCATCCTGTGCAAATTCCATCATATAACCTCTGTATAAGCGTGAAGTCCTGCCCTGCCTCTCTATTACTTGCCATAAATGCTCCAATCCCTCAGCATAAAGTACAGACAGCGTGCGCTTGTACCAAGGGGTGCCTCCCCTGAGCTGTCGATGTGCCTTCATTATCTGGTTCATCAAATCCAGACACCTTAGCATAAAATATATCTTACCAGCTAATTCCCCTGGAGACAAAACTCTCATCAGTCACTCCTTAAGACCCTTCACTGGCTAAAATCCAAATGCCTCTGCACGAGGGTTCAAAAATGAGATCATATCCCTCCCCCGAATGAGACTCTTGAATGCCTTCAACTCTCACATAAAATCACGTCTCCTTGGCATGTTATAAAAATCTGATCATATTATCGTTACCATAAAAATCCACTCTCGTAGCTCTGCTGAAATGTGTACGTTTGATCGTGTAACTCCCCAGTTAAAACTTTTCAAGGTTCCTTCATAGCCTGTAACATAAAGTCCCAACTACTCATCGTAAAATACAGCGTTTTACCGTGTAATTTATCTTCGGACTGGTCTATAAAAACATCCCCACATCTCACCCCGTCATTCTTTGAAACCCTTTATTGGCTTAAATCCAAACTTATTAGCATGATATAAAAATTTGATCTTGTCATCCCTTAAAATAAAATTCATGCTTTCTACCACGGTCAATAAAGTTTGATCTTGCCACTGCACTTAAAATCTCACAGTGTCTCTTGATTGTGGAATTATGGGAAAAAAATCCAAAATCTTAGCATCATATGTGAATTTTATTTTGTAATGTCACTGCATACTCTTTATCTAATACAACAAAACTCAGCATGTCACGCTCTTAGAACTTTTTATTGCCTAAAATCAAATTCCTAGGCACGTGCAAAAATCTCATCATGTCAGAGCCTCAAAATAAATTCCACATTTCTGTGCCTATTCCCAATGTCGATCATGTAACTCCTCTGATCAAAGTCTTTCAGCCTTACTGTCAGCACCCATCAGATCTCCTTGGTGTGCTCTTAAAGTCAGACTTTGGCGCCCTTCAACATGGAAAGTCCAGATGTTTTAGCATGATACTTAAATGTGTGGCTCTTACTTTTCTCTGTACAATTTTCCAATGTTCCCTCATTGCCTGTAATATAAAGTCCAACGCCTTAAAATATATTTGATGTTTTTCTGCAGACTTACCTCCCACAAGCAAAAATCTCCCCATCACATTTCTTCAAACCCACTGGCAAGAATCCAGACTCCTTAGCATGATTATAAAGGTTTGATCCTGTCACTTCTCAAAATAAAGTCCAGATTTCTTCCCCCCAAACCCCAAATCTATTCATGAAACCCCCCACTTAAAATCTTTTTAATGAATTTTCATCACTAACAAAATGTCTCCCTGTCTTAGCATGGCTCCCAAATTTAATCATGGTTTCCTCAGTTTAAAACCCTCCACATGCATGTCCATAACATACAATCCAATTGCCTGAGCATGAAATGCAAATTGGACCAAGTGTTGGTTATACTGAAAAGTCTTCACGTTGCTCTTTATTACTTAGGGTATAAAGCCTAAATTTGCACAAAACCAACATTTTGCACCATCTACGATTCTTAGCTTCAGTTTCTTATTCCTTTCACCCTTCACTCCTCAAAGACTGGGTTTCTTACTTCTTGCCCCCCAAACACGTCTTGATTTCATTGTCCCAGGTCCTTTTATTTTTTAAAACTCATCTCTCTACCTATGATTCATTAATTCATGCAGCATGTCCTGATTCTTTTTTTCCGGACCAGGCATTACGCTAGATCTCCAAGATAAAGGAATGGAGGCAACCTTGCAGAACGTCACCAGCAAAGAGATGAGAACCACACCCTTGTGTTCAATACTGTGCCGGAGGTGAGCTCGGGGTCCTGGAGGGGCAGGGCGGGGGTTTCCCTGTACTCCTGCGAGCGCCCCCTTGAAGCTCCACTGGGCTCAGCTGTCTGCCCCTTTGCAAGGGCTTTGGGCGTCGTCGGAGACCCACGCACCGCTTTGGACAACCACTGTGGGCTTCCTTCTGACTCCTGTCCTCCACGGGCCCACCCACCGCAGCCCCATGCAGCCCAGGGGCTGCCCCTGCCTCTCCTCTGGGCTCTCTGGAAGTAGCATTCTCAGTCCTACGGATGAAGCTGGATACAGGTTGAAGTCTCAAACCTCACAAAAATTTCTTTCAGAAATGTCTACTGATTTGGAAATTCTTAACCTTACCAAAAAAAAAACCAAAAAAACAAAACCCTCCCAAATCCAGTATGATTTAGTGCACCTGGTTTGGGTTCTTTGGGTTGGACCCTCTTTCTTGCCCTCCCGACCCTCATACACAGACAGCCCAGCCTCACCACCTTCAGTGCCTGGAGCCTTCTCGGTCAGGTCAGCTCCTCGCTCGCCTCTGAGCAAGTGGCCCATTGGGTCAGGGCTGCCAACGTGCGTCTATGAAGGGTTGGGTGTGGGGAGCCGGGGGGGCGCCAATCCCTCAGCGAATACCTCTCCCCGTCAGCTCACTTGCACAGTAAAGGAAATCTGATTTTAAAAATAGAGCTTGGAAGAGGAGCTGAGAGGATGTTTAGGAGCGGGGTTGAGCCTGGGGCGGGGGGCGGAGGTGGAGGAATTAGGGGAGAGGTTAGGACAGGGGAGGGGGGCGGAGGCCCAAGTTGCTGGGGAGAAGGTAGGACAGCGAGAAAGAGGAGGGGTGAGGGGGGAAGGGGAAGGAGGGCTTCTCGTGTTCCCCTTTTCCGGCCTCCCAGACGCTGGCTGTCACACCTGGAGCCCCCTGGCTTTCGAGGCCGTCAGGTGGGCACCAGGCTGTTGTCAGGTGAAGACCCCTCTCTGCCTTGCACCGCCTCAAGGCTGTGCTCAGAACCAGTTGGGTTCGAGGGACACAGCCGCCGGGTCTTGGGGGCTCGGTCGTCTGGAAATGAGTGTCTTTCATGTGCTGCGCCCTGCACTGCCCCAGTCTTGCTGGTGGCGTGGATGGAATGGGGCATCACGATGCGGTGGGCGCACAGGGGCGCTGGGAGGGCCACAGGCTGTTGTTAGTTATTCTGTTAAACTAATGCAAGGTCAAGTTGTGCCCTTAGCAGGCTGAGGCTGGGGGTCCTTCTTGACTCCCCTGGTGTGGACCAGTGGCGTGGTCCCTCTCTGCATTCAGCTTGCTAGTTGGGAGCAGAGGAGAAGGGTGGTGGTGCTTCTGACGGTGGCTCCCTGAGGGTCCCAAGAGTAGCTGGGGTTGGGTCCCGGGTCCCAGTGGACCATGGGACCTTCAGGGGCTGCTGGCCTGGCAGAGCTCAAGTTGGGGGTCCCTCCCTTCCGAGACCCTGCCTTGGCACTCAACTCCCTGACTTGTGCTAAAGACCCCTTGGGCCTTACAGATAGGAGACCCTTCTCACCTTGGCCCAGAACAGCTAGTCTCTGTTACTCCCCTTTCTTCCCCTGGGGCCTGGACAGAGGTCCTTGACTGTCAGGCCCCCCCGGGCCTCAGACATAACTGGGGACACTAGAAGGCAGAAACGGTGACTCAGGAAGACAGCGAGTTATGGCAGAGCTGGGGCTGCCCCCTGGGCTTCACCTCCACCTCCATCCTGGGCTAGGGGGAGGTCTCCTGGAGAGGGCTCCTGCAGCCCCTCGCCTCCCCAGGCCGTCGAGGTGAAGGGCAGTGCCCCTGACCCAGCAGTGTTCCCTCCGATGCAGAGTGCCTGTCCTGCCACCGCTTGACTGACAGCTCTGGGGGCAGCTGGATCCCTCTGCCCAGAATAACCCGGGGAGGGGGAGAGTGCCACCTGCGGGCGGGGCCGGGAGAGGGTCACGGGGAGAGGGGCCTCCTTCTTTGGGCTGCCCCAATCGGCCGGGCCAATCAGTTGGTCCTGAGGCTGCTCTTGCCTTTCAAGGCAAGTGGGCAGGGGAAGGAGCCCGTACCAGCTGCCAGCCTGGGGCCCCCGCTGACTTGCAGCCTGCCCTTCTCCCCCTGGGCCCTCAGTTTCCCCACCTCTGCAGGGAGGCTTGGGCTGTGGTCTTCTCACTTGGCTCCTGTAGTTCTGGGGTCCTGAGAGGGGCTCGAGGGGTGACCCTGGCAGGCGGAAGGTAGTTCCACCAGCCACTCTTACAAACTGGGGGCTCTCGTACTAGGTCCACAGTTGGGAACACAGGCTGGGTGGTCTTTCAGTGTTGGTCCAGGTTTGACAGCTGGGCTGGGAGGGGTCTCGGTGGACTTTTCCGGATCTCTGGTGGGCTCCCTCTGTGCCTGGTGTGCTGTGGGGTCTGGGGGCCTGCAGGGCATCTTGGGCGGGAGTGGGAGGCCGAGGCTGGCCTCAGTCTCCCCATTTACATAATGGAAGGAGCACGGCCTTCCCGGGGGAGGTGGGCACAGCAAGCCCTTTGTAAACTGTGAAACGCTACCAACGAGTCAGGGCCTGTTATTTTCATTAGGACGCTTATGATTAGTACTTTTAGAACACCCGCTATAATTGGAATGGTCAGACAGACTCAGACAGTGTTTTCACGCATGGTGTCAACTTTAATTTTCCCATTAACCCTGAGAGGCGGTGACGCCCTGCCTCGCAAGCGCGTGAACCAGAGTCCAGAGGGTGGAATGGCTTGTCCAGGAGCCGTAATTAGCGGGGACGAAGGCGATCGGATCCAGGTCATTGAACGGCCCCAGCAATAAGCCGCCCATGACTGGAGCTACTGAGGGAGGGGGGGCGGGGGGGCGGTGTAGGGCGCAGAGGCATGTGTCCTCCAGATGGGGGTAATTAGCGCTCATTTATTAAAATGGGTGTTTCCCGAGTGTCTGCTCTGTGTCAGGCACGACCCTGGGCACGGGGCCCCTAATACTGACTTTGTTCCTTATCGGGTGGGCGTGTTCTGGTCTCACAGCTTTAACTGGGATTCAGAGAGCTCGGATCAGGAAGGAAGAGGCAGAGGCAGTGTTCAAAGCCAGGCTTAGGCTTTCTTCCCTGCACTGGTGGCCTGAGGGGCAGGAGCCGATGCCCTGGGTGCAGTGGGCAGTGGCCATTTGGCGCCCCTGAGGACTGGAGGGGTCACTTGCGTTTCATGGCCCGACAGGAGCCCAGACCAAAGGAATGGGGACCTCGGTGTCTCCCCTCCGTCTCCTCGAAAATCTCACTCACGCGGTCATCCCCGACTCATTTGAGCTGATTTGGTCGTGGGCAGAGGGACAGGACAGCTGGCCCAGGACCTGCTAATTATAGCCGCTCAAGTATTTGAGCAGAGCTATTGAGTCCTCCATGTCATGGTTTTTTCTTGCAGGCAAGCAAACCCTTTAACCTCTCTTCCTGAGCGCTGGCCCAGGCCCCGTTCATTGCCCAGGCCCCCCAGGGGGAGGTCAGCATGAGGTCCCCACCCCAAGTCTTACCTTTGATGCAAGCGATCAGTGGCTCTGCTCCCGTCCCGTCAACTGGAACTTCGCTTCTTTCTAGAAAGTTATTGGATAAATGGGTTTCTTTAAGTACGAAAGCCTAGGTTTGGGAGGTGCATGCGCTCTCCTCAGTAGCAACCACAGTCCACTCACAGCCTCTGTCCTGCTCTTTTCATGGGACTGTATCACGACATGTGATACAGTCCCCCCATCGCTACGCTGGGGTCCCTCCGTGATATTTCTTGAGTACTTACTATGTGCCAGGCACTGTTTTCATTCCTTTAATCCTCAGAATACCCTGTCAAGGTGTTAGTTATTATCCCCATTTTGCAGAAGAGGAGCCTGAGGCCCAGAGACAAACCTCAGAGCCTATGGGGCGATCTCACTTCTGTAACTGGGACTGACCCAGGCCGCACATCTCGTCGGTCTCAGGGCCCGCATGTCAACCCAGCTAAGGTCCACACTGGCGGCGCTTGGGTCCTGCCTTTGCTCTGTGACACCTCAGCTCTCGGCAAGCCCCCTGTTCTTGCTGGACCCCTGTAGTGTTTTGCTCTGCCCCTGATGTCAGTCTGCACTGGCTGCTCCTTGCTTCACCCCTCCCCCTCAGCACACAGTAGAGTAGGGCCGCCGGCAGCAGGTGAGGCCCGGGGCAGCGCCTCTGCCAGGGGACCTGGTGGGCATTTTCTCTTCCCCCCTCCCAGGTGGCGGAGAGGTGAGATGGCGGCTTTCTCCAGGAAGGGAGTAGATGCCTGGCCCAGGATCGAATAGAAAGGTCTGAAAAATGATATTTTTTAATCCCTGATTTGTACATTTGAACAATTTGTAAACGTGTCGAGTCCTCAGGAGGGAACTAACTCGAGCCCTTTGTTCTGCAGCTGAGGCTCGCTGCCCCCGGTGGGCAGTGAGTCGGTGCGTTCCCGAGGCCAGGGTGTGGCCCAGCCCTGGCCCCCAGAGGAGTGCCAGGGGAGTGTGAGGCCCTCCTAGGCTGACCTTGAAGCAGGCCAGGTACGTATGCCCTGCTCTGTCACACTGACAGCCTCTTTGGGAGGTAGGGCCCTCAAAGACTGGGGGCCCTATAATAAGATAGTAATATAATTAAAAATCCAGGACGACACTGTTACTCTTGTCTGTCCGTTATACGTCCCCCCAGGGAGGTGTTAAAAGCTCTCACCGTAATACAGAGGGATGCCTACAGCTGGGGTGTCTGTGATGGGGGCTTAAGGGGTCTGCTCGGGGGGCACAGAGGGTGGGCTGCCCTGGGAGGAGGTGGGTGGCCTTGGACTATAATTCCCCTCGCCTGCTCTGGTAGGATGGGGACAGCCATCTTCAAGTGTCACCTTGATGCTTTTAATGACGTCAAATATAAAATGCCTGGCACACAGTAGGTGCTCAGCAAAAATGGTTCTTCTTTCAGGTGGATCTGTCCCCTAACTGTCCCTTTGAAAGCCCTTCTCATTTTTATAGAGTCCAGAGGGGAACAGGGAGGGTTAGACAGGTCAGCGTTGGGTACAGAGGGCCTTTTCTTAGTCAACCCTGTAACTTTATTGGCATTGTGGGATTTATGTAGCCTTTCTGAGGACCGAACGTCTTCAGGTGGAATTACCTCGGTCCGGAGGCAGATACAGGTAACCTGGGTACTGCTGTATTTTATTTTTATTTATCATAAAAATCTTTTGTAGCTGCAAAACTATGACAAGCGTCTCAGAGCATTCACCGGGACCGAACCCTGTCCAAGATAAAACACCATGTAGTAAATAGCGGAGGCTCACGTGCGGGAAGGGTGATTAAGCGCCGGCAGAGGGCTGGCTAACATGTACTCACATTTCTTCCGCCCAAAGTCGTGGTTGAAAATAAGTGTCTGCCTGGCAGAGGGGCGAGAACTCAGAAGGTCCTGCCTGTGTTAGCTTAGGGAGGGGGAGACATTAACCGGCTAACTAATCAGTCCGTCTGTGCACAGGGAGGCCAGGACAAAACCTGATTTCAGGCTGCTTTGGGTTTCAGGTTGGCTTAGTTTCGTGTCCTTGGGCTCGCCGAGCCTTGATGTCTTTATCTGCGGATAAAGGGTCTTCCCAGTCGCACACTTAGTTTGTGCCTGCGACAGCTGGAGGGGACCTGTGGAGCCGGGTCTGAAGCTTACTGTGCAAGCAGGGGTTGGGGTGCCTGGGGGAGAGAAGGGGTTCTGATGGGAAGTCGGGGTGTGGTGTGCTACCCAGGACGTGAAGGGGGGCAGGCAAGGACCTGCAGGTTTGCATCCCATCCTCAGGGAGCTGACATGTTAGCCACACCCCCTGTTGGTTAGAACTGGAGCGTGGGCAATGTGACAGCTGTGGGTTCTGCCCGGCTGGGAGGCTGCCGGTGCACGTGGGCTACAGGGCTGCTGCTCCCCAGAGGATCCCATGTACCCTTCGCCCAGGACTGTCTCGTGTCACATTCTCCCGAGTCCTCATTCTAATTAGCTAATCCCTGAGAACACGGACCAGGGCATTAGCTTTAGGGCCTGTTAAAGACCAGAAGGGAAAGTCCTCCCCGATGGGTGCCTTGCAGACACCCGCCCCGTGGCTCTGGAGGGATCTGGGGCCTGTGGGTGGCACAGTCACAGCCAGCAGGCACACACCTGCTGGCCTCATGTCACTGACACGCCACTCGGAGGCCCAGGGCTCCAGTTTTCGAACATAGAAAATTCTGAAAAGAATGATCTGGGAGATACAATAAATCCCTCACGTCTGCAGACCTTGTCTGGGGGAGATACGCTCACTCCTGATCCAACAGTCAAAATGCTCTTCCTTTTGTATTTGTTAAAAAAAAAAAAAAGCTAAAAGCTAACAGAAACCCCACACACAAACACAGCAAAGCAAAACAAAACCCACACACAAAATGTTTATTTTAATTATGCAAGAAATGCATTGATTAATTAATACACTCATTACGGAAAATCAAACACTGCGGATAAAAGCTAAAGCCATCGTCAGCTCCTTCCTCCATCCCAGTAGCCCCCGCCCCCCCATCATCACCATTTTAACTCCTGTTGTCAGAGTCAGGTGTCTGGTTCCAGACTTTTTTTTTTCTCTGTGTATTTGCATATGTATCTAAATTGACCTCTCCAATATATGATTCTTTTTTTTAACGTAAACTATATCACCACGTACATTTCTTTTTGCACAGCCTGTTTCTCTTCACTCAAGAATGTGCTTGGAGATCATAAAAGATAAACACCGTTCCTTATCACAACACCTTAGTCGCCTGTAATCTGTACACACTGAAGTTGAGTTCACCACCTTGTTGCTGTCACTAAAGCTCCGGCGGGGCTGGCTTGTGGAAGCAGGTGTAAGTAATTGCCAAGGTCTGGATTTGGGCTCACAAGTGTTTATGACGTTATTACAAATGAATATATGAATGCATAAATTAGCAGAATAAAAGCGGGACATGCCTGGACCAATGATGAGAAAGTGTTTGTGAACAAAGGATCATGATTAATCCAGTTCTGCGCAGAATACTGAGGTCCATTAAAAGACAATAGGTCTCGGCTGTCTCATTCTTTTTAAGAGCTGTTTAATATTCCAGGGTGTGTTTGCACCATTGTTGATTAGAGCTTCCTCTATTGTTGAAAATCCCAGCTGTAAGTCTGCTGGGGTAGGCCAGTGTGAGCCTATAGATGCTTTGGTCAAAGTCCTAGTCATCGGGGTGGGTCACGGGTCCCTGTGTGCTCGTTATATTATTTAAGAAAATAAATAAGAAAGATAACATAAAATAAAAGAGGTCCTGGCATAGATAAATGAGGAGAGCATGTCACGAACCGAGGTTTTAATTAATATGATTTTGCTGAACTGACGCCTGCTAGAAAAGATCTAAGTCGTCCTGTTTTATTTTTGTTGTTGTTATTGCTAACGACCCTGCAGGGAGCATTCTTGTAGCTGAATCTGTAAACACGTCCCTGACTGTTCTTTTAGTCCAGCTTCTTAGAGGTGGGATAGCTAGATTAAATGGTTTGCAGCAAAGTTTATTTTCACTGAGTGATCTTTGTAACATGCCGTTTTGACCTTGTCGCTGTCTTGCTTTAAATCCTCCATCTGACTTCCCGGAGTGTCTGGGACGTGGTCCAAGAGCCTTAGCCTGGCATGTAAGACCCTTCAGGGTCTGGCTGGAAGCTCCCCAGCCTCGTGCCCCCTCCCCATGCGCGCGCACACACACACACACACACACACATATGTGTGCTAGGCACACGGCAGCCCCTACCAGCTACCCTCTCCTGTGTGTGCCCTGCCTTTTACCCTTCAGGACTCCGGCCAAGCCATCCCAGCCAGCTTCCCCTTGGAGCTTAAGACAAGGCTTGAAATGTTCGCTAGGGTCAACCCAAATTTAGAGGCACCGCTGCCCCCCAACACCTCATGCTACAGTTCAGCAAAGCATAGTCTGTGGAATCGTGATGACTCATTGACACATTTGCCTCGTCTAGGAGAACGTTTTACATTTTTCTCGAATTCGTGAAACTGGCCACATGTTAATCACCCCCTTTCCTTTGTCCCTTTCCAGTGCCCTTGGCTCCCATGTCGCCTGGATCCAACTTCCCCTAACTGAAAACCGCCTCATATTCCCCCGGGCCCATGGGCAGCTCCAGAGGACTGAGCCGTATGCTCTGTGGCGCTGGGTGAGTCCTCAGAACACCGTCACACTGCAGATGCATACCCGGGAGGCCAGGCTGGCATCCCCACCGCCCCGGGCTGCTCTGGCCCACCCTCCTGGGTGCGCACGCCAGGCTCCCCCAGGCTCTGGAACCCTGTGTCCTGGGGTGCATGGGCTGGGGTGCTACGTCTCAGGGGTGGAGTGCCAGCGATGGGTTTTCAGAACATAATTATATCCTGGAAACGGTTGATTGCATCTTTTGTGACCTGCTCCTTGCCAGAGAGAAAAGGGGGTTCTGGAACATGAGAGGGAGCCGTGACGTAGCATGTGACAGCAGGGCCACCAGCTGCGGTGATGGTGATGCCCTGGGGAGGGGACGAGGTTAAGAGTGGTGCCTCTACCTTTGAGACATGGTCATGTTCTAGAAAGAGCACAGGCTTTCGGGTAGAGGGGCCGCGATGCCAAGTCTGCATCGCCCTTGGGGCAGAGGACTTCACCTGCTTATTGGGAAGCACAGGTGCGCCAGCGTGTTCAGGGTTTTGGTCCCCTCTGTTTCCCTGGGGTTGGGGACGGGTAGGAAGCACCCCAGGAGGGCAGCCATCTCGAGCACAAACCTGGCTACAGGGCAGACATAGAGCTGTGTGTCTTTGGCAAATCTCCCAAGAATTTCCGTGCCTCGGTTTCCTGATATTAAAAGAAGGAATCATAATCGCCCACACAGCGTATTGAGCGGCTGAGTGAGACAACAGCACAATTAAATCACGCCGCACAGTAGCCGGTATGCAGTACCCAGCAAAACTCAGCAGCCCTTCCCATCTCATCCCGTCCGAAGTCCTTAACCCTCCGTCCAGAGACACAGGCAGCTCCTTTTCAGGGCAGAGAGACCCACAGGGGAAGACACAAAGGCCAAGAGGGCGAGTGACCAGGGGGGAACGGCTCTGCTCCTGTCGCCCCAGTGCAGACATCCTCCCTAGGGAGACGCGGGCCTTTCCTCGAACCCTGGGGGGCTGGGGAAGGGGCTGCCCCCCGCCGGCTTTAATTGGGTTCTCCTAAAAAGTTTGGCGATAGTTTATTTTATTTTTTTATAAATATATATAAAATGTCAGACTGCTCTTCAGGCAGATTTTTTAGGCTTGTATTTTATAGACTTTGGCAAGGGCAGTTCGGAAGAAACAGTGGTTACAGTCTAGAGAGGTTTATAATTCCTGGAAAAACTCCTAGCTAAACCTGACTTCTCCTAAATTTCACAGAAACTGCTCCCTGGGCCAGGCCCAGCCTAAATGAGGCTTTTGTGCCGCCTTACCTAGTGGGAGCATGACTTGCCTTTCACACAAAAGTGAACTTCCTCGGCCACCAAGCACAAAGACCCCTCTCTCCTGTATTTTCAGTTTATTTACTCTGGAGCGTGGGCTTGGTCAGACACACGTCTCACGCCGGGGTGTTTCTCTGTGCTGGTAGTGGAGCTGTCCGTGCCTCTAGCATGGAGCCCCGTCCATCTCTAATGTCCTCGTGCCTGGGTGAGGCTCTGTTTGTGTCTGGGGCAAAAGGAACCATTAGTGGGAATCCCCTCTCTAGCCAGGCTGCCCCATGGCCTCTGCCCCGTTAGAGATTTGGGCAGGTGACTTTTCAAATCCACACCAAAGCTCTTTGGAACCCTTTGCTGCTACCCGGATCAGGATCCGGTATTTGCAAAATTTCGCACGTGCGTGATTTCTTCCGCCGCATCCCCCCTCCCCCGCCCCACCTCCATGTGATGCCGCAGAGGCTGTGACGCACTTGTAAATACTTTACCAAACATTGTCACATCGACAGTTTCAAAGCCATCTTTTAATTGATTGAAACAACAGCAACGACGGAAAACAGCCGACACCCCCCCCCGACACACCCCCACCCCAGGCTCTGAGAAAGCAAACAGTTTCTCCCAGGGCTGCTCCCAGCTCCTGAGCCGGCACGGCGGGGCAGCGTGTCTGTCTGTCTGTCTGCGGAGCCCGCCCGCACTCTCCACCTGCAGCACGATGCTGCCCCCCCTCGGCGGGTCAGAGCAGCTGTCGGGACCCCGAGGCTGGCAGGACTGGGACAGTTAGGCAGTTGTGGCAAGGTTGCCATCCCTGGGTACCTGGGTGCCTTTGTCGTCTTACCCGAATCTTTCTGCCCTGTGGAGGTGCATCCCTGCCCCCAAGGCTGAGCGAGGGCAGCCCGGTCATTTCAGACAAGGAACCCGGGCTGGTCCCTCAGCCAGCCTCTCTCTCGCGCGCTCTCTCTCTCTCTCTCTCTCTCTCTCTCACACACACACACACACACACCACACACACACACACCACACACACACACACACACGTGTGTGCGCGCGTGCGCTCAGTGCCTGCGCTGGGAACAAAGACAAGAAAACTCCTTTAGAAACTGCAGAACAGAGCCTCGTCTAGTGCGGGTCCCCTGATAAAGGCCCCATCCACCCAGAGTTCCTGGGAACTGAGCCCCCATGAATGGCCCTGGAGGGCCAGCGCCCGGCATCAGCGTGGGCCGCATTCATCAACATGCAGGCCCCTCGGCCCCGGCGCCGGATGAGGGGGCTTTCACGAGTCCCCAGAGCATCCAAGTTACGGTCCAGCAGCCGGCCGAGTCCGGGGCTGCGGCCCAGCCTCCAGAAAAGGGCCCTGGTTTTCCCATGACCGGGCCAGCCCCTCTACTCACCAGACCCCCATTACTTCTGTCCTCCCACCCCAGCCAGAAAGGCTCCCCCCAGCCCTGTGCACCAGTCTGTTGCCCCAGAGAGGACCCGGGCCAGCCTTTCCGGGCCTGGGAGCAGGGAGGGGGCTTGGCCACTCCAGGTGGGCTGGCCCTTGAGACAGGGAGTTGGCCGCAGGACAGCTCCCCCCTCCCCCGTCCGCCCCGCACTCACCCCCATTCTCCGCTCCTCTCCCCTCACTGCCTCATCCACACAGAAGCACTCCACCGGCCATCTCGGTGCCTTTGCCACTGAGCTCGGGGCAAGGGGCATGGGAGTGTCTGCCCATCCTTGCTCTGACCCCAGCCTGCCTTCTCCGTGGCCAGAGCCCTGCTCGGGACCTACTGCTGCAGGAACGTCTCGAAGGCCTAGACGTGCGGGCTGCCAGCCCGGGCAGGGAGCCGTGCTGCAGCCTCCTGGCCGAGTACCGGCCTGCCTCTCTCTGCTCGGATGCCTCCCGTAACAGGGAGCTCCCTCTCTCCCCAAGCAGCCCGCGTGGGGCTCGCTTTGCCGAGCCCTCCTGCTTTCTGCATCTGCCTCCGCGGCTCCGACGCAGCCCCCTCGCCCCCTCTGCCCTCGTCTCTTTGCGGGCAGTAAGCTCCTTGTCAGTCCTCTCTTTTCCGTGCTCGGTAGCGAGCCCTCCATCCACCGTGGGATCAGGCTTGGGGTCCCCTGGCCCCGTCCACACCTGTCCCGGGGCGCCTCTGCCACTGCCCGCCCGCATCCGGGGACGGAGCCCTTTGCCCTGCTGTTCTGCACAGAGCCCAGGGGAGGGCGCGGGTCTCCCCTCCCGGGTCCAGCTGCTCTGTAGCTATCTGTTAAGTGGCTTCTGAGCCCTCTCGGTGTTTTATGGCCCCTTTGCCAGTTGCCAGGGAGAACGCTCTCTATGCAAACCCCCTGCCTTTTCCGCAGGAGCCGCTGGCTGCCGGGCCGGCCCTGGTCAGCCCGCAGCGGCGGCAACAGTGGCGGCAGGCACCCGCGGCGGGGTTGGGGGCTCCCAGGCTCCGCTCCCCGCTCTCTAGCTGGGAGACCACACAATTCCCCTTTCTTTTCAGAGCCTGGGTTTTTCCTCTGTGAAGTGGAGATGAGAGGGGCCCCCACACCGGCTCGAAGGGAGACTAAATGAGATAAGAGTAGCCCAACACACATCAGAGAGTTCATCAGTGCTCGTGGCGTAGACCCGGAGAGGACGCACGCGTGTAAAGTGTCGCAGGAAAGAAGACAGTCTGGCCTTTGGAGACCCCGCTCCGAATACAAACAGGAACCTCACCAGGCAGAGACCCCTCTGCCGGCTCCATCGCACACATCACGTCAGCCAGAGGAAGCCTCTGGCCTGTGAGCTCACAGTAGATGCAGAAGGCGGCAGCAAAGACGTGCGAGCCCACATCTGCCTTTAATAGAGCAAGAATTCGCACTTCTGCAGCAGCACGAGGGGACCCTGGGGTAAGGCAGAAAGGCACATTTTTCCCGGCTGCTCCCTAGAAGGGTCAGCTTAGACGGCAGCGTCTGGGGATGAGAAGCCCAGTGGGGTCCAGGCACCCCACAGACTATGGGGTGCAGTCATCCTGGGCACTCATTCTCCAAACCAACGCAGAGCACCTACCTTCCTGGGCCCAGACCCGACTGGAAGGCTGGACACGGAGCAGTGCCGATCGGCCGGCTTCTTGTCCTCGAAGCTCAGTCTGGGGTGGGGGGAAAGAGACAGGGAATAAGTCACTGTAAATCAAGGGATGAAGGGGGGATGAAGCAGCTGAGATCACGGAGTCCTGGGTTCTAGGGGACAAGCCCTGAGCCGGGCTGTCTACCTAGGACTTACCCCAGCAGGAGCTCTGAGCACCAACCTCAAAATCCCCATTTGATTGATGAAGAAACTGAGGCAGGGAAAGACAGAGGCCCATACTCACTGTCTCTCAACTGGTGTGAGGCCGGGCTGGGATGGAACCCCAGTCCCTCCGAGGCTCCCCACCACACCCTGCTGCTGAAGACAGCTCAGCGAGGCTGTGCGGAGTGCTGGGGGGTGTGGGTGGGCAGGGGATGGACTGATTGGCTACGAGCACCTCCCCGCGGTGCTCGAGCTCCCAGCTCCTCTGTGGCCCAATCCGTTTGAAGGGCAGATTCAAAATTAGGTGGTAGCACCTACGGGCAGAGGCTTATGAAAATGGCATTATTAACGTGATGCAGGGGGGGCCCTGCCCACCTCCAGGCAGCTTGCAGATAGAGGGGGCTGGGGCTTGTTTGTGTGGACAGGGAGTTGGAGGGGAGGGAGCACATCGGGGGGGCCCACCAGGGCTGCCTCCTGGGGAGGACTAGCTTTGGCGAGGATGAGGGCCTGCTGGCTGAGAGGGGCAGCCCTCTCACTCAGGAAAATGCCCGAGCTGGAGCCCCCTCTCCAGGGCAGGATCCCCTGCCCCTTCTCCGACACAGGCTAGGACGATGGGCCCCCTTGCACCTCAGTTTCCCCATCCGTGTGAGATGGAGATGAAAACCATCGTCACTGCAGGGAGAGCTCCGGTCCCACACCTTCCCTCCAGCCCCCTACCATGGTGACAGTCCCCGGACACCTGTCTGCCTGTCTTAGAAGTACTCAACAGGAGAGTTCCAGATCCGGGGGGCAGGGAGGGAGCCACAGGGAGAGACGTGGAAGGGAGAAAGGAGAGGGGGCTGATGTCCCCAACTCAGAGAGGCTGCTCTGCGTTGGGCAGGAGTTGGGCTACTTCAGATTTGTGCCAACTCACGGTGCAGTGGAATCAGACAGTCTGAATTCTTCAGACACCAGCCAAGCGTCTGTGGAGCCCCCAAGTGCCACAAGGGGGCTGCCTGGGCCACATTTTTAAGCCCGGAAAGTGAGGAGGGGGAGACAGACAGTGGGGATCGGCGCTTTTTGCTTTTGCAGCGGCGATTTTGATTTCCACTGCAGCCCCGATGCGTGCATGCGTGCGGGGGCCGGGCCCTGCCCTGGGCTGGGGGCAGCCAGGAGGGGGTGGCCCACCCTACCTTGGGGGTGACTGCAGGCTGCGCCCCTCCCTCACCGAGGGCCGAGCTGCAATGCAGCAGGCTGCCGGGAGGGTCCGGGGAGCTGTCCGGTGGCCGGCTTTCCAAAGTGGGAAAGGAAGGCTGCGGGAGGGAGCATTTCCTGGAGGGGCAGAGGGTGGAGTGGCGCCCAGGAAGCAGACTGCGCAGAGAGTCTGGCAGCTGCAGGAGGGCTGGAGAGGGAAGAGGCGGGGGGCAGGGGTGAGGGGCCCCGGGGGTTTGGGGAGATTGGTGTGGACCTGGGCTGGAGCGTGAGTCAGTTTCCAGTGATGTGACTGACAGAAAAGAGGGAGGCTTAGGTGGGGCAGAGAGGGACCGAGGATGGTGAGGCCAGCTTGGCACACAGTTTTAGGACAAAAACCGCCACCTCTTGTCCTCCCAGAACGAGCCAAAAAATAAATAAATAAGTAAATAAAAGCATCTGACAAGCTAGACAGCTGAATCCTTCCCAGCCTGGCTGAGCTGCTCCCAGGGAAGGAGTCTTAGGTGGCCAGCTCTGCCTTGGAGAAGGGAGGCTTCTGCAGGCCCTTTCAGAGCCAGAAGGGGTTGCATGGGGCCAGGAGGACCTGTGGAGCGGGGTAGAGGGGCCGGGGAGGGGGCAGCAGGGCCTAGGAACGCGACCAGCAGGCCCCGGGGGAGACAGGAGGGCCTGGGAAGGGTCTGGAGGGTCTAGCGGGGGCAGGATCGTCTGGAAGGTAGGGGCTGGGGTAGCAGTTGGGGGCCTTGCTCTGCAGTGCCTTGCACTTCCTCCTTCATCTCCCCAACTTAGAATGGTTTCCTTCCACTGACCCAGGCCCCTTTCTCGCGCCCTTTCCACTTTGAGGCATTTTTATTGCCTTTGGATCGGCTCCCTAACAGCCTCCAGGATTTAGCTGAGACCCTGGGCCCCTTTGCTCTTTGAAAAGGCTTCCCCTCTCCGACCTCCTCAGCTCCTGCACTTTAGTTTTACACGATGATTTCAGAAACCTTTAATTATGAGAAATTTCAAACAGCACAAAAGTAGAGAAAACGGTATCTATTTTCATCGCAATTAACACACTTTTCATACTGCTGCCGCCGTCAACTCTCAGCCCCTCTCATTCTATCCAGACCTCATACTGTCCTTCTACTACCCCCACCTGCCCCCAGACCGCTCTGAAGCAAATTCCAGACACCGTACCCTTTCCTCCAGCATTCTCCAGTGTGTATCTCTAAAAAAGAAGGACTCTTTTCTGTTTTGAAAACATAACCACAATGCCATTATCACAGTTAAAGAATTAACAGCATTTTCTTAATGTCATCCAATAGCTATTCAGCATATTCAAATAGGCCCCAGTGGACTCATAAATTTCCTTTACAGTTGGCTTGTTCAAATCAGTGTCCAAGTTCTTTCCTGCACTTTCAGCGGGCACTGGGATTATAGAAGGTAAATGCAGTTACAGATCCAGGGGTTTGACTATCTAGTCTCTCTCCTTAAGTGAGTAACTCAACCTCGGCAAACTTCAGTTTTCTCACAGAACATGGGGCAAATTCTGGGTCTCTGCTAGGGTCCTTTAGAGGATTAGAGATAATGCATATTAAGCCCCCAGCCCTGTGTCTAATACATAACAGACACTCAGCAAGCTGTAGCCGCTAGGATTATCCTTTTTTTTCTGGAGACTTCTAAAGGGCACTTGGGCCGGGGTAGACGAATCGGAGTTGGCAATCGTCCACAAAACAAAAGGCTCCTGGCAGGCCAGGCCCCCCGAGTGATTAAGACAGTACGTGCACCACATCCCAACGTGGCAGCCTGCAGCCCAGGGGGCTGGGACCTCCCAGCTGGCTCGCAACTCAGCTGCCCAACAGCAGACACCAGCTGCTGCAACTGGGGACCCACTGGGGATCCCACAGGTTGCCAATCCACTAGATGGCACTGTCTGCTGTGAGTCCGGGAGGGACCCCTACCCCAACCTGCTCTGGGTGCCGCAGGGGGTGGCCTGCCACTGAAACACTGCAGATAATTTCTGAAAAGCATTTCTCAATATGTCATGCAAGATACAGCGGTTTTCTCTCTGCGTAAATCCCAGCCTGATTGCACACGCAGAGGGAATGAACATTTCATGATCATATTTGCTCAGGTCAGGCACTGGTATATCCACCCTCTCTTTAAATCCTCGCCCCAGCTACGTCTGATTTCCCTTTATTTTACAGATGAGAGGACTTTGAGAGGTTAGTGACTTGTCCAAGGTCAGTTAGGAAGCAGGACCCAGGATTCCAATCCAGGTTTGTCTGTTTCCTCCGCATAATGGAAAGGCAGAGGACGGATGTTAGGTCTGTCGGATGGATGGAACCCTGCATCAGGATGCAGTAGAGAGATGGCTGGCTGGCTGATGAAGACTGGTGAGATGGGTGAATGAATGAAAGTGCAGACGGTGGATGGATGGATGGATGGGAGAGAATAGTCAGTTTCTCACCAAGATCGAAGGCTCACTTGATGTGTGGAGAGAGGTTTCCTCCGAGTGGAGCTTGCTGGTGGAGCTGTGCTGCCTCTGAGCGTACGCACTGGCTCAGGGGGCTCTGGGACAACAGGTGGGCTGCCAGCTGATAGGGACCCAGTTCCAGTTCTGGTGCTAGAGCAGCTCAGTTGCAGCTCTCAGTCCCAGCTGCTTTCACGCTCACTGAGAAATAGAAGACAGCCTCCTTTCCACTGACTCTCCTGGGTGACTAAGCCCTAAGCCCAACCCCATGCTCAGTCTTTCTCTAGCTCCTCGGCATAGGTTTCTGACCTCTAAATCATCAGAACCACCCTCCATGATCGCAGTTACCATCCTCAATCAAAATAAAAGGAAACTGAGGTTTAGAAGTGGTGAGTGCCTTGCTGCACATCGTGTAGGGACCAAGTGCAGAACCAGGATTTGAACCCTAGTCTACTCTTCTAACAAACCCATACCCTTTTCCCATTTGCTTTTCTCTGTGACCGTACCTGAAAAAGTCTGCACTCCTTGGGGTTCACCCACGTCAGACTCACCTTCCTGGCCTGTCAGGGAGCTGGCCTTCTACCCCCCAGACTTTAAATTTATTTCTCAAGTAACCCCTTCTCTAGTTTATCCTACTTGTAGCTGCTACATCACACACGCAGCGATCAAACGTATCACTGACCTCCTGCAGTACAATGATCAAGTTACAACTTAAATTTCTGGTAGCTCAGATTAGGACTGAATGCTCAGAGAAGCAGATATAGACTCTAGAGCCCGGAAGGCTGCAAGGCAAGGAGAGAGGGAGTCAGACAGAGGGCTGAAGGGCAATTCAGCTAGTGTCCCCAAAGACCTGGCTTAAATTCAGCAGATATGTTTCGATAATCTGCTTATGGGCTGAGCCATGTTACACACATCCAAGATGCTCAGATTTCAATCCCAGCTCTGCCATTTACTAGTTTCGTGAGTTTGGACAAAGTGTTTAATCTCTGCCTCAGTTTCCTCAGTTGTAATATGGAAATACCAATAGTACCTTATTAATGGGTACTTGAAGATTAAATGAGTCAAACATTTAAAGTGCTTGAAACAATGTTTCCCATTTGGTGAGATGCAATAAATATTTCATTATAATTAAAATTATAATTGTTATCACTGTTTTCCTTGAGATGGTATTTAATATCTCTGACTGGTAAGAATCATTACCCACTTTTTACAGACAGCTGAGTAGGTGCCCGTAGAGGCGTATGAGCCTTTGCCTTTGGAGAGGGGAGTCAGTGAAGTAGAAATATAAATTTAAGACTAGACAGTTTCAGTTCTTGTTGTAGAAACAAGAGCTATACGCACCAATTGGACATGATCCGTCTTATAAAAGATTAAGCCCTGGAATAGGTGAAACTCCTCTGAAGGGATTTACTTGAGGGTGTTGAGAGTTTTAATGAGGTTGGATGGGAGTTGAGAAGAAGCCGAGTAGGTGAAGGGCAAGATGAAGAATTACAATTCTCTTGGTTCAACTTCATGGCTTCTAGAAGCAGTGGGCAAGTTTCCCATATATGCTCTGACCAAACTTGTTTCCCTACATTTTTGGGGGGGATGGGGGTGGGGGGTAGAAAATAGCCACATCAGACATGTTTCTTGTTTGGTCTTTTGAGGGTGGCCAGTTGGAACAAAGCATAGTTCTAGTTGAGTCTCACACCATGTGGGGCACGAGGATTGGGTGACCCGCTCCCATTCCTGGGCAGAACATTGGCAACTTAAGCCTAGGTGGCGTGTGACTGTGTGTAAGGGTGGTACCGGGGGTGGGGGGTGAGGGCATTTGGACGCCCTAACAGCCCGGTGACAGGAGATGGGTTTAGCATCTCTGCTGACTTGCTGGGCCACGCTGGGCGGATGATCCCAGCATGATCTGATCCCAGAATCCGTGCAAGTCCTGTGGGAACTGACACCACTGCATCTCCTCCGAGAAAGTTTACTTATTCATTCAGGATTATCGGTACATCCTGGAGATGCCCTGTGCTCCTGGGGGTACCTGTGTGGGAGGTGAGACAAGCCCTCCTGTTTGCCCACACGTGCATTCACACGCTCACCTTGTAGGCTGAGAGTCAGGTATCAGAGAGCAAGAAATGCCCCCAAAATGAGGCATTGGGGCAAACTGGGGAAGAGACCCTGGGGCCAGACTTCCCGCACTGGCTACCTTGCTCAGCATCTTCCTAGCTGTGTGACCGCTTGTATGTCGCTTAACTTCTCTGAGGCTCCATTTCCTCATGTGTAAAATGGGGCTAACCATGTCTTTGCTCAAATATCACCTTCTCAGTGACACTTTCGCCTTCTTGTTGCTTTCTATCACTCCTTTTTTCCGCGTTCTTTTTCTCCATAGTTCTCATCACCATCTTATATCCTGTATATAGTACTTGTTTAATTTGAATATTGTCTGTTCCTGTCTCCACCCACAAGGAAGTTAGCTCTCAGATTTTGTCTTTTTCATTCATTGCTGTCTCCCCTGGCCTGTACCTGGCACAAAATGCATGCTCAAAACTTCTTGGGGGATAAAAAAGAAAGAGATGCTGTTGAATTGTTCCCGTCCCAGAGTATTGTCAGTGCCTGCAAAGCGGGCAGCATGGTGCCCGGTGGAGTGTTCATTCAGTGAATAGTGGCTAATTTTGATTATTATGTCTTCTTCACAGGACTGTTGTGGGGATCAAACGAGATAATGTATGCGAAGGCATGCTGTGAATTCTGCGTGCCCAGGGCAGGAGGTACAGCATTAATGACGCTCTGTTACTTTGAGGGGACTTACACTTAAACTTTATGCTTTTCATTTTCACACCACCTGGGAGGGAGGGAAGCCCGAGAGATCACTGCCCCCTGAGGCTCAGCACGGGGAAGGGCCCTGCTGGAGGCCCACAGTGGGTTCAAGGCAGAGGCAGGAGCCTGCGTTGGGCTCCCCAGCCTAGGGGTCTTTCTACGTCTCCCTTACGTTAAGTCCCCACGTGGGTATATTTATGTACATATTACATTATATATACATCTACATAATGGAAGGATGTTTTAACTTGTCGTTTATTTTTTATTTTTCGTGCCTCAGAGTTGCTCTGAGGCCAGCATGCTGGGCACCCACCAGGACATTCTGGGAGGGTAGGAGGGAAGCTGGCTGTGTCTTGTCAGTAAGGGTCACAGTTTTTTGGTTTCTGGGAAACAACGTGAACATCAAGAATCTCATGGCATGGACTCCTCCGAAGGCAGCCCCATTTCATGAAATGAATTTTAGTTTTCCAAAGCGCATCCCTTAGTTGGATTTCTGTTTTCCAGGGCACTTGTTTAAGCTTTGATGCCGGGTCCAAAAAGAACAGATCCCAACAATTTCCTGCCCGAGGCCCATCCTTTCCGAAACACTCAGCTTGGCCTGAGCATCGAGATCATTCGTTTCTCTAATCAGATGGGGGGCTGTTGGGACCGCAGAGTGGGCGGCGGGGGGCGGGGGAAGGGCAGGGTGAGCGCAGGATGGGAGCTGCTTGAGGAACGGTCGGTACGCACCCTCACGTTGGACCCTCGAGGCTGTCGCTGTCCTCAGTCGACCGGTCGCACAAGTCGGGGCACAAGGCAGAGAAGCCAGGTCACGTCTCTGCAGTTACACAGCTCACGAGTGCCTGCTGGGGTGGAACCTGGTCTGTCTGTCTGTCTAGCACCACAGCTGCTGCAGAGGAAAGAAAGATTTGGGGGATGGGCTCAGAGCCTGGGCTGGGAGTGGGTGGGGGGGTGTCACCTGGCTGACTTTGGCATGAAAATAATAGCTGATTCTGCTTAAGGACTAGGGCTGTGACTGCAGGCGGGAAAACAGGCACAGAGAGGTTGGTTAACTTTCCTGATGTGGCCCAGCTAGTCAGGATCTGAGGCTGGATTTGAGGCAGGCAGTGTGATGCCAGCATACGTGCTTTAACCATTGGCCCACAGTGCCTCATGGCAGTGAGCACAGATTAAGAGGGCACGTGGAGTTCAAGGATCTGGGTTCGAGTCCTTCTACCACCCCCCCGCTGGGTGCGCTCGTAAGTCAGTCATATGTATTTAATCCTCCCCCTTGACAAGGCCCTGCAGAGGCCCAGCCAGCCACCGAACCATGGAAACTATTTTTTAAGAATACATATGTGATAAAATTTTACATATATGAAAGGGGAAGGGGAGGGTACACAGGAGATTTGAGAGGGATTATTTAAGGTAGAGGCATATTTAAGCAGGGGACCACGGGGTGGAGAGCAGGAGGTGGGGGCAGTGCATGGCTATTGTGCGGCTTTTAATAATCAGTAAAATAAGAGAGGCATGTCAGGAGCAGGAATGAGAGTGGGCTGCGAACCAAGGATTGAGATTAATTCTCCACACCCGAGGGACGTGAAAAAAGAGATCAGAGCGGTTTGTGGTCCTTCATTTTATTATTAAAAAGTATAAAAGAATCAAGAAATACTGTCATAATGGCCTTGAGGAGCTCAAGGGTGAAAATGTGTTCTGCATAGAAGGTGATGATGAATCCAGGTCTGCTAACCTGACATTGACGAGCAAAGAAGGTCTGGGCGATTTTCTTCCTTTTCATGGGATTTGTGTTCCATAGAATGGGCGCACTGGGGTTTCTCCACGCGACAGGATCTTGGCTCTGGGGAAAGACACTGTAGACAGGTATAAGCGGGGATTCATGGGTGTTCGCTGCATAGTTACAAATGAATGAATGCACAGATCCAATTAAAGAGAGCCAAGCTTACACCACTGATGAGAATGTGTTTTCAGACAAGTGTTATGAGTAAGCTAGTTCTACCCAACAGTAGTTATTAAAAATAATAGTACGAACACCCAGTAGGTTCTAGGCTGTCGGAACTGTGGGTAGGAAGCATATTAACAGGTAGATAGAACAGTCATTGGTCTTGGGCTGAATGGTGGCTTCAGGTGTTCTTGATATATTGTTAGGAATGAATTAGATGACAATAAAATACATGACGAAATGAAAGACAGCCAAGAGCAGACCACCAAAGATCATGTTTTATGGCTTATGGCTTAAGGTTAATCCATTTATGGACAATGGTGGACGACTTAAAACAACAAAACCAAAGCTCTTACCTCTCTGGATAAGAAGCATTGGTCTATAAGGACTAATCGATGTTTTTGTTGTGGGTTAGTGCTGAGCTCCTGTGTGGTTATTGTGTTTCAAAAAAATAAGTAAAAACAATAAAAAGGACAAGTAGGAAACAAGGATGAGATTATATCTGGAATCAAAGATGATTATTACTTCAATTCTGCATAGCCGAGTCCATTAGGAAGAAGATCTGGGCTGGTTCTTCTGCTTCTGTTAGAAGCATAGAGACAGGTGCTTGTAATAGCCATTATTCTTGTTTTCGATTAGGGTGGTGAATTCATACATGTTTATTGTAATAAATGCAGTTATTAAATGGAGAAATATGTACAATGAGAGCTATGCTTGGGCCAATGATGAGACTGTGTCATGTGATTATACTATGCTGCTCACCTGACGGCCGTTAGAAAACATCTAGGTTGTTTCATCCTTTTGAATATCTGCCTTGTGTTCCACAGAATGGAGGCCCCAGAGTGGGTCTAATGACCCTCTGTCGATGAAGATCTTGGCTGTGACTTCTGTGGGAAATGAGCCATGGACCAACCGACGTGAGTGATGGTTAGTGTTGTTTTACGGTTGGGTGGTTGGTTGATGGGTGTGTTTGCGCTATTAAACATGAATGGACACAAGTAAAATCAAAGGTGTCCAAGCATAGACCAACGATGAGACTCTGTCATGAACCCGGGTGATGAATCTCCTTTGGCATAACTGTCAGCAAATTAAAAAATAATATAACTGGGCTGTTCTCTGTGTAGTAAATGAGCAGATAAAAACAAATGATTATATATGAATCATTATGTTAAATTTATATATGTATATGTATAATTACGTTATACATTAATAATGTATGTTTATATAAATATAATTGTTACTTTTTCTTATTCTTGGGGTGAATGGTATGCCCATGTACCTTTACTGATTTATTAAAAAGTAAAGGATGCATGCATAAATAAAATCAAAGAGGTCAAGCATGGACTAATGAAGACAATGTATCACGACCCAAGACTTATGATTACACAATTCTGCAAATTTGAGGGACGTTAAAACAAAAAAAAATTCTATACTATTTCATGTATTTTAATAGCATTCTACTATTAATTTATACACTACGGTTTATAGAAACACTTTCCTGTTGGTGAAGTTTAGACTGTTAACTCAGTGAGAGATGCACATAGAAATGAAGAGAATTGGTAGTTTATTATATTTTGGGGAAGATTCATGGGTGTTCTTTTAGGATTTTTTTAAAAGGGATAAATAAAATTAAAAAAGGCAAAGCACAGACCAATGAGGATCATGTTTCATACACTAAGGCTGATTAATTCAATTCTACACAAGTGAGACTCATTAAAAATGATCCAGGCTGTTCATTCTTTTAAACGGTTCCTTTCTGTTGCATGAAATGGACACACCATAGTTTATATAATCATACAACATGTATGAGAATTTTGATTCTTATTTGGGTGGATAAGGTAAAGAAAATGTAAGTAATAGTTGACATTCTTAAATCTTCAGCTGGAAAGTGGTTTAAGGGTGTTGATAAGTAAGTAAATGAACGAATGAACAAATGAATGAATAAAACAAGAGGGCATACATGGGCCGATAATGATTCATTATTCCAGAATTAAAATTATTCTAATTGTGTACATTCCAGGTCCATTTAAAGTATGTGTTGGTTAAGGAGCAGATATTCATTATTCCTGTTTTTGCATGGTGGTGTGTTGCATGTTAATTTCAGTGCTAAAAAAGTCAGTAAATGTATAAAGTACAAAGAAGCCACAAGGGAGACTGGTGATGAGAATGACCCAAAGATTAGAGGATTACAGTTAATTTAGTTCTGTGCTCTTGACTGCCATAAAAATAGTATGTTTCATTCCTTTTACCAGATATCTTGTATTTCACGGTGTGTATGTATCTAGTTTATTTAAACATCCTTCCATGGAGAAAGATCTAGCTTATTAACTCACTGAGCAAGGAGCACAAAAGGAGATGAAAGATAACATCAGTGTTCTACCTGTGGAGTATGAGACTGGGTTTATGGTTGCTAATTAAAACTCCTTTAGAAATGATCGACTCAAACCAGAGAGAATCAGCATAGACCAATGATTAAGAATTATAATTAATTCCCTCTAGCTTCATTAGAAACAGTTCTAGACTGTTACCTAAGGGTAAAGAATGTACGTTAGTGCTGTCCAATAGAAATTTCTGCACTGATGGACATGGTCTGTAATTTGTTCTGTTCAATATGGTAGCCATTAGTTACACGCGACTACTGAGCACTTAAGATGTGGCCAGTGTCCGTGGGACCTGAATTTTTAATTTTACTTTATTTTTATTAACTTGAATTTAAATAGTCATATGTGGATAATGGCTACTCTATTTGTTGCATTGGATGGTTGGTTAATGAGAGTTTCTTGACTATGAGGTATGAATAATTAAATATATAAATTAATAAAGAGGGTTGATTATGGGCCAGAGATGAGAATATACCATGAGAAAAAGATTATAATTAATCCAGTTCTGCACAACTGAGATTCACTGGCAAAAAGTCTTTGGTTCATGAAAAATAGACATAGGCTTATTCATTTATTTTATCAACTATGAAGTATTACTTTGAATGTGTGCCCCATAGTTTATGTGAACATTTCTCTAATATTGAAGATCTATGTATTTTGGTGAGAGAAGATCAAAAATTTATTGTCAAAGTTATAGCTGGTGAGTTGAACAGTGGTTTTGCAGATACTCATTATATTACTATTTATTTCAAAAAATGAATAATAAATAATAGAGAGTTCATGTGTGGTGCAAGGAAGACAGTATGACATGTACCAACATTTGTGATTAATACATAAATAATAACTGTGGTCCATAAATAAAACATCTCTTTTACATTTTTTGGTGAAGAACATAGAGACACATGTACCTAATTGTCAATATACATAGAGGACTAAGCAAGGACCAATGAAGAAAGTATATCACGAACCAAATTTTTATATTAATACATTTCTGAACAACTGAAACTCATTTTATAAAGGTCTTTGTTTCTCTCCATTTATGGGTAAGAATTACAAAGATTTATCTACCTATCCTTTATATCCATACATATTATATATACATATATTATAGATATGGATACAAATTATAGTTTTTCTTAGGTTTGATGGTACATTCATGGTGATTTCATTGACTATATTATAAAAAAACCAATACATGAATAAATTCTTAAAAATAAGAGGAAGGAAATGTATGAGTTAGTTATTGTTGTGGCAGTGCTGCATAACAAGT
Organism: Stenella coeruleoalba; assembly: GCF_951394435.1. Classification (NCBI taxonomy): domain Eukaryota; kingdom Metazoa; phylum Chordata; class Mammalia; order Artiodactyla; family Delphinidae; genus Stenella; species Stenella coeruleoalba. Next base: position 3,876,161 of record NC_137147.1, on the reverse strand, counting down.
AACCCACAATTTCATTGACTTAAAAAACAGCAATTATTACAACCATTACAATATTTATTTCTCACATATGGATCTGTGGGTATCTTGCAGCAGTTGTGCTCCAGGCTGTGGGTTGGGTTCACATCTGCCCAACTTGCCTTCTTTTTCAAGGTTCTTAGATAAAGGAGTTGTAGTGTCTGGGCCATGCTCTTCTCACATTGAAAGCTGGAAGCTCCAGAGCACAAGCAAAACCACCCCCGCACATTTAAAGACTTTGCTTTGACATGGTTTAAGTCATATCCACTCATACTCCATTGGGCAATGCAAATCATACGGCACAGCATCAATGGTGTGGGGAAGGACAGTCTTCCTATAGAGGATAGGGAAGGGAGAGGGAATATTTGCTGAAAGATGACATAACTTACCCCATTTCTCCCAACTGGTGAGAAATGTTTACTTCATGTTCCTACATGAAATACAATCATTCTCTCTTCAAAACATCCCAGGAGTCCATGAAACCAGTGCTTTAATTTGTAATCCAGAGCATCTTGATTCACTTCTGGTTTGGATGTGACTCTTCTTTATTCAGAGACTTATACATAAGAGATGGGTTATCTGTCCCCACGTGGTAAACACACTGTGTTGGAAACAGCCCCACTTGCAAAGGGAGAAAATGGGAGGCACAAAGCAGTTCATTCCAACTCTACTGGGCCGAAGATATGAGCTTTCCTACCTGCAGCTGTCACCTGTATAGGAGGGAGAACAAAGGTGGATGTTGGTAATGGCCACCATTCGTATCCTTCTTGTAGGTGATCAGTTCAATGATGTTCATTGATATAAACGTTGAGAGTCATTAATTAAGTTAAAAAATGGAGTGTTGTTTGTGGTCGAAGGGGAGAAGGAGGGCCAAGCACGAGGCAAGGATTATGGTTAATTCAGTATTTCACAACAAACATTCATTTAAAAAGTTTACATCAAATACTGTTCACTTTTTTTTAATGCCTGATTTCTGTTCTACAGAATGAACGCACTAGAGCTGATCACCCATCCTTAGCTGATGAAGGGCTTACCTCTGTGGGTAAGGAGCATGGAGGCCGATGTAAGTGACAGTCAGAGTCCTTGTTCTTGGTTTGGATGGTTTGCTCATGGACGTTGACTGTATTACTTAAAAGAAACAAATGGCTTCATTCATCACTTGTTAATATAATGGTAGACCACGCATGAACCAGTGTTTAGAGTGTGATATGAACCAAGAATTGTGATGAATCTAATTCAACACAGCTTAATTCCATTAAAAACACACCAAGGCCATTTAATTTATGTTATTGGCATTTGACTATTCCATACTCATGTTATATCCACTGTGACTTTGACTTAGACATTCCCCACTGACAAAGATCTATGCTGATAACTGGTTAAGATGGTAGCACGTAGGAAGGTGGAGAGATATTATCAGTGTTCTATTGTGGAAGAAGATGGTAGGCTCAGAAGAGTTCACTGTGTCATCTTTGAAATATAGACAAATTAATAGTAAGAGGGCTAAGAACAGGCCAGTGATGAGTGGGGGATTGCTATGTAGCAAGAATGTTGATTGATTCATGTTATTGATCATTATAGAAAGACATCTAGTGTACTGTTTCTGTGGGAAATTAGCCTATGGACAAGTGCTGTTCAATACAATGACCACTAGCCACAGTTGGGTACTGAGCACATGGCTAGGCTGAACTGAGATGTGACCTATGTGGAAAATACACACCAAATTCAGAAAAGTCAGTACCAAAAAGTGTAAAATACTTCTTTTTTTTAAATATTTTAAAAATATATTTATTTATTATTTTTGGCTGTGTTGGGTCTTTGTTGCTGTGTGTGGGCTTTGTCTAGTTGTCTAGGCGTGTGGGCTTCAGTAGTTGTGGCTCGCGGGCTCTACAGCTCAAGCTCAGTAGTTGTGGCGCACGGGCTTAGCCGCTCCGCGGCATGGGGGATCTTCCCGGACCAGGGCACAAACCCGTGTCCCCTGCATTGGCAGGTGGATTCTTAACCACTGTGCCACCAGGGAAGCCCATAAAATATTTCTTTAGTAAGTTATTTATACTGATTACTTGTTGAAATGATAGTATTTTAGATCTATTGTGTTAAATAAAATATACAGTTATAATTGATTTCACCTGTTTCTTTTTAAAAATACAGATTCTAGAAAACTTAAAATATATGGGAGGCTTGCATTATATTTTTATTGGCCAGCACTGCTATAGACTAATGAGAGGGATACTCAAGGATCTTTTCCTTTATGTTTTTCTGACCCATGGGTATTGATTGTATTATTATTAGTCAAGTAATGGACCAATTAATGAAAAGTGGATAAATGAATGAGAAAAATGGGAAAAAGCACACACTAAATATTAAAGTGTATATTGACACAAGGATTATTTTAAATAAAGCACTAAAGCCCATAAAAACAATGTAAAGTGGTTAATCCGTCTGGGTAATGAACATATGAACAGATGTGTGTAGTAATCAGTGCTGTTGGATTGGATTGGTGGTGTGTTGCTAGTCTTAAATTTTTAAATTAATTTATTATTTCTTTTAAAGAAAATGACATGGACAAATAGCTGATTAAATAACCAACTAAACAGAAGAGGGTCGAGCATGGCAAGTGTCAAATGAAGGCAGCATAGTGATAATGGTATTGGTCAATCCTTTTGGCACCATTGATATCCACGGCAAAAAAAATGCAGTCTCAGCTCTGTGGGAAATGAGCCTCTAGTCAGTGATTAGGAAGTTCGCCAGGTCTTAATCTTAGACTTTGAGTCTCCCGAGTATTGATTATGTTATTACTGTTTAAGTGAATCAATGCATAAATTAAACAAGTGTATAAATGAATGAAAAAAGAGGGCAAAGCATGGACCAATGATGCAAGAACTATTACTAATATGTTTGTGAAGCACTAAAGTCCATTAAAAAAGGCACTGACCTTCCTTTTTCAAAAAAGGGAAGATATTTACATAAATAAGAAAATTAAAGAGGGCCAGTGTTGAGATTGTGTCAGATGATAAGAATTATGGTTAATCCAGTTTATTCATTGAGTTCATTAAACAACAACAAAGATCTAGTTTGTTATCTCTGTAGGAAATGAACAGGTTGACAGATATTAGTTTTTTTTTTTTAACATCTTTATTGGAGTATAATTGCTTTACAATGGTGTGTTAGTTTCTGCTTTATAACAAAGTGAATCAGTTATACATATACATATGTTCCCATATCTCTTCCCTCTTGCGTCTCCCTCCCTCCCACCCTCCCTATCCCACCCCTCTAGGTGGTCACAAAGCACCGAGCTGATCTCCCTGTGCTATGCGGCTGCTTCCCACTAGCTATCTATTTTATCTTTGGTAGTGTATATATGTCCATGCCTCTCTCTCGCTTTGTCACAGCTTACCCTTCCCCCTCCCCATATCCTCAAGTCCATTCTCTAGTAGGTCTGTGTCTTTGTTTTTTTTGTTTTTGGTCTGTGTCTTTATTCCCGTCTTACCCCTAGGTTCTTCATGACCTTTTTTTTTTTTTTCTTAAATTACATATACATGTGTTAGCATATGGTATTTGTTTTTCTCTTTCTGACTTACTTCACTCTGTATGACAGACTCTAGGTCCATCCACCTCACTACAAATAACTCAATTTCGTTTCTTTTTTTCAGAGTGTTTTTTTTTTTTCCAGCGTTTTTGATCAGTTTCCTTGGATTCCAAGCTATGGATTGTAAGGGAATGAATGAATACATTTATGTCACAGTCAGTTATTTAAAAGGGGGCAAATCATGGACCAGTGATGAACACTTTTAAGTTATAAAGCAAGTACATCCTTCACTGCTGGTGTCCATGTAAAGAATATGAAGTCTAGGCTCCAACCTGTTTGTTTAAGGTTCACAGATAAATTCATGTTATAATGTTTCAGTTTGGGCTGCTTGTGGGCTTACTATTTTTTAAGTTAAGTATAGTTGATTTACTATATTATTTTCAGCTCTACAGCATAGTGATTCAGTATTTTTTGCAGATTATACTCCATTATAAATTATTACAAGATAATGGGTATAATTCCCTGTGCTATACAATATATCCACAAGTTTGTTTTCTGTTATCTGTTTCTGTTTTGCATATGCATTCATTTGTATTATTTTTTAGATTCCACACATAAGTTATATAGTATTTGTCTTTCTATGTCTGACATATTTCACTAAGCATAATATTCTCTAGGTCCATCCACGTTGCTACAAATGGCAGAAATTCATTCTGGGTTGCTTCCATGTCTTGGCCATTGTAAATAGGGCCGCTATGAACATTGGGGTGCATATATCTTTTTCAGTTAGTGTTTTCATTTTTTCCAGATATATCTCAGGAGTGGAATTGTTGGATGATATGGTAGTTCTATTTTTAGTTTTTTAAGGAATCTTCATACTGTTTTCCATAGTGGCTGCACCAGTTTGCATTCTCATCACCTCCTCTCTAACATTTGTTTTTGTAGACTTTTTGATAATAGCTATTCTGACAGGTGATACCTCATTGTGGTTTTGATTTGCATTTCTCTAATAGCGTTATGAGCATCTTTTCATATGCCTGTTGGCCATCTGTATGTTTTCATTGGAAACATGTCTATTGATGTCTTCTGCCCAATTTTTTTTTTTTTTTTTTGCGGCACGCGGGCCTCTTACTGTTGTGGCCTCTCCCGTTGAGGAGCACAGGCTCCGGACACACAGGCTCAGCGGCCATGGCTCACGGGCCCAGCTGCTCCGCAGCATATGGGATCTTCCCGGACCGGGGCACGAACCCGTGTCCCCTGCATCGGCAGGCGGACTCTCAACCGCTGCGCCACCAGGGAAGCCCCTTCTGCCCATTTTTTGATTGGGTTGTTTGTTTTTATGATATTGAGTTATATGAGCTTGGATTTACTCTTGTCAATTAATGATAGCCATATGATTAAATTAATCCATGACTAATCAAATTAAATGACAGATAAGCAAATAGATAAATACATAATAAGGGTCAAAAATGAGCACTGGCAAAATGTGCCATGAAACAAAATTTTAGATTAACCCAACTTTGTTTCTTCTTCAATTTTTAAAATTAATTAATTAATTAATTGGCCATGCCCTGTGGCATGTGGCATCTTAGTTATCTGACCGGGGATCGAACCCATGCCCCCTGCGTTGGAAGCTCGGAGTCTTAACCACTGGCCCGCCAGGGAAGTCCCAGATTAACCTAAGATTGAACAAGTGAGGTCCACTTAAAAAAAAAAAAAAAAGATAAAAGAGGTTGCTTCATTCATTTTACAGTTGTTTACTATTTTGCTTTATTTATTTATTTACCACTGTTGATTTACACATTCCATCAGGGATAAAGATTTAGGTTTCTAATCTATCGAGAGGCAAAACACAAGGAAAGGTGGAAAATTGTTAGTGAAGTAAAATGAGATGTTCCTGGATTGTTTTGTTGCAAATTAAAGAAAGATTAAAGGACCAAGAATGGCCCTGATGAGTTTGGGTTTGCATGAAGACGGTTGATTGATCCATATGTGCTATAACGGGGTCCATTGTAGAAAGAGTGTATTAGTTCTGAGAGAAATGAGCAAAAACCAGAAGGTGGTAATGTTCTTAGATCTTATTCTTGCCTTGTGGTGATTAATGGATATTGATTAACGATTAGTCAATCAATGAATGAATTAATACACAAATGTATAAATGAATAAAGAAAAAAGGCCCAAGCCTAGATAACTGATGAGTACTCTGAGGTGTCCAAACCAAGGATTTTGATTAGACCCCATAACTCTGAGGTCCATTATAAAAACAAACCTAATTTCCTGCCGTGGCGGGACATGAACTTGTAGCTGAAGTTAGGAATGCAGGCATCTTGCTCTTAGCTTTGATAGATCTTAGGTATAGATCCTTTTATTAGTGTATCAGTAATGAGTAAATAAATAAATGTATTATTTAATGAAGGCAAAGAGGGCAAGATAACCACCAACGAGAGTATCTGATGAAAAACAGATTATTCTTAAAACATTTGTGAGGAGTTGAGTTCTAATAAATGAAGGGTCCAAGGCATTTAACATGTTGATCAGGAACCTATGGGCAACTCTATGTAAGAGTCAGTGTTGTTTCCGGGTTGGTGGTTGTTAATTTTATTAAGAAAGGGGGGAAAAGGGAAATGTAATAATCGATTACAGAACTACTTAATTAAAGAAGATCAAGCATGGGCCAATATTAAGAATTCATGACATGAGAGGAGTTATGATTAAATCAGTTTGTCTCAACCAGTATCATTTTTGAAAAACACATCTAGTTGTTATTCTGTGGGTATTGAGTTTTTATAAATTTATTTATTTATGACTGCATTGGGTCTTCATTGCTGCGCGCCGGCTTTCTCTAGTTGTGGCGAGCAGGGCTACTCTTCGTTGCAGTGCGTGCGCTTCTCATTGCGTTGGCTTCTCTTGTTGTGGAACATGGACTCTAGGTGCGTGAGCTTCAGTAGTTGTGACACGTGAGCTCAGTATTTGTGGTGCACGGGCTTAGTTGCTCTGCAGCATGTGGGATCTTCCCGGACCAGGGCTCGAACCTGTGCCCCCTGCATTGGCAGGTGGATTTTTAACCACTGCGCCACCGGGGAAGTCTGTGGGTATTGAGTTTATGGGCAGATGTTAGTGTTATTTAGGATCCTTACCTGGGGTATGTAAGTGATATTATTGTTAGTGAATGAAGGAAGAGGTTATTTAAAAGAAGGCAAACATGGACCAATGAGTATATTGTGTCATTAAAAATGGTTTATTAATCTCACTGTACTCTTCTGCCGTGCGTATAAATAAAAGGGGACTGAGCTATGCCCACTTTGGGTAAAGAGCCATAGAGATAGTTACCTATAATAGTATTTTAGACCATTTTGCATTTGCTTTGAAAAAATGAACAAGTTATTCCATGAGTAAATAAATAAAAAATAAACAAATATATGAATAAAGTCATAAAGTAGGGTCAAACATGGTGAGAATATATCAAGAAACAATGTTGTAAATTCACCTCATTCTAATCAAGGAAGACCTGTAAAGAAGGTAATATGGGCTCTTACCTATGTGAGTAAGGTTTAATAGAAAGAATTTGGAACAGGCATAGTTCTTAATTATTCTACTAGGATGTAAATTTAGCAGTTGTCGTCATATTATGTACATTAATAATTAAAAAATAAATAAAAAGAGGGCCATTTTTGGGCTAATTGAGTGTGATGAAAACAGGGTTTTATGATAAATCTGTTACAGTAAGACTAAGGTCTCTTAAAAAAAATCGACACTGCCTCTTCAGTTTTCTAAAATCTGTTTTTTACTGCACAGATTCAATATACCCCAATCTGATTTATTCATTACCAATGATGAAGATCTTGGCTGTCACTTCTGTGGATGAAAAGCAAAGGGACTCATGTAAGTAAAAAAGTTTGTGTTCTTGGTTTGAAGGTAATTCATGTGGTCCATGGAATTGTTTCAAAGGAATGAGTGGCCACTGCAGACATAAAATCAAAAGATGTCACATATGGACCACTGCTGAGAAAGTGTAATGAACCATGGGTTAAGACTGATCCATTTTAGTGAAACTGAGATCCTTTAAAAATAAAGTTGGGGGATTTTGCATTCATTTTCACAGTTGCTTAATACTCCATTTTATTTTTGCACAACATTTAAAGAATATTTTTCAGCTGATAACAGTCTAGATTGTTAAATCATGGAGGAGGGGGCACCTAGAAAGATAGAAAGTATTGTCAGTGCTCTAGTTGTGGGGTAAGATAGTAGGTTCATTGTAGTACTTTTAAAATATGAAGAAATTAGATGAAAGATGAGTAAACAGGGAGTAGTAAAACTACATGCCCATGGGATGGGCATGATGCAAGGTTATTGATTAATCTATATGTGAAACACTGAGAGCCAATTGAAACTAGACCTCATTTGCTAGCTCTGTGGGGAATAAATAGCTGTAACAGCTCTCTGCAGTATTCAAAGATCTTGCTCTTGGGTTTTTGTGATTCACGGGAATCATTTTTTTTTAACTCAATGAAACCATGAATGAAATAATCAGTAAATAATGAATGCATAAACAATCCATAAACAAGAGCTTGGATCAGTGATGAGAGTTCTGGGGTATATGAATCAAGAATTTTGATTAAACCCTAACTCTGAGGTCCATTAGAAAAAGACTTAGTTTTTCCCTCTAGGGGAATAGAGTTCAGAGCCAATTGAGGATCCGTTCTTAGGTCTTAGTTGTTCCTGGTTATGGCGTGTATTGATGTAAATGAATCAGTGAGTGCATGAATGAGTAAATGAATAAATGTGTAAGTGAATGAAGACAAAACAGGTTACACATGAGTGTCCATGTTGGCATTCTGGGTTGGTGGGAGGATGATCTAGTCATGTATTTCTGTGGGTAATCAGCCTGTGGGCAATTGTTAGCATTTTTGGTGTTCAAGTATAGATTCTCAGGTAATTATTTATGGTTATAAGTTATTGAATTAATATGATTGTATCTCAAATGATTATTTAAAAAAGGGCAGACTATGAACAAATATGGAGCATGTGATGTGAAGTAAGGTTAATGACTAATCCTGGTCAGATTATTCCATTGAAAATTAAATAAATAAATGAAAGGATTTGTACAGTCATAAAGTAAGATAAAGCTAGGATTATTTGTGAGAATGTGCCATGATGCTAGATTTAAAATTTATCCAATTCTGCACAAAGTTCGTGAAAATAATTAGTAGGCTATTAACTAAGAGCAGGGAGTATACAGCCATGCACCGTAATGTTTAAAAGCCTTATTCTTGAGTTAGGTGTTGGATTCAATGATGCTTGTTGCTACATAGCTTAAAATTAAAAATAGAATAAGTTGATAAATTAAAAAGGATTGCAGCTTTTGCACCAATAATGAGAATGTGATATGATCCAAGTTGATGATTAATCTGGCAGTGCAGAGCTCACATCCATTTAAAAACATCTAATATAGACTATTTAGAATTGGCTTTTTCCTTCACTGAATGAATATACCACAGCCAACTCAATCATTTTCTAATGGCGAATATTTTAGCTGTTGCCTTTGTCAGTAAAGAGCACAGAGACCAATATAAATAACTGTTAAAGTTCATGTTCTTAATTTGGGGAGTTTGTTCATGGATTTTTAAGGAGTTATTTTTTAAAAACTGGTTTTACATATATAAATAAAATTAAAGAACACCAAACATCAACCAAGAATGGGAATGTTATGAACCAAGGTTCATGATTAATCATTTTTAGGGCCACATAATATCCCATTTTAGTTTGACCCCCAAATATATTTAGAAATCCATTCCTTGATCAAGATCAAGGTCATTTACCTGTTGAGGATGGAGAACATAGGAAGAAAATTACATTGTTTTAGTTGTGAGGGAAGATGGTGGTTCATAGTTTTTATTCTACCATCTTTACAATACGGACAAATTAGGTAAAGAGACAAGCAAAAACCTTTTATCAATATGGCATTGCTATGAAGCACAACTGTTGATCAATCTGTACATGCAACACAGAGGTGCATTGAAAGAAGACATTAAATGTATTAGTTCTGTGGGACAAGTGTGAACAGACCTTCCTTAGTAACAATCACTCATCTTGTTCTTGGCATTTATAATTCATGGATATTGATTGTATTATAATTTATGCATGTAAAAATGATCCAGAAAGGAAGATATGAATGAAGAAGACAAAAAATGCAAAGTCTGGGTCCATGATGAGTATCTTGGGGTGTCGGAATTAAGGATTCTGATTAAACTCTATAGCTCTGAGGTCGTTATAAAAAGAGATCTAGTTATTCACTCTATGGTAAGGGTGCTTGTGGCATAAGAAAGGAATATTCAGGATCCTGTTCTTGGGCTACGTGTTCCTTGGGTATGGATTTTTTTTTTAACATCTCTTTTGGAGTATAATTGCTTTACAATGGTGTGTTAGTTTCTGCTGTATAACAAAGTGCATCAGCTATACATATACATACATCCCCATATCTCCTCCCTCTTGCGTCTCCCTCCCACCTTCCCTATGGATATTTTTTTTATTATAAATGAGACAATGCATGAGTAAAGAAAGACATGAAGGAATGAAGAAAGACAAGGAAAGCCATACGCTGTTCAATTATGAGAGTATGTTTTCAAATATTTCTGAAGCACTGAGGTCTAGGAAGATAAATATATCAAGGTTTTACCTCTTTCAGCAGGGAGCAAACAGACAAGCCTGCCCAAGATTGAATGTTGTTATTACAGATTGATGGTGGGTTACTGATCGTTTATTTTGTTAAGAAAAGGGCAAACTGTTTGCACAAATAATTAAATATCTAATGGAAAAAAATCATGGACCAGTGATGAGAATATGTCCTATAACGAGAGTTATGATTAATTTAAGATGGTTGACTGTGAGTATATGATCACATGTTAATATTATTGGAAAGTTTTTGTCCGGTGGGTTATAATTATAATAGTGACATATTATAATTGCATATTGCTGTTTCTGAATGAATGGATTCATATTTTCCTTAAAAGATGCAAATCGCACACCAATGAGGAGCTCTATTATGAAATAAGCATAGTGATTATCCTGTTTTACACAGTTGATTTCCATACTTTAAAAAAACTCTAGGCTTTTCCTATTTTGCATAATGTGCACATAGACAGATGCACATAATAGTATTTTGTTTCTGGGTTGCTGCCCAATTTAGCATTTTCTGTTTTCTTTATATAATGAGCAGCTGGTGAACTTACTCCATGAGTAATTAACTGAATGAATGAATGAGTGAGTGAGTGAATGAATACATAAAGAAGAGTCAAGCTTGGGCCATGAAAAACAAGGATTAAAATTTGTCCAATTTGCACAAGAAAGATTCATTAAAAAGGAAATCTGAGTTAAAGTTCTGACTTGTGGGTTAGATTGTGGATTCAGTGGTGTTCATTATATTGCTTAAAATGAAAATTAAATAATTGAGTAAATAAAAAATAGTGATATTCTTGGGTCAAAGAAATGAAACAAGTTTTAGGTCTAATCTAGAACTCTACAGTTAGTATCCTCTAAACACACCTAAATTCATGATTTTTCATTAAAGCCTGCTTTTCACCTCAGAATTAACACACCGTAATTGATTTAATCATATCTAATGAAGAAGCATTTGGCTAATACTTCTCTGTTTAAGAAGCATACATACCAAGGTGGGTAACATTCAAAGTTTATGTTCTTGGTTAGGGGAAGTTGTTCATTTGTGCTCACTGAAATATTAAAAAAAATACGTGGCTAGATAAAAGTATAAAATTAAAGAAGGCTGTACATTACCAATGACAAGAATAGCTTATGAACCATAGGTAATGATGTTTAATTCACTTCTGCACAACTAATGACTCCTACAAAAAGATGGAAGTGTTTCACACATTTTCAGAGATGTTTGCTATTCTCTTTTATATTTACATGCCAGTTGATATCAACATTTTTCCCTTCAAAAGATCTCAGTGAGAGGAAGGACATATGTCCTACATTGAGGGTCATTGCAAAGAGATCTAGTGTTATTGGCTCTATAGGAAATGAGCATATAGATAGATCATAGTAACATTCAAGGATCTTATTCTCAAGATTCTGTAATTTATATGTAGTGATTGTGTTATTATTGGACTAGTGAATGAAACAATAAACAAAGGGATAAAGGATTGAAGAAAAAGAGTGCTGAGCTTGGACCAATGATGACTCCTGGAGTGGGGGTTAGGTCTGAATCCAAAATTGTAATTAATTCCTATCTCAAAATCTGTGGTCTATTGAGTAAAAAGCAGAAGGTAAACTCCCTGGGAAATGAACTCATGAACGGATAAAGAAATATGTAAATGAACGAAGATAAGGAGGGCCACACAGAGACCAATTATGAAATTATGTAATAAAGGTTATTATTAGCGCCTGTTTGAAACACGGGGTTCCATAGATGAAGAGATCAAAGCTCTGAACCCTTCCGTAGGGACAGTATAGACAGAGATACCTCAGAGTCCAGGTTGCTGCTTTCATTGCTGGTTTGGTTGTTTTAATTAGAAAAGGAGAAAAAAAAAAGTTTACATAAAGAGTTGCTTAAATAATTGTCTTATTGAGAGAGGGCCAAACATGAACCAATACTGAGACTGTGTCATATGATCAGAGTTAGGATTAATCTAACTCTATTCGCTGAGTCTTATTTTTAAAAAAATCAAGAGGATTTAGTCAGTTATGTCCATGGAGCACTAAGCAGGATATTCAGTGGTCTTATGCAGTGCCTTGCTTTTCATTGATATTGATATGTTGTTATAAGAGAATGAAGGAATGTATTTTATATATAGTTACTCAAAAGAAGGCCAAGGAAGGGCCAGTGAGGAACATGTGTTATGAACCAGAGGTAATGATTACTCCAGTTATACCCAAATGTTGTCCAGATAAAGAACGAGAATTCTGGGTTTCTCCCCACTTTGGCTAAAAGTGGTCAAGCACAGACCAATGGGACTGATATAGAAATTCACATGGAGAAATTCTTTAGAAAAATGGGTAGTTTATTTCATGCCTAATTATATACGTGAATCAATAAATGAATTACTAGATATATAAATCAGAAAAAATTGTGTGAATTGGTGAGACTATACCACAGAACAAAGATTTACATGTATCCAATTTTGCACAAGTGAGATACATGAAAAGCACTCTCCAAGCTGTTACCTTTATGAATAGGGAGTGTGTAGACAATTTATGACAGATGAAGCTTCTTATTCTCATATTGGTATTCATTGCATTATTTAAAAATAAAAATTAAATGAATCAACGAGTAAAGAGTGCCATTCTTGGGCAATGATGAGATTATTAAATGACCCAAGTTTATAATTAATCAAATACTGAAAAACTAACTCCCATTAAAGAAAATCTAACTCTAGGCTCTTTCTTTTTTTGGAAAGTCTGTGTTTTCACCAAGTGAACGTACTACAGATGATTTAATCATTATCTAATGCTAAAGATCTTGGCTTTTACAAATTTGGTGGGTAAGGACAGAAGAGAGTAATGTAAGTAACAGAGTTTATGTTCTTGGGTTGGGCGGTTGGTTTATGGGTGTTGCTTAAAGTTTTCGAAGTAATAATTGGGTATATTAATAAATAAAACCAAATAGCACCAACTTAGACCAGAACTGGGATTTATGATTGATTAATCTGATTTAGTACTCTTTTTAAAAAATAAATTTATTTATTTATTTATTTTTGGCTGCGTTGGGGTCTTCGTTGCTGTGCGCGGGCTTTCTCTAGCTGCGGCGAGCGGGGGCTACTCTTCCTTGCGGTGCGCAGGCTTCTCATTGCGGTGGCTTCTCTTGTTGTGGAGCACGGGCTTGTTGCAGAGCACGGACTCTAGGCACGCAGGCTCAGAAGTTGTGGCTTGCGACGTCTAGAGCACAGGCTCAGTAGTTGTGGCGCACGGGCTTAGTTGCTCCGCGGCATGTGGGATCTTCCCGGACCAGGGCTCAAACCCGTGTGCCCTGCATTGGCAGGTGGATTCTTAAGCACTGTGCCACACGGAAACCCCGATTTAGTACTCTTAAAGTCCAATAAAAAAAGATGCAGGTGTTTCCTTCACTTTCAGGGCTGCTTCACATTGTGTTTTATTTTTGTAGTGCAATTCATTTAAGTATGGTTCCATTGATAAAGATTTAAGCTATTAATTTTTTGAGGGAGGAGCACATAAGAAGATGGAAAAAATTGTTCTAGTTGTGGAGTGAGATTATGGGTCCCTTAGTTATCCACTGCGTCATCTTTAAATGAAAAGGGCCAAGCGTGGACCAATGGGACTGATATGAAGCAAGGATGCTGATTAATTTATATGTGCAAAAAGCACATATATATATTGCAAAAAATGTCTGTTAGCACTGTGGGAAGTAGGCATATAGACAGTTATTAGTGATATTCAAGGATGTTGTTCTTGGGCTTTTTGATTCATGAGAATTGATTATATTATTATTAGTGAATCAATGAATAAAGGAATAAACAATGCATAAAAAAGGAAGAAAAAGATGCCTGATATAGACCAACGATGAGTATTCTGAGATGTATCAATCGAAGATTTTGATTAAGCTCTGTAACTTTGAGATTTATTAGAAAAAAGAAACCTTGTTTATTTCCTTTGTGGAAGAGGGGCTTACAGCGAAAGTCAGGAGTAGGCAAAGATGTGGTTCTTGAGGTTTAGTTCTTAATGCCTGTGAAATGTATTGTAAGTGAAGCAATGCAAGAATAAATGAAGAAGTGTAAATGAATGATGACCAATGATTCAAGTCTGCAATGAAACAAGGATTGTTATTTAAATATATTATTTCCTGAAGCACTGAGTTTCATAACCTAAATAGATCAAGTCTCTCTTAACTGTTCTACATATGGGATATATTCTATTCCAGGAGTCCATGTTGTTTTGGGGTTGGTGTTGGGTAGCTGGTTGTTAGTTTATTTAGAAAAGGAACAAGTCATTTACATTAAAAATAATTGTTTAAATAAGTGCCTAATTGAAAGAAGGCCAAGCATGGACTAATACTGGGAATATGACAGTATATGTGATGAAATCAATTCTATTCACTGACTATTATTTTAAAAAACAAGAAAGGATCTAACAAGTTATATCTGTGGACAATGAGTGTATGGACAGAAACTAGTATTTGTCAGTATTCTCGTTCAGGGTCTTGGCTTGCATTCATTTCGGATGTGTTGTTAAAAGTGAATAAATGAATGAGTTCACATTTGCTCAATTATTTAAAAGAAGGTAGTACGTGGGTCAGTGAGGAGCAGGCGTCATGAAACAAAGATAATGATTACACCATTTTAGATGAAAGAAAAGAAATCTAGCCTTATTTTACTTTGGACAAAGCATGTCAGCAGTTGAATGAAATGGTATTTCAATTCTGAATACTGGTGGGTTTTACTCTTTCTTTAAAAAGATGAATAAATGATCACATTATTCTTTGAGTATTTAAATAAGAGAAAAACATGAGTGAGTCAGTGGATGAAAAATTAGGGTAAATCTTGGACCAGTATTTCATGGCACACTCTAAGCAATGCATGAATGTGGTCCTTTAAAAAAGATGAATGGGGCTGTGAACTGTGTGGCTAGGGAGTATATAGATCAATAGAAGTACCAGTTACGTTAATTATTCTCATGTTAGGTGGTAGACTTAACAGCATTCACTACGTTAATTAAAAGCTAAACAGTAAACAAGTCAATATATGAAAATTCAATAACAAGAAAGTGATAAGAACCAAGGTTTATGATTAATCTAGTACCTCATGGCTCCAGTTCTTTAAAAATAGTTAAATTTATCTTGTTCCATTCTCTATAAAAATGTACATCTTACGTCACAGAATGAAAGAACTATAGCTGATTTAATTATTCAATAGTCATAAGGTTTTAGTCTTTACCTCTGGGTAAGGAGTCTAGAGACTCTGGTAGACGACAGTCACAATTCATGTCCTTGGTGAAGGTGATTTGTCCATCCTGACATTATGTTAAAGGAAAAAATACTAAATACATAAATAAAATCAAAGTATGCCATGCAGGGACCAATAATGGTAATTAACTGAATTTTACATGTAATCCAATGAAGGGCAACTGAGATTCATTAAAAATGATGGAGGGCTTTTATTCATCTTCAGAGTTTTTAATATTTTATTTTATTTTATACCATGGTTAATTTAAACCTTTCCTCAGTGATAAAGAACTAGTCCATAACTCCTTGAAGGGGGAGTAGATAGGAGAAGAGAAAATAGTATTAATGTCCTCATGGTGAGATATGACAGTGGTTGGTTGATCATTGTATTGTATTAGTTATTTATTGCTGTGTAACAAATTACCCTACAAGTTAGTGGCTGAAAACAACAGTAAATATTTGTTACCTATCACAATTGCTATGGGGCAGGAATCCAGGAGAGGATTAGTGGGCAGTTTTGGCTTAGGGTCTTTTGTGAGGTTGTAATCAAGATGTCAGGTAGAATTGTAGATATATGAAAGCTTGGGCTGGAGGATCTGCCTCCATGGCTCACTTACGTGGCTAGAAAGTTGGCGCTGGTTGTTGGCAGGAGGCCACAATTTCTTCCTACATGAGCCTCTCCTCAGGACTGCTTGAGTGTCCTTACAACATGACAGCTGACTTCCCCAAGAGTAATAAATACAAGAGAAAGGGAGGTGGAAAACTCAATGTATTTATAACCTAAATTCAGAAGTCATACACCATCACTCTCTCAAGTATTCTGTTGGTTATAGAGGCCAGGCATGGTTTAATATGGGAGGAGATTGTGCAAGGCTGTGAATACCAGGCATCATGGATCATTGGGCGCCATCTTGGCGGCTGGCTACCATCTTTAAAATGTGGAAAAATTAAAAGAAGGACAAGCATGGACAAGGCATAAATATGGGATTGGCATGAAGCAAGTAAGCTGATAATCTCTATGCTGAGATCTGCTGCAAAAAAGACGTAGCCTCTTAGTTTTATGGAAAACAAACCTATAGATAGAGCTTTGTAACATTCTAGGATATTGTTTTTAGTTTTTTTAATTTTATTTTTACACATTGACTTTATTATTATTAGTGACTTAATGAGAGAATCAGTAAACAAAAGTATGCATGAATGGAAAAGGCTCCAAGTTTGGACCAGTGAATATCTGGGGTGCCTGGAATCAATGATTTTGATTAAACCCTATAACTCTGAGGCCAGAGACCTAGTTAATGCCTATATGGTAAATGAACTTACAGCAGAAGTTAATAATATTTAGAATTTTGTTAGGCTATTAAGGTTCGTAGGTCTGGATTGTATTACTGTAAGTGAATTAATGAACAAAGAAATATATATATATTTTATATATACGTATATATATATAAATAAATGAAGACAAGGAGAGCCATATGTGGCCCAATTATGAATGTTTAATATATTTTTTATTATTAATATTTTTCTGAAATACTCAGTTCCAACATGAATCTATTTGAGTCAGTAGCATATAGAGATAAATATCTGGAAATCAATGTTGTTCTGCATTATTTGGGCAGTGCTGTTTGCTTATTGAAAATAAGAAGATATGATCTAATTGGTTATGTCTGGGAGTAATGAACACATGAGCAGCTGTTAATACCATTGAAACTTCTGATCCAGTTTCTATGTTCAGTGGTACTGGTGATATTATGAGTGAATGTATAAAGACAGTCATCTTTCAACCAGTTATTTTGAAGAAGGTAAAGTGGGATTTCTCAACCTCGCACTATTGGCATTTTGAGCTGGGTAACTCATTGCTGTTGGAGCGCTGTCCGGTGCATTGTAGAATGTTTGGTAACTTCACTGACTTCTACTAACTAGATGCCAGTATTGACCCCCTCTCCCATTGTGACCACCAAAAATATCTCAACATTGACATATGTCCTCTGGGGGCAATATCGCCTCCATTGAGGACCACTAGGTAAAGCATGGACCAAAGAGGAACATGTGTTAAAAAACAATGTGACTCATTTGTCCTATTGTTCCTTGCTGATATTAAGACAAAGAAAAATCAAACTAGGCTCTTCCCACATTATCTCAGGTTCATGTGTATCTAATTGTATTGCATTTTGAGTTGTTTATGGATTGATCATATTGTGTTTTCTCTGGAAAAATAAATTGATGTTCAAATTATTCATGAATACAAAAGTAAATGAATAAATAAAACAATGAATGGATAAATAAATACGCAAAGTAGGGTCTAGCATGGACTATTGGTGAAAATGTGCCATGAAAGAAGTATTTAAGTGAATCCAATCCTGCACAAGTGACATCTACTCAACCTAAGTTGGGCTGTGAAAGAAAATAAGATGGAGGACATTTTCATCCCTTTCAGAGTGGATGATGATTCCACTGTATTTTTGTACCACAGCTAATTTAAATTTCCTCAAGTGACCTAGGCTCTTGACTCTTTAATGAGAGCACATAAGAAGATGGTTGATGTTGTCAGGGCTCCTATTGTGGGGTAAAGATTGTGGGTTCATGGTCATTTATTGTATCATGTTTAAAATAGGGACAAATTAAATGAAAAGGAGTAAGCATGGATCTGCCATGAGTACAGAATTTCTAAGAAGCAAGGAAGTTAATTAATCCATGTGTGTGACTTTGAGATTCACACATTGATCTTAGCAATATCACAGTTCTTAATTTTGGGATTTTCGTGTGTTGACATTTTATTGTTAGTGAATCACTGAATGAGTCAATCAATAAAGGTGCAAATGAATGAAGAAAAAGAGTGCCAAGCCTAAACCAATGATGAGTATCCTGGGGTGTCTGAATCTGAAATTCTGATTAAGCCTTATAGCTGTGAGATCTATTAGAAAAAGAAAATTACCCTATTATCTCTGTGGGAAATGATCATATAGCAGAACTGAGGAAGCGTCAGTTCTTATTCTTGGTCTGTTGAGGTTCTTGAGTATAGATTATATTTTAACTAAATCAGAATAAAATATGTAAATGAATGAAGACAAGGAATGTCCTGAATGGATCAATTATGAGTGTATGCAATTAAATAAGGAACAAAACTAATATGATTTAGAAATGCTGAGTTCCAATAAAACTAAATAGATCAAAGCTCTTACACTTTTGAGTAAGAAACATAAAAGACAATTTTATATGAGTCAATGTTGCAATTGATGAAAAGCAAATTTTTTGTTTTTGTTCTTTTTTTTTTTTAGACGTTGCTTACTTTTCTAAAATACTTTATTTTTTTAGAGCAGTTTTAGGTTCATGGCATAATTGAGAGGAATGCACAGAGATTTCCCATAATCCCCCTGGCTCTACATGTATATAGCCTCCCCCATTATCAACATCCTGCACCAGAGGGGTACATTTATTATAATTGATGAACCTTCACTGACACATCATTTTCACCCAAAGTCCATAGTTGACCTCAGGGTTCACTCTTGGTTGTAAATTCAGTGGTTTTGGACAAATGTATAATGACATGTATCCACCATTATAGTATCATACAGAATATTTTGCTGCCCTAAAAATCCTCTGTGCTCCATTCATCCTTCTCTCCCCTTAACCTCTGGCAACCTCTCCATTTACTGTCCCCCTAGTTTTGCCTTTTTCAGAATGTAATAGTGTTGGAATTATACAGTACATAGCCATTTCTTATTGTCTTTTTAAATTTAGTAATATGTGTTTAAGGTTCCTTCACACCTTTTTATGGCTTTGATAGCTGATTTCTTTTTAGTGAAGAATAATCTTCCATTATTTTGATATAACACAGTTTATCCATTCACCTACTGAAGGATATCTTGGCTGCTTCCAAGTTTTGGCAATTATGAATAAAGCTGCTATAAATATCCATGTGGAAGTTTCTGTCTGGACATAAGTTTTCAGCTCCTTTGGGTAAAGACCAAGGAGTGTGATTTCTGGATCGTATGGTAAGACGATGTTTAGTTTCGTAAGGAGCTGCCAAATATCTATTCTAATAGGTTTTAATTTCATTAATTTCATTGTTTTAATTCGCATTTCCCTCATGACATATGATGTGGAGAATCTTTTCATATGCTTATTTGCCATCTGTATATCTTCTTTGGTGAGGTATCTGTTGAGGTCTTTGACTTTTATTTTTAAATAGATCTTTATTGGAGTATAATTGCTTCACAATACCATGTTAGTTTCTGTTGCACAACAAAGTGAATCAGCCATAATGCATACACATGTCCTCATATCCCCTCCCTCGTAAGCTTCCCTCCCGTCCTCCCTGTTCCACCCGTCTAGGTCATCCCAAATCACCGAGCTGATCTCCCTGTGCTATGCTGCTGCTTCCCACCAGCCAACTATTTTAAATTCAGTAGTGTATATAAGTCGCTGCTACTCTCACTTCGCCCCAGCTTCACACTCCCACCCATGTCATCAAGTCCATCCTCTACGCTTACCTCTTTATTCCTGCCCTGCAGCTAGGTTCAGCAGTATCTTTTTTTTTTTTTTTAGATTCCATATATATGTGCTAGCATGCGGTATTTGTTTTTCTCTTTCTGACGTACTTCACTCTGTATGACAAACTCTGAGTCCATCCACCTCACTACAAATAACTCAATTTCGTTTCTTTTTTGTTTTGAATTTTATTGATTTTTTATACAGTAGGTTCTTATTAGTCATCAGTTTTATACACATCAGTGTATACATGTCAATCCCAATCGCCCAATTCATCACACCACCATCCCCACCCCCCGCGGCTTTCCCCCCTTGGTGTCCATACGTTTGTTCTCTACATCTGTGTCTCAACTTCTGCCCTGCAAACCGGTTCATCTGTACCATTTTTCTAGGTTCCACATACATGCGTTAATATACGATATTTGTTTTTCTCTTTCTGACTTACTTCACTCTGTATGACAGTCTCTAGATACATCCACGTCTCAACAAATGACCCAATTTCATTCCTTTTTATGGCTGAGTAATATTCCATTGTATATATGTACCACAACTTCTTTATCCATTCGTCTGTCAATGGGCATTTAGGTTGCTTCCATGACCTGGCTATTGTAAATAGTGCTGCAATGAACATTGGGGTACATGTGTCTTTTTGAATTATGGTTTTCTCTGGGTATAGACCCAGTAGTGGGATTGCTGGATCATACAGTAATTCTATTTTTAGTTTTTTAAGGAACCTCCATACTGTTCTACACAGTGGCTGTATCAGTTTAGATTCCCACCAACAGTGCAAGAGGGTTCCCTTTTATTCACACCCTCTCCAGCGTTTGTTGTTTGTAGATTTTCTGATGACGCCCATTCTAACTGGTGTGAGGTGATACCTCATTGTAGTTTTGATTTGCATTTCTCTAATGATTAGTGATGTTGAGCAGCTTTTCATGTGCTTCTTGGCCATCTGTATGTCTTCTTTGGAGCAATGTCTATTTTGGTCTTCAGCCTATTTTTGGATTGGGTTGTTTGTTTCTTTAATATTGAGCTGCATGAGCTGTTTATATATTTTGGAGATTAATCCTTTGATTGTTGATTCATTTGCAAATATTTTCTCCCATTCTGAGGGTTGTCTTTTCGTCTTGTTTATGGTTTCCTTTGCTGTGTCAAAGCTTATAAGTTTCATTAGGTCCCATTTGTTTATTTTTATTTTTATTTCCATTATTCTAGGAGGTGGATCAAAAAAGATCTTGCTGTGATTTATGTCAAAGAGTGTTCTTTCTATGTTTTTCTCTAAGAGTTTTATAGTGTCCAGTCTTACATTTAGGTCTCGAATCCAGTTTGAGTTTATTTTTGTGTATGGTGTTAGGGAGTGTTCTAATTTCATTCTTTTACATGTAGTTGTCCAGTTTTCCCAGCACCACTTATTGAAGAGACTGTCTTTTTTCCATTGTATATACTTGCCCCCTTTATCATAGATTAGTTGACCATAGGTGCATGGGTTTACCTCTGGGCTTTCTATCTTGTTCCATTGATCTATATTTCTGTTTCTGTGCCAGTACCATATTGTCTTGATTAGTGTAGTTTTGTAGTATAGTCTGAAGTCAGGGAGTCTGATTCCTCCCGCTCCGTTTTTTTCCCTCTTTTACGTCTCCATACAAATTTTAAGATTTTTTGTTCTAGTTCCATAAAAAATGCCATTGGTAATTTGATAGGGATTGCATTGAATCTGTAGATTGCTGTGGGTGGTATAGTCATTTTCACAATATTGATTCTTCCAATCCAAGAACATGTTATATCTCTCCATCTGTTGGTATCATCTTTAATTTCTTTCATCAGTGTCTTATAGTTTTCTGCCTACAGGTCTTTTGTCTCCCTAGGTAGGTTTATTCCTAGGTATTTTATTCTTTTTGGTGCATTGGTAAATAAGAGTGTTTCCTTAATTTCTCTTTCAGATTTTTCATCATTAGTATATAGGAATGAAAGAAATTTCTGTGCATGAATTTTGTATCCTGCAGCTTTACCAAATCCATTAATTAGCTCTAGTAGTTTTCTGGTGGCATTTTTTGGATTCTCTATGAATAGTATCATGTCATCTGCAAACAGTGAGAGTTTTACTTCTTCTTTTCAATATGTATTCCTCTTATTTCTTTTTCTTCTCTGATTGCCATGGCTAGGACTTCCAAAACTATGTTGAATAATAGTGGTGAGTGGACATCCTTGTCTTGTTCCTGATCTTAGAGAAAAGGCTTTCAGTTTTTCACCATTGAGAATGATGTTTGCTGTGGGTTTGTCATATATGGCCTTTATTATGTTGAGGTAGGTTCCCTCTATGCCCAGTTTCTGGAGAGTTTTAATCATAAATGGGTGTTGAATTTTGTCAAAAGCTTTTTCTGCATCTATTGAGATGATCGTATGGTTTTTAGTCTTCAATTTGTAATATGGTGTATCACATTGATTGATTTGCATATATTGAAGAATCCTTGCATCCCTGGGATAAATCTCACTTGTTCATGGTGTATGATCCTTTTAATGTGTTGTTGGATTCTGTTTGCTAGTATTTTGTTGAGGATATTTGCGTCTATATTCTTCAGTGATATTGGTCTGTAATTTTCTTTTTTTGTAGTATCTTTGTCTGGTTTTGGTATCAGGGTGATGATGGCCTCGTAGAATGAGTTTGAGAGTGTTCCTTCCTCTGCAATTTTTTGGAAGAGTTTGAGAAGGATTGGTGTTAGCTCTTCTCTAAATGTTTGATAGAATTCACCTGTGAAGCCATCTGGTCCTGTACTTTTATTTGTGGAAGATTTTTAATCACAGTTTCAATTTCATTACTTGTGATTGGTCTGTTCATATTTTCTATTTCTTCCTGGTTCAGTCTTGGAAGGTTATACCTTTCTAAGAATTGGTCCATTTCTTCCAGGTTGTCCATTTTTTTGGCATAGAGTTGACTGTAGTAGTCTCTTAGGATGGTTTGTATTTCTGCAGTGTCTGTTGTAACTTTTCCATTTCTAATTTTATTGATTTGAGTCCTCTCCCTCTTATTCTTGGAGTCTGGCTAATGGTTTATCAATTTTTTTTATCTTCTCAAAGAACCATCTTTTAGTTTTATTGATCTTTGCTATTGTTTTCTTTGTTTCTATTTCATTTATTTCTGCTCTGATCTTTATGATTTCTTTCCTTCTGCTAACTTTGGGTTCTGTTTGTTCTTCTTTCTCTAGTTTCTTTAGGTGTAAGGTTAGATTGTTTATTTGAAATTTTTCTTGTTTCTTGAGGTAGGCTTGTATAGCTATAAACTTCCCTTATAGAACAGCTTTTGCTGCATCCCATAGGTTTTTGATCATCGTGTTTTCATTCTCATTTGTCTCTAGGTATTTTTTGATTTCCTGTTTGATTTCTTCAGTGATCTCTTGGTTATTTAGTAATGTATTGTTTAGCCTCCATGTGTTTGTGTTTTTTAGGTTTTTTTCCCTGTAATTCCCTTCTAATCTCATAGCGTTGTGGTCAGAAAAGATGCTTGATATGATTTCAATTTTTAAAAATTTACTGAGGCTTGATTTGTGACCCAAGATGTGATCTATCCTGGAGAATGTTTCATGCACACTTGAGAAGAAAATGTTATCTGCTGTTTTTGAATGGAATGTCCTATAAATATCAATTAAATCTATCTGGTCTATTGTGTCATTTAAAGCTTCTGTTTCCTTATTTATTTTCATTTTGGATGATCGGTCCATTGGTGTAAGTGAGGTGTTAAAGTCCCCCAATATTACTGTGTTACTGTCGATTTCCTCTTTTATAGCTGTTAGCAGTTGCCTTATTGCCGTATTGAAGTGCTCCTATGTTGGGTGCATATATATTTATAATTGTTATATCTTCTTCTTGGATTGATCCCTTGATCATTATGTAGTGTCCTTCCTTGTCTCTTGTAACATTCTCTATTTTAAAGTCTATTTTATCTGATATGAGTATTGCTACTCCAGCTTTCTTTTGATTTCCATTTGCATGGAATATCTTTTTCCATCCCTTCACTTTCAGTCTGTATGTGTCCCTAGGTCTGAAGTGGGTCTCTTGTAGACAGCATATATATGGGTCTTGTTTTTGTATCGATTCAGCCAGTCTATGTCTTTTGGTTGGAGCATTTAATCCATTCACGTTTAAGGTAATTATCAATATGTATGTTCCTGTGACCATTTTCTTAATTGTTTTGGGTTTGTTTTTGTAGGTCCTTTTCTTCTCTTGTGTTTCCCACTTAGAGAAGTTCCTTTAGCATTTGTTGTAGAGCTGGTTTGGTGGTGCTGAATTCTCTTAGCTTTTGCTTGTCTGTAAAGCTTTTGATTTCTCCATTGAATCTTAATGAGATCCTTGGCGGGTAGAGTAATCTTGGTTGTAGATTCTTCCCTTTCATCACTTTATGTATATCATGCCTCTCCCTTCTGGCTTGTAGAGTTTCTGCTGAGAAATCAGCTGTTAACCTTATGGGAGTTCCCCTGTATGTTTGTCGTTTTTCCCTTGCTGCATTCAATAATTTTTCTTTGTCTTTAATTTTTGCCAATTTCTACTATGTGTCTCGGCATGTTTCTCCTTGGGTTTATCCTGTATGGGACTCACTGCGCTTCCTGGACTTGGGTGGCTATTTCCTTTCCTATGTTAGGGAAGTTTTTGACTATAATCTCTTCAACTA
The DNA here is from genome assembly GCF_951394435.1 of Stenella coeruleoalba. Lineage (NCBI taxonomy): Eukaryota > Metazoa > Chordata > Mammalia > Artiodactyla > Delphinidae > Stenella > Stenella coeruleoalba. Next base: position 3,851,555 of record NC_137147.1, on the reverse strand, counting down.
TTTTCTCTGGTCCTTTCTCTCTCTCTTCTCCTTCTGGCACCCCTATAATGCGAATGTTGTTGCGTTTAATGTTGTCCCAGAGGTCTCTTAGGCTGTCTTCATTTCTTTTCATTCTTTTTTCTTTATTCTGTTCCATAGCAGTGAATTCCACCATTCTGTCTTCCAGGTCACTTATCCGTTCTTCTGCCTCAGTTATTCTGCTATTGATTCTTTCTAGTGTACTTTTCATTTCAGTTATTGTATTGTTCATCTCTGTTTGTTTGTTCTTTAATTCTTCTAGGTCTTTGTTAAACATTTCTTGCATCTTCTCGATCTTTGCCTCCATTCTTTTTCCGAGGTCCTGGATCATCTTCACTATCATTATTCTGAATTCTTTTTCTGGAAGGTTGCCTATCTCCATTCATTTAGTTGTTTTTCTGGTGTTTTATCTTGTTCCTTCATCTGGTACATAGTCCTCTGCCTTTTCATCTTGTCTATCCTCCTGTGAATGTGGTTTTTGTTCCACAGGCTGCAGGATTGTAGTTCTTCTTGCTTCTGCTCTCTGCCCTCTGGTGGATGAGGCTATCTACGTGGCTTCTTTGACTCATTTTTTAATGAAGTTGTTTATTTTCTTTTTTTCCCCTTAATTTTATTTATTTATTTCTGGCTGTGCTGTTCTTTGTTGCTGCGCATGGGGTTTCTCTACTTGCAGCAAGCAGGGGCTACTCTTCGTTGCAGTGCATGGGCTTCTCATTGTGGTGGCTTCTCTTGTTGCAGAGCATGGGCTCTAGGTGTGTGGGTTTCAGTAGTTGTGGCACACAGTATCAGTAGTTGTGGCCTGCGGGCTCTAGAGCGCAGGCTCAGTAGTTGTGGCACACGGCCTTAGTTGCTTCGTGGCATGTGAGATCTCCCTGGGCCAGGGCTCGAACCCGTGTCTCCTGCATTGGCAGGCAGATTCTTAAGCACTGCGCTACCAGGGAAGTCCCAAGTTGTTTGTTTTCTTATTGTTGACTTTAAGAATTCTTTGTGTGTTTTGGATAATAGTCATTTATCAGACATGTCTTGCAAATAGTTTTTCCCCCAATTTGTGGCTTGTATTTTGTTCTTTTGAAACTTTCTTTGCAGAGCCGAAACTTTTCATTTTAATGAAGTCCAACTTATCAATTGTTTCACATATGTCTTTGGTGTTGTATGTAAAAAGTCATCAGTTAACCCACCTCCTAGCAAAATGGAAATAAAAACAAAAATAAACAAATGGGACCTAATGAAACTTATAAGCTTTTGCACAGAAAAGGAAATCATAAACAAAACCAAAAGACAACCCTCAGAATGGGAAAAAATATTTGCAAATTAAGCAACTGACAAAGGATTAATCTCCAAAATTTACAAGCAGCTCATGCAGCTCAATAACAAAAAAACAAACAACCCAATCCCAAAAATGGGCAGAAGACCTAAATAGACATTTCTCCAAAGAAGATATACAGATTGCCAACAAACACATGAAAGAATGCCCAACATCATTAATCATTAGAGCAATGCAAATCAAAACTACAATGAGATATCATCTCACACCGGTCAGAATGGCCATCATCAAAAAGTCTAGAAACAATGAATGCTGGAGAGGATGTGGAGAAAAGGGAACACTCTTGCACTGTTGGTGAGAATGTAAATTGATACAGCCACTATGGAGAACAGTATGGAGGTTCCTTAAAAAACTAAAAATAGAACTACCATATGACCCAGCAATCCCACTACTGGGCATATACCCTGAGAAAACCATAATTCAAAAAGAGTCATGTACCAAAATATTCATTGCAGCTCTATTTACAATAGCCAGGACATGGAAGCAACCTAAGTGTCCATCAACAGATGAATAAAGAAGATGTGGCACATATATACAATGGAATATTACTCAGCCATCAAAAGAAACGAAATTGAGTTATTTGTAGTGAGGTGAATGGACCTAGAGTCTGTCATACAGAGTGAAGTAAGTCAGAAAGAGAAAAACAAATACCATATGCTAACACATATATATGGAATCTAAGAAAAAAAACAGTCATGAAGAACCTAGGGGTAAGACGGGAATAAAGACACAGACCTACTAGAGCATGGACTTGAGGTTATGGGGAGGGGGAAGGGTAAGCTGGGACAAAGTGAGAGAGTTGCATGGACATATATACACTACCAAACGTAAAATAGATAGCTAGTGGGAAGCAGCCGCATAGCACAGGGAGATCAGCTAGGTGCTTTGTGACCACCTACAGGGGTGGGATAGGGAGGGTGGGAGGGAGGGAGACGCAAGAGGGAAGAGATATGGGAACATATGTATATGTATAACTGATTCACTTTGTTATAAAGCAGAAACTAACACACCATTGTAAAGCAATTATACTCCAATAAAGATGTTAAAAAAAAAAGTCATCACTGAATACAACGTCAGCTAGATTTTCTCTTAGGTTATCTTCTAGGGGTTTTATTGTTTTACATTTTTCATTTAGGTCTGTGATCCATTTTGAGTTAATTTTTGGGAAGAGTGTAAGGTCTCTGTCTAGATTTCTTTCTTTCTTTTTTTAAATGTGGATGTCCTGTTGTTCCAGCACCACTTACTGAAAAGTACTCCTTTGTCAAAAATCAGTTGCCCATATTTATGTGGGCCTTATTTCTGGGCTGTATTCTGTTCCATGGATCAGTTTGTGAATTCTTTTACCAATACCACAGTCTTGATTATTGTAGCTTTATAGTAAGTCTTGAAGTCAGATACTGCCATACCTCCAACTTTGTTTCTCAATATTGCGTTGGCTATTCTGGGTTTTTTTTTTTTTTTTTTTTTTTTGCCTATCCATATAAACTTTAGGATCACTGTGTCTATATCCACAAAACAACTTGCTGGGATTTTGATTGGAATTGCCTTGAATCTATAGATCAAGTTGGAAAGAAGTGACATTTAGACAATATTGACTCTTCCTATCAATGAACATGGAATATCTTTCCATTTATTTAGTTCTTCTTTGATTATTTTCATCTGAGTTTTATAGTTTTCCTCATATAGTATTTATACATATTTTTTCAGTTTTATACCTAAGTATTTCATTTTTTGGGTGCCAATGTAAATAATATTATGTTTTTAATTTCAAATTCCACGTGTTCATTGCTATTATATAGGAAAGTGATTGACTTTTATTTATTTACCTTGTATCCTGCAGCCTTGCTATATTTGCTTATGAGTTCCAGGAGTTTTTTGGTTAGTTCTTTTGTATTTTCTATATAGATGACCATTTCATGTGTTAATAAAGACAGTTTTATTTCTTTTTTCACTAATAGTATACTTTTTATTTCCTTTTATTCTCTTGTTATGTTAGCTATAACTTCCAGTACAATGTAGAAAAGAAGTGTTGAGAGGGAACATCCTTGCATTGATACTGATATTGGTGGGAAAGCTTCAAATTTTACATCATTAGGTATGATATTATCTATAGGTTTTTTTGTAAATATTCTTTCTCAAGTTGAGGAAATTCCTCTGTATTCCTAGTTTACTGAGAGTTTTTTTTTCTCATGAATTGCTGTTGTATTTTATCAGATGCTTTTTCTGCATCTATTGATATGATCATGTGAGTATTCTCCTTTAGCCTTTTGATGTGATAGATTACACTAATTGACTTTTGAATACTGAACAAGCCTTGCATAGTGGGATAAATTCCAGTTGATCATATTGTATTTCTTTTTATACATTGTTGGATTCAATTTGCTAATATTTTGTTGAGGATTTTTGCACCTATGTTCATGAGAGATATTGTTCTGTAGTTTTTCTGTATTTTTATTAGGGTAATGCTGGCTTCATAGAATGGGTTATGAAGTGTCTTCTCAGCTTGTATCTTCTTAAAAAGGCTTTAACAATCTACAGATTCAGTGCTATCCCTAACAAACTACAACTGGCATTTTTCACAGAACTAGAACAAAAAATTTCACAATTTGTATGGAAACACAAAAGACCCCCAATAGCCAAAGCAATCTTGAGAAAGAAAAACGGGGCTGGAGGAATCAGGCTCCCTGACTTCAGACTATACTACAAAGCTACAGTAATCAAGATAGTATGGGCTTCCCGGGTGGCGCAGTGGTTGAGAGTCCGCCTGCGAATGCAGGGGACACGGGTTCGTGCCCCAGTCCAGGAAGATCCCACATGCCGCGGAGCAGCTGGACCCGTGAGCCATGGCTGCTGAGCCTGCGCATCCAGAGCCTGTGCTCTGCAACGGGAGAGGCCACAGCAGTGAGAGGCCCACATACCACAAAAAAAAAGGTAGTATGGTACTGAAACAGAAACAGAAATATAGATCAATGGTACAGGATAGGAAGCCCAGAGATAAACCCACGCACACATGGTCAACTAATCTATGACAATGGACGCAAGAATATACAGTGGAGAAAAGACAGCCCTTCAATAAGTGGTGCTGGGAAAACTGGACAACTACATGTAAAAGTATGAAATTAGAACACTCCCTAACACCATACACAAAAATAAACTCAAAATGGATTAAAGACCTAAATATAAGGCCAGACACCATCAAACTCTTAGAGGGAAACATAGGCAGAACACTCTATGACATAAATCACAGCAAGATCCTTTTTGACCCACCTCCTAGAGAAATGGAAATAAAAACAAAAATAAACAAATGGGACCTAATGAAACTTAAAAGCTTTTGCACAGCAAATGAAACCATAAACAAGACGAAAAGACAACCCTCAGAAAGGGAGAAAATATTTGCAAATGAAGCAACTGACAAAGGATTAATCTCCAAAATTTACAAGCAGCTCATGCAGCTCAATATCAAGAAAACAAACAACCCAATCCAAAACTGGGCAGAAGAGCTAAGTAGACATTTCTCCAAAGAAGTTATACAGATTGCCAACAAACACATGAAAGAATGCTCAACATCATTAATCATTAGAGAAATGCAGATCAAAACTACAAGATATCATCTCACACTGGTCAGAATGGCCATCATCAAAAAATCTACAAACAATAAATGCTGGAGAGGGTGTGGAGAAAAGGGAGCCCTCTTGCACTTTTGGTGGGATTGTAAATTGATACAGCCACTATGGAGAACAGTATGGAGGTTCCTTAAAAAACTAAAAATAGAACTACCATACAACCCAGCAATCCCACTACTGGGCATATACCCTGAGAAAACCATAATTCAAAAAGAGTCATGTACCAAAATGTTCATTGCAGCTCTATTTACAATAGCCAGGACATGGAAGCAACCTAAGTGTCCATCAACAGAAGAATGGATAAAGAAGATGTGGCACATATATACAATGGAATAATACTCAGCCATCAAAAGAAACGAAATTGAGTTATTTGTAGTGAGGTGAATGGACCTAGAGTCTGTCATACAGAGTGAAGTAAGTCAGAAACAGAAAAACAAATACCGTATGCTAACACATATATATGGAATCTAAGAAAAAAAGGAAAAAAATGGTCATGAAGACCCTAGGGTTAAGACGGGAATAAAGACACAGACCTACTAGATCATGGACTTGAGGTTATGGGGAGGGGGAAGGGTAAGCTGGGACAAAGTGAGAGAGTTGCATGGACATATATACACTACCAAACGTAAAATAGATAGCTAGTGGGAAGCAGCCGCATAGCACAGGGAGATCATCTAGGTGGTTTGTGACCACCTAGAGGGCTGGGATAGGGAGGGTAGGAGGGAGGGAAATGCAAGAGCGAAGAGATATGGGGACATATTTATATGTATAACTGATTCACTTTGTTATACAGCAGAAACCAACACACCATTGTAAAGCAATTATACCCCAATAAAGATGTTAAATAAATAAATAAGTCTTTAAGAGAACTGTTATAATTTTTTCCTTAAATATTTGGTAAAATTCACCAGACAACCCACCTGGGTGTGGTGCTGTCTGTTTTGGAAGGTTATTAATCATAGACCTATTTCTTTAATGGATGTAGGCCTATTCATATTGTCTATTTCTTCTTGTTTGGATTTTAGCAAATTGTGTCTTTTGAGGAACTAGTCTATTTCATCTAGGTTATCAAATTTGTGGGCATGGATTTCACAGCATTCTGTGACTATTCTTCTAATGTCCCAGGGATCTGTAGTGCTTTCTCCTTAGACTTTCTATAATAGTAATTTGTGTCCTCTCATTTTTTTTCTTAGCCTGGCTAGTAGCTTACTGTTTTTATTGATCTTTTAAAATAAACAGCTTTTTGTTTCATTGATTTTTCTCTGTTGATTCTCTGTTTTCAGTTTCATTGATTCTGCTTTAATTTTTATTATGTCTTTTTTTCTGCTTACTCTGGATTTAGTTTGTTCTTTTCCTAGTTTTCTAAGGCAGAAACTTAGATTACTGATTTTACATATTTCTTTTTTTCTTTAAATAAAAATTGTATATATTTAAGATGTACAACATGATGTTTTGATGTACATATATATAGAGAGAAATAATTACCACAGACAAGCTAATTAACATATTCATCTCACACACTTTTATATTTTGCTTTTTTGTTTTTGTGATAAGAGCATCTGAAACTACTCTCTTAACAAATTTCCAGTATACAATATATTTATTAACTATGGTCACCGTGCTGTACATTAGATTTCTGGAACTTACCTACCTTACATAATAGCAGATTTGTACCTTAGACCAACATCTTTCTATTTCCTCCACCTCCCTGCTTCTGGTAACCAGTAGTCTAGTCTCTGATTCTGTGAATTCATCTTTTTTAGATTCCATGTGTCAGATCATTCAGGATTTTTCTTTCTGTATCTGGCTTATTTCACTTAGCATAATGTCCTCCATGTTCATCCATGTTGTTGCAAAAGACAGGATGTCCTCCTTTAAGGCTGAAAAATATTACACTGTATATATATACCACAATTTCTTTATCCATTCATCTGTCAGCAAACACTTAGGTCTTCTTTTCTAATGTATGCATTCAATGCTATAAATTGCCCTCCAAGTACTGTTTTTGCTGCATCCATTTTTTTGTTTTTTTGGTGTTTTTGAAACAGTAGACGTTAACATAAATGAACGAGAAGCTCATTGAATGAGAAGCAGTTATGGACATATGTTGATGACAGGTCATATAAAAAACATTAGGATTGAACAGATTGTGTTCTCTAAATTTTATTAACAGCCCAAACATGATCTAGTCTGTTATGTCTGTGACTAACAAGTGGATAGACAGATGTTTGTATCATTCAGGATTTATTCCTAGTGTCTTTGCATTCATAGATATTGATGTATTATTATAATTGAATGCGTAAATAAAATTCTATCTTAATTGTTTAAAATAAGAGAAAGCACAGATCATTGGAAGACCATGTTTTATGAGACAATGATAATTATTAGTTTGGGTTTTTGCTACAGATGTTTATAGAAAGAAAAAATTCCTAGCCTACTCCCATTTTTGATAAGGGACATATAATTCATTGCATATAATAATATTTCTGTTCTGGATTACTGGCTGGTTTACCATTTTGACTTTTTTCATATAATAAGCATATAATTTAATCATTCCATGTGTAGTTAAGTAAATAAATAAATGAACATATAAAATTGAATCAAGCAGAGTCATCACTGAGAATGTGAAATAAGAATTTTTAAAAATGAGATTATGGGTTCTTTCCTTTTCTGTTTTTTTTAAACTGAAGTATAGTTGATATATAATATATAAATTACAGGGGTACAATATAGTGATTCACAATTTTTAAAGGTTATATACTCCATTTATAGTTATTATAAACTATTGACTATATTCCCCGTGTTATACAACACATCCTTGTAGCTTATTTTATACCTAATAGGTAGCTTATTTTATACCTCATAATTCCTTACCCCTATATTTCCCCTCCCCCTTTTCTCTCCCCACTGATAACCACTAGTTTGTTCTCTGTATCTGCTAGTCTGCTTCTTTTTTGTTATATTCACTAGTTTGTTGTATTTGTTAGATTCATACTTTCTTTCTCTGTCTGACTTCACTTAATATCAATATGGTAATCTCTAGGTCCATCCATGTTGCTGCAAATGGCATTATTTCATTCTTTTTTATGGCTGAGTAGTATTCCATCACACACACACACACACACACACACCACATCTTCTTTATCCATTCATCTGTTCATGGACACTTAGGTTTCTTCCATATCTTGGCAATTGTAAATAATGCTGCTGTGAACATTTGGGTGCATGTATCTTTTCAAATTAGTGGGTTTTTTTCTGAATATATACCCAGGAGTGGAATTGCTGGATTATATGATAGTTCTATTTTTAGGTTTCTGAGAAACCTCCATACTGTTTTCCATGTTTTACATTCCTACCAACAGTATATGAGGGTTTCCTTTTCTCCACATCCTTGCCAGCATTTGTTATTTGTGTTATGTTTCATGATGGCCATTCTGACAGGTGTGAGGTGGTATCTCACTGTGGTTTTGATTTGCATTTCCCTGATGGTTAGCGATGTTGAGTATCTTCTCATGTGCCTGTTGGCCGCCTGCTTTTCCTCTTTGGAAGAATGCTTATTCAGTTCTTCTGCTCATTTTTAATTTTTTTTTTTTATGTTGAGTTGTATGAGCTGTTTGTATATGTTGGATATTAACCTCTTATTGGATTTAAAGGTACCCAAATAAAGATTTAAATGTACCTAATTCTGCAAAAGTAGCATCCATTAAAATTATCTTTTATTCTGTTAAAACTGTTAAACTATAAAGATATATATATATATATACACTTTTTTTTTTTTTGCGGTACGCGGGCCTCTCACTGTTGTGGCCTCTCCCGTTGTGGAGCACAGGCTCTGGACGCGCAGGCCCAGCGGCCATGGCTCACGGGCCCAGCCGCTCCGCGGCATGTGGGATCTTTCCGGACCGGGGCATGAACCCGTGTCCCCTGCATCGGCAAGCGGACTCTCAACCACTGCGCCACCAGGGAAGCCCCCTATAAAGATATTTTTGATAAATATCTTTCTTATTCTTATGTGTGAATTCAACAGTGGCTATAACTAAAAGTATCTAAAAGTAAAAGTCGAATACTGGATTAATTAAAAAGGACCGAAGTTTATAACTCCCTAGCTCCAAGTAACTAAAATACGCTTAAATTCTAGTTTAATTCTCCTTCTTCCTCCACAGAATGACCACAGGACAGCACACTTATTCATTTTCTAAGAAGCAAAATCTTGGCAGTTAGCTCTGTGAGTTAAGAACCTAGAGAAAAATAAGTAAGAATTGAAGTTCCTATCCTTGGGTAGGATGATTTGTTCACAAATACTTAGTGGTATTTCAAAAGAATCAATGTGTATAAAGGAAATAAAAATTCCAAATATGGACCAATGATGGAAATATGTTATGAATCAAAAATTATGTTTAATCTAATTCAGCAGTCTAATTCAGTAGTCGTTTCATTCATTTTTAGAACTACTTAATATTACATTTTATGTTCCTCCACAAATGACTTAAACATTTCCATATCGGTATAGCACTGGCTGGTAACTGTGTGGCAACCCACAAGCCCATGGAAGACTCTGTGTTTGAGAAGTGATTAAAGGTGGTGCTTTCATCACTTTTCATTGAACCATCATTAAAACATGGGCAAACTAAATGAAAGTAACACCCAGATGGACCAATGGTGAATGTGGATTTGGTATGAAGCATGGATGTTGATTGATCACACATGTTCTCTGAGGTCCATTATAAAAGGAGATTTTGTTCCTGGAATTTTATGATTATATTGTTATTCATGGATCAATTAATAAGTAAATACAGAAAGAACAACGTGTCTGGATCGATGATGAGTTCCATGGGGTATCTGAAACAGGAGTTTTGATTAAATCCATATGCAATTCTGAGGTCCATTGCAAAGAGGCACATGGTTAAATTATTCCCTCTGTGGGAAATGAGCACATGGTACCTTGTGTTTGTACTTTTGTGGTTCTTGGGGATGGATTGTATTTTTATTATAAAGTTGAGCCATAAATAAGTGAAATGTATCAATGAATTTAAAAATATAATAAGTCATGTCCCTATTATTAAGGAATGTAACGAAACATGGATTGTTATTAAAATCTAGCTGAGACTCTGACTCTTTACTATACATTAATAGTAGAGACTGTTACTGCTCTGGAAAGTGGTATATGTATGGTCATTTGTATATAAGAGTTTTTGTTCTGTGGTGGTGGTGGGCTGCTGACTGGTTGTGGTATTAAGGAAATGCAAATGCATTTACTTGTATAAATACTTGTTTAAATAACCACTTAATTGAGAGCCAGAGACCACTGATGAGAATGTTTTGTAAGACAACACTTCTAATTAATCCAATCCTGTTTTTCATTGATTTTTGTTAAAACAATAAAAAAAGAAGCAAGTCTGTTATTCTCAATGGCAATGACCATAGATAGACATAAATTTTCTTCAGTGTTCTTGTCTAGTGGATAAGATCACAGATACTGATATGCTTGTATAAGAGAAAGAAGGTATAATTTTATATCTTAATCTATTTTTTAGGAAGTCAGCAAACCACAGACCAATTCAGAACACATGTTTTGATATCAGGATACTGACTCATTTTGTTTTCTGAGTCAGATATTCTAGGAAAAATTCTAAGCTCTTCTATTCTTTGAAAGGTACACCTGAACTTTTCCAAGTTCCAGTAATTTGATTCTGGGTTAGTGTCTAACCATTTTGAGTTTTCTTTAGAAAAATAAAGACATGATAATATTATTCTTTGAAAAATAAAATGAATCAGTAGGTGAATGAATCCATAAGTCCATATAGTGGAGGATTGGGGAGATGGTACCATGAAACATATTAAATATGTCCAATTCTGCAGAAGTCCAATAAGATGATCTTGGCTCTTCCTATGTAAGTAGCAGGTAAAGTCAGATATCTGTGATTGTAGTTTTAATTTTGTGTTGAACAATGAATTCGGTGGTATTCATATAATTTAATAGTAAAATGTAAGTAAATAAAAGAGTGCCATTCTTAGGAAAATGATGAGAATGTGTTATAGCAATTTGAAAAAAGCTAACTCTATAGTTTTTGATAATAGGCTCTTATTTTTCTTTATAGAATGAACACCACACATCTGATTTAATCATTCTCTAAAGGTGAAGACCCTTACTTCTGAGACTAAGGAGCTTAAAGACCGAAATAAGGAAACATCAATGTTGGTGTTCTAAGCTCCAATGGGGGTTATTAATGGGATCCCACTAAATTATTTCAATAAAATAAATAGTTAAATAGTACATGAAATTAAGGAATGCCAGTTACCAGCTCATGATTGGAATGTGTCATAAACTAACATTTATGATTAATCTGACCCGGCCCAACTAAGGACCGTTACTAAAGTGATGGAGGGCATTTCACGTATTTTCAGAGCAGTTTAACTTCCTACTTAATATTCTTGCCACCTTTGCTGAATCCATTTCTTCATTGATTAAGATCTCAGTTGTTAACTCTTTGAGGCTGGAGTACTTTGGAAGATGGCAGATGTCATTTTTGTCAGTTGTGGGCTAAGATGATAGGTCTGTGGTTGTTGATTACACTAGCTTTAATGTAAGGACGAATCAAGTGAAAGAGTAGCAGGTGGGCACTAATCTTAAGTAAGGGATTGATATGAAGCAAGCATGTTGATTAATCCCTACATGTAAAACAGAGCCTCACAGTGAAAAGTGACTGAGTCTATTCACTCTACATGAACAGGGGCAACGAACAGATCTTGGTTGTATTTAAGGCTTTTGTTCTTAGTTTTGCGTCACCGAAGGTAATTGATTGTATAATTATTCGTGAATTCATGAACGAGTGAATCAGTTCAAGAAGGCATAAGTGGATGAAGAAATAGAAAGACATGCCTGGGTCGATGATGGGTATTGGGGGAGGTATCTGAGTCAATAACTTTGATTAAGTGCTCTGTGTAACTTTGAGGTCCACTATGGAAAGAGAACTAGTAAATATTCTCTGTAGACATTAACTAGTAGTAGAAGTTAGGAAAAGGCAATAAACTTGTTCCTGGGCTTTTGTGGTTCATGGATACGGATTGTATTATTGCAAGTGAATCAGTGCATGAATGAAGAAAGAAATGTACATCTGAAAAACGAAGAGATTTGCTCATGGAGCAATCAGTAGAGTGCAATAAAATAAGTATTAATATTAATACAGTTCTGACGTAGAATGAACAGGTTTAGTCTGCAATCCTCTTTCACATGGAGCATATGAGTATCTGTGGTCAGGAGGCAATGTTTTGAGTTTTGGTAGTTTGCTATTTTTTAATTAGGAAAAGGAAAAGTGTTTGCATCAGTCAAAAATCTATTAAATAACCATGTACTTAACAGATGTTTATATTCGTGGATATCTGTAATCATTACAGATCTTAATCTTGGGCTAAGTGGTGGAGTTAATAATGTTTATTATATTATTCATAACTAAGAATTCAATACTGGATTAGTAAAAAAATTACATTTTTGAGCCAAAGTTTATTGTTATCTAGTTCTGCCTGGCTAACAATAATTAAAAAATTGAAATCTAGTCTAAATCTGCTTTTTTCCTCCCCAGAGTGAACACAGGACAGCTGATTTAATCATTTAATAAAGAATTGTTATCGCAAGCAAGGAGCATAAAGTCTAATATAAGTAAGTCCCTTGGTTCACATTCTTTGTTTGAATGGTTTATTCATGAGTGTTAGCTGAAGAATTCCAAAGTAATAATTATGTACTACATACATGAAATATATAAAATACTTCAAGTATGGACCAATGATGGGAATGTGTTACAAACCCCAAATTATGTTTAATCTAAATCAGCACAACTGAGGTCATTTTAAAAGCAGATAGAAGTTATTTAATTTATTCTCCTAGCTGTTTAATATTATTTTCTATTTTCTACCATGGTTGATTTCACCATTTGCATATGGGTAGAGGGGCTGATAACTCTTTGTGGGCAGCCCAGAGGTGATTCAGATGGTGGTTTCATTGTTTTTCATGGAACCATCGTTGACATACAGATGAATTAAATAAAAGAGGGCCACACAGGAAGCAACGCTGAATGTGGGTTTGATACAAAGCCAGGATGTTGATCCATCCACACGTGCAGGTTTGAGTTCCATTATAGAAGAAATGTCGTTTATTAGCTCTATAGGGTGAGAGCCTAAAATTCAAGGATCTTGTTTTTGGAATTCTGTGATTGTATTATTTGTGCATCAGAAAATTAATCAATAAATGAAAAAAATTTTTCTAGCAAGGACCAGTGATGAATCTCATGGGGTTTGTGAAACAAGAATTTTGATTAAGCCCATCTGCAACTCTGAGGTCCATAACGAAGAGACATCTCATTATTCTCTTTGTGGGAAATGAGCGTACAAGCACCTTATTCTCAGGCTTTTTGGTTTGGAGTATGAATAGCATTATTAGAATAAATTTAGCCTATGAATAAAGAAATATATCAGTGAATGAGGAATAAGAGAGATATATGTGTAGTACTTTTTAAGGCATGCAATGAAACATTGATAATTACGAAAACAATTTTGAGATTTTTAGTCCCAGTAAATTAATAGTCAAGGCTCTTATCATTTTTGTAAGGAGCATATGGTCATTTGCACACAAAACTCAATGTTTTTGTTTTGTGTGGAGGCGAGTTGCCAATCGATCATTTTATTAAGGAAAGAGAAATACATTTACATAAATAGTTGATTGAATAAACTGTGTAATTGGGAGGGAAGGCATTGAATGATGATGAGACTCTTTTATTCAGCCACATTTGTGATTAATTCAATCTTTTTATGCAATTTTATGTTGCATACAAACAAACTTAAATTAAAGGAACCAGTTTGCTATTCTTTTGGGTAATGACATTAGGACAAATGTAAATATTATTCAATTGGGTAATGACATTAGGACAAATGTAAATATTATTCAAGGTGCTTATCCAGTGTGGGTGGGTCACAGATATTGAAGTTTAATTATAAGTGAACAAATGTATACATTTGTATCTCAATCAATTTTTCAAAAAAGTCAGTCAATATCACCTCAATGGAAAGCATGCAGTTGGATGTAAAGATTGTGATTCATCATGTTTTACACAACTGATGTCCGCAGGAAGATAAAGAGTCACAGGCCTTTCCAACGGTGTACATAGACATTTGTAAATAATAGTGTTTCAGTTCTGTTTTGATGATTGTTTAAGCTTTTTGGAATTCTTTTAGAAAAATAAAGGGATGGTCTTATTATTCCATGAGTAATTAAATAAAGGAATTAGTGAGTGAATTAATAAATATATTAAGTAGGGTAAAGCTTGGACCATTGGTGAGATTGTGCCGTGAGTTGAATCTCCCATGTATCCAATGCCACACAAATAAAGTTCAATAAAAAAGATGATCTTGGCTCTTCGTGGGTAATCAGTAGAGAGACATATTCTTTTTTTTTTTTTTTTTTGTGGTACGTGGGCCTCTCACTGTTGTGGCCTCTCCCATTGCAGAGCACAGGCTCTGGACGCACAGGCCCAGCGGCCATGGCCCACGGGCCCAGCCGCTCCGCGGCACATGGGATCTTCCCAGACCGGGGCACAAACCCGTGTCCCCTGCATCGGCAGGTGGACTCTCAACCACTGCGCCACCAGGGAAGCCCCGAGACATATTCTTAATAATTATAGTTATTTTTCTTCTGTTTACTGCTAGATCCAGTGGTGTTCGTTGTATTATTTAAAATTAAGAATTGCACAAGTTAATAAATATAAAGTAGAACTCTCTCTTTCCAAATGTTGCGAATAGAATGCAAACCAAGGATTATTGTTACCTGATTACTGATGTTTAAAAATGGGTAATTGTAGATTGATTCTTTTTAAAATTTGCTTTTTACTGCTCAGAATGAACAACTCTACCGTATTTGATTATTAGCCCATGGCAAAGATCTTGAGTTTTACCTCTTTGGATAAAGAGAGAAGAGATCTATGTAAGTAATAAAGTTCATGTTCTACTTGGGGGTCTCGGTCATGGGTATCCACTGAGATGTTTTGAGGGAATAAATGACTGCATACACAAACAATTCAAGGTGGATGACCAATGATTAAAGTGTGTTAGGAATTCAGAATTACGATTACTCCGTTTCAGCATTTCAGCATGACTGAATTTATTAGGACAACAAGATGAAAGGCATTTGACTCACTTTCAGAAAATTTTAATATTCCATTTAATTTTTTTACCACAGTGGATATAAACTTCTCCATTGGTATTGTTATAGACCATGAACCCACTGAGGAGGAGAATATACAAAAATGGAAAATTTTGCATTTTTCTTAGTTGTGGTATAAAATGGAAGTTCATTGTTCATCTTTAAAATATGGATGTTAAGTGAAGGAGGTCCAAGCATGGACGAATGGCTAATATGGAACTGATATGATGCAAGGAAATGGATTCACTCCCATTTTCAATGCTGGGCTGCATTGCACAAAGAGAGCTACTTCTCTAGCTCTGTAGGAAGTGAATGTTCACAGACATATTCATATCTTCAAGGATCTTGGTTTTATTTTCCTAATTAATGGACATTGACTGTATTATTATTAATGAATCAATGAATAAGTCAAGAACAATATATCAAACAAAGGCACAGAATACCAAGTCTGGATCAATGATGAGTATGCGTGGGGCATCTGAATAACATTTTGATTAAACCCAGTCTGTAACTCTGAGGTCCGTTGCATCTTTGGGAAATGTGCTTACGAAGTCAGAAATATTCAAGGATTGTGTTCTTGACCTTTTGTTGTTCATGAATATGGATTGTATTATTGTAAGTAAATAAATGTATGAATAAATAAAGTATAAATAAAGAAGAGGGCTACACCTTGTCCAATTATGAAAGGAGCTTATGAACCAAAAATGATTGTTAATACATTTCTGAAAATTTGAGTTCAATAAAATAGACCAAGGCTACTCCTCCTTTGGGAGCATAGATATATGTGAACATCAGTGTTGTTCTTGGTTGGTGGTGAGTTTCTGGTTGTATGTCTTATTTTAAGAATATTTACATAACTGTACAATAATAATAATAAATATATTCAATAGTAATATAACAAATCATGATAAACATATTAATATAACATTTAATTAGTAGTTTAATACAATCAATAATGAAAAATAAAATACAAATGATTAGATAGTTATTGAAACATACAAAAGGTCTAAGCATGAGAATATACTAATTATGAATCCTCTTGTGTTCATTGATTTTTATTTTTAAAAAAGTAAATGCACGTTGTTGATGATTTTTGTGAGTAATCATCAAATGGATAGATTTAGTGTCTCTCAGCGCTTTTGTCAAGTGTTCTTAGGCTTCGCCAATATTGGTGCTATTATTATAAGTGAGTAAAAGCATAATTTCATATCTCAATCTATTATTTAAAAGAGTACAAACTGTGGGCCCGTTAGGAGCATATGTAATATGTGAAGGAGCATGATTAATCCTGTTTTATTGCCTAGAAATCCACTTAAATAAAAAAGATCTGAGCCCCTCCATCTTTAAGGAAGGATCACATAGACCCCACTCTCTAAACACATCTTGCTGTTAACATTTAAATTCAAACAGCCAAAAATAAAAATTTAGTTCCTTAGTAACACTAGGCACATTTCAAGCTATAAGTGGCCAGTGGCTACCATTTTGGTCATTGCTGATAGAGAAAGTTGCATGTAATAGTATTTAGTTTTGAATAGCAGATGGCTCTATCAGTTTGTACTTCCTTTCAAAAAAAAAAGTCTAGATAATTAAATTATGCTGAGAATTATTAAATAAATGAGTGAATAAATTAATCAATAAGTACATAGTTAAAGTATATGTCACCAAGGGGTCAGATTGTGTTTTGAAATAAGAATTTAAATTTATCACATTTTGCAAAAGTTTTCCCCATTAAAAAAATTATGTGGCCTTTTTGCGATTATGTAGGGGTATAGACAAATATTAATAATAGTTATAGTCCTTATATTGGGTGATAGATTAAAACACCTTCATAAAAACATTTAAGAAGTCTTTATTATTTTATTTCACACTAAAAATTAAGTCAATAGATGAAAAGGATACCACTGTTGGATGGATTGATGAAAATGTGACACAAACCAATGTTTCTGGTTAATCTAGTAATGCAGAACTAACTTCTATTTTAAAAATCTAAGTTTACACTTTTCATTCTTTTAAAAATCTTCCTTTTCCTTCTGAATGAACACTCCACGTTGGATTCAGTCGTTGTCCAATGATGAAGACCTTAGCTGTTACTTCTGTAGGTAAGGAGCAATGTAAGTAACAATCAAAGTTTCTGTGTTTTGTTCGTATGGTTTGTTCATGTGTGGTCACTGAGGTAGTTCAAGAGAACAAAAGGCTGTATACATAAAAACCAAACCCAAGAACACCAAGTAGGGACCAATAGTGAAGAATGTGTTATGGGCCAAGGAGTAGAATGAACACATTTCAGCACCTCTGAGATTCATTTTAAAAAGAAATGAAAGGTATTTAATTCATTTTCAGAACCATTTGCTATTTCATATTATTTCTGCACTGCAGTTGGTTTAAGCATTTCCATATTGTTAGAGATCCAGCCTATTCATTGTTTAGAGGAAGCTCTTAGAAGGTGGAACTTACTGTGTGTGTTCTAGATGTAGGGCACCATTGTGGTTTTTGGATGTTCACTACAGCATGTTTAAAATTGGGTGAATTAAATGAACATGGCCCAATCATGGGTCATTTTTTGCGATGGTACTGAGATGAAGCAAGGCTACCCTTAGATCTAGTCTGAAAGCTCTGTCAGAAATCAGTCTAGAGACAATTATCATAGTTATATCAAGGATCCTGTTCTTGGGAGTCTGTGACTCATGGGAAAATGAAGGTATAAATAACAAAGAAAAAGAGTGCCGAGCCTGGACCAATGATGAGATTGGAGGGTGTCTGAATCAAAACTTTTGATTAAAGCCATCTGTAACTCTGAGGTCCATCATTTAAAAGTGGCCTTCTCTTTTTTTTCCTTTATGGAAATGAGTGTAGAGGCAGAAGTTCAGAATATTCAGGTGTCTTGATGACAGGCGTCCACACCTTCTGGGTATAGATTGATTTTCATAAGTAAATCAATGCATGAATAAATGAAGAAATGTAAAGATGGGTAAATGTAAAAGAAGCTGGGCCTGGACCAGTTATGAGAGTACGTAATGAAACATGGATTATTGTTATATGTTTCTGTAGCACTAAATTCCAGTGAAATATATACATAAAGGCTGTTTGCCTTCTTTTGGAAGGAATATGTATACAGATGTATGTAAGATTCAGAATTATTGTTTGATGTAGGTGGTTGTTTGCTGGTTGGTTGTTTTTACTTAGAGAAGGGAAAAATTACATAAATAAATGCTTGTTAAATAATTATTTAATTGAAAAAAGAATGAGCAAAGCTCATCTTCAGAATGTGCCTTATGAGAAGAGTTATTATTAATCCAACTCTGTTCACTGAGTTTTATTAAAAATAATAAAAGAATCTAGTTTTCAAACCTCTGTGTAGTGAAATAGACATATGGAGATAATAAATATTATTCAAGTTTCCTATCTAATGTTAGTTAATTCCTAGATATCGATGTATTCTTACATGTAAGTAGATGAAGTCCTAATCACAGTCAATAGTCTAAAAGGAGGAAAACATGGCTCAGTAAGAAGCAAGAATAATGACTCATCTTTATGTATACTACTAATCCTCTCTTCCTAGTTTAGGTATGAACATATAGACATGTACATGAAGATCATTTCTGTTCTGGGTTTTTCATGGGTTTATCACTTTGTGTGTGCGTGTGTTTGTATATTTGAATATATGATCAAGTATTCCATGAATAATTCCATAAATGAATAAATAAAACAATGAACAATTGAATTAATATATGAGTAGGGTCAAGCATAGACCTTGGTGAGACTATGCCCTAAATCACAGATTTTAAATTCAACCATTTCTACACAAATTGAGACCATTAAAAAAAGATTATCTAGGTTCTTACCTATGTGGGTAGGGGTCTATAGACAGATATGAGCAATAGTCATAGTTCTTATTTTTGAGTGATGAATTCAACAGTGTTCCTTATATTATTTATAAGTAATAGTTAAATCAAGTAATAAAAAGGAGTGCTGTTCTCGGGTCAGTGATGAAAATGACACTTGAATCAACTTAATGATTAACCTAGTACCACGCAACTAATGTCCTTTTAAATCAATCTAATTCTGGACTGTTCATTCTTTTGATCATTGGCATTTGACTCCACAGGATGAAGACCATGGCTGCTTTCATCAGTCTGTTTTGAGGAAGATCTTGACTGTTACCTTTGTGGGTAAGGATTCTAATGACTAAACTAAAATAATAATAGTCAAAAGATCTTGTCAAAAGATCTTGGAGTGAATTTTTCATTAGTGTTTGTTGAATTATTTAGATTAGGAAGATGCAAGAGAGCTGGAAGGGGAAGCATAGAAAACAAGGATGATAATTGATCCATACATACCTCAATGAGGGCCACTACAAAAAGAGATCTCATCTATTGAGAAAGATCTAGTTTATGGGAAAAGAGCCTATACACAGATGTTGGTCATATTCAAGGGTCTTGTTCTTGGCTTTTTTTAAATTCATGGATATTGATGTTATTACTGTTGGTGGATCAATGAGCAAAGGTATAAATGAACAAAAAGATTGCTTAGCCTGGATCGATGATGAGTACCCTGGGGTGTCTGAAGTCAAGGACTTTGATTAAACCCTATAACTCTGAGGTCCATTACAAAAAGATTCATTCCTCTTTATCTCTACAGGAAATGAACTTGTTCAAGGAGTTAAAAATATTCAAGAGTTTGTTCTTGTGCTTGGGTTTCTGAGTATTGTATTTTCAGTAACTCAATGAATGAATAAATCAAGAAAGTATACATGAATAAGGACAAAATGGTTTATTCCTGGTCCAAATATGGGAGAATGTAATGTAATATATGTAATATAAAAATCATTATTAATACATTTCTGAAGCACTGAGTTCTAGTAAAATAAATTGATTGAAGCTGACCATTTTGAGTAAAGAGCATCTCGATAAATGGGTGTAAGAGCTCATGTTGTTTTTCTGGGTTGGGTTGTTGGTTTTTGTTTTATTAAGAGAAGGGCAAAACATTTACTTAATTATTGATTAAATAACTACGTAATTGAGAGTGGGCTTATACTTGGACCTATGTTGAGAATGTCACATGACAAGTTATGATTAATTCAATGATCTTCTACTTTTTAATTAAAAAAAGAACAAGAAAAAATTATCTGATCTTTTTTCTGTGCCTAGTGAGCATATGCACAGGCATTAATATTGTTCTGTTTCTGTGGAGTCACAAGTATTAATGTTATTATTATAAATATATCAAGGAATAAGTTAATATTTTAATCAGTTCCTTGAAAGAAGGTAACGCATGACCCAGTGAGGACCATGTGTTATGAAACAAGGAGAGTGATTAATCCAGTTCTAACGGTTGCCCTCTAGGTAAAAAAAGTAGACCTAGGCTCTTAATTTTTGAAATGGTCAATATATTTAGAGAGGATTTCTCTTCCTGGCTTGTTGGTGCAATTACTTTAAAAGAATGGAAGATAAAATGACTCCATGTATACCTATATACATACATACATATATAAAGATGGGACAAGCATGGACAATTGCTGAGAATGTGCTCGAATCTAAGACTCAGATTAACCGATTCTCTCCAAGAAAGGTTCATTTAGAAAGTTGTTGGAGCTCTTACCTGACTGGGTAGGGGACACACATAGTTCTTATTCTTTTGTCTGGTGTTGCTTTCAGAGGTGTTCATTATATTCGTTACATTTAATACTTGATTCAATCAATCAAGCAATATACCATGGAGAGTTTTAATATACAACAAGCACTTAAGGTTTATTCCTCATCAGTTGTTGACTTGAAGTCAACTAGAAAAATCTGAATCTAGCCTTTCCTATCTATCTATCTATCTATCTACCTAATCTAATCTGTCTATTTTCATATTTGCTTTGTACTCTACAGAATGGATGCACAACGATTCAATTAAGGACTATAGAAACTTACGTAAGTAGCAGTCAAAGTAATTGCTTCTGGTTTGGTGGTTTGTCATGGGTGTTAACTCTGTTATTGGAAGGGAATAAATGGCTACATGTACAAATTAAATGAATGGAGATCATGTGTGGGCCAATTCAGTACATCTGTGGTCAATTAAGGAGAAAAAAGAAAGACCATTTTATTTATTTTCACAGTTAATTATTCAATTAATTAATTAATGTACAATTAATTAATTGTACATTAATCAATTTTAATTTGAGTCACAGTTGATTTAAACCTCCCTCTATAAAGACATGGTTTTGTCACATTCAAACAGTAAAATGGGGTCAATATAAAGTATTGTATTAATTAATCTATATAGAAAACATTGTGGCCAATTAATGAAATATATATATATTGTCAGTGGGAAGTAATTCTATAGAGAAATGTTAGAGATATTCAAGGATCTTGTTTCAAGTTTTTATGACGTCCAGGCATTTATTTTATTATTATTAGTGAATTGATGACTTAATCAATAAAAACATGCAGACATGATTGAAGGTAATGAGGGCCAATCCTGGACCAATGGTGATGCTGGTGGGGTGTGAGTCATGGATGATGAGTACTTGTCTGGAACTCTGAGGTCCAACCCAGTAAGAAATCTAATCTATACCATACGTCCGTTAGAAATTATCCTGTGGACATGTGTTAGTAATATTCAAGGATCTTGTTCTTAGTTTTTGTTATGGAATTTGACTCTGTTATTACAGGTGGATCAATGAAAGAATCAATCAGTAAATACAGTTGACCCTTGAACAACGTGGTGTAACCCCACGCAGTCGAAAGTCCTTGTAAGGCTATCTCTGCTTCAGAAGCAAAGGAATTGATAAATGACTCACCCAAGGCCAGGAATCTTAAGTAGTTTGGATAGAATCAGGACTCAAACCCTGGTTCTTTTGATACCGCATGTTGTGATCTCTAATCAAACACAAATTTTTCCCACACTTAGTTAATTTAAAGATCCCTAAAATGAAAATACAGGTACTATATTTATTGAAAAAAATCCATGTACAAATGGACCCATGCAGTTCAAACCCGTGTTGTTCAAGGGTCAACTGTATACAAATAAATAAAGAGGGTGAAGCATTATCCAATTATGATAATGTCATGAAGTAAGAGAATCTGTTAATATATGTTAAAAACACTGATTCAATTAAGAAGGACATGATTTTATGATATTTCTTTGGCTAATGGTTCTATAGAAAGTACAAGTAATAATTATTATTCCTATTCTGGCTCAGTGGCAAGTTTGATGTTTTTTTGAGGGAAATATCAATAAATATTACCCCCAATTAATGAATACCTAAATTACTGATGTAATCGAAGGTGAAATACAAGGATTAATGAAGATAATATCTCAGTTTTTTTTTTTTTTAATCTTCTCTGCTTTGTACTTCTTAGAGTGGGCGCACCAAGCCAACTTAAACGTCTTGCATGATCGTGAGCTCTAAGTGTAAGAAATAGTCAAAGTTCTTGTCTTGGTTTTGGTGGTTTGTTTAGGACGTTAACTGTAATATTAAAAAATAGTTAAATATAATAAAAAAGGCCAGGCATGGCCCCCTAATAAATACGGAACTGACATGAAACATTACATTGATGAATCAATATTTGCAACCACGTAGGTGATTAGCGAAATGTAAATTCAAGGAGGCAAATGATTCTACAGAGAGATGTTAGAGATTCTTTTTTCTTTGAATTTTATTTAATTAATTTTTTATACAGCAGGTTCTTATTAGTTGTCTATTTTATACATATTAGTGTATACATGTCAATCCCAATCTCCCAGTTCATCCCCCCACCCCCACCCCACACCCGTGCTTTCCCCCCTTGGTGTCCATATGTTTGTAGAGATTCTCGAAGGTCTTATTTTCAAGTTTTTTTTGACTCATAGATATTTATTTTACAATTGTTGCTTTATCGATAAGTTAATCAGTAAAGAAATGTAGAAGTGAATGAAGAAAAAGTGGGCTGAGCCTGGACCAATGATGACCACTGGTAGTGTATGAGTCATGGATGGTGAATACTATGTGTCCAGAACTCTGAGGTCCAACACAATAGGAGATCTAGTCTATTTCCTCTGTTGGAAATTGCCATACTCACAGATGTTAGTAACATACAAGGATTGTGTTCTTGGTTTTTGTGTTCAAGAGCTTTGATTTTATTAGTATAAACAGATAAATGAAAGAGTCACTCAATATAAACAAATAAATATGAATAAGTGAAGCACTGTAAATTATGAAAGTTAATAAATCCCTAAGAGGCTGAATAGCTGAAATGTGGAGAGCAAAGTCAGTGCAGATAAGGTCTCAGTGTTTAAAAATCACCTTCTGTGCTTTGTACTTCTCAGCATGGATACATTGGAGCTGATTTAAGGATTCATCTAAGGTCACAAGATGTCTGGTTGTCTCTGTGTTTGACACGTAGAAACAAATGTGAGTTTTCATGGGTAAACACTCTATTTGAAAAGTATGAAATATAAGCAAAGAACGCCAGACATGGTCCATTGATTAATAATGCAGCATTATATTGATTAATTCCTGTATGAAACTTTGAGGGTGATTAATGAAAGAGATATATCAGTGTAGTAAACGATTCTATAGACAGAAGTTAAACGATTCAAGGCCTATGTTCTAGGTTTTTTGTGCTTCATAGGTATCCATTTTATTCCTATTAGAGAATTTGTTGAATTAATTACTAAACAAAGGTAGATGAGAGTGGGGAAGAAAAGAGGCCAAGCCTGGAGCAATGATGACCACTGGTGGCATATGCATCGTGGATGATGAATACGTGTCTGGAGCTCTGAGGTCCAACATAAAAAAGAAATCTAGTTTATTGCCTCTGTTGGAAATGATCCTATAGACAGATTTAGGATTTATTTTATAAAGCTCATGCTCAGGGGTCTTTGTGTTTATGGATTTTGATTCTATTATAATAAATGAATCAATAAAGAATCAATGTACAGATGTAAATGAATAAGATGAAGAGGGTGAAGCATCGTCCAATTATGAAGAAATTTAAGGCTAGAGATAATATTAATAAATATGGAAACACTAAGTCAGTTAAGAAATAAATGGTTCAAGGGTGTTTCCTCTAGCTAAGGATGTTATAGATAATATAAATAATGGCCAGTATTTACTCTGGGTTAGTAGAAAGTTCAATGTGGTTTGTTTTCTTAGGAAAAAGTTATATATTACCCAATTCATATATAACATAATCACTGAAAATTAATGTAGATACAAAGATCAGTAGAGGAAACATCTCAATCATGTTATCATCTACTCTGCATTCTGTGCTTTAGAATGGACACGCTTTAGCTGATTTAAACATATGTCTTGGTCAACAGTCTCTGAATTTGCCTGTACATGGAAACCAACGTGAGTAATAGTCAGTGGTCTCATCTTACCGTGGGTAGTTTGTTTAGGGTATTCTTTGAAATATTAAAAAAAATATTCACTATAAGAAAAAATACTAACCATGGTCCAGTGATTAAATTGGAAATGTATGAATCATTCTGTTGATTAATCTATCTTTAGAATGATGAGGGTGATTAATGAAAGAAGTGTACTCAATTAGGCAGTGGTTCTAAAGAAAATTATAAA
Organism: Stenella coeruleoalba; assembly: GCF_951394435.1. NCBI lineage: Eukaryota > Metazoa > Chordata > Mammalia > Artiodactyla > Delphinidae > Stenella > Stenella coeruleoalba. Next base: position 3,826,857 of record NC_137147.1, on the reverse strand, counting down.
GATACTGAAGGCTCTTGTCCTTGAGCTTTTGTGACTCATAGGTATTTATTTAATTACCATCAGTAAATTGATAAATTAATCACTAAACAGAAGTAGATGGGAGGAAGAAAAAGAGTCGCAAAACTGGACCAATGATGACATCTGGTGGCGTAGGAGTCATATACGATGAATACCATGTGTCTGGAAGTCTGAGGTCCAACACAAAACAAAATCTAGTCTGTTTCCTCTCTTGCAAATCATCCCTATAAACAAGGATATTGTTCTTCTAATTTTGGATCCATCAATTTCTATGTTATTAATATAAATAGATCAATGATACAACCAATAAACAAAGTATAACTAAATAAAAACAAGAATGAAGCCTTATCAACCATGAGTATATGTGGTGAGGCAAGAAGTACTATTAATATAAATTGAAGAAACTGATGCATATTAATAAATGGATGGACCAAGGGTGTTAGCTCTTTTTCTAAGGATCATGTCATTATATTCATATTTATGCTTATATATGTGTATAAATCATGGAAAATAATAAATACCTTTGTGACTGAGTAAATGAAATGAGGAAAACAAGGACCAATTTAGAGAAAGTCTCAATTTTTTTCTATCATCTGCTCTGCTCTGTACTCCTCAGAATGGACGCACGCTAGTGGATTTAAGCATCTTTCATGGTCACGTGCTCTATAGACCAATGTGAGTAATGCAGTAAGCAGATTCATGTCTTTGAGAGCTTCTCTTTTTCCTCAGATATTCACTGTATTGTTAAAAGTGTGGAATAGAATTAATATTAGTAATAATGAGTTAATCAATGAACTTATGCAGATGAGAATGAAGAGATAGAGGCCCATGTATGGACCAATGATGATGACTGATATCATGTGAGTCATGGGTGATGAATACTACATGTCTGAAACTCAGGTTCAGTAAATAAAAGAAATATAATCTGTTGCCTCTATTTGGTATTACACCATAGACAAATATTAGGAAAATAAAAGAGCAATTTTCTTGTTTTGTGTTCATGAATTTTGATTTTACTTTAAAAAAATAGCCCAAAGAAATAAGTGTAAGTATAAATAAGTTAAGATGAAGAGGTTGAAGCATATTCACTCTTAATATATGTGGTAAGGCAATAAAAACTATTAATATTGATTGAAAATACTGAAGTTCATTTGGAAATGTAAATGGTGCAAATGTCATACCTCTTTGGCTAAGAATGGTCTAGAAAATGAATAACAGTCGAAGTTCTTATTCTATGGTAGTACCAGGTTTGATATTGTTCTTTTTTCTAAGAGAAAAATAAGAAATATGACCTGAATTTATGATATTCCTAAATGACTGACTAGATGAAGGTGGAATGTGTGGATCAATAACGAGTATCTCAATGTTGTTATTATCTCTCCTGCTTTTTACGACTCAGAATGGATACACTGGAACCTATTTACGTATTTGGCCATGATCAGGACCTCCATGGATGGCCCTGTGTGTAAGATCATGAAGACCAATGTGAACAACAGAGTCCTCTCATGGTTTAGGTGGTTTGTCTAGGATATTCAGTGTAATACTAAAAATTATTAAATATATTCAAAGATGGCCAAACATGGCTTAATGATTACCATGGAATTGACATGAAACTTTGTGTTGATTAATCGATATTTGCCACAATGAGGATGATTATTGAAATAAGTACATTCCATGAGGCAAAAGATTCTATAGGCAGAAGTTAGTATTTAAGATCTTGTCCTTGAGTTTTTTGACTCACAGATATTTATTTTATTATTATTAATGAATTAATAAAGTGATCAGTAAACAAATGTCGATGAGAATAAAGAAAAAGAGTCTAAGCTTGGACCATTGATGATGACTGATGGCCTATGAGTCGTATATGATGAATACTGTGTGTCTGAAACTCTGCGGTCCAGCAAAAGAAATCTAGTCCATTTCCTCCGTTGGAAGTGTTCCTATAGACAGATGTCAGGAATATATAGGGACCTTGTTTTATTCTTTGTGGTTCACGAGTTTTTAAAAATATTATTATAAAATGTTACTGGCTGAATAAACAAGTATATAAGTGACTAAAGATGAAGAGGGTTAAGTACTGTTCATTACTTAAATACATAGTAAAGAGAAATAATATTAATATAAGTTAGAATGGATAATTAACAGATCAAGTATATTATGCATTTTTGAGTAAGGATGATATAGACAGTGATACGTAATAGTCAATTATTGATCTGAGTCTATTGCAAGCTTGATGTTTGTTCTATTAAGGAAAAAACAAATAAATATTACCATAAATTAATAAATACCTAAATGACTATGTATATGAATGGTGGAAAGTATGGATCAATGGAGAGAATATCAAACTTTTTATCACCTGCTCTGCTTGGTACTATTCAGGATTGATGCCCCAGCTGATTTCAGCTTCTGCTGTGATCAAGATTGTCCTATTGCCTCTGTATTAGAAAGAGACAAAGGTGAGTAATGGTCAAGTTTGTCATCTTAGATTGGGTCATTTGTTTAAAGGTATTCATTGAATTATTAAAAGTATTAAACATAATAAAAAAGTTAACTATGGCCCAATGATAAATATGATATGAAACATTATGTTGAGTCATCAGTATTGTGCACCATTGAGGTTGGTTAATAAAGAGAATCAGTCCATGTGTGAAATAGTTCTATAGACAGATGTTGGGAATATTCAAGGATCCTATTCTTGGATTTTGTGAATTATGTGTTTATTTTATGGTTATTAATAAATTAATGATTTACTTGATAAATGAAGGAGGAAAAAGACAGCCAAACCTGAACCAATGAAGACAACTGGTGGTGTATGTGTTGTGGATGATAAATAATATGTGTCTGGAACTTTGAGGTCCAACACAAAACATAATTCATCAAATACCTGTGTTGGAAATGATCTTGTAGGCAGATATTAGAAATATACAGAGACCATGTTCTTACCCTGGATTCATTGATTAAATTTATTATTGTTAATGAATGGATGAATGATATTACTGTTGAAGAAGTATCAATAAATAGATAAAGGACCATTAAAGAAATAATAAATAAACAGATAAAAAGAGAGTGAAGCATTGTTCAACTGTGAGCATTTGTGGTGAGGCAAGAATTACTATTAATAAAAATTGAAAATATTGATGCCTCTTTAGAAATGAATGTATCAAGAGTGTCACCTCTTTGGCTAAGGATCATATAGATTCATAATTAGAGTCAATTTTATTTTCTAGGTCAGTATCAAATTTAAGGTTGTTCCTTTTGTTAAGAGGTAAAATCTAAATTATGAAAAATTAATAACTACCTAAAGGACTGAACGAATATATTGTGAAAAGGAAAAATCCATTCAGACAAGGTCTCATTTTTATAAATTTATTTTATTTATTTATTTTTGGCCGCGTCGGGTCTTCGTTGCTGCGCGCCGGCTTTCTCTAGTTGCGGCGAGTGGGGGCTACTCTTCGTTGTGATGCGCAGGCTTCTCATTGCGGTGGCTTCTCTTGTTGTGGAGCACGGGCTCTAGGCGTACGGGCTTTAGTAGTTGTGGCACATGGGCTCAGTAGTTGCGGCTCGTGGGCTCTAGAGCGCAGGCTCAGTAGTTGTGGCACACAGGCTTAGTTGCTCCGTGGCACGTGGAATCTTCCCGGACTAGGGCTCAAACCCGTGTCCCCTGCATCGGCAGGAGGATTCTTAACCACTGCGCCACCAGGGAAGCCCGGTCTCATTTTTAAAACATCATCTACTCTGCTTTATATTCCTCAGAATGGACCAGTCGAGCTGATTGGAAAATTCTCTCATGGTCACGTTCTCTGGTTGTCTCCACGTCTTTGGTGTATAGAGACCAATGTGAGTAATAACGTTCATGTCTTCATTTGAAACGTTTTTTAAAAAAGTGTACTTATTGGCCATCCGTGGCCAGTGATAAATATGGGATTATTCCCAATAGTATTTATTAATCAATTTATGGTATTGTAAGAGTAATTAATGAAAGAGAGATATCAATGTGATAAATGATTCTATGGACAGAAGTAAAATAGTCAAGGTTCTTATTCTTAAATTTATCTTATTTATTTATTTATGGCTGTGTTGGGTCTTCGTTTCTGCGCGAGGGCTTTCTCTAGTTGTGGCAAGCGGGGGCCACTCTTCATCGTGGTGCACGGGCCTTTCGCTATCGCGGCCTCTGTTGTTGTGGAGCACAGGCTCCAGATGCGCAGGCTCAGTAATTGTGGCTCACAGGCCCAGTTTCTCCGCGGCCTGTGGGATCTTCCCAGACCAGGGCTAGAACCCGTGTCCCCTGCATTGGCAGGTAGATTCTCAACCACTGCGCCACCAGGGAAGCCCCAAGGTTCTTATTCTTTGTTTTTATGTGAATCATGGGGTTTTAAAAATTAATATCAGTGGATAAGAAATTAATTAATGAGCTAATGTACAGGAGGATGAGCAAAAAGAGACTGACATGTGGATCGATGATGACTGCTGGTGGAGTATGAGTCGTGGATGATGACTACTTCATTCTGGAATCTGAGGTCCAATCAGAAAGAAATATAGTCTGTTGCCTCTGCTTGAAATCCTATAGACTGATTTCAGGAATCTAAAGGGACTCTTTTCTTGACTATTTTTTGTGAATTTTGATTCTTTTATTATAAATGGATCAATTAAAGAATCAGTGTACAAATATAAAAAAGCGAGGATGCTGAGCATGAAGCACATGCACTCTTGAGATATGGGGTAAGGCGATGGAAACTGTTAAAACGTGCTGAGAATACTGAACGCCATTACGAAAAATAAGTGGTTCGAGTGGTTCGAGTGCCTTACCTCTTTGGCTCATGCTGATAGAGACGTTCTTATTCTGAGTCCATAGCGAGTCTGATCTTATTCATTTTTTAAAGAGGAAATTTGTTAAGTATTATCCCAGATTAACATATTACTGAATGATTGACTAAATGTAAGGTGGAGTGCACAGAACCATGGAGATAATGTCTTGATCTTGTTATATCTGTTTTGCTTTGTACTTCTCAGAAAGAGGACCCTGAACTCAGGAGCTCATGGGAGCATCTCTGTGTAGGAGCATTAAGTCCAGTGTGAGTAATAATCAAAGTTCTTGTCCTGGTTTGGGTGATTTGTTCAGGGTATCCCTGTAATAATTAAAAATGTATTAAATATAAGAAAAAAGACCAACTATGGTCCAGCGATTAAATTGGAAGTGTCTGAAACATTATGTTGATTAATCTGTTTTTACAACAATGATGATTAATGGAAGAGGTATATTCAATTAGGCAATGATTCTAAAGATAAATGACAGGGATACTGAAGGCTCTTGTCCTTGCATTTTTGTAATTCACATATATTTACTTAGTTTTTATTAGTAGGTTGATGAATTAATGTATAAACAACTGTAGAGGAGAATGAAGAAAAAGGGGCCCAACCCCAGATCAGTGATGACGTCTGATGACCTAGGAGTCTTATACGATGAATGCCACATGTCTGGAAGTCTGAGGTCCAGCACAAAACAAAATCTAATCTGTTTCCTCTCTCACAAATGACCCTGTGGATCGATGTTAAGAGTTTACAAGGATACTGTTCTTGTAATTTTGGATTCATGGATTTATATATTATTAATATCAATCGATCAATGATAGAGCCAAAAAACAAAATACAAATAAATAAAAATGAGGATGATGCTTTGCCCACCTATGAATATACATGAGAGGCAAGAAATACTATTAATATAAACTGAGGAAACTGATGCATGTTAAGAAATAAATGGACCAACGGTGTTCCCTCTTTTCCTAAGGATCATACAGACACTGACCTCGATAAGTAATACCTAGTTTTATAGGCCTGGGTCTGTCTCAGTAGAGGATGTCAATCTTGTTTCATAGGTATATATCTCATATGTACATATATTCGGAAAAATTAATAAATACCTTTGTAAATGAAATGATGTAAACAAAGACTGATGTGGATCTTCTTTTGAAAGGTCTAGATTTTTAATCATCCGCCTCATCTTGTACTCCCCAGAAACGACACACCCAAGCTGATTCAAGCATTTTCTATGGTTTCCTCTGTGTTAAGAGCCTAGAGATGAATGTGAGTAAAGGTTAAGTTCTTGTGTTTAAGAAGGTTTTTTTTAAGGGTATTCACTGCACTGTTAAAAGTGTGAAATGTAATCCAAAACACCAGTCATAGAAAATGTCCATGAGAATGAAGAAGCAGAGGCTCAGGCATGGACCAGTGATGACCGTTGGTGGAGTATGAGCCATGGACGATGACTACTTTGTGTCTGAAACTCTGAGGTCCAATCAAAAAGGAAATATAATCTGTTGCCTCTCTTTGAAGTGGTCTTATGGAAAGATGTTAGGATCATTTTTCTAAGGATCATATTATATTTATATTTATGCTTATATATGTGTATAAATTATGGAAAATAATAAATACTTTCATGTCTGAGTAAATAAAATGAAGAAAACCAGGACCAATTCAGAGAACGTCTCAAATTTTTTTTTTTCTGCTCTGCTCTGTACTCCTCAGAATGGACGCATGCTGGTGGGTTTAAGCATCTTGCACGGTCCTGTGCTCTATAGACCAATGTGAGTAATACAGTAATTAAATTCATGTCTTTGAGAGTTTTTTTTCTCAAGTATTCACTATGTTGTACAAGTGTGAAATATAATATCAGTCACTTAATGAATTAATCAATGAACTATGCCGATGAGAATAAAGAAATAGAGGCCCATATATGGACCAGTGATGATGACTGATATCGTATGAGTCCTGGATGATGAATACTATGTGTCTGAAACTCCGAGGTCCAGTAAAAAGAGAAGTATAATTTGTCACCTCTATTTGGCATGCTATTACTGACAAGTATTAGGAAAATAAAAGAACAATCTTCTTGGTTTGTGTTTATGAGTCTTTGATTTTATTGATACTATAAAAATTAGCCCAAAGAAATAATCAATGTACAAGTGTAAATAAGTTAAGATGAAGAAGCTGAAGCATATTCACTCTTAATATATGTGGTGAGTCAATAAAAACTATTAACATTGATCGAAAATACTGAAGTTCGTTAGGAAATGTAAGTGGCTCAAATGTCTGACCTCTTTGGTTGAGAATGATGCAGACAGTAAATAACGATCAAAGTTCTTATTATTGGTCTGTGTCAAGCTTGATGCTGTTTCGTTTGTTAAGAATAAATGAATAAACATGACCCCAATGTACTGTTTTCCTAAGTAAGTGACCAGGTGAAAGTTGAAATGTACGTATCAGTGGAGTGTCTGTCAATCTTCTTATCATCTTCTCTGCTTTGTATTCCTCAGAATGGATGCACCTGAATTGGCTAAGCATTGACCATGATCAGGAACTCTGCTGGTTGTCCTGTGTATAAGTACATGTGGTCCATGTAAGTAATTGTCAGATTCTTCTCTTGGTTTGGGTGTTCGTTTATTCGCTGTGATAATAAATAAATGTATTCAAAGAAGGCTAGACATGGTCTATGGATAAATATAGAATTGACATGAGATGTTATGTTGCTTAATAGGTATTTGCCTCAATGAAGATGATTAATGAAAGAAGAATATTCAATGAGGCAAATGATTCTATAGATAGCTATTAAAGATATTAAGGATCTAGTAGTCCTTGAGTATTTGTGATTCACAGATATTTATTTTATTATTATTGATGAATTGATCAGTAAATATAGATCAGAATGAAGAAAGAGTCCAATCGTGGACCGATGATGACGGCTAGTGACGTATGAGTTGTATACGATGAGTACTTGTGTGTCTGAAACTCTGAGGTCCAGCACAAAGAAATCCAGCCCATTCCTCCTGTTTAAAGTGATTCTATAGACAGATGTCAGGAATATACAAAGATATTGTTCTTGATGTTTGTGTCTGGGAATTTTACAAAACTTTATTCTGAAAGAATAAATGGCAGAATAAATAAACAAATGTGTAAGTAAAAATGAAGAGGCTGAAGTATTGTTCATCTTTAAAGTGTATAGTAAAGAAAATAATACTAATATAAATTGAAATCAATATTAAATGGATCAAGTGTATTACATCTTTGACTAAGGATGGTATAGACAGTGATATGTACAGTTTCTCATCTGAGTGAGTTACAACTTTGATGCTGAATTTGTTAAGAGGAAAATAAATAAATATTACCATTAATCAATAAATACCTAAATGACTATGTATCTGGATGGTGGAGACAATGAATCAATGGAGAGAATGTCTCCATCTTCTTATTTTCTTCTCTGCTTGGTACTATTCAGAATGGATCTTCCAAGCTGATTAAGATCGTCATGTTGCTCCTGTGTCAGGAAAGAGACAAAGGTGAGTAACGGTCAAAGGTCAAAGTTCTTGTCTTGGTTTGGGTTATTTGTTTAAAGGTTTCACAGTATTATTTAAAAAAATAATAAATATAATTAAAATGAACTATGTCCAAATTTAAACATCATATGAAATATTATGTTATTTAATCAACAGTGAAATTCACTGATCAAAGAGATAAAGTCTACATGGGATATGGCTCTATATACTATGCTTGGGATATGCAAATATCTTGCTCTTGGGTTTTGGAATCATGTATTCATTATATTATTATCAGTGAATTAGTTTGATTTATTTAATACAGATGCAGAAATGAATGAAGAAAAAGAGAAACATATACCGGTGATGACAACTGGTGGCATATGAGTTATAAACAATGAATACTACGTGTCTGGAACTCCGGGCTCCAACACAAAACATAATTAGTTGAATCTCTCTTTTGGAAATGATCCAGTAGACCAGCGGTCCCCAACATTTTTGGCACCAGGGACCGGTTTCGTGGAAGACAGTTTTTCCACGGATGGCACGGAGGGAGATGGTTCACGCGGCAATGCGAGCGATGGAGAGCAGCGATGGGGAGCGGCAGACGAAGCTTCGCTCGCTCGCCCGCTGCTCACTTCCTGCTGTGCAGCCCGGTTCCTAACAGGCCTTGGCCCAGCCCCGGTCCGCAGTCTGGGGGTCGGAGACCCCTGCAGCAGACAGATGTCAGAAATATACAAATATTGTTCTTATTTTGAGCTCATAGATTTAGATTTGCTATTACTAATGGAGTGACCGTAGAATAAAATAGAAGTAAATAGATAAAGAAGAATGTTAAGCATTGTCCAACTATGAACGTATGTGGTGAGGCAAGAAATATTACTCATAAAAATGGAAGAAGACACTGCTGCCTCCTAAGAAATAAATGAATCAAGGATGTTACCTCTGTGGCTAAGAATCACGTAGGCTGATGAATAAGAGTCAGTTTTATTTACTGGATCAGTTTCAAGTTTGAGAGAGTTTCCTTTGTTAAGAGAAAAGAAAATCCATATCATGGAAAATATATAAATACCTAAATGACTGAGTAACTGGACGGTGGAAAGCAGGGATCAATGGAAATAAGGTCTCAATTATCTTTATCATCTGCTCTGCTCTGTAGGCCTCAGAATGGACACACCTGAGCTGATTTAAGCATCTTCCATGGGTACCAGGTCTACGGTTGCACCCGTGTGTTAGGAGCATGCAGACCAATGTGAGTAACAGTCAAAATTCTTGTCTTATTTTAGTGTTTTTTAAAGAAGCATATTCACTGTATCATTATGAAGTATTAATGTGAAGTATAATTGCATAAGGCTAACTATAGCCCAGTGACAAATATGGAATTGATTATATAAATATGGGGTTGATTATATTGATTAATGCATATAGGAAAATCAGAATAATAAATGAGAGAGATATATTGATGTGAGAATTATCCTGTATACAGTTTAGGGCTATCAAGGCTCTTCTTGGGTTTCTGTGAATAATAGGGTTTAAAAATTATTATTAGTGAATTAATGAATTAATCAATGGACAATGTACAAACGATTGAAGAAAAGGAGGGACAATACTGGATCGATGATGACTATTGGTGTAGTCATGTATGTCGTGTATGATGAATCTGTGTCTGGAACTCTGAGGTCCGATGCAAATGGAAACTAGTCCATTGCCCTGTGTGAAGTGATCCTATAGACAGATGCCATGGATATACAAGAATCTCATTTTTGGTTTACGTTCATGCATTCTCTATTTTTATAGTCAGATCAATGAAATAATCGATAAATACATACATAAATAAAGATGAAGGTCATTAAGCATTGTCCAATTATAAAAATATGTAGCAAGACAAGAAATACTATTAACATATTTTGAAAATACTTCTATTTATTAGGAAACAAATCATACGAGGTGTTACCTCTGGCTAAGGATTTTATAGGCAGTGTGAAGTAGTTAATAGGCAATGTCCATATTCTGTGTCAGTGGCAAGATCGTTATTGTTTGTTTACTTAGGAGGCATTAAGTAAACATTTTCCCAAGTTGCTAATTTCCTAAATAACTCACTAAATGAAAGGTGAAATACAAGGACCAATGTTGATTAGGTCTCAGCCTTTTAAAATCATCTTGTCTGCTCTGTACTACTCAGAATAGACCCCCTCAAGCTGGCTTAATGATTCTTCTATGATCACAAGTTCTATGGTTTAGAGCATGGTGACCAATGTGAGTAATAGTCAAAGTTATTGCCTCGGTTTGGGTTGTTTGTTTAAGGGTATTCACTGTATTATTTAAAAATGTGAAATATGATCAGTGAATGCCAACCATGGCCCCCAAATGCAATTAATATGAAGCATTATGTTTATTCATCCAAGTCAAAACATTGAGGTCAATTAATGGAAGAGATGGTTTGATGAGGGAAATAATTCTACAGACAGATGTTAGGGATTAGTCTATGCTAACCTTGGACTAACAATAAGTAAAGTTAGATGTGAAAATGAAGCAAATATGATGACTAATCCGTACATTCAACACAAGGCCGATTAACAAAAGAGATCTGGACTTTTCACTCTGTAAAAAATGATTCTACATACAGATGTTAGGGATATTAAAACTACTTTAAAAATTTATGAGTATATGTTTCTCATTATGAATTAACGATTTATCTCTAAACAAAATTATAATTGAATGAAAAAAAGAGGATGGAATCTGAAGTAATATTGAGGACTGGTGGCATGTGAGTCAAGGATGAGCAATGCTTACCTAGAACGCTGAAGTCCAAAGCAAGAAGAAATCTAGTCCATTCTTCTGATATAAATGAGCCTCCAAAGACTTGTTAAGGATATCCAAGGATCTTATTTTTGGGCTTTTGAGTTTCATAGATATTGATTGCTTAGTAAAAGTTAATCAATACAATAATAACTAAACAAATGTATGAGTAAATGAAGGAAAAATAGGGCCAAATCTGGAATAACTATAGAGTATGTGATAAACATCATTACCAATCTATTTCTAAGGAACCGAAGTCTATTATAAATATGTAGAGGTTTTTATATCATGAGACCCAGAGAAAGATGTTTGTAATTGTTGATGTTTATGTTCTGGGTTATCTTTGGGTTGCAGGCATTTGTTTTTTAATTAAGAAATGGGAAAAAAAAGTTTATATAATTGAACCCCCTTACTACATTAAAGAGGGCTTAACATGAACCAGTGACAAAAATGTGTCATATGACAAGTTATGATCAAGCCCTTGGCTTCAGTGTTCCATTGGTAATCATTCCACAGTGTATACGTAAATCAAATCTTCATGTTGTACATTTTAAATATATGCAAACTATGTTTGTCAATTACTCCTAAATAAAGTTGGGAATAAAAAGTATATAGTCCCTTGATGCTTAATGATAATGAGGGGCTGGATGCAGTTACTATTAATGAGTGTTATTGAATTGAGTTTCTATACAAGGATACTGATCTTAGTATTATAAATTAATAAATAAGTTAATACCTTAATAAGATCAAAGGGGACAAAGCACCTGGCCAGTGATGAATATGTGATGAAACATGATTCATCAGTTTTACTCCTGTTGTGTCCCTCTTGAGAAAAACGAATCTTAGCTCTGGCCAGTTTGAATAAGGGGGATTAGACAGATATACACAATAGGCATTTGTCTCTTGGTTTCTGGGAAGTTAAACATTTTGCATTTTCTTTACGACACGAATAGTTTGTCAGATTCTTTCACGCATTAAAGAATGGATGAATGAAAATTAAAGCTATTAATAAATAGCTACCGACAAATAAATTCAAAGAAGACCAAATATGGATATATGCTGAAGATATGCAATGTGGCAAGTTTTATGAAGTCATCGAATTCAGTACAAGTTTTTAAAAGTTTGAGGGTTGTACATTCACTTTCACAGCTACTTATTCCATACTAGGTTTGCACCACAGTTTATAAACATTCCTCTGTGGAAAAGACCTAAGCTGTGAATTGAGTGAAGCAGCCCACAGGAAAATGTCAGATATTTACGGTGTTTGGATGTGGAGTGGTTGGCGGGTCCATGGTCGTTCTTTCTTACATCTTTAAAGAATGCAGAAGTTAAATGAAAACGAGTCAAGCACGGATCCATGATGTGAATGGAATGCAGTCTGACTGTGTCTTGTGATTAATTCGTTTCTGCATCACTGAAGTTCATTTCAAAAGGAGATTTGAGATATCTGTGGGAATAAGTGTAGAGCTAGATTTCAGTAATTTTCAAGCAACTAATTCTGGGGTTTAAATGGATCATGGGGACTTATTACATTATTCTAAGGGAATAAATTAAAGAATCAAAAGATGGATAGATAGGTGATAGGTAGATAGATAAAGAGAGTAAAGCTGGGTTAATTAAGAAAAAATGTTGTGAGAGAAATTTTTGTTCACATAATTCTGAAGCACAGCAGTGCATTAAGAAACCAGTAGATCAAGGGTTTTACCTCTCTGGGATAGGTTAATAATAGAGCAGTGTTCTTGAGTGAGAACCAGAATCACCCGAAGGGCTTGTTAAACTACAGATTGCTGGTCCCACTCTCAGCATTTCTGATTCAGTAAAATTAGTGTCGGGTCCGCTAATCTGCATTCCTAACACGTTCCCAAGTTCTGCTAATGCTGCCTATCAGGAAACAACGTTTCGAGAATCACCGATAAAGTCAAATATATGTCATAATAGTTAGTGCTGTTGCTGTGTGTCAGTGGTGAGTTCCAGGTTGCTCATTTTTAAAGAAATAACAAATACATTAATTAATAAACATCTAAAAGTCTAAGTAAACGAAGGGAGAAAAGCATGGTCCAATGGAGAAAATGTCTCATTCTTTTAACATCATCTTTGTACTCTACAAAATGGGTGCCCCTGAACTGATTTAAGCATTCTGAAAAGACCAAGATCTGTAGGCTGCCAGTATGTTTAGGAATGTATAGTTAAAATGAGTACGCGGCTACATACATGAACAAAATCAAACAAGGTTAGGCCTGTACTAAGGATGAGGAACCAAAGTTTATGATTAATTTGATTATGATTAATTTGATCACTTAGGATGATTTTAAAAACAGGTTGAGTCCATGTCATTCATTTTATAGCTCTTTAAATTTGTTTTAGGTTTTCCCTACACATTCCTTAATTGATAACGATGTAAGCTATTTTCATTATGAGGACGGAGCACATAGGATACGTAAGTACTAGTCGGTATTGTAGTGCTGATGGTGGGTTCATGCTATATATAGAAACAGTATACAAATTATATGAAGAAAAGGCCAACCATGGACCGATTCTGAACTATATTTTATGATGAAAACATCTACGAACTACTGAGGTCCATTACAAAAAATACTAAGTGTTTACATTTGTAGGAATGAGCCCATGGATAGATTTCAGTAATCTTCAAGGATCATATTCTCAGTCTTTGGTGCTTCATGGATTTTGATTTTATTAAGTGAATAAATGAAAGAATAAACAGATATGTCAGTGTATAAAGATGAAAAGGGTGAAGCATATCAAATTATGAAAATATGTGGTGAGGTATGAATTACTATTAATATAACTTAGAACCATGAGAGTTCATTAAGTGATAAATGGATCAAGCAGGTTACACTTTGGGGTAAGGATGATATAGATAGTTATATGTATTAGTCTGTCTTCTTGCTTTGAGTCAGTCATGAGTTTGAGTAGTTTGTTTACTTTAGATAAAAAGAAGTATATCACACTACAAAATAATAAATACTTAAATATTAAGAAAATGAAACGAGAAAACCATGTATTAATGGGAAGAATGTCTCAATATTTTATTATCTGCATTGCTTATACTCAGAATGAATGAACTGAACTGATGCAAGCCTTTTGCCCTGGCTGTGAATTCTGTATTAGGAGCAAAGAGACCAATGTGAGTAATAGTCAAAGCCCTTATCTTGGTGTGGGGGGCTTGTTTAAGAATATTCGCTGTTTTGTTATAAACATGTATTAAGTATAATCTAAGAAGTTAGCCATGGCCCACTATGGGTTTCGTATGTCACATACGTCCCTTAATGAATAGGTGCAAACTAAGATTGATTAATGAAAGATATAGTTGCTGAGGGAAATTATTCTATGTACAGGTGTTAGGGATACTTGAAACTCTTGTTCTTGAGTTTTTGTGCTTCATGTAAATTTATTTTATTATTATTAGGCAATTAAAAATTAAAAATCAACGAGTGGAGTGTGCAAATGAACGAGGAGAAAGAGGGCAAATCCTGGACTGAGATGGGACCGCTGGTGGGGTATGAATCACGGGTGATAGATGATATGTATCTGGCTCTGAGGTACTGTCCAGAAAGAGATCTAGTCTGTGGTCTCTGTTGGAAGTGATCCTCAAGACAGACTAGGAATGCACTGAAGTCTGTTCTTGGACTTTTGTGGTTCATGAATTTTGATGGTATTATTGCTACAAAAAATCAATAACAAAATCTATACAATTACGTAAATAAAGATGAAAGGGTGAAGTACTGTCCAGTAATATGAGACAAGAAATACTATTGATTTAACTTGTAAATATGAGTATCCATTAAGATATAATTGGATCAACACTATATAAAAGTTAGTTATTAAATTCTGGAAAGTATTTTATTTAATTTTATATATTTATTTATTTACATCTTTATTGGAGTATAATTGCTTTACAGTGGTGTGTCAGTTTCTGCTTTATAACAAAGTGAATCAGTTATACATATACATATATCCCCATAACTCTTTCCTCTTACATCTCCCTCCCTTCCACCCTCTAGGTGGTCACAAAGCACCGAGCTGGTCTCCCTGTGCTATGCGGCTGCTTCCCACTAGCTATCTGTTTTACATTTGGTAGTGTATATATGTCCATGCCACTCTCTCATTTTGTGCCAGCTTACCATTGCCCCCCAACCCCGTATCCTCAAGTCCATTCTCTAGAAGGTCTGTGCCTTTATTCCTGTCTTGCCCCTAGGTTCTTCATGACCATTTTGTTGTTTGTTTTTTAGATTCCATATATATGTATTAGCATATGGTATTTGTTTTTCTCTTTCTGACTTACTTCACTCTGTATGACAGACTCTAGGTCCATCCACCTAACTACAAATAACTCAATTTCGTTTCCTTTGATGGCTGAGTAATATTCCATTGTATATATGTGCCACATCTTTTTTATCCATTCATCGGATGATGGACACTTAGGTTGCTTCCATGTGCTGGCTATTGTAAATGGAGCTGCAATGAACATTTTGGTACATGACTCTTTTTGAATTATGGTTTTCTCAGGGTATATGCCCAGTAGTGGGATTGCTGGGTCATATGGTAGTTCTATTTGTAGTTTTTTAAGGAACCTCCATACTGTGCTCCATAGTGGCTGTACCAATTCACATTCCCACCAGCAGTGCAAGAGGGTTCCCTTTTCTCCACACCCTCTCCAGCATTTATTGTTTGTAGATTTTTTGATGATGGCCGTTCTGACTGGTGTGAGATGATATCTCATTGAAGTTTTGATTTGCATTTCTCTAATGATTAATGATGTTGAGCATTCTTTCATGTGTTTGTTGGCAATCTGTATATCTTCTTTGGAGAAATGTCTATTTAGGTCTTCTGCCCAGTTGTGGATTGGGTTGTTTGTTTTTTTGATATTGAGCTGCATGAGCTGCTTGTAAATTTTGGAGATTAATCCTTTGTCAGTTGCTTCATTTGCAAATATTTTATCACATTCTGAGGGTTGTCTTTTGTTCTTGTTTATGGTTTCCTTTGCTGTGCAAAAGCTTTTAAGTTTCATTAGGTCCCATTTGTTTATTTTTGTTTTTATTTCCATTTCTCTAGGAGTTGGGTCAAAAAGGATCTTGCTGTGATTTATGTCATAGAGTGTTCTGCCTATGTTTCCCTCTAAGAGTTTGATAGTTTCTGGCCTTACATTTAGGTCTTTAATCCATTTTGAGTTTATTTTTGTGTATGGTGTTAGGGAGTGTCCTAATTTCATTCTTTTACATGTAGTTGTCCAGTTTTCCCAGCACCACTTATTGAAGAGGCTTTCTTTTCTCCACTGTATATTCTTGCCTCCTTTATCAAAGATAAGGTGACCATGTGTGTGTGGGTTTATCTCTGGGCTTTCTTTCCTATTCCATTGATCTATATTTCTGTTTTTGTGGAAGTACCATACTGTTTTGATTACTGTAGCTTTGTAGTATAGTCCGAAGTCAGGAAGCCTGAGTACTCCAGCTCTGTTTTTCTTTCTCAAGATTGCTTTGGCTATTCGGGGTCTTTTCTGTTTCCATACAAATTGTGAAATTTTTTGTTCTAGTTCTGTGAAAAATGCCAGTGGTAGTTTGATAGGGATTGCATTGAATCTGTAGATTGCTTTGGGTAGTAGAGTCATTTTCACAATGTTGATTCTTCCAATCCAAGAACATGATATTTCTCTCCATATGTTTGTATCATCTTTAATTTCTTTCATCAGTGTCTTATAATTTTCTGCATACAGGTCTTTTGTCTCCTTAGGTAGGTTTATTCCTAGGTATTTTATTCTTTTGTTGCAGTGGTAAATGGGAGTATTTTCTTAATTTCACTTTCAGATTTTCCATCATAGTGTATAGGAATGCAAGAGATTTCTGTGCATTAATTTTGTATCCTGCTACTTTACCAAATTCATTGATTAGCTCTAGTAGTTTTCTGGTAGCATCTTTAGGATTCTCTATGTATAGTATCATGTCATCTGCAAACAGTGACAGCTTTACTTCTTTTCTGATTTGGATTCCTTTTATTTCTTTTTCTTCTCTGATTGCTGTGGCTAAAACTTCCAAAACTATGTTGAATAACCATGGTGAGAGTGGGCAACCTTGTCTAGTTCCTCATCATAGTGCAAATGGTTTCAGTTTTTCACCATTGAGGACGATGTTGGCTGTGGCTTTGTCATATATGGCCTTTATTATGTTGAGGTAAGTTCCCTCTGTGCCTAATTTCTGGAGGGTTTTTATTATAAACGTGTGTTGAATTTTGTCGAAAGCTTTCTCTGCATCAATTGAGATGATCATATGGATTTTATTCTTCAGTTTGTTAATATGGTGTATCACATTGATTGATTTGCATATATTGAAAAATCCTTGCATTCCTGGGTTAAACCCCACTTGATAATGGTGTATGATCCTTTTAATGTGCTGTTGGATTTGTTTGCTAGTATTTTGTTGAGGATTTTTCCATCTATGTTCATCAGTGATATTGGCCTGTAGTTTTCTTTCTTTATGACATCTTTGTCTGGTTTTGGTATCAGGGTGATGGTGGCCTCGTAGAATGGGTTTGGGAGTGTTTCTCCCTCTGCTGTATTTTGTAAGAGTTTGAGAAGGATAGGTGTCAGCTCTTCTCTAAATGTTTGAAAGAATTAGCCTGTGAAGCCATCTGGTTCTGGGCTTTTGTTTGTTGGAAGATTTTTAATCACAGTTTCAATTTCAGTGCTTGTGATTGGTCTGTTCATATTTTCTATTTTTTCCTGATTCAGTCTTGGCAGGTTTTGCATTTCTAAGAATTTGTCCATTTCTTCCAGGTTGTCCATTTTATTGGCATAGAGTTGCTTGTAGTAATCTCTCATGATCTTTTGTATTTCTGCAGTGTCAGTTGTTACTTCTCCTTTTTCATTTCTAATTCTATTGATTTGAGTCTTCTCCCTTTTTTTCTTGATGAGTCTGGCTAATGGTTTATCAATTTTGTTTATCTTCTCAAAGAACCACCTCTTAGTTTTATTGATCTTTGCTATCATTTCCTTCATTTATTTTTCATTTATTACTGATCTGGTTTTTATGATTTCTTTCCTTCTGCTAAGTTTGGGGTTTCTTTTGTTTTTCTTTCTCTAATTGTTTTAGGTATAAGGTTAGGTTGTTTATTTGAGATGTTTCTTGTTTCTTAACATAGGATTTTATTGCTATAAACTTCCTTCTTAGAACTGCTTTTGCTGCATCCAATAGGTTTTGGGTCGTCCTGTTTTCATTGTCATTTATTTCTAGGTATTTTTTGATTTCCTCTTTGATTTCTTCAGTGATCTCTTGGTTATTAAGTAGTGTATTGTTTAACCTCCATATGTTTGTACTTTTTAGAGATTTTTTCCCCTGTAATTGATATCTAGTCTCATAGTGTTGTGGTCGGAAATGGTACTTGATACAATTTCAATGTTCTTACATTTACTGAGGCTTGATTTGTGACCCAACATATGATCTATCCTGGAGAATGTTCTGTGAGCACTTGAGAAGCAAGTGTATTCTGTTGTTTCTGGATGGAATGTCCTATAAATATCAGTTAAGTCCATCTTGTTTAATGTATCATTTAATGCTTGTGTTTCCTTATTTATTTGCATTTTGGGTGATCTGTCCATTGGTGAAAGTGGGGTGTTAGAGTCCCCTGCTACGATTGTGTTACTGTTGATTTCCCCTTTAATGGGTGTTAGTATGTGCCTTATGTATTGAGGTGCTCCTATATTGGGTGCATAAATATTTACAATTGTTATATCTTCTTTTTGGATCAATTCCTTGAAAATTATGTAGTGTCCTTCTTTGTCTCTTGTAATAGTCTTTATTTTAAAGTCTATTTTGTCTGATATGAGAATTGCTACTCCAGCTTTCTTTTGATTTCCATTTGCATGGAATATCTTTTTCCATCCTCTCACTTTCAGTCTGTATGTGTCCCTAGGTCTGAAGTGGGTCTCTTGTAGACAGCCTATATATGGGTCTTGTTTTTGTATGGATTCAGCCAGTCTATGTCTTTTCGTTGGAGCATTTAATCCATTTTCATTTAAGGTAATTATCGATATGTATATTCCTATTACCATTTTCTTAATTGTTTTGGGTTTGTTATTGTAGGTCTTTTCCTTCTCTTGTGTTTCCTGCCTAGAGAAGTTCCTTTAGCATTTGTTGTAGAGCTGGTTTGGTGGTGCTGAATTCTCTTAGCTTTTGCTTGACTGTAAAGGTTTTAATTTCTCTGTCAAATCTGAATGAGATTCTTGCTGGGTAGGGTAATCTTGGTTGTAGGTTTTTCCCCTTCATCACTTTAAATATGTCCTGCCACTCCCCTGTGGCTTGCAGAGTTTCTGCTGAAAGATCAGCTTTTAACCTTATGGGGATTCCCTTGTGTGTTATTTGTTGTTTTTCCCTTGCTGCTTTTAATTTTTTTTCTTTGCATTTAATTTTTGATAGTTTGATTAATATGTGTCTTGGCGTGTTTCTCCTTGGATTTATCCTGTATGGGACTCTCTGTGCTTCCTGGACTTGATTAACTATTTCCTTTCCCATATTAGGGAAGTTTTCAAGTATAATCTCTTCAAATATTTTCTCAGTCCCTTTCTTTTTCTCTTCTTCTTCTGGGACCCCTATAATTCAAATGTTGGTGCGTTTAATGTTGTCCCAGAGGTCTCTGAGACTTTCCTCAATTCTTTTCATTATTTTTTCTTTTTTCTGCACTGTGGTAGTTATTTTCACTATTTTATCTTCCAGGTCACTTATCTGTTCTTCTGCCTCAGTTATTCTGCTATTGATCCCTTCTAGAGTATTTTTAATTTCATTTATTGTGTTGTTCATCACTGTTTCTCTGCTCTTTCATTCTTCCAGGTCCTTGTTAAACATTTCTTATATTTTCTCCATTCTATTTCCAAGATTTGGATCATCTTTACTATCATTATTCTGCATTCTTTTTCAGGTAGACTGCCTATTTCTTCTTCATTTGTTAGGTCTGGTGGGTTTTTACCTTGATCCTTCATCTGCTGTGCATTTCTCTGTATTCTCATTTTGCTTAACTTACTGTGTTTGGGGTCTTCTTTTCACAGGCTGCAGGTTCGTAGTTCCTGTTGTTTTTGGTGTCTGTCCCTAGTGGCTAAGGTTGGTTCAGTGGGTTGTGTAGGCTTCCTGGTGGAGGGGACTAGTGCCTGTGTTCTGGTGGATGAGGCTGGATCTTGTCTTTCTGGTGGGCAGGTCCACGTCTGGTGGTGTGTTTTGGGGTGTCTGTGGCCTTATTATGATTTTAGGCAGCCTCTCTGCTAATGAGTGGGGTTGTGTTCCTGTCTTGCTAGTTGTTTGGCATAGGGTGACCAGCACTGTAGCTTGCTGGTCTTTTGAGTGGAGCTGGGTCTTGGCATTGAGATGGAGATCTCTGGGAGATTTTTGCCATTTGATATTACATGGAGCTGGAAGGTCCTTTGTGGACCAATGTCCCGAACTTGGCTCTCCCACCTCAAAGGCACAGCCCTGATGCCTGGCTGGAGCACCAAGAGCCTGTCATCCACATGACTCAGAATAAAAGGGAGAAAAAAAAAGAAAGAAAGAAGAAGATAAAAGAAAATAAAAGTTATTAAAAAATAAAAAATAATTATTAAAAAGTTTTTTAAAGTAATAAAAAAAGAAAGAAAGAAAGAAGAGAGCAACCAAACCAAATCCACCAATTATAACAAGTGCTAAAAACTATACTAAAAAAAAAAAAAAAGAAACGGACAGACAAAACCCTAGGACAAATGGTAAAAGCAAAGCTATACAGACAAAATCTCACACGGAAGCATACACATAGACACTCACGTAAAGAGAAAAAGGGGAAAAAAGAAATATATATATATCGTTGCTCTCAAAGTCCACCTTCTCAGTTTGGGATGATTCGTTGTGTATTCAGGTATTCCACAGATGCAGGTACATCAAGTTGACTGTGGAGCTTTAATCCCCTGCTCCTGAGGCTGCTGGGAGAGATTTCTCTTTCTCTTCTTTGTTCGCACAGCTCCTGGGGTTCAGCTTTGGATTTGGCCCCGCCTCTGCGTGTAGGTCACCTGAGGGCATCTGTTCTTCGCTCAGACAGGACGGGGTTAAAGGAGCTGCTGATTCGGGGGCTCTGGCTCACTCAGACCAGACGGAGGGAGGGGCACGGAGTGCGGGGCGAGCCTGCGGCGGCAGAGGCCGCTGTAATGTTGCGCCAGCCTGAGGCGCGCCGTGCGTTCTCCCGGGGAAGTTGTCCCTGGATCCCAGGACTCTGGCGGTGGCGGGCTGCACAGGCTCCCCGGAAGGGGGGTGTGGACAGTGACCTGTGGTCGCACACAGGCTTCTTGGTGGTGGCAGCAGCAGCCTTAGCATCTCCTGCCCGTCTCTGGGGTCTGCGCTGTTAGCCACAGCTCACACCCGTCTCTGGAGCTCCTTTAAGCAGCGCTCTTAATCCCCTCTCCTCGCGCACCAGGAAACAAAGAGGGAAGAAAAAGTCTCTTGCCTCTTCGGCAGGTCCAGACTTTTCCCCGGACTCCCTCCTGGCCAGCTGTGGCGCACTAACCTCACAGGCTGTGTTCACGCCGCCAACCCCAGTCCTCTCCCTGCGCTCTGACCGAAGCCCGAGCCTCAGCTCCCAGCCCCGCCCGCCCCGGCGGGTGAGCAGACAAGCCTCTCGGGCTGGTGAGTGCTGGTCGGCACGGATCCTCTGTGCGGGAATCTCTCCACTTTGCACTCCGCACGCCTGTGGCTGCGCTCTCCTCCGCGGTCCCGAAGCTCCCCCTCCGCCACCCGCTGTCTCTGCCCGAGAAGGGGCTTCTAGTGTGTGGAAACCTTTCCTCCTTCACGGCTCCCTCCCCGAGGTGCAGGTCCTGTCTCTATTCTTTTGTCTCTGTTTTTTCTTTTCTCTTTTGCCCTACCCAGGTACGTGGGGAGTTTCTTGCCTTTTTGGAGGTCTGAGGTCTTCCACCAGCATTCAGTAGGTGTTCTGTAGCAGTTGTTCCACGTGTAGATGTATTTCTGATTTATTTGTGGGGAGGAAGGTGATCTCCACGTCTTACTCTTCCACCATCTTGAAGCTCCTCTCTCTGGCAAGTATTTTAGTAGCAATTGACCTATCTTGAATTTCATGAATAATTTTTTCACTTATACCAAACACTGAGCCTTCATTTTACTTGGCCTTGTCATATTTTTGTTTTATGTAATAAATTTACTTGAGTTGTATTAAAAAAATAAAAGAAATAATTGGATAAAGGGTATTACATCTTTGGCTAACTATCACATAGCCAGGGATAGTATATAGTCAATGTTACTGTTCTGGATCAGTAGTCAGTTCAATGTTGTTCTCTTCTTTTAGGAGATGAGACAAAGAATTATTAACATCAATTAGTAAATATTTAAATGCCTAATAAAATGAAATGTGGACAGCAATGATCAATAATGCTTCAATCTTTTTATCATCTGCTATGCTTTGTACTCCTCAGGGTGGGTACTGAATGCTGTTCAAGGTTCTGCCACGATCCCTGTGATCAAAAAATTTACGTTTGCATCTACATGTGCGGACCAGCGTAAGTAATAATTAAATTTCTTGTCGAGGCGACTAATGGCATTCACTATCGGGTACTTCCCTGGTGGTCCAGCGGTTAAGACTCCGTGCTACCACTGCAGGGGGCGAGGGTTCAATCCCTCGTTGGGGAACTAAGATCCCATATGTTGCACCAGAAAATAAATATCTATGAAATATAGTGACAGAAGACCCACCATAGCCTGATAGTGAAGCTGGTGTTGACATGAAGCATGATGTTGATCAATTGATATATTAAACATTGAGGTCAAATAGAGAAAGAGATCTAGTCTCTGTGGGAAATAATTCTATAGACAGATCTTAGGAATTTTCAAGAAACTTCTTAGGTTTTTGTGATTTACGTGAATTTATTTTGCTATTATCTGTGAATGATTGAGTTAAACAAAAGATGAAGAATAAGGGTAAATTTTGGACCAATGATGATGACTGGCGCATATGAGTCATATACAGTGAATATTACGTGTCGGGAGCTCTGAGGTCCAACTTAAAAAGAATCTAGTACGTTCACCCTGTTTGACATGTTCCATTGACATTTGTCACATATATGCAAGGATCTTCTTCTTGAACTTGTGGCCATAGACTTAAAAAATATTGTTATAAAAGAATCAATAGCAGAGTAAGGTTGATGTTTGATTAAGAGGAAAATAAATAAATATTACTATAAATTAATAAATACCTAAATTACTATGTATATGAATGGTAGAAAGTATGGATTAATGGTGTGAATGTCTCAATCTTTTTATTACCTTCTCTGCTTGGTACTCTTCAGAACAGATACTGGAGCTGATTTCAACTTCCACTATGATCAAGGTTACCGTACTGTCTCTGTCAGGAAAGAGACAAAGGTAGGTAATGGTCAAAGATCTTGTTTTGGTTTGGGTCTTCGTTTAAGGGTGTTCATGGTATTATTAAAAATTCTTAAATCAAAAAGTTAACTATTGTCAATGATAAATATGTATGAAACATGTTGATTAATCAATAATGTGTAACACTGAGATTGAATAACAGAAGAGATATGATCCATGTGGGAAATGCTTGTATAGACAGACTGTAGAATCTTGCTCTTGGTTTTTTTTGTGTGTGAATTATATACTTATTTTATTATTATCAAAGAATTAATAATTATTAATAGTTTAATCAATACAAACACCAATGAAGAAAATGACACCCTAATATGGAATAACATGACATTGATGACTACTGGTGACATATGAGTAGTGGATGATGAAAATAAGTGTCTGAAATGCTGAGATCCAATACACAACATAATGTGTTCGATCCTTCTTTTGGAAATGATCATATAGACAACTGTCAGAAATATACAAAGGTCATGTTCTTATATTAGATTCATAGATTTAATGGATCATAGATAGAACCATTAGAGAAAGATAAAAGTGAAAATGAAGCATTATTCAATCATGAACATATGTAGTGAGGCAAGATATATTATTAATAAATATTGAAAACAGTGAAGCCCTTTAAGAAATAAATGGATCAAGGGTGTTACTTCTTTGGCTAAGGATCATGTAGACATAGATAATTAACAGTCAGTTTCATTATTCTGGATCAGTTGCAAGGTTGAGGTTGTTCTCTTTGTTAATAGAGAAAATATGTATATATAATGAAAAATTAATGAATACCTAAAAAATTGGAGTAAGTGATGTGGAAAGGAAGGACCAATGTAGATAAGGTCCTAACTTTTTTTTTTTTTTATAAACTGTTCTGCTCTATACTCCTCAGAGTGAACACCCTTGAGGGATTTAACCATCTTCCATGATCACAAGCTCTTTTGTTGCATCTATACATTAGAAGCATGGAGACCACTGTCAGTCAAAGTTCTCGTGTTGGTTTGGGTGGTTTGCTTAAGAGTAGTTACTGTATGATTAGTGTGAATTAATGAATTAATAAACAATTTAGAAATGAACAAAGAGAAATTGAGCCAATCCTGGACCAATGATGATGACTGATGATTTGAATCAAGGATGATAAATAATATGTGTCTGAAACTCTGAGGTGCAGCAAAAAGAAATCTGATGCATTAACTCTGTTTGTAAAGATCCTATAGATAAAAGTCAGGAATATACAAGGATCTTGTTTATTCTTTGTGTTCATTCATGCATTTTCACTTTACTGTTATCATTGGAGAAATGAAATAATCAAAAACCAAATATGTAAATAAATAAAGCTGAATGGGTGAATCCTTATCCAATTATAAAAATATGTGGTCATGCAAGAAATACTGTTAATAAATTTGAAAACAGTGAAGTCCAAAGAGAAACAAGTGGTGCATAACTGTTAAATCTTTGGCTAAGAATAATACAGACAATAATAAGATTATTTACTGTAATCAGTAAGTTTACTTACTGTAAGTCACTGCTCATTTTCTGTGTCAGGGACAAGTTTTAAGTTCACTTTTTTAAGAGAAAATGAAATAAACATACTCCAAATTAACGATTGTCTAAGTCACTAAAAATGAAATGCAGAAGCAAGGATCAATGGAGATTAGTTCTCAATATTTTATTATCTGCTCTGACCTGTACTTCTCAGAATGGATGCCCGTGAGCTGATTTAAGCATCTTCCATGGACAGGAGCCCTATGGTTGCATCTGTGTTAGGAGGATGGAGAACAATGTGAGTAGTAGTCAATGTTCTTGTCTTGGATTGAGCCGTATTTTTTTTAATTATTACTTTAAAAGGTATTATTTAAAAAATTAAATATAATAAAAAAGTCCAAGCATGCTAATGTCAAATACCATTGATACAAAACAATATGATTAATCCATATATGAAACACTGAGTTCAGTTAATGAAAGAGTTGGGTTTCAGGGGAAATGATTGTATAGATAAATGTTAGGGATATTCAAGACTCTTACACATAATTTTTTGTGTGATTTATTTATTTATTTATTTGGCTTTGTTGGGTCTTCGTTTCTGCGCACGGGCTTTCTCTGGTTGCGGCGAGTGGGAGCTACTCTTCATTGTGGTGTGCAGGCTTCTCGTTGCAGTGGCTTCTCTTGTTGCGGAGAATGGGCTCTAGACATGCGGCTTCAGTAGTTGTGGCAAGCGGGCCCTAGAGCGCACAGGCTTCAGTAGTTGCAGCACATGGGCTCAGTAGTTGTGGCATGAGGGCTCTAGGGTGTGAGGGCTCAGTAGTTGTGACTTGCAGGCTCTAGAGCACAGGCTCAGTAGTCGTGGTGCATGGGCTTTGTTGCTCTGGACCAGGGATTGAACCCATGTCCACTGCATCGGCAGGTGGTCTCTCAACCACTGGGCCACCAGGGAAGTCCCTGATTTATGTTTATTTAAATAATAGGGAATTAATTAATAAACAAATGTAGAGGACAGTAGAGAAAACTGCCTCTCCTGGACCGTTGGCCATGACTCGAGGCATAGGAGTCATATATGGTGAATACCATGTGTCTGTAACCCTGATTCCACACAACGCAAAATCTAGCCTATCTTCTGTTATAAATGACCCCATGGGTCGATGTTAGGAAAATACAAACATTATATTCCTATTCTGGGTTAATAGATTTAGACATATTATTAATAATAAATCAGCAATCTAGCCATTAGAAAATGTAAAAAAACACATAAAAAGAAGAAGGCAAAGCATTGTTCACTAGGAACATATGTGGTCAGGCAAGAAATATTATTAATTAAATAGAAAACATTCATGCCCTTTAAGCAATAAACGAATAAGTGTTTTGCCCTTTTGCTGAAAGGATCATACAGACACTGATAAGTAAGAGTCAACATTGTTGATCTGGGTCAGTCTCAAGTTTAAGGCTTTCTTTTCTTAAGAGAAAAAGTACTATGTTATGAAAAATTAATGAATGCCTAAATGAGTAAATGAAATGTGGATAACAAGGATCAATGGAGATAAGGTCTGAAATTTTTTATCATCTTTTCTGCTCTGTACCTCTTAGAATGGGAGCACTTCAGCTGGTTGAAGGATTCTTCTATGGTCCTGAGAGCTCTGGTTGCATTCACGTGTTAGGACTGTGGAGACCATGTGAGTAATAGACAAATTTTGGCCTTAGTTTCAATATTTTATTTAAAGCTATTGACTGTATTATTGCAAGTTGTGAAATATAATCAATGAAATCCAAATAGCCCAGAGTGAAATATGGGATTAATATGAAGTATTATATTGATTCATTCATAAAATGATAAATGAGACTAATTAATGAAAGATGTTGACACAAGAATGATTCTAAATATATATTAGAGATTTCTAAGCTCTTTGGTGGTTCCAATGAATAACCATTTTTAAAATTATGATTACTGAATTATGAATTGAACAATAAGTAATATAGAAATGAATGAGTAAAAAGAGGTACGGTATTGGATCAGTGATGACTATTGGTGGCGTATGAGTCGTGTACAATGAATACGTTCTGGAACTCTGAGGTCTGATGCAAAAGAAATGTCTTTGTTCTCTTCATGCATTTTCATTCTTTATTATAATTGAAGCAATGAAAGAATCAATAAACAAACATGTGGACAAATGGAGAGAAAGTCTCAATCTTTATCACCTTCTGTTTAGTACTTTTCAGAATAGAAGCTCAGAGTGATTTCAGCCTCTATTGTGATCAAGGTTATCATTTTCAGGTTGGTATAGGACAGAGACCCAGGTGAGTAATGACCAGTGTTCCTCTCTTGGTTTGGGTAATTTACTTAAGTGTTTTCATTGTATTCTAAAAAGTAATAAATCTAATCAACAGGTTAATAATGGCCCATTGATAAATATGACCTGAAACCTTATACTGATTAATTGATATTGTAGGGACTTTCCTGGTGGTGCAGTGGTTAGAATCTGCCTGTCAATGCAGGGGACACGGGTTCCAGCCCTTGTCCAGGAAGATCCTACATGCTGCAGAGCAAGTAAGCCCGTGTGCCACAACTACTGAGCTGCGCTCAAGAGCCCACGAGCCACAAGTACTGAGCCTGTGTGCCTACAGCCTGTGCTCCGCAACGAGAGAAGCCACCACAATGAGAAGCCCACACACCACAATGAAGAGTAGCCCCTACTTGTCACAACTAGAGAAAGCCTGAGCGCAGCAACAAAGACCCAACGCAGCCAAAAATAAATAAATAAATTTATTTTAAAAAATTGATATTGTATAACATTGATATTCATTAATGAAAGAGTTGTAATCTATTTTGGTAATGATTAGAGAGAAGTTAGGGCTATTCGAGTGTCTTGTTCTTTGGCTTTTGTTAATCATATATTTATTTTATTACTATCAATGAAGTAATGATTTAATTGATACAAATATATAAATGAATGGACTAAAATTGGGCTTAAATGAACCAATGATGAGGATTGGTAGAGGTTGAGGCACAGACAATGAATAAGTATCTGGAACCCTGAGGTCCAAGACAATACATGCTCTATTTTCATGTTTATTTGATCCTATGGACAGATGTTAGGAATGTATAATTTTCAAGTTCTTCAATTAAGTTTAAAATTATTACTAGATCAATGAGAGCACTATTAAAGTTACATAAATAATAGATTACAAAGAAAAGATAAATTATGTTCTCATTATGAACATCTATGATGAGACAAGAAATATTAATAAAAATTTCCAGCACTGATGATCATTATGAAATAGATGGATCAAGGGTGTCATCACTTTTTCCAGATACCAGATAGACTTGAACAATTAGGAGTCAATTTTATTGTTCTGAATCAGTCTTAAGTATGAGCTTGTTCTTTCTGTTAAGAGAAAACAATTTCTACATTAAGAAAAAGTTATAAATTCCTAAATGACTGGGTAAAAGAAATGTACAATGCAAGAGTCAATGGAGATAAATTTTCTTTTTTTCTCATTGACTGTGCTTCATATTGTTCAAAATGGACACGTTCGCGCTGATGAAGCGTTATTCCATGGTGATGCACCTTATGATTACATCTCTGTATTAGAAGCACAGAGACAAATGTGAGTAATAGTCAAATTTCTCGTCTTAGTTTCAGTGATTGTTTTCCCCTGTGTATTCAGTGTATTACTTGAAACTTCCATATAGAGTAACAGAAGGCCAGTGTAGCTCAGTGATAAATATAGGCCTTCATTAAACACTAATTGATTAATGCATAGATGTATAATAGCATATAATTTAAAAAGAGGTACGTTGCTGTGAGAATGATCTATTTACAGTTAGCGATATCACGACTCTTCTTGGGTTTTGTGACTAATAATTTTAAAATTATTATGAGTGACTTACTGAATTAGTCAATAAACAAACAGAAATGAACAAAGAAAAGAGTAAAAAGTATTAAATTAATCAAAAACTTACTCATAATTCAATGATAAATATAAGAAATATTCTTTTGAATAATTGATAATGGGCAGGATTGAGGTCGGGAATTGGAAGAGATGGACCCTTAATGGGAAATGATTCTGTAAACTGAGGTTAGGGGTATTGAAGGGTGTTATTCTTGGAATATTTAGTGAACCATATATTATTTTATTATTCTTCCATATAGAAGTGATGGAAGAAAAGAGACTCAGTGATGGAACAGTGATGATGATTGTGACGGGAAGAGTCCTGAATGATGAAAACATGTCTGAAACTCTGAGGTCCAACCCAGACCGTAAGTAGTCTCTTCCTTCTGGTGAAACTGTTTCTATAGAGAGATGACAGGAATATAAATAGGTCACATTTTTGTATGGATTTCATAGACAGATTTGTTATTATTAATAGATCTATAATGAACCATTTAGCAAATATAGATGAACATAAGGAAAAACAGGGTGAAGCGAGACAAAAGATACTGTTAATAAATATTGAAAACACTGATGCCCATTAAATAAATGGGTGAGGGTCACCTGTTTGGCCAAGGTTAGATAGAAAGACATGCATAAGCAAGAGTCAGTTTAATTGTTCTGCTTCAGACAAAAGACTGAGATTTTCTTTTAACAAGGTAAAAAAATTAGAGAGAAAAAGTAATAAAAACATAAATACTGAGTGACAGAAATGCCGAAAACAAAGATAGTGGTGATTAGGTCTGAATAGTTTTATCATCTTCTGTGTTGCGTACACCTCAGAGTGAAGTCACTAGACGTGATTTAGAATCGTCCATGGATATGAGCTATGGGTTTGCCTCTGCGAAATAGGAGATGGAGATTACTGTGAGTCATAGTAGAAGTTCTTTCCTCTATGGTTTTATCAAAGTAATTCAATGTATTTAATAAGAAATGAGGAATATAGTAAAGAAGGAGACTGCATCTCAGTGTTGAGTATGGATATAAAATCCACTATATGGTTTAATACATATATAGAAAACAATGTATTAAAGAGAGACATATATTTACGTAATAATTATTCTATATAGTTGAAGGCTTTTCGTATTTTTTCTTGAATTGTATTGCTAAAAATAATTAGTGAATTTTTTATTTAATCAAAAAAAAGATGTGTACATAGAAAAAGGACCAATGTTCGATCGATGATGATTTCTGTTCATCAGTATGAGTGATATAAAGTGAATACTTGTCTGGAATTTTGAGGTCCGATATTACATTAATCTATTCCATTCTCAACTCAAGAAGGCATCCTATAGGCAGGAATAAATGAGCTTAGTTTGGTCTTGTGTTCATATTTTTCATTCTATTATTAAAATAGGAAAATGGGAGAATCTATAAATACATATGTAATTAAAAATAAAGGTGAATGATCTGTATACCTTCTTGGGAGAAATGTCTATTTAGATCTTATGCCCATTTTTTGATTGGGTTGTTGTTATTTATTATTATTTTTTAAATTAATATGTATTGGAGCATGGTTGCTTTACAATGTTGTGTTAGCTTCCACTGCACAACAAAATGAATCAGAGCTGCATGAGCTGTTTGTATATTTTGGGGACTAATCCCTTGTTAGTTACTTGGTTTGCAAATATTTTCCCCCATTCTGAGGGTTTTCTTTTCGTTTTGTTAATGGTTTCCTTTGCTGTGCAAAAGCCTTTAAGTTTAATTAGGTCCCATTTGTTTATTACTGTTTTTATGTTCATTAGTTTAGGAGATGGATCAAAAAAGATCTTGCTGCAATTTGTGTCACAGAGGGTTCTCCCTATGTTTTCCTCTAAAAGTTTTACACTATCTGGCCTTACATTTAGGTCTTTAATCCATTTTGAGTTTATTTTTGTGTATGGTGCTAGGGTGTGTTCTAATTTCATTCTTCAACATGTAGCTGTCCAGTTTTCCCAGCACCACATATTGAAGAGACTGTCTTTTCTCCATTGTATATGTATACTTGCCACTTTTGTCATAGATTAGGTGACCATAAATGCGTGGGTTTATCTCTGGACTTTCTATCCTGTACCATTGATCTATATTTCTGTTTCTGTGCTGGTACCATACTGTTTGATGACTATAGCTTTCTAGAAGAGTCTGAAGTCAGGGAGCCTGATTTCTTCAGATCTGTTTTTCTTTCTCCAGATTGCTTTGGCTATTCATGGTCTTTTGTATTTCCATACAAATTGTAAAGTTTTTTGTTCTAATTCTGAAAAAAAAATTGGTAATTTGATAAGGATTGCATTGAATCTGTAGATATCTTTGGATATGTAGCCATTTTCAGAATATTGATTCTTTCATCCAAGAATATGGTATATCTCATCATCTGTTTGTGTCATCTTTTATTTCTTTCATCAGCATCTTATAGTTTTCTAATTACAGGTCTTTGGCTTCCTTACGAAGGTTTATTCCTAGCTATTTTATTCTTTTTGATGCAACGGTAAATGTGATTGTTTCCGTAATCCCTATTTATGAACTTCCGTTGTTAGAGTATAGTAATGCAAGAGATTTCTGTGTATTAATTTTGAATCCTGCAACTTTTCCAAGTTCATTGAAGAGCTCTACTAGTTTTCCGGTATCATATATATGATTTTGTATGTATAATATAATATCATTGGCAAATAGTGACAGTTTTACATTTCCTTTTCCAATTTGGATCACTTTTAATTCTTTTCTTCTCTGATACCAGTGGTTAGGGCTTCCAAAACTATGTTGAATTATACTCAAATAAAAAATTTAAAATATTAGGTGAGCAAAAAAATACCAATTTCCAATTACGGGAAATATGGGTGGAGACAATAGATAGCTAGTGGGAAGCAGCCGCATAGCACAGGGAGATCAGCTCGGTGCTTTGTGACCGACTAGAGAGGTGGGATAGGGAGGGTGGGTGGGAGGGAGATGCAAGAGGGAAGAGATATGGGGACAAATGTATATGTATAGCTGATTCACTTTGCTATACAGCAGAAACTAACACACCATTGTAAAGCAATTATACTCCAATAAAGATGTTTTTAAAAAAAAGATATACCAGTAATATGTCAAGCAAAGCCAGAATTTCAATTATAAAGCCAAAGGACATGACTGTTACCACTTAGGGTAAGGACGAGGGTCAGGAGAAGTGGTTGACAACCTTCATATTCTGGCGCAGTGGCAAGATTGAAGATTCCTTTTCAACAGATTTCACATATCTTCAACATTAGGGATTGCCTAAATAATGATGTGAATGCGGAAGCAGGGATAAGTGGAGAGTGTCTCCACCATTTTTATCTTCTGCTTTGTTTTATACTCCTCAGAGTGGGTGCACTGGACCAGAAATGAGGATTCTTCCTTGAGTGCCATCCTAGGATGGCATCTTTGTCATAGGAGCCCGGACACCCATGTGAGCATCATCTAGTTCCTAGTCTGGGGGTGGGTGGTTTCTCAAAAAGTAATGACTAAGCTAAAAAAAATGAGTGAAAGAAAATTAAAGGAGGACATCTTTATCCCATTGATAAACAAGGAATTGTTGTGAAGCAAAAACCTGATAATAAATATGAGAGAGATATAATGATGTGAGAATGGTTATAGAGACAGGTGAGTGATATCGAGGTCTCGCTGGGTTTTGCAAACCCTAGTGTCAAACTTTGCATTAGTGAAGTAACGCATGCATCAGTGAAACATATAGAATGAAGAGAAAGTCATCTTTTCTGGATCGATGATGATAACTGCCAGCGCATGAGTCGTGGATGACGAATAATACATGTCTGGATCTCTCAGGTCCAATACACAAGACATGTGGTCTGTCTCTTCATGCGTATTCACTGGTTATGCTAATTGAGCCAATGAAAGCATCAGTAAACAAATCTGCTGGTCCATGGAGAGAAAGTCTCAATCTCGGTCATTACCTTCTGTGTTCGGTACTTTTCAGAATAGAAGCTCAGGCGATTTCAGCCTCCATTTTGATCAAGCTTCTCCTTTTCAGGTTGCTATGGGACAGAGACCCAGGTGAGTCATGGCCAGGGTTCCTGTCTTGGTTTGTGAAATTTGTTTAAGTGTTTTCATTGTATTCTCAAAAGTCATCGATATATATCAAAGGGTTGATGATGGCCCGTTGAAAAATAAGCCATGAGAGCTTATGCTGATGAAGTGATCATCTAGATCCTGGAAATGCATTAAGGAAAGAGATCACATGTATGGTGATAGTGATTGGATAGAAGTTAGGGATATTTGCAGGTCTTGTTCTTGGGTTTGGGGTATTCATGTCTTTCTTTCATTAGTATCAATGGTATAATGATTTATTTGATAGAGGTATGTCAATGAACGAACTAAAATTGAACCCAAGGGGACCAACAAACAAGGTGGGTAGAGGATGAGGCATGGGCAAGGAACTATAAGTATCTGGAATTTGAGGGCCAAGAAGGATACATACTCTGTTTTCTACATTGATTTCTTCCTATGGACAGATGTTCAGAATATATAACATCATGCTCTTAGTTTGGGTTACTTAATTTAGATTTCATATTATTAATCGATAAGTGATAGAACCGTTCAAAATATGTAAATAGTAGATTAAGAAGAAAAAGTCAGTTAATTCCTACTGTGGACACATGTGGTCTGGCAAGAAGCAATCCTAAATATTTCCACTGGTGATGACCATTAATAACAAATGGATCTAGGAGGTCAGCTGTTTGGCCAAGCTTCATGTGGATGTGAATAATTAAGAGTCAATTTTATTGTTCTGGGGTGCTCTCAAGTTTGACGGTATTTTTGTTTGTAGAAAAAGAAAAATCTCTGCGTTATGAAAGAGTGACCAATTCCTCATGATTGAGAACATTAAATCTGGAAAGAATGCATCAAAGTCCATAAAGTTTCCTTTCTCTCTCTCTCTTTTGTTTCATCGACTGTGCTTTCTATTGATTAAAGTGGGCATGTTCGAGCTGATCAAGCCTTCAGTATTCCATTGTGAGGCACCTTATAATTGCAGGAACCCATGTGAGTAATAATCAAATTTCATGTCATGGTTTCTGTTATTATTTTGTCCCTATGTGTATGCGTTCAGTATATTACTAGAGACATCCCTATAGGAAAACAGAAGGCCAGTCAGCTCAGTGATAAATGTTACATTTTATGAAATATTAATTGCTTACTGCCCCAATGAAAAAAACAAGGCAAAACAAAACAAACCACAACAAGACAAAATCAGCATTGTGATTTACAGGTGAGACACACTGCTGTGAGAATAAATTATGGAGAGAAGAGGGATATCATGACTGCCCTTAGGTTTCGTGATTAGTAGGGTTTTCAATACCTATGAGAGATTTATTGCCTCAATCAGTACACGATGTAGAAATACGTGAAGAGGAGGAGGGACACTATTGGATCGATGATGACTACTGGTGGCGTATGAGTCATGTACAATGAATATGTGTCTGGAACTCTGAGGTCTGATGCAAATGGAATCTAGTCCATTGTCCTATTGGTAGTGACCCTAGAGGCTGAAGTCAGGAATGAATGAGGGTCTTCTTTGCAGTCTTTGTGTTTATGCCTTTTCATTCTGTTTGTACAATTGAAAAACTGAGGCTCTCTTCATAAATATATGAATAAAACTAAAGATGAATGATGGAAAACAATTTCCAGTCACAGAAATTTGGGTGGAGATGAGATATATGATTAATACATCAAGGAAAGCCTGAAATTCAATTAGAAAGCCATGGCACATGACTGTTACCACTTACGGTAATGAGGTGGGGGCCAGGAGAAGTGGTAGACAACATTCATATTCTGGCACAGAGGCAATATTGAAGTGGTTCCTTTTCAAAAGCTTTCGTATATCCACTACATTAGGGATTTCCTATATAATGATGTGAATGTGGAAGCAGGGATGAGTGGAGAGTGTCTCCACCATTTTAATCTTCTGCTTTGCTTTATACACCTCAGAGTGGATGCATTGGACCAGAAATGAAGATTCTTCCTTGAGTGCCAGACTAGGATGGCATCTTGGTCGTAGGAGCCAGGAGACCCTTGTGAGCATCATCTAGTTCCTAGTCTGGGGATGGGTGTTTTCCCTAAAAGTAATGAGTATATTAACAAAATGGTGAAGGAAAATGAGAGAATGGTATCTTTATCTCATTGATAAACAAGGAACTGTTGTGAAGCAAAATGCTGATAATAAATATGAGAAAGATATAATGGTGTGAGAATAGTTCAAGACAGGTGAGCGATAACGAGGCCACATGGGGTTTTGCGAACCCCAGTGTCAAAATTCGCATTAGTGAATTAATGCATGAATCAGTGAACCGTACAGAATGAAGAGAACGTCATCTTTTCTGGATCGATGTTGATAAATGCCAGCGTATGAGTCGTCGATGATGAATAATATGTGTCTGGAACTCTGAGGTCCAATACAAAAGAAATGTGGTCTCTCTCTTCATGCATTTTCATTGGTTATGCTAACTGAGCCAATGAATGCATCAAGCAACAAATCTGCTGATCCATGGAGAGAAAGTCTCCATCTCGTCATCACCTTCTCTGTTTGGTACTTTTTAGAATAGAGACTCAAGGTAATTTCAGCCTCCATTTTGATCAAGTTTCTCCATTTCAGGTTGCTATGGGACAGAGACCCAGGTGAGCTTTGTCCAGGGTTCCTGTCTTGGTTTGGGGAATTGATTTAAGTGCTTTCATTGTATTCTCAAAACTCATTGACATATTTCAAAGGGTTGATGATGGCCCGTTGTAAAACAAGCCATGAGAGCTTATGCTGATGAAGTGGTCATCTAGATCCTGGAAATTCATTAAGAAAAGAGATCTCATGTATGGTGGTAGTGACTGGAGAGAAGTTAGGGATATTCGCAGGTCTTGTTCTTGGGTTTTGGGTATTTGTGTCTTTCTTTCATTAGTATCACTAAAGTAATGATTTAATTGATAGAGATATATAAATAAATGAAGTAAAATCCGACCCAAGGGGACCAACGATGAAGATGGGTAGACGATGAGGCATCGGCAAGGAGCCATAAGTATTTGGAGGCCGGACGGCAAAGAAGGATACGTACTCTATTTTCTACATTGATTTCTTC
This sequence comes from Stenella coeruleoalba, assembly GCF_951394435.1. Classification (NCBI taxonomy): domain Eukaryota; kingdom Metazoa; phylum Chordata; class Mammalia; order Artiodactyla; family Delphinidae; genus Stenella; species Stenella coeruleoalba. Next base: position 3,790,839 of record NC_137147.1, on the reverse strand, counting down.
CTATGGACAGATGTTCGGAATATATGATGTCATGCTTTTATTTTGGTTACTCAATTTAGTTTTCATACTATTAATCGATCAGAGATAGAACCCTTCAAAATAAGTAAATAGTAGATTAAGAAGAAAAGGTCAATTATTGCCTACTGTGGACACATGTGCTTCAGCAAGAAGTAATCCTATGGACGGCCACCAGTGATGCCCATTAATAACAAGTGGACCTAGGAGTTCCAGTGCACATGGAATCTAGTCCATTGTCCTATGGGAAGTGACCCTAGAGGCAGAGGTCAGGAATGATGAGGGGTTTCTTGGTGGTCTTTGAATGCATGCCTTTTCATTCTGTTCAACAATTGAAAAACTGAGGCTGTCTTCATAAATATATGAATAAAAAAAAATGAACGGCAGCAATTACCAATCATTGAAATATGGGTGGAGGCGAGATATACCATTAATATATTAAGGAAAGCCTGAATTTCAATTAGAAAGCCATGGCGCATGACTGTTACCACTAGAGTAAGGAGGAGCAGGCCAGGATAATGGGTAGAAAAACTTCATAATATGACACACCGGCAAGATTGAACTGGTTTCTTTTCAACAGATTTCACATATCCGCTGTGTTAGAGATTGCCTAAATAACAATGGGAATGTGGAAGCCGGGATGAGTGGTGAGTGTCTCCACCATTTTTATCTTCTGCTTTGCTTCATACTCCTCAGAGTGGATGCACTGGACAAAAAAAGAGGCTTTGTCCTCGAGTACCAGCCTAGAATGGCATCTTGGTCATGGGAGCCCGTGTGAGCATCATCTAGTTCCTAGTCTGGGGGTGGGTGTTTTCACTAAAAGTAATGACTATGCTAACAAAATGGGTGAAAGAAAATCGAAGGAGGGCATCTTTATCCCACTGATAAACAAGGAACTGCTGTGAAGCAGAAAGCCGATAATAAATATGAGAGAGATATGATGATGTGAGAATGGTTCTAGAGACAGGTGAGCGACATTGAGGCCTTGCTGGGTTCTGCAAAACCTAGAGTGTCAAAATTGGCATTAGTGAAGTAACGCATGAATCAGTGAAACATATTGAATGAAGAGAAAGTCATCTTTTCTGGATCAATGATGATAAATGCCAGCATGAGTCATCGGTGATGAATAATATGTGACTGGAACTTTGAGGTCCAATACAAAAGAAATGTGGTCTTTCTCCTCATTGGTTTTCATTGGTTATGTGAATTGAGCCAATGAAAGCATCAATCAACAAATAGGCAGATCCATGGAGAGAAAGCCTCCATCTCGTCATCACCTTCTCTGTTTGGTACTTTTCAGAATAGAAGCGCAAGGAGATTTCAGCCTCCATTGTGATCAAGGTTCTCCTTTTCAGGTTGCTATGGGACAGACACCCAGGTGAGCTATGGCCAGGTTTCCTGTCTTGGTTTGGGGAATTGGTTTAACTGTTTTTATTGTATTTGTAAAAGTCATCAATATATATAAAAGGGTTGACGAAGGCCTGTTGATAAACAAGCCATGAGAGCTTATGCTGAAGAAGTGATCATCTAGATCCTGGAAGTTCATTAAGGAAAGTGATCTCATGTATGGTGATAGTGATTGGAGAGAAGTTAGGGATATTCGCGGGTCTTGGGTATTCATGTCTTTTGTTCATTAGTATCACTGATGTAATGATTTAATTGATATATATCAATGAATGAAATAAAATTGGACCCAAGGGGACCAACGATCAATTTGGGTATAGGATGAGGCCTGGGTAGGGAACCATAAGTATCTGGAAGCCTGATGGCTGAGAAGGATTCATACTCTGTTTTCTCCATTGGTTTCTTCCTATAGACAGATGTCTGGCATATATAAAGTCATGCCCTTTGTTTGGGTTACACGATTCTGATTTTGTACTGTTAATAGATCAGTGATAGAATGGTTCAAAATATGGAAATAGTATATTAAGAAGAAAAGGTCAATCATTGCCTACATTGGACACGTGTTCCAGCAATAAGTAATCCTAAAGATTACCACCACTGATGCCCATTGATAACAAATGGACCTATGAGGTCAACTTTTTGGCCAAGCATCATTTAGATGTGAATAATTAAGAGTCAGTTTTATTGTTCTGGGTCGCTGTGAAGTTTGAGGGTATTTTGGTGTGTAGAAAAAGAAAAATCTCTGCATTACGAAAGTGATCAATTCTCCATGACTGAGAACATTAAATCTGCAAAGAAAGCGTCAAGGTCCATAAAGTTTCTTTTCTCTCTCTCTCTTTTCTGTCATCGACTGTTCTTTCTACTGATTAAAGTGGACACATTCAAGCTGAGCAACCTATCAGTATTTCACGGTGATGGCATCTTATCATTGCCAGAACCCATGTGAGTAATAATCAAATTTCATGTCATGGTTTCCGTTATTTTTTTGTCCCTCTGTGTTGCATTCAGTGTATTATTGGAAAGATCCCTATAGGAAAACAGAAAGCCAGTGCAGCTTGGTGATAAATGTTACATTTTACGCAACATTAATTGATTACTGCCCCATGAAAAAAACAAAGCAAAGCAAAACAAAACAAAACAAAACAAACCACAACAACACAAAACCAGCATCGTGATTTACAGGAGAGAATACTACTGTGAGAATGAACTATGGAGAGAAGAGGGAAGTCCTGACTGCCCTTAGGTTGTGTGATTAATGGGTTTTCAATATTTATGAGAGATTCATTGCCTCAATCAGTACACAATGTAGAAATACGCAAAGAGAAGGAGGGACAGTATTGGATAGATGATGACTACTGGTGGCGTATGAGTCGTGTATGATGAATACGTGTCTGGAACTCTGAGGTCCGATGCAAATGGAATCTAGTCCGTTGTGCTATTGCAAGTGACCCTAGGGGCTGAGGTCAGGAATGAATGAGGGGCTTCTTTGTAGTCTTTGTGTTCATGCCTTTTCATTCTGTTCATACAACTGAAAAACTGAGTCTCTCTTCATAAATATGTGAATAAAAATAAAGATGAATGGCAGAAAACAATTTCCAATCATGGAAATATGGGTGGAGATGAGCTATACCAGTAATATGTCAAGGAAAGCCTGAGTTTCAATTGGAAAGCCATGGCACATGACTGTTACCACTTAGGGCAAGGAGAAGGGGGGCAGGAGAATTGGTAGACATCCCTCATATTCTGGCACAGCAGCAAGATTGAAGTGGTTTTTATTCAACAGATTTCACACATCTGCTACATTAGGTATTGCCTAAATAACGATGTGAATTTGGAAGCAGTGATGGGTGGAGAGTGTCTCCACCATTTTTATCTTCTGCTTTGCTTTATACTCCTCAGGCTGGATGCACTGGACCTCAGGAGGATTATTCTTTGAGCGCCAGCATAGGATGGCATCTTGGTCATAGGAACCAGGAGACCATTGTAGGCATCATCTGGTTCCTAATCTGGGGGTGGGTGTTTTCACTAATAGTAATGACTATGCTAACAAAATGCGTTAATGAAAATTAAAAGGAGGGACTCTTTTTCCCATTGATAAACAAGGAACTGTGTGAAGCAAAAACCAGATAGTAAATATGAGAGAGATATAATGATGTAAGAATGATTCTAGAGACAGGTGAGTGATATCGAGGCCTCAGTGTGTTTTGCAAACCCTGGAGTGTCAAAATTGGCCTTAGTGAATTCACACATGAGTCAGTGAAACATATAGAATAAGAGAAAGTCATCTTTTCTGGATCGATGATGAGAAATGCCAGTGCATGAGTCATCGATGACGAATAATACGTGTCTGGAACTGTGAGGTCCAATAGAAAAGAAATGTGGTCTTTCTTATGTGTTTTCTTTGGTTATGCTAATTGAGCCTGTGAAGGCATCAGCCAACAAATCTTCGGATCTATGGAGAGAAAGTCTGAATCTCGGTGATCACCTTCTCTGTTTGGTACTTTTCAGAATAGAAGCTCAAGGAGATTTCAGCTTCCATTGTGATCAAGGTTCTCCTTTTCAGTTTGCTATGGGACAGAGACCCAGGTGAGTTATGGCCAGGGCTCCTGTCTTGGTTTGGGGAATTGGTTTAAGTGTTTTCATTACATTCTCAAAAGTCATTGATATATATCAAAGGGTTGATGATGCCTGTTGAAAAATAAGCCATGAGAGCTTATGCTGATGAAATAATCATCTAGATCCTAGAAATTCATTAAGGAAAGTGATCTCATGTATGGTGATAGTGATTGGAGAGAACGTATGGATATTCGCAGGTCTTGTTCTTGGGTTTTGGATATTCGTGTCTTTCTTTCATTAATATCAATGATATAATGATTTAATTGATAGAGATATGTCAATGAACGAACTAAAATTGAACCCAAGGGGACCAACAAACAAGGTGGGTAGAGGATGAGGCATAGGCAAGGAACCATATGTATCTGGAAGCCTGAGGGCCAAGGATACGATACGTACTCTGTTTTGATTTCTTCCTATGGACAGATGTTCAGAATATATAAGTCATGCTCTTAGTTTGGTTTACTAAATTTATATTTAATACTTTTAATCGATCAATGATAGAACCATTCAAAATATGTAAATAGTAGATTAAGAAGAGATGGTCATTTATTGCCAAATGTGGACACATGTGGGCAATTTCCACCCCTTATGCCCCTTAATTACAATTGGACCTAGGAGGTCAACTGTTTGGCCAAGAGTCATGTAGATGTGAATAACTGAGTCAATTTTATTGTTCTTGGCCACTCTCAAGTTTAAGGGTATTATTTTCTGTAGAAAAAAACATCTCTTCATTATGAAAGAGTGGTCAGTTCCTCATGACTGAGAACATTAACTGTGGAAAGAAAGCATCAATGTTCATAAGTTTCCTTACTCTCTCTTTTGTTTCATCGACTGTGCTTTTATTGATTAAAATGGACACATTTGAGCTGAGCAAGCTATCAGTATTCCATGGTGAGGTACCTTATGATTGCAGGAACCCATGTGAGTAATAAGCAAATTTCTTGTCATGGTTTCCGTTTATTTTTGTCTGCCTGGGTGTGCATTCAAGGTATTATTCGAGATATTCATATAGGAAAACAAAAGGCCAGTGCAGTTCGGTGATAAATGTTACATTTTATGAAACATTAATTGATTACTGCCCCAATTAATAAAATAAAATAAAACAAAACAAAACAACACAAAATCAGCATCATGATTTATAGGAGAGACACACTGCTGTGAGAATGAACTATGGAGAGAGGAGGGGAGTCATGACTGCCCTTGTGTTTTGTGATTAATAGGCTTTTCAGTATTTATGAGAGATTTATTACCTTAATCAGTACACAATGTAGAAATAATGAAGAGAAGGAGGGACACTATTGGATTGATGATGATTACTGGTGGCGTACCAGTCGTGTATGATGAATACATGTCTGGAACTCTGAGGTCCGATGCAAATGGAATCTAGTCCATTGTCCTATTGGAAGTGACCCTAGGGGCTGAGGTCAGGAATGAATTAGGGGCTCCTTTGCAGTCTTTGTGTTCATGCCTTTTCATTTTGTTCGTGCAAATGAAAAACTGAGGCCCTCTTCATAAATATATGAATTAAAATAAAGAAAAATGATGGAAAACAATTTCTATTCATGGATATATGGGTGGAAACAAGATATACCATTAATATGTCAAGGAAAGCCTGGATTTCAATTTTAAAGCCATGGGACATGACTGTTAGCACTTAGGGTAAGGAGAAGGGGACCAGGGGAAGTGGTAGACAACCTTCATATTCTGGCGCAGAGGCAAGATTGAAGTTGTTCCTTTTCAACAGGTCTCACATACCTGCTATGTTAGGGATAGCCTAAGTAACGATGTGAATGTGGAAGCAAGGATGAGTGGAGAGTGTCTCCACCATTTTTATAATCTGCTTCGCTTTATACTCCTCAGAATGGATGCACTGGATCAGAAACGAGGACTCGTCCTCGAGGGCCAGCCTAGGATGGCATCATGGTTGTAGGAGCCAGGAGACCTGTGTGAGCATCATCTAGTTCCTAGTCTGGGGGTGGGTGCTTTCGCTAAAAGTAATGACTATGCTAACCAAATGGATGAAAGAAAATTAAAGGAGGGCATCTTTATCCCATTGATAAACAGGAACTCTTGTGAAGCAAAAACCAGATAATAAATATGAGAGAGATATAATGATGTGAGAATGGTTATAGAGACAAGTGAGCGATATCAAGGCCTCACTGAGTTTTGCGAACCCTAGAGGGTCATAACTGGCATTAGTGAATTAGCACATGCATCAGTGAAACATACAGAATGAAGAGAAAGTCATCTTTTCTGGATTGATGATGATAAATGCCAGCGTATGAGTCACTGATTATGAATAATACGTGTCTGGAACTCTGAGGTCCAATACAAAAGAAATGTGATCTTTCTCTTCATGCTTTTTCATTGGTTTTGCTAATTGAGCCAAAGAAAGCATCAGTCAACAAATCTGCCTATCCATGGAGAGAAAGTCTCAATCTCAGTCGACACCTTCTCTGTTTGGTACTTTTCAGAATAGAAGCACAAGGTGATTTCAGCCTCCATTGTGATCAAGGTTCTCCTTCTCAGGTTGCTATAGGACAGAGACCCAGGTGAGTTATGGCCAAGGTTTCTGCCTTGGTTTGGGGAATTGATTTAAGTGTTTTCATTGTATTCTCAAAAGTCATCGATATATATTAAAGGGTTGATGATATGGCCCATTTAAAAACAAGACGTGATAGCTTATGCTGATGAAGTGATCATCTAGATACTGGAAATGCATTAAGGAAAGAGATCTCATGTATGGTGATAGTGATTGGAGAGAAATTAGGGATGTTTGTGGGTATACTGTTCTTGGGTTTTGTTTTTTCGTGTCTTTCTTTCATTAATATCAATGATGTAATGATTTAATTGATAGTGATGTATCAATGAATGAACCAAAATTGGACCCAAGGGGACCAACGATGATGTTCGGTAGAGGATGAGGCATGGCCAAGGAACTATAAGTATCTGGAATCCTGAGGTCCAAGAAAGGATACATACTTCATTTTCTACATTGATTTCTTCCCTTAGACAAATGTTCGGAATATATAAAATCATGCTCCTACTTTGCATTACTCAATTTATGTTTCATACTATTAATCAATCAGTGATAGAACACTTCAAAATACATAAATAGTAGATTAAGAAGAAAAGGTCCATTATTGTCTACTGTGGACACATGGGGTTTGGCAAGAAGCAATCCTAAATATTTCCATCAGTTAGGACCGTTAATAACAAATGGACCTAGGAGGTCAACTGTTTCCAAGCATCATTTAGATGTGAATAATTAAGATTCAATTTTATTGTTCTGGAGCACTCTCAAGTTTGAGGGTATTTTTGATTGTAGAATAAGAAAAATCTCTGCATTATGAAAGAGTGATCAATTCATGAATATTGAGAACTCTAAATTTGGACAGAAAGCATCAATGTCCATACAGTTTCCTTTTTCTTTCTCTTTTTTGTTTCATTGACTGTGCTTTCTACTGATTAAAATGGACATGTTCAAGCTGATTAAGCTATCAGTATTCCATGGTGATGCACCTTATGATTGCTGGAACCCATGTGGGTAATAAATTTCATGTCATGGTTTCCGTTATTTTTTTTGTCCCTCTGTGTGTGCATTGAGTGTATTATTGGAGAGATACATACAGGAAAAGTAAGGCCAATGCAGCTCAGTGATAAATGTTACATTTTATGAAACATTAATTAATTACTGCCCGGATGGAAAAAAACAAACAAATCAAAACAATACAAAACAAATCAACACAAACCCAGCATCATGGTTTACAGGAGAGACGCACTGCTGTGAGAATGAACTCTTTTGATAAGAGGGATATCATGACTGCCCTTAGATTTTGTGATTAATAGGTTTTCCAATATTTATGAGAGATTTATTTCTTCAATCAGTAAACAATGTAGTAATAAGCAAAGAGAAGGAAAGGCCATAATAGATCGATTCCATGGCGATGCATCATATAACTGCAGGAACCCATGTAATCAATAATCTAATTTCTTGCCTTTCTTTCAGTCTTTTTCCTTCCTCTGAGCATACACTCAGTTTATTTTTAGAAAGATCCATATAGGATAACATAAAGCCAATACACCTCAGTTTTAAATGTTGCATTTTTCAAGCATTAGTTGATTACTACATAGGTGAAAAAAAATACAAAAGCAGCATCATAATTCACAAAAGAGATTCATTGCTGTGAGAATGAACTATTTACAGAATAGGGATATCATGATTATCCTCAGGTTTTGTGTTTAATAGCACTTTCAATTATTTTGTGATGTATTGAATTATTCAATAAACAATGCCCAAATACTTGAGGTCACAGAAGTTACATTGTATGGCTGATTACTCCTGGTGGCTTATGGGTCATGAAAGTTGAATTTGTGTCTGTAACTTTGATGTCCTATTCAAAGCTAATCTAAAGATTTTTCTTTGGGCATCTGCCTTGGGTGGCATCTTTTTTTAGGAGCCAGGAGACCAGTGCTGTCTACAAGAGACCCACTTTAGACCTAGTGACACATACAGACTGAAAGTGAAGGGATGGAAAAAAGATATTTCATGCAAATGGAAATCAAAAGAAAGCTGGAGTAGCAATACTCGTATCAGATAAAATAGACTTTAAAATAAAGACTCTTACAAGAGATATGGAGGGACACTACATAATGATCAAAGGATCAATCCAAGAAGAAGATATAACAATTATAAATATTTATGCACCCAACATAGGGGCACCTCAATACATAAGGCAAATGCTAAAAACCATGAAAGGGAAATTGACAGTAACACAATAATAGTAGAGGACTTTAGCACCCCACTTACACCAATGGACAGGTCATCCAAACAGAAAATAAATAAGGAAACACAAGCTTTAAAATGACACAACAGACCAGATAGATCTAATTGATATTTATAGAACATTCTACCCAAAAGTGACAGATTACACTTTCTTCTCAAGTGCACATGGAACATTCTCCAGGATAGATCATATTTTGGGTCACAAATGAAGGCTTGGAAAATTTAGGAAAATTGAAATCATATCAAGCATCTTTTCTGGCCACAAAGCTATAAGACTGGAAATCCATTACAGGAAAAAAACTGTAAAAAACACAAATACATGGAGGCTAAACAGTGTGCTACTTAATAACCAAAAGATCACTGAAGAACTCAAAGAAGAAATAAAAGAATACATAGAAACAAATGACAGTAAAAACACACCGACCCAAAACCTATGGGATGCAGCAAAAGCAGTTCTAAGAGGGAAGTTTAGAGCAATACACTCTCACCTCAAGAAACATTTCAAATAAACATTTAAAACAACTAGAGAAAGAAGAACAAAGAAAATCCAAAGTCAGTAGAAGGAAAGAAATCATAAAGATCAGAGCAGGAATAAATGGAATAGAAACGAAGAAAACAATAGCAATGATCAATAAAACTAAAAGCTGGTTCTTTGAGAAGATAAACAAAATTGATAAACCCTTAGCCAGACTCATCAAGAAAAAAAGGGAGAAGACACAAATCAATAAAATTAGAAATGAAAAAGGAGAAATCACAACAGACAGTGCAGAAATACAAAGGATTATAACAGACTACTACAAACAACTATATGCCAATAAAATGGACAACCATGAAGAAATAGAAATTCTTGGAAAAGTACAATTTTCCAAGACTGAGCCAGAAAGAATTAGAAACTATAAACAGACCTATCACAAGTAGTGAAATTGAAACTGTAATTAAAAATCTTCCAACAAACAAAAGCCCAGGACCAGATGGCTTCACAGGCTAATTCTATCAAACATTTAGAGAAGAGCTAACACCCATCCTTCTCAAACTCTTCCAGAAAATTACAGAGGCACAAACACTCCCAAATTCAATCTACGAAGCCACCATCACCCTGATACCAAAACCAGAAAAAGATATCACAAAAAAAGAAAATTATAGACCAATATCACTGATGAACATAGATGCAAAAATCCTCAACAAAATACTATCAAACAGAATCCAACAACACATTAAAAGGATCATACACCATGATCAAGTGGGGTTTATTCCAGGGATGCAAGGATGCTTCAATATATGCAAATCAATCAATGTGATACACCACATTAACAAAATAAGGAATAAAACCCATATGATCATATCAATAGATGCAGAAAAGCTTTTGACAAAAGTCAACACCCATTTATGGTAAAAACTCTCCAGAAAATGGGCATAGAGGGAACCTGCCTCAACATAATAAAGGCCATATATGACAAAACCACAGCAAGCATCATACTCAATGGTGAAAAACTGAAAGCATTTCCACTAAGATCAGGAACAAGACAAGGATGTCCACTCTCACCTCTCTTATTCAACATAGTTTTGGAAGTCCTAATCACAGCAGTCAGAGAAGAAAAAGAAATAAAAGTAATACAAATTGGAAAAGAAGAAGGAAAACTGTAACTGTTTGCTGATGACATGATACTATACACAGAAAATCCTAAAGATGCCACCAGAAAACTACTAGAACTAATCAATGAATTTGGTAAGGTTGCAGGATACAAAATTAATGCACAGAAATCTCTGGCATTCCTATACACCACCAACAAAAAATCAGAAAGAGAAATTAAGAAAACACTCCCATTTACCATTGCAAGAAAAAGAATAATATATCTAGGAATAAATCTTCCTAAGGAGGTGATCAGTTGATCTGTCCATCAATTGGTTGGAAGAATCAATATTGTGAAAATGACTATACTACCCAAAGCAGTCTACAGATTCAATGTAATCCCTATCAAACTACCAATGACATTCTTCACAGAATTAGAACAAAAAATTTTACAATTTGTATGGAAACACAAAGGACCCTGAATAACCAAAGCAATCTTGAGAAAGAAAAACAGAGTTGGAGGAATGAGGCTCCCTGACTTCAAACTATACCACAAAGCTACAGTAGTCAGGACAGTATGGTACTGGCAGAAAAACAGAAATATAGATCAATGGTATAGGATAGAATGCCCAGAGATAAACCCACACACATATGGGCACCTAATTTACGACAATGGAGGCAAGAACATACAATGGAGAAAAGACAGCCTCTTCAGTAAGTGGTGCTGGAAAACTGGACAGCTACATGTAAAAGAGTGAAATTAGAACACTACCTAACACCATACACAAAACTTAACTCCAAATGGATTAAAGACTTAAACATAAGACCAGACACTATAAAACTCTTAGAGGAAAACATAGGAAAAACACTCTTTGACATAAACCACAGCAAGATCTTTTTCACCCACCTCTTAGAGTAACAGAAATAAAAACAAAACTAAACAATGGGACTTAATGAAACTTAAAAGCTTTTGCACAGAAAAGGAAACCATAAACAAGACAAAAAGACAACCCTCAGAATGGGAGAAAATATTTGCAAATGAAACAACAGACAAAGGATTAATCTCCAAAATATACAACAGGTCATGGAACTCAATATCAAAAAAAAAACAAAACAATCCAGTTAAAAAATGGGCCAAAGACTTAAATAGATATTTCACCAAGGAAGACATACAGATGGCCAACAGGCACATTAAAAGATCCTCAACATCACTAATTATTAGAGAGATGCAAATCAAAACTACAATGAGGTATCACCTCATGCTGGTCAGAATGGCCATTATCAAAAAATCTAGAAACAGTAAATGCTGGTAAGGGTGTGGTGTAAAGGGAACCCTCCTGCACTGTTGGTGGGAATGTAAATTGATACAACCACTATGGAAAACAGTATGGCGTTTCCTTAAAAAACTAAAAATAGAACTATCATACAACCCAGCAATCCTACTACTGGGCAAATACCCTGAGAAAATCATAATTCAAAATGAGACATACACCACAATGTTCATTGCAGCACTATTTACAATAGCCAGGATATGGAACCAACCTAAATGCCCATCGACAGATGAATGGATAAAGAAGACGTGGCACATGTAAACAATGGAATATTTCTCAGCCATAAAAAGAAACAAAATTGAGTTTTGTAGTGAGGTGGATGGACCTAGAGTCTGTCATACAGAGTGAAGTAAGTCAGAAAGAAAAACAAACACCGTATGCTAACGCATATATATGGAACCTAAAAGAAAAAAGGTACTGATGAACCTAGATGCAGAGCAGGAATAAAGAGGTAGACATAGAAAATAGACTTTTGGACATGGGGTGGGAGGGCGCAGGTGGGGCGAAGTGAGAGTAGCATTGACATATATACACTACCGAATGTAAAATATTTGGCTGGTGGGAAACAACAGCATAGCACAGGGAGATCAGGTCGGTGCTTTGCAATGACCTAGAGGGGTGGGGTAGGGAGGATAGAGGGAGGCTCAAGAGGGAGGGGATATGGGGACATGTGTATGCATATGGCTGATTTGCTTTGTTGTGCAACAGACACTAACACAGTATTGTGAAGCAATTATACTCCAATAAAGATCTATTAAGAAATATTTAATCATATTTTTTCTCATGGTTTTGTTGCTTTCTGTGTTTGTGTGTGTGTGTGTGTGTGTGTGTGTGTGTGTGTGTCTGTGTGTGTGTCTGTGTGTATTAAGGGTAAAGTTCAAAATTTCCGTACAGAATAGTAGATGGCCAAGCTCAATAAGAAATAGAGAATTTGATGAAACATTAAATGATTAATAAATAAATGAAAACAGCATCTAATTCAAAAAAGAGTTTCATTGATATGAAATTGAACTATTACACAGTAGGGATATCATGCTCTTTTTGGGTTTTGCAGATAATAGAATTTAAAAATGTTTGTGAATGGATTACTTGATCAGTTAATAAACAAATAGAAATGAACAAAGAACAGAGACATATTCATGGACGAAGTATGATGATCGTTCCAGGAATAGTCCTTAGTGATGAAAACATGTCTGAAACTCTGAGGTCCAACACAGAGCATAAGTAGTCTATTTCCTTCATTAAAATTGTATAGGGAGATGTCAGGAATACCAAAAGATCATATTCTTGTTGACTTCATAGAGTTATAGTTGTTATTTGTAATTGATCTGTGATGGACTCATTAAGCAAATATAAATGTATAAGGAAAAATAGGGTGAAGTATTTTTCTCATATGAACACCTTTGTTGAAGCAAAAGATATTGTGAATAAAAACTGAAAATTCTGAATCCCATTAAATAAATGGGTGAGGGTCACCTCCTTGACCAGAGTTCTATAGACATGCCTATGTAAGAGTCATTAAATTATTCTTTTTCAGACTAAAGATTTAGGTTTTTCTTTTAATAAGGTAAAAAATAAATAGAAAAACAATAACTAATAAATAATTAAATACTGAGTATATGAAATTCCAGAAACAAGGATCTGTGGCTTCTGGTCTCAGTATTCTCATCATCTTCTGTGTTTTGTACTCAGAATGAATGCACTAGAGATGGTTTAGAATCATCCATGGTCACCAGATCTGTGGTTGCCTCTGTATAATACGAGGATGGAGATTAATGTGAGTAATAGTTGAAGTTCTTTTTTCAGTTTTTTTTTATTAAAGAAATTCACTGTATCGTTAAGAAATGTGGAATATGAGTAAAGAAGGTAGCTGCATTTCAGTGTTGAGTATGTTATTACAAACCATTATATTGATTAATGCATATATGGAAAACTGAGCATTAATATGAGACATATATTAAACTAAGAATAATTCCATATACATCAGTGCTCTTGTTTTTTTTTTAATGCTAAAATTATCAGTGAATTTGTGATTTATACAATAAAGAAATAAAAATGTATGTAGAAAAGAGGGTCAATATTGGATCAATGATGACTACCCGTGGCGTAAGAGTCATGTACGATGAATACGTGTCTGGAACTCTGAGGTCCAATGCAAATGGAATCTATTCCATTATCTTGTTTGAAGTGATCCTGTAGGCAGAGGTTAGGTATATACAAAGATATTTGTTTTGGTTATTATGACCATGCATTTAAAAAATTTTTATGATTGGATCAATGAAGTAGTCAATATACAAATTTGTAAATTAAATAATGAATATGAAGGCTTTTCAATAATAAAAATATGTGGTTAGTCAAAAATTACTATTATATACAAATACATTAATATATATTGAAACGACGTTTTTAGGTAAAAAGTTATATAAAGATGTTATCTCTTTGGTTAAGAGTGATACAGAAAATGATAGGTATTAGTTACTGACTGAGTCAGTAAGCACTTTGACATTTGATTCATTAAGGAAAAAACGAATAAATAATTACCATAATTTAGTAAATGACTAAATTACTGTGCAAATGAATAGCAGAATATTGGATAAATGGAGAATAAATAAATAGATGGATAAATCTGAATATTTTTATCACCTTGTCTGCTTGTTACTCTTCAGGACAGATGTTCCCCCTACTTCAGCTTCTGCTGTGCTCAGTTGTCCTGCTGCTTCTGTGTCAGAAAGTAACTAAGGTAAATAACAGGCAAGGTTGGTATTCTTGGATTAGGTGATGTGTTTGAGGGTACTCATGGTGTTATTAAAAAATATTAAAATAATCAAAAATTACTCATAGTTCAATGATAAATCTGAGAAGAAATATTATTTTGAATAATTGATAGTGGGCAGGATTGAGGTTGAATAATGCAAGAGGTGGACGCTTAATGGGAAATGATTCTTAAACTGAGAATTAGGGATATTGAAGGGTCTTATTCTTGGGGTTATTATCAAGTAATTAATGATTTAATCAATGCAAATATACAGATGAATGAAGAGAAGAGACTCAGTCGTGGACCAATGATGATGATCGTTTCGGGAAGAGTCCTGAACGATGAAAACATGTCTGAAACTCTGAGGTCCAACCCAGAACATAAGTAGTCTCTCCCTCTTTGAAATTGCTTTTGTAGAAAGAGGTCAGGAATATTTAAAGATCATATTCTTGTATTGATTTCATGGATTTAGAGTTGTTAGTATTAATGGATCTGTGATGGAACCATTAAGCAAATATAAATTAACATGTAAGGAAAGAATAGGGTGAAGCATGGTCCAAATTGAACGTATTTTGTGAGGCAAAAGATATGGTTAATAAGCATTGAAAACACTGATGCCCATTAGATAAATGGGTGAGGGTCACTTATTTGACCAAGATTAGGTAGAAATGCATAAGTAGGCATCAGTTTAATTGTTCTGCTTTAGCCAAATGGTTGTGGTTTTTCTTTTAACAAGACAAAAAATAGAGAGAATAAGAAAAACTAATAAATATCTAAATACTGACTAAATGAAATGTAGAAAACAAGGATCACTGGTGATTAGGTCTCAATATTTTTATTATCTTTCATGTTCTGTACTCTCCAGAATGAATGCATCATTTAGCATCTTCCATGAACATGAACTCTGTGGTTGCTTCTGTATAATAGGAGGATGAAGATTAATGTGAGTAATAGTTGAAGTTCTTTTTTCAGTTTGCTTTTTTATTAAAGTAATTCACTGTATTGTTTGGAATGTGGAATATAAATAAAGAAGGCAGCTGTATCTCAGTATTGAGTATGGATATACAAACCATCATATTGATTAATGCATATATGGAAAACTGAGACTGTTAGTATGAGATGTATTACACTGAGAATAATTCTATGTACATCAGGGGTCTTCTTGGGTTTTTTGAATTGTACTGTGAAAATTATTAGTGAGTTTTTAATTTAATCAATAAAGAAATAGAAATGTATGTAGAAATAAGAACAGTACTGGATCGATGATGCTTTCTGGTCATCATCAATATGAGTTGTATATGATGAATACATGTCTGGAACTCTGAGGTCCAATATTAAATTCAGCTTGTCCATTCTCAACTTGAGAAGGTGTCCTATAGACAAATGTTAGGAATAAATGAGGGGCTTGTTTTTTGTCTTTGTGTTCATGCATTTCATTCTATTATTATAATTGGATACTATGAGAATCTATAAATAAATATATAATTAAAAATAATGATGAATGGAGTAAAACACTTTCCAATTACCAAAATATGTGGTGAGACAAGAAATATTATTAATATATCATGGAAACCCTGAAGTTCAATTAGTAATGAATGGTACATGACCATTACCACTTAGGGTAAGAATGAGGTAGACAGGATAATTTGTAGACAACCTTCATATTCTGGCTCAGTGGCAAGATTGAAGTGGTTCGTTTTCAACAGACTTAATACATACACTAAATTAATGATTGCCTAAATATCTGTGTGAATGTTGAAGTAAGGGTAAGTGGAGAATGTCTCCACCATTTTTATCACCTGCTTTGCTTTATACTCCTCAGAGTGGACACACTGGAGCTGAAAGAAAGATTCTTCCTTGAGCACCAGCCTAGGATGGCATCTTTGTTTTAGGAGCCAAGAGACCAGTGTGAGCAAAATCAAATTTGTAGTCTTGGGTTGGGTGGTTTTTCTAACATATTTACTGAATTAATAAAATATTTGAAGTATAATTAAAGAAGGCTATTTTTATCCTATTGATAATAAAGAGATTAATATGAAGCATTATATTGATTAATGCAGATTTGAAAAACTGATCATAAATATGAAAGAGATATAATTATGTGAGTATCTTTCTAGAGACATGTTAGTGGTATCAAGGCCTTGTTGGGTTTTGTGACTCATAGAGTTATAGATTATAATTAGTGAATCAATGAACTAATCAATTAACAATATAGAATGAAGAGACATTCATCTTTTCTGGATCAGTGATGATAAATGCCGGCGTATGAGTCATCGATGATGAATAATACGTGTCTCGAACTCTGAGGTCCAATACAAAAGAAATGTGGTCTTTCTTTTCATGAATGTTCATTGGTTATGCTAATTAAGCCAATGAAAGCATCAATCAAGAAATCTGTGGATCAAAGGAGAGAAAGTCTCAATCTCGGTCATCACCTTCTCTGTTTGGTACTTTTCAGAATAGTAGCTCAAGGTGATTTCAGCCTCCATTGTGATCAAGGCTCTCCTTTTCGGGTTGCTATGGGACAGAGACCCAGGTGAGTAATGGCCAGTGTTCCTCTCTTGGTTTGGGGAATTGGTTTAAGTGTTTTCATTGTATTTTCAAACATAATCGATATATATCAAAGGGTTGATGATGGCCTGTTGATAAATAACCGTGAGAGCTTATGCTGATGAAGTGATAATCTAGAACCTGGAAATTCATTAACCAAGGAGATCTCATGTATGGTGATAATGTTTGGAGAGAAGTTAGGGATATTCGCTGGTCTGGTTCTTGGGTTTTGGGTATTCATGTTTTTCTTTCATTAGTATTAATAATGTAATGATTTAATTGATAGAGATGTACCAATGAATGAACTAAAATTGGACCCAAGGGGACCAACGATGAAGTTGGGTAGAGGATGAGGCATTAATGGGCAAGGAACCATAAGTATCTGGAAGCCTGAGGACCAAGAAGTGTACACACTCTATTTTCTACATTGATTTTGTCCTATAGACACATGTTTGAAATATATAAAGTCATGCTCTTAGTTTGGGTTAATAGATTTTGATTTAGTATTATTAATGGATAAATAATAGAACCATTAAAGATATATAAATAATAGCTTAAGAAGAAAAGGTAAATTATTAGGTACCTATGAAAATATATTGTCAGCCAAGAAATAGTAATGAAGATTGCCAGCACTGATGCCCATTAGGAAATGAATGGATCAATGGTGTCACCTCTTTGACCAAGCGTCATACAGATGTGATGATTAAGTGTCAGTTTTATTGATCTGTGTCATTCTCAAGTTTGAGGTTCTTTTTGTTCATAGAAAAATTCTCTAAATTATGAAAAAGTTATAAATTCTTCATGATTTGTGTACTATAAATCTAGAAAGCAAGAATCAATTGCAATACATTTTCCTTTTTTTTAAACATCCGCTGTGCATTGTACTTCTGAAAATGGACATGTTCGAGCTGATTAACCATGATTCCATGGTCATGCACCTTATGATTGCATCGCTGTGTTAGATTCACAGGAACCAATGTGAGTAATAGTCAAATTTCTTGTCTCAGTTTCAGTGATTTTTTTTTTCCTGTGCATTATTCACTGTTTTATTTGAAAGTTCCATACAGAATAAAAGAAGGCCAACTGTAGCTCAGTGATATATATTGAATACTGCTTAGATGAAAAACGGCATCATTATTTTTAAGAAAGATACTCTGCTGTGAGAATGAATTATTTACAGAATAAGGATATAATGACTCTTCTTGGGTTTTGTAAATAAACTTTTAAATTATTATTATTGATTTTTCTGAATTAGTCAATAAACCATGTAGAAATGAGTGAAGAAAAAGAGGGACAATATTGGATCGATGATGACTACTGGTGGTGAATGAGTCGTGTACGATGACTGGAAGTCTGATGTCCGATGCAAATGGAATCTAGTCCATTGTCCTATTTGAGTTGATTCTAGAGACACTTGTCTGATATATACAAGGGACTTGTTTTTGGTCTTTATGTTTATGCATTTTTCTTTATATTTTATAATTGGGCTAATCAAATAAGCAATAAACAAGCATATAAATAAATAAAGATGAAGGCAGTGAAATATTGTCCAATTATAAACATATGTGGTGATAGAAAAAACAATATTAGTAAATTTGAAAACAGTGAAGTCCAAAGAGAAATAAATGGTACATGAAAAATCTTTGACTAAGAGAAAGATGGACAATTGTAGTAATAATCACTGCTCATTTTCTTGGTCAGCGTCAAGTTTTAAGTTCATTTTCTTAAGAGAAATTGAAATAAATATACTCCAAATTAATGATTGTCTAAACCACTGAAAAATGAAATGCAGAAGCAAGGATCAGTGGAGATTAGTTCTCAATTTTTTGTCATGTGCTCTGCCCTGTACTCCTCAAAATGGATGCCCTTGAGCTGATCTAAGCATCTTGCATGGTCAGGAGCCCTATGGTTGCATCTGTGTTAGGAGGATGGAGAACAATGTGAGTAGTAGTCAGTGTTCGTGTCTTGGATTCAGCCGTATTTTTAAAAAGACACTTACTGTACTGTTAAAAAATATAGTAGAAGTCCAAACTTGCCAAAGTCAAGGAATATGATCATTAATCCATATATGAAACACTGAGCTCAGTTAATGAGAGAGTTGAGTGTCAGGGGAGATGATGGTTTAGATAGATGTTAGGGATATTTAAGGGTCTTACTCATGATTTATTTGTGTGACTTATGTTTATTTATTTATTTTAAAATATTTATTTATTTATTTGGCTATGCCGGGTCTTAGTTGCAGCATTCAGTATCTTTAGTTGCAGCATGCAGGGTCTTTAGTTGAAGCATGTGAGCTCTTAGTTGTGGCATGCAGTATCTAGTTCCCTGACCAGGGATCAAACCCGGGCCCCCTGTATGGGGAGCATGGAGTCTTAACCACTGGACTACCAGGGGAGTCATTTAAATAATAGTGAATTAATCAATAAACAGATGTAGACCATACTGGAGAAAAGAGCCCCTCCTGGACCACTGATGATGACTGGAGGCATAGGAGTCATATATGGTGAATACCATGTGTCTGTAACCCTGATTCCACACAATGCAAAATCTAGCCAATGTTCTGTGATAAATGACCCCATGGGTCGATGTTAGGAAAATACAAGCATCATATTCCATTTTTGGGGTTAGATGTATTAATAATAATAAATCAGTAATTGAGCCCTGAAAAAATGTAAAAAAAAGATGAAAAGAAGAAGGTGAAGCATTGTCCACCAGGATCATATGTGTCAGGCAAGAAATATTATTAATAAAATAGAAAACATTCATGCCCTTTAAGCAATAAATGAGTAAGTGTCTTGCCCTTTTGCTGAAAGGATCATACAGACACTGATAAGTAAGAGTCAACATTGTTGATCTGGGTCAGTCTCAAGTTTAAGGTTTTCTTTTGTTAAGAGAAAAAAATACTACACTATGAAAAATTCATGAATGCTTAAATGAGTAAATGAAATGTGGATAACAAGGATCAATGGAGATAAGGTCTGAAATTTTTTATCATCTTTTCTGCTCTGTACTCCTTAGAATGGGAGCACTTAAGCTGGTTGAAGGATTCTTCTGTGGTCCTGAGAGCTCTGGCTGCATTCACGTGTTAGGACTGTGGAGACCATGTGAGTAATAGACAAATTTTGACCTTAGTTTCAATATTTTATTTAAGGCTATTGACTGTATTATTGCAAGTTGTGATATATAATCAATGAAATCCAAATAACCCAGTGTGAAATAATGGGATTAATATGAAGTACTATATTGATTCATTCATAAAATGAAAAATGAGAGTTATTAATGAAAGATGTTGACACGAGAATGATTCTAAATATAAGATATTTCTAAGCTCTTCGGTGGTTCTGATGAATAACCATTTTAAAAATTATAATTACCAAATTATGAATTGACCCATAAATAGTGTGGAAAGGAATGAAGAAAAAGAGATACAGTACTGGATTAATGATGACTACTGGCAGCATGTGAGTCACATACAATGAGTGTGTGTCTGGAACTCTGAGGCCCAATAAAATTAATCTAGTCCATTTTCATTATTTGAAGGTATTCTATAGACAGATGTCAGGAATATACCGAGATCTTGATTTGTTGCTTATGTGCATGCATTTTCATCTATTATTATAATTGGATAAATGAGAGAATCTATAAATAATTATATAAATCAGTAAAGATGAATGCATGAAGCATTGGCCATTATATAAATATATGAATGGTATATGACTGTTAACTGTTTTCTAAGGGAATAAAAGTCTTACATAATGTTCATAATCTGGTCAAGGGTCAAACTTGTTCATTTTCTTAAGAGAAATGAATATTCACACCAAATTAATGATTGCCTAAGGATTGATTAAATGAAAGGTAAAAGCAATCAATGATCAGTGGAGAGAATGTCTCAACCATTTTGATCATCTGTTCTTCCCTCTTCTCCTCAGAAGCAACACAGTGGACCTGATTTAAGGACCTTTCCTTGATTGACAGCCTTACGATAGGATCTGTGTTTTAGGATCCCAGAGATCTATGTGAGTAATAAGCAAATTCTTTCCTTGGTTTGGATGTTTTGTTAAGGGTCTTCATTGTGTTAACAAAAAGAATTAAAAATATTCCAGAAAGTCCAATGTGTCCTTGTAACAAATATGTGATTAATAGAATCACAATGATTAAAGCATTTATGAAAAGTTGTATAATTAATAACAAAGATACATTGATTTGAGAATGACTCAAAATACATATCAGGAATAACAAGGACTTCTTGGCGTTTTGCGAATCATATTGTTTTAAAGTTGTAATTAGTGAATTAATGAATTAACCAATAAATGATATAGAATGAATGAAGAGAAAGTCATCTTTTCTGGATTGATGATGATATATGCTAGCGTGTGAGTCATTGATGACGAATAATACATATCTGGAACGCTGAGGTCCAATACAAAAGAAATGTGGTCTTCTCTTCATGTGTTTTCATTGGTTATGCTAATGAAAGCATCAGTCAACAAATCCGCCGATCCATGGTGTGAAAGTCTCAATCTCGGTCATCACCTTCTCTGTTTGGTACTTTTCAGAATAGAAGCTCAAGGTGAGTTCAGCCTCCATTTTGATCAAGGTTCTCCTTTTCAGGTTGCTATGGGACAGAGACCCAGGTAAGCTATAGCCAGGGTTCCTGTCTTGGTTTGGGGAGTTGGTTTAAGTGTTTTCATTGTATTCTTTGAAAGTAGTAAATATAATCAAAAAGTTAACTATGGCCCAATGATAAATATCGTATGAGACCTTATGTTGATTAATTGATAATATATAACATTCATATTTATTAATGAATGGTATAATCTATGTTGGTATTAGAGACAAGTCAGGGATATCCAATGGCTAGTTGTTTGGTTTTTGTTACTCAAATATTTATTTTATTATTATAAGTGAAGTAATCATTTAATTGATACAAATATATAAATAAATGAACTAAACATGGGCCCAAATGAATCAATGATGATTAACACATGACCATGGATGACGAAAAATAAGGGTCTGGAACGCTGAGGCCCAACACAGTCCATACTCTTTTTCTTTGTTTATTTCATCCTATGCACAGATGTTAAGAAGTTCAAGTGCTTAGACCGAGGTTAAAAATTAGTAATACAGCAATGAGAGCACCATTAAAAATATGTGGATAATAGATGAAGAAGAACAGTAAATTATTGTCTAATTAGGAATATATATAATGAGGCAAGAAATATTAATAAAAATTGCCAACATTGATGTCCATTATGAAATGGATGGCTCAGGAGTATCACCTCTCTGGCCAAGTATCAAATAGACTTGAACTATTCAGAGTTGATTTTATTGTTCTGAGTCAATCTCAAGTTTGAAGTTGTTCTTTCTGTTAAGAGAAAACAATGTCTGCGTTATAAAAAAGTTATAAATTCCTAAATGACTGGGTAAATGAAATGTAGAATGCAAGAGTCAATGGCAATAAATTTGTTTTTTTTCCTCATTGACTGTGCTTCATATTGTTCAAAATGGACACATTCGCGCTGATGAAGCGTTATTCCGTGGTGATGCACCTTAATGATTGCATCTCTGTGTTAGAAGCACAGAGACCAATGTGAGTAATAGTCAAATTTCTTGTCTTGGTTTCAGTGATTTTTTTTCCTCTGTGTGTGTATACAGTGTACTATTTGAAAATTCCATATAGGATGACAGAGGGACAATGCAGCTCAGTGATACAGAAGTTTATGAAACATTAATTGATTAATGCATAGATGAGTAACAGCATATAATTTAAAAAGAGGTACATTGCTGTGAGAATGATCTATTTATAGATAGAAATATCATAACTCTTCTTTGGATTTGTGAATAATAGGGTTTTTAAATTATTATGAGTGACTTACTGAATTAGTCAATAAACAAATAGAAATGAACAAAAAAAGAGACTCAATCGTGGGCCAATGATGATGATTGTGATGGGAAGAGTCCTGAATGATGAAAACATGATTGAAACTGAGGTCCAACCCAGATCATAAGTAGTCTATTCCCTGTTTGAAATTATTTCTATAGAGAGATGTCAGGAATATAAAGAAATCATATTCTTATATTGATTTCATAGACTTAGATTTGTTGTTATTAATGGATCTGTGATGGAACCATTAAGCAAGTATAAATAAACATATAAGGAAGAGTAGGGTGAAACATTGTCCAAATTGGAACTTTGTGACAAAAGTTACTGTTAACAAACATTGAAAACACTGATGCCCATTAAATAAATGGCTGAGGGTCACCTATTTGACCCAGTTTGGATAGAAATGCATATGTAAGAGTCAGTTTACTTGTTCTGCCTCAGACTAAAGACTGAGCTTTCTCTTTTAACAAAATAGAAAGTATTGAAAGAAAAAATAATAACTACCTAAATACTGAGTAAATGAAATTTGGAAAATAAGGATCAATGGCAATTAGGTCTGAATATTTTTATCATCTCCTGTGTTCTGTACTCCTCAGAATGAAGGCAATAGAGATGATTTAGCGTCTTTCATGGGCATGAGCTCTGTGCTTGCCTCTGAATAGTAGGAGGATGGAGATTAATGTGAGTAATAGTCGAAGTTCTTTTCTCAGTTTGTTTTTTTATTAAAGTAATTCAATGTATGATTAAGAAATGTGGACTATAAGTAAAGAAGGCGGCTGCATCTCAGTGTTGAGTGTTGGTATAAGAATCATTATATTGATTAATGAATATACGGAAAACTGAGAGTGTTAATGAGAGATGTATTAAAGTAAGAATATTCTATATACATCAAAGCTCTTCTTGTTTTTCTAATTGTACTGAATTTGTGATTTGCACAATAAAGAAATAGAAATATATTTAGAAAAAAATTTGTGAATTTGTGATTTACACAATAAAGAAATAGAAATATATTTAGAAAAAAAGGGACAATATTGGATCGATGATGACTACCGGTGGCGTATGAGTCGTGTACGATGAATACGTGTCTGGAGCTCTGAAGTCCGATGCAAATGAATTCTAGTCCATTTTCCTGTTTGCAGTGACCTTATAGGCAGTGATTAGGAATACACAAAGATGTTTGTTTTGGTTATTATGACCAGGCATTTTTTTCTATTTTTGTAACTGAATCAATGAAATAGTGAATATACAGATGTGTAAAATTTAAAAAATGATGAATGTGAAGCCTTTTCCAATTATAAAAATATGTGGTTAGGCAAAAATTACTATCATATATTAATACATTAATATTTTTTGAGGGGCTTCCCTGGCGGTCCAGTGGTTAAGAATTCGTTTTCCAATGCAGTGGGTGCGGTTTCGATCCCTGGTCGGGGAGCTAAGATCCCACATGCCTCGTGGCCAAAAAAACAAAACATAAAACAGAAGCAATATTGGAACAAATTCAGTAAAGACTTTAAAAATGGTCCACATCCAAAAAACACCCCCATAATTCTTTTTTAAAAAATTTATTGAAAAGACTTATAACCATTGGGAAAGAAGTGGTATATCACCTCTTTGGCTAGGGGCGATATAGAAAATGACAGGTATTGGTTACTGACTGAGTCAGTTACAACTTTGACATTTGATTTATTAAGGGAAAAAGAAACAAATATTACCATAATTTAGTCAATGCCTCAATTACTGTGCAAATGAATAGTGTGATATTTGGATCAATGGAGAGCGTATATCTCAGTATTTTTATCACCTTGTCTGCTTGTTATTCTTCAGGATGAATGTTCCTGCTATTTCAGCTTCTGCCGTGCTCACTTGTCACACCACCCCTGTGTCAGGAAGGAAACTAAGGTGAGCAATGGGCAAGGTTGTTGTCTTGGACTGGTGGTGCGTTTGAGGGTACTCATGGTGTTATTAAAACGTATTACATTAATCAAAAACTTACTCATAGTTCAATGATAAATATAAGAAATATTCTTTTGAATAATTGATAATGGATAGGATTGAGGTTGAAAATTGGAAGAGATGGGCCCTTAGTGGGAAATGATTCTGTAAACTGAGGTTAGGGGTATTGAAGAGTCTTATTCTTGGAATATTTAGTGAACCATATATTATTTTTATTATTACCAATTAATTAATGATTTAATCAATACAAATATAGAAATGATGGAAGAAAAGAGACTCAGTGATGGACCAATGATGATGAACGTGACGGGAAGAGTCCTGAACGATGAAAACATGTCTGAAACTCTGAGGTCCAACCCAGACCCTGGTAGTCTCTTCCTTCTGGTGAAACTGTCTCTATAGAGAGATGACAGGAATATAAATAGATCATATCTTTGTATGGATTTCACAGACTTAGATTTGTTATTATTAACGGATCTGTGTTAGAACCTTTAAGCAAATATAAATAAACGTAAGGAAAAATAAGGTGAAGCATTGTCCAAATGTGAATGTGTTTTGTTTGGCAAAAGATACTGTTAACAAACATTGAAAACACTGCTGCCCATTAAATAAATGGGTGAAGGTCACCTCTTGGACCAAAGTTAGATAGAAATGCATCAGTAAAGACAGTTTAATTGTTCTGCCTCAGACTAAAGATTGAGTGTTTTTTCTTTTAACGGGATAAGAGAGAAAGAAAAACTAATAATACCTAACTACTGAGTAAATAAAATGCAGAAAACAAGGATCAGTGGCGATTAGGTCTCAATATTTTTATCATCTTCCGTGTTCTGTACTCCTCAGAATGAAGGCAGTAGAGATGATTTAGCATCTTCCATGGACAGGAGCTCTGTTGCCTCTGTATAATAGGAGCATGGAGATTTATGTGAGTAACAGTTGAAATTCTCTGTTTTTTTATTAAAGTAATTTACTGTATTATTAAGAAGTGTGGAATATAAGTAAAGAAGGCAGCTACATCTCATTGTTGAGTATTGTTATACAAACTATTATATTGATTAATGCACATATGGAAAACAATGTATTAAAGAGAGATATATTTAAGTACAAATTATTCTATATACATCAAGCCTTTTCTTGTTTCTTTTTTTTGAGTTGTACTGCCAAAATTATTGGTGAATTTTTTATTTAATCAATAAAAAATAGAAATATATGTAGGAAAATAGGAACAATATTGGATCAGTGATTATTTCCGGTCATCATTATGAGTGGTATATGGTGAATATACCAGTATATTCTGGAACTCTGGAGCACTGAGGAACTCTGAGGTCCAATATTAAATTAATTGAGTCCATGCTCAACTCGAGAAGGCATCCTATAAACAGATGTCAAGAATAAAGGAGGGGCTTATTTGTGGTCTTTGTGTTCATGGATAGTCATTCTTTTATTGTAATTGGAAAATGCTAGAATCTGTAAATAAATATATAATTAAAAATAAAGATGAATGGAGTAAAACAATTTCCAATTACTGAAATACGTGCTGAGCCAAGAAATATTATTAATGTACCACGGACACCCTGAATTTCAATTAAAAATGAATGGTACCTGCCTGTTACCACTTAGGGTAAGGATGGAGGTGCCAAGAGAAGTGATGGACAATCTTCATCATGTAGCGCAGTGTCAAGATCAAAATGGTTCGTTTTCATAAGATTTCACATATCTGCTACATTAGGGATAGCTTACATAACAATGTGAATGTGGAAGCAGGGATGAGTGGATTGTCTCCACCATTTTTATCTTCTGCTTTGTTTTATACTCTTCAGAGTGGACACACTGGACCAGAAATGAGGATTCTTCCTCGAGTGCCAGCCTAGGATGGCATCTTGGTTGTAAGAGCCAGAACACCCATGTGAGCATCATCTAGTTCCTAGTCTGGGGGTGGGTGGATTCTCTAAAAGTAATGACTGTGCTAACAAAATGAGTGAAAGAAAATTAAAGGAGGGCATCTTTATCCCACTGATAAACAAGGAACTGTTGTGAAGCAAAAACCCGATAATAAATATGAGAGAGATATGATGACGTGAGAATGGTTCTAGAGACAGGTGAGTGATATCGAGGCCTCGCTGAATTTTGCAAACCCAAGAGTGCCAAAATTGGCATTAGTGAATTAACGTATGAATCAGTGAACCATATAGAATGAAGAGAAGGTCATCTTTTCTGTATCGATGACGGTAAATGCCAGCGTATGAGTCATCGATGACGAATAATTACGTGTCTGGAACTCTGAGGTCCAATACACAAGAAATGTGGTCTTTCTCTTCATGCGTTTTCATTGGTTATGCTAATTGATTCAATGAAAGCATCAATCAACAAATCTGCCAATCCATGGTGTGAAAGTCTCAATCTCGGTCATCACCTTCTCTGGTACTTTTCAGAATAGAAGCTCAAGGTGATTTCAGCCTGCATTTTGATCAAGGTCCTCCTTTTCAGGTTGCTGTGGGACAGAGACCCGGGTGGGGTCCTGTCTTGGTTTGGGGAATTGGTTCAAGTGTTTTCATTGTATTCTCAAACGTGATAGATATCATCAAAAGGTTAACTATGGCCCAATGATAAATATGATATGAAACCTTATGTTGATTTATTGATAATATATAACATTGATATTTATTAATGAAAGGTATAATCTATTTTGGTATTAATTAGAGGCAAGTCAGGGGTATTCGAGTGTCTTGTTCTTTGTTAATCATGTATTTATTTTATTATTATCAATGAATAAGGATTTAATTGATACAAATATATAAATGAATGAACTAAAACTAGGTCTCAAATGAACCAGTGATGATTAGCAGGTGAGTCATGGATGACAAATGAAAAAGGTCTGGAACCTTGAGGCCCAAGACATTCCATACTCTAGTTCTTTGTTTATTTCATCCTATGGACAGACGTTATGAATGTTTAAAGTTCAAGTTCTAAGGTTGAGTTTTAAAATTATTAATACATCAGTGAGAGTACCTTTAAAGATATAGATAATAGATGAAGAAGAACAGATATATTATTGTCTAATTGTGAACATAAATGGTGAGGAAAGAAATATTAAGAGAAATTCCCAACACTGGTGCCCATTATGAAATCAGTGGATGAAAGATGTTACCTCTGTGGCTAAGATTCAGATAGACTTGAAGTATTGGAAGTCGATTTTGTTTTTCTGAGTCAGTGTCAAGTATTAGGTTTTTCTTTCTTTCAGGAGAAAACAATGTCTACATTAGAAAAAGCTATACATTCCTAAAGGTCTGGGTAAACGAGACATAGAATGCAAGAGTCAATGACAATAAATTTCCTTTCCTTTATTTTTCTCATTGACTGTACTTCATATTGTTCAAAATGGACACATTCACGCTGATGAAGCATTATTCTGTGGTGATGCACCTTATGATTGCATTTCTGGGTTAGAAGCACAGAGACCAATGTGAGTAATAGTCAAATTTCTTGTCACAGTTTTGTTGATTTCTGTTTGTTTGTTTTTGTTTGTGTGTGTATTCATTGTATTGTTTGAATGTTCCATATAGAATAACAGAAGGCCAAGTGTAGCTCAGTGATAACTATTGAATTTTATGACACATTAATTGATTACTGCATCAATGAAAAACAGCATCTAATTTAAAAAAAGGGATACGTTGATGTGAGAATGATCTATGTACAAAATAGGGATATCATGACTCTTCTAAGATTTTGTGAATAATAGGGTTTTTTTAGTTATTATGAGTGCATTACTGAATTAGTCAATGAACAGAATTGAGCAAAGAAAAGAGACTCAATCATGGACCAATGATGATGATCGTTTCGGGAAGAGTCCTAAACGATGAAAACATGTCTGGAACTCTGAGGTCCAATGCAGACATAAGTAGTATATTTCCTCTGATGAAACTTTTTCTGTTGAGAGGTTTCAGGAATATAAACAGATCATATTCTTGTATTAATGTGTTAAAGTAAGAATAATTCTTTATACATCAAGGCTCTCTTTGTTTTTTTAAAATTGTACTGATTAAAATTATTAGTGAATTTGTGATTTACACAATAAAGAAATAGAAATATATGTTGAAAAAGATGGACAGTATTGGTCTGATGATGACTATCCGTGGCATATGGGTTGTGTACGATGAATATGTGTCTGGAGCTCTGAGGTCTGATGCAAATGGAATCTAGCCCATTGTCCTGTTTGAAGTGACCTTATAGGCAGTGGTTAGGAATATACAAAGATCTTTGTTTCAGTTATTATTACCGTGCGTTTTTTCTATTTTTATAATTGAATCAATGAAATAGTCAATATACAAATGTGTAGAATAAAAAAGTGATGAAAGTGAAGCCTTTTTCAATTATAAAAATATGTGGTTAGGCAAAAGTTACTATCATATAGTAATACATTAATAAATATTGAAAAGACTGATAACCATTGAGAAAGATGTGGTATAAGGGTGTTACCTCTTTGGATGATATAGAAAGTGACAGGTATTGGTTACTGACTGAGTCAGTTACAACTTTGACATTTGATTTATTAAGGGAAAAAGAAACAAATATTACCATAATTTAGTCAATGCCTCAATTACTGTGCAAATGAATAGTGTGATATTTGGATCAATGGAAAGCGTATCTCAGTATTTTTTATCACCTTGTCTGCTTGTTATTCTTCAGGATGATGTTCCTGCTATTTCAGCTTCTGCCGTGCTCACTTGTCACACCGCCCCTGTGTCAGGAAGGAAACTAAGGTGAGCAATGGGCAAGGTTGTTGTCTTGGACTGGTGGTGCGTTTGAGGGTACTCATGGTGTTATTAAAACGTATTACATTAATCAAAAACTTACTCATAGTTCAATGATAAATATAAGAAATATTCTTTTGAATAATTGATAATGGATAGGATTGAGGTTGAAAATTGGAAGAGATGGGCCCTTAGTGGGAAATGATTCTGTAAACTGAGGTTAGGGGTATTGAAGAGTCTTATTCTTGGAATATTTAGTGAACCATATATTATTTTTATTATTACCAATTAATTAATGATTTAATCAATACAAATATAGAAATGATGGAAGAAAAGAGACTCAGTGATGGACCAATGATGAATGATCGTGACGGGAAGAGTCCTGAACGATGAAAACATGTCTGAAACTCTGAGGTCCAGCCCAGACCATAAGTAGTCTCTTCCTTCTGGTGAAATTGTCTCTATAGAGAGATGACAGGAATATAAATAGATCATATATTTGTATGGATTTCACAGACTTAGATTTGTTATTATTAATGGATCTCTGATAGAACCATTAAACAAATACAAATAAACATAAGGAAAAATAGGGTGAAGCACTGTCCAAATATGAACGTATTTGGTTTAGCAAAAGACACTGTTAGTAAACATTGAAAACACTGATGCCCATTAAATAAATGGCTGAAGGTCATCTCTTTGACCAAGCTTAGATAGAAATGCATCAGTAAAGACAGTTTAATTGTTCTACCTAAGACTATAGATTAAGCTTTCTCTTTTAACAAGATAAAAAGTATAGAGAGAAAGAAAAAGTAATAAATACCTAAATACTGAGTAAACGAAATGCAGAAAACAAGGATCAGTGGTTATTAGGTCTCAATATTTTTATCATCTTCTGTGTTGTGTACTCCTCAGAATGAAGGCAGTAGAGATGATGTAGCATCTTCCATGGACAGGAGCTCTGAGTAACAGTTGATGTTCTCTGTTTTTTTATTAAAGTAATTTACGGTATTTTTAAGAAATGTGGAATATAAGTAAAGAAGGCAGCTACATCTCAGTGCTGAGTATGAATATATGAACCATTATATTGATTAATGTATATATGGAAAACAATGTATTATCGAGGAAGATATGTTACAGTAACAATACTTCTTTGTACACCAAGGCTCTTCTTGTTTTATTTTTTGAATTGTACTGCTGAAATTATTAGTAGATTTTTGATTTAATCAATAAAGATATAGAAATGTATGTAGAAAAATAGGACCAATATTGGATCGATGATGATTTCTGGTCATCATCAATATGAGTCATATACGATGAATACATGTCTAAAACTCTGAGGTCCAGTATTGAATTAAGCTAGTCCATTCTCAACTTGAGAAGGCATCCTATAGACAGATGTCAGGAAGAGCATCTCATTTTATTATCATCTCCTCTGCTTTATATTCCTCAGAGTGGACGCACTGGAGCTGATTGAAGCATCTTGCGTGGTCACGAGCTCTCTGGTTTCATCTGTGCTGTAGGAGTATGAAGACCATGTGAGTAATAGTCAATGTTTTAATTTCAGTGGTTTGTTTAAGGTTATTCATGTATTATTCAAAATATGAAATATAATCAAAGAAGGAAAAATGCCATGTTAGTATCAGAGTGACATGAAATGTTATGTTGATTAATCTATAAATGTATCCTTGAGGTCAGTTTTTGAAACAGAGTTAGTCTCTGGAAAAGATTTTAGAGATAGATATTGACAATATTTTAGTTTATTTTTTATTTCTGTGTATTTAGCAATGAATTTATCGATAAACAGATGTTTATGCGAATGAAAAGAAAGAGGGCTTTCATGCGCCAGTGATGATGAATGGTAGCAGATGAGTCTGGATAATGAGTAATATATGTCTAGATACTGAGGTCCAACAAAATACCTAGTGTATTTCTTATATTTCATGTTAAGATATACCCAGTATACGTATTTGGTTCATAGATTTAGATTTATTATTATTAATGGTTTAATTATAAAACCATTAAATAAATATAAATAACAGGTAAAGAAAAAAGGGTGAACTTTGTCTAAGTATAAACATGTGGCGAGACAAGAAATACTATTAATAAAATTGAAAACACTGAAACTCAGGAATAAATGTATCAAGAGCATCGCTTTGACTAAGGATCATATCAATACAGATAATTAAGAGTCAATTATATTGTTGTGGGTTTGTCTCAAGTTTGCTGTTATTCATTTTGTTAAGATAAAAATATCTCTACTGTGTATTCCATGCAAATGGGAAACAAAAGAAAGCTGGAGTAGCAATTCTCATATCAGACAAAACAGACTTTAAAATAAAGACTATTACAAGAGACAAAAAAGGACACAACACAATGATGAAGGGATCAATCCAAGAAGAAGATATAACAACTGTAAATATTTATGCACCCAACATAGGAGCACCTCAATACATAAGGCAAATACTAACAGCCATAAAAGGGGAAATCAACAGTAACACATTCATAGTAGGGGACTTTAACACCCCACTTTCACCAACGGACAGATCATCCAAAATGAAAATAAATAAGGAAACACAAGCTTTAAATGATACATTAAATAAGATGGACTTCAGTGGTATTTATAGGACATTCCATCCAAAAACAACAGAATACACATTGTTCTCAAGTGCTCATGGAACATTCTCCAGGACAGATCATATGTTGGGTCACAAATCAAGCCTTGGTAAATTTAAGAAAATTGAAATTGTATCAAGTATCTTTTCTGACCACAATGCTATGAGACTGGATATCAATTACAGGAAAAGATCTCTAAAAAATACAAACACATGGAGGCTAAACAATACACTACTTAATAACAAAGCAATCACTGAAGAAATCAAAGAGGAAATCAAAAAATACCTAGAAACAAATGACAATGGAGACACGATGACCCAAAACCTATGGGATGCAGCAAAAGCAGTTCTAAGAGGGAAGTTTATAGCAATACAATCCTACCTTAAGAAACAGGAAACATCTCGAATAAACAACCTAACCTTGCACCTAAAGCAATTAGAGGAAGAAGAACAAAAAAACCCCAAAGTTAGCAGAAGGAAAGAAATCATAAAGATCAGATCAGAAATAAATGAAAAAGAAATGAAGGAAATGATAGCAAAGATCAGTAAAACTAAGAGCTGGTTCTTTGAGAAGATAAACAAAATTGATAAACCATTAGCCAGACTCATCAAGAAAAAAAGGGAGAAGACTCAAATCAATAGAATTAGAAATGAAAAAGGAGAAGTAACAACTGACACTGCAGAAATACAAAAGATCATGAGAGATTACTACAAGCAACTCTATGCCAATAAAATGGACAACCTGGAAGAAATGAACAAATTCTTAGAAATGCACAATCTGCCAAGACTGAATCAGGAAAAAATAGAAAATATGAACAGACCAATCACAAGCACTGAAATTGAAACTGTGATTAGAAATCTTCCAACAAAAAAAAGCCCAGAACCAGATGGCTTCACAGGCTAATTCTTTCAAACATTCAGAGAAGAGCTGACACCTATCCTTCTCAAACTCTTACAAAATACAGCAGAGGGAGGAACACTCCCAAAATCATGCTACGAGGCCACCATCACCTTGATACCAAAACCAGACAAAGATGTCACAAAGAAAGAAAACTACAGGCCAATATCACTGATGAACACTGATGCAAAAATCCTCAACAAAATACTAGCAAACAGAATCCAACAGCACATTAAATGGATCATACACCATGATCAAGTGGGGTTTAACCCAGGAATGCAAGGATTCTTCAATATACGCAAATCAATCAATGTGATACACCATATTAACAAATTGAAGGAGAAAAACCATATGGTCATCTCAATAGATGCAGAGAAAGCTTTTGACAAAATTCAACACCCATTTATGATAAAAACCCTCCAGAAAGTAGGCATAGAGGGAACTTTCCTCAACATAATAAAGACCATATATGACAAACCCACAACCAACATCGTCCTCAATGGTGAAAAACTGAAGCATTTCCACTAAGATCAGGAACAAGATAAGGTTGCCCACTCTCACCACTCTTATTCAACATAGTTTTGGAAGTTTTAGCCACAGCAATCAGAGAAGAAAAGGAAATAAAAGGAATCCAAATCGGAAAAGAAGAAGTAAAGCTGTCACTGTTTGCAGATGACATGATACTATACATAGAGAATCCTAAAGATGCTACCAGAAAACTACTAGAGCTAATGAATGAATTTGGTAAACTAGCAGGATACAAAATTAATGCACAGAAATCTCTGGCATTCCTATACACTAATGATGAAAAATCTGAAAGTGAAATCAAAAAAACATTCCCATTTACCATTGCAACAAAAAGAATAAAATATCTAGGAATAAACCTACCTAAGGAGACAAAAGACCTGTATGCAGAAAATTATAAGACACTGATGAAAGAAATTAAAGATGATACAAATAGATGGAGAGATATACCATGTTCTTGGAATGGAAGAATCAACATTGTGAAAATAACTCTACTACCCAAAGCAATCTACAGATTCAATGCAATCCCTATCAAACTACCACTGGCATTTTTCACAGAACTAAAACAAAAAATTTCACAATTTGTATGGAAACACAAAAGACCCCGAATAGCCAAAGCAATCTTGAGAACGAAAAACGGAGTTGGAGGAATCAGGCTCCCTGACTTCAGACTATACTACAATGCTACAGTAATCAAGACAGTATGGTACTGGCACAAAAACAGAAATATAGATCAATGGAACAGGAGAGAAAGCCCAGAGATAAACCCACGCACATATGGTCACCTTATCTTTGATAAAGGAGGCAGGAATGTACAGTGGAGAAAGGACAGCCTCTTCAATAAGTGGTGCTGGGAAAACTGGACAGGTACATGTAAAAGTATGAGATTAGAACACTCCCTAACACTGTACACAAAAATAAGCTCAAAATGGATTAAAGACCTAAATGTAAGGCCAGAATCTATCAAACTCTTAGAAGAAAATGTAGAACACTCTATGACATAAATCACAGCAAGATCCTTTTTGACCCACCTCCTAGAGAAATGGAAATAAAAACAAAAATAAACAAATGGGACCTAATGAAACTTAAAAGCTTTTGCACAGCAAAGGAAACCATAAACAAGACCAAAAGATAACCCTCAGAATGGGAGAAAATATTTGCAAATGAAGCAACTGACAAAGGATTAATCTCCAAAATTTACAAGCAGCTCATGGGGCTCAATAACAAAAAAACAACAACCCAATCCAAAAATGGGCAGAATACCTAAATAGACATTTCTCCAAAGAAGATATATAGACTGCCAACAAACACATGAAAGAATGCTCAACATCATTAATCATTAGAGTAATGCAAATCAAAACTACAGTGAGATATCATCTCACACCAGTCAGAATGGCCGTCATCAAAAAATCTAGAAACAATAAATGCTGGAGAGGGTGTGGAGAAAAGAGAACCCTCTTGCACTGCTGGTGGGAATGTGAATTGGTACAGCCACTATGGAGCACAGTATGGAGGTTCCTTAAAAAACTACAAATAGAACTACCATATGACCCAGCAATCCCACTACTGGGCATATACCCTGAGAAAACCATAATTCAAAAAGAGTCATGTACCACAATGTTCATTGTAGCCCTATTTACAATAGCCAGGGCATGGAAGCAACCTAAGTGTCCATCGACAGATGAATGGATAAAGAAGATGTGGCACATATATACAATGGAATATTACTCAGCCATAAACAGAAACAAAATTGAATTATTTGTAGTGAGATGGATGGACCTAGAGTCTGTCATGCAGAGTGAAGTAAGTCAGAAACAGGAAAACAAATACCGTATGCTAACACACATGTATGGAATCTAAAAAAAAAAAAAAAAGGTTCTGAAGAACCTAGGGGCAGGACAGGATAACGACTCAGACCTACTAGAGAATGGACTTGAGGACATGGGGAGGGGGAAGGGTAAGCTGGGACGAAGTGAGAGAGTGGTATGGACATATATACACTACCAAAGATAAAATAGATAGCTAGTGGGAAGCAGCCGCATAGCACAGGGAGATCAGCTCGGTGCTTTGTGACCACCTAGAGGGTTGGGATAGGGAGGGAGATGCAAGAGGGAAGAGATACGTGAACATATGTATATGTATAACTGATTCACTTTGTTATAAATCAGAAACTAACACACCATTGTAAAGCATTGTAAAGCAATAAAGATGTAAAAAAAAAAAAATGCTGAGTAGCCAGGGGCCACCGGGAGGTGGGAGAAATGGGAGATGTTAGTCAAAGGGTACACATTTCCCTTACACAATGAATAATATCTAGGGATGTAATGCACACCTTCGTGGCTATGGTTAATAATACTCTATTTTGTTCTTGGAATTTGCAAATAGAGTAAGTCTTAAGTGCTCTCATCACACACAAAGTCAACTATGTGAGGTGATGGGTGTGTTCATTAACTTGATTTTAGTGATCATTTCACAATCTGTATGTGTGTTAAATAATGTTGAATAGCTTTAAACATCTTTTTGTACAATTTAGACATGAACAATTTTTATTTGTCCATCTTAGCTCAATAAAGCCGTAAATTTAAAAAACAAAAACAAAACAAACAAACAAACAAAATCTCCCTTGTGAATAATTTATAAATACCTAAATGCATGAGTAAATGAAATGTGGATATCAAGGATCAATGGGGATTATACTTAAATCTTTTTTTATCATCGACTTCTTTGTACTTTGCAGAATGGAAACACTTGAGCTGATTTAAGCAGTGTACCGTGATGGTGACCTCTGTGATTGCATCTCTGTGTTAGGAGAACAGACACCAATGTGAGTAACAGTCAAAGTCTTGTATGGATTTCAGTGATTCCTTTTAGGGTATTTAGTGTGTTATTGAATAGTACCATATATAATAAGAATGGCCAACTGTAGCCCAGTGATAAATACTGAATTAATATGTAACATAAAAACAAAGGATATAAACAAAGAGATATACTGATGTGTAAATAATTCTATTATATATACAGAATAGGGATTTCAGGGCTTTTCTGGCTTTTTGCGAATAATTGGGTTTTAAAATTATTATTAGTGAATTAATGAATTAGTCAATAAACACTGTAGAAATGAATGAAGAAAATAGGTACAACATTGGATCCATGATGACTGTTCGGTGCGTTATGAGTTGTGTATGATGAATACGTGTCTGGAACTCTGAGGTCCAATGCAAATGGATTCTGGCCCATTGCCCCTATTTCAGGTGATCCTATAGACACATGTCAGGAGTATACAAGGATCTTGTTTTATGTTCCTTCATTTTCTTTTTATAATGGGATCAATCAAATAATAAATAGATAAATAAAGATGAAGGTGGTGGAACTTTCTCCAATTATAGAAATATGTGGTTAGGCAAGAAATACTATCAACATATATTAAAAACAAATATATGTTAGGAAACATATGGTACAAGGGGGTTATTCTTTGACTAAGGATGATATAGTTATTGATAAGTCAAATTTTCATGTTCTCTGTCATTGTCAAGATCGATATTGTTCATTTACTTAGGAGAAAATAAAATACAAACTATCCCAATTCACTACCTACCTAAATGACTGACTAAATGAAATGTGGAATTCAAGGACTAATGAAAATATCTTAACCTCTTTTTTTATCTTCTACTTTGTCTTGTGCTCCTTAGAATCGTTGCAATGGGCTGACTTAAGTGTTCCACCGACGTCACGAATCCTGTGGTTGCGTCTGTGTTAAGAGCTTGGAGAGCAAAGTGAGTAATAGAATTATTTTCTTGGTTTTGTGGTTTTGTTTTTTATAAGATTTTCACTGCATTCTTAAAACCTGTGAGGGACTTCCTTGGTGGTCTAGTGGTTAAGACTTCGCCTTCTATTGCAGGGGGTGTGGGTTCGATCCCTGGTCAGGGAGCTGAGATCCCACATGCTGCGGGGCCAAAAAACCAAAACATAAAACAGAAACAATATTGTAACAAATTCAATAAGGACTTTTAAAATGGTCCACATCAAAAAATCTTTAAAAAAAAATGTGAAATATAATTGATGATTGTCGACCATGGCTAAACAGTAAAAGTAGGGTTAATATGAAGCATTAATAAATTTATATAGGATTCATATTAATGAATCTATATAGGAAACTTTGAGGTCAATTAATGACAGTTTCTGTGGGAAGTAATTCTATAGACAAATGAAAGAGCCAAGGACCTTGTTTGTTTTAAGTTTTTGTGACCGTGAAGCATTTATTTTATTATTATTAGTGAATTGATGAATTAATCAATAAAAAGTGTTGACGTGAATGAAGGTAATGAGGACCAAGTCTGCATAAACAATGATGACTTGTGGTATGAGTCTTTGATGAGGAACACTACGGGTCTGGAGTTCTGAGGCCCAACACAAAACAAACCTAACATTCTCCCCTCTTTTTTTTTTTTTTTTTTTTGCGGTACGCGGGCCTCTCACTGTTGTGGCCTCTCCCGTTGCGGAGCACAGGCTCCGGACGCGCAGGCTCAGCGGCCATGGCTCACGGGCCCAGCCGTTCCGCGGCATGTGGGATCTTCCTGGACCGGGGCACGAACCCGTGTCCCTTCCTTGGGCAGGCGGACTCTCAACCACTGCGCCACCAGGGAAGCCCTCTCCCCTCTTTTGAAGTGATCCTGTAGGGAGATGCCAGGCATATATGAGGATCATGTTCTTAGTCTTAGTGTACAGAAATACCTAAAAGTATTATCATTAAGAAATCAATGGCAGGATAAGTAAATAAATAGGTAAGTAAATAAATATGAAGAGCAGAAACACTGTTCATTGTCGAAAAGTATTATGAAGAAATCTGATGATGTAAATTGGGATGGAAAATAAAATGATCAAATGTATATGTCTTTGAGAATAATAGTGATAATTGTCATTTACTGATTCAGTTACAACTTTGACATTTGATTTCTTAAGAGCAAAATAAATAAATCTTACCATAAATTAATAAATGCCTAAATGACTATGCAGATGAGTTGTGGAAACTTTAAATCAGTGGAGAGAAAGTCTCAACACTTTTATCATCTTGTCTGCTTCGTCCTCTTCAGAACAGATGCTGGAGATGACTTCAGCTCCTGTTGTCATCAAGATCGTCTGCTGCTTCCTTGTGTGGAAAGAGACCAAGGTGAGTAATGGTCCACACTGTTGTCTTGGATTGGGTCATGTGTTTAAGGGTATTTACAATATTATTAAAAAGTATTAAATTCATTAAAATATTCCTAATGATAAATAGGATATGAAACATTATGTTGATTAATCAATAATGTGCAGGATTGAGGTCTATTAATGAAAAAGGTATAGTCTGTGTGGAAAATGATTCTGTAAACCAGTGTTAGGAATCTTGTCCTAGAGTTTTTATGAACCATGTATTATTTTTATTCTTATCAATGAATTCATAATTTAATCAGTACAAACATACAAATGAAGAGAAACAGACCAAATCATGGACCAGTGGTGATGTCTGATGGCATAGGAGTCATGGACGATGAAACAATTTGTGTCTGAAACTCGGAGGTCCAACACAGAACAAAATTAACCTGTTCCTCTGTTGAAATTGTTTCTATAAAGAGATGTGAGACATATACAAAGATCATATTCTTGTATTCATTTCATAACTTAGATTTGTTACCATTATGGAATTACTATAGAATCATTAGACAAATACAAATACATACACTAAAAAATAATAGGGTGAAGCATTGTCCAATTATGAATGTATGTTGCGTGGCAAAAGATATTAATAAAATTGAAAACATTGATACCTATTCAGAAAAGGTGATTAAGTCTCATTTTTTTAATTGTCTGCTCCGTGTTGTACTTCTCAGTACAGATGCCCTCGAGGTGCTTTCAGCATCTTCCACCCTCATGAGCTCTACGGTTGCCTGTATATACTAGGAAGACAGAGATTAATGTGAGTAATAGTGAGGTTACTCTCTCGGTTTCAGTGTTGTTGTTTTTTTAAGCGATTCATTTAAAAGTGCAAAATAAGGGGCTTCCTTGGTGGCTCAGTGGTTGAAAATCTGCCTGCTAATGCAGGGGTCACGGGTTCGAGCCCTGGTCTGGGAAGATCCCACAGGCCGCGGAGCAACTAGGCCCGTGAGCCACAGCTACTGAGCTTGCACGTCTGGAGCCTGTGCTCTGCAACGAGAGGTCACGATAGTGAGAGGCCCGCGCACCGTGATGAAGAGTGGCCCCCGCTTGCCACAACTAGAGAAAGCCCTCACACAGAAACAAAGACCCAACACAGCCAAAAATAAATAAATAAATAAATAAATTTTTAAAAAAGTGCAAAATAGATTTAGAGAATGCAACTCTATCTCAGTGATAAATATGGGATAAAGTTATCATATCAATGTATATATGAAAAACTGAGGATAATTAGTGAGAGATATACTGTTGTGAGAATAATTCCATATATAGATTCGGGACACAAAAAGTATTCTTGAGTTTTTGTGAATCATAACATTTAAAAATGATTATTAATGAGGTAATGATTTAACCAACAAATCTATAGAAATTAATGAAAAAAAGGAGGGGCAATATTGGATCAGTGATGACCACTGATGGCATATGAGTCATATATGATGAATGTGTGTCTGGAACGTGGTCCAACCTGAAAAAAATCTAGTTCATTATCTGTTTGAATTGACGCTTTAAACTAATGGCAGGAATGTATGAGGAAAAATAATATTATAATTTGGAATGGACAGTAAACGTACTGTGTGTATTTTGCCAAGTGTGTTTTGTCTTTGACAAAAGGACGATAACAGAACCTTGTAAGTAAGAGTCAGTTATTGTTGAGTCAGTTTCCAGTTTGACAATTTGATTTATTAAGAAGAAATATATTAACCTATTTTAATAAATACCTCAACAACTATATAAATGAATGGTGTAATCTATAGATCAATGGATAGAATGTCTTATTTTTTTTATCATCTGCTCCTCATTTTGCTCCTCAGAATGGACCCACTCGAGCTTATTTAAAGGTTCTTCCAAAGTCACAAGCTGTATGGTTGCATCTTTGTATTAGGAGTGTGGAGAACAGCATAATAGTCAAAGTTCTTGACTTGGTTTGAGTGTTTTTTTTAAAAACAACTATTCACTGTATTATTAAAAAGTATTGAATATAATCAAAGAAAGCCAACCATACTGATGCTTAATATCAGATTAATATGAAGCATTACATTGATTAATCCATAAGTGGAACATTGAGTTCAGTTAATTGAAAGAGATGATTGAAATGAATGAGTCTATAGGTGGATTTTATGAGATATTCAAGAATGTTATTCTTGTCTTTTTTTGGTGATTTACATGTATTTCCTTATTAGTGAATTAGTAAACAAATATTGGTGACATAAAGAGCAAGTTGGCCAATCATGGTCTAATGATGATGACTAGTGTATGAGCCATATACGATGAATTCTACGTGTCCAGAAGTCTGAGGATCAACACAAAGGGACTCTGTCTATTCATCATATTTTAAGCGACTATAGATAGATTTCAGGATTATACAGTGATCTTTTCCTTGGTCTTTGTGCGCATGAATTTTAAAAATATAATTATAAAAGAATCAATGGCAGAATAAATTAACAAATGTGTAAATGAATAAAGATGAAGAGGGGTGAAGCATTGTTAACTAATAAAATATTTAGTCAGCAAAATGAATATTAATATATACTGGAATAGATAATAAAATGGACCAAATATATTATGTCTTGAACTAAATAAGCATGATATTGACAGGGATAAGTAGTAGCCAGTTATTGCCCTGAGTCAGTTGCATGTTTGATATTTCTTGTATTGAAAGAAAAATAAAAATTACCATGAATTAATAACACTTAAATGACTATGTACATGGAGGATGGAAATTGTGGATAAATGGAGAGAAGAGAATATCTCAACTTTTTTTTATCATTATGTCTGCTTGGTACTCTTCAGAATGGATGCACTGAGCTGATCTTAGGTTCTGTCGTGATCAAGATTATGTTGCCTCTATGTCAGGAAAGAGAACAGATGAGTAGTAGTAGTCAGAGATCTTATTTTGGTTTCAGTAATTTGTTTGAGTATTCCTGGCATTATTAAAAAGTACTAAATATAATGAAAAATTATCCATAATAGATAATAAGAGATGTCATAGGAATCATCGTGTTGACTAATCAATGTTGAAGTCACTTAATGAAAAAATATAGTGTATATGGGAAAAGATTCTGCAGACAGACTTCAGGAATATTTAAGGATCTTGTTCATGTGTTTTCTTAAATAATTTGATTTTTGTTAAAATCCATGAATGAATTATTTAATTGATACCAATGTAAAACAAATGAAGAAAACGAGGGTCTAATGTGGACCATTAATGATGTCTGGGGCATGTGAGTCACGGATGATGAGTAGTATGTGTGTGGAACTTGGGGTCAACCTGAGATCTAGTCTATTCCCTCTGTTTGAGATGATCCTATAGACAGATGTCAGCAATATACAAATATCGTGTTCTTATTTAGATTCATAGATTTAGATTTGCTATTACTAATGAATCAATGATAGAACCATTAAGCAAATATAAATAAATAGATAAAGAAGAGGAGGGTGAAGCATTTTTCAACATGAACATATGTAGTGACACAAAAAATATTGCTCATAAAAGTTTTCATGTTAATATTGAAACGTTGTTCCTTAAGAAATAAATGATTCAAGAATGTTACCTCTTTGGTTTAGGATCATCTGGACACTGTTTTGTAAGAATCAGTTTTTTGATCTGGATCAGTTCCAAGTTTAAGGTTAGTCCTTTTTTGTTAAGGAAAAATGTATATTTATGCAAAATTAATAAATACCTCAATGAGTAACTGAAATGCAGAAATCAAGGA
The DNA here is from genome assembly GCF_951394435.1 of Stenella coeruleoalba. Lineage (NCBI taxonomy): Eukaryota > Metazoa > Chordata > Mammalia > Artiodactyla > Delphinidae > Stenella > Stenella coeruleoalba. Next base: position 3,748,289 of record NC_137147.1, on the reverse strand, counting down.
TCAATGGAGATGAGGTCTGAGTTTTTTTGATTTCTTTGTCCTGCTTTGTACTCTCCAGAATGAATGCACTTGAGCTGATTTAAGCATCTTCCATTGTCAGGAGCTTTCTGGTTACATCTGTGTTTGGAGCATGAAGACCATGTGAGTAATAGTCAAAGTTCTTGTCTTGCTTTGGTTGGTTTGTTTAAGAGTATTCAAAATATTATTAAAAAGTGTGAAAAATAATCAAAGATGGTCAACTCTAGACTAGCAATAAATATGAGATTGATATGATGCACTGTATTGTTTATTGAATGTTTGTAAAACTGAGGATATAGTGAAATATATATTGATGTGAGAATTATTCTGTGTACAGATTATGTATGTAAAAACTCTTCTTGGGTTTTTGTGAATCATAGTGATTTAAAATTGTTATGAGTGAATTAGTGATTTGATCAATAAACACATAGAAATGAACGAAGAAAAAGAGGGGCAATACTGGATTGATGATGACTACTGGTGGCGTATGAGTCGTACATGATGAATACGTGTCTGGAACTCTGAGGTCCAACCGGAAAGAATTACCATAAACTAATAAATATTAAATGACTGAGTCCATGAAAGGTGGAACGCAAACAATCAATGCATGGAAGGTCTCAAACTTTACTTTTTGTTCTTTTTTCTACTCCTCAGAATGGTCACTCCTGCACTGATTCTAGCATTCTACTGTGGCCTCAAACTCAGTTGTCTTAGGAACATGGAGACCAGTGTGAGTAATAGTCAAAGTTCTTGTCTTGGTTTGGGTGGTTTATGGTGGTCAATGCATTATTAAGAAATAGGAAATATAATCAGAGCAGGGCAACCATAGTCCAATAATGGACATGGAAACATGTTGAGGTATCCATGTATGAAACACTGAGGTCAATTCAAGAAACAGATCTAGTGTCTAGGAAATGATTTTATAGATCTACATTAGGGATATCAAGGTTCTTATTTTGGGTTTTTTCTGATTCATGTATATTTCTTTATTTGTAAGTCGTAACTTAATAAATAAAATCAAGAGGCAAAGTATAAATGAAGAAAAAAGATTCCGTGCTTGGACCTTTGCTAACAACTGGTGATGTCTGAGTCAAGGATGTTGAATAATATGTGTCAGGACATCTGAGGTCCACCACAAGAAGAATCTAGTCTATGTCTGTATTGGAAATGATCTTATAGACAGTTGTTTCGAATATTCAGTTATCCTGTTTTTGCGCTTTTGTGGGTCAAGGATAATGATTATATTAGTATAAGTGAATTAATGCATGGAGGTTTAAAAAATAGGAATAAGTGAATAAAAACATGGCCAGTCCTGGACTAACTATTGCAGATGTGATGAAACAAGTATCAGTACTAATCTATTTTTGAGGAGTTGGGATTCATGTTCCTTATCTCTCAGAATGCAGCACATACAGACAGATGCATGAATTGTCAATGTTCTCATTCTGGGATGTCTTTGGTCTACTGGTTGTTTGTTTTATTACTAATTCGGAAACATGTTTATAAAATTAAATAAAAGATTAAGTGCCGTTTAAATTAAAGAAGGCCAGTGATAAAAGTTTGTTAGGCAGCATGAGCTATTGTGCTCACTGAATTCCATTGCAGAGTTACCCAGTCTGTTATCAGCTTGCTAATGAGCAGCAAACTGCGCAAGTATTACTATTATTCATGCTATTGCATTGAGCGTGTGCAGTTTTATCATTACAGTGAATAAATGGATAAGTTAATAACAATCACTAGCTCAAAGGGACAAAGTATGAGCGTGTCTTGAAATAATTATGATTTAACCAGTTCCATTCAGTTGATGTCCCTCTTAAGGCAGAAATTCTGGCCCTTGCTAGTTTGGGTAAGAAGAACATTGATACATACAGTAGCATTTCTGTTCAGGGTTTTGGAGGTTTTAAACGTTGTTCCACTTCTTTCAAAAGAATGAATAGTTTCCGAATTAATTTATGAATAAATAAATAAATAAAGTAGGATTTAGTATTGTTCATTGGTATGAAATTACCTTGGAACAAGGGCTGAGATGAATCTAATTCTGCACAAGTAAGGCTCAGAGATTCAGGTGGTTGTATGTATGTGTGGAGCATAGAGACGGATGCTCACAGATGCTCCTGTCCTTGATTCAGGTACTGGATTCAAAGGTATCCCTTTTTTATGTAAACTTTATCATTGAATTAATTAAATTAAAAGAGGGGTTACTTTTTTGCCAATTGTAGCAAGTAACATGGCCCAAAGTTTTAAGGTTAATCTCAACCTGCTCACCCTGCATCCCTTAGCGTATTAGAGCAAAGTCAAGATCTAGGCTGCTTCATTCTTTTTAACATTTGCTTTCTACTCCCCAGAATGTCTTCTCATGGTTAAACGTCATGGCTGGGGAGTCTCTGGGTAAGAAGCCTATAGGCCTGTATACGTGGTACACAAAGTTCTCATCCTTGGGTGGGTAGTTTGCTCATGGGTGTTCGCTGTATTACAAAAAATGGATAAATGCCTATATATGTACACAAAAATTTAAAAGACCAGAGATGAGAATGAATTACACATCAAGGATTAGTATGTAACCAGTCAGTACAACTGTTGAACTATATATTTTTAAATATCGTCCTAGGACACTGAGGTTCATTAATAAACAAACAAATCAGAGGTGTTACCTGTTTGGGATGAAGGTCATTTAGACAGAGAATAGTCATAGTCAATGTTCTTGGTCTAGAGCAGTGGTGAGTTCTAGTTTATTTAATTAAGAGAAACAGAAATAAATAATGAAATGAATTAATACCTAAATAGCAAGTCAATCAAGTGGAAAACACGAATCAGTGGAGAGAATTTTGCATATTTGCCTTTTTGGCCAAAAGATATTCTGTCCTATTTTATTTAATATTTTTAAAGTTATAAAAGAGTCCGTATTCATTTCCTCCCCCACCCTTTTTTGTGCTATTTGCTTTGTGCTTCACAGAATGGACATGAGTGGATAATCATTTTGTAATTATCAAGACCTTCATGGTTCAATGTGAGTAATGGTCAAGTTCTTGTCTTTGTTGGGATAGCTTATTTACAATATTCAGTGTATGATTTAAAAGTATGGAATACATTTGATGGCTGTTTCTCTCACTACTTTACCTCTTGGGTAGTGGGATTTTAGTCCATCATATAGCAAGTTGATCTGTTTTCACTCGGAGCACCATGCGGATGGATTGTCTGTCCGATAGTGACTCCTGATTTTTGCAGATCGAACAATTGAAAAAAAGAAAGTATGGAATATAATCAAAGAAGGCCACATAAGGACCAATGATAAGATTGTGTCGTAAACCAAAGTTCGTGAAGAATCTGATTCAGCACAACAGACACCTTTTAAAAAATGAAGTTCTACAAATTTATGAACACCAAGGAGGGTAAGGGGGTTGTGGGATGAATTGGGAGATTGGGATTGACATCTATACACTAATATGTATAAAATAGATTACTCATGAGAAGCTGCTGTGTAGCACAGGGAATTCTACCTCACTTCGCTGTATGGTAGAAACTAACACAACATTGTAAAAGAGCTATACCCCAATTAAAAAAAAAAATGAAGTTCTGACTTCTTAGCTCTGTGGGTAAGGGACCTAGAGTCTCTTGTCTGGAACACTCATAGTTCTTCTTATATTGGGTGTTCATTTACAGGTGCTTATTGTGTTATTAAAATGAGTAACTGAATACATTAATTAATAAAATGGAGGTCCATTCATGAAGCAGAGATAAGAATGTGGCATAAATCATTGTTTACAATTAATTGTTGTCATGGTTACCTCAGGTTCACTAAATTAAAACCCCAATCCAGGCCTTTTCATTTGTCAGCATCTTACATTCCACAGGATGGATGAACTATAACTAATTAAATTATTCTCCAATCATGAAGATATTTGCCTAATCCCTCTGGGGGAGGACCATATCTTGCCATGTAAGTAATAAAGTTCTTGGTTTGGGTGGTTAGCTCATGGGTTTCCGTTGTATCATTAAAAAAGAATAAATGTAATTAAAATTAAATGCCATGCATCGACCTACAATGAGAATGTGTTATGAGCCAAAGTTTATGATTAATGCAATTTAGCACAAATGAAGTACAAGAAAAAAACTTAACTTTTCCCATTCATTTCAAAACTGAAATGTCCCATTTTATGTTTGTCCCATTGATTATTTAAACATCCCCCTCTTGATAAAGATCTAGGCTGTTACTCATTTAGGAAGTCAGTACTCTAGTTGTTGAGTAGGACAACAGTTTCATGGTTGTTCATTGTAACATCTAAAAATTGTTCATATTAAATGCAGAAGGGCCACACCTGGACCAATGATGTGAATGGAATGCATCTGAATAAAAATTATGATCAATCATTTTTTGAACAACTGAGGTCCATGGCAAAAAGAGAACTAGTGTATGACTTTTTTGGGAATGATCTCAGGAAAGTTTGAGAATCTAGTTCATAGACATTGGTTTTATACTATTAGTGAATAAATGAATGGATCAATAAACAAATACATTCAAAAGAAAAGAAAGAGAGGTCAAAACACGGACGAATTTTTAGGATGTGTTATAAAATAAGGAATATAATTACTTCAGTTCTGAAATATGTTGGCCCAATAAGAAAACATATACATAAAGTTGTTACCACTTTGTGTAGAAAGCAGCTAGAAAGAGGTATTTAATAATCAATGTTCAGCTTTTAGTCTGAAGTGGGTTACTAGATGTTTGATTCATGAAGGAAACAAAATTAGGATTAAACAAATGGTTAACTAAATGAAAGAGTGCAAAGTAGGAACCAATGATCAGTGCATGTTATTCTTTTTTCCATCTGCTTTGTGCCCCAGAATGGCCACACCTTGGTTGTTTTAGTCATTATTTCATGATGAAGATCTTGACTGTTACCTATGTGGCCAAGGAGAGTATAGATCAGGGTAAGTAAGAGATTAAGTTTTTATTCTTGGTTTGGTCGTTTTGTTTATGGATGATGACTATATTCTTTAAAAAGAATAGATGGCTTCATGTAACTATAGAACAAATCAAAGAAGATTATGCAGGGACCAATGACAAGACTTTGTCTGACAAGGATCGTGGTTAATTCATTTTGCAAAACCAAAAAAAAAAAAAAAGATTTCTGTTAAAAAATAGATTTAGACTGCTACCTCTTAGAGTAAGAAGAGCATAGATGAATTCTAGGCTTAGTCAAAGATCTTGTTCTTGGGTTGGTTGTGTTTTCCTTGGGTAATAAATAATTGAACAAATTAAAGATAAATATGCTAGTAAAATCACAATGGCCACTCATGACCAATGATGTGATTATTCATGAAACAAGGATTTGTTTAACCCAAGTCAGCTATTGTACCACTCTGTTTAAGGAGTTTATAGGGAGACGTAATAGTCAAAGTTTACCCTCTTGTTTGGAAGTGGATTCTTTGCTGTTGACTTTACTTTTGAAAATGAGTACCTGACTAAATTAATAAATAAGAGAAAATCCATATATAAAGAAAATTAAAATGACCAAGAGTACTTCAATGATAACATTTTATGAAACAAGAATTATGAGGGGCCCAATTTTGCTTCTCTGAGATCCATTTAACCAAAAAGATTTAATCTGTTACCTCTGTTTATAAGGGGGACATAGATATTAAAATATTTGTTGTTGTATTTTAGTGGGTTCTTGGGTGTTACTATTATCATTATTATTATTGTTTAGTAAATCAATCTATGAAAAAGTAAATTAGAAGAGGGCCAGTGATGGAAATGTGTTTTGAAACAAGGGTTATGATTATTACAGTTCTGCACCACTGACATTTATAAAAATAAAACACTTTTTAAAATGTTTGTTTTAATAGTACGTAGTGTGCCGTTCATGTTGTACTGAACTAATTTGGATATTTTTGCATGCTGCTTATCTGGATTTTTTTTGTTTTACCCTATCTCAGGAACAAATACTAATGACCTGATTGGAGGTGATGGCAGGAGGTCCCTGTACCCCATATTTTAAATTTTTCTGGCCCTTGGTATCTGAGAGAGTGCAAGAATAACTGATACTAAGGTATTAATTTCAGCTCAACAAGTATTGATCCAAATCTGTGTCAGGCTCTGTATTGGTCATGGCATTCATATCTAAATCTGATCTAGTTCCAGCAATCAAGTAGCTCTTTGGGATTAGGTGGAGACCTACTGATAAATATAATAATTCAATATAAATAGGGCAAGTAGATGGGCTTTCCAGAAGCACAGATGGCAGGACTTCAGCTCAGTCTCAAGTATCAGATGCTTTATAAAAGAGAAGATGCCTGTGCCAATGACCACCTCCCTGGGCTGTAAGGTCCAGGGCGTTAGGACTCACACTCCTCCCACGCACTGCACAAAGAGCACATGTAATACATTTGTTGGATGAGTCATTGAATAAAAGGTGAATGAAATAATGAATGAATGAAGCAGCGAGTAAGTGAACGAATGAGTCTTTTTTAAAATAAATTTATTTATTTAATTTTATTTGTTTTATTTTTGGCTGTGTTGGGTCTTTGTTGCTGCCTGCCGGCTTTCTCTAGTTGTGGCGAGTGGAGGCTACTCTTTGTTGCAGTGTGAGGGCTTCTCACTGTGGTGGCTTCTCTTGTTGCAGAGCACAGGCTCTAGATGCACGGGCTTCAGTAGCTGTGGCTCGCAGGCTCAGTAGTTGTGGCACATAGGCTTAGTTGCCCCGCGGCATGTGGGATCCTCCTGGACTAGAGCTTGAACCCGTGTCCCCTGCATTGGCAGGTGGATTCAAAACCATTGCGCCACCAGGGAAGCCCCTGAATGAGTCTTTGAGTAAAAAAAGGAATGGGAAAAAAGGAGTGAAAATGTGGAGTACACAAATGAGTGAACACGTCGATAATGTGTAGAGTAACTAAGTCAATGAGCACTTAAGTGTACGATGAATTCATGAGTGGATGAGTCGATGTGTAGGTACAGAGGTCGAGAGGTGGATGGCGAGCGATGAATGAGTAAGCGAAGGAGGGAATGAATGAAAGACTAGCTGTTCAATGACTCAATAAGAGAAAGATGAGTACGCAACCAGATGGGTGAATTAATAAGTGGATTCCAGAATGAGTTTATCAGTAAATGGATTAGTGAAAGTTAATTGGTAAGGACAGAATGAGTGAGCCCGTGAGTCAATGAGGAACCAAATGAATTAACTGATGAATAAGTCAAAAAAGGAGTGTGGGAATAAAGAAGTCAATGAAAAGAGGACAAAGTTGAATAATTTAACTAATGACTAGATAAGTAAGTCAAGGCCTGAGACAAATTAATGAGGGAATGGACAGGCAAATGGATGGAGGAATGAATATCTTAGAGTCATTGAATAAAAGAATAATAATTGAGTGATTCAACGAGTCAATGAATATGTCATCCAAGAATAAATTGAGTGCTCTATGAATGAACGAGTGAATAAGTGAACGAATCAGTAAATGAATGAGTCAGTGACCCGTGTGTGAGGCAATGAGTAGATGAAGTCCCACTGGGCTTCCTTCCCTGACCAGTCCAAAGTCAGCCACACCCCAGCCTCAGAGCACATTCTAAATACCGCACGGAACACCCATCCCACTCCGTCGTGGGCATTTGTTTACATGTCACCATTAAACTGACCTGCTCCATGAGCCAAGAACTGGGTCAAATTCTTCTCTGTCTCCCCAGGGCCTGCCCAGCCTGAGCCTAGGAGGCGCCCAGTAAATTACTGCTGAATGAATGAATGAATAGCTAAAAATACATGTGCTTTTGTGGAACCGGGATGGCCCTTCTCAGAAGGGCCCGGGAGCTCTTCTGCAGGGAGGTGTGCTGTGTGTCAGATGGTCTGTGGCATCCTCCTACCCAAGTGCAAATTCTCCCTTGAGTCCAGCTTCCTGTGGCCAGTGCCAGACAGTGAGACAGGATCCTGGCAGTTCTGACTGCCCTGGACCTTGGCCCATCCTTGGGCAACATTGGCTTGGACTGGTGGAATGGAAGCCCTGGGTCTTCCCGAAAGCTGCCCTGGCCTCTGCCAAGACAGGAGATTGAAAATAACCCAGTCTTGTTTTCATGCCTCCAGTGAGGGGGGCCACTCCTTGTCTTTCATCCTGCTTCTAGCTGTGGGACTTTGGGTTAGACAGGAAGCACTCCGGACCTCCAGCCTCAGTGTCACCTATTAGATGAGAATAATGATACCTACCTGGCTGGACTGTTGTGAGAATTAACCTTGTCTAACAGGAGCTTATTATAAGGCCCTTATCTGGCGTAATACCTATCCTATACATAATAGTATGGTACCAGAGAGGAAAGAGATACCTCAGAAATTACCTGAAGGAGATGTAATTGATGGTGTCAACTGCATTCATTTAAAAGCTCCCAAATGGATGTGGTACCCAAATTCCCCTGTCCCAGAAGAATAGAGTTCAACTAAGTTTTGGAAGAATACCAGTTTGGATGGGACAGGCCAGCCCAGACCATGCACATTTAAGGCATCATATCATACCCTCTACCAGGGACAGACAACAAGAAATGTGAGTTGGCAACAATTTTGCACTGTGTGGGGCATTTGCCCAAGATTCTCCCTCCCTCCCGTCCTCCTTCCCTCCCTCCTTCTATTCCTCCCTCCCTCCCCCCAGCAATTACATATTCAGTATCCACTATTTACCTAATACCGACCACTACTCTTCCTCTCTTGTCTTGACCAGCTCCTGACCCTGGATTCCGTCTCCCACTCCTGGTCTTGCATCCTTCCTTTGAACTTGGTGGTGGTACTTGGTCAGCTGGCTTGGAATATAGCCATCTTCTTCTCAAGGATTTGATGTCCACTCAAACCATTCACCTGAATCAGGTAGAATCCCCCTTTTTAACTGTGGGCATCTGGGCCTCTAATTTTGAGTCTTCTGGGTCAACTCTCTCCCATCTGGGCAAACTCCGGTCCCTCCGGAGAGGCGTTCAGACCGTGTGGGTAGCAGGTGGGCCCTCCGCATGCTGAGGGTGAGCAGCATGGTCAGCGTTGATGCCTTTGGGCCAGAGGCTGAGATTTGGCTGTCAAGTGTGTACCCATATGGGAATCAGGTTCTCACATTTCCCCAGAGTTCCTGGGTAAACGAGGTGTGCTTCCCTCACTGCCTAACACAGATGTCACCTGCCTCTCACATTCCCACAGTCCCTTGCCCCTCCTTTGACTTCCCACATCCCTGTGTCCAAATTTGCCCTTCCTCACTCATTCATCTTTCATCAGTACCACTGACAGAGCCCATATTACGTTGTTAAATTATGAGCCACCAGTCTCTCCCAAAGGGCTCTGAACTTCTTGAAGTTGGGGTCTTCTTTTTGAGTCATGCTCACCCAGCAGAAGGTCTGGGCATCTGGAAATGCTTGGCGAATTAATCATTCATTCTTTCATTTACTCAAAAAATATTGGGCCCTTTCTATGGCACCAGAGGCTGGGTGATAAATAGCAAGAAATAAGTCATATCCCATCTCTATCCTGGTGGAGCGTCAAGTCTTGAGTGGGAGATAGATTTTAAACAACTATGCATATGGCAAAATTACCTGATTACATATGTGACCAGTGCTATGAAGCCCAGGTGCCCGGGGCTTTATTAACCTGCCAGCTGGACTGGTCTTGACCCTCATGAGAAGCTGAATCTGCTTCTCTCCTGTGTTTTGGGGGCCGCTGAAAGGAGGACAAAGCTATAGACTTGGTGGGAGCTGCTTGATGGCTTTGGCTCCCTGGGGTCAATCAGGTCAGCAGAGTCTTTGGACATCCTTGGAGGAAAGAGAGACAAGTGTACTTTGGAGGTTGTGCAGCTGCTGCCTGGTCATTTCCTGGGCAGTTGTGACCAGCCAGCCCAACACAACATTCCCTCAAGCACCGTGCTTGTTAAGGAAAGTTCTGTTGAGTGTCAGGGTTTGATCTGCCCTGTCAACTTTCAAGTATTTCTCTTAGATGTGTTGCCAAATGACAAACCGAGGGTAGAATGGAATATGTGTTGACCTTTTTGCTTCCCTCTACCATATTTCTTTGAGTTTCTCAAAATGGCTGCCTGGGACACTGACTATCGCTAACATTACTAGAATGTTCTACAGCACCCCCGGCAAATGGGCATACGTTGTTTCAGTCGCCATCCCTGATGCCTCCCTCCCTCTGCTTCCAACTCCAGTCCACCCCCTTCAGCATCTCTCCAGGGAGCCCATGAGTCTATGGTTCTCATCACCATCACCCCCATGTTGGTCCAGGCTCCTTGGGCTGTCATCCGCCTCCGACTGGTCTTCTTGCTCCTCCTCCAATTTGCTCTCCTCCATGTGCATCCTTCTGGAATGACTGAGAAAGAGTCCTCTGCTCCTTAGAGCTCTCTCATGAGTTCCCAAAGCCCCAGGGTGAAGTCCAGGCTCCTTGGCTTCATGCTCAAGGATCCTCATGACTTGGCCTCCCATCACAAGCTCCCTGACCTCGTGCATCACCCAGCAGACCATCCCCCCCCCCCCCCAGTTCGCGTGCATCTGTGCCCCTGTGCCTTTTGCACGAGCTCACCCTTTAGCCCTCTCCCCACGGTGCTCAATCACCGGAGGGCTTGTCCTGCCCCTCCAGATGGGATGAGTGCCCCCACACTCACAACTGTTCCATGGCCATGAACTTGACTTCCATTCGGAAACCGGTCCTGTTGCTTGGCCGTGATCTGGTTAGGCATCTGCCTTCCAAACCACACCTTGAGCTTCCCGACTGGGGGTGCTCGGTCTTGGGTGCCTCGGACTCCCCACTCTCCAGTACAGAACCTGTGCAGAGTAGCTCATCCATCAGTAAGAATACGGGTTGAGTGAAAGAATGAATGAATGCACAAAAGAATGATTGTGAGGCCGTGCTGGGGGGCAGATTATATCCCTGGCAGAGAACCGGGGTCCTTGGCGCTGAGGCCTAGCGCCTCCTCAGGACCGAGGCCGGCCCTCCTCCTCCAGCCAACTCCACTTTGCTTTCTGCCTGTGACTCATTAAGAGATATGTAACCTTAATCCTTGAAATTGCCTGTGATGGAGCGTGTTTTCACTCAATGGCCTGAACATGGGGATTTTATTCCTTTCTTAAATAAATCTCGCTCCCCCAGGAAGTTTGGACAGGATGTGGGCAATCGGACCAGGGCTCGAAACTGAACATTTTGCAAAAGGCCCGTTTCAGAATTTGAAACCCCGTGGCCACTGGCCAGAGCCAAGTCTGGTTTGTGGGGGTCGCTGGGGCCTCCTCCCAAAGAAGGGAAGGGAAGATTGAAAACAAACCTTCAGCCGTCACCGAATAGGCTGAAGGTTTGCAAGACAGAATTCCGCGGTTTGGTTTTGCTTCTCTGATGAAACTTGAGCGGGCTGGGTCACCCTCATCAGCTCTTCTTTCAAACTTTCGGCGGAGGCCTCAAACCCTCCCGAAGCCAGAGGGGAGTTTGAGCTGGTCCTGAAATCAATGGGACAAGTGTGTGAGCGCTACAGGGACCAGGGCTTTGGCCCAGGCCTGGAGGAGAGAGATGCTCAGGGACAGGCTCGGGGACCATCCAGCCCCACTTGGGGGACCACGGCGACCAGAGGCTCCCCTTCCCTTTGGGAGCAGGCCCCGGAGGGGCTGTGCACTGCAGCTCAGTGGGCCTGGCATTGGGGTGAAAGAATAATGACGTTATAGTGTGTCTGCTCTCACAGCCCAAAGTGTCCACATCTCACTTGGAGATGGGTGACACTCATTCCTCACTGTGGAGACAAGGACACTGGGGCCTGGGGGGAGGGGTGGAGATGTGCCCTGGGTCCCCTCAGGGCCGCAGTTCAGCCAGACAGTCCTGATTCCACATCCTGCGCTCTCCCTGGGCTTCTCCTCAATGGGCGCCCGACACACAGAGCAAAGCCTGAGGCCGGGCTTCAGGACCACAGAAGCGGTGGCGGTGGGGCACAGGGTTACACAGCCCTGGAGATCAGTTCTCAGTGTTCACGCCCCATGGCCCCTGTCCCTGCTGTCCTCGGTGAGTGGACACTGGCCCTGGACTGGCCCCCAAGGACAGGTGATTCTGTTGTCTCTCGTTCTCTTCTGACTTCTTTGTTCTTTTCTCTGCCAGGAAAGATAGCAGAGAGTGCCCTTGGAGAAGTCACCAGGCCCCTCCAAGTCCCATGCCCGTCATCTGTAAAAGGGAAGTAAATTTCATTTATTTATTCTGCAGACATCTCGAAACTGCTAAGAGCTGTGCACTGACCAGAGCTCGTGGCCCCTGCATGCAGCTCTGCCTCTGTGGAGCGTGTGCCGTGCCATGGGTTCGTCTCCTGTCCCTGCCCTTCCGGAGCCTCAGAGGTGCTCACTCACATGAGGAATCTCCCACTTGCCTTTTCGTCCTCACGTCTTCCCTCCACTGGCCTCCCAGGCTCGCAGGGGACCTCAGTATCCCCCAGGGACCCTCACAGAGGGTGATGTTTCCTCCTTCCAGCATCTGAGACTCGAGCTGGAGCCAGTGGCCACCCAGCCTGGCCTCAGTTTCCCCATCTGCAGACCTGGAAGAAGGGTGATGTCTTGCCTGCTGGGGAAAGAGGAAAGATGTCTCCCTATTTCACTGTGGTCCTGACCCCGCTCTCTTCTGTCCTTCCAGGCCCTTGAGCCTCACTTGTAATTTGGGGCCAGTTTTCTTTTTTCTTTTTCAATATTTATTTATTTATTTATTATTTAATTTATTTATTTTGGCTTGCTGGGTCTTAGTTGCGGCATGTGGGCTTCTCAGTTGCAGCACGTGGACTCTTAGTTGCAGCATGCCTGCAGGATCTAGTTCCCTGACCCGGAGTCGAGCCTGGGCCTGCATTGGGAGTGCGGAGTCTTACCCACTGGACCACCAGGGAAGTCCCCAGTTTTATTTTCTTTTCCCTGAGATCCAAGGCTTCTCCCAGCACGTGGTTTTTCAACATGATACGATGACAGTCCCGCTAGCTTGGTGGGGGCTGGACCCTGTCTGTGGCAGATGTTCCTGGTATCGGCCCGAGCTGCTGGCAGCTGCCCAGCGGGGAGGAAGGTGGGCCTGGGCACAGGTGTCCCTGCTGCAGCCTCAGCTGTCCACTCACCCCCGCTGCACCGCCCACCCCTGGTGCCGCCGGGATCCTGGCTTCATTTTCTGATGGCCCCTCCTGTGGGGTTCTCCGGGGAACCCCGGCCCACGTTCAGAGTTCTCAAAGGCCATGTGTCCAGCTGCCTCTGCCCCTGGCCTCCCCCTGCATCTCTGGGCCCATGCCTCCTCCTGTTCATGCCCCTCCTCTCTATATAGACCCTCTGCCCGGCCCCCTTCCCTCCTCACAAAACAACCCAGCTGATCTGCAGGTCGCATATCCAGATATTCAGTACCCCGGCAAGCCGTGAGCCTACCTTCCTCGCTCGGCTGTTATCCAGCTGGCGGGTGCTCGTCACACTTTGAAGGAGCCGTGCTTGAAGGGCGGGGAGGTCACCAAAGGAGACTCATTCCCTTCGCAGAAGACAGGGCGTGAGAGGGCCCCTGGGACCCTCCGGTCTGAGTCCTTCACTTTGCACGTCTCCCAGCCTCTCCTCCCAACTCTTTCTCCCTGCCACGCCTTCTCAGGGACTGCGCTCGGTGCCCGGTTTGGAGGGAGACTGGGGGACGTGAGGGCGGGGATGGCTGGAAGATGAGCCTCCCCATATGATAGCCCTTCTCTGGGCTGCGACAGGGCACACAGAGGGAAGGGTTTTATGAGCTAGAAAATGCTGGGCAGATGTTGGAGACACAAGGGAGGGAGAGGCCCTTCGGGGACCCACAGCCCACCTGTGCACGTCCTCCCTGCCCCCCGCCCCAGGAGCTGCTCTCCCTTCCCTTCCCGCCCCTCCCCGGGAGCTGGCTGAGTCAGAGGGTGCTGCTGCATTTGCACCTCACCGAAGCCCCCAGTGCCACAGGGGGCACATCACTGGCTCCCCCTTGCAAAGAAGGAAACCGAGGCTCAGATGTGATGAGCCCAGCTCTGTGCCTGAGCCCAGCGCCGGTCCCCTGGGTCCCGCAGCAGTCCCGGCACTGGTCACCTCCCTGGGTCGTAGGGTAGGAGAGAGTGAAGCCGGAGGGGTGCTCTGGGGGCAGAGCCTGGGTGTCTGCTGTCCTCACCTGTGGGATCGTAGGCACTGTCCCCTTTTGTGCAAAGGGTCAGGTCCTGAGGAAAGCACATATTTATGGTTTGCTCATCAGGATGAAAGAACTGAACAAATGTTCCAGGCCGACTCCACCAGCGAGCGTGGTGACCTTTCATAAAAGCCCTGCAGGGAACCTTCTGGAAAATGCTCTTCCGCTCCTGAGTGTTGCCCCAAACAGCATGTTTCAAAATACACTGAACGTGGGCTTCCCTGGTGGCGCAGTGGTTGAGAGTCCGCCTGCCGATGCAGGGGACGTGGGTTCGTGCCCTGGTCCGGGAAGATCCCATATGCCGCGGAGCGGCTAGGCCCGTGAGCCAGGGCCACTGAGACTGCGTGTCCGGAGCCTGTGCTCCGCAATGGGAGAGGCCACAACCGCAAAAAAAAAAAAAAAAAAAAATACACTGAACGCGAGACTCCAACCATCAAGGGAGCAGGTGTAGGGCCACCCTTGGCCCACCCGAACTGCCCCCTGCCCCAGAGCCCATTGGTGCCCACTTGCCCCCAGACCCTGGCTTCTGTGACCTCAGGGAGAACTCCAGCTGGGGCTTTGTCTGAGACCAGCCCGTTTCTTTCAGTGTCGAGAGCCTGGCCTCGCTTAGTTCCCAGGCCAGGAATGGCGTGGCTGGAACGGATCGGAGCAGGGAGTAAATAGCGGGGGCGTGGCTCCCAAATCCAGCATTGGGGGGTGTCAGCCTCCAATGGCAGGGCTGGAGGGGAGCCCCATGACCCCAGGGCTCTACGGAATGGCCACCCAGCCCTGGGGGATGCAACTTACAGTTAGTGTCCTAGCTCTGGGTTGGAGCTCTGGTGGGTTTATGAATGAGCATTAAATCCTTAAAAAGTTAAAAAGAATAAACTAAAAGAGCCCTTCGTGGACCAGTGATGATTGGTGTCATGGGATGAAGACTGTCATCAGTCCAACTCCATGTATCCCTGGATACAATAGACAATGACAGTGATACTAACAACGGCGCTTACTCGACGGGTGCAGGTCCGAGGGCACTGATCGGCTAGGCCAATCCCACAGGCCCCTGTGTTCTTTATCTTGACAGACGTCCCAACTGGCCGAAACCGAGGTCATCCTCTCCTTCCTCCCCTCCGCCCTACTCCAGCCTGAGTTTCTCGTCCTTCCCCCATTCACACCTCCTATCACCCCGACCCAGATCTGCCCCGTTCGTCTCACGTTAGGTTAGGAGCATCTGAGTCGGGGAGCTGCCTCTGCTCTGGCCCCACGTCCCCAGGGCTGGCCTCACCATTAACCAGCCACCCCTCCAGGGATGGACCCTGGGGCTCAGACACGTGCTCACACAGTTGGACAGGTTTTGTGACTCAGCGCTCTTGTCTTGGAAGGTTGTTCGCACGGAGCCCGTGGAGGTGCGGTTGCTTGAGCGCAAGGCTTCCCGAGGACACTTCCAATGGGTGGAGCCCTTGCTTCGCTGGGTGAGTTGTGCTTTTCCTGGTTACACTCTAAGAGGCTTGTGTGCCCGTGACTAAGGGCCAGGCTTGGTCTAGAAAAGGTAAAGACTAGAGGCGATACTAGCATGTATGAAGGCCTCCGAGGGGCCCAAGTGCACGCACTGCCCACCTGGGCAGTGGCAGGTAGAGGCTGGGCCGTTTCTGGCAGCTGCTTCTCTGAGTGAAGGATGAAGCCACTCAGAAGCTACCCCGAGCATAGAAGGGAGGTCAGCAGGGTCCCAACCCCAGATACCTGGCCCTCATCTCTGGTCCCACCCAAGTGGTCACTTTGCAGCTGACCAGACGCCAGAGTCCTTGTTGGCTGCTTGAGCTGAGACTCAGGGTTACCTTCACACCCCTGTCCCCTGCTGAGTCTCTTATAAATTATGCAGATAATTGTGTTTTGTGAACTCATTTCTGTCGTGGAGAATGAAGACGGGGGAGCCATGTGAGTTTTTCCTGTAAAGTTACTAAGCTGATAACTAAACTTTATTGCATGTAATAATTCTAGAAAAAAGAAATACGTTTATTGTGAAAACTTGTAAAATACTAAAAAGAACAAGAGTCTCACTGCTCAGAGATGACCACTGCCGGCATTTTGGTGACCAGCCTCTGGTCTTTTGGTTTCACTTATAAATTGCAAAAGTGTGTGTGTATGCGTGTGTGTGTGTGTGTGTGTGTGTGTGCGCGCGTGTACACACATATGTCTCTATATTGTAAATTGGGTTCATCACAGTCATCCTAATTTTTCACCTAACTATACATCCTGAACATTTTCCTATGCCATTAAGTAATTTCCTGTCTTGTGATTTTTTGACCTAGTATCCTAGCAAATGACTAAATCATAATTGATATAATTGACCTGCTCTTGTCAGATATTTACATGATTTTTAAAAGTTGGATGGTGTAAGTTGGGCTGAACAACTTTGTGTTTTTCATCTTTCAGTTTCCTGCAGTGCACTCTGAAAGTGGAATGGCCATGTCAAAAGGTGTGAGCATTTTATGGCCAAATTGCCCTCCTTTGTACCAACTTACTTACATTCTCAGAATTAGTTTAAGAAGTGACCGTTTTTCTGGGAATTATCAAAGTTTTAAAACATTTGCCAATTTGTCAAAACGCAATATTTCATTGTTCTCATTTTCAGTTATTTTATTACCTGCGATAAGAGCATTTCCTCCCGTATCTTTATTGGTGCTTTGTATCTGAGTTGTCATTTCAGGTTCTTTGCATTTTTCATTGAGTTTTATTTTTGTTGAAATCATGCACATACGTCATTTTAAGCATCAAATAGTTTTACAAAATTTTGTAGAAGCATCAGCCTTCTCCACTCCAATCCCATAGCCTGCTCCACAGAAGCAACAGTTTTTAACTCTTTTAACTGAGTCTCTTGACATTTACAACCATTTTTCTAAGTAACATTCTGATTTTTCTAGTTCTCAGAAAAAGTTTTTTAGCTTAAGCATTATCTTGACTTTTCAACCACAGAAGATGAAGATTTAAATCTCTTTCACAAATGCCCTTGGCCTCACCACACACAGGAAGACCTCTCTGTCCCATCCTTTCCATATATTTAGCTCACATTTTTGGTTTGATTGATATTCAGTGTTTACATTATTTTAACAGTGTAAATGCTCTTGATAGCGGAACAACAGCACGCTGTTTATTTACTTCTCCTTACAACTTGTTGTTTTCTCTGGAGGTAATAATTGTCTTGGTTTTTGTTTGTTTCTTTCTTTTTTTCCTTCTCCCTTTGATTGGTTGGTTAGTTTTTAATGAACTTATCACAAATTTATCCCCAGCCTCTCAAGACATTCGAACAAATCAGTATTTTTTGTTTGTATTTAATGTGTTTTATCTTTTTGAAGAAATCTCTTCCTGGAGCCTCCTTGCCTGTTCTCTTCTGGATTGGTTCATCTTTGGGCTTCCTGCCCTTATCTTGGGATCTCCTCCTCATTCTCTACCCGGGGATTCCCTTGACCATCTCTCCTTGGTTGGATCCCTGATTTTGTAAATCCCATGTTATCCTCTTTTTTGGTTTACTCCCTTGTTTAGCTAGAGTGCATCCTCTAGCAGTTTCCTGAGAAAGGGTTCATGGGAGGTAAATTTTTGGAGACCTTTCACATCTGAAAAGGAAAATGTCTAGTCCACACTGATGTTGATGGCTTGTCTGGGAATAGAATTCTAGTTAGTATCTTTTTTCCCCTTCAGATTTGGAAAGCATATATAATTGCTTTCTGGCTTCTAGTGCTGTTGACCAGAAGTCTGAAAACTTTTTGATTCCTCATCCCTTGTATGTGATCTTTTCTTCCTCCTCCCTTTCTGTAACTTGCAGTGTTTTCTGATTGTCTTCTTGTGCTTTGAATTTCATGTGTGTACGTCTTGATGGGGATCTACGTTCATCCATTTTTCCAGGCCCTTTTGATCTGAAAATGTGTGTCCTTCAGTTGTGAAAATTTTTCTTAAACGATTCCTTGGACAATGTCCTATCACTTTTCTCTTTCTTGAACTTATATTGTTTGTATGTTGGATTTCTTTGACTGGTTCTCTGCTACTCATGTATTTTTCCTCTGATTTTCATCTCTTCACCTCTTTGTTCTCTTCCTGAGAGATTTCTCTGTCTTCTTCTTTTAACCTGTTTTCACTTCTGCAATCTCTGATATTCAAGGGTTTTTTTTAAAATTATACCCTGAACAGTATTTTATAGCATTTTGTTTCATGGAGGTAATTGCTTCTTTGATATTTCTGAAAATATTAATAATAGGTTTTCTGAAATTTTCTTTCTCTCACAGAGTCTCCAGGCTTTTTCTTTTTTTTTGTCTCTTCCTCCTTCCAAGTGAGTCTCTAACTTCCATGTTAGGTGCTTTTCTCAACTCTCTGGTCATATAGATAGATAGATAGATATAGATGCACATCTGTAATGCATGCATCCAGATACACTAATGAGCTATTTGGAAGCTCTCAGGATGTGGCTGAGCCCTGTAAACGATGGGCTTTACTGTAGAGTGAACTAACTGGTCTTTTTTATTGGGGAACCCAGGTTTCAGCATTTTTATGTTTTTTTTCTTTTAGATTGCTCAGATGCTCCAAAGAAAGTTTTTCAGTTTCTGGTCTAGAGTATTACTGGCTGCCAGTGCTCTGGGAGATTTGTAGAGGAAGACTGGGTGGTCTCAGCATCCAACTTGCAAAGCTTGGCCTTCTTTTTCAACTTTAGGACTCTTGCCCTCAACCGGTGCATCTCTGCTCCAGTCACCTCTGCTTTGCTTTCTGCGTGTAATACCTTTTCAGTCTTCTCTCACAGTTAGGGAAGGCTTTGCCTGATGGGTGAAGATCTGGGGCTCTGTCTTCTTTTACAGACTTTTAGCCAATTCATCTTATTTAGGCCCAGGTGTTCCTGGAGGCACCTGGTACTGCCAAGTCCTGAGACTTCAGTGGGTTCCATGGCATACCCTGGCCTCCTTTATTTCAGCTTTCCTCACTGCCAGTCTAGCGTTCCCAGCTCTGAATCAGTTACCCTCCCTATCTTCTTGTCCTCTTCCCTGTGTCCTCACGCTCCAGGTGAAAATCCCTTCACTTTCATTTAGCGCAGTTTCAAGAGAGAGGGCAGGTGAATATCTATATGTAATTCACCATATTGAACTGAAAGTCATTTTCCCATTTTTCTCTACTGGTGTATCTTTTATTTTATAATACCTTTCAAAATAAGAATAGTAACTCTTTTTCCATCCTATATTACCAACATTTCCCCCCCCCCCCATTTTTCATTGGCCATTCCATTTTGTTCATGGAGCTTTCAACATTTTTATTTAAAAAAATGTTAAGTTCTAAAAATCTATCACTAATTTGTTCTTATAGTTTCTTCTTGCTTAGAAGCTCATATAATTAGTCACTTTTATTTTTTCCTAGTTCTTTCATGATTTCTTCTTTATATTGACTCTTTAATCCTTTAATTATTGTGAGAAGCAACTGCATCCTTCATTTCCACGTTTACCACATGCTAGATACTTTTATAGTTTTTGTTTCTCATTGTGGCTTTCTAGTGTGCCATTAATCTGTCCATTCTTACCCTAGAATTGCTTTGTTATAATATATTGTATCGTTGTAATATGTATCATTATTTGATAGCAATAGTCTTCCTTCATTCTTATTTTTCAAGATTTTCTTGTTTAGTCTCATTTGTTTATTCTTCCAGGTGAATTTTAGTAATATGGTGAAGTTAAAAACATGCTTTATAGATATTCTGTGGAATTTTATAAAATTGTAAATTAAAAAGAATTGGTATTTTTTGATACTGTGGCTTTACATATTCTGCAGTTTAATATATATATTCACAATTTGTCAAATTTGACAGATTCACAATTTGTCATTAAGTTTATTTCAAGGAATTAAGTACTGCTTCTATTGTGAATGTTTTCTTATATTTTCTGACTGGTTGTTACTGGTATGTAGGGAAGAGATTATGTATGTATTGTTTTGGCTATCTCATTGAATTCTCTCGTATGTTCTACAAGTTTTTAGTTGAATGTTTTGGAATTTCTAGGTAAAGAGTCATTCGTATCTATACAATTACAGGAAATTTTTAAAAATTTTATCTCTTCTATTTCTCTTCCTTGTCTTATAGTATTGGCTAGATCTTCCAAAACATTAAATTGTTGATAACAGAAAACTTTATCTCATTTCTGGTTCATGTTAAGTATGATAACAGATACTTTTTTAAGGCTGTATGTTTTTATAATGCTAATTAAGTATTTATTTCTATTTCATGTACGATTAAAATCAGGAATGGATTAGAATTTTATGAAATATTTTTTGATATCTATAGAGATATTGGTGTTGTTTTTCTCCATTGACCTGTTGATGCAATGAATTATAATAATGTTTCATAACTTAGAAACATTTTTGGGTCAAATTCAACCTGGTTGTGGTATACTGGCTTTTTAATATACTACATGATTTGGTCCGCTAGTATCTCAAATTAATTTTTTGTTCATTTGATTTCAAAGTTATGCTGGCTTTGTAAAATGAATTAGGGAACCATCCACCTTTTTCTGTATTCTGTACCATATATACATCATTTAAATGATCTCTTTCATGAAAGCTTGAAAGAACTCAGCCATATAACTCTCCTGGGATAATTCTGGCAACTTTTCCTATTTCTTCTGTATTTATTGGATTCTTCAGACTTTCTAAATCTTTAGAATGTTTGCTTCTTTTCCTGATATAGCTCAGCGTTTACATGTGCAGGCCCTGGAATCAGGCAACTTGGGTTCAAATTCTTGCTCTGTCATTTTTCATGTGACCTCGGGAAAACTATGTCTTCTCCCTAATTCTTAGTTTCCTCACTTGTTAAATGGTTAATGAGAGCCTGTGGCTAAGAGGGCCACTGTGAGAATTAAAGAGATAAAGTATCTTGCACTGAGTCTGGCACATAGCGAGTGCTCCATGATTCTTTTAAAGCTAATCCTAGAAAATAATCTATTTTTCTGAAATTTAAATATTTCTAAGCATAGAATTATAAATAGTATTTTTATAATAAAATTGTATCTATTTCTGTGATTATATCATCTTTTTCATTCTTAATTTTGTATATGTGTACTTTA
Organism: Stenella coeruleoalba; assembly: GCF_951394435.1. Lineage (NCBI taxonomy): Eukaryota > Metazoa > Chordata > Mammalia > Artiodactyla > Delphinidae > Stenella > Stenella coeruleoalba. The sequence continues at coordinate 3,727,090 of NC_137147.1, read as the reverse complement.
TCTCTTTTTTTATTAGGTGAGGTAGAGGAGTGTATATTTTAGAGGGTTTTCAAAGAATCAGTTCTTGGGAATAGTTTATCAATTCAACTGTTTTTGTGTGTGTTCAAATTCACCAATATCTGCTTTTATCTTTATTGATCCCTTCCTTCTGCTTTCCTTGTTTTATGGATCTGTTCATATGTCCCTTATGTTATTCTTCTTTAATAGTGAAACCATTTCGTAGTATGAATTTGCCTCTGATTGCAATTTTGACTGCCTGTCATAAGTTTTAATATGTAGTCTTTTCAATATTTTAAAATTTTTATAATTATGCTTTTCATTTCTTCTTGTAATTATGCTTTTCATTTCTTCTAGTTCTTAGAAGAAATGATTATCTGAATTAAATATGCAAAAGTAGAGCTTACTTTTTAAATTAATTTCTACTTTATTTGAGTTGTGTATTGTTGCTTATACTTTTTTATTCAATTGTGGTCATACTTCATTGCGTTTAGAGAATGTGGACACACAAATTCTACTTTGGGGAACTTATGGATGTCTTCTTTGTGCTTTCTTTAATTTTGTGAATGTTTCATGGGCCTTTAAAAGTAAGGTGTACATCTTGTTTATAGGATACAGATTTTGATGTAAAGACATTTAGTTTTACTAGCTTTTCAGTTGATTCTTTTAGATTTTCTTAGTAAAGAATTAAGTAATTGTAAATAACCATAATTTAAACGTCATTCTAATAGTTTATAACATTTATCTATTTTTTGTTTTATTGTATTGGTTAGAGCTTTTAGGACAGTGTATACTAATATTGATGAAGTAAGCATCTTCATTTCTCATTTTCTAAGTACAATGTTACTTGCCTCTCGATTTGAGGTATGTTTCTCACTTACTTTTTGCCTATTTGATGTCTTTATGACTGAGAGGGCTCTGGACACTGTTTCTGTTTCCCCATTTTTGGATGCTGTTTTATTCCTAATGTAAATGTTTGTGAATTTCGTTGCTGTGGATGGTACCTTCTGTCTCTGAGAGGTGGTTTTCTTCAACCTGCTTAATGACTTTGCTCTTGGGTACTTGAAATTCAGAAGCACCTCTGCTTTATTTTCATTTGTGTTCCTGAGTTAGGTAACCCTGCTTTCTCATATAATTGTTTCTGGAAGTCTGTATTCAAGGCAAAGTGTTGTTTGAAAGTTGAACCAGAGACTTGCATGTTCCAAAGAATTCTGCTCTTCGAGAGCTCAACATTCTGTACCTTCCCAGGCAATTTCTAGCATTCCACGGATGTTCTTTAATTTCGTTCTTTCCAAACACGTAGTTGACTGCCTTAAATTCAGTTATTGAGGCTGAGGACTGGCCACATTAGGTTCACCTAATGGTCTCCATCTTTGTCTTCATTTCTTAAGTATATATGAGATCTATGTTCTTACCACCGGTATCAGCGATTTTATTTTTCCATTTCCCACTAATCTTTATAAAACAATAAGAGCAAAATGTAATTAAACACTGGTTTTCAAATGCAGCCAAGCCTTTTATTCAGACCAACTATTACCCAGAAGCTCAATAAGTAAAATAGATCAAATCAAAGCTGCCCTCTTTGGAGCTGGGTGGAGACCTTGAGCTGTGGGCACCATCCTGCCAGTGACAGGGGGCCCCAGGTACCCCTAAGAATACCCTTGGAAAGCCTCTGCAACGAGATGTTTAAGGAATTGCAGAAACAAATTGAACAAATTGCTGTGTATGCAAAACTGGGGATGCCGTTGATAGGGAGTTGATTGATGGCCATCAGCTGCTGTATAAATTCCGTAGTTTTTTCAGATGTCAACGCGTGATTGTGTGGGCTCCCAGAGAGGCAAATGCACAAAAATTGAGGCCCATCCCTTGGATTTGAGTCTTTTTGAGTTAATTGATTGAAAGTGTGCTTCAAATAGACAACATATAGTTGGCTTTGAGGATTTTTGACTTGAAAACTCCCTCTTTTAAGGGCGTTTAACTCATTTACATTTTTTTCTGGATTGTCTTGTTTGGACTTAAAAAAACTGCACTTAATGCTTGATTTCTTTTTTTCACCCTTTCTTTCTTCCCTGCTATCTTTTAGTATATTATATAGACTACATTTCTCTTAAAAAATTTTTTTTTGCTGATTTAGGAAGTACACAACCAGTTTCTAAGTCTGTTAGTGCTTATGCCTCAGTTAAAACAAAACAAAACAAAACATGCCTACATCTAAATTCCTGTGTGGCAAAGCAGTGAAATAGTATTGTCCTCACTCTGCCCTCTGTAATTATTAAGCTGAGGAGGTATCTGTTTCTTCCCCTTCCTCCTGGGTATCCCCTTCCAAATGCTAAGATATGAGTGGGATCTATCACCATCTCCTCTACGTAGCTTTTCCACCCCTGTGTCCTAATCTTTGGGAGGAACAAATCACCCATCTGCTTTCTGTGCTCTAGCCCCCCTCTGCAGTAGCTGAAACTCCGTACCGTTTCTGGACTAGAGATCATGGAAGCCTGAAATCCTAGCTCGCGGCATACCTCCATCATCACGTATTGGTGTGTGGATCATGTCTGTCTTCTCCCATCCTGTGAGCTCCTGGGAGGCAGGAACACTGAGGTTGCCCCTCAGGCAGCCTCGGGCTCCACACGGGACTGATGCCAGCACATGTGTGCTTAAGGTTAAATGTCTGCAAGGATGTGTGGTTGAGTCAACGCAAGGATGAGTAGCAGAGAAGTAAATGTGTGCCTGAAGGGGTGAGTTTGTGAGACAGAGGAGTGCACGGGTGTATCGATGTGCCGTTGAAAGAGCGGCCAAATTGGTGGACAGGTGAGGGAGAGGAGCGATGCCTGGGGAAGTGAGAAGGGCCACCAGCCACCAGCCATCTGGGGTCGGGAGGCTGGGTGGGGAAAGTGAGCTCACCCACGTCTCTAGAGATCCAGGAGGCTAGTAGGGATGCATGTCACTTTATCCAGGAGGACGAGGGTACTTTCAGGGTCCACGTCTGCTATTCAGAGTTGTCTGTTCTTTCCTTGCCCACTACTCTGTGGAATATCTGGTGCTGGGCACTGGAGATGCAACAAAAGGAGGTCGGTGACCCCCTTCCTGCATCAGAGGAGCTCCCATACCAAGGAGCGGCAGGGTTGAGTTCCTCTCCCATCACAGACACAGGGAAAATAAAAGCCATCCAAATGAACCCCCGCAGCTTCCTACCATCTTCCTCGCCTACTGGCTTCTCTTTCCCTAGGACCAGGGAGGAAGTGACCTGCCGCTGGGCCAGCAGCAACCCCCACCACCATCACCGCCAAGCTTGGGCTCCGTCCCTCCAGCTTCTCAGGAGTCTCACACAGCCCTCCCCAACCCTGCAGGCTTCCCATTGGCCCCTACCACACTGCTGTCCTTTGAGTCTGAAAAATCACAGGAATCCATCTCCTCCATCCAGCTACCACCCTCTTGGTAGTCTCTGTATCTCATTTTCATTTGACTTCTCACCTTATCTTTCCCCTGGAAGTGCTTTCATTAGGATCACCAGCGACCTCCATCAGATTGCTGACTCAGCATCTCCGCTAGGATTTCTCACCAGTGCTTCGAACTCAGAGCACTCAGAACTAAACTCCCATTCCCCCACCAACGCTCATTCTTCATCAGATGCTCCCCAGCTCAGAGGCAGGTGCCACCCCCTCCTGATGTCTGTTCCAAACACTTGCACAGATTCTTCGCGTTGTCTTACTGCTCCACATTCCTCATCCACATCTGGGACCTTACCAAGTCTGCTATGCCCTTCCTTCTAACTATTTCCAAACATGCCCACTTTCCTGCATTTCCATGACTCCTACCCTGTCCAGGGCGCAACTCTCTTCTTTTAGACCCTATACTCTTTCTCCCTGCCTCCACTTTTTCCCCCAGCGCTTTCTCTTCATATCAGCAAGAGATGTAAAAATGTAAAACTCAAGTCCCTTATCAACTAATAAGAGCTTTCGCTTGGCTTAAGGATAAAATTTGTAATCATTAACCTTTGCTGTAAAGCTCTGAATGATCTAGTCCCCACCTAGCTCCTCGGCATCATTTCTGGCACATTTCTGGCTCTCCATGTACCATTCACATAGATGCTCTTTTGCTTACCATGCTCCATCCAGACCATGCTCCACCTGTCTGGTCCCTGAGCCACCTATCTGGTCCATGAGCCATTTATCTGGTCCATGCTCCATCTGGTCCATGAGCCATCTGTCTGGTCCATGCTCCATCCATTCTGTGTTCCATCTGGCTCACGCTCTACCTGTCTGGTCTCTGAGCCACCTATCTGGTCTATGAGCCATTTATCTGGCATGCTCCATCTGGTCCATGAGCCATCTGTCTGGTCCATGCTCCATCCATTCTGTGTTCCATCTGGCTCACGCTCTACCTGTCTGGTCCACGAGCCACCTATCTGGTCTATGAGCCATTTATCTGGTCCATGAGCCATCTGTCTGGTCCATGCTCCATCCATTCTGTGTTCCATCTGGCTCACGCTCTACCTGTCTGGTCCACGAGCCACCTATCTGGTCTATGAGCCATTTATCTGGTCCATGAGCCATCTGTCTTGTCCATGCTCCATCCATTCTGTGTTCCATCTGGTTCATGCTCTACCTGTCTGGTCCATGAGCCACCTATCTGGTCCATGAGCCATTTATCTAGTCCATGCTCCATCTGGTCCACGAGCCATTTGTCTGGTCCATGCTCCATCCATTCTGTGTTCCATCTGGCTCACGCTCTACCTGTCTGGTCCATGAGCCCTCTCTATGGTCCGTGCTCCATCCATTCCTCTGCTTCAACCCTGCACTGTCCACTCTTGTTCCCTCTCTTCCTAGCTTAGTTTCCTCATACTTCATCTTTTATTTTAAACTTCTTCTGAGAAACTCCTCCTGATTCATCAGATCTTCTTCTTATATGCTCCCTGCTCCTTCACAACATTTTGGCCCCTTTTAATTTTGAAATCAATGCTCTGCAATAATTATTTCCATGTGAGTCTCCCCTGCAAGGCTAGAAGCTCCAGGAGGACAGAGACCATTTTTATTCACAGCTCCAGCACCTCATGGGTTTGTTTGTTTTTTTTATAACTATGAGCTTCTTTCTCTGAGTCACCACATGGAAGGTGTGATGGAGCTGGGGGAAAGACGTGATCAGGGTGCTGTGGAGGGTCGGGGATGCAAAGCTTGGAGCTGGAAGGTAGTGTCAGAGCTCAGGGATCAGGGAAGAGGACGGAGACAAAGGCTGAAGCCTTGAATGCTGTTCTATGGAGTTTGTTGTTCAACGTATGGATTGTGAGCAGGGGAGTGCCATGCAGTGGGTTTCGAGACGTCGGAGGATAGCCATGCCCCCCACCATGCCGCCCAGGAGCCTGCCCTTGCCCTTTCCTTGGAGACTAACTGACCTCACGGCCGTGCCTCCCATTCATGTGGGGTGATGGTATTGACAGCTGGGCTATGAGAGGGGATGGAGAGACCCAAGGAAGACCTCTGGGAGGAAGTGGAGGTGTTGAGCAGGATCTGGAAGTACCCACTGCCCACTCAGCTCTGTGGTTTGAGTCTACAAGGGCATGTGGCATGTGGCGAGGACTTTCAGAGCTTGGGTGAGCTCAGGCAGGTTGTTACCCAGAAGTCGAGGCCCCCCTTTCACATATGAGCTCTGCTCTTAGAATTTCCCATTCTGCCATGCAGAGCAAACCACTGCCCTTCACTGTGACTAAGAAACAGTTGACCGTGTAATGGCCAAAGCACGCTCAACATTGCATGGTTTGCTTCTCGGTCTTTCCAAGTTGGCATGGCCTTCCTAGGGGAGATGCTGCTTCAGGGTAGAAGCACGTGTTCCCTATCAGAAATGCTACCCCAGACTTGAGGGGAGCAGTTTATGTTCATTACGTGCCTGCTTCCCAGTGCCAAATCAGGCCTCAGAAAGTTTTCTGGAAGCCTGGAAGCGACACCAACTTCAGGGACAAGCCCTGGCTCTGGGGTCAGCACCACTCCATGGTTCCTGCAGAGATGGTAGACTATGGAACGTAGGCTTTATGATTTTTGACCTATGTAACATGGTCCACTAACTCTCAGTATCCAATCCATCCTCGGAGGGCACCCCGGAGGTGTTGCCAACGTGAGGGAAGAGGACACTGGGTTTAGCTGCGGCCCTGCTCCACGGTAATCCCCGGGGCCCATGTTTGATGTCTGAGTCTTACAACAAGGCCTATTAAATGCAGCCCCTGGGGGCTTTCCTGGAGGTGATGCAGCTTTGGGGAGAGACACCGGTTCCAGCCTCAGCCATGGTCCTTGAAGAGATGGCTGCCGTGTGGCATATGCAGGAGGAAAGATTTGTGTGACGTGACCCACCACTTCCCAGTAGCCTGGCCAGCTTTGGAGGGCTTCATGGAACCGACACCACCGTCAGGGAGACCCACCAGCCCAGCCTCCATCACACTGTGTGGTATTGAAGAGATATTCCCCTGTGTTGAAGTTCCTATGTTTGTACGAAGGTCCACCTCTGATCAATATTAAATTCAGTGTCAGAGGTTTTCTGGAGGCAGTGCCAAGACTGGGGATGAGACGGAGGTTCAGACTTTAGGGAATCCATTGACCAAAACGACAGCCACCTGGTTTATGAAGATGGCACGGTGGTTACTGCTCAGATCCCATGTGGCCTGAGAGGACCTCCTGGAAATGCCCCTGGCATTGAGGCAGAGACGGCCGTCAGTCTTTCCTTGTGGCACAGTTATTTTTTTTAACGCTCGAAACGAGCGCTCATGACCTGGGCTTCACGTGCCCCGAGGCTATTTGCTTGGCCTGCTCAGGATAACTAGACAGGTGTTCTCTTCGGTGGTGCACACGCCATCTTCTATTTCTCATTTTGCTCTCCACCCTCCCCCACACAGTCCTGTTAGCCACATGCCATGTCCACCCTCCCACCACGCCCACCTACCCGTTCCCTCAGATCCAACATGGTGCCTGGCACCTAGTAGGCACGTTGATCGGTATTTCTGGAATGACGAAATCCAGAACATCGTCCACTTCCGCTCAGTGGGACTTTCAGCCTTGGAGGGCTTCCTGGAGGAGTTGCCAGCTTTGGGGATAAGCCACCAGTTCAAGCGTCTGCGTCAACTCCTGACAGTGGAGACAAGACTCCTAGCCTGTGTGTGCTTGTCGCATGATGCATGTGTTGTACTCGACCTGCCTTCTGATTCCCTCCAGCTCTGGAAGGCTTTCTGGACGTGTCCTCAGCCTCTGTCCTCGGCATCCCTGTGTGGTACTTGGAGAGATAGTAGACCGTATAGCGTACGCTTTATCTGTGACGTATGTAACACGGTCCACTAACCCTCAGTATCAAATCCATCCTCGAGGCTCCCAGGAGTGACGTCGTCTTCAGGGAGGCGCCCTTGGACCCAGCAGCAGGCCTCTCCGTGACGCTCGAAGAGATGGTTTTCTGTATGACATGTTCTTTTCTGCATGGTGCGAAACGACATACTCTCACTCTTCTTATATCAAGTTCTGCCTCGGGAAATCTCACCATCTCTGGGGAGGAGATCTTGATTCTCTTTCTGGGATCAGTGCTGCTCTCTGGCGTTCAATGCCATGGTTGACTTCGCGACTCTTGTTTAGTGTGACACCATGACCTGCTTCTTCTCAGCATCAAATACAGCCTTGAAGAGGTCCCCAGAGGCAACTTTGCAGACGCGAGCCTTCTTCCAGCCGTCACTGCCATCGTGCGGTACTTGAAGAAATGGTTTACCGTCCCACATACATTTTGAATATGTATGTGGGACGGTAAACCGCTTCTTGGTATCCAGCCCAGCCATCCAAACCGTCCTGGAGACAGCCTGAAGTTAGAGAAGTGACACTGGTCTCAGCGTCCTCCCTGCTCCGTGGTACTTGGTGGAATGGTAGACTGTTAGATGTGTACTTAATCTGTTAATGCTTGCGACAGTCTTCTCCTCAGTGTCAAATGCAGCCTCTAAGGGCTTCCCTAGGACAATGATAACCTCTAGGAAGGTGTCCTGTTTCCACCTTGGTGCACCCCCCCCCCATAGTACTTGAAGAAGTGGTGGTTGGCACCGCGAATGTTCACGAAGGAGGGCTGTTGTTCCACGTTCTGCCTCTCATCAGCCTCAAAGCTATCGTCAGATGGCTCCAGGACCGAGTGCCCGTGTAGAGGTGGACACGGGTGCCCGCGAGACGATGCCACACCAGGTACTTGAAGACACACTGACCCGTATTTTTCACTGATGGTGCGTGTACAGTCTATCTTTTTTCCATATCAAGTTTAGTCTTCTCGGGGAAGACGCCCTGGCTCTGGACTCAACATTGCTCCTCCATGAAGATCTGATGGGCCACATATGCTCACAGACGATGTATGGTCTGTGGGCCCGCTTCCTCCCCTCCCTCCAACCCAGCCTTGGAGAACTTGGCGGAAGATGCTGCCAGTCTGACAGTAGAGTCCGAGCCCTGGTTCTGGCGTCAGCGCCGACCTCACGGTACCTGGAAAGGGTTCAACCGCACTGCATGGGTTTGATCAACAGCGTATGTAACGTGGTCTGCTTCATTTCAGTATCAGATAGTCAGCCTCATAGGTCTCCAGATATCCAGCCTCATAGGTCTCCTGGTTCTGGCACCAGGACCGCTTTGAGATACTTCCTAGGAGTTGACCACGCTTCATATGCCTTACTTACAACGCATGTGACTCGGTCCACCTTTTCATAACAGCCACTGCACCCTGGGGGCTTCCTGTAGGCCATGTTGAGTGTCAGGCATAGCGCTCGTCCTGGCGTCATCTCCACTCTGGGTCCTTGAGGGGTTTCTCTGTGCCACGTCCACCACGCCTCTAGCAAACATTGCATGGTGGCCTCTTCTCAATACTGCCTCTAGCCTCAGAGGGCTTCCGGAAGGTGATGCTAAGGAGAGGAAAGAGATGCCGGGTCCGACATCAGCCCTTCCCACGGTACCTGAAAAGATGGTTGACCATAGAACATGCGCTGTCTCTGTGTCGTATGTAATGTGGTCCACGTCTTCTCAATATCAAATTCTGTCGCAGAGGGCTTCCCAGAGGCAAAGCCAACTTCGTGGGAGACACACTGGTCTGGCTTCAGCTCCATTCCCCTGTATGTGGAGAGATGGTCGACCATAAAACGTACGTGATGTTTATGACGTATGTCACATGGTCCACTAATTCTCAGCATCAGTCAGCCTGAGGGGACTTGCTGGAGGCCATGCCAACTTGGGAGCAGGGCCTGTGAGGTAGACGCCATCCAGCACAGATCACGTGCTTTATCCCCCCAGCCAACACTCGGCACTCAGTCCCAGCCTTACAGGGCACCCTGGAGGTGGTAGCAGCAGTGGGCATGGGTTTGTGGTCGTTGCCACCCTTGCTGATGGCTGATGACTCATGATGCAGACTGCTAGGGCTCCCTGGAGGTGATCCCAGAGGAAGGGAAGAGAGGCGGGGTTGGCGTCACTTCCTGGTATTTGAAGACGCGGTTGACCATGGTGTGTACGCTTTATTTATGACGTAGGACACATGGTCTACTTCTTCTCAATATCACATCTCGCCTCGGAAGACTCCCAGGAGGTGATCTCAGCTTTGAGGAAGAGCCACTGCCCTGGTGTCAGCACTGCTGCTGCCTGGTACTTGGAGAGAGGTGGTCCGTGGCGCGTTCGCTTTATTCTTGGCGCACATTACACGGTCGACCTCTTTGCGGTATCTAATCCCGCCTTGCAAGCTTTCCTGGAGCTAACATCAACGGCGGGGTGGGGACACTAGGTCTGCGCTCCGTGCAGCTCGGCAGGGTTTGTTTGTGATGCGTTTGTCTTGTGTGTGACGATAACTCACGGGTGGCAGCCTTATTCCCAGCAAACGGCGCTGGCTTGGCGGCTTCAAGGGCAGGGCTAACCTGTGGACGAGCAGAGTGGCCTCAACACGTGCCTGGGTACATGAGATGGTTGACCAGAGAGCACACGCTTTATTTGTGCCGTTTGTGACCTGGTCCACTAACCCTCAGTATCTAATCCCCCCTTGGAGAACTTCCGGAAGCAGTGCCAACTCTGGGGAAGGAGACGATAAAGCAGGGCCGGCCGGGCTCCACTAGACCTGGAAGAGAGCATCCTCGAGGCGTTCGCTACCCACGCGCCAGACACTGCAAACTTGGACTTGTTTGCAGTAGGATCTTTCTGGGGAGGGCTTCCCAGGTGTGAGGCCATCCAAATTCGGGGGAGGGGCATGCTGTCTGCACCACCCCAAAGTACTCAAGTGACCCACTGGCCAGCGTGTGTGCACTTTCTTTATGACCCAGGTCACTTGGGCCACCACACCTCCATATCCAGGGAGTCCTTGGGAGGACCTTTGGGGGAGCCCGCCTTGGCGTGGGGCATCCGTGTCTCTATGATAACTGAGAAAAGTTTGCCCTGTGGGGGGGGGTGAACCAAAAATGGGACAGCTTTTATGAGCAGCGTCTCTATAGCCTCAACACCCTCTGGCCACGATGCCAATGTCAGGATGTTGAGGATGCCGTCGGGGTCTGCTCCGCTGGGGTACTCGGACGGATGGGTCACGGACAGCATGCATTCATCCAGTGGCTTACACCAGCACTTCAACCACTGCGGTATCCAATTCCATACTAACAGGACGTCCAGGATTGAATGTCAAGTCTGGGGAAGAATCACTGGTGTTCTGGTCAGTGTTCATCCGTGGTACCTGAAGAGAGGTTTTCTGGGTTTCTGTTTCTTTAATGAGGATGAAACACACCTGGTTAACCTCTTTTCCAGTATCAAATCCCATCTTGAAGGCCTTCTGGTCCAGACCTCAGCTTCAGGGACAGATGTTACTGTCAGCTTCCGCCCAGTGGACAGAAATAAGTGGTTGACCACAAAACCTGTGCCTTGTATTTATGACTCATGTCACCTGTTCTACTAACCATCCGTGTCCAGTCCGTATTAACAGGGCTTCCAGGACTGACTGTCAAGTCTGGGGAAGAACCAGTGGCGATTGTATCGGCGTAATTGGTGGTACCTGAGGACAGGTTTTCTAGGTCTCTGTTTCTTTCATGAGGATGAAACACACCTGGTTAACCTTTTTTCCAGTATCAGATCCCACCTTAGAGGCCTTCTGGCACAGATCTCAGCTTCCAGGAAGGGGCGCTGTGGACACGAATTAATGGTTGCCCACAAAGCCTGTCCCATATTTCTGACTTTAATCATCTGTTCCACTAACCATCAATATCTTATCCATTCTTAGGAGTACTTCCCAAGGGGGTGCCTGCCTGGAGGAAGACTGTGGTCCCCAAGACAGCCCCATGCCTGGAACATGCAGGTAGGTTACCTGTGGCTGCGTTTGTCTTGGACTTAGCCCAACCCACGTTGGTGAATGCCTGTGGCACAGAGAGCATGCCCTGGACAATGTAGGTGGCCTGGACCACTGCCCCTCAGCCTCTGGTTTATTCTGAAAAGATGTCCTAGACATAATGACACCTTTGGGGAGAAAAGCCAGTTCTGAGATCAAGAGGAAGCCTCGGGGGTCTCTAGAATTGGTCGGTGGTAGGACCTGTTTATTTCCAACAGGAATTCTGGAGTGGGCTTATTTTAAATCTGGAGGAATGTTTGATTTATGCCAGTTTAGGGGAAAGGGCTTTATCCTCAACCCTGGGTCAGGAGAAATAAGCAGAGAGCTGGCCACAGGCCATGTGCTTTACCAGGGACACACCTGGTTCACTTACCATTGTATCTAATTCATCCTTAGGAGGCGATGCTGCTGTTAGGGAAGAAGCTGTCTGTAGGTGGTTCTTCTCTGCGGTACTAAGGAGAGGTTTCCTTTGGTGTACTCGATCTTTTATGACAGATCGTTCCCACCGACCACTCTTCAATATCAAATACCAGCTTGGAAGACTTCCTGAATGAGACAGAAGTCGTCAGCTCCAGTCCAGGGTGAGTGAGCTGAGACGTCTGCTTCCCTTGATCGGTATGGTGTGTCTGACACTGATGCTTCTTACCCCATCCTTTTCAGGAGGACTTCATGGAGGCGACGCCAACCTCTGGGAAAGGAAGCGGTTCTTGGCCGGCTCTAAAGCGGGGGCACAGAGGTAGGCTGTTGGCAGTGCGTTTGTTTCGATGGCAATAGGCCGTGACTCAGTTCTGGGCTTTGTCGTGGCATTTGGGGAAGGGGCACCGGGTTCTTGAAGAGGCCCAGGTCTTTCTACTTCAACCCCACTTAGTTTGATGAGGGTCAGAACAGTTGCGGTGGCAGCCGTGATCTTTCACATGCAGACGACCAACCTTTCCTCTTACATGATGCCCAAACCGCATTCCTTCCGCCCGGAAAGAGCCCCGAGGGAAAAGAGAGAGAAAGATGAGGAAATGGGGCGGTGGGGACGTGCCATCACCTCTGATGGATCCAGGGCAGGTGGCTGCTACATTCTTGCAGGCTGGGGACTCCGGTGGCTAGGCAGGGGTCAGAGGCAGACAGTCAGGGTGGAGGGAGGCCGCATGGCCCATGACCCTCTCTGTCCTCTGTCCTAGAGGCCAGCTTCAGAGACAAGGGAAGGCACAATTGCACAACTTTGTAAGAGAAAACCTGGACTTTTCTTTTCCTTGATTTTTGACTCCTGTCTCTCCATGCCTGTTAGGGTGGACCTACGTCCCCACGGAAATGATAAAGAGTCTGAAGAGATCAGTGTTCCCCCTACAGTGAAAAAATTATGGTCAAAGGCATTTTGCAGCCAAACAGAAAAACCAGTCCAGATTTGGCACAAACATTTGGTGAACTGACTTCCAGAAATGAAAGTTGTTTTTCTCCCTTAATTCTACTGAACCAAGTGGAAGGCAGCAGCAGGTATTAAGTAGTGTTTCATCTGGAGGATGGAGGCCTGGCCCTGTTCCCAGCTGTCCCTACCCTACCTTGGCGCTCACTTGACTTACGACTAACCTGATACCATGCATCTGTTTTTAGAACCAACCACAGCTCACCTGGAAGATGACTTGGACCTATAGCCAATTCCATGCAGGGGCCTGGGTGTCAGTCCACTGCGGACCACATCACCTGCCTCTTGACCACAAAATGCGGGGTTTATTTGTGGATTCTCTCCTGATGCATTGACCTTGGGATGCAGACCATTGCTGGGGTACTTCCTGCTGAGGCCTGATGGACTTCCAGAAAGAGACTATGGTTCCCCCATCAGGAAAGCTCCAATTCCTGGAGAGTGGTGTAACTAAATGTTCTCTGTACTGGTGGAAAATATTTCACAAGTGACCTCTTTTCAGTATCAGGTCTTAAAGGTTTTCCTGGCTGACCTCCAGAAACCAACCCAGGACACTCCATTCAGACTCTCCACTCGCATATGACACGTGACATCTGGTCTACCCAGGGCCACGTAGACTTGGGAAAACTTCCCGGAGGTGACACCAACGTCGCTGAAGATTCAGCAATTTTGTTTTTGTTTTTGTTTTCGTTTTCTTTGATCAGTGCTAATCCTTGATACTCGAAGGAGAGGTTGTCCGTGTTGTCTTCTCTTTATTTATGATGAAACATACACGGGAAACCTCTTTTTTAGTATCAAATCCCACCCTGGGGGCACTTCCTGTTCCTGCTGCAGCCTTCAGGGAAGGGGCGTGGCTGCACTCTGAGTAGGCGCGAGGAAGGCGGATTGTGTGTTGTGTGTCGCAGAGTGGGGTGGAGGGCGGCCGGCAGGACCCAGCCCTCCAAGGACAGCTTCTGGAAGGGAAGCCAGTTTGGAGAAGGGCCCATGTTTCTGTGGTGGAGGGAGGTTGCTCCCTGTGCGTTGCAGCTGTTTGATGCCTCGTGGTGGCGGGTGGTAGCTCTTCAGGGTGAGGTCCTGCTCGGATGGCTTTCTGGACACACCAGCGGGTCTCCAGGGTAGCTGAAAGGATGGTAGACCGGTGACGTGCACTTCATTTACGATGTAGGTCACCCGTTTGACTATCCATCAGCACCCGGTCCATCTGTGGGATGACATCTTGGTGCATGTGGCGACTTTGGAAAAGGTGTAGGAGAACTTGGAGCCAGTGTGAATCTGCCGTATTGAGAGAAGGGCTGCCCCTTGGCACCCCCCAACCCCCACCCCCGCCTTTTAAAAATAAATAGAAGCCGTTGTCAATGAATAATCTCTTCTCAGTCAAATCCTCCAGGAGGACAGTTAACCTGCACAGAAAATGTCAGGGAGGAGGCCTTGGTGTCAGTGCCCACACCGGGGAGGCCCACCGCACAGCACAGGTTGAATGCAGGATGTGTGTAGTACCTGCTTCAGGGGTCCAGTCTGTCCTCAGGACGGTGTGTGTGTGTGTGTGTGTGTGTGTGTGCGCGCGCAATAGTACTAATGTGGGGAGCATCTGTGCTTGTGATGTCAACTCTCTCCTGCGGGGTCTGAAGAGAGGCTGCCCGATGAGCTTGTCCTGTATAAGATGAATAGCACACGGCTCGTCTCTTTTCAGTAGTAAATTCCATCCTGAAGGATTTCCTGGACATGAAGCCCAGTTCCAGGCAGGGCCATTGGTGTCTGTACCACTACTGGTGAGTGCGTGGATGGGGGACTGTCCTCACAGAGAGGTTTTGATGCGACCTTCTGGGTCGTTATCGCCTGGAATACAGCCTCTCCTTGGGCGGATTTCAAGTCCGTGATCATGACTCGGGGAAGGAGGCTTTGCTGTCATCACCCGTCTCTGTGTCGCTTGTCCAGCTTTGCTTGACTCAGGAGGACCCAAATGGACCGGTTGCTCACCAGTGTCAAATCCTGCTTCAGATGCATTCTGGACGTGACACCAACTTCAGAGAAGGGGTTTTGGGGTCACCATCAATGAAGGTGTGGATATGGGTGTTTCACTCGAGAACATACGTTCAGCTTAGCATGCGTGTCTCTTGGTCGACTAATCCCAGATATCCTTTCCATCCTTAGGTCGACTTCCGGAGATGAGGCCTACTCTGGGGGGTGAAGGTGGGACTCGACATCTGTCACCCTCCTCTCGGGCTGGCCAGCGCATTGGTCTCACAGTGATGGCAGGGGCACCAGAAAGTAAGTGGAAACCCAGAGGCTGCTTAAGGCTGAAACTTGGAACTGGCACATTTCTGTCCGTGTCTCATTGGCCAAAGCAAGTCACACGGCTAAGCCCAAAGGCAAGGGGTGGGAGGTACACGCCACCCACGAGGAGGTTATGGAGAGGGTGTGGAGCCAGTTGATCGGCCGTCCACATGGGCCACCAAAACCTTGTGTTTCATTGTTCATCTGTAGCTCATTAACCCCCAGTGTCCTGTCTGCCGTGGGAGCACTTCCGCAAGCTGAGGCGGGCAGCAACGGTAATAGTCAGGGTCATTCCCTTTACTTTGAGGCAGTGTTGTCCATGAGCCATCGTCTGCGTTTTGACAATCATGAAACATCCCTTCTGGCACCCGTGTCATGAAGACATGTTGCCTGGTGGGCTAGCAGGACCCGTTTGCTCTCAGGAAGTCCGCCGAAGTGACACTACCGCGAAGCAGAGCTGCTGGACGATTCTGACCTGTGGTACTTAAGGAGAAGTTGCCCGTGTCTTTTTCGCTTTATATGTGACGAAACATTCGCGGTGCACTTCTTTTTCAGTATCCAATTCTGCCTCGAAGACTTCTTGGTTCTGGTGCCAACTTCAGGCAAGGCATGTGGGCACTAGTAGTGGACTGTGGTCAAGATTTTTGCCACCCTGCGGCTTTTCCCTTCCCCAATGTCCCCTGATTTCTCTCATGTCTGCTACGTGGCTCGGCTTGGGTTGAACCTCCCCCACCACCCTACACACACACACACACACACACACCAGCCCAGGGCTTAGTGAGTCGCTTTATCCCTCCCCCTTTGATGCTGTGATTGGTTCAAAAATGGGCCCTTAACTCCACTGAGTCAATGAGATGCAAGATGTTTGCTGAGGCTTCTGGGAAAGGAACTATCTTTCCCTTCCCTGTGAGAGCTGCCAGAGTAGACCGTCTATGTTCCCTTCAGCCTTGTGATGTGATGATAGTGTGAGCCTTGAAGCTCCTACAACTATTTAAAGATCAAGAGGAGAGTGCCTGGGACCGTGCATGGGGATGTTATGCAGACTCAGAGGAGGAAGCCTATACCACAAAAGGCATATTGGGTCGTTAGAAAGGAAAGGACCTGGGAGACATTGTTTGAGCCCCTGGATCAAACCCTGCCTGAAGCTTGCCCTGCCTCAGCACTTTTCAGTTGTATAAGCCTATCAGTTATATAAAGCATATAAATCCCTTTATTGGTTAAGCCAGTTTGAGTTGGGTTTTATCTTACTTGGGATAGAAACAGTGATACCACAGTGCTGTGGTGATTGGAAAACCTGTACTTCTTTTCAGTTCTATGTGTCCTTGGTTCAGCTGTCTTCAATATCCCAAGGTGGGTTCTTGGTGAAAAGTGACTTTTTCTTGTGGACTTACTGTGTTTGTTTGTACTTCAGAAGTGTTGTCCTCGTGGTTTAATTTATGGATGACAAATAATGCCTGATTAATGTGTTTTGTGTCCAGGGAAGGGCCATTGACATGGGCCCCTCTCCAGGAGACCTGAAGGACGGTGGACCCCAGAGCGTCTCCCCTGCCTCCTTCACCCCCAGGGTCCCCTTCTCCCTGGAGGGCTTCCTGACAGTGACAGTGACTTTGGAGAAGACATCATTTCCTCGCCCCTACTGTTCTGTGGCTCTCTGTAGTGGGTTTGCTGTATTTGTCACGTCATATTGAATGGCCGGCATTATAGAACTAAACCACGTCTCAGAGGAACCAGGCGTGCCCGTAAGGAGGGGACACTGGAGTCAGAACCACGCCAGGAGCACGGAGGGATGGTCCAAGGGCCGCAGATGCTGCTGCGGTGGCTTGTCTCACCTAATTCGAGGTCCGTGGTTTCCCATCTCTCAAGAGGATGCCTTACCGGAACACCTGATTCACAGAGATTTTTCTTTCAGGGTCCAAGACCATCCCGTTTCCTCTGAAACGATGCCCTCCCTCAACCTTTGTGGAGCTGATGGCAAACGGTCTGGAATCCATCTGCCCTGATTATGGAATTCTGCCCATGAGCTCTTCCTGGAATCCTGAAGCAGAGGGAGGCTGGGTTGGTTTGCTTTATCCATGATGACGGCTGCACAGTCTGCCTCTGCTCTGTGTCAGCGTCACCTGCGAGGGCTTCCCAGACGCTGCAGGCGAGGAGTGCCATCTGCCTCCTCCAGGGTGAGCAGATGCCCCATTGCTCTCGAGCACACGTTGGACACACGCTGTTGGCCACGGTCTGGCCACTGCGCCCTGACGCTCAGTATCCCTTCCACACAGGTGGACCACTGACAGTGAGCACAGCGCCTGCCCATCACTGCTGACCTCTGGCACCTGAAAAGAAGTTGCCCATGTTCTTTTCGCTTGATACGTGCCGAAACAAACATGGTGCACTTCTTTTTCGGTATCAAATCTCACCGTGAGGAGCTCCCTGGCCCTGATGAAACTTTGATGTCACTGCCTCTCTGGGTATGTCGGTGGAGGATTGCCCCTTGTCCGCTGTGTCCAGCCGTCCTCAGTCCGAACGCAGGCAATGCCTGCCTCTAAAAACGGGCACGGATGGCGAGGCCTTGATCATATGTCCACTCCCCGCTGCAAGGGAGGCTGGGGAAACATGTTTCCAGGTTCTATTGCTAAGGATTTCCCCCAGCATTTGAGAGGGGTTCAGAGGAGAGCAGCCCGCCCCCGAAATAATACAACTAAATAGCAGTAGTGACGGGGATGATGTAGCGACCCACCGGATCTCTCCAGAGACGGAGGCGCCTGGTGCCCAGGTGCCTGGCTGTGAGCTGTGACTGGACTGTCACCCACACATGCGTAGTGGAGTTGATCGGGGACACCTGCTGTAGTGGAGGGTGGCGGTTCCTGTGGTTCTGGGAGAACGGTGTTCCCAGGGCAGCCATTCTTTGGGGACTAATTCTGCCCAGCCCACCTCTTTCCAGGTTCCAGTCCAGTGCCGGAGGGATGTGCTCCCAGATGCCAGAGAAGGGACATGGGTGTCAGCCCCCGATCGGGACCAGCACGTGGACATGCCTCCTGAAAGACGCTGCTGTCCAGTCTTTTGGCCTCTGCACTCCATCTATCTCGAGGCCGTCTTCCTGTAGGAGGTGCCGTGGGGCTCCACGGACCGTTCTGTTCTGTGGTACTTGAAGAGAGGCTTTCCCAGGTGAATTCGTTTTCTTTGTGATGAGTCAGTCTTGGCCAACCTCTTTTCAGTATCAAATCCGACGTGGAGGAGAGGCTGTCGGAGCTGGGGCTCTTGGTGTCGGCGGTTCCGTAGGGTAAGTGGCCGGTTGCTGTCTAGAGAGTGTTCTGGTGGCAGTCCTGGTCACCCGGTCCCCTAACGCTCAGCATCTGTCTTCCCTAGGAGGAGTTTCTGGAACTCTGCCAGCTGGGACCAGAGGTGCTATGTTTTGGTACTAGAAAAGAGGTTATCCGTGTTTCTTCGCTTTATTTATGACGAAAAATACGGGTGCACTTCTATTTGAGTATCATACCCCGTCACTGAAGCCCAGCACTGACTTCCGTGAAGAGATGTTGACGGCAAGCCCCATGGGTGGCACTCGGGCGATGCTGGCCTCAGCGGACGCCTGTGTAACGGTTGGCTCCTGCCCCACCCATCCTCGGGGGCCTGTCCTCCTTCAGAGACCTTCATGGGGGCAAAAACACCTTGGGAGAAGAAGCAGCTGTCATCTGAGGTCCGTCGAGACAGGCTGTCCAACCTGTTTTACTGAGTGTAGTACCACCCTTCTGGATGACGGGAAGGTCCAGATGCGGGAATACTTGCCGGGGTTTCTGAACCGAGCTGGGCATCCTGGGTCGGACACATCCCACTCGGCCCCAGGGCCCTAGCGTCTCCACAGCCCGGAGGACCTCCTGGAGGGGATTCTGGTTCTGAGTCGCCTGTGGAATGTGGACAGTTGCCCGATGCCTTTGTCCTATGCCCGAGGAGACATGCAAGGTACAGCTTTCAGAACTGAGCCTCTTTTCCCACCGTGCAGGCCCTCAGCCTCCTGCAGCTGATGTCGGGGAGGGCCACTCCTACCTGCACACCCAGGTACGTCACAGGAAGCCTCGGGGGGAGCTTGAGGACTTTGCCAGCGTCTGTCCTCTGTGCATGAGCCCTCGCCGTCCACTTCCTTTGCAGGACGCCCTGGCGGCTGGAGAAGCGTGTCGCGGAAGCTGGTCTGAGATGCTCGAAAGGAGGTTGTCCGTGATGTATTTGCTTTATTTGCGGCAGATATTGCACGGTTGATCTCTTTTCTTCATCAAATGCCTTCTCGAAGGACTCGCTGCGCGCGGGGTCATGTTCGGGTGGGGGGAGGGGAGGGGGGAGGTGCCAGCCCCTCTCCGGGGGCAAGTGAACAGATGGTTGACCAGATGACGAGTGTTCCTCTTTTGTTGATTTGATTTTGCGGATTAAGAATTTATTGAATGAATCACCCTATCACCCTGCTTCTTAAGGTAGATCTATCAATGTGAAAAATGAGGTTGTGTAACACCGATTTCTTTGAAACAACTGACCAATAAATGTGAACAAAAACTTGTTTAACACGGTTTTCAGATTTTAAGAAGAATCCTGAAATATACACCATCCAGTTCCTTGGTTTCCAAAGCTTAACCTCTGAAAGAACAGATGAACCACGGGACATACACTGAACAAATTATAATGATAAAATGAGATGATATAGGAATTTTTTTTTTTTTTTTTTTTTTTGCGGTACGCGGGCCTCTCACTGATGTGGCCTCTCCCGTTGCGGAGCACAGGCTCCGGATGCGCAGGCTCAGCGGCCATGGCTCACGGGCCCAGCCACTCCACGACATGTGGGACCTTCCTGGACCAGGGCACGAACCCGTGTCCCCTGCATCGGCAGGCAGACTCTTAACCACTGCGCCACCAGGGAAGCCCCGATATGGGGATTTTTATGACTATATGGCAAGTGTACTGATGTTTCAGTACATAACTTATTTTCATGTAAAATAAAATAACTTTAATAATAACTTTTTGAAGGGAAAATACCAGCCTTCTTGGGAAAGTTACAATTTCCAAATGCTTAACGGGAAGAGACCACGAGGTCGTTACACTCTCTCCAAATGTCCCTATATCTTATCTCATCTAATTGTCTCTGACTTACGTTTCTGTTGTTTTCCTGGGGGCCAGACTGCTGTTATTAACACGTACTTCTGTCTTAAGCTTGGAGGGGGTTCGTCAAGATTTGTGGGCAAGTGGTTTATTCAAGGAGAGCTCTCCGGGAAGGTCATTCCAGGAGGAAGTGGGGGTAACAGAAGAGGGAGGGGGTTAAGCGAAGCAGTGAGTAGACACAGTTCCCAGCTCGCAGGCCCTTGGTACCCCAGCCGGCATTCTAGCTTTAGCGGGACACTTACGGTGTGATGCCAGCTTCTTGGAAGAGACAACAGGTAGGATGACATTGCTTTCCCAGGGTACTTGAAGAGGAGTTCCTTAGCTAGTCACTACATCTGTCCCAAATCTCACCTGGCTGCCTACCGTTCAATTTTTTTAAGAAAACCCAACTGGGAATTATTCCTTGATAGCATGCCCTTCTCGTTCATGGCCGTGCTTGTTAGAACCACTCCTGGGTACATGAACGATGTTGGCCCCAGACTTAGACCCTCTGATCCCCTAACCAGCCATGTGTCTCACTTATTCTGGACAAGGCTTCACGGAGCAAGCACCAACCTGGACGGCGTGGCATAGCTCTCGATGGTGCACGAAAAACACTGGTCCCCGTGTGTTTGCTTTATTTATGACAAATGATGCTTGGGGGGACTTTGGGGGATCAGGATTGCTTCCTCAGCAAGTCTCAGCTGCAGGGGAGGGGCTGTGGCTCTGCAGATGATGGGGGTGACCTGGTCCGCCCCCCTTGGGATCCATTCATCTCTAGGAGGAGTGCCTGACTCACCCTTGTGACAGACACTGCTTGTTCAGGTCAAGGCTTTTTTGAACCAATTCCAACTTGAGAAAAGCAATACTGGAGTTGGGTGCCTCTTTGTGGAATATGAACAGAGGGTCAACCAAAGAGCGTGTGCTTTGTTTCCGAAGAATGCCGATTGGCCCTTTTTTCTTCAATGCTGAATCTGTGTTTAGGAGGACCTCGTGGAGGTGATGGCAACCTTGCAGAACAGGGACTGAGTCTGGGATTATTGCTGATTTATTGTTTGCTTTTGGAGGTGCACTTTACCAGGAGTTCACAGCACCTGTTCCGGTAAGTCCCTGTGTCCCCCCATCCACCTGAAAAATGATTTTTCTGGAAGTTGTGCCATTTTTTTAGTGGGGGTGGTGGTGGCTGGTGAACCCCATGCTTTGCTGCCTCTTGGTTGCGTTTGAAGAGATATTGTTTGTGATCTATTTGTCTAATATACCCAACAGCCTATCCTGCCGACTTATCCACTCCTGCCCATTGGGACCTTCCAAACACAAGTCTCGCTTTCTGGAAGGTTCTTTGATGTCCTCATCCCTCCAAGGTATGTGAAAGGCTGCTTGACTGTCCCACACACTTTCCTATGCCCTGTGTCATCGGGTGCCTCAGGAGGGCTCCACGGAGTTGGGCTTGACTTTAGGAACGTCATAGGATTTTGCTCTTTCTTTCTATGATCTTTTTTGGAACTTAAAGGATGGTTATTCCAACTGTATTTGCTTTATTTATGGTGACTTTTTGAAGTACATCCACTTTTCCAGAATGAGACCCTGCTTTCCCAGGCCCCATCGGGGAGGAGACGTCAGGGTTACCCTCAGCAGGGGAGTGACATTAGGGCAGACCCGAAGCCACGTGCCTCTGGATCAGGCCCATCTTCGGGAGCCTAAGAGGCTGGGGTCTGACGTCGTGGTTCCTTCATGGAGCTCAGGAAGGGCTCGGCTGCCCAGCGTTTATTCATTCTGGCCGACGCGTGCTGTGGCTTGTGCTCCCCAGCGCTGCTCGACGTTTGATATTCAAAAAGTGGATGTTCCTCCTATGTTTACAGGATTTACGGTTAAGCATAGAGGAAAATCCACATTTTCAGTATCTAAAGGTGCTTTTAAAACATTTCTGCACACAAATTCCCCCCTCAGGGAAGAGGGAGGAAGGTTAATGCCCACCCAACACACACACTCACTCACACACTCACATACACACACACTCTCACACACACTCACACACACACTCTCACACTCACACAACACACACTCTCACATACACTCACACACTCACATACACACACTCACACAACACACACTCACACACACACACTCACACACACACTCTCACACAACACACGCTCTCACATACGCACTCACACACACACACACGCACTCACACACACGCTCACACTCTCATACACACACTCACACACACACACGGAGGGAGTGATTGGAAGGTGGACCCCAGCCCCTTTCTCCCTTCGTGATGGGACAGGTGGCCTCCCCGAGCTCGCCGCTGTGGCCGCGCCCAGTTACCTGTCCTGTGTTACCTTTATCTTTGATGGATTTGTGCTCAGGTTCACGCTTTCCGGGACTAAATCCTTCTTTGGTATTTAAAAGGTGGATATTCCTTCTATGTTTATGTTATTTATGGTTAAACATAGAGGAAATTCCACGTTTTCAGTATCAAATGCTGCTTGGAAACTTTCCTGGACTGAACTCTCCGTCAGGGAAGCCAGGTGGGGCTAAGCCCCTCCAGGGTAAGTGGAAGTCGGTGGACCCCAGCACATGTGATCCATTCGCGCCATATGTCTGTGGACCACCCGCTCGTCTTGGGGAGACCCTTCCCGCCGAGCTGCCCGCTAGGGGGAGAGGCTGGGGTCCCGTTTCTCCAGAGCAGCTCAGCAGTCTTTGCTGTGAGCCGTGACTCTAATTTCGGATCGATTGTGCCTGGGGTCATGCTTCCCAGGATTCATCCTCTTTGGTATTTAAAAGGTAGGTTTTCCTTCTATGATTACATGTTTGATGGTTCATCATAGAGGAAAATCCACATTTTCAGTATCAGATGCTGCTTTGGAGACATTGTCGGGACTGACACGGCAGGCAGGGGTGTGAGGCAAGGCTGAGCCCCCGACCCGGGTGAGTGGAAAGATGGTGGGCCGCGGAACACGTGCTCCGTTGGTGCCACGTGTCTGCCGACCATCACCTTTAGAAGCCCCCTCTCGCTGAGGAGCCCACCGGCCAAGGAGGCCGTGGCGTGTGGCCGCAGCTCTGCCACGGGACCGCACGCGGCTTCCCTGGCCGTCTTGCTTCCACTTTTGGTGAATTGGGCACATTGGTCCTTTCCAGAACTCCATCTCTCTTTGGTATTTAAAAGGTGGATATTCCTTCTATGTTTACGTGATTCATAGATAATCATAGAGGAAAATCCATGTTTTCAGTATCAAATGCTACTTTGGAAATATTTCTGGAAGAGACTGGAGGGCCAGCCTTGCTCCCGGCCCCCTGGGCCTGGCAGGCAGAAAGATGGTGGGTGGGCAGCATGCCGTGTCTTAGTTAAGGACGGTTGCCGGGGGGGTCTTCCACACTCAGGAGCCATTTCTGGCCAAGCAGCCCACCCAGTGAAGTTTACGTTGTGGGCCTGCCGTCTGCTTATCCGTGGAGGCTTGTCCGCCAGATGTGACTTTCATGTTTGATGACTCAAGCACAGATTCGAGTTCTCCTGGACAGAATCCTTCTTTGGTATTTAAAAGGTAGATTCTCCTTCTATGAGTACATTATTTATGATTAATCATAGAGGAAAATCCACGTTTTCAGTATCAAATGCTGCTTGGAAACCTCCGAGGATGTGACTTCGCCATCAAAGAAGAGGTGGTGCGGGGGTGTCCTGTGCTTTGTGTGAGATGGGCGGTCTGGCTGACTTACCCTCGGCCTGGTTGTGTTGTCTTGAGGCTGTACTCTCGGGATTACTTCATTGACCTTGAATGAATTTTGTTCTCTGTATGTTCACCATGTTTATAATGCATTTTCCAGAATCCCCTCTTCTGCAGTCATCTTAGAGGTTACCTGGGTAGGCTGTCAGTGTTAGGAAGAGGCACTGGCGGGGGTACCATTTCTGGGCACACGGAAGGAAGGGATGCGTGGTTCACCCACGGGCGGGAACTCTGCATGCAGCCGTGTGTTGCCTGCTCGCTAACCCTGCAATATCCAATCTGTTTATCTTAGGCTCACTGCTGGAGCTGAGGCCAACTTTGTCACCATGAGAGTGGCTTTCCCACCAGTGGTGTTGTTTGCTACTTGAAGAGAGATTATCCTTCCTGTGTTTGCATCCTTTGTAATGAATATACAAAGGGCAAGTTCTCTCCGAGGAGCAAATGCCTGCCTGGGAAGACTTCCTGGAGACGAGGCTGGCCTCTGGGAGCATCAGAGGCCAGAACCGCCGCAGGGTAGGCAAATGCATGGTTGACCACGGGGCATGTGCCTCTCTCTTACTGTTTGTGACCTGGTCTCTCGCCCCCTGCCCCATCCCCTGCATCCTCCCGAGAACTTTCTGGAACAGATGATGGCTTTGGAGAGGATGCAGTGGTTTCCTTCTCAGATGCTCTTCTGTTTAGAACGTGCTGCCTTCCTTGGTGGGCCTGTTTAGCGTAATGATGAAGCACCCGTGAACTGTTACTCTGGCCTTTCTCCCCAGACATGATGCCAGTGTATCTCCCAGATATGAGAAAGGAGGGTCAGCAACAAGCCAGTGTCTGGTTCATCCTTGGGTCATCTGGTCTACCCACTCTCCACACCCAGGCCATCCTTGGGCTGACTTCCAGGTCTTAACTTCCATTTGAAGGAGGGAATGGGTGCCGTTGCCAGTCCAGAGTAAGGGAATGGGGTAGCCCCAGAGCACCATGTTTTGTGGGACTTGCCGTGGGACCATAAGCCCCCGTGCTCTCTTGGTCTTTAGGCCTCTTCTTGGCATCATTGCCAATTGTGATGGGAGGACGCTGGGGTTACTGATGTCCTTATCTGTTTCATTAGATAGACTTGGCCCATGGGGACTCTGTTTTCCTTCGGTGAATCTTGCTCTAGTCAAGTGCTTTTGAGTAATAGCTCAAGTGGCTTTTTGGACACAATGCCAAGTTCAGGGGGAGGGACACTGGTCTTAATGCTGCTATACGATTTGTGGATAGGGGTGGATCATGGAATGTGTTGGTTTTCTCTTTTGCTGTTTTCCTTTAACGATGCATGCTATTGTGTCTTCTAACCGCAGCAGCCGACCTGTCACCGGGGGGACGTCCTGGAGGGAAAGGCTTTGGGCAGAGGGCGGTTTTGCAGGCTCTGAAGGAATGTCAGCCAGCTGACACTTGCTGTCGAGTCATACAGGATCCCCCTGTCTTTGGGAGACAGTCCTATCTTGGAGAGATGCTGGGAAGTACAGCCCATCCCAGGGCTGGGTCACAGTGTACAGGGTCAGTGTTGTCACTGGCCCCTCCCCCTTGGTCTCAGGCCCCGCAGGAGGCGAAGCCCCCTCTGGGGAAGGTGCGGCGTGGTCCTCACTGGAGCTGCTCTTTGGTACTTGAAGAGAGGATACCCTTTGTATGTTCACTTTATTAATGGCGAATATACAGAGGGAGACTCTTATTTGCGTATCAAACTCTGACCGGGAAGGCGGCTTGGACCCAGCTCCATCTTCAGGACAGAGACACTGTTCTCAGCCCCTCTCAGGTATGTCCTAGCTTTCCAGGCCCTGACGTGGGCCTCGGCTGTGATGCGGGCCCCAGGTCCTCCTCTGGGGGACTCCCCGGAGGCTATGCCATGCTGGCAGGGGACAGGGGTGGCCTTTGGCGCACGCTGTCTATTGTCTGCACTGACTTTAACGGCGGTTTGCTTTTTTAAAGATGATTCGTGCGTGGACCTGCCCTTTGTCACTACCAAATCATACCCTGGAGGCTTCCCGGTACAATGTCAAGCTCAGGAGGGAGACCTTGATGTCAGACCCTTTCAAGGGTAACGCATGAGTGACGGTGGACCACAGGGCTCTGGCTTTATTTACGATGGTTCCAAGCAAGCTTGACCAACCCCTGCAAGTCCATCCTGGAGGGCTTCCTGGAGGTGGCACCCACATGGGGAGAAGAGGCTGAGATTTGCTCATCAATGCTCCTCTTCAGTGTTCGGGAGGACACCCTCCTGCTCAAGGTCCCTGAGCTGAATCTGTAAGAACTATTTCTGTTAGTGATCTGTGGCTCCAGTCCCTCCTGGAGACAGTGTCCTCCACGGGAACTGCCCGGCTCTGGGGAAGAGCCGTGGGAGCCATCGCCCTGGGCCAGGTATGTGGATGCTGAAGGTCAGAGGGAAGTGGTTTTGTCTCGATGTTTGTTCTCTAGTCCTCTGACCTTCCTGCATTCTGTTCATCTCTAGGACGATGGCCGGAAGACGAGGGCTCTGGTTCTGCGTTTGTGGAGACATTTCTTGGGCCACATGACCGTCCACTTGGCACAGCCTGACCGCCCTGGGGGTCCTCAGGCCCTGAGGCCAGCACTGGGGAAGGGGACTGCAGCAGCCGATGTCAAGGAGAGGGAATGTCATCTGCAAGAGGTGGGCACCTCACCCGGGGGATGAGTTAGGTCACCTGCTGGCCGGTAGCCTTCAGTTTCTTCTTCTTCCATAGGGGCCTCCTGGGGGGGTAGAGGCCGCTGTGGGGAAGCGCTCGTGGTCTGCCGTCTCCATTTCCTGTGGTACGTGGCGTTTGACTCCTTTTCAGTGTCAGCTCTTTCCTAGCATGGCTTCCTGGGCGTAATGCCAACCTCCGGGGGTAGGGGGTGTGGGGAGGAGGCTGGTGCTAGAACAGGACATTGATGTCCACACCCCTGTGGGAGGTATGAGGGTGACCACAGGGCCTTTGCGTTATCTACGATGTAAATCCGCCCAATCCCCTTGCCCTCAGTGCGTTATCAGGAGGACTTCCTGGAGGAGGTGTCCAGGCTGGCTCCACCCCCAGCGTTGTTCTGTGGAAAGTGAGAGGCTGGCTGAGCTCTGGGCACACTCTTGAAGGTCGTGAGGTTGATCTCCGTTTCAGGAACAAGTCCTAATTTGGAGTGATTCCTGGAAATGAAGCTGATTTCAGTGAAGGAGCCCTGGCTTCTGCCCCTCCCCGGGCTAGTGGGATGGAGAGCAGACCAGTGGGCACACACCTGGCAGGAGGCGTTTGCCCCCTGGTCTCCAGATCCTGCATCCCCCACCCCCTCCCTAGGATGTTTCCCAGGAGACGAGGCCAGCTCTGTGAACGGTAGCGATGGACCTGCCCAATGCTATTGTTTGGTACTTAAAGCGAGGTTGCCCTTTGTATATTCGGTTTTTTGACATAGAATATACAAGGGCAAGCTCTCTGTGAGTATCAAACCTTGGACCCAGTCCACAGGCAGCGAGGGATTCGGTACGTGTGTGCATGACCTTGTGCCCATTGGTGTGTGGCATATCGCTTTAAGGTCACCGCTTTGCAGAGGTGACTTCTCAGGCACACGGCTGACTTCGGAGAAGGCGGTGGCCCCCGGGAACGTCACCCCTCCCAGTACTGCATTGGCGGGGGCGGGGGTCAGGAGGCATGCGCTGCGTGTGTGGTCCGGGGCCTGAGAAGGCCAGGTCGGCGCTTGTGTGGGCGGTGGTTGCATCATCACTGCACGTGTATGCTGGGTGCCCGCGAACTGAGCCACTAACCCTCAGCGTCTAATTCATCCCCAGGACTGCGCCTTGAAGACATGCCAAGTGCCCCCAAGGCAGTGGCTTTCTTTCCGTGCTATAACCTTTGGTGCTTGGAGAGTGGTCATCCCTGTCCTGTTCGTTTTACTCATGTCGAATCGTACAGGGTCATCCACTTTTTCAGTATCAAGAGCGCAGACCGTAGAGTCCGGTTTCCTGTGTTTGGATCCCGCCTCTGACACTTACTAACCGGGCAACCTTGGGCAAGGATTTCATCGTGCCGTGCTGCTGTCGTGGAAGGGGAATTGGAGAGCTCCTGGGGGCTGAATGAGTTAAGACTCGTACGCGGCTTAGAGCAGAGTCATGGCCAGGACTCTATGTGCTAGGAAACCGTTGGTAATGGTGATGTGATTATTAAAATCTCTCCTTGGTGTTTTGGAGCGATGTTGAGATGTGGACAGCAAACTCCCCCCCGCTCAGGTATGTGAGTGGATTCTCAAGCCCAGAGTCTCTGCTGTATTCACGATGGGGGTGGCCTAGGCTTTGGAAGTACAGCAGCTAAGCCCTTCCCGTGATGGCATTCAGAAAAGGAAGCCAAGCGCAATGGGGGTCGTCAGGCCCACGACCGCGGGGCCACTGAGAGCGTTCGCTCCAGGGAAGGGGGACAGTCCTTGGCTACCCGGCTGAGCCACCCTCCGCCCTCTGCAGGGCGCTAGGGTGTGGTCCCTGAGCAGAGCAAGGAGCAGCTCTGTGCCCCCTCCCCGGTGCCCAGAGAGACGTGGTCCACGACGCATGCTTTGCGAGTGTGTGCGTATGGTGCGTGCACGCGTGTGTGTGTGCGCGCCTGGGCTGGCCGAGTTGCGGTCACTGTGCATCCTTGAGCCAAAGACCTGGAGGTGCCGGTGTTCCTGTCCACGTTGCTGTTTCATACTTGGGGAGAAATTATCCTTGGTGTGTTCGCTTTATTTGTGATGAATCATACAAGGACAATTTCTTTTTGAGTATCAAATCCTGCCTCGGCGGACTTCTTGGGCCCTGTGATCAGTTCCACAAAGAGACGCACGTGTCGACCCCTCTTGGGGCTCCTGCCCGGCTGGGGGCTGGGAAAGTTTGCAGTGGCTCGTGCTGGGGGACCAGTGCTCTAACCTTCAGAACCCTGGCCACAGGGCCAAGCTTGGCAAGGGGCCGGTGGGCTCCCCGGTGCTTCTCTGACCTGCATTGGTCGTGGACATGTGTTCAAGGCTCAGCAAATCCTGCTTCTGGAAGGTCCTGCTTGGACACCCAGCCAACTTTAAGGTCAGGTCATTGGTGTCAGCTCCCCTCCCCACCTGAGGATGTGACCAAGCCCCAAGCGGGTGACCGACTCAGTGACTGAAGCTGACCCACTAACCCGTATTGGCCCACCCGAGAAGAACTTTCTGGAAGGGACCCTGACCTTAGAGAAGACGCCAAGCTCTTCTGGATGGCACAATTCTTTGGTGCTTAAAGAATGGTTGTCCGTAGTACGGTCTCTGTATTCATGGTGATTAACATCGGACAACCATTGTTTTAGTATCCAGATTTGCTTCACCAGTTTTCTCGAGCAAGGTGCCGACTTCAGCAAGAGGACGTGGGGGCCTGCCCCACCACGGAGCATGGCTTTATTGACAATCTGTAGCAACTAACTCAGGGACCTCAGGATGCACGCCAGCAGTGCGATGCCCTTGAACTAACACACACCAGCTGTGGGGCAGACCTGCAGTTCGGGTGCTCAGGGCCATTTGGAAGATGCTGATAATTATTCATCTGTCTTTCTCTTCTTGTTATTCGATCTCAGCCATGAGGAATTCCTGGAAGAGAGGGTGCCGTCTAGCGTCTCTCTAGGCAGCTGGAAGGTGGACTGGGGCGTCTGGGTCCCACACCCCCTGATCTTTGGCATAAATTCTGAGCATGGAAGACATCCTAGAGGAGATGCAAAATTAAGGAAAACACAGTCCATTTCCTGCCACCACTACTGTTTGGCCCTTCCAAGGAGCTGTCTACTGAATGTCCCTTTTATTCTTGAGGGACGTGGCATGGCTACATGCCTGTTTCTGGATCCATCTCATCTTAGAGACACTCACGTGGAACACAGACCCTGGGAATAAGGCATTGTGGTCAACGGCAACTCTGGGCTGTGTGCGTGCGCGTGTGTATGTCTCTCTGTGTGTGTGTGTGTGTGTATGTGTGTGTGGGTGTATGAATTGTCGGCTAGAGGGGTGTTTCTCCAACTTTAACATGCTTCTAAGATTTTCATCACCTAGGGATCTTGTTAAAAGGCAGATTCTGATTCAGGGACCAAGATTCTGCATTTTTAGCAAGTTCCCAAGTGATGCTAATGCTTCTGGTTGGTGGACGACACTCGGAACAGTTCGGGGAGACGTTGTGCTTTCTTTGTGATGTGTGTCCCCCATCGTGAGAGCACTCCCCAGGTCAACGCGTTGCTCTTTGGTTTGTGAACAATGGCTGTATGCGAAGGGCTCTCTTATGCATAAATGTTACGAGATTACTCTTCCTTAGAATCAAATCCTGCCTCAGAGGGCTTTCCGGATACAAGACCCACGTCGGGGAGAGGCCACCACTGTCAAGACTCGTCAGGCACCAGGCCGACAGCCGTGTTGACGACTGGGGCCATCGAATTCTGGGGTTGTCCGTTTCCAGTCAGTCCAAAGCAGCATTCCTGGGACCGAGGCCGTCTTTTGGGGAGCCCCTATCTTGGGGATCCATGATGCACTCCGTTTTATCAGAAAAGGTATTATCATGATGGCGTCGCTTCATCCCCTCGTTTCTTCTTGTCATCAAATCCCGCCTCTCAGGAATCCCTGGAGAAGCTTTTGTTGTTGTTTTCAGGACTGAACCTGCTTTGGATGTCTTTCTGAGCGTGGTTCCAACTCTGGGGTTCAGACTTTGGTGTTGGGGCCCAGGACCCAGGTACGGGGATGGAGGATTGATGACGGCACATGGGCTTTCTTTTCAGGATCTGAGCTCCCGGCTCCCTGACCCTTGGGCTTCAGCTCATCCTGAGAAGAACCTTCCGGAGGCAAAGACGACCGACGGTGGGGAAGAGGCCATGGTTTTCGTTTCAGAACTGTTCAGGGATATTTGAGGAGAGGTTATCCGTGCTATGTTCGCTTGGTTCATCATGAATAATACATGGTTAACCTCTTTTTGAATATCAAACTCTGCCTCGAGGGCCGCCGCACAGGAGACGTGAGAGCGTGTGCCTGGTGTGAGCTGTTGGCCCGGGGCCTGGCTGAGCTGTGGAAGGCATGCTTCCTGGAAGGGAGGCTGGCCGGGGGAGGCGCCCGGGGTTGCTTTGCAGTGGTTTTGCAGTGAACTTGATGTGTTTTTACGAGTTGGACAAAGTCACCCAGCCTTTCAGCCCAACCTGCCTTGGGGTGAGGGTGTGACGCAGGGTCAGCTCCAGGGACGGGACCGCTGAGTCCACGTCGCTGCAGGGCCAGTCCGTGGGTGCCTGACGGCTGAGCCTCCCTCAGGGAGCGAGAGCTCTCCCCGGCCCTGATCCTCCAGACCCCGTCCTTTGCAGGGTGGCTTCCTAGAGGCTATGCCGGCCCGGGTGGAGAGGATGTGGTTTCTGCTCCCTTGGGACCTTGAAGGAGAGGTCCCTTCGTTCGCGAAGATTCCTCTGAGGGCAATCTGTTTTCGAGGGTCAAGTCCTACCCAGGACAGCTCCCCAGAAGCAGGGCCACCATCTGTCTCTCCAGGTGTGTGAAAGGCAGGCCATCCTCTGCTCGCCTCCCTAGTTCCCTCCAAGGTCACTGACCCCCGTGTCCATTTGCTCTCCAGGTAGATTTCTCCGAGGCACTGCCGGCAGAGCCAGCAGCGTTCCGGTCCCTCCGCGTGGCACTTAAAGAGACTGGCTTGGGGCCGCACCCCCTTGCCTCACTCAGGAGGAGAACGGGCCGGCTGATGCCTCTGCAGCCCTGCCTCAGGGTGCTGCTCGCATGCAGTGCGCCCCCTGAGACTGGATCTCCCCTGCTTATGGGGGCGGGAGGCTGGCCCAGATCCCGTCTGGTGGAGAATGGTGGCTTCTGTGCCCCACCACCTCTGGGATCTTGACTGTATGAACATCCCGGGGCTGCCGCAAGGCCCCGCTGCTCCCGTCTTCCTGGCCTTACTGGCTGTGTGGTGGCCGGCACAGTGGAGTCCTTTCATGGCATCAGTTCAGGATGGATGCCCACTGGGGATGCCAGCTTCACAGTAAGAGAACTGTCCACCTCCCCCTAAGGTACGTGACTGCAAAGCTGACCCCAGGGCATGCCCTGGATGGAGGCATGTGTCCTCAGTGCACGAACCCAGAGAATGCCTTCCATCCTCAGGTGACACCCCAGAAGTGACCCAAGCTTTGGAGGCGAGACGCCGCTGTTCTTGTCAGTGTGAGCACGAGGGGCCGTTGGGTTGCTCATCCGTCGTTCGTGGCCGAGATCCTGGCACCATGGAAGATTGAGTGGTGGTATCCCACTTGTAGGGCGGGGATCTATGGCCGCCCCCTCCGCAGGTCCACGGGTGGAGGGTGGGCTGTGAGGACCCCCGGGCCCTCAGAACACAGTCATGCATAGGGGACCTCAGGGGCCAGGCTGTTTCAACACTCAGGTTCACTACATCTCCCTTGAAGAGGCTTTTGGTCTGGAGAGCACTGTATTTGTGGCTGTGTGACCGGTCTTTCCGCTGTGGTTATCCCACTCAGCCCAGGACGACCTCGTGGAAGGTACCTCTGTTCCAGGGAAAGGTTATTGCTCTCGGTGCCAATCCAAAGTCTAAGGAGGGCTAATGTGACCCCTGACCCTCAGCATCTAGTCTACATACAGGAGAAGCCCATGGGAGAGGGGGGCTTCTCCTCCACCACACCTGATCAGGTGCGGTCCGTGGCAGGGTCGCTCCCCAATGCTTGTTCTGTTATAAATGTAGTGCCGTGTTACATCCTTCCTGGACCTAATTCCATCTTCAGGAAGGAAGTACCTCCCCCCAACAGTTGAAAGAATGGCCCATCTCAGACCCCGGGCCTTCATTAGGATGAAGCCACCTAGTCCCCCAGCTGCAGCATCGAGGCCTTGAAAACTCAGCCTCCAGGGCTGAGCGGCAGCAGGGTTGGCTGTTGGGGCATCACCGTGTGTATGGCTAATCACATCTGAGCTGCTGTTTTCCAGGACAAGCTCCCATCTGGAGATGTGCTCCGACAGGACTCCAACCCGAGGGCAGGGCGTGGTCCATGATAGGGGAATGGATGGTTGATCAGAGAACATACATTTTATCAATGATGTATGTCAGCTGATCCACAGTCCCTACCTATCCAGTCACTTCTTGGGACAGACTCCGGAAGCAGAGGCGCTGGTTCCTTCTCCATGCTAGTACCTGGCCCTTGAAAAGACCTTCTCCTTGCCGGTTGGCTCTATTTATGCTGAGTCATGTAAGGGAAGGTTTGTGTTTTTCAGTATTGATCTTGCCTGGGAAGCTTCCTGGGAAGAGCTGTTGGCCTCAGCGCCTCCCCAGGGGACAGGAACGCATGGTTGGCCGGAGAGCATTTACACGCGTGCTTGGCCAGTGGGCTTTATTTCCAACGGGCCACACCCGATCCTCCTATAACCCTCGGTCCCCAATTCACCCTTAGGAGGACTAGCTGGAGGGAAGGCCGACTCTGGTGAAGACATGGTTCATCAGCGTTAGCCTTCGGTACTTGAAGAGTGGTTATCCCTGCTGTGTTCGCTGTATTTATGACGAATCATACAGGGACATCCAGTTTTTCAGTATCAAATACTGCTCAGGAGGGCTCCCCGGACAGCATTCCGCCTTCAGGGAGGAGGTCTTGGTTTTTGTACCCACCCAAGGTACGTACGTGGATGCTGGATCACAGTGCACAGGCGTCCTCTAGGATGTCTGTCACTTGTCGCACCCATGACCGGAATCTAATTTATGCAGAAGGTGGCTGCCTAGGAGGGCTGCAATCTTCTGGAAGGGATGCTGGAATCTGCACCAAACCATCCTAAGATGTTGACCCCTGAGAATCCCATTCACCCAGAACACCTGCCAGCTGTCCCAAGGGAACCCAGACCTTTCGTAAAATGAATCCCTGGAGACCATGCAACGTGAGGATGTGGCGGTGATACTGTCAGATAACCTAATTGGTCATCTTTATGGTGTTTGTTCCAGGAAAGACTTTTTGACGGTCAGCTCTTGCCCGGGAAGGCTTTCTGGAAGCAGTGCCAGCCTCTGGGAGACGTGTTGGCATCGCATCTTTCCAGTGCACACGGACCGTGAGTTGAGCAGAGTCTGATCTTTGTCTCCGGTGGGTCGCACTTGGTTTCCTCTCCTGCAAGACTCAGCCCATCGGAGAATTACTTTGGGGAAGGGATGTCTGCCTTGGCCATGATGCTTTTTCAATAGGGCTCTTTCTTTATATTGTCAGATTCTCTTGTTAATAGCATAACCACGTAGCTAATGAATTGTCCATGAGTTGATCAATGAATGAGAAATGATTCAGTCCTTCCAAAAATCATGATTGAGTGCATTACTGTCTTCTAGATGATTCTAGACCTTAGTTGTTTCCTCTAAGCTGGGGGTAGAGCAGTGAACAAGGTAAAGTCCTTGTTCACGTGAATTTGACAACCATAATTTTGTCCACTGTTAAGTTTTACGAAGGAAAGGAAAGCAGGATAAGGTGCGAGAAGGAAGGCCAGATAGAGTGGGCATTTATTTTAAATACAGAGCCTGGAAAGCTCTCTCTGGGGAGGGGACGTGGGAACGAAGTGGGGGTGGGTCAGATGGAGAACTTGGGGTCGGAGCGTTTCAGAAGGAGGGTGTGGCACTTGAAAGCCCTCTGGCATCTTGGAGAAAAAGCGAGAAGGAATGTGGGGCTGGACTGAGCTGTGGGGTGAGAGGGGCAGCCTCAGACGCTTGGGCACCTTTGGATTTTATTCTGAACGTGATGGAAGCCATGGGCGG
This sequence comes from Stenella coeruleoalba, assembly GCF_951394435.1. Taxonomy (NCBI): domain Eukaryota; kingdom Metazoa; phylum Chordata; class Mammalia; order Artiodactyla; family Delphinidae; genus Stenella; species Stenella coeruleoalba. The sequence continues at coordinate 3,692,508 of NC_137147.1, read as the reverse complement.
GTTCTGAGCAGGGAGGGAGGTGTGGTCTATGTTGAAATGGTCAATCTGACCACAAGGGTGGCGATAGAGAACCCATGTGGACGGCTACTGTGTAGATAGATCTAGGGGGGGCGCCCCCACGGAGGTGGGAGACACAGAGAACACGAGATGTCCCAAAGGTGGAGCCGGTAGATCCCGGGATGGGTTGGATGAGCCCAGCCAGGGTCACAGGTGCGAAGGTGGGGGCAGGTGATGAACCAGGGGTTCTACAGGTGTGATCACTGCTGAGTCAGGGCTCTGGAGTGAGTCAGTGGGTAGCCAGGAGCTTTGGGAGAAGTGTCACTACCAGTATTGCCAAGATCCAAGCTGAGGCAGTGACCGTGGGGCTGGACGGCAGGGTGGGATGGAGGCAGTGGTAACTGGAGGTGAGGCAGCCCCCCCGCCAATGCTGGGGAGCTGGGGACAGCGTTGCTGTGTGGTCGTTACCACGAGGGAAATTGGGAGGTTTTCCAGGAGGAAGATGGTGACCCAGAAGGAGGACCTGAGTGGCAGTTATCCAGGTAGTGGGCAGTGAGGTCTGATGAATATGCTATGAATGAACTGGAATTTTAAAAGGAAAAGAGAAGAAAGATGGTCTGTAGGTGATATAGAACCAGGATGCCATGTACCCACTGCAAGCCTTTGGTGTAGAAGATGGGGGGACAAATGGCCCTTGGTGGGTGGACGGCGAATCATGTTGGAGAAGTGAGGGCACGGTGATGGGCCATGGTTCCAGATGTGGAAGAGCTGTGGGGCATGAGGACTGGGTGGTGAATTTGGGAAATGGGACCTGGTCCTACTGGTCTGAGGCTGTTGGGGAGAAGATGGGGACCTTTGATGTCAGCCTTCTTGGAATCGCTTTCCTGAGTGGTTCATCGGGGTGAGGTGGGTGGTGCAGTGGAGGGGCGGGAAGGGAGTGGGGGTCTCCCGGGATCAGGAAGAGCTTGGTGAGCCTCCCTCAGATCCTGCTGAGGGTGCCTCGGGGCCCGGGCTGGCCAGACTCTCCAGGGCACCCCGTGGTGGCCGTGGGCTCTTTCTGGAACTCCCCTAGTCTGGTAGATCCCACAAGTCCCACCAAGGAGCTTGACCAGTGCCTCGATGTGCTTGATGGAGAACCGAGAGTGCTCTGTTCAGAAGCCCAAGGTCCCCATTCCGAAACCCCAGGGTCCACACCCATGTGGAGAGTCCCGAGCTGGGACGAGGTGCCACTGTGAAGCCCCTGTCTTCTCGTTTCCAAGCCCTGACCCTGAGGACTCAGGAATGCAATCGCCGCTCCAGGGAAGGGGCAGGGCATTCAGCCTCGGGGAGGTGAGTGGCCAGCCCCGCTGAGTCCCGGCGTGTTCGAGGGACACACGTTGTCCATCACACTAACACTCAGTGTCCAATCTGCCCACAGGACGGCAGTTGGAGGCTGCACCCCTCAGAGACGTGGAAGGGGACCCCTTGTCTGTCTTGTCTCTGCTTTTCTGTGGTACTTGAAGAGAAGTTGTTCGTGGTGGATTCGCTTTACTTATGACGAATCATTCACGGACAACACTTTTTTCAGTACCAAATACTACCACCAAGGACTCCCCAGACATGACGGCCACTTCGGGAGAGAAGTCTTCGTGTTCTCCAGAAGACGAGAATGGCTGGCTGGCCAGGGCCACAGGCTTGTCCTAGCTGTAAGTCATCTGGTCCACTAACCCGAGCGTCCTCCATCTGTAGGAGGCCTTCCTAAGGGCCACGCCAACTCCGGGGAAACGGCTGTGGTTCTGTCACCAGTGTCACCTTACAAGACTTTGAAGAGAGGCTTCCTGGGTCCAAGGCTACCTTCCAGAAGAGATGCTGGTGTCAGGACAGTTCAGGGTGTGTGACTGGTTGACCAGAGGGGCAAGCACTCTGTTCACCCTCTGGGCCACCTAGTCACCGACCCTCAGCACCAACCCCACCCACCCGGAAGACTTGGAGGGGGTCCTGCCAACTTTGGGAAGCAGCAACGGACTTGCGACGGTGGCTGCCCTGTGGACAACCGTGGTCGGGAGGGCGTGTGGACTTAAAACGTGAGGAGTCACCCTTGGTAGTGGCGTCGCTGTCATTGCCACAGCCTCCCTGAAGCGCTCCTGGGACACAGCGTTGTCTTCCATTGAGGGACCTGAAGCCAGCGGCCAGCTCCTCTCGGGGGTGTGTGACTGTTCACACAGTACGTGCTTATTTTTAGATCTGGTACCCGATACTCTAACCCCTGGCTTCCCGTCTCTCCACAGGAGGTTCCGTGGTGATGCCTGCCCGGGGAAGTAGCCACGGTTCTCGGGTCAGCGTGGCTCCATCACAGGAGCCAAGGGGCCACACCACGTGCTGACATGATGATGACTGTGCGATGGCAGCCCTTCTGGTCCAGGAGGACGGTAGAGAGAGCCGCCCCCACTTAGGGTAAGTGCGTCTCGGGTGAGCATGCAATGAATGTGCTCGCATGTCACTCGGCCCACTACCCAAGGTTGTTCCACCGCTTCCTTACAGGGCAGCCATCTTGGCAGGAAGGCAGTGGATTTCTCACAAGTGTTCACTTATGGTACTTGAAGAGAGGCTGGCCGTGATGAATTCGATTCATCAAAGCGAGTCATACACGGCTCTCCTCTCTTTTAGTGTCAAATTCTGCCTCGGAGGGCTTCCCGGGCCAGTGCTGCTTTCAAGGTAGGTGCCGGGACGGCTGAGCCCACAGGTGCTTTCCTGAGGATGCCTGCTACTGACGCTCACCCCAGTGTCCACACTGACCCTGAGGCAAATTCCTGGGGCACTGCCAACCTTAGGACAGGCTAGCGAGGCTGGGGGAGTGCCCTAACTGTAAAAAAAATTAACACTGAAATACATGTGGCTGACTTTTTTAAATTATGGAATCCAACCTCGAAGAGGCATCTAGAAGTATCTTTTATCAGTCAGCTCTCGGGATATAGGAGAGAAGAGGGGACGGGACCCGTGTGACCCCTGGTTTACTAACTCTCCGCAGCCTCACACCTTCCAGGGACCTCCTCTAGGGTGAGGCCAGGTTTACCAAGGAGGGAGGCGCATCCCTGCTCTTGCAAACGTGTGGTCTTTCAAGAGCTCGTGGCTTCACTGGTGATGACTCACGCGGGGCTGACTTCTTTGCATTACTGAGTGTCACTTGCATGGCCAGCAAAGTACAGGAAGTGGCACTGCTGCCCACACAAATCCTGGGTTGGTGAACCAGGGGCATGGGTTTGACTTGGGGATTGACCCAATTGGTCCACTCATCCTCAGCGTCCCGTTCACCCTCAGAGGCCACTCCCAAGCTGCCCAGACCGTGTGGATGCGGGGATGCTGCAAGCAGTGCCGCCTCATGGTACTCGGAGGGAGGTTGTCCGTGGTGAGTTCGCATTATTTAATGATGCCCAATACACGGTCGATCTCTTTTCGGTATCACATCTCACCAGGCGTCTTCTTGGAGCTGATGGGGATTGCGGGGAAGACACACTCATATTGGCTCCACGCCAGTATACTTGAACGTGTGGTTGGCCCTGGAGCTACCAGACAGGTGCCACTAGCGTTCCTGTTGTTCAGTTGATTTATGGATGGCCTTGCCAGTTTGCGGGGAGAAGCATATGATTTAGGTTTAAGACCCAAGTGATTGGGGTAATAGGGGCATCCAGCCCATGATGCTTCTGGCGGGGGGTTGTTTTTCTTTAAAAAAAAAACCCGATGGATAGTTCCTTTATCTTTCAATATTATATCTTGTCCTGGAGGGAGGACCTCTGGGACATGTTGGCAAAGTCAGGGAAGGGGCCGTGAGTGTTAGCATTTTTTCTGGGCTAAGTGAATGGATGATTCACCATATCTGTCGACCGGGAAGCCCTACTGAATTCGAGGACAGAGGGTAGCTCTATTTTCAATTTCTTGTTTTTCTTTGAAAAAAGAATAATTATTTGACTTTATTACCATATGTATAAAAATGACATAACCTTAAAATAAAAGTTCAAGCAGTGTGGGAAAATGTAAGTAAAAGACAATTACCCAATTTCTGAGCACCCGGAAATAACCATCAGGGTTTTAGAAATTTCCAAATACCTGTCTGAGCGTATATCCAGATAGAAAGGTAGACAGACAAAGTGAGAGAGAAATATTTTTCAAATATGGGATTGCGCTATACCTAATCTTTTTTAAAAAACATTAACTATAATTTTACTTGGATTTAACATAATAAGCTGAAGAAGATTGGAAGAATTGATAAATATCTCTTGCTCTTCCAAAAGAAGTACTTATTCCTAAAAGATCCCTATAAAATTAAGAAAAATTATTATGTAAAACATGAAGTAGTTGGGATCATTATGTATTTTAACTGTTTTAATTTCACTCGAGGTTCTGAAAAATAAGGAAATCAGCTCCACCTCCTGCTTTTTTTTTTTCAGTTATACTGTACAGTATAATTTTTTCATTATAAATATTTGCACTGTATTCTGTAACCATAATTCTTATAGATGTTTAATCATAGTTCCATATTTAAATGGATTCATTACTGACCACTAGTGTTTTTTCCCTTAAACTAAACCTTCTCTATTCCTGAATTTTTAATTTTAATTCATATATCAAAATGGATTTTATAATTGTTTCTTCAAGAATGACTCATAAACACTGTTTAGTCCTTACACATTTGGAGAGATCTGCCTCTTGTTCATATACACAAGGGACATTTAGCTAGGTATAAAATTCTCAGCCTACTTTTTTTTTCCCTTGGAACTTTGTGGATGCTGCTCCACTGTCTTCTGCATTTAGTATTTCACTAGCTTTCTTCATGTGGCTTCTCTACATACCTCTTGCTTAGCTGGACTGTGTTATGTAGTGAATCTTCATATAGTTCGTTGGAAAGACTCTGGGGCACTGTCTTCTGTGAGGTCTTTCATCTCTGAGAATGTCCGGCCATGGCTCTTACACTTTTACTCATCTATTTTTTTTTTCATATTCTTCTATTTGGCTCTATGATTTCTAGTTCTTTTTACTCTCTTTAGTCACTTTAACAATACTTGTTGTTAATTTCTCTCAGCTTTAGGGGTATAAGAGCTACTCTTCATTGAGTCAATTGACTCATAATAATACTCTCCTTCATGGGTTTTGTAACTTTTCGCTGTGAGGTTATCATCGGGGGAATTAATGTTTGTGTTTTGTTGTTCCCTTTGCAACATTATGGTTCTACATTTGGTTCTGTATGGTATCAGGCTTTCACCAGTTGGGACCAGTTCTCCTACTCATCTGTTGGCCTAAGGAGTCCCATACCTTATGGCTGGTATAAATCCTCACCACATCTTGGCCCAGGAGGTTGGTTTCTCACAGGGAAACTCATTCTACCCACAGCCTGGGCGGAAACAAACTCTCTTGTCATCTCTCTGGGCCAATATAGAGTTTTCTGGCTTTCCTTTCCATTCCAGTTCCCCACCCCTCTTGGGCCCAATGTCACATGTCCTGTTCCTGCTTGGACATGAAGACTACAGACCCTCTAAGCCTCTAGTGCAGCATCCCTTAGGTCCCTTGGAGGCAGGTTGCAAACTTGTTGCTCTCTTCGCTGACAGCTGAGGGCTTCCCTTTCTTTCACTCCTTTGAGCTGTGCGTTTATTTATCAATGGATTTCGGCTGTGGTTGCATTTTATCCATCATTTCTCTGAGTTTGTGGAGGAGAAGGGCTCTCTGTTACCTCTTTACCAGGATCTGACTCAGTCATTACATTTCTTTAGCACTTTACCTGAATCGTATTATCTATCCCTTCTTGATTAGTCAGGTTAATTGTTTCTTCATTTCAAGGATGTCTTCTGTTATTTCTGTGATTACTTTTCTATTCTATATGTTGGTCTTGTCTTGGGATAAATGGTCATTTGTTGTTTATTTCATTAGATACTAGAGGAGGAAAAAAACCTGTGATCTGGCCTCCCAGTGCCATCCTTATCTGGAAGACTCACTGTTGGCATTTGCACTCTACATTTGTCTATTGAACATGAGTCATACCCAGCTTCCCCCTTCTCAGTATTATCTTCCCCCTTGGCAGGATGCCTCGTTGTAGCACCACCTTCTGGGATGGACATGGAGTCTGTACCATTTGCTAGGTATGTGAATTCATTTTTAACAACAGAGGATTTTTTTTCATCATATGTCTGCTGGACTATTAACCCTCAGTATGCAATTTATCCTTAGGGAGACTTCTTGGAAGTTATGCCCACCTTTGGAGATGAGGCCACAATTCTGAGGTCAGCGCCATACCTTGGTATAATAAGGTTTGTGTTCCACGCTGTCATTTTCTTTATGAGCAGTATTGCAAAGTCAGCTTCTTTGGAAAGAACTCTAGCCTTGGAGGGCTTCATGGACATAAGGTGTAAGCGAGGAAAGGATCACTGTCGTCCGTTTTGATGCACATGTGAAATGAGGAAGTGTTCCCTGCTATGATAAATAATGAATTCTTATGCCCTTCACCTCTCCACATGCAATACCCTTGAAAGTGCTTCTTAGATATCCTGCCAAGCAGGCAAAGGTGTTGACGTCTGGACTACTTCAGGGTCTAGGATGGGACGGTTGAACTTGGAGGGGGGCGTGTGTGTTTCATTCATGCCCCTCTCTGTCAGTCTGTTAACACTCAATGCTCACTCTGTCCTTAGGGGGACTTCCCGGAGGAGGCCAGCTTTGAAGACAAGGCACTGGCACCTGGTCAGTGCTAATCTGCGGGACTTGAAGATAGGTTATCCGTGTAGCCTTCGCTTTACTTGTGACGAATCATACACGGTTCACCTATTTTTCAGTACCAAATCCCGCCTTGAGGGGCTTCCTGGGGCGGACCCTCACTTCAGGGCAGGACCTTGGTATCAGCTCCTCTGCAGGGTAAGTGCAGGGGCTGTTGACTACAGCTGGACAGCAGAACACGTGATTTCCTGATGCTCTGTGTGCGTCCCGGTCCTCACGCTGTGTGCGTTAGACCATCCACGGGAAGATCCTGGAAGTGATGCCGGCATTAAGGAAGAAGTGGGGCTTTTCTTACCAGAGCTACTTGGTGGTACTTGAAGAGAGGTCTTCCATGGTGCATTCGCTTTATTTTTTGACGAATCATACATGGTTGACCTTTTTTTAGGTATCAAATCTGGCCCTAAAGCACCCAGGAACTAGAGTCGGTGTCCGCACACCTGGGTGGATGGTTGAGCTGAGTGTGTGCTCGTCTCCCCATGTACGTGTCACCTGTGTTCGCTCACCTGTGTTGTCCACCTCTAGGGGTACCGCTGGTCCACGATGCCAGCTTCCCTGAAGAGGCAGTACTTTCACTGTAGATCCACTTCCTGTTTGACAGGAAGTCATCCCTGCGGCGCTCTCTTTGTATATAACATGATGCTCTGCTCCTCTTGGTTGCAGCGTGTCCATCCTGAATGGCTTCCTGGAAGGGGTGCTAATTCCAAGGAAGGGATACTGGGGTCCATGCTCGTTTCATTGATGGTATGTGTTGCCAGCATCTTCACTCTTGGTATCCCATCCGTCCTTAGGCCCAATGTCTGGGACACGCCAGAAGCCAGCACCCTAGTTGGGTACTTGAATGGAGGTTGTCCATGGTGTGTTCATTTTATTTATGATGAGTATTACATGGCCAATCTCCTTTCAGTACTAAATTCTTCTTGGGAAAACTCCACAAGGGGAAGTTTCAGCCGGCGCTTATCCAGGGTAAGGAAATCAATCATTCACTGGTGATAAATGCTTGATGTGTGACCCGTGCCACTCAGCCCAGAATTCCCAGGAACGATGCTGACTTTTTAGGTGAGACCTTGGTTTTCTTCCCTTCCTTGAAGACTCGCTGGTGAATAAAACATATTTGGTAAGCCTCTTTTGAGATATGAAGTCATCTTGGATGTGAGGCACCTTGTAGGGCAAGGACCTTCTGCATCATCCCTGAATGAGCGGAAGGCACACACTTTACTTATGCAACGTATTACTGCCCCTCAAGTATCCTAATCCTCGGGGTGACCTCTGGGAATCAAAGCCAACAATGGCCAGGTGGTGGTGTGTTTGGGGAGGGGAGGTGGCGGTGTTTCCTCCGCAGGGAAAGTCGACGGTATCTGAAGACGGTTCCACGGCTGGCTTCATTTACTCCTGGTGCAAGATAAGAATCAGTAACGTCATTTATTATCACCTTATGTTCGCTGGCTGTGTGACCTTGAGCAGATTACTTGGTCTGCCGCCTCTCTGTGCCTCAGTTTATTCATCTGTAAAACGGGGTTAATGCCCACTCACAGGGTAGGTACAAAAACTCAGTCATATGCCAAGTGTTCAGACAGTGTCTGGTACATGGTGAAGATAAAAAGCATTGACTCTTATGACAATGGTTTATATTATGATATTGTCATCACATCTTAGATCTTCCTTTCTTGTCCGCTCACCCACTAGACTGCAAGCTCCCTGGGGGCAGAGTCTTTGTCTGTTTTGCCTACTGCTGTGTCCCTAGCTACACACAGTGGATGTGATGTTGGATGAATGAGTAAGTGGCTGGTGACGTATTTTCTTTATTAAATGCTCTCTTTGAGGCCTCCTGGAAGGAAGGGGGAATGAAGGACGGTGGTGAGCCTGTGCCTCCCCGACGATGAGGCCTGCTTGCCCTTGTAGTCCTACCCACACGAAGGAGTTGCTGGTCTTCAGGTCAGGGATCTCGCAGGCATGGAGCAGGATGGACCCAGCGTGGCCTCAACACTTATGGACAATATTAAATGGCTGCTCCCTTCTCTGTGCTCAATCCCAGCTCAGGGACTCCTCGGAGATGCCTGCCTTGGGATAGGACCTTGCTGCGTGTGCCTCCTCAAGGTAAGGGACCACACGCAGCCCCCAGCACGGGCCTGACTTGTGACGTGTGTGCTCATGGCCTCATCCACCACTCAGGCCTGGCCTAGGCCCGCTCAGGGGACCATCCCCCTGCCAGTGCCATTAGAGCTGGTGCATGATACCCTCCCTTATGGGAAAACACCAAAAACAAACGTGTTTCAGTCACATGCAAAGGGCTCCTTGGATGTAGTGCCAGCCTCTCCAGAGACAGAGGAGTCGGAGTCTCAGCAGCCCCCCAGAACCCCCGCCCAGGGGGACACGGACAGCCAGACCCCGGAGGCAGCGCCGCCTTTGCGGAAGAGGCGTCTGGGTGCTCTTGCCCTGCTGACGTTTGATCCTTGAGCAGAGGTTGCCCTTGGTGAATTCGCTTTATTTGTGTTGAATCACACAAAGGCAACTTTTGTTTGAGTATCAAATCCTGCCTGGGATGGCTCCTGGGACCCAGTGGCAAGCTCAGGGTCTACGCCTCTCCCGTGATCAAGAACGGACGGTGTGGCTGTGAGGCTCTACGCCTCTCCCGTGGACGAGGACGGATGCTGGTCAGAGAACACAGGTTGATTTGTGACGTGGGGCACCCGGGCCCTTGAAGGAGGGCGTTGGTGCTGCATCTGCTTCAGTTCTTGCCTTGGACCCTCTGTAATCACCGTTACATTTGGTCTTTGAGCCCAAAGACGTTCTTCCTCCACCATTTTTTCTCTGAAGGTACTTTGACCTTGTGAATAGGTACGGAGTTTGCCCTCGGAAATTTTAGAAGCTGCAGCTTCTCATTGTGTTTCTCCCTCTCTCTCTGTCTTTCCATCTCCCTGCCAGACAGTGCTCTCGATTTTCTCCTTGGTTATGAAATGAAGAGAGGCTATCCGTGTTTCATCCCATTTGTATCAAATAAGAGTGATAAAAATAATCAACACAAAATAAAACTAAAAACAACTGAGCAAAGCCGAGCATATTCAATTGACTACAAATTGGCAGAAGAATCCAATTTTCTTGACAACATGTCAGCTGCCACATTTGACCTGGGGAAATAGAACATTGCAGACATGGTGGCCGCACGATGAAATTGACAGTGGCAGCCGCTCTAGACAGTGAGATTTGATGTAGACAGAGTGTGTTGAGGAAATCCAATCTTCATTCAGATTTTTAAATGGAAAAGAACCGATCCTAATGAAAATGATTCGGGGAAAATAACCAGGGAAATAAAAGAAATGAAAACAGCTCAACAGCGTAGCCAGGAAAGCTAAACTGGGAATTGGATTAGTTTAATGGAATTCACCCTGATAAACAAGTTTTTATAAAAATCAGCGTTGGTCCAATTCTCATTAAGATGGTTAAATTCATGTTGTGTTTGGACTGGAGTCGATGGGGTCAGTAGGAAGATGGGGTCAAAGCACAGCATCCTTTATGCAGCTGACCTTTTCTTTCTTTCCCAAATCTTCCCAGAGAGCTTTCCGGATGGACGTGCTGACTTCAGGGGTGACATGCTGGTGAAGTCGGGTGCATGTTGTCACCAGAGTTGGTGCTATCTTGGTGACATGCATCCCCTGGTCTGCTCCTTCTTGGTCTCCTTCCACCCCCTTGTAGGGTTCTGGATCACATGCTGATTCCAGACGTGAGGCAGAAGTCCCTTGGTCAGTGGGGTCTGGTCCTTCAGGGCCGTTGTCTCCAGTACTATTGTTGAATACACAGGAAGGCTGGGACATTCCCAGGTGTAATCCTTCCTAGTATCCCAGTGTTGGCACCTCTCAGGGCCCCATGCTGGCCCTAGAGACATGCCCCTCGTTGGTGCTGAATGTCACGTGGACGTGGAGGCTGAGCCTTGCTTGGGGCGTGGTCCTGGAGTTGGTGCTTCTGCGATCAGAACCATTGCCTGGGATGTGAAAAGAGCTGTCCTTTGCCGGCACGCTTTATACATGACCAACGTGGCGTGGTGGACCTCTTTACAGAACGACGCCTGCCTTGGAGGATTCCCAGAAGCCATGTCACCCACAGGAGTGGCCAGCAGCCAGAGCCCTCTCCCGGGTATGTGCATGAGTGCTGCCCCGGGACGTGCCCTGAAGGTACTGACGATGTGTGTCATCTGGTCCACTAGCTGTCGCCGTCCAGCCCGTTCTCATGAGCACTTCTGGCAGGTGATGCCAGCCCTGGGAAAAGTCTCAGAAGTGCAGGTCAGTATCCATGATTCCTGAAGGGAAGCTGCCCATAATATGTTTTCTTTCTTTAGGACAGACCTTAGGTGGCTGGCCTTCCGCTCCGATTGTAGCAAGACCCACGGGGCTTTCTGAACTCATGCCAACGTCAGGGAAAGGATTCTGCTGTCGGTCCCACTCCAAAGTTCACAAAATGGGTGGTGGGCACAGAATCCGGCCTCTGCTTGTGGCATACATCGTCTGCTCCCCAGCCCTCACAGGCCAGTCCGTTATTGGGGGCACATTCTGAGCATTTCAACTCTGAGAGAGACTGGGGTTCTGATAGCAGAGCTGCTTCGCCTCGTTTTGGAGAGAGGTCATCTGCGGTTCTTTGCTTCGTTCTTCCTCTTCCCCCCCGCCCCCCGCCCTTTCTATTTGGTGTTTCACTTGCTTTGTGTATGAGGCTAATCAAACGGTCAGCCAGTTTCTTTGTGTTAAATCACCCTGTGAAGGATGCTGGGGTGACGACGCCCACGTGGGGCCAGAGGCAGTGTTGGTGGGACCTCGGAGAGTGCAGCTGTGGGCGTCAGCGTCATGCACTCGCACAGCACCTCACTGAGCTCCCTCCAAAGGCATCATCTTCCGGAGGGAGGCCCTCTGCCTGTGCGGGGTGGGAGGCCTGGAGTCGCCCTCTCTGGGGTCTGGGGATAAAGAGTTGGCCCCGTGGGGGTTCATCTTCATCGACTCTGCGTCAGGGTTCACTCCACCTGCAGAGACAGTCCGTGGATGGGATGACTGGGGGCAAAGGGCATTTCACATGTCCACGGGCTCCCATGGGCAGCCGTCGGGGCAGTGTACCCAAGGATGGGCACCTCTCTGCAGTACAAGATCCCACCTGGGTCTCTCGCTTAACTTCCAGGAAGGGCCTCTATATTCACCTCACTCCGGGGAGGTGATGTTGGTTGGCCTTGGCCACTGGGAGGGTCCCTGTCGAGGGTGGTGTCCCGGTCCCTGAATGCCCAGCATTCAAGCTGCCCTGGGGGAGGGTCTTCTGGAAGCACAGCCACCTTGAAGCATCACCTTAGTCCAAGCGTCTGAGCCTCTCCGTGGTACGCGGGGAGAGGTTACCCGAGCAACTTTGCATCTGGACGACGAATGTTGCTCGGTGAACCCCTTTTCGGTATCAAATTCCAGCAGAGAGGCCGTCTCGGAGGCTGTGGCACCTCGGGGAAGAACGTCGGTATTGGCATCACTCTGGGGTACAGGATGGATGGTCGACCAGTTGGAAAGTAATTGTTTCTAATGTACTTCACCTGGTCCACTAGCCGTCCGTACCCACTGCGGCCTGCGGGGCCTGCGGGCCTGGGCAAGTCACTGGCTTCTCAGCTCAGCGTCTCTCCTGGTACCTGAAGGGAGATCGACCGTGTTATATTCGCTTTATTGACTTCGAATAATACATGGTTGATCTTTTCTCAGTATCAAATCTCACCTTGGAGGACCCCTTGGAGACGAAGCCCTTGCGGGGGTGGAAGCAGAGCGGGGACTTTCGCGTCACTGCCGGGATGGGTGCCCGGATGGAGGCCAGGTCCTCAAGGCGGGGCGGGGCGGGGCGGGGCGTGCGCCGCCTGTGATGTCTTCCGTCCCTCTCACCTGTGGTATGTGACCCACCCTCAGGGCGGCTCCCGGGAGGCCACCATCCTTGCTGCCCAGCTGCGGCCGGCGGAGTAGGCGCCACCTTGGGTACTTGAGGAGAGGTTGTCTGTGATGAGTTCGCTTTATTAATGACGAATATAACACAGATGGCCTGTTTTCAGTACCACCTACCCCTCATGCGCAGGGCCAGGCCTGAGGCTGGCCTCCTTCAGGGTACGTGAATGCATGGGCTTCGCGTGTGATACGTCTCATCCGTCCTGCAAGAGCTTCCCGTTGGGCACGCTGACTTCGGGAGGGAGGCGGCGCTTGCACTGGGACGCTGGTCATGAAGCATTTGCTTGGTGTGTGACGAATGGCCCGGGTTCCGTCTGCTGCCCGTGCCCAATGCCACTGAGTCGCAGGGGTCTCCAGAGGGCCCCCCACTGGCCCGCGCCTGCCACTCTGCAGGGCGTCCCGCCGAAGGCTGACCCTGTGCATGGCTGCGCCTGCAGGTGTGTCCTCGCCGCTTCCCCTCCCATCCCAATGCCCCCAGACCCAGAGGGATGACCCCCTTCGGGGAAGAGCCCGAGGGCCTGCCTGCTGTGCGCGCTGATCTTCCTGGTGCTTGAGGAGAGGTTGCCCGTGGCCCGTTCGCATTCTTCATGACGCACAATACACGGTCGGCCTCTCTTCAGTATCACATCCCGCCTTGCATGCCTCCTGCAAGCTCGCCATGTCCGGTGCCCAGCGGCCAGCGGCCAGCGTCCACGAAGGCGGAGCACGCGCCGACTCATCCGGGGCCATGGGGCGGGGCCATGGGGCGGGCCGTGGGCGGGGCCGTGGGCGGGGCCGTCTGAGGAAGGAGCCTCCGTCTGCAGTCAGCCCTGCTCAGTGGTACCTGGCATAGGTTGTCTGTGAGGTGTTCACTTTCTATACGATGAATATTATACAGTCAACCTCTTTCCGGTATCAAATCCCGCCTTGGACGACTTCTGCTCTGGTGCAGACTCCGGGCGGCAGAAGCCTCCACGCGGGTTGACCCGTGGACTTGGTTTAGGACCTGTGCCGCTGGCCTCTTCATTTTCCAGCTGCATCCGTTCTGGAGGGTTCCCGAGAGCAGCGCGGAGCGGACTCCGTGGTTCCCGCGGTCCCAGACGGCCCTGCTACCGAGGTGCTGGGCTAGGTTTACCTGCTGACTCTTATTTCACGCTGGCACCCTCACCCCCACCCCAGCCCTGCCGAGACCCAGGCACGGCAGGATCGCCCAGGGCAGGGGAAGGGTCCAGGGCCCCTGGAAAGGTGAACTCGAAGAGCACCTCCAGAGGATGACCTAGGGCTGTTTGGTATTTGCTAATTGCCCTCTGGGCTCCAGGAAGCCATTTCTGAGCCTGGCTTGCATCATCCCCACTGGCAAGAGATAACTTCCTTGCCTTGGAAATCTCAGCTCTGGGCATGCCTTTCCCCATGGGCTGCTCCTCGGGCCGTGGCCTCTCTGTGCCCAGCACGTAGCGAGGGGTCGCCCCAGCTCCAGGAAGATCAGCAGTGACCTTGCCAGTGGGGCGTCAGGCCTTCAAGCTCTACAGATGCGCCTCCTTCTGCTGGGGTGCCCACCCCTCCCTTCCAGCCCCTCAGCCATAGCCCTGCAGGAGAGATCGCCCTTTCTGGCCTGGACCGCTACCCAGGCCCCCCATCTGCGTCTCCTTCCCGTCCCCCTCCTCCTTCTGCCAGGGAGAACCTTCCAGAGTGCAGTCTGGCTCTCTCTGCCCTGCCCAGAGCCCCTCCGTGGCACCCCTGCCCTCATGCTCGGCTCTAAAACAGTAACTAGTGTCTCAAGGCCCCCAGACTGGCCAACCTCACCCCCTGCCCCTCCCTGCCTATGACACTTTACGGTGTATGCCCATTTTCACGTCCATCCGTCCTCCTGCCGGGAGCTGAGTCCCTGGTGGCCGCCTCTGTGCAGCCTGCCCTGACGCCCTTCCCCCATCCGGGGTGCAGGCCTCCCTTAGCCCCCCATGCCCTGTATGTTCTTTCCTGGGACACTGCAGAATCTCTTGCTCTTTGCTTCACCCCGCCCCCACCAAGAGTTGCCCCCTTTCTAGAGCAGGGGTTTGGGATTCTGGAGGTGTTGAAATGTCCCTTGCTCAGCAAGGCTGTCCCTGATCACCCAGCCTAGCTCCCACCTCTTCCCAGCAACCTTCTCTCATCACCTTGTTACCATTGTCTTCCTAGCTTATCCAAAATTACCTGATGTTAATATTTTCTTTCTCTCTCTCCTCTAGACTGTAAAATTTCTCAGGGCAGGAAATTTTTCTGTCATGTTGCCTGCTGTGCCTCCAGCCCTGGGATCCAGGCCAGGCCCATAATAGCAGAATGGTGAGTGTTTGTCGATTGAGTAACGGACTCCCTAAGGACTGGGACCTTATCAAGTTAATCCCTAGGAAAGTGCCAAGCACAAAGGAGACACTCAAGATGTGGTGATGAGCATATGAATATGGTAATTGGTTTTTAGAATTTCTTCACATTTTTTAAAAGCCATTTGATTTTTCATCATTTTCTGCCCCTTCCAGGATGTCATTTGAGAGTCTGAGGTTTGCTGCTGGGTCTGGGCTCTTCTTTCCACTTTCCAGGGGGCCCCCAGGGCCCGGGAAGGAGTGACAAGCCCCAGTACAACCCCACAGACCCTAATTGAGGCCCCACCCCCCACCACCTTCTAGCAAACTCTACAGCACTCAGAGCCGTGTGCTCTGGGGGACTCCATCTGCAACAGGCTGGAGCGTGGCGTCAGGGCTAATATTTTATTCATGGAACTGAATAAATGGGGACATTTGGAGATGAAAATTGTTGTTAATGCATCCACACATCTTTGGAATACATTAAATGTGTGTAGGGGGGCGGGAGGGGACATTAGCCTTATTTAATGGCTCCGATGTAAGCATCCCCACACCAGAGCACTGCATTAATGAGCACGGCTGCCTCGGCCCCCTCAATCTCCCAGGCTGCTGCCCGGGAGAAGCACTGGGTACATCGCCGCCACTTGAGAATTATGCATGAGACAAAAGGTCAGCCCAGGGTACCAGACACCGGGCAGCATGCAGGTTCCAAACTCATTTTAGACCCAAAGATGGTGACCCTGTGCCGCTTGGTGCAGAATTTCATTAAAAGCCAAATTACTGGTTTATCTGTTGTTTGAGGAGAAGAGAAAATAAACAAAGGGCCTTTTTCATCTGACAAGCCGAATGAAAATGTCTGTACCCACAGCAGCCAGGAGGAAAGTCACCACAGACCCTGGAGCCAGAGGATCGGTGACTCGGGGCCATTGCCCAGGCGCCGTAAGTAAGCCAGCCGCAGGTTCCAGCTCAGGGGTGCTCGCTGAGTTCCGGTGCCTGTGTGGGCAAGGGCCCCATGGCCCCAGATTCTCTTTGCATGATGAGGTAGAGTTACTTTTCCCAACACACAGCTTGCCATCCTTTTCGTGGTTTTCCCCTGCACCCACCTGGCACCTCCAGTTTGGTGCCATTCCTCCTGGAATGGAGTGTTTTCAGTTGGGTGCAGTGCCCACGGCCCTTGGCCCGGAGAGTGGGCCGCTTGCT
Organism: Stenella coeruleoalba; assembly: GCF_951394435.1. Taxonomy (NCBI): domain Eukaryota; kingdom Metazoa; phylum Chordata; class Mammalia; order Artiodactyla; family Delphinidae; genus Stenella; species Stenella coeruleoalba. Next base: position 3,676,319 of record NC_137147.1, on the reverse strand, counting down.
CCAGAAGAAGACCCAAAGCACAGTGGGAGTCTAAATACCAAAGACCACGTTGAGTGTCTTCGAGCGCGTTTGACGGCTGTATCCACCCCTCGGGCGAGTACAGATCAAGTCAGGACAGTTGGTAGGCAAGAATGAGTGCTCAGACCAGCCTGGTGAGCTCTGCAGGGTGGACTCGGCACCCCTCCCCTCCCCCAGGCTCCCTCTCCTCTCTGCTCTGCCCCACGCTTGCTTGTACCACCCTGCACAGAGTCAGCGGCTGGTGCAGCTCTGGGGACCCATGGAGCTCACAGTCCTCATGGGTCCTTGAGGATGCAAAGACCCCCCCAAATGCCAGAGCTGAGTGACACCCTTGAGTTTATTCCCCTCCTCTTCCGTCCCTCTACTCGCATCCTCATACACGTAAGAAAACTGACATCCAGGGCGGTAGAATGCTTGGCTGTGACTGTTTTTCCTAAGGGTGGTCTTAAGCTTTGGGGTCTAGACCACCTCTGGCAAATAAGCAGTTTCCCTCTTGGTAATGACAGGGGTGACCCAGCACCCCAGGGCTACGGGAACGCCAAGTGGGACTCAATACCTCATTTCTCAGGGGCTTGCTGGGGGTGACGCTGCTGCCCTGCTCCAGAGCTTCTAGAAGCCAGCGCCTTCGCTCTGCAGTGCCAGCTCATAGTAGGTGCTCAGCTAACGCCTGGATCAAAGCTGGGCTCAGACACCAGCGCAAAGTAAGTATCCGACCTGGGAGTGTATTGAATCAGGTCTTTATTGCCGGGAGGAAGCACACAGGAGGCACTGGGAGGACATTTGTGGAATGAATAAATAAAAGCATGCTCTTTGAGGGAATAAAGGAGCAGAGAAACCAGGAAGAACCTGGGGGAGACAGACATAAATCTCCAGCAAGCACCGCCAAGCTTCTGCAGTCAAGGTTGCTGAAAAGACCCTGCGGAGACAGAGGGGCCATTTGTCACTGCGGGGACGGCCTTGAGGGCCAGGAAGCAAGGGCAGGATGGAACCTTGTTCATCACTTCCGCATTATCCCGGCGGCAATGGAGGGGAGCCCACGGCCACGCCGCCTGCCTGGCGGAATGAGTGCCGGGCTAGGGGTGGGGAAGGACCCCGAGGAAGGGCAGGCTGGGCTGGAGGAGGAGGCAGCCATCTCAGAGCCCACCTCATGCCCTTGGTGCTGCAGTTGTTGTTTTCATACCTATGAGTCCCTATCCAGGGCTCCGCTCCAGTGCCACTTCCTACAGGAAGCCCTCCCTGATCCACCCCTCCACACAGAACCTCAATCTGCAGTCAGATGTCAGTCCTCTGATCCTTTGATCAATAGGTATCTCCTGGCCCAGCCTGCACGCTCCATGGGGACAGGGGCTGTTTCTGGTATGGTGGCTGTGAGGCCCCTGTGCTTGGTTCGGCCCGGGGAAGGCACTGCATGATGCTGGTTAGCCCTGTCTTGCCTTTGCAGGCACTCTGGACCTGGCGCTCGACAGGTGCCCAGTGCATGGACATCCCATGGGCGGAGCCTTGGGTTGACCCCAACCAGGAGCCAAGGGCTGGGCCAGAGGTGGCTGCAAGGACTGCTTCTGCCTAGAGAGATGTGACTGTGAGCTTGGGATCCTGGCCCAACCCTGGAGGCATTCCTTGGATCTGGTGAGTGCTCACCGGAAGGACCACTGGTTGCTTCCCATTTGGGGCTGGCACAGAAGTGGGGTTTGCCCAGGGCACGCAGGGTCCAGGGAGCCACGCCCATTATGAGGGTCAGGGCCACCTTACCCGACGTAGCTCCCCTGGCTTCCAACAGTGTTTGTTGAGTGAATGAATGAAACAGGGCCTCCTGACTCCTGCCCGAAGCGCCCTCGACCCCCACCATGGCCTTGCTCCAAGCAGAGGCCAGCCCTCCTCCCTCTGGCTGCAGAGAAGGGAGGGAACCCCACAGGGGCAGGGCTGCAGTAAGCGTACGGGACGCTTGAGCAGGCTGGGCCCTGACTTGGGTGCCCCGAGCCCCACGCCCAGGGTCCCCGGTCTTCCCTGTGACAGGACGCTGCTGAGAAGGTGCAGAGTCTGGGGTGTAGGAAACCGTCCAGCATGCTGCTTCCCACCATCTGCGATATCTTCGTTTTCGCTAACACTCAAAAATAGACGTTTCTGTTATGCTCTCTCGTTGGCAGGGGAGCGGCGGGGCCTGCCAAGGCCTGGGGGAGCCCGCCAGCCTGCGGAGTTTTACTGTACAAACAGTTGGGGAGGGGGGCGTCTCTGCTAACTTGAAATCCCCATCAGTAAACATGCCAATTTAAAGTGTAATTAACTCAGGCCGGAAAACATTCAGCTTTGGACTGCCTTTCACAGTTGACGTTGTTTTTCTTTTATTTATTTATCTCTTTCCGGGTGTGGTGGTGTCTGCGGCAGGTTTCAGCCAGGAAAAATCCAAGGGGGGCTTGAGTGGGGAGGGGGCCGGGTTGGGAGAGGCAGCGATGGAGGGAAGAGAGGGGAGGTCGGACCGACACCCCTTCAGCCCTTGGCCTGGTGTCTCTATCCACTTTCTGTCCAGGGAGATGGGCGCCAGGGGAGGAAACAGAGGCAGAGGGAAGGAGGGCAGACCCCTGTGCCAGCTGGGCCCAGCGATTCAGTCGTGGGCGCGTCGGGGACCCCGGGATGACACTGGGCTTGTGGAGGGGGCTCTGGTTGTCCCTCCTGACTCCCCGCTGTTTTGCCTCCCCTCTCAGTGGCCAGCTTGCTTTCTCTGAACCCATCTTGGAGTCTCAGCCCTTTCCTCTCCTGATCCCATCTCCTGCTTCACACGACTGCACCATGGTCCCTGGTGGTGATCGAGGCAGAGGGCACCCACGCCCCAGGAGACAGATGCACAGCGCCCTCCCCGCCTCACCCAGGAAGCTGGGGGAGGCCCCTGCACCCCCTACCGTTTGAAGCACCCGGACTTGAGTACCGGGGGACCATCCCGCGGCGGGAAGGACCGGCCTTCACGTGGACCGTGGGGAGGACCGAGGACCGTATGGGCTCATGGAGATGCCATGGACCATGCCCTGCCCCACCAGACAGCGGGGCTGGGAGGTGAAAACGCTGGTTAGAAGGACGTAAGAATTCCTGCTCTTCCTTCTGAAGCACTTTGAATCTTGTCAGACCATTTGAGTAATAAACACACATCATAAAAATCTAAATACGTTTGTGTGTCTATGTGTTCAGAGATGGTGTTGGTTAAGTGGAGGGTTTAAAAACAGAGGCCGTCTGCCTCTGGGAGGGCTTCTCACGCAGAGCCCCCAGCCTTGGCCCGCGGAGCACTGCGCGGGGAGCGTCTTCCTGCGGACCACCCCCAACCTGTGAGCTCCCGTCCCGCGTGGGAACCAGAGCCACGGAAGGACGTGCTTTCCTCTCAGTCTCAGGTCTGAGACCGTCCCCCAGCCGCAGCTGCCAGCCCCCACGAGGGGCAGAGAGGCCAGAGCCCAGGGACAGGGTCGGTGCCCACGCCTCGCTCTGCCAGCCTCCGCCTGGTCACGACACAGCCGGGCTGACTCAGACGCAGCCCTGAGCGGGAGCCTCATAAATTACGTAATTACCTATGAAACCTGCCACCGCCGGCTCTCAGCCGGGAAGGACACGCTCCGGCCGGTGGCTGACTCACGCTGTTTTCCCCAGAGCCTTTCGCCCGCGCTCTGCCCGCTGCCTTGACCTGGGCTGGCTGGACTGCGGGGGAACCAGCTTGGCTTCTTCCCCGGCTCCCCGGCATAGGAAAGGCAGGCAGCCACCGTTCTGTCAGCGCTTCGGGTTGGGGGGGGTACCTTCTTCAGCCCCCCTCTGCACCCCCCATGGCCCTCCAGATGGACAGTCCCCATCTGACAGAGGAGGAAACGGAGGCCCAGAGATGTTGCTCTGACTAGTGTCAGAGCGTAGACCTTTGGATGAGTGCAGCCGCTGGGTAGACCCCCAAACCTCTGGCCCCTCCCCTCTTCTCCAGAGTCCCTTGATGTGGGCAAACTCTACCTCTGGAAAAACACTTCTATTGAAAGTGACTTTGACTTTGGGCAACAGGCATAAGGTTGCCCTTCCAACCTGAACTGGGTGTATATACCTGGTGGGGGATGCTGGGGGAGGGGATGCCATTCTTATAAATGTACAATGGGGTCTGGGGAGCGTGGGCTCCGATGAGGACTTAGGTTCACATCCAGCCTTTGTCACTTACTGGCACTGAGCCTCGGTTTCCTCATCTACAGAATGGGCACCCACCTCGCAGGTGGGCTGAGAGTGAAATGGGTTTCAAGTATACACAAAGGGCTGACCGGGTCAGGTTCTCACTGAAGTGGGGTTTCCCTCCCACTGACCCATGGCTGGCTAGGGTCCCCGGGGACCCTGAAGTCACAACACACCTGCAGCCTGACCCACCCCGGCCTGGAGACCACCCACTTCTCATGGTCCAGACTACCCCTCGTCACTGGCCACAGTGCCCAGCCCCTGGGCACTCTCCATGTGCCTCCCAGCTCCTGAAGGCGCGCCCCAAACAGAATCACAAGGAACAGAGCCTGTTATGTTCAGAGTCACGTGCAGCTCTGCAGCAAGGTCACGAGGGGCTGAGGGTCCCCAAATAGATGTGCGGAGGGGCTGGCTTCCTGGGGAAAATCTTGGAGCAGGTACTTTTCCTCCGATGGCCTCAACCTGCCTTTCCTTCCTCATCATGATCCCCCTGGGGCTGGCCCACCGTTCCAACAATGATATAACAGCCACCCTCTCCAACTGCGCACCTGCTGTGCCAGGCGGGAGCTGGGTGCCACATCCAGACCCACGGGAGAAGGTCCTGGCGAACAGCACAAATCTGGAGGCAGATCTTGTCAGGATCCTGGCTCCACGTGAACCCTGGGAGGTCACTTGCCTGCACTGGGACTCAGTCTTCTCATCTGTAAAATGGGTGTAACTGAATCAGACTATGTGACATTGACGTCCCAAGAGTCCCTTCCTGTACCATCACCGCATGTGACCAGGCTTCCAGGTTATGGGGTCACTGTCCCCTCAACCACTAAAACACCCCACCACCATCTCTGCTCCCTCCATCGTCCAGGGGATCCCAGCCCCTCCACAGTTCTGCATTCACAGGGAGGTGGGACAGGGCGGGGATCACACGCCCTCTCTCCCTGGGACTCCTCACCCCCTCCTTGCCTCCACTCCACAACCCCCTCCTCACCTCCCTCTGCTCTCTGCCCCCTTGCTCTTTTCTTCCCCATGCACCATCAAGCCAGAAGTGTCCACGGAAGTTTCTAGAAGTTACCCCGGGGAGTTGCAGCTCCCTAGAGGGAACACCCGGAATCTGAGCATCAGGCCTCATTGCTCATGAAGCTTCAGTTCTGCCACAGGATGGGGAGCGGTGCTGTTGCCTGGGTCCAGCCCCTGTGGCCTGGGGGCCAGGCCTCCCCTCATCCCTTCCTGTAGCCCTTCATGGGACTCCGGTCCTATCAGGGATGCTGGGGCATCAGAGGGGCTTTGCTGGCTCCCCGGGACACAGAGCACAGACATTTCCTCAAGGCAGTGCAGCAAGTGCCCTGGGGCACAGGCTCTGCACACCAACTGCCTCAGTTCTCATCCCAGTGTAACACTGAGCGCAGTATTTCATGTCTGTGGGCCTCAGGCTTCCTATCTGTTAAATGGGGCTGTCATGAGGATTAAATGAGTTAATCCGTGCAAGTGGATGAATATTAGTTGTGAGACGCTTCACTGCTCATCGTCTCTGAGACCCCGTGAGATACCTAAGGTGCCCCCCTTTATTCTTCTGGTTGAGCTGGTGGTGTGCCCCACTATTTTTTTGCTCCCTTGCCATGATCACTGACACCTTTGGTCCCCAGAGTGAGGGGTCACAATTTGATTATCGCAGAGGTCAACTTCTCAGCAGCCTCCAGACCCTTCTCCGCTGGGGACACTCCTGTCCCGGCTTCCGGGCTGTGAGGGCTGCAGATGGGGAGGGGTGGCTGGATGCTTGGATGGGAGGGTCCAGAGATAGAATTCAAGTCAGGGTGTGGAGCTAGATGCCGGGAGACAAGACCAGAACTCAGCACACAGCCTGGCACCTGGGAGGAGCCGGAGAATTAATGACAAAATGGGGGCCCCCGGGCTTGGGGACCCTTGGATGTATCTTAGGCCAAATGGTTTGGTGTCAGAGGACAGGACAGACAGGGCCAGGCAATGTTGGCCAGTGGTCAGCGCTGTGACTCAGGCTGGTTCTGGGTACCGTGGGGACCCCTGAGCTGGCAGCCCCAAACCTCAGCAAGGGGCCTTGTGGCATGGTGCTCTGTCCTGCCAGCCACGACCTCAGCATGGACTGTCAGAGGGTTGAGGAATGTGTGTACGTGTATGAATGATTGCCTTCCCCACCATGTGCACATGCACGCACACGCAGATATGCACATGAGGAAGAGAAGGCTTTCTGTGTGCTTGCCAAGGTCAGGGACCCTGGACAGGGTGCACAGGGGTCAAGGGAGTCAGGAAGCAGAAGTGTCTACTGCCAGAGATGGTGAAGAGTAATGGGCATTAGTGGAAGGTGAGTACTGGATCGGGAACTGAGCTAGAAGAAAGGTCTGGGGTCAGAGTGGACCTGGTCCTCTCTGAAGTAAGGCTACTCACTAGTTCTTCTGAGACTAAAGCAACTGACACCCTGTGCAGCTGTCCCTGGGTCACTCTGATGCCTCTGAGTCACAGGACTCTCTCATCCTCTGCTGGTCACTAATGAAGTTGACTCCACTGTGGCCTCCTGGTGACGAGCCCTCTCTGCTCAGAGGGGGGCGGTCGCTTCCACTCACACCAGTTCCCCTAATGGCCACGCTCGTTTGCTTCCCGGGCACAGGGGGCACTGCCTCTGCTCTGAGGACTGCTCAGCAGACACACCCCTCCTTTGGCGGCACACCTGACGGAGCAGGGCTGGGGTCATGCACTACCCAACAATACAGGCAAGTTTTCTCACAGGAAGAAAGTTTGTTTTCCAGAATCAACTACATTTCCAGCCCCCAGGACAGGGATGGGAGACTGGGGGGGGTGGGCAGGGCAAGTGGATGATAGATTAAAGGTGCTTCACTCCCCACTTGGGTTCCAACCCTTTCACCTTGAAGACAGGGATGGGGAGGAAAGCGTCATTTATGTTGCAAGCACCACACGCTCCGACACCGGAGCCACCAGCCCAGCTCTGCAATGGGCTTGCTGTGTGACCTTGGGGAAGTCGCTCAGACCCTCTGTGCTTCCGTTTCCTTACTGCGTGACCTGAGTTTTTTGGAGAGAGACCTGAGACCCCGCCTGACACAGCGTTGTGCGGAGAGCTGGCGCTCCGTCACCCCGAGGGCTCCCTGCCAGCATCCTCGGCCCCTCCCACCCCTGCCCCCGCCCCCCGCCTGGCGCAGACACGGGGGATGCTGGGTGCGTGGAACAGACCACCTTGAGCTTGGGGCACGGCCGCTGTGCACCGGCCTCTCCCCCGCAGAGGGAGGAAGACTCAAACCGAGCCCTCCGAGGGGCCATGGGCGATGACTGGCGCAGGGGTTCTCGGTCCCCAGGATGCGGGGGCGGAGGCCCCTTCCTGGAGTCCTGGCTGGGTCGGTAGGGCTGTTGTTTGTCTCCCGTCTGCTGTCATCTTCCATTTAGCATCATCCTCACGGTGCTGACGTTTTCCTGAGGCCAGTCCAGGAGGAAGGGAGCCGGTGGCCGCTCGGGACACGCAAGCGGGGAGACGGGGTGTGGGTGGTGGGCCTGGGCTTTACCAAGGCTGCCTCCTCCCTGGACTTGCGGTGAAGAGGTGGTACGGGCCCCTCCCCCATGGCGGGTCACGCCATCGGCCCCCCCCCAGGCCCCAACAGCCGTAGGTTTCCAGCTTCCCCGCCTCGTTTGTGCACAGCAGAGCGGGTCCCTGGGTAGCTCTCCAGCCTGAAACACGGCAGCTGTCCTGTTCCCTCCTGCATCTCCTTTCCCTGGGACTCAGTGCCGGTGTTTGCAGCAAAAGGAGTCTCAGCTGGGGACTCAGTGGCCTTTCCTAGCCACCTGGCACGTCGTAACCTATAACAAAACAATAGCCATTAGCGTTCGTTAATATTCAAGCACGCAGCTTCCACTTAACCAGTGGTTTCCGAGCACCCCACGCGCTGGACAGAGAGCCAGTGGTGCCTAGTCTCTCCCTAGCCAAGTGCAAGGCCAGGAGACAAAAGAGTGAGACCCCAAGAGCCCTGGGGCAGTTAACGGGACGGGGTGCCACTCTCAGGGCCGGGGAGAAAGAGCCTTGGGTCATTCCCTCAGCGCAGTGGGATGAACCCACGGCCCCAGGATGCCGTCCAGGGCATGGGAAGGCAGCGGAATGCAAAGAGCGTAAGTGCGTCCCTATCCTTTATCGCCAGGAATGCACCTGCCGCCTGTCTGGCAGCTTTTAATACCACCTCTCCCATTTTCGGCTGGAAGAAAGTCAGCTTCGGCTTGGGAACCCATCTGCCTCAGGTCCCCGTGGGAAGGCGGCGGCGGTGGAGTTAACACAGCCCCCAATGGCAAACCCTCCGGAAAGGCAGGTGCTGGCTGTCACTGTTCCAACTGACATCCTTGTACCCCGGGGTGGCCGGTGGGTGGTCCGGGCTGCCAGGCTGCGGGGGAAGAACCCAACTTGGGTCCCAGGGACGTGGATTTTCAATGGTTGCCGGGAGGGTGCAGAGCGGGAAAGCCACTGACGGCAGAGAGAAGGCCAGGACACGGCTCAGCGGGCAGAGGGAGGGCTTGGGGGGTCCCGGGGGTCCCGCCCTCTGGCCCGTGGCTAAGGCAGGACACTGTACCCCGGGCTGCACAAAGAAGAGAAGTTTGCGCTCTTCTCGGGGCTGTGTTTCCCCGTAGCCCAGGGCGGTTCGGCGAAATCACTGATAATGAGGCTGCTGGTTGCTAATGGCCTTGGGGAAAATGGGATGCAATTTAGCCGTTATTTTTCCGGCCCAGAGCTATTGAATAAATGAAGCGCACTGGGTCTGAGTCACCGGCTGACACACCGCCCGGCTCCTGGCGTCAGGGCCGGCGGGGCGGGGCGGGGCGGGGGCGGGGGGCCTGGAGAAGGTCTGTGAGGGTGGTGGGCGGGTAGCTGGAGGGCTGCTCTCCACTTGCCTGGCGCAGGATGGGAGGGCGAGGGGAGGGGGAAGAGGTGGCCTGGGACGGGGGAGGTGGGGGAGGGACGCAGAGCAGACCTTGTTACGCGCATGGGACAACGGGGCAGGATGAGGGCGGGCGACAGAGGGGGTACTGAGAGGGGAGAGGGCGGTAGGCAGTGAGGGGCTTGCAAGAGATCATGACGTTGCCCCAGGCGGGGGCAGCCGCTGGGGGACCATTTGCCATCGTCACTCACAGTTAGGGGCCTCCCGCAGGCTTGGGGACTCCTGGAAACGTGGGCAGCAAGCAGACTACCACCGCTTGGGGGAGGGGGGAGATCAGTCCGTCTGAGCCTTCGGCGTCGCCCGCTTAGGACCCCCTCCCGCGCGCCCCGCCCGCCGCGGTGGGGAGGGGGCGGCAGGGGGGACGGCGCTGGGGTTTGTCCGCAAGCCGCGTGTCTGCGGGACAGCAGCCCGTGAGCTGGGGGCTGCAGTGGGGGCAGGGCTGCAGCCGGCAGGCCCTGCTCTGCGCTGGGAAAGCTAAAGGCCGCCTGGGGCCCTCTGGTGCGGTGAAGGGAGGAAGCTTGCCAAACAGCCCCACGGGGGGTCAGCTCCAGGCCTGGGGGGGCCGGGAGGCTGGGTGGGGGTCCAGAGCTCCCTCACCTGTAGGAAGCCCCCCACCCCCCACCCCCCGCGTGGAAGCGGAAGACCTGGGACATCCCTGGCTTCTCTAAGAATCTGCTGTGTGACCCTGGGCGGGCGCAGGCCTCTCTGAGCCTTCAGTTTCCAGGTGGTAAAATGAAAAATGCAAACAGTGGAAAGTCCTCCTGAGTAGGTAGTCGGTGCCCATGTAAACATGCAGTCTGCGCCGCCAGCCCCCGGGATGGCCAGAGCCTACGGGGCCAGGTTTGGACCCTAGCTTTGAGTTGCTGGATTCTTCTCACACTTTCCAGAACACAGTCGGGGCACACATGAGGGGGCAGGTGCTCCCCACAGAGAGCCTGCTCCCAGCCCCAGTGAGGCTGTCACAGGGGGGCCTCCTCTTCCTCTCCCCGATACCCGCTCCACCTCACTCATGTCACCCCAGAGCCTCCTTCCAGGGTCCCATCACCACCAGCCCCCTCCAGGAAGCCTGCAGGAGGACACAGCCAGCTGTGAGCCCGGACCAACAGAGGGGAGAAGAGGGGTTACAAGATTCGGACCTCCCGGTCCAGGGGGCTGAACTGTGGAAGGACACTGGCAGCTTGGCACAGAGCACCCTGTGATGGGTGGCTGTCGCCATGAGCCACCAAGCCCACCCACTTGCCCTCAGGTCCCAGATGTCTCTGGGGGACTCCCTCCTCCCCTGCCAGCACCACCAAACTCTGGAGGTCCCCGGGGAAGTTGCTTCAGAAATGCAGGATATAACGTGGCCAAGGTGCCTGTGCTCTGGGCTCCCTGGTGGGTGGGCCCCCTTCTCAGGGTGCTCACCCCTGTCTGTTCCTGAGAGCAGGTGAGTGCACCACTAGGCAGCCGGCCCAAGGCTCTTCCTGTAGGAGGGACAGCCAGGGTCAGCCAAGGGGGTCCCTGTTGGTGGTGGAGAGCCTGGCACTCTCGCCCTCACATCACTGAATGCTCCCCTTTGCTCTCTAACGGAGCAGCCCAGAGCCACACAACTGGCGTGTCGGTGCCCTCAGCCAGAGGCCAGCAGGATCCCACCCGCAGGTGAACAGGTCGGGGCTATGACATAGTGCAGCGAGGAAGCCTGGGGGCGTCTCGGTGTGCTCCGATGTGGGTTTGATTAGGAGGCTTGGGTCGGGGTGGGGTCTACGCAATCTCTAGGTGGATTGGATCCTGTCGAAAAGCGGGAGCTTCTATGACTGGGCGTCTCAGTAAACCTTTTCTGCAGACTAGAATGGAGACGAAGCTGCAGTTGGGAAAGAAGCAGCTGTCCCTCATTTTAAGCCAAGAGAGGGGCTGCTTGGCATTCTGCGGAAGGCGCAGCGACCTTGTTTCTGTCTGTGCTGAGACAAAGTTACGAAGTGGCCTTGCTTTGTCTCATCCCATCACCATCTCTGAGGAGCCTTGTCTGAGGTTGTTCTCTGTGAGATGGTTTATATCCAGGAGGAGAGGAACCCTGCCCAACTGGGAGTGCCAGGCCAGCTTCTGGGGGGTGGGACCAGCTCCTTTCTCTTCTTCCCCAGTAAAGAGCGAGGTGAAGCTCAACAAGGTAGTGAAAACTGTTAGAGCACACCTACCTGCAGAGCATGATTCCAAGCATTTATTTTTAGGTTAGGGTTGCTTTCTTTTTTTCCCAGCTTTATTGAGGTGTAACTGACAAAACTGTGTACACTTAAAGTGTACAATGTGGTGATTTGATATACCTATGCATTATGAAATAATTACCATAATCAAGTTAATTAATACATCCATCACCTGACAGAGTTACCTTTTTCGTATGTGATGAGAATGTTGAAAATCTACTCTCTTAGCATCTTTCAGGCATACAAAACATTATAGTTAACGATAATCACCACGCTGTACATTAGATCACCAGAACTTATTCATCTTATAACTGGAAATTTGTACCTTTAACCAGCATCTTCACTTCCAAGGTCCAGGCAACTACCCTTCTACTCTCAGTTTTCTATGGGCTTAACCTTTTTTTTTTTTTTTTTAAGATTCCACATATAAGTGATATCAAGTGAGAGTAATCGTCTTTCTTTGCTCAACTTATTTCACATGACATAATGTCTGCCAGGCTCACCCATGGCAGAATTTCCTTCGTTTTTATGGCTGAATAATATTCCACTGTACACATAAAACAGTTTCTTTACCCGTTCCTCCACTGATGGACATTGCTTCCCTATCTTGGCTCTTGTGAATGATGCTGCAATGAACGCGGGATGCAGATACCTTTTCAGTTATGCTTTTATCTTCTTTGGATAGATACCCACAAGTGGAATTGCTGGATCATGTGGTCATTCCACTTTTAAGTTTTGAGGAACACCCATACTGTTTTCCATAGTGGCTGCACCAATTTACATTCCCACCAGCAGTGCACATGGGTTCCCTTTTTTTCACATTCTCGCCGACACTGTTATTTCTTGTCTTTTTGATCATAGCCATGCTAACAGGTGAAACGTGTTATCTCATGGCGGTTTTGATTTGCATTTCCCTGATGATTAGTGATGTTGAACATCTATCTTTTCATGTGCCTGTTGGCCATCTGTGTGTCTTCTTTGGAAACATGTCTATCCAGGTCCTCTGCCCAGTTTTTGATCAGGTTATTGGCTATTGAGTTGTATGAGCTCCTTGTATATTTTGATACTGCCACCTTATCAGACATATGGTTTGCAAAGCCTTTCTCTCATTCAGTAGGTGGTTTTTTCATTTTGTTGATGGTTTCCTTTGCTGTGCAGAGGCTTTTTAGTTTGAGATAGTCCTGCCTGTCTACCTTTGCTCTTATTGCCAGTACTTTCGGTGGCATATCCAAGACATCACTGTAAAGACCAATGTCAAGGGACTTTGTCCCAGTGCTTTCTTTTAGGACTTCTGGTTTTAAGTCTTAACAATTAAATCTTTGATCTATTTTGAATTAATTTTTGTGAGTAGTATAAAATAAGAGTTAAATCTCCTTCTCTTGTATGTGGATATCCAATTTTCCCAGCACCATTTATTGAAGAGTCTATCCTTTCCCCTTTGTGTGTTTTTGGTGTCCTTGTCAAAGATTAGTTGACTGTATATTCATGGGTTTATTTCTGGGCTCTCTATTCTGTTCCATTGATCAATGTATCTGTTTGTTTGTTTGTTTTGCCTTTGTTGTCTTTATTTAAAAATTTTTTTTATACAATTTGTAAAAGTCACAATCCATTTACAGTTATTACAAAATACTGGCTATAGTCCTTGTGTTGTGCAATATATCCTCGTAGCCTATCTTACCTCCAACAGTTTGTACCTCCCACTACCCCCTCCCCACTGGTAACCACTAGTTTGTTCTCTATACCTGTGAGTCTGCTTCTTTTTTTGTTATATTCGCTAGTTTGTTGTATTTTTTTAGATTCCACATATAAGTGATATCATACATTATTTGTCTTTCTTTGTCTGACTTATTTCACTTAACATAATGCCCTCAAAGTCTATCCACGTTGCTACAAATGGCAAAATTTTGTTCTTTTTTATGGCTGAGTAGTTTTCTATTGCGCGCGTGTGTGTGTGTGTGTGTGTGTGTGTGTGTGTGTGTGCGCGTGTGGTATCTATCTATCTATCTATCTACTACATCTTCTTTATCCATTCATCTGTTGATGGACACAGGTTGTTTCCATATCTTGGCAATTGTAAATAATGCTGTTATGAACATTGGGGTGCATGTATCTTTTTGAATTAGTGAGGTTTTTTTTTCAGATGTATACCCAGGGGTGGGATTGCTGGGTTATATGGTAATTTTATTTTCAGTTTTTTGAGAAACCTCCATGCTGTTTTCCACAGTGGCTGCACCAATTTACATTCCCACCAACAGTGTATGAGTGTTCCCTTTTCTCCACATCTGTGCCAACATTTGTTATTTGTGTTCTTTTTGATGACAGTGTATCTGAAAGCAGCAGAATACACATTCTTTTCAAGTGCACATTGAACATTGTCCAGGAGAGATCACACACTAGGCCACAAAACAAGCCTTGTTAAATTTAAGAAAAAATCATATCAATCGTCTTTTCTGACCACAACATTATGAGACTAGAAATCAACTATAAGAAAAAAAAACTGCAAAAAAACAGCACAGCTATATGGGTACTGAACAATATGCTGCTAAACAACAAATGGATCACTGAAGAACTCAAAGAGGAAATCAACAAACACCTAGGGATAAATGAAAACGAAAGCACTATGATCCAAAACCTATGGGAGGAGGCAAAAGCAGCTCTAAGAGGGAAGTTTATAGCATACAAGCTTACCTCAGGAAACAAGAAAAATCTCAAATAAACAACCTAACCTAACACCTGAAAGAATTAGAGAAAGAAAAATAAACAGAACCCAAAATTAGTAGAAGGAAAGCAATCATAAAGATAAGAGCAGAAGTAAATTAAATAAAGACTAAAAAAGTAGAAAAGATCAATGAAACTCTAAGCTGGTTCTTTGAAAAGAGAAACAAAATTGTTAAACCTGTAGCCAGACTCGTCAAGAAAAATGGGAGAGGGCCCAAATCAATAAAATCATAAATGAAAAGAAGTTACAACCAACACCACAGAAATACAGAGGATCATAAGAGACTACTACAAACAACTATATGCCAATAAATTGGACAACCTAGAAGAAATGGAGCCAGGATGAAATAGAAAATCAAACAGACCAATTACTAGTAAGGAAATTGAATCAGTAATTTAAAAACTCCCAACGAACAAAAGTCCAGGACCAGACAGTTTCACAGGTGAGTTCTACCAAATATTTAGAGAAGAGTTAACATCTATCCTTCTCAAACTATTCCAAAAATTTGCAGAGGAAGGAACACTTTCAAACTCATTCTATGGGACCAGCATCACCCTAATACCAAAACCAGACAAAGATATCACAAAAAGAAAACTACAGGTCGACATCACTGATGAAAATAGATGTGAAATTCTCAACAAAATCCTAGCAAACCAATTCCAACAATACATTAAAAGGATCATACACCATGATCAAGTGAGATTTATCCCAGACATGCAAGGATTCTTCAATATCCACAAATCATTCAATGTGATACATTAGCAAATTGAAGAATAAAAATCACATGATCATCTCGATAGATACAGAAAAAGTTTTTGACAAAATTCGACATCCATTTATGATAAAAACGCACCAGAAAGCAGACATAGAGGGAACATACTGCAACATAAGGCCATATATGACAAACCCACAGCTAACATCATACTCAATGGTGAAAAGCTGAAAGCATTTCCTCTAAGATCAGGAACAAGACAAGGATGCCTACTTTTGCCACTTTTATTCAACATAGTATTGGACATCCTAGCCACAGCAATCAGAGAAGGAAAAGAAATAAAAGGAATTTAAATTGGAAAGGAGGATTTAAAAAGTCACTGTTTGCAGATGACATGATAGTATACACAGAAAATCCTAAAGACACCACCGGAAAACTACTAGAGCTCATCAATGAATTTGGTAAAGTTGCAGGATACAAGATTAATACACAGAAACCGGTTGCAGTTCTATACGCTAACAATGAAGTATCAGAAAAATTAAGGAAGCAATCCCATTTATCATCACATTAAAAAGAATAAAATAACTAGGAATAAATCTACCTAAGGAGGCAAAATACCTGTACTCTGAAAACTATAAGACATTGATGAAAGAAATTGAAGATAACACAAACAGATGGAAATAATATACCATGTTGTTGGATTGGAAGAATCAATGCTGTCAAA
The DNA here is from genome assembly GCF_951394435.1 of Stenella coeruleoalba. Lineage (NCBI taxonomy): Eukaryota > Metazoa > Chordata > Mammalia > Artiodactyla > Delphinidae > Stenella > Stenella coeruleoalba. The sequence continues at coordinate 3,660,835 of NC_137147.1, read as the reverse complement.
ATTACTATACTACCCAAGGCAATCTACAGATTCAATGCAATCCCTCTCAAAATACCAATGGCATTTTTCACAGAACTAGAACAAATAATGTTAAAATTTGTATGGAAACACAAAAGACCCCAAATAGCCAAAACGATCTTGAGAAAGAAGAACAGAGTTGTAGGAGTCCTGCTCCCTGACTTCAGACTGTACAACAAAGCTACAGCAATCAAAACAGTATGGTACTGGCACAAAAACAGACACATAGATCAATGGAATAGAATAGAGAGCCCAGAAATAAATCCATTCACTTATGGTCAGTTAATCCACAACAAAGGAGGCAAGAAAATACAATGGAGAAAAGAAAGTCTCTTTTTCATTGTGTCCAGTTTTATGCCCGTACCATACTGTTTTGATTCCTATATCTTTGTAGTACAGTTTGAAATCAGGAAGTATGATGCCTTCAGCTTTGTCTTGGCTATTTAGTGGTTCCATACAAATATGAGGACTGTTTGTTCTATTTCTGTGAAAAATTTCATTGATATTTTGATATAGATTGCATTGAGTCTATGGATGGCTTGGGGTAGTATGGACATTTAACAATGTTAATTCTTCCAATTCATCACCATGGGATATTTTTCCAATTATTTGTGTCTTCTTCAATTTCTTTCAATTGTCTTATAGTTTTCAATATACAGATATTTGACCTCCTCAGTTAAATTTATTCCTGAGTATTTTATTCTTTTTGATGCAATTGTAAATGGGATTAGTGTCTTAATTTCTCTTTCTGATAATTTGTTATTAGTGTATAGAAATGCAACTGATTTTTGTATATTGATTTTGTATTCTGAACCTTTATTGAATTCATTTATTAGTTCCAACAGTTTTTTTTAAATGGAGTCTTTAGGGTTTTCCTTATATAATATCATACCATCTATAAATAGATGACATGTATAGACTCCATATGAGTCTCTTATGTTCCTTTGTATTTTTCTGGTATCAATTGTGATGTCTCCTCTTTCATTTCTGATTTACTTATTTGAGTCTTCTCTCTTTTTATCTTGGTCTAGCTAAAGGTTTGCTAATTTTATTATCTTTAAAAAACGAGTGCTTCACTTTGTTGATTTTTCTATTGTTTTTCTTCTATTTCATTTATTTCCGCTCTGATCTTTATTACTTCCTTCCTTCAGCTAACTTTGGACTTAGTTTCTCCACTTTTTCTAGGTACTTGAGGTATAAAATTAGGTTGTTTATTTGACATGCATCTTTTTTCTCAATTTAGATGTTTATTTCTATAAACTTCCCCTCTTAGAACTGCTTTTGTTGCATCTTATGAGTTTTGGTATATTGTGTTTCCATTTCATTTTTCTCAAGATTTTAAAATTTTACCTTTTTATTCCTTCTTTGACTCATTGATTGTTCAGGAGTGTGTTGTTTAATTTACACATATTTGTGAATTTTACAATTTTCTTCCTGTTATTGATTTCTAGTTACATACCATTGTGGTCAGAAAAAATACTTGATATAATTTCAATCTTCTTAACTTTGTTAAGACTTGTTTAGTGGCCTAACATATGATCTATCCTGGAGAAGTGTGTGCTTTAAGAAGAATGTTGTATGGAATTTTCCTATATATTTGTTAGATCCACTTCTCTAAAGTGTAGCTCAAGTCTAATATTTCCTTATTGATTTTCCATCTAGATGATCTATCCATTGTTGAAAGTGGAATATTGAAGTTCTCTACTACTTTTGCATTGCTGTCTATTTTTGCCTTCAGGTGTGCTAATATTTGCTTCATATTTAGGTACTACAATGTTAGGTGCACATATATTTATAATTGTTATACGCTTTTGATGAAGTCACCCCTTTATCATTATATAGTGACCTTCTTTGTCTCTTGTTACAGTTTTTGACTTCATATCTATTTTGTCTGATGTAAGCATAGCTACCCCTGCTCTCTTTTGGTTTCCCTTTGCATGGAATAGCTTTTCCCATCCCTTCACTTTCAGCCTATCTGTGTCCTTAAAGCTGAGGTGAGTATCCTGTAGGTAGCATATAACTGAGTCTTGGTTTTTTGCCTATACAGCCACTCTATGTTTTTTGAGAGTAAAATTTAACCTACTTACATTTAAAGTAATTACTGATAAGTAAGACCTAAGTATTGTTATCTTGTGGTTTTATGATTATTTTGTAGTTCCTTTGTTCCTTTATTCCTCTCTTTTTTTCCTTTCCTCTCTCTTCTTTTGTGATATTCCATAGCATATTCTTTGATTCCTTTCACTTTATCTTTTGTGCATCTACTATAGGTTTTTTCCTTTGTGATTACCATAAGGCTTACATAATACATCTTATAGTTACAACAGTCTATTTTAAGCTGGTAACAACTTAACTTTGATTGCATACAAAAGGTCTAACCTTTGATTCATCCCCCACATTTTGTGTTTTTGATGTCACGATTTAAAATTTTTGTACTGTATATCCATTAACAAATTGTTGTAAATATAGTCATTTTTAATACCTTTGTCTTTTAACCCTTATACTAGAGTTAAGTGATTTATATACCAGCATAATATTACTAGAGTGTTCTGAATTTGACAACATACTTACCTGTACCAGTGAGTTTTATAGTTTCATATATTTTCATGTTACTAATTGGTGTCCTTTCATTTCAGCTTGAAGACCTCCCTTTAGTATTCCTTACAAGGCAGGTTTAGTGGGGATGAACTCCCTCAGCTTTTGTCTGGGGAAGTCTTTATCTCTCTTTCATTTCTGAAGGTAAACTTTGATGGGTAAAGTATTCTTTGTTGGCAGTTTTGTTTTGTTTTGTTTTTTTCCCAGAACTTTGAGTACCTCATTTCATTCTTTCCTGGCCCGCAAGGCTTCTGCTGAGAATTCCATTGATAGCTTTATGGAGGTTCTCTTGTATGAGATGAGTTTTCTTTCTCTGACCCCTTAAAAATTCTTTCTTTGAAATTAAAGAGAACAAAATTATATGGAAATATATCCCATAATATTGGAAGAGAAGAATTAATATTGTTAAATTCCAATGGCATTTTTCACAGAAATAGAAAAAACTACCCTAATATTTATATGGAACTATAAAAAACCCTAAATAGCCAAAGCAATCTTGAGAAAGAAGGACAAAGCTGGAGGCATCACATGTCCTGATTTCAAACTATATTACAAAGCTATAGTAATCAAAACAGTATGGTACTGGCATAAAACAAGGCACATTGACCAATGGAACAGAATAGAGGCTCAGAAATAAACTCATGCCTACACAGTCAACTAATCTTTGATAAGGACACAAAAACACACAATGGGGAAAGGATAGACTCTTCAGTAAATGGTGTTGGGAAAATTGGATATCCACATGCAAAAGAGTGAAACTGGACTTTTACACCATTCACAAAAATTAATTCAAAATGGAGTGAAGATTTAAATGTAGAACCTGAAACCAAAGTCTAAGAAGAAAGCATTGGGAAAAAGCTCCTTGACATTCGTCTTGACAGTGATTTCTTGGATACGACACCAAAAGCACGGGCAATAAAAAAAAAAACAACAAGTGGGACTATCTCAAACTAAAAAGCCTCTGCACAGCAAAGGAAACCATCAACAAAATGAAAAAACCACCTACTGAATGTGAGAAAAACTTTGCAAACCATATATCTGATAATGGGTTAATATCCAAAATATACAAGGTGCTCATACAACTCAATAGCCAAAATACAAATAACCTGATCAAAAAATGGGCAGAGGACCTGAATAGGCATTTTCCCAAAGAAGCAAAACAGATGGCCAACAGGCACATGAAAAGATAGATGTTCAACATCACTAATCATCAGGGAAATGCAAATCAAAACCACCATGAGATAACACGTTTCACCTGTTAGCATGGCTATGATCAAAAAGACAAGAAGTAACAGTGTCAGCGAGAATGTGAAAAAAAGGGAACCTATGTGCACTGCTTGTGGGAATGTAAATTGGTGCAGCCACTATGGAAAACAGTATGGGTGTTCCTCAAAACTTAAAAGTGGAATGACCACATGATCCAGCAATTCCACTTGTGGGTATCTATCCAAAGAAGATAAAAGCATAACTGAAAAGATATCTGCATCCCGCGTTCATTGCAGCATCATTCACAAGAGCCAAGATAGGGAAACAACCTAGGTGTCCATCAGTGGAGGAATGGGTAAAGCAACTGCGTTTTATGTGTACAATGGAATATTATTCAGCCATGAAAAGAAGGAAATCCTGCCATTTGGAACAACATGGATGAGCCTGGTGGACATGATGCTAATATTTTAAGCATTTATGAATATGGCCTCATGAAATCCTGACCTCACCTCCAGTGGGTGGGTGTTACTGTTAGCCCCTCTTTACTGATGAGCAAACTGAGGCCAGAGAGTTTGAGCAACTTGCCCAGGTCACAGAGATGCTAAATGGCCAGCTGGGGTTTGAACTTAGGTCCTTAGGCTCTTGAGTCTAAGCTCACCTTTGGGGATATAGCTTTCCAGCCCACTGAGAGGGTGAGAGAGACCGGGGTGAGTAATGGGGTCACTAAGGGTCCCCACCCAGTCTAGCCCCAGGGTTGCTGGGGTAGAGGGTCAGAAGCTGTGATCAGAGCACAGCTGGGATCCAGGAACCAAGGTGTGGTTGACCAAATAATTACCCCCAAAGATGTCTAAATCCTAACCCCCAGCCCCTGTGAATATGCGACTTTTGCAGATGTGATTCAGTTAAGGACCTTGAGTTGGGGAGATGAGCCCACATTATCTGCATGGGCCCAATGTAAACATAGGTGTCCCTATCAGAGCAAGCAGGAGGGTCAGAGATGGCAAAGGGGAAAGGAGAGGAGACAGTGGAAGCAGAGGTAAAAGAGAGAGAGAGACAGGAAGATGTCGTGCACCTGGCTTTGAAGACGGAGCGGGGGCTGTGAGCCAAGGACTGCAGGCGACCTCTAGAAGCTGGAAAAGGCAGAAAACCTAATTCTACCTCGGAGCCTCCAGAAGGGACTCAGCCCTGCCAACACCTTGATTTTTAACCCAGTGAGGACCATGTTGAGCCTCTGACCTCCAGAAGTGTTAGATAATAAATTTGTGTTACTGAAGATGCTAAGTTAGTAATTTATTGTAGTAGCAATGAGAAACGAATACGTGGAAACACAGCTGGGGCATTTCAGGACACAGGAACCTTGCTCATGGCAGCTGGGGCTGGAGAGGCGCTGGGAGCGCGTTCCGTGACATGCTCTGATCTTCCCGCTCAGGAATCTACCCTGGATGCCGTTGGGGGTATTTGGGGGGTGAGGGGCAGCAGGGATACCGGGCAGAGTCTCCTGCTCCGTCAGGTGGAGATGGAGCTGGCTTGGTCCAGGGGCTGGAGAGAAGCGATGGGTCCATGGGATATCGAGATGCTTAGGACTGCGGGGGCTGGAAGCATGAGGGGAGGGACCTTGGGGCTCCTGGCTCAAGCCCTAAGTGCTCTCTTAAGCTACTTGTAAGAAGAGGGCCCAGGAGGAAGGAACAGGCTGGTGGTGGGAAGGTGACAATTTGCCCGGGAGCCGGTGGGTCCTTCTCATCCAGCAGGGAGGTGTCAGGGAGCCCCGAGGGCAGGGTCCCTCCGCCCCTGAGTTGGCCTCTGCAAAGCTAGCCCAGCTCCCTGGGATGAGGGCCCCTCGTGAGGCCCGGGCTGGGGGATAGAGTGAGGGCTTGGCCTGGCGGCATGTGGCTCTGACCCTCGAGTGACGCCCCAGACGCAGTGTGGACACCAAGTCCCGCTCGCAGGCTCAGTCCTGAAGGTGGGAGGCCAGGCCTGGCGCCCTGCACGTGGTTTTGGAACAACAGCCTTCCGAGACTTGTTTGGCAGCCGTCGAAGACCACGAGCAAATTGCCAGTGGTAGAACATCACAGAAACATTGTTTCTTGCAAAATACTGGAAAGAACCAAGGCAGCATTACCCAACAGCACAGCGGGGCCTGTGTGCGCAGCCGGGGAGCCAGGCGCCGGGGCTTGGACGGCATGTCCTGCCAGGCTGGGAGCATCCCCACCTCTGCGGCCAGATTCCTCAACGACCACTTGGAAACAGAATTGACGGGGACTCAGGGGACAGGAGCCTCTTTCCACTCCCGCTGATAGGAAGTGTTTACAGCCCAAGCCGGCCTGGTCTGGCAGCCCCCTGGCCTCTGTGGCCAGCAGACCATGGCTTTGGGTCTGGAAGACGTGCCCAGACTCTGCGGGATCAGCAGGGCCCTGGGCCTGGCGGGGCTGGCGGGGCTGGCTGGGCACGGGCCTCACCCCTCCCAGTCTGCCTGGGGCTTTAGGGGGAGAGCACTCTTATAGCCTCGGCTCATCTGAAGCCATATCTCCTTCCACTTAGTCCAGGCGTGCACTTAAGTGGGTGTGACTGGCGGCTTGGGGGCAGGGTCCTGGCAAGCAGAACCCAACAGTAATTCTCCATCATTAAAACAGGATGGAGCTAAGTGGTCATGCGGGGAAACTAGGAAACAGGCGTAAAGAAAATAAGAGAAACTTAAGAAGTTTATTGTTTTGAAATCTCCCCTTGCCTGCCCCCTTCCTGATACACCCTGCAACGTCCTCCATGCAGGTGGGGTGAGTTTCCCTGTTTGCAACCCTGTGTCTGACTGGGTGACTTAAAGGGCTGTCCAGGGCCCGAGACTGCGCTGAAGGCCCCAGACGTGCCCTGCCGCCCAGGCTCATTCCTGGGGCCCCAGGTACTCGGCCTGCACCGTACGCAGTGTTTAGCACCCTACTTCTCTGATTGGCAAACTGAGGCTCCAGCTCTTAAGAAACCTGGGATCTCAGGGGCAGTGAGTGCGGGGCTGGGGCTCTGCCCCAGGCGATCCTGCCCCATAACCTGGGCTGACCGCACAGCACACTGCCCCCGACTCAGGCCCTCGCCATGTTCAGAGGCCCTCACCCGGCTCCTCTGAAGGACCCTGATTTCAGGGCCGTCCCTGGCTCACAGCCTTGCTCTGCCTCTGCCCCTGCTGTCCCGGCCACCACGAGCTCACGGCGCCCTCCTCTTCACACACCTGTAGGCACTGGCCTGCCCTGGGCACCCACCTGGGCTGCACCGTCCCAGACCCAGACCCAGGCTCTGGGTCACCTCCATCCGTTGGGGAGCATCATGGGCAGATGAAAAAATTATACGTTGGAGTCCTAACCCCTAGTACCTCGGAACGTGACTTTATTTGGAGACAAGGTTTTTACAGAGGCAGGTAGTCAAGTTCATATAAGGAAGGCAGGCCCTAATCTAACAGGATTGACGTCCTTATAAGAAGGGGAAACTTGGACACACAGAGAGATGTACGCAGGGAGGGCATCACACGAAGTTTAAGGCAGAGATCGAGGTAAGGCGTCTCTAAGCCAAAGAACACCAAAGACTGCCGGCAGATCACCAGAAGCTGGGGGAGAGGCCTGGAACAGACGCTCCCTCCCAGCCCTCAGAAGGAAACACCCCTGCCGACACCTTGATCTCGAACTCCTGGCCTCCAGAACTGCGAAACAGTAATTTTCTATTGTTTCAGCCTCCCAGTGTTGTGGCAGCCTGAGCAGACTGATACAGGGACACAGGCCGGCTCACCCCAGGGGCACTCCCCTGTCCCAGCTTTTGCCCAGGCAGTGCCCCCATCCCTGGATGCCATCTGCTTTACCTGCGAGAGGCCGCACCTTGCCAGACCCCTCCAGGGATGGAGAATGGCTGCTGTGAGGGACGGTGGCCCTGACTTGGGACACGAGTCAAGTGGACCAGGAGTCTGACCCCTTTGGGATCTGTGGCTTCCGTGCAGCCTCTCGGTCCCCGGGGGGAGCTTCCCACCAGCCTGGGGATGGGTGGGGGGAGGCTTGGTCCCTGCAGGGAGACGAGACTCCGCTTTGGAGCATTTGAGACCTTGGAGTGTTTGGACCAACCAGGCCACCCCTTGAATCACCATTCATTCTCCAATTAGCTGTGAATGAATCAGAAACACGCAGATTCAATTTCCCATGACATGTAAATGGGTTTATAGACGTTAGGGAGTGAGTCTGGATTTATTTTAAGGGCGTTTGAGCACCGACCTGCCCGGGCCGCCGAGGACCCGTAGAGACAGACGGGCTCCGAAGAAAAGCTGAGCGCAGGTACCTGCCTCCCGTGGGGCTGGTGGCCGTGCGCTAAGGAGGCTGCCTGTATCCCCTCCGTCACCTGCCAACAGCCCTGGAATCGACGCGGCCCATTTCCCGTACGGAAAAACAGACACAGACTGGACAAGGCCCCGGAAGGAGGCACAGCCAGGGCCTGGACCCTGCTTTCCCTGACTCTGGGCCCTGAGCCCTTTCCTACACGACGAGGATTTCAGGAGCCCCGGGGAGATCAGAGTGGCTCCAGAGAGGAACAGGCCTTGAGCAGGGCCCTGGGCAGGGCCGGAAGCTGGCTGGGGCCTGGGGCTGGCGGGGCAGCCTCGGCTGCGGCATAAGGAATGCCGAGTCCTGACTAATGTGTTCTGGAGGGTTCTAGGCACCCAGATGGGCCTCGGGCTGTAAGCAGGCACTGTGTCTCCCCCGTGGTCCAGACACACTAGCAAGTAGTCGGTGGGCGCCTTGGGCCGCGGCCAGGTGCTGTAAATGACCTCAGGTGGGGCTGCTCACTCCAGCTCTGGAATCCCAGCCGCTGCCCTCGCCCACAGTGTCCTGGGCTGCAGGCCCAGGGCTCCGGATGGCTCTGTCCTGCTGTCCAGTGACTCTCCCTGGAGTCCCGGGAGCCAGGGCGGCCTGCGGTGGGTCATTCGGGACCGCTTCCTCTGGACAGAGTGATGTGGAATGCAGGGGAAGGGGAAGGAGGGGCTGTGAGCTGAGTGCCCCCCGGGAAGCTGAGCCAGGGCCGCTGGGGGACGTTGGGGGACCCCCTCACCGACATCAAGGCCAGTCGAGCGCTCTCTGCGGGACTCTGGATACGTGGCCCGTTTCTGAGCCGTGCGGTGCAGCTCCCTGAAACCCAGGCCCACCCAAGCCTGGGTGTCTTCAGCCCTGCCGTGCCCTCCCTACCCGGTGTCCCTCACCTCTGCAGCCCCCTCCGCTCCCGCCCGCGTGGCAGCTGCTGCCCAGCCCCAGGAGTGGTCCCTTTGCCCACGGCCCCACGGGGCTGCGTGTGAACACGTGCAGATCATCATCTTCCCGCTGGTTCTGGGGATGACGTCACGGTCCGCCTCCCCCCAATCACAGCTTGAGAGCTGCCGCGCTGCCATGCCCTCCTGCCCCACCCCCAGCAGGGCCGGCGGCCCCTGGAAGCTACGTCGCCCGTGTTCCCCCATCTCCCCCAGGGGCGGCAGGGCAGCCTGGGGAGGGCCAGCGGCCAGGCTGCCCTGGGTGTCTGCCCGTCCCCGGCAGGGCCCTGGCCCTGTGTCCCGGTCTCCTCCATAAGAAGACCTACAGGAGCAGCGCTAGAGGGCGCCTGCGAGGGTCCCGTGCAGAGAGAGGAGATGCTCTGTAAAAGTTTGCTGTCAGAGTTAACCGTTGTCCCAGCCGAGGCCCTGGGGCCTGCCCCATCCTCTCCCTGAGGGCCGAAAGGAGGGCAGGGGCCAGACCCAGAGGCAGGGCCACCAGGCCTGTGTGGCCCCCTTGTCCATCTGGTGAGCGGAACTTAGGCTGTATGGAGGGTGGAGGCCCCGGGGGGCTCAGAATGGAATCTGGGGTGAAGAGGTGTATGAGGGCTCTAATCAGGGGCCTCGAAAGCCCTGGGGAGGTGGGCGGTGACTCCCTGGGTGGAGAGGTTCACCACGTGCTCCAGAGCCAGCCAGCCAGGAGGTTGGGACCCCGCCCTGGGGGTCTGGGGCCCTGAGCTCCAAAGCCCGCCGAGGCAGATTTCCCAGCCGTGGAGGAGGGAAGCAGGGGGTGGATATCACTCAGCAGCTGAGAATCGGACTGACCCCCAGAGACCTGTGTGGCTTCTCACCTTCCAGATGAGGAGACCCAGGGCCGAGTCAGGCTGTGAAGCGGACGGGCCCCTCTCAGGGGTGGGGTGGGGCCCATCCGGAGATGAGCTGGTCAAATGCCCCCTCACCTGCAGAGCCAGACAGAGCCCAGTGCAGGTGACCACCCGCCGGGGCAGGTGAAGGACACAGACCCCCGCTCTCCTCTCGGTGCCCCTGAGTCGTGACCTGTTTGCTCCACAGATGCCACGGGAGCCCCTGAGACCACAGCGATCAGTGGCCCCAGGGGCGGGGCTTAGCCTGGTCTCTTCAGACGGTGGGAAGCCCAGATCCAGGAACCCGGGTCTTGTAGCTGCTGCCACTGACCCTCTGGAAGTCTTTGGTCAAACGCTCATCCCCTCTGGCCTGAATCTTGCCCCAGACCAAGGGGCGTGGGTCACACCCCGGATGGGTCTGCCAGCCCAGATCCCAGTAGGGCAGGTGACTAAGCTTGGGCAGGGCCCTCACTCTCTGGGCCTCGGTCTGCCCACCCATGGGTGAATCGTTCTCACTCTCCCTGGCTGCTGGGCTGGTCACGGTCATGGCTGGAAGGGGGTGGTAAGAAGCCCCTGGACAAGGCAGAGGCTTGCCTCAAGTCCGCCCTGTGGCCCCAGTCCATGGACGGTGCTGTCAGTGGATCCAGCGCCTGTCTGTCCTCCAGGCACTGCCGGGCGGTGGGTGGGGCAGCCAGGCTCTGCGATGGAATCCTTGCTCTGCACGGGACTCCACTCCCTCCCCCTCAGTTTCCCCATCCGTAAAATGGGCCGACCCTGCGATTTCGTGTGCACTGAACACGAGCACCAGCTAGACTGGATCCTGATGGTCACTGGCCCTGTCCCAGCCCCAGTCAGCCAGGCCGAGCAGGAGGGCAGAGCACCAGCTGAGCACTGGGCCCAGCGTGGCCACGTCTGGTCCCGCCGCGCAGCCTGGGAGGCTGAGCTGCCAGGTATCCTCTGCCCTCTGGTCTGAATTCTTGCACGACTTCAGGGCTTTCTTCTCCCTGAGTTTGGTTGTGGATTGGCTGATTTCCTGCTCGTGGCCACACGTCTGTCCAGATGCCCTCTTTGCTGGGAAGGAGGAGAAGGCTGTTTCACCCCAGAACCTGCTGCACTGCGCACAGCCTCTCGTGCCCCCATTCGCCACCCCAGGCCCCATGCCACTGTGACCCAGTGCTTCACTGGGAGCCCAGAAGGGTCTGCTTGGGGAAGCGCCATGCGCTCAGGGGCTGCCAGGCTGTCCCACCAGGGTCAGTGTCATGTTTGCCCGTCAGGGATGAAAGACAGCGACCCCAAAGGCATCAATCTTCCAGGAAGGAAAAGAACCCTGGGAAACCAGAGATCCGCAGACACAGGCTTATGCTTCTGGGGCTGAGATGTGAGCTTCCAGAAGGGCTTCCCTCCTGGTGATGTCCTCCTACTTGGCCGAGACCCTCACAGATGATGGGAAGTTCCCAGGAGGTGAGTGAGGGAAAGACCACCTGCCAGGTGCCGGCTCGCTTTGAGCAGCTCACGAACCTCCTCTCACTTCGTCCTTGCAAACTAGAAGGAAGGTTGGTGTGGGGGCCCATTTTACAGGTGGAGAAACTGAGGCTCAAAGACGGGAAGGGAGTTGTCTGGGTCATGCAGCAGGTCTGAGATAGAGCCAGCATTACCTAGTGTGAGTTTGGGAGGTGGGGTAGGTTCCCTATGGTGGCAACTGGGGCTGGGGAGCCTTGAGGGATCTCAGGTCATGCCAAGTTCTGATGTCCCTGCTCTGCTCACCCCACACCTGAAGGTGTCCTCAGGTGAGGGGTCAGCTTGAGCAAGGGCTTGGAGGTGGGAAATGACCCACCCTGTATGTTTTGGGATTACCAGGGGGTAAGGCTGGCTGGGTTGGGGATGACCCTGAGGGTCAGGGAGCATTGTGGAGTTGTGAGGGGGCAGGGCATTTTTGAAAGTTCACCTGCCTACCCCACTGGGGATGGTGGCAAGCGGGGAGGTGATGAACAGCCCACGCTGTGTGGGGGACTGGGGAGACAGAGCAGGAGAGCGAGGCAAGGGGCCGGTCAGGCCAAGAAGAAAAGCAGCTTCCAGAAGGAGGGGGTTGGGCAAGTGTCCCAAGTGGTCCCCTGACCAGCAGGAGGAGGGCGGCCTGGGAGGACACTGGTGGGGCGTCCACGGCAGTGGTGTCGGTAGAGGACGGGGGTGACAACGTCCTGGTGAGTGGATGGGAGACTGGAAGCATAGGCACGCCTCCAGGGTGGGCAGAAGGAGGCCGAGGGGTCAGGGGCCGGCTTTGGGGGCCAGGGGCCAAGTGCTCAGGGCTGTGAGGGAGGCTGCAGCCCCAGCTCCCACTTCTCAGATGAAGACAAGACAGAGAAGCTCAGAGACTTGCTGAGGCCTGGGGCCAGGGATGGGGCAGGGTGACCCCAGGAATTGTGGAGGGCCGCCACCTTTACTCCCCGCTGCAGCAGGTCTGCAGCCCGAGAATCAGCGCCTCTAAGAGGTTCTCAGACGATGCTGATGGCGTTGGTGCCACGAACCACAGTGGGAACCGATGCCCCAGAGAGAGAGAGACGGACACAGACAGACAGAGAGATACAGAGAGAGACAGGGAGACAGAGAAGTGCAGAGAGACAGACAGAGAGATACAGAGAGAAAGACAGAGACAGAGAGTCACAGAGTGTTACAGAGAGACAGCGGGACCTCAATTCGCAGTGACCTACCTGGTTGGCAGCTCTCTGTGGATCTGGGAGGGAGTGGACCCGAACAGCTGGGGGACTGGGGACCCCGGGGGGCAGCCATGGGAGGTTGGAGACATCTTCGTGTGGGTCACATTGGGGCCTCTTTTCCTGACCCGGGAGAGTGGGCTGCAGGTGCTGGCACCCAGGCCAGCCAAGGCTGCAGGACACGGGCTGGCGGGGGACAGGTGGCGACGTTTCGTGCCACCTGCAGTCCTCAGGCGTGCTGCTGGGTGGCCGTGGACCTGCTCTCAGCGGGCTCAGAAAAGGGCCCTTTGCGGCAGCAGGCTCACTCTGCCGTCGTTAGAGTCAGCAGTCGCGGTGGCCTGCCCCCAGGGACCACCTCCGCTAGGCTCGTCCCTTGATGGCCGGGCTGGCGAGCTCGTGGTGGACGGTCCCCTAGCACAGCTGGGCGAGCTCTGCCCCTTCTCCGGTGGTAGGGGCTTTGGGGGCTTCAGCCTAGGGCCACTTTCCCAGGCTGATCCTGGCAGCCCAGGGCCCTGTAGGCGGGCAGCAGTGACCCCAGCTCACCCCAGGGAGGGGGGCCGTCACGTCTCCTGTCTAGCCCACACCCCCCTCAGCGCCTGTAATTGGCAGGGCCACAAGGAGGGTTTTGTTGCCCCCGGCGAGGGCAGGCGCATGGGGGGATTAGCCCCTTTCATCTCCTAGGCCCCCCAATCACCCCTTTCTCTGGCTGGGACTTAGATGCTTTTAAATAACAACAGTCAAGAGGCCGAGGGGGAGCGAGGGGCCCGAGGGGGCTCGGGGCCTCTGAGGCCTGCTCACAAAGGAATGAACTCCTGGCTCCTGGAGACGCCAAGAAGGAGGCCCCGCTTGGGTTTAAAAATAGACGTCTGGTCCATGATGTTCTGGCCCCGCTTCCCTGCCCAGCTCAGGACACCTCCCGTGACCTCCTCTCACAGCGAGGCACCCCTTTCCCCAATCCGCCCTGGCCGGTGTCCATTTCAGGACATCCTCTCAAAGACATTCGGTGAAGGGGCAGTGGCAGCGGGGTGGGAGGGGGAGGGGGGCGGCGGCCGGCAGAAGTCCCTCCTCCACGCCCTTTCCTGCGCTGTGCCCTCAGCCTGGCACACCTTCCCTCCTCCCTCTACCTGGGAGCCTGGTTTATCTCTCCAGACCTACCTCACCTGCCACCTCCCCAGAACATCTCCCTGCATCCAGGCACAGCTGGAACCCCAACTCTGTCCCATGGGCCACTCGCCACGGTGACCTCTGTCATGATGTCCCCCACTGGCCCAGCCACTCCCGGATGGTCATCTCTGAGCCCTTGGTCCTGACACGGGGCCTGACACTCGGAGAAGGGAGGGAGGAACCAGTACAGGAATGAATGAAATTCCGTACCCTAATTTGCCTCTCCTGGCCTCATCTTTCCTTCTCCCCACCACTGACCCCTCCCCAGGTCTGCCCCTGCATCCCCTGGCCCTGCCTGTACCCCCTCCATATGTGCTCTGTGGTCCTGACCCTCTGGGGTGAGGACACTTTTCCATGGCCCATGGCAACTCATTCCGGAGGGAAGAACCATGGCCATACTAGTAATCTCTCGCCCCACATCCAGCATCTCCACCTGATGACCCTCACGCCTCTTCAGCTCCCAGCCACGCTCAAGAGTCAGCTTTGAGCCGACTATAACTGATGTGTCTTCTTTGGGTCCTCCATGTGTCACCTCCCTCGAGAGTCTAGCTTCCTGGAGAGAAGACGGGGTCCCGGCTGCTCCCTCCTGCCTCCTCAGGGAACACCCTGGAGGGTCTGGGGATGGATGGCTATGGAAGGAGAGACGGAGAGTGGGCTGAAACGGAGCCCCCCAGGCTACAGACCCCCGAAACACGTCTGAGGGAAATTGCAGGCTGGCCTCAGCTTGCAGGCAACCTGGGTCTTGGCACAAACTAAATAATTTACTGAATTAGCCAAAGCAGGACCTGAGCGGCTGAGACCTGGGGATTTGGGTAATCTGCTACAAACTGGGGAAATGAAAGCCGCTTCCCTGGATGCGACAATTGCCGCTGGGTGGTGGGGTGGGGAGAAGGCCAGCGTCCCTGCCCCCTGGGCACATCTCTTTGTGAGGCTGGTGGGCGCAGTGCTGTAGGAGGTGATGGAGGTAGTGAACTTGGACTGTGGCTGTGTCGTCCCTGCCCACAGCAGTCCCGGAACTATGGGCTGCTCCGGAGCCACTCGGGCATCTGGAAGTTTGTTTATTGTGGTGCAGCTGGTCAGCTCTGGATCCGTTGAAGGGATTTTCGAGTTGCTTCCTCTGATCACAAACGTTTTGGCATTCAAGGGCACAGAGGCCTCTGACAGCTGGGAACCCTGAGGTCTCCCAGGATTTCCTGTTCTCAAGAAGGAGCACAACTGCTGAACGTGGGGACCGTGAACAGCAGGGCTCCAACGTGCACACTTGCGTTGGCCCTGAGGCACCCCCAGCTCGGCACCCCACACTGCAGTTTTCCAAGGGAAGTCACAGATTCTGATGTTGATGACTTGGGCTCCACGCTGAAGCTGCTGCCGCTTTGTGTGCAAAACTCAGATGTAGCTGATTCTCGGGGGCTGTGGCCCGAGGAACCCACTGACCTGACCGTGAATGTGCCCGACGGCCCCTCCTGTCTGGACTCTCAGGGGTGAATGCACGAACCCCATAGCACTTTGGTGTTCATGCTCTCAGGCAAGATGTCTGCTACTGCCTGGCGTCCTCTGGCTCCATCTTCTTCCCCCAAAAACTGCAGAAATTGAAGCTGAGCGAACGTACCCTCTCCCACCCTGGGCACCCAGCAAGCTGCCACTCCCTGTGGGCAGGGACCAGACTTATTGGGGGAAAAGGACCTGAAGGCTCGACTCTGCAGGGTCAGATTCTGACTGGCCGTCACTTACTGTCTGAACTTGGGCAAGTCCCTTCCTCTCTGAGTCTCAGTTTCCCTGTGAGTAAAATGTGGAAGATACTCACCTCTCCATGGGTGTGAGGATTAAATGAGGTTGGGAACATGTTCTGCATATCGGGAAGGAACATGAAAATGATTATTATGGCTGTCCTTCTGTAGGTTCCTGATTCTCAGGAGCACATGAAGGCCACTTGAAGCTATTTATTTCCCATCCCTTTCATTTTGCTCATGACATTGGAGGACTGAAAAAAATCAGAACTGGAAGATCTCGAGAGGTTATTAAGGCTGGTCTAAAGCCTTGAAATGTTGTGGTTCTAAAATTTCCAGCCAGTCAGCAGGGCTGAAACGCCGACTTTCCCTCCCTACCCCCCCTCCTTTCCTCCTTCCCTCCCTCCATCCCTCCATCCATCCATCAAGCTCTCTACCCATCCATCTACCTATCACTCATCCAACCATCTAACTGTCCATCCACTTATCCATGTTTTTCTATTCACCATCCATCTATCCATCCATCTCTCCCTCCCTCCATTGATCCATCTATTCATTCCTCCCTTCATCCATCCATCCATTTCTCCATCCATCCACCTATGACTCATCCAACCATCTGTCTGCCATGCATTTATCCATCCACCATCCATCCTTCCATCCATCCATCCATCCATACATTATCCACCTCTCCTTCAAGCACCCACCAACACTTCCTCCATGTGGGGCACAGGAAACCCAGACTGAATCAGACCCACGCATCTGGAGGAAAACCTAGACTGCCATGGGAAAGTCCAACATGGAAACCCAGAATGGAGAGTGGATATGGGGGAATCCGCAGTAGGGGGATTATACAGGAGCCCAGAGGGGAGCTTTGGAACGTGCCAAGGGAGAGGCATGGTCCTGTAGGAGCCTTTCTGGAGGAGGCAGCCCCATGTTTTCCCTGCAGCTGTCTGAAGGGCCAGAGAATCCAATCCCGTTCTCCTCCTCGGCCCACTCTGGCGTCTTCCTGCTCAGCTAGCCAAGGCTGCCTGCGCTCTGCAATTTAATCCCTGTTCCTGTAGCACCGCAGGTTTCCCAGACTTGGAGCCAAAGATAAAAACATCGTAATAACCACAGTGAGATGCAAAACAATAACAACCCCCAGGGCTGAAAAAAAAAAAGAAAATGAGAGGCTGTCGCTTACATCTCGATAAATTGCAAAATTTATCTTCTTGTGCCATTTCTCCCCTTCTCTATTTCATTTACAGTGGATTTTTAATAAAAAAAGTTGATAAAAATCAAAGCAACATAATCAAAATAGAAAAGCTTGACATTTATACATGTTATTTATTACTTTAGCGTTTCAAAGTATTAAAAAGGCACACCAAAATTAGTTTCTTATCAAATGTCAAATTTTCATCAAGTTCTCGCCTACAAACTAGTTAAACTTTGTTCTTTGGAACCAAGTTGAGCGTCTGCGTGAGAATGTGGGGAGAGTCCCCACAGACTCGCAACGATGTTTATCTCCGTATCATGGCTCCGCTGAAATGATCACATCATGCTGTCTTCCTAAGAAGCTTTGAGGATAAGTCTTGTTTTCTTCGTTTTGTTTTTTTTTTTGCGGTACGCGGGCCTCTCACTGCTGTGGCCTCTCCCGTTGCGGAGCACAGGCTCCGGACGCACAGGCTCAGCGGCCATGGCTCACGGGCCCAGCCGCTCCGCGGCATGTGGGATCTTCCCGGACCGGGGCACGAGCCCGTGTCCCCTGCATCAGCAGGCGGACTCTCAACCACTGCGCCACCAGGGAAGCTCCTCTGGAGAGTTTGAATGCCTGGAACAGAGACCAAGTTAAACCAGTGTCGCCAGGAAGAGAGAACCCTTGGAAGGAGAGGGGGTTCCTGAAGGCTCAGGGAACACAGAGCATCTGGAACAAAGCCTAGAAAGTTGGGTGCAGCTGGGGCCTGACGGGGGCTGGGTCTCCCCTTCTTAAAGATGAAGGTCAGATTTCTGGCCCCTTGACTACCATGAACATGTTGTCGGGGGCAGAGGCAGGGGAATCAGAGGAGATGGGTTTGTATGTACCCACTTTGTACCACCCAGTACATGTCCTGAGCCAGGTCACTTCTCTGAGTTTAGTTTCCCAATAACCTGACCTTCCCTGGCCTCCGTTTTATCAACTGTCATATGAGCAGAGTGACACCCCCGCCCCAGCACAAAGGGGTACAAGCACCAAACGTTCGTACTTCCTGCTTCTGAGGTCTTCCCCCAGTTTGGGGATTCTGCAAATCTGTGGTCGAGCGGGGCTGTGACCCAGGACCCTGTCTCCGATGGAGTCTTGTCCTGCCAGCAGCATTGGGGTACCCAGGACACAAGCTCTGAGCCCTGCTTCTCTCTTTGCACCCTGCACTCCCCATCACACATCCCCAAGGAAGGGTCACCGTCTAAATTCCAGAACCTTCTGAAGGGGATTGCATCGTCCTCCAGAGCCATATCTCTCCAGAATGCTGTGAGCCGGACAGCTGGAGAATGGAAGACAGGGGAGACAGAGAAGCCAAGAGACACAGCGTTTCCAGATGATTAGAGGAGAGACGCTAACGAGGCTGCTTGTCTCAGAAGAATCTGTGCAAACAGCTGTCAGGGAGATTTCTTCCCATCAAGGACACATCAAGAAGGAAACCAGGGCGAAGGAGTCCACTAGCCCTGGCGTAGACAGGAGACAGAGCAAAGACAATGATGGATACATCAGCATGAGTTGCCTCTTTATAAACGGCCACCGTGGGACAGCCTGTGCCCTAGGACGCCGCCTCCAGTCTGTGGGACCCTCCAGTGCAGGCAGGGAGACCAGTGCACAAACACCAGGATCTAGAAAGGTACACGTCCCCCAGGGGACAAGCCACACACTGGGGAGATTCGGAAGAGGTGGGAATAAGCTCCAGCTTGGGGTTTAGAAAACACAGTATATTCAGGGACAGCTAGAGGTTGATCATGTACACAGTGCCGTAGTAATAAAATTATAATAGATCAGAACAAGGAAAACCTCCGAATGTCGGTGTGACTTACTGTCACACTGCTCTGTCTCGCTTCCTGCCCTCCTCAGCGCCAAGTGCTCCTCCCGGCCAGTGGACCACCTTCCTCTGTGGGTGACTCAGGGACCCAGGCCCCTTCCATCTTGTGTCTCTGCCATCTCCTGGGGCGTCAGAGTCCTCTGTGCACAGCCAGCAGATGGGAAAGTGGCCGTGGGGATGGTGTCACCTTGTCTCAGAAACCCCAGCCTGGAAGTCGCCCACATCCCTCCCACTCAGAATCCTTTGGAGGACAAGCTCGTGGAAGCAAAGAGGGCCGGAACTGGGGACAGATGAGAGATGAAGACAGAGCAGGAGGTTGTGCTGGGAGAACAGAGCCAGAGGCACTAGGAGGATGGCGGTGTGGAGCGGCACCTGGGAAATGTGTGAGGCCCAGAAGAGAGTCCCTGGGGACCCAAGGCTACTCACCATGTCTGCTTCCCCTTTGCCCTCCTTTGTGTCAAGCAAGCTTGTGGAAGTCTCCAGGCTGTGTCAGCTGTGCTGAGGGAGCTAAGACAGCAGTTGGGTCCCGGGGTGGGCGGGGGCAGTGAATCTGAGAGCCCTGTGTGTGGGGGGTGGTGGCAGGACAGAGAGAGGGACCCCCTTCTGCCACTCACCAGGACCCCTCCTTGGCCAGCCTTCAGCTAGGCTCCTTGGCGCTCTCTTCCCATCTAGTCATCAGCCTTGGCCTGCAGCCCGCCCTGGGCCTGCAGAGGCCGGTTTGGGCAAAGAATCTGCTCCACCCATTCAGTGAGAATCCCCTCACCCTTGACATCTGACCAGCTTCCCCCTAATACTTTTCCATCCACTGACCCTCTCACTCTGCTTGTCGGCTGTAAATCCCCAGCTGTCTTTGCCGCATTCAGAGTTCATTCCCTCGCCCCCTATTACAATAGTCTTGAATAAAGGCTTTCTTGTAATTTTTAACTGGTCGGGGGCCAAATTTTCTAACACCATCAAGAGTCTGACACAATCTCTTCATCTAGAACATTCCTTCCAGAACCAATCTTGCTTGCTCGGGGTTAGGGGCTATGGAGAAGGGCTTTCCCCACGTGGACAGTGGTTCAGGAGCCTGGAAGGTCACGGCCAGCTAGTTGGAGGGGAGGGGAACCTCCACCCTGAGGGGAGGCTGCAGGGGAGGGTCTGATAGCGGAAGTCACACTTGTTCTGTGGCCCCAGGTCTGGGACAGGAATTCCGATGGAGAAATTCTGGCTGAGCTGGAGACCTCCCACTGGCCAGGCTGGAGGTGTAATGGGGCAGGACCCTATGGGGCCTTCCTGGGACAGCCCTCTGCCTTAGCTCCTCTCTGCAGGACCCAGATGACAGTCCCTGATGCACATGTCCTGAGTTGTTTTACGGGTGTGAACCGCCCCCCACCGCTGCCAAATGGAAGATGTTAACTACTTGATGAGCATGAGCACACAGCCCCGGGCCTCCTGGAGCTTAATGACTGATAATGTGACCCCTGTGACATCACCCTGTTCCCTCACCAGCAGCCAATCAGAGAAGTGTGCACGATCTCATCACATACCCTGCGATCCCCTCCCTTACCTGACTTTTATTTTATTTCAGACTCTTCAATAACTTTAAAAAAAATATTTATTGGAGTATAGTTGGTTTAAAATGTTGTGTTAGTTTCTGCTGTACAGCAAAGTGAATCTGTTATACATATACATATATCCACTCTTTTTTGGATTCTGTTCCCATACAGGCCATTAGAGAGCACTGAGTAGAGTTCCCTGTGCTATACAGTAGGTCCTTGTTTGTTATCTATTTTATGTATAGTAGTGTGTATATGTCTACCCCAATCTCCCATTTTATCCCTCACCCCACCCTTCTCCCCACCCCCCTCCCCCTCCCCCTCCCCGGCTTTTAAAAGTGCTTTGCTGAAACCCTTCCGGGGAGCTCAGGGAGTTTTAGGGCATGAGCCACTGATCTCCTGCATAGCACGGCCATAAACCTTCCTCTGCTCCAAATTCTGACGTTTTGGTTTCTTTGGCCTCACTGTGTGTTGAGCACGTGAACTTGTGCTAACAGAAAGGAAGGCTTCCATGGCGGGTACAGGGGTGGGAAGGGCACTCACCCCAGGCTCCTTCATCCACCCCAGGAGCCTGCACTGGCCTCTGCCACGCAGGGTGCGAGAGTCCACATCTGCCCCCCCCCCCCGCCCCCGCTGCTGGGGACATGGATGAGTTTCCCTGGGGAACAGGTCCCTGGGCCCTGGCATGAAAATGCGTCAGTCCAGGGACCAGGGCATCCTTTGAAGACTGTTTCTGGTTTTAAACCTCTCCTGCCCAAGTGCCAGTTGAAGCTATTTTTTGAGATTAACCATTCACCCCGGGGCTGTCTGGCCCTTCTGAATGCCCTCGTTAAAGTGTTCATCTGCAGAAAGCGAATACTTGGCCCCAGGGGTATCCAGGTTTCTCGAGAGCCCCGGCTGCCCTTGATTGTAGGGCCTCCTTGTTCAGGCCCTTGCGGGAGGCCAGGGAGGGAACTTGGCTGGCCCCCGAGATCTTGTTAGTGTCTTTTCCCTCAGAAATCCAGATCTGTCTTCCAAAACCACCATTTCCCCATAGTTCATGAATACTCCTCTGTTGACACACAAATACCCACGCACACGTACACATGCCCCTCAGTCCCACTCACCACCCCAGGGAGGGGACGGCTTCCAGGAAGTAATGAATCAGCACAATGGTTCAAGGGCAAGACCCTGGAAGCGGGGGAGGGAGGCTTTGCTGTGGGTGATCAGGGAGGGGTGGGAGCTCCAAGGGCCAGGACGGAGGCAGCCCCTCAGCCTCTCTGCCTTCCGAGGACCCCTAGAGAGCTAGAGTCGACCTGGCCCCTTCCAGGGCCCCAGTCCTCTGCCGGGTCGGGCAGGAGAAGAAGCCCACAGTCTTAGCTCCCCGAGGGAGAGTTATGGGAAACATTGAATTTGAAGTCAAAATCATTTTTATTTGCTATGGGATAACTGGGGCAATTATTTAAACTTTCTCTAAAATTAAGGACAAGAAGAGGGGAGAAAAATGTTTGGGGGAAGTTTCTTTAGAAGATAAAATACGATTCTTTGAGTGAAATGCAGAAAGGACCACACATGAAGCTTGCCTGGTGTCCAGGCCCTGTGCTGAGCACTTTAAAATAGCATGTCATTTAATTTAATTGTCATCATAATCATACCCATTTTCAAGACTGAGAAACTGAGATTCAGGGAGTCAAGCACTTGCCCTTGGCCCCCAGCTCCTCAGTGAGATGCTATGCAGTGACCTTGAGTTCCAGCTAACAGAGCTGGGTCCTGGACACACAGACTTCCCTCCTTCTCCAGTGACAGGTGTGGCCCAGAAACCTGGGATGGGATGGAATGGGGTGTGAATTCCAGGGCCTTCTTCTCTGAGACCCTGTGGGAGGCTGTCCTAGGGCTGGGACACAGGGAAGGACAGGCTGCCACAGGGCCTCCAGGGACACCCCATCAGTGAGCACCTGGCCTCTCTCTGCAGCTCTCATGCTCTGAGCTGCTGGGTGGGGGGGTCTTCAGCCTGGCTGGGGAGCAGTGGGTATGATTTCCCTCCACCACTGACACGGTGGGTCTCTTGTCTCCTTGAGCATCTGCCTTTCCCGAAAGGCTCAGGCAAGTGGGCAATGCTGAGGAAGTAGGACCGAGCCGGACCCTACAGGGGCTCCTGGGCAGGGGAGCCTTTCTGTTTAGCCTCTGTGACCTTCCCTGAGTTCCGAACGGGAGATTCAAACAGTTGCTGATCCAGGAAGAGAAGGGACGCAAAGCCGAGGGAGAGACAGTCAAGAAACAACATTACAGCCTTGGGGCAGGTCCTGGTTCCACCTCAACGACACACATAACAGTGTCTTTAAGCCCTTTTATAGAATTAAAACCTAACAAATGGAAGATGTCAGCATTCTCCATACCAGAGAAGACCACCTGAGGCCAGACTAAAGGAACCAGAGAAGCTTATCAAGAAGATTTTACCAACGACCAGATTGAGGGCCCTCCCTGCACAGACCCTGATCTCATCAGCAACCCCACCCTGAACTATTGCTGTAAAACTCCTCAGGAAATCCTCCCAGGTTGGGACACATAGTTTTCGAGGGCAGGAACCCACTGCGTTCCTCCTTTGCCTGGCAATAGCTATAAAACTCTTCTTTTCTACTTCACCCCAAATTCTGTCTCTGAGATTCGATTCGGCACCCGTGTAAAGAGAGGCTGAGCTTTCAGCATCAGGAGGAGGGGAAGAGGCAGCCCTGGGTTACAACCAGAGTGGGTGGAGTGCTGGAGAAAGCCCCAGCCACATGCCCGCCAATTGCAGTGTGGGCAAATACATCCGTTAGAGCCATCAAAGGAATACTACACGGCCAGGAAAAGGGATGAAGTACAGACAGGCAACAACACAGGTGAATCTCCAGGACCTGCCTTTGAGCTAAAAATGTCGACACCCAAAAGAACACATTGCTCGAGGCCACTTACACCTGCCCACATCTGGCAGAACCAAGCTTTGGTGAGAGCTTCACTGTTACCTTTGTGGGAGGTATTGACTGGGAGGGGCAGGGGGCTTTCTGGGATAAGGGGGAAGCTTTATGGTTGGATGGTGGTTTTCTGAGTGTCTCTGGATGTCTCTGCCCTCCTAAGATTTATGCGCTTTTCTGTGTGTATTAACATTGTGTCCATTTTTTTAAAGTTCTCAAAACTTTAATCCTAAACAACCCTGGACACCCACAAAAGAAACAAACAATAAAACATCCCTAGCCTCCTGGGGCTTGCCTGGGTCACCCCCCCCCCCCACCCGGGGCCTCTGAATCCTCTAGAAGCCCACAGTCAGACCCCTGCCCCCAGCAAACAGGAGACTTTGAGGCACCTCTCCGGCCCGGTGTTGGAGGCTGCTTCCTACCCAGGGGGCTTTAAATCTTCCAGATCGTGAACTTTCCTTGAAGAGTGCTTTATGGAATGTCTTCTCACCACAGAGGACAGCTGCTCGGGTCAGCCGCTGAGGGAGGAAAATAATCACAGAGAAGGAGGGGTGGAAAGACGCCCAGAGCCTTCCCCTGCAGGACTCGCGGGGCTGGTGGGGCTCTCACAGCGCCGTCCCGCCCCGAGCCGGGGCCCCTGCCCCATGACGAGAACCATCTCGCACATCTGGACGCCACACCCTGGCCATTACCTCATGTTTTCCTCTGCAGCCTCCCAGGCTGGGGTCCCAAGCCCCCAAGATGCTGCTGGGCCGGTCAGTTTCCAAGCAGGGCTTGGACGTGGCCTCCTTGAAGAAGCAGCTGGATGGACCCCACTTGTGGCCTGTGACCATGGAATTGAGGTTATGCTGGCCCCGTGTACCCCAACCCCCAAGCTCTACTATTCCTGAGGCCCCCAGAAGAAGATCCCCAGACCTTTGTCTCTGGACTGTGTCTCCTGACATCCAGCTCTCTCTGCTCTGGGGACCTGTGGCAGCTGATGACGACAGGCTGGCCCTGGGGAGGGGACACGGCCTTCTATTCTCCTGGGGTTCTGGGGAGATCGGAGGCTCAGAACAAACAGTTACCTTATTACTGCAGCAGGCGTGGCTGGTCCCAGAGCCCAGGGCTCCTACCCTAATGTTGAGGCCCTACCCAAAGTGCCCCCCCCCGCCACCTCCAGCAGGGTCTACTTAAGCCCCACACCCCACAGAATCCTGTGGGCATCTGCAGGCCTCCAAGCCCAGCCCCAGTCCCACAGCCTGGATGACAGATGGAGGGCAGCGCGGATCCTTGGGGATACCAACAGCACAGGTAGCGCCCTCATGCCGCGTGGAGGTGGAGCGGGCCTGCAGGGCTCACAGGCAGGGGTGAAGCCCAGTTACTGCCACGCTCTGCTCCATTCCTCTGTTGGCTCCCAAACCACGCCCTCTCCCTGGGCTTCAGCCCCTTCTTACATGCATCCCGAGTGTCCCATCCCCCCCCCCCCGCCCCCGCCCCGCCAAATGCTAGAAACTGCCAGGTGCCCTAGAGGGAGGGAGGTTCCTCAGGGTGGGGCCTGTGGAGGGGAGCTCAGGGGGTATGAGTTTTCCCTCCCCCTTCCCCCCTCCCCGCCAGCACACTGAAGCCTTTCTCTCGAACCTATAGCTTCTTTCTCAGCTCAGTGGGTTCTAACAGGAACGTGGGCTTGGGAGGTGCTGTGGATGAAACACTGGCTCCCACAAGACAAGTCCATGTTCTAAGTCTCCGACCCAGTGAGTGAAAGCGACCTATTTTGGAAATAGGGTCTTTGCAGATCAAGAAAGGATGTTGAGATGAGGTCACCCTGGACCTCACCTGGACACCTACATCCAATGACAGGTGTCCTTATAAGGGACAGGAGAGGAGACACAGAAGAGGAGGCCCTGTGGAGTCAGAGGCAGGGATCAGCCTGAGTGATGCAGCCGTCACCCGAGGACGCTGGTGGCTGCCAGAAGCTGGAAGAGGCCAGGGAAGATCTCCCCTGGGGCCTTAGGAGGGCACGTGGCCCTGCTGACACCTCGATTTCACACTTCTGGCCTCCAGAACCATGAGGAAGTACATTCCTGTTGTTTTAAGACCCCCAGAGTGTGGTCATTTCTCCCGGAAGTCACAGGACAGCACAGGAGGCTAGTAGATCTTGGTTTACACCCAGGGTCTGATAACGACTCCTGTGTGACCTTGGAGAAGTCACTTTGCCTCTCTGGTCTCTGCCTCCTCAGCTGAAGTCTCCCTCCTCCATCTTCCCACACCGTGAGGAAGAAATGAGACGTGTTCTCTGTGGCACCGCATAAGCCTTTGCGGAGTGACCGGTGGGGAAGAAGTGGTTCTGGGAAGATGTGGCAGCCATGCTGGTGAACTTGGAAGGCCACGTTCTGCTAGAAGAGAGCCCTGCTACGGCCCCGCAGCGAGAACTTTCTCCTAGCACTTGGCTGGCGGCTGCTGCGGTGATGGACAGCTCGTCAGAAAGACGGTTCCAGACGGCTGAAGTAATGTTTATTGTATACGCGCCATAGATACTGTCCTGTGGTCAATTAGCCGCCAGCGCGGCCAGGACCATGGGAAGGGACGGGACCTCCTCTGTTTCCAGCTTGGCCTCGCGCCCCGAGATGTTTGCTCTGGAAAGCAAAGGCCGGCGCATGCAGCTCCCCAGGCCCGCGGGGTCCTGCAAGTGCATGGCGGCGGTCGGCAGGCAGGGCCAGGGCCACGTGGTCCCTGGACCCCTCGCTCTCAGTTAGAGGGGCTGACAGTGGGGGGATATGAAAAGTCCCCAACTCTTCCTCGGCCACGGTGGGCGTGAGGGCGCCCCACTGTTCTGTGGAATTTGAGGATAAGAGCTTCTGAAGGGACCTCAGGGGTCACCTTGCACCCTCCCCATAATCTTTCAGACACGGAAACTGAGGCCCAGCTGGGGAAAGGGTTTGTTGGACTACAAACAGCAGGCAGAGGAAAGTCAGAACAGAGCCTCCGGTCTGCAGGGCTCACTGCCTCGGAGCCCCCAGCTGGCCCTAAACGCGAGGTCCTAAGGCCCTCATCCAAGGCCAGGGCTCCCAGGCACTAGGACCCTTCTGCAGACTCTGAGACGGGGACTCACCACCCGGCAAGGCTGCCCACCCAGTTCTTGGAGAACAACTCCAAGTGACAGGCCATCCTATGTTGTACCAGCTGAAGCCCCTTTCCTGGGGACCCCTCTTCTTGCCCAGCTCCACAGAGCAAAATACTTCTCCGTTTTCCATTCTGCCCCCTGAAAGAGACCCTGGAGGCAGTGGTCTCAGTCCCCGTGACCCACCTCCCCTCTCTGGGGCCCAGCCTCTGGACCCCCCTTGGCCACCTCCCTTGGCTGCTGGATGTGGGCCCATGGCAGGAGGAAAACTCCTCTGAACCATGGCAGCTTACAGGAAGGAGGGTTTTCGTAAGCTGAGGTCATTCTCCCAACAAATGGGAGAAGAGCCGGGGAAACACTTCATAAGCTTTCAAGAGGTTACGGATTATTATTAGATTATATATGTCCTGCCAGATGTCCATAGAAACATGCACCGTCAGATCTTATGTAACTAATCGTGTCAGTAGCCATGTCCAGGCTCACGCCCTCCCTAACCAGCCCCATATGTCAAATGTACACACGCTGGTGAAGAGAACTGACACATGCGGAGCCCTTCCAGAGTGCAGGCCCTGTTCTCAGCCCACTGCCAGTGTTAACTCATAAACCCCACAGCACGGAGAGGAAGGTATTGCTGGGATTCCTGTTCTGCTAAGGCGAACACTGACGCATGGAGATTGTCACTTTTTTTTTTTTTTTTTTTGCGGTACGCGGGCCTCTCACTGTTGTGGCCTCTCCCGTTGCGGAGCACAGGCTCCGGACGCACAGGCTCAGCGGCCATGGCTCACAGGCCCAGCCGCTCCGCGGCATGTGGGATCTTCCCGGACCGGGGCACGAACCCGTCCCCTGCATCGGCAGGCAGACTCCCAACCACTGCGCCACCAGGGAAGCCCGAGATTAAGTCACTTTTTGCACGCACGCACACACACACACACACACACACACACACACACACACACACACACACACACACACACACACTGCACTTGTAGGTACATTTGTATATGAATCTGCTAATTCATTTATTTATTTCAGGGCAGGATTTCAGGAAGGGTATGCACAAGGTTACCTAAAATACAAGGGTAGAGGCGAAGCCTGCAGGGTACCTGCGGACACCTCTGTCCTCTTTCCTCCTTGGTTCCAGCCACGTGAGCCTCCTTGCTGTTCCCAGAACATCTGAGGTCTTTCCTGGGCACAAGACTTTGCCATTCCTGTGCCATGGGGCTGGCTCCTTCTCATTAATCAGCTCTCAGCTAAAATGTTGCCTCTTCAAAGAGCTCTCCCCTGTCCACACTTCACCACCACTGTAAAGCAGCCCCTGTCCATGTCAGGTACTACCCCAAGTTCCTGTTTTATCCTTGTCCCAGCACTCATCACCGACTTGAAATGGTCTTGCTTATTTACTTGTTGACTCTTAAATGTCACTGAGCACCATCTCGTTTGGTCGCTGCTATGATCCTAGCCCCTCGCACAGTGACTGGCATGAGGTTGTGCTCAGCAAGGGAATGAATGAAAGAATGAATGAACAAAATGAGAAGTGAATGACGAAAGAGAGGCTAGGGGAAGACATGGGCAAGGGCAGCAAATGGACCCAGACCTGAGGCCTGGCTCACTAAATGCCTGTCCTGAAGTCCTATTTACTGAGCTTCCTGGCAGCCGAGGGGAAGAGAGAAATACTATCGGTTTATGTGAGTGAAACAACGGTGAGACAGGCCAAACCATCGGGTCAGGAAGCATAGGACTGTTTGTGGTCCTGAGACCAGTTGGATGCTTTCCTTAAGATTCCTACTAAAAGGACCTCCATTGTGATGTCACCCCCAGGTGTGCACTGACCTCCTCATGGGGAGCACGGGACGCTTTGGGTGCAGCTGATTTCAGCACAGACTGACGGCTCATCTCACGAAACAGTCAAGACAAAAGAGACATGGGGTGGAGGGTACTGTGGGTACCTTGAAGGGAGGTGGCCGGGGGCTGTAGGTGCCCTGCCCACTCTTAGGGTCTGACAAGAGCTGGGCTGCAGCTTCTCCCACGGAAGGGGCGGAAGAGATTATTATCCTTGGAAAAACGGTTTCCACGCAGCCGGGGGCTCCGGGCAGGCAGGTGGGATCACGGGGCAGATCGTACCCATGTCAGCCTCACGCTGCACTTCAGCCGGCTCTGACAGTAACTCATCCCTCCCCAGAGAGGCAGAGGCGGGGCTGGTCGATACAAACTGAAAGCAGTCTGGAATGTTTTTGACAGATTTCTCCTCAAGGTGGTACAAAGCCTAACGGGTCTGCAGTGTCTTGGCCATGTCTAAATCGGGTCTGCTAACCGGAGGCACCAAGGCACTGGTGCGGATCGAGCTCAATATTAGCTCCCAAGGCCCTGCTAAGCCCACCAGCGTCAGTCCCCTTCTGCCCTGTTGTTTCCACTACTTCCTTCACCAAGTCCACACTCTGGACCTGACTGTGGGAAGCGGCGATAAAGGAAGACATTAAAGAGGCAAAGGGCATCATGGCAGCCAGGCAGGCATAGAAAAAAATTCCCACTTAATATTAATGAAATCATCCTGGTGGCATGACCCAGCTTTACAGGAGACTGCAGCAACGGAGAGCGTGGGTCCGTGTATAGAATCCCTGAATGTTAAAATAACATTTGAAATGGGAACCGTGTGTTAATTTACACTTTTAACCCACAGGATTGAATCAGGAGAATGAATAAAATGGAGAGTAATTACAAGGGAGTACAGGAAGTCCTGAACATATTCTTGCCTCAGTGAAAGGTGCCAGAGAGAAAATTGACATCAGCGAGATAATGAAAGCTCAACTTGTGTCTAATGCGAGTACTCACCTCTGGGCAGATCAAATGGTATAAAAAATAGAAATTGAGGGTGGTTCTAAAGCTGCTTGTGGATGAAACCGTGGAGTTATGTGATAGGAGAAATCAATTAGGTACGAAGAGGTGACGCCCCTGCTGAAAGGAGAGCCTTGGAAATTAACAAGGGAAATTGACATGGGTGGTGAGAAAAGGGCTGGAAATTATCTTGCCAAAGGAAAAGTAAAAATAGAAGGCTACTTTGAAAGACTATATCATTTTTTAAAAAAAAGTATCGTGGAAGGGAGAAACTAGAAAATTGCATTTACCAGGGAAAGAAGGAAGAAAAACAGGAAGAAGATCGGGAACACATTTGCTGACCGAGCCCCAAAGCAAAACTAATAAAATGCATGGAGATTGACCGCCAGAGAGGGAATAGTGGGTACACACTGGCATCTTTCAGATGGGGAAGCTGAGGCCCCACAAAGCACAGGCCCTGTGGAGGAAGTCCTTCCCGCTCCAGCCCACCATCCAGGGCTCAGTGGGGGAGGCAGACTGTCCAACGTTAGAATTAAGTCATGGTG
This sequence comes from Stenella coeruleoalba, assembly GCF_951394435.1. Lineage (NCBI taxonomy): Eukaryota > Metazoa > Chordata > Mammalia > Artiodactyla > Delphinidae > Stenella > Stenella coeruleoalba. Next base: position 3,631,308 of record NC_137147.1, on the reverse strand, counting down.
TCCAGCCCGCGGGCCGAGCAGTGGAGGCATCCGTCTCCTCTCAGAGGGAAGAGCAGCAACTCCCCAAAGCCTGGTGTCCCAGGTGTAATAGCACAAAACCAGAGAGCCCTTGCCCACCGCCCACATCCCATCCGCCAGCAAGTCCCTCTGGCTTGACTCCAAAGCATAGCCATGGCTGGGACAGCCGTCCGGCACCCTCTGCCCAGTTATCACCTTCTCCATGAGGCCCTCCTTGACTACCCCATCTGGAGGAGCACCCTGCCCCAGCATCTGTGGCCACGCTACACACATTACTGATTTTGCTTTCTTCATGACATGACTGTGGTCTAACATTACCATTTTTGTACTTCTCTATTGCCACCCACCCTCTAGAATGTCAGCTCCAGAAGGCCAGGGGTCTTGTCCACTGCTGGTTTCTTTTGCCTATTTGTTGAATGAATAAGTGATAGCCTCTGGCCTGGGCCAGAGACCTCTTCTCAGAGCTCCCCCTGCAGCCCACACTCCACCACACTCCCCTCCCAACCCCCATCCTTATCACTCAGCATGGTCAGCCCTGGTCAGACCTGATGCCTCAAGGTCAGCCTCATATCTGAGACCGAGCACCCAGCATCATGCCTGGTCCAGAGCAGGTGCCCCAGGAGTTTACTGAATGTTCTAAGCTCAGAGCAGCCTGGAGGTGGGAGGTGGTCTCAGAGCAAGATTGCAGGGCTTGGAGGGCTCACGAAGCCCCTGCATTTCATAGGCACGAAAACCAAGACACTCAGAGCAGCCGGGGGACCTTGGAGGGCGAGCTGCTGGCACGCCTTCTGCTCAGCTGGGCCAGGACATGGGCAGCCTCTGGTCTTTCAGGCACAGCTGGTGCGGGACTGCTTGGCATCTCGGGAGGCAGCACCCACTCCCTCCTTCCTCTTTTTCCCAGGTGAAAATTGGATCTTCCCACGAGGAGGCTCAACCAGTTCTGAGCCCCTGCAGCGGCTGCTCTGTTAATAATGTTCAGGGGGGACGGTCAGCCACAGGCCCGAACGCCATCCCCCTTGGGCTGCGGCAGAAGCACCCCACCCACACCGCGTTCAGAGCCCCCGGGGAATGGGCAGCAAGAATTGTCTGTGCGGGAACGAGATACCCGTCCTGTGATGCAGAATCAGGACATGGCAGGATGCCTGAGTCCAGCTCGGCCACCAGGAGCAGGTCAACGCCAGGTGTGGCACTTACTGCCCGCTCCTTGGACCAGGCTCTGAGGAGGTGAACAGGTCAGGGGGTCCCTCCATGTCCTGGACGTCGGCCCATGTTCTGGACCAGACGTTGTGTCAGGGCCCATGTCTGTGAGACCGTGAATCTGCCTCCCGGGGCTTAGTGCAAGCTCTGGGTTGGTCCTGCGTCCTGGCTGGCTTCTCCCATTGAACCGAAAAACAGGACATCTGAGGCCCAGTCGGACCCCTGGAGTTGGAGTTGGGGTTCTATGAACTTCAGTCTTCCCATCTGAAGGATGGATGTCAGCTTCCAGACGACAAGACCTCCAAACTGTGACTCTGTTGAGGGGACTGGGGCATCACCGTCTGTGAGAAGCTCAGCCTCCCTCCTCGCCAGGAGGCCACCCTCCGCTGCAGGCATCCTGGGCAGTTTCCCCAGCTCCCGCGACAGCAGGTCCAGGACACGTGGCAGACCCAGGGGTTGGGCCAGGACTCCCAGCACCTTCGTCCTCACCTCCATGGAGACAGGCTTGGCCTGTGTCTCCTGCCAGGGCAACCCCCCCACCCATCCACCCAGCCAGAAGCTCACCCCAGCAGCATGCCCCTTGAGTCACTCCCCAGTCCCTGTCTTCGGACTACTGGTGCCACCACTCACCAAAGAGAGCACAGGGGGATCAGGAAGGGGGACCAAGGCATGTGGAATGGATAAAATAAATAGATAAAATGGAAGGCAAAGGAGTGCGTACACCAGGATGGGGACTCCAAAGCGGGATGCAGTGAAGGGATCAAATGGTTACTTTATGGCACAGAGATGATCCTTTTCTGGGTGATTGGTAAGAATGCCTCACAATTGGAGGACCTTTGGCGTTCACGAACAAGTTGATTTTTCTTTCTCATTTAGCAAAATCCATCTGGAGTGGATGTATTTTCTCCATTTTGTAGGATAGGAGAACAAAGCTCCCAGTAGCAAAGAGAGGAATGCCTCAAGTCTCAAGCCCACTGGCATCTTTGAGGGCGTCAGCCCAGGTCCGGCTGGGCCAGCCTCAGCCATGGCCCCGGGTCACCCCACCTTAAAATCTCTGGAACCAGCATTTAAGCAGCCGGCTCCAGGGGGGCCTTGGGAGGTGAGCCCAGGGTGGAGGGGATGAAATTTTATTCCCGATGGTCTTTTGGACACCCGGATTCACTCCACCTTGCAAGTTCTTGGGAGTTTACAAGTCTTTAGCCTGACCCAATAGCCCAGTTCCTGCAGGACTCAAAGTCATCCCATTTCCAAAGACTTAGCGGGGGCGCTGTTTCTTTGTTCTAAACATTAAGGAATCACAAGTACAAATTCATTTCGTAAAGGTCACTCTAGCTAGACTGTGGAAACTTGATTCAAAGGACAAGTTGAAAGACAGTTTGGTTGTACCAGACACATTCTAAAATACGCGTACTCCTTAACCAATCAATAGCACTTCTAAGAATCCACCCAATAGGAATAGCTGCAGAAATGTGCTGCAAGAATGTGTTTACAAGCGTGTTTGCCAGACTGTGATTTATAAGAGCAAACCAGAAGTCCTTCAACAGAAAACTCATTCAACAAAACGATTCCTCCATACAATGGAATATGACACTGTCCATAAAAATGTGGTAGATTTACCTGTACTGGCATGAAAATCTGTCCACGAGTGAAAAAAAATCGTTGTAAGAGAAGACTGAATGATCTCTTTGGTAAAGTAGCTACCTAGACATTTGTACATGCAAAGAAAATGGTCTAGAACACAAACCAATATCATCGGTTCCCCAGAGAGATGTTTTCGCAACAATAAAGGAAATATCAACAAGCCATGGACTTTCCTTAAATGACCTTTGGGGGACCTCACCTCTGCGATGGAGCCTGGTGCTAAGAATGGGGACCAGGGATGGAACTTGGGGTGTTCCTGTGTGTGGTGTGCTCACCTATGTGTTTCCCTATTGCTGAGTGACAATCGTGGAAGTGGGGAAGGCACAGGACAGGAAGGAAGGAAGAACAGACCGAACAGCCCAAGAACATTCTCCTTGAGGGTGAGTCGAGACGCTGCTGAGCCCCTACATCCCTCCCCGCCCCTGCCTCAGCTCCCAAGGAGTCTGTAGTCTCGAAGCAGTGGTCCCAGGGCAGCTGGTGGCAGGAACGCTTGCGACTGAAATCTTACAGACACCGCTGAGGATGGAGGCTGGTCAGAAATGGATCTGGGAGCTATCATTTGAAAGACAGGCCTCGCTTCGCCTTCACGGTTGTTGACTTAAAAAAAAAAGAAGCCTGACCACAAAACATGAGATCATGTGGGCATTTGCTGGACAGGCAGCAAGTGGGGCCCCAGGGACAAGGCTTGCAGGGTGGATGTTTCCACTGTAGCCAGCAAGGAAAGCCAGGGCCTCTGAGATGCGGCTTCGTGCACGAGGGGAAATAAAACACAGTGGCATGGGGTGGACCCAATAGGATGGAACGGGTAAAATAAGTAAAGTAGAAGGGAAGGGAATATACACACTGGAATGGAAGCTGCACACCAGGATGGAATGAATGGATGAAACATAATTAGCCAAGGTCAATAGAGCAGCTGGAACGGGAAGTAGAGAGAAATAGATAGAACAGACTGGAATGAAATAAACAAACTGAATTAGGTTGCAATCGAACAGCCAGAGGAAACCAGGATGGACTGGGGAAAGCAAGGGGCTGCTTCTTACAGCAGGAGGGGGCTTGGGTCGTTGTACGGGTGAGGATACTGAGGCCTGAGACGCACAGGACCAGCTTCCCTCCATCTTCACTGCCAGGACCTTTGTGGGGCCTGTGGCTGAGGTTTGCAAGGTTCCGAGGTGGGGAGCATCTTGGTGTTGGGGGGAGACCTCCTTGGAGGGAGGCAACTTATGTGCAGACCCCGTAGAAAGCCCTGGGTGAGGCCAGACCCTGCTTCTTGCTCTGGCCCTGCCCCTGACTTTGGGCAAGCCCCGCCCCTTGGACCTTTATTTTCCTCACTGTTCAAAGAGCAGGTCTGCTAAGATGACCTTGAAGAGTCCGTCTGTCCCCAAACTCTAAGTTCCTCTATTTCACAGTTATTGAACCCGGCCATGGGCTACAGACACAGAAAGGGGCACGAGAGGAGCACAGAACCTGTGACGCATGCTGGAGCCCAGGCCACCACAGGCCAGGTCTCCGGGCGACACCATGCCCTCACGGCCCCGGACAGCCGGGACCGCCCACCTCCTAGGACAGGCAGTGTCATGCGAGGGTATTGGAGCTGGAGGCCGAAGAAAACCTCAGATATACTGATTCTATCTTCATTTACAGTTTCGATATTTTGTTCATCATGGATACATCTGCATTAATTTTGACTTTTTAATAGATGGTGTTAAAGTATTATTTATTTTGATTACTGAGTTTTTGGCGCCCCTTTAAATGTTGCACCCCAGGCAAGGGTCTCTCTCGCCTCACCCTACTCCCGGCCCTGTTGGTAGGTGCTATGATGACCCCATTCCACAAAGGAAAAAACAGAGGTTCAGAGACACCTGACTGGTAAGACACCACCAAGGATGCTTGTGCGAGGGGCCACTTGCTCTGCTGGAAGAAGGGTGACAATGACTGTGATTGGAGTGGCTCTCTTTAGGAGCTGCGTCTTCCGGAGGACATGTTACTCCCCCAAGGGGGAAAGAGAGCAGGAGGGCTCTCTCTTTCCAGTCTAAGCAGAAGGACTGGCCTGTACAAAGCAGCAGAGAGTTCTGGGGTTGGAGTGCACGTCAGTATGGCCACATTCAAGGCCAATGGCAGGGGTCAGGGCTGGACTTAGAGCCTGCGCCAGTGCCCCAACTGCCTCTTGGCTACATCACCTCCATGTATCCCCTGGATAAAACATCAGGCGTGCATGGATGACAGAATGACAAGCAACGGGCAGCCGCTCCCAGCAGAGGTGGAAGCAAAAAGCCCCAGCGGTGATGAGCACATCTGGGGAAACTGCTTTCTGTGCATATATGGTCCCGGCCCCTCGGGGGCTTTGAGTTGTCAGTGTTGAGGGGGAAAAAGAAGCCCTTCCCAGCCTCAGCTTGCAGGCAGATTTATTTGGAAAATATAGGATTTACAGAAATCCTCGCCAAGTGCAAAGCTCTGAAACCCAGACAGGAGATTTGAGCCACATGCTGTCTGCGCAGATATGGGAAGAGATTGGAGAGCGACACTGAAACCTCTGCTTCTTCCCGGTCTTGGACAGCTCCCCAGGCTTTGGTGGACAGCCCCTCCATAGCCCCCACCTGCCCTTCCTTGCTGCAAACCCACAAGAATCAGGCAAAGCATGTACAGATGTTTGTGTCTTAGGGCTCTGAGCTCTCAGGAAAGTGTCCTGGCTTTAGGGCTCTCAGATCCCTGAGGACAAGAGTTCTGTGGGCAGCTGGCAGCTGCCACCTGCTTGACCCTGGGCATCCCAGAGCTAGGGCATCCCTGGGGAGTTTGCTGTGCCCAAGGCCTGGTGCCTGTCCTGAGAGAAGAGACAGTCCCCAGGGAGCTCAGAGATCCACACTATGGCCTTCTGGTCCTGAAGCCCTGCCCCTGCCCTGAACGTGCCCACAGCTCTACGCCAGGGCCCTTTCCACGGGAACTCACAGGTGTACAGTAGACCCTTCTCCTGAGGGAGGTCACTGCATTGAAACCACGAGTCCTGAAGAAGCCCATGGCCCAAAAAGCCATGGCTTTGTCCCAAGGGAACCCATAGCCCTAAAACACAGCCCTGACTTGGGAGAGATCATAGTCTTAAATTCTGTGTCCCGTCCCGATGGAGAGCTTAGCCCTGAAGACATGATCGTGGGAGACCCAATACACAAAGGGACAATAATCAGATCATACGGAGAAACAGAACTCCGACCCACAGCCTGCAGCCACCTGCCCGGGAAGCTGAGCCCTCCCTCCCCTGCAGTAAACAGCCCAGGAAGCCAGCCTGCAGGAGGTCAGACCAGCAGGAGGCAGGAGCAATGACGCTGTAACAATCGGCCCCAAATGGCCGGGACTTGATCAATAAATCACCGCTGCCCTAAGTTTTGTCCCTGCTTCCAACTTGGGACCCAACAGAGAGAGCAAAGTACGCCCCCTAACGGGTCAGCTAGGAGCCCCTCCTCCAGCGAGCTGCTCCCACCGTCCCAGACCAGCAGCCCCGTCGGGTCAGGAGCCTGCCTTTCCCGCCGTGAAGCTCCCCCTCCGCCTGCCCGTGAGGCTCCCCAGTCATAAGCAGGGGTGCTGACCCCCCCGGCTCGAGCGGCTCCGAAAGAACAGCCTTTGCTTTTCCCATCTGGTTGGTCTCCTTTATTCCCACGCTTGCCATTGGATTTAGGGCCCCCCCACCCCGATAATCTCATCTCGAGATCCTGGACTTCATTACATCCGCAAAGACCCTTTCCCCAAATGACGCCACAGTCACAGGTTCTCAGGTTTCAGACGTGGACACAGCTTTCGGGGGAGGCCCCATTCAAGCCACACAGGAGGGAACTCAGCCACTCCCCTGCCTCCGCTTCCGTGGGCATAAGTGGCGGATGATAACAGGACCGGCCCCACGTGGTTGCCCGAATGTGTTCTTGGAAAGCCAGCAGAACAGGACCTGGCAGGGGGTACAGTGCACACGGAGAGTCCATCATTGTTCACAGAGTAGGGAGAGGAACCTTGGCTTTTTCTCCTTGGGTTGGTCTTCATCTGTTTCCACAATCTCATGACCGTGTCCTGCAGGAAACTACAGCCCTAACCTATGGCACTGTTATAAGGCAACACTTGTCCTAAGGGATCTGAGAGCCCTAAAGCCAGGACACTTTCCTGAGACAGCTCAGACCCCTAAGACCACAAACGTGTCCTAAGGGAGCTCACAGCCCTAAAGTCACGGCCCTACTTGTATCGCGTGCATTGGCCCAAATCCACGTCCCAGGGGGAGTTTCATGTCTTAGAAATCCGGGTCCTTCTCAGCGATTCTTCTCACCCTCTGCTCCATCTGACCCACACCTCACGGGTCCACCAGTGTGATCTTTCCAACAGCCCCTTTCCTGGTGCCCCAGAGCCTGGGTGGCCGGCTTCTGCCGACTTCCTTGCTCACCTCTGCTCCTTTTCTCCACCCAGCTGTCCCCTGAAAACAGGCCAGACTTGGGTTTCTCCTTCTGTGGAGGATGGAGAAAGCTGCAAAGAATGTTGTTTCCACCCTAATAATGAGAAAAAGCCAGAAGAAGTCAAACTCACCAGTCACTAACACACCAGTCATGTCATCTGAATGCCCAAGAAGATGACCCCCTCCAGACCAGGACACACGTGGGCCTCACGTGGCAGAGCGTGGCAGGAAGTGGTGGCCACCGTGCGACCGGGTAAGAGCAAAGCAGCTGAAATGTTAGTGAGGCCAAGGGCAGGCTCGAGTGCTAGCCTGGAATAGCTGGGGGGCCATAAGGGGGGCTGGACACAGGCGGGGCGTGGCACTTATGCCTGCTCAGAGCTTTCTCATCAGACTCCACCAGGTGTGCAGGAGGAACACTGGGCCTGGGGGTGAAAGAGATGCATCTGCGCGGGATCTAGGGGGATGGCTGCGGAGGGATGGGCGTGAAGGCCCACCCACTTTCCCAGACCCTTCTCTCCTAAGAAGCAAATGCCTTAAGCTGCTGGTGGAGGGGTAGCAAAATCTGTCACCTCCAGGGCACAGGCAAACACCCGTGTGGCTGGACAGAAAGACAAAAGAAAAAACCCTCTACCTGGGGGCAAGGCAGGAACACACCCGGGACCTAGGATCATACGCTGAAATCAAACAGTGTATGACCTAGGAGAGAGAAGAGGAGGGGAGCTACCGTGTAAAACTGGAGACAGAGATTGAGGCGATCCAGCCACAGACTGCAGGGGCCACCAGAAGCTGGAAGGGACAAGGGACACAGTCTCCCCTGGGGCTTGCTGACATCTCGATTTCAGACGTCCAACCTCTAGAACTGTGACCGAATAAATTTAATGATTATGTATAACTTATTAATAATCTGTATAAGGGACTTCCCTGGCGGTCCAGTGGTTAAGACTCCACGCTCCCACTGCAGGGGGCGCAGGTTCCTTCCCTGGTCGGGGAACTAAGATCCCACATCCCCCGTGGCCCCCCCAAAATAATAATAATAATTTATGTAATAAGTAAATCTGCCATTTTCAAGCCACCTCAGCTGTGGCATTTTGCTACGGCAAGCGTAGCGGACTAATACAATATCCCCCAACTTTGGTCTTCTTTTTCAAAACTGTTTTGGCCATTCCTAACCATATAATTTTTAGGGTCAGCTTCCCAGTTTCTGAAAAAAAAATTCTGCTGGAATTTTGATAGGGATGGTGTTGAGTCTATACATCAATTTAGGCAGAATTGCCCTTGTCACAGTACTGAGTCCTTCCATCCATGAACATGGAATGTATCTCCAGCTAAATAGATCTTGAATTTCCATCAGCCCGTTTTATCAACTGCAGTACATCTGGCCCCTCTTTTGCTAAATTTATTCCAAAGTATTTTATGTTTTTGATGCTGTTGTGAAAGGTATTGCAGCTTTAAACTTTCATTTCAGATTGCTCATTGCTGGTGTATAGAAATATAACTGACTTTTGTACATTGATCTGGTAACTTTGCTGAATTCATTTATTAGCTCCAATAGTTTTTCTTTATGGGTTCTTTAGGGTTAGTTATGTGTAAGATCATGTTACCTGCAAACAGAGATAGTTTTGCTTCTTCCCTTCCAATCTGGATGCCTTGTATGTCTTTCTCTTGCTTAATTTCTCTGGCTAGAACTTCCATACTATGTTGAATAGAAGTGATGAGGGCAGACATGTTCGTCTTGTTCTTGATCTTAGGGGGAAAGCACCCAATCTTTCACCATTACGTTTGATATTCACTGTAGGTTCCTCCTAGATACACTTTATCAGGTTGAAAGCGTTCCCTTCATTTCCAATTTTATTTAGAGTTTTCATCACAAATGGGTATTGGATTTTGTCAAATGCTTTTTTCAGTATCTATTGAGATGATCCTGTGGTTTTTATGTTTTTTTATCTTCTGTTAATATAGGGTATTACATTAATTGAATTTTTTGTTGTTGTTTAACCAGTCTTATTTCCTGGGACAAATCCCACTTGGTCATGGTGTATAATCATTTTTACTTATATGTTGGTGGATTCGGTTTTCTAGTATTTTGTTGGAGATTTTCGCATCTGTATTCACAAGAGCTATTGATTTTCTTTGAATGTGATGGTTTAGTCTGGTCTTGGTATCAGGACAATGTTGGCTGCATAAAGTGAGTTGGGAAGTATTCCCACCTCTTCTACTTTTCTGGTTTTGGTTTGGTTTGGACTGGTGTTCATTCTCCTTTAAACATTTGTTAGAGTTCACCAGTAAGACCAGCTAGTACTTGGCTTCTCTCTGTGGGAAGTGTTGTGATTGCTAACTCAATTCTTTACTTTTATAGATGGATTTGAATTTTCTAATTTCTTCCCATGCTGGTATTTTGTGCTTTCTAGGAAATAGTTTCATCTAAGTTATCTAACTTGTTGGCATGCAATTGTTCATAGTATTTCCTCATAATACTTTGTACTTCTATGAGATTGGAAGTAGTGTCACCTCTTTCATTTCTGCTTTTACTAATTTGCGTCCTCTTTTTCTCTTGGTCAGTCTAGCTAAAGGCTAGAATGTCAATTTTGTTAATCTTCTCTAAGAACCAACTTTGGGTTTCATTGATCTTCTCTATTGTTTTTCTATTCTCTCTTTCATTAACTTTTACTCTAGTCTTTATTATTTATTTTCTTGTACTTGGTTTGGGTTAAGTTTGCTCGTCTTTTTCTAGTTTCTTAAGGTAAAATGTTAGCTTATGGTTCTGAAATCTTTCTTAATTTTTAATGTAGGCATTTGCAACTGTAAATTTTCCTCTGAGCACTGCTTTCTTTGCATCCAGTAAGTTTTGGTATGTTGTGATTTTGTTTTCATTCATCTCTACACAGGTTCTGCTTTCCCTTGTGATTTGTTCTTTGACTCAATATTTAGAGGTATATTATTTAATTCCACATATGTGTACATTTTCCAAGTTTCCTTTTGTCATTCACTTCTAATTTCATTCCATCGTCATCAGAGAACATGCTTTGTATGATCTCAGTCCTTTTCAAGTTTTTTTAAATTTATCGAGACCTTTGTTTTATGGCCTAACATATGGCGTACCCTGGAAAACGCTCTGTGTGCACTTGAGAAGAACGTGTATTCTGCTGTTGTTGGGTGACATGTTCTATAAATTCCTGTTAGGTCTAGCTGGTTGATAGTGTTGTTCAAGTCTTCCAATTCCTTGTTCTAGCTAGTTGTTCCACCCAGTATTGAAAGTGAGGTTTTGAAATCTCCAGCTATTCTTGTTGAATTGCCTATTCCCATCTTCACATCTGAGTTTTTCCTTCATGTATTTTGGGACTATGTTGTTAGGTGCATAGAAGTTTACGATCGTTACTTCTTGATGAATTGTCTCTTTAACTGCTATAAAATGTCATCTCTCTTCCTAGTCACATTTATCTTATAGTACATTTTGTCTGATATTAAAATAGCCACTCCAGCTCTCTGTTACTATTTGCAAGGTATATCTTTTTTCCATCCATTTACTTTTGAGCTATTTCTGTCTTTGTATCTAAAATGCATGTCTTGTCGATCAAATATAGTTGGGTCTTAATTTTTATCCATTCTTCCAATCCTTGCATTTTAATTGGAGTGTTTAATCTATTGATATTTAATGTTAACAAACAGGATTTATATATGCCATTTGCTATTCATTTTCTATGTTGTATGCCTTTTTTGTTCTTCTATTCCACAATTACTGCTTTATTTTGTGTTAAATAGATACTTTCTAGTATACTATTTAAAACCTTTGTCATTTCTTTTACCCTATATTTTTGAGTTATTTTCTTAGTGGTTGCTTGTGGATTAAAATTATCATCTTTACTTATAGCGACTTAGTTCAGATTAATGCAAACAAGTTCAGTACTGTGCAAAATATTTGCTCCTTTATAGCTCTATTTCCTTTCCACTCTTTTGTGCTGTTATTGTCTTACAAATTATATCCATATACATTGTATGCCCGTCGACACAAATCTGTAAGTATTGCTTCATGCAATTGTCTTTTTAACATCTATGTGGTTAGATTTACTGGTCCTCTTTCATTCTTCCTGTGGATCTGAATTACCATCTAGTGTCTTTTTTTTTTTTTCCAGCCTGAAGGACTTGCATTAGTATTTCTTGTATGGCTGATATGATGGCTATACGTTCTCTCAGCCTTTGTTTATCTGGGAATGTCTTTATTTTTTTCATTTTTGAAAGACAGTGTTGTTGAATATAAAATTATTATTGACGGTCTTCACTTTCAACAGTTTACAAATGTCATTCTTCTGTTCTCCACAGTTGTTGAGGTGAAGTCAGCTGTTAATCTTATTTATTTATTTATTTTGTGGTACACGGGCCTCTCACTGCTGTGGCCTCTCTCGTTGCGGAGCACAGGCTCCGGACACGCAGGCTCAGCGGCCACGGCTCACGGGCCCAGCCGCTCCGCGGCATGTGGGCTCTTCCCGGACTGGGGCACGAACCCGCGTCCCCTGCATCGGCAGGCGGACTCTCAACCACTGTGCCACCAGGGAAGCCCCCAGCTGTTAATCTTGTTGAAGACCCCTTGTACATTTTAAGTAGATTTTTCTTGCTACTTCCAATATGTTTTTTCTGGTTTTGACTCTTGTCAGTTTGACTATAATGGGTTTAGGTGTGGATCTCTTTGAGTTTAATCTACTTGGATTTTGTTGAGCTTCTTGGATGAGTATATAAATATTTTCACCCACCTTGGGAAGCTTTTGGTCACTATGCTTTCCAGTGTTTCTTTCTGTCTCATTCTCTCTTTCGTCATATTTTGGGACTCCCATTGTGAATGTATTGGTACAAGTGATGAGCTCTCTCTTTTACTCTCTCTTGCACCAGTGACCTCTAGATTGCCACATCCAATGATCAACATTAGCATTTTAATTTTTATCTCAGCAGCATTCCACATAATTTATCACTCCCTCCTTCTTTTTAAAAATAGCTTTGTTGGGATATGATTTGCATACCATACAATTTATCCCTTTAAGATGTTCAGTGGTCTTTAATGTATTGAGAGATAAGTGCAACCAGCACCATAGTCAATTTTTATCACCTCCAAAAGAAACTCTGTGTTCTTTAGCTATGGTCCTCCTACTCTCCCATTACTCCTTCTACTCCCACCCACAGACCTAAGCAATCATGAATCCATTTTCTCTCTCTATGGATTTTCCTATTGTGGACATTTCATATATATGGACCCCTATAATCTGTGGTCTTTTGTGACTGATTTCTTTCACTTAGCATAACGTCTTCAAGGTTCATTCACGATGTAGTATGTATCAGTGTTTCTTTTCTCTGCGTGGTCAAATAATATCCCATTGTACTGCTACACCACATTTGGGTTATTTCCACCATGGGCTATTTCAAGTGCTTATCAGGTACATGATTTGCAAATATTTTCCCCATTGTGTGAACTTTCTTTTTACTCTTTTGCTGGTGTCCTTTGCAGCATAAAAGCTTTTAATTTTGATGAAATCCGCTATATACCTATTTTTTTTCTTTTATGGCTCTTTCCTTTGGTATCATAGCTAATAATTCATTGCCAAACTGAAGGTCATGAGGATTTACCCCTATGTTTTCTTCTGGAGTTTTATAGTTTTTGCTCTTACATTTAGGTGTTTGATCCATTTTGAGTCAGCTTTTGTATATGGTGTGAGGTAAGAGTACAACCTCATCCTTTTGCACGTGGCTATCCAGTTGTCTCAGCACCATTTGTTGAAAAGACTATTCTTTCTCTGTTGGATGACCTTGGCACTCATGTCAAAAATCAGTTTACCATAAACACATTGGTTTATTTCTGGACTTTGAATTGAATTCCATTAATCTATATACCTATCCTTATTCCAGAACCACATGTAATGATTATTGTTGTTTTGTAGTAAGATTTTTAAAAATAAACTTATTTTTTATTTATTTATTTTTGGCTGCGTTGGGTCTCTGTTGCTGCATGCGGGCTTTCTCTAGGTGCAGCGAGCGGGGGTTACTTTTTGTTGTGGTGCGCGGGCTTCTCACTGCAGTGGCTTCTCTTGCCGCAGAGCATGGGCTCTAGGTGAGTGGGCTTCAGTAGTTGTGGCACGTGGGCTCAGTAGTTGTGTCTTTCAGGCTCTAGAGTGCAGGCTCAGTAGTTGTGGCGCACTGGCTTAGTTGCTCTGCGGCATGTGGGATCTTCCTGCACCAGGGATCCAACCCGTGTCCCCTTTATTGGCAGGAGGATTCCCAACCACTGTGCCACCAGGGAAGTCCCTGTAGTAAGTTGTTTTTTTTTTTTTTTTTTTTTTTTTTGCGGTACACGGGCCTCTCACTGTTGTGGCCTCTCCCATTCAGAGCACAGGCTCCGGACGCGCAGGCTCAGCGGCCATGGCTCACGGGCCCAGCCGCTCCGCGGCATGTGGGATCTTCCCAGACCGGGGCACGAACCCGTGTCCCCTTAATCGGCAGGCGGACTCTCAACCACTGCGCCACCAGGGAAGCCCTGTAGTAAGTTTTGAAATTAGGAAATGTGCGTCTTCCTACTTTGTTCTTCTTTTTAAAGATTGTTTTGGCTACTTTGTATTCTGAGTCCCTTGCATTGCATATGCATTTTAGATCCAGTTTGTCAGTTTTTACAAAGAAGTCAGCCGGGATTTGGACATGGGTTGTGTTGCACCCACAGATCAATTTGGGGAGTATAGCCACCTTGACAATATTAAGACTTCCAATCCACGAACACAGGATTTTTAAAAATTTATTTAGAGCTACCTTAGTTTCTTCCAGCAATGTTTTATAGTTTTCAGAGTATAAGTTTTGCACTTTTCTTGGTAACCTTGTCCACAAGTACTTCATTCTTTTTTATGCTATTGTAAATGGATTTGTTTTCTTAATTTCCTTTTTGGATTGTTTATTGCAAGTATAGAGAAATGCAATTGATTTTTTATATATTGATCTTGGGTGCTACAACCTTGCTGTACTAGTTTATAGATTCTAATACTTTTTAAAATGCGTTCCTTAGAGTTTTCTATATGCAAGATCATGTCTGCTGCAAATAGAGATAGTCTTACTTCTTCTTACTATGCCTTTTATTTCTTTGTTAATTGCCAAGACTAGAACTTCTAGTACAGTGTTGAAAAAAAAGGATGGGAACAGACATTCTTGTGTTGGTCCTGATCTTTTGGGAAAGGGACAAAGGATTTCAGCATTAAGCGCAATGTTAGCTGTGGGGTTTTCACAGATGCCCTTCGTCAGTTTGAAGACGTTCCCATCTACTGCTTTCTTGTTGAGTGTTTGTATGATGATGGGTGCTGGATTTTGTCATGTGCTTTTTTATGCATTCTGAGTTGATTGTGTGGTTTGGAGGGGTTTTTTTAATTCTATTGATGTGTATTATATTAATTAATTGATTTTTGAATGTTAAGTCAACTTTGCATTCAGGGGATAAATCCCCCTTGGTCATGTTGTACATTTCTTTACGTGTTGCTGGATTTGATTTGAAAGTATTTTGTTATGGATTTTTGCACGTATATTCATAACAGATATTGATCTGTAGTTTTCTCTCCTTGTGATGTCTTTTTCTGGTTTGGGCATCAGGGTAATGTTGGCCTGATAGAACGATTTGGGAAGTGTTTCCTCCTCTTCTATTTTTGAAAGAGTTTGTGAAGAATTGGTATTAATTCTTTTAAAATTGTTTCGTTCCTGATTCTTTCTTACGCGAGTACAAATTTGTTGTTGAATTTCTCTAGTGAAATTTTCATTTCAGGTATTATACTTTTAAACTCCAGACTTTCTTTTTTTTTTCTTTAATTTAATTCTTTAAACATAGTTTTAAAAGTTCTTTGAACATATTTACCCTAACTGATTTAAATTGTTTGTCTCCTATATCCAACATATGGGTCACCACAGGGACGATTGCTGTTGGTTTCTTTTTTCCCCTGTGTATGGACTATATTTTCCTGTTTCATTGCCTGGGACATAATTTTTTGTTGAAAACTGGAAATTTTAAATAGCAATTTGTAACAATTCTGTCATCAGCTCCTCTCCCTCCAGGGATCCGCGTTGTTGTTGGGGTTTTTTGAGTGTGTTTGTTTGCTTTTGTTTTCCTGTTTCTGCCTATTTGTTTAGTGGCTTTCCTGGGCTAACTCTGTATTCCCTGTGGTGTGCAGCCACTGAGTTCTCCGCTTACTTTTTCTTCTTTTTTAAGTTCTTGTTTATATTTTAAAGCCTGGCTTCCTAGGGTTCACCCTGTGTCAGTATAATGTAGTGCTCAGCCAGTGATCGATCAGATTTCCTTAACTGCCTTGACTATAAGTTTTCCATCCTTTGTCAAGATTATCTGTGAGTGAAGGTAACTTTCAAGCTTCAGGTGGTTTAAACATTGTTCCTAGTTTTTACTTCCTGCTTGGGCAGGGCCTCACAGTCAGGCAGAGGTGAGTGACAGGGTCTTTGCTTTTTCCGTGTCTTTCCTGGGTGCCCTGTGCATTCGCACAACATTTTAGAGACTCAGGAATATGTTGGAACTCTTCAAAGTTCCCTTGGCTTTTCTAGTTCTCCAGGTCTTCCTTTTAAATTTTTGACCAGGCTCTTGTTTGTGCCAACTGAAACCACAGCCTCCGGCAACTGTGACGTTACCAGCAGATTCCTGTTTTTTTTTTCAGTAACACCCAGGGCATAGGGCTTTATTCACAGAGCTGAGCTCACAGTCAAATCAAAGAGTAACAACGCCCTGGGAATAGATTTTCCTGTAAATTCTAGTTCCAGGTCAAACTAATGACTGTGCTCTAGGTCTGAGCCTTTCAACAGAACTACACTACTGAACTGGAAAAGGAGCATGTACCAGAACAGCCCCAAATTTGAAATGCCACAGACTCGCTATTCTTACTGAGGTTCAGTAGTTTTTCCTGAATAGGTACTTTTCAATTTGTTCTCTGCCTATAGTCAATTTCTATCATTCCAAAATTGTTGGATTTTATTGCTTACAAGACTTTTTATTGCTTTTGAAGGAGGGTATGTACACTGAGTTCCTTGCCCTGCCATGCTTAGCGTAGGCTTTTAAAAAAATTTATTTTATTGAAGTATAGTTGATTTATCATGTTGTGTTCATTTCTGCTGTACAGCGAAGTGATTCAGTTATACACATATATATATATTCTTTTTCATATTCTTTTCCATTATGGTTTATCACATGATGTTGAATATAGTTCCCTGTGCTATACACTAGGACCTTGTTGTTTATCCATTCTGTACATAATACTTTGCACCTGCTAATCCCCAACTCCCAATCCATCCCTCCCCCAGCCCCACCCCCCAGCCCACCCACTTGGTAACCACAAGTCTGTTCTCTATGTCTGTGATTCTGTTTCTGTTTTGTAGATATGTTCATTTGTGTCATTTCTTAGAGCCCACATATAAGTGATATCACGTGATAATTGTCTTTCCCTGTCTGACTTATTTCACTTAGTATGATAATCTCTAGGTCCATCCATGTTGCCGCAGATGACATTATTTCATTCTTTTTTTCATGGCTGAGTAGCATTCCATATATATTTATATACATCTTCCATATATATATATACATTCCATATATATATATATACATTCCATATATATATATACATTCCATATATATATACATATATATACATTCCATATATATATATATACATTCCATATATATATACATTCCATATATATATATATACATTCCATATATATATATATTCCATATATATATACATTCCATATATATATACATTCCATATATATATATATATATACATTCCATATATATATATATACATCCCATATATATATATATATACACATCTTCTTTATCCATTCATCCATTGATGGACACGCATGCTGTTTCCATGTCTTGGCTCTTGTAAACAGTGCTGCTATGAACTTAGGGGTACATGTATCTCTTTGAATTATAGTTTTGTCTGGATATACTTAGCGTAGGCTTTTGAGTCTCATTGTGTTGCTCTATTTATCCATGGTTTGTTTCTATTTTGCATAGCAGTCCATCTTACAGATATATCTCAATTTGCTTGTGAATTTACTGGTCGAATGGTATTTGTGTCATTTCCAATTTTTAGTGACTGAATAAAGTCACCACAAACTCTTACATACAGGTTTTTTCGTGACCATGCATTTTCATTACCCCTGGATAAATACCTGCGAGCTGGGTTTCCAGGTTGTGTGGTAAGCATATGTTTAAAGTTGTAAGAAACTGCTAAACTCTTGCAAAGTGGTTGTAACATTTTTCATTCCAATCAGCAAAACTGAGAGGTCCAGTTGCTTCACACCCTCTCCATCGTCGCGGCATGAGGGTGTTTTTTTTTTTCTTTTAAACATTGTAGCCATTCTAACAAATGCACAGTGGCATAAGATTGTGGTTTTAAATTGCGTTTACCTAATGCTCAGTGATGCTGAGTATCTTTCCCTGCGCTTATTTGTCATCCATATATCTTCTCTGTTGAAGTGTACCTGTTCAAATCTTTTGCACATTAAAAAATATGTTTTTGGAGTTTTGAGAGTCTTTATATTTTTGGGATATAAGGCTTTTATGAAAAATGTGCTTATCAAATATTTCCTCCTATCTGTGGCTTGTTTTTTAATATTAGTAACAGTCTGAAACACTAGAATTTTTAATTTTGAGGTAGCCCAATCTATTAATTTTATTCTTTTATGCGTTGTGCTTTTGGTGTCGTATAAAAGAAATCTTTGATAAAATCAAGGAAGGCCATAAAGATTTTTTCCTATATTTTCTTCTAAAAGTTTTATAGCTTCAGGTTTTACATTTAGGTCCAGGATCCATTTTGAGTTATTTTTTGTGTAAGGTATGCAGTATGAGACAGGGTTCATCATTCACATTTGGATGTCCAGTTATTCCATCATCACTGAAAAGACAATTTTTTCTCCATTGAATTGCCTTTACACCTACATCATAATTGGCCAGATGGGTGAGTTTATTCCTAGAGTCTCCATTCTTCTTCACGGATCTATATGCCTATCATTTCACCAACCCCGCACTGTCTTAATTACTGTAGTTTATAATAAATCTTGAGATCAGGTAGTGTAAATCCTCCAACTTTGTTCTTCATTTTCAAAATGATTTTGGCTCTTCTAGTTTCTTTGCTTTTCCATACAAATATTAGAATAAGCCTGTGGATATGTAGAATATATACTTTGGAGATTTACAGATCAATCTGGGGAGATTTGAAGTCTTAACAGTAATTGGTCTTCTAATCAATGGACATTATTTATGTGCTTCCATCAGTGCTTTGGAGTTTTTATGTGCAGATCTGGCGCATATCCTGTTAGCTTTCTACCTGAGTATTTTATTTTGGGTTGATATTGTTAATTATGCTGTTTTAAAATTTTCTCAATTTCCATACACTGGTATATAAAAATACTATTGATTTTTGTATATTGACCTCACAACCTGCAATCTTAGTAAATGCACTTAGCTCTAGGAGCTTGGTTGGAGATTCTTTGACATAGACAAGTATGTGGTCAAAAAATACATACTTTTCTATTTTCACTCAACCTGTATATCTGCTATATCTTATTGTCTCTCTGCACTGGGTTGGACCTCCAGTACCTGCTGAAAAGAAATTATGAGGGTGGCTTCGTTCTCTATTTCAGAGGGGAAACATTCAATCTTTTTCATGATTAAGTGTGAGATTAGCTGTGGACAACTAATCTTCTCTTATGCCCATCCAGTTTATATCTCAGGTTAGATACTTATATTTTTCAATTCTAGAATTTCCTTTTATTCTTTTTTGAATAGTTTTCTTTGCTCTTCTGATGTTCTGTATTTGTTTCCTCTTTATGGACATAGTTTTCCTTAAGGTCAAGATCATGTTCCTAATAATTTTTTAAATGTTTGTTTACTAATTCCATATTTTGGGGTCTATTTTTACTAATGGTTTATGAATCCTGTCTTTCCTCTTTCGTTAAATTCTGGACATTATGGTGCTATTTCACCAAACGTCTGGTTTTGTTGTCTCCTTCATTTAAAATGTTGAGTTGTGTTTCAGTCAGTAGTTAATTTTCTTGTGGACAAGCTTGTTCTTTGCAAGACATTTCTAAACTGTGTAGCCTTTCCTCTTGGGCTGGTTTAGTCCTACTTTTAAAGTGTGGCCTTTCCAGTATCTCCAGTCCGGCCAATTGCAACGTGAACATCTCCCAGCCCCATGTGATCTCTGGAGACTGTCCAGCCCACATCTGCCCAGAATGATTCCCCACCCAGCCTCAGGGAGCCTTGCTCGGCACGTGGACAGCTTAGTATTCAGAGACCCAGAGGGATTCCTCTTCAGATTCCTGGAGCTCCTTTTCTACACAGAGCCCCTCTTTCCTGAACTGATGCTGCCAGTTCCAGCGGCCCCAGTAGCCCTGACCTGCAATCCTGTCCTTCTCATCAACGTGAGACCACCATGTCCAATTCAATGCCCTCTTCCTTGTGCCGTAGATCAGACCTGAAAGGGATTCTAAGCAGAAAGCCAGCTCACCTCATTCTTTGTTTCTTTCAGGGATCACGGTTTGTCCCTGCTTACTGACCAGACAACCACTGTAATAGTTCCCTAGGGCTGCTGCAACAAAGCACCACAAACTCAGTGGCTTACAACGACAGAAATGTTGTCTCTTACGGCTCTGGAGGCCGGACGTCCAGAATGGTTTCACGGAGCCACGACCAAGGTGTGTGCAGACTGGGGGCTCTTGGGGAGAATTGGTATCCTTGCCTCTCCAGCTTCTAGAGCTGCGTTCCTTAGCTCGTGCCCCTCCCTCCGCCTTCAGAGCCAGCATCGTAGCATCTCACTTCAGTGGGCACATTGCTTTCTTGTGCTGTATCAAGTCTTCCTTTCATGAGGACACTCATGGTTTCATTTAGCAGCCCATGGCTGGGAAATGTCTGTCCAGTGAGTGCCCGTTTCCCGTGACGTGACCACGGGGGTCTGAAGTGAATCGAAGATGACATATGTTCCTTTCAGTCTTGTTCACCCCTCTCCAGTTACCGCCCCAGGTCCCCCTGACCCCCGCCGTCTCCTGGTCATTGTAACAGCCTCCTTGCTGGCCTCCCTCCAGCTTCTGGCCACCTATGATTCACCCTCCAGCCATCGCACTCTCTCAGAACCGTTTTCCGAAGCCCGTGGCCCTCTGGACATCTGGCCTGCCACTCCAGGCCATGCAGGAGCTGCCAGTCCCAAGGAGGAGGCCCGTTTACCTCCTGGGCTCAAGGTCAGCCACCCAGGGCATGGCCAGGCCCTGCCCTCACCTGCCATCTCCCTTGCCTGCGAGCACCTGCTGCCTTTTTCTGCGAGACCCACGCCTCTCCACGGCCGGGTCTGCACTCCCTCGTCAGCGTCTTAGAGGACACATCCCCCAGATCTGAGACCAACTGCCTATTGGTTCCTCCTCCACTGCCAGGAGCCCTCAAGGGCTTATTTCTGGGTCCCTGGGCTCCACGCCTAGAGGCCTGGAGCAGGGGCCTGGGGCTACTTGCAGGTGTAGGAAGGAAGGGAGAGATTAAAAAAGAGGAGAAGGAGGGGAGATGGGGGAGCCCATCCAAGGAAGCTGGACTCCCTCTGGCCTCATCTGGTCCTGCAAGGAGGGCAGGAACTTGGGGTGGGCAGGAGGGAGGCCACCAAACCCGGACCCTTCCCCTCCGTGCACCTCTGAATGCAGGATGGCGGTACAGGGTTCCTGCGTGGACGGGGTGTGCAGAGCTGAGCAGGGCGCCCAGGTTCCAGGCCTGGCCCTGCTGCACACCCACTGTGCGGTAGCACCCTACCCCTCTGTCTGGGGCCTCGGTCTCCCCGGGATGAGCGGGGGTGTGCCCAGACACCCACTGGCTGGGACACCCCAAGTCCAGACTCTCCAGCCTAACATCTGCCCTTTCATCTCTTTTCCGGATGGAGAGAAGCTCCTAGGGTTAGATCCTTTGGATCAGAACCAGTTCCGAATGCTCAGAGAGCTTCTCTCCTTGCCTCCCTGAGCCTCAGGTTTCTCGCCTGTAAGGTGGACATAACCCTTGCACCAGAGAAAGTCCTGGCTGCCTGGCCTGATTCCTTCTTTCCTCCCTCCCTCTCCTCCTATCCTCTTCCCCTTCCCACTCTTCCTCTTTCTCTCCCTCTCTCCCCCTCTCTCCCTCTTTCTTTCTTTTTCAAGGAGGTAATGCGGGTATTTAATTGAGGGGACCTGACTGTAAACACAAAAGTTCGGGGTGTCAGCGACGCTCTCCGCCTCCTGGCCATTGTCCCACCCCATTCTCTGCCTCCCTGAGCGCCATCCACTGGGGTCTGAGTTGGCCTCTCCTGGTGGACAGGAGGACTCTGGCCCCTGAGCCCTGGGCTCGGACACCGCCATCAGGTAGAAGAACTGTAGACAGGAAAGGCGACCAACACTCAGAGCAGGGACGGCCTTGCCCAGGGCGCACAGGGAAGCCTGGGCAGACCCGGGGTCCTGATTTCTCCTGACACCTGGGCCCCCAGGGCTCACCGATCTCCCCAGGAGGAGAGGGGCTGCTGCCACCCCAGGGTGGGCAAGAGGCTGTGTGAGCAGGGCAGCGGGGACCGGGAAGGATGGCGCCCTCACGGCAGCGTGGTGCTTGCCTCTTCCACCTCAAACCACGGGGAGGACTCTGCGGCGGCCAGGCTGCCTCCTCTGAGCCCTCGGCCGGGGGTTCCGACGGAGGGGAGGCCAGATTGAGGCTGGGGGGCGGGAGGAGAGTGAGTCACGAGAAGGGAGCGAGCCCAGGGCAGCTATAACACCTGCCACAGAGTGTGGAGGGGATGCCGGCCAGGTACCGGCAGGGCCCGCGGGGACACGGCCCTGGGCTCTCTGCCCCGGGCTCCTCGAGGCTGAGGGACAAGCCACCGGCCTGCTCGCCCTCAGGGTCCCTGCCTCCCTCCCCTTTGCCCTCCGTGGCTGCACCCTATCCTCCCTCATCACCCCCTACACCTCCGCCTGGCTCCGTTTCCTGGGGCGTTAATCACCCGCCAGTGGACACTGAACTGAAACCTGTGGGGCCCTCACTCAGCGCCCCTGCCCTGGGGACCTCGCCCCACGCTCCAAGCTGCGCAGCCACGGGATGGATGGCCGGCTGGCCGGACGGACAGCCAGGAGGTGGGCTTTCAAAGAAACAGCAAATCAGTTCTGCTGGGGCCATGGCTTTGCCAGCCCCAAAGAAAACAACCTCCTTTGTGAAAGATGTCTGGAACACGGATGGGGCTCTCCTCCCTCTCGTGTGCCGCCCTCTTAGCACCAGCTCCTGGGCACACGCTCACGTGTTTCAGAACTCACTCAGCGTTACAGCTATGTGCGACAGCTTGGTGCCAGGGCCAGCGAGCAGGGCCAAGTCCTTTCGGCCTTAAGTGACCCTGGAACTCAAGGCTCCCCTTCCAGGGTCTGTCGTTGGAGGGGAAGGGCAGTGGGTCTTGCTTGGGGGCAGGGGGCACCCAAAGCAGGGAGACACTCTGTTCACCTGCGTAGGTGCCGTCCCAAGAGCAGGGCCTCGGGAAGCAGGATTCAGACTGGCCCAGGCCTCCCCACGGGGGAAGGATGGGAGATCTTAGGCCTGGTGGTGGAACTCGCAGGCTCCACACGCAGACTCCCCACAGGAGGTGAAAGACTCGCCTCCCAGGGCTGGATTCCTAGAGAGGCCACCAGCCCCCTCCCGACACTTCTCAGGGTTCTGTCAGGAGACTTGGTGGACAGGTGAGCTGGGCACACGGAGGCCTGGGGGCCTGGCACAGGACTAGAACCCTCTCCAGCTCCCAGCAGCCTTACTGTGAGCAGTAAGCAGAGACCAGGTCGCCCCACCCCCATCTCATGGAGAGACGCTGATGAATGCTGGAACATTCTTCCTTGGAGGAGGCCAAACATGTCCCTCTGGTACTTCACACAGAGCAGTCATAGGCTTTTTTCTCCCTTTTTTTTAGCTGGAAGGGATCTTGTACACCATCTGCTTAATCTGCCTCATTTCAAAGATGGAGAAACTGAGGCCCAGAGAAGGGCAGGTCCCAGACCCGTTAAAGAGCCTGACCTCTACCTTCACCCACGGGCCCTCCCTCTGCTCCCGGAGACAGCCTAGCTGGCAAAGGGGGCGGGACCTCTCCCCCAGCTCCTCTCCCCGGGCCTGAGGGGGCCAGTTCCTCTCCAGTTCCTACTCACCCTGTTTCTGGCAAGCTCACCCTCCTGGCCATCCTCACTCAGGCACCTCCAAAAACATCTCAGCAGCCCTCTGACCACCAGAGCTGCCTCCCTGGGCCCCGCCACCCTCAGGGGGCCCTTGCTGGGTGTTGGGGGGCACCAGTCACCTCCAGTGGCACCCGTGAGCCCCTCCAGGTCCTCCTGTCACCCTTGTTCCCCCAAACCCCGAGCTGACGTTTACCTTGGTCGGGGTTGGCTCTTCACATCCTAATGGCTATTTCCTATTGGCTCGTGTGCCAGGACACCTGCTGCCCCATCCTGCGTCCCAGGGGAGACTAGAGACCGTCTCGGGATGAACCCACAGCTGAACATAACGGGAACCACCCTGCTTTGCTCTGCATGAGAGGGTGCCGTCTGACCTGAGGTCATGGTGAACAGCCCCCGTCCCATGAGAGCAGATGAAGAGGCCAGAGAACTTGGGGTCACGAGCTTTTCCTTGTATCCCATGGGAACGTGAGAAGAGGAAGCTGTCATGGCCTCTTCGCACAATTGACGGCAAATGAGAAGCACTCCTGGGCGTCTTTATCTTGGGCCTGGCTGGGGAAGTGGCTGGGGAAGGGAGGTGGGGGGAGCGGAAAGGCCTGGAGGTGGCCAAGCCAATGGTTGGGTTGCCCGCCCACGGCGGGTGGGCCAGCTCTGTTTCCAGGGCCCGGGAGGACCTGTGACGGTGGCTCATGCCTCAGGGTCCCCGTCTTCTGTCCCTGACAGAGAGCTGTCTCAAATCAGCAAGATTCAGACTCTTAATTTAATTTTATTAATATATTGTTTTCTGTGGAATTCCCTAGTCCTTTAAAAAAAAAAAAGGTTTTAGAATTGAAGTACAATTTACTTGCAGTAAAAAAGATCTCAAGTGAACAGCTTGACGAGTTTGGAAAACGAATACACCCATGTAACTAACACACAAATCAAGACAGAACGTTTCTGTCACCCTGGAAAGTTCCCTCTTTCCTTTCCAGCCAAGACACTCCTCCTCTCCAGAGGCAATCACTGTCCTGCTTCCTGTCACCGTAGGTTGGTTTTAGCCCCTCTAGAGCTTCACAGGACTACACGCATTCATCTGTTTGCTTCTGTCTTCTCTCACTTGGCAAACTGTTCATTCATGTTGTTGTGTGTAATATTTCCTATTATTGCTTAATGGTATTTCTTTGTACGAATACAGCATATCCAGTTATCCTGATGATGGGCATTTGGGTTGTTTCCTGGGAGTATTATGAACAAATACGCCGCTGTGAACATTTGCGTAATCCTTTTGTGGATACGTGTTTTTACTTCTCTTGGATAAATACCCCAAACTGGAATTGCTAGGTCATAGGGAAGCTGTATGGTTAACTTTATACGAAACCACCAAGCAAATTTCCAAAGTGGGTTTACCATTTGATTCTCCCACAGACATGAATGAAAGTTCCAGGTACCCTGCGTCCTTGCAAACAGTTGCGACTATTAGCCTTATTCTTGTTCATGTTTGTCATTCTGCAGGGTGTACAGGAGTATCTCGTTGTGGTTTCAGTTTGTATTTCCTTGATGAAAGCTCTAATGTACATTTTCATGTGTTAATTGCCATTTGAATACCTTCTTTTGTGAAGTGTCTGTTTGAATCTTTTGCTCATTTAAAACAGTTTTCTCTTTACTATTGAATTGTAGAAGTTATTAGTATATTCTGGATACATTTCTATTTCCAGACATACGTATTGCAAATACTTCCTGCCCATTTGTGTCTTTCTTTTTCATTTTTTTTTAACACTGTCTTTTTTGATAACTTTTAAAGGTTGATATAAAATTGTGGGGCTAGTACCAGGGGCTTCTTTATACGCTTCACCCAAATTCATGAGCTGTTTACATTTTATTGCATTCGCTCAGTTTTTCTTACCTTTCTCCTTTTCCTTTTTTTAAAAAAATAAATTTATTTATTTATTTATTTTTGGCTGCATTGGATCTTCGTTGCTGCACGCAGGCTTTCTCTAGTTGCAGCAAGCGGGGGCTACTCTTCGTTGTGGTGCGCAGGCTTCTCGTTGCGGTGGCTTCTCTTGGTGTGGAGCACGGGCTGCAGGCGTGCAGGCTTCAGTAGTTGTGGCTCGCGGGCTCTAGAGTGCAGGCTCAGTAGTTGTGGCACACGGGCTTAGTTGCTCCGCGGCATGTAGGATCTTCCCGGACCAGGGCACGAACCCGTGTCCCCTGCATTGGCAGGCGGATTCTTAACCACTGCGCCACCAGGAAGTCCCTCTCCTTTTCCTTTCAAGTTTCTAGGAATGTGCACACACACGTGCACATTCATGTGTGTTTATATGAATATGCATATGTATAAAGATATAGAAGAATATATCATATTATAAACATGTAAACACACACAGATAGGTGTGTGTGCATTTTTCCCTGAAACATTTGTGGGGAAGTTGGGGATATCATGACCCTTTAGTACACAGTGCGTGTGTCCCAAGGACAAGGCATTATTTTGCACATCCACAAAACAAAAAACTTTTGGGACTTCCCTGGTGGTCCAGTGGGTAAGGCTCCATGCTCCCAGTGCAGGGGGCCTGGGTTCGATCCCTGGTCAGGGACTAGATCCTGCACACATGCTGTAGCTAAAGATCCCTCATGCTGCAACTAAGACTGGCACAGCCAAATAAATAACTAAATAAGTAACATTTAAAACATCCTCTGGAAAATGTCTCCCGGTGGAGGATTTAAAAAAATAAAAAACTTTGACACCGATACAATTCTATTATGCAATCCACAACCTATATTCACATTTCAGTATTGTTACAATATGTCCATGGCAGCTACATTGTGACAAGTCCAGGATCCAGTGCTGGATGGTGGAGAGAACTCAGGTGGTGTCTTTTTAGTCTTCCTTCCTCTGGACTAGTTTCTCGGCCTCTTTTGATCATTCATGTCCTTGGTGCTTTAAAGAGTGCAGGTCACTTATTTTGTGGAACGTCTCTCGGTTAGGGATCACCCGACACTTCCTCATGGGTAGATTCCAGTCACGCGCTTTGGGTGGGTATTATTGAAGAGATGTGTCTTCAGTGCATGACAGCAGATGGTGAGAGCTGTTAGTTTGATATTAGTGATGTTCACTTTGACCTCACTGTGAAGTTGGCATTTGCTGTAAAGTTATGATCTTCCGTCTTATTTATAAGTAGTTTGTGGGGAGACTGTGTTAGCTCAGGCTGCCATAACAGGGTGGATTAAACAACAAAAGTGTATTTTCTCATAGTCGTGGAGCCTAGAAGTCAAGATCAAGGTGTGGACAGGTTGGTTTTTCTGGAGGCTCCTCTCGCTGTGTTGCAGGCGGCCACCTCCTCCTGTGTCTTCAAGGGCCCTTCCTCTGTGCACACATCACTGGTGAATCTTCCTCTTCTTGTAAGGATACAAGTCCTATGGGATTAGGACCCCACCCATATGGCCTCACTGAACCTTAGGGTCCCCTTTAAAGCAGTCACATTCTAAGGTACTGGGGGTGAGGGCTTCAACATATGGGTTTTGGAGGGACACAATGCACTCAATAACAGAAATACTTTGAAACTCTGTAAATATCCTGTTCCTCATTAAGCTTCAGTAGTTTTAGCATGTGTTGATTTTCTAATTTCATCTTTCCTTTTATACTTACTAGTTGGCTTTCTTCTGAGGGAAGAGCTTTCCCTTCCCCATGTTTATTTATTTACTTATTCATGTTTTGACTAGCTCTGTGTATTTTTATTCTATTTAATGGATTATAACCCATTTCTATTGTTATTTACTTTTGTGCTCTAATTGTCCTAACTTTGTCCAGTAGAGGCTCCTTTAAGCTGGTTCCTCTGTCTTTTTGACATGTGCCTATGGTTTTTTTTTTTTTTTTTTTGCTCTATTTTTTAGAGCAGATTTAGGTTCACAGCAAAACTGAGCAGAAAGTATAGGGATTCCCCATATGCCCCCTGTCGACTGCCCCACAGAACCTCCCCACCAGCACACATGTTCATGATTTTTTGAGGACTTCTTCAGAATATTTATGCTTGTTCTCATTCCTTAGTCCCTTCAGACTTCTGTTATGTCCAAGTCTTGGAGTTGTTTTCTGTAGGGTGTATGTGTGTTTGGGTGTGGGGGGGGAGGTGTGTCTTTCAGTAGGGTATTACTACACCATGCCCAAAAGCAGAAATCCTACATCTTTCTTTTGTCAGCTGAACTGATAATTTTTGCCTCTGAGTTGGAGGGTTGAATCCATCTGCAGTCAGTAAAATGATTGATATGGTCGGGTTCAAGTCAGCTGTCTTGACACTTGTTTTCTATTTTTTCCTCCTTAATTTATTCCTTTGTTTTTCCCTGCCTTCTTTGGGTTAATTGGTTAATTTTTATATCTATTTCATTTCCTTTAATGGGTTTTCAGCTATACTTCTTTCTGTTATTCTTTTTTTTTCTTATTAGTCATCAATTTTATACACATCAGTGTATACATGTCAATACCAATCGCCCAATTCATCACACCACCATCCCCACCCCACCATGGTATTCCCCCCTTGGTGTCCATACGTTTGTTCTCTACATCTGTGTCTCAACTTCTGCCCTGCAAACTGGTTCATCTGTACCATTTTTCAAGGTTCCACATACATGCGTTAATATATGATATTTGTTTTTCTCTTTCTGACATACTTCACTCTGTATGACAGACTCTAGATCCATCCACGTCTCAACAAATGACCCAGTTTCGTTCCTCTTTATGGCTGAGTAATATTCCATTGTATATATGTACCACAACTTATTTATCCATTCGTCTGTCGATAGGCATTTAGGTTGCTTCCATATTCTGGCTATTGTAAATAGAGCTGCAATGAACATTGTGGTACATGACTCTTTTTGAATTATGGTTTTCTCTGGGTATATGCCCAGTAGTGGGATTGCTGGATCGTATGGTAATTCTATTTTTAGTTTTTTAAGGAACCTCCATACTGTTCTCCATAGTGGCTGTATCAAGTTACATTCCCACCAACAGTGCAGGAAGGTTCCCTTTTCTCCACACCCTCTCCAGCATTTGTTGTTTGTAGATTTTCTGATGATGCCCATTCTAACTGGTGTGAGGTGATACCTCACTGTAGTTTTGATTTGCATTTCTCTAATGATTAGTGATGTTGAGCAGCTTTTCATGTGCTTCTTGGCCATCTGTATGTCTTCTTTGGAGAAATGTCTATTTAGGTCTTCTGCCCATTTTTGGATTGGGTTGTTTGTTTCTTTAATATTGAGCTGCATGAGCTGTTTATATATTTTGGAGACTAATCCTTTGTCCATTGATTCTTTTGTGAATATTTTCTCCCATTCTGAGGGTTGTCTTTTTGTCTTGTTTATGGTTTCCTTTGCTGTACAAAAGCTTTGAAGTTTCATTAGGTCCCATTTGTTTATTTCTGTTTTTATTTCCATTACTCTAGGAGGTGGATCAAAAAAGATCTTGCTGTGATTTATGTCAAAGAGTGTTCTTCCTATGTTTTCCTCTAAGAGTTTTATAGTGTCCAGTCTTACACTTAGGTCTCTAATCCATTTTGAGTTTATTTTTTTGTATGGTGTTAGGAAGTGTTCTAATTTCATTCTTTTACATGTAGCTGTCCAGTTTTTCCAGAACCACTTGTTGAAGAGACTGTCTTTTCTCCATTGTATATCTTTGCTTCCTTGGTCATAGATTAGTTGACCATAGGTGCATGGGTTTATCTCTGGGCTTTCTATCTTGTTCCATTGATCTATGTTTCTGTTTTTGTGTCAGTACCATATTGTCTTGATTACTGTAGCTTTGTAGTATAGTCTGAAGTCAGGGAGTTTGATTCCTCCAGCTCCATTTTTTTCCATCAAGACTGCTTTGGCTATTAGGGATCTTTTGTATCTCCATACAAATTTTAAGATGATTTGTTCCAGTTCTGTAAAAATGCCATTGGTAATTTGTTAGGGATTGCATTGAATCTGTAGATTGCTTTAGGTAGTATAGTCATTTTCACAATATTGATTCTTGCAATCCAAGAACATGGTAGATCTTTCCATCTGTTGGTATCATCTTTAATGTCTTTCATCAGTGTCTTATAGTTTTCTACATAGAGGTCTTTTGTTTCCCTAGGTAGGTTTATTCCTAGGTATTTTATTCTTTTTGTTGCAATGGTAAATGGGAGTGTTTCCATAATTTCTCTTTCAGATTTTTCATCATTAGTGTATAGGAATGCAACAGATTTCTGTGCATTAATTTTGTATCCTGCAACTTTACCAAATTCATTGCTTAGCTCTAGTAGTTTTCTGGTGGCATTTTTAGGATTCTCTATGTATAGTATCATATCATCTGCAAACAGTGACAGCTTTACTTCTTCTTTTCCAATTTGTAATCCTTTTACTTCTTTTTCTTCTCTGATTGCCATGGCTGGGACTTCCAAAACTATGTTGAATAATAGTGGTGAGAGTGGACATTCTTGTCTCGTTCCTGATCTTAGAGGAAATGCTTTCAGTTTTTCATCATTGAGAATGATGTTTGCTGTGAGTTTGTCATATATGGCCTTTAGTATGTTGAGGTAGATTCCTTCTATGCCAACTTTCTGGAGAGTTTTTATCATAAATGGGTGTTGAATTTTGTCAAAAGCTTTTTCTGCATCTATTG
Source organism: Stenella coeruleoalba (assembly GCF_951394435.1). Lineage (NCBI taxonomy): Eukaryota > Metazoa > Chordata > Mammalia > Artiodactyla > Delphinidae > Stenella > Stenella coeruleoalba. The sequence continues at coordinate 3,601,210 of NC_137147.1, read as the reverse complement.
AGATGATCATATGGTTTTTATTCTTCAATTTGTTAATATAGTGTATCACATTGATGGATTTGTGTATATTGAAGAATCCTTGCACCCCTGGGATAAATCCCACTTGATCACAGTGTATGATCCTTTTAATGTGTTGTTGGATTCTGTTTGCTAGTATTTTGTTGAGGATTTTTGCAACTATATTCATCAGTGATATTGGTCTGTAATTTTTTTTTTTTTTGTAGTATCTTTGTCTGGTTTTGGTATCAGGGTGATGGTGGCCTCATAGAATGAGTTTGGGAGTGTTCCTTCCTCTGCAATTTTTGGAAGAGTTTGAGAAGGATGGGTGTTAGCTCTTCTCTAAATGTTTGATAGAATTCACGTGTGAAGCCATCTGGTCCTGGACTTTTGTTTGTTGGAAGATTTTTAATCACAGTTTCAATTTCATTACTTGTGATTGGTCTATTCACATTTTCTGTTTCTTCCTGGTTCAGTCTTGGAAGGTTATACCTTTCTAAGAATTGGTCCATTTCTTCCAGGTTGTCCATTTTACTGGCATAGAGCTGCTTGTAGTAGTCTCTTAGGATGCTTTGTATTTCTGCATTGTCTGTTGTAACTTCTCCTTTTTCATTTCTAATTCTATTGATTTGAGTCCTCTCCCTCTTTTTCTTGATGAATCTGGCTAATGGTTTATCAATTTTTTTTATCTTCTCAAAGAACCAGCTTTTAGTTTTATTGATCTTTGCTGTTGTTTTCTTTGTTTCTATTTCATTTATTTCTGCTCTAATCTTTATGATTTCTTTCCTGCTGCTAACTTTGCGTTTTGTTTGTTCTTCTTTCTCTAGTTCCTTTAGGTGTAAGTTTACATTGTTTACTTGAGATTTTTCTTATTTCTTGAGGTAGGCTTGTATAGCTATAAACTTCCCTCTTAGACTGCTTTTGCTGCATCCCATAGGTTTTGGATCATCGTGTTTTCATTGTCATTTGTCTGTAGGTATTTTTTAATTTCCTCTTTGATTTCTTCAGTAATCTCTTGGTTATTTAGTAATGTATTGTTTAGCCTCCATGTGTTTGTGTTTTTTCGTTTTTTTTCCCTGTTAACTGATTTCTAATCTCATAGCCTTGTGATCAGAAAAGATGCTTGATATGATTTCAATTTTTTAAAATTTATTGAGGCTTGATTTGTGGCCCAAGATGTGATCTATCCTGGAGAATGTTCCGTGTGCACTTGAGAAGAAAGTGTAATCTGCTGTGTTTGGATGGAATTTCCTATAAATATCAGTTAAATCTATCTGGTCTATTGTGTCATTTAAAGCTTCTGTTTCCTTATTTATTTTCATTTTGGGTGATCTGTCCATTGGTGTAAGTGAGGTGTTAAAGTCTCCCACTATTATTGTGTTACTGTCGATTCCCTCTTTTATAGCTGTTAGCAGTTGCCTTATGTTTTGAGGTCCTCCTATGTTGGCTGCATATATATTTATAATTGTTATATCTTCTTCTTGGATTGATCCCTTGATCATTATGTAGTGTCCTTCCTTGTCTCTTGTAACATTCTTTATTTTCAAGTCTATTTTATCTGATATGAGTATAGATACTCCAGCTTTCTTTTGAGTTCCATTGGCATGGAATATCTTTTTCCATCCCCTCACTTTCAGTCTGTATGTGTCCCTAGGTCTGAAGTGGGTCTCTTGTAGACAGCATATATATGGATCTTGTTTTTGTATCCATTCATCAAGCCTGTGTCTTTTGGTTGGAGCATTTAATCCATTCACGTTTAAGGTAATTATCAATATGTATGTTCCTATGACCATTTTCTTAATTGTTTTGGGTTTGTTTTTGTAGATCCTTTTCTTCTCTTGTGTTTCCCACTTAGAGAAGTTCCTTTAGCATTTGTTGTAGAACTGGTTTGGTGGTGCTGAATTCTCTTAGCTTTTGCTTGTCTGTAAAGCTTTTGATTTCTACATCGAATCTGAATGAGATCCTTGCCGGGTAGAGTAATCTTGGTTGTAGGTTCTTTCCTTTCATCACTTTAAGTATATCATGCCACTCCCTTCTGGCTTGTAGAGTTTCTGCTGAGAAATCAGCTGTTAACCTTATGGGAGTTCCCTTGTATGTTATTTGTCATTTTTCCCTTGCTGCTTTCAATAATTTTTCTTTGTCTTTAATTTTTGCCAATTTGATTACTATGTGTCTCAGTGTGTTTCTCCTTGGATTTATCCTGTATGGGACTCACTGTGCTTCCTGGACTTGGGTGGCTATTTCTTGTCCCATGTTAGGGAAGTTTTTGACTATAATCTCTTCAAATATTTTCTCTGGTCCTTTCTCTCTCTCTTCTCCTTCTGGGACCCCTATAATGTGAATGTTGTTGCATTTAATGTTGTCCCAGAGGTCTCTTAGGCTGTCTTCATTTCTTTTCATTCTTTTTTCTTTATTCTGTTCTACAGCAGTGAATTCCACCATTCTGTCTTCCAGGTCACTTATCCATTCTTCTGTGTCAGTTTTTCTGCTATTGATTCCTTCTAGTGTACTTTTCATTTCAGTTATTGTATTGTTCATCTCTGTTTGTTTGTTCTTTAATTCTTCTAGGTCTTTGTTAAACATTTCTTGCACCTTCTTGATCTTTGCCTCCATTGTTTTTCCGAGGTCCTGGATCATCTTCACTATCATTATTCTGAATTCTTTTTCTGGAAGGTTGCCTATCTCTGCTTCATTTAGTTGTTTTTCTGAAGTTTTATCTTGTTTCTTCATCTGGTACATAGTCCTCTGTCTCTTCATCTTGTCTATCTTTCTGTGAATGTGGTTTTTGTTCCACAGGCTGCAGGATTGTAGCTCTTCTTGCTTCTGCTCTCTGCCCTCTGGTGGATGAGGCTATCTAAGAGGCTTGATGGGAGGGACTCCTTTCTGTTATTCTTACTTGCTTCTCTGGGGTCATACGTATTATTAACCCATTATAGTCCAGTTTGAAGGAAAGATATCTCACATATAACATAAAATGCTTACAGCAATATAATTCCATTTATGCCCTGCAATCGTTTGGACTACTATTGTCATAATTTTTGCTACTACATATGTTTTAAGCCTTATTGTTTATCCAGTAAATAATTGTCTTTTAAGGAATTAGAAAAATAGCTTTTTTATATTTACTTACATAGTAACCATTGTCAATGCCCTACATTCCTCTCTGAAGGTCAGAATTTCCTTCTGTTATCATTTGTTTTCAGTCTAAAGAATTTCCCTTAGCATTTCTTACAGTGTAAGTCTGTTGGCAAGGGATTCTCTTGGGTGTCATTTGCCTGAGAATGTCATTATTTCTCCTTATTTTTAAAAGACATTTTAACTGAACACAGAATTCTAGAATGACTTTTTTTTTCTTTCAGCACTTTAACAATGTTGTTCTGTTATCTAGGACCTCTTTTTTTCTAATGAGAAGTCAGTTAATGCTTTCTTTGTTCTTCATGTATATACCTCCATGTTCTCCAGGTATCTCCATGCCTTTTTTCTTTCACTACTTTTATGACATTTCCTTTTATCTTTAGTTTTCACAAGTTTTACTATGGTACACCTGGATGTGGTTTCCTTTTCATTTGCTCTCTTTCAGCCCACTGAGAATCTTAGTTAATGCTTTCAATTAAATTTTGAATTTTTTACTACTATTATTTAAAATATTTTTTCTGCCCCATTTGACTTTCATTTTCTCCTAGGACTTCGATCACAGAAATATTAGGTTGCTCGAAATCATTCCTCAGTTTGTTGAAGCTCTGTCCCATGTTTTAAAAATCTTATTCTCTCCACGTTTCAGTTTGGTTAGTTTCTATTGACCTGTTTGCAAGTTCACTAATGCTTTCTTCTGCAGTGTCCAGTCTGGCACACAACACATTTTTCACTTCAGCTATTGTATTTTCCAGTTCTAAAATTTTCATTTGATTCTTCTTTAGAGTTTCTGTTTCTCTCTTGATATTTCCCATCACAGTGGGAATATATATACAATCAATCCATCTTTTCCTGTAAATTTTAAAAAACATATCTATAATACTTATTTTAAAGTTCTTGTCAAGTAATTCTGACAGTTCGGTCATCTGTCAGTTTGCTTCTTCTGACCAATTTTTTCTTTTGATTATGGGTCACATTTTCTTGCTTCTTTGCATGTTTAGTAATTTTAAATTAAATAATGGACATTGTGGCTAATATATCGTAGAGGCTCTGGATTCTGCTGTTATCCCCTGAAGAATGTTGCCTTTTGTTCTAGTGTCAACCAAATTACCAGCAATCACCTTGACCTTGTGGAAGTTTGGGTTTAGGCTTTGAGAGGGCACATTTATTGCAGTTTTCTCTTAGTCCTACAGTGCCACCCTAAGTTCTAGGACACATGATCCTTATGCCTAAGGCATATCCCTTCTTTGGCTTCAGTTGAAGGACTAACACTGCAGAAACTGAACTTCAAATTCTGTATCCCTTGAACTGAGCAGCCAATTAAATTTCTGCTCTCATTTTAAAGGCTGATAGTGTTGCTTTTCATGATATTTTTAGAGTGTACCCCTGTGCATGTACAATATATGAGTCAGCCAAGAGGCATTTGTATGCAGATTTCAGGGTATCTTCTTCCACCCCTGTGCTCTCTCTTTTCCTGGATTTCCTCCCGCACTTTCTAGCTTCTCCAGTTTCTCTGAATTCAGACCTTGACTCCTCAGCCTCTTTAAACTGTCACTTTCTTCTTTATCTCTATTCCTGTGTGCCATATAAACTGGAGAGTGCCTCCAGGGCAAAAGCCCATTACATGTCTCATCTACTGCTTCCCTTGTTTTAAGTGTCCTATTCTTTCAAGTTTAAGCCCATTGTTGATTGTTCTTAAGTGTCTTCAAATAGTTGTTTTTATGTTTTGTCCAGAGTGTAATTATTGTCAGGAGAAATCATGGTCTGTTATAAGCTACCCCACCATTATTGGACTACTCAGACTTCTAATTTTACTTTAACTTAAAAATATTATCATAGACTCATTGGAAATTGCAAAAACAGTACCTAGAGTTCAATATATCGTTCTCCCAGCTTCCCTTAATTATGATAGCTTTAGTGCAATATCAAAAAAAGGAAACTGATGTTGGTACAATATTTTTAATTAGACCACAGACCTTACTTAGTTTCCATCTCCATTTATGTGTGTGTGTGTGTGTGTGTGTGTGTGTGTGTGTGTGGTTCTATGCACTGTGATCCCTTATATAATTCATGTAACCATTTTTCACACAAAGAAGCTCTCTTGCACTATCCCTTTATATTCTCACAACCCCATCCATTCTTGTCCCTGAGAAACCATTAATGTGTTCTCGATTTCTATATTGTTGTCATTTTAATAATGCTATGTAAGTGTAATTACACAGTGTGTGAGATTTTTCAGGTTGACTTTTTGCACTGAGCGCAACATCCTTGAGATCCATCCAAGCTGTTGTATGTACCAACAATTGGTTCCTCTCTTTTCTTCTTAAGTTTTTGAATTTTTAAAAATAAACGTAATTTTAAACAGTTTTAGATATACAGAATTATTCCAAATGTAGTACAAAGAGTTCCCATATATCCCACACCCAGTTCCTCATATTATTCACATTTTACATTAGTATGGCAATTTGCCACAATTAATGAGCCAATATTGATATGTTTTTATTAACTAGAGTCCATATATTATTCAGATTTCCTTACTTTTCCCTTAATGTCCTTATTCTGTTCCAGGATCCCACCCAGGACTCCACATTACATTTAGATGTCGTGTCTCCTTAGGCTCCTCTTGGTTGTGATAGTGTCCAAATAAAACTTCCTTTTATTTTATTATTGAGAGTTTTGAGGAGTACTTGTCAGGTATTTTGTAGAATGTTCCAAAATGGGGATTTGTTTGATGTCTTTCTCATGATTAGAATGGGATAAAGTGTCTTGGGGAGGAAGACCACAGAGTAAAGTGACATTCTTATCATATCGTATCAAGGGCACGTACTATCAATATACCTTATCATTGTTGATGTTGACCTTGATCACCTGGCTTGGGGTCATGTTTCTCAGGTTTCTTCCCTATGGACTTACTCTTTTGATCTCCCCAACATACTGTCCTCTTTGGAAGAAAGTCACTATGGGCAGCCCATACTTGAGGAATGGAAGATGTGTCCCCCTTCCTGAGAGCTGAATGTCTAAACAATTATTTGGAATTCTCCTGCACAGGAGATCGTTTATATTCAGCCATCCATCCATCCATCCATTCATTCATTCATTCATTCATGTCAGTATGGACTCATGGATTTAAGCTTATAATCTAATACTACGTTTTTATTTTATTACATTGGGAGCTCTTTGAATTGGCTGCTTTATCCCCTTGACATATATCAAGTCATTGTGACTTTTCTCATTTGGTTTGATTTTTAAGCACTTTCTTACTTTCTGGCACTATAGGATGCTCCAGGCACATCTTGTACTTCCTCAGCTCAGTCCTATAATCAGCCGTTTTTCCAAGAAGCTCTGGTTCCTTTTTCTGGATAATGTTACTAGATAGAAACATCTGGGTACAAGATGTGCTCATTGCTACTGGAGACTCATTGCTTCTCAGCCCTCTAAGCCAATAGAGCAAGGAGATGTGTTTGCTTATATCAATACTAACTCATGTATATGCACATCTATACATATCTCTATATGGAACCATCTGTGTTTATATTACACTAAGCACAGTTCACACTGATGTCTCCAACTCTACTGTATTAGCACATGGATCATTCTAGACTCCTCCCCTTATTCATACGTAACTTCTCACTCAGACAACGAGAAATTTGGTTCCTACCATCTGCCATCTATTTCTTAATTGTTCAATTTCAGTGTACATGCATAGTGGTTTCACAATTGTTTACCTACACATCCCCTATAGGAAACAGCTCCTTGAAGTAGAATATCATGCTTACATGAATTCTTTTGCCTTCAGTCTTACAGATGCCACTATTTTCAAAGTTACTTACTCCCATTCCATTCCCTTCAGTGAGGTCATGTCATACATTTGTAATATATTTAGATTATTCTGTCACAGTCTGCGCTTTATCCTGAGATGCCTCAACCCCTAAATGATTTTTTAATTTGCATATATTACAGTTTGTGCTATAAAGTTCTATGGGTTTCAATCCAAAAATGGGCAGAAGACCTAAATAGACATTTCTCCAAAGAAGACATACAGATGGCCAAGAAGCACATGAAAAGCTGCTCAACATCACTAACTATTAGAGAAATGCAAACCAAAACTACAATGAGGTGTCACCTCACACCAGTCAGAATGGCCATCATCAGAAAATCTACAAACAACAAATGCTGGAGAGGGTGTGGAGAAAAGGGAACCCTCTTGCACTGTTAGTGGGAATGTAAATTGATACAGCCACTATGGAGAACAGTATGGACGTTCTTTAAAAAACTAAAAATAGAACTACCATGTGACCCAGCAATCCCACTACTGGGCATACACCCTGAGAAAACCATAATTCAAAAAGAGTCATGTACCAAAATGTTAATTGCAGCTCTGTTTACAATAGCCAAGACATGGAAGCAACCTAAGTGTCCATCATCCAATGAATGGATAAAGAAGATGTGGCACATATATACAATGGAATATTACTCAGCCATAAAAAGAAACGAAATTGAGCTGTTTGTAGTGAGGTGGATGGACCTAGAGTCTGTCATACAGAGTGAAGTAAGTCAGAAAGAGAAAAACAAATACCATATGCTAACTCATATATATGGAATCTAAAAAAAAAAAAAAAAGTTCTACCTAGAGGCAGGACAGGAATAAAGACGCAGATGTAGAGAATGGACTTGAGGACACAGGGAGGGGGAAGGGTAATCTGGGATGAAGTTAGAGAGTGGCATGGACATATATACACTACCAAACGTGAAATAGATAGCTAGTGGGAAGCAGCCGCATAGCACAGGGAGATCAGCTCGGTGTTTTGTGACCACCTAGAGGGGTGGGATAGGGAGGGTGGGAGGGAGATGCAAGAGGGAGGAGATATGGGGATACATGTATATGTATAGCTGATTCACTTTGTTATAAACCAGAAACTAACACACCATTGTAAAGCAATTATGCTCCAATAAAGATGTTAAAAGAAAAATTTCTACAGGTTTGACAAATGTATAGTGTCACGTATCCACCATTACAATACAATACAAAATATTTTCACTACCCTAAAACACCCCCTGTGCTTCACCCATTTAACCCCTCCCCCCAACCTCTTAGCAACCACGGATTTTTCAACATCTCTATAGTTTTGTCTTTCCCAGAATATCATATAATTGGAACCCTACAGTATGTAGCCTTTTTAAACAGGCTCCTTTCACTTAACAGTATGCTAAACAGTATGCTAGACAGAATTCTTTCCATCCATGTCTTTTTGTGACTCAGTAGATCATTTCTTTTTATTGTTGAATAATATTCCGTTGTGCGGATGAACCACAGCTTGTTTATCCATCCTCCTGGGAAAGACACCTTGGTGGCTTCCAGTTTTGGGCAGTTATGAATAAAGTTTCTATCAACATCTATATGCAGGTTTTTGTGTGGACATACATTTTCAACTCGGTTGGGTAAATCCTGAGGATTTTAAGGGCTCCTATGGCAAGACTATGTTTAACTTTGTAAGAAACTGTCAAACTGTCTTCTTAAGTGGCTGTGCCAGTTTGCATTCTGACCAGCAACACATGAGATTTCCCGTTGTTCTGCACCCTCAGCAGCAATCAGGTGTTGGCTTTTAGGCAACCCAGTGGGTACGTTGGTATCTCATTGTTGTTTTCCTTTGCAAGTCCCTAAGGACACAAGATTTTGAGCACCTTTCATATGTTTGTTTACTATGTGTGTATCTTCTTTGATGAGGAGTCACTTCAGATCCTTTTTCTATTTTTTATGGAGACTGTTTGTTTTCCTGTTTTTGAATTTTAAGAGTCCTTTGTTTGTTTTGGATACAAGTCCTTTAGCAGATATGTGTTGTGCAAATATTTCCTCCCCATACGTGGATTGTATTTCCATTCTCTTAGCAGTGTCATTTGCAGAACAGAAGTTTTTTATTTTAATAACATCCAATTGATCACCTTTTTCCTTCACAGAGTATGCTGTGGGTGTTGCGTGTAAAAGTTCATCTCCAAACCCAAAGTCAGGTAGAATTCTTCCCATGTTTTCTTCTAGGAGTTTATAGTTCCCTATTTCAAGTTTAGGTTTATGATCTATTTCCCTTTTATTTCTGAAGAATGTGTTTTCCTAGTTATTGGGTTTAGGGATTGACAGTTCTTTTCTTCCAGAACTTGAAAAATGTGCCACTTCCCCCTGACCTTCATGAGAAATCTGCGTTCATCTGGACTGGGGTTCCCCTGAATACAGTATGTCACTGCTTTCTGCTTGATCTCCGGAATTCTTCGTCTTTAGCTTTCAGAAGTTTGATTATGACGTTTCTTGGCATGGATTTCTTTGGGTTCGTTCTATTTGGATTCACTCAGCTTCTTGAATCTACAGGTTGATGCCTTTTGCCAAATTATAGGAATTATCAGCCATTCTTTCTTTAAATCTTTTTTCAGCCCTACCTCTTTGTCCTCTCCTTCCGGGACTGCAGTGACATGAGTGTTAGAACCTTTGTGAGAGTCTTACATTGTTGAGTTTCTGTTTATTTATTTGGCTTTTTTTTTTTCAGTCTATTTTCTCTCTGTGTCTCAGGCTGGTCCTTCTTTGATTCTGCTGACCTCTTTGAGTTCACGGCTTCCTTCCTTAGTTATCTCCAATCCACCCTCGAGTCCATTCAGTGATTTTTCAATCTCAGTTATTGTATTTTGTTTAGTTGCAAAATTTCTCCTTGGCGTTATTTTATATCTTCTACTTCTTTGCTGAGATTTTCTGGTTTTTTCGTTTGTTTGGAGTGTGTTCACAATGGCTGTAGAAACGTTTTTGTGATCGCTGCTCTATAACCTTTGTCAGATAATTTCGACATCTGATTCCTCTCAATGTTGGCATCCGTTGATCATTGTTTCTCTTTCAGGCTGTGATCGCCTGCTTGCTATGATGAGTGATGCTTTATTGTATCCAGGATCTTTGGGGTATTATAGAATGAGAGTCTGGACCCTATTTAATCTCTGTTTAGGTCTCTTTGTTTAGGTGTCGTGTGCACGCCTGGTTGGGGGTGGATGTTCAGCTTCCTGCCTGATGCCTTGAACAGCACCTGCGCTAAAGTGGTTCTCTGACTCTCACCCCCTTGTTACCATAAGGTGAGACTGGAAGTTCGGTTCCCCCCCAACCCTACTGATACCTCCTTGCCAAAAGCGTAGCACTACTGTGCAAACTGGCTGTTCGCCACTGGGTGGAGGTTGGGGTTCGGCTGCCCGTTGGTCCCCACTGGCACCAACTGGGGGGAAGTCAAATTCCAAATGCCACCATGTCACACTGCCTCCGGGATTCTGAGTCAGGGGGAATGTTCATCTCTCACCAGCTCTGTTATGGGAGGAGTGCCTTCACTGAGTGCTTGGGCTGGTGCTGTATCTCGCTGCTGCTCGGGTAGGGGGTGGTTCCTTGCTGACTCCCCTGGCAGGGAGACAGTTTTCTCGTTGGCGTTTGTCTCCACTAAGGCAGGTATCTTCAAAAAGGGTTTCTGTTCTGCTAAGCTGCCCTTTTCCCTTTGTCTACAGGCAGCAGGCTCTTCTTGAGGACTTTTTGTCCATGCCTCAGCATCCAGTGAGAGTTGTACCAGTGCAGGATGGATGGAAGGCAGAGAGAAAGCCCAGGGACCCCATGCCACGTGTGCCTAAGTCCTAAGTCCCCTTGGCCATCCTTCAGAATCTCCCCAAGTTTGCTACGTTATGTCCAGGTTTTTTATTTATTTTTTTAATTGTAAAGGGGAATAAGGAAGAAGGGGGCTACTCCATCTTGGATGGAACTGGAAATTTCCATTTTAACTGTCCCCCCAACCCTTTTAGAAGGAAACAGAGTTCTTAGGTTCCCCAAATAGGCCAGGGAACCCTCTCAGGGACCACAATCCTTGGTGTGGCAAACACTTGAGAGGTCCCTGCAAAGAGAAGTTTTACCTTTATAACTGTCAAAACAATTTTTTAAATTGTTATTAAAAGGAATACATGCATTCCAACTATTCTCATAGAAGGTGTAAGCTCCTGAAGCTCTGAGCCCAGACCCAGAAAACTCGGTCTGGGTTGAGGAGGGAAAAGTGGACTCCGGTGCACGTTCCTCTGCCCCTTGCCAGGTCTCCACGGCTGCTGTCCTCCTGCATCTGACCCTCCTTCCACTTCTAATTCCCGATTCTTAGCTCTTCTCAATGTGGCAAAGAAATGACGCAGACCCGGGTTCAGTTCCTGCCCCTGCCACTCCCTAGCTGAGTCCCAAGAGTGCTGCAAAAGTGGGATAACATGTATACAGACCTTATGGGGTAGCTGTGATGGTTCCATTAAATAGTGCAGGTAAAGATGAGAATTCAAGGGTGAACAGTAGGTTCCCAATAAACATTTGTTAAATGGATGAAAAGAGAGTCTGGCACAGTGGCTGGCATGTTGACATCGATTCTTAACATAATACGGTGTCTCTGCCTGGATGTGTCCTTCTCATCCTTCTGGGCTCTTCTCCAGGAGCCATTCCTTGACTGCCCCCAGGACACAGGGACCCCTTCCTCGATCCCTTAGTGCCTGCTATCGGCTCTATGGTGGCTCGTGTCACTCTGCACTCCGGTTGCCTCTTCTGGTCTTGGTGCCCCTGGAGACTGGACCCTCCTTGAAGGGTTCATTTCTTGCTGTACCTATGGGATCTGTGAACACCATAGCATCACTGGGGGCAGCAGGGAGGCAGAAGGGAAGAATCCTAAGGCTTGTGCCCTAAGGAGCATCACTGATGAGTGGGTGTGAGCGGAGCGAGAGCTGACTAGGAGGACTGAGATGGGACAGCTGATGCCACAGATGCCAGGGAAGGAGAAATTGTTAGGAAAGAAAGGGAGACATTGGATCTGGTGACACGGATGCTGTTGGTGACCCTGCTGGCGTTGTGTGGTTGGCTTGGGGGTGGGGGGTGGGGCTAAATGAACACTGCTCCTGGTGTAAGGTGCTCCCTGGCTCTGTCCATGGCCCAGCACAAGTGATCCTTCAGGAGATGCACCCAAAGCAGCAAAGCCTGGACCCTGCCTCCCCTGCACAATGCTCCTCCTTTTCCAGAAACATCCACAAAACCCACAGTGTATCTAACAATCATAGCAACTATTGCCACCATCATCACCAGAGCCACAACACCTGCTTACATTCAATGAAGCATCCCCATCCCTTATCGGAGACAAGCTCGGGTACTTCTTCCCCACCCCATGGTACAGAGGAAGAGACTGAAGGCCAGAGTGCAGACCACCATCCAAGCTCAGCTCTGCCTGCAACCAGCACCCACCGTCACCCCAAGTCACTTCACTGGGAGTGGAGATTCACGGGAGCCAGCCACAGTGGACCTTGGGATTTGGGAGGGGGATGGCCGGGTCTGGGGTGACTCCCGATTCTGTGCTGTGAGAAGGGGAAGCAGGCAGAGGCTGGCTTTACAGCCGAAACGTCTTCCAACTGCAACCCCAGAAGTGACTCAAGACCGACGCTCACTCATTTGGAGAGAGCCTTTGCCCTGCAGGCTTCCTATGGAGAGCGGGGCACGATGCTCTCCCTGGGAAACGTGTGGTGAGAGCAGATACCCGCCACCTCCCTCTCCTCAAGCCCAATGGAGAAGGAACAGAGCACCTTGTGCAGCCCGTCCAGGAGTCCCCATCCCCGAAGGGAGCGACCTGGCCTCCGTGAGATCACAGACACCCACCAGCCCTCTTGCTGTGTCAGGGCGCTTAGCAAGTCCTGCAGGTCGCCCTGGACTGTGCCCACACTTCAACCAATTTGGTAAACGTATTGAGCAACTACTGCACACCCGGTGCATTAGTTTCCTACGGCCACTGTACCGAATTACCACAGCTTCGTGATCCTAAACAGTACACATTGATTATCCCACAGTTCTGGAGGCCAGAAGTCTGGAGGTTTTATGGGGCTAAAATTGACATGTCGGGAGGCTGTATTCCTTCTGGAAACTCCAGGAGAGGATCTCTTTCCAGCTCCTAGAGGGCACCTCCATGCCTCAGCTCAAGTCCCCATCACGCTGACCTCGGCTTTCACGGCCACATCTCTTCTGACTCTGACCCTCCCGCTGCCCTCTTACAAGGACCCTTGTGATGACACTGGGCCACCAGGATGATCCCAGATCACATCCCCATCTCAAAATCCTGGACTAAATCACACCTGCAAATCACACCTCCCTTTGCCATGCAGATTCGCAGGTGATGGGTATATTAGGATGTGGACACTTGGGAGCTGTCATTCTATTCTGCCGACCACACCTGGCTCCCTGCTCAGCACCTCGTGTAACATGGCTCTCACGGGGCATCATGGAGCCGGGCACCCAGTTCAAGAGGCAGAGAACTACCAGCTCTATCTGGGGCCTTCCAGCAGAAATGTGAAGTAGACCCTCTGGCAAACACCCTGTGTGTGTTCGGAGTGGGTCCAGGCATGGAGCCGAGATTCCGATGGGATCTTGAGGCACCTGAGGTGTCCACATGCCTACGAGCTTCACCATCACCTGCCTGAAGGCTTGAAACTGTGGCTGGAACTCCCCTTCACCCCTGCCCGAATCCCTGCCAGCCCCTGCACTTTCATAGCGCGTGCTGACTCCAGGCTCGAGTAATTACTATGTGAGGTTACAAGCTTCCTGTCGCTGTAAAATTTAACAAGTTGGAGTTCACTAATAAAAAGGGAACACTTCCCGCACAGCTGTGCACACTCGGAGCCGCGAGCCTGCATCCAGGGACGCAAACCCCATCCCCGCCAGGCTTTGGTTCGGGAGGGTTCCAGGAACCCCGGGCACAGGACATCTTACACGGAGGCCGGGGAGGGGGCGGGGCTTTCCCGAGCTCCAGGCTGGGAGACCCTCCTGGAACACTGTTTGACATCACTTTTTCCAAACGTCGGTGGGCCCTGCGGAGGCCAGAGGCTAGCAGCATCCTGGGCTGGGGCGATGGGGGGTGGGGGTAGGGAGTGGCGGGGGGTGGGGCTGCCTTTGGAAAAGGCCACTTAGAAATACCAAGAACGTGTTGCTAGCCCTGTGAGCCCGCAGGGCGGGGTGTCGAGGTGCCAGCCAGCACAGGGGCGGCCGCAGTGTGTCCGGGTGAGGGCTTTCTGGGGACAGGAGCGGGGGGGAGGGGCTCCTCCATCGCTTGGCGCCCGCCGCCCACGGCTCCCCTTTGTGGGAGAGGTTCTGGCTTCTGCGCGCCCATGGTCGTGGGGCTGGCATCTCACATCATTCGCTCGGGCGGTCCTGCCTGTATTTCTCCGCAGGCCCTCCTACAGGCCCTGTACACAGGTGGCTCACTGCTTGTCTCTCTCTTTTTTTTTTTTTTAAAGAAAGAAGAGGAAAATGTTGGGGTTTTTTTCCCTACAAAAAGCACAAGGCTTGGGAGAGTGAGGAAGGGCAGGTGTGGAGATGCCAGCTTTGGGCCCTGGCCTGTCCTTTGCTCGGACTCCCTGGCCACCATGCTCTTACCCCCAGTCACCACCGGGGTCTCAGGGCCCATCCCTTCCTGGGTCACACTGTGTCCACTGTACAGGCGAGACACTGGGTGCTCCCCTAGTCGGCCACCTCCCCCCTCACAGCAGGGAAGACTTGGGTCCAGAGTGGGTGAATGACTGACCCAGAGTCACAGAGCAGAGCAGGCCCAGGATGGAAGCATCCAGGACGTGTGCGGGGCGGGAAGGATTATGCTCGGCTAAAGACAGGCCTGAGACTCGCTTCTAACCAGTAGAACACGGCAAACGGACAAGATTTTGCAGATGTAATTGAGGCCCCAAATCAGTTGATTCTGAGTTCATCGAAAGACATACAGTAAGTCCCCTACATACGAACGAGTTCCAATCTGAGAGCGCGTTTGTAAGTCCAATTTGTTCATAAGTGCAACAGAGTTAGCCTAGGTACCCAACTACACAATCGGCTATATAGTACTGTACTGTAATAGGTTTATAATACTTTCCACACAAATAGTACCTAAAAAACAAGCAAACACAAAAAATAAAACCTTTTTAATCTACAGTCCAGTACCCTGAAAAGTACAGTAGTAAAGTACAACAGCTGGCATACGGGGGCTGGCATCGAGTGAACAGGCAAGAAGAGTTACTGACTGGAGGAGGGAGAGGTGGTGGGAGATGGTAGAGCTGAAGGATCGTCAGCAATAGGAGAAGGAGGGCAAGCTGCGATTCCACTCACGCCTGACGCTGACGGCACAGGTTCTGGTTCCTTGCTGGATTCAGTTCTATCTACCCCCTTGAAAATAATGATCCAGTGATGTCTGGGTAGTAGCCCTTTTTTTCTCATCATAGCACTGGCTTACATTCTGAACAGCTGCTGCAACCCTCGTGTACCGTTCTGTGTTTGGGTCCTGTGCCTCAAAAACTAACTGTGCCTCTTCAAATAAAGAAAACCCCCTTGCCATTTCCTGCGTTGTGAATCTCTTCAGTTCTTCAGTTACTTCTTCTTCCTCTTATCTCTCTTCATCCTTTCTCTGGGCATGTTCACATCTCTGAAAGTTCAAAACTTGAAGGTTCGTATGTAGGGGACTTAACTGTGTTACACTTGGTGGGTCAGACTTAAGCAGGCGAAAGCCCTAAAAAGAGGGACTGGGTCCTCCCTGAGGTCAGAGAATCTCCTTCTGGCCTTGAAAACAAGCCACCATGAGTCCCAGAGCTGCGAGGAAGTGAAATCTTCCAACAACCTGAATGAGTTTGGAAACAGATACCCCCCTCCCCAGTTGAGCCTCCAGATGAGAACACGGCCCCCTGATTGCAGCCTTGTGAGATCCAGGCAGAGGACTCAGCTCAGCCATCCTGGGCTTCTGCTCCCTGGAAACTGTGAGAAAAGAAACGTGTGTTGTTTTAAGCCACTTGGTTATGATAACTTATTACACAGCATCGGTAGCTGACACGAGAGGAGAGAGCCAGCATTCCCTCCAGGGCATCGCTTTTGGAGCCAAGTCTGCTCAGTCACTCACCAGCAAGGCGACCTCAACATTGTCATCTGTGAAATGGAGTCACGGGGCCTGATTTTCCTGCATTTCCTCCCACACCTGCACCCGCCCCTTGGGCCAGGAACCCCGGCCACACAGGGTGTGCGGAGGATCCTCACGAGAACTCTAGGACAGCACGGGGCAACATCTCACTCCCCCGAGGCCCAGGCCATCCCTGGACACCTGCACATCAGAAGGCACCCCACCGCCCTTACCTGATGTTCAGGCCCCCAGCCTGGCCCTCCTGGACACACCTGACGCAGGCCACTGCGTGTGCAGTGCCACGCTGAGCCCTGGAGAGTCCCACACAGGGAAGCCACGGGCCTGCCTGGGTCAAAGGCCTCTGGGTGCCCTGAGCCTGTACTCACCAGGCACTTAGGAGACCCAGGCAGGTCACGGTGGGCGGGGTGATGGCCACGCCTGGGGGCACTTCCCCGTCCATTACACAGGGAGTCACTCGGCCAGGCAGCACTTTGGAGGAGCAGATCTGTACGTGGCAGTGGGCTGGGCACCAGACAGGAGGGGAAGACGTGAACACAGCTGGAGCAGATGCGCTGGGCTCACTGCTCTGCATCTCCTTGGAGCTAACATTTCAGAGCGTGCCAGGAGGTCTTCCAGCTGCCAGCAGCTGCGTCTCTGCCTGAGGACTTTCTTTGAAGCTGCAAACGTTGGCTCTGCTCATGCATGGCTGGGCCGAAATACTGGGGGGTTAACATCCTCCGGAGCAGCTCAGGAGCTGATGTGCAAGTCTGCCAGCTCCCTGCCCCCACGTGCTCTCCACTGGCTCACGGAGACGCCAGGGGGACTGCGCCCCAGTTACCCTATGGGGAGCCTGCTTGGAAATGCAGCCTGCGCCCTCTCTTCGTGTTTCAAGGATCACCTTCCAAATAAACCGATGGCATTGGCACCTTGTCCAGAACCTGCTTCTGAGGAACCCAAACTAAGACAATAATTAGGAAATGCCCCTGCCCTCAGGAGGCTCACCACTTGGTAGAAGCGACTGATCATTGCCACTGAACACCAGGGGGCAGGTGCAAAGCCCCTGAGCGGCTGTAGAGACCCGATGCCCGCCCAGCTCCCGGTGCTGTAACTGGCGTCCCAGTCTGACATCCCGGGGCCTCCGAGGATGTTGTCAGCAGGCACAGAGAAGGGAAGAGTGGCGTTTCCTGGAAAACAGGCTGGCCTGCCAGAGCACTGATCACAGGAAAAATGACAATCATTCCAGCCAACCTTCGATCGTTGATTGGGGTAAACACAGTGGGATTAAAAGAAACCACCAGAATTCCAGCTCATTAGAGCTAAAGCGTTTCTCAGCTTGGAACATCATTTTGTCAGGTCCCTCCAGACCCAGCCAGCCGGTGGAAAATCCGGCTAATTTAAAAATGAGTGTGGGAGCCTGCTCTGTCCCAGGCCCTGCAGGTCACAGATCTGGCTGGAGGGACGGCGGGCCCCGGGCTGGCCTGCGCCAGCCTGTGACAGCTATGATCTCACCGAGTCCTCCCCACTCCCTGCAAGACCGGGGTGATCACCCACTGAGAGACATCAAGGGGTCGCCCAGAGAGGGCTGGGGGCCAGCTTGGTCCCCCGGAGATGGGCTCGACCCCCACGTGCGAATCAGCTCTCCGTACTCATCCTCTCTGGGTCGTAATAGAGGGACAGTCCCACATACAAGCTTCCCATGTGGGAAGGGCTCCCCAAACTTTTCTGTAAAGGCCCAGAGAGTAAAATTTTAGGTTTTGCAAGCTGCGTATGGTCTCTGTTGCATATTCCTCTTCATTTATTTTCTATAATCCTTCACAAATATCAAACCACTCTTAACTTACAGGCCATGCAAAAAATAGATCTCAGGCAGAATCTGGCCACGGGGCTATAGTTTTCCAACCACTGGCCCCAGGGATACAGATGTCCATGTGGCACCGATTCTCCACTTCCGCCTCTCAGAGACTCTTATGCATCCTTCACAACCCAGCCCAAATGACCCCTTCTGCACGAGCGAGTCTTTCCCAGCTTCTCTCCTCCAGGCACCTACACCCTGGAACAGCCCTCTGGCCCAGCAGGGCTTCGGGCGGTGATGACACCGCTCAGCTGTCATCCAGATCCATCCTGCTCTCCAGTACCTGCACGGGGCATCATCCAGGCACCAGGGCGAGAAGGGTGCGCTCGGTGGCAACACGGCTTGGTTTCGAAGTCACAGGTTTCCAAAGTGACCCGGTGCGGGGAAGCCAGCTCACACCTGAGTGATCGTTAGAGGTACAGACCCTGGGTTCTGAGAAACAAGGACGGAACGAGGTGGACTGCACTGACTCAGGAATGAGTTGCTTCCAGAAGAGAGGCAGGGAGGAAGGGCCCTAGCAGCCAAGACCAGGCGGGGCTGGGCTGGGGCTGGAGAAAGGCATTCTCGGGAGCGAACAACACAGACAAAGTCCTGAGGTGGGAAATTCGCAGTGCGGTTTGGGAAGCAGTGAGCGATGGGGTTTGGACGTCCCTGTGGGTTCCAAGCTCTCCACAAAGGCCAGCATTCGTGTCTGTGCTCCTCCCTTAGCTCCCAGCACGGTACTGAGCCCTGTTGCAGCTTAGCACACACGATGGAGGAGCTGAGTGCAGGGCGTGGAGAGGGAGCGGATCTGTGCGTGCTTGGAGACGGAGCAGCTGGGGTGGCGTGGTGCTGGCATCCTTGCCCGCAGTGTCTGGGCACCAAGGGCTCTGATGGGCGAGGCCGCTTTGGGCAGGAGAGGCTGATGGGTAAGAAGGCCAGGCGGGCCCTGTGGAGGGTGGAGAACAGCGTGGAGATTGCTGGGGAGGTGCTGGTGGGAGATGGTGGTGGCCGTGAGGACCATGGTGGGGTATAGGATGGAGAACTGGGTTCGTAAGTCAGGCCGGATTGGGTGTGAGAAGCAGGAGGTCTCCCCCGAGGCTGGAGTCCAGACCCCACAGTCAGCGTGGTGGCGCCTTGATGAAGCCAGAGAACCTGAGGGCGCCTGAGTGTCTGGAGCCCGACCAGACACATTCAGCCCTTGGTCCGACTCCCTCTGAGGAGAGGTAAAGGCCAAAGACTTCCAGGCACACGTAGAGGGGAGGGGCAGAGGCCCAAACCCAGACTAAGCCCAGAACCTTCCACCATGCTGAGTCTGAGGAGCCGCCATCTCATCTCACTGGTGACCTTGGCTCGACCTTCCCATCTAGCCCCGTTCAGGTCAGAACCCTCCCGTGGGCTGTGCCGGGCTCTAGGCTGGGGATGGGGTGATTTCACGCTTAGCCCCCTCTTCCCTCCCCTCCTGCCTCGTCAGCTTCAAAGGCCTCCCCTCCGCAGGCAGAGCTCACAGGCTCGGAATTCCAGTGCAGCCCCTCCAGGGCCGTGTGCAGCAGGCATTCCTCGTGTGCCAAACCAGGATGGAAAACATACTCTTGCAGCTTAATGTAAAGCATGTGTTCCCAGCTGTACGGGAGCAGGGGCCTCAGAGGAGGCCAGTGACCCCCAGCTTGGCCCCAGCTGCAGCGGCTCACGGGGTTCTGTCCCAGCCACGCCAGGGCCATGGGGAGGTCCCCACCCACACCGGCCTAGCCAGCAGGGCCTCAGACTGACCTGACTCAGAGATGAGGTCTGGGGTCCCAGGGAGGGCCCAGGCTTCGAACCCGCCAGCATCTCTCCAGGGCCTCAAGAAAAGGTCCAAGCCCCCGAGACTGGGCTTCAAGCCTGTCTCCAAGGAGCCTCTTTATAGCCTTGCCAGCTGCCTCGCTTGAGAAAATCACATACTCTCTGGGTCAGCAGAATAAGGGACCCCAAAGATGTCTGTGTCCTAACCCTTGGAACCTATGAATGTGACCTTACATGGCAAAGGGACTTTGAAAATGTGATTAAGGACCTCAGAAGGGGGGGGATGCTCTTAGACTCTCCAGGTGGGCTCCGTGTCACCCCAGGGTCCAGATACCGGAAGGGCGAGGGAGGCAGGAGGGGCAGAGTTTGAGAAGACACGACATTGAATTTGAAGCTCAGGCGGCCTCTGGAAGCCGGGAAGGGCAAGGGATGGACCCCCCCCCCCCCAGAGACTCCGGAAAGAGCCAGCGCTGCTGACAACTTCATTCTCACTCCACGGGGGACCGCTGACCCCCAGAACCGTCAGATGATAAATCTGTGTTGTTTCAAGTCGCTATTCGTGCTGATTTGTCACAGCAGCGACAGGGAACTCATACATCCTCCCATCTGTCTCCTCACCGTGCCTGCGCTGGGGCCCCTCCAGCCTTCATACCAGCTGCTCTATCCAGCCTGGGCTCCCCAATGCACAGGCTCTGCTCCAGTGGGCAAGTCCAGTCTCACTGGTGAGCCAAGTGGCTTAGACACTCCTCTTCTCCCACCATCACCTTCTCAGCTCTGTCCAACTCGCTTGCTGAGTGCCGGGACTGGGACACCTCCTATGACAGGGAGCTCATCACCTCTCAAGACAGCCCAACCCACCTCATCCTCCCAGGACCGTGCAGCCTGTTCCTGCTTACGGGCCCAGGCTGAAGAGGTGAGTGGGGCTGAAACCCAGCCCAATATGGCCATGGAGGGAAGGGGGTCAATTCTCAGGCTCTGGTTTTCCTAGTTAAGTCTCCAACTCACGTCTTCCCCAGATAGAGTCCTCCTGCCTTGTCATAGGGTTGCCAGATTTAGCAAATAAGAAAACGGACATGCCATTAAATCAAAATTTCAGATTAACAATAGGTACTTTTTTTTTAGTACCAATATGTCCCAAATGCTGCATGGATATACTCTACTGAAAAATCCCTTGTTGGTTATTTGATGTTCAAATCTAACTGGGCATCTGTATCCCATCTGGCAGCCCCACACTGTCATTCCTCCAGAGCGCAGCGCACAGGGCGCCGTTCACCACGGCCCGCCCAGAATCGGAGCCATAAGGGCACAGGCTAGGAAGTGGGAAGACTCATCGGTCTCAGAGCCGCCTCTTCGTGGGATGCCTGGGGGTTCCCCCAGGGTGGCTTTGGTCTCCATATGTAGTGAGGGTAGATGAAGTCAAGTCCTGGAGTCAGGACACCTGGTTTGGGGGCAGCGGCCTGTTCATCGCTCTGCAGAGATCCTGCCATGGCCTCCGGCCACTTCCTTCTCTTCTGGGTCCCAGATGCTGACTCTCAACGGGTGGGGGTGGGGGGGGGACTGGACTCAAACCCTCCTTGACCATCTGTGGGATTGCAGTGACCCCTATCTATTTAGACAGACCAGGGAGACCAGCAAACTGCACAAGACCCCCCACCCTGCCCACCCACACCTCCGGCCCCAGGCTGTCTACCCCTACACTGCTCCCAGAGCTGAAGTCCATTGTGACCGACTACAAGGTCAGCTGGAGAGTTCGGGAGGGCAGCTGGGGAGGACTCTGGGAGGGGAAAGTGGATGGAAGCTCCCTTACTGGCCCCCATTCATCCTGGTCCCACCCTTGTCAGAGTTCAAAGGGCCTTCTCGTATGGAAGCACCACCAGCCAGCACATGTCTCCCCCTGGCTGGGAGCCCTCAGGACATCACATCTCCAGGCCAAAAGTCAGGCCCGTGCCCTGCCGGGCTGTCCTGCCGAGGAAGATACTCCAGACCCTGAGCAAAGCAGCAGGGGCTTCAGGCAAACCCCACCTGCTATAGGCCTCAGTTTCCCCATTTGTAACTCCAGGACTGAACCCAAGAGAGCCCTTGATGACCAGACAGTGTCCAAAAAATGCCCACACCCACTGAGAGGCAGGCCTCCGGTATTAGCTAGCTATGCTGCGTAACAAACAGCCCGAGCCTTAGAGGCTGGAAACAACAAACATTTGTCATCTCTCACAGGCTCTGAGGGTCAGGAGTGTTGCCGTGGCTTAGCTCCCTGCCTTGGTCTCGAGGTCTCCTGTGAGACCACAGTTGTGGTCAACTGGGGCTGCCATCTCATCAGAAGGCTCACCTGCTGTGGGAAGTGTCCACCTGCAGCCTCACTCAATCACACAGCTGTGGGCATCCTCAGTCCCCGGCCACATGGTCTCTCCACGGGGCTGCCGCATTGCACTCAGCTGCCTTCCTCTGGAGCATGCTATCGGAGAGAGAGAGCAAGTGACATCTCCCAAGACGGAAGCCACAGTTTCTTAAAACCTAATCTTAGGAGTGACATCCCACCCCTGCGCTATTTTCTGTTCATTCTAAGCAAGTCAGTAAGACCAGCTCGCACTTGAGGGAAGAGGATGACATGGGGTGTAAATACCAGAGAGTGGGGTCAGCGGGGGCCACCTTACAGGCTGCTCCCCTCACCTCCCAGTGAAGTTAAGAGAGTATTGGTGCAGAGGTAGGGCCTGACATTCAAACCCTTTCATAGAGGAGAAACACGCTTTCCCTAGGGAGCAAGGAGGCTCGTGTCTAAAGCACTTGAGGGGTGAGTGGGGCCCTCGGGGGGGGGAGCCCTTGGAATCCTCAGCTCCATCTCTCCCGCCTCCCCCTCCCTCCTCTCCCTTCTGCCTCCCACCTCTCTTCTCTCTCTTTCTCCCTTTCTCTCCCTCTCCCTTATTCTTCAATCCTTCCAGCTCTTTCTTCCTCTCCTCTACCCACTGACCCTCTCTTTCACTCCCTTAACTAGCAGCCCCCCGGTAAGTCTCAGCCACCCCCCACCCTTCAGGAGGAGCTGCCCCCTGCCTCCCATCCCACCTCGAAGGAGCCTTGAAGCAGGTGGGCCCTGGCCAGCCGGCAGGACCCAGCCACAGGAGAGCCTGCGTGCTGCACCTGGGGGTCAGGGCGTTACCCTATTTTTATGGCGTCCAAAGTGTGCGCTTTAAAGATGGATAAGGAGTGATTTGGGCGGGATGTGTCCTGGTGACACAGAGAGAAAGAATGTCACTGAATGGAATGCTAGATCCCTACAAGGCGGAATTGCTGGGTCCGAGGGGGCCGTGCATTTCACATCATGGAACATTCTGCCAAAGCCCCCTCCCCCAATGCCGTCCCAGGGCACGGGTTATGCTCGCGTCTGCACGCGCCGTTCTCCAAACCCTGTTAGCCCTGCATGTTGGGCCACTGTCACGGGCAAAAAACCCTCCAAAAAATCTCACTGTTTCTTTTTTTTTTTTTCTTTTGCAGTATGCGGGCCTCTTACTGTTGTGGCCTCTCCCGTTGTGGAGCACAGGCTCCGGGCGCACAGGCTCAGCGGCCGTGGCTCACGGGCCCAGCCGCTCCGCGGCATGTGGGATCTTCCCAGGCCGGGGCACGAACCCGTGTCCCCTGCATCGGCAGGCGGACTCTCAACCACTGCACCACCGGGGAAGCCCTCACTGTTTCATTTTGTAATTTAAATTTCCCTGGTTGAGGAGCTCATCAGACATTTATTTCTGTTTTTGCTCCTCTTCTGTGAATTGCCTATTCAGAGCCTCTGTCCATTTTTCTATCGAGAGCTATTTCTAGTTACTTTGTAGGAGACTTTGTTTACTGAGTATCCCCCTCTGTCTATCAGAAACGTTGCACATCTTTCCTCCGGTCTGCCATTCATCTGTTAAGTTTAGTCTGCGTGTGAGTCTTCAGTACTCAGAGGTCTTGTGATTCTCCTTTATGGCTTCTGGGCTTTTCGTTTTGGGTGGGAAAGCTCTCCCCCACCTCAGAGCCTAGCATTTTCCCTCTCTTTTCTGATGCTCTGTTATTTGGAATTTGTAACATCTTCAGTGCATTTAGGACATTTGTTTGGTATGAAGTAAGGGACGAACCGTCATAGGTTTTTGCCAGCTGGGTGACTGTGGCCCCCTTGCCCCTCCAGCACTGGTCAGGAGCTCTGGGGTCCTCACAGGAGCTGCAGGCCCTGGACCAGGAGGAAAGGCTGATGCACAGGAGGAAGACCGCACGCTGGGCCTTCCCAGTCACTGACCCTCAATGAGGGTGTGGTGGAAAGAAGCTTCCTTGGGAACCGCACGCCCGAGGCCCCTGGTCTGTGCCCCACCTGAGCAGCGGGACCCAGTCGGGGTCGAGCAGAGTTGTAAGGTTCTCCGCAGCTCCAGAGCAGCCTCTAGTGCCTCCCCTCCCTACTGGGCCATGCCGATCTCCAGGGGTGCTGGGTGTGTCCACAGATGCCCTGGCTCCCCCTGCTCTCCCCACTCTCGTCCTGTACCAGGTGTAAAGAGAATGGGTGGTCCCTGCTCAGCTGCAGGGGCTGCCAGAGATTTTCACTTGGGTCATAGCCAGCAGGGTTCTGAGGTCATAGCCAGCAGTTCTGAGGTTCCCTCGAGGAAACCAGGGAGGCTGCTGGGGCTGCGACAACCTACCTAGGCACTTCCTGAGCCTCTTCCAAGGGTAGAAAGAGCGTTTCCGACTTTTTCTTCTTTCCTCCGAGGCCAGATGCAGAGACAGAGACGGTAGAAAGATGATGATCAGAGCTGTGACCGTGGGCACGTCTGCAGGCTGAGCCCCAGGCAAGCTCTTCGCCTTATCACCAGTCCACACGACAGCCCTGCAAAGCAGACCACATGATCCCTACTTTACAGAGGATAGCACAGAGGCTCAGAGAGGTTAAGTAACCTTCGAAGAGCCACACAGCATGCAGGAAAACTGAAGTCGCCTGAGGTGGTGCTGGGATGGCCGTGCTGGAGCACCACAGCTGAGTGCCCGGCGGGGCTGGCACAGAGGAGGCACTCAACACACTTAACTGCCCTCCCCCTCCCTCCCTCCCTTCTCTCTGTTTCCTTTTTTCTTTCCTAGGAGATTCCGTCACCACCCGAAATCCATGATGACTATGACAAGCAAACTCCCACTTTGAGACAGGATACGTTAAAATATGGGAAGAAACAGGAATTCAGCAACTGAGTGGCAAGGACCATTCATTCAAGAACTTGTTCCAAAAACATTCCCCGGGTGGCAGGCCCTTACAGGGTACCCCCAATAGTTCCTACCCCTAAATAGCTCCCTATCCAACCAGAGGTTCACGCTGAACCAGGAGGGGATGGAGTGGGCAAAGTTTCCACCCACAGGATGGCTCTCAGGGGGAAGGGAAATCCAGAGGGGTTCCCTGGAGGAGGGGGTGTCTCGTCAAGGATTTGAGGTGTTAGTAATGCGAGGGGGTGGTGGGGAGTGGCATTGCGGGGCCTGTCCCAGACGTGGGGAGGAAAGATGTTCTGTTTCCCGGGGTGCAGAGATAAGGGACATAACATTTTCAAAGCTTGCTGAACGAACCACAAAAAAAGTACACAGCACGATGTACGATTCCATGTATAAAAATGCAATAACGGTAAAAAAAAAAAAAAAAAAGCATAGAAATCAGGTTAATGATCACCCCCGGGGTCAGGGAGCTTCTGGCCTGAAGAGAGGTGTGGTGGCGGGTTTCCGGGGGTGGTGACACGATTGCGTTTCTTAATCCGGAGGAGGCTGAAGAGGTGTGCCTGTCACTTTATGAAAATGTCCTCTGTACCCGTAGGATCCGTGTACTTTTCCGCCCACGTATTACACTCCAATAAAGAAGTTAGTGTGTTGCAACTCGAGCTCAGGGAACGGGAGGGTCTGACCATGACTCCGGAGGCAGCGGGCAGATCCAGAAGGGCTCGGAGCGCTGGTAGTTCGTGACCAGAGCTGTGTTTTGGACGATGAATCTGGCAGCGTGTGTGAGACAGATTAGCGGGAGGAGAGGGGCGGGCTGCGGAGTGCAGGTGAGAGGCAATTCACAGCCTCACCCCGGGGAGGACCGCCGTGCACCAGCTGTCTGTGGCTTCATTAAACCCCAGAAAGAGAAGTGAACCAATTTCGCGGCCCCGGTCGGTGCCTTCTCCCAGGATGTGGAGTCGAAGGCTCTGCGACTGAAGGCCAGTAGCAATCCGATTAATTCCCCTGGATAAAGCCTTTAATCTAACACATAACAGCAAATTCTTGTTTTTCCATTAAAAACAATACCTCAGCCCCCACGGTGGCTGCCAGGGCCTTAATGAGATCCCTTTCCCACCCGGGAGGCTGAATTGGACCTTTGTTCCTCGCAGCATGGGGTCCGGAGGATTGCTAGCTTGGTGGTAGGGCCGGTTGGGGGTATTTGCATTGATGGAGAGCAGGGAGGCCGCAGGCAACAGAAGCAGCGCGGGGCTCTCGGCGACCTCAGCTGAACCGAAAGGTGGCCTGACTACTCAGAAGAACGCGTGTGTGTGGAGGTTTGCTAGGGCCAAGGCTGGGCATGGGATGGGGCGGGAATGGCCGTGGGCTGGGAGGTCAGAGCCCTGGGGTCTGCCTAATCCACCGACTCACTGAATGACCTTGGGTAAGTCTTGCTTCTCTCTGGCTTCTGTCTCTTGCCACATCTGATGAGACGGTTGGCCTCTTGGGATGACCAGTTACCTATAGAATCCGGCTCCTGGTCGCTAGTCCCCTGGTGCTGAGGAGTGAACAACTGTGGGCAGGAACGTGCTGGTCTCTGCCTTACTTCCAGGGGCAGAAGAGATGGGAGAACAGCCCCTGCACCTGGAAGCAGCTGCGGGAATCTTAACGGTGTTGCACAGGAAGCGCTCTGGCGCCTGTGCTCCCGCAACATGGCGGGTGCAAGACCTGTTCAACTTGGACCCCAACAGAAAGTGACTTGTCACCAAAGGAGGTGGCAGCATAGACGCTGCCTGCCTCCCAGGATAGGGTGAGCAGCTCATCCGGGTCTGCCCAGGACTTTCCTGGGTTAGCTCCGAAAGCTCCACCTCCCAGGAAACCCCGTAGTCCCCGGCAAAACAGGATGGCTGGTCACCCTAATTCTGGATGGCTGGACAGAATGGGACTGTCCTCTAGACTCAGTCTACGGTTGGGGTGCTTGGTGTGGTGGATCTGATGTACCCCTTCTAGGCTGTGGCCCCACTATCCCCATCAAACCTTCTTCTTGTCTCTAGAAATCCCTGTTAACAAGATGCCCTCCAGGAAGAGTCAAGGAGGGGCTTCTGGGCCTCGTGGTTCCACCTGACTTCTGCAGCCAGGCTTTGGAATCCAGAAGGGCCAAACCAGGTGAGTGGCCCTCCTCTAAGACCCTGACCATGCCAGGCTTAATTCGGACTGGACGTGTGCCAGGTACAAGCTCGCCAGCTGGGGCCTCAGGGCCCAGCCCACACCACAGGGTTCCCCAAGCTCCAGCAGCTTCTGCTTCTAACAAGGAGCCAGGCCCGTGGTCACTGGGCGGCCGCCAAGCCGGGTCAGAGGGTCTCGGACGTGAGCTATCACTTTCGAGGGAGTGTTTTGGTAACTTTTTGCCCAGCCGTAATTTTCTGGGGCTGGAAGTCTCACCCTTGTTAATGAGGTGTCACTGGAGAGGCGTCCAGGACAGGCCTGGACGCCGGGCTGGCAGACAGAGCTCCCAAACAGATTCCACACTGGGCGGTGCAAGTCCAACTTGGACGCCTCCAGTCTGACGCTCGGTAGATGGAGGACGCCACTCGTGGGAAAAGGCAACAAGCAGTGACCTACGAATCAAGAGCAACGGGATAAAAACGTTTGTCACTGAGAAAATATGTTTATGCTTATTAGAACAACATTTTTCGGGCTCACGTTAAATAAACATATTGGGTCAAATGTGGCTACGAGTCCAACGTTTCCCAAGAAGCGAGGAAGGTATGAAATTGTGGTCAGGAGTTGGCAAGGATGAAAAATCACAGCGGGATTAGCTTCTTGTGCTATAAATTGGAAAATCCAGAGATGTGTGGTACCGCTGTGGAGGCCCAAACTTCTAAATGAAATTTATTATTTCTGTAAAATCTGGAAACAACATCTTCAGGGATAACAAATACAGAGCAAACATGATTTCAGCCTTGATACTTGGTCTCCTTGCAGACGGTTTTCATTAAAAAGGGCTTTATAAAAATGGTAAAAATGTTACAGTTTGCTAAATAAAGTCTGAAATGGCTCTATTGAATAATCTGGTGCATTTTAATCATTTTTTGAAAAGCCTGACATATGAGAAAGAACCTCAGTCTTGGGCACTACCAAAAAAATGAAAAGGGAAAAGAAATATTCTCAGCTCATCTTGGGTTGTTTTGTGTATTTCTTAACTTAAATTTGTCCTCCTCAATGAAAGCTGGTGCCAAGTTGAGTAAGCACCTGAGGCCCAGCCCTCCAGGCCTCCAGAGCCCTTGTAGCTGTGATAGGGGCCAAGTGACAGTGGATTTTCTTTGTTCAGTTTTCTCTCAGGCACCAGAATACGAAAGGATAACTGCTCTGTTTCCATCTCTTGGCCCTGTGATGCAAAACTGAGGGAGGGACAGGGAAAAGGCAGAAGGAACAGACCAGTTTGAAGCCTCGTATGTAGCTCTCAGGCAAAGTCTTTTGCCAAAGAGCGATCTCAAGGGCCTTCCAAGGGGTCCTTAGAAAAGGTCTCAGTTTTGGAGGCAGAAGTTGAATTTGAGAGGCAGCTGTGGGGATTTGTAAGAACACTGGGCTCAGACTACAGAAATCCAGAGCTATCACGCCATCTAAGGCCAAAGATTGGATGGATGGGTGGATGGATGGATGTGTGGATGGATGGATGGATGGATGGATGGGTGGATGTGTGGATGGATGGATGGATGGATGGATGGGTGGATGGGTGGATGGAGGATGGGTGGATGGATGGATGGATGGATGGATGGATGGGTGGATGGATGAGTGGATGGATGGGTGGATGGATGGATGGGTGGATGGATGGATGGATGGATGGATGGATGGGTGGATGGATGGGTGGATGGATGGGTGGATGGATGGATGGATGGGTGGATGGATGGGTGGATGGATGGGTGGATGGATGGATGGATGGGTGGATGGATGGGTGGATGGTTGGATGGATGGATGGATGGATGGTTGAGAGGATAGATCAACAAGAGGCTGTCTAGGTGGATGGGTGGATAGATGGATGGATGGATGAGAAGATGGATAGAGGGATGGATGGATGAGTGAATGGATGGATGAGTAGGTGACGGATGGATAGTGGATGAATGATGGATGGATGGGTGGATGGTTGAGGGGATAGATCAACAAGAGGCTGTATAGGTGGATGGATGGATAGATGGGTGGGTAGATGGTTGGATGGATGGATGGACGGATGGATGGATGAGAGTTTGGGTCTTAATTACCTGTCATGGGGGAAGGACGAATGCTCATACTGACAATGTACCTGACGCTTGCCAAGCGCTGAGTACAGTATCACACTATCTTGCTCAGTCTCTGTCACGGTGATATCAATTTTATGTGGGAAGATAAAGACTCAGAGGACAGTGTGCCACAGGCAGCATGACAGCCCTGGCGAGACTGACCTGGGCTTCCAAAGTCTGCGTCCTGCTTTGGGACACTGCAGCATTCTACAAAACTGTCCTCAAACCTGTGATTATTTTTATTGTGAAAGATAATGCCTTTGGTTGGCAGAAGGTTCTAGAACTCAGCTTTGCTAACCTCCGCACTATGAATCTTTCCACGGTCTTTCTGACACCCAGGTCAAAGGACTGGGGGAGATGAGCTTTGATGAGGATCCCGTTGAAGTAGTACTGGGGACATGTTCCAGAACGTTGTGAACTGTACGAGAGAAGGGATAGAGCAGCTGAGGTACCAGGGCCTGGTGCTGGGTGCTGGGTGCTGGGGGAAGGCCCCTAATAGGGGTGGGATCCAGGACATATTGGGTTGGCAGAAGAAGGTAGAGCCAGAAGTGGAAATCCTTGTCTTGGATTTTCTTCAAAAGCACCTCTGGGTGGGAAGATGTTTGGTCACAGAATACGGTCCAGGAGGCCCAGGGTGCAGTGGGAGCAGTGGGGCTGGAAGCCAGGAGGCCTGCGCCAGCCTGACCACATCCTCTCTGCTCCGTGTGCCCTTGGAAAGCTACCTCGCTTCCCTGGGCCTCACTTTCCTGCTGCCTAACAGGGCATCAACTCTGTCTACACCCTGGATCCACCGTGAGGGCAGGTGAGAGTGGATATGCTTCGTCACTGTTGAGCTGTAAGGGATGCCCCATGCAGACGGGGCCCAGGACCCTCACCAAGCCCTAGAGCGCACCTCTGTGAATCCACCCCCTTCTGCAACCTCCCCGCCATGAGCACAACCGTGGCCTCAGAATCCACCTTCCCCTCCCACATTCCTAACTCTTCTCCCCTGGCAGCTTTGGGGCAGGAAGCAGACAGACCCCAGCTCTCACGAGTTTGGATGAACAGACTCTGGAACAGTCACACCCAGAGATGCTTTGGAAGCACCTGGGGCCCTAGTGGGTGTCAGGGCAAAACCTAGAAGGGATGTCACCATCTCTGGCCGGCTTCTCCCTGAAAACAAGGCTGCCGTGTGGTTACACCTCCTTTGCTTTTTCCCTTCCTATTTTTCATGACGTCACTAAAGATTACTTAACTGCAAAGTAAAACCGTCCTCAAGCTACTAAGTAGGATGTAACTCAGTCCCCAAGAGCAGGGTGGCCTGTGGGTGGGCAGCTTCTACAAGGGCGCCCACCCCTGGAGTTGGGTCACAGCAGGTCGCCGGGAAATGGGACAGTTCCTCTGGGACTGGCTTCCTCCTTCCCCTTCATCTCGTGCAGAGCCAGGGCGATGCTCTCAGTTCATCAAGACGGAGATTCCAGTCTAAACACAGATGTAGACCTGCCAAGCCCACCATCCCGCCTGTGCACAGTTGGCCAGTCACCCATACGATGGGGTTCCCTTCCGGCTCTGGGCAGTGTCTTCCCCCAAATGATGGAGGAAACCACTGGGCAGAGCAGGACAGCAAGGGCCTGGTGTCCGGCCTCTGCCCAGGGTCCCTGCTATATCCTTGAACACGATCATGGATCTATAATTCCTTTCTGTGATTTTATGAAAAGACCCTCTGTCTCCATCTTATTTCCATGGCTGCCCAAGGGACTCTGTCAGTTCAGTCCCTCACCAAAACCCAGAAATTCTCTGTGTTTGCCTGTCCACTGGCTACGAGTTTGGCAATTCAATCAAAGCGGCAAACACGGTTGATTCTTGGTGAGCCCCTGCTGGGTCCCAGGACCACTGTTTTCTGGCCCTGATATTCTCAGGCCATCTGTTGTAACGTCTCTTCTGTAATTTGGTTGGGAACCACCAGGAAGTGTTGTCATGCGAACCTCCTGGGATCTGTAGGATGCCTATTTGAAAACTTCAACTTTGGTTCTGTGGTCTTAAGACACCTGTCCTGTTCTGAAGGACTCCTTGCCTGGTGCCGTAAGGTGCTCAGACTGGGCAGAACAAGGTTTGATTCCTGCCCGGGAGTTAACTCACCCGAGAGGGGCTCACAGGAGGCCCCAGGGAGCTGGAAAAGGAAGCGCAATTTCTGGCAGGGGTGGGGAGAGCCAAGCGGGAGTGGGGACCCACTTCCTGGAGGAGATGATCTTTGAGTCGGGCCTCCAGGGGATGGGAGGGGCTCCATCCGTGTCTAAACTCACCTGGTAAACACATCTGGGCGGCCATATATTCACGAGGGGGGCCAGCCAGGCAGCTGCAGCAGCTGCCTGTAGCTGTGGAGGCAGTGTCCACACAGGGCCAGCTCACTCATTCCCGGGGCTATCAGAGCCGAGGCAGAGGGCAGAATTCCAGTAAACACCACCATGCTCTGCGCTTTCTTCTCAAGAGGAAGCCTCCGGAGGGTGATTCAGACAGGCCGACCCCAGGAGTCTGGGACACAACTTCACTAGAATGTCGTTTAAAAGTGCCTCTCGTTCATTTGTTATTCGTTATCACAAATCACTCCCCGTTCTGCGGCCGCCAACAGCCCTGCGTCCAGATGTGATGAACTGTGATGAGAAGTGGGAGGGCCCCCTCCCTGCGAGCTGCGCCCCGCCCCAAGCCCCTCCACGCGTTGGCGTCGGTCCCTCCGTGGCAGCTGCAGGCAGGGTCGCCCTGGGGATCCTCCTGTTCCTCCTGGAAGAAGGTAGCTCTTGGCCTGCTCCCCAGAGATGTCAAGAGAAACATCTCTGGGGAGATGTCAGGGAAAGTCGGGGAGCGAGCTTTTGCTCCCGGGACCTTGTTTCCTCACAGGGAAATGGAAGACAGTGAGATCAGGTCTGAGCTCGAATGGGCGCAGTGCACGGCACAAAGGAGGCATCCCCTGCTTCCAGAACTTTCTCTGGCTCCTTCTGCCCGGGAGCTTTATAGACATGGGAGGGCAGTTCTCACACTGAACCCCCCTCCCCACCCCCGCCAGCACACCCTAGTCTCCCTGTCCTCAGACTAAACACCCCGGTCCTTTAACAGATGCCTTCTCTGGACAAGCTGGGTCCCCCAATGTGGCCTGAGGCTGTCACTGCCCATCGGGGGCCCCTCTCCCCTGACATGAGCCCGTGGGTCCCACACAGGCCGCTCCAGCCCCTCTTTATTTCTCTCCGAGCCAAGCGCTGGTCTAAGAGGCTGGAGCTTGTCTTCCCAACATTCGCCTCTCATTTCAAAGTGTAAACCGGGCGAGTGGAAGAAAGTTCCGTGTTTTTCGCCTCTCGATGCTCCTCTCGAGCTTCCCACCTTCTTGCAGGGAGAAGTGTCTCTAAAGTTGATCTTGGGTGTCGTTCTCAAATAACTGGGCCCGAGGAACTCAGCAGGGCAAGCCAGACGAGCCCAAGCGCCTGGCAGGCTTCTGTTTCCGCTGATCTTTCTAAAGAGGTTTTTGTGCAAAGGGTGTTTCTTGAGCTCGTCCGCTTTTCCTGTCCGCCTTGATGGCCGTCCACACATCACCACGTTTATCATGGGAAGGGCGGGCCCCACCCGGCTTTCCACCTCTGCCCTTCCACCCGTTTGCGGAGCCCAGCTCCCTGCCCACCGCTACGCCAGCCCCCTTCTGCTCCCAGCCCGCTTCTTCCCACCACATCCAGTGCACGTGGTACTCTGGGCTGCGGATCAGAGCTCCCTCGTTCCCTGTGAATTCTACTTTCCAGCAAAGGTGGCAGAAAAGGTGAAGGGGCGGGAGGGTGCTACCCGGGTGCAGCCCCACCGAATGTAACCCGTGGGGTCCCTGTTGCATCGCCTACGCCATGGCGATGAGAGCAGCGCCCACTCCATCGAGGGGGTGGGGTCTGGCATGGAGGGAGCGACCTACAGGCAGCTGTAGCTGTTGTTTTCCTGCCTGTCCTGCTCTGCTGATCAGAGCTCCCCGCTTCTCTAATGTCTACTTTGTTGACGTTACCACCTCCCACCTGAGCTTACGGAGGGGTGCATGTTTCTAGGGAGGACGGGGTATTAACTCCTCGAGGACGAGGGCTAAGAATGCACTCCTCGTTGGGGAGCCACGCCATCTCTCCAAGAACGCAGTCTGTAAAGGGGTCCCCTCTTCCGCCCCGCTCCCAGGGCCCCAAAGCAGGGTGGAGTCTCCTCGGCCAGGTGGCAGGAAGCTGGGGCGAGGGGCACAGGCCCCGCCCCCCTTCTCCAGGAGGCTCCTCTGACCAGACTAAGCCAGAAGGTGAGCCCAAAACACCCTGCACTGCCCTGGTTCACCCGGGGCCAAGAAACTCACCACAGGGGTGGGGAAACTGAGGCTGTGTGTCCCCGGGCAATCCAGGAGTGGAAGGCAGCAGCAGAACGGCCAAGCCAGATGCCAGGTCCCCTCGCCAGTCCCTGGAGACAGCGGCAGGCCTCCGTCACTAACTAAGGGTCGGACCAAATTACCCGGGAAATGCAAAAGGCGCAGGTCCCTGACCTTTCCGGGCTAAGGAGGAATATTTGATGCTATAAAACATTTCATTATTAAAGCAGCCAGGAAAACCTGTACAGAGGCACAGCCAACAGGCTTACTCAAATTAGCATGAACATAGGCCCCCCCACCCTCTCCAGCTGCCCACCCAGGCTTCCAGGAGCCAGCGGAGGCCTGGCCCAAACCGCAGTCTCTGGTCGGGCCGGGCCCGGCTGAGTGTAGGGCTCTGAGCAGGGCTTGTTTTTCACTGGCTGCCCCACCTACCCCATTTGGCTTCGCTGCTGTGCCCGCGCTGGCCCTGCATCCGGGACAGGAATTGGACGTGGATCTGCCTGGAGAAGCTCCCGGGTGGCTGCGGGCAGGTGGGGCAAATAAGTGCAACGAGGGACCCCAGTGGGTCGGGGGTCTGGCCCAGCTGGGGTCTCAAGGGAGGCTTCCCAGAGGGGAGGACGTGATGGGAGCTGAGTGTCAGAGCAGAGGGAGTAGAGGGAGCCCGGTGGAGGACTTCGCTGGAACCTTCTGGAAGCCAGGGTGCGGCTCGTGACCTAGCTCAGCCCATCGCTTCCGGGAGCTGCTTACGGACCCTGTAGCTGCTGGAGGCGGGCACAGCTGGCTTCCGTGGCTCCCAGCCCAGCGCCCACCGCACGACGCTCCAGGCCTCTGCTTGCAGCTCTCCTGCCCTGCACTCCTCCGTCTTCTCCCCCAGAGCTGCCCCAACTCCATCCTGCTTTCTCCCCTCCTCTCTCTCTCTCCTTTTTTTTTTAGTAGGGAAGATGTTTGCGCAAATGGGGTTATTCTAAACAACTGGTGGTGACCTTCAGTTTTACAGTTTCTTTTTTGGGTTTTGCCTTGTTTTTGGTTTTCTGGTTTTTGGTCGCACCGCGAGGCATGCGGGATCTTGGTTCCCTGACCAGGGATTGAACCCGTGTCCCCTGTAGTGGACGTGCTAAGTCCTAACCCCTGGGGCAGGACCGGGTTTCCCCACACCCTCTCCCTCCAAGACCAGCACCCCGACCCTGGTTCTTGTCTTCCCAGGGGTTGCTCAGAACGTAGAAGCCAGGAGCTCCTGTGGCAGGCCAGCTACAGGAGTGAGGTCCCAGGGCAGCAGGGGTGAGGAGAGGGGACCAGGCAGGGAAGGAGGTGAGCGAGCAGAAGGCAGTGCCATCCCGAGCTCGCCCGGCCTCCTGAGCCCTCAGTCCTGGCCCTCGGAGGCCGCCTTCAGAGGCGCTGCATGACCCGACATCAAGAAGCCTCTCCCACGGGGCCCCGGAGCGTCACTTCCCGCGTGTCCAGCAGTGCAGGGTGCGGCCAGGTCCTGCTGGCTCTCAGCTGCAGCTCAGCAGGGCCTCCTAGGGACCCAGGCCAAGCAGCTGGGAGCAGCAGTGACCTGGCTCCCTAACAACAGAGCAGCGAGCCGCCCAGAAGGGCCTCCCCGGGCAGCAAGTGAGCAAGGTTAGCACCTGGGGCCCAGGGCACACCCGGCCTGGCGCACCTGTTAGGGTTTCCTCGAGCAGATACCCAAGTAGCCCCACAGCAAGAAGGCCTGACTCTGGAATGACCCCGCCCCGGCCCCCCATCTCCGGTTTCCCCCTTAGTTCTGGGGGAGCGCACGCCACCACAACTCCCTCCTCACCCTGCACACAGGTCCGTCCCTCCCTCTGGAAGCGCCTCTGAGCTGAACTGGCCTGTGCTTACCTGGGCCCACCTGCACTCACCTGCACCCACCGCGCCCACCTGTGCCGTGTGAGCTAGAGACAACCCGTCTCGCGCCCCAGCAGTACCTGGGGGTAAGCAGAGTCTGCTGTAAGGGGAGGGCGTCTGGGGAGCCGAATTTCTTTTATATAAACTTATTTTCTTAGAGGGGGATTGAAAACACATCTGTAATGTCTTTGTCCTCGATTAAAAAAAAAGCCCCAGCCCCTGTTTTCGGATGCACTGTGTCATTTGTTAATTCTTGGCGATGATACCCCACACAGACTTTATGTTACCCCCCCACCCCCGGCGAGCCCAGAGCTGAGACCATGGGCATGGGTAGGGGCATGGAGGCGGGAGACCTCGGCCTCCCTCCATAAACATGGGACTCTTGTTGGCCCAACCCAGAATCTGAGCACTGGAGCCCAGAGAGGTTAGGCAGTCAGGCCCAGGTCACACAGCACGCGGCAGTCTCCATCCTCAAGACTCCTGCTCTTGCCTCAACTCTGCCCACAGCCACCTCCTTCCCCGGTGCGGGGCAGGCCAGAAAGGCTCCATCTGTGTCTGTGGCATGATCCTGGAGCCCAGATTCCTCCTCCTGGCATCCCCAGCCCTGGATCTGCGGCTCCAAACCTGCAGAACGCCTCCCGGGGTGCAGCGCGGCCCAACAACCTGTGACTAATTTCCCGTCCTCAGTAATTCCCGGATTTCGCCCTCTCATTACCAGGCGATGGCGGCGCGGCCGGGGCTGCATGCCTGCCTGGCTCTGAGGAGCAGTTACGGGAAGGCCTGGCACTCCTAATTGCCTTGCCTGGCCTCGGATGGGCTCATTAGAGGTAATGAGATCTGGGAGCCCAGGGCCGAGGGAAGCACCTGCATCCCTCCAGGGAGACGTGCAGACAGGAACTCTGCAGAAGAAAAACACCCCCAAGAAGCAAGCGGGTGCAGAGGGCCTGGGAGGCTGCAGGGGGAGGGGGCCGGGGCCGGCCTTCCAGGACGCAGGCCCAATCCCGAGGACGTGTCCGGCTCTTCCTCCCAAAGCCGCACCATGAGTTACCTTTTCCGGGAAGGGCAGACCCTGGAGTCCCACCCTAGCCACCCATCCCGGATAGGGAGTCTGGGCCGGCCCCCCTTCTCCATCCCACTGCCTCGTGGGCTGAGCCCATCCCCCTTGGCCTCCTCCCGGCCTCAGTCTCCAGTCTCAGCCCTGCCCTCTCCTTGTCTGCTCAGAGAGAGCCCTCTGGAACCCACCTGGCTCCCAGGTGCCCCGGAACAGGCCCCCCCGTCCTCAGCTGCACATTCGTCCTCCGGGTGGGTCCTCAGCTCCCAGGATCCTCCACGCAGCTTGGCCTCCGGTCCTCTTCCACCTGTGCCCTCTGCTCGGGCCATGCCGGCCCCAGCCTTCTTCTGGGCGCTCCCCTGCCCTGGATCCATAGGGCCGGGGCTTTCTGGTGGCCACCCCACCTGTCCTCCACTGTTTCTCTTCGTACCTGATGGACTCCTTTCCCAGAGATCCGAGCAAGAGGACGAGGAGTGCTTCCCTGCTTCTCAGGAGAAGCCCAAATCGAGGAGGCATAAGTGAGGGTGAAGGTCACGGCAGTGCGCTGCTGCCCCGCCCACTCCACACGTGAGGCTGCTGGTGAGCTGGGCTGGGCTGCCTGTGTGGCTGGCTCCAGCCCTGGTGACGGTGACAAGCGCCACTTCCCCTCAGGGCCTCAGGGAGCAGAGAGAGCGGCCGATCTCTTGGGCATCCTCCTGGGGAGGCACTCAGGTCTGATCTGCGTGCATCACCGCCCTTGTGCTGCTACAAGGAGTCAGCACGCACTCAGTGCCTGACGACAATACAAATCGACTACCTTGCAGCTCTGGAGGTCAGAAGTCTGACACAGTCCCCGGGAGCTGACAGGGAGGCGTTAGCCGGGCTGGGTCTATCTGGAGGCTCCAGAGGAGAATCTGTTTGCTGGCCGTTTCCAGCCTCTAGAGGCTGCCCGCACTCCGTGGCTTGCAGCCCCTCCCGCCACCTCCAAAGCCGCTCTGGCCGCCAAGTCCTTCTCACGTCACGTCACTCTGACCCTGACCTTCTTGTCTCTGCCTTGGCCTTATGAGGACCCCTGTGATGGCACTGGGCCCACCTGGATAACCCAGGCTCAGCTCCCATCTCCAGGTCCTTAACCACACCCCAAGGTCTCTTTGCCGGGTGAGGCGACATAGCCACAGATTCCAGGAATTAGATACGGACACCTGTGGGGCCCTTAGGCCGCTGAGCACAACCTGGCCCTGCCTGGAGTTGTTTGAGGAAGACTGGAGGTCTTGAGGAATTTGGGGAAGTGGGTCTTCACCCCCAGGGCAGAGGGGAGGCAGGCGACAGAGAAAGTTCCAGTCTGTGCAGCTGACCACAGCCCTGGTCCCCGACGTGAAAGAGCCAGCTGCCCCCCAGGCCACCTGCTGGGGCTGAGGCGGAGGCCTGCTGGGAACTCCAGGGCGCTGGCGCCCCTCACCGCCAGGCCGCCACTCACCTCAGCCATGTCCACGGCTCTTCTCTGCTGTGATCGGGGTTTCCTCTGACTCCCATTAGCGGTTCGCGTGAATCAGATCTGTACCTTCTGGGTCCAGCATCTGGAAGTCAGCTTCCTCCAGGGTGGCTTGATCTCTAACTGGCCGTCTCACATGTGGCAGGCTGGGCGTCCAGACGGGCCCAGGGGCAGTCCCTACAGTTGGCCACAGGCGGATCTCAGGCCAAGCTCACTCTGCCTAGAAAACATTTGCAGAGGCACACGCATGCATGCTTTGCCTCTGGGATGACTTCTGCCTCTTCTGTCACAGACCAT
This sequence comes from Stenella coeruleoalba, assembly GCF_951394435.1. Classification (NCBI taxonomy): domain Eukaryota; kingdom Metazoa; phylum Chordata; class Mammalia; order Artiodactyla; family Delphinidae; genus Stenella; species Stenella coeruleoalba. Next base: position 3,563,045 of record NC_137147.1, on the reverse strand, counting down.
TGAGAGATGGCCTCATGACATGGCTCTGGCTCGCCTCCTCTGAGGGTGCCCTGAGAGCTTTGGGTCCCCTGAGCTCCTCCCCTACCTCTGATGACTCCAGATGTCTTTGCTCTGCCCCTGGATCAGCCCTGAGCTCCTGCAGGTTGGGCCCTCCACCTCCCTCTCCCAGGGCACAGAGGGCCTGGCTCAGAGCGGGTACCCAGTGTGCATTTGCAGACTGGCTACAGAAACAGAATGTCCCCAGGGCTGGCTGAGCCCCAAGCTGGCCAGGTGGGCCTGTCCTGGCCCCTAGGGCCGTGTGCTCATCTTCAGGGACGTGGCGCCCCTGAAATTCTCCAGAGCTGAGAGGTTGAGCAGGTTGATAGGACTGGACAGGTCACCAGGGCAGGCAGCAGCCCCGCAGCCTGCCGGACAACCCTCTCACCGCCACCCGCCCAGCCAGCGCCGCACTTTGCCTTCAAAGCAGTCCTCCCCCACGTGGAACCCACGAGTGTCCTCTCTTCCTCTGCGCTGCATCCTTGATGACCACAGGATCGAGCAGAGTGATGTTTCACTTGGAACAGAAGCACGCGCCTCAATTCCTGGAGCAGGAAGTGTGCGGTCCCCACCTTGAGAGCGCTGCCGCCGTGGTCCCCCTAACATCCCGGGGGCCTGGCCTCAGCTGATGGACATTGGGGTTGTTTCCAATCTGCGCAATTATGAATAAAGCTGCTACGAACACCGAGAGCAAGTTTTTGCGTGGATATATGCTTCCAGTTCTCTCAAGCATGTACCTAGGAGTGAAACTGCTGAGTCATGTGGTAACCCCATCTTTGAGGAGGTGTTTTCCAAAGAGGCTGTGCCGTTTTACACCCCCACTAGCAGTGCTTGAGGGTTCCAATTTCTCCATGGCCTCACTGAAACTAGTTATTTATGGCTTTCCCATTACAGTTATCCTGGTGGGTGTGAAGTGGTATCTCATTGTGGTTTTGATTTGCATTTCCCTCATGACTAATGATGTTGAGTATCTCTTCATGTGCTTGTTAGCCATTTGTATATTTGCTTGGGAGAAATGTCTATTCAAATCGTTTGCACGTTTTAAAACTGGGTTATTTTTTTCTTATTATTCAGTGTTATGAATTCTTTATATATTCTGGGGCTAGAAACTTATCGGATACATCATTTGCAAATATTTCCTCCCATTTGATGGGATTGCTTTTCACTTTCTCGATAGTACTCTTTGAAGCACAACAGTTTCTATTTTGAATAAAATTTAACTTGTCTACTTTTTCTTTGGTTACTTGTGTTTTAGATGTTGTAGCTAAGAAACCATTATCTAATTCTAGGTCAGGAAGATGTACACTTGTATTTTCTTCTAAAAGTTTTATAGTTTTAGATCCTCCTAAATTTAGGTCTTTGATCACTTGAAGTTAATTTTGTATATGACCTGAGGTAGGGTCCCAACTTCATTTTTTTTTTTTTTTTTTTTTGCCCATGGATATACAGTCATATCAGCCCCAAATATTGAAAAGAATATTCTCTGAGAACTGAAATTTTGGGTACCCATTTTAAAAGTCATAAATGTACACGTAAGTGTTAATTTCTTTCGGATCTATGCTACTGATCTATGTGCCTATTCTGATACCAGTGCCACACTCTTGATGACTGTAGCTTTTTCTTTTCCATTCTTTTTTTTAAAGTTTTTATTGAACTTTAGTTGATTTACTCTGTTGTTTTAATTTCTGCTGTACAGCAAAGTCATGCAGTTATACATATATATATATACATTCTTTCATATTCTTTTCCATTATGGTTGATCACAGGATATTGAATACAGGTCCCCATGCTATACAATAAGACCTCGTTGTTAATCCATTCTATATATAATGGTTTGCATCTGCGAATCCCAAACTCCCAATCCATCCCTCCCCCAACCCCTCTCCCTCGGCAACCACCAGTCTGTTCTCTATGTCCATGATTCTGTTTCCCTTTCATAGATAGGTCCATTTGTGTCATATTTTAGATTCCACATATAAATGATATCATATGGTATTTGTCTTGATGACTGTAGCTTTGTAGTAGGTTTTGAAATCAGGGAGTGGGAGTCCTCCAACTTTATAATAGTATATGTGTGTGTGTGTGTGTGTGTGTGTGTGTGTATTCCTTAGGACTTTCTATACACAGTATCGTGTCATTTGTAAATAGAGTTTTATTTCTTCCTTTACAATATATATGCCTTTATTTTTATTTCTTGCTTAATTTTCCTGGCTAAAACCTCCAGTACAATGTTGAGTAGAAGTGGAGAGAGTAGACATCCTGTCCTTCTCCTGGTCTTAGGGGGAATCTTCCGTCTTTCACCATTAAGCAGGATGTTAGCTGTGGGGTTTTTGTGGGGTTTTTTAACATCTTTATTGGAGTATAATTGCTTTACAATGTGTGTTAGTTTCTGCTTTATAACAAAGTGAATCAGCTATACATATACATATCTCTTCCCTCTTGCGTCCCCCTCCCACCCTCCCTATCCCACCCCTCTAGGTGGTCACAAAGTACTGAGCTGATCTCCCTGCGCTATGCGGCTGCTTCCCACTAGCTATCTATTTTACATTTGGTAGTGTGTATATGTCCATGCCACTCTCTCACTTCGTCCCAGCTTACCCTTCCCCCTCCCCGTGTCCTCAAGTCCATTCTCTACATCTGCGTCTTTATTCCTGTCCTGTCCCTAGGTTCTTCAGAATCATTTTTTTAGATTCCATGTATATGTGTCAGCATACAGTATTTGTTTTTCTCTTTCTGACTTACTTCACTCTGTATGACAGACTCTAGGTCTATCCACCTCACTACAAATAACTCAATTTCGTTTCTTTTTATGGCTGAGTACTATTCCATTGTATATATGTGCCACGTCTTCTTTATTCATTCATCTGTCGATGGACACTTAGGTTGCTTCCATATAGACGCTCTTCATTAGCTTGAGAACATCCCCTTCTATTTCAAATTTGTTGAGTGAAACAACTGAAAGGCAGTATTAGAATTTTTAAAAATTCTCTTTTGTATCCATTGAGATAATCATGTGCTTTTTATCCTTTATGAATATGGTGTATTAACTTGATTGACTTTTGGGTGTTAAAGCAACCTTGTATTCCTAGGATAAGCATCACTTTGTCATAGTGTATAATCCCTTTTGTATGCTTCTGGATTTGGTTTGCTAGCATTTTGTGGAGGCTTTTTGAGTCTATATTCAAAAGGGATATTGATTTGTAGTTTTCTTCTCCTGTGATGTCTTTGTCTGGATTGATATCAAGATAATAGTGGCTCATAGAATGAGTTAGGAGGTGTTTGCTCCTCTTCTATTTTTTGGAAGTTTTTGTGAATGGTTGGTGTTAATTCTTCCAATTTTGGTAGAATTCATTAGTGACTCCATCTGGTCCTGTGTTTCTCTTTGTGAGAAGCTGTTTATTATTATTACTATTATAGTTGACCCTTGAACAATATGAGTTTGAACTGTGTGGGTCCACTTATATTTGCAGGTTTTTCAATAAATATAGTACTTCTACTTTCATTTTATAAATCTTTATATTAAATAAGTGTGGGGAGAAGTTTGTGTTCAATTAGGGATCACAATATGTGGAATCAAAAGAAATAGGGTTTGAGTCCTGATTTTACCCAAACTGTTTTAGCTTCCTGGTCTTGGGTGAGTCATTTATCAATTCCTTTTTTTTTTTTTTTTTTTTTTGCGGTATGCGGGCCTCTCACTGTTGTGGCCTCTCCCATTGTGGAGCGCTCCGGACGCGCAGGCTCAGTGGCCATGGCTCATGGGCCCAGCCGCTCTGCGGTATGTGGGATCTTCCCAGACCGGGGCACGAACTCGTGTCCCCTGCATCGGCAGGCGGACTCTACACCACTGTGCCACCAGGGAAGCCCTATCAGCTCCTTTTCATGGAGGCAGAGATAGCAGTACACAGATTTTCAACTGCTTAGGGGTTGGTGCCCCTAACCCCCCAACTTCATTATATTATTATTATTTTAGTTATTATTAATTCAATATATTTGTTACAAGTCTATTCAGATTTTCTTTTCCTTCTTGAGTTAGTTTCAGTAGTTCATGTCTTTCTAGAAGTTTGTACATTTCATCTAGATTATCTAATTTATTGGCATATAATTGTTTATCAGATTTCTTTATCATCTTTTTTAAATTTCTGAAATATCAGTAGTAATGTTCCTCCTTCATTCCTGACCTTAGTAATTGGAGTCTTCTCTCTTTTTTTCTTGGTCAGTCTAGCTAAATGTTTATCAATTTTGTTAATCTTTTCAAAAAAAATAACTTGGTTCCACTGATTTTTTTCTATTTTTCTATTCCCTATTTCATTAATTTCAAGTCTAATTTTTATTATTTACATCTGAGTTTAGTTTACTCTTCTTTTCCTAGTTTTTTTAAGATGGAAGATTAGATTATTGACTTAAAAATCTTTATTTTTTTAATGTTTACTTTAAAAAAATTAACTGCCATGAATTTCCCTCTGGGCACTACTCTAACTGCATCCCATGAGTTTTTGTATGTTGTGTTCTCATTTTCCTTCATCTCAAAATGTTTCTTAATTTCCCTTATGATTTCTTCTTTGACCCATGGGTTAATTAGGAGTGTGTTGTTTTATTTCCACAAATTTGTTAATCTCTCAAATTTCCTCTATCATCGATTTCTAATTTCATTCCAGAATATGCTTTGTATGATTTATTTTGTAATGTATTGAGACTTGTTTTATTGTCTAATAGATAGCCTATCTTGGAGAATATTTCATATGTACTTGAGAAGAATGTATTTTGGTGTTGTTGGGTAGAATGTTCTGTCAGTATCTGTTAGGTCTAGTTGGTTAATATTGTTGTTCAAGCTTATTTCCTTATTCTCATTAGTTGTTCTATCTGTTATTGAAAGTAGGGTATTGAAATCTCCAGCTATTATTTTTGAATTGTCTATTTATCATTTCATTTTTGTTGCATGTTTGTAACTGTTATATCTCCTTAATGGATTGACCCTTTTATCATTACAAAATGTTGTCTCTAGGAAAAATTTTTGTCTTAAAGTCTACTTTGTCTCATATAAATATAGCCACTTCACCTCTTTTTTTAAATTATTGCATGGCATATCTTTTATCCATCATTTTACTCTAAATCTATCTGATATTTTAAAATCTAAAGTGCATCTCATGGGCACTTCCCTGGCTGTCCAGTGGTTAAAACTTCACCTTCCAAGGCAGGGGGTGAGGGTTTGAGCCCTGGTCGGGGAGCTAAGATCCCACATGCCTCGTGGCCAAAAAACCAAAACGTAAAACATAAGCAATTTGAAACAAATTCAATAAAAGACTTTAAAAATGGTCCACATCACGCGGGTTCGTGCCCCTGTCCGGGAGGATCCCACGTGCTGCGGAGCGGCTGGGCCCGTGGGCCATGGCCGCTGAGCCTGCGCATCCGGAGCCTGTGCTCTGCGGCGGGAGAGGCCACGGCGGTGAGAGGCCCGCGTACCACAAAAAAAAAAAAAAAAAAAAAAAAAAAATGGTCCACATCAAAAAAATCTTTAAAAAAATAAAATAAAGTATGTCTCATGTAGAAGGAAAAAAATTGGATCATATTTTTTTCATTCATTCTGTCAGTGCATGCCTTTCAAATAGAACGTTTAATCAATTTACATTTAACGTGATGACTGATAAGGTAGCATTTATGTCTGCCATCTTGCTATTTGTCTTCTATTTGTCATGCTTTTATTGTTCCTCTATTTTCCATTATTGCCTTCTTTTGTGTTAAGTGCTGTATTTTCTAGTATATAATTTTAATTCCCTTCTTGTTGCTTTTACTCTATATTTTTGAGTTACTAGTTTTTGCTTTGGTATTACAATTAACATCTTTACTTATAACAAATCTAGTTGTTCAGATTAATACTAACTTAACTTCAATAGTATTTAAAAACTGTTCCTCTATACTCCATTTCCTCTCCATTCCTTTGTGCTATTATTATCATAAAATTACATTAATATGCACTGTATGCCCATCAATATAGATTTATAATTATTGCTTTATGCAATTGCCTTGTTAATTAGATAGGAGGAAACTATTCAAACCGAGTAGTTTCTCTGCCCTGTGCTCTGCCTATTCATCTCTCCTTCCCCCACTAACCCTTGGCAACTGTCTCCAAAGTTTTGCCTTTTTCAGAATGTCAAATAGTTGGAATCATGCAGTATCTAGTCTTTTCAGATTGGCTTCTTCCATTTAGTAAAAAGTCATGTCTTTTCATGGCTTGATAGCCCAGTTTTTTGAGCACTGAATAATATTCCATTGTCTAGATATACCACAGGTTTTTTAATCCATTCACCTACTGAAGAACACCTCAGTTGTTTCCAGGTTTTGGCAACTATGAATAAAGTTGCTATAAACATTTAGGTACAGGTTTTTGTGTAGACATGTGTTTTCAGCTCCTTTGGGTAGATACCAGGGAACATGATTGCTGGCTTGTAGGTTAAGAGTATGTTCATTTTTTAAAGAAAACACCAAACTGCCAAAGTGGCTGTACAGTTTTGCACTCCCACCAGCAATGAATGAGAGTTCCTGTTGCTCCACATTCTTACCATCATTCAGTGTTGTCAGTGTTCTAGATTTTGGTATCTACATCTATAGGTATGTAGTGGTATCTCATTGTTTTAATTTGCATTTCCCTGATGATATATAACGTGGAGCATCTTTTCACATGCTACTGTTTATCTATGTATCTTCTTTGATGAGGTTTCTGTTAAGGTGTTTGACCTATTTTTTAATTAGGTTTTTTGTTTTCTTATTTTTGAGTTTTAAGATATCTTTGTATATTTTGAGTAACTGCTCTTTATCAAATCTTTTACATATATTTTCTCCCAACACGTGGTTTGCCTTTTCATTCTCCTGACAGTGTCTTTCATAGAGCAGAAGTTTAAAATTTTTTTGTGTGTGCGTGTGGTACACAGGCCTCTCACTGTTGTGGCCTCTCCCATTGCGGAGCCCAGGCTCCGGACGCCGCGCAGGCTCAGCAGCCATGGCTCACGGGCCCAGCTACTCCGTAGCATGTGGGATCTTCCCGGACTGGGGCACGAACCTGTGTCCCCTGCATTGGCAGGCAGACTCTCAACCACTGCGCCACCAGGGAAGCCCGAGAAGTTTTAAATTTTAATGAAGTCCAGCTAATCAATTCTTTCTTTTATGGATTGTGCCTTTTGTGTTGTATCTAAAAAGTCATCATCAAGCCCATGGTCATTAAATTTTATCCTATAATACGTCCTAGGAGTTTTGTGGCCTTGCATTTTACATTTAGGTCTGTGATTCACTCTGAGTTAATTTACTGTGGCTTTATAGTAAGTCTTGTCAACTAGTTGCATTTGTTCAATTTTGTTCTTCTCTTTCAATTTTGTATTGGCTATTGCTGTGATCTGAATGTTTGTGCCCCCACCCCAAATTCACATGTTCACATGTTGGAATCCTAATTCCCAGTGAGATGGTGTTAGAAGATGGATACTTTAAGTGGTGATGAAGTCATGAGAGTGGAGCCCGCCTAAATGAGTTCATTGTTCTTATAAAAGAGATCCCATAGACCATGTTAGCCCCTTCTGCCATGTTAAGATACACTGAGACATCAGTGATCCAGAAGAGGCCTTCACTCGACCATGGCACCCTGCTTTCATACGTCCAGTCTCCAGACTGTGAGAAATAAAAATTTGTTGTTTATAAGCCACCTACTCTATGCTGTTTTGTTAGAACAGCTGCAAAAGATTAAGATAGCTATTCTGGGTCTTTTGCCACTCCGGATAAACTTGTCTATATTCACAGACTAACTTGCTGGGATTTTGATTGGGATTTCATTGAATCTATAGATCAAGTTGGGAAACTGACATATTGACAATATTGACTCTTCCCACCCATGAACATGGAATATTTCTTCATTTATTTAGTTCTTTGATTTTTTTCATTAGAAAATTTTAGTTTCCCTCATATAGATCTTGTATATATTTTGTTAGATTTATACCCAAGTATTTCATTTTTTGCAGTGGTAAAGTAAATGGTATTGAGTTTTTTATTTCAAATTCCACTTGTTCATTGTTGGTATATAGGAAAGTGATTGACTTTTGTATATTAACATTGTATCTTGCATCCTTGACATAATCATTTTTTAGTGCCAGGAATTTTTTTATCAATCTTTTTGAATTTTCTATATAGCCAATCATGTCATCTGTTAACAAAGAAAATCTGTATACCTTATTTCCTTTTCTTGTCTTATTGCATTAGCTAGGGCTTCTAGTACAATGTTGTTAAGCAGTAGTGAGAGAGAACAACCTTGGCTTGTTTTTGATCTTAGTGGGAAGGCCTCTAGTTTCTCATCATTAAGTATAATGTTGGTTGTAGGTTTTTTGTAGCAATTTTTATCCAGCTGAGGAAGTTCTTTCTCTATTCCTAGTTTACTGAGAGGTTTTTGTTTTTGTTTTTATCATGAATGGGTATTGGATTTTGTCTTGTTCTTTTCCTGCAAACATTGATATGATCATGTGATTTTTATTCTTTAGCCTGTTAATATGATGGATTACATTAATTGATTTTCAAATGATGGGCCAGCCTTGTAAACCTGGGTTAAATTCTACTTGGTCATGGTGTATAAATCTTTTTATACATTGTTGGATTTGATTTGCTAATATTTTGTTGAGGATCATTGCATCTATGTTCATGAAAGATATTGGTTTGTAGTTTTCTTATAATGCCTTTATCTGGTTTTGGTATTAGGGTAACGTTAGCCTCATAAAATGGTTCGAAAGTATTCCTTCTGTTCCTCTCTTCTGGAAGAGATTGTAAATAATTGGTATAATTTCTTCCTTAAATGTTGGGTAGAATTCACCTGTGAACCCATTTGGGTCTGGTGCTTTCTTTTTCAAAAGGTAATTAGCTTTTGATTCAATTTCTTTGACAGATACAGTCCTTTTAAGATTGTCTATTTCTTCTTGTGTGAGCTTTGGCAGATTGTGTCTTTCAAGGAATTAGTCCATTTCATGTAGGATATCAAATATGTGGGCATAGAATTGTTCATAGTATTCTTTGATTATCCTTTCAATGCCCATGGAACCTGGCGATGGCCCCTTTTTCATTTTTGACATTAATAATTTTTATCCTTTCAGTCTTTTTTTAGTTAGCCCGAATAGAGGCTATTTGATTTGATTGCTCTCTTCAAAGAACCGGCTTTTGATTTCATTGATTTTCCCTGTTTACTTCTTGTTTTCAGTCTCATTAATTTCTGCTCTAATTTTTTTAATTTCTTCTCTTCTGTTACTTTGGAATTAATTTTCTCTTCTTTTTCTAGTTTCCTAAAGTGGAAGCTTAGATGATTGATTCTAGATCTTTCTTTCCTATATATGCATTCACTGCTACACATCACCTCTAAATACTGCTCTCACTGCATCCTACAAATATTGATGTGTTTTGTTTTCATTTTTATTTAGTTCAAAATAAATCTTTGACCGATGCATTATTTGGAAGTGTGTTGTTTAAAATACAAGTATTGGGGGGATTATGCAGCTGTCTTTGTGTTTTGATTCATATTGTGGTCTGAGAGCAAACATTTTATGACATATACTCTTAAAATTTGTTAAGATGTGCTTGATGACCCACAATATCTTGGTGAAGGTTCTATCCTGGTGAACGTTTCATGTGAGTTTGAGAAGAATATGTGTTCTGCTGTTGCAGATAAAATGGTCCTTCTTTTCTTCCCTTCTTTCTTTTATTTCACGTAAGGTTTTTTTAACTGGACATTTAAAATCATAAAAGGTGCTAACTCTGGAAATCAGATTCCCCCCTTTCCCCAGGGTTTGTTGGTGCTGCTGTTTGCTATTTTTGTTTTGTTTTGTTTTGCTTTGTGCCTTTTCTAAACCAATTCTGTAAAGTCTATTCTTTGTCATGTGCGGCCCCTGAAGTCTCTTCTCACTGAGCTTAGTGTTCAGCTAATGATTAGGCAGAGTTTTCCTTAAGTGCCCGGAAACCATAAGTATCCAAGTCTTTGCCAAGGGGCTCTGTGTGTGTATTGGGTGCTCCTTCAGTGCTCAGCTGAGCAACTGACAGCTCTGCCTCAGTTTTTACTTCCTCAATATCAGCCACAGGTGAGAGCTTAGGGTCTTCTCCCTGAGCAAGCACATAGCCTGCCTGTGGCCTTCTAGAACCTCAGGAATATGTTGGAAGCTTTAAAAGCTCCCGTGGACACCTCATTTCCCAGCTTTTTCTTTCAAGCTTTCTGGTTAGCCTGCTGTTTGCCCCAACGCTTACCCACTGCCTCACATTGCCCTGAAGCTAAACATTTGCCAGAAAATATTCTGGAGAAAAGGCTGTTTTGTTCCAGGAGAACTCCAAGTCAGATCAATAAAGACAGCTTTGTAAATGGGGTCTTTTAAGGAGCCATCAGCCTGGGTAAGTAATGGCAATTCTCTGGTACTGAGGATTTGAAGTAGGTACCTCCATTTTCCTGTCCAGTGGCTACGAGCTGCTGACCCTCATCTTGACCATGAGTGGCTGATGTCAAGGCTACCACAAAGCTGGAGAAAGGGGGATGGGAACAGGGTAAGTTAAAATGCTACAAAATCTGTTCTTATCAAGATCCAGCCGTTTTTCTAGAATAAATACTCCTAGAATTGTTGCGAGCCTTTGGCCAATTTGCAGAGCTCCAAAAAAGTTGGTTGTGCCCATTTTTGCCAGATTTCTCATTGTTTTCATGGAGGAGAAAACTGTCAGAGGTCTGTTTCCACTGACATTATCCCTTTTACAGGAATTCCTTCCTGTATCCCCAGGAGGAGGCCGTGGGAAGCCCCGGGCAGAAGCCCTGCGGATGGCCTGGGGAAACAGTCTGTGCTCCCCTTGGTCTTGTTTTCCAGAGCTGTAAAAAGAGATGTTCAACAGAATTGATCCCAGAGGGCATTCTTACCTCAAATATCCTGTCTCTATGCCTTGCCTAGAGGCATATCAAAATCAGAGAGTGGATCCCTTTATTCTCCACATCCCCTAAAGCAACAGCTTTCAGATTCTTTTCCACACTGACTTGAAAATCATGACCCAGCCCATGCCCTATACAGACACATTTATCCACATGCATTGTGAATAAATGTGAATAAATTCCCCCAAACAATCGCTACTGCTTTGGGAACATGCTCTGATTTTTTTTACGTGTGTTGGTTGTAGCCTACTAAAAAAACTCTCCTGACCCACCAAAGCATCACCACCCACAGGTTGAAAATCCCAGCCCTGAAGGCACCCCATTCAGGTGCTGAGTGACCCTAGCTGAGCAGAGATCCAGTGCTCTGTACGACAGCAGGTGGGCAAGGGGAGCCTGAACTCAAGCTGTGGCCAGAAATGTTTGGTCCTTAGAAGAATGTTGATTTGGAGGTGCAGGGGAGTGGAAGGTTGGGGCATCAGGGCCCTGGAGCTTTGGGCAGATGGCCCTGGCAGGGCAGATAGAAGGACTCTTCCCTGTGACTCTTCTCTGTGGCTCTGACTGTCTCTGGCAGGCAAATCCTACATGTGAGCTACTGATCCACTTCCCCCACTTCTACGAGCTGAATTATGTCTCCTCAAATTTCATGTCCTAAAGCCCTAACTCCCAATGTCATGGTATTTGGAGATGAAGGCTTTGCGAAGTAATTAGGTCATGAGGATGGAGGCCCATGATGAGATTAGTGCTTTTTAAAGAAAAGACTGAGATTTTTAGAGTGTGTGGTACCCGGTGATCTGATTGACGAGTCCGAGGCATAGTGCAACTCCAGCTGCTCAGGGTCCTGTGACGTACATTAACCACAGCCGCACTTCGTCTGTCGCCACCCTACACAGCGATGACTGCATTGTACTCACTACTACAATCTAGTGTAATGGCACGTCCCCATGCCAAAGTGTCTTAACAAGGAGAAAGGGGGCACCTTCAAGATGGTGGAGGAGAAAGACATGGAGATCAGCTTCCTCCCCACAAATACATCAAAACTACATCTACATGTGGAACAACTCCTACAGAACATCGACTGAATGCTGGCAGAAGACCTCAGACTTCCCAAAAGATACCCTCAGGTGACCTACATGCAGAGGCAGGGCCAGTCCAAAGTTGAACCCCAGGAGCTGAGCAAACAATGAAGAGAAAGGAAAATCTCTCTCAGCAGCCTCAGGAGCAGCAGATTAAATCTCCACAATCAACTTGATGTTCCCTGCGTCTGTGGAATACCTGAACCGACAATGAATCATCCCAAATTGAGGCAGTGGACTTTGGGAGCAACTGTAGACTTGGGGTAACTTTCTGCATCTAATTTGTTTCTGGTTTTATGTTTGTCTTAGTTTAGTGTTTGGAGCTTATTATCATTGGTAGATTTGATTATTGATTTGTTTGTTTTCTTCCTTTTTATTTATATATATATATATATTTTTTTCCTTTTTCTCTTTTTGTGAGGGTATATGTGTAGGCTTCCTTGTGTGATTTTGTCTGTATAGCTTTGCATTTGCCATTTGTCCTAGGGTTCTGACTGTCCTTTTTTTTTTTTTCTTTTTAGTATAGTTTTTAGCACTTGTTATGATTGGTGGATTTGTTTTTTGGTTTGATTGTTCTCTTCTTTCTTTCTCTCTTTCTTCTTTTTATTACTTTTTATTTTAAATATTTTTTTCTATTTTAATAACTTTATTTTATTTTATTTTTCTTCCTTTCTTTCATTCTTTCTCTTTCTTTCTTTCTTTTCTCCTTCCTTCCTTCCTTTCTTTCTTTCTTCCTTTCTTTCTTTCTTTCTTTCTTTCTTTCTTTCTTTCTTTCTTTCTTTCTTTCTTTCTTTCTTTCTTTCTTTCATTTTTTCTCCCTTTCCTTCTGAGCCATGTGGCTGACAGGGTCTTGGTGCTCTGGCTGGGTGTCAGGCCTGAGACTCTGAGGTGGGAGAGCCAAGTTCAGGACATTGGTCAACCAGAGACTTCCTGGACTCACATAATATCAATCAGCCAAAGCTCTCCCAGAGATCTCCATCTCAACGCTAAGACCCAGCTCCACTCAATGACCAGCAAGCCACAGTGCTGGACACCCTATTCCAAACAACTAGCAAGACAGGAACACAACCCCACCCATTAGCAGAGAGGCTGCCTAAAATCATAACAAGTTCACAGATACCCCAAAAAACACCACCGGACGTGGTCTTGCCCACCGGAAACACAAGATCCAGCCTCATCCACCAGAACACAGGCACCAGTCCCCTCCACCAGGAAGCCTACAAAACCCACTGAACCAACCTTACCCACTTGGAGCAGACACCAAAAACAACAGGAACCAAGAACCTGCAGCCTGCGAAAAGGAGACCCCAAACGCAGTAAGTTAAGCAAAATGAGAAGACAGAGAAATACACAGCAGATGAAGGAACAAGGTAAAAACCCACCAGACCAAACAAATGAGGAGGAAATAGGCAGTCTACCTGAAAAGGAATTCAGAGTAATGATAGTAAAGATGATCCAAAATCTTGGAAACAGAATGGAGAAAATACAAGAAACATTTAATGAGGACCTAGAACAACTAAAGAGCAAACAAACAATGATGAACAACACAATAAATGAAATTAAAAATTCTCTAGAAGAAATCAATAGCAGAATAACTGAGGCGAAGAACGGATAAGTGACTTGGAAGATAAAATAGTGGAAATAACTACTGCAGAGCAGAATTAAGAAAAAAGAATGAGAAGAATTGAGGACAATCTCAGAGACCTCTGGGACAACATTAAATGCACCAACATTCGAATTATAGGGGTCCAGGAAGAAGAAGAGAAGAAAAAGAAGGGACTGAGAAAATATTTGAGAGATTATAGTTGAAAACTTCCCTAATATGGGGAAAGAAATAGTCAAGTCCAGGAAGCACAGAGAGTCCCATACAGGATGAATCCAAGGAGAAACACACCAAGACACATATTAATCAAACTATCAAAAATAAAAACAAAGAAAAAATACTAAAAGCAGAAAAACAACAATTAACATACAAAGGAATCTCCATAAGGTTAACAGCAGATCTTTCAGTAGAAACTCCGCAAACTAGAAGGGAGTGGCAGGACATATTTAAAGTGATGAAAAGGAAAAACCTACGGCCAAATCACTCTACCCAGCAAGGATCTCAGTCAGATTTGACAGAGAAATTAAAACCTTTACAGATAAGCAAAAGCTAAGAGAATTCAGCACCACCAAACCAGCTCTACAACAAATGCTAAAGGAACTTCTCTAGGCAGGAAACACAAGAGAAGAAAAAGATGTGCAATAACAAACCAAAAGCAATTAAGAAAATGGTAATAGGAACATACATATCAATAACTACCTTAAATGTAAATGGATTAAATGCTCCAAGCAAAAGACATAGACTGGCTTAATGGATACAAAAACAAGATGCATACATATGCTGTCTACAAGAGATCCACTTCAGACCTAGGGACACATACAGACTGAAAGTGAGGGGATGGAAAAAGATATTCCATGCAAATGGAAATCAAAAGAAAGCTGGAGTAGCAATTCTCATATCAGACAAAATAGACTTTAAAATAAAGACTATTACAAGAGACAAAGAAGGACACTACATAATGATCAAGGGAACAATCCAAGAAGATATAACAGTTGTAAATATTTATGCACCCAGCATAGGAGCACCTCAATGCATAAGGCAAATGCTAACAGCCATAAAAGGGGAAATCAACAGTAACACAATCATACTAGGGGATTTTAACACCACATTTTCACCAGTGGACAGATCATCCAAAATGAAAATAAATAAGGAAACACAAGCTTTAAATGATACATTAAACAAGATGGACTTAATTGATATTTATAGGACATTCCATCCAAAAATAGCAGATTACACTTTCTTCTCAAGTGCTTATGGAACAGTTTCCAGGATAGATCATATCTTGGGTCACAAATCAAGCCTTGGTAAATTTAAGAAAATTGGAATCATATCAAGTATCTTTTCCGACCACAACGCTATGAGACTAGATATCAATTACAGGAAAAAAATCTGTAAAAAATACAAACACATGGAGGCTAAACAATACACTACTAAATAACCAAGAGATTACTGAAGAAATCAAAGAGGAAATAAAAAAATATAGAAACAAATGACAATGAAAACATAAGGATCTAAAACCTATGGGATGCAGCAAAAGCAGTTCTAAGAGGGAAGTTTATAGCAATACAATCCTACGTCAAGAAACAAGAAACATCTCAAATAAACAACCTAAACTTACACCTAAAGCAATTATAGAAAGAAGAAAAAAAACACCCCAAAGTTAGCAGAAGGAAACAAATCATAAAGATCATATCAGAAATAAATGAAAAAGAAATGAAGGAGATGATAGCAAAGATCAATAAAACTAAAAGCTGATTCTTTGAGAAGATAAACAAAATTGATAAACCATTAGCCAGATTCATCAAGAAAAAAAGGGAGAAGACCCAAATCAATAGAATTAGAAATGAAAAAGAAGAAGTAACAACTGACACTGCAGAAATACAAAGGATCATGAGAGATTACTACAAGCAACTATATACCAATAAAATGGACAACCTGGAAAAAATATACAAATTCTTAGAAAAGCTCATTCTGATACTGAATCGGGAAGAAATAGAAAATATAAACAGACCAGTCACAAGTAATGAAATTGAAACTCTGATTAAAAATCTTCCAAAAAACAAAAGCCCAGGACCAGATGGCTTCACAGGCAAATTCTATCAAACATTTAGAGAAGAGCTGACACCTATCCTTCTCAAACTCTTCCAAAATACAACAGAGGGAGGAAGACTCCCAAACTCATTCCACGAGGCCACCATCATCCTGATACCAAAACCAGACAAAAATGCCACAAAAAGAGAAAGCTACAGGCCAATATAACTGATGAACATAGGTGCAAAAATCCTCAACAAAATACTAGCAAACAGAATCCAACAGCACATTAAATGGATCATACACCATGATCAAGTGGGGTTTATCCCAGGAATACAAGGATTCTTCAATATATGAAAATCAATCAATGTGGTAAACCATATTAACAAATTGAAGAAGAAAAACCACATGATCATTTCAATAGATGCAAAAAAAGCTTTTGACAAAATTCAACACCCATTTATGATAAAAACCCTCCAGAAAGTAGACACAGAGGGAACTTACCTCAACATAGTAAAGGCCATACATGACAAACCTACAGCCAATATCGTTCTCAATGGTGAAACTCAATGGTGAAACTGAAACTATTTCCACTAAGATCAGGAACAAGACAAGGTTGCCCACTCTCATCACTATTATTCAACATAGTTTTGGAAGTTTTAGCCACAGCAATCAGAGAAGAAAAAGAAATAAAAGGAATCCAAATCAGAAAACAAGAAGTAAAGCTGTCACTGTTTGCAGATGATATGATACTATACATAGAGAATCCTAAAGATGCTACCAGAAAACTACTAGAGCTAATCAATGAATTTGGTAAAGTAGCAGGATACAAAATTAATTCTTCAAAATCTTTTGCATTCCTATACACAAATGATGAAAAATCTGAAAGAGAAATTAAGGAAACACTCCCATTTACCATTGCAACTAAAAGAATAAAATACCTAGGAATAAACCTACCTAAGGAGACAAAAGAACTATATGCAGAAAGCTATAAGACACTGATGAAAGAAATTAAAGCTGATACAGATGGAGAGATATACCATGTTCTTGGATTGGAAGATTCAGCATTGTGAAAATGACTATACTACCCAAAGCAATTTACAGATTCAGTGCAATCTCTATCAAAATACCAATGGCATTTTTCACAGAACTAGAACAAAAAATTTCACAATTTGCATGGAAACACAAAAGACCCTGAATAGCCAAAGCAATCTTGAGAAAGAAAAACGGAGCTGGAGGAATCAGGATCCCAGAATTCAGACTACACTACAAAGCTACAATAATCAAGACAGTATGGTACTGGCACAAAAACAGAAATATAGATCAATGGAACAGGATTTAAAGCCCAGAGATAAACCCACGCACATATGGTCACCTTATCTTTGATAAAGGACACAAGAATATACAATGGAGAAAAGACAGCCTCTTCAAGAAGTGGTGCTGGGAAAACTGGACAGCTACATGTAAAAGAATGAAATTAGAACACTCCCTAACACCATACACAAAAATAAACTCAAAATGGATTAAAGACCTAAATGGAAGGCCAGAAACTATTAAACTCTTAGAGGAAAACATAGGCAGAACACTCTATGACATAAATCACAGCAAGATCATTTTTGACCCACCTCCTAGAGAAATGGAAATAAAAACAAATATAAACAAATGGGACCTAATGAAACTTAAAAGCTTTTGCACAGCAAAGGGAACCATAAACAAGACGAAAAGGCAACCCTCAGAATGGGAGAAAATGTTTGCAAATGAAGCAACTGACAAAGGATTAATCTCCAAAATATACAAGCAGCTCATGCAGCTCAATATCAAAAAAACAAACAACACAATCCAAAAATGGGCAGGAGATCTAAAAAGACATTTCTCCAAAGAAGATATACAGATTGCCAACAAACACATGAAAGAATGCTCAACATCACTAATCATTAGAGAAATGCAAATCAAAACTACAATGAGATATCATCTCACACCAGTCAGAATGGCCATGATCAAAAAATCTACAAACAGTAAATGCTGGAGAGGGTGTGGAGAAAAGGGAACCCTCTTGCACTGTTGGTGGGAATGTAAATTGATACAGCCACTATGGAGAACAGTATGGAGGTTCCTCAGAAAACTAAAAATAGAACTACCATATGACCCAGCAATCCCACTACTGGGCATATACCCTGAGAAAACCATAATTCAAAAAGAGTCATGTACCACAATGTTCATTGCAGCTCTATTTACAATAACCAGGACATGGAAGCAACCTAAGTGTCCATCGACAGATGAATGGATAAAGAAGATGTGGCTCATATATACAATGGAATATTACTCAGCCATAAAAAGAAACGAAATTGAGTTATTTGTAGTGAGGTGGATGGACCTAGAGTCTGTCATACAGAGTGAAGTAAGTCAGAAAGAGAAAAACAAATACCATATGGTAACACATATATATGGAATCTAAAAAAAAAAAAAAGGCTCTGAAGAACCTAGGGCAGTACAGGAATAAAGATGCAGACGTAGAGAATGGACTTAAGGGCATGGGGAGGGGATAGGGTAAGCTGGGACGAAGTGAGAGAATAGCATGAACATATGTACACTACCAAATATAAAATAGATAGCTAGTGGGAAGCAGCCACATAGCACAGGGAGATCAGCTCGGTGCTTTGTGTCCTCCTAGAGGGGTGGGATAGGGAGGGTGAGAGGAAGAGGCAAGTGGGAAGGGATATGGGGATGTATGTATATGTATAGCTGATTCACTTTGTTATAAAGCAGAAACTAACACACATTGTAAAGCAATTATACTCCAATAAAGATGTTAAAAAAAAAAGAAGGGGGGCTTCCCTGGTGGCGCAGTGGTTGAGAGTCCGCCTGCCGATGCAGGGGACACGGGTGTGTGCCCCGGTCCGGGAAGATCCCACATGCCGCGGAGCGGCTGGGCCCGTGAGCCATGGCCGCTGAGCCTGCGCGTCCGGAACCCATGCTCCACAATGGGAGAGGCCACAGCAGTGAGAGGCCTGCGTACTGCAAAAAAAAAAAAAAAAAAAAAAAAAAAAAAGCAAAGACTGAGAGATCTCTCTCTCCTCCACGTGAGGAGACAATGAGAAGGTAGCCATCTGCAAACCAGGAAGAGAGCCCCCACCAGGACAGAAGGGGCAGGCACCTTGATCTTGGACTTCCAGCCTCCAGAACTATGAGAGATAAATTTCTGTTGTTGAAGCCCCCCAGTTTATGGTATTTTGTTGCAGCTGTCCAAGCTAACACACCACCCAAACCTAAATCCTGGGACACTCCGTTCAGATACCTGGACCCAGAGACTGAACAGTCCTTTCTACCATCCAGTGAAGACCCCTATGTGTGGCCCCAGCAGGCACAAGCTGAAGGAGACTTTCCCTGCCCCCAAGACTGGCAGTTGTAGGAAACATCTGTTTTACTTTATAAAGCTTGTTCACATCTTGTAACACGAGTTCCCACCATCAGGATATCTGTGAGGAGGGGGCAGGGGTGGATGTTCCTGGCATCATTCCCACTGGCCGGAGAGGACTCTCCATGAGAAATCACACAACGTGGAGATGCTGAGCTCGTGTCCCAGGATCCCACCCTCTTTTTTAAAAATTGAATTTAAAAATTCTTTTTAATTTCTTTAATTTTTTTTAATCTTTAAGTTGGTTTACAATGTTGTGTTAGTTTCTGATGTACAGCAAAGTGGTTCAGTTGTGTGTGTGTATATATATAATATATATATATTCTTTTTCAAATTCTTTTCCCATATAGGTTATTGCAGTATAGTGAATATAGTTCCTTGCGCTGTACGGCAGGACCTTGTTGTTTATCTACTTTATATATAGTAGTGTGTATCTGGTAATCCTAAACTCTTAATTTACCCCTCCCCCCTTCCCCTTTGGTAACCATAGGTTTGTTTTCTACGTTTGTGAGTCTGTTTCTGTTTTGTAAATAAGTTCATTTGTATCTTTTGTTTTTTAGATTCCACATATAAGTGATATCATACGATATTTGTCTTTCTCTGTCTGACTGCCTTCACTTGGCATGATAATCTCTGGGTCCATCCATGTTGCTGCAAATGGCATTATTTCATTCTTTTTTATGGCTGAGTAATATTCCATTGAATATATGTACCACATCTTTAGCCATTCTTCCATCGATGGACATTTAGGTTTCCATGTCTTGGCTATTGTAAGTAGTGCTGCTATAAACATTGGGGTGCATGTATCTTTTCAAATTAGAGTTTTCTCCAGATATATGCCTGGGAGTAGAATTGCTGGATCATATGTTTGTTCTATTTTTAGTTTTTTAAGGACCCTCCGTACTGTTCTCCATAGTGGCTGCACCAATTTACATTCCCACCAACAGTGTAGGAGCAGAATCCCACACTCTCTTCACTTGGTGCCTCTGCCTCTCCCTGAGGGGTGGAATGCAGCTGATGAGAGGGCTTTGAGGACCGTGGCTCTCCCTGCCCCACTCAACACCCACTGATGAACTGAGGAGCTGCGCTCAGCAAGGAGCCCCCAGAATGTCTGCCCTGCCCTGAGACCACCACCATCACCAAGGGCATTGTCATCTCCACCACCGTCACTCACATCTTGACCTTCCCCAGTGAGACAAGAAGAGTAAGCACAGGACCTGGCACATAGTAGGTGCTCAGTGGACATCACTTCCCTCTTCCTCACGTCTCAGGCTCTAATCTAGGTATCTTGCTAATAATGTTAACCAAAGCAGAAATAATTACCATTATCAACTGTTCCCTGCAGGCAGGTACATGAAATAAAGGCTTCCAGGCACTGATTCACTGAATGCCCACAATTTTCCAAAGTGGAACCTATAAGGCCCATGAGGAGTCGGAGGAGAGACCAAGGGCACCACGTTTGTGTCAAGGGCAGAGCTGAAAGAAGAACCTGTTCTAGGCAGCTGGGATGCAGGGCTCCCTCCATCCTCCAACTGCAAGAAATAAGACCCAAACGGTCCCAAGACACATGCACACACACACACACATACACCACACAACATACACTCACACACCCCACACAGACACACACCAAACCCACTTACATACACATACACCCCCTCACATACATACATGCTTGCACAAACTCATGTACACAGACACGCCAAACACACATTCACACGGTCATACACACATCCACATATGCTTATTCACACATACTCCACCACAGACACACACATATCCACAGACACACACACACACACCACACCACCACACTGGGGTGGTTAATTTCATGTGCCAACATGGCTGGGCCATGGTGCCCAGGTATTTGGTCAAACCTTCTTCAGATTGTTTCAGCAAGAGCAGTTTTTGGATGAGAGTAACAGTTAAATCAGCGACTCTGAGTAAAGCAGGTTGCCCTCCAGAGCAATTAGTTGAAGGTCTGAATAGATTGAAGACTGACCTCCCCTGACAAGAAGGAATTCTGTCAGCAGACGGCCTTTGGACTTGAACTGCAACCCTGCCCTGGGTCTCCAGCCTGCCAGCCTACCCTGCCAAACCTCCAAGCTGTGTGAGCCAGTTCCTTAAAATCGACCGCTCTCTCTACCTCTCTCTCTCTCTCCATACACACACACACACACACACACACACACACACACACACACACACACATCCTGTTAGTTCTGTTTCTCTGGAGAACGCTGACTAATACACAGCACACACACACACATAGACACACTGCAAACAGCTACACACACACACATATAAACACGTTGCACAAACATACACCACACGCACACCCCACGAACACCCATCCACATACATCATGCAGGCACCCCACACACCACACACACACACACACACACACACCCCCCACGGCCGTAGACAGCCAGACATACATTCACACTAAACCTATGCATACGCCCACAGATCACAGCCCCACAGACACACGCGCTCGCCCACCATGCCACCACCCCAGAGCCATGCACACACACCATCCTGTAAGTTATCATGGACTTGGTCCCAAGGGAATAGTCTACGAGCCAGTACAGACAGTCCTCAGGCCTGGGGACCCTGTTTGTGGGTTACTGTCATCCAGACCCCACTTCCAAGGAGGGGCCTCTTTGTTTTTCTTTCTGGACCCCTAGATGAAGCGTGCTGTCCTTGAACATATCAAAAGGAAACTGATCTATGTATACACACGGAGTTGCCATTGCGCTTGTTTTTTTGTTGTTGTTGGTTTTTTGCAGTACGCGGGCCTCTCACTTTTGTGGCGTCTCCCGTTGCGGAGCGCAGGCTCCGGACGCGCAGGCTCAGCGGCCATGGCTCACGGGCCCAGCCGCTCCGCGGCATGTGGGATCTTCCCGGACCGGGGCACGAACCTCTGTCCCCTGCATCGGCAGGCGGACTCTCAACCACTGCGCCACCAGGGAAGCCCGTGCTTGTTGTTTTTGAAGTCAGCTTGGTCACTTGGGCCCCAGATGGCTCCCGACATGCTTCCAGCTGAACAAGTGGGGGGCTCACACTTTTGTGGCTTGTCCTATCCGGTGACACCCCAGAGCTTGGGCTCCCCTTCTCAGGACATGGAGACAACGAGCAGGATGGGGGGTTCTTCTGGAAGATCCCAGCCCCTCCCACACCCCCAGCCAAGGCAGGAAGTCAGCGACGGTGGCTGAGCCACCATGGGTGTCCCTCAGAGAGGACCCCAGCTCCCTCATTGGTCTCAGATCCACACCCCTTGGATCGCAAATACAATCCAAGCGAAATAGAAGCTATTCCAGAAACATCTGCCGTAAATGTTCACTTCAGCTTCTTAACACATGGAAATGATGACATCCTCTCCTCAAACACACACAAAAAATTTTAATTGACAGCAGAACTCTTGGTAGAAGCTTCCATGATCTCGATGGGAGTCTGGCTTTCCAAGGGAAAAACTAAATCTATGAAATTTCAATCAGTGGCCATCCCAGCTGGCTCCAGCCCACATGAGCTGGGAGGCCACGCTCCCCTGAAACATTTGGAAGACATCATATGACCTAACAGAGTCCCAGCTGAAGGGCAGCAGATACAGCTGCTGCGTGTGACGCAGACCAGGGTGGGCCAGGCCAGGGCAGTGGGGGATTCTTGACAGGACCAGACTGGTTGACCCTTCCCACCCTCCACCCAGACATTTACATGGAAGAAATAAAAGGAGATCAGATGGCAGAAGACCCACTCCGGGCAGACTGTTAGCCCCTCAACAATACACTATGGGGCCTATGATATGAGCCCATTTTGCAGCTGAGGAAACTGAGGCTCAGTAAAATGATCAAGTGCTTTCTGTTAATAAAGAGGAAAGAGGCAGCTCCTCCCCACCCTCTCCTCTTGAGGCAGCTCCTTGAAAACATAACAGGTCTGATAAGAGGCCGGAAGCTTTTGGTTTTACGGGCAAGGTCATGGGCCTCCTGACCCTTGGAACTGAAAGCACGCACATCTGAGATTAGTTTAGAGCTCCTCACAGTGCATCCTCTTGTCTCTCTAGAAGATACGAGAAGGTTTGCTTGTTCTCTCTTTCTCACACTGTATAAATTTGATGAAATTATGTCCAGACTTTGTAGTCACTTTCATGCTACACCGCATGCATGGAAACCCACTCATGCTTGTGATTAAACTGCATTCCCTCTCCGATATTGGTACAGAAGAGGCTTTTGTTGGCAGGACTCTCTTTTTTCCCCAACAGTAATTTGCCTGAAGCCACACAGAGGCAATGGGAGCTGTAACCTCCAAGTCGGCTCCTGTACCACCCTTACCTCCTTGGCACTCTGCCCTTGAGCTGGAGGGTCTTGGGAAACTTGGGGATAACATCTGGAATTGGAGGAAACAGCCCTTCTTTGTAGACAGTTAACCTGCATGAGATGCTTTTATGTGTTACCTTGGCCCGAAAGGCCACAGAATGACCCAACAGCCCATAAACTCAACTGACGCCAACGACCTGAAGGCAGTGATGATACCATCGCCTGTAGAGCCCCACGCTGTGTCCCCAGCACGGCTACAGGGGCCAGTTCCTTTATTTATTTTTTTGGATTTTAAAATATTGAAATATAGTTGAATTATCATGTCAAGTGTACATCAAAGTGATTCAGTTATACATATATATATCTATCCTTTTTTCAGATTCTTTTCCATTATAGGTTATTACAAGACCTTGAATATTGTTCCCTGTGCTATACAGCAGGTCCTTGTTGGTTATCTATTTTATATATGGTAGCGTGTATCCCACATTCCTAACTTATCCCTCCTTACCCCTTGCCCCTTTGGTAACCATAAGTTTGTTTCCAACGTCTGTTTCTGTTTTGTAAATAAGTTCATTCGTATCGTATTTTAGAGTCCACATATAAGTGATAGCATATGATATTTGTCTTTGTCTGACTTACTTCATTTAGTAGGATAATCTCTCGGTCCATCCATGCTGCTGCAGATGGCATTATTTCATGTGTGTGTGTGTGTATATATATATATATATATACACACACACACACACAGACACACACACATATACCACATCTTCTTTATCCATTCCTCTGCCAATGGGCACTTAGATTGTTCCCAGGTCTTGGCTATTGTAAATAGTGCTGCAATGCACATTGGGGTACGTGTATCTTTTCTAATTAGAGTTTTCCTCTTTTCCCAATACATGCCCAGGAGTGGGATTGCTGGATCATCTGGTAACTCTATTTCTAGTTTTTTAAGGAACCTCTGTACCCTTTTCCACAGTGGCTGCACTAATTTACGCTCCCCCCAACAGCGTAGGAGCGTTTGGCCAGTTTCTTCAATGCTTGCCCACCACAGCCTGCTATGGCTGCTATGAGACTGGCTCCTCTCACCAGGTGTGTGATGCTTGAGATCCATCCCACGTCCTGTGTGTCTCAATAGCTGGTTCCTTTCCATGGCTGAGCACGTTCCCCCAGCTTTACTCTCAGGCAGCCCTTGCCATCGGTTGGCTTGCAAGGGCCCGCGTCCATACTTGCCATCTCTTCAGACACTGCTGTTTTCTCCTCCTCACTGAAAGGTTGTACCGAGTCAGGCTTTACCCATCACAGTCCAGCAACATGAACTCTAATTATCACGCAGTTCATCAGGCTTCTTTTTCTGACTCAGCTTCTTCCCTCCGGCTTCATCGTATACAGATGGGTCCCATGGAGGAAAGCTAATTGCATATGGTGCCACTATTTTAGGTTGGTCAAACGAACAAGCAGCAGGCATCTTAACCTTTTCCACCACTTTATTTTTAAAAAGCTGAACATCTTTTATACATACACTACTGGAGCCTCTGCGTTTAGGGAGCTGGCTGTATCTTGCTGAAAACTCCCGGCTTACGTTAATATTTGCCAAATGTGATTATGGTCCCACCTCCATTTTGCTTTGCTCTATACACATTCAGTTCACCAGAGATGGAATAAATGAGGGATGAACGTCAAACCCCAAGCATAGACAGTCACCCACTGGTCGTCATCAGGGGTGTGCAAGGTCAACGTAAATGCAGGCTCTTGATCAAGCCCATGCTGTGTAAACACTACTTTAAACCGCATTGATTCAGGGCCCTAGGGTGGGTGCACACAGGTGCCAGATGACTTCTGCTCCACCAGTGAGGTAAATTCTACAAGAAGGGCCTCTTCCGGGTGGAAAGTCCTATAAGGAGAATGCATTTTTGCAGCATCAGCAGGAGGTGTAGCTTCAGTTATGGGCAAAGCACTTTTGGGACAACAAGGCAGCTTATTCTATAGTGAAGGACTGGGTTTCACGTCCGCTGTTAATGCCTTCTCTTCATGCATGTGGAGTTCACAGACATGCTCCAGACGAGATTCCCAGCACACGCCAAACAAAGAAATGCCACAGTCTGCATCGTCAGACTCTTCCATCCCCAGCATTCGCTTCATCAGATGGCCTGGCGGTGCAACTGGTCCAGGTGCTGTCAATGCAAGGCTCTGGGCTCCTGAGTCCTCTTAGCACCTTGATCCACAGCACTGAGACTAGAACCGACCTTCTGGCACCAAGAGGCTCAAAATTGTCTTTTACAGAGATGCTTTTGAATAAGAAAAAATTTGTGTATAACATAAGTTTATATATAAAAATTATATAATATTTATATAATTTATTGTATACACACACACACACACACACACATCTACACAGTTCCTGTTTTTAGTGCTTTCATTCCATTGTGTAAATTCTAATATCCCTCCTGTATCCATTTCTTTTTGCCCCAAGGACTTCCTTTCGTGTATTTGGTAGTGCAGCTCTGCTGATCCTAAATTCTTTCAGCCTTCTCATGTCTAACTAAGTCTTTATTTTGCCTTTATTTCTGAAAGATATTTTTTGCTGGGTATAGAATAGAAAGTTTCTGACAGTTTTTTTCTTTTGACACCTTGAGATGTCTCCCTCGAGATCTTCTCACTTGCTTGGTTTCTGATGAGATATCTGCTTTCATCTTTGCCTGTCTTCCTCTGTACTTACTTTATGATTTTCTCTGGCTGCTTCCAAGATTCTCTCATTTTTTAATTCAGTTTTAAGCAATCAGGTCAGGATGTGACTTGGTGTTGTTTTCTTCGTGTTTCTTGTGCTTGGGTTTCAGTAACCTTCTTGGATCTCTGAGTTTATTGCTTTTCAGCAACTTGGTAAAATTTTCCACCATTGTTTTTTCAAATATATTTTTTTCTTCTCTTTCTCCCCTGCTTCAGGACCTTTTTTGTGTGTGTGTGTGGTACGTGGGCCTCTCACTGTTGTGGCCTCTCCCGTTGGCTCCGGACGTGCAGGCTCAGCGGCCCTGGCTCACGGGCCCAGCCGCTCTGCGGCATGTGGGATCTTTCCGAACCGGGGCACGAACCCGTGTCCCCTGCGTCGGCAGGCGGACTCTCAACCACTGCGCCACCAGGGAAGCCCAGGACTATTTTTTTTTATACACATTGAGCCACTGGAAGTTATCTCATAGCTCCCTGAAGCTCTGTTTGTTTTTTCAATCTCTTTTTTGCTATATGTCTCATTATGGGTCTTCAAGTTAACTAATCTTTTCTTCTACAGCGTCTAATCTTTTAATTTCATCCAATGTATTTTTCATCTCAGACATAGTTTTGTTATCCCTTGCCATTTGACCTGTGTCTCTTTTTTATCTTTTTTATCTTTCATGCCTCAACTTAACATGCTCAGTCTTTCCTTTACTTTCAAGAACGTAGAGAATAGAGTTATGATAACTCTTTTTATATCCTGCTTTCTGATTCTGTCATCTCTGATGGACTTGCCTCCTCATTATAGGTCATATTTTTCTGCTTCTTTGCATGCTTGGGTAATTTTAAATTTTTTTATTTTATTTTTTATTGAAGTATAGTTGCTATACAATATTATATGTTACAAGTGTACACTATAGTGATTCACAATTTTTAAAAGTTATACTCCATTTATAATTACTATAAAATATTGGATAATATATATATTTGTATATATATATATATATATATATATATACACATACATGCCACATCTTCTTTATCCATTCATCTGTTGATGGACAACTTAGGTTGCTCCATGCTCCATATCTTGGCTATTGTAAATAATTCTGATATATCTGGGTAGTTTTTCTTATTGGGTCCTAGACATTGTAATTTTTACCTTATTGGATGCTGAATATGTTTCTATCCCCATAAATATTGTTGAGATTTGTTCTCAGACATAATTACTTGGAAACTGATACCCTCCAGGCTTGGTTTTAAGCTCTGTTATGTAGGACCAGAGTGTCATTTAGATTTATTTTAGGGCTAATTTTACCCCACTCCTGTGCCAATATCCTTCTGAGTTCCCTACCCAATGCCCATGACTGTGAGGCTTTCCAGTTGGGTGTGTGGGGACAGGCACTGTTGCCAGCCCTGCAAGACCGCAGATGCTGTTATCTATGATTCTTTTCTGTGGTTCTTTTCCCCGCCTGGGGTAGTTGGCTCACACACATTGCTGATTGTTCTTCCACTGAATACTCAAAGGGGACCCTCTGCAGATCTCCAAACGTCCCCTCTGTTCATCCCTCTCTTGTTCATTACTCTGCCTGTGGACTCCAGCTGCTTCTGCCCCCTCAAAGCCCCAGTTCCCTCTCCTCAACTCAAGAAGACCCCAGGCTCTGTCTGGGCTCCCCCTCCCGGTGCCAGGGCCTGGAAACGCTCTCCAGGCAGTAACCTGGAGCAGTCACAGGGCTCACATTGTTTGTTTCCCATCTCTCAGGGATTACAGCCTTGAACTGTTTGACGTCCAATGTCTGAAGTCTGTTGATCGCATATATTTTGTCCAGACCTTTAATTGTTTCAGGCAGGATGGTAAATCTAGTTCCTGTTTTTCCATCTTGGCCAGGGGTAAAAGTTCATCAAGTATTTGCTGAATGTCAAATATTTACCAGGTGCCAAAGATTATTGAATGTCAGGCAGTCTTCTGTACTTTGGGGATGTGTCTGAGGACAAAATCCAACATCTCTACCCTTGGGGAGAGCAGTGGTGGTCAAAAAATAAACAATAAAATGTAAGAAATCAATAAATTAGATGTACTATGGCATTGGTTTGCTCAGGCTGCCCTAACAAATACCCCAGACTGGGGGCTTGACCAACAGAAATTTATTTTCTCATAATTCTGGAGGCTACAAGTCTGGATTCAAGGTGTGGGCAGGACTGGCTTCTCCTGAGGCCTCTCTCCTTGGCTCCCAGACAGCTAGTCTCTCCCTGTGTCCTCCAGTGGCCTTTCTTCCCTGCGTGTGTGTTCTAATCTCTTCTTATCGGACGCCAGTGTACGGATTAGGGCCCACCCATAGGACCTCATTTAACCTAAATCACCTCTTTAAATGCTCTATTACCAAATACAGTCACATTTTAAGGTACTGGAGTTTAGGACTCCAGCATAAGGATTTGGTTGGGGGGCGGGGTACACACAATTCAGCCCGTAAGGCTGTTGGAAGGTAGAAAGCGCTGCAGAAAAAAAAGAAAAAAGCAGAAGGTTTAGGGGGATCAGGGAACAGAAGTGGTGCATTCTTTTAATAGAGCAGTTGGGTAGGTCTTACTGAGAAGGTGACATTTCTGCTCCAATGCAAACCTTAATGAATTCAGAAGCATTTTAGAGCCACCAGGAAACCAGAACAGCTTCCCTGGATTCCTGAAAGCCGCCCCCCTCTGTCAGAAGGGTCTGCTGACCCCCCCGCCCCCAAGGCTGGGAGGAGCACGGAAAGGAGAAAAGGACCATGGACGGGTCTTCCCAGACAGCACGCGGGCCCCGAGCCCTGTCCAAGCCGTAATTAATTGGTATACATGTTCTCAGAGTTTACAAATGTTTATTCTACAAAATCTAGGACTCAGATCCAATGAGAAAAGCCATTTTTCATGGTGAGAGTCTGGGTCTGATCAGGCCTCTTGTGACGGAGGGCAGCTGAACTGAACAAACGTCACGCTGGTCAGGACAAAGCATCTGGGAGACCATCATCTGTGCTCGAAATGAGCAGAGTCTCCGGAGCTGAGTTCACGCGAGGTCCCCACCACCCGGGAGGAGATGCTCGTCTGTGCACAGGCCACACGTCTAGGGACGTCTAGGGACGTGAGTTGGGCCGTGTCCGCCCCCATCCTCACCAGCGCCTACCTCCCCCACTGCGTCGGCTCTCGGCCTCGGAACCTTCATCGGCAGCCTGTGCTCCCTCCTGAGGGGAGGCCTGCAGTCTGGGCGTGACGTAGGATGAGGCCTTTTGAGGGGTCGGCTCTTTGGAAAGGTGATGATCACTGCCCCACCCCAGGAGCCAGCTGAGGGCACAAAGACAGACACGCCAAGGCCCCAACGTCACAATGTGTCTCCCGGTCTCCTCCCTGTTCCCCGCTGTGGACTGGAAAAAAAAAAAGCGCAACCTAAAAGTTGAGAATTGTGTTTAATTTGGCAGACAAAACTGAGGACTTAAGCCTGAGATGCGGCCTCTCAGATCACACTGAGGGACTGATCCAAAGAAGTTAGAGAGGAGCCAGGCCATTTAGAGGGTTTTGGAACAAAGAGCAGGTAGTCAGAGCATCAAAAGATTACTGTTGAATAAAGAAAACCAGACATCTCAAGTTAAGAGATTTAGCACGTTTCTATGCATGGGAAGATGCAAAGTCTGGGCTCATTGAAATTATTCCTTTGACATGCACCTTAGCTGTCTGGGGCCAGTGTTCCATGCTTTCCCATCCTGAGTCCCCTCAGGGTGCACCTCTTGGGCGGCTGCAGTGGCTGAGAGCTTGGCAGTGGTCTGTCTCCATCCTGAGTTCCTCAGGGCTCACCACTGAGGGCAGCTGTAGTGGCTGGATGGCTGCAACATGTTTTTTGCAGGCCACGTTTTTCATTCATATCACCCTCCCATCACCTCGGAAACTCACCTACAGAGGTTGGGAGAACCCAAGGGCTCAGGTCGCCAGAGGTCAGGGTGTCCCCCGAAGCCCCTTGGGATACCCTGATGCAGGAGCCCCAGAGGAGGGGCTGGTTGGAAGGGAGTAAGAGTTCTGCTCTGTATTTGACTGTTTTGACCCCGGCCCGTGATTTCTTTCCAAATCGGTTGCATTGGAACAATTTCCTAAAACTTTTATAACACACCCCTAAAACTTAAAGAAAAGCTTTGCCCTCCCCTTTCCCCCCAAACCCACAAACCCTGAAGGAGGCACAGAAGACAAACAAACAAAGCAATCAAACTTCATCTTTGAAACTCAGGCAGTACATGGACCTTAAACAGCGGGTCCGCCTCCCAGGAGAGGACACTGCTTCCCACGCCCAGCACAGCCAGACCAGAGGCTCGTGAGCTGATCGAGGGTCCCTGGCCCACCCCGACCCCGCCATGGGAAGAGCTGCCCTTATCCTCTGCTCCCCTGTCCCTGACTGAGGATCCTGGCAGCTTCTGGAATATGCAGAGACCAAAGCTCTGCCAAGTTAACCCTCTTCAATGAGCTTAGGCTTAACTTTTCTAAACGGCTCCACTAATCAATATCAGACGCAAATCGTATATTCGATGCTTGTAGGCAAAACATATAATCTGCTTAAGGAAACAAACCAGGACAGTTTAGGAACTCCACCTTGCATTTTCCAGCCAGCCTTTCTTGGTCGTAAATGTGATTCTTTAAGACTCGGGGTTCGGGGTTCAGTTGGAGCCTGGGGCAAGGAAGAATGTGGGGCTTAAAAACAGCAGGCTGTGTGCACATCCCACTTACAGTCCTCCTCTATGTGGCAGGCTTCTCCGAGTCGCCCGTCCACCACATACACACACACACACACACACACGCACGCACACACACACACACACGCACACACACACGCACACGCACACCTCAGTTTCCTTATTTGTGGAATTGTCCATGGGGCGATTGTGTAAGGTTAAAATGCAGTTTGTAAAAAGGTTTCATTGATTCGTGATGGGAATATGATTTATTAACATGTGAATGTCCCCAGAGCCTAATGGAATAAAGAGAATTTTGACCTTGCTGGGTCTGCTGGCTCTGTGTCACCCCCGCTCTAACCCCCCCAGGGAGAGCTCTCTATTTGCCAGCTGGGTTTCAGGCTTTTTTATGATGTAGCTTCGGGAGAGAGGGTACAAAGAGAGAGATCTCAAGAGGGAGAGAGAGGGGCGCGATTCTTACCGGCTCGGTGAGCTCCAGGGCCCTCCCTTTGTTGAGGAGAAATATGGAGAATGGGCAATGCAGAAAGGAAACAAAAAAGAAGCCAGGCTGAATGTAGCACGTCGTAGAAAGCCGGGAGAGGGGGGCCATGAGAGAGAGAAAGCCATCTTGTGAGATAGGCAAGGAGTGGGGGTTTTGCAAATGCTGGGACGAGGGAAGGACCACAGAGCCTCCAGTGAGCGGGAGGAACTGGGGAGGGGAGAGACGAGAGGGTTTACACCAGCCTCGCTGAGGCTCTGCAGTGTGTCTCCTGAGGTGTGGTTTCCAAAGACACCAGCCAGGACTGGGATCCCCTTTCAATTCTTTTGTCGCTGGACTGCTGCTTCTGTGTGTGACTCAGTGCTGTGCCCGGGACACCTGGGGTCCTAGGTCTTTCCCGGATACACAGCCATCCATCCACCCATTCGCTCATGACCTCATCAAATACTGAGTCCCTGTTCTAGCTCCAGCTCTGTGGCTGGCCACGCACGAGGGTGGTGGTAACAGAGACATGCAATACACGTGCCTGGTGAGGGGAGGTGCCAGACCATGCCAGGGAATGTTTCCACTCAGAAGGTGCTGGGTGTCATGCCAGGGACAAGCACAGGGGGCTGTGGGTGCAGAGAGGGGCAAAAGCCCCTGTCTTAGAAAAGCTGCGCTGGAGAGGTGGGTCCAGGGGGACAAGGATTTGCTGCCAGTAGGTCAAGGGGTGAGGGCTGGGGGAGGCACGTGCAGGCACACTTGGCTGAGGGCGCCGCATGTGCAAAGGCCCGGGGGCCAGCATGCGTGTGGCAAGTTTGTAAAGACTCAAGCATGGCGGAAGCTCTGACCAAAGTGCTGTGTAGTGAGAGGCGAGAGTTTGGAGTTTTACCTGAAGGCGAAAGGCTTCAGCAGAAGGATTTAAACCCGGGGATGACAGGTTTTCATTTAGAAAGTTTGCTTTCTCAGCTGCAGGAAGAAAAACACCTGAGGGGTGAAGACTCCACCTACTGCACAAAGCTGAAATTTCTTACCTGCAGCCGCTGCCTCCAGGGGGTCAGGCACAGGGTGTGTGTGTGTGTGTGTGTGTGTGTGTGTGTGTGAATGCATGTGAGCGAGTGCATCCGTATTCCAGCTCTGGGACCTCCAGCCGGGCTAGGAACACTGGACCACGTCCCTCCCTCATCCTCAGACCCAGTCCCCGATGTTCCCGGAGCGGGGGAGAAGCTGTGTGGGGCACAGCTGGTGGCCTGGGGCTGAGCAAGGACAGACGCTGCAGAAACAGCTGGAGGGGAATCAATTTGTTCTCTGCTACAGCCAGACATAAACCAATCAGAGCAGATCCAACAGGGGCCCAGTGCTGGGAGAAACCGACAGGAGAAGGGCAAACCTGGGCAGTTCATCCTTGCTGGAACCTTCCAGTTGCCGGCAGGATAAAGCCTGGGCTCCAGGAAGGTGGCCGAGACTGCCTCCGTCCTCTCCCACCTCTCCTCACTCCACCTGGACACGCGGGCCGCAGAAAGTGTGGGGTCTGGCCGGGGGCCTCTTGCCGGTCCTCTCCTGGGAATGCTGCCCCTGCCTCTGCCAGCCCCTCCTCCTGGCCCACCTGCCCCCAGGTGCTCTCCTCCAGCCCCGCCTGCTGGGTCTCCTCTGGCCTCTGTTCAGTGAGGGCTCCGGTGAGAGATGAGGGATCAGAGGCTGGACCGCAGGGCTCCCTTGGCGCTGCCTGACTGCAATCACGGTGACCATCTCCGGACCCCTCAGCCCCCCAGCCCTGGCCCGGCCACTGGTGGGCACCCAGGAAGTCTGGCTGCTTCTCGGTGGCCCTGCTGCCGCTCTGATCACAGTGCTTCCCCATTGGGCCCTCCCACCCACTCCTCCCCCAAACCAGCCAGCTGTGTCCCGGGACTCCTCCCACCCTGCTGGCTCTTGGCACCCGTGCCAGCTGTGAGCCGTCCCTGTGCGGCCCCTGTGGGCTGTGAGGCCCTGTTTCCCAGGAAGCAGCATCTCAGGGTCTGCAGCCTGAGATGGGTCCAGGACAGGCCTGGGGGTTCTGGTTCCTCGAACGGGCCTTCCAGGGAGAGGGGGTATGAACTTAGGGGTGGCAGCTAGGAAGGGCTCCTGTGCTTCCTCTGGTGCCCGTCCAGTAGGCCGAGGAGGGCAGTCCTGTGTCCCCATGTGTGTTGCTGCCACCTCTTCCCTGTCCCCACGTCCCTTCACACCCACTGCTGGTTTCTTGGCCGCTGAGTGGGTGTTCCCTCTGGTGGTTGGCATGCTTGCTTCTTGAGTGCCTCCTGCCTGCCAGTGTGGGGCAGGGGACCAGGACTCACGTCCCCAATTTAGAGGACAGGAAGTCACGTGGGTCTTGGGAGAACTCTGTGAGCAGTCCTTGAGGGCTGCCTGGAGGAGGGGATGCTTGGGCTGGCACTGAAGGACAAAGTGCCCCCGGTGCAAAGGGAGGAGGGGCCCCATCCTCATGGCTTCACATCTTCTACGTGCCCTGTGCTGTCCTCCCCACCTGGCACCCCCCCCCCCATGGAGTCCCAGGGCTCTGGCCCTACCCACCCACTGTCCCAGCCACTCAGGACGGCCATGGGACCAACTTTCCAGGGCCTCCTTTGGTCCTTGCAGAGACAGAGAGCCCAGGGAGCTTCTTTCACTCTGTTTTTTTGGTTGTTGTTTTGTTTGTCTTGTTTTAATCTCTCTCTCTCTAAGGGAAAAATCCACGGAGAACTTCCAGTAAATAAAATCACCCACCTCGTTCCAAGTGAATTGGTGAGTCAGCTGCTGCTGATTTGATGTCAGGACTGAGTCTCTACCGTGGGGACTCACAGGCCTCCAAGAATACATGTGTGAACCCCCAGGTTCAAGGACTAGAGCCTGAGGACCCCTCAGCCAGGCCCACAAGGCCCCCGCCTCCCCCTCAGCTTCTCTCCCACCCCCCACTCGTTCTGCGGCAGTGCCTCCCACCCCGAGCCCATGATCACCCTCGGCGCTCCCCCCCCGCCGCCCCCGCTGCCTTTGGGCACAGTACCTTCCCCGTCTCCGGCTGAAAGTTGCTTTCTCCCTTACTTGCTGGCCTCTTCTCATCCCCACGAGTCATCCCCGGCTGCTTCCCAGCCCCGCCCCCGGCCCCTACCCAGAGGGCGTGGACAAGAGCATCCCCCCACCCACCCCCGGCTCCCCAGGCAGGCTCCTGCCTCTCCAGTGCATCCCTAGGGGTCCCTGCACTCTTCCGTGTAACCTATTCATGTTTGCCCCACACCCCTTTCTGAGGCTGAGCTGACCAGTGGAGCTCTGTCACCCCCAGATCCACCCACAGAACTGCCACCCATGACAGGTGACATGCTCTGCCCCAGGACAGGGCTGCCTGGCTCAGAGCCACCTTCCCTCCCATCGAAGCCACTGCTGGGCCTGGGCCACGGAGGTACCTACCCATGAGCAGTAGTGGCAAGAACCTCCTCGCCTGCCATCTTCAGCTAGTCAAAGAGCCCTGGAACCACAGCCTGAGCAGTGTACCCCAGAATCACCACTAAGTCTAGGGGGACACAGGAGGGAAGAATCATAGAACTGGCGGGAGGGGGGTTTGGTGGTGGTTACAGAGCCCTGGATATCCTGCCACCTATGGCGCTATGATCTTCTGAGAGCCTCATCTGTAAAGTGGGCTGCTAGAGCCAATGGAATGGGGCTGTGGACATAATCTCCTCCCCAGGTCCTGCACACAGTAGGTGCTCAGTGAAGGCACAACGACCTGCCACATGCTGCAGGTGGCATTGCACCCAGCTCCATGCTCAAGCGCGACTGTCTGAAGCTCACTGTCCCCTTGCAGGCTCTGTGGTTTGGAGACGTGCCCTCAGCTTTCACCAGGAGTGGTTACAAGGAGCACTTTTATGAGACCTGTCATGGCATTTGCTGTCCAGATGTTCTTGGGGACATTATCCATTTTTCATTTCTGGGCCACCTAGATGGAGCCTCATGGGAAAAGCATCTTTCAGAGCCAAGGCTGGAAAAGTCTGTGTGCTTTCCAGAGCACTGAATGGCCACCACGTGTGACGGAGCATTTTCCTAACACAGGCATATACGGAGGCACTGCTCTGGCCAGCCCTTGGGACAGTCACCTCCAGGCTGATGGACTGGTCTTGTCCACCTTCCCCAGGGGTCTCACACAATGGGGAGAAAGGAGGGAAGGCTTTTCCTAAGGGATAGTGAAGACAATCGAACTGATCCTATTTCCCTTTTCACTTTGGCTGCCAGGAACCTCAGAGCCAAATTGAAGACTCCAACCAAAGCCTCTGTGCCAGACCTACTGGCCTGCATATTTATGTTCCACTTTTCTCATTGTAGTTCAATTCCTACTGTCATTTATATTTCCTCTAACCTGGAAACTTCTGTGTGTTTGCATTTCACTCATTTTTGCTATATCTTGCTTGGAGGTTGATGTCATCCTTCAAGTAAGGCAGGGTTTTGTTTTTGTTTTTTAAACATCTTTATTGGAGTATAATTGCTTTACAATGCTGTGTCAGTTTCTGCTTTATAACAAAGTGAATCAGCTATACATATACATATATCCCCATATCTCCTCCCTCTTGTGTCTCCCTCCCACCCTCCCTATCCCACTTCTCTAGGTGGTCACAAAACACCGAGCTGATCTCCCTGTGCTATGCGGCTGCTTCCCACTAGCTATCTGTATTATATTTGGTTGTGTATATATGTCCATGCCACTCTCTCACTTCGTCCCAGCTTACCCTTCCCCCTCCCTGTGTCCTCCAGTCCATTCTCTACGTCTGCATCTTTATTCCTGTCCTGCCCCTAGGTTCTTCGTAACCTTTTTTTTTTAAGATTCCATATATATGTGTTAACATACGGTATTTGTTTTTCTCTTTCTGACTTACTTCACTCTGTATGACAGACTAAGGCAGGGTTTGAAGAATGTACAGACCCAACCACTGCCCCCAAATCCCACATGGCCCCCCAGTCCCAGGAGCAGACCCTCCAGTTCCCCCTCCTTCTCTTCTCTTAAGGTCACATCCATTCAGAACCTGCAATTGACGCTGTCTTTGGAGGGAGGACGCATGAACCCACACTCCAGAAGAAATTTTTGACTCACGGAACTTGGAGCCTAACGGGATGCCTGGCCCCAGGCCTTCATTCTGGGTGACAAAGAAGCCAAGAGAGGGTGGGTGGCAGGTCTTAGGTCACACAGCATGATGGTGGCTCTTCCGGCGTTCACCCACACAGGGTGTGCACCAGCTCGCCCACCACCAGCTTCCAACAAGGCAACGGTCTCCTGAATGGAAATCCTACATAAACATGAAGTTCATTTATTATGATGACTGAGTGTCAGTCGCCTTGGCTAGAGGCTTTGGGACCAGAATGAAAACTGTAGACAGGGGGATGTTTCTGCCTGTCAAACCTTTCAGCAACCACCCTGAAAGCAGCCACCAGTCCTCACCGTGGGGCCGGTAAACATCGTTGCCAGGGCCACCATGGAGCGGAAATGGCCAAGTCCACAGAAGCAAGGCTTGGTTTGTGAGAAGGAAAGGAAAAGAAACTTACAGAACAATACCTGTTTGAGCTCTTCAGCCCACATCCCTTGCTTATTTCCGGCAACCTGGAATGCTTCGTGACATTCTCCAGCGGGCAACTGCAGTGCACGTATGCATGCCTGCTCCCACACACCCGTGTGCGGGCACATGCATTCACACACTCACACACGTGCTCGCACAAAGCACACTCGTGTGCACACACACGCACGCATAAAGCACATGCCCGTGCTCATACGCATACATATGCCTGTGCTCACACGTGCACCCGTGGTCACGCACGCACACACACGCCTGCACGCGCAGAGCACGAGAGCGCTGTCTAACGGGAGGCCAGTCCCTCCCCGAGCCATCACCGTGATTAATGTAGATGCGGTAATGGCTCCGGGGGCTGTTCTAATCCCGTGTTGAGCAGCGTTCTCAGCCCCAGTAGCCGGAGTGTGGGAAAAGCTGCGCCTCACTGTCAAAAAATATTGGCAGCTGGAGAGCAGAGCTCGCAAAGCCCAAGAGAACCGCGGCGCTTTTCGGAGCTGCGGCAAAACGATAGCCGCAACGCGCCCCTGTCCTCAAGGGCTCCCTGAAAACCCGCCCCCCAAGGGGATCTGAGGTCCCTGGAGCCCACACAGACCTCCCTCGCCCCTCCCCACCCAAACAGCTCCTTTCAGTGCCCTCTGGCTCCTGCCCTGAGGTGGGGGACTGCTGGCAAAGGGTGCCTGGTGGGCATTTCCTGGGGGTGGGGGGTGGCCCCTCGCCCGCCCCCTCCCTGTGTCAAGCCGCGGGGCGCCCCTCCTCTCTGAGCCCACCCAGAACTGGGACTGAATCTTGGTGAAAAAGATCGATGGCAAAGGATCAGAGCCCCGGGGAGGTTCCTGCCAGGCGGAGGCCTGGGAAAATTGAAAACATCACATCAAGAGTGTCTCGGGATGGAGGAGCTCAGAGTGGCATCTTGAAAGAAAACGTCAGTCTGGGTTACTGCATTAATAATTCAGGGCGCGGGGGATGGGGGAAGAGGAGACCGCTTAGCCTGAGAGCAGTAGGGGTCCCCCGGGACCTTGCTGCCCCCTTCCTGGGCTGCGCTATGGAAAGGGGCTCGCAGATTTGAATGCCCACCCTGTGCTACGTGCTTTACCAAACCGATCTTCACAGCAACCCCGGGGCCCGGTGGGCGGTGCTAACTGGTCCCCACGTACAGAAGAGGAGGGGCTGGGCCTGAGGCCCCACGGCTCCCCATGGCCACCCCGTGGGGGGACCAGAATGGGGCCTGACCTCCTCCACTCACCCCCTGGGGCCCCGGCCCACCAGGCATACTTCTGTGAGTGGAAGCTGTAACTACACTTGTCTGAACTCAGAGCTGAACAAGGTATGGGAGCAGGTTACGGGATTGAGGTGGCAGTGAGGTCGTAGCGGGAGCAGAGAGGCCCGGAGAGGGTGGGCTCAGCCTTGCAGGGAACAATGTGGTGGAGGTCCGAGCCGTGAGAAGGCAGAGGGTGCCCAGGACCCAGAGGATGCAGTCTGGCTGGACAAGGGGCTTCCCGGAAAGGCGGGGCTTGGCGGCGGGCCCTGACAAGGGGCTGGCCCCCATCAAGCAGTAGGGCCTGCCCCAGAACGCCCAGCTGGGCCGCCCAGAAGGGGAGAAACAAACGGAAGAGTCACAGCCCCTGTATTCCCAGGAGGGTATTTGGTGCTTCTGCAACCCACCAGGCCTGTGTGTGTGCAAAGTGTGTGTGGTGGGGTGCGCGTGTGCATTCTGTGTGTGTGTGTCTATGGGTAGGGGCTGTGATCACGGATATTAGGGAAGTTCCCAGCCCCAGGCAGAGCCCTGGCCCCAAGCCCTCTGGGGCAGGACAGCCGGGGTCCTGGGCTGACCACCGAGGGGCTCCTCTCGCCTGCCCAGGCTCCCTCCCTTCTGGACAGGGCTGGCCGGCCAGCACCTCCGGGTGGATCCCTGCCAGGTGTCCTGGCTCACACTGCCCCCCAGTGGCCATCCTGGGTGCCCAAGGGCCTGGGGCCGGAGTGGACAGAGAGCCGGCAGACAAGGTCCCAGAGTGACCAAGGCTACAGTCCATATGGGGGTCTGTAGCCTTGGCCACTCTGGTAGGGGGTCCAGGCCCTACGGTCCCTCTAAAAAAATGGCAGACATTCTGGCCTGAGACCTCCGGACCCACCAAGA
Source organism: Stenella coeruleoalba (assembly GCF_951394435.1). NCBI lineage: Eukaryota > Metazoa > Chordata > Mammalia > Artiodactyla > Delphinidae > Stenella > Stenella coeruleoalba. The sequence goes on along the minus strand of NC_137147.1, from coordinate 3,524,080 downwards.
TGGTACCCGACACCTTCCACCAACCTCGGAGAGTGAAGAACCAGCCCGCTTCAACTGCCTGTACTGCCAGAGGATGGGCCAGCCCTCCGGTCCACCAGCATCTCATGGAGGCCTCTGCTCCGTCACATCCCTGCCTCAGACCTCGGCTGCCGCATCTGGATTGGCACGGCCTGGGGGTCCTCGCAACTCAGACATCTTGTGAACTTAGGACTGCAAGATCTGCTGGTGAGGGTCTGGGAGCTTCTGGGGGTTGTAACCCTCAGACCCCCCTTGGAGAGGACCCTTGAGGCCCCTCCAGGGTTGGACTGTGCGTCCACTCCCAGAGCTGCAGTGGGAAGGGATCAGAGCCAGCCCACTCAAGGCTTTCATTTGGAGGAGAACTGAAAGGAAGAGGAGGCCCTCCCTGGGGGATGCAGAGGGCAGGGGGCTGGGCCCAGGGCCCCCAGCTCAGCACATTTTCAAGACTTGCTATTTCAGGAAAGAGAGTGCCCGGCAGAGAAGAGCACTTGTGAGTGAGAGGCAAAGTGGTTCTTCCACGGCCAAGGTGACAGAGGGGGCGGCCAGCAGGCAGGGGAGCAGGGGGCGGGGGAGGCTATTCTCCCACCACATAAGTTCCCCCAAATGGCCAGGGTCATGGTCAGAACTTGGCCTTTCTTGCAGGGTTGCCAGATAAAATACAAGAGTTACATGTGAGTCTCTGAGAAACATGCAATATTTGGGACATATATGTACCGAGACGTTATTTGTTGCTCATCGGCAATTCAAGGCTGACGGGCTGTCTGTATCTTTATTTGCTGAGCTGCCAACAGCAGCACAGTCCCTCCCCCGGGCTGGCGGTGACTCCTCTCTCTCCCCGGCACAGAGCGGGCCACAGGGGCTAAGGGTCCGTCCCTCTCAGAATCCCCATCTAGGACTGGCTGAGCCATGGGCAGGTGCAGCCCACCATCCAGGGCCCCGTGGATGCCCACATCCCTGGGGTCATGCACACAAAAGACCGAGTTGAAGGGCCAGTCCCATCCATAGCCTTATCAGCCACGCTCTCCATGCACGTCCATTGGATTGGTCTCCAGGCACCTCTACGGAGGGTTCAGTAGAAACACTCACTTTCTTCTCACCAAGGGGCCGATAAGGACCTCCAACCACGGGCAGAAGGAACGTTGTGGAATGTTCCTGGCCCCCTCCCCCCCTGCCCCGTGGCCGGTCTTGGACCTTATCTTCTGCGCCGTGTTCCCGAAGACCCCAGAGTTAACCACACAGCCGCTGGTCTGAGCTCAGGACCACAGGGTATAGACAGGCTTCTTGTAGCCCTGCAGCCCCACAGCCGCTGGTCTGAGCTCAGGACCACAGGGCTTCTTGTAACCCTGCAGCCCCACAGCCGCTGGTCTGAGCTCAGGACCACAGGGCTTCTTGTAGCCCTGCAGGCCCACAGCCGCTGGTCCGAGCTCAGGACCACAGGGTAGAGACAGGCTTCTCGTAGCTAATTTGGAGGGCTGTGTGCTTGGCACGGGGCTCCTGGGAGGGGTCTGAGGCCCAGGGTCTAAACTGTGTAGACACCGATGCCACAGGTGTCTGGGTGCAGCCTTTGATCCCCCTCTCTTTCCCACCTGCCCTGCTGCCCCCTCCCAGGACTGCGGGGCTCCACGACCACTCCTGACACCCCTCCTCCTGCGTGCCCCAGCCGTGCCCACTGGCAGGGAGCATCCAGTCTCACGGAGCAGCGTCCAGGTGAGGGGACCCCACCCCAGGCAGGCTGCCGAGGGCCAGACCCTACACCATGAGGGCAAACCGCAGTTGGGCCACAGAGAGCAGGGCTTCTGGGCTGAGGGGAGAACAGACTGGGGATCTGAGAGTTCCTTCTGGTGGGAGATGGAGCCCAAAGGTTGGGGTGAGATGGGCCGGGGAAGGCCAGGGGCCGGCACGCTTTTTCTACGATGGGCCAGATGGTAAGTATTTTAGGTGCCGAGGGCCATATGGTCCCTGTCGCACCTACTCAACTCTGCCACGAACCAGAGTCACTGTGTCTGGATGGACATAGCTGTGTGCCCAAGGAAACCTCACTCCCCAAACTAGAGGGTGGGTCAATGTGGTCCGTAGGCCATGGTTTGCCAACCTGCATGGTCTAGACTCAAGAAGACAGGAGGGAGCCATGGGTCTGGGGCCAGGGAGCAGGGAGGGAAGTGAGGATGCGGCAGCTCGGTGAGCCCTGCTTCCAGCACCGCACGAGGCTGGGCATCGCAGAGCCAGTGGGGGAAAACGCGGTGGCCTGTTCCCATGCCCCCTTCCTGTCCAGAATGGAGGAGGAGTGAGTGAGGGGGCACAGGGATGCCAGATGGAGTCCATCCCAGCAAAGGAGCTCCCAGGGGGTGGTCCCAGACCCCCAGAGCAAATCAAGAGAGGAAGTGAGGGGAGAAAGCTGTGGGTCTGGAAATGGGGAAGGAAGGAGATTCTTGGCCCCAAGGCCAAGTTTTCTGGGCCGCAGAGGAAAGGTCGAGGACATCCTCTAGCCTGACCTGGGAACAGGCCACCCTGGGGACTAGGCTCTAGAGCTGAGGGTGGCTGCCATTCTCACTCCTCAAGGCGGGTCCAGGGTCCGCAGGCGGGTGAGAGGGTCTGGAGGACGCAGCCTGCCCTCCGGCATCGACCCCTGATCTCCTGAGCGCACTGGCACCCCCTGGCGGGGTGCAACTTCTGGACCCCTGGACTCCCACCTGGTGTTTCCAGAGGAGGCACTTAGTTGTAACTTCCAGCATCCCCCCAGTTTCTGGGGCAGAGACGAGATACCTTTTTGGTAAATTTGGCCGATTTCCTGAGCTCGGAGCGCTGGCTGCCCCTGTCTGACTCAGCGCCTCCAGGGCCTCTGATAGAACCAAGGGCTGGAATGCCTGTCCAGCCCCCTGCTTCCAGGAGGTTCTCAGACCCTGGACACTGTCCTCCATCCCTCAAGCCCTGAAGTGGTGCCTGTCCTCCACAGGATGAAGGCCAAGCTCCCTGCATGGCCCTCCAGGGCTCCGGCACTGCCCTACTGACCAGGCCCCCTCATGGCGCCCTTACTCCTCACACAGACCCCGGGAGGTTCTCCAGGCCCCTCGCCCTGTTTCTAAGAGTGTCCGTGACCTGGGTCTGAGCTGAGGTCCACCATCTCTAAGGAGCACTGCAAGGCAATGGGACAGTGGAGACCAGCGGAAGTCACTCAACGCCAAGTACACGGTGGTTCCCCAAGGGGGCGGAGAAGCCAGGTCAACCACCAGCATCGGCAGAGCTCCGGGCACTGGCCGCGATAGTATTATCATCCCAAGCTGTAAAGTTTCTTCTCCCCAGCCTTCCGTGAGCTTTCAGGAGCCGGGGCTGTGTCCCCCTCGTGCCCATGTTCCTTGGGGAGGCCAGCCTCCAGTACTTCACAGATGCACAGTCAATGGTCAATGAATTTGGGGATAAACGAAGAGTATCTACTCTTTGCTATATTCTGAAATGTGATGATCAAATATAAAGTTTCAAATAATCTAAGCCAAAGTGGATGCAGCGTCTTTTCTCAACAGTGATTCTCAAGGAACGATTTTCATAATTATTCAGGAGGTTTACGTCTGCTCACCACTCAACAAGTGATGTTTGGCATTTTCACTGATGTTTTCACTGTTCCACGTGGACTCCTCGTGACTCAGACCCACGATTCCTGGCAAGGAAGCAGCTTGCAAGAAGCACTTGATGAATGAATGAATGAAGAAATCAACAAAGGTCGCTCATCACAGCTACCCTGGAGCAGTCTGCCGGTCAGTATTTCTCTTTCCTTAGACTGTGAGCTCCTGGAGGGCAGGAAAGATTTCTCATGGATCTTTTATCCCCAGGAGCTCTCAGGATGCTCAAAACATATTCGCTGAATGAAGACACACCTGTAGAAATAAGGGCATCACACTCCCATTCTGTGAACTAGACCACTGAGATCCCAGATGACACCTACAAAGCTACCACAGTGGGACCCATAAGGACAACACCACTCTGGGATTCTGCCAGGAAGCCCTACTCAGTGGTTTCTGGGTCCATCTGCAGACAGGCGGCTCTCCGAGGCTGAACGGGAGGAAAGTACTGCCCTAGATCCTGGCCCCTCATGGTTATGTGTACACCGCCCTGCCCTCGGCTCAGAGAGCTCAGTCCCTTGAAACACACCCCTTTGAAATATTGAAAGAGCAGGACTTCCCTGGTGATGCAGTGGTTAAGAATCCGCCTGCCCATGAAAGGGACGCGGGTTGGAGCCCTGATCCGGGAAGATCCCACATGCCGCGGAGCAACTGAGCCCGTGCGCCACAACTACTGAGCCTGTGCGCCACAACTACTGAAGCCCCCACGCCTAGAGCCGGTGCTCCGCTACAAAGCCCATGCACCACAATGAAGAGCAGCCCCTGCTCGCCGCAACTAGAGAAAGCCCATGCACAGCAACGAAGACCCAATGCAGCCATAAATAAATAAATAAATTTATTAAGAAAAAAAGAAGAAAGGGCAATTTCCAAGAAAACGGGATCAGCGTGCTCGCCATCCGCCTCTCCCAGTGCCTTCTGTCTTTTGGGCTGATTTGTAAGACTCACAAGAGAAGCCCAAGACGGAGGGAAGGATTTGGTTAAGAAGAAAAGCTCATCGCACGTTGGCAGGGGCTTGGTGATCTCCCTGTTTCGCATCTGAGAAGTAGCACACGCATGTGGATCTCCTGGGCCACGTGGCGAGACCTGCATGTGCCTTAGAACGAGAGTACACGGGTTCAGGCTGTGGACACACAGATACAGATGTTTCGGCTCTGAGAGCTCCAGATGTGGCCCACTGTTCTGTAGTTTCTCCTTCTGCAGCTCGATCCTCCAAAAAAGAACTTAAAAAAGAAGCAAAGAACTGAACCATTAAAATCGCATCAACAAAGCTTCCCCCCCAGCCCACACTCCACTTTTTGTTTTCTTTCACGGAGGAAGTCTGCTTCCAAAACTTTGAGATTAATGACTAAATTCATTGCACGTTCCAGCTTCCTAAAATGATCGATTCAAAATTTAAAACTCATTGGATTTTTAAATGCCCTAAAGCATTTGCATTTCACCCAAATCACCAGTGTAAACAGTGGAGGACTCCACATCTCCAGAGTCAGACAGACACAGGGGGCGAGGGGTGGGACTCGGGCCCCCACTTTTGAGACAGGTCACCTCAGGGATGTCACTTGGCTTCTCTGAAGCTCACATCCCTCCCCTGTGAAAAGAGGAGGGTGATGTTCTGAGAGGTCAGCAATAGGAACCGGGAAGAAAATGGGTGGAAAGGTCCAAGGGAGCATCTGGTCAGACAGGGGTGAGCTCCAGACACCTGATCCGATGATGATAGAAATCTGAAATCTGTCATTAAGCTAGAAGCCATTGTTCTTTCTGCTGCAACGGCCTGACCCAAGGGTTGGAAAGGATCTTGGAAATTGTTTGGCCTGCTTTCTCCTACCGGGAAAACGAGCCTCAGGCCAAGGGGCTTCTGTGGTCAACAGAATAAAGCACCCCTCCTTCCCCTGCCCGCCCCGCCAGCAAAGATGTTGACATCCTAATCCCAGGAATCTGGGAATATGTTACCTTACATGGAAAAGGGTCTTTGCAGAGGCAATTAAGTTAAAGATTTTGAGATGGGGTATTTTTTTTTAACATCTTTATTGGAGTATAATTGCTTTACAATGGTGTGTTACTTTCTGCTTTATAACAAAGTGAATCAGTTAGACATATACATATGTTCCCATATCTCCTCCCTCTTGCGTCTCCCTCCCACCCTCCCTATCCCACCCCTCTAGGTGGTCACAAAACACCGAGCTGATCTCCCTGTGCTGTGCAGCTGCTTCCCACTAGCTATCTATTTCACGTTTGGTCGTGTATATATGTCCATGACTCTCTCTCCCTTTGTCACAGCTTATCCTTCCCCCTCCCCATATCCTCAAGTCCATTCTCTAGTAGGTCTGTGTCTTTATTCCCGTCTTGTCCCTAGGCTCTTCATGACCTTTTTTTTTTTTTCTTAGATTCCATATATATGTGTTAGCATACGGTATTTGTTTTTCTCTTTCTGACTTACTTCACTCTGTATGACAGACTCTAGGTCCATCCACCTCACTACAAATAACTCAATTTCATTTCTTTTTATGGCTGAGTGATATTCCATTGTATATATGTGCCACATCTTCTTTATCCATTCATCTGCTGATGGACACTTAGGTTGCTTCCATGTCCTGGCTATTGTAAATAGAGCTTCAATGAACATCTTGGTACATGACTCTTTTTGAATTATGGTTTTCTCAGGGTATATGCCCAGTAGTGGGATTGCTGGGTCACATGGGTAGTTCTGTTTTTAGTTTTTTAAGGAACCTCCATACTGTTCTCCATAGTGGCTGTATCAATTTACCTTCCCACCGACAGTGCAAGAGGGCTCCCTTTTCTCCACACCCTCTCCAGCATTTGTTGTTTGTAGATTTCTTGATGATGGCCATTCTGACCAGTGTGAGATGATATCTCGTTGTAGTTTTGATTTGCATTTCTCTAATGATTAATAATGTTGAGCATACTTTCATGTGTCTGTTGGCAATCTGTATATCTTCTTTGGAGAAATGTCTATTTAGGTCTTCTGCCCATTTTTGGATTGGGTTGTTTGTTTTTTTGTTATTGAGCTGCATGTAAAACTGGACAGCTACATGTAAAAGTATGAAATTAGAACACTCCCTAACACAAAAATAAACTCAAAATGGATTAAGGACCTAAATGTAAGGCCAGACACTATCAAACTCTTAGAGGAAAACACAGGCAGAACACTCTGACATAAATCACAGCAAGATCCTTTTTGACCCACCTCCTAGAGAAATGGGAATAAAAACAAAAATAAACAAATGGGACCTAATGAACCTTAAAAGCTTTTGCACAGCAAAGGAAACCATAAACAAGACAAAAAGACAGCCCTCTGAATGGGAGAAAAGATTTGCAAATGAAGCAACTGACAAAGGATTAACCTCCAAAATTTAGGAGATGGGGTATTATCCTGGATTATCCGGATGGTCCCCATCTAATCACATGAGTGCTTAAGAGGTGAGAGGCTTTCTTGGCTGTGTTCCGAAAGAGATGAGATGAAGGAAGAAAGATCAGAGACATGGTACACTGCTGGCTTTGAAGATACGGGACGGGGCCACGAGCCAAGAACTGTGGGCACCTCTAGGAGCTGGAAAAGTCGAGGAAATTGATTCTCCCCAGAGCCTCCAGAAGGAGCTCAGCCCTGCCCACACCTTGACTCTAGGCCAGTGAGACTCAAGTCAGACTTCTGACATCCAGAGCTGTGAGGTAAGAAATGTGTGCTGTTTTAAGCCCCTGAGTGTGTGTGGAACTGTTAAAGCAGCAACAGGAAACTTAGTCGAAGGTCAGGCTCCTGGCTCCCAGCTTGTGCTTGTGCCCCAGGGCTCTGTGCTTGTGTCCCAGGGCTCTGTGCTGTTTTCTCCCAAAAGTGGTCCCAGCAGCTGGCATCCCCCCCTTCCCTCTGGGAGATAGAGCACAGATGCTCACTGTTTCTCCCAGCAGCCTTGCTGGTTCACTCATCCATTTATCATTCAGCAGGTATCTACTGGGCACACACTCTGCACCAGGCACTGTTCTAGGCACTGAGGACACCGCCGGGGGGGGGGTCATACCAAGTCCCTGCCCTGCAGCTCCCCATCCTGAAGGGCCTTCAGGATGAAGCCCTCGAGGCACCCAGATGCTGCGGGCAGCCTCAGAGGATGGGTGGACAGATAAAGGGTGGTCTATCCATACAATGGAATACGATGCAGCAGTAAAAAGGAAAGAAGTACTGACACGTGCTCCAATGTGGATGAATTTCGATAACATCATGCTAGGTGCACAAAGCCAGACTCAAAAGGCCACGGATTGTATGATTCCTCTGATATGAAATGTCCAGAACAGACAAATCCATGGAGTCAGATAGTAGATGAGCATTAGCCAGGGGCTGGAGGGAGACGGTAGGGAGTGATCGCTTAATAGGTATGGGGTTCTATAAGTAAGAGTTCTCAGAGAAATAGCACCACTAGGATATATATATATATATATAGAGAGAGAGAGGGATTTATTATGAGGGTTTGGTCCACACAATTATGGAGGCTGAGAAGTCCCAAATCTGATGTCTGCAATTTGAGGGTCCAGGAAATTGGTGGTATAGTTCCAAGAGGGGCCAAGAACTGGGAACTCCAATGTTGGGGCAGGAAAGACGATGTCTCAGCTGAAGCAGAGAGAAAGAGAATTCGCCCTTCCTCTGCCATTTTCTTCTATCCAGGCACTCACCAGATGGGGTGATGCTCGTCTGCATTGGTAAGGGCGATTTTCTCCACTCAGGTCACCAATGCAAACGCTAATCTCCTCCAAAAACACCCTCACAGACACCCCCAGAAATAATGTTTTCACCAACGATCCGGGCATCCCGGAGCCCGGTCAAGTTGATACCTAAAATTAACCATCACAGTTTGGGGGGATGAGAAAGTTTTAGACCCAAAACAGAACCAAACAGGCAATGAAGCAACGTGCATCTGGTTGGTTCTGTCCCAAACGCATCAAGAGGTGGAGGGTCTGTGGGTTTGGTGGCAGGTAACCACCTGCAGGTCAGGCAGCCCTCACGTCTCCTACGGAGGATGGAGATGGGCACCCTGACCTTGTAAAGTGTGTGCAGCGGCCTGCTGAGAGCTGGCCCCACCCCCGCAAGGGTCCACCTCCTCCCAGAGCGCCCTTCTCAGGGGGGCTGATCAAGCCCCTCGCTTACTACAGCCCACTGCCTGCCCGATTTCACGTGGTTTGGTTATCACCTGCATTTGTTTATCTTTTTAATTCAGTCCACGTCAGAGCACGTCTTACAGCAGACCCTGACTGCTATGGAAGAGTTAGAAGGGAGTTTGAAAAACATAATGGACTTAGAAGAAGAATCCAGAGAGAGAGAGAGAATCGTGAATGTCTGCCCGTGTGTGCTGCCCAGCTGTGGGGGAAGCATGGGGAAAAGTATCTGAGAACGATTTGGAAAACCTGGAACACAAGGCGACTCTGTTCCCTTAAAGGCTCAAACCCCAGAGATACTTACACGCCAAGGCAACATATATTTCACAATTTATCCAACATTGAGCAGCATTGGGTACAAATGCTTCCAGAATTTTCATTAACCAATTTAAACATTTGTCTAGAGAAGGGACCAAAATTTTAAAATGAAGAAACATCCTTAGGGACAAATGGGGGAAAATCTCAACCCACGATCTGCACGCAAGACCCTCTTGTTGAGGTTCAGGGCTTTGCCTTCACGGGGCTCTGTGTCCCTCACCAGCCTGGCCCCAGGGTAGACAGTCCCATGGTTCAGAGAAGGGCAGGGTTGCCCGAAGGCTGCAGCTATCCAGACAGGCATGCGCTGGACCAACCTGTCCGGCTTATAGACGTACGAGCTGATTGCTTGAAATAAAGTCAGCCGTTCCTCCAGCTAATGTGTGGATGGTGGGATCAATCGGGTACACAGAAACAGATTACCAAGCAGGTGGCTTCGGGCTAAAGATAAATTGTGTCCTCATGTAACTTAGCAGAGTGGGATGCAGACAGCTCCTAATATGCAAAGAAAGACTGTGTAATTACTTATTGCTGCGGGAAGCCCAGGCTGCGGCTCTCTCTTGGCTGCAGAAACCCCAGAAGACCCTTCCCTGGCGGGAATGTTACTGCTGGACGTGCCACCCTGTGCTCCAACTGAGATCGGGGCTGGTTCTCTGGGCGGGGTGTGGGGGTGCCAGGGGGATGACACAAGCCCTTGCCTGCCCCTCACAGCAGAGAGCAAAGAGGCCAGGGCTGAGAGTCACATCCTGTTCCCAGCAGGACAGTTCTTGGAGGCACGCCCCTTCCTCCTTGCCTGAGTTAACCTCCCCAGACGTCTGACCTGGCAAATCGGCCTCCAAGGTTGGAACAAACCTGCTTGCCACACATTTCTCCAACTTCTCACATCCCTGCTATACTTGGCCTTTGTCCGCAACATAAGCCCTTTGGGCATCTGTCCTCTCCCTTACTTCTTTTTTTTCTTTTTTGGAAATAATTAGAGATTCACAGAAACTTGCAAAAATGGTACGGAATCGTACGCACCCTTCACCCAGTTTCCCCCAGTGATAACAACTTGCGTAACTGTAGTTCAATATCAAAAGCAGGAAACTGACCTCAGTGTAACCCACAGACCTTATTCAGATTTCACCAGTTTTACATGCTGTCTTAGTCTGCTTGGGCTGCGGGAACAAAATACCACAGACTGGGTTATTTAAACAACAGACATTTATTGCTCCTCATTCTGGAGGCTGGGAAGTCCAAGATCACATGGCTGGCCTATTCAGTTCCTGGTAAGGACTCTCTTCTTGGTTTGCAGACAGCAGCCTTCTTGCTGTGTCCTCACACAGGGGAGAGAGATTACCTCTCTGGGTTCCCTTTTATTAGGGCACTAATCCTAACATGAGGGCTCCACCCTCATGACCTAATCACCTCTCAAAGGCCCCACCTCTAATACACCACATTGGGCATTAGGCTTCAGCATATGAATTTGGGCGGGCACAGCAGTCCACAGCGTGGGCATCGTTACGTGTGTATTTAGTTCTATGCGATTTTATCACATGGGTACATTCATGTAACCACCACCACCATCAAGAGGCAGAACCATTCCATCACCTGGAGGATCCCCCTCGCTACATACTTATTGTCACACTCCCTCCCTCTTTTCCCCTCTCGCCATCTCTAGCCCCTGGCAACCGCTAATCTGTTCTCTAATTTTGTCATTTGGAGAATGTTATATGTAACGTTTTGAGATCAGTTTTTTTAACTCAGCCTGATGTCCCTGAGTTCCATCCTCGCTGTGTGTACCCACAGCTGCTCCTTTCTGTTCCCGGGCTGTGGTCCACAGACCATGGTACCGTGGTTTGTGTAGCTCTTCATCCATCGAATGGCATTCGAGCCTCCAGTTTCTGGCTACTGAAGCTGCTATGAGCACCGTGCACAGGTTTTTGTGCAAACAGAAGTTCTCATTTCCCTGGGAGAAATGCCCAGGAATGTAATTTCTGGCTTTTAAGGTGAGTGTTATGTTTAGTGCTTTTTTTTGTTTGTTTGTTTTAAACTGTCATACTTTCCCAGAGTGGCCATTTTACATTCCCAGTTAACGTATGAGAAATTTCATTACTCTGCATCTTCGCCAGCATTTGGTGTTATCACTACGTACTTTTCTGAGTATTTTGTAGAAAGTCCTTCCGTTGGGAGACACTGATGTTTTTCTCATGGTTGTCACTGTTCTTTATTTTGGCTGTTCTGATAGGCATGTCATGATATCTCACTGTGGTTCCTGTTTTTTGTCCATTTCTTAATTGGATTGTTTGTTTGTATACTGTTGAGTGTTGAGAATTCTTTATATATTCTAGATACAAGTCCTTTGTCAAATATATGCTTTGTCAGATACAAGCTACCGAGTCTGTAGCTTGCTTTTTCTCTCTCTGAATGGAGTTCTTCATAGCTCAAAATCTCTTAATATCAATGAAGGCTGACCTATCATTTCTCCTTCCATAGATCGTGCTTCTGGTGTCGTTTCTGAAAACTCTTCTCCAAGCCCTCAGATCCCAAAGTTTTTCTCCTATGTGTTTTTCTGTAAGTTTTACATTTTTTTTTTTAGTTTTACATTTTTACATGTTTACATTTGAATCTTTGATCCATTTTGAGTTGATTTCCATATACAATGTGAGGTTTAGATTTTATTTTTAGGCCAGTGGGTGTTCAATCACTCTGACACCCTGTGCTGAAATATCCCCTCCTTTTAATACACGGAAGTTCTCATCTTCCACGCGCCCCACTCCAGACCCATCGTGCCGCATCTGATCCCTGGAACCTCCAGACTCCTCTCCATTCCTCCTTGGGCTCCCAGCTGAGCCTCCCTTTTCACCCTCCGAGTACACCCTGCCTTCTCCCACCCCTCAGATGTCTGGGGAGACAGACAGAGCCCTGCCCACCACCGCTCTATTCCCGGAGGCGTCCGCCAGCCTCACTGTTCTCTCCCCAAACCATCATTCCTCACGCACTTGGCCAGCCTGGAGGGGGACAGCACTCGTTCCTTGGCTCTGCCTCCTTGACCCCTCACCACTCACGACTGAGAATGTCATCCCAGGTCCCCACCTGCACCCCTTCATCCCTGCATGTCCTCCCCTGAGCCCACCCCCCAGACCCACCCCCAGCTTCCAGCCGCAACGTCCAGTCCCTCCAGCCCTGTCGTCAGCCCTCCCCAAACCCCAAACCTTAGCCTTCCCAGGACCTCTCCCGGGTAAGCCTTGTGTCCTCTCCTAACTGCCTGTGGCCTCTTCACGTCTTCCTGTAGACTCAGTGACCATCATTGGAGGACGACGTGAACTCTGTCCTCTGAGCTCCAGATCCGTATTCCAGAGCCTGGTGGGCATGTCACAGGCCTGTCAACATCACCATGTCCTAATCTTAACTCATCACCTCCCTCTCGTCCCACCCCACTCATCCTCCTGGGTTCCCTGGGTGTGAACAGCAATGGTAGTGACCCTGCCACTCAGAGCAGGCACCACCCCCAGTCTCTCTTCTCCCACCCTCTGGACGTCCCATCTATCACCTCCCACCCTTGACTCGGGCCACTGTTTCCATCTCTTCTGCCCTTCCATCCCCAGCTTCTTCCTGTTCAGACGACTCCACCTTGCTGCCCTCTAATCCATTCTCCTCACTGCAGTGAGACGTGCACATCTGAACGTCTCACCTGTGATGAGAACCTGCCTGGGTTAAAGCCCACAGCCCTCATCCTGCCACACAATGCCCTGTGGACACGGCCTCCGCTGCCTCCCTAGCATCCCCGCCCTCAGGTCCCCCCACATTCCTGGAGACCCATTCCTCAGCCGTTCCTGGTCTCTTGTTTCCAGGTGTTCGCCCCTTCTGTTCCTCTGCTTGGCATGCTATTCCACCCTTTTCATTGGTCAGTTCTGATCCAGTCTTCTGGTCTCCACGGAAGCATCGTGTTTTCTGAGAAGCCTTTCCTGACCCCAAGAGACCCTGGTCCCCATCAAAAATTGCTTATCAATGTCTGTCTCATGACCTAGAGTGTAGGATACATGAGGACAGGCCTCCTCCCGCTCTGGGCCTCCGTTTCCCCATCTGTAAGTGGGCAGAATTAGACTCCAAGTTGTCAAAGACCTACATCCTCTTAGAGGTCCAGGTCTGAGTTTTATTTCACTCTGTCTCCCCGTGTGACAGAGAAGGGGCTTGGGGAGTGTGTGTCAAGTGGAAGAGAGAACGATGGGGAGAAAAATGCAAGAAAAGGAACAGCAGGAAGAGGAAAGCAAACACAAGACAATTCGGTTAAAACAAGTCCAGCTCAACAACAGTGGGAACCCTGGACTCACAGGGAGGGACCAAACCAGCCGGCAGACGCCCCAGATGAGGGCAGGTGAGGGTTGTCAGGGCTGGAGAGACGAGTTCTCGGTGAAATTCCATGGGGGGACACTGGGCCAGAGGGCTGGCTGGTGTTGACACTGTCATGGCCAGTCTGGCTGTCCCCAGTAGAAGGAGCTGGGGAACCACAGCCCCACCAGAATGACCACTGCAACTTGTAGGACACCCACTTCCCCGACCCCAAAGTCCATTGCAAATCTTCTACCCCAACTCCCTCCCTGGAGCCAAAGATACCACCTCTGGTAGTTCATGCTCCCCAACCTGGCCTTTCCTAGCAACTGTATTACCTCAAATGCATGCCAGAGACAGTTATGGGCCAGCTGTACCCACAGTGCCTGTGGGCAGCAAAGGTGGACACTTAAGAGCCAGACCCCAGCCAGCCAGGTGCACCTGGCCATGCCCTTGGCTGTGGTCTGCCGGGGTAGCACGTCCTTCACTGCCCGGGGCTCACAGCCCAGCGGGGACCCAACGCCCAGCCATGGCCCCTGCCATTTGGCTATGGAGAATTTGTATGAGCTTTCACGTTTGGGCTCAGCTTGGGCGTGAACCACCCAAACGAACCTTGCATCACTGGTGGGGCGAGGACGACGCAGAAGGGACCACTCACTGCCCACCACTGTCACGGTCCACGGACAGGAGGCCATGGGGAGAGCTCCCAGCCCAGGATGCGGTGCCCTGGAGTCTGGGTCCTTCCATCAGAGAGAGACGGTGGCCAAGGCCAAGGTCAGCAGCGTGTGGTCCGCACAGCTTAGGAGGCACGACCGTGGACCCCACTTCTCCTCTGCTGTGTGGCCCCCTGAGCTCGGGGCAGGGCCGGCCACGGGATCCGTGGGTCCCTGTGCAAAAGGAAAATGTGGAGCTGGCTCCCTGTGAGGAGTTTCTAAGCAGTGGGGCCCTTCTGAGAATGGGTCCCCAAAGCCAGCCCAGCTTGGGAGCCCCAAGCATAGGTTGGCCTCCGTGCCTGAAGAGACGGATAGCAAGCTATAAGAATGGCCTCCTTTTGCTGTTTTATACCCTCATGCATCCCCCAAATGCTCTTTCTCTACCACACCCTCCTGCTGACTTTAAACTGTGGAGTGCCTCGCACAATGGAATCTTCCAGATTCTTCTGGAATTCTTCTTCCACTCGGGAAATGCCATCAGCTCTGTGCCTCAGCTTTCCCATCTGTGACGCGAGGGTGCTGGGCCCGACGGGGGCTGGTCTGGTCTACTTGGAACAGGCCAGCGAGTCCCTCATGCTGCCTGGCTCGGTTCTGAAGGCAGGGTCTCACGGGGTCGTGGAGAGCCGGTGCCCCTAGTGCTGCGGCCGCACCCTGATGCTGTCCACCCACCCCTCTGGTCCTCTCCCCGAACTCTGTCTTACTTTCCTCTCCTGGTGTTTTTAACAAGGATCCCACATACTTGGACCGAACCCAGCTGTTACCCTGGAGGCCACCAATAAATTTTGTAGGCAAATAAAATTGACTGAAAATTAGCATAAGAAGCCTTAAATTAACAGGATGTAATTTTATGAGTATCTCGCAAACTAGTCAAAGATGTATGTCAGCCCGGGGTGAGTCAAGCCTTGCGAGTGTCTTTCATTATATAATGCTGCTAATTTTTCTCAAATGTAAGCAATGCGTTTTCTTCCTAAACATTAAGTTCTTTGTCCTGCAATTTGGAAAAATAAGTTCCCCTTAAAGCCGGGCTTTGCTCAACCACAAAACAAGGCAGGGAGGCGGGATCAAAGGTGCCCCGGCCGCCCCGTGGGTCTAGGAAGCCCCCAGCCACGCAGTGGAGGCGCTTGCTTGGAGCAGTGGAGACTCCAAGTTCAGGGTCACGGAGGCTGGGAGCCAGGAGGCCATCAAACATAGGCTGGGAGGGAGACAGAGGTGCCAATCCCCTGGGCCAATGGCGTTCGTTAGGAAAGACTGGCCTTCCCCTTCCTGCAGCGCACGGTCGCCTGCACCATGGGCCTGGCTGAGGACACAGGGCAGGCAGTGAAACCCAGACCCAACATGTACCAGGGGCTGGACACACAGACAGGGGCACCGTGGCCTGCCCCCAGGATGCTCACAGTGTAGTGTGACCAGAGCCGCCTGGGGGCACTTGCAGGAGGTGCACCACCCACCCAAGGGCTGAGAAGGCTGTAGGGGGAGTTTGAAGGAAGCCTTACCGAGTGAGCAAGGATTTGCTGGAGCTGGGGAAGGCGTTATAGAGGTAAGAGGGAGCAAAGGGCCTTAGGATTCACAGTGAGAGAGCTTCAAGTTCATCATTCCAGCGAAACACAGGACCCACAAGAGTCTTGTCCTACAGGCTGTAGGTTTGGAGGATAAATGACCCGGGAAACAGGGCTGACACTGATTCAAAGCTGTGTTCGCCCTGACTGCCCCCCATGTGTCAAGAAGATGGGTGCTGGCCAAGCCAGGCTGAGGCCATCATCGGTGCCCAGACTCCTGAGTGACACTTATAAGAGGGAGTTGGAAGGTTTCCCCTCTGTTCTGGAGTGCCCTGTTTAGTTTGCCATGGAGGCAGACCCATGCAGAAAGTTTAGAGGCAGATCTGGTCTGGATGGAGTAGGGGATCCTCAGCGTTCAGAGGCTGGTGACATTATGGGACCAGGTGAGACCACCCAGGGGTGCAGAGATGCAGGTGGGAAGCTGGAATGGTGTGGCCACCTGGCAGGGAAAGACAAGAGCCCGGTCATCACACCTGGAAAATAAGAGCAGATATAAGATAACAGAAAATACATATGTTGGTCTCTTCCTCCAAACCCTCAGAATTTCCAAAGTGATAAGAGCACCGGGAGCATCTCTTGTTCTAATATTTAGTCTCTGCCCCGAGTTCTGACACAGGGCTCCTAAATCCTTTGGAATTTCCTGGGTGATAGGAGTGTCTTTTGTCCTGATTGGGTGACTCTGGGTGGGCTCCTGGATGGGGGCTGGTCACCAGAAAGATGGAGCTATGATTAGAAGCCTGGAATTTTCAGCCCTGTCCCTGCACCTCCAGAAAGGGGAGAGAGGCTGGAGATGGAGCTCATGACTGATCATTTCCCGTGAGGAAGCCTCCGTGGAATCCCAATAGTAGGGGATTCAGGGAGCTTCCAGGTGGGTGAACGTCCACATACGGGGCGGGGGGGGGGTGATGCACCCCCAAGTCCCCAGGGGCAGAAGAACCTGTGCTCAGGACCCTCCCAAACCTTGCTCGCGTATCTCTCCATCTGGATGTACATCTGTGTCCTTTTTCATATCCTTTCAGAAGCTGGTAAATACAAGTGTTTCCCTGAATTCTGTGAGCCGCTCAAGCAAAGTAATTGCCAGTGGGACAGAAGTGATAGCTGCCCTCGCTCTCGTCACTGAAAAGAGCTGTCGCCCTCTCACCGTGACACTCAGGCCTGTCCCCTCCGTCCTCACTGTCACGATCAGTGCCCAGGAGGCCCTTTTGAAGGGCAGTGGGCAGAGTGGCGGACTCGACCACAACCTTAGTGGTACGCCCTTTGCTCTGAAGAGGAACCCAGACGCGGAGGAAGAGTGGGCAGAACTCGAGCTCAGTTTGTCCCAGACCTTCCCAGCTGCGACTTCCTTGGGCTCCTGCTGTGCACCCACGTGATTTCAGTTGCTTCCCAGCCCACAGGACCCCCGGGACAAAGGCACAGCCATCTGCACTTGGCAGACAGGAAGCCGCTGAGCTGTCCCACGTGACCGGAGAGACCTGGGAGTAGAGCCTCCTGGCTGTCTTGCTCCTAATCCGCCCTCTTGGCCCCTGAGCTCTGGGCATGAGGAAAACTTCTTCCCAAGCACAGAAATAAGGATGACAAATCTGCCTTCCGAGCATGTCACGTGAGTCCCGTGCAGGAAGGCTTGCAGGTCAGAGATGCAGGTCACGTTAGGGATGCAGTTGGCTCCTCGGGGAACACACCTTGGCTCCAGAGGAGCTGAAGGACCATATGATCACAGCGAGCCCATCCCCACCCCAGGGGGCTCTGAGCCGATGGATTTCCGGGGTGTGAGGTCAACATGAAATGGTCTCTGGTAACTCCCATCATGCTCCAGGAACGGATGCTGTGGGACGGCCCATCGGGTAAACAGTCACCTGGTCCAGCTTGCCACCTCTGCCCTGATTCTGTGCCAGCTCGACGTCTGGTCCTGACTCACCTTCCGTGGACGTCCGGCTACAAAAAGAGAATGCCCTGGTGATGCCCACACAAGTCCAGGCCACATGGCAGGCTGTTTCTTACTGAGCACTGGCATGTTGGCACCTGGTTTTGTGAACTTGGCTCTAGAAAATCCACTCCCAGAGCCTGAATTCAGGAAATCCTCCAAGGCCACGAGAGACAAACCGCCAGCCTCCAGGTTCACCACGGGCCCAAGAAGCACATCCCTTAGCTGTTTTACTGCAAGCTCACCCGGCTACTTCCTGTACCCTTTTCCTTCTTATTCCTATTTTGGGTAGTTCTGTCACAAGCCCCTGCCACTTTCAGCTTTCTCCTTGGAGGGGACACAGAACAAAGGGGTGTGACATGTGCAGGGAACACCTCAGGGTGGGGGGGAGCACACAGGCCATCAAATGGGCGTCTCCTGCAGAGGGGGGACGGGTTGCCTCCAGGAGAAAGGAGCACCCATAGTTTTTGGACCTGTGATTAGAAAACAAACAGCTCCTTGGAAAGATGCAGGATTTGAGGGTAGGGATGGGAATAGACAAAATATGTCCCCAAAGGCCAGTGTGGGCAGGTTGGAGGGTGTGGAATTTACTGGAGATGCTAAATAGGCGATGGATCAGTCTGCACCAGTTGCCATGACAAAATACCACAGACGGGACAGCTCCGACAACAGACACTTATTTTCTCACAATTCTAGAGCCTGGAAAGTCAGGGATCAAGGTACCAGCAGGGTTAGTTTCTTCTTAAGCCTCTCTCCTCAGCTTGTAGATGGCTGTCTTCTCTTCTCTGTGTCGTCACATCATCGTCCCTCTGTCAGGGTCTTACTTTCCCCTTATCTTAGAAGGACACCAGTCCGATTAGACTAAGTCCCACCCTGAGCACCTCACTGTCACTTATTACATCACAAGGACACTATCTCCAAAGACAGTCACATTTTAGGTACTGGGGGTTAGGACTTCAACATATGAACTTTGGCGGTGGTGGGGGGGGGGACATACTTTTGTCCACACCAGGGAATGAAGGTTGTATCTGAAGAATGTGAAAATGAACAAGGAACATAAAGTGTGAATCTCACCAAACCTGCAGTTCCTTTGGTCTGGGGAGAAATTGACACGGCAGGATAGCAAGACCGGCTGGTTAATCAGCAAGCTTTCAGTGAAGCTCATCAAGGGATAAGTGGGAATTAACGCACGTCTTATCAAGTGCCTTAATCTGCCGTGAAATCAGCCAAGTATTCATCTTGATGATGCTGATTTTCCAGGAAAATTAAATAATTGCAGCCCAGGTGGGTGGACCTTAGTCACTACCTCATTTTCCTGTCTTTCATGCTGTCCCCAAGGGCTCAGCTCTTCATGCGCAGGGGTGATGGAGTCCGATATTACAGGTACTTGAGAAGACTCTTGTGCATGTCAAAACCGCAGGACGCTGACAGCTACTTCCTGAGAGCTGGGGGCGGCTGTCACACATCCACACTCTCTGGACATGAGCCGTCTAAGGGCCAGTAGTAATGACCACTCCAGCAGAGTGTGGGCTGGTTGGAAAGCTGATGAGAATCTTCTTGTCTCTCCAGCCCCTGGTCAAGTCTTAAAACTTTCCGGATTACAGAGAAGAAAAGGGGGGTGGGAGACCCTAAGGGAAGCCCTTTTTCAGGTAGGCTAGGTGAGGTTATGCTCTAGAAACAAGCAGCCCCCATGTTTCGGTGGCATCTAAGTCCGCTCAGCCCTACACGTCCTTCCTTGGAGGCCTTGTTCTCTCTGCTCTGCACCCAGGGCAGTCGGTTCAGCCCCCTTCCTGGGCATTGCTGGCCTTGGGGTCATGAAGAAACAGCCTCCAGCTCTTAAATCTGTTCCTGCTGGCGTTCACGGATGGAGAAGGCAATCCTGCAGCCGAGAGGGACAAGTGGTGGGAACAATGTAACAGTGTGACATAGCCCACCTCACCACCTCCCCTCGACCCCCAGAAAAGTCCCTCTCTGGGGAAAGCACTAGGACAGCCGACAGGCTCCTGGGTTAAAGAATGACCAAGCAGAGAAAGACAGGGCTTTCTGGGAGTGTCACTGAGAACTTTGGAGCTGGGAGCACCTTGGAGACCAGGCTCCACATCTCACGGTGTGTATCTTTTTATTTTTATTTGTTGCGGTAAGCGGGCCTCTCACTGTTGTGGCCTCTCCCATTGCGGAGCACAGGCTCCGGACGCACAGTCTCAGCGGCCGTGGCTCACGGGCCCAGCCGCTCCGCGACACGTGGGATCTTCCCGGACCGGGGCACGAACCCGTGTCCCCTGCAGCGGCAGGCGGACTCTCAACCACTGCGCCACCAGGGAAGCCCGGTGTGTATCTTTTTAAATTTGTATCTTAGCTTCAGACAGCTGCATTCATCACACTCCTTACTTCACAGCACACAGTTATTAACTGTCTATTATCTTTCATGTTATTAATCTTCACCGTTTGTTCCCAATTTTCATCTTTATTTCCACCTTGCCTCTGAAGACGCTCACTGGAATTATTTCATGTACATTCTTGAATTCAGACAGACCTCAGAGATACTGCAGGTTGGGTTTCAGACCACCGCAATAAAGTCACTATCCCAATAAACAGATCACATGAAATTTTTGGTTTCCCAGTGCATATAAAAGTTATGTTTACATTATACTCTTAAGGAACTAACCTAGTGTTATGTCAGTTATAATTCAAAAGCAAATAAACTCATGGAAAAAGAGATCAGATTTGTGGCTACCGGAGGCGGGGATTTGGGGAGGGGGGATTGGATGAAGGCCGTCAAAAGGTACAAACTTCCAGTTATAAAATAAACAGGTAACAGGGATGTAATGGGCAACATAATAAGTGTCAATGTAACTAACACTACTGTGTGTTATATATGAACGTTAAGAGAATAAATCCTAAGAGTTCTTATCACAAGGAAAAAAAATCTTTTCTATTTAATTTTGAATCTATAGGAGATGATGGGTGTTTACTAACCTATTGTGGTAATCATGTCATGATGAATGCAAGTCAAATCATGATGTTGTAGCCTTTCAGTTACACAGTGCTCTATGTCAATTACATCTCGATAAAACTGGAAGAAAAAGAAAGTGCTGTTTACACCATACTGTTAAGTATATTAAGTGTGCAATAGCATTATACCTAAAAAACAATGTACACACCTTAATTAAAAAATACTTTATTGCTCAAAAATGCTAAGCATCACCTGAGCCTTCAGCAAGTGGTAATCTTCTTGCAATAGTAACATCAAAGATCACTGATCAGGGCTTCCCTGGTGGCGCAGTGGTTGAGAGTCCGCCTGCCGATGCAGGGGACGCGGGTTCGTGCCCCGGTCTGGGAAGATCCCACATGCCGCGGAGCGGCTGGGCCCGTGAGCCATGGCCGCTGAGCCTGCGCGTCCGGAGCCTGTGCTCTGCAACGGGAGAGACCACAACAGTGAGAGGCCTGCGTACAGCAAAAAAAAAAAAAAAATCACTGATCATAGATCATCATAACAAATACAATAATAATTTAAAAATTTGGAATGACGCAAGAATTACCAAAATGTGACACAGAGACACAAAGTGAGCAAGTGCTGTTGGAAAAATAACACAGATCCACTTGCTTGACGCTGGGTCACCACAAACCCTTAATTTGTAAAAAGGCAGTATCTGCGAAGCGCAATAAAATGAGGTCTGCCTGTAAGTATTTAACTTTGAAAAACACGTTTAACTGTTATGTTTTTTGGTAAGTGTTGTTTCAGTTGTAAGTACATTTTGTTGTGCTATAAAGCTCCTGTTTCTTACTTTTTTGCATTCAACAATATGCCTTAAAAATCTGTCCGTGCTGCTTGTTGCTGTGTACGCTGCTCCTTCAGAGACTTAAATGATGCTACAGAATTCCGCACCCTGCGCCCTCGTCTTCCCCGCTCCTTCCCCTGCGGTGGAACGTGGGCTGTCCTCTCCACATCGAGGGCTGCAACGAAGGTCCCTTTGTGTGTCCCCTGGTTCTGGCCCCGTCGAGGACTAAGGAGGGGGTTGATCGAGTTAAGAGCCACACAGCACAATGTGAAACGTGCTGCCAGACTGTCTGCCAGCAAGGCTCAGAGCATTAGTGCCCAATTCCCCTCATTTCCACCAACATTTGTACTACCCAACACATATTTTTTACAAAATCGGCACCTTATTATTATTTTTGCTTTTCTCCTCAAGTTACTGGTGAAATTGAGTATCTCTTCACAGACTCATTCACTTTTCAGGTTTTTCCTTCTTCCAATTGTCCATTGTTCTCTGCGGGTTGCCCATCTCTTATTGATTTGTCAGAGACCCTTGCATGTTCTAGATAGTAATCTTTTATCAATTCCAGTATTGTAAACACCATATTATCAATACCATCTGTCCTCTGCCTGTTAACCCTATTTCCAACGGACCAACATTTTTTTTTTTTTTTTGGCAGTATGCAGGCCTCTCACTGCTGTGGCCTCTTCCGTTGCAGAGCACAGGCTCCGGACGTGCAGGCTCAGCGGCCATGGCTCACGGGCCCAGCCACTCCGCGGCATGTGGGATCCTCCCGGACCGGGGCACGAGCCCGTGTCCCCTGCATCGGCAGGCGGACTCTCAACCACTGCGTCACCAGGGAAGCCCCCGGACCAACATTTTTAATTCTGATGTAGTCAAACCCATCAGCAAGTCATCCTCTGGGTTGTGATGTGTAAAGGACCATGTTTCAGAAGTCCCACCCTATCTGAAGGTTGCAAGAGTATGCCGAACACTTTCTAATAATTCTACAGTTTTACTCCTCACCCACAGTATTTGATCCATTTATATTTAACCCATCTAGATTCACCATGTGTGTGGTATGAGATTGTAGGAAATCAATCTAATGTTTTCCTCTGTATAGTCAATTTCCTTATGGTGGAAATCAGATAATTTATCCTTTCCCGTCTGGTTTGTGATTCCATCTCTCTTATATGCTATGTTTCCATATATAAAGGGTGGGGTTTTAAGTTCTCTATTCTGTTTTCTCTATCATGGTGTGGTAGATGGAATTCTAAGATGGCCCCAAGAGGCCACCCTGGTGCATCTGCTGTGTATGATCCTCTCCCCTAGAGTCCTATGGTGGAGGCATCACTCCTATAATTTCAAATGTGAGCAGGATTCAGTGTAAAGGAGCTCCTCTATTGCTGGTTCTAGAGATGGCGGGCCCACCTGGTAAGGAATGAAGATGGCCTCTGGATGATGAGAGCAGCTCCAGGCTGACAGGCAGCAAAGAAATAGGGCCCTCAGTCCTACAACCACAAGGAACTGACTTTGGCCAACACCTTGAGTGAACCTGGAAGTGTATTCTTCCTTGGGCTCCTAGAGAGGAAGGAAGTAGCTGACACCCACACTGAGAGACGCCCCCTGAGCAGAGAATCCAGCCACACTACCCCAGACTTCTGACTCACCGAACTAGAAGATAACAAATTGTTTGGAGTCGTGAGTTTGTACTAATTTGTTACACAGCAGTGAAAACCAATCCATTGTCTTTGTAGGAGGTCTCCATCATACGGCCAACCACCACCACCAACTCTGAGCCCTTCTCTTTCAAACCAGACTGGGCAATTTGGGGACATTCTGGCTTCTACGTGTTTTAGAATGAGTTGAAGTCCATCCAAAAATTCAGCTGGTACTTTCACACAATTACATGGAATTTATAGATTAATGTGGGAAGATTTGCCATTTTTACAATTTTAAGCACCCATAAAAAGAGTCTCTTTCCATTTTATTCATGTTTTCCTTTAAGTCTGTTATGGAATGAATGTTTGGGTCCTCCCCAAATGCTTAGAAGCCCTAACCCCCGATAGGATGGTGCTTGGGGATGGGGCTTTGGGGAGGTAATTAGGGTAACATGAGGTCATAAAGGTGGGTCTGTGTGAGGAGATTAGTGCCCTGATAAGAAGAGACACCAGAGAACTTGCTTTCTCGCTTGCTCCGTCGTGTGAAGACCCAGCAAGAAGGCAGCCATCTGCAAGCCAGGAAGAGGGCTCTCACCAGAGCCCGACAGTGCTGGCACCCTGATCTCAGACTCTCAGCTTCCAGAACTGTGAGAAGTGCATTTCTCTTATTCAAGCTCCATGTCCCCATCCCCAGTCCATGGTATTTTGTGACAGCAGAGCCCAAGGGGACCAATACCATGTCCTTTAAATGCTTTCAATTTTCTTTCTCCATATTTTCATGTCTTCTTTTGCGGACTTTACATTTCTTAAATTTTAATTTTTTTCCTTTATAATGGTTTTCTGCATTCGTTTCTGGCTTAATTTCTAGATACTTCATAGTTTTTGTTCCTCTTGTGAGTGTATCTCTTTTTCTATTATATTTCTAATTGGTTAATACTGGTATAGAGGAAAGCCACTAATTTTAGTAAGTTGATCTTGTATTCAGCAATCTTGCTAAACTCTATTATTAGTTCCAATCAATTTTCTGTTCTTTCTGGTGGGTTTCTATGAAGATGATATATAATCTGTGGGTAATGACAGAGGTGCCTCTTCCCTCTTCCCTTCCAATCCCTTCATTTTCTCATGTTATGGAATTAGCCAGTGCTTCCTGTAATTAGCGTGTATAGCTGTGGTGTGTTTACTTGTTCTGTTTCCAGCATTAAAAGAAATGAATCTAGGGCTTCCCTGGTGGCGCAGTGGTTGAGAGTCCGCCTGCCGATGCAGGGGACACAGGATCGTGCCCCGGTCCGGGAAGATCCCACATGCCCGTGGAGTGGCTGGGCCCGTGAGCCATGGCCGCTGAGACTGCGCGTCCGGAGCCTGTGCTCCGCAATGGGAGAGGCCACATCAGTGAGAGGCCCGTGTACCGCAAAAAAAAAAAAAAAAAAAAAAAATCTAAAGTTTGTCTACAGAGTAGTAGGTTTTCTGGAAACTTTTAATATGCAAAACCTTTATCACATTAAGAGTGTTCATTTCTACTCAGCGTTTCCTGAGGATTTTTTAAAATCACAAAAAGACACTGAACTTTATCAAATACTTTGCTGCATCTTTTAAGAGTCATTTTGCTCCTTTGGTCCGATAATATGGTAAATAACCCTGAGAGAATTTCTGGTGTTCTTGCAGTCCTGGAATAAACTCAACTAGATCATTTTTCAAAATACTCTGTAGGTTTAATTAGCTAGCAGCTTATTTGGAATTTTGCCTCTATTTTTATAAGTGAAATCGACCTATTGTTTTCCTTGTATTGACCATATCTGAACTTGGGATAAATGTTATTTTCACCTCATAAGTTGGCAGATTTCCCTTATATTCTATTTCATTTTCTGGAACAACTTCTCTAAGAGTATTTATCTGATCCTTAACTGTTTCGTAGAACTCTCATCTAGAGCTCTCTGTCGCTGAGGATGTTTTGAGGGGAACGTCTTTGATTGTTATTTCAATTTCTTAAGAGCTCAAGTTTATTATGTTATTCCAATCTTCTGTCTCTTTGTTTTATGTATTTGACTGCTTGATCTATCAGTTTCTAAGAGGGAGATTTTAAATGACAGTTTTAATTGTTGATTTATCTAGTTTAATCCACAGTTTCATTGCCTGTGGCTTCATGTATTCCAACGTTATCTTTTTAGGAGAACATATGTTCGTGACTGCTATATTTTTTCCACAATACTTTTTTCATTGAGGCCTAATTTACACATAGTTAAATGCACAGATTAGAAGTATACAGTTTGATGATTTTGACAGATGTGTACACCATGTACCCAACTCCCAAATCAAGATGTGGAACATTTCTTCACCCCAGATAATTATCACATGGCCCATTCCAGTCACTGTTCTTACTTTCCAACAATAACTAGTTTGCCTGTTGCAGAACTTCCTGTAAATGGAATTGTACGGTAGGCATTCATTTGTTTTCAAGACTTATTCATGCAACGTAATGCTTTGGATATTCATTCACGGTCTTGCATGTATCAATCACACAAAATCAATTCCTTTTTGCTGCCAAGTAGTAAACCACAATCTATCCATTCTCCTGTTGTTGGTCATTTGGGCTCTTTCTAGCGTTTAGTTATCATGAATAAAATGTCTATGAATAGTTTTATACAAGTATTTTATGTTTTCATATCTCTTAGGTTAGTAGCTAAGAGTAGAACTGCTTAATTATGAACTAAGTGTATATTACTTGTATAAGTAATCGTTAAAGGATTTTCCAAAGTGGTCGTAGCACTTGACATTTTCACAGTAATTTATGAGAAGCCTGATTGTTCTATATTCTCAGCAGCCCTTGATATTGTCAGTTTTTAATTTTAGTCATTCTGTGGGTATGAAATGGGCTAAATTCATTGTGGTATTAAATTGCATTTCTCTGGTCACTAATAATGCTAAGTACCTTTGCACGAACATATCGGCCACTTGTATATCTTTTTTGGTGAAGTATCTGCGGTGTGCTCCAAGGACAAAGAAAAAGATAAACTCAAAGACCCAATATTGCCAGAACAAAGAGTTACAGGACTCTTATCACTCTGTCACAGTGTGACCATTGCAATGTCCCAGAACCCTCCCAAGAAGCATGCCCTGTCCCTTTCCCATCCCATATAAGGAAAGACATTTGCCCCGTTTTCCTTCCACTCAGCACACTGAAAGTATACATACTCTGCCCAGTCAGCAGATGACTTAACAGGTTCCCTGGCTATAAAAACAGGCAAGCAACCCATGCTCATTGTTGGCTCTCCCTGGCTACCAGGAAGTCGGCCCGCTGTTTTTGCAGTGACCCTTCTCTTTAATAAACTCTATCTTCCTTACATTCTGCCTTGTGTCTGGAAATTCTTTTCCAACCCGCGTGTGGACCACAACAGTATCTATGCAAATATTTTACTCATATTTTATAGGGCTATCTTTTTCATTTTGATTTATAGTAGTTATGTATATATTTGGGCTATAAGTCCTTTTTCAAATATATGTACTGTAAATATTTTCTCCCAATCTGTTGCTTGCATTTTCACTTTACTAAAAGGAGTCTTTTAATGAGCAGAGCTGAAATCTTTAATTTTTATAAAATCCAGTTTATCATCCTTTTCCTTTATAGTTAGCATTTTTGGACCCTAAGAACCCGTGCTTGCACCAAGGTCCCATAGACATTTTCCAGTGATTTATCTTTTAAATTTAGGTCAGTGATCCACATTAAAACAATTTTGTATGGTGTGACGATAGAGTCAAGATTCATTTTTTTCCCATATGGTTATCAAGTTGTTCCAGTATCATTTGTTGGAAAGAGCTTCGTTTCCCCGTGGAATTACACTGGGGCTTTCATCACATTTCAATTGGCCATATATGTGTGAATCTATTTCTAGACTCTATATTCTGTTACATTATCTGTTTGTCTAACCACATGCCAATACCATACTGAAATAATTACTGTATCATTATGGCCATTCTTGAAATCAAGTGGTGCAGGTCCATCAACATTGTTTATCTATTACATTCTCATGTGGGCTATTCTAGGTTCTTTATATCTCCATATAATTTTTTTTTTTTTTTTTTTTTTGCGGTACGAGGGCCTCTCACTGCTGTGGCCTCTCCCGTTGTGGAGCACAGGCTCCGGACGCCGCGCAGGCTCAGCAGCCATGGCTCACGGGCGCAGCCGCTCCGCGGCATGTGGGATCTTCCCGGACCGGGGCACGAACCCGCGTCCCCTGCATCGGCAGGCGGACTCTCAATCACTGCGCCACCAGGGAAGCCCCGTATAAATTTTTGAACAGCTTTACTGAGATATAATAACTGACATACAATTAACTGCATATATTTTAAGTGTAAAATTTGATAGGATTTGAAATATATGTCTGTACCTGTGAAACCATCCCCACTATCAGGCAAATGAATATATCCATCGTCCCCTGAAGTTTCCTTTGGTCCCTTTGTAATGGCTACGTTCCCTCCTCCCCTCCCTCCAGACAACCCCTGACATGCCTTCTGCGCTCAGATTAGTATGTACTTTCTAGAGTTTACTTATATGGAATCTACTGTAGGTACATTTTTTTAATCTGATATCTTTCACTCAATTTTTCCGAGACCCATACATATTAAGTGTATCAATAATTCTCTTCTTTCATTGCTCAGTAGCATTTCATTCTATGAATATACTAAAATTTATTTATCCATCTACTGATTGCTGGAGATCTGGGGTTGCTTCCCATTTGGAGGTATTAAAAACAGACCCACTGTGAATATTCGTGCACAAGTATGTTTGTCAACATGTGCTTTCTTTTCTCTTGTGTAAATATCTGAGAGTGGCATGGCCAGAACATATGGTGGGGGTATGTTTCACGTTTTAGGAACCGCCAAACTGATTTTCAAAGTGCTGTGGTGTTTTGCATCCACACCAGCCATATATGAGAGTTTCAGTTGTTCCACATTTTTGTTAGCGTTTGGTTTGGTCAGTCTTTTCATTTTAATCGTACTCTGTAGCATGCAGTGCTATTTCATTGTGGTTTTTTCATTTTTATTTTATATTGGAGTATAGTTGATTTGCAATGTTGTGTTAGTTTCAGGTGTACAGCAAAGTGATTCAGTCATACATATACATATATCTATTCTTTCTCAGATTCTTTTCCCATAGAGGTTATTACAGAGTATTGAGTAGAGTTCCCTGTGCTATACAGTAGATCCTTGTTGGTTATCTATTTTATATACAGCAGTGTGTATATGTTAATCCCAAACTCCTAATTTATTCCTCCCCTGCTTTCCTCTTTGGTAACCGTAAGTCTGATTTCCATGTCTGTTTCTGTCGTATAAATAAGTTTTTTAGATTTTAGTTTTTTGTATCATTGTTTTAGATTTCACATATAAGCAACAACATATGACATTTGTCTTTGACTTACTTCACTTAGTATGATCATGTCTAGGTCCATCAATGTTGCTGCAAATGGCATTATTTCATTCCTTTTTATGACTGAGTAATATTCCATTTATATATATATATATATATATATATATACACACACATATACCACATCTTCTTTATCCAGTCTTCTGTCAATGGACATTTAGGTTGCTTCCATGTCTTGGCTATTGTAAATAGTGCTACTATGAACATTGGGGTGCATGTATCTTTTCAAATTATGGTTTTCTCTGGGCATAAGCTCAAGAGTGGGACTGCTAGATCATATGATAGCTCTATTTTTTGTTTTTTTAAGGAAACTCCATGCTGTGGTTTTAATCCGTAGTTCATATATGATACAAATGTTGAGCCTATTTTTCTGTTTATTTGCCATCTATATGTCTTCCTTGGTGAAGTGTATATTCAAGTATTTTGTGCACTTTAAAAATTCGTTGTTTTATTTTTTTTTTTATTTATTTTTTTTAACATCTTTATTGGAGTATAATTGCTTTACAATGGTGTGTTAGTTTCTGCTTTATAACAAAGTGAATCAGCTATACATATACATATATCTGCATATATCCTCCCTCTTGTGTCTCTCTCCCACCCTCCCTATCCCACCCCTCTAGGTGGTCACAAAGCACTGAGCTGATCTCCCTGTGCTATGTGGCTGTATTTGATAGTATATATAAGTCCATGCCAATCTCTCACTTCATCCCACCTTACCCTTCCCCCTCCCCGTGTCCGCAAGTCCATTCTTTATGTCTGCATCTTTATTCCTGTCCTGTCCCTAGGTTCTTCAGAACCTTTTTTTTTTTTTTAGATTCCATATGTGTGTGTTAGCATACAGTATTTGTTTTCCTCTTTCTGACTTACTTCACTCTGTATGACAGACTCTAAGTCCATCCACCTCACTACAAATAACTCAATTTCGTTCCTTTTTATGGCTGAATAATATTCCATTGTATATATCCGCCACATCTTTATCCATTCATCTGTCGATGGACAATTAGGTTGCTTCCACATCCTGGCTATTGTAAATAGAGCTGCAATGGACATTGTGGTACATGACTCTTTTTGAATTATGGTTTTCTCAGGGTATATGCCCCATAGTGGGATTGCTGGGTCGTATGGTAGTTCTATTTTTAGTTTTTTAAGGAACTTCCATACTGTTCTCCATAGTGGCTGTATCAATTTACGTTCCCACCAATAGTGCAAGAGGGTTCTCTTTTCTCCACACCCTCTCCAGCATTTATTGTTTGTAGATTTTTTGATGATGGCCATTCTGACTGGTGTGAGGTGATACCTCACTGTAGTTTTGATTTGCATTTCTCTAATGATTAGTGATGTTGAGCATCCGTTCATGTGTTTGTTGGCAATCTGTATATCTTCTTTGGAGAAATGTCTACTTAGGTCTTCCACCCATTTTTGGATTGGGTTGTTTGTTCTTTTGCTATTGAGCTGTATGAGATGCTTGTAAATTTTGGAGATTAATCCTTTGTCAGTTGCTTCATTTGCAAATGTTTTCTCCCATTCTTACAGTTGCCTTTTCGTCTTGTTTATGGATTCCTTTGCTGTGCAAAAGCTTTTAAGTTTCATTAGGTCCCATTTGTTTATTTTTGTTTTTATTTCCATTTCTCTAGAAGGTGGGTCCAAAAGGATTTTGCTGTGATTTATGTCATAGAGTGTTCTGCCTATGTTTTCCTCTAAGAGTTTTAAAGTGTCTGGAGGTGGGTCAAAAAAGATCTTGCTGTGATTTATATCATAGAGTGTTCTGCCTATGTTTTCCTCTAACAGTTTTTATAGAGTCTGGCCTTACATTTAGGTCTTTAATCCATTTTGAGTTTATTTTTGTGTATGGTGTTAGGGAGTGTTCTAATTTCATTCTTTTACATGTAGCTGTCCAGTTTTCCCAGCACCACTTATTGAAGAGGCTGTCTAAAAATATGGAACGCTTCACGAATTTGCGTGTCATCCTTTCACAAGGGCCATGCTAATCTTCTCTGTATTGTTCCAATTTTAGTATATGTGCTGTCCAAGCAAGCACAGGTTTTGTTTTTTTACTATTGAGTTTTGAACATTTTTGTATATTCTAGATACAAGTCCTTTGTCAGGTATATGCTTTGAAAATATTTTCTCCTAATCTGTAATTTGTCCTTTCATTCTCTTAAGAGTGTCTTTTGAAGAGCAGTTTTCAATTTGGTGAAGCATAATTTATCAATTTGTTCTTTCGTGAATCACACTGTTAATATCATATCCAAGAAATCTTTGCCTAACTCAAGGTCACAAAAATATTCTCTTATATTTTCCTTTAGAAGATTTATGGTTTTAGGTTTTACATTTAGGTCTAAAACCTGTTTTGAATTAATTTTTGCATATGGTGCAAGTTACAGATCAAAGTCCAACTTCTGGGCTACTGGTACCCAATTGACCAAGCACCATTTGTTGAAAAGACCTCCATTTCCCCATTTTTGTACTCTTGTCAAAAATCAGTTTTGCAGTCCAATTTTAAACTCACTGTTCTGTTCCATTAAACTATTTGTCCATCTTTGGTCCCTATCATACTATAGCTTTTTTTTTACATAGTTACAAAACATTATTTCTTGTGATAGGGACTTTGAAGGTCTACTCTCTTAGCAGCTTTCCAATATGCAACACAGTATTATTAATTATAGTTACCATGCTCTACGTTATATCCCATTGACTTATTAATTTTATAACTGAAGATTGTACCTTTTGACCCCTTCACCCACTTTACCCACTCCTCCACCCCCACCTCTGGCAACCACCAGTCTATTCTCTGCATCTGTGAGCTTGGTTTTTGTTGATGTTTGTGTCCTTTGTTTGTTTTTAATTACACATGTAAGGGAGATCATACAGTGTTTATATTTATCTGTCTGATTTAATTCACTTAGCATAATGCCCTCAAGGTCCATCCATGTTGTCGTAAATTGCAAGATTTCATTCTTTTTTTATGGTTGAATAGTACTTCATTGTATATATACACCACATTTTTTCATCCATTCATCCAGCAATGGACACTTAGGTTGTTTCCACGTCTGGGCTATTGCAAATAATGCTGCAATGAACATGGGGTGGTGTATATATCTTTTCAAGTTAGTGTTTTTACATGATAGTTTTTTAATAAGTCTGGAAATCAGAGTTAACCTCCTAACTTTACTTTTATTTTTTCAAAGTTATTTTGGCCATGTTAGGTCCTATGCATTTTTATGTAAACTTTATAATTGGCTTTTCCATTTCTACCAAAAATAAAGCCTGTTGGGTTTTTTATTGTGATTGCATTAAATCTATAGATCGATTTGGGTTGATTTGCAATTTTAACAATACTTAGTTTTCTGATTCATGAACAAGAGACTTCTTCTCAATTGTTCACCTCAATGGTTTCCTGTCTCTCAGGGATCACTGTCCGTCTTTGCCTGATGTTGAGGGTCTTGAAAAACATTGTTTTATATGTTTGTCTTATTACTGTTGTTTCAGAGGAAAGAGTGCATTTGATCCCTGTTACTCCATCTTAGCTGGAGGTGGAAGTCCATTTCTATATAAATTTTAGAATCAGTTTATCAAATTCTATTAGAAAGCCTGCTGAGATATTGATTGAGATTATGTTGAATCTGTAGACCAATATGGGGAGAAGTGACATTTTAATAACATTGAGTCTCCGACTTATGACTATGGCACGGCTCCCCATGTATTTGCGTCTTCTTTAATTTACGAACACAATACATTTAATTTTTTATGTTTTATGTTCTTTTAAATGGTATTATGTTTAAATTTTATTTTTCAGTTGTTCTTGCTAGCATTTAGAAATAAATTTGATTTTTGTATACTCACCATTTATCTTGAAACTTTGCTAAATTAACTTATTACTTCTAGAATAAGGGGGTTTTGGGGTAGATTTTTAAAAGAGATTTTCATATACAGAATCATGTTCTCTGAGAATAAAGAAAGTTTACTTCTTTCTTTGTAATTTTTATATCTTTTACACTTCCCTTGCTTTATTGCAATTGCTATGACCTCCAGAACAATGTGGAATAGAAGTAGTAAGAGTGAAAATCTTTGCCTTATTTTTCATCTTGGGGGAGAAAGTTCAGGCTTTCACTATCAAGTGTGATATTAGCTATGGGTTTTTGGGTTTTTTTTGGTACATTTCCTTTTTTGTGGAAGTTTTCTAATATTACTAGTTCACTGAGAGTTTTTTTTAAATTTTTAAATCATAGGTAAACATTGAACATTATAAATGCTTTTTATGCATCTATCAGATAGATGATCATATCATTTTTCTCTTTAATTTGTTAATGGGATGACTTACCCTGAACTATTTTTTAAATTGTTAACTGAAATTTGCATTCCAGACATGAACTTAAGTTGGCCATTATGCATTATCATTTTATATACTGTTGGATTTGATTTGCTAATATTTTGAAAATTTTTGCCTCCAGTCCCTGAACAATATTGGTCTGTAATTTTCTGTTTCTTATAATATGCTTTTCAGATTTTGGTATCAGATGGTCCTCATAAAATGCATTGGGAAACGTTCATTCCTATTTTCTGAAAAACTTTGCCTAGCGTTGGTATTATTTCTTCCTTAAAAGTCTGATGAAATAAAAAATGAAGCCATCTGGGCCTGAAGTTTCGTGGGCCTTTAATTATAAATTCAAGTTCCATAATAAATAAATATAGGAATTTTCAGATTTTCTGTTTTTTCTTATCTTTAGTAAGTTGAGTTTTTCAAGGGAATTTTCCATTTCATATAAGTTGTTGAATAAATTTGCATAAATTTGCTCATGATGTTCCCTTATTATCTTAGTAGTGTCTGTAAAATAGTAGTGATGGTCTCTCTTTCATTCCTGATATTGAAGGTTTGATTTTTCTCTATTTTAAAAAATCAGTCTTGCTAGATTTGTATCCATTTATTCATGTTTTTAAAGAAGTGACTTTTGGGTTTCTTGGCTTTTTATATTGCTTGGCCATATTCTATGTAATCTACTTCCATGCTATCTTAACATAGAAGATAAGTCATTGATTTCAAATTTGTATTCTTTTTTTTTTTTTTTTTGCGGTACGCGGACCTCTCACTGCTGTGGCCTCTCCCGTTGCAGAGCAACAGGCTCCGGACGCGCAGGCTCAGCGGCCATGGCCCACAGGCACAGCCGCTCCGTGGCACGTGGGATCCTCCCAGACCGGGGCATGAACCCGTGTCCCCTGCATCAGCAGGCGGACTCCCAACCACTGCACCACCAGGGAAGCCCCTGTATTCTTTTTTAATATAAACATTTTACCCTACAATGTTCCTTTAAAATTGATTTAGCTGAGTCCCACATATCTTTTAAAATATTAATTTTAAGAATACTTTTAGATTTATAAAAATTTTAGAAAGACAGTACAAAGAGTTCCTGTACACTACATACCTAGCTTCCCTATTGTTAAGGGATGATGGTATGATGTAAGTATGCATACAGATATAAGACAGATTTGTCACACTAATGAACAAATACTGATACATTATTATTAACTAAAGTCCATACTTTATGTGGATTTCCTAAGTTTTTGCCAAATGCCCTTTTTTAGTTCCAGGATCCCATCCAGGGCACACGCAACATTTTGTCATCATGTCTTTTAAGGTTCCTCTGTGACCATTTTTCAGACTTCCCTTGTTTTTGATGATTTTGACAGTTTTGAGGACTACTGGTTAGGTATTTTGTAAATGTGTGTACCCCACGTATTTCGACATGTTGCATTTTCATCAAGTTTGAGATTTTTCTAATTTCTCTTGTCTTTTTTACCCACCCATTGGTTATTTAGAAGTGCATTGCTTCATATCCCCAAATTCGAAAATTTCTAGTTATCTTTTCTGTATTGATTTCTACTTTAATTCCATTGCAGTCAGAGAACTTACTCTTCATTAATTCTTCTGAAATACTATACTAAAATTTGCTTTATAACACAACATATGTTCTGTCTTGATGAAGTTTCATGGGCAAGAGGAAAGAATGTGTATTCTGCATTTGTTGGCTGTAATAGTCTATAAATGTCAGTTACATCAATATGGTGGAGAGTGTTATTCAAATGTCCTATATCTTACAGATTTTTGGTCTACTTGTTCCACAAATTTATGAAAGAGGAACATTATAGTCTCCAACTATAATTGTGGACATGTTATCTCTCCCTTTATTTCGTCAATTTTTGCTTCGTGTATTTTAAAGCTCTGTTTTAAGGTGCAAATGCATTTAGGATTAGTAAGTCTCCTTAATGAATTCATACTTCTAGTATGAAATGTCCCTCTTTAACACCAGGAGAATCCATTTACATCTAATGTAACTATGGGTATGGTCAGGTTTAAATAAACTATCTAGCTATTTGTTTTCTTTTTTAACATCTTTATTGGAGTATAATTGCTTTACAATGGTGTGTTAGTTTCTGCTTTATAACAAAGTGAATCAGTTATACATATACATATGTTCCCATATCTCTTCCCTCTTGCATCTCCCTCCCTCCCACCTTCCCTATCCCACCCCTCTAGGTGGTCACAAACCACCTTAACTATTTGTTTTCTATTTGTCCCTCTTGTCTTTTTTCTTTGTTCTCCTTTTCTGCCTTAATCAAGTATATTTAACAATCCATTCTATCTCCTATTTTGGATATTTAAGCATATTTCTTTGCATTATTCTTTTCATGGTTACTATAAGGATCACAACATGTAAGCACGTCTACCTTGAATGAATAATATACCCCTGAATATATAAGAATCTTATAACAGTATGTTATTTACCCCTCTCCCATTTTTTGTGCAATTGTATATATTTCATTACTACATGTAAGAAACTCCACATTACATTGCTGCATTGTTATAACAGCAATCACTTGTTTTAAAAAAATTAAGAAAAAATATAAAAAAAAAAGAAAAAAGAAAAAATAGTCTCTTTATTTACTACACATTTACTATTTTCATTGATCTTCATGTTCTCTCCGATAGTCTATCTAGTAATATATCCCTTCATCATAAAGAATTTCCTTTAGCATTTCTTTTTCTTTCTTTCTTTCTTTTTATAATTTCTTATTTCAGCACTTCTTCATACTTCTTGTTTTTAAATAGCTTTATTGAAGTATAATTGATAGACAATAAGCTTCATACATTGATTATATAATGTGATGAGTTTATACACATGCATACACCTGTGAAACAATCACTATCATCAAGGTAATAGATCCATCACCTCCAAAAGTTCCCTTGTGCCCCTTTGTGTCTCTGTGTGTGTATGTGTGTGTGTGTTAAGAACTCTTAACCTGAGATTTTACAAAATCAAAATTTTAACAAAATTTAAAATTAAAAAATATTAAGAGCATAGTAAATTATTGTCCACTCTAGGCGTTATTCTGTACAGGAGATCTCTTGAACTAATTCATCTTGCATAACTGAAACTTTACAACAATTGAGCAACAACTGCCCTTTCCCCACTCCTCCAAGCCTGAATTCTGAAAACAGAAAGAGAAAAGTGACTCATCACATACAGGGGAGCTCCCATGAGCCTATCAGTATATTTCTCAGCAGAAACCTTGCAGGCCAGAAATGAGTGGGGTGATATATTCCCATATGAAAGAAAAAACTGCCAACCAAGAATACTGTATTTGGCAAAACTACCCTTCAGAAATGAAGGAAAGGATAAAGACTTCCCCAGACAAACTAAAGCTGAGGTAGTTCATCTCCTAGACCTACCTTACAAGAAAAGCCAAAGGGAATTCTTCAAGTTGAAATGAAAGGATGTTAATTAGTTACATGAAAACACATGAAAGTATAAAACTTAACTAGAAAGGTAAGTATATAGACGAGCATAGTTGAAAAAAATGAAAAGTTTTAGCAAAGAAATATTAAAAAATTCCTAATGAAAATTATAGAATGGGAAAATACAATAGCCAAATTAAGCATATCATTGGATGTGCTCAACAGCAGAATGGGAAGGACAGAAAGAAGAATCACTGAACTTGAAAAGAGAAAACAGATTTTAAAAATGAAGAGAGTTTCAGGGACCTGTGTGACTATAACATGAAGGTAACATTCATGTCATTGGAGTCCCAGAAGGAGAGGGGAAATAGTGTGGGTCTGGCTGAAAAACCCCCAAATTTGGCAAAAAAACCATAAACCTAAATATTTAAGAAACTAAATGAACTCCAAAGAGATATAAACCCAAATAAATCCATGGCAAGACATGTCACAGTAAAACTCCTGAACACTAAAGACTATATATATATATATAGTTTTTTTTAAACTTCCCTTGAAATAGTAAAATGATGACATCAGTAGACTGTGATGTTATGTATATAAACTAGTTCAACCACTAAGAAAAGCTATACAAAGATATACTCAAAAAGAAGTGAAGAAATGGAGCAAAGATTGCAGTAAGATTGCTATATTTTCTCAGAATTAAATTATTAATCTGAAGTACATTGTGATAAATTTAATATACATATTGTAATCCATAGAATGATTAAGAGAAAATATATAGCTAAAAAAGTCAAAGAGGAATAAAAATTGTACCTTGAAAATTGCTTTAAACAATATAGGAGGCAGGAAAAGAGGAAAAGAGTAATAAAAACACATGAGTCATACAGAATACAAATTGCAAAGTGGTGGACATAAACCCAACCACCTTGATAATTATATTAAATGTGAATGGATTAAATGCACCAATTGAAAGTTGGAGCTTGTAAAACTGCATGAAAAGCAAAATCCAACTAATTGGTGACTATGAAAGACACACTTTAGATTCAAAGATACAAATAGATTGAAAGGGAAAGGATGGGAAAAGGTAGTAATTTTAAAAGACCTGCAATAGCTATAATAATATGAGGCAAAATAGACTTTAAGACAAGAGACATTACTAGAGCCAAAGAGGAATATTTCATAATGATAAAGAATCGAAACATCAGGGAGAAAGAATAGTTATGAATGTATATACACCTAAAAACAGAGCCCTAAAATAATGAAACGAAGACTGACAGAATGGAGAAGAGTAATAGATACTTTTATACTTATATTTAATATAGTTAATTTAAATAATCTTCTTTTGGCAAATGATAGAACAAATAGACAGAAAATCTATAAGAATATATAAGACTTAAAAACCACTAGCAAATATGACCTAACTAATATATATAGAACAATCCACCCAACAGCAGAAAAACACACATTTTTTTTTCAAGTACACCTGCAACATTCCCCAGGATAAATCATATACTAGGCATAAAAAGTAGTCAACAAATTTAAAATAATTGAAATAACATAAAGTATCTTTTCTGACCACAACAAGTTAAATTAGAAATCAACAACAGAAAGAAATCAGGGAAATACTCATATACCTGGAAATCAAACATCACACTTCTAAATAATGCATGAATCAAAGAAGAACTAAAAAGGAATTGTAAAAGTATATCAAACAAAATGAAAATATGACATTAAAATTTGTGATGTAATCAAAGCCATGTTTAGAGGCAAATTTTATATTTAAAATATTATATTAGAAAAGAAGAAAGATTTAATAAAATCAAGATTGAAAGAGGAGACAACAATACAGAATTCTGGGAAGTAAAAGGATTTTAAGGGAAGGTTATGAACCTTCCCTTAAAATTTTTGTCAAAAACGTAAACAGTTTAGATAAGGAAAAGTTCCTGGAAAATCATAAAATATCAAACCTTAGTAAAGAATAAAAAGAAAAAGGAAAATCTCTAAGCAAAGAAATGGGAATTAGTAATTTAAAACCTTCCCCAAAATAAAACCCAGGCCAGGATGACTTCACTGGTGAGTTCTACCAAACATTTAAGGAAAAAATAACAGCAACCCTTCACTAAACCTTTCAAAATACAGAGGAGTATAAAATACTTCCCAGGAAGTATTCAATTTATGAAGCCGTATTCTCCTGATATCAAAGATTGACAAAGACATCACAAGAAAACAAAACTACGGACCAATCTCCCTCATGAAAATTGATGCCACGATCTTAGCAAATTGATCCAAGTGATAAATGAGGATGATTTTACATGATAAGCAGGAAGGCTTATCCCAGAAATAGAAGGTTGGTTGACATCCAAAAGTCAAATAATGTAGTACACCATATTAAGGGAATAAAGACAGGAAAAAAAACATATCAATAGATCCAATAAAATCACTTGACAAAATCTAATACCCATTCATGATAAAAGTTCTCAAAAAACTAGGAATAGAAGGGATCTTTCTCAACCTGATGAAGTGCATCTACAAAAAACCTATAGCTACCATCATACTTAATAGTGGGAAAAATGAATGTTTTCTCTGTAAGGTTGAGGAGAAGACAAGAATATCTGCTCTTATCACTTTCCTTCAATATGTGCTGGAGGTTCTAGTCAGTGCAATAAGGCAATAAAAAAAAATTAAAGGCATACAATTTGGACAAGAAGAAGCAAAATTGTCTTTATTCTCAGATGATATGATCTTACATATAGAAAATATTAAGGTATCTATAAAATTACTACCAGAACTAATAAGAAAGTTTAGCAAGGTCACAAGATATGAGCACAAAAAATCAATTCTATGTGTATATACTATCAATGAACAATCTGAAGAAAAAATTAAGAAAATAATCCCACTGATGAAAGCATCAAACATATTTAGGAATAAATTTAACAAGGGAATGCACAAATTTTATATTAAAAACTGTAAGAGAAATTAAAGCAGACAAATTAATCGAGAGATATACCATTTTCATGGATTGGAAGACAATATTTGTAAGAGTCCATTCCTTTCAGCTTTTTGCTGTTCATTGTGATGCTATCTATGGGCTTGTCATATAAAGCCTTTATTAAGCTGAGGTATCAATAATTTCCTGTACCTAATTTCTTGAGCGTTTTCATCATGAAGGGATGTTGAATTTTGTCAAATGCCTGTAATTGGCCTGTAACTTTCATTTCTTCTAGTGTCCTTATCTGGCTTTGGTATGAGAGTAATGCCGGCCTTGTAAAATAAGTTTGAAAGTGTTTGCTTTAACTTTTTTGGAAGAGTTTGAAAAGGATTGGCATTCATTCTTCTTTAAATATTTGGTAGAATTTACCTATGAAGATTGGGCTTTTCTTTGGGGGAAGTTTTTTGTTACCATTTCAATCTCCTTACTCAGTATTTGCCTGTTCAGATTTTCTATTTCTGGGTATACATCCAAAGGAAACAAAATCAGGATCTCAAAGAGATATCTGCACTATTATTCACAGTAACCAAAATACGGAAACAACCTATGCATCTGTCAATGTATGAATGGATTAAAACATGTGGTACATATATACAATAAAATATCATTCAGCCATAAAAAAAAGAAGAAAAACCTGCCATTTGGGACAACAGTGATGAACCCAGAGGACATTATGCTAAATGAAATAAGCTAGACACAGAAAGACAAATACCATATGATCTCAATTATATGTGAAACCTAAAAAAATAGAACTCATAACCAGAGAGTAGACTGGTTGTCACAAGGGGTTGGGGGGTGGGAGAAACAAGGAGATGTTGGTCAAAGGGTACAAACCTCCAGTTGTAAGATGCATAAGTTCTGGGGATCTAATGTACAGCATGGTGACTATAGTTAATAATAATATATTGTAAACTTGACATTTGCTAAGAGAGAAGATCTTAAGTATTCTCACCCCCCCCCCAAAATGGTGAGGTGATGGATTAACTTGATTGTGGAAATCACTTCACAATGCATACATATATTGAATCATCACATTGCACCCTTTAAATATATACAATTTTTACTTGTCAATTCTACCTCAATGAATCTGGAAAAAAAAAAAAGTCAAGAAAGCCCAAATAGGGACTTCCCTGGTGGCACAGTGGTTAAGAATCTGCCTGCCAATGCAGGGGACAGGGGTTCGAGCCCTGGTCCAGGAAGATGCCACATGCCGCGGAGCAACTAATCCCCTGCGCCAAAACTACTGAGCCTGTGTGCCACAACTACTGAAGCCCATGAACCTAGAGCCCGTGCTCTGCAACAAGAGAAGCCACCACAATGAGAAGTCCACGCACCTCAACACAGAGCAGCGCTCGCTCACCACAATTAGAGAAAGACCGCGCACAGCAGCGAAGACACAACACAGCCATAAATAAATAAATAAATAAATTTATTTTTACAAAAACTTATTAAAAAAACCCCAAATAATACAACCCAAAAAAGACAATAATAATCGAATGTGACAGAATTGTTATGGAGGTGAAGTCAAGGGCAGGAGCCGGTCAGCTGACACAGAGAGTGGGAGACACTCAGAGGAAGGTGAGAGGTGGTAGCTCAGCTGAGTCTTAAAGGATGAAGAGTGACCCAAGGGAGAGAAGAGGGGGCATTCTGGGCAGAGATGGACAATCTGCTAAAGTTGTGGAAGGTTATGTTATGTGATGACCAGAACTACCGTTTTGCCAAAGTAGGAAGAGTAATAAAGGGCAGAGGGACATCCTCAAAAGGGCTACAAATAAAAAATGCTGGAGAGGGTGTGAAGAAAAGGGAACCATCCCACTGTTGGTGGGAATGTAAATTGGTGCAGCCACTATGGAGAACAGCATGGAGGTTCCTCAGAAAACTAAAAATAGAGTTACCATATGATCCAGCAATCCCACTCCTGGGCATGTATCCAGAAAACTATAATTCAGAAAGATACATGCACCCCTATGTTCATAGCAGCACGATTTACAATAGCCAAGACATGGAAACAACCTAAATGTCCATCAACAGATGAATGGATAAAGATGTGGTACATATACACAATGGAATACTTCTCAGCCATAAAAAAGTGAAGTAAGTCAGACAAAGACAAATATTATGTGATATCACTTATATGTGGAATCTAAAAAAAATGATACAAATGAAGTTATTTACAAAACAGAGATAGACTCACAGACATAGAAAACAAACTTATGGTTACCAAAGGGGAAAGAGCATGGGGAGGGATAAATTAGGAGTTTGGGATTAAAATATACTCACTGGTATATATAAAATAGAACCAACAAGGACCCCCTGTATAGCACAGGGAACCATACTCAATATCTTGTAATAACCTACAATGGAAAAGAATCTAAATATATATATACACACATATAAATAACAGAACCACTTTGCTGTACACCTGAAACTAACACAACATTGTAAATCAACTATATTTCAATAAAAATTAAAAAAAAATAAAACGTAAAAAAATAAAGTGCAGAGGGAGATGAGCCTGGACAGCTCAGGGAGCAGGCAGGGGAGGGGCTTTAACCTGTAGGCGGTTGGGAGCCAAGGTGCAGTTCTGGGGAGAGAAGCGCTCAGATATGGGGGGTGTTTCTGAAAGCCATCTCTTGCACGTGAGTGGGTAGGAGGCCCATGGTGGGGCCATGGTTTTGAGCTCTGCCATTTTGGTGTAGAGGGAGCACCGATGCTTTTCTAATGGAATGAAGAGTGATGCACTGTTTGTCTGAGTCCCGGTCTCCCATCTGGAAAAGGAGGGGGTTGAACGACTTCCGGTCAGTCCAACATGGTAGCACAGTGGTGAATGAATGTGGGTTGTCAGCTCCATGCCCTGAACCAAGCCCTGGAGATGCCACATGGGAGATGGAGGTCAATGAGCCTGTTAAGCTTGGAGAGAAGACGGGCTGAGCCCTGGGTGGTCCCCCCTCGGTCCTTCACCTGGGAGGAGCCCAGCCGGGCCTGGACCCCAGGCCTCCTGCCCTGCATTGTGGGGTCCTCCATACACCTCCCTGCCTCCTGGGCTTGGTGCCAATAGGGATGCCTGTTATGCAGCTGCTGAAGGCCTGGGACAGGGCACGGCAGGGTGGTGGCAGGGCCGGAGGAGACAGACACATGTTCTCCCATAGAATTCGCTCTGGTGTGGAAGTCAAAAGAAGAGCATTGACATGGCGGTGGTTCAAATCAACAAGGGAAGTGAAAACGGGCAAGGAGGTGAGGCACCAGAAAGCACAGGCTATAAAAATACTATCTCCCTGCTCAGCTGATTAAGTGGGACTTTGGGGATGGGAAGCAACCCATAAGTGAACAATACAAGGTCTCCTACCCGTGTAACCGGATAAGATGGAAAACACATTAAATGATGAAACCCTATTTAAAAGACGCAAGTCAAAACAAATAGATTAACTTAGTATGTTATGAAACAATGACAGCGGTACCCACTGCCCTGGCTCCAACCCCCACCCCAACTCTAACTAGAGGTCTTCCTTCTGGCTCGAACCCTGCGGTTCTGGCAATATTTTAAATGGCTTCATAGTACAGTATGTGCCTTTGGACCCGACTGTGTGCACGGACTCCATTAGCGTGGACGTCTGGCGGGCTCCCCCGGCCCAGCCTGCCTGCTTTTGCTCCCAGTTACATAACAGGGACGGCCCTGAGTGCTCCTGCCGGCCACTGCCCACCAGCCTGCCTGGGGCCGTGCCTTCTGGAAACGGGGGCTTGTGGGACTCGCTGGGCGGGGTTGCTGTGCTGCCCCGGCTGACCTCTGGCAGAACTTCCTTTTCAAAAACTGCCCCATTTCTCACCTCTTCTCCCCTCCCCTCAGACTTTCCCTACCTGCCAAGGAAACCCCATAGGAGATCTGTCCTTTTAGGGTAGGGAACCCTAATGTCACCACCCCAGTCCCCAGGGAGCTCTGCTCACTCCAAGAACCATGTTAAATGCCACCCTCTCTGGGAAGCCATGTGGGCAGAGTAATGTCACCCCACAAAGAGGCCTACATCCTAATCCCAGGAAACCTGTGGGTATGTTACTTACATGTCAAAGGGGTGGACTAAGGTTGCTGGCGGGATTAAGGCTGCTAATCATCTGACCTTAAAATAGGGAGATGATCCTGGGTTCTCCAAGTGGGACTCCATGTAATCACAGGGTCCTTAAAACGTGAACAAGACACAGGACTTCCCCTGCGGTCCAGTGGTTAGGGCTCAGAGCTTCCACTGCAGGAGGCCCGGGTTCAATCCCTGGTTGGGGAACTAAGATCCCGCATGCCGCGCAGCACGGCCAAAAAAAAAAAAGTGAACAAGGCAAGCAGGAGAGGAGGTATGGGCAGGACCCAGCCACTGCTGCTGGCTTTGAAGATGGAGGGAAGGGTCACAAGCTGAGAAATGCACGTGGCTTCCAGAAGCTGGAAGCGGAAAGGAAACAGGTTCTCCCCTGAAGCCTCCAGAAGGGACACAGCCCTCCTGACAGCGTGACTTTAGCCCATCGAGACCCATCTCAGGATCCCGACCTCCAGAACCGTGAGAGGATACATTTGTGTTGTTTCAAGGCTCCAAGGGGACGGCGATCTGTTAACAGCAGTCATAGGAAACTTGTGCAAAATCCTCCCCACCCGCTCCTCAGGAGGAGGTGGACGGGCCCTCTGTGGGTCCCACGCAGTTCAGGGCAGGTTTCTCGATGCTACTATGTTGACTTGGGACATTATAAGCACAGCTTTTAAATCATGTCTGGGTAGAGTAAGATCAGTCCCCACCTTTGCCCTTGTGACCTCGTTCTGTCCTTGACCCCTACACACTTCAGGGCTCACGTTAACGGAACGGGCCCAGCTCTCTCCCTGCCGTTTGAAACTGATTTTGAAGACAGATATTACGGAGCCAAAATGGGCCAAGGCTGCCAAGCCCCACTGGCGGAAAGCCGCGTGGACTTGGGCTGCAGTGGGGGTCCCGCAGGGGACCGCTTGCCCCTCAGGGTGACGGAACATCTGTGGCCAGAGCGTCCTGCTTGGAGCACGGCCTTCCTGTGGCACCTATGTCACCACCTAGACCTGTGTTTGTTCCACCATCTTCCTGAGGACAGGGTGGGCCGCTGGTGGAGCCCCGCATCCCCAGAGCTGGAGCAGACACGAGGCAGGGGCTCTGTGCTGAGTAACGAATAAAGACACAAAGTTGTAAAAAGTTAGCAAAAACCGAAAGATGGTTTCAGAAGACATTCTTGCGGTTCATAGCATCACATTTTCCTTATGGAGGACCACTTCCAAGCTGGCCTCTCTTCCATCTCCAGGCTCTCCAAAAGGCATTGCCATTTCATACTTGCTTCCCCTCTCCCGGGCTGGCTGGCTCCTGCAACTCCCAGCCGGGGCTCAGGGGCCCCCACACCTGCTGCCTGGCGCTCCGGGCACGTCCACAGCACATTGGCTCCCAGGGCTTTCCGCC
The DNA here is from genome assembly GCF_951394435.1 of Stenella coeruleoalba. Classification (NCBI taxonomy): domain Eukaryota; kingdom Metazoa; phylum Chordata; class Mammalia; order Artiodactyla; family Delphinidae; genus Stenella; species Stenella coeruleoalba. The sequence goes on along the minus strand of NC_137147.1, from coordinate 3,479,469 downwards.
CCTCGTCCCAATCTTCCAGGTCCCTGAATCCAGCTCTGGAGGAGGGGTCCCATGAAGCTTTGCCACGCGGGGTTCCCCAAGGCTGAGAGGGTGCCAGGTGCAGGCACCGAGGAGCTCTGGAAATGTGGTGATTTTGATGCTGCTGTATTTGCGTTATCTGTCCTCATTTCCTCTGAGCTTTCCCGGAGTTCAGTCGTTGCTGCATTAATGAAAAGAGCATGTACCCTCTGCTTATGTCTCTCACGGTGCTCACTGCCATGTCATGAGATGTTATTAACGTGGCTCTCTCCTTGGAGCCAAGCTGGAGCTTGGAGGGGAAACCATGTTCCCGGGAGTCAGCGGTGGGGACAGGAAACAGAACTCAGGGGCCCTCGGTGCTGCCCTGCGGAGGGTCCCTGACCTGCTGGGTCTCTTCACGGGGATGGGTGGCCCAGCGGGAGCGGGTAGGAGGTGGAGGTCTCAGTGCACGCAGGAATCATCCTTCTTCCCTTGTGTCTTAACGGAAGAATCAGCACCACTCTCTCACACCACCAGATGAGTCACTTTGTCTCCAGGGAGGGAGGTGGGAGAACAGACTCCAGAATTGAGCATATGATAAGCGCCTTGAAGACCCCGCTGCTTGAGATCCAAGTCAGGTCAATAATTACAAAAATGGAAGCATGGCTTGTTCCCAGCCCCTTCCCTGGGCCTCGCCATCTGTCACAGAGTCACCAGCAGCGGCTCTCAAGCTGGTGGCCACTGCCGGTAGCAGGGAGGAGTGGCAGTGATTACCCAACTCTGACTGCAAGTCCAGCTTCAAATTCATTCATGCTGAAGCTGCAAGCGGCCTCCCCCCCTTTCCCCCTCCCCCAGGGGAGTCAGGCTAGACCAGGACCATTCACTTCCACACCCAGGCAGCACAGCGGAAATCAGACAGTACTGTCACTCCCCTCCAGGCCGTCCCTGCCCCTAGCCACTGAAATGGACAGATCCTCAAAGGAATCTCCAGGGAGGTTAGACGGTCCAGGCAGGTGAAGGGTGGGGTGTGCAGGAATTCCTCCCAAGGAGCAAAGGAACTTTCTGGCAATGGTGATTCTCAAAGACCAACCAAAGTGGGCAGCCAGCTGGATGACTTCACACGTCTCTAACAATGGGGCATGGGCTGTCCATGAGGACGCAGGACATCTTCTTTAAGGAGGAAAGGCAATGCCAGAGAGAGGTGAAAGTGTTCCCTAAATGCTGCATGAATGACTGGCAGCTTTTGTCCAGAAACTTCTACAGGAAGCAGCGCACAGTGGAGCTGACGGTGAAGATGAGGAGAAGGCCAACTGCAGGCAAAATAAAACCCAAACCCACGTCGTCTTGCTGTTTAAAAAAAAAAATTATTGAATTATAGTTGACTTACAATATTATATTTGTTTCAGGTAAACAACATAGTCATTTGATATTTTTATAGATTACACTTCATATAAGGTTATTATAAAATATTGGCTGTATTCCCTGTACTGTACTATATATCCTTGTACCTTATTTATTTCATACCAAGTAGTCTGTACCTTTTAATCCCCTTCCTCTCTCTTGCCCCTCCCCCTCCCCTCTCCCTACTGGTAACCACTAGTTTGTTCTGTGAGTTTGTTTCAGTTTTGTTATATTTGTTCATTTGTTTTATTTTTTAGATAACACATATAAGTGAAAACATACAGTATTTGTCTTTCTCCGTCTGATTGATTTATTTCAGGTCCATCCACGCTGTTGTAAATGGCAAAATTCAATTCTTTTTCATGGCTGAGTAATATTCTATTGTCATATATATAAACATATATATATATTAAAATACGCCACATCTTCTTTATCCACTCATCTGTTGATGGATACTTAGGTTGCTTTCATATCTTGGCTATTGCAAACGATGATGCTATGAACATTGGGATGCATATGTCTTTTCAAATAAGTGTTTTTGTTTAGTTCAGATATATCCAGAAGTGGAATTGCTGGATCCTACAGTAGTTCTATTTTTAATTTTTTGAGGAACCTCCCTACAGTTTTCCTTAGTGGGTGTACCAAATTGCATTCCCACCAACAACATACTAGGGTTCCCTTTTTTCCACATCTTCATCAACACTTGTCATTTGTTGTCTTTTTGATGGTGGCTATTCTGACAGGTGTGAGGTGCTATCTCACTGTGGTTTTGATTTGCATTTCCTTGATGATTAGTGATGTTGAGCACCTTTTCATGTGCCTGTTGGCCATCTGTATGTCTTCTTTGGAAAATGTCTACTCAGGTCCTCTGCCCATTTTTTAATTGGGTTGTTTGGGTTTTTTTGATATTGAGTTGTATGAGCTGTTTGTATATTTTAGAAATTAAGCCCTTGTCAGTTGCATCATTTGCAAATATTTTCTCCCAGTCCGTAGGTTGTCTTTTCATTTTGTTTATGGTTTCTTTTGCTGTGCAAAATCTTTTAAGTTTTATTAGGTCCCATTTGTTTATTTTTGTTTTTGTTTCCCTTGTCTGAGGAGACTGATCCAAAAAAAAAATATTGCTAAGACCTGTGTCAAAGAGTGTACTGTCTATGTTTTCTTCTAGGAGTTTTATGGTTTACAGTTTTACATTTAGGTTTTTAATCCATTTTGAGTTTATTTTTGTATATGATATGAGAAAATGTTCTAATTTCATTCTTTTACATGTAGCTGTCCAGTTTTCCCAATGCCACTTATTGAAGAGACTGTCTTTTCCCCCATTTTGTATGCTTGCCTCCATCATCATAGATTAATTGACCGTATGGGCATGGGTTTATTTGGGGGTTCTCAATTTGTTGCATTGACTTATGTGTCTGTTTCTGTGCAGTACCATACTGTTTTCATTACTATAGCTTTGTAGTAGTCTGAGGTCAGGAACCATGATACCTCTGGCTTAGTTCTTTTTTCACAAGATTGCTTTGGCTATTTGGGGTCTTTCATGTTTCCATGCAAATTCAAGGGTTATTTGTTCCAGTTTTGCAAAAAATGTCACAGGTATTCTGAGAGGGATTGCATTAAATCTATAGATTGCTTTGGGTAGTATGGATGTTTTAATAATATTAATTCTTCCAATCCATAAACATGGGTATCTTTCCATTTATTTGTATCATCTTCATTTTCCTTCATCAATGCCTTACAGTTTTTAAAGGTCTTTCATCTCCTTGGTGAAATTTATTCCTAGGTATTTTGTTCTTCTTGATGTGATTATAAATGGGATTATTTTCTTACTTTCTCTTTTTGTTAGTTCATTATCAGTGTATAGAAAAGCAACAGATTTCTGTATATTAATCTTGTATCCTGAAACTTTACTAATTTCAATTATTAGTTCTAATAGTTTCTTTTGTGGTGACTTTGGGGTTTTCTATATATCATGCATCATGTCATTTGCAAATAGTAGCAGTTTTACTACTTTCCTTCCAATCTGTGTGCCTTCTATTTCTTTTTCTTGCCTGACTTCTGTGGCCAGGATCTTTAATACCATGTTAGATAGAAATGGGCATTTTTGTCTTGCTCCTGATATTAGAGTAAAAGCTTTCAGCTTTTCACCATTGAGTACGATGTTAGCTGTGGGTTTGTCATAAATGGTCTTTATCATGTTGAGATATGTTCCCTCCATAGCAACTTTGTTGAGAGGTTTTTTAATCATGAATGGATATTGAATCTTATCGATACTCCTTCTGCATCCATTGACATAATCATGTCATCTTTATCATTCATTTTGTTAATGTGGTGTATCCCACTGATTGATTTGAGGATATTGGTCCACCCTTGCATCCCTGGGATAAATCCCACTTGATCGTGGTGTATGATCCTTCTTATGTATGTTGAATTTGGTTTGCTAATACCCTGTTTAGGATTTTTGCATCTATATTCATCAGAGATATTAGCCTGTAATTTTCTCTTTTTTGTTGTCTTTGTTTGGTTTTGGTATCAGGGTAATGCAGGCCTCATAAAATGAGTTTGGGAGTGTTCCCTCCTCTTCAATTTTTTTGGAATAGTTTGAGAAGGATTGGTATTAACACTTCATTATATGTTTGGTAGCATTCCCCTGGGAAACCTTGCAGTCCTGGACTTTTGTTTGTTAGGAGTTTTTAAAATTACTGATTCAATTTCCATACTAGTAATCAATCTGTTCAGATTATATATTTCTTCTTGATTCAGTCTCAGAAGATTGTATGTTTCTAAGAATTTATCCATTTCTTCTAGGTTGTCCAATTTGTTGAAATATAGCTGTTTTTAGTATTCTCTTATGATTGTATTACTGTGATATCAGTGATATCTGATACTGTGATATCTCCTCTTTCAACTCTAATTTTGTTTATTTGGATCCTCTCTCTTTTTTTCTTAATGAGCCATGTTAAAGTCTTAAATTTTTTTTTATCTTTTCAAAAACAGCTCTTCGTCTCAGTGAACTTTTATATTTTTTATCTCTATTTTATCTATTTCCACTGTAACTTTTATTATTTTCTCCTTTCTGCTGACTTTGGGCTTTGTTTTTTCTTTTTCTAATTTCTTTAGATGGTAGATTAGGTCATTCATTTGAGATTTTTCTTGTTTCTTTCTTTTTTTTTTTTTTTGTGGTACACGGGCCTCTCACTGTTGTGGCCTCTCCTGTTGTGGAGCACAGGCTCTGGACGCGCAGGCTCAGCGGCCATGGCTCACAGGCCCAGCCGCTCCGCGGCATGTGGGATCTTCCCGGACCGGGGCACGAACCCTTGTCCCCTGCATCGGCAGGTGGACTCTCAATCACTGCGCCACCAGGGAAGCCCTTTTCTTGTTTCTTGAGGTAAGCCTATATCACTAAAAACTTCCTTCTTAGAGCTGCTTTTGCTGCATCCCATAGATTTTGGAAAGTTGTGTTTTTATTTTCCTTTGTCTCAAGATATTTTCTGATTTCCTTTTTGACTTCTTCAGTGACCTATTGGTTTTTTTCAATAACATGTTGTTTAGTCTCCACGTGTTTGTGTTTTTTCCATTTTTCTTCCTGGAATTGATTTTTAGTTTCATATCATTGTGTTCAGAAAAGATGCTTGATATCACTTCTATCTTCTTAAATTTGTTGAGACTTGCTTTGTGGCTTAGCATGTGATCTATCCCTAGAGAATATTCTATGTGCACTTAAAAAGAATGTGTATTCTGCAGTTGTTGGATGGAAAATTCTGTGGATATCTATTAAGTCCAAGTGGTCTAATGTGTTATTTACGGCCACTGTTTCCTTATTGATTTTCTATCTGGATGATCTATCCATTGATGTAAGTGGGGTGTTAACGTCCCCTACTATTATTGTATTACTGTCAATTTCTTACTTTATGTCTATTAATATTTTCTTTATATATTTAGGTGCTCCTATGAATATTTGTTTATGAATGTTGTATCTTCTTCTTATACTAACCCCTTTATAATGCCCTTATTTGCCCTTTACTACAGACTTTGTTTTAAAGTCTACTTTGTTTGATATGAGTGTTGCTACCCAGCTTTCTTTTCATTTCTATTTGCATGGAATATCTTTTTTCATTTTTCACTTTCAGTCTGTGTGTGTGTTTAGCTCTGAAGTGAGTCTCTTGTAGGTAGCATATAGATGGATCTTGTTTTTTTATCCCATCAGCCACCCTATGTCTTTTGATTGGAGCATTTAGTCCGTTGACATTGAAAGTGATCACTGATAGGTATGTACTTATTGTCATTTGGTTACTTGTTTTCTGCTTGTTTTTGTAGTTCTTCTTTGTTCTTTTCTTCTTCTTTTAGTCTCTTTCCTTGTGGTTTCATGATTTTCTTTAGTGTTATATTTGTATTCCTTTCTCTCAAGTATTTGTGTATCTGTAGTAGATTTTGATTTGTGGTTACCATAGAGTTCATATATGTTGACTTATAACTATATACACTTGTCTTAAACTGATAGTCATTTAAGTTCTAAAAGATGGACATTTTTTACTCTCCCCTCCATGTTTAGTGTTTTGGATGTCATATTTTACATCTTCATGCCTATCTCTCAACTGCTTATTGTAGCTATAGTTGGTTTTTACAATTTTGGCTTATTTAAGAGGTTGATCTGCTGCTTTTGCTATATATTTACCCTTACCAGTGGGATTTTTTCCCTTCTTATATTTTCTTATTTCTTGTCATAGCCTTTTCTTTTTCACTTAAAGAAGATCCTTTAACACTTCTTTTAAGTTGGTTTAGTATTGATGAACTCTCTTTTAGTTTTTGCTTGTCTGGGAAACTCTTTATCTCTCCTTCAACTCCAGATGATAACTTTGCCGGGTAGAGTATCCTAGGCTGTAGGTTTTTTCCTTGCAGCACTTTTTAAATATATCATGTCACTCCCTTCTGGCCTGCAAATTTTCTACTGAAAAATCAGCTGATACCCTTATTGGGGTTCCCTTCTACGTGACTCTTTGTTTTTCTCTTGGTACCTTTTAAATTCTCTCTTTAACTTTTGTCATTTTACCTATGATTTGTCTTGGTGTGGGTCTCTTTGACTTCATCTCCTTTGAAACTCTCTGTGCTTCTTATATCTGGATATCTGTTTCCTTCTTCAGGTTAGGGAATTTTTCAGCCATCATTTCATCAAATACATTTTCTACCCATTTCTGTCTCTCTTCTGTTCTGGGAGTGCTATAATGTGAATACTAGTATGCGTGATGTTGTTCCAGAGGTCCCTTAAACTAGCCTCATCTTTATTTATTTTTTCTTTTTGCTGTTCTGATTGGATGATTTCCACTATTCTATCTTCCAGATGGTGTATATGTTCTTCTGTGTCACCTAATCTGCTATTAACTCCTTCTAGTGTATTTTTCATTTCCATTGTTGTATCCTTCATCTTTGACTGATACTTTTTTAATATTTCCTATTTCTTTGTTGAAGTTCTCACTGTTTCATCTACTCTTTTTCCAAGTTTGGTTATCATTCTTATTACTACTGCTTTGACCCCTTTAACAGGTAAATTGGGTTTTATTTCAGGACTTTTATCTTGTTCTTTCATTTGAAACATATTCCTCTGTTTTCTCATTTTATTTAATTTTCTATGTTTGTCTCCATGAAATTAGGTGTAACAGCTGCTTATACTGATCTTGAAGGGGTGTCCTTGTGTGGAAGTATCCCTATGCACTTTGCAAGCGCCCACTGGCTTTGATGGGAGAACTGGATCTGAAGTGAGCATGGGCACTGTCTTCCCCTGAGGTGTGCTGTCAGCCACTACCTTGGTGGGAGGTAGGGCTGGATTTGAAGGGACTAGAGCCAGAGCCAGGTGCAAACCAGGGCTTCTTCATATGTTCAATGGCAGTCGAAGACCTATCAGGGTAGGGGTGGGGGCCCAAGAGGCTGGAACAGGAGCCCTGAAGGAGTTGGGCTTCTCCCGCGTGTGACAGCAGCCTCTGCCTTGGTTGGGGATGTGGCCAGGGCCCAAGGGCTTGAGTTGCACTTCTGAGCTGGATCCACTTTTTCCCTGGTGTGCAAGCCTTGGCTAGTGGCTGGATCGGGGCCAGGGGAGTTGGAGTAGCACTACTGAACTGGTTCTTCTTCTTCCCAGTGCGTACATGCATACCTCCCCACAGGAAATGGTGGTCTCTGCTCTGGCCAGAGGCAGGGCTGGGGCCAAGCTGGCTCCATCCCCTCTAAGTGCACACACGCTCATTGATATTGGCAGCTTGTCCTTCGCAGGGAGCAGCGCTGGAGCAGGGCGTGCCCTGGGGCCGTCCTGGCAGGGCAGCCAGAGCAGCGGGAAGCTTTCAGTATGCTGCTTCCAAGCTGTGATTGGGAGCAAGCAAGTCTGTGCATGGATTCTTCAAGAGTGGAGCCTCAGTTTCTTACAGCCCTCCAGAAAGCTCCACTGGTTTCCTAACCAGCTAAGAGGGCTCATCTTTCTGGTGCCAGACTCCAGGGCTGGCTGCCTAATATGTGGCTCAAGCCCTTCCACCCCCAGGGAGGATCTCTGAGCCTGTGATTTTTCTCTCCTCTTTTGGGTCGCCTGTTAGGGGTGTGGGTCTTGACTAGATCGCTTCTCTTCCCCTCCTCCCTGATTCCATATGGGTCTTTCTTCACAGCTTTGGTCGTAGAAGAGCCGCACTGCTAGTCTTCAGGTGGTTCTCAGCAAGGTTGCTCTGTATGTAGTTGTAGCTGTGATGGGTTCATGAGAGGAGGTGAGCTCAGGGCCCTCCTACTCCACCATCTTGATCTTGCCCCCCTCCCCCACACAAATATTGCTTTTTATTTACCTGCATGATTCCCAGGCTGAAAACTGCACAACCAAATTCCATCAATACACAGTGAAACAGATTCCCTGACCGAAATGTTGGTTGTAAACATCTTTGCACTTTGCTCTCCCAATTACGCCTAAGTTCATCAGTTGTGTCACAGAGGAAAGTTAGCTTGGGCCTGCCACAGTTAATTTTTACCAAGCCCCTTTTGGTAAACAGGGGACTTAGCAGAGTTGTATTCTTTTTTCTAGACCAGAAGCCTCAATATGTTTGTAGTATAAGAAATATAAGCGTTTTTTTGGAACCTCCAGGAAATGAATGGCTCATTTCTCCTGGCCGATGGGTAAGGGTACTCAATTACCTTACACTGATTAAAGACAAGCACTGCTGCCTCTAGGTAAACAGAAAAAGAAGAGAAAAAACAAAGCCCATTAGCAAAAGGGGGCAGTGATGTAAGTGATGATGAAAAAGGTGGGTCTGTTTTTTTACTTGAGTGTGGTTTCCAGATGCCACAAAAAGGGATCTGATGGAGCTGAGACCACATTTTGTCAGGAGGCTGCCTTCTGAGAGTTTGCCTAAGGAGATAAAAAGCGATAGTTAATTTCTAAGGACCCACTGTGCATCTGACCCTTGCACCTAATTTCCCAGTTAATTACTCAGCCATAAAAAGAAACAAATTGAGTTATTTGTAGTGAGGTGGATGGACCTAGAGTCTGTCATACAGAGTAAAGTAAGTCAGAAAGAGAAAAGCAAATACCGTATGCTAGCACAAATATATGGAATCTAAAAAAAAAAAAAAAAAAAAGGTCATGAAGAACCTAGGGACAAGACGGGAATAAAGACAGACTTCCTAGAGAATGGACTTGAGGATATAGGGAGGGGGAAGGGTAAGCTGTGACAAAGTGAGAGAGTGGCATGGACATATATACACTACCAAACGTAAAATAGCTAGCTAGTGGGAAGCAGCCGCATAGCACAGGGAGATCAGCTTGGTGCTTTGTGACCACCTAGAGGGGTGGGATAGGGAGGGTGGGAGGGAGGGAGATGCAAGAGGGAAGAGATATGGGGACATATGTATATGTATAACTGATTCACTTTGTTATAAAGCAGAAACTAACATACCAAATGAGGAAAAAAAAAAAAAAAGAAAAAAAAAAAGCCCTGCGAGGTAGGTTGTGTTGTCATCAACTTGCAGCTCCAGGAACAGACGTATAGAGCCAGCTTCCTCCCTGCGTGGAGGTGGGACAACAATGTGCGCCCTGGGCCTGCTGCAGTGTGAACCACAGCTTTCAGGAAACTTTGCGCCTGGCGGGGAGCTCAGCACTGCCCAGGTGTGGATGGATTTATTAGGTCACCGGAAGTCTCGAGTTAGGGGTAGATTCAAGGGATGAGGGTGTCCAGACCTGTCATTTCCCCATTATTTCCTGCCCATACCAGTGGCAAACATGCACACACACACACACACACACCATGCACACAGGTGGAAATATCCTGCATAAGCGCCCCGCCCCAAGAAAGGAGGAAGGAGGCTGAATGGTATCAGTGGAAAGAAGGCCAGTCTCAGGAATCGGGGGCTGACTTCTAAGTCCCGCTCTGGCTCTCAACAGCTCTGCCACATGGAATAAATTTCTCTGTCCCCCCCTTCCTCTCCCTGTGAAATGAAGGGCTGCCCAGGGTCATCTCCAAGGTCTTTTCAGTTTTACATTCTATGATTCTATTAATACTGAGAGTGGATTTTAAATGCTAAATGGAGTCCATGAAGGCTGAATATTTCTCGAGATTTAAAATGTCTCTCTGCTAGTTGAAACTATTCTCCAAACCACACATTAAAAGCCCCAGGCTGATTTTTCTATCTGATGGGCCCTGACAAAGTGGCGCGTGGAGACGGAGTGGCCCCCGGTGGGTACTGTCACGCGAGCCCTCTGCTGTTCCTCCCCAGCGAGGCTTCCGCTAATTTGTATTAATGCATCTCTGCTTCCCCCCCCCACCCCCTGGCAAGCCCTCACCCCGGTCAGCCCCACAGCCTGTGTCACTTAAGTCTCGTAATGCGCCGCCGCTTCTCTCCCCTTCCTCTCCCCATTTTCCCCTCCTCTATCTCTCGACTTAGAGCTTGGCAGACTAATGGCCATAATCATGATGATGAGCATTAACTATGACAGGCAACGCTCTCAACAGAATGCAGCTCTTCCTCAAGAGAAGGGACATTAAAATCCCAACTAGGTAAGTGGGCTCGACAGTGGTGTCAGCCCCGGAGCCGGGCGTCTGCAGGAGAGGCTCCTGGGAGCTGCGTGGCAGCAGGTGCATCCCAGAAAACAGAGGTGAAACGAGACAGAGAAGCAGGGCAAAGATTTGAGGTTCTGTGCTCACCTTCCCCGGCCCTCAGGACCAGGGAGTCTCCGAAAGCGGTACCTTCCACCTTGGAGGGGGTTGAGTTTGGAGCCGTTTAAATTCATGAAAAACCAAAGTTCACAAAGCAGTGTTTGCTTTTGATTTATGTGCTGCCCTCTTTTTAAAATTGTGCTGAAGTAAACATATTTACCGTCTTAACCATTTCTCAGCATACAATTCAGTGGCACTAAGGACATCCACGTTGTTGTACCAACATCGCCGCCATCCATCCCCAGAAGGTTCTCATCAGCCCAAACAGAAGCTCTGTACCCACAAAACACTAACTCTGCATGCTGCCCTCCCCACAGCCCTGGAATGTGATGGACTCTTAAGTTTTGTGATTATTCTGGTCTCTTGCATTGAACAAGTGCTGGTCAGGACTCAGTAGCAACCTACATTTTGAAACATTGTACACCCCTCTTTCCAGCTGCAGAAACTGAGACACGAAGAGGGGAAGCAGCCTACCCCAACTAAGCAGAGAGCCAGGGGCCATGAGAGCAGCAAGGCAAGTTGCCAACTCTAACCCTAACCCTAGTCTCAATGGTCTTTTGACTTTCATGGCACTTTTGATATGGCCAACACGGGTTTGTCCATTCCTTTCTCTCATAGGAAATTAAGAAGATATACAAGAGTGAAGAGAATGACATGAAAAACACTTGGGTGGCCACCATGTAGAACTGAAGAGTGTTAATATTTTCTCATAGTTGCTTGACGTTTCTCTAAAAGAAATGGAATATTAGTGAATGCTGCCTCCTGGCCCCCCTCCCGGGGCATCCTCTCCCCGTAGGTAACCTGAATTTCGCCTTTCTGAATTTAGTGTGTGTTTTTTCAGTCCACCATTTCCATGTTTACACCTACAGAGAAAGATATTCATGAATATTTCATTGTGTTGTTTGCAGTGTGTTTTTAAACATTTTCATAAACGATATTACACAGGAAGCTTGCTTTTTCACTCAACATTATGTTTTGAGATGTAATCACGTTGCTATGAGAGAAGGAGTGTGTGTGTGTGTGTGTGTGTGTGTCTGTACTTAGGTTGTTTCCAATTTATTTTCCTATTACAAGCAATGCTGCAATTATGCACGAGTCTCTCTAGGTAATAGATCTAGCAGTGCTATTGCTGAGTCTTTGCGAACATGCATTTCCAATTCCAATTTTGCTTTGGATATTGACAAATTGCTTTCCAAAGTGGTTGAATTAATTTACACTCCTACCAGCAGTGTGGGAGAATTCCTATTTCCCCTTATCTTCACTTGTTGGTCTTCTAAAATTTTCTTCACTTGTTGGTCTTCTAAAATTTTACCCATCTGATTAGTGTGAAATGTTCTCTTGTTTGTTTTAAATCACATTTATCTGATTATTAGGAAGGCTAAGCATATGTGCATTAATAATTTTCATTTTTTTCTGTGAATTGTTTATTCTATTATTTTATTGCAAGGATTGTCAAACCACAGGCTGTAGACCAGTCCATGGGCTTTTTATACTGCCTGTGAGCTAAGAATGGTTTTTACATTTTAAAAGGGTCATAAAAGAAAAAGGAGTGACAGAGGTTATATGTGTCCTGTGAAGCCTAAAATATTTACTATCTGGTTCTTTAAAGAAAATGTTCACTGACTCCTGCTGGATTATCTTGTCTTTGTATTGATATATATTTTGGATATTAACAATTTATTTGAACTAGCTCCTCCCTCCGCCTCTCCCTCATCAGCCACCCTGAGCATGCCAAGTTTCAACTTCCCTGGGGCCACGGTCTATGTTTTGCTAGAAGCAAAATGTTTTTTCAACATCTTGTCAAGTTTCAATTACATTTGGGATGTATCGTCTAAATTTATCTCCCTCTCAAATACAGTAAAACCAATTTAATGCTCTTTACCTTGTGAAATGCATACTGTCGAATTTTGCTTCTGGCTCTGATGGAATGACTGCTACTGAGCTTGCTTTCCTGCCATAAATAACCAGGAAAGTGGATAAAACATATGAAACAACTGTTTTCAGATATAGGAAAACAAACAGCAAAGATGGTAATCTCCGAGAGCAGGGAAAGACATGAGATAAGCGTGATTGTTTTGACTTTCTGTCTAGAGGAACTCTAGACCATATCCCTGGGAGGAGGACCCAAGTGCAGTATGAAGGTGTCACAGAGGTAAGGAAACAGAACTTGGAATTTAGGGAAGCTGAGGCGGCAGGTACCCGTGGGCCAGAGCGCCAGAGAGAAGGTAGCTACACAGAGAGGGATGGTTCCGGAATCTGGATAGGGGCTCTCTTTACACACCGATTGAATAGTAAGATACACATGTATAGTGTGAAACTTCTTGAGGCCAGTTAACAAACAACTAAGGAAGTTAAACTATTCCCAGAGCTCATTCAGGATTGAGATTAAATTTTCATTCAAACTAGTCAGAGTGGAGAGACCTCAAGGAACACCTCGGACATCCACGAGACCTCAGAATGGCCATGGCAAAGTAGTAAGGCTAAATTAGCTCTAGAAAAGCCTTCTTTAAATACACCTTCATAATTCTTAAAAACAAACCTTAAAAAAAAAGAAAACCAAATGGCTGCTCAAGCAACTTAGCTGCCTGCTAAAATAAACTTCACCACTTTTTGGAAAACAACAAAATATAGACACAATAATGTAACATGCACAGGTTCAGCATCCAATCAAAACTTAGTCAACATATTAACAATGAGGAGAAGGTGACCCATGACCAGGAGAGAAATCAATCAAGTGGAACAGGCCCAGAATGATAGAGATAATAGAGCTAGCAGATAATCACTTTACAAAATAGCAATTATAAATATGCTAAAGGTTTTAAAGGGAAACATGAACATGATGAGGAAAGATATAGAAAGTATAAAGAATTAGCAGCAAATTCGATACTGAAGAAGTGATCAGTGAACTTGAAAGAACATAAACTAAAAAAACTAAAACAAAGTGAAACACAGAGAAGAAAGAAACAAATGAAGGAGCCTCAGTGACCTGTGAGAAAGTATAAAATCTGACATATGTGTATTCGGAGACCCAGAAACAGAAGAGATGCGTGGAGACAGAAAAAAAAATATGCAGAAAAATCGGGCAAAATTCTTCTGAATTATATGTCAACCATTAACCCACAAATCTAAGAAACTCAACAAACCACAAGAATAAGCATACACATGCAAATCACATAAGACACATCATAATTGAACAGCTAAAATCCAGTAACAAAGGGGAAATCTTAAAAGGATCCAGAAAAGGGAAGAAAGAGAAAGAGAGGAAGGAAGGAAGGAAGAGAAGGAGGGAGGGAGGAAGAAAACATACAGGGGAACAAATATAAAATTCCTGTTGCTAATTTTGTATCAGAAATAATGCAAGCCAGAAGACAATGGAAAATTTCTTCAGAATAATGTAATAAAAAGATATCCATAGAATTCTACATCAGTGAAAATATCCTTCAAAAATTGTGGTGAAACAGAAACATTTTCAAATAAACAAAATCTGAGAAAATTCACCACCAGCGAGTCTAAATTATAAGAAATATCAATAATAAAGGAAGTTCTTTAAGCTGAAAGAAAATGCTACAAGTCAGAAACTCAGATCTACACAAAGGAGTGAACAGCAATAAAATGGTAAAAATGTGAATAAACATAAAAGGTATTTGTTTTCTCATTTTAATATTTCTTTAAAAGATAATTGACTAACCGTTTCTGGTTCAGAATGTAAGGAGGTAACAGCTCTTTTTAGATCTGCAATGAGATGAGGACACAGGGCAAACCACTGCCCCCAATACTGGAGACAGACAGCAAATGCAGGTAATCACAGCTTCTCAGAGGCAGACTCACAATTAGAAACCACCATGGGCACTAAGGCTGGGATAGAAAAACCAGAACCGTGATTGACAAATTGCTGGAGGCTCAATGTGGACAACTCCAAGGTTTAAAAACTCCAGGGGAACTCCACAATTGTGAGATTTACCTCCAAAAGGAGCTCAAGCAGGTTTCCTTGTAAATATCAGAGAAAAATCCCTCTTGCTTCCTGAAGGGAGAGGGGAAAAGGAACCATTTTGAAATATGCCAGAGCATTCTGTTCTTCCTCAAAAGGCCCGCCCCTGAGAAATTAGTTAACCAGAGTGTAGCCTGCTGAGGTGTTACCAGAGCCTAACTGACCTAGGCGAGGGGAAATACCTGACTCCAATCAGCTCTAGCCTTTCACGTGGGAGAATGAAAACACCCAACACCACCCCACTCTAGCCATTCTCTCCCACCTAAGGGAGTAGGAAAAAAAAAAAAAAAAAACCCTGAGAAACACTTACGAAGTTCACAGTCCAGGACATAGACTCACTGAAAGACCAAGATATACTCACACAATTACAGAATGCTTCTCCCACCACAACTCACCACCACATTACTAAAGGCCTATTTACAGCAATTACTTTTACCTCATATATCATGTCCAGCTATAAGAAAAATTACAAGGAATACCAAAAGGTAAAACAACACACTTTGAAGAGACAAGAGAAAGCATCAGAATCAGACATGGCTGGAATGTTGGAATTATCAGACTGTGAATTTTAAAAAAATATGATTATTATGCTAAGAGCTCTAATGCATAAAGTGGACAGGAGATGAGACAGATGGGCAATGTAAGCTGGGAGATAGAAACCCTAAGGGGGAAGAAAAGGAAATGCTAGAGATTTTTTAAAAACATGGTAGCAGAAATGAAGAAAGCCTTTGATAGGCTCATCAGTACACTGGACACAGCTGAGGAAGGAATCGTTGAGATTGAGTATATTTCATTGGAAATATCCAAAACTAAAAAACACAGGGACTTCCCTGGTGGTCCAGCGGTTAAGACTCCATGCTTCCACTCCAAGCTCTTCCAACCTCGATCCCTGGTCAGGGAACTAAGATCCCAAAAGCCACACAGTGCAGACAAAAAAAAAAAAAAAAAAAACTGAAAAAACAGAAAATCCAAGGACTGTGGGACAACTACAAAAAGTGTAACATACACATAAAAGGGAATACCAGAAGGAGAAGAAAAAGAGAATGGAACAGAAAAAATACTTGAAACAACAATGACTGAGAAGTTTCCCAAGTTAATGTCTGACACCAAACCACAAATCCAGGAAGGTCAGAGAATACCAAGCAGGATAAATGCCCCAAAATCTACACCTAGACATATCATTTTCAAAGCACAGAAAAATCAAAGATAAAGGAAAAAATCATGAAAGAAGCCAGAGGGAAAATGTACCTACCCATAGAGGACCAAAGATAAGAATTACATCTGACTGCTCTCCAAAACCATGCAAGCAAGCAAGAGTAGAATAAAATATTAAAGTATTGAGAGACAAATGCCATCAACCTAGAATTCAGCATCGTGCAAAATCATCCTTCAAAAGTGAAGAAGAAATAAAGATTTCTGAGGGAATTTGTCATTAGCAGACCTTCCCTGCAAAAAATATTAAAAGAAGTTCTTTAGAAGGAAGGAAAATAATATAGGTCAGAAATTTAGATCTACACAAAGATAAAGAAAGGAAAAACATCAAAAAAGGAGGAAGTGAAGATAAAATATAAACTTTATTTTTCTTATTCTTAATTGATCTTACAGGTAAGTTTGTTCAAAAAATAATAGCAACAATGTATTTGATTATGCATGCTTATGTATATGTAATACATGTATATGTATATGTGTATATGTGCTTATTTATGCTAATATAAAAGTGAAATAAATGACAGCAATAATACAAGGAACAGAGGGGAGGAATTGGGGTTATTTTGTTATTGTAAGGTACATTACCCATGAAATGGTATAGTGTTATTTGGTAAATGGTTAAGAGACTTACTTGGGTTAGTTGTAAATGCATATTGCAAAATCTAGGGCAACCACTAAAAACATTTTTTTAAGATGTATAACTGATATGTTTTAAAAGGAGGGAAAATTAAACCCTATAAAATTCTCAGTTGAAACCACAAAAGGCAGAAGAACAGTGGAAGGCAAAAATAGGAACAAAGAACCAGGGTAACAAATAGAAACAAGCAACAAATGCAGTAGACATTAATCCACAGACATAAGTAATCATCTTGAACATTAATGACACAACAATATGTTGTCTATAACAAACCCACTTCAAATATAAAGACGCATATAAATTAAAAGTAAATGAATGGAGACAAACATACCATGCTAATACTAAATCAAAAAAAAGTAGGAGGAGCTAATTAATTTCAGACAGAGCAGACTTCAAAACAAGGAAGGTTATCAGGGATAAAGAAGGGCATTACATAACAATAAAGGAGTCAGTTCTCAAAAAAACATAATAACCCTTAAAATGTATGCACTGAACAACAGCGCATCAAACTACATGAGGCAAAACCTGCTAAAACGGCAAGGAGAAATAGATTAATCCACAATTATAGTTGGAGACTTCAACACCCTGTTTTCAGAAATGGACAGATCCAGCAGGGAGAAAATCAGTCAGGACATAGTTAAACTCAACATCACCACCAATCAACTGGATATAATGGACACCTATAGACCACTTTATCCAACAAAAGCAGAATTCACAGTCTTCTCAAGCTCACATGGAATATTTACCAAGATAACCATGTTCTGGGGCACAAAACACCCCTTAACAAATGTAAAATAACAGAAATTATACAGTCTGCTCTCATACCATCATGGAATTAAAACTAGAAATCAATAACAGAAAGACACTGGAAAATACCAAAATACCTGGAGACTAAACAACACACAAGGCAAAGAATTCTCAAGAGGAATTTTTAAATATTTTGAACTAAATGAAAATGGAAGCACAATTTATCAAAATTTGCGGGATTAAACAAAAGCAGTGCTTAGAGGGATGTATAGCATTGAATGAATGGAGAAAGATCTAAAACTGATCATCTCGGTTTTCACCTAGGAAAGAAAAGAGCAAATTAAATCCAAAGTAAACAGAAAAAAATAATAAAAACGAAATCAATAAAATTGAAAACAAGAAATCAGTAGAGAAAATGAACAAAACCAAAAGCTGCTTCTTCTTTAATAAAATTAATAAACTTCTAGCCAGGGTAATTAAGAAAAAGAAAGAAGACAAAACTTACTAACATAAGAAATGAAATAGGGGTCATCGGTACTGATCCCATGTACACTAAAAGAAGAATAAAAGAATATTATGAAGAACTCTATGTCCACAAATTTGATAAACTAGATGAAATGGACCAATTCCTTGAAAGACACAGCCTGCCAAAACTCACACAAGAATAGACAATCTGAACAGGCCTACAGCTATTAAAGAAATTTAATCAATAAATAGTAACCTTCCAATATAGAAAGCACAAGGCCCAGATGGGTTCCCTGGTGAATTCTCCCAAATATTTAAGGAAGAAATTATGCCAATTCTCTACAGTCTCTTTCAGAAGCAGAAGGAATACTTCCTAACTCATTCTATGAGAGAAGTATCACCCTAATACCAAAAAAAAGACATTACATGAAAGGAAATCTGCAGACCAATACTTCTCATGAATATCAATGCAAAAACCCTCAACAAAATATTAGCAAACCAAATCTAATGATATATAAAAAAAATTCTACACCATGACCAACTGGGGTCTATCTCATGTATGCAAGGTTCGCTATTTGAAAATCAGTTAATGTAATCCATCACATCAACAGGATAAAGAAAAAAAATCATATATTCATATCAATAAAAGCAGGAAAATCACTAGACAAAATCCAGTACCCATTCATGATAAACAAACAAAAAAAAGTCTCAGGAAACTTGGAATAGAGGGAAACTTCTTCAACTTGATAAAGAATATCTACAAAGAACCTACATCTAACACCATACTTATTGGTGAGAAACTCAAAACTTTCCCACTGAGATCAGGTACAAGGCAACGATGTCCCCTCTCACCACTCCTTTTCAACATTGTACTAGAGTCCTAGCTAATGCAATAAGACATGAAGAAATTAAATGTGTACATTTTGGGAAGGAAGAAATAAAACTATCTTTTTCACAGATGGCATGATCATATATGTAAAAAATCCAAAGAATGAACAAAAAACTGTTTTTAATAGGTGATTATTAAAAGGTTGCAGGATACAAGATTAATATAGAAAAGTCCATTGCTTTCCTATATACCATCAATAAACAAGTGTAAATTGAAATTAACCCAATAGCATTTACATCAGGTTACAAGGAAGGAAGGAAGGGAGGGAGGAAGGAAGGGAGGGAGGGAGGGAGGGAGGGAGGGGAAAGAAAGAAAGAAAGAAAGAAAGAAAGGGAAAGTAAGTCAGGTATAAATCTAATAAAATATGTACAAGATCTATATGAGGAAAACTACAAAACCCAGATGAATAAAATCAAATAATTAAATAAACAGATATTCCACACTCATGAATAGGAAGACCCAATACTGTCAAAATGTTAGTTCTTCCAAGTTGATGTATAGATTCAATGCAATCCCAGTCAAAATTCCAAGAACTTTTTGTGTGGATATCAACTAACTGATTCTAAAGTTTATATGAAGATGCTAAAGACCCAGAATAGCCAATAAAATTTTGAAAGTTAAGAACAAAATTGGAAGACTGACACTATTTGATTTCAAGACTTACTATAAAGCTACAGTAATCAAGACAGCGTATTGGCAAAAAAAAAACAAATAGATCAATGGAACAGAATAGAGAGCCCAAAATAGACCCACATAAATATTGTCAAATGATATTTGACAAAGAAGCAAAGGCAATACAATGGAACAAAGATAGTCTTTTCATCAAACTGTGCTGGAACAACTGAACATCCACATGCAAAACAAAAACAAAAACAAAAACAAAAACTCAGTCTGGACACAGACTTTACACACTACACAAAAATTAAGTCCAAATTGATCATAGACCTAAATGTAAGCAAAAAACTGCAAAACTCCTAAAAGATAACATAGGAGAAAACCTACATGGCCTTGAGTATGACAATGACTTTTCAGACGCAACACCAAAGCACAATATTTGAAAGAAATAATTGATAAGCAGGCTTCATTAAAATGAGAAACTTCTGCTCTGTACAGCACAATATCAAGAGAAAGAGGAGATAAGCCAAAAGCTAGAGAAAATATTTGCAAAACATATGTCTGAAAAAGGACTTGTATCCAAAATATACAAAGAACCCTTAAAACTCAACAACAAGAAAACAAACAATACAATTAAAAAATGGGTCAAAGATTTACTAGACACCTCATCATAGAAGATATACAGGTAGAAAATAAGCATATGAAAAGATACTCCACATCCAATGGCATCAGAGAAATGCAAATCAAAACAACAATGAATTACCACTACACATCTATTAGAATGGCCAAAATCTAGAACACTGACCACATCGCGTGCTGGTGAGGATGTGGGGCAATAGAAACTCTCATTCACCTGCTGATGGGAATTCAAAATGGTACAGTCACTTTGGAAGACAGCTCTCAACAAAAGTAACATACTTTTACCATGAAATCCAGCAATCATGCTTCTTGGTATTTACCCAAAGGAATTGAAAACCTGCATCTACACAAAAACCTGAACACAGAGACTTCCCTGGTGGTCCAGTGGTAGAGAACCCACCTTCCAATGCAGGGGACACGGGTTCAATCCCTGGTCGGGGAACTAAGATTCCACATGCCGCGGGGCAACTAAACCTGCGCACCACAACTACTGAGATTGCACGCCTCAACTAGAAAGCCTGCACACCACAAACTACAGAGACCACGCACTCTGGAGCCCGTGTGCTACAACTACAGAGCTCACGACCCCTGGAGCCCATGAGTCACAGCTAGAGAGAAGCCCACATGCCACAACAAAGAGCCTGCATGCCACAACTAAGACCCGAAGCCGCCAAAAAAAAAATTAAGTAAATTAATTAAATAAATAAATATTTTAAAAAAGAATTTAGAAATTGAGATCATTAATAAAGAAAAACAAACAAACAAAAACCTACACACAGATATTTATAGCAGCTTTATTTGTAATCCCCAAACTTTGAACCAAACAAGATGTCCTTCAGTAGATGAATGGTGAACTGGGCTCATCCAGACAATGGACTATTATTCAGTGCAGAAAAGAAATGAGCTGTCAAGCTGGAAAAGACACAGGGCATGTAAGTGCACATTACAAGCGAAAGAAGCCAATCTGAAAAGGCTGCGTTTTGTATGACTCCAGCTATATGATATTCTGAAAAAGGAAAAAGTATGGAGACAGTAAAAAAGATCAGTGTTGAGGAGACTGGGGTGGGAGGGATGAATAGGAGAATCGCAGAGAACTTCTAGGGCAATAAAAATACTCTGTATGATACTATAATGATAGATTATACATTTCATTATACATTTGTCCCAAACCATAGATTGTATACCACCAAAAGTGAACCTATGGTATACTATGGACCTTGTGATAGTGATGTGTCAATGTAGGTTCATCAATTGTAACAAATGTCCCACTCTGGTGAGGGACGTTGATAATGGTGGATTCTATGCATGTGTTAGGGCAGAGGGTGTATGAGAAATTTCTGTACCTTCCTCTTAATTTTGTTGTGAGCCTAATACTGCTCTAAAAAATAAAGTTAAAGAAGATTGGCTGTTTAAAGCAAGAATAATAGTAATGCTTTATTGAGTTTGTAACATTCGTAGAAATAATATATAGGACAATAATAACACAAAAGACAGGAGGGAAAATGGAAACATACAGTTTATATTTCTTAGTGAACACATAAATTGATACATTCTCTTAAGATAGACTGTGATCTTAAGTGTGCATATCAAAACTCCTAGGTCAACATTTAGAAAATTAAACCGATATTGCTAATAAGTCTATAGGGGAGATAAAATGAAATGCTAAATTATTCAATCCAAAAGAATGCAGGGAAAGAGTGAAAGGACCAAGGAGCATTATGGGAGGGCAACAAATAGCAAGATTATAGAATTAAATAAGAAATACAAATGGTCTAAATGCACCAATTAGAAGCAAAGACTGTCAGACTGGGTTAAAAAGCAAGACTTGAGACTTCCAATTTCAGCTCTGAGTGTAAAGTGCTTGAAAGTAATCACTTCCATTCTTACGACCAAAAAGAAAAAATTTGAACAAGGTGAAAATCAATAGCTTTTGTTGGACCCATCAGAGAATTGAGGTCGCAGGGCAAACCACCACTCAGAAATGGGAGAGACAGGAGAATACAGAGTCCCAGCTGAGATCTGCTTACCTGGAGCAGAAGTCACTGGAATAAGAACTGGTAGAAATACTTATATGGTCACTGTGACAAACTGCAGAGAGTGTAGACAGCATGAGAGAGAGAAACTGCTGGGGATTACATTCTTTGGGGGGGGGGGCGCAAAATTGAGTGGATTTTATCTCTAGTCCCACCACACTCTCACCTTGAAGAGCCAAAAAAAATTCCCCTCCTGTCTCAGGTGGGAAGAGGGGAAAAAAAGACGCCTGAAATGCTGTCAGAGCATCTTCACAACAAAGGCCAGCTCAGCAGGGGGAAGACTCTATCAGACCTGTACTTCATTTAGGAGGGAGAACAATTACCAAACTTCAGCACCCTCCATCCTTCCTGTCTCACTTAAGTGGGGAGAAAAGGGAGGAACTTAAGAAGCACTTATAAAGGCCACAGCCCAGGGACACAGGTGCACTAAAAACCTAAGATTTAACCATAAGATTATAGAACGCTTCCCTCATCCACGCCTTACTACCACGTCAACAGGGCTACAATATAACACTGGTGGATTACAGCTGAAACAGCTGCAAGGCACAGACTATATTTAGGAAGTAGTTCCTGGAGAAATCCAAAGATAAGATGAAAGATAAAAAATAAGGACACTAGAGGAATTTGAAGCCTCTGGAACTTATATTGATAGCAAACACTGAACACAATTCAACTCATAGATTAACATGAAACTTCACACTAAGAAGGCCTATTTACCTCAGTGATTATCACCAGTTACATTATGTTGGGCTTTCATCATGTTGGGCATCTCAAAGGCAAGAAAAAAATAAGGCCAAACTATATGCTGGCGACAATTTAAGTATAAAGACACGAATAAAAATAAAAGGATGGGAAAAGAGATATTATACAAACACTAATATAAGAAAACTGGGGTGACTATGTTACCAGGAGACAAAGTAGACTTCAGGACAAGTAATAATCCCAGGGAAAAGAGGGACATTTTGTAATGATAAAACTCCCAGTTCATCAAATGACATAAAAAAGAAAGTATGCTCCTAATAACAGAGCATCAGATTATGTGTAGGAAAAAACTGAGAGAACTGAAAGAAGAAATGAAAATTCACAATTAATTTGAGATTTTAATATTACTTTCTCAGTAATTGAGAGAACAAGTACACAGAAAATCACTAAAGAGCAAAAATTAGAATTACACTGGACTTTTCTTCAGAAACTATGGAAGCAAGAAGAGACTAGAGTGAAATTTTTAAAGTGTGGAAAGGAAAATATCGACCAATTCTGTATCCAGTAAAGTTATCCTCCAAAAGTGAAGTAGAAATACTTTCTCAAACAAGGAAAAATTTAGGGAATTTGTCACCAGTAGACTTGCCTTGAAAGAAATGTTAAAATTAAGTTCTTCAGAGAGAAGGAAAAGGATATAGAACAGAAACTCAAATCTACAAAAAAGAAAAAGCATAAGAAAAGGAATAGCGGAAGGTAAAATAAAATATTTTGTTTTTGTTATTCTCAATTGAACTAACATAAAATAATAGCAACAATGAATTCAGTGAGTTTATTTATGGAAAAGTGAAGTGAATGGCAGCAATATTTTAAGGGGCAGGATGGAAGAACTGAGAATGCTCTGTTATAAAGTACCTGCACTCTCCATGAAACAATATCATGTTACTTGAAAATGGACTTGGATTTGTTGCAAATGTATATTGCAAACTCTGGGGCAGCCACTAAAAATGTTTTTCAAAAAGGAGTATAATGAATATGCTAAGAGAGGAGAGAAAATGGAATCATATAAAATGCTCAATTAAAACTATGGAATGCAGAAAAAGAGTGGAAGACAAAAAAAGAAACAAAAAAACAAGGGCAATGAATAAAAATGAATTAAAAATAGTAAAAAACATGATAGATATTAGCCCACCTTCTGTGTTCTGAATGTTCATGTCCCCCCAAAATTCATATGTTGAAATTCTTCCTAACCCCCAAGTTGACCCTTGAACAACATGGGTTTGAATTGTGCATGTTCACTCACATATGGATTTTTTTTTCAATAAATATGTACTACAGCACTATGCAATCAGTGGTTGATTGAATCCTCAGATGCAGAACTGCGGATACAGAGAGCTGATTGTAAAGTTATACTAGGATTTTCAACTGTGCGGTGGTTGATGCCCCTAACCCCCAAGTTCTGTTCTTCAAGGGTCAACTGCATTAGGACATGGGCCTTTGGGAGGTGCTTAGATCATGAGGGTTGAGCCTTTGTGAATAGAATTAGTACATTACAAAAGAGGCTCCAGAGAGCTCTCTCACTCTTTCCACCATGTGAGGGCGCAGCAAGAAGGGTCGGCTATGAACCAGGAAGAGGATCGTCACCAGAGCATGACCAGGCTGGAACCTTGATCTCTGACTCCCAGCATCCAGAGCTGTGAGCCATAAACTTCTCTTGTTTATAAGCTACCCAGCCTGTAGCATTTTGCCATAGCAGCTTGAATAGACTAAGACACGAGCTATATCAATAATCACTTTAAACATCAATGGTCTAAACACACCAATTAAAAGACAGAAATTGTCAGAGTGGATAAAAACAAGACCCACTGTAAGCTGTCTACAAGAAACACACTTTAAATATAAAGACTCCGATAGATTAAAAGGATGGAGAAAGTTACACAATGCTGATACATCAAAGGGGAGCTGAAGTAGCTCTATTAGTTTCAGACCAAGCAGACTTCAGAGCAAGGAAAATGATCAGAGATTAAAAAAAAAAGGGCACTGGATAATGACAAAGGGGTCAGTTCTCCAAGAAGACATAACAACATTTGGTAAATTAAGAAGAAATAGATTAATCCACTGTTCTAGTTGGAAACTTCAACGCCATTCTATCTGTAATGGAAAGACCCAGCAGGCAGAAGATCAGTAATGACAGAGTTGAAGTGAACTGAACTATCGATCAACTGGATCTTACTGATATCTGTAGAATACGTCATCCACCAACAGCAGAACCCTCATTCTTCTCATGGAATGTTCAGCAAGATAGATCAAATTCTAGGTCATAAAACATACCTCAAGAAGTTTACAAGAATAAAAATAATAAAACATGCTCTCAGACCACAATGGGATTAAACTAGAAATCTGTAACAGAAAAACACTGGAAAATCTCAAAATACTGGAGATTAAACAACACACTTCTGAGCAACACATGAATCAAAGAATAAATCTCAAGAGCTATTAATAAATATTTTGAACTAAATGAAGATGAAAATACAACTTATTAAATTTTGTGAAATGCATTAAAACAGTGCTTAGAGGAGACTTTTTAGCATTTAATGTATATCTTAGAAAAGAAGATCTAAGATCAATGATCCCAGTTTTTACCTTAAGAAACTAGAAAAAGAAGAACAAAGTAAGCAGAAGAAACGAAATAATAAAAACTAGGCAGAAATCAATAAAATTGAAAACAGGAAATGCGTAGAGAAAATTAGCAAAACCAAAAGCAGCTTCTTTGAAAAGACCAATAAAATTGATTAACTTCTAGCCAAGGTAATTAAGAAAAAGAGAAACACAAATTACTAACATCAGTAATGAAATAGAGGCTATCACTACTGATGCCGTGGACATTAAAATGACATAATAAAGGAATATTATGAACGCCTCTATTCCCACAAATTCAATAACCTAGATGCAAGAGACCAATTCTTTGAATATACATTTTACCAAAACTCACACAAGAAGAAATAGATAATCTCAATAGGCTTGTATCTATGAAAGAAATGGAATCAGTAAATAATAACCTTCTAAACAGAACGTACCAGACCCAGATGAGTTCACTAATGAATTCGACCAAACATTTAAGGAACAAATTATACCAATTCTCTACAGTCTCTTTCAGAAGACAGAGCAGAGGGAATATCTCCTAACTGATTCTATGAGGCCAACATTACCCTAGTAAAAAAAACAGAGAAAGACACTCCAAGAAAAGAAAACTACAGAACAATCTGTATTATACAAATCTGATAATACAGATTTATAATCATGAACATAGATGGAAAATTCTCAGCAAAATGTTAGCAAATCAAACCCAACAATGAATAAAAAGAAGTATACACCATGACCAACTGGGATATTCCCGAATGCAATACTGTTTCAGCATTTGAAAATCAATTAAGGTAATTCATCCTATTAACAGGTAAAAAAGAAAAATCTTATGATCATATTAACAGATGCAATAAAATCCTTTGAAGAAAAATCCAATACCCAGTCATGATAAAAACTCACAGTAAACTAGTAATAGAGGGGAACTTCCTCAACTTGATAAAGAGTAAGTACAGAAAATAAGACAGCTAACATCAGACTTAATGGTGAGAAAATAGATGCTTTCCTGCTAAGATGAGGCAGAAGGCAAGGTCCCTTCTCACTACTTCTTTTTTTTTTTTTAACATCTTTATTGGGGTATAAGTGCTTTACAATGGTGTGTTAGTTTCTGCTTTATAACAAAGTGAATCAGTTATACATATACATATGTTCCCATATCTCTTCCCTCTTGCGTCTCCCTCCCTCCCACCCTCCTTATCCCACCCCTCCAGGCGGTCACAAAGCACCGAGCCGATATCCCTGTGCCATGAGGCTGCTTCCCACTAGCTATCTACCTTACGTTTGTTAGTGTATATACGTCCATGACTCTCTCTCGCCCTGTCACAGCTCACTCACTACTTCTTTTCAACACTGTACAGAAGTCCTAGCTAAGGCAACATGGCAGCAAAGGAAATAAAAGTTACACAGACTAGGACTGAAGAAAGAAAACTTTGAAGATGACATGATCGTGTATGCAAAAATCTGAAAGAATCCATAAAAGCTTTCTGGGACTAATAAACAATTACAGCAAGTTTGCAGCATACACAGTTAATATACAAAAGTCATTGCTTTCTCATATACCAACAATGAACAACTGGAGTTTGATATTAAAAGAACCAATGCCTAAAGCAGAAACTAACACTCCATTGTGGAGCAATTATACTCCAATAAAGATGTTAAAAAAATAAATAAATAAAATAAAAATTAAAAAATAAAAAAGGAACTGCAGCAGGCAATAAGCCCAAAAGACAACTTAGGTAACTAGATTACTTAGGGCCTGGTAGACATGCGTGACAACTCTGTTCTTTGTGTGATGGGAATCTGTTGTAAAATTTGAGTGGAAAATGATGTGATCTGATAAATGTTTTCCAAAAAAAAAAAAAAACCAATGCCATTCACATTAGCACCAAAAAAACCCCACAAAGAAACACTTAGGTATAAATCCAGTAAGATATGTTCAAGATCTATATGAGAAAAACAACAAAACTCTAATGAAAGGAATAAAAGATATAAATAGATGGAAGGCTAGTGCGTGTTCATGAATAGGAAGACCAATAGTATTAAATTGTTAGTTCTTCCCAACTTGATCTAAAGGTTCAACACAATCTCAATCAAAATCCCAGCAAGCTATTTTGTGAATGTTGACAATCTTGTTCTAAAGTTTATTGGAAGAGGCAAAAGATACAGAACAGCCAACTTAATATGTAAGGAGAAGAGAAAAGTCAAAGGACTTCAATATCTATGATGAAGCTACAGTAATCAAGGCAGTATTGTACTGATGGGAGAATAAACAGATAAATGGAATAGAATAAAAAGCCCAGAAATACACCCCCCAAATGTAGTCAACTGATCTTTGACAACGGAGCAAGACAATTCAATAAAATAGTTTTGAACAAATCATGTTGGAACAACTGGGCATACACATGCAAACAAATAAATCTACGTGCGTACTTACATCCTTCAAAAATGAACTCAAAATGGGTCACAGGCCTAAATGTAAACCACAAAACTAAAAATTCCTAGAAGATAACAGAGGAGGTAACATAGATGACCTTGGATATGATGATGACTTTTCAGACACAACAACAAAAGCACAATCTATGAAAGAAAAAAAATCAGCAAGTTGCGCTTCACTAAAATTAAAATTTCTGGTCTATGAGAGACACTGTGCAGTGAGAAGAAAAAACAGACTGGTAGAATATATTTGCAAAATATATGTCAGATAAAGGACTTGTATCCAAATCATAGAAAGAACTCCTGAAACTCAACAATTAAGAAAAAATTAAAAATGGGCAAGAGATCTGAACAGACACCTCCCCAAAGGAGGTGTACCAATAAGATACGGAGAAGTAAGTTGTGGTACATCCTGACAATAGGACATTATTCATCAATTAAAAAGCAAGGAGCTCTCAAGCCATGAAAAGATGCAGAGGAAATGTAAATGAATGTTACTAAGTGCAAGGAGTCAACCTGAAAAGATTACATACTGTATGATTCCAATTCCACGACATTCTGGAAAAGACAAAAACTATGGAGACAGTCAAAAGGTCAGTTGTTGGCAGGGGTTTGGAGGGAGGGAAGGAGGGATGAATAGGTGGAACATAGAGGGTTTCTAGGGCAGTGAGACTATTCTGTATGACACTGTGATGGTGGACACATGCCATTAAGCCCTCGTCAGAACCTCAGAATGCACACCACCAAGAGCGCGCCCTCATGAGAACTCTGGACGTTGGTTAATAATGATGTACCAAGACAGGCAGGTCAATTGTAATTGATGTGCGGACCACACTGATGCAAGATGGAAACCACAGGGAAACTTTGAGCCGGAGAGAGGGAGTGTGTGGGAACTCTGTACTTTCCGATCAATGTTTCAGGAAACTCAAAACTGCTCTAAAAATGTGAAGTCTACTAATTAAAGAGAAAAAGCCTCAAAGGTTCATTCCCAGCCCAGGTCTGGCATTCAAGACCCCACACAGCCTTGGCCCAGCCTGACACTGGCTTGTGGCCCCTACTGCGGCCACACAGAGAACGTGTCCTGCCACAAGTGGCACTGTCTATGACTGTCCCTGAAGGGAGGTCTGCACCCGCCCCTGGTCCTGGGGTGTCCAAGAAGGAAGTGGTGAAGACAGCTGGAAGAGGCCCTCCCCTGACCTGGCTCTCCCTGGGCTGCATCCCCTGGGGCCCCTTTCTTATGTCCTCTCCCTGAGGTTACTTTCTCACTCCCAGGGACAGGCAGCCAGGAGGTGGGTGCTTCTCATGTGCTACTTTCCCAAGCAACTTCTAGAAGGTGATGTTTCAATGCCTCTTTGCAATTCCTGATAGTAATGTTCCTGCCTGTCCATCGATGGCATGCAGAAAGGGCTCAGGCTGCTGCCTTGTAGACCAGGAGGGTGAGAAATTCCACCTCGTCCTCTACCACCTGCACGTCCGCTCCCCCGTAACCCGCCTGCCCCGGTGGCTGGGGGCGCGGGAAGCCGTCCTGCAGCGACACATGGCCGTGCGTCAGGGTATCACTCGCCAGGTCCCTGTGCGTGCACGTGTGCCTGTATGTGAAGGCGTGTTCTCTGCACGCGCAACGTGTACCCTTTGTCTCCCTGCCCGGGTGTGCGTGGGTGCGCGTCTCCCCGTGAGGATGGCTGTGCCCTTGAGGTGTGTCTCCTTTGACCCGACTGCACTGTCCCTGGTCTGCCTGTGAGTGGCCTCCAGAGCCCTGCCCCGGCTCTACTCCTCTTCGCTTTTTAAAATTTAAGAAGACAAACAAACTAATTTTATAAATGGATAAAAGATTTTTTATAGACCATTAACAAAAGAAGATACGCACATGGCTGATAGCAGTGGAAAGATACGCAGCATCTTGGGTCCCATGTGAAGGGCGAGTGGAGAACCCCAGGGAGACACCAGGACACAAAACCACACGCTGGCGAGGACGCGGGCAAACTGGCACCATCCACACAAAATAAAACCGAAAAACGCGTACGTGGCGGCTGTGTGCGGAAAATGGTACAACCAGTTTGGAAAGCAGTTTGAAAATGTCTTCATAGTTAAGCATACGCTTATCCTGTGGCCCAGAAACTCCATGTATAAGATATTTACCCAAGAGAAATGAAAATACATGTCCATAAAATAACATACCCATATAAGTGATATCATATGGTATTTGTCTTTCTCTTTCTGACTTCACATAGTATGATGAACCCCAGGTCCATCCACGTTGCTGTAAATGGCAATATTTCATTCCTTTTTATGGCTGAGTAGTATTCCATTGTGTGTATATACCACATCTTCTTTATTTACCTGTCAAAAAAAAAATGACACAAATGAACATATTTACAAAACAGAAACAGACTCACAGACATAGAAAACAACCTTGTGGTTTCCAAAGAGAAAAGTAGGGGAGGGCTAAATTAGGAGTTTGAGATTAACAGGTACACATACTATATATAAAATAAACAACAAGGACCTACTGTATAATACAGGAAACCATATTCAATATCTTGTAATAACCTATAATGGAAAAGAATCTGAAAACTAATATATATATATGTATGTATAATGAATCACTTTGCTATACACCTGAAACATTGTAAGTCAACTATACTTCAATAAAAATTTTTTTTTCAATAAAAATTGTTTTAAGTGAAGAAAACATAACACACCCAAATACTCAAAGCACAACTATTCATAATAGCCCCAAACTGGTCCACTAACAGGTGAACGGATAAACGAATGACGGCACCTCCATCATTTTGTTGCTACACTTAGCACTAAAATAAAAAACTACTCATACACGCAGTGACATGGACGCGTATCAAAAATATTTTGCTGAATGTAATAAACCAGACCTGAAAGCCTGCGTTGGGTAGGATTCCATCTTTTCTGTGACAAGATGGAATCCTACACAATGTAGAGGAGGAGGAGATGGGCAGCAAGGAGGGGAACTTTGGGGGGAAAACGTTCTATCTTGATTGTGGTGGTAGCTACCGCAGGTCACATTTGTCACACCTTATGGAACTGTCCCTTAATAAAATTAAGGGACAACAATTTTTTATGTACATAAAATAGGTGGTTTACTTTTAGAAGGGATAGGGTGTCTCCAAAGTGAGCATATAAACTCTGTCCTTCCCTGTTTACAAATAAACATGCTTGCAGTTACGCCCCTCCCTACGGAGTGCACTGCAATAAAGGCAAACTAGACGAGCAACCAAACGTATAGAAATTAAATAGAAAAGCCTCAGGTCGATCGTGCAATGGAATCAATGGACGACAAATGCCTGTCTAAAAGAATGAGAACCTGGACTGAACCGGGCCAACTCACATCACCCGAAATCAGCATCCCTGGATGAACGAGCCCCCCCCGCCCCCCGCACCGGCTCTCTCAGTCACCAACCAGATGTGGAGCCTCAGGCAAACAAGTTAATGCTGGCTCAAAAGACGCATCAATGTCTGGGTCTGAAAGCTGTGGTGCTATCTTGAAGGACAAGGATGAGACTAACGACTTCCATGATGCGGTCATCACTGATTTTATTTATGATGATTCGTGGGAGACTTAGGAACCAAATAAGCAAGCATGTCTGCTGGTGAGAATTTCCCCTAGTTTTCCTCTGAGAATGTCTTCATTTCACCTTCATTCCTAAAGGATATTTCCAGTGGATGTAGAATTCTATGTTAGCAGTTCTTTTTTTTTTTTTCCAGCAGTTTACAAATGTTCCACCGCCCTTGACCCTCATGGTTTCTGTGGGAGAAATCTGGAGTCGTGGAGCCACTGTCCCCACACAGGGGCAAGAAAGAACAACAAACACACAGGAGAGGAGGGGTTCCCCTCACTCTCTCTGACTGTGGTCCCCAGACCAGAAATAGACTTGGGACTTTTTCTGTTCACACTCGGTATGTATTTCTAAGCTTTCAGCTGCCTTGAGTCCAAACCAGGAGAGGCTGGAAAACAAAGGAAAATGTATGGCTGGGGGGGCACTCACCACCTGGGGAGGGCTTCCTCCACCAGCCTGTTACCGCTCACAGTTAGGGGTCCCCGGAGAGCTACTGCACGAGCCCTGTCCCAGGGTTAGGTTCATTCAGTGGGAGACAGAGTGGAACGTGCTCACTCCATTTCCATCCCAATTCCTTTTTCTTATCTTTCTTCCCTGACACATTTCAAGTTCTACCAGTGCAGAGACTCAGTCCAGCTTATTAATCAGTGCATCCTCTGACTTTAGCTGAGTGTTTTTCACATAGTAGCTCCTCTTCTAAAGTTCACGGACTAAATCAATAAGCAGTGCAGACTGACTTAGATGATGTTGGAAAAGCAACTGGCACGATGTCTGCCATGAAGACATTCGATGTCAATAAATGATTGCGTCTAATATTACCTGCACAGACTTGAAGTCTGCCACTTCTAACTCCTTTAGTTAATGCAGACACATGCTAAACAGAGCTAGAAGTTCCTACAGGTCACGAACTTATCTGAGTCAATGAGACACCTCTCCGAAAATGTTATCCATAAGTCTCCCCCCAAATCGGAGTTTATTGTACCAAATGTTTTACAGAAAAATAATAGGACTATTTTTCTTGCATGCACAGACGCACACACAGATGCAAACGGTGTCTACATCACAATTCTTTGAAAGAGGACTTTCTCCACTTCTTGCATTGCTTCAAGTGACAGAAGGGAGATTCTATCTTTGGGGGGAGCTCTCGGTACCCAATACTTTGAACAGATGCATGCCCACTCTCCTGCAGACTGTTCCAGAAGTGCATTTACATCACAGCCTCTCATGTGAAAGGTGGCCTCAGGGCCAGGCAGTCTAGTGCCTGCTCAGCTCCTCAACAGTCCTGTCCCACATGTGCTGTCTAGCCTTCTCCTTCTTTTGCTCCCCAAACAGGGAGTGCCTCTCATCGGTGGAAATTAAACAGGGGCCCTGTTGGCAGGAAGTCTGGGACATGTAGCTTCCAGACTTCCAGCCCTCACACTACAGGGATGAGTCAGGTAGCAAGTCGGGTAGAGAGGTGGTCGTATCATTTTTCTGTTTTAATTGTTATTATAGGGAATTACACTAATAGAGATCCTAAACTTGAACCAACTTTTCATTCCTAGGATAAATGTGGTCTTCTAATGCAGCAGTCCCCAACCTTTTTGGCACCAGAGACCTGTTTTGTGGAAGACAATTTTTCCATGTTGGTCGGGGGGATGGTCCATGCGGTAACGCAAGCAGTGGGGAACAGTGGGGAGCGACAGATGAAGCTTCGCTCGCTCGCCCACTGCCCACCTCCTGCTGCGCAGCCCTGTTCCTAACAGGCCACAGCCAGGTACTGGTCTGTGGCCCGGGGGTTGGGGACCCCAGTTCCAATGTACTGCTGTATTTTCTTTGTTAAGGTTCTAGTTGGAACTTTCTGCACCATTTTTATAAGTGGGTGGCCTATATATATTCTATGCTAGGCTTGTCCGGATTTAGTGTCAGAGATATCACTGAATGAACTGGAAACCATCTTTTTCTGTTCTATGGAATAGTTTATGGACGTATAATCTAGGTACCACCTATTCCTTAAAAATTTCCAGCACGCCTGCTGAAGTCGTGTGGGCCTGTTTTTTGGGTGTGTTTTGTGTTGCTTTGTTTTGATTCTCTGTGCAGCCCTCCTATTACCTCTTGCATTTTTTTCTATGGGTTGTTTTTCTTTTTAGAATTTTCCTCTCTGGGAGGTACACTTTAGTTCATCCGTTCTCAATTATTTCTAAATGGCTTTTAATTTTGGTTTTAATTTTCTTTTAAACTCAAGTTATCTAGAAAATTGTTTTTTAATTTGCAAGCGGATGGATGGATTCTTTCCTAATGTGGCAGAAATATTATTCATCGATGCTGACTGCAATTTCCTACTTCTTCTTTGCTGTAGGAATCCGCATTCTGTTCAGGGTGGCAATATGCCCAGCTCTAAGGCATGAATCACGATTTGTCTAAAGTGGTCCTGGAACTCTTGCTTCCCACTGCCAGTTACTTTCCCAGCCCCCTTTGGGACCAGGGTAGCCACGTGACCCCTCTGGCCCCTCTCGTTCTGCTTTGGCTGGGAAAAAGCAACATCTGGACACACAGTACAACTTAGAAAGGTAATCACCGACCATGGGCTGTGTCTCGCTCCAGCTCCTGCCTCCATCAGCTAGGAACGATTCCACTTGGGACGAGTTACTGAATCCCTCTTGGCCTCAGTTTCCCCATCTTTAAATGAGAAATAGTGGTACCTACCTTATGGATTGATGTGAATATTTAATGAGTAGAAATATGGGAGAGGCTTAGAACGATGGTCGGCACAAAGTAATTCAGACCAAGTATCTTTACCATTATAATAATAATAATTATTATTATTAATGCTATCATCATCATCATCATCTTGGGACCATGAGGACAAATAGCCGACGTAATGAGAATTCGGAACAGAGGGCTTGGAAAGAAAAGAAAGGGCTTGGATCCTTGATGAATATATTGAACTGGAAACCCCACCTTCAGACATTCGGAGAACGGTGAACATCCTGTCTTAGGTCCTCTGCTAATTTCCATGGAATGCATTCTAACTGCTATGCCTGAAATTCAGAGTCTGGTACCACGATCTCTTCTAGGCTGTGATAAAACAACTGTGAACAACAGAAAAACACCCCTCTGCCTCTTGCAGCTGATACTCATTTTATACTAATTTCCAACTGTATTTCCACTGAAGTCAGAGAAAGTAGCCTAGTGAGTTCCCTGAAGCACAG
Organism: Stenella coeruleoalba; assembly: GCF_951394435.1. NCBI lineage: Eukaryota > Metazoa > Chordata > Mammalia > Artiodactyla > Delphinidae > Stenella > Stenella coeruleoalba. Next base: position 3,445,123 of record NC_137147.1, on the reverse strand, counting down.
GACACGACACGCCCTTCATGAGCTTAAAATCTTGCTGAAAGATGAGGACCCCCCACTGCCATCACATCCTCCACAGCTGAACAGTACAAGGGACCAAGCAATTGCATCCACGTGGTAAGCCTCAGCTCAGTCAGGCACAGTAATGCTGCCTAAAATGCCATGTCATTTCCTGCCTAAACACTCGCACCAGGAGTTGGTCTGTGCCACGAGCATGCAGCTCTTTTTGAAACCGTCATCTTGGATGGTACCACTAATGCAGCGTGTCACTGAGGCAGGCTGTGGACCCCAGAGTGGTTGTTAGGGAACCAGCTAAGAAGTACTGAATGTATATGCCTATCTACAGTATTGACAGAGCACCACAGAGCCCCTGCGAGCTGCTGTCGGGAGCGAGAAGTCTTCTTTCTTTTCTATGAGAGTGGAAAATTGCTCCATTCTCTCAGGGGAAAGCCACAGGGATTAACACCCTCAAAGGCACAGAAATATCCTGTGGCCAGAGCTTTTTCTGCCTCTTCTCTCTGTCTCTCTCCCTGAGCTTTTGGGGCTCAGAGAGGGGATGCTGGAAAGCCAGGCCTGCATCTTTCAATATTATTAGCAGAGATCAGAGAGAGAAAACTCTCACTCCCAACCCCTAGGCCCCCACGTATGGCCCAGGAACGTGTTTGCGTCAGTTGCAAAGAGCGTGGATTACAAGGCAATGTGAGGTTGGGGGCTAATGGGCCGAAGTCATCAAGAAATAGTAAACTGTCGAAATCATTTCGATATAAACTTTCTTTAAAAGTCGTGCCATATAGCTGTCACTTATGAATCACTATGTTCAATAATATTTCGTTGTTTTAGTAAAGATTCCCATTTTTCCTACAGTGGAAAATAGCTAATATCGCCACTAGGTAAACACCACAGATATCATTCACGATAAAGGACAGAGGTTCAGGCCCTTTTGCCATCTCGTGGCATTTTGCCTTAACTGCAATGAACAGAAACCCATTCAACATATGGGTTTTGGAAGATGCAATTCAACCCATAATCATGCTGAACCAAAGTCCAGCTCTGCCACTTGCCTCGCGTGGGCACAAACTGTGCTTGTATCAGCCCACAAAACACTCCCTTCCTCTGCAAGATGGGAAGGTTACACCTGCCGCTCAGGTGTGGGAAAGGACCAGTGAGACCTCAAGCATCTCTTATGTTCCACTGAGTTGAGTTAAATACCGAAATCTCCAAATTCAGCTCACAAAGTATTGACAGTGTCCTGGCATCCCAGCCTCCTAAACAACCTGAGTCATCATACTCATCCATGGTTCTAAGGGGCTCAGGGACGTATACACACACACACAGGCACAGGAGCTGGTGTCTCCTTCCAGGGGGGCTGTTATCCCCACGAGGGACCTGACTTCCTAGATCCAGATGCCCCTCCAGAGCACATCTATAATTTCCCAGAAAACCCACTGAAGCTGGAAGGGACCTCAGGTGTCATTATATGGGGGAGCTGGGGAATAGGGACCCAAGGGAAACGGTCTGTCCAAGATACAGAGAAAACTCAACAGGGCACAGATGAGACCAGCACCTGCCTCCAAGTCCAGAGGTCACCTGGGGAGACAAAGGGGGGGGAGTTATAATATTCGCAGTAGGGTCCTGGCCTGAGCTTTCCACCTAAGCCCTCAGGGACCCTGAGACGGGCGCCGTTAGCCTCCGGTCAAGGGGCGGGGGGAGGGGGTGGCTCCGAGGTGTTGAAGGGGTTTCCGGAGATCAGAGCCAGGAAAGCGACTGGCGAGCGTCCAAAGTTTAGCCAATGTTGCTGCAATCACCCCCACCTATGCCAACCCTCTCCTTAGAAAATCAGCTCCTTTCCTGAACCCGAGTCCATCTTTGAGGAGCTCTGCATGGATCCAGATGGCTCCGATCCACCGTGACCCACAGGGCCACGCCCATGCCAGGCAGCTCTGCAGGGTTGCGGCCGCTATCAGACCTTCTGCCTCGCATCCCTCCTGCTCCACTGTTGCCCACCACCCCAGCCCCCAGACCCCCCAGGAGTCCAGAGTCCAAGGTTAGCTGTTGTTGACTTGCTTCCAATAAGAGATACGTTTCCAGGAAAGAAAAAAAAGCCCGTTATAAAAAAATAAACATTTTCCCTGAGAAAACCATAATTCAAAAACTACACGCACCCCAATGTTCATAGCAGCACTATTCACAATAGCCAAGACATGGAAACAACCCAAGTGTCCATCAACAGAGGAATGGATAAAGAAGATGTGGTACGTATACAATGGAATATTACTCAGCCATGAAAAGGAACAAAATAATGCCATTTGCAGCAACATGGATGGACCTAGAGATTATCACACTAAGTGAAGTCAGTCAGATAGGGAAAGACAAATACCATATGATATCACTTATATGTGGAATCTAAAATATGACACAAATAAACTTATCTACGAAACAGAAGTAGAGTCATGGAGGTAGAAAACAATCTTATGGTTACCAAGGGTAAGGGGGCGGAGGGATAAATTGGGAGATTGGGGTTGACATATACACCTGACTATATATAAAATAGATAACTAATAAGAACCTACTGTATAGCCCAGGGAACTCTACTCAGTACTCTGTAATGGCCTCTATGGGAAAAGAATCTACAAATGAGTGGATACATGTAATGTATAACTGATTCACTTTGCCATACACCTAAAACTAACACAACGTTGTAAATCAACTATACGCCAATAAAAATTTTAAAAAATAAATAAATAAAAGAAGCACAAGAAATTGCAAAAAAAAAAAACCCAACCATTTTCAAGGGCCGCACAATGGGTTGCGCTTAAACGACTTCTGCGGGCCTTTCCCCTCCTCGCAGCCTCCGTGCAGTCATGGACGGAGCCCCCAGGGAGCCCTCTTCGAGACCCTCAGCCCAAGGGCAAGTGCAGACGCGGGAGGGTCCTCGGAGCAGCAGGTGCGGGTGGATGGTGCCCGGGCAGAGGAGGAGGGAGGGCGGCTCAGGTGGTCAAACGAGAATTCAGCTGCAGGACCCCAGACAACAAGCCTGCTCCCTTCCTACCCCTGCTCCCGGAGAGGTGCGAAGGTTCCCCCGAAGTCTTCTTATCACTCAGCTGTGTTTCACAGGGAAACACAGTGGAAAAGGCACGGATCTGGTGCCTGTGGCAGGTTGCCAGGGCCACCGTAGCGAAGTACCACAGACAGGGCGGCTTAAAGAGCAGAGCTCTGTGCTCAGCGTTCTGGCAGCCGGAAGTCTGAGATCAGGGCGTCGGCAGGGCTGGTTCCTTCGGAGGGCTGGGGGGGAGGGTCTGTTCTGGTCCTCACCCCCCCACCCCGCTTCTGCTGTCAATCTTCCGCATCCCTTGCTTTGTAGCAGCATCCCCCGATCTCAGCCTTCATCCGCACGTGGTGTTCTGTGTGTGTGTGTGTGTGTGTGTGTCCAAATTTCTCCTTTCTATAAGGGCATCAGTCAGATTGGATCTGGGGCCCACCTTGTCCAGGAGGACCTCGTCTTAACGAACTACATCTTTGGCAACCAATTCTGGATAACATCACATTCTGAGGAAGCCGGGATTCAACATATGGGTTTTGGAAGATGCAATTCAACCCATAATCATGCTGAACCAAAGTCCAGCTCTGCCACTTGCCTCGCTTGGGCACAAACTGTGCTTGTATCAGCCCACAAACCACTCCCTTCCTCTGCAAGATAGGAAGGCTACCCCTGCCGCTCAGGTGTGGGAAGGGACCAGTGAGACCTCAAGCACCTCTTATGTGTGTTCCAGGCGTGAGGTTTCACACGTGCTCAGGAGGCGTAAGCGGTGTGGTCCTCCTCGGGTGGCCCTTCCCGGCTCTCCAAGGCTGGGAGGCAGCACCCTGCCCCCACAGGTGCAAACCTCCTTTTCCTGCTCTTGGCCATGAAGAGGCGAAAGCTAAGAGTTCAAGGGCCATTTGAGGGGCTCGACTGACTGGTCTTTCAAATCCTTCTCCCTGAGCCTGTACGTCTCTCTTTAACACATCTGTAGCAGAGCTGGGCTCCGGGTGCTTGGAAGAAGGAGGTCCTTTGCAGGGATGTCCGTATTCCTCTGCACGTGTTGAAAATGGATTTACTTGATTCATTCTTATATCCCGCCTTGCTCCAGAAAGGATATGAGGGGGATACGTGTAGGAGAAAATCCATTCCAGCTTGGAAGACCTACCCTTCACGGTTAGTAGGATGGGCCTGAATAATTGGAAAATACAAATAATCCCTAACTCCCATGTGACCCCAAACCTTGCCTCTCAGACTGGAAGCACCTCTCTTAAAGGCGTGTTGTTCTTAAACCGTTACTGCTCGGAGCTGTAAGGTTTGTGTGTGCACGTGATGGTAATGGAGAGATGGGTGGTAAAGGTGATAACGAGCACATAAAGGCGCCTCTCACGGACTTCTTTGTGTTTTAAAGGAGGAAGAAAGAAGGAAGGGAGAAAACCAGCGCTGAGAACAGAAAGCAGGGGTGGGATGGGAAAGGAGGTGAAAAAGAAGAAACGGCCTGTGTCAGAGACCCACAGCGCCCAAAGCAGTGCTTTTGCTAAACTCTAACCAAATTAAATCCCCGAGAGCACTTTCCTCTGTCTCTTCAAAACTGTGAATTCTTTCAGGGAACTCTCTGGGGGTCAGAGGTTGATCCTGACGAGACGTTCACCTCTGCAGAGCCAAGTTTGAGGCTGCCTCTGGCCTCCTGGCTCCGGTGATTTATAATTTTGGTCCCTGGCAACTCCTTTGCCACCTTAAACACAGTCTCACGCACAGGGAGCAAGCTGGAGGGCCCGGCTCCAGCGCCATCCCCCAGGGACACCCCCGCTGGCCCAGGCCACAGTCAGTGACTGGAGAAACGCTTCAGGAGAGACTGAGGGGCAGCGGCTCACCTGCTGTCCATGGGCCCCTAGCCCCCCTTCCGCGCCTGCGCCCAACTCCTATGTGGCTGCAGCATCACGAGTGGCACTAGTTATCCTTGAGCTTCCTGGCGGCCCAGAGAAAAGGGGAGAACAGTGTGAGCTGAACTCGGGCTTTGGTGAAGAGCTGATGAGGTTGCTGTGCCCGTTGTCAGGGCGCTGGGGTGGGGACACTGGGAGATGCCCTGCCTGGTCTGGTGGGCACAGGCTCACAGCCACAAAGACGCCTCGTGGGGAGCCTCACAACTCTGCTCCCCGACTGGGTTCCAACAGCATCGTTCCTGCTGAGCGCCCCCCAGACAGCACACGCTGCCTCCGAGTTCTCTCATAAGGACGGGAGGAGGGCCCCACCGTGACCCCTTTTACATCAAGGAGGCTCCTGTGCAAATGCACCCACGTCCTCCCAGAACTTTCTCTGCAAACCCGGAGAGGGGAGGGTGGCCAAGGGGGCCCTGAGTCCCTTCCCGCAAGGCAGTGGGGGCCTGGCTAATAAGCATGTACAATTAAGAAGGCCTTGGCAAGCGTGACAGGTCAGGACCAAGGAGCTCCCAGGTAACCTCTGGTGACAGGTCAGGACCAAGGAGCTCCCAGGTAACCTCTGGTGTATAAAAGGACACGGACGCAGTCTGTGGCTTTCCTCTGTCACAGTCTTAGGCTCTGCCTGGTTCACGGCCCCGCCAGGAGATGTGCACTGTGCCCGGGCTGTATATTCCCATCCCATCCTGCCCTCCCGCTGGGGAAACCGAGGCACAGGGCATGGAAAGGCCTTGTCGCCTCGTACATGGGGAGGGTGGTATGGAACCAGGTCCAGGCATACCTGAGACCTCTCTTCCCTTTGACCTTTGGCAGAAAGGAAGAGCACGACCAATGAGAGAGGAAGCAGTTTGCAAAGGTCTGGTGGCAAAGCTGGGGGCCCGATCACACTCCCACGTCCATGGCTCTCTGCCGTAGAGTCTCGCAGGCACCTTACACTGGGCAGAAGAGGAGCACAGAAAATCAAGGGGCCCCTCCCCCGAGGCTGCAAACCAGGATGAATTGAGGCTAGGTAATACATCCGTCCTAGTAAAGCCTCATAATTAAGATTCCCAGGAGGAAAGTAACGCCAGGGAGTTTCATGGAAGATCTGCCTCAGGCCAGCCTTAGGCACGGGCAGCAGACTAATGAACGGCTCCCTTCGGGTCCAAAAGAAAAGATGTAATCGGGGCACACAAAGCACGTCTTGGGCAATTACAAGAGTCCACATGGATGGGCTGACCTGTGACCTAGAAACCAAAATGAAGATTTTCAAATATCACCAGGAGGTAGGGAGAGCAATGGCTGGCCAGCTGCTCCAGACTTCCAACTCCCCAGGGTGCAAAAAAGAACAAGCGCTGGAAAGAAACGTGGCGGACTTTGAACAGCCATTGTGCCACTTTTCAGTTGTCCTTGTTTTTCTGGGGGGCCGGTGGCTAATGCTCACTTTTTTTGCACCAGACACCCAGATGCATATCACAAAATCACACTTCTCTGAAGAAGTTACTTCTTTCTAAAGAAACCAGACTCTCCAATAGCCAGAAGACGTGTTAATTACATTTTGCCAGAGTATTAAAGGGGGCATACTTGGGGGCGGGGGAATGTGGGAAGGTGTCTGATGTCAAGGTGGGAAGCACAGTCATACTTGCTCTTTGCAGGATCGGAACTCGTGACCGTGGGGCTGATCCCCAGGTTCTAGGGCAGAATCAATTGAGGACAACTGAAGCTGTTTCTCCAGACTTGGGGAGCTGTGTCTCAGGAACCGGCTGGACACATCACGCCTCAGTGATTCATCTATCAGGGACCCCCACGCCCAGAGCTGGAAGGTCAAGGAGGGGCCACAGATCCTCCTGGAAAGTCTGCAGAAATGGGCCTTTGCCTCCACGCCACCGACCGGGAGAACCTGCGGCCAGCAGCGAGCTGCTCTCTCCTCTTCTAAAATCAACACCCATTCCCAGATTTGCTTTTGGCAAACAATGCTTAACTACTGCTGTTTTCCCTGAAGTCTCTGAAGACAGAGAATTGGATAACGAGCTGGCATGCTCTTTTGAAATGTTTACTGTGTTCCTTAAAGCAAGGGACATGCTGGTTCCTAAACTAATTTGGGGTTGTTAGATCTTTCTACTCTTTTTTGGAGATCTCCGAAGTAAACACATAGACTTAAGGGTAATTATGCTGTATCAGAGAGTCAAATACACAGTCACGGGGCTTCCTAAGGGATAAACCATTGCAGATCTGTCCATAGGTAAACCATTGCAGATCTGTCGATAGGTAGAGATGTTTTTCTTAATTCTCCCAGCAGAAAAAGAAAGAGAAATGCATGGGCATTAAGATGATACATGAGAGCACACCCCAAAGATCACAGGATAAAAGGCTAGGGGGTCTTGACCGTGGCATATAGAATGGACCCAGATGTTCACGGACAACCCTCCTCAATGCAAAGTTGTTTTCGTAATGGAGCTTATATTCGAAAATTTTCTGAGCCTTGACCCGGCCTATTTCACAGTCTTGTTGAAAAATAAATAAATAAAACTCAGGGCATCCAGTCGTGTGTAACTTCTGTGAGAACTAGAATAAATGAGTCCACATAAGCCTTCAATTCCCACTTTCGAAATGGACATCTGGGGTTAGGATGACATTTATATAAATCTCACTTGGTATTTTGCTTGCGTGTTTTTCACAAGGAGTTCAAAGGCATTTATAGACATTCTGATTAGCGCTCGTGATATCCTGCTGGGGTGGCGAATTCTATTAGCTTAGTTTTACAGTTGAGGATAGAAAATCTCAGAGCAGCCAAATGGTTTGGCAAAAACCATATGGCGTGTCACTGATAACGCTTTGAGAAGAAAACAGGGTTTTTTTCAGCATCTCTCCCCGCATCAGTCCTCTGTCCAATTTGCTTGTAGGATTTTTTTTTTTAATATTGGCTAATGTAGGGTGATTCCTAGGGTCTACATCTTCAGCCTGCTGGGGCTGTGCTCACCTGGGAAGAGGGAGGGACGCTGAGCCCCTCTCCTCCGTTTGCCGGGAAGGACCCACTTCCCTGCATCACTCCAGCCATCTGAAGGGCGGAGTCCGGAAAGCAAAGATGGGCATCCTGGCAAGTGATGCCCAGAAGAGGAGATGTGAGAATCCGGAGCAGAGAGTAATTGCCAAAGCCCCCCTTTCCCTGCACAACCCTCTCAGGATCGCTGCGCCTGAGCTAGGACGACTTCCTCCACTGCCGTAGTCCAAGCAAGAAGTGGAGAAGGGAGAACAAGAAGAAAGACGTGGGCTTGCTGTCTAGGGCAGATGGTGTGTTGGGAACAGATGCCAGGGACAAAGAAGACACTCGACTCCTCGGCGGCTGCCATCGCCTCTTCAAGGAGAAGGAGAAGGACCTCTGTCTGCAGAGAACAGAGCAAGTCGTGACCAGAGTGGAGGGGGTGCTGCCTGGGGCCGCAGCTCATGGGAGGAGGGTCTCTTCCTCGGCCACCCGAGTCCATTTCCAGGTGTTTCAAGACCTTGCAGATGAAATTGTCCAACTGGTCCAGGAATAACATTTGAGGAGTTGTGATGGGGCAGCGGCCAGGAGAAGGTGCCAAAACACTGTTGCCAGGAGGCGAGGTTTGTTGAGGGTCAGGGAGCGCCCACCCCTCCTCCGCCCCCGCAGTCCGGCTCGGTGCACAGCCCTCCTCCCCCCTGGTCCTGGCCGTCTCCTTCCCCACAACCTGCCCCTTCGTGCATCGGGATCCCCAGGGGCCACGCCATCTGCTGGGAACACCCCTCCCCACCTCGGACACGTGCACGCATCCTGTTCAAACCCAAGTTCCTCATGGAAGGCTTCCTCCCCCAGCCTGAAATCTGGGGTCAGCCCTGCTCCTTGCAGAGTTCTCGCCCCCTCCTGCAGGTGACCCACAACAACCGAGATGAAACCATTCATTGTGACCTGGTTGTGCGTTGGGTGTTTCCCCCACTGAGGGGCAGGTTCACTTTCCCCTGATCACCACTGTCTGCCCAGTGGCAACACAGCACCCATGAAAACTCAGTAAATTGGTAAAATAAATAGTTCATCAGTTAGATACAAAGAAACAACCACACAAATGGGGGGATTGGGTGGCAGTGGGGGGAGTGATGGATCTAACGGCCCCCTCATGAAAACATTTAACATGACGTCATGAGGTTTTCCCTCCTCTCCCCTCCGTGGCCTGAAGTTTCCCCTTCTGGAAGCTTGCCCTTCCAACTCCCATGCCACACTACTATCCCTCTCATTTACCCACACCCACTACCTAAGAGGAAAAGGGCAGGAAGGGAGACATCAAGGCTCAGCCCGTGTTTTCTCCGTGGGAATGACTGGCGCGCTTCCTCTTCACGTCGGCCTTGGAAATCCACAAAGGTCTCCTCCCTAAAGGGATGTTCCTGCTTCTGCTGGAGAATAGTGAATTCAGTTGTATTTTCTGATATTCAAATTCTGTTCACAGTACATGTTTTCCATGGAACTTTGTAGTCTGTGCTTGTTTGGGAGGAGTCAGTTAAGTTTGTTGTACCATAGCCACGCTTCCAAATACACAGGAGACTCCAAATCTAATGGCTGTATTTTATAAAATTAGGATCGTTCATTCAATTATGAATAAAGGCTCCATCCACATTAATGGCATTGTTGGAAGCTTAGTTTTTGTTTTTTATTTTCCCAAACAGAACTCCGCATCTCTCCCTGGGAACTTCATAAAAATATCATTAGAAATGGAAAGGAATTAGCCTCTCTTCACAGCTCCCCCAGCTGCTTTTTTTCCCGAATAACCAGAGGCCCTTTTTCAAAAGCAGAGACGTCCTCCAAGCAAGAAACTGCGGGGAGATCCGTCATTGCTGCTAGAACATGACCACCAATCTTCACACGTGGTAAAAAATAAATCTAGAGTAAGTTAAGCAAGAGGTAAATGGACTCTTAAAAGAGAGAGAGGGGGCTTCCCTGGTGGTCCAGTGGGTAAAGACTCCACGCCCCCAATGCAGGGGGCCTGGGTTCGATCCCTGGTTGGGGAATCAGATCCCACGTGCTGTAACTAAGAAGCCCGCACGCTGCAACTAAGACCCAGCAAAGCCAAATAAATAAATGAGAGCGAGAATGAGGGGAAAGGAGGAGGGAAGGGTAGGAGGCAGGGGGTCGAAGGGAAAGAGAACACATAGAAAGAGATGACAGGGCTGTGGATGTGTGGCCGATTCAGCCCCCAGGGCCGGGAAGCCCGCCAGAGTTGAGAGAAGTCAGTCCTGGGCGTAGTGGAGGTTACAGTTTGTCACAGAGCTCCTTTCTAATGGCATAAAATGTCCTGAAACTTTGAGACCAATGGAGTAGGGGCAGCAAACCTTTCCACTGATGCAATCCTAAAGTCCGCAAATCTAAAACTGCATGCCTTATGCACTGCTCGGTGTAGCCAAAATTATCAGTTCATAAAATGTGAAGGTTTATTTTATTTCGGTAATAAGTACACACTTAGAACTCACATTCACTTCAAATGTTTTTAATTTTTTAATGACAAATGGCGCATCCCTCTTTGCCAATTACCCAGAGGCAGACCCAAATCTGAGAACAGAAGAAGCCGTTAGCACCATAGTGAAAAACAAATACAAGTCCTGTGTTTTCTCACTTCCTATTTGCTGCAGGGTCAAGCTGTCATTTCCATAACAGGAAGGCAAGGGGAAAAGGACAGGGGGAAACCCGAAACTCAATGAACACATTTTTAGCAGGAGGGAACTTGATCTCATCCTTCTTGTTTGCTGAGCTACAAAGATGAGCAACTTCTGTTTCTTTAGAAATTCCTTTTATCACCTTCGCAGATTCTAGAAACCAAAGATTTCCACCCAGATTGAGACTGGCTCCTCTCCCCTTTCACAGGTTAGTCTATTTTCGTATAATCTGTGAGTTTCCCAACATGCACCGAATCCCCCGCACCTGTTGTACATGAGGATGCATGTCCCCCTGGGCCGGGGCCCGGCCAGTGTGGGCGAGGGACGCCGTTAACAGACTCTCGCCGTCCAGCTCAGTGCCTGGATGATCCCTAACCCTAACCCTAACCCTAAACTGCTCCCGTGCCCCCACTGGTCTCCTAGTCCCTTCTTCTCAAATGTCCTCCAAGCTGCGTGGTCAGCGTGATTTCTGAACCACAGATTGCCCCCTACTTAAAATCTTCCCGTAGCTTCTGTGAGGAAGGTCCAGTTCCTGAGTTTCAGGCAGAAGGCCCAGGAAAGTGTGGCCACAGGAGACTTTCCAGCCCCATCTGCCACCCCTTCCCCAGCTGTGACCTTGCTACAGCCACACGCAGACTCACGTAATCCCCGAAGCTGCCTGCTGGTCACTCCGCCACGTCTCCCAACCAAGCAACAGCCAGGGCTTGTCAGGCACTGTGATGGGTGCCAGATGTGGAGATGGCCGCGGAGAGTTTGCAGTGCAGTGAGCTATGTGCAGTGTTGTGGGGTGCTGGACTCAGCTCCTGGAGAGCACCCTGACCACCATCGCCTTGCTTGACTGACAGGCTGTTTCACACCTGCAGAAGAGTTTAAAGATTGCATATGTGATGCACCTCACACCCATTATGATAGTTACTATCCAAACACACAAAATAACCAGGGTTGGGGAGGATGTGGGAATTCGGAATCTCTGTGCATTGCTGGTGGACGTGAAAAACGGTGCAGCTGCTGTAGAAGAATCTTGTGGTGCCTCAAAACATTAAACATTGAATTACCATATAATCCAGCAATTCCACTTCTGGGTGTGCACCTGAAAGAATTGAAAGCAGGACTTAAAAAGATATTGGCTCACCATATTTATAGCTGCATTATTCACAATAGCCAAAGGATGGAAAGAATCCAAATGTCCATCAACTGATGAACGGATAAACAAGCTGTGGTATATTTGTACAATGGAATATTATTCAGCTTAAACTTAAAAAGGAAGGACATTTTGACACATGCTAAAATACGGATAAACCTTGAAGACATTATGTTAGTGAAATAAGTCAGACACAAAAGGACAAACATTTTATGATTCCACTTATATGAGGAGCATCGCATTCATAGAGACAGAAAGTAGAATGGTGGGTGCCAGGAGCTGGGGGGTAGGGAATGGGGAGTTAGTATTTAATGGGGGCAGAGTTTCAGTTTGGGAAGAGGAAGATGGTTCTGGAGACGGATGGTGGTGGCAGCTGCGTAACAGTGCAAATGTACTTCATGTCACTGAACTGTTCTCTTAAAATTATTAAAATGGTGAACTTTATGTTATGTGTATTTTACCACAATAAAAAACATAACATATGTAGAATTTCTGCTTCTGACCATGATGTAGTCACGGGAACTGGATTTAGCCTTCCACATTAACAACAACCAGACAAAACAACTTAAAAAAGAAAAAAAGCAATCATCTTCAGATATAGGACAGCAGGCAGCGCAGGACAGTGATCCTTGGGAAACAGGAACAAATAAAGCAAGCCTGATGGTTGCCTTCACTTGCTACCTGGAAAGTGTTCCCAGGTCACACTGCAGGGAGAGGCAACCCAATCAGAGCCTGGGGCTCTCCCTCACGTGAGACACTGAGTCGAGAATCCTGGAAGCCGTGGAGGCTGGAACTGCAAGGCAGCATTCCGGAGAGGAGGGCCTGCAGAACAGGAGCAGGTTGCTTGGAGAGAGAGCTCTGTAGTCCTGCAGAGGGCTTCCCTGGAGACCTCAGATGAGTACCTGTCAGCACGCGCATATGAGACCAGGAAAGGCCCTCCAGAAAGGAACACAGAGAACCATCTTGAAGTTCACAGAGGGCTACGAATAGTTAGTGTTGTCACCAAAGCAGAGAAACCTTGTAATACACAGGGCGTCAGGAAGAGTATTCGGAAGGATATTGTCTTAAGAGTGGGGCAAAATTAGCCCTCTGCTAATGGCCATTCTGATTTTTGCCTAACGAAGCTGAAAAGTTAGCCTCAAAAGGACCGAGCTGTTTCCAAGTAACATAATGGCTCCCAAAACAAAGCTCAAGAATATATAAGGAATATAAAATAGCCAGCACCCAAAACAAAATAAAATTTATGATCCGGACATCCAATCAAAAATATTAAGAATACAAAGTAGGGCTTCCCTGGTGGCGCAGTGGTTGGGAGTCCGCCTGCCGATGCAGGGGACGCGGGTTTGTGCCCCGGTCCGGGAAGATCCCACATGCCGTGGAGCGGCTGGGCCCGTGAGCCATGGCCGCTGAGCCTGCACATCCCGAGCCTGTGCTCTGCAATGGGAGAGGCCACAACAGTGAGAGGCCCGCATACCGCAAAAAAAAAAAAAAAAAAAAGAATACAAAGTAACAGGAAAACATGACTCATATCAAGGGGAAAAAGTCAATAGAAACAGGGCCAGAAATGATACAGATGATGAAGTTAGTAGAAAAGGGGCTAAACAGTTATTATAAGTAGATTTTGTATGCTAGGAGCATAGAGGAAAATGTAAGAATTTTGAAAAGATATGTAAAGATTTTTAAAAGACACAAATTGAATTGATAGATATTTAAAAAAATAGATGTCTATACAGATGGCCAAAAAGCACATGAAAAGATGCTCAACATCATCAGAGAAATGCAAATCAAAACTACAATGAGGTATCACCTCACACTGGTCAGAACAGCCATCATCAAAAAGTCTACAAACAATAAATATCGGAAAGGGTGTGGAGAAAAGGGAACCCCTACACTGTTGGTGGGAAAGTAAATGGGTAAAACCACTATGGAGAACAGTATGGAGGTTCCTTAAATAACTAAATATAAAACTACCATATGATCCAGCAATCCCACTCCTGGGCATATATCCAGAGAAAACCATAATTGAAAAAGATACATGTACCCCAATATTCATTGCAGCACTATTCACAATAGCCAAGACATGGAAGAAACCTAAATGTCCATCGACAGAGGAGTAAAGAAGATGTGGTACATATATACAATGGATATTACTCAGCCATAAAAAAAGAATGAAATAATGCCATTGTCAGCAACATGGATGGACCTAGAGATTATCATACTAAGTGAAGTAAGTTAGACAGAGAAAGATACATATCATATGATATCACTCATAGATGGAATCTAAGTAAAAAATGATACAAACGAACTTATTTACAAAACAGAAACAGACTTACAGATATTGAAACCAAACTTATGGTTCCCAAAGGGGAAACACTGAGGTGAGGGATAAATCAGGAGCTTGGGATCAACATACACACACTACTATATATAAGATAGATAACCAACAAGGACCTACTCTGTAGCACAGGGAACGCTACTCAATATTCTGTGATAACCTATACGGGAAAACAATCTGAAAAAGAATGAATATATGTATATGTATGACTGAGTCACTATGCTGTATACCTGAAACTAACACAACTTCGTAAATCAATTATATTCCGATAAAAAATTTTAAAATTAAAAAGAGATGTCTAGGATTAACAGCAGATTACACAGTACAGAACAAAAATTTAGTGCCCTTGGAGACTAAATGGAAATAGATGCCACCCAAAATAAAACAGCAGGAGTAAAATGATGGGGATAAAAATGAGCCAAGCTTTAGTGGAATACATTCAAACAGCCTAACGTAGATGCGATTGAAGTCCCTAAAGGAGAGGCGGGTGGGGAGAAAAATATTTGAAGATACAATGGTTGAAATTTTTCCAAATTTGGTGAAAACTATAAATGCATGAATACAAGAAATTCAATGAACCCCAATCACAAGAAATATGGAGAAAGGTACACCAAGGCACTTCATCATAAAATTGCCCAAAACCAGTGATAAAGAGAAAACTTTAAAAGCAGCTGGAGTGAAGGAGGGAGGTGTGCATTATGTGCAGAGGGACAAACATAAGAATGACAGCCAGTGTCTCATCAGAAATAACACATGCCAGAAGATAATACAGCAACATCTGAAAGTTTAAGAACTGGGAATCTAGAATTATTTATCCAGAGGGGAAGAATGAGAAAAAAATGGACTTTTTCAGATATACAAAAGCTGAAGAATTTATCACCAGCAGAACTTCACTCAAGCAATGATAAAGGAAGTCCTTTGAGCAGAAAGCAAATGATTTAAAAAAAATTTGATTATACATAAAGGAATGATGAGCATCAGAAATAGTGAATATTGGGTAAACATAAAAGAAATATTCTCTTATTTTAAAAAATCTTTAAAAAAATAATTGATTAATTCAAGCAAACATAATAATAATATATTGTGAGGTATAAAACTCAGGTAGAAATAAGAGATGTGGCAGCAATAGCATGGAGGCTGGGAAGGGACAAATGGAAGTACAGCCTTGTAAGATTATTATGCTATATGTGAAGTGCTCTGATATTACTTGAAGATATACTGTGAGAACTTTAAGATGTATACTATAAGCTCTAAAGCAAATTCTATAAAAAAAAAAGAGGTATAGTGAGTAAGCTAAGAAAGGACATAAACTGAAATAATAAAAATCACTCAGTTAATCTAGAGGAAGTCAGGAGAAAGACATCAAATAACATATTAGACAAATAGAAAACAAATAACAATATAGTAGCTATAAACTCAATTATATCAATATTATATTAAATGTAAATGCTCTAAACACCTCAAATAAAAGGCAAAGATTGTCAGATTGAATTTTAAAAAGTGAGAACAACCTACATCCTGCCTAAAATAAACCCACTTTATTTAAAAGATATAGATAAATTAAAAGAATAGAAGTAGAATACACCATGCTGAAAATAATCAGAAGAAGGATGGCATGGCTACATTAATATCAGACAAAGTAGACTTCAGAGCAAAGAGTATTAACCAAGATTAAGAGAATCACTTACTGATGATAAAGAAGTCAATTCACCTAGAAGACATAACAACCCTAAATGTTTATGCCCCTAATAAGAGAGCTTCAAAATACTTGGAACAAAAACTGGTAGGAGTTAAAAGGAGAAATAGACAAGTCCACAGTTATAGCTGGGGACTTCAGAAACCCTCCTAATTGATAGAACAAGTACACAGAAAATCAGTAAGGATATAGATGTCTTTAACAATACTATAAGTCAATTTGACCCGATATGAGGTTTATAGAATATGCTACCAAACTACAGAATACACATTCTTTTGAAGAACACACAAACATTTACCAAGATGGGAACCAAAACATGAATAAATTTACAAGAATTCAAATAATACAAGTTATGTTGTCTGGCCACAATGAAATTAAATTAGAAATCAATACCTGAAAGATATCTGAAAATCCCCAAATACTTGGAAACTAAATAATATGCTTCTAAATAACTCATGATTCAAAGAAGAAATCACAAGGAATATTACAATGTACTTTGAAATGAATGGAAATAAAAACATGACATGTTGAAATGTGTAAGATGCAGCTAAAACAGTGCTTAAAGTGAAGTTTATAGCACTAAACATCTAACTTTAAAAAAAGAAAATTCTTGAAACAATGATTTGAGCTTCCACCTTAAGAAATGAGAAAAGGAAGAGAAAATTGATCTTAAATTAATCAAAAGACAAGAAATAATAAAGGTACTAGAAATCAATGAAATGGGAAAAGAAAAATCATATGAAAGAACAATGAAACCAAAAGCTAAGTATTTGAAAAGATAAATCAAATTGGAAAACTTCCGGCCAAATGGATCTGGAAAAAGAGAGAGAGGAAAGAAATTACCAATATCAGAAATAAGAGAGAGGAGAGACATCACTACAAATCCTACAGGCAAAAAATAATAATGAGAGAATATTATGCACCACTTTATATAAATTCAGTAACTTAATGAAATGGGGAAATTACTTGGAAGACACAAACTCCCAGAGTTCACTCAAGAAAAAATAGATAATGTGAATAGTTCAGCTTTATCTCTATTACAGACATTAATTTGTAGTTAAAAACCTTCTCTCAGAGAAAAATCCCAGGCCCATATGTCTTAGGTGGAGAGTTCCAACCAGCATTTAAGAAAGAAACATAAGCAATTCTACACAAATCCTTCCAAAAAACTGAAGAGGAGGGAGCATTTTCCAACGTATATGAGGTCAGCATTACCCTGATACCAAAACCAGAAAATGATATTACATAAAAACTATAGAATAATACCCCTCACGAACACAGATACAAATATTCTTAACAAAATTTGAGCATAGCTAATCCAACAAGAGGCAAAAAGATACTACACTGTGACCAAATGGAGTTTATGAAAGAATGCGAGGTTGACTTAACATCTGAAAATCAAAAAATGTAATTCTCCATATTGTCAGAATAAAGGAGTAAAAACAGGGGGTCATATCAATAAATGCAGGAGACTCATTTCACAAAATCTAATATCTCATCCCTTATAAATACTGTCAGCATATTAATATTAGAGGAAATGCCTCAGTCTGAGGAAGGGCATCTACAAGAAAGTGACAACTGACATCACTAATGGTAGAAGACTAAATGTTTCCCCCTACGTTCAAGAACAAGATAAGGATGTCTGTTCCCACCACTTTTATTCAATGTTGTACTGGAGATTCTAGCTAATGCAAAATGGTAGAGAGAAGAAATAAAAGGCATAAACACTTGAAAGGTAGAAGCAAAACTGTCATATTTGCTTATGACGTGACCATCACCGTAGAAAAGCCTAAGGAATCTACAAAAAACAAAAGCCACCAGAACTAATAAGTGAGTTTACCAAGTTTGCAAGATACAGGTCAATAGAAATGATTGTACTTCTCTATATTTACAAGGGAACAAAAAACTGAAATTTAAAAAATAAAATCATTTACAATATAATCAAAACAGATAAAATGCTTGAGGTTAAATTTGACAAAAGATGTGCAAACAACACAAAAAACAACAAAATAATTAGAGAGGAAAAGAAGACCTCTGTAAATGGAGAGATACACTGCATTCATGGATTAGAAGATTCAGTGCTGTTAAGCTTTCAGTTCTCCCCAAACAAATGTACAGGTTCAATATCATCTCAGTCAAAATCTCAGCAGATTTACTGTAGAAACCGATTGGCTAATTTTAAAATTTATATTAAAATACAAGCCCCTAGAAAAACTCCACACACACAAACTTTGAAAAAAAGAAGGACAAAGTCAGAGGGCTTAAACTAAATTAATAAATTTCATGCTTTATTACGAAACTACACTAATCAAGGGAGTATCATATTAGCAAATAGATAGACATGTTTATATAGACAGTATCATAAAAGCGTATATATAGGTCAATACAGCAGAATAAAGAGGCCAGTAAATAGTGGTTTTCTAAGGTTGGGGAGGATGGAGGGATGGATTACAGGGGAGCTCAAGGAAGCTTTAGGAAGTGATGATTACGTCCCATCATTTGATTGTGGTTATAGTCTCATGAACATGTGTTAAAACTCATCACACTGGGGCTTCCCTGGTGGCGCAGTGGTTGAGAGTCCGCCTGCCGATGCAGGGGACACGGGTTCGTGCCCCGGTCCGGGAAGATCCCACATGCCGCGGAGCGGCTGGGCCCGTGAGCCGTGGCCACTGAACCTGCGCATCCGGAGCCTGTGCTCCGCAACGGGAGAGGCCACAACAGTGAGAGGCCTGCGTACGGCAAAAACAAAAAACAAAACAAAAAACAAACAAAAAAAACCTCATCACATTGTACACTTCCAATATGTACAGTTTATTGAAACAATTTTATTTCAATAAAGCTGAAAAACCCAATTTAAAAAGCACATCTAACCTCTGTTAACTATTAGGTGAAGCTATGCCCATTTTGAAGATTCAGGAATAGTCTCTAAGCAGGATACCAGGGTTTTAGAGGCTGTTCCTGGGTCCACCTTGGCATCTGGTGGCTCCTAGAAGACCCAGCCTTGCCAGCTCTGCAGGACTCAGACTAATACAAGCTTCCCCTCCCTCTGCCCCAGCCACTCCTGTTTGCCCAGCTAATTGCTATTGGTTTGAGGAAACTCAGCTCAAAATTTAGCTCCTCCTGGACCTCTTCCATGGACCGAGGCCAGGTTTGGGACTTTGACTGTCATTCATGATCAGTCTGGTGTGAGTGCCACGATCAGTGGGTCAACCCTAGGACACTGTGGACAACTTGAGCCCACAGCCCCAGGTCACAGCACAATGCCTGGCCCTAGAAATGTGCTTGGTGAATAAATGACAAGCACAGGGGTAGGACTAGGTCTCAAACAAGGGCAGGAACAAGGCTTCCTTTCGGAAGATGTAGAAACAGCTGATGTGGAAGGTCCAGGAGCCAGGAAGCTTGACCTGCCTCTAGCCCAGAGGCCAGCCCTCCTGCTGCTCAGAAAACGGGGACAGAGAAGTGACCCACTCAAGCCTCCAGCTGAGCACTGGCACGTCTTCCTCCTTCTGGCTCAGGAGGGCCTTCTCAGGTGGCCAGGGTCATCTTTGGCCTCCCCAGGACCCACAGGAGAGGCTGCAGGAAGGGCTGGGCCAGCGTCAACCCTCACAGTAAGGAAGGTCTACAAGGAGAGGCAGAGGCAACCGTACCAAACTCGTGTTTGTTCCCTGAGATGCCGAAGAGGAGATAAATGTCCACGTCAATGGGCTCGAGCTTTCGACCAGAACTGAGCTGACTCACGCAGCATCTCCCCTTTTGGACAGGGTCCCTCAGGGTTCCAGAAAGACTGAGTGCAGCACCGCCTGCCCCTGCCCCCAGTAACCACAATTCATTCCTAAACGAGCATTCCTTTCTCTCCCCCACATTCCCATCAGTCCCCGGATCAGCATCGCCAGAAGAGCCCTCGTGGGAATCTGGCTTTACACCACCTGCCAACGCCCGCCTGGATGCCAGGAACTCGGGCTTCCTGGGCCGGGCAAGTTCCGGAATGCAGGCCTCTCTGGCTTCAGCGCTTTGCTTTTGTAGGCGGTTGTTTCATCAGTGCCAGAAAGTGTCTTCGATGGGCAAACTGAAAAGCGACTGGAGGCCATCTGCGTACCCCAATTCACTCACCCCAACAGAAAGCCGTGCACCTGCCCTTGCTTGGGTGTTGTGCTACGAGGAGAAGATGAGGGAGGAGAGGAAGGTCAGCCCAGCCCCAGGAGCTCACGGGTGGTGGAGGATCCAGAGTAGGAAAGAGAGGAGAGACAGTCACGGGGGCAGTGAGGCGAAGAGGGGAGCGGTCAGGAAGGACTTCCAGAGGAGGAGAGCTCACCCAAGGGTTTAAGAAGTGAGTGCCCTACAGGCGAGGCAGCACCAGAAAAGGCCCATCCTGGGAAAAGGCACCGGGGGCAAGGCAGGTCTGTAAATAGTGTGGTGTGATGGGTGGGGAGGGGCTGTGGGTACTAATACCCAGCACGACCTGCTCAGAGCAGGGGCCCAAAGGTATGACTTAGCGTTCTGCTTGCACGCTGAAGCATACGACAGCTCTAATCCACCTTTTTGAATCCCTTATTTTATTTGTGTGCCCTGGTAGGTAATAAATAGCTGTGGTACAAATTTCAAAGGACATAAAGTGAAAACTAAGTTTCCTCTTTCACTTTGGTGAGACTTGGGGGACCGCTATGAAATAACCAGATCCTGCACCTACACAAAGGAAAAAAGGAGGGAAGCCCTTCTGGTGCGTTGCTGGACTCACGGGAAGTAGTGAAATCTCTAAAGACCACCCCCCACCCCCACCCCCACACACATACCAATAAAAGAAGAGCCAGCATGGGGGGAACAGGAAGAAACCTGGAGCTAAAGCAAGTGGGGGCTGAGCGACACCCCCTCTCTCAAGGCGCCAACTGCAGCACCGCCTCAGGACAGGGAGCTCTGCGGCGGCGGGCCAGCCTGGAGTCCCCGCCAAGTCCAGGCCCCTTGAGCGTGGAGACCTGGCTGCAGGTACTCTTAGAGGGAAAACCCTCCCCGTCCGGGCCATCAGAATTCCCACAGAGCAAAACGCTTGTATGCGTTTACAAAGATCACCAAGCACAGAGGAGGTGGACCCAGGTGTTTGAGTCGGTAGAAACGACGAAAAGATGCAGACCCTGAGGACCGCAGACACTACAATTAGCAGAAACGGAATATAGGATAAGTATGCAGAATATGCTTTGTCAACAAAAGGATGAACTTCTAAAGATAAGGCAATAAGGGTCCATATAAGGAATGACCGTGCAGATCTCAAGATGAACCAAAAGGAACTTCTAGAATCGAAAGGTATCATTCTGGAAATAATTAATTCAATGGATGAATCGAACAACACATTAGACCCCACGACCCAAATGGCCGTTTCATGTCTTCTCCTTTCTCCTCACAGTCCGGCCCCTCTTCTTTCATTCTCACTCTGCACTGACACTGCCTCGAGAAGTGGCCACGGTCCAAAGAGCTCTCCCACAACCCTCCACGTGCACGGCCACCTGCGTGCCAGCACCTGCAACCACACGCTCAACCTCCATTCCTATTTCTAGTGACGGACTTGGAGAAACGCCGCAACCTGAATACCGTTCCAGCTGTGTTCCAGAACCATCTCTCCACATCCCCCAAGGGCACTGCTCCAGACACTCTCTCCTCTCTCCCACACTATTCACTTTCTCTCTCGACCAGAATATTTTCATCACCTTCTTATGACTTAACCCTAAAGTTCAAATACTCAGAACCAATTCTCTTCTTTCCTCCCTGATTAGCTAAAATTCTACCTCTAGTAGCTTCTTCAAGAGAGGCTCAAATAAACCACACATCCCAAGTTCTTACATATTCACCAGGATCTGTTGCCTTTATACTTGCATGACACTTCGGTGGGGTATGAAATGACTTTCTGGTATGTCATAGGGGTTGCTCCTCTCTGTTCTGGCTGGAAGACAACTAAAGCCAGATTGATGTGTTTCCCCTCCTAGGTGACCTGATTGTTTCCCTTGATTCCCTCTTTATCTTTGAAATTTAATAGGTTTAATCAGGAATACCTTAGTGGTGATCTTTGTACTCATTTCCCTGGGACACAATATTTCCTTTCAACGTGCAGCTTCAAGTCTCCTTTTTATTTCCAGAAACACTTCTTAAATTATCATTTTTATTTTCCCTTTTTTTCTTTCATGATCTTAGTTCTTTTATGCTTCAGACTCGTTGGGTACAAATATTTGGGATCCTTTTTCCTGCCTCCCCTCCTCAAATCCTCTTAAATAGCTTGTTTGCTTCCATTTTATCTTGTGTACTTCCTTCTCAGTCCTGTCCTCCACGTACCCTGCTATGTTTCTGGCAGTGTCTGTTGTTTGTGCTGCTACCAACGTGCCTTTTACATCTGTGAATGGTTGCATTTTTCTCTTGCACACTTTCCTGAGTTCTGCAAACGTGTCTCATTTCCTCTTCTCTTTTGTCACGTCTTCCCTGAGGTCCGTCTCTGCTTTAAGCTCTTGTTTTATAGAGGTAATTAGTCCCTGTTTGCTTCTTTAATTCA
Organism: Stenella coeruleoalba; assembly: GCF_951394435.1. Classification (NCBI taxonomy): domain Eukaryota; kingdom Metazoa; phylum Chordata; class Mammalia; order Artiodactyla; family Delphinidae; genus Stenella; species Stenella coeruleoalba. The sequence continues at coordinate 3,422,835 of NC_137147.1, read as the reverse complement.
GGACAATATGTTTGGTCATAAATTCTATCTGTTCCATGACAGCATTTTTTGCTTAAAAAAAAGGAGGGAAGGAGAGGTTAAAAACATGCATGTACATTACCTATTTTCAAAGAAACCCAGGGGGCCTACATTCGGTGAGTACACTGATGGTTCAACAAAGCAGTGAGCCCCTCCTTGGGAAGGGGGGTCTCTCTGGGTCTTCCTTCCATACCTTCTGCCATCCCCTCATTAAGGGTCTCTCCCTGCTTCCATCCCTAAGATCCTCTCCATTCCTTGGCGCTCTGTGAACTGCTGTGTCTCTGCAGAGAGCTCCGGCTATTTCCTATAATATGAAGCAGGAGGTTAAGTACTGCCCCCCACACCTCTACAACCATGTGTATATCCTTCAGCCAGATGGCCTACCAGGACGGCTGATCTGTCACTGGAACCATGATCAGGATGCCCTGGCTACCCTCCAGCCTTTCTAGCTGGTGGTATAGAGGAGAAAGCTCAGTGCCAAGGGAAACGGCTAGGGAAAGCGCCTTGACCATCCTGTGAGTGGGCAGTCTTCTCTCTGCTTTGGGTGCTAAGGGCTCAGCTGCATGTAGGAAGAATCAGGTAGCACTTCCTGTGCACTGATTTTCCTCTGACTTACGACCGTGCACCCTTGCCTACAAAGCACAACGTCTTGCTTTCTTTATCTATTCTTGCTTCAGCGTGTGCCTATATAATAGAAATAAATCCATAGCAACCAGAGGGGCTCGTCAAGGCAGGCGTGGGGCTGGAAGTGGGGATGTCGTTTCAAAACCACTGACGATAAAACAGTGACAAGATGCTGATGTCCTTGAACATCAAGCACAGTGGAGCTAATGTTGGGGAGATCACGAGTGAGAAATGATCTTTGACCTATTTTTCAACTTCTCGTGAGCAATAAAGACCAGACCAATCCTTATGCAGCCTTCTGCCCCGGCCAATCAGGGCCGTAAGGGGCTTTCTTGGTTCATCCAAGGCGGACACTGCAAAGCCGCCAGAACAGCACGAAGTGGAGCAGCAGGAAACTGGGTGCTGTGACATTGCAGAGGGCGTCTTACCGCTGCCCCTCATCTATGTCCTGCAGTTGAAAACACCTGCCTCAGAGAGTGATTGGGAAGACTTCATGAGATATTACTTGTAAAAGCATCAAGTCCCTGGCACTCAAAAGCTTGAACATACCATCAGGCTCAACTGTCCTCTTTTTAAGCCCTGCAGAAGTTGGAGGACAGGACTGCTGGTACCGTCTTCCTTTCTCTGATTCAGACCATCACACGCTCAACTCTTACCAGGCTGTTGTGTTGCCAGGGAGTTTTTGCATCTATGTCAAAATGACCTTGTCAATTACTTAAAATTGGATGTCCATTACTTAAAATGTCCATAAACAAATCTCCCGGACACTTACTCCATCCAACATCCTTCTCCAAGTATGTCACGATAGACTTTCCTTTCCATTCTCTACATTTCCTTCCTTTTCCAATTCCACTTCCTACGTCTTCATTTCTTTTTTTTTTTTAATCAGTGGCTTTCATTTTCTTTACGTTTGCTTTGTCCGAATTCTTATAAGTAGGTATTATTTTTATAATCAGAAAAAATCCCAAACATCTTAAAACGAATAACACAATCGTGTTGCCGCACATGCTTGACGGACCATCGGAAGTTGAACAGAGAGTTTCCTGTGCAGTGCAACCCCCTCCACTACCCGGAAACCTCTGAGAAGCGCAGCCCTGGGGCAAGGTGCAGTTCTCTCCATTAGCATCTTTGAGTGCCTTTCGCCAGCTGTGCGACTTTGGTCGAGCACTTAACCTCTTTGTTACTCAGTTCCTCACCTGCCAAATGCAGAGAAGAACAGCTCTGAGCTCAACAGGTAACCACTGAGTAGAGAACATAAGACACTCAGAACAGTCCCTAGCGCATCAGAGCCGTAACTACGAGCACAAATAAGGGCAACAGAGCCAAACAGGTTGGGTCCTTCAGCCATAAAAAGGAATAAAGAGTGGTTCAGGCTACCACGTAGATGAATCTTGAAAACATTGTGTTAAATCAATTACCAGAGACTGCACGTTGAACGGTTTCGTTTATATGACATGTCCAGACAAATCGATGAGACGAAAAGTAGATAATTAGTTACCCAGGGACGGGGGGAGGGGAGCGGAGAGAAGAGGAGTAACGGGCGTGGCTGCTGAATGAGTGCGGGGTTTCGTGGGGGATGAGGAAAAAGTGCCGGAACTAAGAGTGGTGATGCGAAGTGTCCGTTTTAAAACAGTTAAAATGGCAAATTTTACCTTATTTGTACTTTACCATCCAAAAAAAAAAATATACAAGGGTCCAGCCTATGAATTTTCAAATGGAAACCAGGATAGCTGCATGATGAAGCAGCCAATTTTATATCTTAATTGAAAATCAATGAACAAGACCCACGGAGCGCCGAGGGAGGGGTCGGACTCTTCACAGCCCGTGTCACGAGCACAGACTTGGCCTGGATGATCGACGGCTGCTGTGTCAACAGCTTTGCTGCTCAGCAAACGGCTTCAGCGTTCCGTGGCTTGAAACAACGTCCATTTCTATTAAACTCGCGAGCGGGTGCATCGATGGGCTGCTCCGGGCCGGGCCGGCTTGGCTGACCTCCGCCGGACTCTCTCGCGGGGCCGTGATCAGGTGGCAGGTCAGCTGGTGGATCGAACAAGGCCTCGCTCTCATGCTTCGGCGTTGGGGGCTGGTTGGCCGGAAGGCCTCCGGTGGGAGGGCTGGTCTCTGCTCTGCATGGCGTCTCGTGCCCCAGGGGGCTAAGCTGCCTCCACAAGGAGAAGCCGCAAGTCTCCAGAGGCCTCGCGTCCCCCACGTTCTACTGGTCAGAGCAAGTCCCCAGCCTAGAATCAGGTGACAAGGGAACGGACCCTAGTTCATAATGGGGGAGCTGCCGAGAGGCACCCCTGAAATGAAGTGTTAAATACCCCGGACACCTCGTTTCTGTGGTTTCCCAGAAGGTGCCTCACGCCCACTTCATCTCTTTGTCCACCATCCTTCCCACCTCCGGGCGGGCTTGAAAGGGGTGAGGCTGTGGCATGAGGTCTGGCAGTCCGTTTTGCACATCACTTAGTAAAATAATACAGCTGAGGGTGTAACGGCTTGCAGTGCAAGGATGTCAAAACAGCTGCATAACAGGGCTAACATCAAAACTTCTTCCCTGGGTTTTCTTAAGACTCTACACTTCTCTTTGTTTCAGAACTAAAGAGGCTTTTCAGCCGCTTTCTTCTCTCTCTGTCCCGAGCCTAACCTCCTCTTCTCAGCAGCTGACGAGGCCTCTGAACATCCCCCGCGATCCCAGAGGGGTTCCCTCCAGGTGGGGGAAATAGAGTGAGCACAGATGGGGAGAGGGATGCATGAGCCTCTGTCCAGCGTGGCCGGAATCCAGGGTACGCAAAGCACAGTTCTCGCGGCAATAGGGAGCCATTGAGGAGTGCGGAGTGAGTGCCAGAGTCAGGGCCAAGGTTAGGAAAAGTCAGCAGCAGCAGGTGCAGACAGATGAAGGTTAGAGAGCTTGGAGGCAGAACGGGCCGTCAGGAGGCTGCGGACACGGTCTGGGCGACGGGGACTTGAGCAAGGACGTCACAGAGGTAGAATTGACATGATTGCACAGCTGCTTACATGTGGGAGGAGAGGAGAGTGTGATGGGAGGGGGTGGGTGGCAGGGAAGGTAAGGGCAAAAAATGAGGCCAGGAAAGACGCAGTGCACTTCCGGAGAGGGAGGAACAAAAGACGGTGAATCTGCTGCAACGTCTAAGAGGTCCAGAGCTTGGGATGCTACTGCCATGGGTTGGAGCTCCCGGGGCAGCCCACCAGGCAGAGGGGTGGAGAGGAGCCCTGGCGCTGCCCCCTTCTCCTCGTCGCCTGAGGCCCGCCCTGCGGTCTGATGTGCCGCCTGGGGCCTACGACTCAACTTTCGAGATTGAGCAATCGCCTTTTCTCCTCCCAGATGGAAACCTGTCCAAAAACTGGACCCGGATTTCTCCCCTGCTCTCTCCAACACTTGGAGTGCTCTGCGGTTGGCCGCAGCTGTATCACTCACAACAGATTTTACAAGGTTGTCCTGGTGCCAGGGTCCTTTTAGAAGTAAAAATAGCTGAAATGAGCCTGCCCTCCCGGAACCATGAAAACATTTCGCCATACCTCAAGCTTTCACCTACTGCCGTGTCATCCTAACCCCCAGCGCGCTGCGTATGAGACCGGTTCCTGGAGCCTCGAGAGGCTGTCCTGAGGACGCATTTTTGCACATGTTGGACTCAGGGCTCAGCTCTGAAATGCGGCATCCAGCTGGAGACAGAGCAACTCCCGTCTTGCCGACCGCAAGGTGCGCCTAATCACGCGAGACGCACCGTTCATGTTCGTGACAAAGAAATGCTTCTGAGTCTTGACGGTCCCCTGCTGGGGGTGGTTACTAACCCCTGGCTCGTTATGACACCCCAGCATGCTTAGCCTCCCCGGTGTCAGGGTCCTGGACTTTGGTAACCTGCTGTCAGGTCAGCCAGAAACATCTCTCTAAGATTTTTCAGCCAATGGTGCGTTCGCGAGGTCATTCAAGGCTGAGACCAGAAGGATGAAAAGATCTGATTTCTTCCTGAGGCCCTTATAGCTGTAAAGGAGCAAAGGAGCCATAAAACAGAGATTTATTCCGTTCCAGCCGGACAGCTCAATGGCGCAGCCCCGTAAGAACCAGGAAAAAGAAACATCTGGCCAGAAAAGCACACTTGTTTACAAAAGAAAAGGGTTTAAGAGTCTCCTCCAGCTTCACCAAGTTCTTGGACTAAAATTAGGCTGAAAACTAAAAACAATGTAGAGTTTTGAGAGCACAGAGGCAGCACGGGCAGGAGTAAGAACATCTTGTTTCTTCCCTATCCAGCTGCTTCTGACGGCGGGTCCCCTCCCGAGCGCCCCCAGGGAGAGGCTTTGCCCTGATAGGTAGCGCTCTTGGGACAGCACAGCTGCGGCAAGTCCCACACAGGTGGCCAGGGCCGCCTCTGCTCGGAGGCCGAACCCTCCAGTGTGGGAGAGTGTTGGGTGAGCTCAGAGAAAGGAGAGGGCCTCGTCTGGCTGCCCCCCACGATCAAACTTCTCTCTCCGGAGCTCAATGCAAACGGCCCTCGTGCCGCTGGTACTTAGATATTGACAACTGCCTCGACCGCGGGTGGGTGCATCTTTGGAGGGGGGACAATGGGGGGAAGGGGGGTAGTGAGGTGGGACAATGTGGGGAAGGGGGGTAGTGGGATGAATTGGGAGACAATGGCCGTTTTGTAAGGAAGGAAGCCTGCGCTGGCAAAGCGGCCCTTGGCCTCAGTGGGGAAACTCTGCTTCTTTTCCAGGCTTGCTGTTGACTCAGCGAGGATTCTCAGGCCAAACCCTCTCTGCTCGTCTGCCCGGCCCCTCCCGACATGCATAGAGGCCGGGTGGATGGGAGTCACAGGACTGGGCGGGCGCCTTCCGCTCTCCCTGGGATGCTAATGGGATTAATGGGTTAAGGTTAGAAGATGCTTTGAATTTCTGAGCACAAAGCTGTCTCAAGCAGTGGTAATTAATAAATCTTATCAAAGAGTTGGATTAAGGTCAGAAGTCACTTGGGGACCCGGGGAACAGAGTTGGCTCTGCTTTGTGGCCGGGTCTGCAGAGCCGATGGGGAGAGACGGGGCATCTGCCACGTGCAGCCCTGTGCACAGTGCAGGAATGATGCAAGCAGGTGGGCCTGGGTCCCTGGGCCCTGCACGTGAGCAACCCAGATTCACGGTACTGGAGGAACAGAAAGGCACACTCTCACCATGAAAGTAAAGGCCAGAGAAGAAAGAAGAGCATGCTGCCGAAGGAGAATGGAGTTCACCAGCCTGACCGCCACTGGGTTAGGAGTGAAGTGCAGCATTGTGGGAAACGGACAGAAAGCTTCCAACGGCAGCCAGTGAGGAAGATGCTGAGCAGACAGGGAACCACACAGAAGGTTGTGCCACGGCCGTCGTCAAAGAGGGCCTGGAAATCGTTGACAGATCTTAAGCAATCAGGACCTAAGTGTTCCCACATCCCACCAGAAAGACGACGTTGCTAGGAGCCTCGTACCGCCGGATGCCAAGTGGAGAAGACTTGAACTCAGCAGGCCTTCCTTACCGCGGCCGATTCCCTTTCTCTGGAAAATGGGAGGGTCAACCAGCCAGGGCCTCAATGCTCCGAATCCCCCAGGCTTCCAGTCCTTTATGCCCTGAGCCACGCCCTCTGTGGACGGTCACCCTTCGGCTGCCCCCCAGGGCCTTGGCGAGACGTTCGGGAACTTGTGAGTCCCGACACCCCGCTATCCCTGCAGTGACCGGACTTGGGCCTCTAGGAGGAGGTCAACAGAGCGCTCCTGCGCTCCACCCATTCAGCTCTTCCAAGTGTTCCCGTGGCATCTCCTAATTCCTTTCTTGTGCCATAAATCACTGGAACAGGGACAGGAAGGCAACGTTCCCTGCCCCTGAGTCCCTTGCCGTGAGCTGGAGTCCACGCCAGCCCGGCGAGCGTTGCAGGTTGCCACGTCCTCTGCACACTGGCTTTGCGCTAAGTGTTCTCCTTCCCAGCGAATCTCCAGGGACCTGCGTTCCCTGGGAAGTCTCCCTAGGTCACCCTCAGCCAGCCCTCCCATCAGTGAATCACTGCTAAAACCTCTTGAGCATTCGGAGACGCACTGCCGATCAAGGGCTCTGGCCTCTGGGCTGACAAAGTCCATTCCCGCCAGTAGGGCACCGATCCCCTCCCGACGGTTCGGAGAGTCCCTGCCCCAATGGGAATGTGTTCGCAGGCATAGGATGGGTTCGTCCAAAGCCTAGAATTTGTTCTGCTCGTTTGTCCCGCTCCTTCTGACGTTATAGACAGCAGCTGCTGGCCATCAGCCCCCCTGGGTGGAGCTGAAATTGTCAAGGTTCGAGGAGCCCTGCACGCTCTACAGCCCTTCGGCACCGCATCTGGTGGGCTCATTAATCGTCCCTAAACCCCAGAAGGTGGGCAGCATCCCCCACTAAGGGACAGGGACCCTAAAGGTCAACGATGTTACCCAATGTTTCACACCCTAGATGGCAGTCTTGATGTGAACCCGTCTTGTAACTCTGGGGCACACCCTTCCCACCAGACCAGTGAGGCTCTCCATCCCCCAACGGCGGCAAGCTCTGGCTAAACACGATCATCACAGCCTGTGAGGTCCATCTCTCAAGGCTTCCTCCATGGCCACGAGCTTGTTTCATCTCGAGCCCAGGCCGCTCACCTGGCAGGATGCAGCAAGATGGCCTCGGAGTGCTGGCCACTTCCTTGCCTGGGCCCAACCTCTCCAGGCCCTGGACCCTGAGCACGGCCGCCTCTCTTCTCTGCACACTTACATGCTCAACCCGGCTGACCCTGCCACCCCTCGGCCACCGTCACTTCAGTCCTGTCCCCTCCTCCTGAGACACACATATTAGACTCTGTACGAGGTGGCTCCTGTGTGCTCCCCGGGACCTGATGTTTCACACATCCAAGCCTCGAACTTTCGCCATCCCCTTCAGTCTCCATGTCTGGTCCCTGAGACTCGTTACTCCCAAGTGACCCTTGCCTCTCCCTCTTCCCCACACCTCTGTCCCACCCACCACGGCCACATCCACGGGTCGCCACACTTGCGCTCTTCCATCTCCCACAATCTCCAGTCCACCTTCCGCTTCCCATCACCACCCCGCATCCCCGCCCCCAGCGCCAGCACAGTCTCCCAAACGCTTTCTCGGCAGCCCCAGCACAGCGCCTGACCAAGGTGGTCCACAAGGAGTGCGTGAGCCCAGCTGTCGACTGGACCATAGCGTCCTCTCTTTTGAAAAAGCCAAGGGCTCCTCTGGTGCCTTGATGACCAGACCTGGAACCTTCAGTGTGGCTTCTGAGCGCTTGCGAGCTGACACCCGTCGCCTCGCCTCTCCTCGACAGGCCACGCTTCATTCAGAGCCTCCCCAGACCGTTTGCCTCGCGTGCCACACGCTGTTTCCGAGCTTCACACGTACAGCTCCTGCCCAGAGCACCCACGCCCGCCGCCCCGTCACGGTCCTATCACCCTCACCCCTCAACTCCCCTTTCTCTGCAGCAGCTCTGCTGACCTCCCCAGAGCGGCTGTCCCCCGGCTCCCAGCAGGGGCTGCACCCACCTCGGCCAGGCCACATTCACATCCGCAGGGGCTGGGGGTCCGCAGCCCGTGAGCCCTTCCGGGTCGTATCGGCATCTCCTTGGCGGGGTGTGTCTCTTCCCACGAGGACGCAACGCAGAGTCCTGCGTGCAGAGCGAGCCAGTGACCACGGCCGGCAGCCTCGTCTTCAGCTGAGGCGCAGCGTCCGAGCCGGGCTTGCTGCCTGGCTGGCTCCACAGGCTCCTTTGAAACTGCTTTGTTTATGTGGTGGAAGGCCAGCGCGCTCCGGTTATCTCAACGCGCTTTCCATCTCACCGGTGAGTTACGACTAAAATGGAAAGGCCGGAGGGTGCCAGTGTGGCCCGCACACCAGCCAGATCGCTCTGCCCTCTCAGCCGCTGGTTTCAGAGCCTCCTTCACCAGGCCTGGGTGTTCCAAAGTTCATCGCTAATAACACAGTGTTCTGGAAAATCGCAGCTCCTACCCCAGGCTCCGAGGACAGGCTTGGCCTGGCCTCTGATTCAGGCAGTGGGACTGGGGCTCGTGGCCGGAGTTTTTCTCCCCCATCTGTGTGGTCTCCCGTCTTCTCCAGATGGAGGGCAGAGATAGCGTAAATCATCTGTCCCCACCGTCCCTAGGAAAATAGTAAAACTGCTCAGAATAGGTGTGGTTTTAGCCCAGAAAATAGCAGGGCCAGGCTGAGGTCCTGTGGAATGACCAGCAGGAGTTTGCAAGCGCTGTATCAATGGGACTGCCGAGGGCTCTGCCCTCCATAAATCACCCAGAGCCTTGGCCTCCTTACCGGGCGCTTCCCGCTCTGGTTCACACGAGGGTGAGGGGGCTGCTGGCCGAGGACCCCACCGGATGCTGCAGGCCTGGGGCTCGGCTTCACCCGGCCTGACCCCCGCAGAGGCCCACACACTCAGCGTCCCACACACCGCACGCGGCCACGGGATTACACAACTCCGTTTTGATGCTGCAGAGAACACCATGTCCAGGCAAGCCCAACCCCTCGGGCACAGCAGGGAGGAAGGAACCTGGGTGCTGCCGGCAGGCTGGTCTCACTCCAGTTTCAGCCCCGCCACTCGCCGCCAGGCCACCGTGGGCACGAGGTGCCGCCTCTCCCACCGGCTGCTGCTTCCACGGGATGAGAATAAGAAGCACCTGGCACGTGGGGTGCACGGCACGAGCTCAGCGGACCCCGAAACTTCCCGAGGGGAGTATCAGACTCTGTCAGGGTGAGGCAGATGGGGGAGGGGTACAGGATGAGAAGGAGGGACGTGGGGATTTTTGCTGGATTCCCACTTAATCGGGATAAGCTGGCTGGAGAGAAGGGCTGTTATAATCTCCCCTTTCATGTCTGGCCAGGAATATTGCTCCTCAGAGCAGAAGGCTGCGTCCAGGCTCCTGAGCCACCTCAGGCGAGCTCACGGTCAGCTGTCCTGGGACGGCTCTGGCCACGGCTGGGGAAAGGCTCTGCCAGAAGAAACGGTAAAAGCAGAAAAAACAAGGCGGCTGCCTGCAAACAGAGCCTCAGAGCCTTTGCCCCCATCCCCAGAGCCATGGGAGCCCGGAAGAGCTCTTTCCCTGACCTCGAGTCTGAAACCGCTGGGAAGGAGGACCCGGGCTTCAGGTCGACACGGCCTGTCCTTCTCAGGGAGGGCACAGGCCCTGGAGTCCCACGTGCCCAGCGGGACAGAGCTGCCGCTTGCGACACGCCCAGCAAGCCGTGCGTCTCCGTAAGACGGGGCGTTCCCGAGCGGCCTCTCGTCTCTGAAGTCCCAGCACCTGTTCAGACAAGGATAAGGGCAGTGATGGAGACTTAGAGGATTTTCGGAGCCAGAGCAACCCACCTTTGACGCCCCGGCACCGCAGCCCTAGTCATTATGTGACATGGGGCCCGTGACGAATGTCCCATCTCACGCAGGAGGGAGCACAGGGCGAGGACAGAGGACAGATGCTGTACAACCCCTCTTATGTGAGGAACCAGAGGAGTCTAACTGGAAAGTTGGAGAGAACGGCGGGGGTGTCAGGGCGCCTGGGGAGCTGGCTTTTAGTGGGGACAGAGTCTCAGTTTGGGGGGCTAAAACAGTCCTTGAGAGGTCTGGTGGTGATGGCCGCATGGCATGATGAATGTACTTAATACCAATGAAATGTACACCTACAAGTGGTTAAGATGCTACCTTTTATGTTCTATGTATTTTACCACAATTTAAGAAGTTGAAAAACATGTTCGGGGCCTTCTCCCTCAGTGGAATTTCTAGGGGTTCAGTGGTGTGGGGCACATAGAGGTGACAATTCTGGAGTGAAGGATCAATTGCTGCGTCCGACCCCCAAAAACATCCAAGAAAGAGGCACAGAGCCCAGGGCGCCTCCCTGGATCCCACAGGCAAACACGGTCCTCACCTGGGTGTGCTACTCCAGCCCCTGGACACGTCACCCGGAGAGCGGCTGGCTTTGAAGGGGGCTCAGGACAAGAGGAGCAGTGGGCGTGAGTGTGTAATGGGGACGGAGTTTCAGTCTGGGGAGACAGAAACATGCGGGAGCTGGATGGCGGTGACGGCCTCCCCACAGTGTAAACACACTCAATGCCACTGTACCGTGTGCTGAAAAATAGTTAAACTGATCAATCTTAGGTTTGTCTATGTTACAATTTTAAAAACCTGGGAAAAAAGGTGGGCTACACTTTAAAGTATTTACAAAAATATGACGTCGCCTGGATAATTTAATTCAGGATGTTTATAAACTGCGTAGAACCTGCATAAACCTATTTAAAATGTTGACAGTAACAAAAGCAATAATGAATAAAGGTGGGGAGGGGGAGGGGTGGCGTGAGTGAGACTGAACCAAGTCTCATCTTATTTTTCTTTTTCTTTCTTTTTTTTTTTTGCGGTACACGGGCCCCTCACTGTTGTGGCCTCTCCCGTTGCGGAGCACAGGCTCCACACGTGCAGGCTCAGCGGCCATGGCTCAGGGCCCAGCCGCTCCGCGGCATGTGGGATCTTCCCGGACCGGGGCACGAACCTGCGTCCCCTGCATCGGCAGGCGGACTCTCAACCACTGCGCCACCAGGGAAGCCCCCAAGTCTCATCTTTTACGGTGGGGAGCGGAGGTAGCAGATGAGTTAAAAGATCAACATCTAGGAGAAGTATTATTGCTACAGCTATGGAGTAATTAAGGAGAATCCGAGGCAGAAGTGGCGCGCTGGGGGCGGAGGTACACTGACTTTTCCTTCTTGTACGTTTCTGAAGAATTTAATCATCACTGAAGCATGTATATACATTACCCTTAAAAATAATTTAAAACAGCTGGGACTCAGCCATCCGTGAAGCCCGCTACAACTTCCACCTCCTGCGTGTGCGTGGCCCACTCCTCCTCTTCACCCAGGACACAGCTTTGGGGGAAGGAAGGCTGGAACTAAGGATATAGGGATCCCCCCCTCGGGCAGAGGAGGGCCTGAGAAAAGCAGTGAAGCCCTGGGGGGTCGAGATGAACAGGGGCTTGAACACACAGTTCGGTGGGAGAACAGGGGGTCGGGAGGATGAAGCAGATGCACGGGGATGCTGGCGCCCAGGAGAGGACAGAAGGGGATCCTGGCCCTTGACAACCGCAAGGCCTCGCCCTGTCCCCGCCTCCACCCCAGCCCCTGGCCTCCCCTCCCGCACGCAGTCTTGGGCACCGCAGGCACGTGATAAACTTACTGGCACCTCAGGGTGGTAGCTGCCACCACACCTACCTCTGTGACGGGACATTTAATGGCCCTGATGTGGGAAGAGGTACCAGCTCTCGCTCCCGCGGGGCACGGGCAAGTGTTCACTTAAAGTCAGGGCCCCAGGCCCCGGGCGCCATGTCTGGCACTGGTGGGTTTCCCAAAGTTTGCTCACGAAATGAGTTTTATGCACTGACCTCCGTCGGGCAGTTTAACTCCAACTGCTGTTGGTGCCCTGTGGTGGCCCTGCCTCCAGCAAGGGCTCTGAACTCTTCATACAAGGAGCTCAGACACGAGGTGCTACGATGGGCCAGTGGGGCTTCCTGCCACCGGGAGCTCCTGGGCATGGGAGGTAGACCCAGGAGCCCAGAGGCTGGAGCTGGTGCGGGGAGGGAAGGGCTGGCGGCCTGCACGCGGCACGTGGCGTGCGTGGTACACGCGGTGTGCACAGGACTCTCGGGCACAGGGCGGAGCGGGACTCCACAGAGGAGCCCCCAAGCCGCCCCTTTAAAGACACTCTTGTAGTATTAAATTTCCCTCTCCTGCACCCCAAGTCAAATAACTTATGACGTGGGGATGAGGAATGTAGATTTGTAAAACTGGACAGGGCCAGGGGACCCGTGCAGTCCAATCCTTCCTTCACAGATAAGCTGAACACAGAGGCCCCGAGGGCTTCAGTGCCCTGGCTCGGGTCCACGCGGGTGCGGGCCGGAACCATCAAGGCGCATTTGCACGCGAACTACCGCGTGGACGGCCAGGGATGGTCTCTTTTCGTCTTCCTGTGAGCCCCACAAGGGGGACGCTGGGGTCCTGACTCAGAGATAAGACGGCTCCCCAGGGTCCTCTGCTTCTGAGGGCCAGAGCCGGGGTCAGAGCCCGCATCCAGGGCCCGCAGCCCACGTCCTGCCCCCGGTGCCCTGCCCACCCCACCCTGCCTGCCTGCATGGCTTGCGGGCAGTCGGCAGAGTGTGACATTTCCTCTCAATGGGCGTTGCCCGTGAACCCTTGCCGAGCGGCCAGCTGGCCAAGGAACACCCGGAGCTAGCCATGAAGGTCCAGGAACAGCCCCGCGTGGGATCCCCAAGGGCAGAGCAGTGGATGCAAGACTTCCTCCGCCACCCGCCCACTGGACTCCGTCGGCCTCACCTTCTAGTTTCATGCTGTTCCCTGGCTGCAGTTTCTTTGTTGCATTTTTCCTCCTCAGCACTTAATGATGAATTAAATTCTTTTCATTTTTGCTCCTGATGCAAAATAACAACTGAGAAAGAAAGAAAGAAAAAAAAAAAAAGCAGGCTAATGAAAACTCCTAATGTGTCTGGTAAATCATTTCAAAGCGCATTAGAAGCCAGCAAAAACAAGAGGGGCAGCCGTGCTGGGGGTGAAACAGAACAAGGCGAGGGGAGCTGGACGCATATAGCCCAATTCTGCAGCTCAGCTCTGCGAGGCCTTCAGCATGTCCTTTTGATATGGGGACCCTGGTGTCCTCACCTGGGACATGGATGCAACCACACCTGCCTCCAGGCTGTCGTGAGAAGGAGAGGCAACCGCCGGCACATGGTAGGGGGCTCCGTGATAACGACTACCTTTGCTAAGGATTGAGTCCACGTTAGTCCTTCGAAGAGGCCACGAAAGCATTTCCAGAGCAGGACGTCCCAGCCCGGAAGTCAGAGGAAGACAGTAAACTGTACAGTATGTGTGCTTCACAATGTTTAAAATTAAAACAGCAATTAAAAAAGGATGTGTCAGAATCTCCCCAGCTCACTCTGTCTCCATTCCAGCCTTATCCTCCGACACATTCCGGGTTTGGGTTTCCTTCAGTGATTCTTTTTGGAGACAAGTCCACGTCGCTGAAGGCCACGGGGCAACAGCAGCAGTGATGCCATGATTTTTTCTGCACCTGCCACACCGCCTAAGCCTGTGACAGCCCTGCAGTGCAGGCACTGAAATCCCTGATCCACAGAGAAGCCGGCTGAGCCTCTAAGAGGTGAAAGGCCACAAAATCAGTGAGGGTCTGAGGCCAGGTGCCCCAGCTTGAAAGCCAGGGGTCTCTGCATCCTAAGCCCAACTCAGCCACCCAGGCTGGGATAAGCACCCCGCAGGGGCGATGCGTGCTCAGTAAACAGAAGAGTCAATGCGCCATCGCTTTCGTCTCACAACCGCTGTCTGACCTGTGCCAGCCCCGTGAAAAAGGCCCCTGTGTGTGTGAGGAGGGTGATCGTACACACTCTGCCACTTTGCAGAATTGTTATGGTAACGACATTAAATAAGCCGTGTGGAAGTTCTTTCAAATTCAATTATTCTTTGGTCCATCCATCAGACATTCGCCGAGAGCCTATTGTGTACCTGACATCGTGCAGGACACTGGGGACACCCAGGAGAGGGAGGTCTGGGTCCTGGCCTCAGGATGGCCGTAGTCTGGCCGCGGAGGATGTGGGAGCTTCATCTAGGATGGAAAGCAGGTGCTCGCCCAGGAGGAGTGATGCTCCTCGGGCTGGTTCACGGGTCTCCCGAGGTGCAGGGCCCCCGGAGCTCCCGGGCTATGTCCATGCCCCTGTGGCCAACTAGAGAGGGAGTCCAGGACTTTCTGAATGGACCAGTGAGCTGCAAGCAGGCAGCAGCACACCCTCTGCATAGCTAGCCTTGCCCATCCTCTGAAGGAGAGCAAAAGGGACCCAGACAAGAAAGCAATGAGGGCCCAGAGCTGGGGTCTCCCCCAGTGGAAACCCAGGCGAATGGGCCTTCCGTGCAGTGGTACCAGGGACGCCCCCTGGGACCTGGGTGGAAGCCCATCACTTAAACAGTCGTCTGATGGAGAGAACACAGCTTCGCCTGCTTGAGTCCCTATTCCCTCGGCTGTAACTGGAGTTAATGCCGGCTACCTCGACTGCTGTTGTCAAGATTTGAGATGCATATAAGGTGCCTGGCAAAGCACTTGGCTCTGTGACACTACTTGATAAATGCCCACGTTAACTAGTCATAATAAGAACGGAAACAGAGCAGGTCACACAGGAGAGTTTTCTGAATTCAGATTAACCAGGAGCCAACGCCCAGGTTTCCTGGGGACGCAGCCATCTGTGTTCAAGTGAAAGTGTGAATTATCCAACAATTTTAGCTAGCCACACCATGTCCCTGGCAAATGTTCGTGGCTTCTCTCTGCCCTCTCAGACCCGGGGACAAGTAGAATCAGAAATTCCCCTGCAGGAGTTGTTTCGTCTCAGTTCCAGAAACCACTGGTGGTCCGGCCGCTGTGGTGCAAGGACACGTCAGTGCAGGAAAGAAAAGAAAGTCACCAACTGTTTCTAGCACTGTGAGGGGCTTTGCCAACCTGTAAGCCCGGCCAGGTCCCCGCAGATACGCCTCACACACGTGCCCTGGGGAGCCCTTCCAGAAGACAATCTCATCATGAAGCTTCCGTCCCAACTCAGCAGGTTGTATCACCCTGGCAACCTTTAGTCTAATGACCAAAGTCACAGAAATCAAACTACTCGAAAAACTAAAAGTCACCCAAACTTTCCCCCAAACCTCTCCGATCAGAGGTCGGCAAACCACAACCCGAGGGCCAAATCCAACCCCCCACTGGATTTTGTAAATAAAGTTTTACTGACACACAGCCACGCCCACCCACTGACGTGTGGTCTATGGCTGTTTTGTCAGTAGAGTTGAATTGTCGGTTGTGTACTTTGGTCTGAATGTTTGTGTCCCTCCCCAGAATCTGTAGGTTGAGATCCCAACCCCCAGAGTGAGGGTGTTTGGAGGTGGGACCTTTGGGAGGAGGTAAGGACATGGGGACAGAGCCTAATGAGTGAGATTAGTGCCCTTATAGAAGAGGCCCCAGGGAGCTCCCTCGTCCCTTCTGCCGCGTGAGGACACAGCGAGAAGACGGCCATTGATGAACCTGACACCAGACACCAAAAGGGCCAGTGCCTTGACCTGGGATTTCTAGGCTCCGGAACTGTGAGAAATTCCTGTTGTTCATATGCCACCCCGCCTCTGGGAATCTGTCGCCGCGGCCCAAACAGACTAAGACAGAGGCCCACAGAGCCTGAGATATTTACCACCCGCCCGGGCCCTACAGAAAGAGTGTGCCTGTCTTGCCCTATGTGAACACGGGGACACATGCGGTCTCCCCCAGCCCATACCTCATGGCCCCTGCCGTGGTGTCAGATGGCCCTCTGATCCCGGATGCAGACAGTGACCGGCATCCTCCCCCTTGGCTGGCCCACCTGAGCTGCAGGTAGGATCCAGACTGGATTTCCGGGCTTGCCTGCAGGAGCTGAGCTGGTTGGGGGGGCGGGGGGGAGGAGTGCCAGGGGGACAACAGAAACTCTTCCATTGAAGGCCCCAGCTGGTGTCTAGCGAACAATTTGCACATGGGGGTTAAAAATATTGGACTGTAGTCTTACACATTTAACCTATATTTTTCAGCTCCTTCCAATTATAGCCATAAAACCTTCCATTTATGTATTGCTTGTACATTTATAAAGGGGCTTCACATGCCTTTTGCCTCATTTAGTTTTCACACCAATCTCACGAAAATCCCTTGCTGCCTAACTCCCAATCGAAGAAACGAGCTTGAAGGCATGGCAGGACGTGCATGGGGCCACCTACAGAGTCCGTGTCGATAGCGGACCAATAATCTAATTAGTTGATCACCTGGGTCTCAACCCTTTGCTCCCTGAGCCTCTAAGCATCTCTGCAGGTCATTGTTATGGTCTCTTGGGCACCGCAGGCATGTGATAAACTTACTGGCACCTCAGGGTGGTAGCTGTGCAGAAGGGTGGTTCTAACCGACGGCTGGTGTTCAAAGCTGAACTTCCCAGCAACCCTGCCTAAGTGACCGTGAGCCCAGTAGTGGTCATGGGTCCCATCTTGGAACTCAGAACAGCAAGCAAGCACTCCCTGGCAACCTCCAACTACACATGGAGCGAGCCGGGGAAGAGGGCATGAGGATAGAAGCGCCTGGTGGTACAGAGGAGATGACGGGGGCAGAACGAGAGAGAGAGCCAGCAGGGACAGTGGAGTGGTCTGGTCCACCTCTGCCCTCCCCTCGGCTGCCCATTTTGCTGACAGTCCCAGCTGAGTCACTGGAAGACAAGTGAGGCCACGATTTAAAATTCACGCTGGGATTGCTGTCCTTTTCACAACTAGATAATTTTGTGTATTGGTTTCCTGTGGCTGCTATGACAGACTGCCACACACGTGGTGGCTTAAAGCAGTAGAAACTCTCTCACAGCTCTGGAGGCCCCAAGTTCACAGCCAAGGTGTCGCAGGGCCGTGCTCCTTCCTAGGGCTCTAAGGGAGGCTCCTTCCTGCCTCTTCCAGCCTCTGGTGGCCCCAGCTGCTCCATGCCCGTGGCAGCATCCCTCCAGTCTCTGCCTCCATCTTCCCATGGCTCCTCCTCTGTGTCTCTTTGCATCCCTTCCTGTCTTTTTAAGGACATCGGTCACTGGACTTAGGGCTCACCCCACCCCGGTACAATCTCATCTCCAGCCAAACCTTAAGTACATCTGCAAGGATCTTATTTCCAAATAAGGTCACATTCTGAGGTTCTGGATGAACATGAATTTTTGGAAGACCCTCAAACGCACTACGTATTGTTTCAGATTTCCTCTTTGTTATTCCAAAATAGGTTTAATCCTACAGAGCTGCGTCTGTGTGATGCAGCAGGAAACCCCCTGGAGCTTATGGCGAGGGGTGTGGTTTTATGATGGCCCTGGCCCCTGCCCACTGCACCAGAGAATCCTGGGATTCTGAAAGCAGGGAGCAGCGTCCTACTCCCACACCAGGCATGGTGTACGGTGCATGGCAGCATGTCGGGTATCGTTTTGCAGTCTCGTGACAGGTTCATGCGTGTTTATCTGATGTCCTCTGTTGGGCTCCCCAGGGTCAAGGACCAAAGCCTCAATCAGCTCCGTGTCCCGCCTTCAGCACAGTGCTCGGAAGAGAACATCCTTGTTAAATGCTTGTCAACCTGCTGTAGACACCTGCTCCAAACCTGCACCTGTTCAGTCCAACCACCCACTTGGACTCACCTGTGACAGACCCTGACATCTCCCCAAGTGGCTTTTCGGGGTGGACCTCGCCCAGAGGAGGGAAGGCTCACAGGCTTTCTTCCTGGAACACACTTTTGGAGACATCATGCCGCCTTATGTATATGCAAAAGGAGAATTCCGACAGTGTGTTTCCAGTTAGCTAAAAGTAGAGAAGAGAAATTATAATTTTTTGGATGATTCTGGAGTTACCCAGAACCAAACGGGCAAACTGCACGTCTATAAACAGACTAGCTGCTTAGGCCCCCTGAATCGCAGAGGCAGAAACGTCAGAGCGGGCGCGGTCCAGATAAGAGACGGCTGACCTCTCCTCTTCGCCTTCTCCTCCTTCAACCCCAAAATGCACATGGGGTAACAGCTTTCCCAGCTGGGCAGGAATTCAGCTACAGAATTGCTCATGTTTCCCGAGTATCTAGCGATTAGCTGGAGAATGGTGTGAGCCCAGCTATTTTGGGCAAATCTGCTAACACTCTTTAAAGGAGGCACCAGAAGAAAGATCCCGTTACCCCTGCTCCATCCTGTGTAGGACCCTACACTGACTTCAGTCCAAGCCCTCAGTGTGGCCTGCAGGCCTTGCAACCTGCCCTCTGCTGACAGCCTCCCTGCCTGCTCCGGGCCCCACTGACAGCTCTAGGAATAGACCCTCTGTGCCTTAGCCCCACTCTACAGCCTCCCTCCCTTGGCGAACCCTGAGCGACCCTGAAAACGCAGCTCCAGTTTCTCCTCCATGCAGTGCTGTCGGTCCCTTCCCCAGCCTCCTCCTGGCTGGTCGCCCAGAGCCCACCCAGTCCTCTCTGCCCCCACTGAGCCCCTCTGCACCCACAGGCTTGTCTCACTCTCTTCCCCACCTTATGACAAATTCCCCTGAAACCCCCTGGGTCTCATTGCTTCCTAAGCCCCCATTGCCTGGTACATTTTTCCTGCCTTTACAGCTTTGTGTTGATAGTTTGTTCCTAGATTCCTTCCACTCATCTAGCATTTGGTCTATGGTAACAGAGGCGAAATGAGAGCTAGAACTCTGTTACTGATTTGTTCCACCCCCGTTCCACCAGTGAGCCTCGACCAGCAGGGCCAAGCATGTCCATCTTTGTGTGCCAAAGCCACGTTGGCAGTCGGAGGGATCAGGGCACTAATGTCCTTGTCCCCCCAAATCTACTGTACCTAGAGATCCCCCCTTTTACTCTTGCAAACCTGCATCTCAGACACTCATTCAGTCATCCGTGCAACAAACATTTGTGACCCCTTCAGGTAAGGATGGAGGTGACTAACACCCCACTCCTGCCTTGAAGGAGCTCTCAGTCTAATGGGGAGACGAGATGAACCCAGGTGCCAGGATGAACTGTAAAATGCGGTCATCCTTCCTGGCACCTACAATAGCCTTGTCACAATGGGCGAGAATTCCTGGATCACCTCTTCTCCCTCAGAGGCAGAGAATGCATGGTAGGCACTGAGGCACTAAGTATTCGAATGGATAAACAATTAAAGGGAGCACTTCCGGGTGAAGATGGCAGAATGAAGAAGAATCACAGACTCACTGTCCTCCGATACCCAACAAAGAGAAAAACATTCAGAAAAACGAAATTCACCAGCACTAACCACCTCATGCCAGAAGCATTGGGAAGCGCAGCTAAGAGAAAGGGGCAGGAGATTTCCAGTTTGGCACAAAGACGTGTGGTTCCTGACCCCACCCTTAAGCCCTGGAAGCTTTTCTGAGGAAAGACATTAATGCCGAGAATTCTCACACAGCTCCTGCAATGGGCGGCTGGTAGGGATGGTGGGCACGGGCAGCCTGGCAGAAGTGAAGGCAAAACCCTCAAGAGGAGAAGTCCCCGCTTATTAGAAGGAGCTCAGCAGAGGGGACAAGACTTTGCCATTTTCCAGGGCATGGAGTTGCCAGATTGAAAGCATAGAAATGTGCCAAGATGTCCCATGTGGGATACGCTTACCCAAAACAATTACTCATTGTTTTAAGTTAAATTGACATTTCACGGGGCAGCCTACATTGTTTCTGGCAACCCTACCAGGGCACTGTGTTGAGCTGGAGTCACAGTCTGGTGCCCCTGGCAGGAAGAGTGTGCCCTGGCTGGGTCAGTGGGCCCTGGGACAGGACACTCAAGGAAGACGTCAGAACTGGGGCTCTTGGCGCCAACCGCACTCAGCCTTGGCAGAGGGCGGCTTGCTACCCCTCACCGCCCCCAAACGGTGACCACAGGAAATCTGAGAGGGACGTGGAGTTTCAAATTATGGTCCGTGCTCCCTACCTGCAGGTTTCACATCCACGGGGTTCACATCCAAGGGTTTCACATCCACGGATTCAACCGATGCGAAATTTCGATGCATAGTTGGTTGAATCTGAGGAGGCAGAAATCCGCGGATCCAGCAGCAAACTGTGTTCATCACGCTGCGCCATTTTATGTAAGGGACTTGAGCATCCGCGGATTCTGGTGTCCGAGGGGCTCCTGGAACCAATTCCCCCTAGATGCTGAGGGATGACTGCATAGCTCAGAGAGGGAAAGACAAATTAGTCCCGTGCAAGATGGAAGAATGTATCACACAAATAGGAAGGCTAGACTGAGCAGCCCTGTCACGTGATGAAAAGGCTGAAAGAACAGTAAGGCAACAAATGAAGATATCCTGCCAAAAGGAGGGTGGCACAGAAGGAAAGAAGGAGGGGGAGGAGGGAGGAAAGAAACATGAGACACAGTGGAAGAATAAAGTCTAGAAGAAAACATGACCTAAGACACAGAAGCAGAGTCCCTGTGAGTTTTGCACACCAAATATATATTTAAAAATGAGTGCAATTTCACAAAAACCAAAAAGTGAGATTATAAAGTAAAAGAATAATATTGCCCAGCAAAGGAACCAAATTTAGAGACAATTTATAGATTTTATAGATCTAATAAAGAAATGATAATCAAGAAGAAACTAGACATTGCTGAAAATCAAATAAATGACATGGAGTTAATATCTGAAGCAGTCACAGAATGTGAGAGAGAAAAAAAAAAAACGAAGAGATAAAAGTAAATCAAAGAGAAGATAATGAATATGGAGGGCAAGCAGCGTATTCCAATAAAAGGAAAACACTTCCCCTAAAGTAGATAACAAGTGGAATAGAAGAAATTAGTCCAAGATGCAATGCAAGAAATATTTTTCCCAAAATGAAGGAAAAAGTAGATGTACCAACTGAAAGAACACACATATACCAGGGAAAAGATTATTTCTTGATACAAAAAGATTAGGAGATATCCCCTGGTTGTTATTAAACATCAAGTTAAAGAATTAATTCTGTAAGCATACAACCAGAAAAAAAGTACATAACTTACAATAGGAAAAAAAATCCATTAACTTCACACTCATCCAAAGAGCAATGTCTACAACAACTCAGAGGGAAAAAGTGATTGATTTAACCAAGTGGTCCATCAGGAAGAAAGCAAAAGTCAGACATACTCGAATATAAAAGGGTTCAGGAATATAGAACACGTGAATCCTTCTTGAAAGAAATATTGGACAAGAAATCCAAGCAAACAAAAGACAAGCCAAAATTAAGAACCCTAGCATAGCCATGGCATGGTAAAAGTGCTGGTGGTTAGTGATGCAAATACAACTATGGCTAAAATGAAACAATGGAGGATTATGCTATGACGATGGTAAATATTATAAACCCTGGGAGACAGGGAGATGCTCCTCTCAGAGCCCCCTGCAGATGCAGCTGTGAGGAGTTAGCTCCAGCTGTTCCTTCTTTCTGCTTCTGAGCAGAGGGCATGTTCTTCTCGGGGTGGTCACAGCCAATGACTGAGCAGGGTGGTGATGGAAGGGTCTGGCCAGTTCTGCCCAGCGTGGGATCCCTCTAAGGGACAACCTTTGCCCTGGAACTCCTCATTGGATGGGCAGAGGGTCAGCCAGGTCTGCACCACAGACTGACGGCTCCCCCGCCCTTTTCTTTTGCAGGTGTCACCCCTCAATCAACCTTTTGTACTTCCAGCTATTCTCAAAGAACCCATGCCAGCACACCAAGCAAAACGAAAATAATATATGTAACAAAAACAGGTAGATGGGAAATGGAGGAGCGGAGTGGCGCGAGACACCTGCTCACCCTATGGTTGTAGTGGGGGAGGAGCGGAGTGGCGCGAGACACCTGCTCACCCTATGGTTGTAGTGGGGGAGGAGCGGAGTGGCGCGAGACACCTGCTCACCCTATAGTTATAGTGGAGAGTCAAGAGCAGCTGCCAAAAACCAAAACATGTGCTTGAAAAACAACCTAATGACTCATCAACTTAATGGTTTTTCAAAACTTTTTTCTTAAATAGGATTTTTAAAGATTGATATGTCTTGTGGTGAGGAAATTAAAGTTCAGCTATGCTATCAGATTTTTAAAAAAATCAAATCAAATTAAAATTTAATTTTTTTTTTTTTTTTTTTTTTTTTTTTTGCGGTACGCGGGCCTCTCACTACTGTGTCCTCTCCCGTTGCGGAGCACAGGCTCCGGACGCGCAGGCTCAGCAGCCATGGCTCACGGGCCCAGCCGCTCTGCGGCATGTGGGATCTTCCCGGACCGGGGCACGAACCCGTGTCCCCTGCATCGGCAGGCGGACTCTCAACTAATGCGCCACCAGGGAAGCCCTAAAACTTAATATTTTTAATCATGCAAAACATGATACTACTTTTATAAAAATTAGTTCATCTTGTCTATACATTCACCTATTTTTCTATCTATTCATAGAGAGAAACCTGGCATGACGTTCACCAAATGTTATCCTATTTGTTTCTGGGTGATGGGTGATTTGTTGGTTTTCTATTTGCACTTCTCTGTATTGCTTTAGTTTTTATAATGCACATGTAAAACCTTTAGAAAAAAACAATAAAGCCATTACTTTAAACTAATAATAATGGGAACAATATGTATAGCTCACAATTCTAAGCACTTTACATGTATTACTTCTATAACTTACAAGTAGGTGAATTATTAGTAGTAGTACTATGTCCATTTTTAAATAAAGAAAATGTGACAACTGTCTACATGGAGTCTCAGAAGAATCTAAATAAAATATCATTAGGGTAATAAGTCTAGCAAGGGGTTGGCTATATACAAATATAAATTGCATTACTATAGACCATCAGAAAACACTTGGAGTCAATTAGTAAAAAGAAAGACACCTTTTATAATAGTGACCAAAGTCAAAAGGTATCCAGAAATGAATCTAATTAGAAATGGGTAAGATCTGTATGCTTTAAACTCTATTGAACTCTAGAGTTTTTGAACTCTACTGAAATTCACGAAAGAGTGCCTACATAAGTGAGAGGTAGTCTATGTTCATGGATAGGAACACTCAATATCATGGAGATGTGAGTCTTTCCTGAAAGGAGGTCTACAATCCCAATCAAACTTTAACTGGGCTTTTTGTGAGACCGACAAGCTGACTCTAAAATGTCTATGGAAAAGCAAAGGGTCAAGACTCGATAAGGCACTTTTGAAGAATGAGTTAGAGACTTGTCCTAATACAAAGGTTCATTCATAAAGTTAGAGCAAATAAAATAGTGTGATATCGGTGCAGATATCAACAAAATGGCCATTGGAACAGAACACGGAGCCTCTAAATAGACCCAAACAAACATGGAACTCTGAGATATAACAGAGGTTGCTCTGCAGGTCAGTAGAGAGAGCAGGAACTGTTTAAAATGATGCTGGTACCAACAGCTGCTCAGATGGGATGACACTAGACCGCCACCTCAAGCCAATAACATCATCAGCTCTAAATGGGTTAAAGTCTGCAATGTGGAAAACAAAACAAAAACTGTTAGAAGAAAATATTTATTTATTTATTTATTTTTGGCTGCGTTGGGTCTCTGTTGCTGCATGCGGGCTTTCTCTAGTTGCGGCAAGCAGGGGCTACTCTGTATAAGAAAGTATTTAATAAGACATAAAAAGTATTAAACATAAAATATTAATAAATTTTAAGTTTTTAAAATTAATAACTTATGTTCATCAAAAGTTACCATAAAACAGTAAAAAGAAAAGCCACAAACTGGGATATAATGTTTGAAACACATTGTCCTATAAAGGACAAAGAACTAGCATCCAAAACATATAGGGAACTCCTTCAAAACAAAAGAAAATAAAACCAAAAATCCAAGTGAAAAATAAGTAAAACATGTTAATAGGCATTTTATAGAAGAAGCACAAATTCCAATACATTTATGAAAAGGGGCTCAATCTCATTAATAATCAGAAAAATGCAAATCAAGGTCACTGATAAGCTATCACTTTACCTTTGTTGGTAAAAATTAAGAAGTCAGACTATACCATGTTGGAGAGGGTATAGATAAACAGATAGTCCTAAACATTGTTAGTAGGAGTGTGAATTGATACAAACACTTTAGAAAACAACTTGGTATTATTTTGTGAAGTTGGCCATTCACATACTTAACGACCTGACAGTCCCACTACCAGGTGTATGCATAAGAGAAACCTACCCAAACACCCCTCACAATAGAATGTTATGTATCAACGATGATAAATACACTACAGTTACATGCAGCAACATAACGTTTTTTTAGAGCCCAGAAGCAAATAAAAATTAAACACATACTTAGGCATAAATACACAAGTGAGTTTTTTTCTTTTAAGTAAAAGTATAAGAAACTGATTTAGTTTATTTCTGGGACAGGCAGATAGCATATAGGAGGCCCCAAGTTACCGGTTCACGGCTGTTTATCATTCTGCTTTACAACCTAAATACATGTAACATAGAAGCTCTCTTATGATTCACGTATCTTAAATAGTCATAAAGAACGAGATTAATTAAAAAGAAACCAAGGCATAGAGAGGTTAGGTAATGGCTCAAGGTCATGGAGGTAAGAGGTGGAGGAGGGGTGCAGAGCCCACACCTGCCTCCTGCTCTCCGTCCCCTCCACATCACCTCACTTTCTTGACGAGCTCGCTAAAGAAGGAGGTGCCGCGCAGTGAAAAGAAGGATTAAATTATATCGGTGCCAAATATCTTCTCATTTAATGGTAATAGGCCAAACTAGCAGAAGTGAACATGGAAAATGAACAGAAAAAATAAAAGTCACTGCGGCGACGGCCCCTGGAAAGCATTTGGACACCCAGCATTCTGAGACTTCCCCCAGCAGTTTGATAGGTGAAAATGCAAACCCATGTGTAAGCCCTCAGTTTTGTAAGGAAAGCCTTAATTTCTCTAAATATTTAGTCTCGGATTCCTGAGTCCTTCCAGAGCAACACTGTGCATGTTGGCAGCCATAAACAAGATAACACATCCCAAAGCCCAGCAGAAGTGTTCCACACGGGGAGGTCTGACCGAGACTCTGCTAAGAGTGTCCACCCCCGTGTTCTGAGAAAGCTTTCATTTCACTTAAGCCCCCATATCTAGGGCTGGAATCCTGTCTCCACAGCACTTAATTCCTTCATTTTAAAAGCACGTTTGATTTCCCTAAAAGTCAGTGCTTTTCTGATTATACAAGCAACATATGCTTACTATAGAAAATATGAAAAGCACCAACAAACATAAAGAAAAAAGGAGTATAAAGCACACACAATCCCAACTCATAAAGATCGTAGCTTTATCGGTGGGTGCATTTCTCTTCGGTGCTTTTTTCTGGGTACGTGTAGCTATGGGTTTATGTGTGGGTTTGTACTCAGCTTTTTCTACTTAACTGCTATCTTAGTGTTTATACAGTCCTGAATACTTTCTGACTGATCAAAGAAAACACTGATACTCCCCTCATTTTATTTTTTAAATTAATTTTTATTGGAGTATAGTGGCTTTACAATGTTGTGTTAGTTTCTACTGTACAGCAAAATGAATCAGCTATACATATATCCCCTCTTTTTTGGATTTCCTTTTTCACTGCAGTGCATTAAATAGAACTCCCTGTGCTATACAGTATGTTCTCATCAGTTGTCTATTTTACTCCCCTCATTTTAAAGATAACACTTTGCCTTTCTCTTCTGAGCCTATGACCACATCTGCCACACCCTCAGTCTGGACTGGGGTGATAATGGCTTCACGAAGTTCTCTGTGACTGTCCCTGTTTCTTTAATGTATTAATCCTTCAGATGAGATATGTCCTGAGCCAAGTACAAACCAGATGAACTTTCCCAGGACATGGCCACTGGCGCTTTGGGGAAGAATTACAACGATTTTAATAGCATTTATGTGGTTTTTTTTCCTATTTCCTTTAAAATTTTATTCGAGTATAGTTGATTTACAATGTTGTGTTAGTTTCAGGTGTACAGCAAAGTGATTCAATTATACATATACATGTATCTATTCTTTTTTAGATTCTTTTCTCATATAAGTTATCACAGAATATTGAGTAGAGTTCCCTGTGCTACACAGTAGACCCTTGTTGGTTATCTACCTTATATATAGTTGTGTGCATATGTTCATCCCAAGCCCCTGATTTATGTTTGTGTAGTGCTTTAAGCTCTATGACCCAATTTCATGTAGAAATGTAACTGTCATTCCTATGGAGAGGGAAGGCAAAGTGGTAGAGATATCAATCTGGCCTCTTGAGTTGGACAGCCAGAAATTAAACCTCCATCTCAAGATTCTGAAAGCCTGAGTTTCCTCATCACTAAATTGGGAGAAATAAAAGTACGTGACTCATATGGTTATGAAATGGCAATTAAAAGACCCAACGCACATAAAGCACTTAACAGTTCCTGGCATATGACAAGTATTGATAATGTTGCTACTGTTATTGTTGTGGTATTGTTGGTGGTGGTGGTCACGATGGTGATGGTGATGATGATGATGACAGTGATAACATAAGAAATCATTTTAATCCACTTTGGGGATTAAGGGAATCATTTATATACAATAAAATGGACTCATTCTAAGTCTCCACATGAGTTTGGACAAATGTATACACTCAAGTAACCAGGTACAGAATATTTTTATCATCCCCCAAAGTTCCCTGAGACCGGTTTTCAGTCTATACTGAATTATACCACCGCACGTATAGGAAACTTACTTCCGTTTCTCCCGACCCAATCTTTACGCTGTTGTTTCATACGTTTAACGTACACATATGTCCTAAAGCACAAAATACATTGTGACAATCGTTGTTCCAACAGCCAGCTCTCCTTTAAAGAGATGGAAATAATAAGAAAATGTCTTCCTCGTTTGCCCACATAGTTACCATTTCTGGTGTTCCTCCTTCCTTTGTGTTGAGCCCTGTTTCATCTGGTATCATCTTCTTTTTGCTTAACCAACTTGCATTCACATTTCCTGCAGTGCCCGTCGCTGGTGATAAACTCTTTTGGGTACTGTATGTCTGAAACCCCCCTTCACTTTTGAAAACTATTTTCTCTGGATACACAATGCTAGATTGAGAATATATACTTGCAGTGCTTTAAAGATGTTGCTCTTCTCATGTCGTTTCCAAGGAGAAATCTGCTGTCATCTTTATCTTTGTTGCTCCATATATAATGTGTCTTTTTCCTCTGGTGCCTTATAATACTATCTCCTTATTGGTTTTGACCAACTTGATTATGATGTACCTCAATGTGGTTTTTATCTTATTTCTTGTCCTTGGGGTTCATGGAGCTTCTCAGGTCTATAGGTGTATAGTTTTCATAGAATTTGGAAACCAAATTCTATGAAATTGGGGGGCCATTATTTCTCAATATGCCTTTCCTATCTCCCATCCTTCCCTGTTTTCAGGACCTCCTGTTCCACTTATATTAGGCCACTTGAAGTTTTCCCACAGATCACTGATGCTCTGTTCTTTTTTTCTGTGTGTTTCATTTTGGAGAGTTTCTATTGCTATGTCTTCAAGTTCCTTAATCTTTTCTTCTGCAATGTCTAATCTCCTATTAATCCAATCCAGTGTACTTTTCTTCTCACACATTGTAGCACTCATCTCTGCAAGTTTCATTCAGGTCATTTTTATATGTTCCAGGTCTCTGCTTAACTTTTTAACATACAGAATACAGTTATAATAACATTTTAATGCCCTTATCTGCTAAATCTAACGTATGTGTTGGTTCTGGGTCAGGTTTGATTTATTGGTTGGTTGATTGATTATTCTCATGACAGGCCGTATCTTCGTGCTTCTTTGCATATCTGGTAATCTGGAACTAGAAACCAGACGTGAATTTTACCTTGTTGGGTGTTGGACTTTTTTATTTCTATAAATATTCTTGCACTTTCTTGGCATAACTTGAGGATGACATTAAGTTACTTAGGAAAACTTGATTCCTTCAGGTCTTTTTTCATGATTTATTAGGTGGGTTTGGAACACAGCTCAGTCTAAGTCTAATTATTCCCCACTAGGAAGGCAAGACTCTCCTGAGAATTCTACCAATGCCCATGAGTTATGAGTTTTTCCAGTCCAGCTGATGGGAACAGGCACTATTCCTGGTCCTGTATGCGTGCCTTTTGGATGTATTTTTCCCAGCTTCAGGTAATTCCCTCACATGCATGTGTTGACCACGCTCTGCTGAACTCCTGCAGTTCTCCCGACTTCGCCACATGTAGTTTTCTGCTCTCCAGTGCTCTGCCCTGCAAACTTCAGCTGCCTTGGTCTCCCTAGACCTCTGCTCCTTGTCCTCAACTCGGCAAGTCAGCCAGGCCCTGTCTGGGTTCCACATCCATGTGCAGCAGCCCAGAAACGTTGTCAAAGCAGTAAGGAAGCTAGGGCAACCCTAGGGCTCACTCAATCCCTTACCATTTCTCAGGGATCCATGTCCTTTGTTGTGTGATTACCCAGTGCCTTGAAAACTGTTTTTGTATACCTCTTGTCTGGTTTTTAGTTTTTAGTTTTTTAGCTGTTTCAGGCATGAGGATAAATCCAGTCCCTGGGACTCTATCTTGTGTGGAAGCAGAAGCACCAAAAGAAATATTTGTATCAGCTTTGGGGAATTAAAGCTATAATTTACATCCAACAAAATAAGCCCATTTTAAGTCGCCAGATAAATTCTCCCAATGTTAAAGGGATCTGTCTCCATGTTACTGTTTTTAAAGCTCTCTCTACATGCTACATGCTACAGACAGGATTTTGTAAGATATGTATGATGAATATTTTCTCCCATTCTTTTTTTTTATTTTATTTTTTTTGGTTGCACCAGGTCTTAGTTGCAGCTCGCCAGCTCCTTAATTGTGGCGTGTGAACTCTTAGTTGCGGCATGCATGTGGGATCTAGTTCCCTGATCAGGGATCGAACCTGGGCCCCCTGCATTGGGAGCGTGGAGTTTTAACCATTGAGCCACCAGGGAAGACCCTTTTCTCCCATTCTTTGCCTTACCTTTTAATTTTAACAGTGTATTCTGAAAAGCAAGTTTATGCTTTTGATAAATTCCAAATTAATTTTTATGATTTTTGATTTGTGTATATGTGTCCTAAGAAAACTTTGCCTACTCCAGGATCACAAGATTTTTCTAACATTTTCTTCCAGAAGTTTCATTCTTTCAGATTTTAGGTATAGGTCAATGCCCCACTTGGCGATAACTTTTTGCATATGTCATGAAACAAGAGTCCAGTTTCATATCTTCTCATGGATACCCCGTTGTTTCAGCACCAACTGTTGAAAAACTTTTCCTTTCCCCATTGAAATTTGGTTCTTTTATCAAAACTCAATTGATCACCTGTCAATAGATCATGCTTGATCTATTTCCAGACTCTCTGTTCTGTTCCACTGATCTATATGTCTGTCCTCAAGCCAATACTACACTATCTCAATTCTTGTAGCTTGATAGTAGGTCTTAAAATTGGGCAGCCCAAGCCCTCCAGCATTGCTATTCTTTATTCAAAATGCTCTAGCTATTCTAAGTCCTTTGACTCTCCATGTAAGTTTTAGAATCACTTGTCAATTTCAACCAAAACACATACTAGGGGTTTTACTGTGATTGCACCGAATCTATAAATTAATCTGGTGATAATGGACGTCTTAACATTACCAAGTCTTCCAGTCCACAAGCAGGGATATCCCTTCAATTACTTAGCTCTCCTTTAATTTTGCTTAAAAATATATCATAATTTTTAGCATTCAGGTCTTTGTATATTTTGTTGAATTTATCCCTGATTATTCCAAGCTTTTCTTAAGCTACTATAAATTAGCTACCAGTATATAGTGATACTATAGGTATACTAAAATCCTGCTAAGCTCACTTATTAATTCTAGTAAATTTTAAAAATAGCTTCCTTAGGATTTTCTTCTTACACAATCAGTCACCTGTGAATAAAGATGGTTTTGTTTCATCTTTTTCTTTCTGAATGCCTTTCATTTCTTTGTATTGCCCACTAGGGCACCCAATAAAATGTTGAATAAAAAGCAGTGGACATCTTTGCCTTGTTCCTCATTTAAGGAGGAAAGCATTCAGTCTTTTACCATTAAGTATGATGCTAGCTGTAGGCTTTTCAAAACTGCTCTTTATCAGATTGAGGAAAATCCCTTCTATTCCTAGCTTAATGAGAGTTTTTATCATGAATGAGTACTGAATTTTGTCAAACACTTTTTCTGAAACTGCTGATATGATCGTATGGTTTTTCTCTTTTGTTCTGTGAATATGGTAAATTATATTAATTTTTTTAATGTTAAGCCAACTTTACATTTCTGGGATAATCACACGTGATCATAGTTCATTATCGATTTATTATATTATCAGATTTGCTTTGAAAATAAGCAAAGATTAAGGATTTTTGCTTCTAAGTGTATGAGGGATACTGGTCTGCAGTTTTCCTAAAAAGACACCACCTGCATTCGGTACTGGGCTAATACAGGCCTTATAAAATGAGTTTAAAAGTTTTTCCATCTTCCGCTATTTTTCTGAAAGAAATTGTGTAGGATTAATATCATTACTTAAATATTTTCTATAATTCACCTGTGAGGCCATCTGAATTTGAATTTTGGGGGGAAAGTGTGTTATTACAAATTCAGTTAAAATAATAGCGATGGAGTTATTCCATTGTTTTATTTCTTCTTAAATCAGTGTTGGTTATTTTTGTCTTTCAGGAAATACGTCAAACAACAAAAAAAATACGTCCATTTCTACATATATACAATGGAATACTGCAGCCATAAAAAAGAATGAAATAATGCCATTCACAGCAACATGGATGGAACTAGAGATTATCATACTAAGTGAAGTAAGTCAGAAAGAGAAAGATAAATACCACATGATATCACTTACATGTGGAATCTAAAATAATACACAAATGAACCTACTACAAAAGAGAAACAGACTCACAGGCATAGAGAACAGAGCTGTGGCTGCCAAGGGGGTGGGGGTGGGGGTAGGGGAAGAATGAACTGGGAATTTGGAGTTAGCAGATGCAAACTATTATATATATAGAAAGGATAAACAACAAGGTCCTACTGTATAGCACAGGGAACTATATTCAATATCCTGTGAAAAACCATAATGGAAAAGAATATGAAAGAATGTATGTATATGTATAACTGAATCACTTTGCTGTACAGCAGAAATTAACATTGTAAATCAACTATGCTTCAATTTAAAAAAACCTAATGTAAGGAATATGTCTATTTCATCTAAGTTGTAGAAGTATGGCCTAAAGTTGTTCATTGTATTGCCTTGTTATCTTTTAAATTTCTGTAGGATTTTCAGTGATTTCCCCTCTTTCACTCCTAATATTAGTAATTTGTACTTTCACGCTTCTTTTTCAGTCTTACTAAACATTTGTTAATTGCACTGATCTTTCCAAAGAAGCAGCTTTTGGTTACATGGATTTTCTCTATTTTTTTTCTCATTCTTCTTTCATTGATTTCTGCTTTTACCTATCTTATTTTCTTTTTTCTACTTATTTTGATTTCAATTTGCTCTTTTTTCCTCTAGCTTAAAGTGGTAGTTGATTTAGGATCTTTCTTCTCTTCTAATATAAATATTTAAAGTGATACGTGTTCCCCCCAATCATTTCACACATTAGAATACGCTGTGGTCAGGTTTGTACTCAGCTCAAAAAATTTTCTCAATTGTCCCTGAGATATCTTTTTTGTCCCACGGGTTATTTAGAAGTGTGGATTGTGTTTAAAATTCTGACATTTCAGAGATTTTGAAGATTTCTTTCTGTTACTAATTTATAATTTAATCTCCAAACCCCTTAGTTCAGCATTCAAGGCCCAACACCACCAAGCGCCATCTGATCTGCTGCCATGCCTTCATGACCCAACATGGGTCAATCTTGTTTCCCTAAACAAATCGTGTCCTCTCACGCTGCTACATTCTGCTGAGGCCCCTTATAACTTCTCTGCTTTCTAGAGAACTCAGGAGCTCATCCCACGCTTCTAAGATGGACCACGGCAATCAGTGCACACCTCCAGCTCAGCCCCTGCCGCACTGACTCATGAGGATTGGTTTACCCTCTATCTCCACGGGAGTGTGTGTTGCAGGAGGCAGGAACCAGGTCTTCTCAATGTGTGGAGCCTCAGCCTCCAGCCGGGCAGGAAAAAGGTACTCGGTGAATGTGGGAGGAGAAGGGGATGAAGAGGCAGTGCCATGGACTGAATGTTTGCATCCCCGCAAAACCCGAATGCTCAAGCCCGAACCCCAATGTGATGGTATCTGGAGGTGGGGTCTTTGGGAAGGAATTAGGTTTAGATGACGTCATGAGGGTGGAGCTTCCACGATAGGAGTGATGCCCTAATAGGGGATGAAAGGACCAGAGCTCTCTCTCCATCACATGAAGACACAGCAAGAAGGTGGCTGTCTGCAAACCAGGAAGTGGGTCCTCACCAGACATCAGGTCTGCTGGCAATGTCATCTCAGACTTCCAGCCTCCAGAACTGTGAGACATACGTGTTTGTTTTTAAGCCACACAGTCTATGCTATTTTGTTATGTCAACCTGAAGTGATGAAGCCAGGGAGAAAATGCCATTAGGTATGCGGGGCTGCCACCAAAACCCATCAGGAGACGGGGGTGGGGTGCACCTAAGTATACAATTCCAAGATTCTCAGGAACAACATAACAGCCCATTGGCTCGCCTCTTCTCATGCTCAAGTTCCTCAGATGTTGACCGGAGTCCTTCAGTTACAAGACTGGGCTCACGGAGACAATTTGTCTCCAGTCCCCACAGGCTCAGCTCTCATTCTCCACCACCTGGGTAGGAATCCTCAGCCCAGGCAGCTCAGCAACTTGAAATGGATCCAAGAGCAGAACAGGCAACCGTTGGCAGCTTCAGAGACCACGCTCCGAATCGAGACATGGCATTAAAAAAGCACATCCAGAAAAAAAATTATATAATACATGGAAATTAGTCCAAGAAACAGGCTATGGTCTTTACACCACAGGAGCTGAGGTGCAGCACAAGTCTGGGAACTAGTAAATCCATCCATTGCAGGCCTTGAAATGTAGCTAACGAGTAAACCAGTATTTGTAAGAGGCTTCAGTTGTCACTTGGAACAAACAGCTCCTAGTAAAAAATGATACTCCTCTCCCGTTTCACACTATCTTTCTAGAAGCTCCAGGGTCTAGCCTTCTCTTTAAATAATGAAAATTGTAAATACTGAAATGATTTAAATGCTGGTGTGATAAGACTAATAAAATAATCGAACTCCTGAGGGAGACAGAGTCGGCCTTCAGGGCCCCTTGAGCATGCAATCCCTTCCTGACCAGGCTTTGTATACAGACACCTGGTTTGGTGGGAGGAAATGGGGAGGAGTTTCTAAGTGTTGGAGGATCCACAAACACAGAGCTCCTGAACTAGAAAGAAACTTGGAAAGAAAAGCATCCCGACCTTTCATTTTAAAGTCCGAGGACTCAGAGATAGATGCATAATAAATATGTGATGACAAGAAGGGCATTCCTGGACACGGGTACCAATGAAAATATGAAATAATGTACCACTCTCTAATACTCTCTGTCCTTGAGCTCACTGGGACCCTGCTGAACTGCCCCCATCTTAACAGCTCCCCTTAAAAGGGGGGAGAATCTGCACATCCCATTTGGCCAAAATGTGTGGCGGGGGATGACTTGCCATCAGAGAGCCCCAGACACAGGACAGACCTTTCTAAAATGATGTATGTAGCCAAAGACCTCGGCCCATCAAGGGTATGTTATATGTGGAAAGAAGAGCTTCTGCCTGCTTTCTCAGCTCTCATGTGGTTTCAGTAGACATGCTGTATTGTTTTAACATGCTTTTAAAATGTGTGTAAGAGAGAAAACTTACATAAGCCTTTGGATCAGTTCCCTAAGGAAAGAAGAAACCTTAAATGTCAACTTGCAGTTAATAAAGAGCAGATCCTTCTTCAACAGGGCTGCCCTTCACCAGCTGGACTTGGGATGGTGACGGCCGAGCGGCAGGCTGGTTATTCGCTATACGAGGTGCTTGTCTCCCCAGTAAACTATGGGAACATTTTGAGAACCAGCTTTCAACCGTTTTGGCTTTAAGCACATCCATCGATTACCAGGAAGAGTTATGCCTCAGGTGAACCAAGCCAGGATTTTCCACAAACTATGTTTAATGCTCTTTACTCATGTCTCAGCCTACACTGCACTATTTTTGCAACTTCTTGTGAGTCTTAGACTACTTCAAAATTTTTAAATTGTATACAAGATTGGTTATGCTATCCCCATCTTTTCAAATACGGATGCCAAGTTCACGGAAGGTAGGGGGCTTGCCCAAGGTGCACTGACGCAGTGTACCAGTCAGGGTGGGCTTGCTTGTGCTGCGGAAAAGCAATCGCCCATCTCAGGGACTTGATACACCACCTATTTATTTGCCTTCACACTACGTGGCCATCGCAGGTGGGCTGGGAGCTCTGAGTCAGGGTCATCCTTAATCCAGAGGACAGATCCAGGACTGAGAGGGCAGCCCCTATCTGGAGCACTGGGGGCACCATGGCTGAGACGGGGCATGGCCAGTGGTGCCCTGGCTCTTCATGCTGCCACCTGGAAATGACTGATTTCACCTTCATTTCATAGTCCTTTGGGCACAGCCAGCTAACTGGCAGTGGGCAGAGAAAGTCCATCCTACCATGTGCTAAGAGAGAGACAGAGAGAAGAGAAGGAGAAACAGAGCCAGGACCTCATATTAGATAGCAGGTGTCTTTGAGCCAAAATGGGATCCTTGTCTCTTTGATCACACAGCCTGTGCCCTTTCCTCTATACTCTGCAGTTGCACTGTTGCTTTTAATTAAAAAGTTTAAATATTATGTATTTCAGCCTCTCCTTTAAAAGTTAAAAGATGGAGGCATAAAACCTAAGCATCTCTTAAACTACCCCTGAGTTTAAATCGTGTCTCCTGAGTTCCTCAGAGAAGAGTTGGCATAAAATATACCTGATACTCAGTTAAATGTGAATATCAGATAAACAACCAAAAATTTTGTATGAGTATGTCCCAAATATGGCACATGGTCTACCTGTACTAAAAAATTATTTATTGCTTATCTGAAATTCAAATTTAACTGGGCATCCTCCAGGGCCAGTAGGGGTGGGGGAGGTGTTATTTTTATTTCGTTTGTTTTGTTTTGTTGCTAAATCTGTCAACCCTACCTCAAAAGTGGGTCCATCATCCTACCAAACAGTACATGAAAGGATGAGTTTTGGAAAATTAAAATAATGGAAAAATAGGTAAGATCAAGGGAGTGCTACATACCTGCAGGAGAGCCAGAAGTGGTTCCTCAGATAATACCATAAACTCAGAGGAAGGCTGTTGGGACAATGTCTGTGCTCCCTACAGCTCCTTTGTCACCACTAGCCCTCAAAGAACACTTGTTTGCTGGATCTACCGAGCCTGCTTCTGGATAAAACTCCAGCTTTGACGGACCTCCCGTTCTTCCTAACATGGCCTTTCAGAACCCAAAGAGTTGGGCTTAGTTTTGACTCTGTTTCCTAACAACCAGCACATGACCTGGAACTGTTACCAAACCAAACGTGGGTCTGCTCATCCCCGAGTGGTAAAGCCTATTTACTGACACCAGGTTGTGGTGAAGGAAAGTGCAGGGTTTATTGCAGGTGCCAAGCAAGGAGTCCAGGCAGCTAATGCTCAAAAAGCCCGAACTCCCTGACAGCTTTTAGGGAAAGGTTTTTAAAGACAGGGTGAGGGAGAGGGTTGTGGGGTGCCTGATCAGCTCATGGACATTCTTCTGACTGGTTGTTGGTGAGGTAATCAGGAGTCAACCCCATCAGCCTTCTGGCTCCAACTGGTCTGGGGTCTACAGGCTTGTGGGCAACAGACAGTTAACTCCTTCCACCTGGTGGGAGTTTCAGTATCTGCAACACAGCTCAGGGACATGGCTCAGAATATTATTATCTATCACCCTTGAGGAGGAACTAAAGGTCCTTGACCTTGTGTAACAGCTAAACTATTATTATTTTGTCTTGCTTCACTGTTTTTCTTTGTTTCTACATTTTCTCACATCTGACTAAATTTATTCTTTGGAACTCAGGGAAGGCCTAGGAGGCTAAAGTTTTTCTACAAATAAGAAGCAGGTGAAGGACATGGGACGGGTGGGTCCCAGGAAGGCCGCATAGGGTCCTGCTCTGTTACAGTACAATGAGGACCTTGATAAATGTTCATTGTACAGAATGGAATTGGAAGGAAAGAAGAAGGAAGGAAGGAAGGAAGGGAGGGAGGGAGGGAGGAAGGAGGCAGGGAGGGAGGGGCGGAAGGGAGGAAGGAAACACACACACAATGTTTTGGCTGGGTGTGAACTCTAAGCTAACAATTCTACTACAGTGGCGCCTGAAAGGAGCTAATCCAATTAAATATTTTCCAGATGGAGCTAAGGGAATATACATTCTTCTCACTTAGTTTCACTTTTTCACTGTCTTCTTGGTGTTTCTGGTGCTGCTTAAAAATGATTTAATGAAACCAAAAACTAAAAAGACATTACAGGGTTGAGTATAATGAAATGAGGGGGACTGCAACTGAGGCTGACACTTGTTCTTTAGTTAATTCAATTGTGCCTAATTATCTTGCTGCTTTGCCATCCAGCCTTCTCCCAACCAACACCAGCAGCGGGAACATTCCTCATAATTGCAGAGCAGCGCAAGACGGTACCTT
Organism: Stenella coeruleoalba; assembly: GCF_951394435.1. Classification (NCBI taxonomy): domain Eukaryota; kingdom Metazoa; phylum Chordata; class Mammalia; order Artiodactyla; family Delphinidae; genus Stenella; species Stenella coeruleoalba. The sequence goes on along the minus strand of NC_137147.1, from coordinate 3,385,932 downwards.
AAAGATAAGATGAGTAATCCTCTGCACCCTAATTTCTCTGCCATGTCCCTGAATGCCTCTGAGCATGTGGAAGAGAAAACTTCAGAGCCCAGCTTTCTCCTTGAGACATGCAAGAAATCTGTGACTGCACTTCCCATCATGCATCACCCTAAATACCAGCTGACACTTTTTGTCCACTTGGAAAACGATGGTCCGTTTTAGAGGAATCCCAGAAAACCGGGCTGAGATGAGATGAACCATCGCAAAATGAATTAACTCCAAAATCTCCACAGAAGATAAAATATACCAAGATACGTATCAGCCTTGAGCAACTCTCCGCTTTCAGGCTGTGACCTGATTGCTCGATTCCTCTAGCCAGTTAGTCCAGGTTTTTACAGATTTTCCTCTGTGCCTATGTTGTTTTCTGTAATTAGAAAAATTTTTCAAATACTCCCAAACTCCTCTAAACTTCAAAATTATACCCTACAGTCGAGTTTGCAACAAAAGTGGGACTTCTCTGGTTTACCTTCATTGTAATTTGGTTTGGGAAAATGTGGTTTTCAGCCGTAGCAAAGAAAAATTGTCTTCAGAGCTCAAGCTGTCTTTGGTGAAATGTTATTGTTCACCGAATATGTGTTTCCACGAAATGTTCTCTAGCAGCTGGAAGGGTCGGCCCGCTGAGCTCTGCATTTCAACACACCCAAGCCTAGAGTAACCTCTTGGGACACTCACCTCCAGGGCCTAAGAATGATCTGGTCTTTCTCTTATAAGGACCAGTAGAAATGGCCTGAGGAGCAAAGAAAGGAAAGAGTGAAATCCTTTTTCCAAGGTACTAGGGGATAAGTGGAGGGATAAAATGGTGAAGGATGAGAGTTCTCTATTCCAGGCACATGCGGTACCGAGGAAAGAGAAGGGAAGAAAGGTAGTTAACCTAAGAGATTAAAAATCAGATTTGGTAAAACCAAAAGCAGAGGTGGGATATTCTGAAGTAGTAACAATAGGTATGTACCCCCCCCCCTTTCTCTGACATCTCTAAATCCAGAACTTTCTAACATTGGATGGAAAAATGGTTCAAAACTGAGAGGAATTATGGAAAAATGGAGATATCAGCCTTTTTGCAAACCCAGCGTAAAGCTTGGTTGATGCAAACCCACTGTGGCTGACACACTTGGGTGACGAGTTCAGCTTCCAAGCCAGATGGCCTGTGTTTGGATTCCGGCTCTGCCGCTTAAGAGCTGTGTGACACTGAGCCACTACTTAACCTCTCTGTGCCTCAGTTTCCTCATCTATAAAATGGAGCTGATGATGACATCCTACTCACTCGTGGTTTTGAGAACCAAACCAGTTAGTCCATGTAAAGTGCTGGGAACAACAGCTGGTATGTAGAAAACAGGCATTTATGGTCAAGAGTCCAGACAACTTCAGGTGAAGTCCCAATGAGAATCACCCTTTGGGAGGGCCTCAGTTCTTTTGTTGACCTAGAAGCGTGGAACGGTAGGGTAAACGGGATGGGAAGTCTTTCAGCCGGGGATAAATGCCCCCCGGGAGTGGGCGTGTCTCCGCTCCACAGCTCACCTCTGGGAACATTTATTGAGAGCTTCCCCACTCCAAGGAAGCGGGGCTATGATTCCCATGTCACTGGAAAGCAAATGGAGGCACCAAGATGTTAAGTAACTTGCCTACAGCCCCGAGAGCAACAGAGCAGAGACTCAAGCGCCCACCTGCCAGGGCCCACCCTCCTCCACCGGGCTGGCCCCACTGCACTGCACACATCCCTGAGGGGGCACCGAGTGAGCTGGAAAGGGATGGTTCATCAGAGAAGACGTGTCTGGAGGGCTTTTGAAACACGGAAGGTCCATGGACGAGAGCAGGGATTTGCACAGATAATTTAGCCACGTGCATCTGAATGTTCCTCCCATGGATGCCCCAGCTGGTAAAACCAAGCAACAAGACCGCCTCTGCCCTGCTGGAGGGAGGGCTCGGGTCCCGCCACCCACTCTGCAGGCTCACAGGATCACAGCCTCTCGGGCAGCGAATCTGCCCGGGCACCTGGGACTCAGAGCTAGTCTTCTCATTCTGGGGATGACACACTGGGGCCCAGAGAGAGCAGAGGGTAAGCTTCCCAAGCGTGCCCAGCTAGCTGATGCCGGAGCCAGTTAGAACTCGGCCTCCCTGAAGAAGGGAAGGAAAGCAAAGTGTCTGAGCTGGGCCCCCGGAGAGGTCTGTGTCACCGGAGAAGAAGGGCTGTGGTGGGAGCGGGAAGGATGGAGACTGGGAAATTCTTGCCATGGTCCATCCAGGCACGAGGCAGGGGACATCCAGTGATGTCCCAAGTCACCAGGAAAGGGGAGCAGAAAGCAAGAATGTGCTCTCTGCTCTGCTCTGCTTCCAACATATTGTATTTAAACTATCAAGTGTTTTAGCCAATCTGCAGAAAATAAATTCTTTTCACAGGGGGTAAATCTGGCTCTCTCTCCTAGCAGAAGGCCCATGGCTCCCACAGAAAACGCAGGCTTTCTGCAACTTCCCGGCCCTTCACCCTATCTCTGGAATTTACATAATTGCTGGCAAATAAAATGATAAAAGCATCCTCTTTCATAACGGGCATATTGTTACTATTATTATTCTTAAGGCAAATTATCTTCTGATTATAGAGATCAGTCAAAACCACGATTCTGCTGATTGTGAGGTGGGGACTGATTTTTTTTTTCAACTCGGAGAAGAGCTGTTGTTTCCATGTTAGAAAATTACATAAAATGCACTTGGAGGGAAATAAAGTTTCTGAGACTCATTTAATTATCATTTCTCTCGGAACAGTTCCAGCCTTTCACTTGCCTGTCTAGTCAAATATTGTTTCCTAAAGTTGATTCACTTCTTTTACTGCAGATCAACTTCTTCCTTTTAAAAGTATCTCCAGGGCTTCCCTGGTGGCGCAGTGGTTGAGAGTCCGCCTGCCGATGCAGAGGACACAGGTTCGTGCCCTGGTCCGGGAAGATCCCACATGCCGCGGAGCGGCTGGGGCCGTGAGCCATGGCCGCTGAGCCTGCGTGTCCGGAGCCTGTGCTCTGCAACGGGAGAGGCCACAACAGTGAGAGGCCCGCGTACTGAAAAAAAAAAAAAGTATCTCCGATTTTTCAAAACTCTCTTTTTCTTTAGGTGGGGGGAGGGATAAATTGGGAGATTGGGGTTGACACACTACTAGATATAAAATAGATAACTAATAAGGACCTACTGTATAGCACAGGGAATTCTTCTCAATTCTCCATAATGACCTCTATGGGAAAAGAATCTACAAAAGAGTGGACATGTGTGTATGTATAACTGATTCACTTTGCTGTACAGCAGAAACTAACACAACACTGTAGATCAACTCTACTCCAATAAAAATTTTTAAAAAAATTTTTAAATACACCAATTAGATATTGGTGTATGGTTATTGGGGGTTTCTCCATCATATAAGGAATGCACGCTTCAAAAGAAAGAATACTTGAGCACAGTGGCTTTGAAATGAAGAGATGCTCGTCTTTTCTGGGTGGGGAGGCAACCAAGAGGAACTGTCTCCTGCCCTGGCAGAGAGACGGGCTGGGGCGCAGGGCCGGCAAGGGCCCTGTCAAGACCTCACCCCTCACACGACTCCAAGTCCAGAGCAGAGCAGAGAGGAGAGCTTCCGGCTCCTCCCGGCAACACCCATCCTCAGGGGCACGTACAAACCCTCACCCGGAGGGGAGCATCCACCTGGCTTCTCCCTGGACTAATCCTGTGATTCCCACCTCGGGGTTGGGTTGGGGGGACGTTTGGCAACGTGCGCAGACAGTTTGGGCTGCCGTGACTGGGAGAGGTGGGGAAGGCAGTGCTCCCTACGGGCATCTAATGGGTGGAGGTCAGGGCTGCCGCTATACGTCCCGCGCGGTACAGGACACCCGTCCCCTAGAGAATCCTCTGACCCCAATGGCTACAGTGCCGAAGCTAAGAAACCCTGGTCCAGTTGATCAGAAATCGTGTGAGACTTTTGAATAGAAAACCACGGGGATTGGGTGGGGCTATATTTGAACCCTCTCTGCTCCTGAAGGTCCAATAGCAGTGGTGCTCCAGATTCATGATGTCATTTTGGGTAAATTACACAAGAACAGGGCCAAAACTGTATAATTGATTATACCCCGATGTCTGAATTGAGGAAGAATTTCAAACAAAAAGACCCCTCTCCCAAAATATATACACATAAACTTTTAGGGACGCAGATAAAATCGCCAAAGCTCTGTCAATATGATTAGTCCACATACTGGTCTATATTCCAACTGTTAGGTCAGGAGAAATTTGATGGAATACTTCAGTGTCTTCCTTATAGAGCCTCTCTTAGGTTTCGCTAATATGCTGATTGAGACTCATTAAAATACTAGGAATTTCGAGACAATATTTCATGACTACTACAGAGCAAGTCATAGTAAATGTTTTCCTTCTTTTAGCTTGTTGGAACTAAGAAACACTAATTATGTGCCCCAGTCCTCAAAGAACTAAACATTTCAGCATCTGTTACAACAGAACGCCGGCAACGTTTTCTGCAAAAGGTCAGATAGTAAATATTTTTGGCTTTGCAGGTCACATGGTCTCTGTCACAAGGACTGGACTCTGCTGTGGAAGCCTGGGGCAGCCACAGGCGATATGGAAATGAATGGGTTTGGCGGGCTGCCAATAAAACTTTATTTACAAGGACAGGCTGAGGGAGGGACTTGGCCCCAGGACCGTAATTGCAGAGTCCTGTCTTACAACATAGATTTCCTGAAAATAATGCATTTAGGCAAAAAGGATAGGGGAAAGTTCAGAGTCAGCCATTGTAAAATGTCGGCAATAGTTCTCACCATCTTACAAAAGCAGCCTGTGTACAACTTATGGCCAATCCAAGGGGACCAAGAGGCAGGTGGGAACAGGATTTAAAGATTATACAGAAATCTGGAGGAGAAGAGGCACTGCAACTACACTGGTCAATAATCCAGTTCACTTTCATTTCTCCACTAAGTTTCTCTTTCAGTTTAAAGCCTTGCTTTTAACTCAGAAACTGCCCTTCCCTCCTCCTGGGAAGGGAGGGGCTCAGCTGGCGTGGAGGGGCTGAGAGGCCTGGGTGACACCCTGTGACAGGGCCTGGTCTGCAGGCGGGGAGTCTGTTCTGATCTGGGGAGATGCACTTGGGAGTCGTTAGTATAGAGATGGGAGGGCATCAGGGTCCCTGCTGGGGACAGACACACCCTCTGCAAAACTGAGGTGCCACTCCCTAGACGAGCTGCTTCATGGTAACCAGGAATCTTCTCTTGACTGCAACTCCACGAGGCAGGGACTGGGAAAGGTGTCCTTCACGGGTGAGGAAACCCCAGGAGGTAGTTTGCGAAGTACCAGGACTTGCTGTCGGGCTGTGGGCTCTGGGGCTACGCCCCTAACTTCCTCCAGGAGGGCGTTGACCTCCTCCCTCTGCCTCACCCCCCTCGCCTAGTCATTAAGTCTTTTTGTGTTTTTTGTTTGTTTAGTTTTAGTAACAGTAATAGCACTGATTTTAGTGGGCACTTAAAACTTTTTTTCTTTTTTTTAATTTAATTTTTATTATATTGGAGTATAGTTGATTTGCAATGTTGTGTTAGTTTCAGGAGAACAGCAAAGTGACTCACTTATACATATACATATATCCATTCTTTTTCAGATTCTTTTCCCATATAGGTTATTACAGAATACTGAGTAGAGTTCCCTGTGCTCTACAGTAGGTCCATGTTATCTATTTTATATATAGTAGCGTGTCTTCTTGTTTTATTATGGTAACATACCAAACATCAAATTTACCATTTTAACTATTTTGTCCAATTGACTCCCAGCCTTCTGTGATGAAGGGTCCCTCCTGGAGTGTTAACGTCCGTGGCCAGAAGAAGCTGTCAGGTAGAAAGACCCAGGAGGCTGTCACTGTGCCCAGCGGGTGACCACTGGGGTAGACGGGGGATAGAGACAAGGTGCCCACTGCACCCGCTGTGACTGTCAAGGCACCAGCCACAAAGGTGGCTTTGTGGCTCATGGTTTGTGGGGTCTGCCTCTCTCACAGGGCTCTGAACTTCGAGGAGGCAGAGCCCACCACCAATTTATCTCTGTTCCCCCAGTCCCTGGTGGGTGGGAAGGGTCCAGAAAATGTGGCAAAATGAGTGCCCAAATGTCTCTGTGGGAAGGAGACACAGGCTAGGTCTTTGGGGGAGAGAAGGCCCGAGGGCACTTGGGAAAGGCAGGAGAAGACAGTGGCAGGGACAGATGAAAAGGGCAGGCAAGTCCTGCCCTGTCCTTCACCATGGCCTCTGCAACTTCCCCTCCCAACGGCCACCTGGCCCTCTGCCAGCAGCCCGCCCCGTCCTCTCCCACGCTGGTCTCTGTGGGGAATCATGCCCTTACCTAGCAACAGCTGCTACGGAGAGCCAACTCTCCTGAGAGCCCCACGATAGAGCACAGGGCTGACTACAGGTCCCAGACGCTACTGAAAGGAAAGGCAGATTCATTTCAAGGCCAGGCTGAGAGAAGATCTGGTTTTCAAAACTGGAGCTGTGGCGCATTCAATGGCTAGCCCGGCAAGGCTCATCTGAGGGCACCGTCCAGAAAAGGAGCGGATTCATCCGCCCTGGTCGGCGATGGTCCTTGTTCCTGAGATTCCTGTTGCTCCCTGTTCCCATTCAGCTGGGTCAACATGTGCCTGTGAATTCCTCCCAAAAGGGGAATCATAACAGCCTCAGCAGCCCCAGAAATGACAAACAACTCAAGTATGGAGAGGCAGTAGCCAAGTATTCAACAGGACTCATATTGCACCAGAAAAAAAAATCAGATAAGAAAAATAAACCGAGTTGTGTGCATATTTCCTTAAATATGTATCCCATGTTGTGGTTCCTTCCAGTCCATTTGTCAGGGGTCACGGAGCGGCAGAGTCCTACAAAGCTGTCTTGCGTTGGTGAACCCGGCCGTCCGGCTCTCTCCCCTCGCCAGAGCGCAGAGTGGTGCAAAAAGTTCAAAACAGAGAGCCACTGGCATTAACTCTACTGGCCTACTGGCTCAATGACTCTCCAGCTGTGGCCAGCCCGTGTGCCTGGGCCCCAGGCTCTATTGCGTTAAATCGACTTGGCAATCCGTACTTGCAAAATGCTTTGTCATCGTCGAGTGGAAGATCTCGGGGTCACTTCTGCACAGCAGGTAGTCTGTCATAGTCACCCATCCCCCTTTGTTGACACAGCTCGACGTCACGATTAAACACCAGAGTCATCCGAAGATGGGGTCGGCCGGGGAAGCCATGAGCCGAGATCCGGGGAGTGGGTGTGATGTGGAGGACTCACGTGAGGCTGGAGAGGTTACACGTTGCCCAGCAACATGGAGCTGGCCAGAGCTGGCCAGGACACCAGGGCGGCTGCCAGCCTACGGAGGCCATGCTTGGCATGGCTGTGAAAGCCGCAGCCACAAACACAGACAGGCAAGGGAAGAGTATGGTGAGAAAGCAGCTTGCCTTTGCTTCTCAGACTCCTCAGAAGATTCTGGAAGGGTATTTTCTCATCCTCTGGCGGAAGAGCCCAGATTCCTCTAGTGTTCAGTGAGGAACCATGACGAAGCATCTATCAGGGCCAGGACCTGTGCCTGACACCTGGCCCCTGCCTTCAAGGTGCTCACACGCGCAGGACTTAGACCAAAAATGATGATGCAGGGTGGCCGGCACCTGACCCTCTGCGGTCAAGGTGGTCTAGTCACGGGCAAGGGGACCCAGAGGAGAGGGGCTGAATCCAGCCAAGCACAAACACCAAGGACAACAGGGCCTCACCAAAGAGAAAGCCGTCTGCCGTCTACCTACCACGTCTTTCCTTTTTCCTACAACGTGTGCTTCCCAGGAGAACAGAGCCGCGACGCTTAGATGCTAATCGGCTATGGCAGGTACTCACTATTTTTTTTTTTTTTTTTTTTTGCGGTACACGGGCCTCTCACTGTCGTGGCCTCTCCCGTTGCGGAGCACAGGCTCCGGACGCACAGGCTCAGCGGCCATGGCTCACGGGCCCAGCCGCTCCGCGGCATGTGGGATCCTCCCGGACCGGGGCACGAACCCGAGTCCCCTGCATCGGCAGGCGGACTCTCAACTACTGCGCCACCAGGGAAGCCCAGGTACTCACATCTTTAACGTGCCGTGGACAGTCAGGAGTTAAAATGATACCCCTGTCCCTGAGAACAGCATCCACGCACCCTTTCTGCTTAAAAAGGAACAAACTTCCCGTAGATGAATCCTGCTCACAGGGCGTGAAAAAAGCCTCCTCGTGGCCTGCCACCTCTTCAGAGCCGCAGAGACGGGGTCTGGCCCCGGCCCACTCGGGCCACCAGAGGCCGTGTCTTCTGCTCAGAGACAGAACAAACATTTCCGTAGAACGGCAGCTTTAAGTTTCCCAGGAGGAAGGTTGCGAGCTGTGAGAACCCAGTGAGTCAACGGCAAGGTCAGAGTAACTCCGGGTGGGGTTCCTCTGTCTCCCCCTGGCAGAAGTATTCATGAAGTGGGTGAACTGCTCCATCATCTTTGCTTCTCAGGCTCCTTTATTAACTGTGCCTCCTGGCCTCATTTATTTCTAATTGTTTTCCTAAGCCTCTGAAAGGAAATTCTGTTTTCTTTTTAGTCCTGCTTACATTTAAATCCACTTAACTTTTTGTCTGTGGCCTTCCCCTCTTCCCGAAAGGGCCCTGTGCTCCCTGCGGAGCGGGCATGCTTGTTATAAAGTCGGAGGGGATCAGGCGATCTAGGAAGGCTGCTACTTTGGCGTTCCGGCAGACGGTTTGTGGGGATTTATTCTTGTGGGTCTGTTTCTTCTTTGTTCGGCTGGATGCATTCTTATCCAACTGGTTGAGTACAGGAGAGAATATTTTCAGAATCTGAAATTTTGTGCAGGGTATTTTGTACTAAATAAGGACAGGCATTCAGGGCGGTTGCAATTTTGCTGGTAACAATGGTCAAAAAGGTCACGCTGTGTGAAGCGTGTGCCTGGAACCCCATGTGTCAGCCTACTTCATTCAAACCTCCTCCAGACACTGCCAGGCGTGCATTATCCCACCCACTTCATAGATTAGAAAACTGAGGCACAGAGACATCCAGTAACTGGCCCAACTCACAAGCAATGATAGAACTAAGGTTCAAACTCAGGTCTGAGCCCCTGGTCATCCCACGATTTTAAGCTGCCCCAGGGAAAGCATCGTGCAAGGAACGTGCCTCCCGTCTCACCTTGCTAATCCCCATAGCCATCCCAACACCGTTCGTTAGATTTTAGGACATGCATCCTTCTTCCAAAATGCAAATATTTCATAAATAAATTAAAATGAATTTTGCAAGCCCCTCGGATTTGACTGAAGACACCCCAAGATGTCACTAAAACCAAGGAAGGTCGGAAGGCCAGTTCTAGCAAAGTGATGGGGTCTCCTCTTGCGGACAGTTTTCCTGGGAAAGGAGTCTGCCATCCACAGCTCACAGTCAGATGCTGTGGGCAGGGCCGGTACCAAAATGAGCCCACGCGCTGTCCTGCCATGGGGCATGTGACAAACCAGCACAAGTGCCAGCCGTGCCCCTGCCCCGGTTCTGTGAGTTGCAGAGAAAACAAATTGAAGAAACATTTCTTTCTTTCTTTTTTAACTTTTCATTTTATGTTGGAGTATAGTTGATTAACAATGTTGTGTTAGTTTCAGGTGTACAGCAAAGTGATTCAGTTATTCATATACATGTATCTATTCTTCTTCAAATTCTTTTCCCATTTAGGTTGTTACATAATATTGAGCAGAGTTCCCTGTGCTGTACAGTAGGTCCTTGTTGGATATCCATTTCAAATATTACTCAGCCATTAAAAAGAATGAAATAATGCCATTTACAGCAACATGGAGGGACCTAGAGATCGTCATACTGAGTGAAGCAAGTCAGACAGAGAAAGTGAAATATCATATGATATCGCTCATATGTGGAATCTAAAAAAAAAAAAAGGATATAAATGAGCTTATTTACAAAACAGAAACAGACTCACAGACTTAGAGAACGAACTTATGGCTACGGGGGGGAAGGGTGGGGGGAAGGGATAGTTAGGGAGTTTGGGATTGACATGTACACGCTGCTATATTTAAAAAGAAGTGTTTCTTGAAACTGTCACTGAGCAAGGGCACAGAGGAAGCCAGTCCACCTACACGTGAATGCCCTCCGGCCACGGCTCTTCCTGCAGCCTCACCAGCCTGCTGTCCATCTTACTGCAATTCACCTCAAAAGGCAAAATTTTTTAAAGCCATCACTGGGCTTATTTGTCACCGTTTCTCTGTGACGCTCACCCCCATAAGAAGCTATTTTTCACGGCCGGTGAGAGAGAGCCAGGCTCTCAGGAAGGTTGGCATCTTCGGGGCCAGCCTCTGTGCCCTCAAAGCGGGCGCTGAGCAGAGTCCCCCAGGGTCAGGCCCGGGACAGCCACCTGCTCCAGCTCCTTCCTGGTGTCACCTGTCTGCATGCTCTACAGGTGTCTAAATCAGAATAGAAAGGAGTTTTATTTGAGCCAAACTGAGGACTCACTTTTGTGAGAGTCCTCAGACAAGTGAGACCGTTGTCTGACAGCCTCTCAGGTTACTCTGCGGCGCTGCTCCAGAGAAGCAGGGTTTGCAGCACAGTTTTATTCTTGTCAGAACAAAGAACATGAAACAAGTCAGGGATACATTCCTTCAAGGTTTCAGAAAACAACAATAGACCCGCACGTACACAGCGAGTCAGGATGGCCTTGGCACCTGGGAAGAGAGTCTGAGCACTGAAGGAGCACAAGCATGGGCGTCTTTATTTTTAACATGGATATTCCTTACTTCTGTTCAAGGCACCCTTTTCTTCAATGATTAAAGCAGATGTACAATGAACGTTTGTTAGGCCGCAAACGGGCTGTTTTAGCTAGCATAAAATTCAAGTAAAATCATGGGTAAGCCAGAATGACTTCCCCAGATGTGTCAAAGTGTCTTTCATGAACTTTGAGTTGGTTGGAATCAAATTCAAATCCACTCGTGTCCACGTGTGTTTTCTAACCACTCTGTGTGAGTGTGTCTACATGTGTGTGCACACACGTGTGTGACGAACTCAACACTCTGTTGACCCCCCAGAGAATCAAGAAGTCATATTTTAGACACATAAAGTTGTTGCATTTCTCCAGTCCAGTAACATAAGTGTCTAAGAACTCACTGAACGAAAAGCTACACAAATACTTTTTTCTGCCTTCTTCTATTACATAGTACATTGGCTAATTATTTCTCTGTGGAGTGAACGTGTGTTTGTTCCATGACTTTGGGGGGGCACAGAAAAAGAACTCTTTACAGCCCTGGCATGATGTCATCCTTAAATGGGTAGGCGATGCGAAACTCCACAATAAGTCGTGGCATATTTATGTATTACTCTGTTATTTTATTACTCTTTTATTATGTATTAACCATAAATAGGTATTTATGGTTACTCTTAATAATGCACATTAAATAGAGAGCTGGACAGTATCAAGGAGAGGCACGTGTTCCATGACAACAGCATCTCCATCCTCCCAGTGCAAAGAGCCGTCGAATGCCTCGTCGGGTACCAGAACTCATAACCAGTCCTCACATTTCCCTAGTATCACACATCTAGTAGACGACTTCATACTATCATCTGGTGAGACTTTGATTCTGTGGAACTTTCGGAAGAATAAATTGTTGAATTTTTGCCTAAGGACTCGGCCAAATACAAGTTAGACCTAACTATAACCTTTTTAAGGAAGGCTAAATTGAGACAGAAAGACCAGGATTTTTCCCCAAGTGGAAATGAAGATTTATTTACGAGATTGCCTAAGTGTTGCTATTGAAGTTTTATAAAGAAAGACTCACATAGTTTTTTTTTTTTTAAAAAAACCAACTAGTCCAATAATTGGATTCTGTACCACTTATTATGTTTATCCTGGGTAGATGACCACCTATGAGTCCTATCTGTCTACATTACCCCGCCCAGGGTTAAGAGAAGCATCTCAAATAAAAGGGATCTGGGAAAAGCTTTTGATGGTGCCCATGAAGGGGGACGGGGGCAGGGAGCGGGTTTCAGTGACAACCTCAGAGGGGAATTCGCCACTTCTTACAAGCAAATCCTTTCTCCCGTTTCTAAAGCGAAAATTATGATTTTGTCAAAATGTTATATAGCCTGACTAGCAAACTCAGCTGAAGGTGGAGATACGGTCATCTCTCGGTATCCAGAGTAGGGGGGCAGGGGTTGGTTCCAGTACCACCAACCCCCGCCCCATATACCACAACCCTCAGACGCTCAAGTCCTTTTTAGAAAATGGCCTAGTACACGCGGCCTCCATATCCGGAGGTTCGGTACCCACGGATTCAAGCAATTGTGGATGAAAAATTCGACCTGCAGTTAGTTGAACCCACAGACGCAGAAACCCAGGAATACAGAGGGCTATGTCTTTATTGAAGAAAATCTGTATATAAGTGAACCCTTGACTTTCGAACCCGTTATTCAAGGGTCAACTGTAATCGGTAGCTGGTCTTCTCCACAGAAAGCGAGAGTATAAGGAAACAATGGTGTCAGTGGTAGTAGGTATTTATTTCCAAGATGGGTGCGGGGGTGGAATATGCAATTTCGACCTATAAATGTCCTTTAAGGAATCAGATTGTCAGATTTTCAAGGACTGTACTTTACTGCACTTTCAAACTGTCATCAGGTCTCATTACAGAAAAAGGAACAAAATGTTTGAATAAAATAATGACCTCAAAACGCAGCTCCAAATCTTGGCTGCTTCAATGCATAACGTCTCATGAACTGTATTTGGAAAGAAGGCAAATAGCTCTTTGATGCCTTAAAGGCTGCTGTAAATTTCTTTTGTCAGTTTACAGTAGAACGCGGATCAGAACTGGTTTTCCTTCAAAAATCCCCCATTGGGCTTCCCTGGTGGCTCAGTGGTTGAGAGTCCGCCTGCCGATGCAGGGGACGCGGGTTCGTGCCCCGGTCCGGGAAGATCCCACATGCCGGGAGCGGCTGGGCCCGTGAGCCGTGGCTGCTGGGCCTGCGCGTCCGGAGCCTGTGCTCCGCAACGGGAGAGGCCACGACAGTGAGAGGCCCGCGTACCGCAAAAAAAAAAAAAAAAAAAAAAAATCCCCCATTGGGAACAGCCTACCTTTTCCACAGACTTCTGTGCACACTTACACACACCTTGGACACACAAGCTGAGCCTTCTGGGCTCCCTGTCTTCCTGAACATGCCAAAGGGACCCACACACAGAAAGGGATCTTTCTATATTTTAGTTAGACACCTATTAGGACTGGATGCTTTTTTCTTCGGTGGGGGAGGGTATATTTAAGAAATTTTAAAATATCTTTTAAAAAAATCAGGCAGATCCCAAAACCATAGCATTTCATTTTTGCCATTCCTAGAGATTCATGCATTCTTAAGGATATAATGTTACTTAATTTTGTTTGCATTAGGTTTAATAGTGTCCCGCCCAAATTCATGTTCATCTGGAACCTCAGAACATGACCTTATTTGGAAGTAGGGTCTACGCATATATGATTAGTTATAATGAGGTCATATTGGGTTAGATTGGGTTCTTATACATAGAGAGGTGAGTAGAAAAAACTCACTTCTTCTCCTGTGCGTTCCTCCTTTGCTCTCATACCACTACTCCACTAACAACACTTCAGACACCGCGTGTGTGGGGTACTTTTCCTCACCAAGTGATTCAGAGCACCAGCTGGGTGCCCTACAATTCAGCTCACTTCTGAACTAGCCAGAGGTAGTGCAGACCCCACGGGTTAAAGGCTCAGGCCCATGCCAATCAAGCGTCGTAGGTCTCCAGGTTACTCACAACTTCTGTCTTACTTGGTTACAAACAAGAGGTTCCCATGCCCTCCCCCCACCCACCCCGCCACTTTGGATTCGATTATTTGCTAGAACAGTTCTTAGAACTCAGGAAAACACTTATTTACGTTTACCAGTTTATTATATAATAAAGGCTACGACAAAGGATACAGATGAACAGCCAGATGAAGAGATACACAGGCGATGTCCGGGGGGGTCCTGAGCATGGGAGCTCTTTTCCCATGGAGCTGGGGTGCGTCGTCTTCCTGATGTGTGGACGTGCTCATGCTACATGAGGAAGCCTCTATAAAAATCCCAACCCCGTGGGGTTTGGACAGCTTCCAGGTTGGTGATCCAGCCCCCATCCAGGAGCCCATCCAGAGCTGCCACATTAGAACAAAGGACATTCCTATCACTCAGGAAATTCCAAGGGTTTTAGGAGCCCTGTGTCAGGGACTGGTCAAAGACCAAATATCTAAACAAAAGATGCTCCTGGTGCTTTTATCACTTAGGAAATGCCACGGGTTTTAGGAGCTCTGTGCCGGGAACCTAGGGCAGAGATCAATGTACATACTTTCTATTCTTTCACAAGGAGGCAGATACAGAAAGACAAGAAACAGATACACAAGGAGAAGAAGGCCATGTGATGACTGAGACAGAGATTGGACTGAGGCAACTACAAGCCAGGACCTCCAAGGATTGATGCCACCGCCAGAAGCTAGGAGGATGCAGGGAAGGATTCTTCCCCAGAGCCTTCAGAGGGAGCGTGGCCCTGCTGACTTTGAACTTCAGGCTTCCAGCCTCCAGAACCCAAAGAGAATACATTTCTGTTGTTTCAAGCCACCCAGTTCATGGTAATTTGTCACGGCAGCCCCAGGAAACTCATACACTGTTAAAAACATGTCTTTAAGTGATGCGATTTATGCCTATTCCCATATTTGGACAAAGAAATGAAATCGTATGGTATGACCGAACCATCTGAATCTTTTGCAGTGGGTGGCATCCTTGGTTACATATTAGAATCCCCTGGGAGCTTTTTAAAAAAATCCCACTGCCCAAACTGCACCCCAGCCCAATTAAATCAGAAACTCTGAAGGGGGGATGGAAACATCTGTGTCTTTTAACTTTCCCTGGGTAACTGCAATGTGCAGCTGAGGTCACAAGAACCACTGATCCAGGTGGTACTGCAGCTGCGTGGTTTTCTAACAAAACCATGGGCTTCGGAGTTAGCTGTGCCTTGGTTGGATTTCCAGCTACTAGCTGTGTCCTCGGGCAAGTCATTTTCAATTTACCTGATATTTACTCTTTCAAACTAAAAATGGGACTGTGAAGATTCATCTTTTGGAGGGTGTAAAATATTTTAAAATGCGAGGCTCAGAGCAGACCTATGATAAATGCTACTTTCCTTTCGTTCTTGCAACATAGAGAGGCAATTCAGCAGGACGCATGAGAATCCAGGCTCTGAAGCAAGAATGTGGGCTACCGAATTCTGATTTCACCATTTACTGGCTATAAACCCTCTGACACTTCTCCACACTCAGTTTCCTTATCTGTAAAACGGGGCCTCGCTGAGTCATCGTGAAGTTTACGTGGGAGAGATAATAAGATAATTTGATCCAGCTAAGCACTTAAAACAGTATCTGGCACATGTAAGCATTCCATAAACGTTAGCTCATACGATAGACATTATCTGATAACATTCTGCACACGCCACCTCGATAATACGGGACTCCATGTGATAAATTCCAGCATGCTTCCCTTCCCGAGCAGAAGCAATGTGACATATTTGAAAGAGCTGGATGAGACCAGGGGTCAGGATACTTGAGCTCTGAGCTCAGCTGAGATACACCAAGCTTCAGGACCTAGGTCAAGTCACTTTGCCCTGCTCCCCATTCCAGGATGCAATTTAAAAGAAGGGTTTAAGGGCTTCCCTGGTGGCGCGGTGGTTGAGAGTCCGCCTGCCGATGCAGGGGACACGGGTGCGTACCCCGGTCCGGGAAGATCCCACATGCCGCAGAGCGGCTGGGCCCGTGAGCCATGGCCGCTGGGCCTGCGCGTCCGGAATCCTGTGCTCCACAACGGGAGAGGCCACAGCAGTGACAGGCCCGCGTACCGCAAAAAAAAAAAAAAAAAAAAAAAGAAGGGTTTAATAAGGTGATCTCTAGGGTACCTTCTAGCATAAAAAAAGGGGTGACTGTCTGAATATTATAAACTGATAGATGGAACTTTGAGTGTGTTCAGCAACCAACCCCAGTGCTTTTATGGCATTTAAGGTTTATTCACAGAAATCTGGCATTAATAGAAAAAGAATCAAATTTCATTTTTTTGTAGCAAAGGACAGTCCTGGGATGTTTTTCTAGATGTTTCAGGCCACAGGTACTCAAGTCCACCATGTGACACCTGATGCAGCTGGGGAGACATCAGCCTCACCGCACTACAGTTTAAAACTTCGAAAAGAGCCCTATGTGGGAACAGAAGCAGATACAGTGTCTCTAATGGGGAAGTAGGTAATATGCATCAATAGTCTAAAAAATACACAGTCATGACATTTCTAGGAAGCTATCTTGCGGAAACATAATTCAAATCTGCTTTTCTCATGTTTGGGGATCAGCAATTAGACCATCTGGTCAATTCATTGAAAAGTCAGTTAAATAGGGAATCATCAACAATGGCAAAATTATACTATAAAAATTGGATTATGTTATAATCTAAAGTGTGGATTCATTCATCAATCTTGCAATGAAGGACCAAGGCCTTTCTCAGAGCCTGATCCCTGATTAGAATTCTTTGGCATCTTTCTTGCATGAACCACACCCATGTGACTCATGGTCTTAATGAAGTTTGGGGTACAAACCTCAAGATATTTGGGTATCAATATGAAAGTGGGCTCTTTCTTTAGTTTATAATTCTTTTTCTCAGATTGTTTACAGTTGCCTTGCCCATAACCTTATTTTATTGCAATCGTATTGTTATTTTATTGAGTCTCCCCAAAGCGTTCAGGTCTGTTTTTACACTTTTTATAGAAACAACTAACCTCTTTCTTTTTTCACTCATATTTCATAGTTTAGTATTGCAATCAACTAAGTCACAGTAACAACTGGCATAAACAGGTTTGGGAATAAACACAATTAGCTCTTGGTAAGTGTACATTCCAAATAGTGGGAGTAGACGAAAAGTGAAAAGTTCTCTGTACAGTCAGCACTGCAGAAGGTGTAGAAAACGTCAATTTAATCCAGTCCGTCAACTGTCAATTAAACGGAGGAGTGCTTAAGAGGTTTCTTCTATAGCCAGATATGTCATCAAAGGTTTATGTACAAAGATGTTCAGAATAGTAACTAATACAGGCAAAAAATATGGAAACAGGAACTACACATCCATGTGATGAATATATATATAATATATATGTATGTGTACTTATATATACACATATATACACACACAATGAAATGGTATATACTAAAACTATATTTTTTAACTATTTTATGATTTGTAAACTGCTGATAACATTATCATAATGCTTATTCATTCAATAAAGATTTACTAAGCAATAGAACACTTTACAAATTTTGAAACAAAATTAGTATTTAGTATCTTCCTTATAAAATTAAAAGTGGGCCAGATCTTAGACAAATGGGACTGATGTCCTCTTGAGCCCTTCATTTATTTTCACCTTGATTTATTTGGAGCTTACGCATTGTTTTGTTTTTTTTTTTGCGGTACGCGGGCCTCTCACTGTCGTGGCCTCTCCTGTTGCGGAGCACAGGCTCTGGACGCGCAGGCTCAGTGGCCATGGCTCACGGGCCCAGCCACTCCGCGGCATGTGGGATCTTCCTGGACGGGGCACGAACCCGTGTCCCCTGCATCGGCAGGCGGACTCTCAACCACTGCACCACCAGGGAAGTCCTAGGCATTGTTTTTAAGAAAAAAACATATGTCACAGTTTCTCTGAAAATAAAATGCATTTAACCTCCATGAAAGGAGGAAGGGTTTTTCCTCCTAGTATGGCCAAGAGAGCTTCTTGTAGACCCAACCCTCCTGTAGATAACAACTATCAACTCTGAATAAAAATATAAAACAAGACTTTGGTTCACTGGAGGATGAAGAAAAGGCAGGCAGACTCTAACAGAAGTCGGCATTTGGAAGGAAAAAAATGGCATGAGATGAAATTCCCATTTTTATAGCTTTTAGCCTGAGGGCAACTCAAAATTGTCACCACAGAAGTGGCTAAACCCGTAAAGGAAAACCCACAGTTTTGCTGGCCTGAAGAACAAAAGGACAGAGTTCAGGGCAACCAGGGTCACTGGGAAGCGAGGGGGTAATTCTGAAAAGGGTAGAATCAGACAAGGGGCACCCCAAATTCTCTAGGTAACACCTGAACCATGTAAGAGGTGGATTCAAAGTAGCTAAGCAAAGGACAAAGAATGGAGCTTAGATGTGAGCTAGTCCAAGAGAAAGAGTTCACAGTTTGAGTCCAGTTAAGTTTATAGTCTGCTTAAAAAAAAAAAAAGAAATCAACGTTCTTCAGAGAAATATAACAGAATTCATCTGGCATTCACAATGTCCAGGATACAATCCAAAAATACACAACACAGAAGAAAGAAGAAAATGTGACCTATCTTCAAGAGAAAAAACAATACATGGAGACTAATTCCAAAATGACCTAAATATTGAAATTATAAGACAAGGATTTAAAAGCAAGGACAATGAAAATATGCTCTCCATGCATGTAAAGATAGGAAATGCCAACAGATAAGTAGAAACTATAAAAAAGAAATAAATGAAAATTCTAGAGCAGAGCATAAGTATACAATATACAATACATGAAATTTGAAATCCCTGTATATGCTTAACAGCATAATGGATGCAACAGAGGAACGGGTCGGTGAGCTTGAAGATAGGCCAACAGAAATGATCCAATCTGATAAATACAAAGAAAAAAACTAGAAAAAAATTAAAAGAACCTCAGAAACCTGTGATTTAGTATCTACTATAAGTGTAATTGGTGGAATGAGGAGGAAAGAGAGAATAGGACAGAAAATATTTGAAAAAATAATGGCAAAAGAATTTCCCAAATTTGATGAAAGACTTAAATTTTCCAGTAAGAAAACCAGAGAACCTCAAGAAGAAAAACTACAAAGAAAACCACACCCAGAGCCTAAACAGTGCCTGGCACATAGTAGGTGCTCAACAAATATTTGTTAAATGAATAAATGAATGATTAAAAAAGGTCAAAGAATGAACCTTACTCCAATGCCAATGGGCAATCCAGAACTCTAATGCCAGTCAGCAATCCACTAGGCTACAAAAATTATACTCCCTAATGGTGATTATTCTGTAATAAAATCATTTTTAAATTCTAAAAAAAAAAAAAAACCACACCCAGGCTCCCATAGTCAAACAGTTCCAAATAAAAGATAAACAGAAAAATCTTGAAATTAACCAGAGAAAAATGAAACATTGCATACAGAAGAACAATTCAAATGACTTCTAGTTTATGATGACAGAAGGCCAAAATACACTAGAACAACATCTTTAAAGTTCTAAATTTTAAAAATCTTTAAAACATGTTAACTCAGAATTTTATGTCCAGTTGACTATATCCTTTCATAATTAAGACAAAATAAAAACAGTTTAGGTAAAAGATAACTGAAAATTCATTGACAGCAAATCTGTACTAGAAAATGCTATAGGTAGTTCTTCATTCTGAAGGGAACTAATACCACGTGGAAATTCAGATCTTCTGGGAAAATAATGGAAACTATTAGAAATGATGAACATGTGAAATAGCTGGATAATGATAAAAATATTTTCTTACTTTGTTTAAAAATACTTATAACTGGGCTTCCCTGGTGGCGCAGTGGTTGAGAGTCTGCCTGCCGATGCAGGGGACACAGGTTCGTGCCCTGGTCCGGGAAGATCCCACATGCCGTGGAGCGGCTGGGCCCATGGGCCCGTGGGCCATGACCGCTGAGCCTGTGCGTCCGGAGCCTGTGCTCCGCAACGGGAGAGGCCACAACAGTGAGAGGCCCGTGTACGGCAAAAACAAAACAAAACAAAACACTTATAACTATTTTTTTGAATGTTATTTTATTTTTTTATATAGCAGGTTCTTATTAGTTATCTGTTTTATACATATTAGTGTATATATGTCAATCCCAATTCCCCAATTCATCCCACCACCACACCCCCACCACTTTTCCCACTTGGTGTCCATACGTTTGTTCTCTACATCTGTGTCTCTATTTCTGCCCTGCAAACCAGTTCATCTGTACCATTTTTCTAGGTTCCACATATATGCATTAATATATGATATTTGTTTTTCTCTTTCTGACTTACTTCACTCTGTATGACAGTCTCTAGGTCCATCCACGTCTCTACAAATGACCCAATTTCATTCCTTTTTATGGCGAGTAATATTCCATTGTGTATATGTACCACATCTTCTTTATCCATTCTTCTGTCAATGGGCATTTAAGTTGCTTCCATGACCTGGCTATTGTACATAGTGCTGCAATGAAGATTGGGATGCATGTGTCTTTTTGAATTATGGTTTTCTCTGGGTATATGCCCAGTAGTGGGATTGCTGGGTCATATGGTAGTTCTATTTTTAGTTTTTTAAGGAACCTCCATACTGTTCTCCAAAGTGGCTGTACCAATTCACATTCCCACCAACAGTGCAAGAGGGCTTCCTTTGCTCTGCACCCTCTCCAGAATACTTATAACTATCTAAGTGAAAATTATAGCATTGTCTGGATGGCTTTATAATGTAGATATAATACATATAATAACTATAGCCTAAAGGGAAAGGAGAAGTAAATAAATTTATACAGTTGCAAAGTTTCTACATTTTACATAGTGAGCTACAATATTAATACTAAATAGACTGTGATAAGTTAAGGATATATATTGTGATGTTTACAGAGAAATCGCTAAAAAATTCAAAGAGGAGCCAAAAACATACGGGACAGATAGAAAACCAATCATAAAATGGTAGACCTAAATCCAATTATATTTAAAAAAAAAGTACATAAATGTTAATTGACTAAATACACTGATTGAAAGGCAGAGGTCATAAGAATGGATTATAAAACAAAAAAGCTGGACCTAACTTTACGCTGTCTACAGAAGAGGCACATTTTAAATATAAAGATACAAATAGAGTAAATGAGCAGAAAAATATATATCATGAAAAAAGTAAGCATGAGAAGGCTAGAGTGAAGGTATGACTATCAGCTAAATAGACTTCAAGAGTGGAATATTGACAGAGATAAGAAGGGATATTTCATAATGATACAAGCATAAATCCGTCATAACACATAACCACCCATAAATGTATATGCGCCTAACAGCAGATCCAACATAGGTTCCAACATACGACACTAGGAAAAGAGGAGCAAAGGAAACCCAAAGTAAGTAGATAGAGGGGAATAGTAAACATAAGAACAGAAATCAGTGCAATATAAAACAAAAAAGTACAGAACAATCCATGGAACCAAAAGCTTGTTCTCTGAAAGATAAATGTGAGTGATATACATCTAGCTATTCTGATCAAGATAATAAAGAAAGGAAGCACAAATTAGCAATATCAAGGGCAAGACAGGGGACATCACTACAGATCCTACAGATATTAAAGAGATAATGCCAACTTTAACAAGTGTGACAATTTAGATCAAATGGACACATTCTTTAGAACAGAATTATCTCAATTGTCATATATCTATAAAAGAAATTACTTTCTTTACCAAGCACATGCCCATCCAGATATCTTCACTAGTTAATTATGTCAACATTTAAGGAAGTAAGAGTACCAACCACATACAAACTCTTTCTTAAAATAGAGGAGGAAACACCTGTCTTGTTGTATGAGGCCACTGAGATCCTTGAATCAAAGGCTGACAGGGACATTACAAAATATAATTATGGATCAATACCACTCATGAACATAAATACAAAAATTATTAACAAAATATTAGTAAATAGAATGCAGAAAAATAGTAAAAAGGATAGTATATTATGAACAAGTAGGGGTTACCCCAGAAATTTAAGTTTGAATTAACATTCAAAAATCAAGCAATGTAATTCACAGTATTAACGGACTAAAGGAGATAAACCACATGATCATTTTAATAAATGCATAAAAAGCATTTAACAAAACTCACAACTCATTCATGATAAAAACTAGAAACAACATCAGACATATAACTAATACAATACCTAATGATGAAAGACTGAAATTGTCCCTACTAACGTTGGAAACAAGGTGAGAATGGACATTCTTACTCAGCGTTGCACTGGAGGTTCTAGCCAGTACAACAAGCCAATAAAAATAAATAAAACTTAAACAAATAAATGTCATCCAGGTTGGAAAGGGAGAAGTAAAAAGGTCTCTATTTTCAGATGACATGATTGTTTACGTAGAAAATCTGAAGGAATCAACAAAACAACTACCAGATTAGTAGTTAGTGAATTTAGCAAGGTCAAAGGCTAGAAGGTAAACTTACAAAAGTCAATTGCAGCAAACAATTGAAAAAATTTTTAAATAATTTCACTTATCATATCATTTTTAAAAAGCATGAAATACTTAGGGATAAATTTAACAAAGTATGTGCAAGACCAGTACACAGAAAACCACAAAACATTTTGAGAGAAACTGAAGAAGGCATACATCAATGGAGAGATATACCATGATAATGGATCAAAAGACTAACCATTAATAAGATGTCAATTCTGGCCAGACTGATCTCTAGATTCAAAGAGATCTCAATTACAACGTCAGTGCCTTTTTTTGGTAGAAATTGATAAGCATATTCTAAAGTGTATATGGAAATGCAAAGGACCTACGACTGCACTGTACATCATGGTAGTTACTAACCATGTGTGGCTTCTTAAATTTATATTTACATTAATTAATATTGAATAAAATTAAAAATTGAGTTCCTCGGTTGCACTAACCATACTTCAAGGGCTGAATACTCACATATGGTTAGTGGTTACCTTTCTTAAACAGTGCAGGTATATATTTTTATCATTGCATGAAGCTCTAATGGACAGCACTGACCTTGAATAGCCAAAGCAACCTTGAGAAAACCTCTAATAAAATTAGAGGACATACTACCTGACTTCAAAACTTACTATAAGCTACAGTAACTCAGAAATTGTGGTATTTGCATAGGAAAACACAGGAGAATATGCTCACGGCTTGAGGCTAGGCAAAGGTTTTTTAAACAAGTCACATAATGCAGTAACCATTAAAAAATCATGAAAACTAAATGTTTCTGTTTATCAAAAGGTGTCATAAGGAAAATTAATAGGCAAGCCACCATATGAGAAAAACCATGTGCAAAGCAAATATCAGACACAGGACTGGTATCCAGGATACAAAGAACGCCTACAACTTAGCGAGTACAATAAAAGCACAAACAGTCCCTCTCCTCAAAAAGGGGGGCAAATAATTTAAAAAGAGACTTTTCAAAAGAAGATATGATGTCCAATAAGCACAAGAAAAAGTACACAACATTGTTAGAAATCAGGGACACGTAAGTTAAAACCACAATGATATACCACTACACATCTCCTAGAATAGCAAAAATGAAAAAGAATGAAAACATCAAATGTTGGTGAGGATTCAATGCAACGGGAACTCATATATTGTTGGTGAGAATGAGCCACTACTCATAGTGGCTGTAATGAGACAGCCACTTAGGAAAAATATCAATACCTGGAAGTTTCTTATAAAAGTAACCATACGCCTATCCTCTGACGTAGCAACTCCACAACTAGGTAGTTACCTAAGGGAAATAAAAACATATATTCATTCACAAAAAGACTTATTCAAAAAGTGTTTATAGCAGGTTTACTCACAATCACCTAAAACTAGCAACCGTTCCTGTGTCCATCAACTGAAAAATGGATAAACAAATTGTGATATATTCACAGAACAGAATAACATGCAACAACATAAAGGACCAACTACTGACACACGAAACAATGTGGGATAAATTGCAAAAATATTACTCTGAGTGAAAGAAACTGAACAAAAAAGAGAGCATACACAGTAGGATTCTATTTACATGAAATTGTAGGGCAGGCAACATTAATCTATAGTGTAAAAAGCATCAGAAGAGTCTTTTGCCTCTGGGGAGTTTGAGAGTCGGGGGACTGATGGGGAATTAGCATGAGGAAATTTTCTAGGGTAATGATAATGTTCTCTATCTGGGCAGAAGTTTGGATTGCAGAGTATGAATGTGTCAAAACTCAGTGTATTTGTTTTCTACTGAGTCATAAGAAATGACCATAAACTGGAGGATTAAAGCCACACATGTATTAACTCATAGTTTTGTTAGTCAGAAGTCCACACGAGACTTAACTGGGTCCTCTTCTCAGCATCTCACGAGGCTGCAATCCATGTGACAGCCAGGCTGTATTCTCATCTGAAGGTTTGACGGGAATCTGCTCCCAAGCTCATCAGGGCTGCTGCCAGAGTTCATTTCCTTGCAGCTATTAGTCCAAGAGCCCCAGCTTTTGCTAGCTGTCATCGGCAGACTGCTTTCAGGTCCTGGATCCCCTCCACAGCCCCTCGTCATGTAGGATTCTCCAACATGGCCGCTTATTTCATCATGCTCATGAGAAGGGTCTCTGGTCCTCTATGCTAGCAAGATGGAGACGCTGAGGGCCAACCTGTTTACGCCTTCTAGAGGTCCTCTGGTTTGATGGAGAGGATCTGTGAGGCATACCCCTTCCAAAAGTCCCTTCATTGGGCTGAATTTTCTGACCTTTTGATCTTTCATGTTTTAGCAAAAGGTTATGTAGTCACAACTTCAGATTTTTCTCTAGACCGCACTGTCTTAATTTGAGCACCTGCTGTCCTCTGGAAAGGCTTAGAATTTTCAGAAATCACCCAGTCCTACTCCCTTTTTGTTTAACGGTTCTTCCATCAATGAAGTAACCTCTTTCCTTTCACACTTTACTATATGTGTTTCCCAGCGGAAACCAAGGAATACCTTCAATACCTTGCTCGGACTGTCCTTAGCGACATAACCAAGTTCTTTGCCTACAAGTCCTGCTTTCCACACCAGCATGGGAGATAATATCACTTAGCTTTCTGCTACTCCATGTCAAGGACTCTCCCTTCCTCCAGTTTCCAGACACATATTGCCCACTTCCTATGAGCTGTCACCAGCGGTATCCCTGAAACCCAGATTTCTACTGTTCACAGTCTTTTCAGGAAGACTTGGGCTTTGTCTATCATGCTCCTCTGCCCACCGGTGAGTTCCTAAACCACTGCACATTTTCAGGTATTTGTTACAACAGCACCCCACCTCCAGGTACTAATACCTGTATTTGTTTTCAACGCTGCAAAACAATTTCCAACAAACTCAGCAACTTAACACACATAAACTATCTCATAGTCTCTGTAGGTCAGAATTCTGGGCATGACTTAGCTGAGTCCTCTGTTCAGGGTCTTATAAGACCGTTTTGCTCATCCAGAGGTTCAACTGAGGAAGAAACGACTTCCAGGTTCACGCCCATAGCTGTCTGGAGAATTGTTTCCTTGCTGTGTGGCTGAGGGCCCAGGCTTTTTGCAGGCTCTCAGTTCCTAGACGCCACCCATAGTTCTTTGTCACGTGAGCTTCTCCAATACGGTCACTTACTTCATCAAGCCCCCGGAAGTCTCTAGGTCCAGCCTATTAGAGTTATGGGGCCTTAAGTAATATAACAGTCACAGGAGCGACATCCTAAAATCCTTGCCATTTACCGTTGATTATAAGCAAGTTACAGGGGATTATGCAGGGTGTGAGTACCCGGTGAGTATACTCAGGGGTCACCTCAGTGTATACCCACCACACTCAGGGAATGAACACTCAAGATTTGGGACTTTGACATCGAAAGGAAACATAGATTGAACTCTAGAGATGCATGCTAAATTGCTGAAATGCATCAATGAAATTAGATGGATTGATGGGAGAGAGGAATAAATAAATGGATAAATATACAATAAAGCAAGTATAGGAAAATGTTAATAGCAAAATCTAGGGGTGGGTACATGCGTGTTCACTGAAAAAGTTTGCTGTACATTTGAAATTTTCATGATATTAGAAAAATAAATGTATACTTACTACAAAGAGCATAGACATGGCAGTTATCATTGAGTAAGGAGAATGAATAGTATCTATTTCTTTATACTTTTCAGCATTTTTTCACTTTACTACGATAAGCATGAATTTTGTGTATCATCAGGAGTTGGGAAAATTTATTTAATTTATAAGTAACTAATGGATCAAGCCAAAGCTCTCTCCAGCCCAGCACTGGGTCTCTTAACAGCATCACTGCCATCCCAGACATCAGTCTCCACAAGATTGGGATGTGACACCCCACCCCAAACAACCTTGAGCTTCCCTAAGAGCCAGCTATGGATTGATCATTCATGAATTCATCTAAAACCTCTGAAGTCTCATGCTTTCAGAGTGCATCATCCTTTGGGCCTAACAGTTGCATAATACCACCAGAAGTTAGGTACGACTGTTCTTCTTTTTCTATGTCCTGAAACTGTCTTAGTTCTCTCTAGTTCTAATATTTGTGAATTTGGTAAATGAATCTAAGTCCATCTAATCTTGGTGATTCATTTCTGCCATAAAAACAAACACTCTGTAAAACTGGAGTGCTTAGGGCTAAATAAACAAATTCCCTAGCAGTACCTATTAGTGTCATGCTTTGTAGGTAAATTAATTAGTCAGTATTATTTAAACCACGTCATATCACAGCCAGAAAAAACAACAGATGTTTGAGGAATGAAGCGACTGGTGTATACAGGCCTAGACATCACCTCTTTCATTTTCTTTTTTACGAGAGGAAATGGTTCTGTCCAGCCAAGCGCATTATTAAGGCATTCATAGTTAATAAGTGGGTCCTGACAAGTGGGAGAAAGCTTCAAGGCTACTGACTGGATGTTAATGGATTCTCTATGCTTTCCCCCGAATCATCTCATCTCTAAGAATTAGTTACTTCCTCTGTGTTAAGTCTGTGCTAGAGGCAAGAATATAGAAAAGGAGAGAGAGTAAACACGCAAAATCATTAACAAGTCATACAATACAGTACATAACATGCTAAGATAACGTACAATTTAACTCAGCATTTGTTAAGCTAGACACTGGAAGCACAAATTAAGATATTACTCCTGCCTTAAAGAGCTCGTGGCGCTAAGCAGAATGTAGCAGGGATGCAGGCCCTCCCTAACTGTTTGCTAAACTGAATCAGACCTAGAGAAGTCAACGAGTTTACGGAGATGGTAAAAATTAGTGGTCAAGAAAGCTAAGCTCCTTAAATGATGAGTTGGGTTTGGATAGGCATAAATAAAACAAAAGAAGAGCCTTAAATATCATCTTTAATGTAGGAAAAAACAACAGCAACAACAATGATATTGTTTGAGGTTTTAACAATAACCTGGCTGCCCCTGGGATGGAGAATAAACTCACACTATAGCATGAGGCTTTGTGGGGGATGTCTCTTAGGATGTGGCAAACAGGATGAGGATAAAGGATAAGTAAACCATCAACAATCTCTACACTCTCAACCAGTGTTCTCAGTGAAAGTCTGGGGGGCACTGTGGAAAAGTAGGGGGAACAATTTTGCAAACAATGTTGCTTGAGAGGGACTATTTGAAATTTTAACAATGCTGTTGATATAAAATGGACATACAATAAACTGTACAATTTGAGATATATAGATATATATAGATATGCGTGCACACACACACACACACACACACACACCTGTGAAACCATCACCACAATCAAGATAATGAAAATATTCATCATACCCCCCCCACCAAAGTTGCCTTGTGTCCCTCTGTAATGCCTCTGCGCCACCCCTCTCTTCCACCATCCTTAGGCAACCACTAATCTGCTTTCTGTCGCTGTAGATTGGTTTGTATTTTCTAGAACTTCACGTAAATGAACTCATACTATATGTACTCTGCCTGGCTTCTTTCACTCAGTATAATTAACCTGAAATTCATCCATGTTGTAGCACGTGTTAATGGTCCATTTCTATCTATTGATGCGTAGTATTCCATTGCACGGATATACCACAGTTCATCCATTCACCTATGAAGAGACATTTGGGTTGTTTCTAAATATAGGCAATCACAAATAAAGCTGCTATGAACATTTGTGTACAAGTCTTTGTATGGACATATGTCCATACAGATGTCATTTCTCTTGGGTGGAGTGGAACAGCTGTCTCACTGTTTCCTTTCCAAAGTGGCTTCCTCATTTTACATTCCCACTTGCAGTGTATGAGAGTTCCAGATGTTCCACATCCTTGCCAACACTTGCTATGGTCAGTCTTTCAAATTTATCCATTTTAACAGATGTGTAGTGGTAGCCTATTATGTTTTTAATTTACAGTTCCCTAATGACCAATGATGTTGAGTATCTTTTCATGTCCTTATTTGCCATCCATATATCTTCTTTAGTCAAGTATCTGTTCCTGTGCTTGCCTAATTTTTAATTAGATTATTTGTTTTCTTATCACTGAGTTTTTAAAATTCTTTATACACTCTGGATACATCCTTTATCAGATACGTGATTTACAAACACTTTCTCCAGCCTTCTCATCCTCCTAAGTATGTCTCTTGAAGAGCACAAGTGCTTAATTTGGATGAAATCCAATTTATCAATTTGTTCTCTGATGGATCACGCTTTTGTTGTTGGATCTAAGGAATCTTTGCCTAATCCAAGGTCACAAAAGTTTTCTCCTACTTTTTATCTACAAATTCTATAGTTTTACTTTTATGATTAGGACTAGGATCCACTGTGAGTTAATTTTTTGTACATGCTTGTATCCAAGTCCTAGCACCAACTGTTGAAAAGATTATCCTTTCTCCACGGACAGGCCTTTGAACCTTTGTGGAGTTTTCCATATGTGGGTTTATTTCTAAACTGTATTCTTTTCCACTGATGTATTTGTCTATTTTTTTTTTTTTTTTTTTTTTGCAGTACGCAAGTCTCTCACTGTTGTGGCCTCTCCCGTTGCGGAGCACAGGCTCCGGACGCGCAGGCTCAGTGGCCATGGCTCACGGGCCCAGCCGCTCCGCGGCATGTGGGATCCTCCCGGACCAGGGCATGAACCCACACCCCCTGCGTCGGCAGGCAGACTCTCAACCCCTGCGCCACCAGGGAAGCCCCGTATTTGTCTATTTTTAAGCCAATACTGCACTGCCTTCATTGCTGTCATTTTATAATATCTTGAAATCAAATAATGTTTATCTTCATTTTCAAAGTCATTTTGGCTATTCTAGGCCCTTTACATTTCCATAGGAATCTTAGGATCAGTTTGTCAAGTGCTACAAAAGAACTTGCTGAGATTTTTTTGATTGGGATTGCATTTAATCCAAAAAGCAATTTTGGGAGAATTCAAAGGTGAACGATTGAGTCTTCTGACCCATGGACAGTGTATGTCTCCATTCCTTTAAGTCTTCCTTGATGTCTTTCAGCAATGTTGCAGTTTTTGGTATACAGAACCTGCACATCTTTTGTCAAATTTATCCTTAATATATTTCATATTTTTCAGCTATTATAAAAATATTTCTAAATTTTGACTTTTGAGTTTTCATTGTTAATATATAGAAATACAATTGACTATTATGTACTTATTTTGTATCCTCACAACCTTACTAAACTAGCTTATTAGTTCCAGGAACTTTTTTGTAGATCCCATCAGATTTTGAAGGGACAATCACATCATTTGTCAGTAAGATCAGTTTTACTTCTTCTTTTCCAAACTAGTTGCCTTTTATTTAATTTTCTTCCCTGACTGCCCTGGCTAGAGCTCCAGTACAAGAATGAATAGAAGTAGTGAATAGAACGCATCCTTGTCTTGTTCCTGATCTTATAGTAAAAGCATTCAGTTTTCGAAGCTGAAGGTTTTTTGCAGATGCCCTATATAACACTGAGGGAATCCCTTCAATTCCTAGATTGCCGAGAATTTTTGTAAGGAATGGATATTGAATTTTGTTAAATGCTTTTTGAAAAGAGAGGAGGAGGGCCTCTACTGAAATGACCATGTGTGTTTTCTTTCTCAGTTGTTAATATAATGTATTACATTGATTGATTTTCTAAGTTTAAATCAAACAATGCATTCCTGGGATAAACCACACAGTGGTCATGATGTGTTATCCTTTTCACATAGTGTTTGAACAATTCGCTAAACTTTTGTTTAGAATTTTTGCATCTATGTTCATGAAGGATGTTGGTCTATAATTCTCTTTTTTTGTAATGTCTTTTTCTTGTGTTGGTATCAAGGTAGTACGGGCCTCGTAAAATGAGTTGGGAGGTAGCCCCTCCCCTCCCATTTTTAAAAGAATGTTTGTGTAAAACTGGTATTATTTCTTCTTTAAATGTTTGGTAAAATTGACCAGTAAAACCATTTCAGTTTGACATTTTCTTCGTGGAAAGGTATTTAACTACAAATTCAATTTCTATAATAGATCATAGGGTTATTTAATTAATTAGTGAACGCTGGTAATTGGTCTCTTTCAGAGTATTTGTTCATTTCATCAAGTTGCAAGTTTATTGGCATAAAGTTTTTCACATTAGTCTCTTATTGTATTTTAAATGACTGTCCAATCTATAATGATGTCACCTCACTTATTTCTGATATTGGTTATTGTTTCTTCTCTCTTTTTTGCCTCATCAGTCTGCGTCATGGCTTATCAGTTTTATCAATTTACTCAAAGAACTAGCTTTTGGTCTAATTGATTTTCTCTCTTGCCTTTTGCAGTCTTTTTTGTTGATTCCCATTCTGATCTTTTGATTTCCTTTTTTCTACTTAATTTCACCTTCTTTTTCATGTTTCTTAAGGCAAAAACTGAGGTCACCGGTTTGAGATCTTCCTTCTTCTCTAAGACAGAAGTTTCGTGCAACATTTCCCCTTTACTACTTGATTAGTGGCGTCCCCACAAATTCTGATATGCAATATTTTAATTTTACTTCAGTTCAAAATACTTTCTAAGTTCCATTTTTATTTCTTCTTTGCCTCATGAGTTATTCAAAAGTGTGTTATTTCGTTTCCAAATATTTGGGCACTATCCAGGCGTCCTTCTTTTGCTGACTTCTAACACTCTTCATTAATGTGAAACTTCTTTAATTTATTGAGACTTGTTTATGGCCCAGAACATGACCTACCTTGGTAAATATGTCCAATTCAAAGAACGCACATTCTTGTATTTTTGGATGGAATGTTCTACAGATGTCAATGAGGTCAAGTTGTCCAAGCCTTATCAATTATTTAGAAAGGTGTATTGAAATCCTTGACCATAATTGTGGGTTTTTCTATTTCTCCTTGTGGGTCTATCAGATGTTGCTTCGTTTGTTTTGAGTCCTGTTATTAGGTGCATAAATCGTTAAGATGTCCTCTTGCTGAACTGATTTCTTTCACTGTGAAATGACCTTCTTTATCCCTAGTAATAGTCTTTACTCTGAAATCTACTTTGCCTGACATTAATATAGCCACTCCAATTTTTTTATTATTATTATCACGGTAAATCTTTTTCCATCTCTTTGTGTTTTCATCTTTAGGGTGTATTTTGTTGTATTTTATTTTTTGTAGGTAGCATAGAGTATTGCTTTTTAAATCCAGTCTAACAATCTCTGCCTTTTAATTGGGGCATTTTCACCACTTACATTTTATGTGATTATTGGTATGGCTAGTTTAAATCTATAGACTTACTTGTGTTCTATTCATTTCATCTATTCTTTGTTCTTTTTCCCTTATTTTTTCTCTCATTTTGAGTTAATTGTATTTTTTTGTACTTCTATTTTATCTCTTCTGTTAGCTTATGTCTTTGTTTTGCTACGCTAGCAATGGCTTTGGGACTCATAGTACACATTATTTTATTTATCACTACCTTCAGCAGATATTATATGACTCTGCATAGAGAATATGAACCTTAAAATAGTAAACTTCCATTCTTCCCCTCTTGACCTTTATGCTATTGTTGTCATGCATTTTACTTTTACATATGGTATAAAACACTACATTACTATTTTTTAAAAGTCAGCTATCTTTCAAAGAGATCTAAATAATAAGAAAATTATCTTAAATATATGCCCATGTAGTTAGCATTTCCAGTGTTATTCATTCCCATTTGTAATCCATATTTCTATATGGTATCAATAGCCTTCTGCCTGAAAGGCTTCTTGTAAACTTTCTTACAATGCAGGTCTATTGGTGATGAATTCTTTCAGTTTTTGAATGTCTTTATATTTATCTGACTTTAGAATGTAACTAGACATATACCCAGACAAAACTATAATTCGAAACGATACACACACCCCTATGTTCACAGCAGCACTATTTACAATAGCCAAGACATGGAAACAACCTAAATGTCCATCGACAGATGAATGGATAGAGATGTGGTATGTATGTATGTGTGTGTGTGTGTGTGTGTGTGTGTGTTTATATATATATATATATATATATATATATATATACATAAAATGGAACACTGCTCAGCCATAAAAAAGAATGAAATAATGCCATTTGCAGCAACCATGGATGGACCTTGAGATTATCATACTAAGCAAAGTCAGTCAGAAAGAGAAAGACAAATACCATATGATATCACTTATATGTGGAATCTAAAATACGGCACAAAGGAACATATCTACCAAACAGAAACAGACTCACAGATACAGGGAACAGACTTGTGGTTGCCAGGGGAGAGGGAGGGTCGGGGAGGGATGGGTTGGGAATTTGGGATTAGCAGATGCAAACTAGTATATATAGGATGGATAAACAACAAGGTCCTACTGTTTAGCACAGGGAACTATATTCAATACCCTGTGATAAACCATAACACTAAAGAATATGAAAAAGAATATATATATGTAAAACTGAATCACTTTGCTGTACAGCAGGAATGAACACAACACTGTAAATAAACTATACTTCAATAAAAATTTTTCATAATAAAATATAATTATTCTAAGCAAAAATATAAAAATTTAAATTTAAAAAAGAATGTAACGAATTAAAACTTTATAATTCTATGAATAAATACAGAGGGTTTGGGGGGTACAGTCTTAATGCAAAATTCATTCTCTAAGAATCTGACGGCTATGTCAATACAGGTAAAATATTACTTTTTGGTTTTCTGAACTCAGTCAAGAATTGATCGCCGTTTCAGGAATCACATGACAATGGCAACGCCCTCGGGGTTTGTGCTTCACCCCTATTCTAGCAGCCTGCACTTGAAGCAGATGAGTCCGTGGTGATTCTAGGTAACTTCTACTGCAGCACTACAACTTCTAGGGTAGCTGACCTCTAGCATTTGCACATCATTTGCTTACTTTCCTATTTTTCCTTTTGTATTACAATTAAGGTAGTAACGTTTTTCTTTTTAATTTTTTGCAGAGTAGTTCACATAACCTATGACTTTCAAAGCAAACAAAGAATGAGTATCAGTTTTCTGTTGGTGCATAGAAACTATATGGTATCAATGGCTTTAAACAATAATCACTTCTTGCTCATGATTCTGCGGATTGGCAATTCGGGGAGGGCCCAGCTGGGATGGCTCCCCTCTGCTCCACAGCACGCTGGCAGAGCGCACTTTGCCTTTGGAACCAGTTGGCCAATCAGCCCGGTGCTGGAGGTCATGATGGCCACGTGTCTGGCAGTTGGCTAGGACTGTCAGCCTGAGCACCTAGCTCTCCTTCCTGTGGCCTCTCCAGGTGGCTAGCTCAGGCTTCCTCACACGGTCACTTGATTCCAAGAGGGAGAAGGTAGAAGCTGCAAAGTCTTTTGAAGCCTTGGCTCTGAAATCACCCAGTATCATTTCCACGGCATGCTATTGGTCATAGTTAGTCACAAGACCAGCCAGGATGCAAGGGGGGTAGAATAACAGACACAACTTCTTGATGAGAGGAGCGGTAACACCACGTTGCAAAGGGACAGCCTTCACGGATGGAGGGAATTTGAGCCATATTTTGTAACTTACCACAGAGCATTACAAAATATGTGTTATAAAAGGGACCTCAGGTCTGTTACCATGGAGAACCACCGCTGTAAACAACATTTTCTCCATTTCACCCCTCACCTGTCCCAAAGGACACACACCCTTTCTCAATTCCTCCTGAAAACAAATAAGAAAAAATTCTCTGTGTCCTCAAAAGACCCTTACCTCCGCTGATGATGGCAATGGTCTGCTAAGGAACAGGGCAACATTTGTCTGCACCAGTCAGTGTTCTGCATCGAGCACTTCTTAACCTGTCAAAAAGACACAAAGTTAAACGGGGATTAGGTCATTACCTTTTTCTTGCTTTGTTTGCTTTTTCTAGAAATAGATGAGCCAGGACCCTGAGAGCCTATAGCAAATCTTCACGTAAGAGGTCTTTATTATTGGATGGCTGGAAAATGAATTTGAGAACTGAAAAACTGATTCGATAAATGACACAATTCTGTTGCACTGGGTGCCACACAGACTGGACCCTGACATTCAGCCAGCGGTACCCCCAGAGCCTTCCTCCTGCATTAGGGAAAGCCAGAGACTGGCACCCGGGGCAGCAAAGGGTCTGGTCAATGAACACAATGCATGACCCAAGGGATGGGTTTGGTCTGGGGACGTTCTGGACATTGTGTGCCATGCTACGAGCAGCTGTAGAACTTTGAACTCCTCCAAAAGGACACACGGACCAGACCCAGATTTTCCTAGCCTGGCCTTTCCTGATACACTTTTCTCACAACCGTGGGTTACAGTACACACAGCAAGAGTGGGTACCGATCACAATGAAAAACAACAGACATCACGCTCAGAGGGCACAAAGTCTCAGTGGTTTAAATTATTTATGCCCAGGGTGGGAGGGCTGGGCACGCCGAGAGTCAGGGTATTTTCTTTTCATTCAGGAAAGTTCCCCTCCCGCTACTGTAATGCCAACAGTCATTTCTGTTCGCATTCACTCCTGGGAAGCCTCTCCTCGACTGCCTCCCGACAGGTCCTAGATGGGCAAACTGACTTCAGACCCACACGGAGCCTGCAAAATGCTGAACAAAGGCAAGTTCATGATCCGTAGTAACCCTGGTGCTCCTGACGACACCTGCTGGCCAAGCAAGCACGCCAGCCAACCAGAGGCCTGGGGACAGTCTTCCTCGAGACAGCAATCCCGTTTGGCTGAAAACCTATTCCAAGAAATAAGTGTGAAATCCTACCAGGCAACCGACAACGGATATGCTGTTTTGCCAGATTCCACATAAGAGGTGGTGCTCATGGCCTACCAGAAGCTGAAATGGTGGCAGCATATAACTGTGTAAAAAGAAGTAGAGACCCCACCCACCCACCCAAATAAACCAGCGCACTCCAAATCCTTGGATCTTCCATTGGAATTAACTTAGGGAACAATTAGGCCTCATTTCATCCTCCAAGAGCGGGGACCTCTATTAGGGAATCGGAGCTCCATGCAGCAGACCTGGCTAGTGACCCACCCAGAGGCCTTCACCAGGTCAGTGTGCCTGTCTCAGCTCCCTGAGTGTTTGGTGCTCCTACCGTCTCCTTCACAGGGTTTCCTCTCTCCACCCCGCAGGAGCCATGCCCCTGAGAGGCAATGCCCCTCCCACAGGGCAGTCCAAAGACAGAGGATACAAGAGCCCTCACTGAGCAGGGATGCTCCCCCAGATGTCAAAGAGAACCACGCAGCTGCCCTCGTGCTGTTAGCTTTTCATGTGTCACAGCGAATGGCGATGACTTCAAAGATCGGAGCGCCCTAACGTTTAATGTTTGCTGAATATTCCCTAGGGCAGGAACTTTCCAGTTTTTTGACAACCACCCAAAATAAATAAGTATACTATTCATGGTAATCTAGCACATACATGCATGCGTGTGTGTGTGTGTGTGTGTGTGTGTGTATTCATCTGAGACATACATTCACGACACAGTATTTACCTTTACTACTACTGTTTTCCATTGCATTTTTTTAAATGTTGGTCACAACTCACTAACCTGGCTTTACTAAACCCCTGGCGTGTGTGATACACAGTTTGAGAGTCACTGCCCTGCAACTCCTAGCAAAGTGCCTCATACAAGAGGCACTTAAGAATATTTGATGAGTGATTTAGTGATTGGCTGGTCATGAGAACGTCCAAGTCACACTCTGGAAGGGCCTGGATCTTTGGCTCTGGGTCACTGGATCTTTTTAATTTGTTAGACTTAGTGGCAAGTTACATGATTTACCTCCACAAATGGTGAGGTCTCTCAAAGGGGCCCAGGGAGGAGGGGGAATCGATCCAAAGGTACCACTGATGGTGTGTTTATCCAAGTCCTTGGGCTCCCAAACACATCCTGTAATTTTAGAAATATTTAAATGTTTGACCACTTTAAGAGGACGAGCAATGACCGGAGATGAGCTCAAAGGGTGACCTCCAGACAACAACTGCCAAGAAAGGCTTAAAATGAAATGGGAACCGTGAATGAAAGCAGAAAAATCAAAAATCATAAAAATGAAAAAGAGCGAGGCACTTTGGAGCGCATTTGGTATTATCTTACTGTAAGATTTTGGACTGCCCAAGCCTCGATCTGCAAAGCACTCTTTCTCTCTGTGGGTTTCTGTAGAAGCTATACAGGGAATCTCAGCCTCCTACCAAATATAAAGCAATAAGGTGGTGTGCTATTCTAGGTATTGGTTTTCCAAAGACTCTGAAGGAAAAAATATTCCCCGCAGAGGAGGGCAGCAGGGAGCGCTGTGCGCTGGGCCCCGCTGGTGTGCCCGTGGCTGCCGTGGTCCTGCTCACCCTGGCTGACCACCCCACTGGCATCCACACTGCGTCAGTGTCCAGTGCCCTGGCCCGGGGACAAGCCTAGCCCCTGAGCATCTCTGGCTCTGCCCTTCCTTCATCCCAGTCCCCACAAAGACTCGATTTGACTCTGACCTATTTGTAGCTACGACTTACTGCAAAGGGTCCATGAACTTGACTGGGGAAAAAAAAATAGAATATCTTTATTTTCGCTACTCGCTAACAGATATTTATAACACTCCCGTCAACTGTGAACTTAGGCATAATCTCGGTATAATGCATCAGCAGTTCCTGTGACTTGGCCAGCAACAGCACTCACACATATTTCCTTATCACACCAAACTGGCTGCGAGTATCTCAAACATCACTTACACTCGTTACTACTCTGAAACTACGGTAGCTGTTCGATTCAGTGGTTCGTATTTAAAATACTGATAAAGAAGCACATTTATTGCTACGTCACAAGTTTGGCTTTTAATACATCGTAACTTTATTTCACTAGAATGGGTTCCCTCTGTAAGCCTATATATTTTAATTTATTCATTTAAAAACATTAGTCTGAGAAAGGGCCCCTAGGCTGCACCAGACCACCAGATGTGGACACCAAACTCGCCCATGGCACAGGAAAGGACCTCTGATGAATGCCTCTGCATGCCAGGCAGTCTGCAACACTTATTTCTTCTCATTTTCAATCACCTTATTTTTTAATTTTTAAAAATACTTATTTACCTATAGTCTCCAATGACAAAAATAATCGAAGCCTATTATAACAAGTAAAACAATGCAAGAAAAGATTATACAAAGGCAGGCACTATAATCACCTCCCAGAGAAACCCACCACGCCCTTCTTTTTGCTTCTGTAAACACACGAGAGGGCTGATTTATTGCTTGCCTTTACCAAAATAGATTCATTCTACACACATTATTCTGTAATTTATACTTGCCACTTGGCAACTCACACTGTAACACAGATATTCCTACAAGTCTGTGACTGTATATTTTTCTAGTTCCTTTATGCACATTTATATAAAATTCATGTGAATGAAATCATATCATGCACACTCTGGTTCTTAGTACAGCCTTTCACTTTTTGTCTGCCTTCTCACATCCCTAATTTGTATTAATTATCCATTACTATGTAACAAAGCAACTCAGAACTCAGCAGCTTAATACAATAATAAACACTTATCATCTTAGAGATTCTGTTGATCAGGAATTTGGAATCGCTTAGCTGGGTGGTTCTGGGCAGAGGGTCTCTCCTATGAGGGCAGTCAAGAGGGTGGGGCTGCCATCATCTGAAGGCTGGACTGAGGCTGGAACCTCTGGTGCCAAGATGGTGCCTCATGTGGCTGGCAGGCCGGTGTGGGCTGTTGGCAGGAGGCCTGTGCTCCTCACCACATGGACCTTTCTATATCGGGCTCCCTGTGTGTCCTCAAAACATGGCGGCTGGCTTCTCCCAGAGCAAAAACTGAGAGAGCATGGTGGAAGCTACAGTGTCTTTCATGAGCTAGCGTCAAAGGTCACACCTCTTCATTTTGTCATACCCTACTGGTTACCCAGGTCATCCCTATTCACGGTGGGTGGGTAGGGACTACACAAATGCATGAACACCAGGAGGCAAGGCTTCCTGGATGTTGGCTGCCACAGCCTTCAACAACCTCAGCCTGCAAGGGCCACCTCTCCCAGATAATCCGTGTTAACAACCTGGTGTGTTCCACACTTATATGAGCGTAAGCAAGTCAATCTATACAAGAACCTACATAGACTACAATTGCCTTATGGGTTAGGCATTATTGAAATTAAAATTTTAAATACTTTTAAATAATATAAATCTCTAATGTATAAATAAATTTTAAAATAAATATTTTTCCACATTTAAAAATAAAGAAACTGAAACTCTAGTCCAAGGTCCTGTGGAGCTGCTGGAACCACTATTCACAATAGCCAAGTCGTGGAAACAACCTAAATGTCCATTGACAGATGAATGGATAAAGAAGATGTGGTACATAGATACAGTGGAATACTACTCAGCCATAAAAAGAACAAAATACTGCCATTTGCAGCGACATGGATGCAACTAGATTATCATACTAAGTGAAGTAAGTCAGAAAGAGAAAGACAAATACCATATGCTATCACTTATATGTAGAATCTAACATATGACAGGAATGAACCTATCTATAAAACAGAAACAGGCTCACAGACATAGAGAACAGGCTCGTGATTGCCAAGGCAGGGGCGGGGGAGGGAGGGATGGATTGGTAGTCTGGGGTTAATAGATGCAAACTGTTACGTATACAGCAAGCTCTACTGTATAGGACAGGGGACTATATCCAAACCATAATGGAAAAGAATATTAAAAAGAATATATTTACGTGTATAACTGAGTCACATTGCTGTATAGCAGAAATTAACACAATGTTGTAAATCAACTATACTTCAATTTCTTTAAAAAAGTGGAGCTTCTGGAATTCAGAGCCAGGGCCACCAGACTCCAAAGCCTACACTCTTCCCACGACACTAAGCAATGGACATCACACCATCTCACCAGCCTCCCTCTTGGTGACACCCCTGAGTCTCCTTACAGAAGATGGTCACTCATCCTGGTTCCTCATGGAAGTGAAAACTCAAGCCTTCTCTTCCAAGCCCTGTGCTCTCTGCCCAAAGCCCCAGGCGAACACTGGATGCTACCTACTCAGCCTTGCCAGGTAACTGAATCTCTGTCTGCTCTGAGCCTCAGTCCATCCCATTATTTCTTTTCCTAATTTTACAATGAAAAACAAACGTTTGATGCCTTTATTCTTGCAAGTGCAAAGAGAGGTGAAGAGTCCTCCAAAGGTACGTGTTTTCCTCTGAGAAAACGGAATGCAGGAAAGAGAGGGCAATTGAACTGGACTAGCTCTGCATATCTTTCTTTCCATTGTCTCCCCTGCTTCTAACCCTCATCACCGTTAGCAGGTCCAAAGTGCGCCTGGGTCCTCGCATGAGCCACCGTGGGACTAGCTCTCAACATACAGTAAATCAAACGCTTCCTTCCTTGCGGCAGGCGCTTTGGGAACACAAAGATGAGACAGGAGAAGCGTCTGTCCTCAAGGAGCGTTCAGACTGTCCTGAAAGCCAGATACACACATCACAACAGACTGTACAACACCACTGACGTGAATAGAGCACCACAGAGCGAGCACAAACAAGGACAGACACGGCCGATCAGTGGCTAGTGGGCAGCGTTTCTGCTGTGGGTGAACTAAACAGTACTTCTCCCAGGACGCTAGCAGGTGCCCTGTGAAAAGGACTCCGGTCCCACCGGATGAGAGGCTGCTGGCTTACACCAAGGCACACGGCGTTCTCTTAACAAGCTAAAGAGCATCATGAATCTCCAGAGGAGGGGAAATTATATGCAAGGATTCTGAAACTGAGTTGTTCGTGAAATCTTTCTCCCCTCCTCCCCAGGAAATATCTTATATGCCGTGGAACATGGTTTGGGAGTTGCTGAGACAGGGTAATCTAAGTTTTGTCTTGACCTCAGCAATGGAAAGCATGCAACCAACAAAGGCTGCATCTTTCCTTTTTTTCCTCCTTAGGTCAGCAATGAGATACGAGGTTCCTTTGTCTTGCCAGAGTTCTTTATTTACATTAAAAAAGAAAAAATATATCCATACATATAATCACCCACAAAGGTTTCACTCTCCTTTGTGCTGACAGACTTCAGACTCAGCTTTACCTTGCTGGAGGGAGAACTTAATTACTTGCAGGTTTTTCTCGAAGAGTCCTCAGTTCAACCCTACCACAGTTTACACTGCAGCCCACATTACAGAATTCCACTGGCATTTGGCTCCTTGGTGTCCCTCTTTAGAGTGGTAACGCTGTGCTTCCAACGATATACACAGAAAAGTTTAGGAAATACCAGCCGCTTGAGAAGGCATGGATCGAATGATGGGCCCCTCTACCCTGAAATTTACAGAAAGCATTTCACCCCCTGCCCACCCGAGAACGATGTCAGGAGGTAAGATTTCCCACCGGCCACGCAAACAGAGCGTGTGTGTCCTCACTCGGATATCAGTGGCCAGAAGGTTAACCCCCGTAAGTGAATTCCTTTGGAAAATGGTGGCCTCCAGAAGGGGGCCCTGGGATGTGAAAGAAACTGGAAAAGACGACAGATTCTCACTCCCATAAGGAAACGTCAGGAAACTGAACATTTCTTTCCAAAATTGCTTTTAAATGGTTAGCCAACAAATTCCGGTTTGTTCATGGTCTATAAATGATCTCGCCAAGTTCAGAAAAGACAGACTTCTCCGGACAACCCTGGCCCACGCACAAACAATCGGTACCTGAAGCCGGCCGCCCACTTCGGAGGCTGGCTCTGCAAGTGCGCATGCGCATTGAAACTGACACGGGTTCCACGGATGATGCTTTTGACGGGGGTGCTTAGATGACACCCAGCTCTGCCTCCACTTGCTCCCTTCCTCCGTGCAGAGCGGCCCTCCACTCCCAACCAGAGCCCCATCGAGGCCAGAGCGTGACCTCAAAGTGGATGATGACTGTCCTTCCCTCGCCCGGATGGGCCTCAAAATCGGCGTTTCTAAAGAACACCAGAAATGGAGGCGCCTCCTCCGCAGTAAAAGCACTTTTATGGATGACTAATCAGCAATAATGCTGCAAATGACCCGTCTGCAAAATCTTCAGTGCCTGGAGATCTAAATTACTCTCATCTTTCTCCCCCCAAAATTGGGTATAATAGTATAATTTCAAGTAATGCAAGAGCAATTTCTCCCTTCATTGGATATCAAGCTCAAGATGTTACAGGAAAAAGAAATAGCTTTTACCGCTGATATGAGAAATTTAAAAGAGAGACAAGTGTGAGCAAACAAAAGCTGTCACATCAAATACTGTGGGGGAAAAAAAAATCTAGGAAAAAAAATGCCAGAAACGCTCAAGTCTAAATAAAGTCATTTATTTGTTATTTTAACCCCTTCACTGTCAGAGTTACTGGCAGAGGCTAGGTAATTCTCCACAGGTGGGACTGACTGAAGACAGCTCTCTTGCGCTCAGAAAACTTGTTGTACTGTGGCATGTTTCTTTTAGTTCTCTGATCTCTTAAAGGGTTTCCAAACACAAACAGAATGGCACTGATACTCCTCTCTGGGTATCCTTTCTTCAGAGAATTCAATCTTGTCCAATCTCTGCCACGTGAAGCAAAGGTTCTAGACCATGAGATCAAAGGGCAGCAGCCACACGCCGTTTGTGTGTTTCTGGTAGATGGTAAGTATTTGGTA
Source organism: Stenella coeruleoalba (assembly GCF_951394435.1). NCBI lineage: Eukaryota > Metazoa > Chordata > Mammalia > Artiodactyla > Delphinidae > Stenella > Stenella coeruleoalba. The sequence continues at coordinate 3,344,043 of NC_137147.1, read as the reverse complement.
GAATGTGGTAGAAACTGTTTCTTGAATTTTGTGTCCTGGGCAGCTAACATGCAACTGAAAGATAAGATGCTTTCCGTACGGCGGGGGCGGGGGGAGGAGGGGGGACGCTCTATGAAGCCCCTCCCCCCGTACAGAAGGAAAAGTGGAGAAAACACAGACTGGACAGATCTGGGGGTTCACCCCTTGCTCCTTTTTGGTCAAGTTCATAAGGCTATTTCCTAGGTCAAGATTATGTGCTCTCATTAAAATTGAATAAGATAAGGTTGGTGAAAGAGCATTGCTAATGAAGGTCTACGGAAAGAGAGGAAAGTATTTCCAATTCACTGGGGACTCACTTTGTACACTAGAGCAGACCCTGGGAGGAGGAAGTCACAGCCACCATCCTCAAGAACCTACCCCCCTCACGTCCCACTCACTCCTCTGCCCAACGCAGTAAGGCTTCTGTCTCCAGTAAACTGCTTTGGCGGTGGTTACAGAGCCTCCCAACTGGGAGAATTCCACAGACTCGGCTCCCACCACGGTCAGTCCTAACCCCTCAGCGCAGCACACAGAGTCAGTCCCCCAAAGCCACCAGGTCCCCCCACCTCTGCAGCCCTGCACCCTTGAGGCCACCCCTTAACCAAACACGATCCTGGTTTCCCACTCCCTCCAGCCCTCAGCCCATGGTCACTCTACACTCCAGGGCTCACCCCTCTCCCGCGTCAGGGTGCCCACCCTCCCTGCATCTCCTCTCCTGACCACAGTGCACCGGTACTAGTCCAGCATCTCGTGGTTTATGCATCTGACTGTCCTGCTAGTGATAAAAGCAACTTGCAGCAGGAACCCAGCTGCTTTGCCTTGGAAGCCCCAGGGCCTAGTACTGGGCGAGAGGCAGGACAGGTCCTCAAAGTGAGGCTGAGGGAGTGATGCTTAATCTATCTGCTTAAACGAGGTGCTATGATTTTCGGTTTATCACAAACAGGATGAGCGCACAGAGGCCACCACCCAGAATGAGACTCCTTGGGTCCATGTGACCATTTCTCCATACTCCGCCCCCCCACCCCCAAGCCCTCCCGTCACCCAGCGCCTTTATTTTAGGACTTTCTTGATCGTTCCTTACCTCATGCGGATTTGCCATGAGCGGAAGAGGCGGTGTCTCTGTGGTCCTGGGCGCCTTGGGGTGGCCACCCGCTTCTCCGACATGCTGCATCTTCAGCCCCTCAGCATCGGGAAGGAGCCGCTCCGAGGGACCCCTCCTGTGTGCGGAGGGACGCTGGGGAAGCCAGGGAAGGGCGGCCACGTGTTCGTGGCGCAGATATTCTGATGTGGGTTTGTGCGTGGGAGGCCAAACGATGTACACGCTCTCCGAAAGTCTAGAATTTGTGGTTTGTGTTATCTCACAACTTCATATTTGGAAGAGGTATTTTAATTTCTTATGAGTTGTGAATAATTATGTAATTCTGCCACCTTCTTAAAACTAAGACATTTCAAACTGACTCCTGTCCTCCAGGGCTGTCAGCCTAAGGGGACTTGGCTTTTTTCCCTTAGGTTTTGAGCAAGTGTGTGCCAAATTCTTTAGTCCGGTTAGAAGAGCTCAGGACGAGAGCCATCCTCCACAAAAGTGTAAAGGAAACTCCCTCTCCCCCCTCAAAATTCATCCTCAAAAACTACTGCTGAAAAACAAACGCGGCGCGCACTCACCACAGAGCCCGCCTTCCGAGTTGTTTCCAATCCGCTGCAGTCTTTAGTGCCGCTGAGTTCCTCCAACATTCTATTTCGCTCTTGTTTGTAAATTAGCCGTGTCTTCTTCGAAATTCCTCCGTGGGTCTTCCTGATTCTTCTGCCGTTGTTTAAGAACCTAGGGAAAGGTTCAGTACGATTGCATTATCAGATGTCACTGTGACGTTCTCAGTGGTCTACTGACGTGTTTCAAATCCCTGCCTAAACGGCACTTCTCTAGCGAGTGCCTCCCATTCTAGATTCACTCCTGTCAATCATTAAGTCACTTGGTCATCAATAGTTCCGAGCATCTACACCATCCCAGACCCTGTTCGGAGCACCGGGAAGCCAGAGTGAGCAGGCAGACGACGTCACACATCCCGGAGGGGCCATGTGAAGTTTAGACTCCAGGAGGGCCCGTAGCTGACTTCATGACACTCCCACCAGAAAGTGATCATTTCATTAGACACAAAGGATTCTCGGTAGTTAGGAAGCGCTTCTCTTTTTTTCCAGGGCCTGAGTTTTCTCATATGTATTTCATATTCCTGGCTGGAGGGATGGCAAAAGAATCTGAATATCACCATCTGGGAGTTATGCCATGGACTCCAGTGGGCAGGAGTAGAGCTGAGTTTCTCCTCTTCCTCTAAAAGTGTATTTCTTCTGCTTCGAAATGAGCGCAAACAGGTCCGATTCCCTAATGAGACCAACCCGGAGCCTAGAAGTCACTTACCCGTCACCTCCCACCCTCCACCGGCCCAGGTTCTGGGGATCCTCCAGTGTAGAGGGGCTGTTGGAGGTGAGGGGTTTCTGCAAGGATATCTGATCATCGGTGACTTCACTTAACCATTAAATCAAACGTGCTGAAATCCACAAATGCCAGAAACGCAGTACCCGGTACTCCCCAAACAGTGTGTTGGTCTGTCCGGGTCTGGATTGCGTAAGGAAGCCCCAGGGAGCCGTTCTGGTCTCAATAGCGTGCAGTCGTCAATCAATATTTCATTACATGTTCCTGTCCTTTACTAGTGTTCCCCAAATCGATGTTTAACTTGTTCCTTTTGAAGCTACTGGTATCCTTAAGAAATGGAGGATTGTTATTTGAAAACGTTCACTTTTTACGTCTCCGTTATATCACTTGTACATTGAGAAGTCTCTTCCTGTCCACCCAGAAATGCTCTTATTATCTCTTGACTTGGGTCTCTCTCGTGCCAGACCAGCCTGTGAGCTCCTGAAAGAAGACCCTCCCAGCACCTGGCAGGTGAGAGAGCGCGATAAACATAGAATGATTTCTTAGTTAAAATTGTATTTTTAACTCTCCCCTATTAAGTATGTAGCTAACAGTTCTCATGTCGGTAGAGCCTGTATTTGTAATATCACATTAGTTCTCCCTGACATTTCCACGGGACAAGTGCAACATGGAAGCATCCTCTGATCACCAGGCAGTGACTCTGTCCACACTGGGTGGATGTTTCTAAATTCCTCAGCTCTAACAGGCTGCCTGTCAACAGAAGTGTATTTCAAGCGGAAGTTCAAAGCACTTGCCATTGTGAAGTCTGCCCAGTGGCCCTAATTTACACCCATTCGTGGTTACTGTTATAGGGCTGGTAATATGATAAGCTGCCACTGAAAACAAAGAAGCCCCAGATTCCTCTTTAATACTGAGAAGCACGCAGGCTCTTGAAGTCTGGCGTCTGGTGGGGATGAGGCATTTAGCCTCACGGAGCTGCAGTTTCCTCGGCTGTAAAATTGAGATAATAAGAGACCCCATCTCACCAGACGGAGACCGGAAACAAATGAGTCAACACAGGCAAAGCCCTCAGAACAGCATCAGGCACGGCCATTAAGGCCAGCTCTTATTAAATCCCTTTAGCCTCAAGACAAAGTAACTGAAGACACGTATAGAAAGAACTGCAGAAGAGTTTAACGTGAGGTTCTCTTTGAGGGAAAAAATACAAACACTTTTAATACATCTTATAAAAATGTATCACATAATCCCCCTTCAGAGCTTCAATCAAAAACGTTGTCTTTTCAGGACCTACTGTAGAGCACAGGGATCTCTACTTATTATTCTGTAATAACCTATATGGGAAAAGAACCTGAAAAAGAATGGATATATGTGTAAGTGAATCACTTTGCTGTACACCTGAAACTAACACAACATGGTAAATCAAGTATACTCCAATATAAAATAAAAAAATTTCTAAATGTCTTTTCATACACAAGATTCCCATTTAGACTCTGTCTACGCACACAGACTAGCGTTAAATATCACCCAGGTGAAATCCAACAACTGATCATTAACAATGTTTCATACAGATTGGTTTACATTTGTGGATCCAATCCTCAACGTTTTTTTACCATATTTAAGTTATCTCAAATATGTCATCTGAAAGGTTTTGAGTGCACAGATTTGAACCTAATTCTATAGCTTGAGAGTAGATTAATAGTATACTGTGTGCATTTTCTAAAATAGTAGGTATGTAAGATGTTTTAATACTGGGCCTATTCTGCTGTCCATAGACAAAGTCCCTCAACATTTACAGTATTATCCAGAATGAACTGGGTAAGAAAGCACCTGGACTTTAAAAAAAAACTGTTCAGGCCCTAATGTGAGAAGTTAGAAGGGCCTTTTGGTGAGGAAGTAATTCACGGTGTGAGTTGGCTTTCTCTTCTCTCCAACACAAAGATAACCGCAAGGTAGGAAAAGCTCTTTTGAAAAAGTGCACACTCAGCAAAACAGATCTACAGAAGGCAGGACTGGACAAAATACGTTACCGCTTCTGTCAGACATCCAGCTGTTTCATCCACCTCCAGCACTTATCAAAGTAAACCACTTCAGAAGGCCGTTGCCTCTTTTCCAGCTAGGATGTGGTATCATTACCCCGCGTGGCATCTATCACCTACCCTGCTTCTAAAGGGGGATGGCTGGTTACTGCAACTAATCTGGGTGACATGAGCTAATGTTCACACAATAGAAGGAATGTGAGGCTCTGGAAGGTTCCAAGGCTGCCCAAGGCCCCGGAGGGGTCAGATCTGTCCAAGGCCATCTGTGGTCCATGTTCCTATCTTCCACCCTGCTCATGCCTCCTTCTGCCAGGGACTAGCTGGCACCAGAACCACTTGTCAGGTGCACCTGGGGCACTGGCCCCTGGGCCCTGGCTGCCCCTTTCCAACAAGAGGAAGAGGAAGGAAGCCCTCCTCCAGGGGTGCCAGAGGCGAACGGCCTCTGAGCCCCCATCTCCCAAGCCCGCCCTCCACAGCACCCTGCACTTCTGCAGCCTACGGAGAGGCACACGCTCACGCACAAGGGCTCTCAGTTTTGGTGGTGGTGTTTACGGTCCTTTCCAAGCTGACGTTGGTCATTCCCAAGCAGATATGGAGATCTTACAGGCCCTGTTGTTATTATCTGACAGCCTACAAAATGTATACAAAATGTACACAACGGCTGGACACGCTGAATGTATACACACACACACACACACACACACACACACATAACCTAATAACTTCCATGGGCAACCAATTTTTAAATCTCTTTAGGTCTCCGATATAGTGAATGTACATAATCATATTCACTGATGACAGGCTAGTACTCTTAATATGCCATTTGGAAAAAATACACATCACTCATAAGACAAATATCCGGCCACCTTCACTTTCCTAGTTTTGTTTTTGTAAAATCCTGTTTCCTCTTTAACGATTGATTCCACACATGATTCCGTACGATTACACACGTGATTATGTACTGTACTGTGTCAGGCACTGCGCTTAGCACTTTGTCTGGGTCACCAGGTTAACCCTTACAATAGCTACCTGACGAAGGCACTGTTGCCCACATCTTTTGCAGATGAGGAGATCTCGGCATCGAGATGCTTACATGACAGAGTAAGTGCTTCAAAGAACTTACATGACACAGCTCCAGAGCGAAGAACCCGAGCTAGGGCCGAGGCAGTCAGCTTCTGGAGGCCGGGCTCCCAACTCCTGCACGATACCTGTATTCTCATTGAACATCTTTCTCCTCCAACAGCTTAGCCGTGTAAGCCATGTATTATTTAACTCACCTTCTCCACAATGCTGAAGAGTAGAAACGAGCTGATACTTTCACGTAAGGAAGGTGTTTTTCCCCATCCTCCTGATCTATAGGGAACTACATAAAATATAAATGTATATTACAGATTAGTAATTGATCGACATAATACAATTAACTTAAAAATGATTTCAAACAATAGAGGAACTACTTTCCATCCTCAGTAGATCCAATAATCGTTTGGTTGAAGTTTATTATTGGTCAAAAACACAAGCGTTGGACCCTGGGAGGAAGAATAAAAAGTATGAGGTCTCCTCTTATCCCCAGGAATCCAAGTTGGGTCATAAGATAAGCTGCATATTCTAGAAAGTTCTACTTTTCATGATGACAAATCGATTCAGCACTAGAAGCTCCCTTATCAAAAATGGAGGAAGAGAAGATGAAAGTATTTCTTAGGGGGTAAAAACTACTTGAGATTTTCATACCCTAAGGGGGTTTCCTTTTCAAGAAAAGCCTAGAGCCACTCAGGGCATACAGCGGGAATAAACAGGAACCTGAGGCAGAGGCAACTTTGCACAAAGCTAGTAATATTGCTGATGCTTTATTACTTTTAATATGCTATGAAATGGTTTTTGTCTTTTCAAAAAATTTTCACAGATTAAATTGCACTACATTACAACATTGTAAATCAGCTATATTTCAATAAAAACAAAGTCTTTAACTGCACTGCTTTAAGTTAAACCCGTTGGGGTAGACATTTCTCCTTTTCTTTAGGTGGGCAGCCTTTGAAATCATTTTAGAATCAATGTCTGATTTCTCCAGCATCACGGCTGCTACCCTGGGTTTCTGTCTTTCAGCGTGATGAGCCCTTGTGCTGAATACTGATTTGAAGTGTGGTTCACCGTGTAGACTTAAATTGTCCTTCCCACAACTTTATCTGAGAAGCCTGACAATGATGACAATCACAGGACTAGTTTTATTGGGTAAAGTTATTCTATCTGCAATTTACTCTGACAGCCTCCACAATTTTTAAGGGCAATTAAATCCTGAAAATTTGCCCAGAAAAAAATAAAAATTCTACCACAGTAAAAAAAATTTTTAAGAGAAAAACAGTTGAATTGCACAACTAATTACTAATCGGTTGGTCTTTTAAAAAAAAGAGAGAGAGAGAGAGAAAGAAAAGAAAAAGAAAAAGTATTCAGCTGAGCCCACAAATCAATTTCATTGTACAGACGGGGAACTCTCTCGGCCTGAGAAGGAGAAACCTGCCAGGGAGTCACAGGCAGGCTGACCAGCTACTTCGGCACTGCTGGCATCCACCTCTTTGGAGCAGAAGGCTCTGCCACACACCAGGGAGAAAAATAGGGAACTTGCAGAAAACCACCCTCAGAGCTTGCTATCGCCCGATTCCCCTCAGCAAGTGCAGACCAGCTGGCTCCAGAACAGGTGAGAACAGCTTGCTTTCCACTACCATCCCCACGTTTCCTCCTCCTTCCTAATCCCACAAACGGTACCCAAAGGTACAACACATGTTAAAAAAAAATTTTTAAAAGGTACAACACAAGCAGTCATCCCGAGCTACCCAGCTGACCAGACACAGGGCCAGCAGGAGGGAAGTCTTCCTTTGGGATGGTCTGGGGGAACATTCATCAGTGTGATTGGTCTCACCACCGACCTCTTGTGAAATTCGAGACGCGTTTCTAATCCGCAGCGAGGGTCACTGTTGTCCCAGAAAAGGACCCACGTCCCTACCAGCTCTTGACGTTCCACACTGGAAATCTTTATGCGGCAGGAAGTTCCATCTGACATCGAAATAGCTATCCAGGTGACATTTGGGAAATCAGGTTTTTTCTTTTAAGCGATGTCCAATTATACCTAACGTTGCAGAACATTTTGTATAAAATATGAACTTAATTCAGTAGAATATCTTTGATGGGACGACTTCAACCTTCATAATTCTTGTCATCTGGGAGCATGTAATTCAACAACTGCAGACAAACCCAGGAGAAGCCAGCCCCAGCCATCCGGCTCCGGCCCCTTACCACTGCCATCCCATCCTCTCCCCCAGCCCCCCAAAGGGCACACTGTGCCCCAGAGACAGTCAGCTGTTTGGTGGTCTCCCCTCCTCCTGGAACGCCCCATGTGTAGTGTTGGATACTCCCTCCGTGTGCCCCCAAGACCTCTACCACTGCTAACGCTCGAATGACCTTCCTTGTCTTTCCCTACCAAGAGCCTGGGCCAGCACTCTAGACCCATTAGACGCTCAACAAAGGTTCACTGAATCCGTGAGTTAAAGACAATACAGACACAGAGATGCTGAGTGTTAAGTCAAAAAGGCCCACGAATCAGTATCTGCAAGCCTCCCTCTATACCGATTGTTGGAAAGTTGTCCATCGGGTGTTTCTCTTCTGTGAGCACCTATTAGAGTCTGCAGAACTTGAACTTGCTGCAATCCAGGCCAGATTTAGGCGGATCAAGCCGTAGGTAAAGAGATCACCCCATCGACTTGCGGCTGAGGAACGGAGGCCTGGTGATGGAGAGGGGTCCCCAGAGCCCCGCCTTCCCTTCTCGGGCCGTCCGTTCTCTCTTCCCGGACCATGCTCTTCCGTGCATCACCCCGTACCATCCCTAGTCTTGATCAATGCCAGTTCACCCCGTGGGCCTCAGCTCAGGCACCACCTCTCCAAGGATGTGTCCCCTCTTTGCCTGGCCTGGATGGTGGGTCCCCCGTAAATGCCCCCTGTTGACGCATCTAACACAATGCCTCTCCCCAGTGGCTCTCACTGGGCCTTGGGTCAGGAAGTGGCAGAGACGATTTTTTCTTCTTTACCTTGAGGGCAGTGACTTCACCCCCTGCCTCAGGCAGTGTCTGGATTTGCTGTCACTCGTCCCTCTGACCCTCTGTGTAACCCAGATCTCTCTTCTCCTGCCTATATCTTCACCTGCCTCCCCAAATTTTAATCATGCAAAATTAAAGAGACGCTTCATCCGTAAAGAGCTCAGGACAACGCCTTGAGATCATCAGGGGCAACAGTGCTAACGTGAGAAATATTAAGAAGAACTTTAGATGAGAACATTGCCACAGGGCAGGCCTGGCCTCTGCTCCTTCGGGGGAGCAGCATTTTCAAGCTTTCTGAGGTCGGGTGCTTCCTGGCAGTGTGAGCTTAAGTATACACGTCGGGTCACAAATGCTGGGCCAGTGGGTGAGAGGTCAGGCAGGATGCGACCACTTCAGTCATCTTTTTAAGTCCCTTCCTACTACTCTGGGCAGCTCCAAACTAGGCACCAGGATAGCTCCCGTCAGGGTTTGCTCCTGGGAGCCACCTGCTGCTTCCCCCTCTGCCCCCTCCCAAGCCTATCAGACACAGGGGATGCAGGCCTCCTAACCGTCTCTTCCTCTTTTATGAGTGCAAGCTGCCATCTCCATGAAGCCAAGACCTCTGCACACTTCCAGAAACCCAAGACCCCCTCGAAAGCTGCATGACTAACACAGGACCGTTTTGCTTTGAGCACCGGATGGATTCCTGAAGCGCACGCAGAACTGAACACTGGCCTCGTGGATCAGCCCCCTCCCCAGGGTATCCACTTTACCTGCACGAGTGCGTTCCTGTAGGTGGAATACTTGTGTCCAACACAAGGTAAAACTGAACGGAGACATCTGACATTTCTGAGAGGGCACACGGCCCATGTGCATTTAATCGGCTCTTACGGGCCTACAAAAACTCAATCAAACTCACAAACAACTCGTGACTTTTCCTATAAAATAAAAATGTCATCATTAAAATGTACATTCCATTCCCGTTTAAATTGGAATGCTGGCTGTTTCTGGGCAAAATATGTGTATCTCTTGAAACAGCTGAGGTTTATTAGAACTTAATATGGGTCACACCGGCTCACTGAGTCAAAACTGGATGGGACGGTAGGGATTATGCAACCAAGGCTCTACCCCCTGCAGGAGGCCCGTCCACACGCTGATGGCCAGTTTCCATCATTTTAAGGACCTCTTAGTACCTTAGGTTCTATTAGTCATGTACAGTTTATTTTCATTCAAAAGGTCAGAGGCAAAGGAAGTCACTTGCTGCTTTTTTCAGCCTGGGAGACTTTCCTGGCAGGCGGAGGAGTGAGACATCGCTATTGGAGGTCACCTGCTCTCCTTGGCGCCGTGTCCAGCCAGTAGGATGCCTCCCTCGGTCACTCTCTTACCCACAGTAGGACACGTGAAAGTGGGCCTCGGAAATGTTAGAACGGGCACTCTTAACACACTAAACATGGTCTTTAGTCCATGGGAATTCTCTGAAAATATATAAGGTTTCTGGGAATTCTCTGAAAATATATAAGCATTCTCTAAACAAATAACGCTGAAACGCTGATGCTACAATTAAAACTGACCCATGGGAAAGGATCTTGAAGGAGCCTGGAATCGGCGCCTTTTTTTTTTTTTTTTAAGGAAAAGAGTAGGGGTTCTGTAATCCAGGACCACAATTCCTTACGTGCAAGCCCCAAACTCCAGAAAACTCTGAAAACCAAACGTCATTTCCTAAACTTAGCACGTGAGGTTATTTACAGTCTCAATTTTATGCCTCTGAAAGTGAAGATTCGTATGTTTACTGTGAAAATGCCCAAGGGTTTGATAAAGGAGTGCTTCTGGGCTACCGGATTCCAGAATCCACAGCCTCTACACTGTATTCCCCTTTTCAAATATGAGGAAAAAAAAACCTAAGTTCTGAAAAGCAACCAGCCCCAAAGGTTGTGTGGAGTGGTGCTGTCAAAACCTGATGCAAGGGGCCTGCCGTGTAATTAGGATAAAGAAGCCCCAAAATTACTGTGAATAAGAAGGGCGGGGTTTCCCTGGTGGCGCAGTGGTTGGGAGTCCGCCTGCCGATGCAGGGGACACGGGTTCGTGCCCCGGTCCGGGAGGATCCCACATGCCGCGGAGCAGCTGGGCCTGTGAGCCATGGTCGCTGAGCCTGCGCGTCCAGAGCCTGTGCTCCGCAACGGGAGAGGCCACAACAGTGAGAGGCCCGCGTACCGAAAAAAAAAAAAAAAAAAGAAGGGCAACCCTTAGGATTAAAACTGATGACCTGGCCTTGACCCAAAGCTGTCCTTCACAAACCCCCAATACACAGCACCGTTCACGATAGGTGGCCCCAATATTAATTCTGTGTTGAACCATAAGTCTAAAGGAGGTATTTTTGCTTTGTTTTGTTTTGTTTCTGTCTCCCCACCCCCACCCCAGAAGTACACTGAGTGAACCAATTTAAAATGAACCTGAACCTACACGTTTTCTTAAACGATTGAACTGGAACAAAATCAGAACATGAAACTATTCTCCAAAAATAATGTGAACAGGATCTGCATTTCATCCAGTCTAAGGCCGTGGTTGAAGAGACACAGGAGAAGAAGGTCAGGGATTTCATGGATGGGAAAGGCTTAAACCACCCAGCCATTTGTTGAAACTTTTCCTCAGGGAGAAAGAGAGGAAGCTTTTCAAAGTTTTTTAAACAGCTGGAGGGCTTCCCTGGTGGCGCAGTGGTTGAGAGTCCGCCTGCCGATGCAGGGGACGCGGGCTCGTGCCCCGGTCCGGGAAGATCCCACATGCCGCGGAGCGGCTGGGCCCATGAGCCATGGCCGCTGGGCCTGCAGGTCCGGAGCCTGTGCTCCGCAACGGGAGAGGCCACAGCAGTGAGAGGCCCACGTACCGCAAAACAAAAAAAAAATAAATAAAAATTAAAAATAAATAAATAAATACAATAAACAGCTCGAAAAGACTGCCACGTGTACGTTTTAACCTGGCGGTCCTCCAAGTCCAGCTCTGTGTCTCATACACCTGCTTCTTCTTTCGATTTATCTTACTGCCCCTTGCAAACGTGAGCTGAGAATCTGATATTCCAGAAGGAAGTTCAGTGTCTCGGCTGAACGTGAAGACTCAGGAAGGCCCCCTTCAGAACACAGCGCATCTCTAAACGCTAACGCTCCTGGTTTGGTTAACTTGATTAAGTGGTGAGATAAGATACTTTGCTCTCAGAAGGATGGTTAACGCATTTGCACTGAATTCTAAATGTTAAATGTTCCTCCTTCAAGTTCCTGAGTTATTTTCATCATTTTCATTTCTTCCTGTACCACCGCAATTGCTAATCTCTTTGTTCCCCTAAGAGTTTTCAAGATGCCTTTGTTCGCGTCCTTTTTATCTTGTACTTTAATCATGCACTATTGACCAGAGTGGAATTCATCATCCTCTTCAGGGCCAGCCCTGTCACCAGGTTTTCAGCGGGATCCAGGGTAAGCTACGCTCCTTGAAGAAAGTGCCTGTCTTCAGCCTCTCCCGGCACACGGGACGGCCCTGGGCGGCACTTTTTCTGAAGTATCCAGGACCTGCGGGGGGCGTACGGCCACCTCCTAGAAGACAGTCCGGGCAGCCCCGCACCTGCCACAAGACGATACACGACAGCACTTTTAGATTCTCTTGCTGGTTTCTCAGGAATCTGCTCCTTTTCTTGGGCAAATCAAGACTATCCCAAGCAGACTGAGCTGTTTGGATTTCTGGATTTGCTTTTGTTTGGTTTTCCTCCACTTTCTCTTGCAGTCCAACTGAGTCATATTCACTTTTTAAACAGTTTAAGATTCCATTTAATTTAAAGAGTTTTACGTTGTTTGAAAAAGTCCAGGGACAGGTCCTAGGGGTTCAGCAAAGAAGCATGTGGACCTTGCTTTCACCTCCGGGGAACAGGCACATTTGTAACTGCCCCTCTCCTTGCTGCCTGCCCAAATGAGATTCTGATTTACACATCCGCGTGCGGCTGACGGATGGATGGCCTATGTTGTGGGTGCTGGGTGCTGACTGAGCCCCAGGATGGGTGTAAAGTGATACCTGCTCTCAAGGAGCCGCCATTGTTTTCTCTTCAACCAGAAACATCCCCGAAGTCAAGCTACACTGTGAGAAGGAAGCACAGGCCAATGAAACACAGGAGGCAGCACCGGGCCCTCCGAGACGGCCAAGCTGGGAAGACAGTTCCCCGGGAGTCCGAAGCGGGCCACGTCGATGTGGGTCTGAGCCTGGTTTGAGAGGTGCAGTCTGGACAGGTAGACAGGAAGGTGGAAGGTGTTTCCGGTGAGGAGAGGGTGAGAGGGAAGTCTCGAGGCAGGACAAAGAAAAGCTGGTGAAGGAATCACGAAGAAACTGACCTGGCCGAGGCAGGAGATTTTGAAGGCCCGGCTGAAAAGTGCCTGGGGTTGGATTTCGGGGGGCTTGAAGCCTGCTGCCCTTTTCCACTCAGGCTAGCAGAGGTCCGGATGTATCCAAGCAGAGGAGATGCAGAAACCCAGTCGACTGGCTGAGGGTGCAGCGTGCCCGCAAAACAAGAGGTCACAGGCCGGGGAGCTGAGCCTGGTGGCAGCAGGGCCAGAAAAAAGCAATAAAACAAGAGAAAAGGGGGCAACTTTGAGAAAAAGTTCCAACTAATTGATGATGAATACAAACTTCAAAAATCAAAAGTCCACCTTTTGCACGCTCATTTTTAACTTTCCCCTTATAGATTTAGCAAACAACCCATTTGCCCCAAACTGATGCTCATTTCACTACCACCTGAATTATAACTCGTTACTTATGAGCCCATCACCTATTCTCCTTTCCTAAAATCAACCCAGGAACTGCCATATACAAACGTCTATTCAATAAAATGAACAACTGTGATGACACGCCAGGAGCAAAACCCTAATTGTGTTAAACCCGGCATTTTGCTTTGACAACCAAGTACCTGTTTTATTTTTTTTTAAATGCTTTCTCTCTTTAAAGCACCTGCTTTCTTTACATATTGACTTCCAAAGGAAGAGATTAATTTTTATTGGCAAGAACAGAAGTTATTCTCGACAACAGCAAAGGACAAGCTATGCTCTATAGAAGAGTCTCCTGCTACATTAAATAATACACAAGTATATCAACCCAAAACCACAAATCAAACCGGGGCCAACCCCGTTTTCCCACATGAAAGCCACAGTGTGATAACCTCACCCCTTTGGAATTAGGCTGCAGTTCTTATTATACGACTGTGGCCGTACCACCCCAGTTCGGGATGGCTGTATTTCCATTAGAATTGCCTGTCCTTCATTGCCTTTTCCTCCACCCCCCTGCGCCCAAGTCCAGTTATTCAGTGAGTTATAATTTGGCACTAAAATTCAATTAAGCTGAAACTTTGGTCATACGTGGTCTTTTTCTCAGCAAAGCATAATTTCTTTGACCCATTTTCCAAACGTCGGCTGATCGATTTGAAGGCAGACAGGGGTAAAAGTTGATTTCAATCGAGCTCACATTTCTAGAAACTGGCTGGATTTTTTTTTTTTTAAAAAAAACTTCAAATAAACAGTCAGGATGGGGAGTTACTTATGAAAGTGTTTGAGGTTTTCATAGCCCTTGTCAAACAGAGACCTCGGACCGCTCGGCAGACTTTAATTAATGTCCACTCCGGCCCTGCAAGCCATTTTCCCAGTGGAAATTCCGATGAGAAAGGAAGGAGTGAGGGGTTCAAGGCCGCACTGTTGTGAGTGGGCTGCGGAACTAGGGAAGGAAACCCCGCGGTTCCCAATGAGCCGGCGAAAGTCTGTCGAAGTACTGAGCACCCCTATTGAGGACTGTGGGAGTTTGGGCCGCTTTAATGGGATTGTGTTCGGTGCTTCAGGCTGTCCTTTAAAAGATTCCATGGCACCAGCGAAGCTCCAATAAAAGGGCCTCCCTAATTGCTTTCTGACTTTCTATGAAACTTTCTAAGCTATACTGACATCCTCGACTACAACGACGGAATTAAAGAGCGGAGAACGGCGAGACAAAGTGGGTGTGCGGAGAGAAAGCGGTTCTCAGAGAAGCGTGTGGGAGGTCGGGGGTAATTCGGGGGAGGGGAGACGGGGCGGGTGTTAAATCGGTGCTGGGGAAAGAAAAAATATGAGTGTTCTCTTTTGTGCGAGACAAACAGCCGAGCGCTGGGAGGTCGGGGCCGGGGTCACGCGGCTCCGGGCTGCAGCTGCCGCCGTGGGGCCGGGGTCCTGGGCGGCCCCCGGGCGTCGCGGCCGGCGGCGGGCGGCGGCCTCGGCATTGCGGCGGCGCGGGCGGCCGCTGTCCTCGCACGACCCCGGCCCGTCCAGAGCGCGCCCCGCTCCGACCCTCGAGGAGGAGCGAGGGGAGCGCGGTTCGGGCGCCCGAGCAAGGTAAGCACCCCTGGGGGACCCTCAGCCCTCGACCGCGCGCCCCGGCCGGCTTTCCGCCGCTCTGGGCTGGCGAGACGACGGGAGGCCGCAGGCCGGCCCCACCGCCCCGGCCTGGTGTTCCCCGCGCGCCTGGGGCCCGACGCCGGAGCCTGGGCCCCCGGAGACCCGCCACCGCGGCGCCCGGCCTGGGCCTGGCCCCGGGACCCTCGGGGGCTCACTCCGGGCCCGGGAGGCCAGACGGAGCCCAAGAGAGCATCGGTGACCTGCCCAGGCCGCCCATGGCGGGGGTCACCCTCCCTCCGAACCACTCCGTGGGCAGGGCCTTACCAGGGTCCCGGCCGGGCGCTCGGCGTCGGCGGGCAGGCGACGCGTCCCGGGCGCCCTCCGAGAGCCCCCCGCCGCCCCCTCAAGCGGTCCCCGTGCGCAGGCGCGGGCCGGAGGAGGCCAGGCCTTTCAGCCTTGGGGGCGCGGGCTCCGGCCCGGACCTGGGTCGCTGCCCTGCCCGGCCACCCGGTCACCCGAGGGCGATGGCATATTGCGGGGGGGGGGGGGGGGGGCAGGGGGGCGGGGGGCGTGGAGGGGGCCCAGAGATGGCGGCGTCGGCGATGCCCAGGCGCCGGCAATCAAAGGCTGGGGATGGCGGCCCGCCGCGTTGCCCCAGGCCAGGCCCGGGGCATGAAAGGATCTTTATCCTCGAGTGACACGGCCAGCGGTTTCCTCCTGCCTCCCCCGCCCGCGTCCTTAATTGGGGCCGGCTGCTAATGTGATTAAAGGCTAGTTAAATGTTTCTCGGGGCAGACGGTGGGAAGAGGCCGAGACCCCTTCCCCTCCCCGGGGTCACGCCAGGCCCTTGGTCAGGGGGTCGACGGTGCTGCCAACCCCAGGACGGCCTGGCCGGGGGCCCGCCGATTGTTCGCCCCCGAGAAGGGAGGCCGCGGGCGGGCGGGCGGGCGGGCTCCTGGGGCTTTATGTAAGCCGGTGGGCTTCGGGCCCGGCCGGATTTGGGGATTCTTTTCGCACAGTTTCCATTTTCTGGCCGTTGGAACAGCGCCCCGAGCCCTCGGGGCCCTCCCCCGCCGGTGCCTGGCGCCTGCGGGGCCCAGCCGCCGAGGCCGGCCTGGGTTGCGGGGCGTTGGGGGGTCTGGCGGGCTCGGAGTAGGTCGGCTTGGGGGTCTCCCCACCGAGAACGGTGACTCGGGATGGTGGTGCGGGACTGGCGAGTGGTGGCCAGGCAGAGCCCCCGACCCGCAGCGCCCCCGGGCCTCGGCCGCGGCCGGGTTCCCAGGGCGGCGGCGGCGTGGGTGGTCGCGCCCTCCCCGGAGGGCAGGGCGTCCTAGCCTCCCGGGCTGACAGCAAGTACCTGCACCTCGCTGCCCCACCGCGTCCGCTTCCGATGGCGCCCGCGGGCTCCTGCCCCGCGCGCAGAGGTCCTGGGGACCCCTCCTCCAGCCTGCCCGACCAGGCGGAGGCAGTGCGCCCCGGGACAGCGCCGTGGCGCCCCGCGCAGGAAAGCCCGGGCCAGTGCCTAGGGCAGCGGAGGGCGAGCTCCGAGCCCCGGCCTCATAGGTCGCTCCCTGCCCATGGCCCTGTCCCCCCCACGCCCCGCAGGACCGGCCGTGCGCTTGCGGGGGGTCATTGTTGGGGGAGGGGTCCCCGAGAGGCGAAGAGCGCGGCCCAGCTGAGTCCCCTAGCCTCTGAAGTTGCAAATCTGGAACCAGTTAGGATGGGAGAGGCAGATAAAAGCCCAGTGGAAGCCAGGCGGAGAAATGAGCTCAGGGTGTCCGTCAGGCGGCCTTGGCCGTGCGCTTCGGCGGTGGCGACTCAGGCGCACGGGGCCGGACACAGCAGGTGGGACGGGCCGCGCACCTTCCTCCAGCCCCTGCGGGTGTCTCTCCCCCGCCTCCGTGCGCCGCAGGAAAGGAGAATGCTAGCAAACCCGAAGGCCGCGCCGTGCCCAGGCCGCGGGACAGCAGCAGTGCGCCCAGGGGCTGCGGGCCGAGCCGGCCTCCGGGCAAGGACGAGGTCGTCGGGTTCCCTCGCCGCGTCGCCTCCGAGAACCAGGACCCGCGCCCGGGCAGCTGCCCCGCCGTGCCCGTGAGCGACACTTGCCATTTTAAACACAACACGATGTTTTAAACTAATGTTACCTAAGCAAGCGTGCTTCCGTGGAAATTTTACATATCGATAGTTTACTTTTCTCCAAATATTCTCTGAAATAGTCCGCAGAACTTTTTCATATCTAACAAATGTCAGATTGAACAAATCAGAAGATATGAAATGAAAAGAATGACACTTTAATGTAAGTGGAGTGAAAGTAGACGGTATTTTTTAATAATATTTTTGTCAAAATGTATGGTGGCTCTAAAATTTTGTCATGTTCAAAATCTATAATTATTTGATATTTAAAATACATATTTTGTACATTTTTCAACCCCCAAAAAACCCAGTACAAAATAAAAGCCGGAAAGCAAGAAAAGCCTAAAGAGAAAATGGGCAGCGAGGAACCAAAGCCTTTGCCCCGAAATCCTGTTTTCTTCTTTTCTTCCCTAAGAGCCTGGAGGAAAATACAGTGAAAATAAAATAATTTCATTTTAAACTGACACGTAGATGTAATTAATTTCGTTCCAGATGGGTCTAAGGGACCTGGCTGTTGTAGTGTACTCAGAAAATGCTAGACTCAAGGTGATTTTCCTTCCTTCAGCTGCTCAGAGAACTGTAAGGAAAAATCATGAGCTCCAGCCTCATGATTTTTTTTTTTAATCTGCTTTTTGAACACAGATAAAATTAGAATCATCTTCCACTTGAGAAAAAAGTTGCACAGGCAAAATCACCAATTTTTTTAACTGAAAGAATATCTGGCTTTGTTTTGTACAAAACAGCACTATTTCACTATTATGTAACAAACTGATTGACCTTGGGTTTGTTTGAACTACAACTGCCCTTAAGTCAGTAACCCCAATGGTGGTTAAAAAAAAAAAAAAAAAAAAATCCATTTTTCAACTCATCTACCATTTGCACTGAAATGGCTTTTCCAGTGATATTGTTTCAATAAGTGAGTAGCACAGAGTAAAACAAATAATCTGTGTGTTCCTGATAAATAATTTTCTGTTTCAAAAAATCAAAAATAAGTTGGCTGTTGCTTTTTAGGAAGAACCTTTAAACTGGACAGGAAAGGGGGAAATACGCTTTTGTTGATACTTGGAAACCCGGGAGCAGAGCTGAGATGTAGCTAGTTTCACTATAGTATGAGGGGAAACACGCTCCACACGGTGGGGCTTATTGGAATGCCAGGCTCGGATGTTTGTTTATATCTATGCAGACACGGCTGGGACCCCTTACATGTGTGAGGGTGTGACGAAAGGAAGCCAGAGGGTTGCGTGTGTGTGGGAGTGCAGGGGGTGCCCTGGGCGTGCAGATCGGACCCACACCCGGCCTGGCAGCCTGGGCACCTTGCATCCTGCTACCCCTGTGTCCATGTTTTGGTCCCATCCGGAGGGCCCTCCTCCATTTTATAATGCTTTCTCTCCTTTAAAACCTCCCCAGAGACCCACTCAGCAGCCTCGTTGGGGGTCCATTGGTCATTTTCACAAAAACAAGTGACCAAAGTATGGACCAAAACTTGGGATCCGAGGAGTCCCTGGACTCCCTTGGCACATCGAGAGGTCCAGCCCGAAGAGCAAAAGGCAGCCAGGGGACATCTTTGTTCACATCGTACGAAGCCGGGCGACAGTGCTTCCAACCTCAGTCCTGATTATGGACACGGTCCCACTTATATGTGAGAGTGTTTGGGATTTTTTTTGTTTCTGTTTTTGTTTTGTTCTGTTCTTCTGGGAAAACAAACGTCCCTTCTGTGGCACCTGGGCTGGCCAGTGTAGCAAACGGGAAAACCAGCCAGGAGGGTGACCAGGCAGGAGGATGTGGCCTCACGTTGGAATGCCAGTTTGCTTTGTGCTTCTGTATTACACCTGAAGGTTTCAAGGGGCCTAGAGTTGCCCAAACCGGAGGCCTGTTGCCCAAACACTTCACTGCCGCAAGGAAGCCCCTGCAGCCTTGGTGTCTGAAGATTCTCCCCAGCCTTCCTCAGGGAGGTCGGCCCCCGGCACCTTCCAAGGATCAAAACAGCCAACTCACGTGTTCTGAACATCAGAATGTTCAAGGATATTTAGCAAACTAGACGGCTGGCCTCTGGTGTTGGAGACCTTAAAAGTAGATGGTGGTAATAAACAAAAGGAATGACAGGGTCTGGGAATGCCCAAAGGAGAGGAGAAGGCTTCACCTGAAAATGGGCACACTGGGGTTTTCGCCCACGTCCGGGGCTCCCAGCACAAGCCTGGCCTTTCTTTCTCTGGTTGGAGCAGGACCATTTGGAGAAAGTCAGATACATGGGGCCAGACCCCCACTCCAGCCAGACTGAGTGACCCGATTGGAAAACGAATCTGATCGCCCCAAAGCCTTCCTCCAGGTGCCCACTGCTGGCCGGAGGGAGCTCAGACTCCTTCCCCAGCAGGCCTCCCAGCCCGGCCTGGCATTTCTTGGCCCCTGCCCTCCCATCACCGGGACCTCCCTTTCCTCCCCAAGACACTCTGCTCTCTGTCACTTGCACGGCCCCGGGGCAGGAGAGCTCTCACTCTGTCCACTCCCTGTGGCCACAGGGGCTTCAGTGCCTCTCAGCGCCTCTCCTGGTGGGGCAGCTTGGGGACCTTGGTTTGGGGACCTAGGGGGCACCCCTGGCCCGCAGGTGGGAACTCGATGGAACTCACAGAGAGAAGACAACATTGCCCGTCGGGCCCAGGGCCAGGGTCTTGGGACACCCCCGCCCCATTCAGCTGCAGTCAAACATCAACACCCTGAGTGCTCGGACCCCGCACAGTGGTGCTGCCACCTTGCTGAGCCAGCCGCACTGGCACGCGGGCAGGGCCTCGGGACGGAAGCCCTCCAGCATGTCCTGGCTCCTGTGCTGTGCCCGGCGCTGGCGTTCTTGTTCAGAGAACAAAGGCCCGGAGGCCCCTGCAGAACAGAGAAAGGCTGAAAGCAGTGGCTTTCAAAGCTTGCTGACCGTGGCCAGGGTAAGAAAGACACCGTCCATCTCATCCCAGTGCGCACATGATGGCTTCATGTTAAATAAGTAACGAGCTCTGGATGCACGTATAACTGAGGAGACTTCCACAAAAGAAGACTTCTCTAACTGTGCGTCATGAGTTCTGACGTTTATTACCCTATTTCTTTTCTGCCCAGTGGTGGCTGCCACCTGCTAAAATGATCCCATGACCTCAGTGGGTCGCAGCTTGGAGTTTGCAGCTCACTGTTTTCAGAGCTGCGGGGCAGGATTGGGGAGCTCAGGACTCAGCCCCACCATCCCCACCTGCTACTTTCGTTTTCCCCAGTTCCAGCCTCGGACTCAGACCATCCAGCTGAGATTTGGGCCACTACTTCCTAGCACCACGGCACTGGGGAAGTCACCTCCCTTCACCAAACTTCCTCTTATAGTGGGGACGACAGCAGCCACCTCCTAGGGTGGGATCAAATGAGATCGTGCGGGGCTTGGCTTCCCGGGGCTCCCTGCCACATCTCTGGTCCTGCCCAGGATGCCTGCCCCCAGATCAGCCTCCCAGTAAAATCTTTCTCCCGCTGCCAGCTCAGCTCCAGGCTTCCCTTCAGGCCACCTCCTGGGTTCCCACTGCAGATTTCAGGACTCATGGGCCCGTGCAGTCCAGGGCAGCATCAGCAGAGCCCGGATTAAGTCATGCCGCTCCCGTAGAACTCCAAGGCGTGTGGGAGCGGGTGCTCTACCACCCGTGCCGGCATCTGCGGACGATCCGTCTGCCGGGTGCCTCAGTGCCAGGCCCTGACAGCAGCACGGGAGATGTGGGTGCTGCTCTAACCCATGTGTGGCCCAGAGAGGGTAGCCACGTGACTGTGGATCACACAGCAGCGGGCAGAGCTGGGGTGAGGCCAGCTCTCCTGGCCTTGGAAGACCATGACCCTCTGCCTGACGAGCAGACGCTGCGGTCCACGGCCAGTGTCCTCCCTCTAGGGAAGGGGTGCTGAGCTCCTGTGCTCCATGGGGAGGCCCCCAGAAGACAGGGAGGAGAGCTAGTCCCTGGCTGCCCATCTTCACCTCCAGGGCCCTGGGAGAGCTGAGTTCATTTTCCTCTGACTGCTTGTGAATGGCCGCCCTCAGGGGCAGAACCACAGCTCTCCTGCTCCAGCCTCAGTGGGCTCTCCTGCCGCCTCAGTGATTGCTAGACACGTGACCAGGAAGGGTTGCCCCTGCGTTCTCTGTACACACATGCGCACACACGCAGGTGTACATGCACTCGTGCACACAGACCTACGCACATGTGCACACGCTCTCATGCACATGCATGCACCCTAGCGCAGGTACACACACACGCACACACACACACGCTTCCCTTGTGTGTTTCAGCTGGAAGATTGCTTTCATACTCTTTAACCTTTCTAGCCTTCTGTAAGCAAGAAATAAAAAGTAGAATATAGATCGCTAACTTACTCTTGGGGCGATTAATAGAATTGGGGGCAACATGGAATCTGGTGGGAGCGGTCTGTGACTGGATCTTTCCCCTCAAGTCTGTTTCCGGCTCCGTGAGTCTCCAGTGGCTCTAGGACGGGAGACGCCATGCAGGGAAGCTCCGTGCCCACCGGACAGGGCCGGAAGCGTGCTGTAGGCCCAGCCCTGCTCTCGACGCCGGGTCCCTGCCCGTGGAGCTAACTTCCTAGTGGGAGACGGACAGGCAGTGCAGGGGATAGAGCGGAGATGGACCGTGTCTGGGGCAGGTGGCCAGGGAAGGCGGTGCTGAAGAGGAAAGTGCCGGTGAGGCTCTGCAGGAAGGTTCTGACACCTGGATGTGCGAAGGCCTGATCCAGGACCTAGCTCAGCACCAGAGATGCAGGAAGGGGCAAGTGACAGGAGAAGAAATGGAAAAGATTGGTGGGGGCTTTTGGACCCCTCCAACCCAGAATATTCCACCTCCCCCACCCCAGAGGCCAAGGGTGCTGAGGAGCCCTCCTAGGGCACCCACTGAACTGTGGACCTGCTCCATGCAGCCAATCCCATCTGTGTGGGTTTTATAACTGTCCTGAGTTGATCTTCCCCTTTACTTGGTTTTGTTGATCTGACAGCCTTTTTATAGCTTTGAAGTTGCTCTTCTACCAGCTTCTCCCCTGCCCATCAACAGATGAATGGATAAAGAAGATGTGGTATGTATCTATGCAATGGAATATTACTCAGCCATAAAAAAGAGTAAAATATTGCCATTTGCAGCAACATGGATGGACACAGAGATGATGATACCGAGGGAAGTGAGTCAGACAGAGAAAGACAAATACCATACCATATCACTTATATGTGGGATCTAAAAAATAATACAAATGGGGCTTCCCTGGTGGCGCGGTGGTTGGGAGTCCGCCTGCCGATGCAGGGGACGGGTTCATGCCCCGGTCCAGGAAGATCCCACATGCCGCGGAGCGGCTGGGCCTGTGAGCCATGGCCGCTGAGCCTGCGCATCTGGAGCCTGTGCTCCGCAACGGGAGAGGCCACAACAGTGAGAGGTCCGCGTACCGCAAAAAAAAAATAATAATAATAATACAAATGAATCTATATACAAAACAGAAACAGACTCACAGACATAGAAAAAAACTAATGGTTACCAAAGGGGAAAGGGAGGGGGGGAGGAATAAATTAGGCGTATGGGATTAATAGATACATACTACTATATACAAAACAAATAAGGACTTACTGTATAGCACAGGGAACTATATTCAATATCTAGTAATAACCTATAATAGAAAATAATCTGAAAAAATAACTGAATCACTTTGCTGTACACCTGAAGCTAACACAATACCGAAACTCAACTATATTTAAAAAAAAAAAAAAAAAGGGGGGACTTCCCTGGTTCATGCTTCCACTGCAGGGGTCTTGAGTTTGATCCCTGGTCGGAGAACTAAGATCCCCCAAGCCATGCAGCGTGGCCAAAAATTAGGGAAAAAAAAAAATACAGACACTTACTCTGTCAGTTCTGGAAGCCAGGAGTCTGAAACTAAGGTGTGGGCAGGGCCCTGCTTCCTCTGGAGGCCCTGGGGGAGCTCCCTTCCTGCCTCCCGCCTCTGGTGGCCGCAGGCATTCCTTGGCTTGTGGCCGCATCACTACAATCTCTTCCTCCTGGGTCGCTTGCCATCCTCTCCCTGTGTCTCTGTGTCTCTCCTCCACTACTTATAAGGACACCCATCATTGGATTTAGGGCTCACCCTAATCCAGTATGACCTCATCTTAACTGATTACATTTGCAGAGACCGCATATCCAAATAAGGTTCTGAGGTTCTGGGTAGACATGAGTTTGAGGGGATGTGGCTCAACCCCGTACAACCCCCCCACCGCAAGCTTTCTAAAGGAGAAGGCTCTTGGACGGCCGGGGTGGCTGTGGTGTGAGACAAAGTTTGCTTCTAGACTAAGGTGGGCGCCACAGAAGCCGCTGGGAATTTCCTGACCAGCTGGGCCAGGGGTGTTCACATGGCTTCTGCCGTGTCAAGTCGGGGGCAGTGACGGTATGGGGGGCAAGCCAGCAACCAATGGGAAACCAAGGGCCTGCGGAAGACGCTGTGGGCAGGAGGAGAGCAGCTGCCTGGCCCCGTGGTGTGTGGCCTTTCCAGGCTGGCTGTCCCTCCAAAGCCCTCTTTTTACAGCACGTATGGTAAACGTCTACAGTTCTGTTGGCCTGACATCCCAGGGTTTACCTTCCCTGCTGTGGATCTTATAGTTCGGGTAGAGATGAAGCAACAGGGTCCCGGCTGGACACGTGACCCATGTCTGGACCAGCAGCGTGTCCCATCCCTCTGGATGCTGTGATTGACCACTCAGGGGCGGACACAGGGCAGAGGTGGGCCAAATCAGAGTCAAGTCAGGAGCTGAGCCGGAGCTGAGATTGTTGAAGGGCAGAATGACCCGAAGACCTGACAGCCACCCTGCACCTTGTTGGGGGGCCCGCTGGGCAGAGAAGATGACCTGGAGGAGAGCTGAGCTCAGACGGACAGACGTGGTGATGCCATTTAAGCCACTGGGTCCAGCTGAACTTGAACTCCTTGATCAGAAGAACCAGTAAATTTACCTTTAAGCCAGTTTGAGTGGCATTTCTATACTGGCTGGCCGTGTCCGTACCCCCCGCCATGCCCTGCATACCTGCAGGACAGGAAGGGTTTCACAGAAAGTGTGTCCAAGCCGGGAACCGAGTCTACACCCAGCTCTGTTCACACTCCGGTGGGACATCCTGGGGAGGGTTGTAGCCATGCCCCAGGGGCACAAAGGCTGAAACCAGGTCCCAAGTGTGACTGAGAGGAGACGTGCCCCAGGGCTCCGCACAGATGACCAGGCCCGAGTCTGCGTTCTTGCCCTGGGGCACCAGGCCCGCCCCGCCATCACTCTGTGGGCGGGCTGGGCTGTGCACACACTTCAAGGGGAATCTTGGCCCCCCCAGTCTCTGGGCATGGAGGACCCCCGGCTCCTGCATCTAAGGCCTCTCTTGTAAGGTGGCAGCTAGGAGGCCAGGCTCAGGGACATGAGGACTGGGGCTTGGGGGCCCATGTAGAGGCAGAAGACCCCCTTTGCAGGTGGACAGACATGGAGAAGGAAGGTCGCTGATGGGGATGGGGTTGGATTCCTCTTCAGCCTCGGGGGTAAGGGGCCTCAAGCCAGCACTCAGGGGCTGCCTTCACAGCTCCCCTGCAGCCTAGTTTTCTCCTCTGTAAGGTGAGGGCCTTTGTCTTCTGGGGTACCTCCATTTCTAATGTTCCAGAGCTCTAAAACTCAAGGTAACCCACCAGTAGGAGGCCTGTGGCTGGAGCCCCCCGTTTCCTGATGTGACCATCAGGAGACTGGCCCAAGAGAGAGCGTGAGCTGGTCTCCATGGAGACAGGACCAGTATCCCAGAGGCCCGCTGGTCCATCCTTCCTCTGACCTGAAGCAGGAGCAAGGCCATGTGCTGGCATCTGCCACCGTCTTAAAGGCCTGAGGTCATCTAAGCCACTCCCATTGTTTCACAGATGGGGAAACTGAGGCCCAGGGGAGGGGAAGCTTCTGGCGAGATCACAGAGCTGGTCAGGGGCAGAGCTGGATGCCTGCCACGCCGAGGCTCCTTCGTCGCCCCTGGAAACCCGGCCCTCGTTGGAGCCTGAAGTAGCCTTTCTGCACAGGCTGCCGAGACACCTGTGGTCACCAATGGCAACATTACCCTCTCGACAGCCGTGCGAGTTACAGAGCAACGGCCTCGAGCTCAAGTGCGCGCTGGATTCAGAGACCAGACGAGACAAGCAAGGCAGCCACCTGGGGGCCAAACGGTCTTTCAGTTCCGTCCTGGACTAAATATAGTCCCTGGGCAGGTTTGACCTTGGTTTTCAAGCAACTGTGGCACAGAAATAACTGGTCTCATCTTTCCCAGCCCCAGTTCAGGGTGGCAGGGCGGCCCTGTGGGCCTGACGTGGGTGCCAGATGGACCCCCTGTGATTCCTAGAGCAAGGTAGCCCCTTCCCTCGGCCCCCCCTTTTCCCACTTTGGGCTAGAACTCATGTGGGATTCTCCCACATCCCACATTCTGGAAATCATGGGAAATAGCTATTTCCATAAACAAGTGCCCAGGGACCCCGCCAAGACTGGGGGTCACTTGCTGGGGTCCTGGTTTTTTCTTTCTTCTTTCTTCTTCTTTTTTTTTTAATTTTTATTGGAGTAGAGTTGATCTACAATGTTGTGTTAGTTTCTGCTGTACAGCAAAGTGAGTCAGTTATACATATACATATATCCACTCCTTTTTAGATTCTTTTCCCATATAGGTCGTTAGAGTGTTGAGTAGAGTTCCCTGTGCTATACAGTAGGTTCTTATTAGTTGTCTATTTTATATATAGTAGCATGTACAGGTCAACCCCAATCTCCCAAGTCCTAGTTTTTCTTCAATTCTCTTCCTAGAGACAGTATTCTCTCTTTTGGGGGAGGGGGGAGTGAGTTTTTAAAATGACATGACTGTGTTTGCCTCTTTAATACAGAAAAGCACAATAAAGGAGTTAAAGGCTTGCTACCTCTATCCAGGACACCCTTTGACATTTTCTCAAATAGAGTCACACGCTCAGCTGGGAAGAAAATGCAGAGGACACAAAGGTAAACAAGGAGAACTGAAAGCCCCCGCCCCCCCCGCCCAGCTGATCCCGAGACACATGGGCCAGTGGCTGAGGCTCCCGTCCCCGCACCCTCCTTACCTCCCTGGGCCTCGGTTTCTTCATCTGCAAAGTAGGTAGGACGGTAATACCCACCTCATGGGACCTTCTAAGGACCCAATGAGTTAGCAGCGTGCAGAGACCTGGGAGCTGGGTCTCGGTAACCGGGGCCCGTGTGCGCACTGCCGGGGTTCCTCCAGAGCGCATACCGCCATGTACTGCGTTATCTTCTTTGAACTCAGAAATGGATCACACTTTGTTTGGCGTCTTGCTTTTTTCACCTTGTTCACTTCAGAGGCCCGTCCGTCCCAGCACACACAGGCAGACACGCCTCCCTCTTTCTTAAGAGCCTTTAGACGCCCGTGTCACATCCTGTATGGTTACCGACACCAGGACACCAGGAAGTTAGATACCCAGAAACGTCGATGCTGACCCAAACTGTATGCATTTTCAACTTGGCTGGAGTTACATTTCCATCAACCAGGATGTGCTCCCCGTCTCCGCACACCCCTACCAGCCCGGGGGCATCCCCACTGTTGGGTAGTGTGCAGTCTGACCCCAGGAACCCAGATGGGTTCCTCACAAGGCGTGCAGGGACCACGAAGGCCATGGTGATGGGGCAGAGAGGTAGGGAGTGGGCCCCAGGGCTCTGGGTCACCTCAGGGCCCCTGGAAGGATGGGCTGGAGCCGCAGCACATGCGTCTCCCAGGACCTTTACAGAATGAAGTACCTGCCTTTGGGCCGGGAAGTTAGCTGGGACGTTGTCAACCAGCTTCCTCTAGGCCCTTCCTGAGGAGCCCTCTGCAACCCTGGGGCTGGCGGAGACGCCTGCCCGGTGGCCCTCTGGGGGCAGCCCGGAGACACGGCCCATCTTGGAGTGTCCTCGGAGGTTCAGCTCCAAACTCAGAGAGCCGGCGACTTGTGGAAACAGCCAGATCCATTCTGAGTGAAGCCCAGCAGAGCTGCTGCCGGGGCCAACCCAGGTCACCACACGAGTGGCCACAAAGCAAGGAAGCATGGCTGCCCCGGACCACCCCTTGCTTAGAGAAAGTTCTAGAGGAGAAGCTGCAAATCTGTTTCCAGTGATGGTGGCATTGCTGGGTAAGGAGGGGACTCGCTGCGAGAGGCTGAAGTTTAGCACATTGGACACAATATTCCTGCGCTGAGGCCGACCCTCCGCTGAGAGGGGGGTCGGCCGCAGCCACCAAGCTCAGCCCGTGTCCGTGGCTTCGCAAACGTGCCGCGTCCGCCCCGCCTGGCCTCCTGTAGCCCCTGCTGCTTCCTGCGGCCCGCGAGCCACCACCTCGTCACGCAGCCACTGTTTGTCTCCTTGTGCATCTCCCCTATCCCAGTACCCAGATTATGAGCCCCTAGAGACCAGAGGTCACGTCTTCCCACGTCTGTGTGTCCACAGCACAGAGCAGCGTGGCAGGGATGTCGTAAGTCGGGTGGAGGAAGACAGGATGTGGAATAGCCCCTGGAGGAGGGCGTCCAAAGACCTGGTGTGTTGGGTCCTGGGCTGACCACCAGGTCTGTGACCTTGAACCTCAGTTTCCCAGTCTGTAAAAGGGGGTTGGAATGACAGTTAGCAAGGGTCCCTTCTGATTCCGTAATTTATGAGTTTACTCACGGCAGGAGCCGGGATGAGGGGAGGCCGAGAAAGCCCCCGGCTCTGTGCCCCACGCACACTGGAGGGGCGGCCTACCCCACAGCCACACCGGCTGCCCGCCGTCCCCCCAGGATCGTTTCCCGGCTCCAGTGTCCTGGGGAAGGCAGCAGAGGTAGACAGGAGGGCATGAGAGGACACGCTTTCCTGACCATCCAGCCCAGCAAAGCTAGAAACCATCAAAAAGTAAAAATTCCATTTGTAAACAAGATCGAATTATTTGATTGTGAAACCTGGGTCCATGGAATTTAAAATAATTTAATATGAAACAATATCATTTGAAATGCTGGCCAGCCGAGGACCTGGGGGCAGGAGGGGTTCTAGCCTCCTGTGGCCAGACACGTGGAACCCAGCCTCAGGGAATAATAACAAGTCCTCATTCAACAAGCATGGCTGACAGTCAGCTACATGGCCACCCTGGGCCAGGCACGGGGCAGCCAGCCCATGGCTCCCGTACCCCTGGGACTCACAGTCAGGATGGACAAGCGGGACACAGACAATTAAAAAGCAGTGCCGGAGAGCGGGAGAGGGGCGGTTAAGTGGCAAACACTCCAAGCCAAAAGGGAGGCCGAGACGGAGCCGTGGGCAAGCGCCGTGGGCCACAGCGGGCACCGTCGGGGAGGCTCTGGGAGCTTCGGGACTGTGGTGAGAAACTGAGGCATCGCCCTGAGAGGAGGGGACACAGAGCAGGAACATTAGGATAGAAATGGAGATCATTTTCAACCCCAGCTTTATCTTGTGCTGCCCGTGTGACCTTGGGCAGGCAAGTCGCTTCGAAGCCTCAGTTTTGTCGTCTGCAGCATGGGAATAATGAAGCCTGGTCCCCACTCCCCGGCTGCAGCAAGCGTCAGAAATCATTCACGTGCAGGCCCCGGAAGCTGACGTCACCAATGGACAGAGGCGCTCCAGGTGAGGCAGGGATGCAGTTGGCTCCCGCAGCAGATGCTGTGCAGGGGTGAGGCGGTGGGCAGGTGCCCCGGAGGCCCAGCGCCTGTTCGGTGGGCTCTGTGCTGGGCTTCTCAGGATCCTGCTGGCGCTTTGCGGAAGGACGGTGGAGCTGGGGCCCAGCCGATCCTGGTACAGCAGCACTCTGCCTCCACAGCTCCTACCTCAACATAAACACAATTGGGAGTATTTCAGGGCCGTAAGGGCAAGATAAACAAACCCAGGGAACCCAGACAAAGAGCACGCAAATGCTCACTTTCATGTCACATCCAGAAACCACATGTTCATCAAGCCACCTGCAGGCTTGTAGCTCCATGGGGAAGTGCAGGCTTGTTGTGTTTAGAAAACCAAACTCGCCCGTACAGCTGCGGGGGACGTCCGGGTGCCGCCGCCCCCCATCCTGCCAAACACAGCTCCAGCCACAGAGCAGCCCTTGAGGCAGCCGGAGGATTTCAGGGGGTCCCGGTGCTGCTGGGTTTGAAATCACCTGCGAGGCAGTGGAACAGCAGTGTGCACTTCTCATCACTGCGGTGCCACCTGGGGCCACGCCCCCTAACCTCTCTGTGCACAGCAGGGTCTGGAAAACGCCCAAGGTCACCTGGCCAGTAAGTGATTTACCTAGAACTCAAACCGGGCCCCCCAGCTCCCCAGTCCCCCTCCCTCCCCATCACCCCTAACTGAGTTCAACTGCCGAAGGCTGCCAGAACGTGGCCAGGACAGAGGAGAGGAGACCAGCACACACAACCGACTACCTGTGTGCTCGGCGGGGGGGGGGGGACTCCAGAGCCCTCCTACCCTTTGAGGCGGCTATGCTGAGAAGCGTTATTTTTATTCCTCCCCGAGTCTTGCCAGATTACACTGTCAAGGCCAGCACTTGGGAGATATTTCCTTGGTTTCGCAATTCACGCGGTGACTAACACATGTTACATTTTGAAAACCTCTCCTGGTAAAAATTTAAGCTGAATTGTAAATACATAAAAGTCTCAGTGTTAATGGGGTGCACGGTTTCTCGGTGGCTGTTTTGTAATCCCAAGATTCAGAAGGGATGTGGAATTCTGTAAAAACGGATAGCAGGCACCTGTCTGGAGCCGTCCTTTGAAACCATCACAGTGGGCAGCAGCCCTCACATCTGTCCATCGTTATGTAAGTTACAAAACGCCTTCCTGTTCCCTGCCTCGTGGGGTGCCCAGAGCAGGGGTTGCAGAAGTTCAGGACGAGTGATGGATTCCCTCCGTGGGGCAGGAGTGCACGCGACCACCCCGCACTGCCGGGGGCTGGACATACCCTACCTCATTCCAGTGCCATTCGGTATCGGGTTACGGTGATGAAGCAGAGGCACAGAGAAGTGAAGCCTTGCTCAACTTCGTAACCCTGATAAGGGACGGAGCGGACTCGATCCCAGGCTTCGTGCGTCTCCGCAGCATGGCGTGCCCTGTCACACCACAGCCCCTGCTGCCAGGCACCCGTGTCCCAGGCGAGTCATCCACTCTGCACCGGCCTCAGCTGACTGCACCAGGGTGGTACCACCTGGGACAGCTGCTGCATAGGCTGGACAATGGGTGTCTCTGTCTGAGCATCTGAAGTAAGAAAGAGTGGGACGGTTGGCAGCAAGGCGCCCTGATGTCACGTGCACGCCAGAACCACGGGGCCACGTTGGAGTCAGCGTGGGAAGGTGACGGGGAGAGCAAGGAGGAAGGAGAAGAGCTCAGAGCGGTGGAGGAGAGACCATCCGCCATGAGGGGCGCGAGTCAGGACAGGCCGGACCGCTGGCGGCTCCAGCTCAGTACCAAGTGGCCAGAGTGCGGGCAGCAGCCTGTCCGCCGGCAGCCCCGCCCGGCCCTGCCCCCGCCTCCCACACCCCTGATTTATTGCTTAGTCGATAACACTTACCAGTCTGTGGTTTGTCTCGGTTACCTGTGCAGCGTCGATCTCCACACTGGACTGTAGACTCGGTGCTTTAAGTGGCCCGTCTGGCCGGCTCCCCGCGGCCTCACCGGAGCCTGGCCCAGCATGTGCGCGTAGCAGCGGGGTGACTATTTGTTGAATTCATGCCCCCCTGGAAGATGGAGGAGCCACCCTGCTCCGCCCCGCTGCAGTGGGTGATCCGAATGGGTTTTACCACCACAAGGAGCCCCCGCAGACATAAGGTCTCCGGGCCACGCAGGGGTAGGGCGGGCAGCTCTCTAATCGGCAGAGCGGTCACGGTTGGGGGGGGGGCGGGGGAGGAACCCGGAGGTGGCCATGCAACCAGGGACACGTTTATGATGCAGAAAACTCCGGGACGAGTATTGATTTTTCCTCAAAGTCCAGGGCCTATCTGTCTGGGGCTCCTGTTGGCTCCCTGCCCACCATCGGGCACCCGAGCTGCCTGACAAGCCCAGACTAGGGCCATCAAGCCACAAGTCTCCTGGGTGTGGGTCCCCCCGCCAAGGCGTCCTCGCCAACATTCCGGTAGCTTGGACCTTCCAACCCCATGGCCTTTGCAGTCCGCTAGATTCTAGCAGCCAGAAGATGTGTCCATCCAAAGATAAAACGTTGAGAGGGTGCTTGCTGAAGAAATTATGGCTGTGGAGGAAGGGGTATAAACTCAGTTTGGGAAGTGTCATCCATGCTTCTGTTCTGTGATCCCTGAGCGGGCGAGATGTGGTCTGAGCTCTCAAGAGGGGAGCTACGGGGGATAAACGGGGCGCGGAGAGACCGAGAGATAATCGCAATACAGTGTGATAAGCTCAAAAGTGAAAGTGTGTCCAGGGCCCATGAGGGAAGGACCAGATCTAAATGGGGGTTCAGCAAGGGCTCCCCAAAGAAAGGAAATTTCCATTGTCTCTTGCGATTTTAATTCGGCGTCCCCAGAATGCCTGTTATATTAGCGCCAGCGGGGCCCTCGATGGAATTACTCAGCTTTCAGTAATAACGAGTTTGTCTAGGTCATGTAGGGAAGTACTTTAAAGTTATTCTTACTTCTTTTCTATGATTGCAATGACGTACAATGCTTGAAAAGACATTTTCCTTAATTCAATTACCAAGTGAGCTAAATGCATTTGCCGGAGATAATTAAGAATCTTTATAAATATAAAACAATTCTCCCTTCAAAATACAGTGCTAGATGTTATTATTCAAGCTAGCTTCTCAATCAGAAACCCCCTTTTTCAAAGCAATTCCAAAGCTCTCACTGCTAATCTCCCCAGACAGAGCTGCCGGTGTCCGGCTTGCAGTGCCCAGGCTGCTCTGTCCTGCAAGCATCTCACTGAGATGGTGGCCCACATCCGCCCACCCCGAGCTGCCTGCAGCCAAAGCTCTCCTCACTCACCTCTCGGGTCCTAGCCTTGGCCCAGAGCAGGTATCAAAAAACACCGGGACAGAGACCGGAGGAACCTGAGGACCTGAGATGACACAATGCGGTATGGCCCCCTGGCTGAGATCCTGGAGCACAGAGGACATTAACGGGAAAATTGGCGAAGTCCAAACAAAGCCTGGAGTCGAGTTAACAATCACGGACCCATGTCAGTTTCTGGTGCCGGCAAAGGTACCCCAGTAACGCAGGATGTCTACAAGGGGAAGGGGCGGATGGGACTCTCTGTACTATCTTTGCAGCTTCTCTACATCTGAAATTATTCCAAAATAAAATCTTTATTTAAAATACAAAAATAAAGGTGACTGACTGGGCAAACGGGAGGGCAGAACCTCACTACAGCTCAGTAGTAAAACTCCTCCACCGCTGCCACCAGCCGGCTCACCTGCAGGTGACGTAGCGTGGGCCGTCCAGCAAAAGGGGGTCCCCTCCGGGGCACCTCATGCGTTAGCACTTTTTGGGTAAATATTTACAGAAATTTTATTTGTAAGCAGATAGCACTTTTAATAGAAGTGTGTTTGATGTCAGGGTATGGGAACCACCGCAGCCCTGCAGGAGCACGCCGCACCCACACGCTTTTCTTGACCTCCCGAGAGCCTGGGATTCCACTTAGAATCCCTCGGAGATGTGCTGTGACTTCCATGGGCCCCTCCCACCATAATAACATCTATATTAAAAAAACTTATATAAGCCTTCAGATACTTGAACATTATTTTTCTGCTTTAGGCAAAATTGAACAGATGTTCATCGGCCCCTAAAAAAAATCGTGTTGAGACAGACATTCTTGCACCACGTCTGCCGCGTCTAATGGAGAAGAGGATCCCCAGGCCGCACTTACCAGCTAAGTGACCTGGGGCGAGTTACTTAACCAGCACATCTTCGATCCCTCCTCTGAAAACCAGGGATAATGATACCTGTTTGCAGGCTTTTACGAAGAGTGCCTAAGCTAATGGGTGTGAAAGCACTAATTTGAGCCTGGCCCCCAGGAGGAGATCAATAAAGAGCGGCTTCAGTAAAGCATCTTAGCCATCCGAGCAGACTGCAATATTTCCGTCTTCTAAAACACTCCCGAGAGAGCCTCAGCTTGATTCTGCAAATCAGACTTCTGGATCTTATTCTGCAAGCTTCAATCCATTCGGCTCTCTCACTACCGGAAACTCAAAGTACTTAAACAGGGTCTGAAGCCCCTACACCTGGCCCCAAGTCCTGTCTGAGCCCCTCACGTCTCACCTAAGGCCCCCCCTGCTAGGCTTCCCATTGCCATTTGCCTCGGTGGGCTTTTCTGGATCTAGTCCTTCCTCCAGGCCCGGGGCTCAAGTTCCCTCATTGTAATAAATATGAGGGAGGGTGTTTATGAAGGAACGGGGAGTTGAGTGAAGTCCAGGCTGAACTTGGCCTTGCCCTCTGTTTGCTTTCTCCTCCTCCTGGGCAGGCTGGTGGCGCAGGCCTGGGGCCCTCACTCAACCAGCCTGGAGGTGCCAGGGATTCTACCCAGAGCTGCAGACAAAGGCTCCAGCGTCTCCACTTCCACCTTGGGTCCCCTCTGAGTCTTATTTCGCTAATGAGATCAGACAGGCTTGTAATTTTAGGTAACTGCAGTTGCTAAGACTGGAAGGGAGACTCATTCCCTGGCATTCCCACAAGTCCTTCCCAGTTTGTTTAGCTTGGGAAATTAGGCAAGAGCAGGTAGAAAAACTCCGGGTCAAACACAAGCCATCGCAAGAGTCTGATTCAGGCTTTACCGACAACATTATTCATCCTCTCGTTCCTCTCGTGGGCTATTTATTTATTCATTTATTCAGCAAATATTTATGGAGCGGCTAACATGTGTCCCGACCTTGTCACACCCTCAGGCTTCTGCCTGGTGTGGGTCACAGCCACACCCCAGTACCCCAACCTCGTATCCTCCCAGACCTGGTCGAAGGTTACCCCCTCTGGGAAGCCTGCACCCGACTTCTATGCCAGACACACTTCCTGCCTCTCCCAAGGAAGGCCAGGAGGAGCGCTGGGGTCACACAGGCCTGGCTGAGAAGCAAGACCAGCACGTCCCTCGTGTGTGTCCTCGGGCAGGTTACCGAAGCTTTTACCCTGTTTCCCCATCTATAAAGTGTGGACGATATTAATAATGATGCTTACCCCCTAAAACGCAATGCCTGGGAATGCTACGTAAAATATAATAAACATCGTTTGCAATGGGCAGCCGAGCTCGCAAGAAAATGAAGGAGTCACCCAGAACTGAGGGGAGGGCTGAACCTGGGTGATGGGTCAGCTGGTCCTGATGCTGAAGGGACCCCGGGCCTACAGGCAGACCCAGTGCCCTCACAATGTACTTCTCAATCGTCACTGGGGACAGGAGAGGGCCCAGGGCACATGCAAGGTGGGATTTGGGGACCAGCATCCTTGCCCAAAGCCAGGATCTCAGGGGCCTCCCAGTACAGGTATGGGCAACTAGGGAGGATCCACCTTCTGGAGCAGGAGAGACATCCAGTGCCCCCCAGAGTCAGTCCTCTTTCTCCAGGCACAGATGGACACATTCCCTGCCTGGCCATGGGACTGGTTCTGGCCAGTGGGTGCTGAGAAGAAGAGATGTGAATCACTTTTAGACCAAAGCAACGAAGAGCCAGCACCAGATTCTCCAGGCCACGCGTCAAGATGGCAAAGCTGTGTTGGGATTGGGGCAACCTGGGTCGCTGAGTTGTTCTGTGTGGGGCAGTGGCCAGGAGAGGTGCTCAGATTCCCTGCAAACTTTGCAAGAGCAGGAAATAAGCCTTTGTTGGGTTTAGCCAGTGAGAGGGATTGTTTGTTAGTGAAGCAGGGCTTATGCTATACTGACTAATACAGCTGGCAAAGGAGATGACAAGCAAATTTGCTGTCTCCACCTGGGATCTAGGTGGAGAAAAACAGTCTCCTCTGTTTTTACTTCACAGGAGTTTGGGGGTCACATTTATACTACCTTTTGGTCCAGGAAACCCCAAACTGTAAAATTAACTTAAAGATATTTCCAATAACGTCGTACTGCCAGAAACAAACTCAAATCCCCCTGCAACCTGACCTCAAAGGATCCCCACCAATATAGACCCACCAAAGAGGCAATCACAGCCCCGAGTTCATCAAATAAATGCAGCTACTAATTAGGGAACTTAAGTAAACTTTTTTTTTAATGTTTTAAGAAATGAAATTGGAAACCAAAATTATGGGGAATTAGCAAAGTACTATCAAAAAAAAGACCAAATAAATTTGAAAAAGAACTGGCTATGAAAATCTTACTAATGGTAATAAAACCTTAATATTTGGTAAAACAGCAGATTAGACCTACCTGTAAACAGAATTTGTGAAATAAAAGGTAGAATGAAAGAAATTACCTAGTGACATACAGAGAAAGAAAGAGGTCAGAAAAAAAGACACAGGCTAAGAGACACGAGGATCGAATGAACAGTATAATGTCATCTAATTGCCGTTCTAGAAGGAGGCAACAGGACTGAAGGGTGAACTACATGAAGATATAATGACGAAGAATTTCCCAGAATTGGTAATAGATGGGAATCTTTAGATTCAAGATGCCTGGTGAGTCTGTAGCAGGATAAATAAAAATGAATTCATGCCTGACGTATCAAAGTAAAGCTGCAGGACACCAAAAACAAAACGAAAGCATGAATGCAGCCATTTATGCATTCACCCATGTATAAAAGAGATGTTTTTTGAACGCCTACTAGATGTCAGGCACTCATGTAGACGTTTGGGATACATCAGTGAGAAAATCAGTGAGAAAACACAGAATTCGTGCTCATGTTCACAGGGGAGATAGGTAATGAACAATACGCATAATAAGTAAGTAAATTTCACAGTGTGTTAGAAAGTGATGGATGTGCTAGGAGAAAAAAAGAAAGAACAAAATGGGGGGATTTGGAATATGTGGGCGGTGGGGAGAAGTTGGGGCAGAGTGCAGTATTTAATAAAATGTCAGAGGAGGCCTCTTGGAGAAGGTAAAGTCTGAGCAACGGCTTGAAGTAGAGGACGGAGTTAGTGACGCAGAAAGGGGGTGGCGTTTCAGGCAGAGGGAAACAGCTAAAGGGTCCCTTGCCTGCGTAGCTTCTTCTGTAAAGTATTTGTTCAAAGCTTTTGTCCAGCATTTTAGTTGCATTGTTTGTGCTTTTATTACTGAGTTGTAAGACTGTCTTTATATATTCTGCTTAAGTCCCTTATCAGATTGTGAATTGCAGATCTATTCTCCCAAGCTGGCTCCTCTGTCCAGTGTCTTAACGGGTCATTTGAAAGGCAGATTTTGTTCATTTTGATGACATCCATTTTTATCAAGTTTTACTTTTATGTTTTGTGGTGGTTTGGGTCTTATTAAGAACACTTTGCCTGCCCCAGGGTCACAAATAATTTCTGTCTATTTTCCAGAAATTTTATATTTTTGGCATTTATGTTTAGGTCTGTGATCCATTTCAAGTTCACTTTTGTGTGTGATGTGAGGTAGGGGTTGAGGTTTATATTTTCATGTATGTTTATCAATATTTGTTTTAAAGATTTTATTTCTCCCAATGATTTACCTTGGCCCATTTTTTAAAAAATCAATTGGTCATATACACATGGTTCGATTTCTGGGTTCTCTATTCTGTTCCATTGATCTAGATGTCTATCCTTACACCAATACCATACTCTTGCTTCATAGTAGGTCTTAAAATTCAGCGGTATAAATCCTCCCACTTTGTTGTTTTTCAAAATTGCTTTGGCTAGTCTCAGTCCTTGAATTTTCATATAAATTTTAGAATCACCTTATCAACTGTCAGGTGAAAAGACAGGTGTCATAATTGAGATTCCCACTGAATCTATAGATTATTGAGGGCAAAACTGACATCTAACAATATCAAGCCTTTGGATCCATGAATAGGATATATCTCTTTATTTCTTTATGCCATCTTTAATTTCTCTCAGCAGTGTTTTATAGTTTTTAGAGTACACAGGTATGGTACATATTGTGTGAAATTTATCCCTAGGCACTCATGTATTTTATGCTATTGTAAATGGTATTGTTTTCTAACCTTTTTTTTTTTTTCAAAACAAACAACTTTTGATTGACGTACAGTTGATTTACAATGCTGTGTTAGTTTCAGGTGTACAGCAGAGTGAGTCGGTTTATATACGTACATATGTCAAGTAGAGAGTTAACCTTATACCCTTCACTCACCTTTTCTAATGATAACACCTAAGTCATGGAACAGTTATGAAAGCTAAGAAATTAACACTGGTAAAGTGCTATTAACTAAACTACCAATTTTATCTGGATTTTACCAGTTTTTCCACCAACGTTCCTTTTCATTTCCAGGATCCAACCCGGGATCCCACACTGCCCTCAGTCAGCGCCCTCCTTAGCCCACTACCGTCGGTGCAGTTGCTCAGTGTTTCTGTCTTTCAGGACTTGGCACTCTTGAAGGGTAGAGGTCAGGTGTTTCCTGGAACATCCCTCAGTTTGTGTTTGTCTCACGCCTTCTCATAATTATTTGAGGTTCTGCATCACTAAGAAGAATACCACGGGAGTAACGTGAGCCATATCAGTGAGTCCCCGATGCTACCGTGTCTAATTGCTGGTGACAGGAACTTTCATCACTTGGTAAAGATGGTGTCTGTCAGATTCCTCCACTGTATAGCCACTATTTTTCTTTTTGTAATTCGTAACTTTAGGACAGGGAGATACTTTGACACAATGCAAAGGGTTTGTTTCCTCTTAAACTTTCGCCCACTAGTTTTAGCATCCATTGGTGTACCTTGCCTCCATGATTTCTGTGGAGTTCTAACAGTGATTTTCCTATTCCCCCCTCACTCCTTTTCACATGTATTGATTGGATTTCTTCTGTAAGGAGGTATCATTCTTTGTCCCCTATTTACGTATTTATTGCATTATTAATTTATATTTCTGTAGACTAAAATATATGTACTTTATTATTGGGGTTATAATCCAATACTATCATTGTTTATTCTGTTGCTAATGTTATTGCAGCTTTGGCCATTGGGAGCTCTTTCAGATTGGCTCCTATGCCTCTTCAATATTCCCCCATCCTTTTGCTTTTTGTTTACATAACGCATTTATAATACAGCATTTAAAATTTTCAATTACCAACTGTCCTTTGCTAGTATGTGGACAAACAATTGACTTTTGTATATTTAAAATGGGTTTCTTTCCTTTGTTTTTTTAACATCCTTAGTGGAGTGTAGTTGCTTTACAATGGTGTGTGAGTTTCTGCTTTATAACAAAGTGAATCAGCTACACATATACATATATCCCCATATCTCTTCCCTCTTGCGTCTCCCTCCCACCCTCCCTATCCCACCCCTCTAGGTGGTCACAAAGCACCGAGCTGATCTCCCTGCGCTATGCAGCTGCTTCCCACTAGCTAGCTATTTTACATTTGGTAGCGTATATATGTCCATGCCACTCTCTCACTTCATCCCAGCTTACCTTTCCCCCTCCCCATGTCCTCAAGTCCATTCTCTACGTCTACATCTTTATTCCTGTCCTGCCCCTAGGTTCTTCAGAACTGTTACTTTTGTTTGTTTGTTTTTTAGATTCCATATGTATGTGTTAGCATACGGTATTTGTTTTTCTCTTTCTGACTTACTTCACTCTGTATGACAGACTCTAGGTCCGTCCACCTCACTACAAATAACTCAATTTCATTTCTTTTTATGGCTGAGTAATATTCCATTGTATATATGTGCCACATCTTCTTTATCCATTCATCTGTTGATGGAAGCTTAGGTTGCTTCCATGTCCTGGCTATTGTAAATAGAGCTGCAATGAACATTTTGGTACATGACTCTTTTTGAATTATGGTTTTCTCAGGGCATATGCCCCATAGTGGGATTGCTGGGTCGTATGGTAGTTCTATTTTTAGTTTTTTAAGGAACCTCCATACTGTTCTCCATAGTGGCTGTATCAATTTGCATTCCCACCAACAGTGCAAGAGGGTTCCCTTTTCTCCACACCCTCTCCAGCATTTATTGTTTGTAGATTTTTTGATGATGGCCATTCTGACTGGTGTGAGGTGATACCTCACTGTAGTTTTGATTTGCATTTCTCTAATGATTAGTGATGTTGAGCACCCTTTCATGTGTTTGTTGGCAGTCTGTATATCTTCTTTGGAGAAATGTCTATTTAGGTCTTCTGCCCATTTTTGGATTGGGTTGTTTGTCTTTTTCATATTGAGCTGCATGAGCTGCTTGCTTGTATATTTTGGAGATTAATCCTTTGTCAGTTGCTTCATTTGCAAATATTTTCTTCCTAAAATGGGTTTCTTATAAGCAACATATAGTTGAGTCTTGCTTTTTTATCCAGTGTCACAATCTCAGCCTTTTATTGAAGAAGTTAGACCTTTACATTTAATATAATTACCAGCAGCATTTGCTATAGGTCTGCCATCATTTGTTTCTTATCTGTCCCGTCTGTCTTTTGCTCCTTTTTTCCTTTCTTCTTTGCAATTAGTTGTGGTTTTTTTAATTCCATTTTCTCCACAGATATCTAATAAACTGTATCTCTCCGTTCTAATTTTTAGGAGTAGCTCCAGGATTTAAAATATACATAGCTAATTTATCACAGTCTACCTTCAAATGTCGTAAGTCACCCACGACGTAAGTATCCTACAACGATATTCTTTCATTTAATTCTCTTATCCTACGTGCTGTTGCTGTCAGAGAGTTTACCTTTCAATCTATAGTAAGCCCCAGAGTATATTGTTGATATTTTGTTTTAAATGGTCAGTTGTCTTAAAATTTTTCTTTTAATAAGTGTTTTTAAATGCAGTTAGCAGAATAATGTTAAACCTTTCATGTAAAATAAAAAATTATATTACACCTATGTTTGTATATTTTAATGTTTCATATACAAAATGTATAGAAGGTTGACAATCAAACATTACTTCTTTCAGGGACTAGATTGAAGAGTTTATTATTATTAAGTTTCTATTTGTATCAAAATGAAATGCGTATACATGACACCTATAATTTAGCTGTATTAATTCGTTTTTAAATAACACTTATGCACTGTCAGAACGCCACAAATATCATCGTGAATAATCACTCTTAAAATGAGCTTTTGTTTGTTTAAAATTTTTTTTACATTTCTCTACATATTTGCCACTTCTAATCTCTTGCCTCTTTTTTTGTAGATCCAGTTTTCCATCGGATATCATTTTCTTTCTGCTTCCTTTATTATTAACTACCTTTAATATTTCTTGTAGTGCCAGTCTGCTGGTACCATTAAAGCTCTTTATTTTGCCTTCGTTTTTGAAAGTTATCTCTGCAGAATATAGAATTCTAGATGGACAGTTTCTTCCTTTCTTTCTCTATTTTAAAGCCGTTACGCCGTTGACTTCCAGCTTGCACTGTTTCCAAAAAGAATACTACTGTCATTTGTATATTGTTTCCCTATATGTCTCATTCTTCTCTGGCTGCATTTAGGATTTTTTCTTTCACGCTGGTTTCAGAAAATTGCTTATGATGTATCTTGGCGTGGTTTTGTTTGTATTCATTCTACGTCATATTCGTTGAACTTCTCAGATTTGTAGGTTTATAGTTTTTATCAAATTTGGGTGTGGCATTTCAGCTGGGCTTCCCAGAAAGAACTCTTCTGTCTTTGAGAATAAAGGCCAACTGATGTGTTATTAATGACCCTGATAACCACTCTTCTCAGGATGCTGTCCAGGGGCCTGAACAAACCGATCCCAGTCTGGTGTTAGCAGTGCTGTGGTGTGGGCTGGAATCCGGTGGGAATCTGAGGTTCTCTCAGTTCCCTGGAGAGTTGGGACAGCACTGCCACCACCTTTGGACTTGGCTGTGTGATGGGTACACCACATGCTGCCCAGGATACAGGAAGGGCAGGAGGCCTTTGGAAAAGGGGAGCGGTTTGAGCTTGGAGAGTGGGCCTCTCCAGCAGGTGCATCCACCTGGCAGGTCAACGACGGGTGGGGTGGCGGGGTGTCTCCACTGTCTCTGGGGTCTTCCTCCCCAGGGAGGATCCAGACCGGCCAGGCACACATCCTCGAGCCTCCCTGAGAGGTTGGCGTTGCTGAGCACCCGACTTCTCCCGTCACCTCTGCGTCCCCACCCTCCTTAACACCACATCTGCAGCTGTTCCTTTACCTCTCCCAGGGCTTGGCCCAAGCATGGAACTCAACCCTTTCCCGTTCTTTTCTCTAATAAACCACACGTGGGAGGCTCCTGCTGGAGCGGAGGGGCTGCTACCTGGCAGCCATGAGAACACCAGGGGTCAGACCTTCCTCAGCCCTCTGCCCTGCCCTTCCCGCCAGGCCCCCGCACCCCCTCATCTGCCCTTCTCCCACCCTGGGGGTCTCCCTCCCCTCCAGGCATTTTCCTCCCCCAGAGAACCAGGGCTGGAACTAGGGTAAGGCGAATGAGGCATCACTTCCAGCAAAATTTAAGGAAACACCAAAAAACTCAGCAATGAAGATAAGTCACATTTAATGCAATATTTTCTAAAGTCAAAAGTTATGCAAATACAGCTCAACAGCAACGAAAAATAAACAGCCCAATTCAAAAATGGGCAAAGGACTTGAATAGACATGTGTCCAAAGAAGTTACAGGAATGGCCAGCAAGCACATGAAAAGACACTCAACATCATTAGTCATTCGGGAGATGCAAATCATAACCACAGTGAGATACCACTTCATACCCACTGGGAAGCTAAATTTTTTTTTTTATTTTAATGGAAAATAGGAAGTGTTGGAAAGGATGTAGAGAAACTGAAACTCTCGTGCATTGCTGGCGGGGAAAAAAAAAATGATGCAGCTACCATGGAAAACACTTCGGCATGTCCTCCAAAAGCTAAACATAGAATTACCATATAATCCGGGAATTCTACTTCTAAAAGAATTGAAGTCAGGGACGCAGAAAAATACTTGTACAACAGTGTTCATAGCAGCCCTATTCACAATGGCCAAAGGGTGGAAACAAACCCAAAAGTTCATCAACAGATGAATGGATAAACAAGATGTGGTCTATTCATACAATGGAATGTTATTCAGTCGTAAAATGGAAGAAAGTTCTGACACTGTCTACAGTGCGGATGAACCTGGAGGACATTATGCTGAGTGAAGTCAGTCAGTCACAAAAGAACAAATATTTGTGATTCCAATTCTGTGAGTTACCTAGAGTAGTCAGATTCATAGAGACAGGAAGTAGAAGGGGAGTTTCCGGGAGCTGGGGGAGGGAGAGTAAGGAGTTTGTGTTTAATGGGGACCGAGTTTCAGTTTGGGAAGATGAGAAAGTTCTGAGGATTGATGGTGGGGATGGTTGCTCAGCAATATGAATGTATTTAATGCCACTGGATTGTACACCTAAATATGGTTCAAATGATAAGTTTTATGTTATGTATGTTTGACCATAACCTAAACAAAAATAGTGCAAAAAGTCCATGATGAACAGAATACCAAAATTTAAAATAGAGACAAGATCTGCGCTATGACAGCCCTTACTGGAGCCTGAGACAAAGAGAAAACCCACTAAGACTGATCCTGTCTTCACTTCAAATTTTGGTACTTTGTCCATCACAGAGTTTTTGCATTACTTTGATTTTGTTCAATACTGCAGTGAAATGGGATTTATCTGGGTAATTGAGATTGCGGATGCCCCCTGAAATTTTGCACGCAAGACCAGTACCTCACCGTAGTTCCAGCCCCGAGGAGTTCCATTTCAGCTACTGAAGCGATGAAGTTTCCCTCAATCCTCCCACAGAGTCAGCCTCAGCAACTCCATCCCAGCCGCCCCCTGCGGAGGCCACTCCCACGTTCCTTCTGGCAGCTGGATCAGGGCCAACCCCACTTTCTCTCTTTGAATTCCCCACTGCCATCACTCCACAGAATAAAACCAAAGGCCTCTCGGAATATTATTCAGCCTTAAAAAGGAAGGAAAATCTGACTTATTCTATCACGCGGCTGAACCTTGAGAACATGATTTTGAGTGAAATAAACCAGACACAAAAGGACAAGTAGCCACATTCCACACAATGAGGCGCTGGGAAGAGTCAAATTCACAGAGACAGGAAGTAGACGGGCGGGTGCCAGGGGCTGGGGGAGGGGATAGGGCGTTGTCTCATGGCCACGGAGTTTCAGTTTCGGGAAGATCAAAGAGTTCTAGAAATGGATGGTGGCGATGGTTGTACAATAATGTGAATGTAATTCATGCCACTTGACTAGACACTTAGAAATTATTAAAACGGTTTATAATATGCTGTGTAGATCTTACCGCAATTTTTTCTAACAAAAACAGTGGCCACCCTTGGAATACCCAAGGTGGTTTGACACAAGGAGGGCTCACAGCGGAGCTTCCTTCCCCGCTTTGTCCTCTGAACTCCATGGACCAAATTCACCGTCTCATCTGGCCAGAGGCCACTGCTTGTAAAACAGCAAAGATAAATATTTTCTACCTCGACTTGGGTAGGAGAAATATAAACAGAAAGGATCCAGATTGATTTTTAAAGTCATCACGTTTTGTCCCCAAACACTTTTCCCAACCCTGATACTGTCAACCGTCCTTAATTTGGAAAATGCACCTGGGGCCACTCCTCCAGCCTCTGCTGTGATTCACTCACTAGTCACAGCTCCTCTGGGACTGCAGGCTGTCCTCACACAAGAGACGCCCTTGGCTGCTGTGACAAAGCAGTTCTGTGCTCGTCGTGACCACGCACGCAGGGGCTGTGGCGGTGAACACGTGTGATTTACATCTGAGGGACGGGACACGAGCCCAGAGTGGCCAAGTGACTTGCCCAAGGTCACACAGCCGGCCGAACCTTGGGCTGTGGGCTCTGGCCCCTCCCCCATCACCCCTCCACCTTCCAGACACAGGACGCGTCCTTGGGCATCTTAACGACAGCCGTGGACCTGGTTCAAGCCCGTCTCCCCACCAGGCTCCCCCGCCCCATGGCAATTAAGACACGCAGGTCGGAGGCCACAGGCCCCAGCCCGGCACAGCCAGGACCAGCCAGTCCTCCCAGGGCCTGCCTGTTTCCTCCTGCAAATGACGCTGGGGGCGTTCGTGGCGGGGGCAGAACCCCCTGATAATGAGGCTTTACTGGGCAGAGATGTTTCTGCTGAGGCCAGGGTGGCGCCTTGGCCAGAGCAAGTTCCCGGGCTGGCCTTTCCCAGACGGCCCCCATCTCTGCTTGGTATGCGACAAGGGTCTGAGCCGGGGTCCAGCTGCCTTCCCAGGCCATTCAAGTCAACTCCCGCAAAGGCTTTTTGTTGTTATTACCACCCTCCGCCATTGCCAGGGGCCGTTTTTGTCTTCCCAAATGGGAAAGTATCTTTTACTTTTCTCTTTTGACACTGACTATTTGGCCTAAAGCAGGGACCAATTAAACTAATTAATCCCCAGGCGCTTTGCCGATGGAGAGGCTAGGCTCTCACACTTCGGGTCATTCCAGAGGGAGTGCGCGAACTTGAGCCTGATTTGTGCGACTCTGACCTTTGGGCTGGACAGGTTTTGGCATGGCCTCACCGGGCCGCCAGGGATGCGTGTCCTGAGTCTCCCCGCCACCCCTACCTGCCCCACTGGGGGGCACCAGGCCCTCCCAGCGGCTCTCACATCTTCACCTCGGACTCAAGCCAGGCTGCAGCTCCCAGAGGGACTGCTTCCCACTCCCATGCACAATTAGCACTTTCTCTTAGAAGGGGGAATAGA
This sequence comes from Stenella coeruleoalba, assembly GCF_951394435.1. Lineage (NCBI taxonomy): Eukaryota > Metazoa > Chordata > Mammalia > Artiodactyla > Delphinidae > Stenella > Stenella coeruleoalba. The sequence continues at coordinate 3,299,252 of NC_137147.1, read as the reverse complement.
GAACCCCCAAATCTTGGAGAGCACAGTCAGCTGAAAGGAGGGTGCTCCAGGTGGAGTTCAAAGACCCCTGGGGTGGGCGTGCCCATTCTTCAAGGCAGCTCAGCCCCCAGTTGACGGGTCCCTCGTCAACGCGTTTTCTTCATGGACGACGGCAGAATTTCTTTGGCTCCTACAGGCAGGAGCAGCTGTCCACACTGTTTACTCAAATACCATTCTGGCAATATTCCGAATGGTTTTTTTCTCTTCCCTGCAGGATCTGAAACCATCCGTGGGGTGGTTGGACGCACGCGTCTACACGTGGCTTTCCGGGGTGGCGTCTTCGCTGAGCGCAGAAATCCTGTTCCCCAGAGCCCTTTGCCGTGTTCCTCTGGGCCTGCCCACCCCCGTGCCGCCCACTCCCGCTAATGGGCATGTTTCCGTGAACGCTGAAGACGAAAAACATGCAATTTGGAACGTGTCTCTTTCACGGTCACACATTTCTTTTTATTGTGCGTCTTGGCCGTGCCGCACTTCAAAATTCCCAGGGACCCTCCCCAGCTCGGCTCTCAGAGGGTCTTGCACGTTTGACGCCCCTCCCCAGAAAGCCAGAGGGCACTGGACACGGACTTCTGTCGGGTGTCTCTGAAAGCACTTTCAATAAAAGGCTCCGTGTCTTTGCCTCTGCTTTCCCTTTGCTGCTGGAGCTCTGGGCTTGCAGACCCAAGATCTGTTCCGCGGCCGTGCACACCCGGGTACATCTTGACAAGCACCGGCTTCCAGAACTTTGCACAACACTGCAACCACAAGCACTCAGGATATGTGAGGCCGCCTTTCCCAGTTGCCTTCTGACACTCCGGTCGTTTCCTGGACCAGAGGCATCTCCACGGGCTTGAACGCCATCCCAGTGGGTCTCTCTTCCTCCAGATTAAGTATAAGCCCCTCAGTGGGGTGGCTCAGGGCCCCTCCAACATGCCCCCCGCCTTCCTGGCCGGCCTCCCCGTGGAGCCCCTCCCTGCATCCCACATGCTGGTCTGAGAGGCTGCTATTACCATCCAGCAAAGAGCCTGCACGCTGCTTCTTCTGGGCCTTTCCTTGTATGCTCCCTCCCAGCCCGCTGGTTCTCCCTTTGTCCGCATCTCGGCCAGCTGCAATCCCACTGAGTCCCAACACCCCCGGCCCCTCACGCATCTGCCTCTTGTTGCTGTTGTAACAAATCATCACAAATTTCATGGCTGAAAATGACACAAATGTATGCACTTACAGTTGGTCAGAAGTCCAAAAGGGTCTCACTGGGCTAAAATCAAGGTGTGGGCAGGGCCGGCTCCTTCTGGAGGCTCCAGAGAAGAATCTGCTTCCTTGCCCTGCACAGTTTCTACCGGCCACCAGAACGCCTTGGGCGTGGCCCTTGTCTCTGTCTTCCAAGGGCATCGCCATGACCTCTGCACCCATCACTGCATCCCCTGACTCCGACCCCACCATTTCCCTCTTTCCCTTATAAGGACCCTCGAGGTTGCATTGGGTCCACCTGGGTAATCCAGGACCATCTTCCCGTCTCAAGTCCCTTAGCTTCATCCCATCTGCAAAGTCCCTTTGGGGTCTCTCGTTCAGCCATGCACAGTGCACAGCGCCCGGCCCGTTCCAGCTGATGACCTTTCGCCTCCAGCCTCCCATCTGATTTCCCAAAGCAACATGGGAAGTAACAGGACAAAAGCATTAATCCCATGTTACACGTGAAAAAAAAATGAGGCGCACGCAGCAGGCAACATCAGAGCAAGACAGGGAAGGAAGGTGGGGCTTGGCGGCCCTGCCCGGACCGCGGTAGGCACCAGTGAGCGCTCACCCACAAGCTGGCCGGCTCACAGCCACTTGGGCAGCGGGCATCCCGGACCTCGAGGGCAAATGACCGCAATGCACAAGGCAGGTCAGCAATTCATTCCATGCCCTGGGTTCTCAATTCTGATCACAGGCATTTCACGGTTGGAATGGAGAATCTCACTTCTCTCCCAGACCTGCTTCTTTCCAGTGTAGCCGCTTGAAGAAAGAGCACTGGTTGAAGGGGTAGCGAGACCTGGGCAACACAACAGCTGACGCGGACACATGCACACACAAACACACACGCACACGAGCAACGGGGCATCCTAAGCCTCGGATCCCTCCTCACTGCGGGATGTGAGGAGACTGACGTGTGCACATTCCAGGCCCTGGGCTTGAGAGGAAGAGGCGGGGCGTGTCCTCCTCTTCCTCTTCTCTCCTTGGCCCTGGCACGAATGCAGATGAGATAGAGGGAGCTGCCGCAGCCATCTTAGACCATGAGCTCAAAGCTTCTTTTTGAGGCCCGTAGACCTGCAGGCTACGTGTCCAGATTCCTGATGTTCTGGTATCTCCTGAACCATTTGGACTGTAACATGAGATAGAAAGAAACTCCCATCATGTTTAAGCCACTTTGGGGAGGGGGGATTCGGGGGAAGATGTTTGTTCTAGCAGCCAAGCCAGTATCCTGACCATTACAGATGTGGGTACACAGACATGGGGGGGCTAAGGGCACTGCTACAATAAACCCAGACCTCCAAGTTCTAGCCTCCAGAGTCCAGGACTCAGATTTTGTGAGCTGGAAAGCTTGACACTTGTGCTGCGGAAATCCTGTCATAAAAATGCCCCCTGTGACGCTTGGAAGGCTGAACACATCCCGAGGGCCCCTGGGACTTTAGACCTGGCTTGAAAGACTCAAGGCAGGTGTGTGTTGGCTGCTACGTGCTGCCTTCAGGAAGTGATACAGGAAAGTCATGGAGGTGGCTTTGGAGGTGCAGTCCTGGTGGAGGAAAGAGGTGGCTCGATCCCTCCCCAGCTCCTCCCATGAAGAGTTCTCAGCTGGGCAAGGGGAGCCAGCCTGGGGGCCACGGCACGAATGAGGTGCTGTCTCCCCACCCAAGCCTGTGGTTCAGATAACCTCAAGGTAGATGCTGTGAAATGGGCTGAGAACAGAGGACTGGAAACAAAAGACCAGCTTCATAAGACTAAAAAGCTGGGTCTGGACAAGATCTTTAGGTGAAATCACGTGCAACGTGGAAGAATCAGATGCAAACAAACCAGGTGCAAAGAGACCTACTAAGTTTTAGAGGGAATTGTGCTGCCGGGTAAACCACAGCCCAGCTTTCCAGAGCTTGCTGTGCTCTGAGCGCCCCCCAGAGAGGTCCCTGGACACCCCAGAAACGTAGACGCAGCCACTGGACGCCCCAGAAACGTAGACGCAGCCACTGGACACCCCAGAAACGTAGACGCAGCCACTGGACACCCCAGAAACGTAGACGCAGCCACTGGACACCCCAGAAACGTAGACGCAGCCACTGGACACCCCAGAAACGTAGACGCAGCCAGAATTACGCTGTGCAGGTTTGGTGGCCACCAGGAAGGGCATAGTCGGCAATGGCCAACCCTGGGGTGGGTTTGGGGAGGGGGGTGGGAAAGGAGGGTGCTCCCAGAGGACCCAGAGAGGACAATGGAGGACGGTGGACAAGGCACTCCTCCCAGCTAGCAGAGGCAGGGCGACCAAAGGGGTCAGCTACGGCAGAGTGGTGGCGAAGCCTGCCCAGCCGAGTGTGACCGTGGTCCTCGACCAGCACCGACGGCATTGTCCGAGCTCATCTCTTCCAAAGGCAAGCCTTTACAGCAGTTCTGCTGTTCCTGCCCCACAATCACCTCGGGGGGCTATAAACCACTTGTCTTTCTCATTTACAGGTTCCCCGTTCTTGAGGCACCTCATCTGGCCTTGACAGGAGGACTGTGCGTCACCTTCAGACCCCGGACATGGCCAGATGCAGCGCCTGGGCGGGACTTCAGGGCTCTTCCAAAGAGAAGGGGCTGAGTGTGTGCAGGGTCTTGAAGGCGGAGCCTGCATGGAAACCAGGGGGCCCCACGGGGCGGACCATGGCATAGAATGTTAGCTGTTCCCCGATGTCCATTTGCCCCTTCATCCCTTAATAACAGAGCGCTTTAAGTTTGAGCTAGGAACAGAGCCACCCACCTAAGACGATGTTCCCCTTTTCCCTGGCAGCTAGAAGTGGCCATGTGACCAACTTCCAATGAATGCAATGTGTGCAGCTCCTTAAGGAAAAGGGCCGTGTACTCCACTCTCTTTCCCCTCTTTCCCTGGCTGCATGGGGGTCTGACTGTAGGCACGGCCTTCTTGAGCTATGAGGTGAAAGGTACTTGAAGGCATCAGAAGTGGGGTAGAAGGAACTGTGCCCCAGGAGCCGGGAAGCTGAGGTAGCAGCCCTGTGTGGTTTATATCGAAAGGAAGAGAAAGAAACAACCTTATTTTGCACACTATGACGCTGGCACCTACAGCCACCAACCCTGTAACTAACTAATAGAGCAGCAGTGTCTCTCCATGCAGGTCCCAAAGTGCAGGTTGGGGAGGAAGGGTGGGGATCCTGCCATGTTTTTGTTTGTCTTTTTAACCAGGAATCCACTGTAGTGTGACTGTCAGTTACTCCTAGGTCTACCTCTCAGAGGGAAAGGCTGCATCCTCCGTCTCCATAGCAATGTAGAAAAGTACTTTGTAAACACGAAAACACTTTTCCACGTGTCTGAAATTACTGTTGTTATAGCTCAATTCCCATTCCCCCAGCTATCATCTGGGGTTAAGTCGATGGTTGGACTTTTCGGGAAATACTGGACTCACTGTGTGTCGTCCGGTAATTTATTCATCTGGGTCTCAGTTTTGTCATCTGTGAAAACGGAAATCACAGTGGTTGCTGCCTGCCAGGGCTGTTGTTGGGATTCAGCGCGGTGGTGAGGGTATAAAGCCCTCGGCACTGTGCCTGGCATTCAGCCAGCTCTTAGGGATGTTTGCCAACCGCCTTATAATCCGCGTGCCAGGGTCCTGGGACCCCCGAGTCAGAGGGCAGCCAAGGTGCTGCCGGTCCAGGAGCAGCGGGGCCAGCTCCTGAGATGGGCACCAAAGAGCCCAGGCAGCTAGGGGGGCACGTGAAACGCTTACGAGGGACACACGTAGGGTGAGATGCCTGGAGGTCCCCGACAGGTAACTGGACCACACAAGAGGCGCCTGAAGATGCCGGAGTGGAGAAGCACACGGCATCCACGGTGGTGAAGATGCCGTCTGTGAAGACGTGGGTAAGTGAGATCAGCTAGAAGGTGGGAAGAGCAGAGGTGTCTGGCCCAGCCCTGGAGAGCCGTGACCTTGGGAAGGGGAGGAGAAGCCACACAGATCATGGGAGCAGCAGTGCGTCCAGGGTGACGTCCAGTCCCCTGGTGCACTCAGATCCCCCCGTCGCTGCATCCTGGCAGGACCCCCGTGGGTTTCAGAGGAGCAGGGTCTGCATATGAGTCACCTCTCTCTCCTCTGGGGTCTACACCCCTTCAGCATCATCTTCATCCATCTCCCCACCAGCACGCATGGCGAGGTGATCCTGTCACTCCTGTGCTCAGAGCCCTGTCACGCCCCCGCATCATATGGTGGGTGTTTAGGAAATGTTTGGTGGGGGAGGGTCTGGCACACAGTAGGCGCACAGTCTACATCTGACCAATGAATATAGTAGGTGCTCAATAAATGTTTGGTAGGAGAGGGGCTGACACACAGTAGGTGCTTTGACGTTGGCCCAATCGGCCTTTGGGTCTCATGCCCCGAGTGGGTCTGGGAGCTCCCGGGCATGACTCACTGTGCTCCTGACCCACTGTGCACCCACCCCTGGGAGATCTTGTTCGCCAGGCTTCTCCTTGGCCACTTCTGCCAGGATCTGGGTGTCCTCAGGAGACCCACAGAACTGGGAGGCAGTGTTCCTTTCCATCTTCCCATCGGGCTAAGACTCGAAACAAAACTGTCAGATTTCAGAACATTTCACAGCGGCAAAAATAACTGCACTTGGGGAAAAAACACACAGACATTTCTCAAAGTCATCTAGTGCTTCGACACTGTGCCAAGAGCTTCTGGAATGGACAGGTTCGGTTTGCCACGCACCAACTGCGCCCACCCTGCCAGCCTCGTCTCCTGAGGCCCCCGAGGCCCCCCTGCGCCAAAACCTCGGCACAGACAAGGCCATGAGGGAGACGCTGCAGAACCACCTTTGTCTGGCCCTACTAAGTGCTGATTCCGTAACAGTGCCCAGGATTCACAAGCCACAGATGCCAAATCCCAGGTGATGGGGGCAGGGATGGGAAGGAGAAAGGCAACACTGGAGAAGCACCTGACGGGCTTCAGAGCACTCACGCGCTATTTACCATCTCATCAGATCCTCACGGCCCCCCACCCCGTTTTACAGATGGGCATCGAGGCTCAGAGAGCTTACTCAGGGTAGGGGCAGACCATGTTTCCCTAGGAAGGAATTCCAGCTGTCCTCCATTTTTCTTTCCCCTTCTTCTGTAGTAACAGAAGAGTTGGCACACGACCACCCAGCCTAACACAGTATTTCCCAGCCTCTCTGGCGGCCAGGTGTGGCCACGTAATGAAGCTTGGTCCGTGGCCATGGGCAGGACTGAGTCCACCCTCCTGGTTGCACTCGCCCTCCCTTTCTCCTCTGCCCACCGGGATGGCAGGACCTCAAACAACCACCTTAGACCCACGAGAACAGCAGAGCCACAAGACGGAAGGAGCCTGGGACGCCGACCCGGAGGCGCTGTGCGGGAGCCTGCACGCGTCCCACGCGTCAGCAGGTGAAAGGGGGACGAACTCCCACCCGAAGTTAAGCATCTGGCAACAGAGGTTTGTTGCTGCAGCCGTTTCTGTGGGAGCCTTGTAGATGCTGAGGAGTCTGGACTTCATCCCGGGGGATGGGACAGGAGTGGAGAAGATGGCTCTAAGCAGGACAGCGATTAGATTCCATCTGTGTCTTTCAAAGGTCCTGCTGGCTGTTATGACCCAAGTGGATTGAAGCGGGCAGCTTGGTCCCTGAAGCATGAGAGGTGACAGTGCTCAGACTAGGAGGGCGGTGGAGAGAAGGAGAGAAGTGGTCAGATCCCAGACACGCTCCAGAGGAGGGAGGGCTCAAGAATCGTGGAGAGCAGGGCCCGCGGAGCGCTGATACTCACCTGGCCTCAGAGACCACAGGCGGAAGAGCCAGCTTGGCGGTGTGGGGGGAGTGGGGGTCCCAGGCTCAGCCCAGGCAGTTAAGTCTGAGGGGTCTGGGGGTGTCCAAGGGGAGATTTCCAGCAGGCAGGTCGGGATTTCAGAAGATGGCACGGAGATGCAACTGGGGCTATTATGAGCTTCTAGGTGGTAGTAAATGTTGAAGGAGGAAATGAGACCAGCTAAGAGGAGAGCAAGGAGGTCTAAGGAACAGTATTTCAAGGTTGGTAGAAGCAGGGGTCCTCAGAGGAGCCTGGAGGCAAGTATCCAGAGGAAAGAGGGGAGGCCACAGGGGAGCGGAGTCCAGAAGTCCTGAGAGAGCAGCCACCTGTGTCAGCGCAGCCAACGGATCTTCCCAAAGGAGGCCACTGGACCCCCTTGCAGGCTGGCGCTGGACCACAAAGATGGCGGCCTCTGCGGGTGGAGGGGGCAGAGGTCAGAGTGCAGAGGGTGTGAGAGATGGAGATACAGAGGGGGTCATTCTTTGCAGGCGTTTTCCCTGAGACAGAATGGGGTGTGGACAGCTGGCCAGAGGTTGGGGTCCAGGGAGAGGGCTTCGAGATGGGAGGTATCAGGGCACGCGGGGATGCAGATGGAGCCCGAGGGTCCAGGAGGGAGGACGGTTGATGGAGGTGGCTTGTACAACACTCGGTTTTATCCCAAGTCCCGGATTTTTTGCCATCCTCCAATCAAGACCAGATTTTTACTTCATATCATTCTTAAATTCAATCCTAAATAGTTTCGCTTCTTAAGCCTGGATTTTCTCCTAGGCAATATTCACAGTGAAATCGCAGATTCGATGGGGTAACTTGTTTTCTAACGTACAATTATATAAAAGTCCATCCACGGACCTCTAACACGGTCTCGGGATCCACCGGGTCTACCATACTTTTTTAAGTTGGGGGGGGCGGGGGCGGAGGGGCCCCAAGGGCAGTCAGCAGAGTCCGGTGACCTCAGGCAAGTGTTGGAAACTCTCCGAGCTCCGCTGTCCACCACCGTCATATGAAGGTGGCGCTCTGTCCAAGCTGGGTGTGAGGATGGAGATAGTAAACCGCACAAGCCCATAGGAGACTGTCGGCACTCGCTAACCTAAGTGCTGGATGCAGCGGGATGGTCACCGCGACTGTTTATTAAGATTGGGGCGAGCTGCAATCCCGCAGGACATCCTGGTGCCTGTATCCAGCCAGGCCCCGCCAGGGTTGTAATTTGCTCCCGCAAGACTCTGGAATATGTTACACACCACGAGCTTCAGAGTCTCCCTGCCAAGCACGAGCAGAGGAAGAACCTACGTGTGTGCCAGTCCACGCCACCCCTACCCCGGGCAACATCCAGTTTCTTTGAGGACCTACCAGGGGAAGATGCTGTAGACAGGCAGACGGGCCCTGCCCTTCCGGGGGTGGGTGAGGGCAGTGGGTAAACAGCTCGGCACAGAGGCTGCCGTCGTTCCCTGTGTGCAGGCTAGAAACACTCCCTCTCACCCATTTTTCACCATTTTAAAATGTGTTTCTCTTCAAGCTACCGGGATCTGCCAATCAAATCTCACACTTCTTTTCTGAAGCTGCTTCCTGAAGTACCTCCTTTTACAGGTGGGCAACCGAGGCAGAGAACGTCACATGACAATATTTTAGAGCAAGATGGGACTCTAAAGGACCATCAGCCTGACCCTCCCCATTTGACAGGTGGAGAAACTGAGGCCCAGCAGGGCACGTGACTCAATGCCGTCACCCAGCCAGGAAGAGGCTGATGGCTTGCCTTGCTGCCACGGGCTCAGAAAATCACTTTCCTGGGGACTTTTCTCCCCAGGTAATACCTTATCACCGTGCAAAAGGGGGTACAGGGGTCTCATTTCTCTCTCTGCAAAGTTCCCAACCTACCCATGGAAGTCAGGCAGCCTGGCCGGGTGGCAGCTGTCTGGGGAGAGCAGAAACCAGCTGAGTTCAGGGTCAGAGCCGGGATTGGGCTGGGCAAACACACGCCTTTCTACACCGGCTGAGCACTTGGCAAAGGGCACTGAATTCTGACCACAGAGGAGGCCAGGTGGGTCCCCTCCTCCTTTACTCTCGGCAGCGGGATCCAGGCCAAGCCAGCGACACCCCGAGGGGCCGGCCCTCCTGCGCAGATAAGAACTGCCTGTGATTAGCATGAGGTCATTTGCCCCAGGACACCTGGCTCTCCAGCGCCAGGGACGCCCCTCTGTCTTCCAGGGCCTCAGGGGGCAGCCCTGTTTAAATTACTCCAAATTCTAAACGCGCAAAGTCCAAAGAGCAGACCTGAACACACTGCTATAAAAATGTGTTTGAAAAGAACATTCTCCACTCATGCTGGAACTCTGCCTGCTTCCACTTTGGGGTTCTGGGCAGACTTTTAGAAACAAACTTCTCACCAATTACCCAGAGCAAAACAACTCCCAGAAGATCTCAACTGCTGCCAGACGGAGCCAGGAACAAGCCCCCTTTGCAAAGAGTTTCTGCTTAGTCTCTGGAAATCCCAGGAGATGCCCGTCACGCTGGCACAGCTGACCCGGTCCCTCCTTCCCCCTGCCCCCGCCCACTCCCTTCCCCTAGCCATCTGTAGCCCTCCCCCTCAAGCCCCGGACCAGCAGGAACACCCCAGCTGCCAACAGCCAGCTCTGAGCAACTCCCCTCCCCGACCCACAGGTCCAGGAGCACCAAACAGAGGGGGGCCAGGGAAGCCAGGCCAGGCTCCCCTGACACCCACCCTCTGAGGTGCAGTCACCTCCTTCCCAGCATCGTCACTGCAGGTCCTTGGCGCTGTGAGCAGGGACAGGCCGGGCTCACTTCTATCCCACACAAGGATGCTGCATACCTTGGGATGAGGCCTTGGATGTGGCCAGAGGTTGCCAAGGAGAGAAGGGCTCTGGGGGGCTCATCTCTCTTCCTCTCCAACCACCCCGTCGCCAGAAAAAGCAGGAGGGAAAAAGGGAAAAAGGAAAAGGAGGAGAAAGGTGCTTCAGACGTGCTCTGCGCGTGGCCAGGCCTGGTGAAGTGGGCCTCGCCGTGTCCCGGAATGATCCCAGTGTGCTCAGAGCTGGGCCTTCCTGGAGCAGATTGGAAAATCCCCCGGAGCGGCCGGGGGCCTTGCCAGCCGCTTGGGAAAATGTCTTTCCAGAGCTTAAGGGCGTCATCTCCTCGCTTCCCTCTCATTCAGGCTGTGGGCTACGCTGCCCTGGGCTGCAGGCTGGAGGCTGGGGCCCCAGAGGGGAATCCAGCGCGGCCCCTGGCCTTGCTTGCAAAGCCTCCACCTGGAGCAGGAGACAGTCCTGGCAAAAGACGGCAGCGATCTTGCAGTATAACCGAATGGGCCGTGCGCTGTGCTGGGGAGGGAATCAGAGAAGGCTTCCTGGAGGAGGCGACTCCCGAGGACCAAGTAGAAATTAACCAGAAAACAAATGGGGGATGAGCATCCCAGAGAGGCAGGAACAGAAGAGCAAAGGCCTCGAGGGGGGAGCAGCAGGGCCCTGTGAGCAGAGCCACCACGGAGTATGTGAGACAGTGAGGGCGAGAGCAGCTGGGAGCCTGTGGAGAGGTGGGTCTAGGAAAGATGGTGGACGGACTCTGCCTGGATGGAGCATCTGTGCCAATGAAGGAGTGTGGGCTTTAGCGCAGTGGGGAGCCACAGAGGGCTTCGATCCCATGGTGACACAGCCTGGGTTTATGTTTTGGAAAGTTGACCCTGGTCGTCCACCAGGCACAGGGCAGCGTGAGGAAAGCAGGCTTCCAGACAACTTGGAACGTCCTTTCTGGATCCTCAGCAGAGTATTCCCAGCCCTCCCCACTGGCCCCTTCTCCAGCCTCCCAGTCCCTCAAAGCCGCCAGGATTCCCCTGCCTCTGAACATTTGCCTATGCTCTTCCCTCTGAGTGTGTGCCCTCCCTTGCCTTCTGCCTGCGGGACATGTGCTCAGAGGCAGCAAGAGCGCCCGTCATGCTGCGCCGCCCTGCCCACCCCTGTGCTGGGGAGACTTCACTGCTCCTTCAATTGTTCTCGTGAGGCCTGGCCACGCCCCCAGTGCAACAATCCTCTAGTCAGGAGTCGACCTCCCCTCCAGGCTGGGGTCAGGATTCGAGCTGAAAATGATACCAGAGACTGAATGATCCTGTTAGAATGAGGCCGATGGGGGCAAGGTGATCAGTGGAGTCCTGACCCTGGTGTGGCTTCCTGTGAGTCCCCAGGCCTGTGGTCCTGTGTTTTCCCTGGTTCTGGAATGAACGATTCAGATAGACCTTTTCGGTAGTTGGTACAACGCCCCTTGGCCTTATCTGAAACTACCTTCCCCCATCTGGGCCAAGAGAGTAAACCAAAACCAAAACACACGGGAGAATGGCACAAACGAATGCCACCTTTAAAGATGTAAGCAACGCAGGAGTGGTGGTCCCCATCATATTTCCATTTATTGTGCCTGTCAGCCCCAGAAAAACCTGAGGGATCTTGGATCGTGGCAGTGGATTACTACTAACTCAGTCCAGCAGTTGCTGCACCTGCAACCCCTGTGCCAGATGTGGTCTTTGTTAGCCCAGATGAACATGGCCTTGGGTACAGGGTACGGGGCCGTTGTGTTCTTTTCATCCCCATAAGAAATGATGATCCAATACAGTTTGCATTGACTTGGAATGGACAAAAGTATACATTTAGCCTTGCACTAGGGCTATTATCGCTCTCATCCCTGTCACATTATAGTCTGAAGTCTCTATCATATTCCTGCCTGGGCATCTCACAAAACATCACATAGGTCCACTACTGTGATGACACCATGAGAATCAAACTGGAAGAACACATTGGAGACCTTATTTCCAGAGGATGACAGATAAACTCTGGGAAGATTCACATGCCTGCTGCATCAGTAAGAAAATATGAGGGACCCTGTGATCTAGGGCAGCCCTTCAAAAGCAAAGGACAGATAATTGTGTCTTGCCCCCCTACCCATACCTCCACCATGAAGAAGGAAACACCACGCCTGGTAGGTCCCTTTGCGTTCTAGAGGCAGCATATTCCACACCTGGGAATACCTCCCTGACCCTCTACCAGGTGGTCCAAGAGAATGCTAACTCCGAGTGGGCCCCGGAGCAGGAAAGGACTCTGCAGCAGGTTCAAGCTGCAGTGCAAGCATCCCTGCCCCTTGGACCGTACGATCTGTCAGATGCTATGATCTTAGAGGTTCTCAATGGTTGGAAAAGATGCCGAGTGGATTTTACGGCAGACCCCGATGGGAAAATCTCAACTCGAATGCCTCCATTTCTGGAGCAAGCCCATGACATCTGCAATGGAGAATTATATATCCTTCAGTGAATAGCTTGTGGTGTGGACCCTGCTAGAGACAGTGCTCAGCCATGGAAATCAAGTGGCCACGTGGCCAGCATTGGCCACCATGAAACGGGTTCTATCAGACCTACCAAGACATAAGGTCAGTTAGGCCCAGCAGTGTTCCAACATAAAATAGAAGTGACACATCTGAGATTAAGCACAAGTTTAATCCAGGACCAGATCCCATGACTTGCACCAGTGCCTCTCCCTCAGCTCCCACCTCTAACCACATGGGATCTTTATAACCAGCTGGTGGAGGATGAAAGGCTGAGCTTGGCTCACGGATGGGTATAATATACGGTGGGTATAGTATACGGTGGGCATATGATAAGGTGCATATAGTGATGGTTCAGAATATGGGTACAAACTAAAAACGGATGGTAGCTGCCCCAAGCCACTTGGAACAGCCTTGAAAAGTAGTAGAGAGGGAGAATCTTCCCAATAAATCTGCAAGACTTGAGTCAGTCATGCACTCTGTGTGGAAAGAGACGCAGCCCAAAGTTAGGGTATAGATGGACTCATGGGCAGTGACAAAGGGCTCGGTCGGCTGGTCAGGGACCTGGAAGGAGAAATATTAGAAGATCAGAAAAATTAGAAAATCAGGGAAGTCTGGGGTGGAAACATGTGGATGCAGCATACACAGGTGGAGTATACACAAAGTATGGCATATTAATACCCACTAGAAAACACCCCGTCCAGGAACAGCCCTGAAAAACCAGATAGACTAAGTGACTTGGCCTCTTGACAGCAGCCCGCCTCTGAATGGCCACCCCAGTGCTGGAACAGTGGGCATGGGAATGGAATAGCCATTAAGATAGCCCAGCAACATGGGTTCCCACTTTCTAAGGCTTGTCTATTTAGTGCCATTGCTGGATGTCCAATCTGCCAGCAACAGGGACAAAGGCTGAGCCCCTAGTACGGCACCATTCCTAAAAGAGACCCACCAGCATCTCAGAAATAAGTTAACTACATTGGACATCTTCCATCCTGGAAGAGGCAAGGATGAATTTTGACAGGAATCAAGAAATAGTATGGGGCTTCCCTGGTGGCGCAGTGGCTGAGAGTCCGCCTGCCGATGCAGGGGACGCGGGTTCGTGTCCCGGTCCGGGAGGATCCCACATGCCGCGGAGCGGCTGGGCCTGTGAGCCATGGCCGCTGAGCCTGCGCGTCCGGAGCCTGTGCTCCGCAACGGGAGAGGTCACAGCAGTGGGAGGCCCGCGTACCGCAAAAAAATAAAGAAAATAAAAATAAAGAAAAGGGTTTAAAAAAAAAGAAATAGTATGGATTCGGGTGGCCTTTCTTTCCATGGGGCCTCAGTCAGCGCCACCATCTGAAAGATCACAGAATACTCAGTCCCACGGCATGAGGCCCATGTAACATCACATCAGACCCAAGACCCACTTCGCAGAAAAGGGGGTGCTGGAGTGAGCCTATGACCTTAGGGTCCACTGTCATATCATGGACCACGCCACCCGGGAGCTGCCAGCCTGATCGAGTGGTGGGATAGCCTGTCCAAGGCAGAGCTGAAGGCCTGCTCAAGGCAGCTCCTTGCAAGGACGGGGTGCTGTCCTCAGGGCGCAGTGCACACTCTCAATCAGTGACCTTTTTTGTCCCTGCTGGGTGGAATATATGAGTCCAAGAACCACGGGGTGGAAGCGGAAGTGGCCACACTTACTATCTCTCCCAGCGACCACTGCGGGATTCGTGCTTCCTGTCTCTGCAATTCAGGGCTCTGTTAGAGCTTCCGCCGGGGACACAGTAAGCGTTTCATTGAACTACAAGCTACAGCTGACGCCGGGCACTCTGGCTTCTTGTGCTGAGGGACCCGCAGAGAGAAGAGGCATCGTTATCCCGGTAGGGCTGATGGAGACTCATCAGCGGGAAATGGAAGTGCTGTTCCAATGGCAACGCAGAGGTATCTGTGTGGCGTGCAGGGGACCCCACCAGGTACCCCTTGGCACACCGTTGCCCAGTGTTGATGGTAAAATGGGAAAGTACAGCCGCCACAGCCTGAGCAGGACAGGGCGACCCAGGGCTCCTACGTCTCAGGGAGGACGGTCTGGGTGAGCCCACAGGTGAGCCCACAGGTGTTGAGCAGAAGAGGTACAGGCGGAGGATGAGGGGATCTAGAACACAGAGCAGAGGAGGGAGGTGACGCATATCATTGCAGCCCGAAGGCCCCCTGCGGTGGCCAGGGCTGGAGTTTGTCCACGAACTTTCCTCTTCTGAGTTTCTGTTGGGGAGAGAGACCCACCGGAACCCTGAAGAAGTGGGCTCCCTCCCGGAACTTAAGGTGGGTCTGAGCCGTGCACGGGGCCATCTGCAGTGGAGGCCGTGGTGTGCTGCCCGGATGCCCCTGCAGGACCTTGTGTCCTGATAGACTAGCCTCAGTTTCCAGCCCCTTTGGGAACACGTGGCCTGAAGAGAGCTGCCCAAGGCTCACCCCCTCTGCTGACGGGCACCCTGCACCCAGTGACCGGGCAGCATGGGGGTAGAGGCCCACCAGCATTCTGCAAACTCAGGACCACTGTGAAGAGCCCACCAGCCCCTGAGCCCCCTGGGGGGTCGGCGGAGGGCTTGCTGAGGCTTCGCCACAGCTCAGCTTTGCCGAACTCCACCCCATCCCGCGTCTTCCCCTCCCTTCCGTGGGCGTGCACCCCGAGCCCGCTCCCTAGAACCCTTCCAGCCCGTGAAGCCGCCTGTGGGAGTTGAGGTACCCGGCCCGCAACCCTGGGGTCCTGAATGACCCCCTGGGGCACAGCCCTACCCCCCGCACACCCACGCGGACTGAGACACGAGCAGGCAAACCCCTCTGTTGTGCAAACTGCTGAGGGCTGTTTGCTGCAGCGGTGAGCTTAGCTGACTCCTGTCTGGACGGCAGCCAGGACCCACCTGGAACAGGTGCTCAGGGAGTGAGAGGTGAGCGGACCCATGAATGAGGGGATTCCAGCCTCTGTCCGGCATTGCCCTGGCCTGAGCTGGCCTCCACCGCGTGAGCACCTCCTCCCTCCGAGGCCTCTCTGGGACCATGTCCTCTGGGCCCCGGCACACGCTCGCCCCACGTGGGAGCAGACCTAGGCCTCCACCCAAGCGCGGCACATCCAGCCGAGCGCAGTTCAGGGCGCTGTGGGTCCAGGTCTGTCTCTCCCAGCAGAACGGGGGCCCTGGAGCCTGGGGCTCCGGCACATCCTCCTCCGGGTCCTCGGGATCCAGGACAGAGCCGGGCGCTTGTAATACCTGTGGAAGAGTCCAGAAAGCCTCAGTTTCCCCCTGTGGCGGGCAGGCACCTTCAAGCTGCACAACCTCTCAGGACTCACACCCAGGGTCGGTGACACACCAGAAATTGTTGAGGAGCTGGCATCCCGCCCCAGGGCCCCAAAACACGCCTGCAGGTTTGAGAAGGTGCGCATCTGCGGGGTTGCGGGGACTCGGTCCGGCCCCCTGGGAGCAAGGCCCCGTGACCCCGGCCTGCCCTCCAGCAGAAACCCTGCTCACTTCCCTGACCCAGAAATGCCACCCCCAGCCTGTCGCACAAGACGGTGGCTCTCCCCGCCCCGACCTGGCCCTGGTCCCCCCCCAGCTGCCCCCCAGCAGCTGGATTGTGGCCCCCTGACTCATCGAGGTGCACAGTAAACTGCCCAAGTGCTGGGGGTGCGGGCAGCTCCTCAGCCGCTTTCGGAGGAGCAAGCTACGAAACATCCCCACCGCTAACAAGGGCATCAAAGAGCCTGCCCCCGGGGACCGCAGCTTCCTGGTCCTCGGGCTCAGGGTGGGAGCAGGAGCGATCCACAGGCAGGCAGGACCCTCCCGCCTCCACCCCCGTCCCCGGAGCCCTCCAGCCCAGTCCACAGCCACTGGCCAGCCTGCGCTGAGTGCCTGCTGTGCGCCAGGCCCTGTGCTGGGTGCAGGTGTCCCAGGCAAGGAACCACAGGCTCAGGGTGGGGGGCAGCCCACCCAAGGTCACAGAACTGGGGGTGGAGGGGAGTGGGACTCCAGCCCAGGTCTGTCCGTGTTCCCTGCCTGAAGCTCCTTGCGGCGCAGCCAGAGGGGCCCCAAGGAAGGCAGTTCCATGCACATGTACAGTCCCCGCACCCAGGGTAGGTGATTTTGAGGAGGTCGGGACTCAGGAGTTTGGGATGCTGCCGTGGGAGTGTGTGTGTGTGTGTGTGTGTGTGTGTGTGTGTGTGTGTGTGTGTGTGTGTGTGTGTGTGTGTGTGTGTGTGTGTGTGCCTGTGTGCACGTGCCTGTGTGCACCAGCCCTGTGGATCCCCACACCTCGGGTCCCTGCCGGGCCCATCCTTCCAAGCCCAGCTGGGACCCTGGAGTCCTACCCTCCAGTAAGGAGAGCCTGGAGCCCATGACCTTGAAATGAAGCAAAGGACTGATGCCCACCTCTGTCTGCAGCTTTTTTTTTTAACATTATTATTATCTTTTTAATATTTATTTATATGGCTGTGACGGCTCTTAGTTGTGGCATGTGGGATCTAGTTCCCTGACCAGGGTTCGAACCTGGGCCCCCTGCGTTGGGAGCACGGAGTCTTGGCCACTGGAGCTTTGATTCTGCAGCTTTGATTCTGCTGGGAAAGGCCTCTACACCCAAGTTTTCATCACCTGCCTCGGGAACCCAGCCCAGCGGACGGTACGGGGACGCCAGCCACGCCGCGCACGGCCTCTCTGAGCCTCGGTCTCCCATCCTCGGAGGGTCATCCTGGCCCCAGGGCACTAAGATATCGGCGGGCACCTGTTCCTCAGGTGTCTGCATGTTCAATTCTGCACCTCCTACAGTGGACCTGCTGTGGCCAGATTCTTCTTCCCAATAGCACCCTATTTGCTGAGAAAATTGCATGGGCCTGGGGAGGAAGCGGCAAGTCTGGGTGGCAGCTGGGACTGATCACACGGAGGGAGGGGCCCCTTTGATCAGAGAGCACCTTTCTGAAAGGTGGTAAGTTCTCGCCTCTGAGCTGGAAGCGGCCGGCAAGGAGGCAGGAGGGACACAGCCTCACCAAGAATGCTCCCACTGAGTCCCAGGCCCGCACCGGGGCTGCCCACACCTGGTCCCAAGTGTGAAGGGAAAAAATAAGGACAAAGTAAGGGCGAAGCCGAGTGGCTCCGGGCTCAGCTGTCCGCATTTACTGACGGGCCCGCCCTTTTCTTGCAGATGCCGCCAACCCTTTTTGTGTCCAAATACCACTTCTTCTGTGAAGTGATGGTAACAGTAGACGGTAGCCGATGTTTGGTTTTGTTTTCAGTGTTCTTGCTTTGGCAAAATATAAAGTTGGCACCCGACAACAGGAACTCAAGTTGATTTTTGAAATTTTAATTGTTTGCGAAATCCACGGGCCTGGGATTCTGTATGAATCCTCTGGTTTAAGCCTCACGGCATCTCCCAAGGGATGGACATCACTGTGCCCATCTGATGGATGGGGAAACTGTGAGCGGGGGAGGACCTGCCCGAGATCTCACCCCGTAGGGTGGGGCTGGAGTTTGAACTCAGCTGTCTGACCGACCCCCCTTCCTGGCCCCAACCTTTCTCCCGGGACCAGCCACCAGCGTCCGGGATGGGGGCCACCTGCTCTCACCCAGCCAACAGCAGAAGTGGTCATCCTGGCACTGGCCACAGATTTGAGTCCGCCCGCCCCAGCGCAGGGCTCCTTCCCCAGCAGCCCCTTAACCGGCGGCCACCCCGGTAAGCCCCACACTCACCTTCCCCCGGCCCCCTGACAACCAGGGCTCCCTGCAAGAGTCATTGCCCAGACTCCGTCCTCCTGACCCAGCCAGCCTGTGGACCTCCCCTCCAGAACCAGGCTCTGGCCCACAGCCAAGGGGATTTGGCCTGGGCTGGTGAGCCAGGGGGTCCCGGGCCACTGCGCCTGGGCCACCGCCAGCCCGCTGTCCTGAAATGGCCTGGACCAAAGGGCCCAACTGCAATTACTCAATGACAATGAGGACAAGTTGTTTGCCGTGGCCATAGGCCAAGGGCTCCGACTGTGGTCTTGCCTGGCCTCCGCCTCGAGAGACATCTGGGATGGGGGTGTGGCCGCACGAGCCCCTCGGGGCAGCTGCATCTTCAGCTCTGGCTGCTCTACGGGGCGAGTGGGCCCTGGTCAGGTGGCCCCTCCCCCAGGTTGGCGCCCCAGGCCCCAGCGCATCCCCTCACCCGAGTTCCAGGGCCCCCACCCCGTGCATCCTCGAGTCTGGCCAGATCCCATCCTTTCCTTTGCTCACGCCATCCCCTCTGCCTGGAAAGCCTCACCTCCTGCCCTGGCCGCGGGATCTGCCAACTCCTGGGGGTCCCGGAGTCCGCTGCAGCGACACCTCCTCTCGACACCCGTCCGGCTCCCCCAGGAGTTCTCTCCGTGCTCGGAGCGCCTGTGGCCCTTTCTCAGAGCCTCCGTGCTGTCTTCTGTAAAACAGACACGATAATAGTGCCGTGCACACCACGTGGCAGTGAGGACTGGATAAATGAGACCGTCCGTGTGAATGCCGGCCACTCACACTTAGCTCCATAAACAGCGGATTTATTGTTGATGTTGTTCTTATTGTTATTGTTATTATTACTGTGTTTCCCCATCGTCGTGGGCACCTCTTTCTCTCCCACCCACCCCACAGACGCTGCTCTTCCCTGAGCTCTGCCGGCACCCGCCGGCCTTCTCCATCTCCCCATCTTCCCTGAGCAACCCCACCCACTCCCGCGGCCTTGGCCACCACCCATGGCTGTCTCTGGGCTGCTCTCCCGGCTCCACGCTGGTAATCCAGCTGCCTCGTGGGCACATTCCTCCGGATGCCCCTCAGACCCAGCATTCCCAGCTCTGCCATGTTCCCACCTCCTCCTGCACCAGGAGATTCTGCTGCTTGGGTCCTGGAAAATCATTTCCAACCCCGCTCTTGGTAGCAAATCCCGTATTATTTAGGAATGCTTTGGGCTGCAAATAATAGAAGGCCCAGTGAACGGTGACTTAACCAAAGAGAGGTTTGTTTTTCCAGCATAACAAAGAGTCTGAGGTCCATGGCTGCTGGTGCTGGTGGCCCTGGGCCAGCCCCTGGTGATTTCTCTTGACCTTGACCTCATTGTGGCAAAGTGGCTGCCCCAGCTCCAAACACCAAGTTCTCAAACAGTATCTAAAGGCAGGAGAGCAGGAAGAGGTGCAGGGGTGGCCTCTCTTCTCAGGGAGGACACAGTCTTTCCCAGGAGTCCTCCAGTAAACGTCCCCTCGCACCTCGTCCCCTGCGTCTCACTGGACAGACCCGGTTCCTGGTTCCTGGCTTCAAGGCGGTCTGCGAAGGCAGCTTCCTATCACGGTGAATAGTACCCCACGTACCGGTCACCGGTGCCAGAACCTGGACTCCCCCCTCCACCCCACCCCAAGCTCCAGCCGCCCCTGTGCCCCACCTCTCCCTGAGCCTCCCTGCCAGACCCTGGACAAGGTCCCAGGACAGCAGGAGAGGATGCAGAGGTCAGCAAGGGGCTGGCGCAGGAGCCAGCCGGGCAACACCACCATGGGAACCAGAGCATGTTGCCACTGGGACTCTGCTGTCCCACCTGAAGGGCAAGGGCGCTGGGGGGTATTGGCCCACCTGCTCCCACAGCCATTGCTGAGATCTGCCACTGGGGTGGGACAGGTGGGCCTTGATTCTCTGGTACTTCTGGCCTGACCTGCTCCCTCGGGCAAAGCAATGCAGGCGCCAGGGGTGGACACCAGGGACTGGACCGCAGGGCAAGGGGAAGGAGTGCAGGCGGGCAGTCAGCTCCTTCCCGACCCCCCAGCACACCCACCTCCTCCCAGGAACTCCCATCCTGCATTTTCCTGCCCCATCCGTCCCTGTTATCGCTCCTGGCCTTTCAGATTGCTCCCCTCCCCTCTCCCCACCCACCTGAGCTCCCAGCCCAGCCCAGCCAGCCTCACCCCTTCTCTGGGACTAAGAACCTGTAAGTGGAGCCCTTTTCCCCACAGCCCCAGCCCAGTTCTGGCTTGAGTGATGGGTCAGTCTTAAACCTCCACCTTTGCTGTGGCTGCAGGCCCTGGGACCTTCCCTGACCCTGGGAAGGGGAGGCAGAAAGCACTGCCCCCCAGGCCGGGCGCAGCTCCAGCAGGGAGCAGAGCCGAGATGCCAGGGCTGCCCCTCCACTGCTGCTGGAGGCCATGGCTGACCACGGAGTGGGGCGGAGGACACAGACGGACCGCCCAGCCCATCACCCGAGGGTGCGAGACGAGAGCCCTAAGAAGGAAGGAGCCGGGTCCTTAGAGCCACCAGGGCTGGACTCAAACTTCCCATCGGCTGTAGAACGCCAGTGCGATCTCAGCACGACACTGGCCTCTGTGGGCCTCGTTCTCCTCATCAGGAGAATGGGTACAGTCACACCTGAGTCACAGGCCGGCTTCGAGGAAAGCACGAGGTGTGCACACGCTCAGAAGGCACGAAGCCCAGATCTCAGGGAGGGTTAACGAGGGAGGGGCCGCCCCAGCAGCCCACCCTGGCTGCCCTGCCTCCCTTCTGCCTGCCAGGCCCAGCCCAGACGTCGCCTCTGAGGGCCAGGCAGAGAGGGCCACTTCCTGCCCAGGCCCCTGCACGCTGTGCAGCTGAGTCACGGTGGCTACAACCATCTGTGCCCGCGTGGGTCACCCCACCAGACCCGCAGCTCCTCCAGGCAGGCCCGAGCCCCCCGCCATCCCTACCCTGGGCTCCAAGTGCGTCCTGGCTGTCCGTGTTCTCCAACCCGGTCTCCATTGGGCCACAGAGAGCTCTGCCGTTCAGGCCCCTGTGGGACTCCTCCCTCAGGTCCCACCCTGTCCAGGCAGCCCAGCTCACAGTCAAGGTTAGGGTTAGGGAGCACACGGGCTCTGAGGGGTTAAGGCAGCAGGGCCCCAGGGGAATCAGTGACCACGTGGGGCTGGGGTTTGGCAGTGTGCCCTTTGAGGCCAGCCCTCAGATTCCCTCTCACCTCCTGTAGGGTGGGATCTGAGAGATGGGACGTCCCATAGAGGCCATCTGAGGTGGGAAGGTAGAGGCCCAGAGAGGGCAGAGCTGTGTCCAAGGCGGCACAGCAGCTCACAACCGGGCTGGGCACAGAGCCTGGGCCTGGGCCTCCCAGCCCAGGGGGGTCTCCTTCTCACCCCCGCGCACCCCATGACCTCCGGGAGCAGAACCAGCCTTTGAAAACATCCCTGGGCTGTGGGAAGGGGCAGGAGCCTGGGGGCTAAGCCTCGAAGCCACTTCCGCTCACCGAACCTCAGTTTCCCCTTTAGGAAGTGGCCCTCAGGGGATCCTGGGAGACCCACCAGCTTTTGCAGTGCATACTGGGGAAGAAATGCAGTCAGGAAGGGCACGTGTGACCTGAGTGCCCCGGGAGAGAAGACCCCCGCCTGCCCATCCTCCATGTGCCCCAGGCCCATCTAACTGTCCCGCGGTGGGAGGCAGGCAGTGGGGACAGCCCGCAGGCCAGCGCCTACCCTAGAAGCAGAGAGAGGGCAGCAGGCACAGGCTCCCTGGCCCCCTTGCCACCCCCTGAGGCCCTCCCCATGCCCACCCTCATGCCCTGGGGTCCAGGGCTGGTGGTGAGGTCTCCGGCCGGGTGGTGCCCACGTGTGTGTGCGGGGCCCTCGGGGTCTCACGAACTGTACCCTGGGGCGTGGGCCCCTGCGGGCACCCGGGCCCACGAGGCAGACGGCGGGGGCGGAGACGAGGCCGGGAAAGCCCCAGGCTGCAATGCAGGGCTGGGCGGATGACAGGCGGCCCAGCGCCCAGGCCGAGGACAGGACACTGTGTTTTGATTATTTCCAGTTTCCTGACCCCCAAGTAGTGATTTAATGTTCCTGTTTACTCTGAGGGTTAGGACAGAAGGCGGGACGCCGAAGCTGCCTTCCACGGCCTCCCCCCACGTCGCCCCCAAACTCCCAGCGGGGAAGCCATGGGAGGGCCCCGAGGGCCCCAGGGGATGGTGCGGGGTCTCTGGGCACATGGAGGACCTCAGATGGGCTCAGGGCGGGGCCTTGAGCACAGCAGGTCCTGCTGGGGGTTAAAGGGACCTGCGCACAGGAAGCGTGGCTAGGTGACCCTCAGAGCTGGCCTGAGAGGCTGTCCCCTGTGGGGGGCCAGTGCCCAGGGTTCACTTGCCCTGCTCACCTGGTCAAGGGCAGATGAGCCACATTCCTGGGCCTCCCCAACATGACCCGGGGCTTAGACTTTGGCTGGGACCCTGTCCCCTCTCGGAGTCAGAGTACATTTCAGGGACTTCTTGGCAGGCAGAGCCAGGAGCCTGTGGCTGGCTGGGAGGGACTCCAGAAGTCGTAAGCCCAGCTCCTTGCTCCTGAAATCTTGGCACGTAGGGACCAGCTTGTAAAACCACTCGAAATACAGCCTTCCACGGCATCCTCTGAGGTTGCGGCTACGCAGGGTAAAGTGAAGGGTGTTACTTTTTTAAATGACAAGGTATCCAGCTTTTTTGTTTAAATCAATGCAAGTTTACGTCATCATTGGCAAAAAAAGATTAAAATGCCGGTATATTTTCTGCACAGGGACATCCTACCCTATGCACCCATTTCTTCATTCAGGAAGCACCCACATCAGTACTGGGCAGGCACTGGGACCACAGACGAAGGGCTGGGGGAGGGTGCAGGTGAGGGAGAGGCTACGGCCAGGGCGGGGCTGGGGAGAGCCCCTCAAGGAGGACCGAGGGCCGTGCGGGAGCGACAGGGTGAGTCCCACGGGGACATGTGAGGGCTGGGGACGAGGCCCACACAGCCGTGGAGGTCTCAAGTGCACCCGGAGCCCAGGAGCGCTGCACAGAGGACCTGGGCGCACCTAGTGTCACCACAACCCCTTCTCCCTATAAGCTATGGGGGAGGGACTGCAAAGTCACAGAGGGGAGATGTGGGACTCAAGGGTCCAGCAGTTCAGGGCTCCCCAAGGGTTAACAGGGACCAGCATTCTAGTCTTCAGCTGTCCAAGCCCAAGATCCCAGGAGGACGGTGTCTGCCAGGCGCTGTCCTCGCCAAGGGGAGCACAGCGCACCCTCCCGCCTGCCCTGACATCGCTAAATCCCGGGGTGGCAGAGCTGGGCAGGCCCAGGAGACCACAGCCCCAGCCCTGTCTCCACCTCTGACACCCTGCTGCACCATGGACTCAGTCTTCCCCTCACTGAAACCAGAGTTAGGTCCAAGGACCCCTCCGGTGCTCCACCACCCACCACAGAGGGACGGGGTGACTGGCAGGGGAGCTCGTTTCTGGGGCCGGCACTTCGTGTACAGAGAGCTCACTCCTGAGCCCAGGCGACAGACGTGCACTAGAACCAAGGTCCCCTCAGCCTTCCTCAGACAGCGTTCGCACCAGCTGTGTCCAGTCCCTGCCCCGCTGCTCAGCTGTGTGGCTTCGGGCAAGTTCCCTGACCTCTCTGAGCCTAAGTCCTCAATGTCTGGAATGGGAGTGAGAGTCGGTTCTGAGCAGACCTGAGAAGTCCGAGGCTGGCGTCGAGGTGATGGCAGCTCTGGAGGACGTTGAAACCGCACAGAACGGTGCATCTGGGCGGAATCAAAACAGTCATCGGCAGGGTTCCCCCAGTCCGGTATGCTCAGAGACAGCAGGGCAGCTGCGGGGACACACAGACACATCTCTGAAGCCCAGTCCTGCCCTTGCCAATTGTCCTCCTCTGAGGCCTCTGGGGTGCAGCTGATGAGAAGTGCCTGGCCTGTGCCCTGCACGTAGTAGGTGCTCAGGAAACGTCCCTCGGGAGCTTGCACTCTAAAGCGACTGGACAGCACGGCCCCAAAGGCTGAGACTCCAGGCTCCAGAGGTCGGCGGTCACCGCCCATGACCCCTGCCCACGACGCCGCCCCAGGGTGACCCCTGGCTGCCACTGGGTCTGGAAACACTTGGCCAGGGCGCTGGGGGCGGGGTGGTGAGTGGGTGCTGTTTGTGGAAAGAAGTGGAACAATCAAAGCCAGCTCGCTCAAAGTTAGAGTCCCTTTTTCCAGAGCGGTTGTTTAGAAGGGAAAAAAAACATTGTCCAAATCACAGCCGAAAAAACCTGCAACTGCCAGAGAAACGGGAGTCGGTGGCCAAGAAGGATTGCAAAACGCCGGCCCTGGGGAAAGGGCTGCTTGTGCCCAAGCCCTGCAGGGCCAGGCTCTGGGCACCTTCCCGGGTGCCGGCCACTGAGCCCAGACCGCTCACCCTGGCCGTCCCAGCTCCGAGCCTGGGACACAAAAAGACACAGCCAGGTGGCCAAGGGACTTCCCGGTTTGCAGACACACACACACACACACACCCCACCGCACCGAGGGCCCCTGGGAGCCTTTGGGAGGACGGTCCTAGCACCAGGAGGTGAGGGAGAGGGTCGGACAGGTGGGGATTGGTCGGGGCAGCCCCCAGCCTCAGCACGGGGCCCAGGGTCCCGGACAGTGGGTGGGAAGCACGCAGAAACTGGGGGGAGGCCAGTTTGCAGCCACAAGGGGAAGGGAGGGAACCAGTCACTGTATTCCTGTCCCCAGGCCCCCAAGGCCACCACATTGTGCCCACCGCCCACCCAGCCCCGGCCCTTCCCTCCAGCAGCCCTCCAGCCACAGGACGTCCTGGCTGCCCCCTGAGCCGCGCAGGGCCCTGCTCTCAGGCCAGCCTGGCCAGGCCGAGCGAGGGGTCACTTCCTGCATCCATCGGTCTGGAGGATCAGGTTCCACATTGTCAGAGCTATTCTGCTCCGAGATCCCTGCTGGCTCCCGCCCTCTCTCAGGGTCTCTCAACTCTCCAGGGTCTCAGACGAGGCTACGGGATTAAAAGTGGCCCTCACAACTGTTTGCTGCCCACCTACTGTGTGCTGGACTCTGGGAAAACTCAGAGGAGAGCAGGCAAGCACCCTGTGAGGACGCGGGGTCCCTCCAGGAGAAGGAGGTGGCCGGGACGTTCCGACGCGCTGCAGCCCCCCCATCTCACGGGAAGGGCTGGTGCCCACGGACCCCACTCTGCCGTGGCCTCCGTCACCGCACGCCCACGTGGCTGATGCCCAGAGCCCTCCACAGATGAGATACAGGAGGGGAAGCGAAGAGAGAGCCGTGTGCTCATTTGGTAGCTATGCCAGCTCCCACCTGCACTCCCCGCTAGGCGGGGCCCAAGTCCCACAGCAGTGAGTTCACGGTTGGGTGTAGGAGACCCCATCGTGGGACCAAGGCTGCAGCTTCAGGGGCCATCCACAGCCTCTGCGACGTGGCGTGCACACCTGAGCTCCGTTCTGAGCCCCGGGAGAGCTGGATCCACAGTTGGCCCTCAGCAGGGTCTGACTCATCCATGGGTGGGCAGCCGCCTCCAGGCTACAAGTGCCTCACATCTGTCTCCCCAGCCTCCACCAGCCGCGGGAAAGCTCAGGCTTCCTGGAGGTCGTGGCGTTTGAGTGGGGCCTCTGAGGACAGCAGGCTTGAGGGGCAGGAATTTTCATTTCAGGTAGAGGGCACAGCACGGCGAAGGTGAGAACCGGTGACAGGCCAGCGTGACTGGCGTGCAGCCGGTGGCATCGTGGCCAGTGGAGGCCAGAGTGGGGTAAGCTTGAATACTTACACCCATCAGGGGGTGCCACCCTGGAGGCATAGCGTGGGTGGCAGGGCCTTCCCCATGTCCATTTTACAGAAGGGCACACTGAGGCCTGGTGCAACACCACCACCAGGGGAGCCGATCACAGAGCGTGTTCTCCCAGGTGGACGGTGTGGCCTCCTAACCCCAGCTGCTGCCCCAGGGTTCTCGTGGGCAACAAACAGGGGGGTCAGTAATCAAGGCAGCTGCCAGCCCTTACGGTGCCTCTGTGGCATTTAGAGAAAGGTCCCCCTCCAGGTGGGGCGCAGGCTGCATCCCAGCACCCTTGCCCCTCATCCAGTGGCTTTTGCTGGGCTCGACCACCCCAGTAATAACCCCAGTCCCCACGGCTGCCACTTTTTAGTGCAGCAAGACCTTGACATTGTCCATGTAGAGCCCACGTAAGTGTTTTGAGTCTGCTATTGGGTTGGCCAAAAGTTCGTTCGGGTTTTTTCGTAAGATGTTACAGAAAACTTCAGATGAACTTTTTGGTCAACCCAATATTTTGGGACTGACTATTTGAGCAAAGTCTGTCTCTCGGAACAGTAAGCAATGTGGGGGCAGGACCCACGTGTGTCTTGCTCACCTGTGACTATTTTGTTCACCAGCACCAAGCTTGCCTCATAAGAAATGCTCACAAATATTTGTAGAACGAAGTGTCTCCTTTAACCCTAAAACCACTCGGTCAACCCCATTTTACAGATGAGGTTGGAGAGGTGATGTGACTCGCCCAAGGTCACACAGCTAGAAGTGGTGGGACTGAATAGGACCCGGGACCCTGGGCCCCCAGAGCCCTCGCTCCTCCCTCCCCACATGGCCCCACCTGCTCCAGGCCATCTGGACTACTTCCCACACATTGGAAGCAGAATGCTTACTCCCCAGCCTGGCCTGTGAGCCCTCTCCTGACTGGTGCAGGCTCTCAGCCGTTAGGAAAGAGAGGCAGCATGGGCAGGGGACAGAGCCTGACCAGCTGGGGTTAAAGCCTCATTCTGCTCTTCCCTGAGCTGTTCCTTGGTTTCCCCTTCCATAACACAAGAGGTTTTGACACAGTAATGTCCAAGACCCTTTCCTGTCTGACAGTATATCTACAGTCTAGAGCAAAAATGTTAAATCTACAGCACACATACCCATACTTGTGATTTCTGCGCTTACAGCAGACATCACTAATCAATCACCAATCAATCTTTCCCACTGAGTTCATATTGAACATCAGAATCCTTCTCAACACAATGCACAAGGAAAGCATTTGATCAAAGTTGATGAATAAGATAAAACCCCTGGTCTGGGGTGAAGTTGGGCTGGGAGCAGGCCCTGAGGAGTAAGCCTCATACTATTATGAAACAGCACCTGCCCTTCCAAGGGAAGCACCATGAATAGAGATCTGTGACCCATGCTGGTGAGGAGTATCAAGGCTGCACTGTGTCCATGACTGCCTCCCCCGCCAAGCTGACAGCCCCAAGACCAGCCTCAAGACCCAGGCCGAGGCCAGCCCTGGCCCTACCTGCACCGTCAGAAGTTTTGCCCCATGGTCATCTCTTTGATGAGTCCTCATTTCTGACCTTGTTTCATGCCAACTCCTCCTTTGGTCTCAGCTCAGATCTCACCTCCTCCAGGAAGTCCGCCTCCAGTTTTCCCTCCCGTTCAAGGTAGGGGTCCCTATGGTACCTCTACCGTTCATCACACCTTCAGTCATTCAGCAAACACACTGTGTGGTATTTGCCCATGAGTGTGGAAAGCTGTGGCCCCAGCTACAGGCCCCGGGGCTGCAGGCAGAGCCCTGGTGAGTGAGGCTGCAATGTGGGGGGCGCACCAACTCACCTGACTCATTTACCAGGTCCCCAGGGATACAATGCAGGTGCTATCCTTGCCCTCTAGAGCTTACATTTTGGTGATGAAGAGAGATACAGCTATGATACTATGGAGGTTCCTTAAAAAGCTAAAAATAGAACTGCCATATGACCCAGCAATCCCACTACCAGGCATATACCGGGAGAAAACCATAATTCCAAAAGACACATGCACCCCAATGTTCATAGCAGCATTATTCACAATAACCAGGGCATGAAATCCACCTAAATGTCCACTGACAGATGAATGGATAAAGAAGATGTGGTACATATAAACAATGGAATATTACTCAGCTTTAAAAAGGAACGAAATAGGGTCACTTGTAAAGACGTGGATGGACCTAGAGAGTGTCATACAGAATGAAGTAAGTCAGAAAGAGAAAAATGAATATCATATATTAACGCATGTATGCGGAACCTAGAAAAATGGTACAGATGAACCTATTAGCCAAGTAGAAACAGAGACACTGACGTAGAGAACAAACATATGGACACCAAGGGGGGAAGGGGGGGCGATGAATTGGGAGATCGGGATTGACATATATACACTACTATGTATAAAACAGATAACTAATGAGAACCTGCTGTATAGCACAGGGAACTCTACTCAAAGCTCTGTGGTGACCTAAATGGGAAGGAAATCCAAAAAAGAGGGGATATATGTATACGTAGAGCTGATTCACTCCCCTGTACAGCAAGAAACTAACACATTGCAGAGCAACTATACGCCCCCCCACCCCCCGCCAAAAAAAAGGCAGCTTACGTATAATTAAATGGCAATAAGCAGGGAACTGTCTAAGACGGAGGCCTCGCTGGGGGCCCCGTGGGTCTCCCCGAGGGTTTCACGTGTTATCACAGCCCTGTGGGGGGACGGGGGAGGGGGGGCAGCTTTGTCTCCCCCCTTCCTTAACCTTCTCAACCACCGCTTTGCAGAGGAGGGCCGGAGCCCTAGGGGAAGTGAGCAGGCGAGGGCCCCCAGCCAGGAAGCAGAAACCCTGATGCCCAGCGCCCAGCCGGATCCCACGCTCCCCTGGGTCCCCCATTCCTCTCAAGGGGAAGCGGCTGCCTCAGACTGGGCCCTTCTGGGTCAGCCTACAGCAGAGTCGGGGCCAGGAGGCCACCCATGGGAAGCTGGCTGCCCTGGGGGCTGCAGTGGGCCCCAGGCTGCCTGGGCCGGCGGCCGGGCAGGTCTCCTGGGGGCGGGGTGACTTCAGCTCGGCCAGGAAGGCTGGGGCCCACTGCAGCCCCCAGGGGTTTCTACCTGGGCCGCTGGGGTTCACTCGGCCGTGGCGGACGGGCGCGGTGAGCGGGGCTGACAGCTCTCCCACCCATCCCCCCGCCAAACTGTACCCAACCATAACGATAAACGATGGCAGGCGTCCACGGCCACGTCGCAGAACATGACAAGCATGCCACGTCTCCGAGCCAGCAGCCCTGCTCCCCCCGCGGCGGCCAGCGTTCCTAACAGGAGGCTGCGAGGGGGCATGTCAGGCCATGGGCAGCCCCACAGCCGGCCCAGGCTGGGCCCCGTCGGTGGGCACTGCTGGGCAGGGCCCGGGGCTCAGGGTCCCACGGTCACCGGAGACCCGGGCCTGACCGCTCACTCGTCCCCTGGTGTCCTTCCGTGTCACCTGCTCATTCTAGCAGAGCAGGAAAGCGGCAACCCACGGCCCCGTGGGGAGGGCTGCCAACAGTCTCAGAAGCCACCTTCCCGCTGCAGCAGCGTCTAACACCGTCGCTCCAGCCACGCCGCCCACGCAAGCCCCAGCGGCCGCCAAGGGGTCTGCGAGGACCTGGGGAGACCCCCAAACCGGGAGGCCTGGCAGGGGTCAGGCAGGGCAAGCCCCCGCGTGAGTCGGGCCCAGGCTCCTCGCCTTCTTCTCTCGGGGCCGGAGCGGGTATTGCAGGGAGAGAGGCAGCCCCAGCCCCATTCTAGCGCTACTGGGCAGAGCGGGGAAGCGGCTCCACCCTTCTTAATCACAGCTGCGGGCGGGGCCTAGAGACAGCACACAGCGGTCCTGGTCCCGCTGCGTGGCCTTCAAATGAACGACGGGGCGTGCGCTCTGTGCGAGCTGAGCCACCTGAGCTCCCCACCCCGATCCCCGTCTGCCTGGGGGAGGGCGTCAGAGCTGGGCCCACAGACCAGGAGAGGAAGGGCGACCCAGGCAGGCGGAACCACATGTTAAAGGCCTCAGGGTCAAAGCCAACCTTGAACTCTCCGGGATGCACTGGAAAGCAGCTGGAGGGGGAGAGGCTGTGGGAGGGGCCGGGAAGACCCGCAAGGCCTGCGCCAGGAGGGCGGTGACCCAGGAAGGCTGCCTACTGGACTGCAGGTGGATTGAAGTGGGCCAGGCTGGGTGCAGGGCCGGGGAAGAGCTGCCTCTCGCAGGGGAGGGACCAGGGTGTGGACGGCAGCGCTGGGAGCAGAGATGGCGGGTGAGAGGAGCCAGTGAGGGAGCTGAGATGCTACCAGCAGGACCTGGAGACACAGGAAGCCGTGGGGAGAAAGACCCGGTTTCCAGCCCTGAGACGGGGACAAGCAGGTCAGCCGGTGTCTGGGGAGTGTTTCCCTGAGGTGCCCAAGGGCAGCTGAGTCCAGGGAGCATCTGGGCTCAGCACAGAGGTGTTGGCCGTCAGCAACGTGTAGCATCCGTTGACGCTATGTGTGGGCGAGATGGCCCGGGCAAGGGAGAGGCAGCGAAGACCCAGGTACTGGGCCTGGCCTCCGGACACCTGGGGCAGAGCCCTGGCACATCCCGGAGCCCGTGAGCCAATGATGGTTGTGGGCCCCCAGGCACCCAGGGAAGAGAGGGCGTGGGCAACAGTGCTGAATGTCACCAAGAGGAGGGACCGTGGACTGCAGGATAGGGGGCCATGCCCGTCGGGTTCCATCAGGAGACCACTGCCCACGCAAATCAGGTGAGGTAAGGAGAGCTCAGAAAAGGGGAGGGTTATGCAGGTGTGGGCAGGGTGGGGCGACCTGCAGGGGCAGAGCAGTCTTCCAGGGCAGTAACTGCAAGCAGAGTTAGCCCTCTCCAGGCCTGGAGGAGCGAGGGGAGGGATGAAGCTGCTAGTACCTAGAGCCAGAGGGTGGAGCTGGGTGCAGAGTACCCTGAAAGATGCAGGAGATGGTGAGGATGCAGGAGGGGGGGCGGTCCTCTGTTCAGGGGTGCGGGCAACCCACAGCACCCTAGCAAGGAAGAAGGCAGAAAATCCAAACTCACTCTCCTCCTGCCTTCCATCTCCTGCTGGTACCTTCCATGGGCAAACCCAGGTGGAGGCCAGTGGGCCACAGGGCACCCCCTCCGTGTGGTCACAGAGCAGGCAGAGGGTGGGCACAGGAGCACGGCGCACCTGGGGAAGGCAGAGCAGAGAAGCAGGGAGCAGAAGTGTGCTCCAGGGAGGAGCCCCGAGTGCAGACAGAGTCTCCTACCAAAGGGAGGATCTGGGGCAGGAGCTGGGGGAGGCTGAGCATCGAAGGCAGGTTTGGGTTTTGTTTTCTAGGAGCCTCATGCTGTGGATCCAGTAGTGCAGGAGAGACTGAGGATGCAGGAGGTGGTGAGGATGCAGGAGAGAGTGGGGAAAGCTCCGTGGGTACCATGGTTTGGCGGCAGGAGCTATAGCTTCCACCACCCCCAATGCACCATGGGACAGAGGCTGGATAGGGGCCAGTTCTCAAGGCCAGAGATGCAGGCGCGACACCTGGATCCGATGGGTGGCTTGCTCAGGTGAGGAGGGCCTCGGACTCTCCCAGGGTCGAGGTTTGGTGGCCAGGTAGGGCAGGCATGAGGGAGCCTAGGGCTCGCATGATGGGACCACGCCTCCAGAGTGGCCAAGAGGGATGTGACACGGCAGGGCTGATGGATGAGGGGAAAGTGGAGGGGTCAGGGGGCAAGGAACCAGGTACAGGATGACCTGAACGAGGAGTGAAGGATAGAGAAGGGGAGAAGATGTTTGAGGCACAGGTTTTCAGAGTCAGAGGGGGCTGGGTGTGGCTGGAGTCCGGGTGTGCCATGGGAGGGGTGGTGACCCTGGGGAGGGTTGTGGGAGCCACGGGGGTGGAGGATTGAGAGGCCAGGGCGGCGACTGGGGCACCCATGGGGATGTAGAAACCCGGGTGATGGCCAGTGTGGGGTGGGAAGGAAGACAGAGGCAGGGTGGGGGAAGGTGGGGCTGGAAGGAAGGGGCCTGGCTGGAGGGGCAGCAGGGGGAGCAGTGGAGGAGGCACCAGCAGGTGGGCTGGGCAGAGAGAAGGGGGCCGGGCCAGCCTCAGCCAGAGGGCAGAGGGGGAGGAGAGCATGGAACTGGGTGACCAGCACCTCCAGGCTCCCTGGGCATCACCAGAACAGATGGGGAGACTGAGGCCCAGAGAGGCAAGAACGGGTACCCATCCCCAGAACCTGGACCCGCAGGACCAGAAGGGCCTGAGACCTATTTTCTGCCCGCCATAAGGTTGATCCTGCTCATTTGGGGGGTGGCAGAGGGAGGACTTGGAGGCAGGTGGTCTGCCAAAGGCACATGGAAACCCCAGCCCTGGCTCCGCCCAGCCCGCAGCCAGGGAGGGCGAAGGCCAGGCCAGGCTGCGCACGGGGCTGGGAAAAGGGGGGCGTGAGTGGCGGGGGAGTCAGTGCGGGGCCGAGTGGATGTGCTCCCCGTGTGGGTAATTATGACCGCAGGGGTGATGGGTGCCTGCAGGGAGGAGATGCGCTTGTGCCTCCAGGCAGCGTGGGCGGGGGGCGGGGCGGAGCGGGGCAGCGGGGGCACCTGGGGTAGGCTGCTTTGGGGGCTGCCTGCAGAGGGGGTTGACGGGGTTGCGCGGATCTGGGGTGCAGGGTGAAACGGGGGCGCGTCGGCGGCGTGCACGTGAGCCTGCGTGTGGGAGGAGGGGAGGATGTAGGTGGGTGGGAGCTAATTAGCTGAGCCTGGTCTCCGTGCAGAGCCTGGACGCCAGCCCGTGTCTGGCAGCCGCAGCTCATGCTGCGCCAGCGCCCCCCCACCCCAGTCTTACTGTGGCTCCCCATCTGCCCCAGAACCCCCGCCGCCCCCAGCTGCCCACCGGGGACGGCCGGCAGTCCCACCTAGAGGCCTCCGGCGCTATCTGCCGGGTCAGGGCCAGGGGTGAGCACAGAAGGCCATCGGGGAGGAAAGCGGTTCCCACCCCACGCTGGCTCCCACGGGGCCCAGGATGGCCTGCTGTCCCTGCCGGTGAAGGTCCAGGGGCGGGGAAGGCCCTAACCCACCGCACGGAGCCCGGGGAGCTGAGCCAGTCTGCCGGCCCACCCCCTCACCCACCCGGGACTCTGGTTCAGGCCCCTCCAGGGTTTCCAAGTTCCTGGGTCAGCCTAGGCAGCAACGGGCTATCTGCCTCAGGGTGACCCTCTCCTCTGCTCCTAAGATGATGGGCATTTCTGCAGCCCCTCCCATCAACTCCCAAAGCCAGCCCTACCTTTGAGCTTCCAGGACTACCAGCCATGCAGAACAGGGCAAACAGAGAGTTTTTTAAAAGGCAGGAAGAACTAACCCAGATGGCCGGGTGCTCAGCTGAATGCCCACTGAGTCCTAGGAAATGGGCCCCAGCTCCATGGGCTGCAGGGTATGAGAGGAGGGCGTGTCCAATTGTCCTGGAGCAGGCTCCACGGGGGATAGACCCAGAGGTCATGCTGGGACCTCCTTTCCACTCCATCCTACTTGATTAACATCAGTTCAGTAACTGTTTGATGCAAGAAGCTAAGGTTCACCTCCAGACATCTCTCCATCCTCTGACCATTCAGCCATCATCGTCTTTCCGTCTGCCCATCCATCCCTACATACCTCAGTCCATCAGTTCATTGACCCAGCAAGCCAGCCAGTAAACATCCATTGATGTCCAACTGTAGCTGTCTGTCCACCCATCCACCTGTCCATCCGTCCATCCTCCCACCCATCTAATCATGTACCATTCTGTTCTTTCATTGAGCCAGCCCTCCAGCCAAACAGTGGTCCATCCAGCCCTCTGTCAGTTCATCCCGTCATCTGTGGATTCATCCGTCCATTGATTCACCATCCACCACTCACACGCAGTTCACGCAGCCAGCCAGCCAGCCAGCCATCTACAGCCCGTCTACTCGCCCATCCGCCCGCCCACTCGCTGACTATTAAAATCGAGCACTTCGGTCCCTTCAGAAGTCTGAGAACACCCCACTTCCTTCCCCAGCCCTCCTCACTTGCTGTGTGTCCTTTCCCTCTGCACCCAAAGCCTGGTCCTCTTGTACAGAGGTTGTTTCATGGGGCAGCCCTGGCTACTCCTCCTGGCCCACCGTCAACCAAGAACAGTGGGTGGTCCCACAGCCGTTTCCAACAGAAGTGTTGCCCCCGCCCTGCCGCAACCACCCTGACCATGTCCGTGCGCAATGAGCAGGAAACTTCACATCCTCAAAGAAACTCCTCCCCAGTTCTGCCCACACCTTGTTTCCTATTGTAACAGTATCACCGCTTCAACAACAATCACCCTCCTGTACACGGCCCTGGGGGCCAGATGCTGTTCTAAGTACTCGACAGATATCAGCTCATTCCAGCCTTGCCATCCCCCAGTCATCCTACGAGGCCTGTGGTACTACTGTACCCATTTTACAGAAGAGGCACAGAGAGGTTAAGAGAGAACCATAGACGCGGACGTTGCCTGGGCCCTGTGCCCGGCTGTGCAATGCACTCTACATGCATTATTCACCTGCTTCATCGCAATGGGAGCCCTTGCTGTCCGCCCCATTTTACAGTTGGGTTGACTGAGGCCCAGTGACTCGCACAAGGTCACCAAGCTGGAAAGTGGGAGCTCTGGGATTTGAAGGCAGCTTTCTGATCCCAAGGCCCATGCTCTCAGCCACCCAGGTTTCTGCTGGGGGCACCGTGGCCGAGCTGTGGCCTAGAAATGGCGTGGGGTGGAAGAGGGGGGGCTCCCAGGCACAAAGGAGCTCCATTCGCTCTGCAGGGGGCACAGTGGGTTCACCCGGCCCAGGCCTGGGGAGTGCAGAGGAAGGGCTGAGGTCCAACGGGGTCGAGTCGAAGCAGGGAAAGAAGACCAGAAGGGAGGGAGATGAGACAGCCCCGGAGTCCAGGGCAGCGGGAAAGAGGCCAGTGTCAGGAGTGGGGTGGCGGCCGAGCCAGGGGCCTGGGGAACGAGAGGCACAGGCCCCAGAGGAGAGCCCCTTGCAG
The DNA here is from genome assembly GCF_951394435.1 of Stenella coeruleoalba. NCBI lineage: Eukaryota > Metazoa > Chordata > Mammalia > Artiodactyla > Delphinidae > Stenella > Stenella coeruleoalba. The sequence goes on along the minus strand of NC_137147.1, from coordinate 3,264,283 downwards.
GCTCAGTCTCAGAACTGGCTCCGTGAACGGGTCTAGGGCAGGGGTGGGGGGGCAGGTGGGCAGTGGCATTTCTGAAAAGTGCTCCAGGCCTGAGCACAGTGTGCGGGGTCCCACAAGGAGCTGAGCCAGAGGGATGTTCCTGACAGCATGCAGTAGGCGCTCAATACATGCTGGTTACCACGGGGCCTGGTTCCTCTGGGGCTGCAGTCCTCGGAAAGTGTTAAAAATTCATTCTCCTGATTATTAAAGTAAGGCACGCCCATCATATAGCTGCAGAAAGTTTGGGGAAAGGAGGCAAATGTGAAGAAGGGAATCCTCTTGTCTGGAGTGACCGGGAAAGCCGGGCTGCTGAGACTTTGCATCCGGACTCCGGGGGAACCCCGGCCAGGGACTGCGGTGTTTCTCACCGCGCACCAGCGGACTCAGCCAGCCTGGAACCAGCCCGCCGGCCACGGGGTGTGGAGACCTACTCTGGTTTTCACTGGTTCACCCACTCCTTAGCAAACATTTATTAAGCACCTACGGCATGCCATATCCTAGTGTGCCAGGGGCCAGAGAAGTCCACAGTGGCCCCAACAGAGAGAGACCTACAGTGGTGAACTGTGGCCACACAGAACCCAGGTCCTGATTCCCAGAACCTGTGAATGGTCCCTCATCCGGCAAAGTCTTAACAGATGTCATTTAGCCAAGAATCTTGAGACGAGATGATGCTGGATTATCCGGGGGGCTCTAAACGCCACCATAAGCGTCCTTATGAGAGAGGCAGAGGAAGATTAGGCAGACAGAGGAGAAAGTGATGTGAAAACAGAAGCAGAGATTGGAGGGATGTGACCACAAGCCAAGGCCACTGGCAGCCACCAGAATCTGCAGGAGGCCAGGAACTGATTCTCCCCCGAAGCCTCCAGAGAGAGCCCCGTGCTGGATACACCTTGATTTCAGCCCCGTGAAACTGATTCCAGACTTGTGGCCTCCAGAACTGTAAGAGAATGCATTCCTGTTATTATAAGCCGCCACATTAGTGGTTATTTGTTACACAAATTAATACAGCAGTTCTAGTAGTCAGGGTTCTTCAGAGAAACAGAACCAGTAAGATGTATGTACAGAAAGAGAAAGAGATTGGGTCCCATGATTACAGGTCTGCAGGGTGAGTCAGCCAGCTGGAGGCCCAGGGAACTGATGGGTTACTTCCAGTCCATCTTAGTCTGTTCGAGCTGCTGTAACAAAATGCCACAGAAGGTGGCTGAGAAGCAGCAGAAATTGATTTCTCACAGTTCTGGAGGCTGGAACTCTGAGATCACTGTGACCTCACAGGGTGGAAAGGGCAAGGGAGCTCTCCGACCTCTTTCCTAAGAGCACCAATGTCATCCAGGAGGGCTCCACTCTCATGACCCGATCACTTCCCAAAGGCCCCCCTCCTTACACCATCACCCTGGGGGCTAGGTTTCAACATCTGGATTGGAGGGGGAGGTATTCAGGCCATAGCACTGTCCAAGTCCAAAGGCCTGAGACCCAGGGAAGCTGACGGTGTAGATCCCATCCAGCAGTCTCAACACCCAGATCTAATGTTTCAGTCCAAGTCCAAAGGGAGGAAAACGCCGACGTCCCAGCTCAAAGGCTGTCAGGCAGGAAGGATTCTCTCCTACCCAGGGGAGGGTCAGCCTTTGGTTCTAGTCAACTGATTTGGTGGGGCCCACCCACATTGGGGAGGGCAGTCTGCTTGACTCAGTCTACCAATTTTTTTTTTTTTTAAAGACAGAGAGAGGGGCTTCCCTGGTGGCGCAGTGGTTGAGAGTCTGCCTGCCGATGCAGGGGACACGGGTTCGTGCCCCGGTCCGGGAGGATCCCACATGCCGCGGAGCGGCTGGACCCGTGAGCCACGGCCGCTGGGCCTGCGTGTCCGGAGCCTGTGCTCCGCAACGGGAGAGGCTGCAGCAGTGAGAGGCCCACGTACTGCAAAAAAAAAAAGACAGAAATTTTTTTGATTGAAATATGGTTGATTTAGAATATTATGTTAGTTTCAGGTATATAATACAGTGATTCAATATTTTTATAGATTATACTCCATTTAAAGCTATTATAAAATATTGGCTATATTCTCCATCTGTATAATATATCCTGGTTTTTTTTTATTGCATACTGGTCTGTATCCCCTACTCCTATACTGTCCCCCACCTCTTCCCTCTCCCCACTGGTAACCACTAGTTTGGTCTCTGTATCTGTGAGAATGTTTCTCTTCTGTTATATTCATTTTTTTCTTCTATTTTTTATGTACCACATATAAGTGATAACATTCAATATTGGTCTTTCTCTGTCCGCCTTAGTTCACTGAACAGTCTACCAATTTAAATGTTAGACTCATCCAAAACGCCCTCACAGAGATACCCAGAATCGTGTTTGACTGAATATCCGGCCACCCGAAAGCCCAGTCAAGCTGACACATAAAATTAATGATCTCGGTGGCCGCAGGAAACTATGACAGGCCTTGTGCACCAGGGTGAGTAGCTCCGTCTTTATCCTGGGGCCAGTGGGGACCCATAGGAGAGTAACGACAGGGAAGCATCGGGGTCGGATTGTACATGAGAAAGACCCTGTGCCGTGACCGGGAGGGGAGACCCAGGAGGAGGTCCAGGGCGCAGCTGTAGGGACGGAGAGCGTGACGAACATGAGGAGGTAGACTGAGCAGGTCTGGGTGCTGAGGGACAGGGAGAGAGGAGGGGTCATATGGGTCCCCGGGGGCGGACATGGGCAGGTGGCAGGGGAATCGGGGGTTCCGCTTAGCAGGCGGTGACCGAGGGGATCATGGCGTTTGCCCACCTCTGCCCCTCGTCTGCAGACACCCGTCACTGGGATGTTCTAACAGGGGCAGAGCCACCCTGGCTGCCCAGGCGTGTGGCCACAGGAGAGGGGGCCCTGCCCTCACACCAGGAGTGCACCCTGCCTGGGTGACCTTAGCTCCAGCCAGCTCAGAACTCTGAGGGCCCCCTTAACCTCTGGCCCTGGGGGAGGGGCATGGGAAAAGTATCTTTTGGACCAAAGAAAATGGAAAACCTCACCTCACCTCAGCTGTAATAAGCTAATTTTCACCTCTAAATGGGGCTTAATCAAATTCAGCCCCGTAGCCTCATTTCCAGGCAACTTTATTCATTGTTATTTTTATTCCAAGAATTCCTTGGCATTTTCTGGGAGCCACTGAAGGGTTTAATAGCTTCCTCAGTAGCAAAGCACCCTGCTTGGAGTGAAACCCAGGAGCAAAGAGTCACAGCCAGGGGTGCAGGTATCCTGGGAGGACACGTGAGGTCACCAGGCCCCAGCTGGCTCTGTGGGCAGAGCGTGGCCTGCGTCAGGGGTCTCCGGCTCCCCGGGCGGGGTGACCGTTCTAAAAGGCCAGGAGCCTGGACAGAGGAAAGAGACCGGGGCCTCTGGATTGATGGGGACAACATCAAGCAGAGGTGTTCCCCCTGGAACACCGAGGGTGAGGAGCCTTCAAGCCAGAAGACTCGGGTCCCTCGGGGCCTCTGGCTTCGCTGGGACACAGGGCTGCAGGGAACTGGGGAGGCCTGTGTGTGCAGCTCTGTCTCCCCGTTAAACCGAGGTTCACGGTCCACGGCCTCCTGGGGTGGCCCTAGCACTCGGCAAGGATAAGAGTCACCATCCCCTTAGCCCACCTTCTCGGTGGCCAAACTGAGGACACCCTGGACCCAAGGGCGTCCCCAGGAACTGAGCACGGTCTGCATCTCCCCGGCGTCCTCTGGGTCCATCCAGCACGGGGACCCCCAGGCGGCGGTGGAAGGCCAGAGAGGGCAGCCAGAGGCGGGTGAAGAGCCTGCCACCAGGCTGAGCAAGCCTGGGCTGGGGCCTGGGGACAAGGGACACGAGGACAGCGCACAGGTGGAGCCCGCCAGGCTAAGGGGCCATTTGGACGCAGACGGTTAAGGCACAGAGAAGAGGGCGGCCGGGCCTGCGGCTGGTACGGCGGGGCATGGGGAGGCTGGGCGTCAGGGATGTCAGTCCAGGGGGAATCCCGGTGCAAAGCTGGGTGTTTGAGAGCCCTGAAGGGTCCTGGATGCTGGAATCAGGAGAGGGTTTGGGGTGGAGGTTAGACTCACCTGGGGGGCTGCCCTGGCCACTCCCGAGCTCGGTGACCCCCGACTGCACCCACCACTGCCTGTGTCCCACAGAAGAGCTGCCCCGCCCTCAGGACTATTTTTAGCTTCTCTGGGTCTCCTTGGTCTACGTCGAACAGGGCCACCAATTCCCCCCTGGGCTATGTGAGAATGTGTGAGCGGTCAACGAGGTCCGGCCGCTATATTTTCCATTTGTGGTTCTTAAATCACTAAATGACTCTTTTGTAAGAGTCATTTGACGTTCAGGAAATCTTTTGATGCCTTTCAAAGGGCTTTATAATGTGTTTCTAATCCTTTCCTCTTAAAAACAGGAAGGTACACTTTGTCAACCATAAACACCAGAAGGTCCTAGTTTGGTCAGAGATGCAGAAGCCACAGGCTCCCGGTGGCTGTGAAACCCGCCTGGTCCTGGCCAGGGCCCCGTGCACAGGGAACTCTCAGGCCGAGGACGGAGCCGGGAGGCTCTGCCTACATCCCTGCTCCCAGTGCCGGGCCACAGACCACCGCAGGAGACCGCCCCCCAAGGCGGGATGCCACAACCCACACTGGTCCTTTGCAGGGGCCCCTCCTCAGAGAACGGCCCCACCACTGCCCAAGCCGGATACCCGACTCATCCTCAGCGACCGCTCTTCCTGGGCCCGGACGGCCCTGCTGTTGCCCTTTCTACCCTGTAGATCAGGCCCCCCTCTCTCCCCTGCAAAGACCCTCCTGGTTGCTCCTGCCCTGACAAGGTTCTCAGAGTCTTCACTTGCCTGAGTGGGGCCCCTGGGGCTGGGCTGGGGCCCACCCGTCCTACCTCCCCCTCTGCTCTGACATCACCAGACAGCCTGTGAGACCCTAACGTCTCTGTACCTTCGCAGGCGCTGTTCCCTCTGCCTGGAAAACTCTCCCTCCACTTTGCTGCGCAGAGAGGGCTGCCTCCCCATCCCTCGTGCTCCTCCTCTCTGAAGGCCTTCCTGGCTCACTAGGCAACCTTCCCCTCGAATCCCAGAGCCTGGTGGTCTGCTTCAAGCCTCTGTGATGCTCCCGGCACACACTACTGCACGTTCCTGCAAAAGTATTGATGTGTTGGTGTCACCCTGCTAAACTGAGAACCCCTCAGAGACGGAGCTGTGTCTTTTTATCTCTGTCCCTGGGGCTGGCACTCAGCAGTCCTTCAGCAAGCAGAGTCCCGGGCCATCCATCAGAGGGCCTGCCCCCAGCTCGGGACTTGGCCTCCGATTCCAGCCAAGGGCCCGGGCCTCCCTAGGGAAGGGGCCGGGGTCTGTACCTACCAAACCAGCAACAGAATTTGGTAAAAGGTATTTGGCCACTACCCATCTGGGCCCATCCCAACCCCACACCCAGAGACCAGGCGCTCCTGGCCACGTTGCCTGGGGCCAGGCCTGCTGCAGCACTGCTGGGTGGCAGCCCTGGGGCAGCAGGGGCCACCCCTGAGCCAGAAGAGTCAGCCCTTTCTCCCCGACAACAGGAGGCCAGAAGGTGCAGGGGTCTGGAGGTGGGCCGAGGCTGGCAGGGAAAGGGCCCGGAGGCCCCCTGCAGCCGAAGGGAGTGGAGGAGGGCCGCCCTGTACCCGGAGACGTGTAAACCCCGCCCAGTGATCAGGAGCGCAGTGGACGTGTTCATTCATTCAGTCAGGATGCTCAGCCCTGCACCGGGCAGGTGGGGCTCAGAGGTGGACCTGGGACAGCCCTGCCCTCCACGAGCCCCAGCACGTGGGCGGACGCGTCCAGAAATAAACAAGCACTCGTCCAGAGTGCCAAGAACAGTCTTTTCACCGCTGCACCCCCGATGCCTGCTAAAGGGCCCAGCAGACAGTAGGTGTTCCACCCACAGAGGTCTGCGGACTGACTAAGTGCAGGGCGCTGAGGCAGGGCGCTGAGGGCCCAGAGGTGAGGCCAGCGGGGGAGTAGGGCACGACCCTCAAGACACCAGTGCACTAAGTGAAAGGTTGGGACCCCCTCGAGGGTGCAGGGAGACCCCGGGGGTGTGGGGTTGAGGAGTGACAGGGCCAGGTTCATCCTGGGGCAACCTGGGAGAGGTGCTGGGATGGGCCGGGAACTGTGCATGCAGGGACATCATGGTGGGACTGAGTGGCACAGACCCCAGATGACAGTGGCTTCAGCAAATAAAAACCTCCTTCTCACTTAGAAGTCTGGACGGAAGCACGAGCTCCTCTCCGTGTGGCTGTTGAGCTCGGCCTCCTCTCTGGCGGCTCTGACCTCCCAGGGCAGGGCCCACGGCCCCCGGTGGCCTCCCTTGCCCGGGAGAATCCGCAAGTTGCACTTCTGAGTGTGCACAAATGAATTGCCAGGTGCAGGCCCAGGCCGCACTTAGCTGCAGGGGGAGCTGGGAAATGCCATCTTCTGGGGCAGCCGGGTGCTGGAGGAGTGGCTGGTGGGGACAGCTAGCGGGCTCTGCACGGCCACTGATTAGGAAGCAGTCTGTGCTTGTTCTGCAGAGAAGGTAGGAGGCCTGCCAGAGGTGGTGGCCGTGGGATAGAAGGCCCATTGGAAGGAGCTGGGGTGGGAGTGGGGACAGAGGTGGTGAGGATTTGGACAGGGGGTCGGTGGCGGGAGACACTGAGACACGTTTGGCCGTGTTGGCCGTGAGACACACCCGCAGGGAAGGGGCAGTTCCCAGTGGTGACTGGGCTAGAGACTGCACCAGATGAGGGGCGGCCACAGGGAGAAGGGGGCTCAGACAGGGCTCGGGGGGCGGGGAGGTGGGCTGGGACATGCAGCGGGCAGCGTCCTGCAGCCCGAAGGGAGATAATGTACTGGTGGAGGGAAGAGCTGCTGATCGCTGTCCAGGCTGACGTGCACCCTCAGATCCCGGGCACGGGGGAGGGGAGCCACATCGGAGGCAGCTGAGGACTGAGCAGGCAGTGACGTTCCAGAAGACAGAGACCACGGTAGACAACAGAAGAGGGGGAGGCCGGGTGTGCAGAGGCGGGAGCAGGGCCATCCACGCAGCCCAGCCCTGAGGACAGCCAACCCTCGGCATTCGCTGGACAGGGCAGTGTACACAGCCCCCTTCACACCCGGGGATGCTGAGGTCCCGCCTCCAAGCCTCCCAGCCCCACCCGCTGCTCCCAGAGGACACGTGACTGGGGGAGGGGCTCCAGACCTGCCTCTCTTTCTTAGCCAGGGTGTCCACTTTTCCTGCACAAAAGGCTCTACCTCTCATGATCTTATTTGGGCCTGGAAACAACCCATCCTCCAGAAGAGGAAAGTGAAGCCCAGAGCCGTGAAGGTCACTCTGCCCTTGGGCGCAGGGCAGCTTCTGCAGGGCGGGCAGAGCAGGACGAGCCTCCCACTCCTTCAGAGACCAGGAAGCAGAGGCTCAGAGAAGCCAAGGTCACCTGGTACCTGCACCGGGCCTGCGTCCCAGGCTGCCATCTCTCCTGTCATTGTGCTGCGCACCTCGGTGACCAGGAGCACAGAGCAGTCTGGGCAGGAAGAGGGGACTCAGAGCCGCAGAAAAGCCCAGGGAGGCCTGTAGGGGGTCATCCGGGGAAGTGGAAGTCCCATGCCCGCCCTCCCCTCCCCCGCCATGCCAACAGCACCAGAATCTTGGCTGTCCTCCACTGCTGCCCCTGCAAGTCTGGGGGCCTGGCCCAGCCACAGACAGCCAGTTCCTGGAAAGGCTGTGGTGGGATTTGCTGCCTCCCAGCCCAGGTCACCGGAGCTGCAGCGGGTGGAGGTGGGGCCAGGGGCCTGGGCCCCTCTGGGATCACTTACATTTCCAGGAAAATTGCAAAACATTTGAAAGGCAAATGGTCAATTCCTCATAACCCTTCCCCACTGTCCTGAAAAGAGGTGTTGGGGGGAGGGGGAGTGCTGGTGGAGAGGGTACCGTGGGGGGCCTCCTGGCCCCCTAAACCAAGCCCATCGCCAGGCAGACTTGGAGGCAGCAGGAAAGGCCAAAGGGGTCAGGGTGGGGCGAGGAAGGAAGCAGCCAGTGCTGGGAGATGGGGCGCCTCCCAGGGGGACAGGCAGCTGCGGGCTGTGAAGTTCGGAAACCCCTCCGCGGCTGTTGCCCAGAATGTTTTTCTACTTTCTTCTTGTCGCTGCTCCAAGTCACAGCCCAGCCACTGCCCAGCCTCAAAGGGCAGGAGCCAGGACAATGACTTCCATTGCCCCATGGGACAGGGGGCAGCTTGACTCACTTATCAAAAGTGATGAAGTGTCATTCCCATAATTGGATCCTGAAAGGTTGGCCTCCAGTCTCACTGCACTCTGCCGCCTGGGGCCTGCAGTAAAGCAAGCTGCCGTGCTGGAGGGCCCCACGTGGCCAGGAACCAGGGGCAGCCTCTGGCCATGAGCTTGCAAGGGATTCTGCCAACCGCCAGTGAGGGAGATTGGAAGCTGATCCTTCCCCAGCTGGGCCTCGAGATCAACACAGCCCAGGCAACACCTCGATTACCTAGCCCGAGAGAGACTCTGTGCCGGGGACCCAGCTAAGAGACGTCCAGAGTGAGAGCATAAATGCTGTCGTCTTGGCCACTCAGTTTTGGGGTACTTTGTTACACAGTGATAGATGACTAATACAGGTAGCATCAGCTAAGACACAGTCGGATGCTGGCTCTGCGATCTGCAGGCTGTGACCTTGGAATCACCGAGCAGCGTCCCCCTCTGCAAACTGCAGACAGTAATGCCCATCTCCCCACGGGGCACCAGGAAGGATAATAATGTGATGGAGCTCAAGCACCCAGCACAGTGTGGTTGTGGAATGCTGCACTCGCCTTCTCCTCCAGGAAGCCCTCCATGATCCCCAGCTGGATCTTGTCTTCCCTCCCATGGGTGCCCCAGTGAAGTAGCTATGTCTCCATCTGGAATGCTTTTCTTTCCGCTGAGCTTCCAGTCCTTAGAATCCAGATCTGATGCCCCAATACCCCCACCCCCACCCCAGAGCTGACACGATTCCTCCCAGCCCAGCAAGAATGCCTCCTGAGGGTCCCACAGCGGGTGTCCCACCAAATCTTGCTCAGAAGAAAAGGAAAAGGCCCACCAGGCATCACTGTCTGTGAGATAGGACCTGGGGTAGTGACCAGGACAGCCTGGGCAGGTGAGACGGTGTCCCTCTGCTCACCACTCCTCCATCCCTGAGCCCCTCCTCCAGGCCAGGACGGGGTTCAGGGCTCCAGGGCATTGAGGATGAAGGTGGAAGGAGGTGAAGCCCAAGTGGCCTGGGGGCCCTGGCCAGGCCAGCTGCAAACACCAGGTGCCACAGAAGGGCTAAACAGAGCCTTGGAATGCGGGACCGACTGGCCAGGGCAGGCTGCAGGCTAGAGAACAGTGGAATTAGATTCACTTCCCAACAAATCACTCTGTCCCTGAAGTACTCACCCAGGAGGCAATGAGGCAGCCATTGGAGGGCACGCAAATGGTCTGGGCCACTGGTCAGCTGGACCACTGACTCTCAGATGCCTAGGCACATGACATCTCCTCACAGAGCCTCAGTTTCTCCAGCTAGGTAGTTCAAGATTTCTCAGAGGAAGGTAACAAGTGATTTTAAAGGATATTCAGGGGGGAAACAATTGTAAATTTCAATAGTTATTTATGCTCATATGTATTAAGACAAAAGTATATAACTAGCATATCAGACCCCGAGTTTCAGATTCTATTGCTTAAGTCATAAGCATTTAAGTTTAAAAAGCAAGTTGATTTAAATAAAAATATTGAGCAAATGATAAAACTGATGATACAAGGATATGACATAAGTCATGTCGTGAGATTCTAGTGACCCACATTTCTTGACCAAGCAACAAGCTTCTCCTGTGTTTAAGCCACCGTGATTTTGGATTTTACGATGGCAGCCAACCCTGTATCCACACTCATACAAGCAGCCATGCAGCTAAGGAAAGATGTTCAAGGCAGAGTAAACAGCAGGTGCAAAGGTCCTGGGGCAGGAACAAGATTGGTTCTTACCTCAGGGCCTCAGGGGCTTTGCACCTGCCAAAAAAAGTGCTATCCCGAGGTGCAGTGAGTGGAACATCTCAAAGCAGAAGAGTCGGGCTGCGCGGGGCTGGGGTGGAGGATCCAGAGCCCACCAGCCTAGCCGGCCCCCTCCTGTGATGGCCTGTTGAAGCAGTTCTTCATTCTGGGAAACTGCCTGTGTCTGCAGAGGCAAGGGGCCCCCTTCCCAAGGGCAAAGGCTGTGATATCTGTGTGTCCCAGCACCCAGCCCCCACCTGGCAAAAAAGAGGTCTCCATGGGTGCTGCTGAATAAATAAAAGAGAGGCTCTGGGGGCCTGTGACCTCTGCATCCGGGCACCCAGTGGGCATAGGGGTGGCCACGTTCAGAGGGCACCAGAGGGCACAGCCAGGAGCAGGAGGCCAGGGGGGCACTGGGCTCCCTGCCGTTAGTGGTGGGGGATGAGGAGCTGCCGTGGGGCAGGACTGGGAGGCTGAGGGCAGCATGTGCCAGGGCCAAGGGGAACGGGAGAGGAGGAAGCGGTGGGAGGGGCTTCAGGGTAAGCCTGGGGCAAAGGTGCCGCCTTATCGCCCCAGCAGAAAGGAGCTGCCAGCCCCTGACTGGGCCCCCGACGGGATCTCACCGTCTGTCTCATCTCAGCGGCCAGGGCCTCTGGGGCCACAGGCTGGTTCAGCTCAAGGTAAACTCCACAGCTGGAAAGGAGCAGGGCGGCTTTCCTCTCAGCTGATGTGCTGGGCCCCAGCTCTCCTCAGGGGACCCCACTGCCCCACCCAGACCTGGCCTGGCTAAATTCTACTACTGACCCTAAGAAAATTGCTACTCCTGGGCTGCAGGAGGCCACCTGGGCCTCCCATCACCAATGGATTCAAGCCAGACTCCTGAGTGGGGCCTCTGGGGTGCCCCCGTGTGCTGTCCCGCACCCACCTCCCGCCACACTCTGCACTGATGACCCTAGACCTTCACTGGGTTCTCTGGGCCTGCCTGAGGCCAGGCCCTGGTCCCAGAAGCTCACAGTACTGGGGACAGAGCCTCACGGTTTAAACCCCACCGCGGTGCAGGTGCAAGGCCCGGCGAGCACAGAGGATTGAGCCCTGAGCTAGCCCTTGAAGGAGTCCTAGTTTTCCCGGAGAAGAAGTGGGTGCTGCTGGGGGGCTGTGGTTTCACCTGTGAAAGCTACGATCCCCCCTCCATAGAGGGGCATCTACCACAGCCATGCCCTAGTCCACAGGCTCCCACAGCTGCAGCAGCCTCCCAAAGAGATGTTTCTCAAGCCCACATCTGACCTTCTGCTGTTTCACACCTTCAGTGGCTCCCCTCACCATCCAGAAAAGGCTATACGCAGTGGTCAGCAAAATCACTGCCCCCAAAGACGGCCTCATCCCGTTGCTGGGAACCTGAGAACATGTCCTCTTCTGTGGCAGAGGGGACTCTGAAGAAGTGATCGAGTTCGGGATCTTGAGATGGGGGTGATCCTGGATTGTCTGGGTGGGCCCAGTGTCATCGCCAATGTCCTTTAAATGAAGGGGGGGCGCGGGGGCAGGAGAGTCAGAACCAGAGTGATGTGAGGAAAGGGAACACTCCTGCACTGCTGGTGGGAATGTAAATTGATACAGCCACTATGGAGAACAGTACGGAGGTTCCTTAAAGAACTAAAAATAGAACTACCATATGACCCAGCAATCCCACTACCTGGCATATACCCAGAGAAAACCATAATTCAAAAAGATACATGCACCCCAATCTTCATTGCAGCACTATTTACAATAGCCAGGACATGCAAGCAACCTAAATGCCCATCGACAGACGAATGGATAAAGAAGATGTGGTACATAAATACAATGGAATATTACTCAGCCATAAAAAGGAACAAAGTTGGGTCATTTGTAGAGACGTGGATGGATCTAGAGACTGTTATACAGAGTGAGGTAAGTCAGAAAGAGAAAAATATCGTATATTAACACATATATGTGGAAACTAGAAAAATGGTACAGATGAACCGGTTTGCAGGGCAGAAACAGAGACACAGACGTAGAGAACAAACGTATGGACATCAAGGGGGGGAAGTGGCGGGGGTGTGGTGGTGGGATGAATTGGGAGATTGGGATTGACACATATACACTAATATGTATAAAATGGATAACTATTAAGAACCTGCTGTATAAAAAAATATATTAAATAAAATTCAAAAATTCAAAATAAATAAATAAATAAATATATATATATATATATGTTGTTTTACTCCTTTTCATTTATGGTAATTTGCTGTTACAGCAGCGACAGGAAACTCATACAACCCCAGCCCTTGCAGGGGTCCCCAAGGCCTGCCTGCCCGCGTGCCACCCTGGAGGGAGCCTCTCCCCTCCCCCACTGCTCTGAGCCCGCCTGCCTCTTTGGCCTTCAACCATGCTGTCCCTTCTACCTGATATAACCCTCCTTGGCCAGAGGTTGCCAGCAGCTCCTCCCACACAGAGCCCTCATCCCAGTGTCCCATCCTCAGGGGAGCCTTCTGAATCCTCAGGGTTCTCTGCCTTGAACAAATGAGGAATTTGCTGGAAGCTAATGGGGTAGTCCGTGGCCTCCAGTTCTTGGATGGGATGGGCCTAGGGTTTCTAAAAGGCCTGAGCCTCAGGAAAGAAAGGACAGTCCCTAGAGGGTCCCACCAGCAGGTGGCTTGGCGCGACCATCCCCTGGCCTTGGGTCCCCCTACTCAAGACCCAAGTTCTGGCTTCTCGTGGGCTGTATGGCCATTCAGGGTCAAAACGGGGTGGGGCACCTTCATTAATGGCCCTGATCTGAGGCCACAGAAAGGGCGGCATTTTAGGAATGAAGAAAAAACAGGGGTCCCTGCCCCCTCCTGGTCCACCTCCCGGGTGGACCCCCATTAGAGTACATCTCACACCGGCACCCATGTGCCCCTAACCCAGCCAGGAGCCCCTCAAGGGCAGGCGGCTGAATGCTCGTCCCCTGTTCGGGATCTCTCCTCTGGAAGTCTGCCTGCACCTTCCTGAGCAGGCCTGTCAGGGGAGCGTCCAGACTCGGGTGCTGGAAGGGGAGGCACACGGGGAATCACTGCCTAAAGCTTCGGGGAGCTCGGAGGCCGAGGGCTCTCAGGAAGGCCACGGGCCACCCCTAGGACGACCCCCTGGGGTGGACAGGGGAGCCTGAAGGCTGGACTTCCCAAGGGTCCCCACCCTAGACCCACAAACAGCCTTGGGACCAGCCGCCACCCTGCGTCTCAGTTCATCCCCTGTAAGAAGGGCGGCTCTGACCCTATGAGGACGGCTATTCTGAAATAAAATAGCAAAGAAAAGGAAAGAACGAGTGTGGTGAGCATGCGGAGACATGGGAGCCCCTGCGCATTGTTGGTGCGAATGTCAAACGGGGCAGAGGAGGTAGAGGACAGTACGGACCTGCCTCAAAGAAAAACAGTCGCAGGATTAACGTACGATGCAGCAATTCCACCCGAAAGAACTGAAATGTCGAAGAGGCATTTGTACACCCATGTTCGCGGCAGCATCGTCCACAACAGCCAAAAGGTGGACGCCACCCGACGCCCATCAATGGGGTATTTACCAGAATGAAGCATTGTTCAGCCGTAAGAAGGAAGGGAATTCTGACACAGGCTACAACAGGGATGAATCTTGAGGACATTATGCTGAGTGAAATAAACCAGTCACAAAAGGACAAAGACTGTTATGATTCCACTTCTGTGAGGTTCATAGAGACAGAAAGCAGAAGCGTCGTGGCCAGGGGCTGGGGGAGGGGGCTGGGGGAGGGGTTGGGGGAGGGGCTGGGGGAGGGGCTGGGGGAGGGGAAGGGAAGTTAGTGTCTAACGGAGACAGTTTCAGTTTTACAAGATGAACAAGTTCTGGAGATGGATGGTGGTGATGGTTACACAGCCCTGTGAACGCCCTCAAGGCCACTGAACTGCACACTTGAACATGGTTAAGATGGTAAATTTTATGTTATATGTCCTTTACCACAATTAAAACTGTTTAAAAGTGGGGGGCTTGGACCTGCACCATTTAATCTCAAACTATTGTTCTGTAGCCATGAAACCCTTTGTAGCTTACTGAAAGGGACACCCTGTTCTTAAAGCAGGAGAGAGCAGGGCTGCCCAGGTTGACGTGGGGTGGGACCCCAGACCCACATTCTCAGTTCTCCACCCCTCAGCACCACCTGTGGGGACCCTGAAACTCCGGGCCTCTCTGGCCCCTTCCAGGCAAGTGGGTCTTGTAGTTCAAGGTTCCGAAGATGGATGGGGCTGAGGGAAGCCTTTTCCTGACTTTGCTGGTCAGAATTTCAGGGGCCCTTTATTGTCACCTGGAGGTTGCCAAGGGGCCAGGTGTGGCCGACGGGGCACCGCGCAGCCAGCGAGAGGTGGGCAGAGGCCGCCAAGGAGCCCTCTGGAAAGGGTCAAGTCAGGACTGCTTCCTGTGGGCAGCTGGGCCTAGAGGGGCACGTGGGCAGCCCTGGGGGCTCGTAACTCTGCAATATTAAAAACAGCTTCTGCAAAGGAAACTCCCCTTTCTCTTCTGCTGCCATTTCCAGAGATTTTGAGATCATTAATTTAAGCGCAAGAAGAGTCCTGGTGGAAAATAGTCATTGTTACAAGCTGGATGTTTCATGTGGGCTCATTAAATCCACCAGCCCTCCCAGGGAAAGGTGAGGGTGCAGGGGAGAGGAGGGCGGCCCCTTTGAATAGGAAGGGGGAGGGACAGGCGAGAGGAGGGGTGACCCTTCAGCTCTCATTAAAGCCACTTCAGCAGGAGAAGAACCAACACAAGCAAGCACCTTTGAAACCAGGCCCTTTACATGCGTCACCTCATCTCAGCCACAAGTCACAGAAGAGGCATCTGAGCCGCGGAGCCATTACGCAGACTTGTCCGAGGAGCCACAATTACGACAAGGCAGAGCCAGCCCGCAAACCCGTGGACACACCCCTCCTTACCGCAGAGTGCCACGCGCTCTAAGAAGCAGCCTCCAAGCTGCGGCTCGCTGACCTCTGGTTGGTCATCACTTAGTCATGCTGCAAACAGTTGACTGACCTCTCCGTCTAGATCTGTACTAATTAGGATACATTTTGGCTGCTGTAACAAATGCCAGGATAACACTGGATTTAACAAGAGAGAAGGTTGTTTTTCTTTCTCCCCCCCTCTCATGTAACAGTCTGAGCTTCAGCCGTCTAGGCTGATGCCGTGGTGACCCAGGTCCTCTCTGCCCTGTTGCTCTGTGATCCTCAACATCCAGCTTCCATCCTGCAGTCAATATGGCTGCTCCGGCTCCTGCCATCACTTCTGTCATCCAGCAGTGGGAACAGAAAGAAGAAGAAGGGAAGCCACCTCTCTTCCCGTTAGGGGCAGGACCCATAGGTTTCACACGTCACTTCTCACATGTCATTGGTCAAAGAGCTACATGGAGCTATGAGTGAGGCTGAGAACTTGGAAGAGCAGCCACGTAGCCAGCCCAAGTTTGGGGTTTCTTTTACTTTAGGAAGAGAGGAGATTGGATATTGGGGGACAGCTAGCAATCTCTGCCTGGAACACCATCTCCCCTCCCCACCCCAGGACCATGGTGAGCCAAGGTCACGAGTAAAAGGCCACGCAGACGGTAGGGGAGGGGAGAGGTGGTCTCAGGAGCCAATGTCCAGGCCAAGCCTTGAAGGGACAGCTGGGGTTTGGAAGACAAGCTGGAAGGAGTTCCAGAAGGAGAGGTGGTAGCAGTAGCAGGTGGAGCACGTGTGCAGAAACTGTGGTTTGCTGTGAAGAGCATGAACTTGGAGCCAGAGACAGGGGCCCAAGTCCAGACACTGAGTCAGATGACGAGGAGCCCCATCTCCCTGGCGCCTCGTGGAAAGGCTGATGGTCTCCGTCACTGCTCGCAGGCCTGACATTCGTGGAATCGCGGCTGTGATGTTTCCATGGCAGAAGCGCTGGGTCAGTGTCAGGCAGGGGCAGGAGATGGACCAGAAGAGGGAAGCAGAGGCCCCACCTGGAGGCCTCAAAGGCCAGGCCAAGCGGTTTGGATGTTACTCAGAAGCTGCGGGCAGTCGCAGGCAGGGCAGCCTCCTGAGCAGAGAGCAGATTTTCAAAGCCGGCTCTGGAGGATGGAGAGGAGGAGGTGAGATCGGAGGTGTAGAAGCCGAACAGAAGGCAGCTACAAAGTCCCCAGAGAGAGACAGCATGGCGCAGACCTGCCGATGTCAGGGAACCCTTCAATCCTGAGCAGGCGTTTGGGTTTGGGAAGACAGCCTGGAGGAGGCAGCCCCAAAGCGGTGCCAAGGCAAGGGAAGGGAGAGGACTCGCCCTGGAAGGGCCGAGCAGATAGAGGGCGGATGAGCCGAAGCCCGGCCACGCCCAGGGCAGGCAGGCCCCGCCCTCCCCGCCACCCTGTCCCGAGGCACCCCATCCCAGCCACTCAGAGCACCATGGCAGCTGGAGCTGTGCCCGGCGATACACCCATGTCCCAGCTGACCCTCCCAGTAACTAGCAAGGTGGAGATCCTGCTCCCATTTACAGAAGAGAAAGCTAGAGCCCAGAGAGAGCCCATCACCTCACCGAGGCCACACAGCAGTCACGCCCAGAGGCCTCGGCACTCTTGAACCTTCCTGGGTCCAATAGGATGACCTTCAGAAATGCTCTGACCCTATCATCCTGGACTCGGGAAGGCTTTTTCATCCTGAAAAAAGGGATGAAGATCAAGAACTGCTTTATCCACATCACGTCCTCAATGCATCCCTTATGAGGCAGGGAGAGGGGGGCCCCATTGAACAGAAAGACAAACTGAGGCCAGAGAGGGCAAGTCGCCTGCCCGGGTCCCACTGCCAGTCGCTGGCCGGCAGGACTTGCATCCAGGTCCCTCTGGCTCTGCGTCCTGTTTCCAGGATCCTCGTC
Source organism: Stenella coeruleoalba (assembly GCF_951394435.1). Taxonomy (NCBI): domain Eukaryota; kingdom Metazoa; phylum Chordata; class Mammalia; order Artiodactyla; family Delphinidae; genus Stenella; species Stenella coeruleoalba. The sequence continues at coordinate 3,247,326 of NC_137147.1, read as the reverse complement.
CTTGCCGAGGCCTTTCTCCCCTCCCCCTCCCCTCCCCCTCCCCCTCCCCCGCTCCCCCGCTGTTTTCCTGGCTCTGTCTCAGGGAAGGGAGCATGCTCTGAGTCTCTGTTTCCCTGGGAGAAATCCATTTTCAGAATCTGGAGGTGTTGAAATGTGTTCTTTTTTCCTCTCCAAAGAGCCCTTCTTGAGGACAGAGGTACCCCAAGCATCCCTCTGGGGCCACCACCAGCCAGGCCAGGCTGCCTATCAGGAGGGTCTGGCCCCAGCAGGGGGCCCTGCACAGGGTCTGGGGAGGTGACCGTATCCATCCTGGGATGATGGGCGGCTGGGCTGCCCAGGACATGCCCACGACCTGCAGCCTGATTTCCGGAGACGCTCACTTGCCATTACTCAGCTCTGGCTGCAGCCCTTCTGGTCCTGGAAGCAGGGCGGTTCTGAGCCCACCTGCCCAGCTGAGGGCCGGGGGTGGATTCCATGTCTTTACCAGACTGTCCCCGCTCATCGTCAGCTGACCCCATGGTGCTCACAGAAGCTCTAGCCGTAAAAGGCTCGGACATGGCTGTGAGCACCTTCTAACCTGCAGAGCCAGCCTCCAGGGAGCACGGTCATGGGCACGAGGGTCACTGGCCGAGTGAGGGAGGGAGAGGGAGAGGAAGGGAGGGGCAGGTGCGGAGGAGGGGGGAGGGGGAGAGAGGGAGGGAGGGGCAGGTGCGGAGGAGGGGGGAAGGGGAGAGAGGAAGGGAGGGGCAGGTATGGAGGAGGGGGAGGGTGAGAGAGGCAGGGAGCGGGAGAGAAGGAGGGAAGGAGGTCGGGGGCTCGGCCCTCTGTGTCAGCACACTCACGCTACACCTGCCCCAGCGCTTGCCAGCCTGCCACTTTCAAAATCTGCTCTAGAATGAGGATATGGCCTCTCCCTCCCCATCCTGGTCTCCGCCCACCCCATAGGCAGCTCTGACCCACCCTCCAGGGCTCACGGGCCCTCCCCTGGGCTCTCCTTGTCTGGTGTGGGCCCCACCTGCCGACCACACACCCCCAGGGAGACCGGTGGCAGGCCTGGGGTCTTGGGGAGCAGTTCCTAGAACCCAAATCCCAAATTGTGGACTTGGGGGCTGCCCAGGCTGAAGCCTAGAAAGGCCCCAGGAAGACTAGGCTGTCCACCGCCCTCCCCAGGCCCACAGGACTCCCGGGAGTTCTCGGCCTCGGTGCTAAGCCTTCAGGACAGGAAGCAGGCTTGGGGACACCAAGGGGCGTCAGGGTAAGGATGTTCAGGAACCCAGCCCAGGGGAGCCTCCCCACAGGGCGGCCACGTGATTACTCTGCCTGTCCTCCTCCTCCCCACAACCAAACGCACCGTATCTCTTACATCCCCAAAGAAGTCGCTCTAAAACTCCAACGAAACTGGCTCACTGTGGGTCCCAGAAGGGCCCATAGGAAGCCAGGTCCTTCCGGGATGGGGTCTCTTCCCCTACCACCAGCACTGGCATCTTGTCCCGCTGGCCACAGGGTACAGACCACGTTTACACAGACTTGTGAAGACTTCCCGGCTGAGGGCATGACCACGCCATCATCTCTGCGATGCCAGCCCCAGGCCAACACCCAAACTGACCTGGAATTCCAGCACTCACCGTCCGCCGACCAGAGTCCCACCAAGACAGGGCTGGTGTGGCCTTCAGAACAGCTGAGCGCTGCAGGTGCTGAATGAATGAATGAACGGACACGCCACCCCGCACGCCCTCGGCAGGACGCTGCGTGGACCCCTCTTCCAGCCTCCTCACCACGGCTGAGAACAGAGGTTCCCACCACAGGACTAACTCGTGCAAACACACTTCGCTTAGTACTTGGCACACAGTAGGGACTTGATGAAAGTTCTAAAGCAACCCTGCATCCCTCTCCCTCTGTCTACAGGCGGAGCCGCCAGTGCAGCTGTTACTCTGCTCCTGAGAAATAACTTAGAACAGATCTTCCACAGTCCCTCTCAGGAACTGTATTTCCTGCATGTTGAAGAGCTTCACGGTAAGACGCTCCTGTCCCAGATGAACCCGCCCGCCCTACCAGGAACACCCCCAGGCCGGGAAGGGAGGCAAGATACGGCCCCTGATTCAGAGGGACCCCCACCCTGCCCTTCTGCCCAAAGGCCTGCCCAGCAGGCCAGCTGACAGGCAAATGGGGGGGGGGGTTTCAGAGTCACAGAAGGGGGTTACATACCCCTGCAGCCACCCCCCAACCCAGGGGCCCGCAGAAGCTTCTGGAAAGAGGCAAATATCAGAGGCAGGAAGCCTGCCTGCCAGACTCCTCTCTGTCTCTGCCTCTCTCGATGGCTCTCTCAAACCTACTATCTGTCTCTCTCCCTGAGACCCCTTGACCCCCCAGCCCTAGGCTGGAAGTTCCTTTACAATTCACTGGGACCATCCCCATCGTACAGGTGAGAACAAGAGGCCCCTGGGAGTGGGAGTGTACCCCAGGTCACGCACAGGTCGGTGTCCAAGCAGGAAGCGGGGCCATTCCCTGAAGGACTCGCCAAGTGCATCCGTGAGCCCACGTGCCATTCGGACCACGGGACACGGGTCCTCCGAGAAGGGTGCTGCATCTCCCTCCCTGTCGCTGACGCTGGCCAGTCCTCCAGCCTCATATGGCTGTGGCAGGGGAGGGGTGAGGGGGGACCTGAGACCCTATGGAAATGCGTCTTCCCTCGAGACCGGGCTTGAGTCAGACAGGCTGGGTCTGGTCCAGCTTGGGCACCGACTCCTACATGACCTTGGGCCAGGCGCCAGGAGGGCAGGGTGAGGGTGCGACCAGCTCCAGTCCTGGCTCCATCCCCGTGGCAGAGGGTCCTGCACACCTCCTGGTGCCCGAGCTTCCCCGGTAGCTCTGCGGGCCCTCACTCCCGCGTGGGTGCTCTGCCGGGACCTCCCTGAGCCAGCAGGATGTGAGCAGACACAGAACCAGCAGTGGCTTCAAACGATCTCGTGCATCAGGGCCGCTTCCTTTCTGTGCCTCTCCGCCACCCCCATGGGATCGGGCCCGGGTGAGCCTGCTGGAGGACGAGGGACCCGTGGAGCAGAGCATCCCAGCCTGGGCCATCCTAGGTCAGCTGACACCGTCCGACACCCAGGCACACCAGGGAGCCCGCCAAGATCAGCAGGGCACCCTGAGCCCCTGAACCCCACAGCAGGTGAGAAGCCGTGCTCGCTGCTGTGTGGTTATTTGTTACCCAGCATCTCATGGCAGCGGAGGGCCAACAGAGCCTAGCTCACCAGGAATGCCGCCTGCTCTGAGACGCGCCGTCACGTGCCCTCCAGCAACTGAAGCTTAGAGAGGCTGAGGGCTTGCTCGAGGTCACCCCGGGAGTGGGTGCAAGTCCAGAAGCTCTCCTGGGCCCACCATGCGCTGGCCTGGCAGACAGCTGAGTCAGTCCCAGTCTGCCCTCGGGAAGCCCTAGGTCAGTGAGGGGACACGGGGAAGCCCAGCTCTCTGTACTTCAGGGTGTAAGGAGAAGGGGCAGTTGTGGAAGGATGAGATCAGCTTCTGCAGCTGGAGAATGAGGTGGCAGGGAGGGTCTTCTTGGTCCACTCTGGCTGCACGGTCACCGCCACCACCACCCCCATTCACAGCCCATGAAACCCTGTGACACCACCAGTGCCGGTGAATTTCACCCTTTCAGAGCTGAGCTGCCGCCAACCCCTTCCATCCGATCCGTCAGACACTGGCAAAGGAAAAGCAGCCCTATACAGACAGCTGCCACGTGCCGGGCGCACCACGTCCACGCCCTCCTGAGCTCTCCACAAACCCACAAGCAGAGGGTACTGGCACCCTCCTTCAGAGATGAGCAACTGCAGCACAGAGAGGGTCAGGATCGCACCCAAGGCCACACAGCCTATAGGAGGCGGAGTTGGGATTTGAATCAAGTCTGTGAGGTTCCAAAGGTCAAGAGCGACCCCTCAGATGGAAAGGCCTGGTCCTTACGGGATGGCCTTGGCCGATGGACATCCACACCCTGCCACAGCCCAAAGGCCCTGGAAACGCCATCCTCAGAGAAGTGTTTGCACTGGCTCGGGGCCAGCAGCCCAGCACTCGGCCCGCTCTGCGCGGGGTTAGCTGGCTTCTCCGCCAATGGGAAGGCACCGTGGAGTTTATCCCTCCCGCCACGTTCCCTCTGCTTGTCAGCAACCACCTGTCCCCACACAGTGTGAAATTCCAAAAGCAAAGCTTTATTATGCCCGTGATGCTGAGCTCGACCCTCTGCCCACCCACCCCCACCCCCGCCCAGTGCTGGACTCTTCTCCTGAGACCTGCAGACACCTCCAACTCAGTGTGTCCTCAAAGACCACAGCTGACCTCCTCTCCCCAGGGCTCCCATCAAACTCAGAGGCCACACATCCCCTCCTCCCAGCCTCCCCCCGCCCAGTTCCCCTCCCTCCTCGGGTAGGCCCCTTCTGTCCCCAGAGTACGCTGATTGGACATCTCCTGTTAATCACTGAGTGTGAGTTTTGGAGTCAGACATTAGCTATGTGTTCCTAGGTAAAGCACCTCTCTGAGCCTCAGTTTTCTCATCTATAAAATGGGAGGAATAAAAGTTCCTACCTCATGAAAAGGTGGGGTTGAATGATCCGCCCATTTCATAGATGATGAGAGGAGGCACAGAGAGTTCAGGCAACTTGCCCAAGGTCACACCCCTTGGCCATGGTAGAGTGACACAGAGGCTGCTGTGACACGCAGAGCCACACAGACCCTGCTTTCCCTGAGCCTTCGCGTCTCCCACCAGCTCCTGGAGGTGTCGCTGAAGACAAGGGGGCTTTGCCACGAGCACACCTACCCCTCCCAGGGACCTGGCTGGGCTGGGGGGCTCCTGGAGGGCAGACACCATGCCTAGCTCCCTGTGCACCCAGACCCCTCTGGGAGCCTGGCATGGACCAGGGCTTGGACTGGGGGCAGGGGGCGGGGCCCCAACACAGTTCAGGAGGGCACTCTCACCACAAGACAGCCGGGTCTGTGGCGAGCCATCCCCGGGGAGCACACTGCTACCCTCGCCACTTCACTGGCTGTCTCTGAGCCCTCAGCAATGCCGGGCAAGGGTCCCCGTCTGCTCTGAGCTCCTCCACGCTGGCAGCCACGGGCCTCATGGCGTTTAACTTGCACACAGCCCTGGGGTGTCTGCACCACGGTGATCCCCGGATTCAGAGACCCAGGCTGGCCCGCCTCCGAAGCTGTGTTGCTGGATGCCGACCAGCACGGCCACACCCACAGGCGCACATTTCGGGCAGCTGGACCGTCGCTTTTGTCTTCTGGACACTGGGACTCATAGCCAATTGGGTTTAACCACCAGGATATTCAAGGCACAGTCTGTGGTGGGTCCATGGCCCGTGTGGAGGGAGCTGAGGCTGCACTGGGTCCCCAGTGGGGAGCGGGTCCTTCCTCTCGTTTGCACGTTTTCTTCTCACCTGTGGCACCCGGGCTGTTCCACGGCTTCCTGCGAGAGGCTTGAAGTGCACTTCAGAACAAGGCCAGGTGGAAACAGACACACACGTGCACACACGTGCACAGCGGGCCCCGCCCGGCGTCGGTACCGTGAATACAGCACAGCCGCAACGTCAGGCTCACCTCCCAGTCGAGGAAACTGAGACCTGGAGAAGCAAAGCGATTTGGGGGCCAGTCTGCTGGCTGGTTGCACCCCACCTTTTTCCAGAAAGGGTAAGAGATGGACAGGACAGACTGACCCCAAAGATGGCTCTCCAGCCAGCTGCAGGGCTCAGAGCAGGGTCTGCCCGTCACACGAGTGGCCAAGCCTCCCACCGCCCCTCTAGCCCCAGGCAGGCCCCACAGCCACGGCCTCCCACACGGGCCCTTGGGCAAGGAGTCGGCCCAGCCTCCGCAGGGTCTGGCCGAACCCTAGGCAGCGTGGAGGATGCTCAGTTGGGTCTGAGCTCAGGGCAGAACAAGTCAGAGCCAGGCCGGGTTTGAGAGTTAAGGATGGGCCACAATGTGAGGTCCCAGGGCTGCGGCAGGAACGGGGCAGGTGAAAGATGGGCTGGGAGCAGGTACTGAGGACCTGAGGCCACAGGCACCTTCTGGCCTCAAGTGGGGGTCTCATCAGCCCCAGAGCGGCATGCAGGGGCAGGGCCCAGAGGACTTCCTAGAACCTTCTGGAACCTTCTGGAATTGTGGAGGAAGAGCACAGGAAGGCATTGGAAAGCAGCCATCCGACCCCCTTGCAGTGCAGATGAGGCCAGAGGGAGGGACAGGACACAGCCAGGTCACCAGCAGGTAGCCAGGGCCTCACCTCCAGGCCTTCCCCTCTCTTCGACCGGGAGCCCCGGGCCTCCCCCAGTCCTGGGATGCTGCCAACAGACCTGCTCCATCCAAGCTCTGGGGCCCCAGCAAGCTCTCCGGCCCTGGGTCCCAGGCTGCCAACCACCCCAGGGCCCCACCGTCAGCTCCCGGGAGGGTGCCCGGCCGGGGTGTGTCACGTGAAGAGGGATGGAGACCCTCTGTGTCAAGGACACCTCTAAGGCCAGACCGCTGAGGCCGCAGCCACCAACCCACCTGCAGGGCGTCCACCCTTCATCCGAGCCAAGCTGGAGTCCAGAGAGGTCGGGTCAGAGGGGAGGTCTGGAAAGAAGAAATCACTCTTGAAGCAAAAGAAAAGGGTGAGCACACTTGGGGGACGGCCCGGGTACCCGTGGGAGGACCTGCTTATCCCAGGAAGGGAAACCGATGGGCCAGCGGCCGGGGAACGGGTGGATTCAGCAGACAGCACGCCTGCAGGCGACCTCCCGGGGACTGCCTGCCCGTGGCCCCCGTCCTCACTCTGCCCAGCCGCAGACACGCCCTACCTCGCTCACAGCTGCCTGCCAGAGCGCAAAAGGGCAGGATGAAATATCTTGAAGTTCGCCCGAAACGAGTTTTCAATTAGCCCACGCTGCACGCAGGTACTCATTTCACAAAGGTTTATTGGGCTCCTCCGGGGTGCTGGGTGCAGGTTAGTCACTGCAGAGGATCCCAGCAGGGCCTGAGTAGCAGCCGACACAGAAACCAGTGGTGAAACATGCCCGGGCTGAGGACGCGGCTGTGACGAAGAGAGAGGGCACAGGAAGGCGAGGAGGGAGGGCTCAGCTCCCCCAGTGGGGACGGGGCAGGCTGGACCCAGGTGGAGGTGAAGGCAGAGGAAGAGGAAAAATGGGTGTCGCCAGGGGAGGGAGGAGGGTAGAGGCAACAGCGCGAAGGGAGGCTCAGAGGCAGGACAGGGCCTGGGATCTCCCAGAGCATCAGGAGGCCAGTGGAGGGGGCAGGGGAGACAGCGAGTCAGTAGCCAAGGAGGGCTGGGGCCCAGAAGCCAGGCCACTATGACGCTGGGCAAGGACACAGCCAGGACACAGCCGTCACTCTGCGACCCTCTTCGGCAGGTGTGCCGGCGGCTGCCCCTTCTCCTCCCTAGAGCTCCAGCAGGCCCTCTGCAGGGTGGCCGGACCCGCCCCATGGTAAGTCTCAGCGTCAGCCTCCCTGGCGCTGGGAGCTGCTCTACCCATAGGGAGACGGAGGCCGTGCCCACCGCACTCCCACCCACCAAGCCCCACACGGGGCAGTGTGGCAGAGGGGTCGGAGACAAGCCTTCCCTGTGTGGGTACCCAGCCCCGGAGTACGGTCTGGGAAGAGGGGAGGCCCTCCCCACCCCGCCCCGGATGTTCCAGGGCCCCAGCTGCCTGCCCCTCCCCCTAGCCCGTGTCCAAGTTGCTCCTGGACACCAAATGGACCCAGTCCAACTTGTCTTTCCCTTTCTTTCCCCTGCCCGCCCCCTGCTGGAGCTGCTGGAGGGCAGGCAGGAAGGAGGCCAGTCTGCCCAGCCCAGTGGCATGGGCACAGCCCCAGCTCCAACTCTGGTCCCCCTGGGCCCGAGGCTCAGTGCTCCCAGAGTCCCAGGTGGGACTTGGCCTTGGGCCAGGACAGGTCAGGGCAGGATGGGCAGCTGGTAGGAAGGGCCCTGGGGAGGTGGGGAAGGGGGCAGGGGCTGCCTGGGAGGACAGAGGGAGGGAGGAGTGGGGCGGAGGCACAGAGCACTGGAGTGAGTCACCACACCAGGGTCTGTGTCCCAAAGGCCAGTGTCACCTGGACCTTGGGCCTGTCCTCACCTGCACTAGCGTCTGTGGGAGCCAGATGGTCCTGAGCACCTTGTCCGATGTCCTGGAATCCCAAGGTGTGAGGTGTAGCCTGCCAGCCCAAGGAACAGAAGCACATCCACCGGAACAGCTGACAGCCCTGAGGGCAAAGCACTGCTGTCCTGAGCCTCCCTGGGGCCAGAGGGCTTGTGGGTTGGTGGTCTCGCTGGATGCCCACAGAGGGTCCAGAGGCACCAGTCTTGCCTCTGCGCCAGCCCACGTCTTCCCCACGCACCACCACCACCGCTACATCCCAGGCAGCTCCGAAGGCTCTCCCAGCCCATGGTGGCTTTTTAATTTTCTGAGGCTAAATGTGGAAAGGGGGTAGGGGGGACTGCCCCATGCCCCTAGCCCAGTTCCTGTGTGGGTAGGGGCAGGGCACAGGTCTGAGACTGGCACCCCGAAGAAATCAAGGAAGCAGGGCTGGAGGATCTGTGCAACAAAAGTTGGGACTTCCTCGGCCCCTGCCCGGGAAGGGGCAACCTCGGGCCCCCAGAACGCCTCTCAGAGACCAGCCAAGTAGAAGACTTCTCTCCCTATTCCCCCCACCTCCCCCGCAAAAAATAAGGCAAGGAACCGATTCGCCAACTCAGAGGTGCCCTGCGGGGGTGGGGAGCAGGCGGGGGGACGCCACCCCCCCAGCCAGGTTTGGATCGGGGAGAATTCCCTAACCCACCTGAAGACCCCCCCTTACCCACGGTGGTGAGGGGCGGTGCGGGGCCGCTGAGAAGAGCGGGGAGGAGGCTGCCTTTCCTCTGGTGGGAAGTTCCCCGGCTGCGCAGCCCCCAACGCCGCCACCCCAGGCAGCGGAGAAATCGCCTGGCTGGAGGAAAGAGCAAAGGGTCTACCTTCACGCCCCGGCCTTCCTTCCACTCGGGTCTTGACCTGCTGGAGCCACGGTCCCAGGTGGGAGCTCGCGGGTCAGAGGGTCCCGCCAAGGCCGCGAAAACCGGAGGAGAGGACCTCTGCCCAAGATGGGCATCTCCCCCCGCGCCCGCTGGGGCCCGGTGAGTCCTAGGTTGGGGGCTCCTTGCCCCGAGGTTGACTCCTCCGGACTTGTGTCCTCGCCGCCGCCGCCGAGAGCGGTGCCCTCGCCGGATACGGCCCAGCGAGCTCCCACCTCCGCCCGGGGCGCGAGCGCTGTCTCCGTCCCGGGAAGAAGTTAGGCGGCCGGTCCCCGGGGCGGGTGGCGCACGGGACGCAGGCGGCAGTGGCGCCGGACTCGGGCTCAACCACCGCCGCCCCAGACGAGTCCCCGCGACCGCGAGGGCGTCCCGGGAGGCTCGACTCCCCAGGGGTCCAAATCGCTCGCGACCGAGTCCAGGCCTCGCCCCGGGGGGCAAGGCGGGCCGAGGCTCGGCGGGCCTGGCTCCCGGCTTCGGGGACCCCAGGTCAAGGTACTCCCCGCCCCGCCGCCCCAAGTCGCCGACCCCGCGCCGCGCGCAGCGAGTCATCAGCAGATCTCGGACACGGCGGCAGGGCCGACCCCGGCCCCACGGAGTTGGGGAGTTGCCCCGCACCCTAAAAGCCTCCACACACATTCCCCGTTGAGAGTACGCACTTCCCGCGTCCCGGCGCCTCCGCGGTGAGTCGAGCCGCAGCGCTCCGGGTCAGCGAAGGTGGCTCAGCGCGGGCGCTCCAGTCTCGACGTTCCCGGGGCAGAGAGCAACGTCCGGGGACGCACGGGACGGGTGCGCCCGGCGGCCGGGTTTGCGCCGGGCGAGACGAGCGGCAAGAGGGGAGCGCTCCGGCGTTCAGGCAACAGCTACCCCTAGTGGGAGAGCCGCCCGGGGCCGCCGCCGCCCCGCGCCCGCCGCCCAGCGCCCCGCGCCCGCCGCATCCCGCGCCCGGAGCGCTCCCGGCTCAGCTGGGGCGCAGGGACGGTGCTGCCTTCCCCGGCCCTCTGCGTCTCCGGCGCCGGGCGGTAACGGGCCCGCCGGCCCTGCCCTCCGCACCTCCCCGCCGGGCCCCGGAGGCCGCTGACCCGAGAACTGCGGCGCCGAGCCGGGGCGCGATGGGACGGGGCGGGCGCGGCCGGGGCGGCGCTCGGCGGCCTCGGGCGGCTGCGGGGGTCGCAGAGCGCGGTGTGCGTGGCGGGGCGATGCGGGGGGCGGCCGTGTGCGAGGCGCGAGTGTGAGCGCGCGCGGGAGGCGGGCGGGCTCCGGGAGGCGAGCGGCACCCGCGGGCGAACGCGGCAGGCGGCGGGGGCCCAAAGTTGCCTCCTCGCGGGCCCGCGTCCCTGGCGGGGCGGGAGCCAGGGCCGGCGAAGCGGCGGCCGCGGACCCGGCCTCCCGCGGCACCTGGGCAGCGGCCCCGCACGAGCAGCAGCGGCGGGGGCGGCGTTGGCGGCGGCGCGCGGGAAGCGAACCGGAGCTCCGGCGCAGCGCGGCGGCCGCCGGGGAGCTCGGCTCAGGTGCGCGGCGAGGGGGGCGCGGGCCGGAGCTGGGCCGCCGGGACCGGGACGGCGCGGCGCTCGCGCTCGCCGGAGGAGCTCCGCCGCGGACCGGGTCCCAGCTTCAGCTGCCCGTCCCGGGCGCCCGCTGAGGTCCGGGTTACCCGCCCCCGCGAGCGGGCTTCGGGGCCCGGCCCCGCCCCCGCCGGCCCCCGGCCGGGCCGCCCCGCCCTCCGGCCGCCGGTGCCAGCGCTCGGCCCGCGATTTCTAAGGCACTGGCCGCGCCGCCGGGCGATCCCTCCGGGCTCCAGTTGCAAGGGGGCGGACCCGGGCCGGAGGTGGAGTCTCCCGCCAATTGAAGCCTCGGCTATAAATTGAGCTCCCCGCAGAGCCCAAGGCCAGATGCCTCGCCAAGCCACCCCGCGTTTGGTGGTGGGGGAAGGTAGAGGGTCCCAGGGAGCACTGGGGGGCGCCGCCACCATGCTCCGCTCCCTGCTGCTTCACTCCCTGAGGCTCTGCGCCCAGACCGCCTCGTGCCTCGTGCTCTTCCCGCGCTTCCTCGGCACGGCCTTCATGCTCTGGCTGCTCGACTTCCTGTGCATCCGCAAGCATTTACTGGGCCGCCGACGCCGGGGTCAGCCCCAAACTGAAGTGGAGCTCAACAGCGATGGCGAGGAGATGCCCCCCGACGACCCGCCTATCTGCGTATCCGACGACAACCGCCTGTGCACCCTGGCGTCGCTGAGGGCAGTGTGGCACGGCCAGAAGTTGGATTTCTTCAAGCAGGCACACGAAGGCGGTCCAGCGCCCAACTCCGAGGTGGTCCTGCCCGACGGCTTCCAGAACCAGCACATCCTCGACTACGCCCGAGGAAACCGCCCGCTGGTGCTCAATTTCGGTAGCTGCACCTGACCACCGTTCATGGCGCGGATGAGCGCCTTCCAGCGCCTGGTCACCAAGTATCAGCGCGACGTCGACTTCCTCATCATCTACATTGAGGAAGCGCACCCCTCGGACGGCTGGGTCACCACGGACTCTCCCTACAGCATCCCGCAGCACCGCAGCCTGGAGGACCGGGTCAGCGCAGCGCGGGTACTGCAGCAAGGTGCTCCCGAATGCTCTCTCGTCCTCGACACCATGGCCAACTCTAGCAGCTCCGCCTACGGCGCCTACTTCGAGCGCCTCTATGTCATCCAGAGTGGCACCATTATGTACCAGGGCGGCCGTGGCCCTGATGGCTACCAGGTCTCCGAGCTGCGCACCTGGCTGGAGTGCTACGATGAGCAGCTGCATGGCCCTCAGACCCGTCGAGTGTAAACAGCCAATGGACAATTGACTGAACTTGGCGGGCCATGCCTTCGAGCCTTCGAAGCCCACGTGCAAACGCACCCAAACAAAGGCAGGCTTGGTGAGGGCCCAGTGACACAGCTGTGCTGAGCCATGGATCTGAGGCTGAGTCTGCGCTCTCGGCCAAGCCACCTGAAGACTCTCCTCCGCTCCACCCCCCCCCAGACTCTGCCTTTGTGACTGCCTTTGCCTGTACTTGCCTGGCTCGCTCTAAACCCCCTTCTGAGCGCGGAGGCAGCGCCACCCTTGCCTGTGTGCCCCTGGACTTGTCCTCGCAGCGGCCCCTGCCACGCGATCTCACACGCCCTCCTCAGAAGAGAATAGCCAGTGTGCCTTTAGCCAGGCGCAGTGGCCCCGCGCGAAGAGACTGGCTGCGCCCGCGCGCGCCCTGAGCGCAGCTGGGTTCCAGCAGCGCGAGCCGCTCGCCTTAGTTGCCTGGCACCCACACCTGTCGCGCACGGGGAAGGGATGCCCTGCTGCTTTTGTGTCTGTTTCTTGTCCCCGAGCTGGGGGAGGAGGTTTGGGGTGGGGAGGGGTAGGCAGGGTTATTTCCCCTCCCTTTATTTTCGGTGCTCACGAGCCCCGCTGCTGATGACGAACTGTCTCTAACTGGTCTTGACCACGAGCTGGTTCTGAATTGCAGGAGGCTCGCAGTAGCGCCTAAAACGAGAGGGGAAAGTGCTCTGGGTTTCCATGTGGAAACCGCGTCGACGGGGTGGGAGAGGGAGGTTGGGGAACTGCTTCGGGACAGAGGAAAACGGCTTGGGAGGCATTGGCGAGGTTCGCAGCGCCCCAGGGAGAAGGAAGGGGCTGGGGCTCCTGGCACACGGGGTTTGAGTGGTGGAGTCTGGGGGAGAGAGGTGGGGGAAGAGCCTGGGAACCCCGAACGAGGGGTCTCCCAGGCAAAGCTGCCGACTGCGGGGCCAGAAGACGGGGGGCCCCTGATCCGAAGGCCATTTAGTGAGTGTTTTACTGGAAATATTCCCTGTATATAAACTTCTTTTTACACTACAATAATAAAGGCTTGAAGTAAATTGCTTTCGGGTTGCCTTTGGTCCCTTTATTTTTTCTTCCCTCTGAATAGCGGTAATAATTAAACACAAATCTCTCCCTCGCGTCCCTATAGTGACCCTGGGGGGAAGGGTGGAGAGAAGGAGCCTACGCTAGCGGGGGCGCTGGAGGGGAAGGAAGAAGGAAAGGGGTCCGTGGCGGTGCCCGGGAGGCGCACAGGCACGCACGCACCCGCGGTGGGGAACGTGAGGTCGCGAGGAGAGCTAAAGAAGTCGAGCCCGGCTGGGTCCTGGAAGGAGGCGGGAGAGGCAGCGGGGCCCGCACTTGCCACCGCGCGCGCGCACACACGCACGCAGTTACAGCTGACCCTGCAGCCTCCCATCTAACTTCCCCCAGCGACAGTCGATGGGGGGAGGGGACGGTGTGGGGGAGGGCCGGGGGACTTTGGACCAGGTAGGTCTGGGCTCACGCCCACCGCGGGCACCTCTGTGCACCTGGATCCTCCCTAACCCCCTTCTAGCACCTCCCTACTCCCTCGCGCCCTTCTCGAACCTACAAGATTGTCTCCCCCACCCCCCAATCTCCGCCTGGCTGCTGGGGTCCCCGGGAGGCGCTACTAGAATAGCGCAAGGTGGCGGAGGGAGGGGCGACGGGGGAGGGAAAACGGGCCTGCAGCGCCATCGCTCTAGCAGCAGCTCCTACTGCGGGGCGGGGGTGGCGCCGAGTGCGCCCCCTGCCCAGGACACACCCTCCTGTTGCCCCTCCGCCGCTTCCCCAAGTTCAAGCCAAATCTCGTCACCACCCCCAACGCGCTCGGGTCTGGGAAGCTGAGGAGAGCGTGGTGGCTGAGCTGAGGGAGACCAGAAAGAGAGGGATGGTGGTGGCCGGGACCGGGGCTGGGAGAGGAGGGCGTCGTGGCTTTGGGCACAGACCTCCGCCCGCTGCCCAGGCCAGGCGCTCTGTCGCAGTACCCGCTCTCACTATCTCCCCTGTTGCTCCCCAGGTGAGGAAGACTCCGGGAGAGCGAGATTAGCTCGGCCCCCCTCCCTCTGCTTATTGACCCCTTGAGCAGAAAAGTGGGTCAGGGGAGACAGAGAAAGGAGCGCTGAGGAGGGAGTCCGTGGACCGTGAGTCGGGGTAGGCGAGCAGCCGAACCTCCCCGGCCAGAGAACCCAGGACCATCCCAGTCCCGGGAAGGGGCGGGGGGCGGTGTCGGTGAGCGCCTGGGTGTGAGCGCTCGCGCTTGAAGCTGGGGCGTGGGGTAGTGGGGGTCTGCGGGGATGAGTCTCCAGCAGGCTGGATGGAGGAGAGAGGCCCCTGCTCCACCAACGCCGCCTCCAATTTCCCGCCCAGCCCCCATGCCGCTCCTCCGTGAAACTTTCTGGAACTGACACCCTGAGCTGGGGATTTTTTTTTTTTTTTTGCTTTGAAAGTATTTAAATTGAAAAAAAAATTACTTTTAAGAAAAAATTGGCACAGATGGTATTTCTGCGTCTCCTCCCATCCCCCTCCTCCCGCGCGCTTCTTCTCACCCCAAAACCCCCAAGAAGAATACTGAGCAAGCGGCGGGGAAGCGGCCGGGCGCCGGGGAGGACCCGCCGAGAGCACTTGCGCGCGCCGCCCGGCGGTGGGGGTGGAGGGGGGGGCGATTGGTGGCCGGGAGGAAGCGGAGGGAAGCCCGGGACGGCGGGGCGCCGCCGCGGGGTTCCCACTGCGTGCTTGGGCAGCTCCTCGACCCGGTCCTCCACTTGGGAGTCTAGTTGGACGCGCTGAGCGCCCTGCCCTCCCCGTGGAGGCTGCGCCCCCTGAGCCTCCTCGGGCTTCCCGGACCGAAACTCGGAGCGCTCGGCGCCGGGACCTGCGGCTCCTGCCGCAGCCTGCGCGGCCCGGTGCGCTCACCGCTCCAGGGGCGCCCCGGCCACCCCTCTCTTCTTTCTCTTCTCCGGCCTCTGTCTCCCTTCCTCGCCTTCATCAGTCCGTTGCCTTCTCGCTCTTCCTTTTCCCTCCTTTTCTTGTTTCTTTCTCTCCTTTCTTTTTCCCCCTTTAAAACCTCCCCTTCTTACAAAAAGAATGCACGCTCATTGCCGAAAACACAGAAAAGTCCCAAGAAAATAAAATCAACCTAAGGTAACCTCCTGGTGTGTGCACTTTCTCACTTGCCTCTCGCGTTCAAGAGCGGGATTATCCTTTTACAGGCTGGCATTAACTTTTGACTCCCTGGCACCCCTCTTTCCGTGCACCCCTCCCCTCTTTCCGTGTCTGTAAATAAGTATTGAATGACGCCAGGCCACGTCTTGGGCCAGAGGGCCAGAGATGGCTCCATGGGCACCCCAGGTGGGAGGGATGCTTCGTTGTTACAAACATTCTTCGAACTGTGCCCACGGCTGTACACACTTTCACCCCGCTAGCACATTTCTTAAAGTGAAATTGCTAGACACATGCACATCTATAAGATGCCTGTTTTGCCACATTTTGCTAAACTGCCTTCTAGAAAATCTATTTGATTTTCTTGTTTTGTATTTTCCCGGTGCGCTCTGTCTCTTCCTTATTTTTAAGTGAAAAATGTGAAGATAAGACATAAATGCATTTTCAGTATTAAATTTTAAATACAGAAGAACATAGAGCAGAAAGTGCAAGGCTTGCTTAGATCAGGAGTTTTCAAACTGCATGTCAAGTCCCAGCGGTGGGTCAAAAACAACTTATCAGATCAAGTCAAGCATTTTGAAGAACTGAAATGGAGCCAGTACCATATAAACACCAAGGTACATGTCGCCTAAGGTAACTATGGTTTCCTGAAACTTTTGTTTTAACTGTGCGTGTGTGTGTGTGCACGTGTGCACACACACACAAGCAATGTGGCTGATGTGAAATGTATTTCTCCCGAGGGACTAAAAATGTTTGGAAATGTTTGAAAGCCACCACCGACTGTCCCCAGTCTTTCCATCTCCAGACAGCCCCTGTGAACTGTCTTGTGTGTTTCCTTCCAGACTCTGCTTCACCGATTGACAACCCTATCCAAGCACATCCTCAGGTCTAGTTTCCGTCATTCTGTCATCAGGATCACGCTGCAGAGTGTTTGATGATCCCCCACACCGGCCCCACACACTTTTCATGCCGTTCCCTATCCCGGCATCCTCTGCCCATCCATACATCTAGTCGCAGCAGGTCTGTGCCTGCAGGATAACTTGTGCCAGGCACCATTTAGATGTCTGGGTGCCCCCCACCCCCAGAAGGAACTCATCTCTGCCCTCAAGGAATGCTCAGAGCAATGGGCAGGAGGGGGTGAGACAGCCGTCATTCTCATCATTACCATCGCCAGCATCCTCATCAGTAGTATTTTCAAGGTCCATGTCAGCTTAGCACACGGTTTAGCCTTAAGCAGGGAGAGGGGCATGAAAGGAGTTCCTAGAGAAGGTCTTATTTACCGCTTGAAGACACAAGTGCCCCCTCCAGGCAGACGGTGAAAGAAGGGCAACCTTCGCAGAGGGCACTGCCAGTGCAAAGCCACGGAGGCCTAAAAGTGCAAGTTGTGTTCAGAAAACAATACCTGAAGGAAATCAACTGTGGGGTAAAGGGCTAGTTAGGTAACCAAGAGGTCCGTGGCCTCCTATTTATAGTATCCAGACATCCATCTGCAGAGAAGTAACATTTCCAGCTGTGGGACTACCCACACGTGCCGTAGTAGGAAGTGACATCTGAGTGTCGATCTAGGGGCCAGGCACTGGGCAGAGTGCTTTATCAGAATTATTTGATTTGGTCATCCTCACATCCCTCTTAGATGAGTACGATCATTAGCCCCATTTCAAGGATGAAGAAACTGAGACTTGGCGTGGTTGGAGTGAGCTGGGCCAAGGGGTTATGGGCTGCATTGTGTCCACCCCTGAAAGTCATATGCTGAAGTCCTAACCCCTAGCCCCTCAGAATGTGACCTTATTTGGAGACAGGATCTTTGAAGAGGTAATAAGTTAGTATGAGGGCATTGGGGTGGGCCCTAATCCAATCTGACCGGTGTCCTTAAAAGAAGAGCTTAAGACACAGACACACACAGAGGGATGACCGTGTGAGGACACAGGGAGAAGACGGCCATCTACGAGCCCAGGAGGGAGCCCTCAGGAGAAACCAACTCTGCTGACACCTTGATCTCAGACTCACAGCCTCCAGAATGGTGAGCATAAATTCCTGTTGTTTAAGTCACGCAGTCTGTGGGACTTTGTGACAGCAGCCCTACAACGTGAAATACAAGATCATGGACTAGAAAACAGCTCTGACCACAGGCCTCTCTGCCCCTAGTGTCCGCAGTTTAACATCAGGCTACACGCAGTGTACACACAGGCTACACACAGTCGCTCTCACAGTGGCTAAATGATCAAGGACCTTGAGTCTCCCCCATGCAGACCGTTTGCTCCCTCTGTGGTTACGTGAAAACGCAGCTCACAGGACAGTGGGTCTGATTTGGGCAGAGAGTGCGCGTGCTCATTTTTAATATCTGCAAAGGAACACACACATGCAGCTCTGGAAAAATCTATCCCAAGGAATCCACAGTAGCTGTCTCCGTGTGGGTGGGATTCTGAGTGTTTTCTTACTTTCTTCTTGTTGCCTGTCTGTAGCTTGTGATTTTTCTGTAGTGAACGTGTATTGCTCTTATGACAGAAAAATAAGGCTAAAAACAGAAAAAACAATGGCTGTAGCAAGTAGAAACCCAGATGTCAGGGCAGAGAGAGGTTCTGGCTGGAGATGGGGAGCTCTGGACCAGACCCAGGGGTGGGAGGTGGGCGTTGGGTGGGGTGGCGCTGAGATAAGAGACATTGGAAGGGAGGAAGGGGAATAAGGCTGCTAAACAAAGTACAGGACATCAGTTAAATCTGAATTTCAGATAAACAACAAAAATTTTTTTAGTATAGGTATATCCCAAATATTGCATAGATATACTTTTACTAAAACAAAATTATTCATTGTTTATCTGAAATGCAAATTTAACTGGACATCCTGACTTGTTTTTTTTCTTAATGTGACAGTCCTAAGGGGGGAGGTGACAATGATGCAATCTCTCAGGCCCAGGCAGGGCCAGCCTCAGAGCTCAAAGGACCAGAGGTGGGAAAGGTAAAGCCGTGGTCTCTAAGAACTTGAGCTCCATCTTCCAGAGGCAGCTGGGCCTCTGTGGCCAGAGAGAGGCCCCCAGACTCCCCAGGGACTGTACCTGGCGACCTGGAGCCCAGGAAGAAAGGGCCGTCCGTTCAGCCCGTTATGTCATTTGCGGGGCCCAGTGCAAAAGGAAATGCAGAGCCCCTTGTACAAAAAGCAGGGGGCAAGGGGCCAGTAAAAGTACAAAATATAACGCATGTTCCTTTCTTTCCTGGTACCTCAACTTGTGGTGTTTATCTGTTACTTAACATCATTATCAATAAAGAAAAATTCGCATTTTGGATGGTGTATTAGGCTGGGTTCTCCAGAGAAACAGAGCCAACGGGAGAGAGAGGGAGAGAGATTTACGATAAGGAATTGCCTCATGTGATCATGGAGGCTGACAAGTCCAAGATTTGCCGTGGGCAACCCAGAAGCCCGGAGGGCCGTTCACACAAGTTCTAGTCCAAGTCCGAAGGCCCAAGACCCACGAGAGCTGATGGAATAAGTCCCAGTCTAAGTCTGAGTCTGAAGGCAGAAGAAGACTGATGTCCCAGCCCCAAGACAGTCAGGCAGAAAGAGCGAATTCTCCCTCCCTCCCTTTTATCCTGGTCAGGCCCTCAACTGATTGGACGAGGCCCACCCACACTGAGAGAGCAGTCTACTTTCCTTAGTCTCCTCAGATTCCAATGTTAACCTCATCCAGAAACACCCCCCAGACTCACGCAGAATCATGTTTGGCCAAATGACTGGACACCCCACAGCCCAGTCAAGTTGACTCATAACGTTGACCATCTCAGATTATTAGCATGAATTTTGCCATTCATCTTTCCGGTTCTAAACGCAAGTAGAAGAGCATTTAGTCCATAGCGTGGAATCACTGAAATGACACGATTTGTATTTTGTAGCTCATACCTGCCCCTGTATTTCATCCTCAACAGCACAGTGGAAATACTGTGCAAACCTGACTCAGCTGCTTCCATCTCACTTCATGGTGCACGTTTTAAGGACACTCTGCTGCTGAGGAAGACAGGATGGAAGGGGAAGGAGCTATGGGCTGCCCGATTGCCCCCCTCCTCCGTGCCATCATGTTCAGGGTAAGTGATCGACTGCTTCCAAACACACCTACACACCTCTGACTCACTCTGAGCCCTGCTTAACACCCTGCTGTTGCAGGGCTCCTGGCATCCTCTGCTCACCGCATCACGAATGCCACACGGCCACTTGGCGGCAGGGAACCGGGAGGCGCTATCACCTCTGCTCCATGCGAGCTCCTGTGTCCCATCCAACTTCACTTACAAAACACAGTGCAAAGACAAAAAGTATTAAGAATTTCAATTTGCATCATTTTTAAGATTCCACATATAAGTGATGTCATATGATATGTCTTTTTCTGTCTTACTTCGCTTAGCATGATAATCTCCAGGTCCATCCACGTGGCTGCAAATGGCATTATTTCATTCATTTTTATGGCTGAGTAATATTCCATTGTAATAGTCCACATCTTTATCCATTCTCTGTTGATGGACACTTAGGTTGCTTCCATGTCCTGGCTATTGTAAATAGTGCTGCTGTGAACAGTGGGGTGCATGTACCTTTTTGAATTAGAGTTTTCATCGTTTTCATCTTTTCTGCATGCATGCCCAGGAGTGGGATTGCTGGATGTTATGGTAGCTCTATTTTTAGTCTTTTAAGGAACCTCCATACTGTTCTCCATAGTGGCTGTACCAATTTACATTCCCGCCAACAGTGCAGGAGGGTTCCCTTCTCTCCCACCCTCTCCAGCGTTTGTTATTTGTAGACTTGTTGACGATGGCCATTCTGACCTGTGTGAGGTGATGCCTCATTGTAGGTACCACTTATTTACAAAACAGAAACAGACCCACAGATGTAGAAAACAAACTTATGGTTACCAAAGGGGAAGTGGGGGAGGGATAAATTAGGAGTTTGGGATTAACAGAGACTCACTACTATATATAAAATAGCTAAACAACAAGGACCTACTGTATAGATCAGGTAACTATATTCAATATCCTGTAATATCCTGTAATGAAAGAATCTGAATATATATATATATATATACACATATATACATATATATTCAGTTATACATATATATATATATATATATAACAGAATCCCTTTGCTGTATACCAGAAACTAACACACATTGTAAATCACCTATACTTCAATTTATATAAAAGAATTTCAAGTCGGTGACCACAGAGCGCCGAATCCAGCATGGGGCCCTTTAAGCAAGGGGCGGCCTGTACGGCTGCCCAGGAGGCACACTTGGGAATCCGACCCCTGCAGTCAGACCACCTGGGCCAGCCTTCTCATCACACCCGGCCCGGGCCTGCACGCACCCCCCACACTCACACAGACACACCAGCCGGAGGTGCCAGGAGTAGGGTTGATTTCTGAGGTCGGCACAGTGGACCGGGTTATGGTTGCTCCCAGTTCACCGGGCAGGAGAGTGGAGCTGGGCGATGTTAGGTAACATCCCCGGGATACGCGCTGCTGGCCTCCAAAGCCACGTCCCTGGCTCTTCCTGCTGTCCGGAGGACAACCCCTGCTGGGTGTTTGCTCGCCCCGGGCCGGGCGCCGCGAAGATGGCAGGTGGACGCTCGCCATCACAGTGTGCCAGGACCCTGCTGGCCCAGGGAGGCCAAGGCTTGAGGCGGAGCCGGGGCGGGTAGGGGGAGGTGTGAGGCAGAGGGCAGAACGCGTGCAAAGGCCAGGAAAAGGCACAGCCCGCCATTCAGCCAGAGATGCAGTGCAGGTGTGTGAGGACGTGCCACGTACCTCCACTCTCCAGACCCTCAGTGTGCCCCCAACACCCGCCAGGCCTGCATGAGGCACAGGACAGGCCTGGTCCCAGGCTCACAGAACAATCAGGCTGGCTGGAGAGACAGAAACCAACAATGGAGAAAGCCCGGGAGGTGGGAAACCCAAGGCAGGAGGACGAGCGGGGCCGCCCAGAGGAGGGGTACCGTGAAGGACTGGGAACTCAGGTGGGAGCCCAGGGCCTCGGGGATGCAAAGAATGACACGTGCAGAGCGTTGGCAGCAAGAACACTCCGGCAGGTTTGGGCCGCAGCAGGAAAGCCCATGAGGCCAGCAAGGGGCAGGCAGGGGTCAAGGTGGGGCTGGAAGGTCCTTCGTGGCGCTGACGCTTTAGCCTGAAGGCCCTGGGGAGAGGCAGGAAAGTGCTATGCGGTGAGCAGTTGGGCTGTGGGACAAGCCTCTGTCCAGCTCCTGGGCTCGGGGCTGCTGTCTTTGGAAAAAGATCCTGGCACCGCCAGGGTAAGGGAATAGAGCAGCTTACAGGTGATAACAAAAAAGTAAGGCAGCGGCCCAGGATGGGTAAGGACCGCAGAGCCCAGAGAGGCTGGTGCCCCTGGGGGGACACCGCACACAAGGCAGGGGTGTCGGCAGTCAGTGCCCCACCCATGACCAATGAGGAGGAAACTACACTGTATCCCTGTCCCACACCTACAGGAAAATAAGTTGCCAGTGGGCTAAAGATCTGAGTATGGAAATCAAACAGTTACAACTTTTGGAAGAACGTGCCTCTGTCGTAATGAGCTACCACCTCGCCCCCATTAGCATGGCTACTATTTTTAAAAAAGAAGAAAGTAACAAGTATTGGTAAGGGTGTAGTGAAATTGGAATCCTTGTGCTCTGCTGGTGGAAATGTAAAATGGTGCAGCCACTGTGGGAAACAGCATGGCACGTCCCCAAAAAATTACATGTAAAATTATCATTTGATCCAGCAATTCCACTTCTGGGTACACATTCAAAAGAATTGAAAGCAGACTCTTAAAGAGATATTTATACACCCACGTTCACAGCAGCATTATTCACAGTAGCCAAAAGGTGGAGACAACCCAAGTGTCCGTGGATGGAGGAATGGATAAACAAGACGTGATCTACACTAAAATGGAATGTTACTCAGCCTTAAGAAGGAAGGACATTCTGACACAGGGCACAACCGGGAAGAACCTTGAGGTCGTTATGCTGAGTGAAATAAGTCAGTGACAAAAGGACAAACATTTATGATTCCACTCATATGAGGTCCCTAAAGGAGTCAGATTCGTAGGGACAGAAATTTAAATGGTGGGTGTCAGGGGCTGGGGGAGGGGAGGAATAGAAGTTGTATTTTAACGAGTACAGTTTTAGTTGTGCAAGATGAAGAGTTCTGAGGGTGAATGGTGGGGATGCGTGCACATCAATGGGATGGAACTTAATGCCACTGAATTACACACTCGAAAATGGTTTAAAATGGTAAATTTTATGTTATGTGTATTTTACCACAATTTTTAAATATATATTTTTTTATAGATACATACAGGGTTGTTTTTTTTTTTTTCAAAAATATCTTTAGGGCTTCCCTGGTGGCACAGTGGTTGAGAGTCCGCCTGCCGATGCAGGGGACATGGGTTCGTGCCCCGATCTGCAAGGATCCCGTGTGCCGCGGAGCGGCTGGGCCCGTGAGCCATGGCCGCTGAGCCTGCACGTCCGGAGCCTGTGCTCCGCAATGGGAGAGGCCACAACAGTGAGAGGCCCGCGTACCGCAAAAAAAAAAGAATATCTTTATGTTCTAAGGATAGGGGAGATTTTCCTATTTAAGAAAGATAAATAAACATAAAGGAAATATCACCCTGTGGAAAAATTAAAAAATATTCTCTGTAACCAAAGATGCTGTGAAAAAAGTTGGCGCTTGTCCTGGCGTTTACGCTTCCCCTCCAGACCCCCATCACTGCCGCAGCTGGCTCTCCAGGCGCCCAGCCTGGGTCCTCCAGCTACCGGGCTCTCTTCTACAGGCTCTGGGTGCCTCTCAGGAGGCACCAGCAGAAGCCTGGAGGCGGCAGGGTTGCCTTGGGTGGACTTTCTCCACCCAGCCCTGCCTCTCCTAGCCCCTTAAGGCCTAGGGATGGCAATGGCTCCCAGCCCTGCCAGCCCTGGGCACCGCCCCTTCCCTTGGTGGTTTCTTCGCACCTAGGTAAGTAGTCCTCTTATTAAACTGTCCTCAAACCCCCGATTTGAAGGTACCAGTTGTTTCCTGCTGGCACCCTAGCTGTTTAAAAAAAAGGACAAAGCAGATCTGGAAGCATAGTTGTGGCCCCTAGAGCCAAGAGAAGAATATAGACGATGAACCTTCACGCATGATAGAGAGATGGACAAAAAGTGGGAACCGGAAATTGGGCAACGTGGACAGGAAGATGGCAAAGACCACGTGAGGCCACTCACCTTCCGTGGTGGACAGCAGAATGCCCCCAATGGTGTTCACATCCTAATCCCCAGACCCTGTGAATAGGTCCCTTTACACGGCAGATGCAATGAAGTTAAGCGCCTTGAGGTTGGGGAGATGATCCTGGATTTTCCCACTGAGGCTAATGTCATCATCACAAGGTCCCCACAAGAGGGTCAGAGGAGAGAGAGATTGGAAGATGCTACGCTGCTGGCTTTGAAGAGGGGGGAAGGGGCCGTGAGCCAAGGGGTGCAGGTGTCTCTAGAAGCTGGAAAAGGCAAAAACAAAGAGGGATTCTCCCCCAGAGCCTTCGGAAAGAGGACAGCCCTGCCAACACCTTGATCTCAGCCCAGTGAGACCCAAGCCAGACTTCGAACCTCCAGAACTATGAGAGAACAAATTTTCACGGTTCCAAGCCCCTAAACTGTGGTACTTTGTCACAGTAGCAGTAGGAAACTATTGCACCTTCACTAGGAATCAGGGAAATGCAAACCAAAACAGCAAAGCCACGCCACTTCCCACCTAGGTTGGCAACACGTAAGGGTGTCTGCACGGAGAACCCGGGATCGGTCCTCTGCCCAGTTGGGAGGGGCCAGCAGGAGACGCGTTTTGGAGACACCCGACAGCGTCACAGGAACCGGACGCACTCACAGCCATCAGGCAGAAAAGCCACCTTGAGCCCCAGAGCCCGGTCCTCAGAGACGGGCCCCAACAACCACTCCTGCTGTGGCCCCTCCCGCTCTGGCTCTGGGCCGGCCTGTCACTGGCTTTAACCAGCAGAAGGGACAGCGTGGGCATCTGGGTCCAGGCCTGAGGGAGACCTGGCAGCTTCTGCTTTCATGCCTTTGGGGTCCCAGATCCACCATGTAGGGGGTGAGCTACCCTGCTGGAAAGGGAGAGAGACCCGGCCGTCCCAGCATCCACAGCCCCCGGCACCAGCCACGACCTGACTGCAGGAGAGACTCTAAGCAAGACCAGTGGAAGAACCGCCCGACTGAGCCCAGTCAATCCCCAGAAGCAGAGAAACAATTGTTTTAAGCGCTACATTCTGGATGCCCTGCTATCCATCAGGTAAGGAGAACATCTGGATGGGGACCCTCCCCAGAAACACAGGGAGGTCCCCCAGCTGGTGTAGCACTGGAGTGACATGTGGAAGGCACAGGGGGCCGGCGGGTATAAATTATGAAGCAGTGGACCCCTTATCGCAGCTAGAAAGAGCGAACCAAATCACACGTCTCACCAGGCGCGAACCTCAGAAACATGATGTGCACGTTCTGTATAACTCCATTTGTACGAAATATCTGGAAGATACAGAAAGCGTATTGGTGGTTGCCAGACGGGTTGCTACTGGGTCTCGGGTATCCTTTGGGAGTGACGAAGGGAACTAGACAGAAGGGATGGCTGCACAACTCTGTGGATGCGCTAAACGCCACTCAAGTGAAAACTTTAAAAATGCTTAATTTGGGGAATTCCCTGCCGGTCCGGTGGATAGGACACCGCGTTTCCACTGGTCAGGGAACCGAGATCCTGCAAGCCCCACAGCACAGCTAAAAAAAAATTAAAGGTGAAAAAAATAAAATGGCTAATTTTATGTTATGGGAATTGTACCCCAATTTAAAAAACAAAATGATGTGGGCTGGAAAAAGCAGGTTGCAGAAGGACGTGTATAAAAGCACATCATGTACGTGAAAAGTGCACAAATTATCTGAGATACACTTAGGGACACTCACACAGAGACACAGTGAGGACGTAGACACACGTGCAGGAGAGGTGGGATGGACCTTAAAGGGGTGCCTCCTCTGGGGAGGGGTGGGGGGTGAGCTTTGAAGGAGGACAAAGGGACTCTGGCTGTATTTAACATAGATTTCATGCTTAAAAATCAAAAACAAAGGTTGCCATGTGATTAATTTTGAGTAGTGGCCACAGTCATGGTTATATTTTTCTCTGTGTTTTTCTGTAGGCTTGAAATATTTCATAATTTAACATGAAAAGCAGAACACACTCCCCCTGTCCTACCACATTTCACCTCTCAAAACAGGTGAAATGAGAAATAAGACCTCAGCATCTAGGAGGCCCCTCTCCTCCGTGATGGGGTCACATTGGCCTCACAGTAGGACATCGCCAGCGGCCCTCCCGATCCAGGGCCCCGGTTGGAGCAGGTGCACAGGAGCTGGCACGTAACTGCGGGGCACCTCCAGGTACCACTTCACATAGGCTCCCTAAAAGCACCTTCACAGCAACGCTCCAAAGAAGACCTGATTATAATTCCCATTTTGCAGGTGGGGAGACTGAGGCACGGGAGGTTCCATTACCCAGCTAGCAAGAGGCAGAGCCGGGATCCCACCACAGGCCATCAGGCTCCCAGGGGTGGGCTTAACTGCATTTACAACTCTGACTAACGGACGTACCAGAACATCACCCCAGACAAGTCCAAGTGACTGTGGCCTGGGCTGCACCGGCAGCCCCAGGGCTGGTACTTCCTTGCCGGAATACGGAAGTATTCCCACGGGCCTTGTTTCTACAAACTTCTAGCACCCTTGCATGAGCCAAAGGAAAAGGTAAGGTGAGTCCCCACAACCACTGGGGACCCCAAGATAGGGTGGCCCCACGACCACCCTTGACACTTGTCCAGGCACCCTGCACTTGGGTTATACCACAGGCAGACATGGGTAAGGAGGAATTTCTAGCCACTTCTCCGAACCTGGGTGGAGGGCCACTGAGCTGCGCTATGAGCTCCCATTGCTTCAGCCTCTGCCACGTGCCATGAAGCCGCCCCGGGATCTACTCAGAGGAAAGGAAAGGGTCCTGGGGCTCAAGACTCCAGCAGGGCCCTGGGTGGGCAGCAGGGATAAGCTAGGGGTGGGGGGCAAAATGAAACAGGACGCCCAGCTTTAGGAAACCCTGATACATCTGCACAAGCTCTGAATGACAAGTGCAAGGCACAAGTAGTTACCATCTCCCCGGACCTCAGTTTCCCTCCTCTGTGACGCGGAGTGGTACTTCCCACCTCACTGTGTGGGTTTGGATTGAACAAGCTGCTGCCGCATCGGTGTGATAAGCTCCTTCCTTTCCTAGACTCAGTGTTTCCATCTGTGCAAGGGGTGGGCAGATATCCTGGAGCCAGAGGAGCTGACATTCCCTTCCGCCTTCCTGGACCTGCTGTTCCTGGAGCCCCAGGAGCTCTACAGAGCCTCTTGGCTGGAAACGCGTGCCCCTGGTTGAGAGCCTGTTGTGTGGGTGCATCTTCAGGACAGCTGCCAGAGGGCTGGGGCCCAGAGCACAATCTTCCTGGTTTAGCAGATAAAGGCAGCCCCAGGAGCTTGGGAGGAGTGCCACAGACCCTGGAACTGGGGCAGACAACCTTACGGCTGCCCCCGTCAGCAGACACCCGTAGAGCCCCGAGGAGCAGGCTTCCTGCAGTGGAGCTTCCAGACGCAAAGCGCGGGGGCTCGGGCTGCTAGGAAGCAGTAGAAGTGGGATTTGAACTCGGGGCTGTGGATCGCCCAAGGCCGGCCCTCTCCCCTTCGAATCACCGCAGCACACAGGTTGCCCTACTGTGTGACCAAGGAAGGGTCGCTTTTCTCCCTGTGCCTCAATGTCCTTATTTGTAAGCAGCATTTTTCTATTTGTAAAAAACATATCTAATTTGTAAAAAATTATTTTCTCTGTTAAAAAATAATAATAGTAGCAGCTACATCATAGGGTTCTTGTGAGGACCGCTGGGGTTAAGTAACGTGCGTGTCACAGTGCCTGGATGCAGCGCCAGGGAGATGTTGGCTGTCGCTATCTTGTGCTATGAGGGTTGCCGATCACGCAGACCCCCTGCCCCCCGCTCCAAATAGATCTCATCTCTCCCCAGTGAGACCCAGTGGCCCAGGTCTAAAAGCTTCCAGATTTCAGCAGTGTTTGCAATTGCCGTGACACCTCTAGAAAATAAATCATTTACAGGAGGAGTCTTTATTTTTTTTTTAAATCACCTTTCATTCTTCCAGATATTGCACAGGCCACTTGAAAAGGAAAAGCAGCCGGCGGGCATCAGCAAATAATTCCTAGAGTTATAAATAGTCTAGATGCCTGAGCAGAAGGAGGCTCGGAGAGAAATTTATCCGAGCCCCTCATCTTGCAAGGGCTACCCTTCATCTGAGAACCGAGAGGCAGGGTCGCCCAGATGCCAGGACGAAGCCCCGGTTCCCAGACCCCCACTCACAGCTCCCATGGCTGCAGCCCCTCGCTGTCAGCAGCTCTCCAGAGAGAAATATCATCAACAAGGTGGGATTTTCTAAAGCAGTGGGGCAGGTGGAGGGCGGAGACGTCACCCAGGGGCTGTGTCCATCCCGAAGGCCAGCACGTGGTGAGCGTAATGGGAGTGGAGGTGACGTTCCCAGAATTCAGGGCTTTCAGGGGAGCCATCACGGGGTTCTTTCCCCTCGCTGGTGGAGGGTAAAGGGCTTTTCTTAAGAATTACAGAAAGAATAGATGCATGTGTATGTATAACTGAATCACTTTGCTGTACACCTGAAACTAACACAACATTGTTAATCAACTATGCTCCAATAAAAAAATTTAAAAAACAAGTTTTTTAAAGGGCTTTTCTTTACATACCAGCTTTGTTTCCATGGCCAACACATGCCCATCTTCATGGAGACAGGTACCTCCCATCAATAAACAGATAAGCCTGGGAGTTTCTGGGGCTGCTAGACCCTGTGTCATACGACCAGAAAGGGAGAGTCTGAGAAAACAACTGGCGAGCACACCCGGAGTGTGGGAAGGCGGGCACAAAGCCCACCCTGGGGTCCAGCTCCTGGCTGCAAAGAATTTCTCTGTCCGTCCACACTCGCCTGATTTGTAACTGCTCAGGGTCAACCCAGTCCCACCCACATTTCCCAGGTGACTGTGCCTGGCCTGGCGCTGGTGTCAGCCCCCGATGGAGTTAGGCTCCCTTAGACAGGGACACAGAGATGCCTCAGTCAGAGCGGTCTTCACCTGGAGCCCAGGTGGGACAGCATAGGTGGCTTCACCCCATGGGACTGTCAAAGAACACCTCTCAGAGACGTGGAAGGAAAAGGGAGGGCAAGGGATGGGGCTGCAGTTTGGAATTACCAGATACAAATTACTGTATATAAAATAGATAAACAACAAAGACCTACTGTGTATTATATTCAATATCCTGTAATAAACCATAAAAAAAAATCTATGCTCCTCTACTTATGGCTGTGTGGCCTTGGGCAAGTGACTTAACCTCTCTGTCCTTTGATTTCTTCTCTGGAAAATGGGGCTCACACCATCGTAAAGCAATTATACTCCAATAAAGATGTTAAAAAAAAAAATGGGGTTGAAAGCGGCACCTACCTGCCCAGGTGGTTTTGGGTGTTCGTGGTACACCTGGCTCATGAGCGCTGAAGGCTGGCTGTTACCATGGTGACTGGCCTACCTTGGCCTCTTAGCAAGATGACCCAACATCTCAATGGGGTTCATTCTGGCTACAGTTGGGGAAGGCAGACGGAGTGGTGGTGGGCTCTGGCAGGTATCTGGCATCCGCATGCCCGTGTGCCCTGCCGTAGCCTGGAAGTTTGGGGAACCTGAGTCAGGGAGGACCAGGGTTCCAAGACAGCCGTGGGAAATAGTGTCCCTGAGGAGAGAGGGTCCCCAGGACCCAATATGGGGGGA
This sequence comes from Stenella coeruleoalba, assembly GCF_951394435.1. Taxonomy (NCBI): domain Eukaryota; kingdom Metazoa; phylum Chordata; class Mammalia; order Artiodactyla; family Delphinidae; genus Stenella; species Stenella coeruleoalba. The sequence goes on along the minus strand of NC_137147.1, from coordinate 3,218,385 downwards.
TCGGTCAGATGCCGTAGACTGAGAGCGCCACTGGGATGGGGCAGCAGGGACCCGGGTGCTCCCAGAGCTGACAGTGCTGGAGCCAACAGCAAAGGCTTGGGAAGGAACCGGGGCTGCAGCTGCACTCGCAGGCCCAAGTTCACCCCCATCCTCTATCCCAAACAACCCTCCTCCGGGGCTGGGTGACTTCCAGCTGTGTCCAGCATGGCTTCTTGTTTCCAAGAAGTTCGGAAACACTTCCTGGCTGCGGGGCGCTGAGAACTCTGGTTATTTAAACGGAAGTGGACCTGAGATGTTTGAGTTCAGAGCCTTGAAGAGAGTTTCTGTTTAGCGTGGAGCCGACCAGCTAAAGAGGGCCGAGAGGGCGCCGTGTTCCACGGGGCTTCTGAGGCTTCACCCCTGCTCCTGTGTGTCTTCTCACTGCCACACACAGACACACACACACACAAGCAAGCACAGACAACACACAGGCAGGTGTGCACACGCAGGAGACTCTACCCAGAGACCCAGGCACACATACAAGCACACACGCCCTCATGGACACGTGTGTGCATGTCTACACACGCAGCCCCAGGCTCCAGTGCTCAGTTTCCTCCAAGGATGACAGGCCTGGAGGAAAGGGGACGCAGGCCACCTCTGCATCCTTAGTTGATACACTGCACGACCCCGGGGGAGCCATTCCCACAGAACACAGGGCGCCCCCGGAGGTGTGGGATGCTCAGACACGGGGACCCTGGGGCCCCATTTCCTAATGGCGTAAACATGAAGGCCAATTTCTCATTTCAAATATCCTGCCTGTGCCAAGGTAGAGAATGGACGTGAGGACATGGGGAGAGGGAAGGGCAAGCTGGGACGAAGTGAGAGAGTGGCATGGACATGTATACACTACCAAATGTAAAACAGATAGCTCGTGGGAAGCAGCCTCATACCACAGGGAGATCAGCTCGGTGCTCTGTGAACACCTAGAGGGGTGGGATAGGGAGGGTGGGAGGGAGGGAGATGCAAGAGGGAAGAGATATGAGGATATATGTTTATGTATAGCTGATTCACTTTGTTATAAAGCAGAAATTAACACACCACTGTGAAGCAATTATACTCCAATAAAGATGTTAAAATATATATATATATATCCTGCCTAGGATTTTCCCGTGTTGTGTCCCTGAGTCTACCTATGTTTCTCAACCCTGAACCTCATAAACAACTCCCTGATTTCTGTTCCCTATCCTAGAATTCACTCCTGGGAGAACAAACTCCAGGACTGGGAGCCCGGCACTGAATGTGCAGTGGGCAAATCTGCCCAGGCACTGCAGCCCTGTCCCTTCCCCTCCGCTCTTCCCCTCTCCCTGCTCCCCGGCCTTCCAGAACAGAGCCTGCGGAGTATCTGGGTGAGCTTGTTGAGCCCTGAGCTAGCAAACCAAATCCTCAGCCACCCCTCTTTGAGTGTCAGAGCTCAAGGTGTATGTAAGGGGACATGCCTTCCTTGACGTGAGGCAAAAATGTTGGACTTCCTTGGAAGAATGGGACCCCGGTCTGAACACCTGCCTCCCCAAATTAGGAAGCTCCACCCATCTATCCAACCATCCAAAATCCACCGTTCAGCCACCCACTCATCCATCTATCCACGCACCCAGCCGCCTACCCACCTATCCCTCCCTCCCTCCATCCATCCGACCATCCACCCGCTCCGCAATTCAATTGTCTGCAGTGGGGGAGACCATCAAGTCAACAGATATTTCAGTGACCCCTCTCTCTGGGCTGGGCTCTGGGACTGAAATCATTAGCAAGACCAAGGCTACCCAAGCCTTCCATGTCACCCAGCCTCTTGGTCTCCCCTGAGTTTAAAAATTCCAGAGCCCTGGAGAAGGGTGAGCTGCAGTTTCATTAGTTCTGTTGATTTCGGCATCTGTACAATTCTACAAGAGTCAGTAAGGAAATGGGATTCCTTTTACCTGAGTACGATTTGTACATCTTGGGGACCCCTTCTTCACGCGCAGCCCCATTCCCAGGGGAGAAACATTTTTACAACTTCTGGAAATGCGGTAGAGCTGTCAAAAGCTCGCGAACTCAGCTAGTAAGTTGCGAAACATACGTCTCAGTTCTGTTCGATGCCACAGAAAACATGACAGCTGCTACCAATTAGCGTGGTTTGGGCCTCAAGTCCCGGCTGACTCCAATTCAAATGTGTTTCCTGACATTTAACCAGGAGCAGGGAGGGTTCCGTGGCGAGATGCGGTGCCTCAGGAGCGGGGCCCCTGGGGGACACGGGTCCTCTTCCTCTCTCTGCTCTTGCACCCTCAGAGCTGGTGGCAGGATGGCAGCAGCCCGTCTGGTGTCACACCCAGGCCCAGCAAGGCCCAAGGAAGAGGAGGGAGAGAGGAAGCATCTCTTCCCCAGGGACTCTGGGGGAGGCAGGAATTTCCCAGAAGCCCCCAGCGGAACTGGTCAGGGGACTCCCCAGAAGCAATCGCCTACAGGCAGGATTTGGGAATGGTGATGACTAACTTCATGGAGGACTGGCTTGGGGGTCGCCATTGCAGACACCTCAGAGAAATCTGTCGCCACCCCATCCCAACAACATGTGTCCTAATTCACCCATAGGAAGTAGATGTGGTTTTCACTTTGTCCAGCATCCCTACCCCTCCTTTAATAATGAACCCCTTTTCCTATAGGAAAAGCATTCCATGGGGCTCAGCGAGGCTGATCCCAGCTGGCCACAGGACAAGGCCTGTGACCCAGGCCCAGCTTTCCATTCTTCCTGGAGATTTGCTACAGGGACCTGGGGGAGGTCTCTCCTCTTTGGCTATGATCATCATCTATAACAAAAATAGAGTGTTAAGGCCTTCCTATCCCCTCTGTGCAGAAGCACGCAGGGGGATGAAAAGAACCCGAGTCCCACTGACACAGCGTGAGCTCCTGGATTCAGCTGTCCCTAAAGCCACACTGCACATGGACTTCCCCATTTGGAAGCCATTTTTTGTTTAAACCAGTCCAGTTGTGTTCCTATCGTTGGCAATAAAGAGTCTGTCTGATACTTTGTTGGCTGCAGTAGACATTTATTGAGTGCCTGTTGTATGCCAAGGTCCGTGCTGGGCACTGAGACAGAGGGATCAGCGAGATCACCTTTGCCCTGTGCAAACAGTTAACACCCCTTTTCTTCTCTCAAGGGCGGGGGCAGGGGGAGCTAACGCTCTGGCACCAGCTCTGTGCCAAGAATTAATCTTGACAAGTTTCACACATCTTCTCACTTATTTGCTACGGCCCCGCAGCCTGTGAGCTTGCCATCCTGAGGGGCTGGGGGCGGGGGCAGACGTGTAAACCAGCAGCAGCAAAGCCTTGCTCACAGTGAGCGGTAATCAAGCGTCTCTGTAGGACCAGCCAGTGGGAAGCTCTCAGTCAGCAGACCGGTGCGGATGGGTGGTCAGGAGGTGCCCAGGGCATCAAAGAGCAAAGAGAAAGTGGAACCAGAAATAGAGATTCATATCGAAGGAAAAATAAAATTGCATAAAATCCATGATCAATATGACAAAATCTGCATGGTCTCAGACATACACACACACACACGCACACATACGTGGTTATGTGTGAAGCATGTGTACATAGAGAAAAAAGATTGAAAATAAATACAATGAAACATTAACAGGAAGAACTGCAGAACATTTTTATTCCCTTTTTTATATACTTTGTATTTCCAAATTTTCTACAATAGAGGAAGTGTTGTTTTTTTTTTTTTAATAAATAAAGCAGCATGGGGCCCCAGGATGGGACCCATCCTAGGCAACGCTCGAGACCCCCTCGGGTCACCTCGTATCCTGCCACAGCTGTGGTCACAAGCTCCATGTAGGCCTCAGCTCAGGAGCCCCCTGGCTCTCTTCCTGGCCCTGCCCTTGGCTTTCTCCCAGAAATACCACTCTGCATCACGTGTGTCAACCTAGAGTTTGGGGCAGTTAGCTCCCCGGGGGCGACCTCCGACCTCTGCAGGTCAGAGCGGGAGCTTGCTCCCCCTTGCCTGGGGGCACACGATCCTAAGACATCGCCACAGCTCCCTGGAGGACCCGGTGGGCCGAGCAGCCAGCCCCCAAGGTGGGCGCGCCCTCCCTGCCATTGCACCCCCAGCCCTGCTCCCACCCCTGGGCCCCTTCCCCAGTAAAGTCTGGCACCCGAGCTCCATCTAAGGCTCTGCCCCGGGGGCCCTGCTCAAAGCACAGACCTCGTCACTCCATCCTATGCTGGTGTCACCGAAGCTTCTCTGCCTGGCTGTGCCCAGGTTGTCCCCCGGCCCTGGAGGAAGCCATGCCCATTTCTCCTCTTCAGCTGCAGGCAGCCCTGGAACCAACAGAGAAAGGGCCTCCCCGTCCTCCTAGGAAGTCATCTTGTGCCCAGCGAATGTCGTGGGGTGACTGTGCTGCTCTGGCCTGTGCCCAGCTGGGGGGACAGGTGAACGAGGCCTCTGGATACACCGGCTCATTGCGGCCAAGGAGAATTTTCTGAGCTGATCCGTAAAAGCAGGTGGAAATGTCCAGAGCAAAGGCCTGGGGGCCGGAGGAGTGCTGGTGGGGGCCTGCCTCGGCCCCAGCGGCCCCATCCTAAGAACCACGGGCCTGGGATCTGTGGGTGGGGGAAGGGCTGGGGGAGGTGAGGTAACAGCCGCAGACTGGGCCAGTGCGGGGCCTTAAACACCCGGGCGAAGACCTTGGACCTTTTCTTGCCGGCTACTGGAGCTCAAAAGCAGGCCTTGGAGGCGGGAGCCAGGGGAATCAGTGGAGTTCAAAAGAATCCGCGAGGATTACCCAGACTGAGCGGCGGGCGCTGGCTCAGTAACGTGGCTGCTTTAGGTAACGGGGATTTGTCGTTTTCCAAGAACGCTAATGTGATAAACGCGCTCACTTCCACGCTGTCGAAGTGTCCTTAGCGACGCCAGTGGCCTCTGGCGGCTGGAGCAGCGATTCAGGGCTGCTGTAAGTACCCATTGTCCCCATACAGTGAGCTGCGGAGCAAACATGCGTGTGCCGCCCAGGCTTCGCTGGACCTGCTGGTTGCTTAGATTCAGATGAATGCTCGCAGGGCAGCTCCGAGGGGGCGCAGACTGGATCTGGAGGCGGGAGGGAGCTGGCTGGGGCTCCGTCCAGGCTTGCCAGCTCTGTGCCAGGGCGAGCTCTGCGTTTCTGAGTCAGCCGCCAGCAAGAGCGCCTTCCCCCTCCCACCCTCGTGGATGCTAACCTCGGGTCACCCCACCCACCCGGGGCCTCAGCGTCCTGTTCTGTAACATGGGGGCAGTAATCTCAACAAAGTCCCTGTCCTTGGAGGCAGGTCACGAAGGGAAAAAGCTGTCACTGTAAAAGCCGGGTCAAAGCGTTCTCCCACCTGTGGTTGGCGATGCCTGCAGGACACCGCTGGGCTCTCCGGGCACCTCCGCTGCTGCCCCTGCCTCAGACCTGGGCCAGGATCCCTTTCCGGCTTTAACTCAGCACAGCAGACTGGGCACTTTGTCTGCCTGTCTTTCTGTCTGTCTCTGTCTCTGTCTCTCTTCATTTCTCTTTTAACCTCAGTTGCACAAACTTGAGTTAATGTACAGCCCAGTTCACAGCACATGGTCCGTCACGCGTGCGTACACAGGTCCGCAGCTCACTGTTTGGTTTTCAGACCCTCTCCTCCCCCACCCCCGACAAAGGGTGGCAGCCCTGCCTGTGTGCTGCCCGGGCACTGTTTGACTGCATGTGCTCCGGGAGACTGGTCCTCTATGTTTTGTCTGCAATGTCATTTCAATTAACATAAACACCGCTGTGTAGCAGGTCACATGCTTTCTCTTACTTTTTCCGTTCGGCTCTGTGTTCGGAAGATCTGTCTCCGTGGCTGTGTCTATTTGGGTCCAGCCACAGCTCGGCTTCCACGGGGCGCGTCTTACACACCCACCCCGGCTCCCACTCACACCTCTGGCCATGTCCCTTGCAGTGGGGCGGCTCAGAGAACCACTGGGTTACATCCAGGAGTGCGTCACCGCACACAGGGCACTGCACACAGGGCAGGTCATTTGCCCAACGTCTCTGCAGCACGACCGCACCAGCCAGCACGCACACGAGGATGCCAGGGGCAGTCCGGTACGCACGTCCCCACAAGTGCTGGCCTTCCTTTGGCACGAGTGACATGTACAATGACAGCAAAAGTCATGATTATGCCAGCTGGCACTTACGGAGAGCTGCTGTGTGCCAGACACGTGTGTCATCTAACAGCCCTGGACGGCAGGCACATCAAATCTCCACTTTACAGCTGAGGAAGTTAAGGTCTGGAAGGTCCCTGCACCCCCAGGTCCCCAAGTCAGAGACAATGAGGGCCTGGGAGAAGTGACTTGCCAAGGCCACTGGTGAGCCAGCCCCGCGGCTAGGACAGCACCCAGTGGCCACCTGCTTGTCCCAGGGCCACCTCGCTCCTCCTCTGAGCACATACCCGGGCCTCGCGAGGGTGGGAGATGCATTTTAAAGCCTAGAGAGGGCGATGCTTCACGCTGAGCCATGCAGCTCCGCAGTGGGCTTCAGCCTCTGTAGCAGGTTCCTATCTGCCCACACCCACCCCGCTAAAAGCAGTGGCCCAGCACCCCACGCCCCCTTCCTGTTTCAGGGCAAAGGAGAAGTTATGCACTTCACAAGCAAACCACTTTCCCTGCAAAGGATCGCATCTCTCCCCTCTCACAGTGCTGGCACCAACTTTGGGCTGGAAATTATCTTGAGATTTCTCATGCATTTTCTCAGTGGGATGGACACTATTAGCCCCAGTTTCCAGATGAAGCTGCAGAGACTTACCCGAGGTCTCCCGGGCGGGGAGCCAAGAACCTGGGAGGGTCCGTGTGAGTCCACAGAGCCCCTGGAGCCAAGTCAGCTTGCCTCCCTGTGGGACCCCGACAGGGGCTACGGTAGGCACCTGACCTGGAGGGGAAACACTTCACGCCTGAGACCACCAGCTCTGGGGCCAGGTGGGAGGACGTGGCTGACCCAGGGAAGGAGGTCAGCCTGCAGGTCAGCTCCACCAGGGGCTACGTCAGGGGACACAGAGGTCAGATCCCCAGACAGGCCTCCTTCGTATCCTCCACCCCTCAGAAAACCCACTGCGTCATCCCAAAGGCACCAATATTCCAGCATCCAGGCCACCGTCCCCGGCGGGAGGACCAAACGTCTCTATGGGTAGCTCTTCCTGTTCTGGAAGACAAGGACAAAACCAGTTTGGGTTTGGTGGTCTTTCAAAGACAGTCTGAGGTTTGCGTCATCTCCTGGAGATGGACACCTGGGCACAGGGACGTGACAGGGGCCGCCTGCAAAGAGGGGGCCGAGGGCACGTGTTTGGGCTGCGCAGGGTCCAGCCCTGACTCGGCCTCTACGGGTGTGGCAGGAAGTTCTAGGTCTCAGTTTCCCTACCTGTAACGTGGGGATACCTGTACCTGCTCTCATGAAAGGTGAAGTAGAATCAGGCCCAGGACACAGCCAGCCCAGGGTGGGCGTCCAGTGTTCGGTTCAGCAACGCTTACCGAGAGCCCCCTCTGCGCTCACAGCCGGGGAGACAGGCGACCAGACCACCAGGCTGCCTGTACTCGCGGAGGGGGGAGGTCAGGCCAACACATGGAAACCAAGCGCCTGGGACTCAGCACAGCAGGGGCTGTGACAGGCACGATGCACTGCTGGGGGTCAGGAGAGCGCCGGCCCGCCGTGCGAGCTGAGACCGGGCAGGTGCACCGTGGCCGGCAGACTCACTGCAAGGGACGTGCAGACAGAGGAGTGTGACAGAGGCCGGACACGCCCCCTCCACGGAGGACCACCACCTCTCGCGGGCAGTGTGGTCAGCAAGGGCCTCCTACCGCCACTCCCCTGCCCACCTGCCCGGGTCCCACCACCAGGCAGCCCACATCCAGGGCCGGCTCCGTCAGGCCTGCCCGTCGCACCAAACCCACTTCTTCCCCATCCTTTTCACGGGTGCCGACCCTGATAACCATCTTGGACCCACACCCTTCTCGGCATCTGCTTCCAGAAGCCAACCAGGAGGCGGAGAGGTGGGTCCCTCAGCGCCCGGCCCCACCCCCCACGCCTGCCCGGCACTGAGGCCCCCAACTGGCAGCAGGGGCACAGGGTGTAGGTGCAAAGTCACTGGGGAGAATCGGGAAGGGGCAACGGAGGGAGGGAAGCTCTGTGTTGTGGTTAACGCGTTTGAGTCACGTGGGGGACACAGGAGACGTGAGGACACCGAGAATGGTGCCCGTGGAAAGGTGACAACAGCTACGGTGAGTGACAGGCAATGGAAAGCCCGGTGAAACCCCGGGGGCCTCTCTGAGGCTCTCCTCTCCCTCCAGGGCGGGACAGAGGAAGCCCCAGACCAAGCCCAGAGTCCAGCAGTCTGAGCGGCTGAAGTTCAAGCAAGACTAAACCCAACCGAGGCGGGGCTGTCACGTCAAAGCTGGGAAAACAGGGACTTCCCTGGCGGCCCAGTGGCTAAGACTCCGCGCTTCCACTGTGGAGGCATGAGTTCGATCCCTGGTCGGGAAACTAAGATCCCGCATGCTGGCTGCACAGCCCAAAAAAAAAAAAAAAAAAAAAGCTGGGGACCCTGAGTTATGGGAGGGAGGCAGATGCCCCTGAAGGTTCTCACTCCCCCAGCGACTCAGCCCTCAGGGCCTGCCGAGGTGGCCGCCCAGCCCCCATAGGAGTAGCTAACAGCAGACGGAGACCACGCAGAGGGCTGTCCCCTTCAAGGCATCCCGCACCCACCCTCCCCGACTCCCATGCCTCTGACGAGGGTTAGGGATGTGTTGGCCCCTGATAAGGGAGGAAAGGCACCGGGTCCCAGAGGAACCGCGGGATGCAGCCAGCACGCACTGGCAGGGCCCCAGGGCCCCCGGGGGCTCCCGTCTGGTCAGAGCAGGAACACAGAACTGTCTGGGAGAGGTCTATTCACTCAGCAGCCTCTCCTGAGACACAGGATCAACTCCAGCAAGGACCCCAAGAGACGGTGCAGACGCTCAGGGGACTCGTGGGGGCCTGAACCAGTGACAGCTACTCTAGCTGACGCTGAAATGCCAGGACGGCTGTGGCAGACCATGGTGAAGGGACTCGAAGGCTCAGGGAAACAGGCAGCTGGAGTGGACACACTGTCAGGCCAGAGGGCAGCCAGGTGACTACGTTCCAGGGAAAGGCCTAGAGGACACGTCAAGTGCGGAGATCTGAGGGGTTCCAGCATCACCACAGCACCCGGGGGTGGCCATCCTCTGGAAGGAAGCCAGGGCTGATGGCAAGAAAGGCTGCTACAGAACCCTGCCCGCTGACGGCCCTGGGGAGGTGGGACCCAAGCAATAAAGGCCAGAGGGTGGCATTTTCCACCAGGAGCCGGGGCTTTGCAATCATTGCCATGACCAGCCAGAAGCCAGCCACAAAGCCCCGCCCACAGAGAGTTACGACCCAAGGGCCAGAGACACAGAACAGACAAGGGCATTTCTTAGTTTGTGCCAACAGAAGAAATCAAGTACAGATGAACCAAAGGCTGAGGGAGGTCCCAGCATTCAAAAGTCGTGATCCCTCTTTAACCAAATGCAGGTTTGGCCACTCACGGCTCAACAGCCAATAAATTGAGGGGCAGCTTCAGTAAAGAAGGAAGGACTTCATTCAGAAAAGCCAGCGATCTGGGGAGATGGTGGACTTATGTCCAGAGACCAACTCCGAAGATTCTGCGCAGCCATGACAATTTTTAACGGGTAAGGAGGGTAACCATCTCAGTTCATTATGAAGGCAGGAGGTCAAGTTCTTTGTCATTTTTCCATTGCACGCAGGCCTGCTCACTTCTCCTGATCTGCTCTGAGACAGTCTTGCCCACGTGGTCCGCCTGCAAATTTACTAAGGGGGAGGGAGGGGTAGAGAGTCAGTCCGTCTTTAACTACTTAATTCTTCGCCCTTATTCCTTCTAATCTGGGAAAGGAACCAATAGATTAGGTAAGGTGTTGTGTATATTTAGAAAAGAAACCGGGAGCTAAGTTAAAGGTTGCCTAATGGTCTCATCTTTATGATTAAAGGTCTAAGGAAAACAGGGATGAGCAAACAGAAAAGGGGCAAAGGAGCTGCATACACGCTGCCCAGCTTCCATTCCTGCCTCACTTTTTCGATGCAGGACTCGTCGACTGAAGAGACAGCTGAGTCCCAGGGAGAAAGGACCCCACAATATAACAGCGAGTATACACGGTAATATGTTCCCCAATTCTCCTCCCAAGGGACCTATGTCTAATAATGCAACAGGGAAAGGGGAACACGAAAACATTTTCAGGACTGTTGGACACAGGGCCTGACCTGGCTTGGGTACCAGGGACGTCATGCATCATCATGGCCCCTGCTAGATCGGGGCCTACGGAGGCCAGGTCATAAATGGAGGACTCCTGTCCAAGGTCTGCTTTCCATGAAGCCATGGGGACCACAGACCCATCAAGAAGTGATTTCTATGATCCCCAAGGGAACAGTTGGAGTCAGCGTACTCAGCAATCAGTGCACTTCCTGCATTGGGTTCCGGCCTGGGGGGTGAGAGCCATGGGAAGGGGGAGGCCAAGCGGGAGGTTTTGAAACTGACCCCTCCTTGGCCAACATCACAAGTCAGAAACAGCATCGCATCCCGGGAAAGCGGATGACAGAGATCAGTGTCCCCTTTAAGGAGATAAAGGATGCGTGTTGGTCCCCATTATGTCTCAGGTTAGTTCACCAGTCTGGCCTGAGCAGAAACGTAAAGGGTCCTGGAGGGTGATGAAAACCACCACAGGCTCCACCAAGAGATAGCCTGGCCACAGGGCTGTGCCAGAGGAGGGGGTTCTCTGCTACAGCAGATTGAAAGGGGCTGCTCCTGGCACGCAGCCCCCCACGAGCAAATACATCCTTTTCTATCCCAGACGAGAAGAAGGATTAGAAACACTGCACATCCACACGTGGTATGAACGGCAACATACATCTACAGTCCCCGGGGCGGTGGCAGCTTCCCTGCCCTCTGTCATTACACAGACCAGAGGATCTGTGTCTTGGTCCACAGGAAATCACAGGGGTCAGTTTTACCAACGGCATTGAGTTGACGGGGCCAAATAAGCAAGACAGAGCCAGACCACTAAAGGCCTTGGGGAGACACATACGCTCCAAAGGGCGGGGGATAAACCAGGGGTCGCCTTTTTAGGTGCAGCGGTCAGGGGCGTTCTGGGCCATCCCTTCAAAGTAAAAGACAAATTGTTGCAGCGTGCATCTCCTGCCATGAAGAAGAAAGCACTGTGCTTGATGGGTTCCGGTTCTAGAAGCAGCACCCACTGCCACCCCACCCCACCCAAGGGGCACTGCTCTGCCCACATCCTGGGCTAAGCAAAAGGCTGGCAGCTCGGAGTAGGGTCCAGATCCGGAGCTGGCTCTGCTGTACGTCCCAGCTGCAGTGCAACAGCCCTGCATCCTGGGCCACGGGACCCAACAGACTCTACTGAGCGGAGGTACCTAGGGCAGGAAAAGATGTCATCGGAGTTCGTGGCGAGCTGAGTGGGACGATCACAGCGCAGGCCGCCAGGCAGACCATCTGCAACAGAGAATTACACTTTTGGGGAAACTACTCCTGGAGTACACTCTTTGGTCCTAATAAAGACAGGATGCCTGACCATGTTAACACGTAGTGACCACGCACCTTCAGCCGCAAACCGTGAGTTCTATCAGACCCAGGTCAGAAGACTGACCAGGCCAAGCAGCAACCCGGCACCATATGGAAATGGTGCTCCAGGATCAGACACCAGCAGGACCAGAGGGGGCAGCTGAGGGGCAGGGGGCCCCCGTTCCCACGGCACCCCTCCCTCTGTTCAGGCCCGTGCTCACGGCGAGGAGGAACCTCGAACGTGATTTATGAATGAGTCGGTTCAGTATTTGGATACAAGCCCAAATGGGTGACACGGCACTACCCACCCACCCCCACCCCGGCCAAAGGCAGCCTCGAAAGCAGCAGAGCTCAGGTGGTCGCTGGCTCTGTGTGGAAAGAGGAGCAGCCAGAGGTCGGGGTATCGATGGACTCCTGGGCTGTGACAAGCGGCCTGGCCAGTTGTCAGGATCCTGAATGGAAAAAAAGAAAACTGGTGGATGAGGGGCAAGGAGTTCTGAGGCAGAGGCATGATGGACGCTTGGGTGCAAATGCAAGAGGCCACGCCAGAAAATAGCCACCCGAAAGGAGGCCCTACATTACCAAGTGGACAAAATGACCCGGCCCCGTGACACCGGCAGCCGGTCATGACCGCCCCAGGGCCGACGCGATGGGCACGTGAAGGAAGTGACCGTAGTGGCTGCAGTGTTGAGGCCCCAGGAACGTGGACCTCCACTTGTCAAAGCTGGTGGGTCTGCTGCCACCACAGAACGTTCAGCATGACAGTGATGGAGCCCATCGCTGACCCCCATCGTGGCATCCTCCTTAGAGGAAGCCAGCCACCCCTTGGTGGTACCGTGACTACGCCCGGCCACGCCCATCATAGGCGGCTTGTTCTTCTAAGAATAGACACCTACTCTGGATATGAGTTTGCCTTTCTTGACCTCAGGGCCTCGGTCAGCACTGCTACCCAAGGGCTTACAGAGTGTTTACTCTGCCGCCCGGCACGGGACCCTGAGAGACATCACAGCAGCCCAGGGGAGCCGCTCTACAGCAAGACTTGTGGGAGACGGCTCAGGAGCCTCTGCTCCTGTCAAAACCATGCCATTCGGAGCTGCCAGCCCCGCAGTGTCTGCTAAGGGCATCCCCGGAGCACCAGCTGGGAGGCGGCCTCCGTGAGGACATGAACTGCGTGCAGCCCATGGCTTTCTGTGGTGCCGTGTGCCCACCAGGTAGAGCAACCCGAGGGGTGAGAGCAGGAAGGGCTCCCTGACCCCTAGGGAACTCTATGCTTCCCATCCCCACATTCTGGGCTCCACGGGGCTAGAGAGCCTCCGTCCCCAGAGGCACACGCTTTCACCAGGGGACAGAGAAGGGGCCCCATTGAATTAGAGCCTACGGCTGCTTCTGGGCGGAAGAATTCCCTGTCTCAAGGAGAGACTGACTGATGGACAGGAAGAACCAGAGCCACTGGTACACGACAGGCGCAGGAAAGGTTGCCTGTGGGATCAGGGGAGACTCGCCGTGCTTCCCTGCCCAACTGCGACTCTCAATGAATAAGTATAACAACGCTGGCCTCTTCTCTTAGCGGGGACGGAGGGTCTGAGTCACGCCTCCAGGTCAGCCATGGAAGCCGCAGAGTTCACAGAGTTGATGGCGGAGGGGGTGGGTCTAGAATGGATCCTGGAAGATGGTGTCAGTGCGAGAGGGTGTCACGCACAAGACCAACTGTGGCGTTCAGTCACATCCCTCATCAAACTATCCCCTCGGGAAGAGAGACAACCAGGACTCTGAAGGAGCTACTCCCCAGGTATACACAGAGGAGTGGGGCTGCGCAGCGGACCGCAGCGGGCCCAGACACATGCCGCCCCAGTGTCCCTTCCAGGAGGGACTGGTGTCCCGGGGGCAGTGTGGCCATCACACCACCGCCAGTGGGCAGCTCCTGCTGGCCCTGCCTCTGCCTCCCCGAGCTGCCTCTGCTGGCGTGAATGAGAGCGGGCTGGCCTTCTAGGGGCCCCGCCACGTGGGTCCTGTAAGGGACCCCCTAACAGGCTTGGTTACGCCTGCATCGCAGCTGGGCCCCTGGCTTCACAGCTGCCCTTTCCCCGTAAATGTCTCGTACCCCAAGTTTTGTTTCAGGGTCAGCCCGACCCACGATGCCTCCTGAGGGATTCAGGCTGCATCTAATGATGGTGAGCAAGGCGAAGGGGTGGCGTGACGGGGTTCGCAGTTTAGAAAGATCACGCTGGCTCCAGGGTGGAGGAACAAGCGGCAGCGGACGAGATGCCGGGAAGCTGCAGGCGCAGAAACGGCGGGGCTGCCCAGCTCGGAGGATGGAGGACAGACAGCAGACGTCACAGGCAGCGAGGATGGAACCGGGCTCAAGATATTGAGTCTGATGTGCAAGGAGAGGGGCAGGTGATGTCAGGTTTGCAACCTGGTGTGCGAGGCAGCGCCTTTGACCGAAGCGCGGACACAGAGCGCGGGGCGGGCGGGGCGGGCGATGTTTCCTGGGTCATCCAGGTGGAGGCGCTCCTGGACAAGCCCAGAGCTCCACCCTTCGGCCGGTCAGTGGGGTTCACGGAGATGAGGTGAAGGATACGAGAGCCACAGGGTGGCCGGGCTCTCCCAGGGACGTGTGTCCAGGGAGAAGGAAAGACTCGAGACGGAGCCCCGAGGGGCTGCAGTGTTCGCTGTCGAGCCTGAGAAGAGCTCCTTTACGCCTGGTGGGTGTAACTCACAGCCCACACTCAGACTCCCTTAACCCCGCATCACCCATTCAGTGTACAGTCACAGCGTGCGAGTGCCAGCACCCTTGGGGGAGGGGAGTCAAGCCAGAGCAGCGAGGTCCCGCCTGGACCAGAGACCCGGGACACTAAACGGGCAGCCAGAAGTTTTGGGCGGAGGAAGCCGGGCATGCGGGCGGCCCAGGAACACCCCCTTTGAGGAGTCTGCGCTGGCCAGGCCACGGCTCACGGCCTCGCGCCGGGGCCAATACCCCATTTCTGAGGGCACGCGCCTCACCGCTCTGCAGTGTTGGGACCCAAGAAGAACAAAATGTGGGCAGCCAAGGAGGGAAGCAGCTGGAGAGCAGGGGCTCTGACCCACACCGCTACCCCGTCCAGCACCCTCCCAGCCCCAAGACGCCTCTCGACACAAGGATGCTCTGCTCCTGGACGTCTCCTCGGCCACCCCCCAGGGGCCCAGCTCTTCCACAGAAGAACGAAAAGCAGCTTCCAGTGGCCCCACTTGGGTGAATTTAAAGTCAGAGGCAAGAGCTCACGTGTGGAGTCACAGATTCCCACAGAATCAGCCCTTTTCTCCTCCGTGGAGCCATAGCTTTGGGGTTGTCTGTGTTTGTGGGCACCCTGAGATCTTTCCGGAGCAGAGGAGGGAAAGCACCCACGCTGCCCCCATCTCCATAAAACAAGACGCCTATGATGGGGAAAATTTACAGACCCCAGGACATCCCAGCCTTTCCAGAAAGTTGGGTTGCCCTCATTTCTGGGGTTCCAGAGGCCCAGGGAGTGGGGAATCCTGCCCACTAGCTGCTGCCCAGTCAGAAGGAGAAGCCCGAAGGTATCTTGGGGGAGGTTGGGGCAGGAGTTTGTCTGGAGGCTGGGTTGGGGGATCCCAGTCGTCAGCACCCCCAGTGAGTGGAGGGATCTGGGATGAGGAATATAGGAAACGAGAGAAACTTTCTTGGTCCCCAGCTGGACCCCACAGAGCAGACTCTTGCTGGGGGTGGGGTGGGGAGGGAGTCAAGACTCAGTCCCTGGAAGCAGGAGCATTTGTGAGTGGAATCCCTGGTCCCATCTCTAAGAGCTGCAGGTGCCCACAATGGAGGTGGCTTCCTGGGAGTCCACAGCCGGAGTGTGACTTTACCAAATCCCAACATCAGTGCAACAGCCCCCGGCCAGCCTCTCCTGCAAAAGATCCTCAGAAGAACCCAAGGAGATGAAATTGTCCCCATCTTGTATATAAGCAGATGAAGCTCACCTACTGTGTCCCCAAATACCTATGAAATCAGAAAAGGCACAATTAGAAGAATAAAGACGTAGATAAAGAAATGAGGGCAGAAAGTCAATAAGAGTACAATTCCTAAAACTGGGCTCCAGTTTTGCCACTGAGCTCCCTAGCAGCCAAAGCAAAAAGAGACATGCAGTCTGTTTTAAGATTTATGTTGTCCATGGCATGGAGCCATGTCAGGGTCTCAAGAGAAGCTGTAACTTGCCTGTGGTCCCCCAGCTCAGGAGAGCAAAGGATGCAATATATCCTGGTCTCAGGAGTGCCAGGCACTTGTCAACTGCTTGTTTAGCCCCTATACTGTGTCAGTGCAGACAAGTCACGCACAAACCTCCTACTCCTGCATGCTCCCAGGTTACCATCTCATCACCTGGACAACAGCACCCCAGCTTTTGGCTGCAGACTAGGCATGTGGACACTGCCAGGTTGGGACAGGAAAAAGGGAAAAGCTGTGCTGGGGATTCCCTGCCAAACAATGAAGACAGCCCTGTCTGCTGCAGACCAAGGGCTTCCATGCTTTAAGTCCCTGGAACTGATGAGGCAAGCAGAGGACCCCGGGGTTCCTTGGCAGACACTTGACTCTGTGGGGCAGCCAGGGGGAATGAGGGAACTTAGCTCAAGCCTGTCATTGTCTGCCCTGCTTTGGGGACCCTGCCCCAGGAAATGACCCCCTAAAATGAGATTTAAAAAATCACTGGGGTGGGCATAAGATGGGACCACAGAGTAACTGGGAAATTATCACAGCCCAGCCCCAGGGGGCACCAAATAAGCCCTGGATTCCCGCCTGGAGAGTGGCTGTCGAATGTGACTCACATATGCTGTGTGATACAAGAGGATGTGCGTGCGAGAAGGTCAAGGGGAAAGGACAACACAGGGGTGGAGGCACAATGGTGCAGCTGCAGAGAACTTGGGAGTAAACTGTCTTCTCCTCACTGATCCGGCCCAGAAGGAACTTATCACCCACCCTCACCACCCCAATCTGCTCCTCTTCCTATATTCCCCATCTCTGGCAGAGACGTCCGGTTTCATTTCTTCCCCCTACATTATAGAACCCCTGATTTTTGCTGGGCACATGCTCACCCAGAATAAAGACTACATTTCCCAGCATTCCTTGCAGCCAAGTGTGGCCATGTGATTAATTTCTAGCCAATGGGAGGTGAGCAGACTATACTCTATGTTCCACTTCCCGGTCATGCTCTTAAAGGGGCAGCATGGGTCTACGCCTTCCCTCTCCTCCTCCTCTCACCCTGGAAAATGCAGCCCTGATGGGAGCCACCTCGGACCACGCAGATGAGGGCAAGACACCAGTGATGGCAGGGGCCTTGACAGCTTCGCGGAGCACAGCTGGCCTGCAACCCAGACTTCTATAGGAAAGAAATAAACATCTACCCTGCTTAGTTGCAGTTATTTTGAGTCTGTCCCATGCAGCCCAACCTATGTCCCAACTAAGAAACCACCTCAACTGATGGTCACCCTGTCCCCTCATCTCCCAGGGCAGTACCTGGGAGTCTCAATAGTTAAGCCCCATCCATTAAAAATAACCACAGCCACCAATTCCTGGGTGTTTCTCCTCGCCTGTATTTCTTCATGAACAGCCCCAAAAGACGGCATCATGACTCCAGATTTAGAGCTGAAAAAAGCTGAGACTCGGGCTTCCCTGGTGGCGCAGTGGTTGGGAGTCCGCCTGCCGATGCAGGGGACACGGGTTCGTGCCCCGGTCCGGGAAGATCCCACGTGCCGCGGAGCGGCTGGGCCCGTGAGCCATGGCCGCTGAGCCTGCGTGTCCGGAGCCTGTGCTCCGCAACGGGAGAGGCAACAGCGGTGAGAGGCCCGCGTAACGCAAAAAAAAAAAAAAAGCTGAGACTCAAGTTAAGCAACTTGCCGAGATCACTAGTGACAAGATCACTGGTGACTTGCCAAGATCACAGCTAGTGACCCAGAGAGCCACTATTCAGAGATCATCAGACTGGAAAATCCAGCCTCCTAGTGTCTCCCCTTCTGCTTCTCCCTCAAAGCCACACCTTCCCTTCCATTGCCGTGGGCCTGGCTGCCACTTCCCCTCCCGTCTCATGGCCTCTCTCTCCTCCCAGCAAGGCAGCCTCCACTCCTCAGGCGAAGTGCCTTTTCGAAGGCAGTCTGAGGGCATCACCACCCTGATTTAGCTTGCTACGGCTCCGCATTGCCTCCGGGCAAAGGCAGCTGCCTCACCACATAACGTTTGAGGCCCCTGGTAGCCTGGCCCAGACCCGCCAGCCCAGAGCCACCCTGACCCACACGGACTACCTCGTTCCCACTGCTGCCATTTCCTACTTATCATGCCAGACGCCAAGAGCTCCTGCGGTGGGGCTGGCATCATGCCAGGCCCTTGGCCCCGCCAGAGCCCAGAGGGGGAGGGGCTGCCGCACCCGTTTAACTGGAGAAGAGTCTGAGGCCCCAGCGGATGGGTGACTCACCCAGGGACCCACAGTCAGGGGTCCTTGGAGCTGGGACTCAAACCCAGTCGTCCATCTTGCGAGGATATTCACTTCCCGTGTCCTCTGATTCAGGAGTGAGTGAGGCCAGAGCAGACGCTGGACCCCCCTGCCCTCGGGGGGGACCAGAGCTACACTACGCGGTGGACGGGGCATCCCATGACACAGGATAGAAGGCTCAGAGAGGTGAGGTGACTGCCAAAGGTTTACAGCTGGGGAGCACTCAGGGGGGGCTGAAGCCTGGAACCCAGGCACTTCTGGCTGAGCCCCCCTTTCACCGCAGCTTCCTTGATTCACTCAACAGTGCTCTGACCTCGGGGGATCATGGGTCTGCACGTGGAAGGCACCAGGCTGCCCCTCCTCTCACACAAACCTGGTTGAGTCCGGCAGCTCTCCGAGCCTCGGTTTCCCCTCCTGCACACAAGGGGGCCTGGGCAGGTGTACGCAGAGGCTGGCGGCCCGTACATCCCCTGAGCTTCCCGGAGGAGGAGGAGGTGTCCCAGGCAGGGCACTGTGTGTGCAGAGGGTGGGGTGGGGGATGGGGAACGCCGGGCCGGCAGCCTCCCTACTCAGCACTCAGCTCCCCTAGGGGGCCTCCAACCCCGAAAGAGCCCCCACTTGTGGGCCAAGGGCTCCTGCTCTAACTTGCAGTCCGCCCCATGTAATGTGCAAACAGTGGATGCGCCCGTCCAGGCCACGTGCTCTGGGCACCCCCAGCCCCACCCCTGCATGAGAGCCTGGGGGCAAGGGTGGACCGGGAGCCCCGGGGACAGGAGGCCTGTGCTGAGGGCCTCTGGGAGCCGGTCCTGGTGCAGACCCCTGACCCCCCAGCCCCTGCCTGCGCAGGGGATCTTCAGGGGACACAGATCCCACCGCCTCCCAGCTGCTCCCCACAGCTCAGGGTCCTCAGGAGCCCCTTGCCCCTCTGGGCCTCAGTTTCCCCAGCTGTGACACAGGAACAGTAGGCCTTGCCCTGCCCGAGGATGACCCAGGTTTGGGAGAGCCCTGTGGCCCCGCCAAGGGTGGCAGCCCCGCCCCTTGCTGCCAGACTCACCCTGGTGGAGGATCTCAGGGAAGGACGGAAAGCAGCAGGCGGGACCCAGGGCAGCCTCCTGGCTCCCTGGCCCTGGGACGATCAAGGGAGTTGGCTGGTTGCAGGAACAGGGCAGGTAGCCCGCTGGAGCAGGGGATCCAGGAGAGCGCGGGTTAGGGGGCCACCTGGGGGTCCTTGAAGCCCTCCTCGAAGCTGTGCTGCTTCCTTGAGTTGGGGGAGGGCGGCACAGAGGTCACCACGGCGTTGACCCAGTGACTCCTGACAGGCAGGCGCCCCGGCGGAAGCCCAGCTCTGCGGCTTATCTGCTGGACGTGCCCTTCCTCCCCTGTGCTGCGTCCCGTACCCTGGGGCAGTTACCCCCTGCCCGTGCCCATCACTCCGGGAACAGGATATGCTCTGTAGGCCTCAGCGGGGTGGTGCCAGCAGCTCGATCCCAGGTACTCACCCTGAGCCCAGTAGCCAAGTCTCCAGGGGCCTGAGAGGGAGGAGAGAAGAAGGGAGCAAGCGACTCTGTGCCCATTTTATGAATGAGGACACTGGGCCCCGAGGGGCAGCGACCCAGCAGGGCTGCCCCGGGACCAAGGTGACTAGAGATCTTCAAGCACCACGCATCTGCCTGCGGCCTCCTTGCTCAATTGAATCGTCGACGTGGCCCTGGAAGGGAACAGAGGCCATCTGAGGGCTGCCAGGGCCTCTGAAGTCCACGTCCTGCGGGGTCCTCCCACCACTTACGTCCTGCCTTAGGGCTGACCCTCCAGACACGGTGTCCTTCAGCCTGGTCTGTGGTATGCCAGTGGGACTGAACCCTGGGTGTCTGGCCTCATGGCAGGGGCAGGCCTGTGCAGAGAGAAGGAGGGGAAGAGGGGGAAGAGGGGAGGGAGGGAGGGGGGGAAGAGAGGGGAGCGCACCCTATGCTGAGGGCCCTTGGGAGCGCCCTGAGGGCCAAGCCCAGAGCTGACCCGCTCCGGGGACCTGCCCCAGTCATGCCCAAGACTCTGAGCTTTGTTCACACCAAACGCTTCCCTCAGTCCTCCCTTCCCTGGAGGACAGGCTCAGCAGGGGCTAATGGGCTTTAAGCCTTCCCTGGAAAGGCCTTGTCACTTTTTCTTCTCTTCATTCTAGAGGGCAGGGAGGCTCCCTATTAACCAGGGCAGGTGGGTCTGGGGCCTGGTGAGCAGAGGTTGCTCAGGCAGGAGCTGCAAGCCACACCTGTGACAAGTTCCTACCCATTGACTGCTGTGTCCTCTGCCCCCGGGGAGATGGGGGCAGAAATCTGTGCTCTGGGAACTAAGCATTCCAGGCCCACTGCCTGAGGTGAGCCAGGCCATCCATCCACCCACCCACCCATCCACCCATCCACCCACCCATCCATCCATGCATTGAATCAATAAATATTCTCTAAACACCTGCTCTTGCCAGACCATCTTGGCCCCAGCAGCTTCAGGGCACCAGGAACACACAGAGAAGTATTAACACGGTCCTTTACTGACAACAGACACATCAGCACATAATGATAACACAGGGCAATGCCTGCTGTAGGAGAGCTGTATATCCAGTGTAGGGGGATCTCAGGGGAAGAATTAAAAATACCACATAGGAATAGAGAAGGCTTACAAGAGAGGGAGAAACCAGGCTGGGCTTTGAAGGATGTATAGGAGTTCATCCAGTAGGCCAAATGGAACTGGACATTTGAAGTGGAAAAGTGTGAGGGATAATAAGAAAGGGCATGTTTGGTAAGTCTGGGTGGTAAGGCTGGGCATGGGGGTGGGGGTGGGGCAGGCAAGTCTTCAGCCACTGGGCCCAGATGGGGAAGGGCCTTCATCCTGGGCTGTCCCTGAAGTACAAGGTTCCACCGAGGAGCCTTTTAGAAGGAGTGGCCTGTGGAAAAGGCAATGTAAGCAGCTCTTCTCCCTCCCAGCCCATCAGAAAGCGCATGTCTTACCTGCACTATGGGCTTCCAGCTACAATTTCTTCTGGGGAAAACAGCAGGTGGGAGAAATTGTGAAGAAGGAAGTTTGGGACTCTGGGCCAGGGGAGGGGGAGGGTGCTGGTAGACTGGGGTAGTACTGTGATCCTCTTAGGAGGACCCTGTCACCCGGCTCTGAGATCCAAGCCCCTGAGACCTGCCTAAAGAAGCTACAAGTCACAAGTTCCAGATGTGAGGCCCTGCTGGCCACCCCACCCAACCTAGAGGTGTAAGCAAGACCTTCCCATATCCTGGACTCTTCGTCCACAGAGCCCTCTCCATTCACTCCTCCAGTGGCAAAGATCTCATACCTCCAAGGGCCCAGAGGCACATAGCCTCTTGGCTCATTCTTCACAGATAGAGAGTTTTTCCTTTGGCTAAGTTAGGTCCGCTCCATAACTCTCCCACCCTTACCCCAGCCCTGGATCTTGTCCACATGGGCAATGGAGAACAAGTTGGATCAGCTTGTCCCTGAAGGTTTAAATGCTTCTAGCTTTTCCAACCTCCCTTATTGACTTTCTGTCAGAAAGTCTCCCAATGGCATGTCTAACATCTCTCTCCAATACCGTGTTTAAAATCATTCACAGTGAAGTTACTGCTGTGGCTCTTATTTGAATCAGAAAATATAAACCCAAATTATCAGTCAAAGCATACATTCAGCGGAGAAGGTGAGAGAGTACATAACTTTATAGTTTTACTGCTTAAACTCACTGCAGGATTTGTGTCCCCAAATTCAAGACCACCCCTCCAGTGGTCTCTTTAAGTCATTTTAACTAGCTTTATTCTACAAACATAATGACCACAAGATCTGAAGTCCCAACCACGTACCAACACTCATCTGACAGGCAAACAAGAAAACATGAAAATAAGTATAAAGCTAAAGGGGAAAAGCAAGGTAGGTGATGATAGTGATCGCTTCTAACCTGAGTAAGGCCTGAAGGGCCATTTGAGGTGCCCCAGCGGCAGCTGGAACAACAGGGGCACAGGTCCAGGGTCGGGACAAGCTCAGCTGTCCCAGCAAAGAGGTAGTGAAGGTGGGAGCAGCGGCAGGGTGGGCGGAGGCTGCTGGAGAGGTAGAAAAAGTGGGTGTCCATTGGAGGTCAAAAGTGCACATCGGGCTTCCCTGGTGGCGCAGTGGTTGGGAGTCCGCCTGCCGATGCAGGGAATGCAGGTTCGTGGCCCGGTCCAGGAAGATCCCACATGCCGCGGAGCGGCTGGGCCCGTGAGCCATGGCCGCTGAGCCTGCGCGTCCAGAGCCTGTGCTCCACCACGGGAGAGGCCACAACAGTGAGAGGCCCACGTACCACAAAAAAAAAAAAAAAGTGCGCATCTCCAGAGTGGGCCTTCTCATTCTCGGAGCAGAGAAAATGGACTAAAGGCTGCTCTGGGTGGGGGATGGGCGCGCTGAGGTTTGCAGAAGGGATGTGTCTGCGGGCAGAGGACAGACACCAAGGCCTAAATCAAGACCCACCTCTTGACTGCTCTGGCTCACACATACAGGCTCAGGAGGCACCCCCAACCTCTACCTGGGGGTGCAGGGGGCCCAGAGGGTGCCCCTCCCCTCAGCATGAAAATGGGGCGGTGGTGGGAAAGACCCTGGGGTGGGCCCTCGTCCTCCTATCTCTCAAAGGCGGTGGCCTGGACCACCGCATGCCCGGCTTCCTCCACCCAAACCTCCTCGCTGCTGTTTAGTGCCCTGGGTCTCTGGTCCAGGTAGGACCTCACTGCTCTGGCTTGAGCACCCCACAGTCCAGGCCCAGGAACTGTGGGATAGCTGTACTGGCCTCAGGTCTGGTCACCACCTCGTGGAACTGAGGCGGCCACGGCGCCTGGGACGCAGAGTCCTACATCCCCAGCCATGCCTGCTCCTTGGCCTCCAATCGCCCACTAAGTGCAAGTGACCCTTAGACAGCCCCCCAAAGGCCTCCCTACACTCTCCAATGCCTGCCTCGGGGACAGCAGCCCACCCTCCACCCCGAGCCCCTGGCCGCCCCTGGCTCCTGAGACCCATCCCAGCCTGTTCTCTTCATGTCCCCCACCTGCCCTTCCACCCTCCTGACCAGCAGCTCCATCTGCCCAGTACTCTGAACCAGAGATGGGGGACAGCCCCCAACTTCTCCCCCAAACCTCGTGCCAAGTCACAAAGTCTCGCCTGTTCTACCTCCTTCATTAGACCTGAAGACAGCCTCTGTCGGACCACATCACCAGATCTTCTCCCACCCTGACTGTCCATCTTGTATTCATAACTAGCGCTTTCACTTCACAGTGCACCTGCTCAAGAAACATCCATGGCTCCCTACTACCTAGAGGATCACATCCTCGCTCTTCAGCCTGCCTTTCTGGCTGTCTCTCTTACCACTGTTTCTCATGTATTTGTGAGAAACTTGACGTGCATACGGCTCTTTCCACACATTTGGTCAGGCTGTTCCCACAGCCCAGAATGCCTGTACCACACCCCCGTCCCCAGCAAACTCCTATTTATTCTTCAGAACCCATCACCTCCAGATAGTCCTTCTCAATCCCCACCACCAGTCACCCCAAACCTCCCTCCTCGTGCTTCTCACAGGTCTTATGCATTCTGTTCTGACAGTTGTGTAAGTGCTTAGAAGCCTGTGATCACTATATAAATGGTAGCTATTATTGATCACTAATTTTTCCAGTGAGGTTTCCAGGGTTTTTCTTGTAGTCTTTGTATATTCTAGACATTAACCCCTGGTCAGTTTTAGATGTTGCAAGTATGCTCTTCGTCTGTCACTTGCCTGTTAAATTTGCCTGTGACACAGATGTCAGAATTATCAGATCAAGAAATGAAAATAACTATGTTCAATATGCTAAGAGTGCTGGCAGAAAAAGTAGACAAAATGCAATAATCGATAGATAATGTAAGCAGAGAGATGGAAACTCCAAGAAAGAATCAAAAGGAAATGCTAGTAATTGGAAACACAGTAACAGAAATGAAGAATGCCTCTGATGGACTCATCAGTAGATTGGATGTGGCCAAGGAAAGAATTAGTGAGCTTGGAAAATACGTCAATAGAAACTTTCCAAATTAAAATGCAAAGAGGAAAAGAATGAAACAAAGAGAGAACAAAACATCCAAGAACTGTGGAACAGTTTCAAAAGATGTAACATGCACGTAATTGCAATAGCACAAGGAGAGAATGGAGAAGAAGAAATATTTGATGTAAGAATGGCTGGGAACTTTCCAAAATGAATGACAGATAGCAAACCACAGGTCTAAGAAGCTCAGAAAACACCAAGTAGGAAAAATACCCAAAAAATCTACACCTACGCATTTCATATTCAAGCTAGAGAAAAAGAGAAAATTTTGAAAGAAGCAATAGGAAAAAGACACCTTACCTAGAGAGGAAAAAAGGATTATAATTACATCAGATTTCTCTTCAGAAAGCAAGCAAGAATAGAGTGAAGTGAAATATTTAAGTGTTTAAAGAAAAGGCCCACCAACCAATATATACCTCTATCTCCAGAAAAACTATCCTTCAAAAATGAAGGAGAAACAAAAGCTTTCCAGACAAATAAAAATTGAAGGAATTCATCCCCAGACCTGCCTTGCAAAAAAATATTAAAAGAAGTTCTTCAAAGAGAAGGAAAAACATATATAGGTCAGAAACTTGAACCTACATTTTTTTAAAAAAAGGGAAAGTATCAGAGAAGGATTTTTAAAAGGTAAAATAAAATATTTTATTTTTCTTATTCATAATTAATCTGATAGATAAATGTTTATTTAAAGTAATAATAGTAAAACCATATTTTATGCTAATAGCATATGAATAAGTGAAATTAATGCCAACAAATTTAAAAGATATAGGAGGGAGAAATTAGGAATACTCTGTTATAAGGTACTTTCACTACATGTGAAGTAGTATGTTATTTGAACATGGACTTAATTTAGTTATAAATGTAAATTCCAAACCTGCGGCTACCACTAAAATTGTTTTAAAGTATAATTGATACGCCTAAGAGAGGAGAGAAAATGGAACCATTAAAAAATGTTCAGTTGGGCTTCCCTGGTGGCGCAGTGGTTGAGAGTCCGCCTGCCGATGCAGGGGACACGGGTTCGTGCCCTGGTCCGGGAAGATCCCACATGCCGTGGAGCGGCTGGGCTCGTGCGCCATGACTGCTGAGCCTGCGCGTCCGGAGCCTATGCTCTGCAACGGGAGAGGCCACAGCAGTGAGAGGCCAGTGTACGGCAAAAAAAAAAAAAAAAAAAAGAGTAGATTAAAGAAACAAGATCCAGCTGTATGGTATCAATAAGAAACCAACTATAAATATAATGACACATATAGATTAAAAACAAAGGAATGGAAAAAGATATACTATGCCAACACAAATCAAAAAAAAAGAAGCTAAAATAGCTTCATTAATTTCAGGCAAAGCAGACTTCAGAGCA
This sequence comes from Stenella coeruleoalba, assembly GCF_951394435.1. Lineage (NCBI taxonomy): Eukaryota > Metazoa > Chordata > Mammalia > Artiodactyla > Delphinidae > Stenella > Stenella coeruleoalba. The sequence continues at coordinate 3,192,853 of NC_137147.1, read as the reverse complement.
AGGAAAATTATCAGGGATAAAGAGGGACATTACATAATGATAAAGGAGTCAATCCTTCAAGAAGACATAATAATCCTTAATGTGTATGTACCTAACAATAGAACTTCAAAATACACAAAGCAGAAACTGATAGAACTACATGGAGAAACAGACAAATCCACTATTATAGTTGGAGACTTCAACACCACTCTTTCAGTAATCGATAGATGAAGCGTGCAGAAAATCAGTAAGGATATCGATGACAGGAACAGGACTATCAATCAACTTGATCTAACTGACATTTCTAGAATATTCCAACAACAGCAGAATATACACTTGTCACAAGCTCACGTGAAACATTCACCAAGACAGACCACATTTGGAACCCTAAAATACACCTTAACAAATTTAAAAGAACAGAAATCATACAAACTTTCATCTCAGGCCACAGTGGAATTAAACAAGAAATCAGTAATAGAAAGATAGCTGGAAAATCCAAAAATATTTGGAGGTTAAACAACACACATGTAAATAACACACGGGTCATGTAAGAAGTCTCAAGAGAAAATTTTAAATATTTTTAACTAAATGAAAGTGAAAATACAACTTTCAAAATTTGTGGGATGCAGTGAAAGTAAGGCTTAGAGAGAAATGTATAGCATTAAACGCATGCATTAAAAAAGAAACATCTAAAATCAATAATCTAAGCATTCATCTTAGGAAGCTTGAGAAAGAAGAACAATTTAAGCCTAAAACAAGCACAAGAAAAAATAATAGAAATTAGAGCAGAACTCAAACCAGGAAGCAAAAACAGGAAAACAGTAGAGAAAAATCAGCAAAACCAAAAGCTGGTTCTTTAGAAATATCAATAAAATTAATAAACCTCTAGCAAAGCTAACCAAGAAAAGATGACAGAAGACACAAACTACTAATGTAAGAAATGAAAGAGAGTTAATCACAATTGATCCCCTGGACATTAAAAGGATAAGGATAATAAAGGAATACTAGAACAACTCTATGTCCATAAATGTGATAACTTAGACGAAATGGACCAATTTCTTGAAAGACACATCTACCAAAATTCACATAAGGAGAGTAAGGTCATCTAAATAGGCCTACTCTTATTTGTCAATTACATCCCAATAAAGTTGGAAAAAATTAAGTAGGCCTATTCTATAGACTTGTCTATTAATGAAATTGAATCAATAATTAATGATCTTCCAAAAAAAGAAAGCACCAGGCCCATATGATTTCACTGTTGAATTCTATCAAACATGTAAGGAAGAAATGATACCAATTCTCTATGGTCTCTTCCAGAAAATGGAAGCAGAGGGAATGCTTCCTAATTCATCTATGAGGCCAGCATTATCTTAATAACAAAACCAAATAAATATATTATAAGAAAGGAAAATGACAGATCAATATGTCTCATGAACATAAAGGTTAAAGTCATCAATAAAATATTATCTAATTGAATGCAATAATACACAAAAGAATTATATAATTTGACCAAGTGGTATTTACTCCAGGTATGCAATACTGGTTCAATTAACTGAAATCAATTGAAATTGAAAATCAATTAATGTAATCCACCACATCAACAGACTAAAGAAGAAAAATCATATGACCATACTAATTAATGCAGAAAAAATATCTGACAAAATCAAATACTCATTTGTGATTTTTAAAAATTCTCAGCAAACTAGGAATAGAGAGGAACTTTCTCAACTTGATAAAGAACATCTGTCAAAAAAAAAGTTAACATCATACTTAAGAGTGAGAAACTGATGCTTTCTAAGATTAGGAACAAGGCAAGGATTTCCCTCTCACCACACCTATTCAACATCATACTGGCAGTTCCAACTATTGCTCTAAGAGAAGGAAATAAAAAATGTACAGACTGTGAAGGAAGAAATAAAACTGTCTTTGTTCATAGTTGACATGATTATCTATAAAGAAAACCGCAAAGAATTCACACACACACACACACACACACACACACACACCTGGAACTATAAGCAAATATAACAAGGTCAAAGGATACAATTTTAAAATACAAAAGTCATTTGCTTTCCTTATGAAAGCATAAGCAATTGGAATTTGAAATTAAAAACACAACATCATTTACAATGGCACCAAAAATGAAATACTCACGCATAAATCTAACAAAATATGTTCAGGATCTATATGCAGAAAACTATAGAACTCTGATGAAGGAAATCAGAGAATATCTAAATAAATGGTGGATGTTCTGTGTTAAAGGATCAGAAGACTCAATATTTTGAGATGTCAATTCTTCCCAACTTTATCTATTGAACCTACACAATCCAAATCAAAATCCTAGCAAGCTATTTTGTAGATATTGAAAAATTATTCTAAAGTTTATATGAAAACACATCATAATGGAAAAGAATACAAAAAGAATATGTATGTAAAACTGAATCACTTTGCTGTACACCAGAAACTAGCACAAAACTGTAAATCAGCTATACTTCAGTAAAAAAATAAAGAAAAAGAACTTTGAATAAAGTTTATATGAAAACACAAAAGACCCAGAGTAACCAAAGCAATGCTGAAGAAGAACCAAGTTGGAGGACAGATACTACCTGACCTCAAGACATGCTATCCAGCTACATAATCAAGACAGCCTGGTGTTGGTGAAAGAAAAGACAAACATATCAGTAGAATAGAATAGAGAGCCCAGAAACAGACTCACACAAATGTGATCAACTGACTTTTGACAGAAGAACAAAGGCAATACATTGGAGAAAGTATAGTCTTTCATCAAATGGTGCTAGAACAATCGAACAGTCAAATGTTTAAAAAAAAGAAGATAGAAATAGACTTTACACGTTTCACAAAAATAAACTCAAAATGTATTCTTGAAAATGGCACTTTATCTCTGGTTTTCCTCCCAAAACCCATAACTCCAGTATAATCATCAGGAAGACATCAGACAAATCCCAGTTAAGGAACATCCTACAAAATACCTGACCAGTACTCCTCAAAAGTACCAAGATCATCAAAAACAACAAAAGTCTGAGAAACTCTCATGGCCAATAGGAGCCTTAGGAGACATGAAAAGTAAGTGGGATAAGATTCTGGAACAGAAAGAGACATTGGGTAAAAACTAATGAGGTCTGAATGAACCATAGTCATTAGTTAATAATGATGTAATAATATTGGTTCATTAATTGTAATAGAATGAAAGAGGAAAGAGTGAGTAACCTCAAACTTACTCATTCTAGATTAATAGAAATTATCTCTGAAGGACAGAGAGAAATAGGATTGAAAAGAAATGAACCTTTCAGGGACCCATGGGGTGATTATCAAAAGGTCAAACCATAAATGTAATTGGAGTCACAAAAAGAGAGGGAAGAGAAAATAAGGAAGAATAAATAGTTAAAGAAATAATGCTCAAGATTTTCTTAATGTGGTGAAAGGCAAAAATTTAAGGATTCAAGAAGCTCAGCAGACCCCAAGCAGAATGAAAAAAAAAAAAAAGTGACTAAGCACACAATAGCTGAATTGCTGAAAACCAAAAATAAAGGAGAAAACTCATAAAAGCAGCCAGAGTAAACCACAACTATATACAGTAGAACAACGATTCAAATAACCACTGATTTCTCATCAGAAGCTACAGAGATGAGAAGACAGTAGAATAACACCTTTAAAATGCTGAAAGAAAAAACATTTTCAACTCAGAACTCAGATATAAATCCAAATAAAATACCTTTCTAGATCATAAGTGAAATAAGAACATTTTCATATCAAAGAAAGCTAATAGAATTCATATTTAACACACCTGCACCGCAAGAGAACTTTTAAAATGTTCTTTAGATTGAAGGAAAGTGATACTAAATGGAAACTTAGATCTTCAGGAAGAAATAAAGAGCCTCAAAAAATGATACATATCTGGTAAATATTTTTTTTTAAATCCTCTTATTTCTTAGAAGTAGATAAGACTTTTAAAAGCAAACCCCACTTTCCTGTGGGGTTTATGATACGTGTTGATATACTACATATAAAAACTATAACATAAGTGGAGTGGTGATGGTGGACATACATGGTTGCAAGATTTCTAGATTTTACATGAAGTGGTAAACTATTTACTCTAAGTAGGCTGTGAAAAGTTAAGAATGTACATTTTTTAACACCTAGCACAATTACTAAAATTTTTAAAAATATAAGAAGGTATAACTAAAAATATCAATAGATAAATTAAAATCAATCTCTAAAAGATATTCAAATTATCCAAAAGAAGACAGAAAAGAAAATCAGAGGAACCAAAAACAAAGGTGACAATCAGAAAACAGATAATAAAATGAGAGACATAAATGTACTAAACACTACAATTAAAGGCAGATATTGTCAGAATGGATAGAAAAGCAAGAGCCAACTGCAGGCTTCTACAAGTGATATTCTTTAAATGTAAAGACAACAGAGTGGTTGAAAGTAAATGGATGTGAATAGAGAGAGGTGGGAAAACTAGTAATTATAAGAAGACTGGAACCATTATATTAATATCAGGTAAAAGAGACCTCAAGACCAAGGGTTTTACTAGCGATAATTAAGACCAGTTCATAGAGATAAAAGGATCCATTCATTAGGAAGACATAAGAAACATAAATGTATATTCATATAATAGTAAAACTTTAAAATATATAAATCAAAAGATGAGAGAACTAGAAGCAGACAACTCTTTAATCATCATTAGATATTTTAAGTCCACTCTCTCAATAATTGATAGAATAATAGATTGAAAAACTAAATTCATACATAAATGACATAGATGATCTGAACAGTACTATCAACCACATTGACCTAATTGATATTTATGCACTACTACATCCAACCACTACATAGTCCACATTCATTTCAAGGGCATTCACCAAGGTAAACCATATGCTGAGCTATAAAATGAGGTTCAATAAATTTAAAAGGACTGAAATCAGAGTATATCTGACAACAATGGAGTTAAATCCAATAACAGTACAATACCTAGGAAAGCCCCAAATGTTTTGGAATTAAACAACACATTTCTAAATAATCAACAGATCAAAGAAATCACAAGAACTGAATAATAGTGAAAACACAATATATCAAAATCTATGAGATGCAACTAAAACAGTCCTTAGAGGCAAATCTATAGCTTTAAATGCTTGAAAAAAAAAAGAGGAAAAAGATAAAATCAATGGCCTAAGGTTACACTCTAAGAAGCTATAAAAGGAAAGGCAAAGTAAAGTGAAGTGGAAGGAAAGCAATAATAAAGGGTGGAAGGAAAGCAATAATAAAAAAAATCAATAAAGTAGAAAAATATAGAGAAAATTAACAAGGTCAAAGTTGGTTTGTTCTTTGAAAAGATGAACAAAATTGATAGGAAGACTGATCACTACAAAGAGAGAAAATACAAATTACCAATACCAGAAATTAAAAAGAGATTATCACTACAGATCCTGCAGACAACTTTATGCCAACAAATTCAACAACTTAGATGAAATGGACAAATTCCTTGAAAAATGCAACTTACCAGGGCTTCCCTGGTGGCACAGTGGTTGGGAGTCCGCCTGCCGATGCAGGGGATGCGGGTTCATGCCCCGGTCCGGGAAGATCCCACATGCCGCAGAGCGGTTGGGCCCGTGAGCCATGGCTACTGAGCCTGCGCGTCCGGAGCCTGTGCTCCACAACGGGAGAGGCCACAACAGTGAGAGGTCTGCGTACTGCAAAAAAAAAATAAAAATAAAAAATAAATGGTGCTGGGAAAACTGGACAGCTACATGTAAAAGAATGAATTAGAACACTCCCTAACACCATACACAAAAAATAAACTCAAAATGGATTAAAGACCTAAATGTAAGGCCAGACACTATTAAACTCTTAGAGGAGAACATAGGCAGAACACTCTATGACATAAATCACAGTAAGATCCTTTTTGACCCACCTCCTAGAGAAATGGTAATAAAAACAAAAATAAACAAATGGGACCTAATGAAACTTAAAAGCTTTTGCACAGCAAAGGAAACCATAAACAAGAAGAAAAGACAACCCTCAGAATGGGAGAAAAGATTTGCAAATGAAGCAACTGACAAAGCATTAACCTCCAAAATTTACAAGCAGCTCATGCAGCTCAATAACAAAAAAACAAACAACCCAAATCCAAAAATGGGCACAAGACCTAAATAGACATTTCTCCAAAGAAGATATACAGACTGCCAACAAACATATGAAAGGATGCTCAACATCACTAATCATTAGAGAAATGCAAACTAAAGCTACAATGAGGTATCACCTCATTCCAGTCAGAATGGCCATCATCAAAAAATCTACAAACAATAAATGCTGGAGAGGGTGTGGAGAAAAGGGAAGCCTCTTGCACTGTTGGTGGGAAGGTAAACTGATACAGCCACTATGGAGAACAGTATGGAGGTTCCTTAAAAAACTAAAAACAGAACTACCATACGACCCAGCAATCCCACTACTGGGCATATACCCTGAGGAAACCATAATTCAAAAAGAGTCATGTACCACAATGTTCATTGTAGCTCTATTTACAATAGCCAGGGCATGGAAGCAACCTAAGTGTCCATCGACAGATGAACGGATAAAGAAGATGTGGCACATATATACAATGGAATATTACTCAGCCATAAACAGAAATGGAATTGAGTTACTTGTAGTGAGGTGGATGGACCTAGAGTCTGTCATGCAGAGTGAAGTAAGTCAGAAACAGGAAAACAAATACCGTATGCTAATACATATGTATGGAATCTAAAAAAAAAAAAAAAAGGTTCTGAAGAACCTAGGGGCAGGACAGGAATAAAGACTCAGACCTACTAGAGAATGGACTTGAGGACATGGGGAGGGGGAAGGGTAAGCTGGGGTGAAGTGAGAGAGTGGCATGGACATATATACACTACCAAACGTAAAATAGATAGCTAGTGGGAAGCAGCCGCATAGCACAGGGAGATCAGCTCGGTGCTTTGTGACCACCTAGAGGGGTGGGATAGGGAGGGTGGGAGGGAGGGAGACGCAAGAGGGAAGAGATATGGGAACATATGTATATGTAAAGCTCATTCACTTTGTTATAAAGCAGAAACTCACACACCACTGTAAAGCAATTATACTCCAATAAAGATGTTAAAAAAAAAAAGAGAGAGAGAGAGACCCTTGGCTGCAAGCTGGTGGGCCTGTTCTCTGCCCCTTCGGGACCCCAGCATCCTCGTTGGCACAGAGGGATAAGATCTCTGCCCTGGGGGATTTGAGAGGATCAGGGGAGTGGAAGCACAGCCTGTCTACTCCTGAGGACAGGGCACTCAGCCATCTGTATTATTCTTTCTCTTACCCTACTGTGTGCCGAAACCAGGGCACGCCTGAGAGAATCAGGCACAGCCCTCAGGCTGCTCCTGGGATGAAAATCAACCAGACAGTGACATGAAGTGTGAAAAACACTGGGGGCTCCACAGAGGGCCTCAGGCAGCCATGGAGGGCTTCTGGAAAGAAGTGACACCTGAGCTCTGTTTTCTTATAAATTAATATTTATTAGTCACGTGTGCCAGACACTGTACTACCCAAACCAGGTACATCCCTTCATTCATGCCTCCCAGCACCTGTGAGGCAGGTACAATGATTATTACCCTCATTTTACAGATGGGGAAGCTAGGGTTTGGGGAGGAGAAGTCCCTTGCCCTGGTCACACAGATGGCACGCTCAGAGCCAGGTAGAAGAAAGTGGGGCGGGAGTGGGGCGTTCCAGGTGGAGGGGACAGAGGGAATAGCAGTGTTGGAAGCAGGAAGAGGCTGGGGCAGTGGGGCAGTGGTGCGTGGGGACTCCAGGAAGTTTGGCCAGAGCATAAGTGAGCAGCAAAGTGTGGTGAGAGCAGGGGCTGGAGAAAGCGCAAGGGCCTTGAGGACCTGTCTGGTAACAGGGGCAGCAGGGAGCCACAGATGGTACTAGGCAGGGAGGCATCTGGTCAAATGGGTGGTTTAGAAGGATAGTTCTGGGCTGAGAGGGCAATAGATGCAGCCCCTAACCCCGCCCTGACCTCATCTCCTACCACTCTGTGTCCCCTCCACAGCCTCCTTGGCCTCTTCAGTGGTCCTCAAACTCACTAAGTAATACCTGCCTCAAGGCCTTTGCACTTCCCGTTCCTTGCCTGGAATGTTGTCTCCCGAGACAGTCATGTGACTCGCCCCCTCTGTTCATTCTGTTTAAACATCACCTCTTCGGCTTAGCTGGGACCTCCCTTCCCACTATTCTCGGTCCCCCCCCCCCACTCCCCGATTTTCTTCATACTACTCAGTCCTCACATTGTATTAGGTAATGATCTGTTTATTTGGTCAGTCACTGCTCGCCTCCCTCTCTAGATGGTCAGTGCCCTGAGGTTATGGTCCTGACCTTATTCACGGCTGGAACCGCAGTGCCTAGAAGGGGCCTGGCAGAATATATGTTCGTTGAACGAACGAATGATAATTTCAGTTGATGTTCCTGGCACTTCCCCGCTCATAGCTTTCTTGCACATCCACGGTTTCCCTGGCTCACCCTCAGGAATGGGAGGCTCAGAGAGGGTGACATGCTTGTACAAAACCACACAGTTCAAGCTCTGTCCGTGAGTCTGTCTGAGCTCGCCCTCTCCCCCTCACAGGTTCAGGTGTGTTTGGCAGACTCCAGTGCCTGTGGAGTAAGGAGAGACATCTCACAGGAGGGAGGGAGGTCCCACAGGTGCGATTCCAGGGACTCATGGCAGTAGGGCCTGAAAACTGCCAGGCTGGGGGTCCCACAGGCCTGAATTATTCACTGGGTCCCTGGGCAAGTCAGGTTTCCTCATCTGTAAAATGTACATTCCTGCAATAAGAACAAGAAGAAGACACGCACGTATCACTATAGGGTCAAAAGCATAGGTTCTGGCGTTGGGCTGCCTAGTTCAAATTCCAGATCCCCACCTCCTGGCCACATGACCCTGGGCAAGTTACATCACTACTCTGTGCCTCAGTGGTCTCGTTTTTAAAGTGGCCATAGCAGTTTCCACCTATCTGACTGGGCTGGTGGAGGGTTAAATGAATTAATACATGACAGCATAAGGCCTGGCCCATGATAAAAATTCAGAAAGTAGTAGTAGTAATAATCACAGTAATGATGGAGAGCGCGTGGCCCTGTGTGAACTGAGCCAGATGACACCTGGCACTGACCCCTAGTCAGTTCCCGCTAACGCTTCAAGAATAACCAGCACGCAGATGCCAGCCAGAGAGCTGTACCCCCCACTCACTCCCTGACCTGCCCCTTCATCCTCATTGTCCTGACCAGCGACCTCCCAGCCCACAGGTAAGCTGAGGCTTGTCTCCTCCATGGCTCAGAGCAGGAAGCAGGGTGGGAGACAGGGGGACCCACCCAAGGTCACGTATAGAGTGTCAGTGGGGGGGAGGATTCATCCTCCTCAGGAAGAGTCCCCTGACCCCTGCCCAGCTAGCTCTGGCTTCTCTATCACACGCTACCATAACAGCCTAACCCTCACCTTGCAGATAAGTCATCACACCTGTGGTCATTTCTTTACGGTCCGCCTTCCCTGCAAGAGCCAGAGCCGTTCATGCAAAATTCCCTGCACCTGGGCCTGAATCAGAGCTGGTTCTCAGTAAATATTTATTAAATAGATGAGTGGATGGATGGATGGATGGATGAGTGGATGGGTGGGTAAGTGGATAGATGGGTGGATGGATGAGTGGATGGACAGATGGATGGGTAGTTAGTGGATGAATGGATGGATGGATGAGTAGATGGGTGGATAGGTGGGTAAGTAGATAGATGGGTAGATGGATGGGTGGGTTAGTGGGTGGATGAATGGATGAGTAGCTGGGTGGATGGGCAGGTAAGTGGATGGATGGGTAGATGAATGGTTGGATGGATAGATGAATGAGTGGATGGGTGGATGGTTAAGTGGATTGGTGGATGGATGCATGGGTGGGTGGAGGGGTGGGTGGGTAGGTGGAGAGGCAGACTCCAGAGACAGTGCTCTCCCTGTCACATCTCAGTCTTTCACCATCATCTGAAACACAAGGAGGCTTTAATGGTCCCTGAGATCTAAAAGACACTCTAAAATCTTATGAGCCAAATGTACCTGACCTCAACGGTCTTGGTCTCTCCATGTATGAAATAGTGAGAACACGCCCAGCCTGCCTACGTTTCCAGATCCCCAGGATAAGCCAGTGAAAGGACAAGTACGGCAGCGCCTTGAAAACCGTGTGTGCTGCAGAGAGCTCGTCAGAAGGTAATGTCAGCTTTGGCAAGGGCACCAAGGGCACTGTTGTGAGACGGGCCCTGTCAGGCCTGTGCTGGGAGCGTGCGTTTGGGTGTGCCCTGCTGGCAGGCATGCTGGCAGGGGGAGCCAGCAGCCTTCAAGGCACTCGTGCTCTCTGACCCAGTAATGCCACATCTTGGAATGGACCCTAAGGAGGTAATCAAGGATTTCCACAGAGGAATCCTTACATACAAGGATGGTGGTTCCAGTACCGTTGCAAAAGGGAAAGATCATCTGGGTAACGGAACTCAGCCGGGCACAGCACTCCGGTGGAATACTATGCAGCTGAGCCAATGCAGGCGTTTGGAGACTGACCCTATGACATGGGGAAATGCTTGTAATAAAACAGTGAAAAAAATCAAGATAGGAAAGTGCGTGTGGAGCTCTTCTACGGGGGGGAAAGAGCCTGTCTTGGAGCATTTGCATGGAACAAGTCCCAGATGGACACATACCCAATGCCTGGTGATCTCTAGGTGGGGGAACTTCCTGGTAGTTTTCCATATTATCTGCATGGGGTCCAGACCAGAGGGGTGGCCTGGGTGGGCCTCCATCTCTGACCTTCTTTTCTTGGGGGCCAAGCAGGGAAGCCCCTGCCCTCCCAGAAGGGGGTGGGTGTCTAAGGTCAGGGGAGGGGGGAGAGATGTGGCCCCCTCTTCCCAGCAGCTCCTCTAGGAGCCTTGCTCTTTAAATGTCAGGACGCATAAGCCCTCCAGGACCTAGGCTGCTTCTAGGGGATGGGATTATGGAGACTTGCTTCCTTGTCTACTTTGCTGTCTCTCTGTCTATCTATCTATCTATATATATTTTTTTCTTTTTCTTTTTCAACCTTTCACATTTTCTACAATGCACAAGAACAACTTTGCTGACTGGGGAAGAAGCCAAGCCATGGTGAGCCAGCCAGGGGCGTTGGCTGGCTCTGCATCTGTCCAGACCCCCACTGCCCTCACGCCTCTGCCTGCACGGGGCCTGCTCCAACCTGCTGGGGCAGAAGCAAGAACCAGCGCTGGAGCCAACAGACAGCGTGGAGCTGGCTCCGGGGCTCTGCGCCGCACCGGCTGCAGGTCACGGAGCTCCTCTGACCAAGACTCAGTTTCCCCATGTGTGCAGTAAGGACCCTCACACCCCCAACCCTCATTGGTAGGTGGAAGGAAGGAATAAACCAGGGGTGGGGGAATGAACTGGGGAGGGCACATCCTTCCTGACTCTCCCAGGCCTGGGGGAGACATTTCTTAAAACCCCCAGGCTAGCGCGGGGGAGGAGGAGGGCACCGAAGGTTGGAGGAGGGGGGACAATGGCCCTGTCCCTGTGGGATTCCAGGTAGCTGAACGGTAACACCTCTGGGGTCTGAGGCTTGGGGTCCTGGGGAAACTAGAGAGGGGTCAGCGGACCCACCCTCTCTCCCCTGAGTGCCGGAGCTGTAGAAGCCGGGGGAGCAGCTGATCCAGACAGAGACAGAGACGGGATCAGGACCCCCCGATCAGAACATGGTCCGTGCGTGAATCTCTGTAATTAACGCTCCGCTGTCTCAATTTATGAGAAAATATATGACATGTAATTGCCTTTGTATGTTGGACACTCATTAGGAGAATAATAAATGTTATTATTTATTAATATGGTAATGAATCATTCAGGTTTTTAAATTAAACATTAAACCGCTCACAAATTAAATGTAAATTATGGGGCCCGGCGTTGATGGAGAGGGCTCCCTGGGGAAGGGCCGCCCGGCGCTCCCTCCGCAGAAATGAGCCTCGTGGCCCTTTAATGAGGCGCGGGGGCTGGAGGCGGCGGGGTGACGCGAGGACACGGTCGGCTCGCGGGGACATCCTGCCCCCTGCCGGCCGCGCGAGGCGCCGCGCGAGCTGCCCATCCCCGGCGCCCCTGCCGCTCTTTCCAGAAGCAGTTAATCCGCTCTGGCAGACAGCCCCCCGAGTCACGCATGAATTCCGCGGCACAAATCTATTAGGAGTGGGGTGTTTGGTGCTGGAAAAGCCTGCTCCCCTAAGGGAAAAATACAGCTCCTGCTTGCGTCAGGCTGGGGCAGGGCTCCTTGCTGTGCTATGGGCACTAATCCCCGCTCCGGCACCGGGGAGAGGAAGGAGCTTTTATCCCTACTTGACATGTGAGCAAAGTGAAGCTCAGAGATGTTAAGCGACTGGCTAAGGTCACACAGCCAGGATCCGGTGGGCCCGGAATTCCAGCCCAGCTGTGCTGGGCGCCAAAGGCTGTTCTCTTCTCCTCCTGCCGTGTGGTCTCGGTGGCAGTTAGGTTCCCAGGCTGGCCTCCCAGTGCCTGTTCCAGGCACACAGACATGGTATAAATAGGGTAAGGTTATTATTTCCTGAGGGCTGACTCAGTGACAGGCATCCAGCCAGACACTACCTCAAATGCAGTAGGCACATTTCCCTCTGCCCATCTGACAGATGAGACGACCGAGGCACAGCAGGGCTTCAGTACTTGCCCAACTCAACAGCAAGGAAGTGGTTGTAGGAGTTAGAACCAAGTCTTGCCAAGTCCAGGGTCTGAGCCTGGTCTTGACCACTCCAAGGGCAGCCCAGGTTCTTCTGGTTCCCAGAAGAAGGAGGGAACACCCCCCACCCATGCCCAAAACACGGGGCACGGGGCCAATGGATGCACCTTTGGCAGACACCTGAATTAAAGAAAATGAATCATTATTGACTTAAGCCATGCGTGATGTGGGGCAGGGAGGTTGTTTCCACTCCTGCTGCAGAGTGCATCTTTGGGTTTAGGACTATTTCCCCAGGAAAGATTCCCAGAAGTCAAACTACTGAACCAAAAGTTGGGACAGTTTTAGGTTTGGGATGCATGTTGCTCAATTGCCTTCTAATAAGTGTGTCCCAACTTACACCCATTTGGGGAGGGCCTCCCACCCAGCCCCCAAGAGACAGCTTGTGACAGGTCCTGAAGCGCCCCCCTTCCTCTTCACCCAGTCTGGCGTGCTGGAAAAACCCAGCTTGTCTGTGATTCAGCTCCTCGGCTAGTCATCCCAGATCTTTAGGGATGGGCACTGCCCCTTGAATCAGCCGCCCCCCCACTCCCTCGGGGTCGGAGGTGGCCAGGCGCAGCCACGGGTGGTCCCTAATCCCCTCACCTTGTCCCGGCCTTGCTCGATGGGGAACCCCAGCCCAATGCCATGCTGCTCTTTGGTCCTTGGACACAGCCTCCTCCCCGTGTTGACCCTCCCCTGCGTCAAACTTCAGGATTCAGTACTTGGTGAGTACCTTCCCTCACCCCATCAGACTCTGCCCCTCAATCAGGTTATTGTCATAGCAATGGCCATCGAGTCCTCATTATTCCCCGGGCCGGATCTAAGGCTTCATTACCCTAACACGTTACAGGTGAGGAGCCGGCCAAGTGGCCGAGCTGTGAGCTGACCCTAGGGTCATGCTCCATCCACTTGGGTCTCCGCTGCCTGCCCAGGCCAGGGCACAGATCCTCAGACATGCCCTGGCGGGGAGGCCCTCGAGCACACGCGAGGTTGGGTTCACTGCTGGAGCCCCATCACTCCTGCAGAGAGCTGGGGCTGGGACCGGAGCGGCAGTGTGCCTGCAGGGACTCATAGCTCCTCTCTGGACTGGCGGTGCCCAGACCCCGGGGTCTATCCCAGCTTCTTCCCACACAGCCTTCTGTCCCCCTGCCCCTGGGAGTCCAGGTCCCCAGTCTTGTCTCAGGCCCCTCTTGCCCCAGTATCTGCTCTGGGAAACAGTTTTCCTCAGCCTGATATGACTCCGTTCTCTGCCCTGCATCCCAGTCCTGCCTCCGCCTGCCTGGGCCCCCAGTCGCAGGAGGGGGACAGACAGAACGTTCCGTGTTATTGCTGTTATCTCTGGGGCCCTCAGACAGCAGCTAATTTGTTTCAATCTTGCCCCTCCCTGATTGATCAATGCTTTAACCAGAGCGTTGTGTTACACGACTTGTTCCCATGGCAACCATCAGATAAACGCAGGAATCTGATGTGTCTGTTTCCTGAGCCAGATCTCCTCCTAAGAGCTCAGGGGAACAAATCTCCTTTCATATCCGCTGTTTTCTGAAAGCACGCGATATTGTTCAGAACAACTCATTTTTTAAAAAATATTTTAAAAAAAGAACTTAACCAGGTTTCCCAACAGATGTAAAGTTGTTTCATAAGGTGCATCATACTTAAGAAATATGAAATCAGATTTTTAAAAAAAACCTTTGACCAAGTTCATCTTTCTTCTGAGACTCTCTCCTTAGGAAATAAGCTAAAATCTGCAAGCAGCCCTCTGCATAAAGATATCAGCCCCATCATTTATAAAGAGAAAAATTGAACACAACTTGGAAGTCCAGCAACAGAAGATTCCAATGAACTGTGGTTCACACACTTACAAGGATATTATTGAGAAGTTTAAAATGTTACCTGGAAGAGGGAAGCCTGTATCGAATGATGTGAAGTGAAAGAAACAGGATAAAAGCTGTCTGCCCAGGAGACCATAATGAACGTGAACAAACCTCAACTCTGTGGTGGAAAAAAACACTCACAGAAAAACACACACCAAAACGTTGACAGAACTGTTTCTTGTTGGTGGACCCGTACTCATTTTTCTCCTTATTCACTTATTCAACAGATATTCATGGGCCACCTGTTCGATGCACTGGGAGCACAGCAGTTATTGCTACTTCCTAATGTGTTTAATGAGGATGTGTTACTTTTTAACGGAAAAACAGTGTTTTTTGTTGTTTTCTTTTAAGCCAGGGTATATGTTTCATCCATCAGGCTGGCACGAAAATTACCTTTTCCATCCTCGAGGAGAGCTTGTGGGGGAACGCAGGCCCCCTGCTGGCAGAAGTAGGACTTACACCTACCTATTTGGAGAGCAATTACCCGCTCCCCCAAGCACCATCTCCACTTCAAGTAATGTGAGCGTGAAGCACCCCCAAGTTGATATTTATTTCTCTCCTTGGAGGCCTGAGCCCCAACAAGCCCCCTCTGCAGAGGAGGAGAAGAAAGTGCTAGAAACCAGGCACCGCCCAGAGTGTATCCTGCATGTTTAATCTCAGGGTGGGGAGGCTGCAGGGGGAGATGGGTTTGGGCAGATTCTCAGGGGCTCCAGGCCACGTCCTTCCGCCTCTCTGGCCCCAGTTTCCTCCTGTTCACAAAGAGGGCAATGACGCCTCCCTGGCAGCCTTCCTGTGAGGAATACAGGAGGTATGATGTGGGACATGCCTGCCACACAGGTACCCAACCCCCTCCCCTTCTTTTTTTTTTTTACAGCCAGCAACTACACCAGCCTGGCATTTTCTAGTTCTGATGTACAGGGTCTCAGGGAAAAGAGTTCCTTTTTATTCCCAAGGTTGCCCCCCTTTTCCTCCAGTCCCAGATCCCAGGCCCACCGGCTTCCACCCCAAGCCCCTCTCTGCTCAAACCCAGACAGCAGGGGTCACCCCAGGGCCCACTTTCATGCTAAGTTTGTTCAGTTGTTCCAGGGTATTTGAAAACTTATAAACCCTTTGCTTTAAAAAAAAAAAAGCAAAGTCCCATCTTTAATGGGAATCCAATGTTTTCTTAATAGTCCTAACTCATCAGCTGGAGGAATTTTCCAGATTTGAATGAAGAGGAGAGAGTAAAAAAAAAAATTTTTTTTTAATTAAAAAAAAGATCATTTCTGATGGAACGTGCATAATCCTGGCTAGATTCTGGATTTAGACCCAGGGAGAAATGGGGCAGGGAGAGAGATTCTGGCTTCTGGGCCAATGCTCCACCCTAGAATTTGTAGGACAGCCTCCCGAGCCTGACTGCTTCGGGGTTGTGATTCAACTGGTGTGAGCCTCAGAGGGGAACAGCGTGGGGGGGCTTGGAGGATGGTAGAGAGAGAGGATGGTTCCTTCCGAATTTTCCAAGTCTGTTCCACGTAACTGCATGTCAAGGATGAAACCCAGGCAGGTGGGAGGTGCCAGGTGATGCAAGTCAGCGGAATGGGAGTGTGGGTCCCTCTGCCCTTCCTGGAGGGCTCCGGCACCACCCATCCCGGGTCTTAAAGCCTTGCGTGCCCTTGCCCTCAGCAACTCCACCTCAAGGAACTGATCGCAAGAAATAAGTACAGACAGGCAGGACCACTTAGCTCCTCCAGTGTTTATTGCCGCAATCTTGTAAATGGTAAAGTGGACGAGCGCCTAACGTTCACAAGAGGGGCTGAGTTGAGCAAATCATGGTTCAGCCATACCCTGGAATATGAATAAAAATATTATCATAGATGGGTCCTTGAGAAGGTGGTCTCACTAAACTGTCCAGTGAGAAAAGCAGATTACAAAGTGCTATGGAATGTCGCCAATCGTGTTCAACAGAATAGCAGAGACATCTAAAATCTATATCTAATTTAGGCATAGGAAAAAGTCTAGGAAGAAATACGCCAAAATGTTAATGGCGGTCCCCTTTGACTGACTTCTCTTTTTTAATTCTCTGCATTTTCTGATGTTTCCCACAACGAAGAAATGTATCTTTTTGTTTATTGCTGAGCATGGCCTGGGAGACAGACAGCCTGGGTCAAACCCTTCCTGTGTACCCTTGGACAAGTTACTTAACCTCTCTGTGCTTCAGTTTCCTCTCCTAAACAATGAGGACAGCACCCATCTCATGGACTTGCTGAGGTTAAAACAAAATGCTTAGCTCACTGCCTGGAAGATAATAAGAACCCAAAATGTTAGCTGTCATTATTCGCTTGTTTTTCTACATATAAACATGTCACCGTGCTGGGTACTGAGAATTCAGCAGAGACAGCTGAACTCCAGTAGAGAACAGACATTAAACCAACTCTCACACACGATTAAGTCACTGCATTAGGAGCAATGATTAATTCATTACAATGAGGAGCGATGCTGTACAGGCACTTCGAGAGCACTTACCAGGGGAACCTTGTTGAGGATTTTGATCATTATCTTAGGAGCAGTGGGAAGCCTGATATTGAAGGGTTTCAAGCAAGGCGGCGAGATCAGAAGTGTGTGGTTTAAAAACTCCCTGTGTCTTCCCCGTAGACTGAGAGGGACCCTGGGGAGGTGCCTTCTGAAAAGGCTCTGGAGGTGTGGCCCAGGGAGAGGATGCTTTCTGGATTCCTCAGGACCAAGGTAGAAGGAGCGAAGTGGAGAGACTCCAGGGCCCTTGAGGAGGTGGTGTCGGAAAAACCGGGACACAAACCTTGAGTGACGACTTCCGCGAGTGGCGTTTGTGTTGGGGGTGACCCCAGGCTTCTGACCTGATGAACTGCGTGGATGGTTCCCAGATAAAGGGGACAGCGGGGGAGGAACAGGTTTCAGGGCTGTGGAGTGCTGGGTTCGGGATACGCTGGGTTCGAGGTGGAGGCGTCCAAGGGGAGAGGTGCTGAAGGCAATTGCTTTGAACTCGGGATTCCACGAGAGGCCAGGCGCACTCACCACTGTAAAAGAGAGAAACCCCAGGTTCTGGGGATGGTGACGTGCCAGAGCCCCTAGGACCGCGATCCCAAGCCAGTTGGTCGGTAAGAGCCCACCGGGGCAGGTGTGGCCGGGAGGGGGCGCGGGTAGGGCCCCTCGGATGAGGCAGGTCAGGTTCCAGGTGCGCGGGTGCGGCGGCTCCAAGGGCTTCTCCCTCGGAGACTTCTAAGCCAAGGGGACTCACAGGGCAGCTCGACCCAGCTGGGTCCCTGCAGGTCCGGACCCCTCAGAGCAGGAGGCCTCCAAGGTGGGCATGTGGTCCTTATTCCACCTGGCCCGCGACGCTGTCTCCAAAGCCCCCATCCCCTGCGCGCCCGCGTTCACGCTGGGAATCCGCTTCTCTGCCCGCCCCGCCCCTCCCCTCCCCTCCCCCTCCCCTCCCACCCCTCCCCCTGCTCCAGGCACGGGGCCACTTGCTGCCCCTCAACCAGCCGCCCCCGCCGCCAAGCACACTCGCTCGTCAGGTCCTCTGCTCGGGCAGCTCCCTCCCCCAGGACGCGCTTCTCCCAGGGTCTCCCACGGCTCCCTCCAGTCTCATTCAGACCCTCCCAAGAGGCGGCCCCCTGTCCCCCACCCCCGCCCCGCCCCTGTGCGGTGCTGTACCCGTTCCTGTTTTCATCCCCTCCCTCTCTAGACCTACGCCCAGGAAGGCAGGGACTCCACCCGTTCGTTGCATCTCTATCGCGGAGGGACAGTGCCTGGGATATAGTAGGTGCTCAGTAAATGTTGGTGGACTAAACGGAACGTAGACACAGGGGGGAAACGGAGATGGAGAGAGAAGAAAGCTAGGAAGAAGGGAGCCCAGGAGGTTTTCATCTCTCCTCTCAGGGAGATGATGAGTAATTTTATGTTCTAACTTATAAGCTTCAGCGCTTTGCAAATTTTCTGTGGTGAACTGGCATTTCTGTTGGAGTCAAAAAAACATGAATTTTCAATCCCTTTTTTGAATATGTGTTGAATACCAACTGAATACGGGAGCGCTCTGGGGAGGGGACCAGCCAGCTCTAACTTTCCCAGGTGAGGGGCATCGTGTGAGGGCCTGGCCTGCGCCTCCCCTTGCTTGAAGGTGTTTGCCTGCCCCAGGGGCTCCTGGTCAGCCTCCAACACATCCTCCCCAGCCCGTGGGAGGAAGAAACAGGGCCCCTGTCACACCTGATCACAGGCGAGTCATGGGCATTTGCTTCAACTACCTGGGAACAGGCCTGAGCCCAGAAGATGCGAGGCCCCTTCCTCTTTCCTGGGAACTTGTTTATTTGTTTATTTGTATCGTTGTTGTTGTCAATATGTGTGTGTCACACACACACACACACACGAGGGACCGGCCTCTTCCCTCCTGGTTGCCCAGGGCCCAGCATGATGGCCGCTGGTGGGAAAGCAGTGTTGAGTGTAGCAGTTAAGAGTGTGGACTCTAGATCTGTACTATCGGCTGGTGACATCCAGCTGTGTCATGTCTGGGGACATCCCTTAACCTTCCAAGCCTTCTTTCCTTTAGATGGGGCTCATCACCTATACCTCCCAGAGCGGTTATAGAAATTAAGCGGCAAGAGCCTGGTGCAGTGCGCGCATGCAGTAAGCGCTCAGTGTGCGCTAACTATTGTTGTTCTTGGTAAAGTTCTAGAACAAGGTGAATAAAATTGGATTAAGCGCTGACCATCCCTTCCCCCAAATTTCTGTTCTCGGGGCTTGTGTGACCTCACATTTTGGCCTGGCCAGTTTGGAGGTCACTGAGATAACCTGTGTCCTGTGGGAGGACATCTGACAGGCTGAGACAGCTCTGACAAGTTAATGAATTCTGCCGCGGCTACCCAAGGCGCACGGGGGGCCCCGCGGCCCGCCTGTCTGGGTACTGACCTTTAAGGGTGAGCTTTTAATTCCCACCTATCATTCAGGGTCTGATCGAATGTTCAGAAGATGAAACCTGTCTCAGAGAAGAGTGATCACTCTCTCCCTTCCCGCCACCACACCAAAACACTGCCTCTCCTTTCTGAATCATTTTAAAACTTGACAAACCGTTTGGTTCTCTCACCAGCCCTGACTGTGAAAATTGCGGCGCTTTCTGACATAGCTGCTGCTGCTACGCGCCAGCCTGGCGGGGCTCCATCACCCACCAGAACCCACACCAGCCGTCACCCCAGGGAAGGGGAACTCCAGCCCCCTCTCTCCATACAAAGCTTGTACTTTAATCCCTTAATAATCTTCTCATTCAAGTTCCCATCTATCTACTGAACAAACATTAAGTTGGTTCACCTCAGTTGAGACGTCTTTGGCTACAAAGAATAGAAAACACCCTGACTCAAGCTTCAACAAAGAGAACGTGAATTATTTCATTTAACAATTCAGCGGTGGAGCAGGTTTCAGGGTGGGTTTATTCAGCAGCTCAGAACTGTCCTCACAGACCCAGGTGCTTTCCATCTCTCTGCTCTGTGTTCCAGTCTCTCCACCTTGGCGTGGGTTTCGTCTGCAAACCGGAACCAAGATGGCGGCTGCCACGCCAGTCATCAGAGCTGGACCTGACATCTCTTTCAGCAAGTCCTTTTCTTGAGGAGGAATCTAAGCTAGATTCAGTCTAGCCTAACTTCCTAATTCAGTCCTTATTATTCTGGCACCTAAGATTGTCTGTACAGCCCCTCCTCCAGAAAGTGCCCTACAGGCTACACCCAGTGGCATGACCCTGGCCTTCCCATCAATCCATCAGCAGGTCACATTGTGACAGTGGTCACCACCGTTTATCAGTGAAATTTTTGTTTTGCAAAGGTATGAAAATATTTCCTTTTCCTTTTGACTTGCTTTTTGTCCCCCCACTTTTTCATTCTATCATTGGAGGTCTATAGTACTTTTTCTTTATCTTGATGGTGATGAATCTTGGTATTAGGTGTTTCCAAATAAAGCATAATTGGCTTTGCCAATTTGCCTGATTGCTACTTCATTTATTTTTTAAAACTGATGTTTACAATGAGCCAAAGTCTGATCCTTAATGAAATTTCATAATGAATTATTACTTGGTTTTAGATATCAAGAAACAATGCTTACACGTTTAAAAAATAATAATTTAACATACTTTAAGTAAATCAATTCATTAAACAGGACTGTGGGCATTTACAACATGAGGAAATCTAGCTTTTCAAATGTATTTACGATGCATGTGTGTAGGTAATAGTCACGCTTTGTGAATTTTTCAGAAATTTAATCCCAAATTAAATACAAATCAACATTTTAACACATCCTATTTTGTTTATCTCAAGCCTAAATTTATTTTATTTTTTATTTTTTTAAACGTTTAATAATGCAGACAGCCCTTTTTTAAAACCCCTGAAAAGTTGATCTTTAGAAGCTGCAAAGGCCTTGGGTCCTTAAGCATTTCATATCTAAATGGCTGTATTTTGCAGGTATTTATATTCCCTCCATAATTGACAACTTTTTAATTAAAGCTGGAAAGTTATCACAGTCACAAGACAAGCAGTTATTCCCCTCAAAAGTCTAAGTCGTTAATTAGGCAACATAATGAGAATTGTTGCACATTGGGATTCGTGTGCCCTGACAATTATCCCCCCCTTGGCCTAAATGTCTTATTTGGCTGGAAG
Organism: Stenella coeruleoalba; assembly: GCF_951394435.1. Classification (NCBI taxonomy): domain Eukaryota; kingdom Metazoa; phylum Chordata; class Mammalia; order Artiodactyla; family Delphinidae; genus Stenella; species Stenella coeruleoalba. The sequence goes on along the minus strand of NC_137147.1, from coordinate 3,171,562 downwards.
AAGTAGGAAGCAAGCCAAGCGGACCTTGCCAGCACCTCACCGCGCACCAGGCGTGTTGGGCAGAAAAAAAGCAGTGACCTTTTATCAGCATCCACAAGCATGAATTAAGGAACAAAGTTCTCTGCTGAGATCGATTGCCCTGGTCTCCGATGGAGCCCAAGGAGCTGGTTACAAGGTCGAGCAATTAAGAGCTAAAATCGAAATGACTCACATAATTGCAGAATTGCTCATTTTAACAGCCTGATTGGAAATTGTCAACACTGTGTCTGAGACTAGTGAAGCAAAGGAAATGGAAAAGGTGACATTTTCAAATAATGTTATTAGTAAACGAATTGACGACATGTCAGACGACACAGACGACTCCGACCCGGGGGTTTATTAAGTCCAAAAAAGTTTTCATTGCTGATGGATGAATCTGTATATTAATGCAGCACTAATTGGACTCAGTTAATGGCGTTAATTGGAAACCCTGAAGGAAAGAGACAGGGGAGACGCGATTGGCTCTTTGGAGTAGTCGCCAAACAAATTACTGGGAATGAAGCATTCAAACTGGTAAAATTAATACTTTGAGACGGAGAGCTCATTCTGGAGGCCCTGCTGTGTCGTGTACAGATGTGCTGGAATGATGAAGAGTGTCACAGCTCCACATCAAGAGTTGGTACTGGAAAACCCTGAGATTCAAGTCATGCACAGCATTCTTCACAGCCCCTTATATCAAAAGTTTGCATGCAGATCTGACTTCCACACTAAATGACATGACCAAACGCGTGACTCTAATCAAATCCCAGCCGTGACAGTACTGTCTGTTTCAGTGTTATGTGTGTGGGGGGGGGGAGGGGGAATGGCATCAGAATACCAGGCTTGACTGTTCCATACCGAAGCAGCTGTCCAAAGAATGAGATTTGTCAAGAGCTGAAGCACTGAGAGAGAAGATGGGGGTGGAAAAGTATAAATGACTCACTTAGCAGAGTGCACTTGGTTTCAAAATAAAAATGGTGTACTTAACCTGACATCGTGGACACCTGAATGAACTTAATGGGAAATTGCAGGGATTATCAGGCCGAGCTGTCCTTCAACCATCCAGGCTATGAAAAGCAGATTCAAATGGGCAAGAACCCAGGGAATATCCTACTCTCAAGCCTTTCCCGGGAAATCTACTAGAAGCCTGGTGGCAAGCATTAGATGTGTTTAATTACAGATCTGAGACTAACATAAAGACAGAGACCAGAGGGGAAGGATAACACACAAATGTTACGTGTCTGACAAAATAGAAAAAAAAAATGCAACTAAAAGTGGAAAGAGAAGGGAGAGAGAAAGGAGGACACAGAATAAACTCACTGATTGTCACATAAATGATAGACGGAAGACACAGGATGTCACTTCATGCTGACAGGCCAAATAATATTAGTTTGCACCGTCTGAAATGGCCGATATCTGACCATCTCTGACCTAGAGAAATGCCAGTTCGGTATGACTCAAGCTAATTAAACATTGTAAAAGATACTAGAATAAAGACAGCCAATCAAACGAAAACATAGACTTCCCAACTTGCAAATGAAATGCAAAAACAAAAGCATGCTCAGATGGGGTTAAACCTTGAAAGACATTATGCAGAGTGAAACGAGGCAGACAGACATAAAAGGACACGTTCTGTATGATTCCATTTGTAAAAGGGACTGAGATTAGTCAAAGTCCCAGAGGCAGAAAGTCGACGAGAGGTTACCAGGGGCTGGAGAAGGGGGGTGGGGACAGAATTTCCATTCGGGGTAATGAAAAGTTTTGGAAATACATAGGGATGGTTATTACACAATAACCATATTGCACAATATTCACACCACTGAATCGTACAAGTTAAAATGGTTAAAATGATAAATTGTACATTATATATATTTATCACAAGTTTTAAAAATGAATAATATAATATACCAAAAACCACTGAACTGCACACTTTAAATGGATAAATTGTATGGCATGTGAAATAGATCTCAATAAAGCTGGTTACAAAAAGAAAAAGAGACATAATAAAGGAAGGTGTGCCTGAAAAATACGAACAAAGAAAACAGGACACAGAGAGAGAGACACAGAGTAAATGTAATACCACATGTACAGTAAATATTACATAAAATAATAGGCAGAGCGCGGGCCAGCCTATCAGTCACAGCAGTGAGTGTGAATAGGCTTAAGTCAACTGTTAAAAGAAAAAGATTTGCAAATCAGCTCACAGAGCTGCAAGCCATGACTCTAGAGAGAGTGATTTTAAAAGACTGGAAATCACAGGACGAGCAAATGGAAAAAATAAACAAGCAGGCGTTCAACCTGATGTTAGACAAGGTAGAATTCAGGCCAAAAAGCATTAAATGTGACAAAGGTGGTAGGTTATTAGGCCTAAGGGGATTTAACAGGAATACTATGCAACTAATAACACAGCAGCCGCCTTTATAAAGAGAAGGCTACAGGACAGGGAAGAAAAAATGGACAATACTCACAGGAAACTAAACACACTGCTCTTGGTCAAGTGAACAATAACTATAACAACAACAATAAACCAGGAAGGTTATAAAATAACTAAGCAATGTAATCAGTACGATAAGGGAGACCTTATGGTTTTGTATGAAATTTACAACACAATAAAAGAGAATATACCTCTTCTTAAACACATGGAGCATTCACCAAAACACACACGCGCGCACACACACACACACACACACACACACACATTACATCACAATACTTTTCCATAAAGTAGAAATCACACAATTGAACTTTGTTGAATATAATGCATTAAAGGTGGAAATTAAAAACGAATTAAAAATATTTTCTTCCTGCTTGGAAATTTTAAATCTCGCTCAAATAACTCTCAGGTGAAAGGCAAAACACAAATTGAAATTGCAGGATTTCTTTAAAAATAATGAAAACACTACCTATCAGCATCTTGGGATGCTTTTAAGACAGTTATCAGAGGGAATCCCCTGGCAGTCCAGTGGTTAGGACTTGGAGCTTCCACTGCCAGGGACATGGGTTCAATCCCTAGTCGGGGAACTAAGATCCCACAAGCCACATGGCGTAGCCAAAAAAAAAAAGGCGATTATCAGAGAAAATTCATGACTTCAAATATTTGTATCAAGCAATCTAAAGAATTAATGCAATCCCTATCAAATTACCCATGACATTTTTCAGGACTAGAACAAATAATCCAAACATTTATATGGAAACATGAAAGACCCAGAATTGCCACAGCAATCCTGAGGAAAAAAAAAAAAGCAGGAGGCATAACTCTCCCAGACTTCAGACAGTATTACAAAGCTACAGTAATCAAAACAGTGTAGTATTGGGACTTCCCTGATGGCACAGTGGGTAAGACTCTGAGCTCCCAATGCAGGGGACCCAGATTTGGTCCCTGGTCAGGGAATTAGATTCCACATGCATGCCGCAACTAAGAGTTTGCATGCCACAACTAAGAAGCCCACCCACTGCAATTAAGACCCAGCGCAACCAAATAAATAAATAAAATAAAAATAATTTTTTAAATGCAACATAACAATAAAATAACATTAAAAACAAAAAACAGTGTGGTATTGGCACAAAAACAGACAGACGGATCAATGGAACAGAATAGAGAGCCCAGAAGTAAACCCACACACCCAGGGTCAATTAATCTTTGACAAAGGAGGCAAGAATATAAAATGGGAAAAAAGTCTCTTCAGCAAGTGGTGTCGGGAAAGTTGGACAGCTGCATGTAGATCAATGAAGTTAGAACACACCCTCACACCATGCACAAAAATAAACTCAAAATGGCTTAAAGACTTAAGCATAAGATATGACACCATAAAACTCCTAGAAGAGAGCTTATGCAAAACAGTCTCTGACATGAATTGTTCCAACGTTTTCTTAGGTCAGTCTCCCAAGGCAATAGAAATAAAAACAAAAATAAACAAATGGGACCCTAATCAAACTTACAAGCTTTCGCACAGCAAAGGAAAGCATAAAAAAAAAAAAATAAAACAGTGAAAAGACAACCTAAGGAATGGGAGGAAATATTTGCAAATGATTTGAATGACAAGGACTTAATCTCCAAAATATACAAGCAGCTCATACAACTCAACAACAACAAAGAAACACAACCAACTGAAAAATGGGCAGAAGACCTTAATAGACATTTCTCCAAAGAAGACATACAGATGGCTGGTAGGCACATGAAAAGATGCTCAACATCTTTATTTATTAGAGAAATGCAACTCAAAACTACAATGAGGTACCACCTCACACTGGTCAGAATAGCCATCAATGAAAGGTGTACAAAAAACAAATGCTGGAGAGGGTGTGGAGCAAAGGGAACCCTCCCACTGTTGGTGGGAATGTAAGTTGGTGCAGCCACTATGGAAAACAGTATAGAAGTTCCTCAGAAAACTAAAAATAGAATTAAAATATGATCCTGCAATCCCACTTCTGGGCATATATCTGGACAAAATTATAATTCAAAAAGACACATGCACCTCTATGTTCACAGCAGCACTATTCACAATAGCCAAGACATGGAAACAACCTAAATGTCCATCAACAGATGAATGGATAAAGAAGACGTGGTACATGTATATAATGGGATACTACTCAGCCATAAAAAGAATGAAATAATGCCATTTGCAGCAACATGGATGGACCTAGAAATTACCATACTAACTGAAGTAAGTCAGACAGAGAAAGACAAATACCATATAATGCCACTTATATGTGGAATATAAAATATGACACAAATGAACTTATCTACAGAAATAGACTCACAGACATAGAGAAGAGACTTGTGGTTGCCAAGGGGGTGGGGGTGGGAGGGATGGATTAGAAGTTTGGGATTAGTAGATGCAAACTATTCCATATAGAATGGATAAACAACAAGGTCCTACTGTGTAGGAACAATATGCAATCTCCTGGGATAAACTATAATGGACAAGAATATTAAAAAAGAATGTACATATGTGTATAACTGAGTCACTCTGCTGTACAGCAGAAATTAACACAACATTGTAAATCGACTATATTTCAATTTTAAAAAGCAAATACTTATATCAATAAAAACAAAATAATGAAAATAAGTGAACTAAATTCCCAACTCAAAAGAACTAGAAGATGAACAACAAAGTAAACCAAAAAATGCACAATAAGGAAAAATGGAGATAAAAGCAGAGATTGATGAGGTAGCGGGGATGGAAATGATGCAGCCACTTTGGGAAAACACTCTGGAAGTTTCTCAAAAAAGCTAAACCCAGAGTTACCATTCAGCTGAACAATTCCACTCCTAGGAATCTACCCAAAAGAAATGAAAACATATGTCCACACAGAAACTTGGACATGAATGTTCATAGCAGCATTATCATAATAACCAAAAGGTAGAAACAACCCAAATGCCCGTCAACTGGTGAGTGGATAAACAAAATGTGGTCTAGCCATACAGTGAATACTATTTAGCCATTAAAAAGGAACAAAGTACTGCTGCATGCCGCCACTTTGATGAACCTCAAAAAACATTATGCTAAGTGAAAGAAGGCAGACACGTTATTTGACTCCTTTTATATGATGTATCTGAAATAAACAAATGCATAGAGACAGAAAGCCAATTACCAGAGGAAGCAGGGAGGGCAGAATAGGAAATAATTACTTAATGAGTACAGGGGTGAGGAAAATTTTTTGAAACTAGAGAGAGGTGATTACACAACAAGGTGAACACCAAGTACTACTGAACTGTACATTTTTAAATGGTTAATTGTTCAGTATATGACTTGTACCTCAATTTTCAAAAAGAAAAAGAAAAACAGAAATTAATGAGGTCAAAAATAGAAAAGCCATAGAGCTAATAAATAAAAAATCTGATGTTTTGAAACAATTAACAAAATAGAGAAGCCTTTTGTTATCAAGTAAAAATAAAGTACATGTATACAAAATAAAAAACAGTAAGAAAGTAACACACATTTCAAAAGAGGAGTTTCAAAAACATCATAATAGACTACTTTGCACAACTCTATGAAAATAAATGTGAAAACTTAGATGAAATCGATAGTTTTCTAGGAAAGTACAATTCACCAAAACTGATCTCAGCAAAGACAGGAAGTTTAAACAGCCTAATTTCACAAAAGAAATAGAGAAAATTATGGGGATCCACAAAAGAAGTAGGAAGAATAAAACAGAAACCAATGAAATCAGTCAGCTATAAGAGTAGAAACCTTGAATATATTTTTTAAGTGCTTAGATTTGCTCAGATTAAGGGAAAGTGAGGGAGAATAAGAATGCTCTGAATATACCTTTTTAAACTATTTTGACTTTTGAACCATGTTAATATATTATACATTTTAAAAAATAATTAAATCAACAAGATTTGGGGGAATACCCTGAAACTGAATACAAACAAATGGATATAACTGTATATCAGTTTGATAACATAACCACATGGAAGAAAAAAGGAGTCATCCAAGTGCTTTCTGAACACGTCGCTCTGTCCTTGTAAGGATAAGAAGAGCTAAAAGGGATCCTGAACTTTACTGAAAAGTTTGTAGGTGGTGGTGGATTTGGGGCTGCAATTCAAACTACTTTCTGTGTATTATAGGATTGAGCAAAAAGTAAACAAAAAGGGATGTTATTGAAAACTAGGCTTCCTTGTAGGAGAAAGGAGATGCAAAAATGGAATAGGGGAGGATGTTGAGATAAAATTAGAAGTATCAGTATGAAATAATTTTTAAATATTTACTTTTTAGGTCCCTCCACCGAACTGGCCTAGAAGTTGGTAACAGGCCTGGGGAAAGAAAAGTCAAAATTATTTTTGCCGGAAGACAAGGAAGCATTCAAAACCGATGGAGACGTCAAAATTTCACAAGAACCAGCTTGAAGAGGCTCCCACCAGACAAATTTGGGGAAATTTTATCCTCAGTGAGTATAATGCATTGAATTTTAAAAAGAAATGTTAAAAGAGAAGGGAATTCCAGCTCCAGCCATAACAGGATGCCTTGTAGAGCTAATCCTCTCACTGATAACAACCGGAAAAGGTGGATAAAATATATGAAATAACCACGTGAAGGCATTGGAGAACAACCAAGGTAGACAGAATTTGAAAGATTATTCCCAGTGGGAGGAGAGAAGTACATGATGTGAATTCCACAAACATCCCCACTTGTTCCATAAGGGCATTTCTACTTCCAGATCCTGGGACACCAAGTCCAAGCAGAAAGCCTAAGACCTCATGAGTTGAGCACACAGAGGTTAGAGCTGCCAAGTCCCGTGAGACTCGAGGGGTAAAGTTCTGAGGTGGAGAAGACCACGAAGAAGTAAACATAAAATCCTTGAGGGGAATCCAAATTCCCCTCAAGTCACTGTGCAACCTGGTGATTGCTTCGCATGAAATGCAAAGAAACCGTGCCAAACCCATCCAGGAGGCTTAAGAGCTAAGCTGCGATGCCCCAGCCCTGGAGGACAGTGGAGACAGAATCTGGAGTTCACACCTGGCAAGACTGAGGGGCTTCGGAAGACCCCCTGGGCTTTCAAATGAGGCAGCAAAAGAAACACACCTTAGGGGTAAGGGTGGTGCTCCAGGAGTTTAAGACCACAGCCAGGGAGTACAGATTCTATACGAGGGGTAAGAGGAAAATTGAAGTAAGTCAGCCCCACTAGAACTTGGTCTACCCAAAAGTTTGGCCAAAGCAAGCTCTTGAAACAGAAAGGGAATAAAAGAAGGAAGCTTGGAACATCAGGAAACAACATGAAAAACAAACAGTGAGTAAGTACAATAGAGTCTCCTTCTCTCTTGAGTTTTCTAACTTATGTCTGATAATAGAACCAAAAAGTAAAGCATTGCCTGATATAGATTTCTATGTACACAGGAGAAATACTTAAGACAATTCTATTAAAAATGCGGGAGCTAAAGGAACTCAAAGGGAGGAAGTTTTCTATGTTTCACTCAGGCTGGTAAGATGTTGATACCCATAAGTCTTTGTGATGATGGAATAGTTCTATATCTCGATTGCAAGAGTGGTTAAATGAATCAACAAGCATAATAAAATGGCACAAAACTATACATACAGTTTGTACCAATGTCAGTTTCCTGCTCTTGCACTATAATTATATAAGATATAACTATTGCGGAAACTGAGTGAAGAGTACATGGGATCTCTGTGTGGTATATTTGCAACCTACAGTAAATCTATAATTATTTCAATATTAAATTTTTTTAAAGAAAAAGATGAAGGTGAACTAAAGACATTTTCAATTTTCAGAGAAACACAAGCTAGGAGGTTTTGTCACCAGCCGACGAGCAATACAAGAACTAGTAAGTGGGGCTTCCCTGGTGGCACAGTGGTTGAGAATCCACCTGCCAATGCAGGGGACCCGGGTTCGATCCCTGGTCAGGGAAGATCCCACATGCTGTGGAGCAACTAAGCCCATGCACCACAACTACTGAGCCTGCTCTCTAGAGCCTGTGAGCCACAACTACTGAACCTATGTGCCACAACTACTGAGCCTGTGTGCCACAACTAGAGCCTGTGATCTAGAGCCCGTGCTCTAGAGCTCGTGCTCCGCAACAAGAGAAGCCACCACAATAAGAAGCCCTCGCACTGCAACGAAGAGTAGCCCCTGCTCGCCGCAACTAGAGAAAGCCCGCGTGCAGCAATGAAGACCCAATGCAGCCAAAAATAAAAAAAAAATTGTTTTAATTTAAAAAAGAACTAGTACGCAAGATTTTTTTAAACAAAGAGAAGTAGCCCCAGATGGAAGCACAGCACTATGGGAAAGAATGGGAGGAATATAAGAAAAGGTAAATAAGTGGTTAAAAATATATTTACATTATTTTTCTGAATGCATGTTGACTGCTTAAAACAAAAATAGCAATGTACTCTGGGGTTATAAAAGAGAAGTAAAAATATATGGAAACGGGCTTCCCTGGTGGCGCAGTGGTTGAGAGTCCGCCTGCCGATGCAGGGGACGCGGGTTCGTGCCCCGGTCCGGGAAGATCCCACATGCCGCGGAGCGGCTGGGCCTGTGAGCCATGGCCGCTGAGCCTGCGTGTCGGAGCCTGTGCTCCGCAACGGGAGAGGCCACAACAGTGAGAGGCCCGCGTACCACAAAAAAATAAAAATAAAAATAAAAATAAATAAATAAATATATATATATATATATATATACACACACATATATATATGGAAACATTAAAATAAAGGGCAAAAGGGGGTAAATGGAGCTAAACTTTTATAAGGTTCTTGCACTGTTTGGGAAGTGATAAAAGTACTAACTTAACGTAGACTGTAATAAGTCAGGAATTCATACTGAAATCTCTAGTCCATGGAAACCACTAAACTGATATAAAAATACCTAACTAAATATCTAAATAGATCAAATATACAAATACTTGATTATTCCTAAAATAGGAAAGATCAGTTAAGGAACAAAAAACAGATGGAACATATAGAAAACATAGTAGGATGGTAGACTTAAACCCAACGACATCAGTTCATTTTGTTAAATGTAATGGAATAAACACTCCAATTAAAAGACGAAAATGGCAGACTGGAGGAACATCAAGACACACCTGTATGCTGTTTATCAGATACACACTTTACATATAAGGATAACTGATAGATACAGAAAGGTTGGCAGTGAAAGGATGGAAGAAGATATTCTAACCAAAAGGAAGCTGGAATGACTATAACAGCACAAGGCAAGGTACATTTTAAGGCCAGAAGTATTCCTAGAAACAAAGAGGGTTAACCCATAATGATTAAAGTGTCAATTCAACAGGAAAACATAAAAAATCCTAAATGTGTATGCACCACATAATATAGCTTCAAAATATACAAAGCAAAAGTTGGCAGGAATAAAAAGAGAAATAAGTATCTGCAAACTTAATTGAAGATCTTTACTCTCCTCTCACAGACATTGACAGAACAAGCAGAGAGAAAAGTGAGTATGTAGGAGAACAACATGATTAATAACCTAATTGACATACCTACACCACCACTTCCAGAAACTTCCAAATAAGTGTTCTGTTTAAAGGCACATGGAATATTTACCAAAACAGTCCGTATATTGGGCCACAAATCAAATCTCAATCAGTTTCAAATGATTAAAATAATATGAAGTATGCTATCCCATTACACTAAAATTAATCTAGATATCAATGACAGAAATATAACTGAAAACAATTAAATGTTTGGAAATTAAGCAATGCATTTCTAAATAACCCATGGATCAAAGAATAAATCACCATGAAAATTAGAAAATACTTTGAACTGAATAATAATAAAAGTGCAAGCGCAAAACTTTTGAAATTCAGCTAAACCAGGACTTAGAGGCTTTAAGTGTGTATTTTAGAAAAGAAAAAAGATTGAAAAATCAATGATCTGACCTTCTCAAAAAATAATATCAAATTAAATCAAGAAAGTAAAAAAAGAAAATAAAATTCCAAAAGGAAGAGCTGAGATCAAAAAATATAAAACAGACATACAGTAGAGAAAATCAGCAAAGCCAAACATTGCTTTCTTGTATACATTAAAAGCTTAACCAACCCTTAGCAAGCCTGAGTTTCAAAAAGAGAGAGACACAAATAATGAATTAAAGAAATGAAAAGAGGGACATCACTGTAGGTCCTACACACTTTAACAAGATAATAATAAAATATTGGAAATAACTTTACACAAATAAATTTGAAATTTTAGATTAAATGAATAAAATTACATAATATGAAAAACATAACATCAAAAATGGCCCAAGAAAAAATATAAAATTTGTATCTATTAAAGAAATTCTATCCATAATAAAAAACAAAACTTCCCACAAAGAAAACTCCAGTCAAGAGATTCCACTCAAAAATTCTTCCGAATATTTAAGGAAGGAAAATACCAAAACTGCACAAACTTTTTAATAGAGAAAGAGGGAACATTTCCTGATTCATTTTTGAGGCAGCATAACCTTTGTACCAATATCTGAAAGGGACATTCAAGATGAAAAATTACAGGTCAATACCTCCCATGAACATACATCAAAAAATCCTGAAAGAAATGTTAGCAACTCAAGAAAACTAGTGTATATTTTTTAAAAGGATAATACGTCAAGACCAAATGAGATTTATCCCAGGATTGCAAAGTTGGTTTAACATTCAAAAATTAAGCAATGGGGCTTCCCTGGTGGCGCAGTGGTTGAGAGTCCGCCTGCTGATGCAGGGGACACGGGTTCGTGCCCTGGTCCGGGAAGATCCCATATGCCGCGGAGCGGCTGGGCCCGTGAGCCATGGCCGCTGAGCCTGTGCGTCCGGAGCCTGTGCTCCGCAAAGGGAGAGGCCACAACAGTGAGAGGCCCGCGTACCACAAAAAAAAAAAAAAAAAAAAAATTAAGCAATGCAATGTAATTCATTGCATTAACAGAAAAAAGTAGAAAACCATATAAACATCTCAATAGAAACACAAAAGGATTTGATAAAATCTGATACGTCGGGCTTCCCTGGTGGCGCAGTGGTTGAGAGTCCGCCTGCCGATGCAGGGGACGCGGGTTCGTGCCCCGGTCCCGGAAGATCCCACATGCCGCGGAGCGGCTGGGCCCGTGAGCCATGGCCGCTGAGCCTGCACGTCCGGAGTCTGTGCTCCGCAACGGGAGAGGCCACAACAGTGAGAAGCCCAAGTACCGCAAAAAAAAAAAAAAAATCTAATACATCTTTATGATTTTTTTAAAAAAACTCTAAGTAAACTAGAAATAGGAAGGGACTCCCTCAACCAGATAAAGTGTGTCTACAAAAAAAAAAAAAAAAAAAACCTATAGCTAACATCACTCTTACTGGTAAAATACTGAAAATTTTCCCCCTATGTTTGGAAACAAGACCTGAATACTCACTGTTGCCACTTCCACTTAGTGTCATTCTGGAAAGCCCAGAAAGTTGGCCCTAGATCAGAGCTGGAGGCTGGTAATGGGTTGAAGAAGGACACCCAAATATTATATATATAGCTCCAATTCCAAAGCAGTCTGTCAAGCACTTCTAGACAGAAGACCAACAAGTAGATGAAAGGTTTGAACAACATGGCAAACCAACCACATTGAATGGACGTTGACAGCACTCCACCAAAAAGCGGCAGAATATACATTCTTCTCAAGTGCACGTGGAGCATCCTCCAGAATAAACCATATGTTAGGCCATAAAACAAACCTCAATAAATCTAAAAAAAGTGAAATCATACAAAATATGTCCTTGGACTATGATGGAATGAAACTGCAAGTCAATAAGAAAGAAATTTGGGAAACTCACAAATGTGGAAATTAAACAACATACTCCTAAATAACCAACAGGTCAAGGAAGAAATCACAGGAGAAATTCAAAAATTCTTTGAGATGAAAATGGAGACACGACATATCCAAACACATGGGAATCCACTAAAGCAGTGCTTAGAGGGAAATTTATAGTTACAAATCTATATTTAAAAAGAAGATGTCAAATAACCTTCTACCTTAAGACACTGGAAAAAGAAAAGCAAACTAAACCCAGAGCAAGCAGAATAAAAGGAAAGGATAAAGATTAGAGAAGACCTTAATGAAATAAAGGACAGAAAAACAATCAACAAAACCGAAAGTAGTTTCCTTGGAAAAATCAACAAAATTGACAAACCTTTAGACAGAGTGACCAAAAAAGAGAGAAGACTCAAATTACTAAAATCAGACATAAGAGAGAGGACATTACTACTGGCATCATAGAAATAAAAATGATCATAAAGGAATCCTATGGACAACTGTATGCCATTAAATTAGACAAGTTAGATTAAATGGAAATTTTTCTAAAAAGATACAAACTAACAAAATTGACTACAGAAGAAATTTTAAAACCTGACTCTACCTATAACAAGTTAAGAGCTTGCATTACTAACCAAAAAACTATCAACAAAGACAAGCCCAGGCCCAGATGGCTTTACTGGTGAATTCTACCTAATATTTAAAGAAGAATTAATACCAATTCTTTACAAACTCTTCCAAGAAAAAGAAGAAGAGAGAACACTTCTGACTCATTCTATAGGGCCAGTATTACACAATAGTATACCAAAATCAAAGACATCGCAAGAAAACTACAGATTAATATCTCTTGTGAATATAGATGTAAAATACTGAATCCATCAGTATATAAAAAGGATTATATACCATAACCAAACTGAGTTTATCCCTGGAATACAAGGTTGGTTTAACATAAGGAAATCAAGTAATACAATACACCATATCAATAGAATTTTTAAAACTACATGATCATCTCAATAAACAGAATAAAAGCATTTGACAAAATCCAACACCCTTTCATGATAAAAACATGATATAAACCAGGAACAGAAAAGAACATTCTTAATCTGATAAATGACAACTATGCAAAACCCACCTTTACTAATAGCATCACACTTCATGGTGAAAGACTAGATGTTTTCCCCTAAGATCAGGAATGAGACAAGGATATCTGCTCTCACCACTTCTATTCAACCTTGTACTGGACATTCTAGCCATTCTAGTCAAGAAACACAAATTAAAGGGATCCAGAATGCAAGAGAAGGAGTAAAACTATCTCTATTTATAGACAACATGATCTTGTATATAGAAAATCCTAAGGAACCACTAAAAAAACTATTAGAACTAATAAACAAGTTCAGCAAGTTTGTAGGAACCAATTGTATCTCTTGCAATGAACAACCCAAAAATGAAACTAAGAAAACAATTCCATTTACAATAGCATCTAAAATAATGAAATGCTTAGAATAAATTTGACCCCAAAAGTGCAAAACTTATAATCTGAAAACTATAAAACATAGATGGAAGACATTAAAGACAACCTAGGGGCTTCCCTGGTGGTACAGTGGTTAAGGACCCACCTGCCAATGCAGGGGACCAGGGGTTTGAGCCCTGGTCCGGGAAGATCCCACATGTGGCGGAGCAACTAAGCCCGTGTGCTGCAACTACTGAGCCTGTGCTCTAGAGCCCGCGAGCCACAACTACTGAAGCCCACGCGCTTAGAGCCTGTGCTCCACAACAAGAGAAGCCACCGCAATGAGAAGCCTGCGCACTGCAACGAAGAGTAGCCCCCGCTTGCCACAACTAGAGAAAGCCCGCGCACAGCAGCAAAGACCCAACATAGCCAAAAATTAAAATTAAAAATAAAGACAATCTAAATAAATGTTCGTGGATCAGAAGACTTAATACTGTTAAGATGGCAATATTCCCAAAACTGATCTACAGATTCAATGAAATCTCTATCAGAACCTCAAGGCTTCTCTGTAAAAGCTAAGCTGATCTTAAAGTTCATAGGAAACCCAAGGGTCCCAGAATAGCCAAAACAATTGTTATAGAGAATTATGGGTAAGCATGTACTGCCTATCGGCAATTTAAAGATGCCTTTCTATTGTCTCTGGTTTCCATCATTTCTGTAGAGAACTCATACTTCAGTTTTACTCTTGCTCTTTGGAGGTCGTCCATCTTTTGTTCTCTGGCATCTTTTAATGTTTTTAACTTTATACTTGGTTTTTAGAAGTTTTGCTATGATTTGTCTAGGTGTAATATTTTTCCCCTTTAAGATTTTCACAGCTTCATAAATCTGTAAATTCTTTCATCAGTTTTGGAAAAATTTTTAAGCAGTATCACTTCAAATATTACTTCTTTCCTGTTCTCTCTTCTGGGACTTCAGTTAAATTTATACCTTCCATTCTCTCTCACATACCTCTAATCCTCTTTCTGTATTTTCCTCTTTCTTTTCCTCTGCGTGCACATTCTATTAATCTGTTTACTAATTCATTAATCTTATCTTTTCCTTCATCTAATTCCTTGTTAAATCCTTCTAGTGAGTTCATTCATTTCAGATCCTGTATTTTTTGGTTCTAAATTTCCTGTTTGATTCTTTTTATGGATTCCAGTTCTGTCTTGAAACTCTCCACCTCTTCATGGGTTTTCTCAATCTTTCTTTCTGTTTCCTTGAGCACATTGATGATGATTCGTTTAAAGTCCATATCTGCTAACTCCACTATCTAGATCAACTTGGATTCTGTTTTTGTCCAGTTTTTGTGTTGGTCCCCAGTTTAGAGCTATTGTAAATGTTTTCATCAATGTGTGTGTACCTGTGTTTAATAGGCTCTTATCTTTCTGATTTAAGGTAGAAGCTAAGATTATTGATTTGAGACTTTCCTTCTTTTCTAATTTATATGTTTACTACTAACGCCTTCCCCCTAAGTAGTGCTTTTATAGCATCCTACAAATCGAATATGTTTTCATATGCATTCAGTTCCCAACACTTTCCAATTTCTGTTTTGATTTCTTCTTTGATCTACAGATTATTTATAAGCTATTTATTTTTCAGTTGTATGGGAATTTTTCAGAGATATTTCTGTTACTGATTTCTTATTACGTTCCACTCTTATCAAAGCTCGTATCTGATGACTTGAATCCTTCTAGATGTACTGAGATTTGTTTTATGGTTCACAATGTGGTCAATCTAGGTAAACATTCTGTGTGCATGTGAAAAATTTGTGTATTCTACTGTGGTTGGGTAGAGTGTTCTACAAATGTCAATTAGGTCAAGTGAATTGACAGTACTGTTCAAGGTTTCCATATCCACACTGATTTTCTGTCTAATTGCTTTCATAAATCATTGAGGAAGAGGTGTTGAAATCTGAGTTTCATTGTATCTATTTGTTTTTGCAGTTCTATCAGATTTTGCTTCATGTATTTCAGATCTCTGTTATTAGCTGCATAAATGTTTAGGATTATGTCCTCTTGATGAATTGAAACCTTCCTCATTATGAAATGAGCTTCCTTATCCTTGGCAGTATCCTTCACTCTTTTTTTTTTTTATGAATTTATTTTATTTATTTATTTTTGGCCACCTTGGGTCTTCGTTGCTGTGTGTGGGCTTTCTCTAGCTGTGGTGAGCCAGGGCTACTCTTCGTTGCGGTGCACGGGCTTCTCATTGATGTGACTTCCCTTGTTGCGGAGCACGGGCTCTAGGCGCACGGGCTTCAGTAGTTGTGGCACACGGGCTCAGTAGTTGTGGCTCCTGGGCTGTAGAGTACAGGCTCAGTAGTTGTGGCATACAGGCTTAGTTGCTCCGCGGCATGTGGGATTTTCCCGGACCAGGGCTCCAACCCGTGTCCCCTTCACTGGCAGGCGCATTTTTAACCACTGCGCCCACAGGGAAGCCCTCCTTCACTCTTAAATCCGCTTTGTCTTATATTAATTTAGTGACTCCAGCTTTTTTTGATTAGTGTTAGCATAGACACTGCTTCCCATTCTTTTACTTTTAATCTATTTGTGTCTTTATATGTAAAGTAAACTTCTTACAGACAGAAAATAGTTGGCTCCTACTTTTTTATCCAATCTGACATCTCTGACTTTTAATTGGGTGTTTAGATCACTAACATTTAGTATGATTAGAGTTTTGATTAGGTTTAGGTTTATCTCGTTATTTGTTTTCTATTTGTTCCATCTGGTCTCTGTTCTTTTTATCCTCTTCTTCTGCCTTCTTTTGGATTTCTTGAGTATTTTTCATAATTCCATTTTATCTCCTTTTTTGACTTATTAGATCTCTTTAGTATTTTGTGGTTGCTTTAAATGTTACAGATACATCTTTACCTTACCACAATCTACCTTTAATGATATACCATTTCATGTATAAAATAAGAAACTTAAGAGTATATTTCCGTTTCTCTGCTCATGACCTTTGGGCTATTGTGGTCATACATTTTTATCTTATAAATGTATAAAACCAACAATATATGGTTATTATTTTTTAAGATTTAAATAATTTTTTAAATCTTACATATTTACCGATGGAGTTATCGTTTCAGATACTATTCATTCCTTTTGTAGGTCTGCATTTCCATATGGTACCATTTTACCTCTGACATTTCCTTTAACATTTTCCGTAATACAATTATGCTGCTCATAAATTTTTTCAGCTTTTTTATTTTTGAAAAGGTCTTTATTACACCCTCATTTTTTTTTTTTTTTTTTTTTCGGTACGCGGGCCTCTCACTGCTGTGGCCTCTCCCGTTGCGGAGCACAGGCTCCGGACGCGCAGGCTCAGCGGCCATGGCTCATGGGCCCAGCCGCTCCACGGCATGTGGGATCTTCCCGGACCGGGGCACGAACCCGCGTCCCCTGCATCGGCAGGTGGACTCTCAACCACTGTGCCCCCAGGGAAGCCCACACCCTCATTTTTGAAAGATATTTTCCCTAGATATAGAATTCTAAGGTTGTTTTCTTTTTTTCGTACTTAAAGATGTTGCTCCACTGGCCCCTTGCTGTGATTGCTTCTGATGGGAAAGCAGCTTTGTTCCTCTGTACATAAAATGTCCTCTTTTCTCTGGCTGATTCTCCCTTTACCACTGGTTTTGAGCAATTTAATTATGATGTGCCTTAAGGTAGTTTTACTGAAGTCTCCTGTGCTTGCAGTTTGTTGAGTTTCTTAGGCGCTGTGAGTTTACAGTTTTCATCAAATTTGGAAACAACTTCAACTATTATTTTTTCAAATATTTTTTATATTCCCCCTCTCCCTCCTCTCCTTCCAGGATTCTAATTACCATATATTAGGTCACTTGAAATTGTCCTGCACCTCACATATGCTCTTTTCATTCTTTAATTCTCTTTTCTCTCTGTCTCTTTTCTTCTGCAATGTCCAAACTTCTGTGAATACCATTCCGTGTATTTGTCATCTCACAGATTGTTGTTTCATCTATAGAAATGTGACCTGAGCCATTTATATCTTTTATGTCTGTACTTAACTTCTGAACAAATGGAATACAGTTATAATAACTGCTTTAATATGTCTGTCTGCTAATTCTAACATCTGTCTCAGTTCTGGGTTGGTTTCGATTGATCGATTTCTCTCTTCATTGTGGGCTGTATCTTTCTGCTTTTTTGCATGCCTGGTAATTTTTGCTTGAATGACAGACACTGTGAATTTTACCTGATTGGGTGTTGATATTTTTATATTCCTATAAATATTTGTTCTGGGATGCTGTTAAGGTCCTCAGAAATATTTTCATCCTTTTGGGTCTTCCTTTTAAAGATCTATTTGGTAGGCTAGAGCAATGCTTGATCTAGGATTAAATATTTCCCACTACTGAGGCAAAACCCTCCTGTGGACTCTATCCAATGCCCCATGCATCTCAAATTTTCGAATAAGGCTAGTTGGAACAGGCTCTATTCCCAGCCCTGTGTGATCACTGAGGACTCTTACCTCTAATCTCTAGGTGGTTCTTTCCCTAGACTCAGGTAGCTTCTTATGCCTGCACTGATCACTATTGAGCTGAATACTTGAGGGAGACCCTATGCAGATCTCTGGGGGGTCTGTCTCTGTGCAGCTCTCTCCTCCCAGGTCTTCTGTCCTGCAAACACTAGGTGCCCTGTCCTCCACTGACTCTCAGCTCCATCTCCTCAACTCAGGAGTCCACCAAGCTTCACCTCCAAAATTATCAAAGCATCAAGCTGGGGCGACAAGAGAGCTTCGCTCCTTTATTCCTCATCCCTCAGGAATCGCTGCTTCTTGCTGCCTGATTCTCCGTGTCTTGAAGCCATTGTTTCATCTATTTTGTCCATTCTTTGGTTGACTCAGGTGATAGCGCATATCTGATCCTTATCGCCCCATGTTGATTAGAAGCAGAAGTCTCTATTCATTCATATACAATGCAATTATTGATATATTGGGGTTTAAATATACTAGTAATTACTGACATACTTGGGTTCTTTGCACTTGATCTATGTTCCTTTTTCTCTCTTTTACTATCTACTTTTGGATGAATTATTTTCTATTATTTCATTTTTTTACTCTGTGAGCTTAGAAATTATGCAGTCTTTTATATTCTTTCAGTTACCCTAGAGATTATAACATGCTTCCTGAACTTATCAAAGTCTAATATTAAATGCTGTTTTTATGAACAATACAAAAATCTTAGAACATTTAACTTTATCTCCCTTCTCACAAATTATAAGCCAATGTTGCCGTGCATTTTCTATTCTATCCATATTTTTAACGCAACAAGATGTTACTGCTGTTCTATACTATTAAGACTGATTTATATTTACTTATATATTTACTGTTTTGTTGCTCTTTATACCTTCCTGTATCTCTCACCTTCCTTCTGAGGTTGTCCTTTGGCCTGAAGAATACCTTTTAATATTTTCTTTAGAGTGGATCTCATGCCAGACTGTCTCTGTTTTTGTCTGCCTGAAAATATCTTTATTTAAACTTTAGTCTTTTTTTTAAATTGAAGTACAGTTGATTTACAATATTGTGTTAGTTTCAGGTTACCTTTAATCTTGAAGGATATTTTCTTTGCATAGAAAGCCCTAGTTCAGCAGCTGTTTTTCTTATGGCATTTTAAGTCTCTGGTTTCCTTTATTTCTGCTGAAAATTAGCTGTAAGCTTAAGCGCAAGGGGTGGGAGTCCAGGACCCCCAGAGGTTGGGATCTGGGACCCACCCCTTTGCTCTGGGTGGGGACCAGTGGCTTGGTGTAAGTGTAACCCAGAAGCATTCAGCCTTTTGCTGGTGAGGAAGTAAAATTCACGTTTTCCTCTTACTTCCCAGAACTGGATTCAGGTGACCATAGAGTTCTGGCGCCCCCTGATGCCCGGAAGAGGCAAACCTAAATCTCATAGAGAAAGACTTCCTCCCAAGTCTTAAAGTATTTCTTTTTTTTTTTTGAAGTTTTGAATTTTATTTTATTTATTTTTTTATACAGCAGGTCCTTATTAGTTATCTACTTTATATATATTAGTGTATATATGTCGATCCCAATCTCCCAATTCATCCCACCACCACCACCCCTGCCACTTTCCCCCCTTGGTGTCCATACGTTTGTTCTCTACATCTGTCTCTATTTCTGCTCTGCAAACCGGTTCATCTGTACCATTTTTCTAGGTTCCACATATATGCGTTAATATATGATATTTGTTTTTCTCTTTCTGACTTACTTCACTCTGTATGACAGTCTCTAGATCCATCCACGTCTCTACAAATGACCCAATGTCGTTCCTTTTTTATGGCTGAGTAATATTCCATTGTATATATGTGCCACATCTTCTTTATCCGTTCGTCTGTCGATGGGCATTTAGGTTGCTTCCATGACCTGGCTATTGTAAATAGTGCTGCAATGAACATTGGGGTGCATGTGTCTTTTTGGATTATGGTTTTCTCTGGGTATATTAAAGTACTTCCATAATGTGTCAAATACAAGGTCTGTTCCAGAATAAGCCAACAAGGAGACAAGACAAAATATGTGGGAAAACAAGCCCACAGGCCCCCAGATATTGAAATTATCATACACAGATCTCAAAATAAATATGCATTCTTTGTTTAAGGAGGTAAAAGACAAGATTGAGAGTTTTGGCAGAGATCTGAAAACTGCAAAAAGAAAAAGAAAAAACAAAAGAATTTTATCACGTGCCACTTAAGACCTGTGCAGACTCTCTTGGCCTCACCCGTTCCAGAGTCTTTGGCCATTTGTTTGACTTCAGCTCTCATGGCTGTAAGCGGTTCTAAGTGGGCCCACCTGACTCTGTGCAGGTGCAGCGGGCAGCACGGCACCCACGCTGGGGTCGCTTAGCTTCTGCCCAGGTCTTCCCTGTTACCACCGAGGCATGGAAAGCCCCAGGACTTGCTCCGCACTCATGTACGTGCAACACAGAAGTGCGGGGACTTAATGTTCCGTGGGGTGAACCACTGATGAACAGGACTTGGGAACTGACTGGTAAATGAACTATTCCACGAGCCTCCTCCTGAGGAGACTGTGCCACTCAGTCATTCTACAGCCTCTTGGAAGATGCTGTTATGAGAGAGAGTGACCGTCACGCTCACCCCCCAGCCCCGTCTCTGTCGCGCCCCGGGTGACTCCACCTTTTCTCACTCCTGATTGACTGAGTTCACTCTCTAACAAACTAATAGCTCTAAGCCTCTGCTTTCTAGCTGTGTGTGTTTCCTGGGGCTGCCATAACAAAGCGCCACAAACCAGGGGACTTAAAACAACAGAAACCCATTGTCTCACGGTTCTGGACGCGGAAGTCTTCAATCAAGGTGTCAGCCAGGCTGTGCTCCCCCCACAGCCTCTAGGGGAGAATTTTTCCTGGCTCCCCCCAGTGTCTGGTGGCCCCAGGCATTCCTTGGCTGGTGGCAGCAACACCCCATCTCTACCTCCCTCTTCACATGGCCTCCTCCCCTGTGTGTCTTCCCTCTGTGTCTGCCAGTCGCCATGTCCAAATTTCCCCATTTTAAGACACCAGTCATACTGGATTAGGGCCCATGCTAATGACCTCATTTTAAATTGATTACTTCTGTTAGGACCTTATTTCCAATTAAGGTCATATTCTGAGGTGCTGAAGGTTAGGACTTCAATATAATATTTTGGGGGTACAATTCAACCCATATCGCTAGGGAACCCTGGCTATGATAAAAAAGAAATAAAATCTTCAGTAACTAAGTAATAGTAGACAGCAAACCCATTTGATGGGCTCAAGAGCAAATTAGATTGAGCTAAAGATGGGTTGGAAGAGAATATCCAGAAAAAAGCACAGAGAGAGAAAAGAATGGAGGGGAAAAAAAAAGAAGAGATGCTAAGATCTCACTACTCCTATTTAACATAGTACTGGAAGTTCTAGCCAGAGCAATCAGGCAAGAAAAAGAAAAAAAGGCATCCAAATCAAAAAAGAAGTAAATTGTCTGTTTGAAGATAATATGATCTTATATATAGAAAATTCTAAAGAGTCTACTGAAAAACATTAGAACTAACAAACAAATTCAGTAGATTTTCAGGATACAAAATCAACATACAGAAATCAGTTGCATTTCTATATACTAGCAACGAAATATCTGAAAAAGAAAGAAAACAATCCCATTTACAATTTATAATGCATCAAAAAACAATAAAATACTTAGAAATAAATTTAACCAAGGAGGTGAAAAATCTTCACAATGAAAATCATAAAATTTTGATGAAAGAAATTGAAGGAGACACGAATAAATGGGAAAATACCCTGTGTTCATGGATGGAAAGAATTAATAGTGTTAAAATGTCCATTCTGGGGCTTCCCTGGTGACGCAGTGGTTAAGAATCCGCCTGCCAATGCAGGGGACACAGGTTCGAGCCCTGGTCTGGGAAGGTCCCACATGCCATGGAGCAACTAAGCCCATGTGCCACAACTACTGAAGTCCACGCACCCAGAGCCCACGCTCCACAACAAAAGAAGCCACCACAATGAGAAGCCCACACACCGCAACAAAGAATAGCCCCTGCCCGCCGCAACTAGAGAAAGCCCACGTGCAGCAACAAAGATCCAACGCGGGCAAAAAATAAATTTAAAAATTTTTTAAATAAAAAATAAATTAAATGTCTTGGGACTTCCCTGGTGGTCCAGTGGCTAAGGCTGCACACTCCCAATGCAGGGGGCCCGGGTTCGATCCCTGATCAGGGAACTAGATCCCACATGCCGCAACTAAAAAGATCGCACATGCCGCAACGAAGACCCAGCGTAGCCAAACAAATAAATAAATAAAAATATTTTTTTTAATCTCTAAATGATGGTATTAAAGCGTTCTCGGCCCAGAGGGCTTTACAAATTAGTGTTAGCTAACACTCACATAAGGATCAGTTCTACGTTAGTCAAAGTATGCCAAGTCTTAGAAAAAGAAATTTCCTCAATTCAGCTCATGAAGTTAACATATCCTTAATATAAAAGCTTTCTTAAGTTATTCTAAATGGAGAAGTGAAAATTTTTCATTTCTTAAGATAGATGGAAAAAATACGTAAAACACTACAACATTAAATCAAATATGTACTAATACCCTATGATCAAGTAGTTTTTATTCCAAGAAAACAAGAATGTGTCAATATTAAGAAAACAATGGATAGAACTAATTAAAACAAGAAATTAGAGGGTTAAAACTAAATTCGAGTAGAAGGAAACATCCTAAGCTTGATAGACTATTCACACAAAGCCAACAGCAAACATCTTATTAAACAGTGAAACTCTAAGGCTGTTCCTATAAATGTCAAGGAGAACAGGAGAATAGCTCAGTATCACCACTGTTATTCAATGTTGCTTTGGAGGTGGTAACTAAGTTACAAAACATGAAAACTAAAAGCAAATTTCTGCTTCAGGCATCACTTTGCAGAACAAATTCCTTGAGGCATAGCTGATCTCACAAAAGACAGGAGAGGAAATAGCTATGACCTAGAACCTGAGCACCAGGTGACCAGGAGGGACAGGAGGGCTCTGAGGACAGATAGTGACAATGTCCCTGGGGATGTGGAGTTAGCCAGTGGCAAGGAGCTCAGCTGAAAATGCTACAATGATGGCAGACCTTCAAGTGGGGTTAGTGATCCCAAACTGGTACCATCCCTTGGCTACTCACAAAAGATGAAACAAATCATCTCTGGAGGAAATTATCCCCAATTCAGATGGAAGACTCCTCTAGAAGAAGACCAAGCAATGAGTTCATTATCAAAGGTCACCAAGCGTGTGAGGAGGCACGTGGGTGAGAATAGAAGGAAAAGCAAGCAGCACATTCAGACTCACAAAGATACTGGTGTTGGGCTTCCCTGGTGGCGCAGTGGTTGAGAGTCCGCCTGCCGATGCAGGGGACACAGGTTCGTGCCCCGATCCGGGAGGATCCCACATGCCGCGGAGAGGCTGGGCCCGTGAGCCATGGCCACTGAGCCTGCGCGTCCGGAGCCTGTGCTCCGCGGCGGGAGAGGCCACAGCAGTGAGGGGCCCGCGTACGGCAAACAAACAAACAAACAAAAAGATACTGGTGTTGGCATATCAGCATATAGAAAAATATGTGCAAAATGTTTAAAGGAATTAGGACATCATCACAACTACTCAAGAATAATTGGGGAAATAGCAACATGAAGGATCAGGGAAAGGCTACAAGCGATGATACCTCAGTTACGGTGAACACACCAAGCATCCAGATCTTGGTTTCTAAACACCGTTTCCCTCCACAGGGAACCTCCTTCAAGCAATAACTGATTTGTGGTCTGGCGTAGAGAATGATAAGATGAGGCTGGAACATCTGTGCTAAAATCAAGGAGAAGTTCGAAGATTATTAGATTCTTGCCAAGAGACACAGAAGCCAGCTTGACGCGACACTAAATTAACATTTTTAGTGAATAAAAGTTTATGCATCCTTTTTGACATTCAAAACTAGAGAGAGAGGGAAGAAAGGGAGGAAGCTTCTTACAGAATGGCAGCCAATTTGGCTAGAAGAAGTAATAAGTTTAGGAAGTCACAACTTTGAAACCACCAATGACTGATTCATAGCTGATTCATTAATTGAGTTCATGGTAGTAATAACTGATTCAGGTGAGAGTCATCAGTGAATAACAAAACCACTAGGAGAAAGGCTGTTGAGTGAAGCAAACCTTCTCATTGCCCGCAGACATTACATTTCGCCATGCTCCAGGTGACCTCCAAGTGCCACTTCTGCATCTCCACCCCAGGGCTTTCTGCCCACAGATGGGACAGGCCAGAAGCTCTGGTGCATTGAACTAAAAAAAAAAAAGAGCATCGTCAGTAATGGGACAAATTGCAGTTATGTGCTAGTGATAAGAGGAAACAGACAAGCCCACATTGGGGGACATTCTACAAAATGACTGGTTTTAGTTTGTGAAAGTATAAAGCTCATGAAATTAAGGGGGCACTGAAGAATTGCTGAAGACTGAAGGAGACCAAAAAGACATGGAAACTAAGTGCAACATGTGATTTTGGATGGGATCTTTCTGTTCTATTAGTAAAAGTGTCCAAACTTGAGTGGGGTGTAAGGATTAGATGGCAATGATGTATCCATGATAATCTCCTGATTTTAATTGTTGCATTGCAGTTATGTAGGAGAATGTCCTGAGTTTGTAGAAAATATGCACTGCAGTACTAGGGGTGATGGAGCCTTATGAAAGCAACTGACTCTCAAATAGTGCCGAAAACATTTAGAATGTTCGTATTGCACTATCAACCCAGCACTAAACAAATGTCTGTCTGCTGGAGGGTGAATAAATCAGCTATGTTCTAATCACACAAGGTGATACTGTGCGGCCACAAGGAAGAAGGAAATGCAACCACACACACAGCATGGATGAATCTCAAACCAGAGAAACTGAGAGAAGAAGCCAGACATAGACGAATAAATAGAAATGGTTCTATTTAAGTAAAGCCCAAACAGACAAACCTAATCTGTAGGGTTCAACGTCTATAGAGAGGTCACCCTTGGGGCCGCGGGAGGTATTAATAGCAGAAGATGCGTAGGAAGGTCCTGGAGGGTTTGGTAATGTGATCTTTTTTGATCCATGTGTTGTTCACTTGGTGATAATTGATCAAGCTCTACATTTATGTACAGCTTTATGTATACAAGACTTCAACAAAAACTTTTTTATATAGGGGGTGACCTATATAATCTCTGAGTACTTCCGTTTAATGTGTAATGACTTCAAGAGAGGTGGCCTAATGTGATGGTTCAGGGCACACACTGTAAAGCTGGCCTCTTAGTCTGAAACCTCACTTCTGCCGACGTCTAGCCATTTGACCAGGGACGAGCTTCTTAAACTCTGCATGTCTCACTTTTTTCATCCTGTGGGCTTTTTTAAACCACTTCAAATATTGTTTCAAAGATTAGGTTAGGTATCCTGAATGATACCTGGCGCAGGTTTATTCATTTGCTAAAATTTAGTTATTTCTATGACAAGTTTTGTATATTCTCAATAGGAAGGGAAGTGTCGTTCTTCCTGACTGCTCAGCAGCTGATCCAGGCAATACTCACGAGTTGCCAGGCCATTCATTCCTTCACAAATATACCAGGCCATTCATTCCTTCACGAATATACCAGGCCATTCATTCCTTCACGAATACATCTTGATCATCTATTGTTTATCAGACACTGAACTGGGACTGGGAGGTCCACAACTGAACACGTCAAGCACCGTAAAAATTTTAACATTTCCATTCATCTTTTAAAAACAATTTTAATATACTTCTGAAGAGCTTGTGGTTCCAAGAAATGATAGTGGAAATCTTAAAAATTAATATTGAACTGCAACAAAATGCTATATATCAAGACTTGTGCAAGACAAAAAAAGCAGTACTTAGAAATTTAAAAGCTTAAATGCATATATTAGTAACAAAGAAAGACTGTCCATTAATGAGCTGAGTGTCCACTTTAAGAAGATGAAAAGAAACTACAGAACAAATCTAAATAAAATAAGAGAAAATAATAAACATAAGAGATTAAATAAAAAAAGAGGGAAAAAGCCAAATTGGTTCTTTCAACAGGTTAATAAATAAGACAAATCTATGATGAAAACAACATGAAATAGAAAATGCACAAATTTTAAAAACCTTAAAATGTAAAAAGGGCTAGCCAAACTAAGTAAAAATGAAAAGCAGCATACCAAGATGAGTGGGATATAGTTAATGCCATGCTTAAAAGGAAATTTTTAGCATTACATTTTTTATTTTAAAAAAAAAAGCTTTCAAATCGATCATCTAAATCTCTGCCTTAAGAAATAAAAAAAAAAGAAAAGCAAAACTAAAGTCAAAGCAAACAGAAGGCAGGAAATAATAAATATAAGAGCAGAAACCAATGAAGATGAAAACAGAAAAAAAGAGGGAAAATATTAATGAAACCAAAAGCTGATTCTTTGAAAAGATTTATAAAGTTGATATATCACTAGTCAGACTAACAAAGAACAAAGAATATAAAAGATACAAATTACCAGTATCAGAAATGAAAGAGGGGAAATTGCTACGCTCCCCACAGACATGATAAGAATAATAAAGGAACATAAAAACAACTCTCTGCAGATGAATTCAACAATTTAGGTAAAATAGACCAATTCCTTGAAATGATGCAATCTACCAAAACTCACTCAATGAGAAATGGATAACCGGAACAGTCTTGTAGATATTAAAGAAGTTGAATTTGCAGTTTAAAATGTTCCAGCAAGGAAATATCAGGCCCCATGGTTTCACTGGCAAATTCTAGTAAACATTCATGGAAGAAATAGCAAGGGTTCTACACAATCTCTGCCAGAAATTAGAAAAGGAAGGAACACTTCCACACTCATTGTATGAGGTGAGCCAGTATAAAAAAAGAAAAAGAAAAACAGACAAGGATGGTACAAGAAAGGAAAACTATAGGGCTTCCTTGGTGGTGTGGTGATTAAGAATCTGCCTGCCACTGCAGGGGACACAGGTTCAAGCCCTGGTCCAGGAAGATCCCACATGCCACAGAGCAGCTAAGCCCATGCACCACAACTACTGAGCCTGCATGCCACAACTACTGAAGCCCACAAACCTAGAGCCCGTGCTCTGCAACAAGAGAAGCCACCGCAATGAGAAGATCACACACTGCAGTGAAGAGTAGCCCCCGCTCACCACAACTAGAGAAAGTCCGCCTGCAGCAACGAAGACCCAATGCAGCCAAAAATAAATTAATTAAATAAATAAATTTTTTTAAAAAAAGGAAAACTATAAACCAATAGCCCTCATGAATACAGATACAAAAATCCATAATGAAATATTGGCAAATAGATTACAGCAATATACATTTTTAAAAATCACAACCAAGTCAGTTTTATCCAGAAGTATAAAGCTGGTTCACTATATGAAAATCAATCCACGTAACCCACCATATTAAGAGACTAAAGAAGAAAAATAACTTGACAAATTTCTATGACTGAAATCATTCAGAGTATGTCCTCCAACCACAATGGATTTAAATTAAAAATAAATTATGTAAAGAGAATTAGAAAATCTCCAACTATAAGTTAAACAATACATTTTAAAATAAGTTAAACAATACATTTTAAAATAATCCTTGAGTCAAAGGAGATATCAAAAGAGAAATGAGAAAATGTATTTGAACTACCTTATAATAAAGACAGTACATCTCCAAATTTGGGGAATACAGTTAAAGCAATACTTAGAAATAAATTTATAGCTTCATTGCATAAATTACAACTTTTAATTGGCTCAGAAGTAATTATTAAGTTTTAATCTCAAGAAACCTGGAGGGAGAAAAACAAAAAAGTGAAGGAAAGTAGAAAATATGAGACGAAATCAATGCAATAGAAAATTCACATATAATCAATAAAGCCAACGTCGATTCTTCAGAAAAAAAATGAATAAAATTTTAAACCCTATCAAGAGTGATAAAAAAGAGGGAAAAGTCAAACTGTCAATATCAATAAATAAAAGGGGACAGCTACAGACCCTACAAATGTCAAAAAGAAAATGAACATCATGAAGAATGTACCAAGAAATTTGACAATTTTGATTAAATATACAAATTCTTCAAACAATTCACCTTATCAAACTGACAGAAAGGGAAAATTAGTAATCTCAATAGTCCAAAAAAGAAATTGAATCCATCTAAACTTCTAACAAAGAAGATCCAGAACCATGTGGCTTCACTTGTGAATTCTTCCAAATGTCTAAGGAAAAACTGACACTAATATTACCCAATTTATTCCTAGGAATAGAAAAGGAGGAAACATTTCCCAGCTCTTCATGAGGCCAGCATAATTTTTATAAACATGTTACAGGAATTTTTTTAAATATATAGATCAGTTATTTTCATGAACAGAGATGTAAAAAATTTAAGTAAGATTTTAACAAATCAAATTCAGCAATAAATTTTAAAGGGTAATAAATAGCAATCAACCAGTAAGGGGTAATCTATAGCAACCAATCAGTGTTTATTCCAAGAATACAAAAATGTCTCAACACTGGGGAAAAAAAAGAGTAATTCACCACTTATGATAGTTAATTTCATGTATCAATTTGACTGGTGTACAAGGTGCCCAGATATTTGGTGAAACATTGTTGTGGGTTTGTCTGTGAGGGTGTTTCTGGGTGAGATTAACATTTGAATCAGTAGACTGAGTAAAGCAGGTTGCCCTCCCTAATGTGGATGGGTCCTCATCCAATCCAAATAGAACAAAAAGACTGAGTTAAGAGAAAACTCCTCCCACCTGTTTGAGCTGTGACATTGGTCATTTCCAGCCTTTAGACTCTGACAGAAACATGAGCCTTTCTTGGGTCTTAAGGCTGCAGACTTTCAGACTGGAACTCATCACTGGCTTTCCTGGTCCTCCAGCCTTCAGACTCAGACTAGAACTAGACGTCATCTCTCCTGGTCCCCAGATTGCAGATGGCAGATCTTGGGACTTCTCAGCCTCCATACTCACGAGAGTCAATTCCTTATAATAAAGCTCTTTCTGTATATACATCTTATTGCTTCTGTTTCTCTGGAGAACCTTGACTAATACACCACATTAACAGAAAAAAAAAAAAGAGAGAGAGAGAGAGAAAAAAAAATTCTATGATAAACTCAATAAAGGCAGAAAAAATACCTAACAAATCTAATGATAAAAACTCTTAGCACTCTAAGAATGGAATGAAACTTTCATAATCAGATTTTTAAAAAATCTATAAAAACCATCACACAAGTTGATAAAACATTGAAAGTTCCCCCCTAAATCAAGGACATGGTAAGGATGTCTACTACCACCACTTCTATTCAAATTGTACTACAGGTCCTACTCATTCAATAAGTCAGAGAAAAGATGAGCAGCATCTAAATTGAAAAGGAAAATATAAAACGTCATTATTTGTGGATAACATAATTGTGTATTAGAAAACCCAAATGAACTACAGACAACTGATTTTAAGTATTAAGTAAATTTAGTACAAGGTCAATATCAAAAATCAATTGTAGCGGGCTCGTCAGAAGCAGCACGGGCGCTGCCTCCCTTCTGGTCTGGGATCAGGAAGGCAACAGGAACAGGGCGTCGAGAGAGGGACCAGCTCCTCACGCTGAGTCAGTGCACTAAGGCAAGGCCTGGCTTCCTGTCCTGTCACCTCCTCTTCCTACACCCATCCCCCGGCAGGGCTCATCCCTGAGCAGGGCCAGATGGTGATGACGCCAGGATTTCTGCTCCTAACCGCCTACAGGAGGAACTGAATGATACCGGAGGTTGAGACAGGAGGTTCCCAGCAAATAGGGAGAGGCAGGAGGGGGCAGTGGGACTAAAAGTTCAGGCCAAGGGCCAGAGGGCAGAGCACAAGAGGGAGTGGCCCCCTACTTCCCATCCACCCCTGCTACCATAGCACCCAGGGCCCTGTACTTGCTGCTGCACCACTTTACAACCCCCCAGACAGCCCTCCCCCTCCCCAGGACTCAGGCCAGCATCTCCAGGCCTCCTCCTCTCCTCCCTCCAACTTATCACCCGCCCCCGACCTCTGCCCTTCTCACCACCATCACACCTCTAGTCTGAAATCCAAAAGGTTCTGAGAATTAAGAACTGGTTCCTATGTTTGACACCAAAACTCATTTTTCAATAAAGCCAGACCTGGTGTGAATCTGTTCATAGATGTCACTGGTCCCATTTTGTGCAAAGAGTTGCACATTTGCACTGACGCTGGTACTGCCTGGACCTTCCTGAGGGCATCGTTACACTGTCCAGACAGGCGCTCTGGGGCCTCAGCATAAACCTGACTGATTGAAAGGAGGAGCCCTTTACATGAGGAACAATCTCATTTCATCCTCCCGGCCCTCTGGGTAGGTGCTACCTTATCCCCATTTCACAGAGGAGGAGACTGAGGCACAGGGTGACTGAGTCACTTGCCCAAGCTCATGGGGCTAATGTGCAGCCAGGCTGTGACCAGTCTGCCCCACGACCCCCCAGTCCTTTCACTCTATTTCGTTCTCTGGTGTCGGTGCCACAGGAGGGGTCATGGTCACATTTACCCACACCTACTATGGGTTGCCCACTGTTTACACATGTTACACTTGAGGACCAAAAATCCCACTCACCCTGTCACATTTGGTCCCTCTGTCCTTCCAGGCCCTCCAGCCCCTTTCCCAGGACACTTATCATGGGCACCACCAGAGTACTTCTTTAAAAGTAGCAGTGGGTGCTGAGGGTGGTGTAGTCTATTTCCCTTCTGTCTGGTCTGGTTCAAGTTAGACACACACCTACCACCTAACCCAACCATCCCACATCTAGGCACTTACCAAGAGAAACAACAGTACACGTCCAAAGACTTGGACACATGTGCAAAGCAGCCTTATTCTAATAGCCTAAAACTGGAAACAGCTCCCAAGTGTCCCCCAAAGGGTGGATGAATAAACAAACTGTGATGTGCCTTTGATGTGTATTTGGCAGGGTTCTCCAGAGAAGCAGAACCAATAGGAGATGATCGATAGATGATAGATAATAGGAATTCGCTCACGCAATTACAGAGGTGGAAAAGTCCACAATCTGCTGTATGTAAGCTGGAGACCAGGAAAGCTAGAATAATTCAATCTGAGTTTGAAGTCCTGAGGACCACGGGAGCTGATGGTGTAAATCCCAGTTCAAGGGCAGGAGATGAGATGAGAAGTCTCAGCACTCGTCAGTGAGGCAGAAGAGGGGGGATGATTTCCTCCTTCCTCCACCTTTTCTTGTATTCAGGTCCTCGGTGGCTTGGATGATGCCTCACCCTGATTGGGGAAACTGACCTACTTTACTGAGTCCATCTACTCCAATACTAATCTCATCCACAAACACCCTCACAGACCTATGCAGAAATAATGTGTAATCTGGGCACCCATGGTCAGTTAAATGAACCCATAAAATGAATCATCACATCACATAATGGAATACTACTCAGCAATAAAAGAGAAATAAAGGGAAACATAACACAGATGGATCCCAAAATCAGTATACAGAGTGGAGGAAGCCAGACAAAACTGAGTACACAGTCTAGGAACAGTGACTGTAGAATGAAATGCATCTATGTGACAGCAGAGCAGTGGTTGCCTGAGAAATTCAAAACTATCTTGAGACAAATGAAAACACAACCTACTAAAAGTTATGAGATTCAGCAGAAGCAGTCCTAAGAGGAAAGTTTATGATGATAAATGTCTACATTAAAAAAGAAGAAATATCTCAAATAAACAACCTAACTTTACTACTTAAGGCACCAGAAAAAGAAGAACAAACTAAGCCCAAAGTTAGCAGACAGAAAGCAATAATAAAGATTAGAGCAGGGCCTCCCTGGTGGCACAGTGCTTGAGAGTCCGCCTGCCAATGCAGGGGACACTGGTTCGTGCCCCAGTCCGGGAAGATCCCACATGCCACAGAGCAGCTGGGCCTGTGAGCCATGGCCACTGAGCCTGTGCGTCCAGAGCCTGTGCTCTGCAACGGGAGAGGCCACAACAGTGAGAGGCCCGCATACCACAAAAAAAAAAAAAAAAAAAAAAAGATTAGAGCAGAAATAAACAAAATAGAGAATAGAAAAAAATCAATGAAACTAAGAGTTGAGTTTTTTTAAAGCTAAATAAAATTGACAAACCCTTAGTTAGGCTAAGAAAAAAGAGAGGACTCAAATAAATAAAATCAGAAATGAAAGAGGAAACATTACAATGGATTCTACAGAAACGAAAAGGATCACAAGAGACTACCATGAACAATTATACACCAATAAATTGGATAACCTAGAAAAAAACAGATAAATTCCTAGAAACATATAACCTACCAAGAGTGAATCATGAAGAAATAGAAAGTCTAACAGACCAATAAGAGATAAGGAGATTAGTCAGTGATCAAAAAACTCCCAACAAAGAAAACTCAGGACGAGAATGGCTTCACTGGTGAATTCTAACAAATATTTAAAGAATTAACATCAATCCTTCTTAAACTCTTCCAAAAAACTGAAGCAGAAGTAATACTACCAAACACATTGAATGTAAATGGATTAAATGCCCCAACCAAAAGATACAGACTGGCTGAATGGATGCAAAAACAAGACCCATATATATGCTGCCTACAAGATACCCACTTCAGACCTAGGGACACATACAGACTGAAAGTGAAGGGATGGAAAAAGATATTCCATGCAAATGGAAATCAAAAGAAAGCTGGAGTAGCAATACTCATATCAGATAAAATAGACTTTAAAATAAAGACTGTTACAAGAGATAAGGAGGGACACTACATAATGATCAAAGGATCAATCCAAGAACAAGATATAACAATTATAAATGTTTATGCACCCAACATGGGAGCACCTCAATACATAAGGCAAATGCTAACAACCATGAAAGGAGAGATTGACGTAACACAATAAAAGTAGGGGACTTTAACACCCCACTTACACCAATGACAGATCATCCAAACAGAAAATAGTTAAGGAAACACAAGCTTTAAATGACACAATAGACCAGATAGATCTAACTGATATTTATAGAACATTCCACCCAAAAGTGGCAGAATACACTTTCTTCTCAAGTGCACATGGAACATTCACCAGGATAGATCACATCTTAGGTCACAAATCGAGCCTTGGAAAATTTAAGAAAATTGAAATTGTATCAAGCATCTTTTCTGACCACAGTGCTATGAGATTGGAAATCAATTATAGGAAAAAAAAACTATAAAAAACACAAATACATGGAGGCTAAACAGTGCGCTACTAAAAAACCAAGAGAGCACTGAAGAAATCAAAGAAGAATTTAAAAAAATACTTAGAGACAATGAAAATATGACGACCCAAAATCTATGGGATACAGGAAAAGCAGTTCTAAGAGGGAAGTTTATAGCAATACAATCTCACCTCAAGAAACATCTCAAATAAACAATCTAACCCTACACTTAAGACAACTAGAGAAAGAAGAACAAAGAAAACCCAGAGTCAGTAGAAGGAAAGAAATCATAAAGATCAGAGCAGAAATAAATGAAATAGAAACAAAGAAAACAATAGCAAAAATCAATAAAACTAAAAGCTGGTTCTTTGAGAAGATAAACAAAATTGATAAACCCTTAGCCAGACTCATCAAGAAAAAAGGGAGAAGACACAAATCAATAAAATTAGAAATGAGAAAGGAGGAATCACAACCGACAGTGCAGAAATACAAATACAAAGGATTATAAGAGACTACTACAAACAACTATATGGCAATAAAATGGACAACCACAAAGAAATGGACAAATTCTTAGAAAGGTAGAGTTTTCCAAGACTGAACTAGGAAGAATTAGAAAATATAAACAGACTTATCACAGTAATGAAATTGAGACCATAATTTAAAATCTTCCAACAAACAAAAGTCCAGGACCAGACGGCTTCACAGGTAAATTCTATCAAACATTTAGAGAAGAGCTAACACCGAACCTTCTCAAACTCTTCCAAAAAATTGCAGAGGGAGGAACACTCCCAAACTCATTCTATGAAGCCACCATCACCCTGACACTAAAATCAGAAAAAGATATCACAGAAAAAGAAAATTATAGACCAATATCACTGATGAACATAGATGCAAAAATCCTGAACAAAATACTAGCAAACAGAATCCAACAGCACATTAAAAGGATCATACACCATGATCAAGTGGGGTTTATCCCAGGAATGCAAGGATTCTTCAATATATGCAAATCAATCAATGTGATACACCACATTAACAAATTAAGGAATAAAACCCATATGATCATCTCAATAGATGCAGGAAAAGCTTTTGACAAAAGTCAACACCCATTTATGATAAAAACTCTCCAGAAAATGGGCATAGAGGGAACCTACCTGAACATAATAAAGGCCATATATGACAAACGCACAGCAAACATCATACTGTAGTGAAAAACTGAAAGCATTTCCACTAAGATCAGGAAGAAGACAAGGATGTCCACGCTCGCCACTCTTATTCAATGTAGTTTTGGAAGTCCTAGCCGCAGCAATCAGAGAAGAAAAAGAAAGAAAAGGAATACAAATTGGAAAAGAAGAAGTAAAACTGTCACTGTTTGCAGATGGCATGATACTATACATAGAAAATCCTAAAGATGTCACCAGAAAACTACTAGAACAAATCAATGAATTTGGTAAGGTTGCAGGATACAAAATTAATGCACAGAAATCTCTGGCATTCCTATACACCAACAACGAAAAATCAGAAAGAGAAATTAAGGAAACACTCCCGTTTACCATTGCAACAAAAAGAATAAAATACCTAGGAATAAACCTGCCTAAGGAGGTGAAAGACTTGTACTGAGAAAACTATAAAACACTGATGAAAGAAATCAAAGATGACATAAACAGATGGAGAAATATACCATGTTCTTGGATTGGAAGAATCAATATTGTAAAAATGACTATACTACTCCAAGCAATCTATAGATTCAATGCAATCCCTATCAAACTACCAATGGCATTCTTCACAGAATTAGAACAAAAAATTTTACAGTTCATATGGAAACACAAAAGACCCCAAATAGCCAAAGCAATCTTGAGAAAGAAAAACAGAGTTGGAGGAATCAGGCTCCCTGTCTTCAAACTATACCACAAAGCTACAGTAATCAGGACAGTATGATACTGGCACAGAAACAGAAATATGGATCAATGGTATGAGATAGAACACCCAGAGATAAACCCACGCACATATGGGCACATAATTTACAACAAAGGAGGCAAGAACATACAATGGAGAAAAGACAGCCTCTTCAATAAGTGGTGCTGGGAAAACTGGACAGCTACATGTAAAAGAATGAAATTAGAACACTCCCTAACACCATATACAAAAATAAACTCCAAATTGATTAAAGACTTAAATGTAAGACCAGGCACTATAAAACTCTTAGAGGAAAACATAGGAAAAACACACTTTGGCATAAACCACAGCAAGATCTTTTTTGACCCACCTCCTAGAGTAAAGGAAATAAAAACAAAAATAAACAAATGGAACTTAATGAAACTTAAAAGCTTTTGCACACCAAAGGAAACCATAAACAAGACAAAAAGACAACCCTCAAAATGGGAGAAAATATTTGCAAATGAAACAGCAGACAAAGGATTAATCTCCAAAATATACAAAGAGCTCATGGAGCTCGATATCAAAAAAACAAACAATCCAGTTAAAAAATGTGTGGAAGGCCTAAATAGGCATTTCACCAAAGAAGATATACAGATGGCCAAGAGGCACATGAAAAGATGCTCAACATCACTAACTATTAGAGAAATGAAAATTAAAACTACAATGAGGTATCACCTCACGCCAGTCAGAATGGCCATTATCAAAAAATCTAAAAACAATAAATGCTGGAGAGGGTGTGGTGAAAAGGGAGCCCTCGTGCACTGTTGGTGGGAATGTAAACTGATATAGCCACTATGGAGAACAGTATGGAGATACCTTAAAAAACTAAAAATAGAACTACCATACGACCCAACAGTTCCACTACTGGGCATATACCCTGAGGAAACCATAATTCAAAAAGAGACATGTACCAAAATGTTCATTGTAGCACTGTTTACAATAGCCAGGACATGGAACCAACCTAAATGTCCATCGACAGATGAATGGATAAAGACGATGTGGCACATATATACAATGGAATATTACTCAGCCATAAAAAGAAATGAAACGGAGTTATTTGTAGTGAGGTGGATGGACCTAGAGTCTGTCATACAAAGTAAGCCAGAAAGAGAAAAAACAAATACCGTATGCTAACACATATATATGGAATCTAAAAAAAAAAAAAAGGTACTGATGAACCTAGTTACAGAGCAGGAATAAAGAGCTAGACATAGAAAATGGACTTGAGGACATGGGATGGGAGGGCAAAGCTGGGGTGAAGTGAAAGTAGCATTGACATATATACACTACCGAATGTAAAATAGGTGGCTAGTGGGAAGCAGCAGCATAGCACAGGGAGATAGGCTGGGTGCTTTGTGATGACATAGAGGGGTGGGATAGAGAGGGTAGGAGGGAGGCTCAAGAGGGAGGGGATATGGGGACATATGTATGCATATGGCTGATTCACTTTGTTGTGCAACAGAATCTAACACAGTATTGTGAAGCAATTATACTCCAATAAAGATCTATTTAAAAAATAATGTATATATACATATATATGTTTACATATATTTATATATATTTAACTGAATCACTTTGCTGTACAGCATTAATTGACACAACATTATAAATCAACTATACTTCAATTAAAAGATAAAAATTCTCAACAAAATAGGTGTAGAAGGAATTGACCTTAACATAATAAAAGCTATGTATAAGAAGTCCACAGCTAACATCATACTCAACAGTGAAAAATTGAAAGTTTTTCCTCCAAGATCAGGAACAAGGCAAAGATGCCCACTGTCACCACTTCTATTCAATATAGTACTGGACATTCTACCCAAAGCAATTAGGCAAGTGAAAAAAATAAAAGGCATCCAAGTTGGAAAGGAAGAAGTATCTGTTTGCAGTTGACACAATCTTATATGTAGAAAACCCTAAAGACTCCACAAAAAGAAAAAAAAACTAATCTATGAATTCAGTAAAGTTGCAGGATACAAAATCAACAAGGAAAAATCTGTTGTGTCTCTATACACTAACAGTGAACTATCCAAAAAGGAAATTAAGAAAAGAATCCCATTTACAATAGCATCAAAAAGAATAAAATATTTAGAATAAACTTAACCAAGGAGGTGAAAGACTTGTACACTGAAAATTACAAGACTTTGATGAAAAACATTAAAGAGGACACAAAAGATAGGAAAGATATCTCATGTTCATGGATTAGAAGATTTAGTATTGTTAAAACATCCATATTACCCAAAGCTAAAATCCCAATGACAAAATCCCAATGACATTTTTTAATGAAATAGAAAAAACAATTCTAAAATTTATATGGAACCACAAAAGTCCCTGAATAGCCAAAGCAACCTTCAGGAGAAAACAAAGCTGAAGGCATGACACATCCTGATTTCAAAATATACTACAAAGCTACAGTAATTAAAACAAGATGGTACTGATATAAATCCAGACATAGAGACCAATGGATCAGAATAGAGAGTCCAGAAAAAAACCGATACATATACAGTCAACTGATCTTCAATAAGGGTGCCAAGGATACACAATGGGGAAAGAATAGTCTCTTCAACAAATGATATTGGGAATATTGGATATCCTCATGCAAAAGAATGATATTGTGACACTTATCTTACACCATAGACAAAAATCAACTCAAAGTAAAGAGTTAAATATAAGACCTGAAACTGTAAAACTCCTAGAAGGAAACATAGGGGGAAAGCTTCATGACATTGGTCTGGCAATGATCTCGTGGATATGACACCAAAACCACAAGAAACAAAAGCAAAAATAGGACTACATCAAACTAAAAAGTAAAAAGCTTCTGAACAGAAAAGGAAACTATCAACAGAGTGAAAAGGCAAACTACAGAATAGGAGAAAATATTTGCAAACTATGTATCTGATAAGGGGTTAATATTCAAAATATATAAGGAACTCCTACAACTCAATAGCAAAGAAACAAGTAACCCGATTAAAGAATGGGTAAAAGACTTGAATAGACATTTCTCAAAAGAAGACATACAAATGGGTAACAGGTGCATGAAAAGATGCTCGACATCACTAATCATCAGAGAAATGCAAATCAAAACCACAATGAGATATCATTTCAGACCCATTCGAAAGGCTATTATCAAATTTTAAAAAAAGGTAAGTGTTGGCAAGTTGAGAAATTCCAAGCCTTGTACTCCGTTGGGAATGTAAAATGGTGTAGCTGCTATGGAAAACAGAACTAAAAAAATTAGAAACAGAACTACTGTATTATCCAACAATCTCATTTCTGGGCATATATCTAAAAGAACTGAAATCAGTATCTCAGAGACATCTGCATTTCCAAGTTCATTTGCAGCATTATTCTCAATAGCCAAGATATGGAAACAATCTAAATGACCATTGACAGATGAATGGATAAAGAAAATGTGTTACTGAGGTAGAATTCATGTTAAGTGAAATTTTTTTAAGAAAGGACCCCTCCCCTCCCACCAGCCGCATGGTGGACCACGGACTGAGAGGGCAAGATGGAGTTGGTGAGGTTAACGACAGGTAAGGTTTTGGGGGTCATAACCAGAGAACTGGAGGGCCCAGGAGCTCCACCTAGTGTCACCCCATCCACCTCTGCCTCCACCCTGGCTCAGCCCCAGTCCCTCCCCTCTGGGAACAGCATCATTCCTTCAGCCCATCTTCCCCCGTCCAAACCCACCATCCACACCCTCATCAGCCAGCAGAGTTGACTCCATGTCTAAAAATGTCATGGGACTTCCCTGGTGGCACAGTGGTTAGGAATCTGCCTGCCAATGCAGGGGACACGGGTTTGAGCCCTGGTCCGGGAAGATCCCACATGCAACGGAGCAACTACGCCCATGTGCCACAACTACTGAGCCT
The DNA here is from genome assembly GCF_951394435.1 of Stenella coeruleoalba. NCBI lineage: Eukaryota > Metazoa > Chordata > Mammalia > Artiodactyla > Delphinidae > Stenella > Stenella coeruleoalba. The sequence goes on along the minus strand of NC_137147.1, from coordinate 3,132,324 downwards.
GCGCTCTAGAGCCCGCAAACCACAACTACTGAGCCCGCGTGCCACAACTACTGAAGGCCGCGCACCTAGGTCCCATGTTCAACAACACGAGAAGCCACCACAATGAGAAGCCCACGCACCGCAATGAAGAGTAGCTCCCACTTGCAGCAACTAGAGAAAGCCCGCGTGCAGCAACGAAGACCCAACGCAGCCAAAAATTTTTTAAATTTTAAAAATTAAAAAAAAATGTCATGGATCCAGCTCTCTGGCTAACTAGTCTTCCCAATGGCCTGGAAAATAAAGTCTCAGATCGCAGGGAGGGTGGACCTCGTGGTGAATAAGGAAAGAGCTACTGGCAGCCGTGTGGCATCTATGGGGCAGTGGGGGAGCCTGTCTGCCATGAGAGCCAGAGGGAGAGGAAGAAACCAGGACGCGGACATGCACTTGAATGCTGAATCAAGCCTCACCTGAAGGCAGTGCCTGAACCAGTGGAGTCCTTTTATTGTTTGAGTCCGTTTGAGGTGGTTTTCTATCACAACAGAGAGTTCTAACAGATATAACCCCTGCTAAAATACAAACTCCAAGAGGGCAGGACTGTGTCAGTCTTGGTGGTCCTGTAACTCTGGCGCCTAAAACATAGTAGTTGCTAAATAAAAGTTGGTGGCATGGGAAGGTGCCCGGGAGGGAGGAGGGGTGAGGGAGGCCCATGGTGCTGGATAATGTGTGGGGAACAAGCTTGCCCACGTCCTGACACACCCCAAGGCCTGGCCCATCTCTGGCCACCCTGGAAACACTGCCCAGTGCCCTGACGCTGGCTTGATAATGGACATCCAGACATGTCGTCATAGTGGGAACTTGTTAGGATTCACTTTTAAATTTTATTTTTCCCCAAGCAAGATACGCTAGACTCCTGCTACTCAGAATGGGAAGTACAGACTCTCAGGCCCCTGCCAGACCGCTTGAATCAGAATTGGCATTTTACCACAACGCCCGGGGCCAGTGGATCCCCGCGTACCTCAGGGTTTGAGGAACCCAGCCACACTGTACAGTTTGGGTTCTCCTTGGCCTGGGGAGTCGGGTGGCAGTTGGGTACCACCTGATCCTGCCCAGGGGCTCTGCAGCCCCATGGGCCCAGGCGTGTGTGGTGGGGCTCGGGGGCAGGTCTCAGGCTCCTTCCCTGACCTCCTGCCCACCTAGCCCCTGGCCCCTGGGCTGTGGGGATCCCCACAGGGATCCCACACGTCAGGCTGAGACATCGGGAAGCCCGTCCCTGAACGGCCTCCCAGGGTGGGGACCCAGCGGCTGGGGGCCAGCTGTGGGCGAGGGCTGTGACCAGCCTGGCCCTGCCTGTGCCCTTCCCCCCTCCACTGCCTCTGCCCAGTTCAGTCCCCCAGGGCCCTGCCTCCTGGTGGGTCCCTGGCCTCTGCACCCATCCCTTCCAGGCTGACCTGCTTCAGGCTGCCCAAGGGAATGTCCCTGTGAGCCCCTCCCTCCCCAGCTCTGAATCCATCAGTGGCTCCCATCGTCCCGGGAGAAGGCCCGGCCGCTCAGCCTGGCAGTCTGCAGCGGGCCGGCCTAGCCCCTGCGCTCGGCCCCGGGGCACCCCACCTCCTCTTGACTACTCTCTAGGAAATGGCCGAGGGCACTCCTCGGGTCAGTGACCTCACACTGCTTCCCAGCAGCATGGAGACTTTGGGGCCCACCTGCCACCTACATACGGCACAGCACAGCCGGGTGCCTGCTCCAGGTTCAGGGGCACCGTCGGTGGAGTGACCTGTGTGGCCGCCCCACTAGGAAACCACACACACACACACACACACACACCCCACAGCCTGCAATTTCTCCCCTTAGACCAGCCGTCCCCAGCCTTTCGGGGGAAGACAATTTTTCCGCGGACGTGGCAGTGTGGGTGACGATTCAGGCGGTAACGCGGCGATGGGGAGTGTTGGGGGAGCGGCAGAGGACGCTTCTCTCTCTCCCGTCGATCACCTCCTGCTCTGCGACTCGACTCCTATAGGGCCGAGGACCAGTACCGGTCCGCGGCCTGGCGGTCGGGGACCCCTGCCTTAGACAGTCCTTCCTTGTGTTAAATTCTCCGCCCCTTTAAAACGCAGCTCTCCTTGGGGGTGGCCACACATTCAGGCTGCCGTTTGCAAAGTTGGGGGCAGGAAACAAAGCAGGACACGCCCCCCAGGGGGACTTCGGGAAGTCAGGGCCTCGCTGGGGTGGGTTTCCAGGTGGTCGCTGGTCCCCGGGCAGGAGAAGGCTGGTGGGATTTGGGGCCACGGTCAGGTTTCTAGGCACTGGGATTTGGGCCCCAAGGGTGGCTTGGGGTTGGGGAAGGTGGACCCCAGGAAGATGGTCCCAGATACCCGCCCCCAGGGGAAAGCCAAAAGCATGTGTTGCCCCTGCCCTTACCATGGGTACCCAGAAGAAGGGCCGTTGGGATCTTGCCCTGGGACTCAAAGCAAGCTCTGGACAAGGGGGCAGATGCTGAAGGGCCCCAGCTGCCCCGGGGGACAGCTACCATCCCAGGCAGCCATCTCTCTCAGCATCGTGGACGCCAGCCCCTGGGCAGAAGGGGGGCATGTCAACCACTGAGGAATGGGCGTCAACGAGGGGCGACCTCCAGCCCGCTTGTGGGGTCACAGCCCTGACCCAGGACTGACTGTCACCCTCGGCCGCTCTCTCTCTGCTCCCCGTCAGTCCTCCAGCCCAGACCCTCCATGTTCTTCTCTGCCCCACCCCAATCCCAGGGCTTTCTCTCTCCTTCCAGACCATTGGAGTGGCCCTTGCCTGACTCCCTGGGACCCTACAATTCAGCCTAGACCTCCCCTGCTCCAGGGTCAGACCCCTGTCCCACGGGCAGGATCTGGAGGTCGGGAATGGAATCCTGGCCCCCATCAGCCCAGGGGTGTCCTCGTAGGACCAGAGGGACCCTATGGGCCTGGGATCCATGTGGAAATGTGGCTGCAGCAGACGGGGAGGGATCGTGAGGGAGGGAGGAGGGGCAGGACAGACTAGAGGGAGGGATATCTGGGTACCTGGGGTAATTGTGAGTCTGCGACCAATAAGGACCCCACTCACTCAGCAAATGTTCACTGACAGCTCCTGGGTGCCAGGCCCTGGGCTGGGTGCTGGGGACACAGGGGTAGAGAGTGCCCTCAACGGGGAGGGACAGACCGGAACTCAGACTTTCCTTGAGGTCAGAAGGCCCAGAGGAGGGCTGCCCTCTAGGAAGATCAAGGAGGTCGTCCTGGAGGAGGTGGCACCTGGTCAGCCCTCACAGGATGGGAGTGATTTAGCCATTATTATTATTGCTGTTGCTGTTGTTTGCCAGGCACCAGGCAAAGGGCTTCCTCTGTGTTGCTGTAACAGGTCCTCCTGATGACACTTAGTGGGTCACTGCCCCGTTTTGCCAAGGAGGACAGTTTGGCCTGTGCAGGACCACAGAGCATGGAGGTGGGTGATGGACCAGGTCGCCCACCGCTCCAGGGCCCAACGTGGGTGGGGCTTCAAGAATGATCTGCCCACCTGGCCCCCCTGGGAGCAGGAAGAGGGTATGTGGTCTGTAGAGTTTAAAAACAGTAACCAAACCAACTAAAAGTCTTTCCAGAGTCTGAATCTCGACATAAATACCCATCTAGCCCCACCGCAGCCCCCAGGCCACGCTGGATACAAAGGTCAGAGCAAAGACACTGTCTCCACCCTCAGTGACCTTCCTGGCGGTGACGGCATATAGTCTCCATCCCACCTCCTCACAAACGTCCCTTGCAAAACACAGGTGCCGAGTCTTCCAAGATCACGAATCAGCTTAAGTGCAGCCCTCGGCGGTGGGCGGTGGGGGGGGGGTCACAGCACAGGAGCCGGAGCCCAGTGGAGGCGCACACCCGGGTGAACCTGACCTCTCTGGTCCAATAGCCTCAGCACAGAATCGAGGGACGGTGCCGTCTGTAGGTCCTGAGGCCCCAGGGTCCTCGTGAGACGAGGAAGCACCTGTGACGGAAGGCACGCGGACAAGAGCAGGGAAATGTTGGCTGTTACCATATGACAGCCACAGGGAATGTGGCTCAAGGGTTCAGGCCTCATCGTCAGTCCGGTGGACACGGACAGGATGGTGGAAGGGAGTGGGACCCTGGCACCCACCCTCTGGGACCCCAACCGAGGGCTCCCGCGCCTGTGCCCAGCGCTCCAACCCCCATGGAAGGCCCGGTGCAGGGCAGAGACCCAGGCCATCACCGTCCAGAGAGACACATGCATCAGGGCTCTGGCAGCCCCAGGCCCCCCAAGCGCCATCCATCTTCCCTCCAGAAACTAAGCCCCACGCCCCCCGCTCTCCCCCCAGCACCCAGCGCAGGGCCTGGCACACAGTAGGACTGTTGCCCAGGACAGGGACGGGGGGTCGGGAATCCACAGGGGTAGCAACAGCTGGGTTTAGAAAGATCTGGAACGAGGGCCATCCCGGAGACCTGAGGCTGGATCTCTCTCTCACACACACACACACACACACACACACACATACACACGCACACACACGCACACGCACACACGCGCGCACACACACACACACACACACACACGGGGGGGGGGGTGGAACCGTCTCTAAGGCTCCTTAACCACCTGCAGTCCCAGCCCAGCTGCTATAGGGACCTGCTTTGTTAATCAGCCCTGTGAGGACCTCACCAAGGCATCAGGGACAGGAGTTAGTTCTCCAGAGTCCAGGACAGGGTGGGAGAGAAGAGGCCTGTCCAGTCAAATCCCTGAGGAGGCTGCCTCTTGCAGGGTCCAAGGGGTCGAAATGGATGAAGGAAGGCCAATGACCAGCAGCTGCTGGTGGGTCCACAGGCCGCAAGTGAAAAATTACCCACCTGTGCATAATATAGGGTGTAATGATAGACTTTGACCACCAGAGGGCGGGCAATGATCATCTTTGCTTTTAGTATCGCAAAAATTACCACTTATACAGCAGCAGAAAAGAAAGGTTTACACTTACTGATCATTCAGCACGTGCAAGGCACTATGCAAGTGCGTTTCTTTATTAACTCAGTCTTCACAACCACCCTATGAAGTACTGTAGCCATTTTACAGATGACGCATCCAAGACTCAGAGAGATTGAGTAACCTGCCAGAGGTCACACAGCAGTGACTCACAGATGTGGGATAAACCCAGGCCTTGTTTCCAGCGTCTGCACTCTGCACCCACTATACTGTTTCCCATTTGCCCTGTATGATTTTTCATGCATTCAAGTTCACGGTCTAGGAAATTCTCTCCCTGAGATGTCAAATTTTAACTTGAAATGTTAGGGGCAACACAAAGGAAGGTCCATTGTGCCACAGGGCACACAGAACCCTCCAGGCTCCCTCTTCCCCAGCAGTCTTGCAGGTTCCTGATTGCAGGAAGGAGAGCTGTGGAGATCGAGGAACAGAGGCGGTGTGAGTCAGACAGAGGGCAGCAGGAACAAACACAGCAAGGTCCATTTGGGGACCGACATGTGGTTCCAAGGAGCTGGCCTGGGGCATGGCAAGAGCTGAAGAAGGTCGATCTGTGGCCGGCAAGGGGCCGCAGGGGGAAGCTATGGGAGTTTGAGGTTTTCCCTGCAGCCGCGGAGTGGTTATCCTGGCTCTTGACAAGAGCTGACTATTGCATTTTCAGGAATTTCTAAGACCGATTGTTACACACACATTGTTAAAAAGTAAGTTATATAACTTACAACTAAATTATATTAAAGACAAATATTCAAAACGTCACCTTGTTATTTTACTAAACTTCGCTCTGGTCTCTGCTCTCGAGGTCACTTCTGTTTATCGGTAGAGTGGAGACAGCGTACAACAATTTACTACTGTGAGTCTCTTCCCCAACCCAGTTGAATAACTTCAGGCCGGTGGTTTGAAATTGGCCACGGTGAGTGTATTTACGCCAGTGAAATTGGCCAGCGTTACAAATCAGGGCTTTTTACCCAGAGAGTCAGTTGTTACACATTTACACACAGTGAACCCCTGCCTGTAGCGAAGGGCACAGCGTGGTAAGAGCTGCACTTTGCAGAGATCTTGAGGTCAGGAGAACAAGAGACAACGTGCAAACAGCGAGCGCAGCAACAAAAGGATGCGCAGCTCAGCAAGTGGGACCCGGACACATTTGAAGTCCCAAGTACTTTCTGAGAGCCACTGGCTGACGTCCAGACACGGGAGATTAAGCCACCCCAAATCGGGTCCTCTGGCTGGGCTCCAAGGAGATAGTTCAGACAACTGGTTGGAGTTTTGTTGCTGTTTTAAATTTTATTTATGTATTTATTTTTGGCTGCATTAGGTCTTCGTAGCTGCGCATGGGCTTTTCTCTAGTTGTGACAAGCGGGGGCTTCTCTTGTTGCAGATCACGGGCTCTAGGCACGCCGGCTTCAGTAGTTGTGGCTCGCGGGCTCGGTAGTTGTGGCGCACGGGCTTAGGCGCTCCACGGCATGTGGGATCTTCCCAGACCAGGGGTCGAACCCGTGTCCCCTGCATTGGCAGGCGGATTCTTAACTACTGTGCTACCAGGGAAGCCCCTGGTTGGAGCTTTAAACCCCCCAGCGGCAAGGGGAAGTTACCGCCCCACCTGCTCCGTGGTCCATCTGCTGCTTCAAATGCGGCCTGGGGAGGGCGCTCTAGGCGGTGCAGGCAGCAGCGCGTTCGTCTGGGGAGAGAGCACTGAGGGCCGTGACCGCTTCCTTCCCCTGCCCAGATGTGGGCAGCTGTGCTTGTCAGCAGTTACAGACAGAAGCCAAGGTCTCCGTTGCGCAAGGACACCTGCCAGGTGCCCACACTCGGACTGGGTGAGACCTGGACGGAGTCCCCACCCCCCTGGGCCAGGACAGCCCAGAGGGGAGCTGGAGCAAGGGTGGGGTCACTCCACCCCTCCTCCACCCCCTCCCCACCCCCACCCCCGTCCCGCATCCCGTGGGGAGGCTGGGCGCTGGACCTCTAGCTCCACTTCTGCCTCTTGGCTGTGGTGTGACTCCTCTCTCAGCTTCAGTTTCCTACTCTGTAAAATGGGAAGAGTGTCGTTTTTAAGGGTTATTTTTCTTGCCAGAAGACGTTACCAGGGTATCTGAGATGCGTCGGGTGGCATTTGGTGGTGTCTGCCTGGGGGACCCCGTTATGCTTTGGTCCTGCTCCCTCAATCACCTTTGGCCTTTCTGGGAAGACACCCTTGGGAACAGTGGACAAACAGGACACAGAGAGCCCTTGGTCAGTGTCCAGCAGGGCCTCTGGGACAGCTGAGCTGGGGAACACCACTGGCCTGAAATCTGCAGATGGCCATTGTGTGGAGCTGAGGGAATGACTGGGACACTCTGGGGTATTTCTGGGGTGCAGGCAGGCAGTAGGGGGCAGTCAGAGTCCCCTTGTCCACTGCCCCGTGGAGACTGGCAGCAGCCAGAGAGGGCAGTCACCAGGGCTGGACATGACCCTCTTAAGGGAAGAGCAGAGATGTGGACAGGGCAGCAACGCCCCAACATTTGCCCCTTTTTTAAAACTAGACTTTATTTTCTACAGCAGTTTTAGGTTCACAGCAAAATTGAGCAGAAGGTACAGAGATTTCCCATACGCCCCCCACCCCCTCCCCACACGGCTTCCCCCATTATCAACATCCCCCCCCCAGAGTGGCATGTTTGTTACAGTTAACGAACCTACACCCATACCTCATAATCACCCCAAATCTGTTGTTTACATCAGGGCTCACTCTTGGTGGTGTACATTCTATTGGTTTGGAAAGTTTATAATGATATGTACCCACCATTATAATATCATCCAGAGAATTTTCACTGCCCTGAAGATCCTCTGTGCTCGCCTGTGCACCCCTTTCTCCCTACCCCAACCCATGGCAACCACAGATATTTTTACTTTCTCTATAGTTTTTTTCTTTTCCAGAATGTCCTATAGTTAGAATCATACAGGATGCAGCCTTTTCCGACTGGCTTCTTTCACTTAATAAGATAAAATCAAGTTCCTCCGTGTGTTTTCGTGGCTTCATAGATCATTTCTTTTTAGCGCTGAATAATATTCCATTGTCTGGATGGACCACAGTTTATTCGTCCATTCACCTCCTGAAAGTGAACGGACAGACTTGGCTGCTTCCGAGTTTTGGCAATTATGAATAAAGCTATTGTAAATATCCGTGTGCAGGTTTTTGTGTGGACGTGAGTTTTCATCTCCTTTGGGTAAAAACCAAGGAGCACAATTGCTGCATCATATGATGAGAGTATGTTTCATTTTGTGAGAAACCACCAAACTCTTCCAAAGCGGCTGCACCGTTTTGCAGTCCCGCCAGCAGCGAGCGAGAGTTCCTGTCGCCCCGAACCCGCACCGGCGCTGGGTGTGGTCAGTGTTCTGGATTTTGGCCGTTCTACGAGGTGTGTGGTGGTATCTTATTATTTAAATTTGTATTTCCCTGATAACATATGATATAAAGCAACTTTTCATAAGCTTATTTGCCATCTGTATATCTTCTTTGACAAGGTGTCTGTTAAGATCTTTGGCCCATTTTTATTTATTTTTAATATTTATTTTAGTTAGTTAGTTGCACTGGATCTTAGCTGCGGCCGGCAGGCTCCTTAGTTGTGGCATGCAAACTCTTAGCTGCGGCATGAGTGTGGGATCTAGTTCCCTGACCAGGGATTGAACCTGGGCCCCCTGCATTGGGACCGTGGGGTCCTAACCACTGCGCCACCAGGGAAGTTCCTGGCCCATTTTTAACTGGGTTGTTTGTTTTCTTATTTTGAGTTTTAAGAGTTCTTTGTATATTTTGGATAATAGTCCTTTACCATGTATATCTTTTGTAAATCTTTCTACCAGGTCTGTGACTTGTATTTTCATTCTCTTGAAAATGTCCATTTGTGTGTGTGAAGTATATTTGCTTTGCAATTTTGTACTAGTTTCAGGTGTATAGAATTGTGATTCAGTATTTTTACAGATTATATTCCATTAAAAGTTATTACAGAACAATGACTATAATTCCCTGTGCTATACAATATGTCCTTGTTGCTTATCTATTTTATACATAGTAGTTTGTATCTCTTAATCCCATACCCTTAATTTGCCCTTTCTGCCTTTCCTCTACCCACTGGTAACCACTAGTTATTTTCTGTATCTGTGGGTAGGTTTCTGTTTTGCATATATTTCATTTGTATTATTTTTTTGATTCCACATATAAGCGATACCATACAGTATTTGCCTCTCTGACTTATTTTACTAAGCGTAATACTTTCTAGGTCCATCCACGTTGCTGCAAATGGCAGAATTTCATTCTTTTTTATGGATGAGTAATATTCCTGTGTGTGTGTGTGTGTGTGTGTGTGTGTGTGTGTGTGTGTGTGTACACATATACATATGACATCTTTGTCTATTCGTCTGTTGACAGGCACTTGGGTAACTTCCAAATCTAGCTATTGTAAATAATGCTGCTTTGAACATTTGGGTGCATGTATATTTCTTGATGCTGTATTTTTTAATTTTAATGAAGTCCAACTTATCAATTATTTCTTTTATGGATCAACCCTTGGTGTTATATCTAAAAAGTCATCACCAAACTCAAGTTCATCTAGATTTTCTCATGTGTTATCTTCTAGGATTTTTATAGTTTTACATTCTACATTTAGGTTCATGATCCATTTTGAGTTAATTTTTGTGAGGAACGTAAGGTCTGTATCTAGATTCATTTTTTTGCATGTGAATGTCCAGTAGTTCCAGCACCATTTGTCAAAAAGACTATCTTTGACCCATTGTATTGCCTTTGCTCCTCTGTCAAAGATCAGCTGACTGTATTTATATGGGTCTACTTCTGGGCTCTGTATTCTGTTCTTTGATCTATTTATCTATTCTTTAATTAATACCACACTGTCTTGATTACTGTAACTTTATAGAAAGTCTCGAAGTTGGGTAGTGTCAGTCCTCTAACTTATTCTTCTTTTTCAATATTGTGTTGAGTATTCTGGGGTTTTTTGTTTTTTGCCTCTCCATATAAACTTTAAATTTTGTTTTTTAATATCCACAAGATAGTCTGCTGGGATTTTGATTGGGCTTTCATTGAATCCTTAAATCCTTGATTTTCATAAATCAAGTTGGGAAGAATTGACGTCTTGCAATATCGAGTCTTCCTATCCATGAACATGGAATATCTCCCCATTTATTTACTTCTTTGATTTCTTTTATCAGAGTTTTGTAGTTTTCCTCATATAGGTCTTGTACATATTTTGTTAATTATAAACCTAAGTATTTCATTTTGGTAAGGTGCTAATGTAAACAGTATTGTGTTTTTAATTTCAAACTTGCTCATTGCTGGTGTATAGGAAAGTGAGTGACTTTTGTATATTAACCTTGTATCCTACAACCTTGTTATAACCATTTATTCCATTTTTGGTCAGTTCTTTCATATATTCTACATAGATAGTCATGTCATCTGCAAAGACATTTTTATTTCTTTCGTCCCAACCTATATACCCTTCACTTCCTCTTCTTGTCTTATTGCAGCATTAGCTAGGACTTCCAGTACAAATTGAAAAGGAGTGGTGAGAAGAGACATTCTTACTTGTTCCTCATGTTAGTGCGAGAGCTTCAAGTTTCTCACTATGAAGTATTATATTGGCTCTAGGTTTTTGTAGGTATTCTCTATTAAGTGGAGGAAGTTATCTCTCTGTTCCTAGTTATTACTAAGAGTTTTTATCATGAATGTGTGTTGGATTTTGTCCAATGATTTTTCTGCAAACACTGAAATGGTCATGTGATTTTTCTTCTTTAACCTGTTGATGTGATGGGTTATTTTAATTGATTTTCAAATGTTGAACCAGGCTTCCATACCTGTGATGAATCCCACTTGGTTGTGGGGTATAATTCTTTTTGTACATTGTTGGATTCAATTTGCTAATATTTTGTTAAGAATTTTTGAATCTATGTTTATGAGAAATATTGGTCTGTAGTTTTCTTTTCTTGTAATGTCTTTGTCTGGTTTGGGTATTGGGGTAATGCTGTCCTTATGGAATGGGACAGGAAGTATTCCCTCTGCTTCTATCTTCTGAAAGAGTTGTAGAGAATTGGTGTAATTTTTTCCTTAATATTTGGTAGGAGTCACCAGTGAACCCATCTGAGTTTGGTGTTTTCTGTTTTGGAAGGTTATTAATTATTGATTCAATTACTTTAATAGGTATAGTCTTATTCAGAATGTCTATTTTTCTTGTGTGAGTTTTGGCAGACTGTGTCTCTCAAGAAATGTGTCTATTTCATCTAGGTTATCAAATTCATGGTTCATAGTATTCCTTTGTTACCTTCTTAATGTCCATGGGATCTGTAGTGATGTCTCCTCCTTCCTTTCTGATATTAGTAACTTGTATCCCCTCTCTTTTTTTCTTAGTTAGCCTGAGTAGAGGCTGAGCAATTGCATTGATCTTTTCAATGAACCAGCTTTTGATTTCATTGATTTTCTCTATTGATTTCCTGTTTTCAATTTCATTGATTTCTGCCCTAATGTTTATTATTTGTTTTCTTCTGCTTACTTTGGATTTAATTTGCTTCGCCTTTTCTAGTTTACTAAGGTGGAAGTTTAGATGACTGACTTTAGCGCTTTCTTACTTTCTAATATATGCATCCAGTGCTGTCTATTTCCCTCCAAGCGCTGCTTTCACTGCATCCTACACATTTTGATAAGTTGTGCTTTCATTTTCATTTAGTTCAAAATATTTTTAACTTACCTTGAGATTCTTTCTTTGACCCATGTGTTATTTAGAATTGTGTTGTTTAATCTCCAAGTATTTGGGGATGTTACAGCTCTCTTTCTGTTATTTATTTCTAATTCAATTCCACTGTGGTCCAAGATCGGACCTTGTATGATTTCTATTATTATACATTTGTTAAGATGCATTTTATGGCCCAGAATGTGGTCTTTCTTGGTGAATATTCCATGTGAGCTTGAGAAGGATGTGTATTTTTCTGTTGTTGGATGAAGCAGTCTATAGGTGTTCATTATATCCAGGCAATTGATTGTGGTTGAATTCAACTACGTCCTTATTGATTTTTTGCCTGCTGAATCTGTCCATTTCTGATGGAAGGGTGTCGAAGTCTCCAACTATAATAGTGTATTCATCTATTTCTCCTTGTAATCCTATCAGTTTTGCCTCACATATTTTGACACTCTATCATTAGGCACATACACATTAAGGATTGTTATGTCTTCTTGGAGAATTGATTCCTTTATTGTTATATAATGCCCCTCTTTATCCCTTATAAGTTCCCTTGCTCTGAAGTTTACTCTATCTGATATTAATATAACTACTCCTGCTTTCTTTTGATTATTTTCACCATGGGATATCCTTCTCCATCCATTTACTTTTTTTTTTTTTTTTTTTTTTTTTTGCGGTACACGGGCCTCTCACTTTTGTGGCCTCTCCCGTTGGGGAGCACAGGCTCCGGACGCGCAGGCTCAGCGGCCATGGCTCACGGGCCCAGCCGCTCCGCAGCATGTGGGATCTTCCCGGACCGGGGCACGAACCCGTGTCCCCTGCACCAGCAGGCGGACTCTCAACCACTGAGCCACCAGGGAAGCCCCCATCCATCTACTTTTAATCCCTATGTGTCTTTATATTTAAAGTGGATTTCTTGTAGACAACACATGGTTGGGTTTTGTTTTTGAAGCCACTCTGACAATCTCTGTCTTTTAATCGGTTCATTTAGACCATTGACATTCAAAGTGATTACAGATGTGGTTGGACTGATATCTACTACGTTTGTTACTATTTTCTATTTGTGCCCTTATTCTTTGTTCCTATTTTTGTCTCTCTACTCTTTTCTGTCTTTTTGTTGTTGTTTATTTGAGCCTTTTATATGATTCTATTTTCTCTCCTCACTTAGTGTATCAGTTGTACTCTTTTAAAACTATTTTTTGTGGTTGTCCTAACATATGCAATATATGTTTACAACTAATCCAAGTCCACTTTCAAATGACACTGTACCATTTCACAGGTAGTGCAAGTACCTATAATAACAAAATAATCGTAATTCCTCCTTCCCATCCCATGTACCATTACTGTCATTTATTTTGTTTATACATAAGTACACATTATGTATCAAGTAAGATGAATTAAGAATTAGGTTGATTAAGAAAAATAAAAGGTTTTTATTTTACCTTCACTTTTCCTTCTCCTATGCTCTTCCTTTCTTTATGTAGATCCAGTTTCTGACCTACATTATTGTCCTTCTCTCTAAAGAGCTTCTTTTTACATTTCTTGCAAGGCAGGCCTACAGCAACAAATTCCCTCAGTTTTGCTTGTCTGAGAAAGCCCTTACTTCTCCTTCACTTTAGAAGGATAATTTCGGGGAGCCCCTGGTAGCCTAGTGGTTAGGATTCCAGGTTTTCCCTGCCATGGCTGGGGTTCAATCCCTGCTTGAGGAACTGAGGTCCCGCATGCTGCCCCATGTGGCCAAAAAAAAAGGAAAAAAAGGACTCCACCTTCCTATCCATACCTCCTCCCATATTTACCCAAATTCCTTGGTACACTTCTGGAACCAATGAGATGAGCCCACTCCAAAGCCTCTGAAATGGATCAAAATAAGGCAGCCATCATCTTACCTCTAAGCCACACCAGAAACCAGTCTTAACGCCCCCATTCTGTTTCCCATTTGAATGATGCTTAGCCCTGGGGCCAGGCAAGCTGCTGGGAGAGTCAAGGGACAGCCCAACCCATAGGGTTCCAGTGCCAACATTATGCAAGATGAACCCCTGCGAAGCCCCTCCCATTAGTCAGTTACCATGAAGAAGCTGAAAAACAAAAATCCCCCACAGAAATTAAAGTTCCAATGGAATGAAAGCACCCCATCTCCTGTCCCGCAAGCCGGCAGACTCAACGGTCAGGCTCCAAGTGTGTTGAGGCCAGTGGGGGGCTGGGGGGGGTTATCCTTCACTCATCAGGTGGGTCCCCAGCATCACTTCCACAGGAGGAATTAATCCAGCCTCGAGAGTCACACACTCCCCACAGGTCCCCAAAGTGGCCAGGATGATAAGGACAGGCCCCCAGACCCCAGATCAGCCCCCACAAAGACTGAGTCTCCCCTCTGCCCACCTCCCCCCACGCCCAGAGCAGGGGAGGGACTGGGCACCCTTGGGCGGAAGCAGGGAGCCAGGAGGAGGGAATTCCTGGGCTCCTCAGCACCAAGATGCTGGTTGTTCTTAGTTTACAGCTTAAGCTGAAACTCAGAAAAAATCCCCCACCAGGATGCAAACTGTGGGCCTCTCTCTGCTTCCCAGATTGTCAGAGGAGCCTCCTTCCTACGGCTGTTTGTCCCGGAAAGCGGGATTCGATACATTCCTCACCACGATGGAGTGGTACCTCATGCCCAGGTTTACCTCAAGTCCTCTGGCTGGGGGTGTCTGCTGCTTTCGTGCCCCAGGGTCCATCCTCCCAGCACGTGGACCCCACTTTCCCTGGAGGAACGCCCCTCTCAGCCATGTCAGCTGTGAGGCCACCCCCAGAGTACAAGGCGGTGATGATGCAGGGATGACAACCCAGAACACTCTGTTGGCTCGGGAGGAGAAGGGGCACAGGACCCTGGGCTTCAGTTTGTAAGAGCCTGAGAATCCCACTGACCTCCTGGAGTTCCAGTCATGTTGCACCTGAAGCCGGATCTAGACTTTTCCTGCTTTTGTGAACTGATAGATTGATTCCCTTTTCACTTAAGCAAGGCTGAGTCAGATTTTCTGCACATCCTACAACTAATGAAGCCTTCTTCCGCTTAGAGTCCTGGGCGTTTAAGAATTCTTTGCTTTTATTTCCCCTTTGACACCCCCTGCCCCACACACAGTGTGTCACATACGTATATGCCCACAGTGGGAAAGTCTCCAAGGAAAGTTCTAGACCTCACGGTTCCTGCTCTGACCGCGCTCTGCCCTGGGCTTGGAGCTATTTGTTGCCGTCTCCTCTTCTAGAATATTCCTTAGTGGATGAGGCTGCTCCCAGGCAGGGTTCTCCCAGCTCCCCAAGCTCATCCCAGTTGGGAAGCGACCCTCTGTGTACTGGCCAGGCCCCACAGCCTGGCGGGTCTCCTGCTCCTGAACTTCCCTTGAATCTCCCAAGGGCAGCTGAAGCCTCCTCCCTCCAGCCTCCTCTTCTTTCTGCAGACCTGGGCTTCCCTGGTGTTCCTCACCCTCTGTCCCCAGGCCCCTGGGGTTCACTGCTCACCAGGTCTCCTTCTGCCCCTGTGCTTGCAGGGTGGACAGATGAGGTCTCATCCCTCTGTTCCCCATCCCTGCTTTGCCTGCAGGACCAACTCCTGTTTTTAAACTTAGACCAGGTCCCCCAAGGTTGATGTCCTACTCCCAGGGACAAGCACCTTCTGAGGCCTCTCCCCCTCTTACTTAGCTTCTCCACCCCCCTTTCTACCCACCCCCCCACCCCCCACCTCTTGGTGCACCTGATCCAGAGCCCACGGGTTCCAGCTCTAGGCCTTTTGAACTCCCTTCTTATCTCCTGAGATGGTCCTCAGGCTCAGCTGAACACGAAGATGAAGGGTCAAAGCTGTCCTTTCCCTTTACCTGGTCATTAAACACACACCACCACTGTTGAGAGTGAGCGTAGAGGGGCAAAGGCAGAGGCCAGGACCCCAGAGATGTTGCTGCAGGGGCGGCGAGTCGTGGTCAGATTCTGGATCTATTTTGAAGGTGAGTCCAGTGGGTTTCCTGGTGGCTTCCACAAAGGATGTGTAAATAGAGAGGGGTGACTCGGGGTTTGGGCCTGAGCACGTGGAAGGGTGGGGCTGCCATCCATTGCCCTTCACTGTCACAGAGGTGGGGGCAGAAGACAGAGCTGAGTCTGGGGCTGAGATGTTTGCCACCTCATCAGCTACCCTGAGCAACAGCTGGGGGTGGGCGGGAGGTGCAAATCCGGGAGGTGTCGGCATGTGGATGAGACCTCCAAGGGGTGAGTGTAGATAAAGACAGGGAGTGAGAATGGGGAGAAGAAGCTGAAAGTGCGTGCTGGGGACACAGCTCGATCCCTGGCTGGAGATGTGCACCAAACAGAAGGGAGGACTTAACTGGGGGGGGCCAATCTTGTGCCATCTGCACTTGGATTGCAAAAGCTCCAAATCTGGGGTGCCACAGACCACAGTCCTGGCGGAGAAAGGGGTGTGGGAATACAAATACAAGCGTTCCCACTCACCAAACAGCCCGCACCTGAGTTCTGCGTGTATTCGAATGGGGTCTCCCTGACCCCATGATGTGACGTGGGTCCCCGCTGACAGTCTTTGCTCGACCACCTGAGGCTGCAGCAGAGGGCTGAGTGGGAGGGAAACGAAGATCTGCCCCAGTTCCCACAGGTGAAGTGGCCCGGCCACCTAGGGCCTGCCAATAGCCCTTGGGAGGGACAGCAACCCAGACGGAGCTGACACGTGGGAAAGGCCAGGCCAGCTCTCGGGGACCTGCGTCTCTTCCACCTGTCAGCACAGTATCAAGCGGGTGGAGAAGACTTGGGGCCTTTTATGCAATGACTGGACTGCTGACCACGCCTACCGACCACGCCCACCGCGAACCGCGGCGCCACCAGCCGCCCACCTCCGCCAGTGCAATCCGAATTCGTGCCCCCATGGGACGCACTGGGTAGGCGGTAGGCTCAGAGCTCCCTCACCCCCCGCTCCAACCCCAACCGAAACACCTCAGGCGGGACCCACACACAAGAGACAGAAGCAGAGCTGCTCTGGCTGAAAGGGTCGGGGGCTCAGAGCTCACCTGCTTAACCTTTACCTCACTGGGACCAGTAGGGGGGCACGCCCGCGAGAACACCGGGAGCCCACTCAATCCTTCAAACGCGCTGAGAGGCCAGTGTCATCACTGTGCAGAAGAGGAGACCGAGGTTCAGAGAGGACACAGGGCTCTGGAGTAGCACCCTTGTCAGTCTCCCACGTGGGGCCGGTTCTTCATGTGGTTTTCCTGCGCGTTCCTCCCCAGGCACAGGCTGTCTGTCTGGGAGGCCTGGTTTCCTCTAATTATTTGTCATTTTACGTTCTATTTTGTTTAATTTTACATTCTATTTTATTTCATGTTATGTCTTATTGTATTGCATTATATTATTTTGAGCACCAAGAACCTGGAGTCACATCCTGGGCCTACCTGCGGTCACTGCCCAGGTTGAGACACCAGGAGTGGGGCTGGAATAGGACCTCCCCGCCCCCGCAGGTCAGCTGCTGCTGCCTCATAATGGGTCATCCAGTCACTGGATGGAAATATCATCAGAACCCGCCCCTGGGCCCCCAGGATGGGTGTAAAAGAAAACAAATTTTTAAAATGTGTGTGCAGCCAACCAAAAAGATGCCAGTGACTCAAAGGAAGCCGGACTCTCACATCCCCCAGGAAGCTGCGTTGGAGGCCAGTCGGCCCGGTGCTCCGGATGTCCACTGGCAAAGGAGGAAAAGCAGGCTCCCAGCACCCAGGAGATGCCCCGCTGGCTCTTGCTGGCGTCTCCATGACCTGCCTCAGAGGGATGCCCAGGGGCCCTGACCTCCCCAGCCTCCCTCTTCCGGACTGATAGGCCTGGAATCCCATGTTCCCCAGGGCTGCCCGTCCATCCTCTGGCTCCACTGGGAAGACGTAGTGGCCTGGCCCCTGCCTGCCCTGGGAGCCCAGGCTGATCATCTGGTGGGCAGGCAGCCACCCACACTGGTCTGTCTGTGATGCAGGGAGAAAGGGAAAGGTCTTTGATTGAAATTCTCCTCCCCGTGAGGCTGACCTGGCCAGGCCATGGAGAATTTTAACACCCCTCCTCGATCCCAGGTTTCACGCCCCCCTCCCCTTCGTGAAATGACATCCCTCGTTTCTCTTGTTGCCGCCATCCCCCTCCATGCCCTTTTGAGCATTTCCTGCACTGCTGCATCCCCCTGCCTTTGGGAGCTCACTTGACGTTTCCAGAAGGAAGAAAGGAAGGGAGGAAGAGGGGGAGGGATGAATGGATGAAGGAACCAAGTAGAATGAAAGCCACTCTGAGCGTGGTGTCCAGGGTCAGATGGGAGACACTTCTCTCTCTGGTGAGGGGTGACAGCTGGGGGGTTCACAGGGGAGCAGAAGCTGGGGCTTAGAAGAGACTCAGCAAGTGTTTGCCAGAAGCTTCCATCACGTGTGGGGTGGCCCTTCCTGCCACCTAGAGCGTCAAATGAGCGGGGAGAGGTGCAGGGCTGGGGAGAGGGAACAGCTGTCCTCAGCACAGCCTCACCGTAGTCTCGCACCCCATTTCCTTCAGGCTTCTTTGAACAAGTCCCTGAGAAGATGCTGTCTAAGCTCTTACAAAATAGCCAGCCATCCTCAAATGTCAAGGTCATAAAAACAAGGAAAGTCTAAGAAACTGTCACAGCCAAGAGGAACCTAGGTAGCCATGTCAACCGAATGTAATGTAATGTCCTGGGAGGGATCTTGGAATGGGAAAAGGACATTAGGGGAAAACTAAGGGAATGTGAATAAAGTATGGAATTTGGTTAATAACAATATGTCAATGTAAGCTCAATAATTGTGACAAATGTACCATGCTGATATAAGATGTCAAGAATAAGAGACACCATGTGGAGTTTACAAGAACTCTCTGGACGATCTTTTTAATAATCCTGTAACTGTAGAACTATCCTCAAATAAAAGGTTTATTTAAAAGTTTCAATAAAATGGGGACCAGTCGGGTTCTGTGATGGTTAATTTTCTGTGTCACCCTGACTGGCCAGGAGGTGTCCTGATTAAACGTTCTTTCCGGTGTGTCTGGAAGGGTGTTTCTGGATGAGATTACCACTTGAATCAGTGGACTCGGTCAAGCAGAGTTCCCTCCCCGATGAGGGTTGGGCATCACCCAATCCGCAAAAATGACCTAAGAGTCTCCACGTGTGCCCTGAAGGAGATGGTCATGTTCCGGAGCTGCAGGGCTGGAACTGCTGAAACTCAAACAGCAGTTCATCCTGTGGTTGGTGGAATTACAAAGCAAATTGAACTCCCAGCCTCACAGGGCGTCTCCTTTCTGTTAAAGCGAGGGTGTTATCACTTTGCTGTACACTTGAAACTGACACAACATTGTTAATCAACTATACTCCAATATAAAATTAAAAAGTTAAAAAAAAAGAAACAGAAAAACCGCGAAGGCTTGTTAATATTGAATGTAGAGTTTGATTTACATAATTGTCTTAGACAACAATTGAAAATTGTTCTATAACAATGTTAATATATTTGGATATTGTGCAGTCTTTATTTAAATAAAGATACATTCTTAAATGCTTTCGAAAAAAAATAAAGTGAGGGCGTTGACTGGGGGAGCATGAGGACGTGTGGAGAGACCCTGATGAACGAGGAAAACTGAACCCCCAAATTCTTTTGAGTCTTCTCTACCAGTGGCAGGGTCTGCCCACCTTGTAGGGGTATTGGACTCTCCAGGCTAGAGGTAGCGGACTTTCCACCTCCATCTGAGGGGATGAAGCCTACATGCCTAGGAAACTACCAGCTGCCTGATTCCCCTCAGGACCCACCCCATCACCCCTCTTTGCTTCTAGACCTGTAACTAGACTCTAGTCCCAATGGGACCCTAAAGATGGGGTACAAAGCGTGACTCATGAGGGGGTGAGCTGCGTTCCAAGACAACTACGTGAGTTTCCTAATTTATAGACAGAAACCAGGAGCACGTGTGGGAATCGATACTAAGGGTATGGGGTATGGGGGAAGGAATATAAGGTTGTTCAGGCTGAATGTTTTGACGTGGACTCACTACGCAGACATTCCGCATTTATGTAGCAGCTTAGAATGTTAGAAAGGGCTCTAATGGCTCCAACACGGACCAAAAGGTAGCCCAAACCTGAGGGAGTTAAACTATTCTTTGCTTGAATGTACAGAAAGGGACTCAAAGGCCTAGGCAGACTGGGAGGTTAGAGTGGCTTTATCATTTAAGATATACTCACCCACATGGGAGGGTCAGAAGACAGCTTTCACCGAGACTGTGAAGAATCAATGGGTGACAGGAGCCCCACCATCCTTGCAGGGCTCTGTGATTGTCCTTCTCTGTAGACCAGACCTCCCTGGGAACTGGGGTCACTAAGTTGGGAAATCTAAATGCAATGGGAAGTGTTGGACCCAGGGTTGCCAGGGGCCAATGGTGGCACTCACCAGCCACTGGCAAAGGGGGCATGGGGACCACAGTGGACGCAGAGTCAAAGCCACGGTGAGAATGGTCTGACTCGCAAGACCTATAGGCTGGCACAGAGATCATGATGTTCCTAGAAGGGAAACAGTCAGGAAGCCCTCGGTTCTTACTTGGTCTCTATCAGCAGAACATTTCTGGGTCAGTACTTCCCTGATGGTCCGGTGGTTAAGACTCAGCGGTCCCAATACAGGGGGCACGGGTTCGATCCCTGGTCAGGGAAATAGATCGCACAGGCATGCTACAACTAAAGATCCCATGTGCCACAACGAAGACCCTGTGTGCAGCAACTAAGACCTTGGGCAACCAATAAATGAATGAATGAATGAATAAATAAAACATTTCCAGGTCAAGTGAACACACGTCTGACCACAATCATAAAAGCAGAGTTATGGCCCCTAAATGGATTCCCAGACTTGAGGCAGTTTACAGACCCAGGACCCCCTGAATGAAGGGGAGGCCATATCCCCGTGAGGAAGGACGCTGTGCCCTACTGAAATGTAGCACGTTAGGCTTTCTCCCAGCCTTCCCCCAGGTAAATACACACTGGGAGAAGGGAGTAATCAGACCTTTTGAGGACTACTGGACACTGGTTCTGGACTGATTCCAGGAGACCCCAAATGTCACCCTTCCATCAGAGGAGGGGCTTGCAGAGATCTGGTGGTCAATGGACCTTTAGCTCAAGTCTGTCTCACAGCGGGTCTCCAAGCCCATCCTGTGGTTAACTTCCAAGGCCATGCGTAGTTGGAAAAGACACACTGAGCAGCAGGCAGAAACCCCATGTAGGTTCCCTGGCCTGTGGAGTGTGGGCTATGAGGGTGGGAAAGGCCAAGCGGAAGACACCAGAACCCCCTCTACCCAGGAAAACAGTGAACCCAAACCACCACACATCCCTGGAGGGATGGGGAGATTGATGCCATCATCAAAGATTTGAAACATGCTGGGTGGTGATTCCCACCACATCCCATCCAGCTCACCTATTTGGCCTGTGCGAAGACAGAGGGATCTTTTTATATAGATATAAATTTATTTCTCTTGGCTGCATTGGATCTTCGTTGCTGCACACAGCCTTTCTCTAGTTGCAGCGAACATGGGCTCCTCTTTGTTGCAGTGCACAGGCTTCTCATTAAAGTGGATTCTCTTGTTGTAGAGCACAGGTCCTAGGTGCAGACTTCAGTAGTTGTGGCACATGGGCTCAGTAGTTGTGGCGCACGGGCTTAGTTGCTGCGCGGCATGTGGGATCTTCCCGGACCAGGGCTCAAACCCGTGTCCCCTGCATTGGCAGGCGGATTCTTAACCACTGCGCCACCAGGGAAGTCCCAGGACAGATGGATCTTGAGAACAACAGTGGATTGTCTTTGGCTTAGCCGGGTAGTGACTCAGCCGCAGCTGCTGCACCAGATGTGGTTTCATTGCTTGAGCAAATTAACACCTCCCCGGGCACCTGGTGTGCAGCTGTGGACCTGGCAAATGCCTTTTCCTCCATTCCTGTCCCTGAGGTCTAGCAGAAGCCAGATGCTCTCAGCCGGCGAGGGCATGCACACACCTGCACTGCCCGACCTCAGGGGTGGATCAGATCTCCCACCTGGGTCATAATTTAGTTCACAGGGACATTGCCTGCTTTTCCTTCTACAGGACATCACACTGGTCCATTATATTGCTGACATTATGCTGATTGGACCTGGTGAGCAAGAAATAGCAACTTCTCTAGACTTATTGGTAAGACATGTGCATGTCAGAGGGTGGGAAGTCATTCCAAATAAAACTCGGGGCCTTCTACCTCAGTGAAATCTCTAGGGGTCCAGTGCAATGGGACATGCTGAGATATCCCTTCTAAGGTGAAGGACCAATGGCTGCATCCAACCCCTCCTGCAAGCAAGAAAGAGGCGCAATGCCTATGGGCCTCTTGGGATTTTGAAGGCCACGTGGTCCTCATCTGGAGGTACTGCTCTGGCTGATTCACCTAGTGACCCGGACTCCAGTTCTGAGTGGGACCCAGGACAAAAGAAGGCTCTGCAGCGGGTCCAGGCTGCCATCCGGGTTGCTCTGCCCCTGGGCCACATGATCCAGCAGACCCAGGTGCACCGCAAGTGCCAAAAGGTGATGCTGTTCGGTGCCTTTAGCAGGCCCTGTAGGTGAATTGCTGCGCAGGCCTTTAGGACTTTGGAGCAAGGTCCTGCTATCCTCCGCAGATAACTACTCTCCTTTTGAGAGACAGCTCTTGGCCTGCTGTGTCCTAGTGGATACCGAATGCTTGACCATGGGTCACCAAGTTACCGTGTCTTTCGAGCAGCCCATCATGAACTGGGTGACCCACCAAGCCATAAAACTGGGCCTGCGTAGCAACACGCCATCACCAAATGGAAAGGTTGTATAGGTGATCGGGTCTGAGCAGGCCCCCAAGACACAAGAAAGTGACGTGAAGAAGTGGCCCGAATACCCACAGCCCCCACTCCTGCTACACTGCCTTCTCTTCCCAGCCCGCCCCTGTGGCCCCACGGGGAGTTCCCTACCACCAGTTGACAGGAGAGGAGAATCCAGCCTGGTTTACAGATGGGTCTGCACGAGATGCAGACGCCATCAGAAAGTGGGCGGCTGCAGCCCTGCAGCCCCTCCCTGGGACGCCCCTGCAGGACCGGGCAAAGGGAAATCCTTTCAGTGGGCAGAACTTCTGGCAGAGCACATGGCCGTGCACTTGGTTTGGAAGGAGAGATGTCCGGGTGTGTGATTATACACCAGTTCACGGGCTGTGGCCAGAGACTTGGAAGGAATAGGATTGGAAAATTGGCGACCAATTCGGGGAGGAGGTATAAGTGTAGTCCTCTTTGAATGGGCAAAAAGCATGCAAATATTTGTGCTTCCTGTGAATCTCACCAAAGGATGACTTCAGCAAAGGAGCATTTTAATAATCAGGGGACTATATTTTAATAATCCAATGGTGGTCTCTTTCCCCAGCCACCCCTGTCATCGCCCAACAGGCTCATGAACAGAGTGGCCATGGTGGCAGGAATGCAAGCTCTGCGTGGGCCCAGCAACATGGAGTTCACTCAGCACAGCCAATCGGGCGACAGTCTGGCAGAGTGCCCAGTCCGCCAGCAGCAGAGACCAACACCGATCCCCTGATGTGGCAGCGTTCCCTGGGGCAATCAGCCAGCGGCTACCTGTGGCAGGTTGACTACGTTGACTCACTGTTGCTGGGGAAGGGGCAGTGCTTTGTTCTTACTTGAATAGACGCTTACTCTGGATATGGAATTGCCTTCTTTGCATGCAATGGTCCTGCCAAAACTACCACTGATGGACTCACAGAAGCCTCCACACAGCATCGCTTCTGATCGAGGAACTCACTGCACAGCAGAGAAGTGCAGCCGTGGGCCCAAGCTTATAGGATTCACTGCTCTTACCATGTTTCCTGCCATCCTAAGACAGCTGGCTTGATAGTGGAGTGGAATGGCCCTTTAAAGACTTAATCACGGTGCAGTTAGGTAGCAGTATTTTACGGGGCTGGTGCAAGGTCTTCCACAAGGCTGTACATGCTCTGGGTCAGCATCTAATATGCAGAGCTCTTTCTCCGGTAGCCAGGATTCACAAGTCCAGGAATGAGGGTGTGGAAATGGGAATGGCATCTCCCACTATACCCCTAGTGAGCCACTAGCAAAATTTTGTTTCCTGATCCCACAACTCTGTGACCTGCTGGCCTAAAGGTCTTACTTCCAGCGGGAGGAGTGCTTCCACCAGGAGGCACAATAATGATGCCACTGAACTGGAAGTTAAGACTGTCACCCAGCCTTTTTGGGCCCCTCCTGCCTCTGAACCAACAGGCAAAGAAGGGAGTTGTGGTGCTGGCTGGGGGATTGATCCTGACCTCAAGGGGAAATTAGACTCCCACTCCACAGTGGAGGCGGGCAAGGGTATGTCTGGAACACAGGGGATCCCTTAGGGGGGTCTCTGTGATTAGTGTTCATGGAAAACTGCAACAACCCCATCCAAGCAGGACTACCAACGGCCCAGACCCTTCAGGAATGAAGGTTTGGGTCACCCCACCATATAAAGAACCATGACCAGCTAAGGGGCTTACTGAAGGCAAAGAGAATACAGAACGGGTAACGGAAGTAAGTCATTATAAATACCAGCTGTGATCATGTGACCAGTTACAAAAACAAGGACTGTTACTGTCATGAGTATTTTCTCCTTATTTTGCTGTGAATATGTGTGTGGGTTTTCTTTCCTCTCTTATTCCCTTATCATATATTATAAGATGTATTGACTTGGTATCACAGTAGTGAAGTATTGTTCATTTTACATCATAGTATGTAAGTTACAGGATATCAAGGAGAAGAGTAAACATCACTCAAGGACTTTACCTCCTCTTCTGGGGAAGGAGTTGGTTTTTCTGTTGTATACAGGATAGTTATATTGTGTTAGGCAGAATTATGACCTTGTTATTATTTATTTGGAGATAAAGTATGGTTTTAGGAGGTCTGTGTGGTGCCTGGTTGACAAAGAATGAACTTGTGATGGCTAATTCTGTGTCAACTTGACTGGCCCGGATTAAACATTATTTCCAATGGTGTCTGTGAGGGTGTTTCTGGAAGAAATTAGTATTTGAATCAGTGGACTCGGTAAAGAAATTTGCCCTCTATAATGTGGAGGGTCATCATCCAGCCCATTGAGGGCCTGAATAGAACAAAAGGTGGGTGAGGGAGGTATTTCTCCCTTTTCTTTGCCTGGCTCACTGTTGAGCTGGGACATCCCTTGCCATCTCCTCCTGCCCTCAGACTGGGATTTACACTGTCAGCTCCCTGGTTCTCAGGTGTTTAGACTCGGACTGAATTGCACCACCAGCTCTCCAGCAGACTGTGGGACCCCCCAGCCTCCAAAACTGGGTGAGCCAAGTCCTCATAGTAAATCCCCTTTCATGTACATAAATATCCTATTGGGGCCAATTCTCTGGAGGATGCTAATCCAGTTCCTTAAAGAAACGCTGGGCGCCCAGGAGCTATGTACCTACACACAATCTTAAACCTCACATCAGAATACACTCTGGATTCTGGATGGGCATAAGATTTTAAATGAAACCATAAAGTGCAGCTAATAGAAAATGGTGGTAAATATTTATATAATCTTAAAATAAAGAAGCTTTTCCTGAATATCACTTCAAAGGCAAAACCCATAAACGATAGCTTTTACTCCATAAAATGTGATCTCTGTATGGCCAATAAGAAAAAAATAATATAGATACTAATAAAAAAGCAAATAATTATATACATTGTATTCCAGGCACTGTTATAAGGACGTTATTAACTCATTCAATCCCTAAAACAAACCTAAGGAGTATTAATATCATCTCCAATTATAGATGTAAAAACAAAGGCTCTGGTATGTAAAGGAATGTACCCAAAGTTACACAGTTAGGAAGTGGTAGGTCACGGTGACCAAGTCTGTGCTCTTAACCGCAGAAGCAGCACACACCGCAGACTGGGAAGGCTGAGAACATGACGTGAAGCACATACAGAAAGCAAAGATGCGTATCTTTACGGCAGTAACACACGTAGGCACTCTCACCCCTAAAAAAGAGACAAACACCTTAATAGAAAAACAGGCAAATGAAGTAATAATTCAAAAAGGCAATCCGCAAAGGAAGTAATTCAGCCAATGCCTTTTTAAAAAGACTCAACCCCCCAGTGATCAAAGTGGCAAATTCATACGAGGCACCTCTCCACCCTATCAAACGGGATCTTTTTATTTTTTTTGCGGTACGCGGGCCTCTCCCTGTTGTGGCCTCTCCCGTTGCGGAGCACAGGCTCCAGACGCGCAGGCTCAGCGGCCATGGCTCACGAGCCCAGCCGCTTCGGGGAATGTGGGATCCACCCGGACCGGAGCACGAACCCGTGTCCTCTGCATCGGCAGGCGGACTCTCAACCACTGCGCCACCAGGAAAGCCCAAACTGGCTCTTTTGAACTCGTCTCTATGGGGTGAGCATGGCCAGGAGGGTTCTTTGGAAAGCAGAGTCTGAGATGGGATGCTTATTAGGGACTGGGCTTGGGATAGATACCTGTGGATGGGAGGGGAGGGAAGCTCAGGGCTCGGGGAGAGGGAAATTGCAAAGCAGACCCAGTGGCGGCTCCCACAGGGTATGCGCGAGCTGGAATGGTCCCTGGAGAGTCGTCCTGAGGTGAGTGGAGTTGGCTGACGTTATAATCCCATGCTGATGTGTCATTGCATAAGGCTGCCCCGAGAAGGGTCGGGACTTTGGGCAAGGTGGCTCTACAGCTGAGCAATCCCTGCAGGACTGAGCTGAAGGCATTCCCAGCAGCTGGGGTGAAGGTCCTTCCAGGAAGAGGGATCTGGGTGACTCATCCCAAAGATACAGTAAAATGCATATTAAAAATCAGTGAAAGATGCAACCCTGTGGGACGCCGCCAGGAAGGAGCTGGATTCTTGGTCCAGAGGAAGGCGAAGTTACATTGTTGCATTTTGCTTGCACTACCCGGGAGTCCGCGTAAGGCGCCACGCGTGCATCCCGTGGATTGTAGGCGTAGCAATATATTGTCACATGTACTGACACACACCAATCCAGGGCTATTGTGTGGACCTGCTGGCCAGTATAAAGCCTGCCATATTCTGCTGCGTAGGGTCTTCCTTCCATCTTTCTTCAACTAAGCTGTGCTCCAATAAAGTGTGATACGAGAAGAATCTTGCGTGTGGTGACTCGTTATTCTGCTGGTCAGAAGCGGCTCGCCGCAAGTGGTGCCGAAACCCGGGAACTTCGCGCCCTGCATGGAGGACCGATTCAGAACTCGACACACGGAGTGAACCGGTAATCTTGCCGGTAAGTAGCTTCTGTGCCTTGCACTATCTTGTTGTGTGTAATGGTGTTAATCTTTTAGTGAAGGTCAGTAAAAGTACATGATGGGGAATACTCCTGTTAACCCCACGGCAAATTTTTATGAGCCGATACAGCTACTTCTACGGGATCGGGGGTTGACGTTATCTCACAAGACTATTGGCCGTTTACTGAATGATATAGATCAAGCAGCGCCATGGTTTGGAGTTTCAGGTACTTTGACTATCCCTTCATGGGAGAAATTAGGAAAGGATTTGCACCGTTTTCATGAGGAGGGTAAGCTGTGCTGTGGGACTTTCCCTTTGTGGAATTTAGTTCGATTTTGTCTGAAGGAGGGAAAGTGTACAGACATAGTGAAACAAGCGACGCAAGTTTTGCGGTCATATCAAGATAGTGCTTCTGAAGCAGGCAGTCATAAAGCTACAGATGATAGGCCTACAAAAAAAGAATTAGTAGATAATAACGAGAAAGTGTGTGTTAAGAAAAAGTTAAAATCTAAACAACCAGACGCCCAAGAGACTGGGCGAGAAACATTGTATCCACTATTGTCTGGCTTGCAAGCCATGTATTTATCAGAGGATGAGGAGCTGGATCCTGCTGACGCTGCAGAGTTGGCAGAAGCTGCTGCAAAATATGAGGAGGAGCAATGTGGCCCTTTTGGGGCTTTGTCCCCTGCCTTAGGGAATGCTGCTCAACCTAGGCGTTCTGCGCCTTCCATTCCTCCCCCGAAAAGTACTTTTATTCCCCGTGAGGCTTGGTACCAAGTTCCTTTTTCTTCTTTGTCCAATGCATTTCCAGTATTTGAAGACCCGGCTACACGCCAGCGATATTATGATATGATAGATCATAAATTAATTAGAGATCTTGCAGAAGCTTCCAAACGAGATGGCATTTCTGCTAACTATACTATTATGCTTTTGCAACGGCTTACAAGAAATGCCTTGACCCCTACTGACTGGCAAGATATTGCTCGTGCGTGTTTAACGATGGGGCAATATTTAGACTGGAAGTCTATTGTTTCTGATTTGGCTCACAGTCAAGCGAGGGAAAATGCTGCCAATGGGCAGCCTGCCTGGAATGTAGATATGTTATTAGGCCAAGGACAGTGGATGAATAACCAGACTGTGTTCCCTGTACAAGTTTATAATCAAATAAATGAGATTAATATGCGTGCATGGCGAGCCCTCCCAAATAAAGGGGAGGTCTCAGGGAATTTAACAAAAATAATACAGGGAGGCACAGAGCCATTTTCTGATTTTGTAGCCCGGATGATAGAAGCGGCGGGAAGAATTTTTGGTAATGTGAATGAGGCGATGCCTCTAGTGAAACAACTTGTTTATGAACAATGTACAAAAGAATGCCGCCGAGCCATTACACCTTTTAAAGGAAAGGACATTGAAGTGTGGATGAAAGCTTGCAGGGAGATTGGAGGCCCTTTGTCTAATGCAGGGCTTGCCGCTGCGGTAATGGCAGCTGCTAAAGGTATGCAAGATCCTGTGCGGTCTGGGAATTGTTTCCATTGTGGAAAACCAGGACATTTAAAGAAACAATGTAGCATTACGTAATATACTAAATTCTTTACATAATTATTCCAAGCCTGCAGCTGTGATATGTGTACAACCCCCTTTTATGTTTTTATTGTCTAATGATACAGAAGGATGTAATAAGGGCGTTTCTTGCTGGATTTCACAATGTTGGAATGGAACAATCGTGCAGACTGCTGTAGTACTACGTATACCTACATTTGTTCCCATTCCAGTTAAGGCAGATCCCGCTACTTTTCCATTAGTTAATTTGGTGAGGCAGCGGCGGGATTTTGGGATTACTGCTGCACTTATAATTGCCTTAACTGCTTCTGTGACGGCGGCCGCCACTGCTGCTGCAGCAATGGTGAATCAGGTACAATCAGCTGCTGTAATTAACGATATAGTAAAGCAAACGTCGCTAGCATTAGAAAATCAGAATCGTTTTAATACACATCTGCATGCTGGCATTTTATCTTTGAATCAACGGATGGATTTGCTGGAGGATGCCTTTGAAGAATTGTATGATATGCTTCAGCTTGGTTGTGTTGCTAAATTTAATCATCTTTGTGTTACTCCCTATAAAATTATAGGACGCTTGAACCAAAGTAAATTGATTGGAGAATATTTAAAAGGAAATTGGTCCGAAGAAGCAGAGAGACTGCTGTTTGAACAACGATTACAGATTATTCATCTTAATACTACTGAGTTACACCCTGTCTCTTTTGGGAATTTCGCTTCATGGCTATCCTCTACTTTTCTTTTCTTTAAAGAATGGGTAGGTATGGGGGCTTTTGGCATCCTTTGTGCAGTGGGGATCACACTCTGCCTGTGGTTGGTGTGTCGTCTGAAACGTAAGTCACACACACAGAAGATCATGTTGATGCAAGCCTTGGTGGCCATTGAAAACGGCCAGCCTGCCGGTGCCTGGATCTCCCTGCTAAACAAGTCCTAGTGGTTGCCCCTGCACAGGATGGCCATGAGCCATTGCACTCCTAGTGGGAGCCTCTGCGAAATCAGCCCTTGCACCCCGCGCTGTAAGCAGCATTGCACTATGGGAGGGTGATTTCTGCCGCCCATGACAATAGCCCTTGAACAGCCATGTCCCCTTGGGGGCAAGACTTGTACGGGCGACAGTTGTGTGGTCTAAGGACATAAAGAAAAAGGGGGAGATGTGGGACGCCGCCAGGAAGGAGCTGGATTCTTGGTCCAGAGGAAGGCGAAGTTACATTGTTGCATTTTGCTTGCACTACCCGGGAGTGCCGCGTAAGGCGCCACGCGTGCATCCCGTGGATTGTAGGCGTAGCAATATATTGTCACATGTACTGACACACACCAATCCAGGGCTATTGTGTGGACCTGCTGGCCAGTATAAAGCCTGCCATATTCTGCTGCGTAGGGTCTTCCTTCCATCTTTCTTCAACTAAGCTGTGCTCCAATAAAGTGTGATACGAGAAGAATCTTGCGTGTGGTGACTCGTTATTCTGCTGGTCAGAAGCGGCTCGCCGCACAACCCGCTTCTCCAAACTCCATGAGAGAGTTTCAAAGGCAGCTCGAGTTCTCCATCATTCTTGTAAGACCTCCATGCCTCCCACCCCCCACCTCCAGCCTCTGCTGTCACATCCTTCCATGCCTTCTGCTTTGGAGACCACCAGGATCTATCCTGTGTGCTTTGGAGACCACCAGACCCTGTATCCAGTGATCTGCTGCCAGAACCGGTTCGTACCAGCTTACAAGAGCCGATTGTTCAGTTTTGGGGCAGGCATTCTGCAAGCCGGTTGTTAAACCATTGGTAATTTGAAACAAGCCATGGTGAGAGTATTTACACCACAGAAACGGGCAAATGCTACAAATCAAGCCAAAAGACAGTGTTTTCATCCCTGTTCTCCTCATCCACCAAAGAAGCCCAGGACTCCTGGGTCATCTCTTGGGGAGATGGGGCTGGATTAGGAGATGAGCACAGCCTTATGGGAGCATCTCTCCTGTGCAAGTTCTCCCCATCTTCGTGGTCTGTGTCCAGACAGACCAGCTCTCGGTAGTGTCCTCCTCGTTCCTCATGTTTACTTTCAGATTATCCCTCCCACCTTCCCCAAACACTCCAGGTCCTGCCTGTGCTTATCTGCAAATCCCTGGTCCCTCTTACTTGTCTGAGAGATTTTCACTCATGGTTCATTTTCAGCCGCTCTAAGCCTCTCCTGTCCTAATTCTTGGTGATCTGAAATCCACAGAGATGGTGTCTCCCTTGCTTGGCCTCCGCTCCTCCGACGATCTCATCTCCCACTCTTCCTTGACCTCTCCCACCCATGGTCATTCTCTCTGTCCAAGGCAGTGGCCGCAACCACCTGAAACACTGCTGGTCCAAAATGAGATGTACTGTCAGTGTGACATACACACCAGATACACATCCAGATACAAAGATTTCAAAGACTTAGTACAGAAAAAAATGTAAAATATCTCACTAATAATTTTTTTAACATCTTTATTGGAGTACAATTGCTTTACAATGGTGTGTTAGTTTCTGCTGTATAACAAAGTGAATCAGCTATACATATACATATATCCCCATATCTCCTCCCTCTTGCATCTCCCTCCCACCTTCCCTATCCCACCCCTCTAGGTGGTCACAAAGCACTGAGCTGATCTCCCTGTGCTAAGCGGCTGCTTCCCACTAGCTAGCTGTTTTACATTTGGTAGTGTATATATGTCCGTGCCACTCTCTTACTTGGTCCCAGCTTACCCTTCCCCCTCCCCGTGTCCTCAAGTCCATTCTCTACGTCTGCGTCTTTATTCCTGTCCTGCCCCTAGGATTTTCAGAACCTATTTTTGTTTTTAGATTCCATACATATGTGTTAGCATACGGTATTTGCTTTTCTCCTTCTGACTTACTTCACTCTGTATGACAGACTCTAGGTCCATCCACCTCACTACAAATAACTCAATTTTGTTTCTTTTTATGGCTGAGTAATATTCCATTGTATATATGTGCCACATCTTCTTTGTCCGTTCATCTGTCGATGGACACTTAGGTTGCTTCCATGTCCTGGCTATTGTAAATAGAGCTGCAATGAGCATTGTGGCACATGACTCTTTTTGAATTATGGTTTCCTCAGGGTATATGCCCAGTAGTGGGACTGCTGGGTCATATGGTAGTTCTATTTTTAGTTTCTTAAGGAACCTCCATACTGTTCTCCATAGTGGCTGTATCAATTTACATTCCCACCAACAGTGCAAGAGGGCTCCCTTTTCTCCACACCCTCTCCAGCACATATTGTTTGTAGATTTTTTGATGATGGCCATTCTGACTGTTGTGAGGTGATACCTCATTGTAGCTTTGATTTTCACTTCTCTGATGATTAGTGACGTTGAGCATCCTTTCATATGTTTGTGGGCCATCTGTATATCTTCCTTGGAGAAATGTCTACTTAGGTCTTCTGCCCATTTTTGGATTGGGTTGTTTGTTTTTTTTGACATTGAGCTGCATGAGCTGCTTGTATATTTTGGAGATTAATCCTTTGTCAGTTGCTTCATTTGCAAATATTTTCTCCTATTCTGAGGGTTGTCTTTTTGTCTTGTTTATGTTTTCCTTTGCTGTGCAAAAGCTTTTAAGTTTCATTAGGTCCCATTTGTTTATTTTTTATTTTTTTTTTTTGGCGGTACGCGGGCCTCTCACTGTTGTGGCCTCTCCCGTTGGCT
Source organism: Stenella coeruleoalba (assembly GCF_951394435.1). Lineage (NCBI taxonomy): Eukaryota > Metazoa > Chordata > Mammalia > Artiodactyla > Delphinidae > Stenella > Stenella coeruleoalba. The sequence goes on along the minus strand of NC_137147.1, from coordinate 3,100,116 downwards.
CCGGATGCGCAGGCCCAGTGGCCATGACTCACGGACCCAGCCGCTCCGCGGCATGTGGGATCTTCCCAGACCGGGGCACGAACCCGTGTCCCCTGCATCAGCAGGCGGACTCTCAACCACTGCATCAGCAGGGGAGCCCCCCATTTGTTTATTTTTGTTTTTATTTTCTCACTAGTAATTTTTTGAAGGCTCAATTAGTCTCAGATTTTAAAAATTTTTTCCACCTTTATTGAAGTATAACTGACAAATAAGAATTACATATATATATACATACAGTGTACAAGGGGATGTTTTGATATATGTACACATTGTGAAATTGTTACTAAAATCAAACTAATTAACACATCCACCACTCCACATAAATTTCGGGGGTTTGGGGGTGTGTGTGTGTGTGTGTGTGTGTGATGAGAACATTTAAAATCTACTCTCTTGGCAAATTTCAGGTACACAATATAGTATTATTAACTAAATCAGACTTATTCATCATGCATAACCAAAACTTTGCACCCTTCAACCAACATCTCCCCATTTGCCCCATTCCACAGCCCCTGATAAGCACCCTTTGCTCTCTGCTTCTATGAGTTTGACTTTCTTAGATTCCACATATAAGTGAGATCTTGCAGCATTTATCTTTCTGTGTCTGGCTTATTGCACTTAGCGTAATGTATTCCAGGTACATCCATGTTATCACAAATGACAGGATTTCCTGCTTTATATGGTTGAATTTTATATACATACATATATATATACATAAACATATGTATATATATACGTATGTCACATTTTCTCTATCCATTTGTCCTTTGATGGACACTTACATTGATTCCACATCTTGGCTATTGTGAATAATGCTGCAATGAACATGGAAATACAGATATCTCTTTGAGATACTGATTTCATTACATTTAAATATATACCCAGAAGTGAGATTGCTGGATCACATGATAGCTCTATTCTTTTTTTTTTTTTTTTTTTTTTTTTGCGGTACGCGGGCCTCTCACCGTTGTGGCCTCTCCTGTTGCGGAGCACAGGCTCCGGACGCGCAAGCTCAGTGGCCGTGGCTCACGGGCCCAGCTGCTCTGCGGCATGTGGGATCTTCCCGGACCGCGGCACGAACCCGTGTCCCCTGCATCGGCAGGCGGATTCTCAACCACTGCGCCACCAGGGAAGCCCTATTCTTAATTTTTTGAGGAACCTTCATACCATTTTCTACAGTGGCCATACCAATTTATGTTCCCACCAACAGCGCATGCCAACAACTTTCATATCCACTGAGCTCTGCAAGTCATTAGTTGTTCTCCCCACTTTTTAACTTCCCCTCCTCCCTTCCCCTCATACCCTCACTCCCCTTCCTCCCCAGCTGGCACTCAATGGGCCACCATTGCAGCTCCTGTCTCATGCAGATCTTCAGATCCCTCTCCTCCCTCTCACTTTACTGTATTTGCCTGGGAAAACCTTGAACTTGGTTAAGTATAACATCATGGCAGCACCTGTTAAGTTGAATGAGGATGAAGGAAAACTTGCAAACATTGCGGCTGGTCTCACTCAAGTATGCCCTCAGTGCAGACTGGCAATCCCACTACATGTCCACTCTGTTCCCCCCAAAACCCCAACACCTCCTTCCCCCTTTCAAGACTTTGCACTCAGCTGATGAACTTATTTCCTATTTCAGTGAGAAAGGGAAGCCACCCAAGGAGAACATCTAGCCAGCTGCCTGTCCTACCATACCCTGGCTGTGCCCTAAGCCCAACCCCCCACTTACGTACCAGCTACCCGCACTTCAGCAACTTTCCACCAGCCCTCATTCCCCTCTCTATTGGATAACTCCCATTATTTCCCATTAAAACAAAACAAAAAAACTCTTGATTCCTCATTCCACTTCCCTCCTCTTTTCAGTAAGACTCTTTGAAAGTATCCATTTTTACTGTTTCCAATTCCTTTTCTCCCATTTTCTCTTGAATCCATTTCAATCAGGATTTTATCTCTTACCACCACAGAGAAACGCTCCAGTGGCGCCTCTATTTCACCTGGGATAAAAGCTAAGGTCCCTACAATGGCCCACAAGACCCTTCACGATCCCTACGTGAGCTGGTCTCCTATTATCGTGGCCCCCTCAGCAGCCACCATTCCACGGAGCCGGCAGGGCACCTATGCTGCAGTCCAAACCAGGGAGAACCTGGAGAAGAGGTGTAGACCAGAGGACCCCTCTTCCTGGCTACCAAGAGGACCCAGACATCCTACAGCCCTCCCCTCAAACACCAGCTACAATCCCGAATAGAGCAGTCAAGGATGGGAGCAGTAAGAGATCTGAGTGGTCAAGCACTTCAGCCTAAGAATGATGAATTTCTCAAAGAATTGTTTAAATTATTGTGAGACTAATGTTATTAGAATGGACTCCTGTTTTCCCCGCCTCTTATTACCCAGCAGATGGTACCTCTGAGGAAAGCTCAGATCAATTCAGTGGGAAAATAAAGAAGCTCTGTTTTCTTTGCACATCTGATGTATTGTGAGTGGTCTTGTGACCCTGCTACACGCACACATATGCACAGAAAAAAGATGACAGAATACAGACCAAAACATTAACAGGGGTTACGGATGAATGATGACATGAGGAGTGATTTTTATTTTCTTCTTTACATTTTTCTTATTTTCTGATTTATTTTTCAATGAGTGTGAACTCATTTTATAACTGGAAGAGTATTTTCAACTTTAAAAGAAGGTGGAAACTTTCACTCCCAAACGAGATTGAGAACTAGAAACTGGATTTACCCTCCTGCTTGAAACAACCAAAATAAACTGGACCAAATATAAGAAATAAGAGTTCTAAACTCACTGGATTTCAGGCAACAAAACACAATAATCCTTGAGAATGTGAAAACAAATGAAGTGAACTCCACAATTACCCTAGCTTATTTCCTCTAGAGGGTTCCCAGGCCATGGCACAGAAAGGGGTACCCAGGTGGAACTTGGCATTCTTGTTGAGTTGAGAAAACAGAGTTGAGAGTCCAGGGAGACTAAGACGGCTAGAATTCTCAGGACAGAGTTTGAGAGAAGAGAGAGCTGCATAGAGAAGCCAGAGATCTGCAGAGAGTCCCCCTCAAGCATTCCGCAGGGAATTTTATCAGGACTTGCCTCTGAGAAAACAACCCAAGGCTGGGGGAAAAGCCATCTGAAAGGATTAGTGGTGACAGTGCCTGGCACTCACATAGGGCTAGGAATAGTGTCTGTTCCAACCAGCCAGACTGGAAACTTACAATTCATGGGACATTGGGTAAAGTACTCAGGAAGGACTTTCCCTCCTTGGGCAATAATTAGTCCTAAAATAAAAGCTACCATGGAACCCCTTAACATATCATAAAAGCAAGCCCAGAAAGGATCAAACTGTGTCTAAGCAACTTAACTGTATTCCAAAAGAAAGTTCAACAATATTTGTAGCAATACACGATATCTAGCACCCAACAAGATAAAATGGACAACATCTGGCATGCAATCAAAAATTTCCAGACATGCAAAAAAGCCAGAAACCATAAAGAGGAGAATACTCAATTAATCAAAATCAACTCAGAACTGAGAAAGATGTTAGAATTAGCAGACAATTAAAACAGTTATTAAAACTGTATTCCATATGTTATACAGAGGCATGAAAGACATAAAAAAGACTCAATCAACTTTTTAGAGATGAAAACTATAATGCATGAAATGAAAAGAACATTGGGTGAAATTAACAGCAGATCGACCTTAAAAAAGAAAGATTAGTTCATTCAAAGACATAACAATAGAAACTATCCAAAATAAAACACAGAGAAAAAAGAATTTTAATGAAAAGAGCATCAGTGACCTATGGGACAACTTCTAGTGACCTAACATACATATAATTAAAGTCCCCAAAAGACGAGTTCAGAAAAATATTTAAATGGCCCCAAATCTTCCAAATTTCATGGTAACTATAACCCAGAAATCCAGAAATCTCAAGAAATCTGAAGTTCAAAGAACACGATGAAAACTCTATCAAGACACATCATAATCAAATTACTGGTCAAGACCAGTAATAAGGAGAAAATCTTAAAAGCAACCAGAGGAAAACAAATACATCATGTACAGAGGAACAAAAGTAAGAATGGCAGCAGACTTCTTGCCAGAGATAATTCAGGCAAGAAGACAGTAGAGCAACATCTTTAAAGAACTGAAAGAAAGAACTGCCAATCTAGAAGTCTACACCCAGAAAAATTAGATTTTTACTGAAAGAAAAATGAAGATAATTTCAGACATACACACAAGCTTAAAGAATTTACTAGCAGATGTGCACTATAGGACATGTAAAAGGATGTCATTTATGCAGAAGGAAAATGATATCAGGTAAAAATATGGATCTACGGAAAGGAAGGAAGAGCACAAATGTTAACTACATGGGTTCATAATTAAGTTTTTTTGTATTATTTAAATTTTTAAAAAATATAATTTATTATCTAAACAAAATCAAAATGATGTGTTGTAGGATTTTATAACATATGTACAAATAAAATGTATGACAACGTAAAGGCCATGAGGGGAGATATAGGGATATATTATTATGTTTCTTATAATATACATGATATAACACCACATGAAGGTAAATGGTGATAAGTTAAATATGTACACTGTAAGCCAAAAACAGCCACTAAAATAACAAAACAAAGGCTTGTAGCCAAAAAATCAACCGAGGAATTAAAATGGAATTATAAAAGCAGAAACCAACCCTAATGGCACCTTGATCTTGAGTATCCAGCTTCCAGAACTGTGAGAAAATAAATTTCTGTTTTTAAGCCACCCAATCTGTGGTATCTTGTTATGGCAGCCTGAGCAGATTAATATACCCTTAAAACAGTACTTCGGGGGAAATGTATAACATTCGATGCCTAGACTGGAAAAGAAGAACAATTTTAAATTGATGACTTCAGCATCCACTTTAATAACCAAAGAAAGAAGAGCAAATTTAACTTGAAAGAAAGGAAACCATATGGTTAAAATGGAAATCATTGAAATAGAAAACAGAAAAAAACCATAGATAAAATCGATGACAGGGCTTCCCTGGTGGCGCAGTGGTTGGGAGTCCGCCTGCCGATGCAGGGGACACGGGTTCGTGCCCCGGTCCGGGAAGATCCCACATGCCGCGGAGCGGCTGGGCCCGTGAGCCATGGCCGCTGAGCCTGCGCGTTCGGAGCCTGTGCTCCGTCCGCAATGGGAGAGGCCACAACAGTGAGAGGCCCGCGTACAGAAAAAAAAAAAAAAAAAAAAAGTCAATGACACCAAAAGCTGTTCTTTGGGAAGATCAATAAAATGAATAAACCTCTCACCAGACTGATCAGGAAAAAAAAAGAAAGAAGACACAAATTACCAAAATCAGGAATGAGAGAGGCGATATCACCAAAGACTCCACAAATATTAAAAGGATAAAAAGGGAACGTTATGAACAACTTATACCCATAAATTAAACAATTGAGATTAAATGCACAAATTTCTTGATTGACACAAACTATCAAAGTTGTTTAGGATAGGATTCATTTAATTTAGAATTAACTAGAAATCCCTTTATTTGAATGCTGTCTATTGAAAAACTTCGATAATATAAATGCAAATATTTCTGTCCCATAAAGGAATATTTTTTGTTGTTGGATGACTTGGATCAGTCCCTCAATATTTATTTAATACCGTCTACTTAGACGCCGGATGGTTCCAAGAAATAAAAGATTAAACATCCTAAAAAAAAAGTCTCAAAAAGAAATAGATAACCTGAATAGATTTGTCTATTATCTATCTATTATCTCTTCATTACCTTCATCTATTAAAGAAATAATTTATAGTGGCAAACCTTCCCTCAGGGAAAACTCCAGGCCCAGATGTCTTCACTGGTGAATTCTACCAAACGTTTAAGAAAGGAACAATATTCATTCTACCAACTCTGCCAGAAAATTGAAAAAGAATATTTCCCAACTTATATGAGACCAGTATTATCTTGATACTAAAACTAAGATATTTTTAAAAAAAAAGGAAGAAAAGAAGAAAGGAAAGGAGGGAAGAAGGAAGAAAAGGACAGACCATTACTTCTCAGGCATATGAACACAAAAATTCAAACAAAATTGTAGCAAATGGAACCAACGACGTACAAACAGAATGCTGAAAGTTGGATGAATCTCAAAATCATGATGCTGAGTGAAAGAAAGCAGACGTAAAATACGTACACACTGCATGATTCCATTTGTATGCAATTCTAGGACATGCTATGCAATGTATAGTAACAGAAAAAAAATCAGTGGTTGCCTGGGGGTGTGGGCACCAGGGAAGCGGGAGGGAGGGCTCTGAACAGACACAGAAAACTCTGAGGGTGCCGGGTCTGTCTTATCTGGATTGTGGTGAAGATTTCACAGGTGGGTATCTATGTCAAAACTTATTGTACAGTTCAATTATGTGCAGTTAACGTAGTCGATTAAACCTCAGTAAAGCTGTTGTAAAAATAAGATGAAGAATCCCACACATGAGAAGTTGCTCTTCTCTTGTCCAAAACCTGCTTCCTGACTATCTGCTCTTGAACGATGAAGCACTGGACAGGCGGATGCTGAGACACCTGCACCATGCCCCACGGCCCCCTCCCACCCCCGGGATGCCTGCCTTCTGAGAAGTTCAGAGTTTCCAGAGAGATGGGGGTTGGAGCCGGGGAGCACACGGGGCCCAGCTGCAATTTGGTTTAATAAGCCAGAGTTGGGCTTCCCTGGTGGCGCAGTGGTTGGGAGTCCACCTGCCGATGCAGGGGACACGGGTTCGTGCCCCGGTCCGGGAGGATCCCACATGCCGCAGAGCGGCTGGGCCCGTGAGCCATGGCCGCTGAGCCTGCGCGTCCGGAGGCTGTGCTCCGCAACGGGAGAGGCCACAACAGTGAGAGGCCTGTGTACCGCAAAAAAAAAAAAAAAAAAAAAAAGCCAGAGTTACTTATTTCTAAGAGGCCCCAAGTGGGAGGCTGCCGTGCTTGGAGACGCGCCCTTTTCTCCTCACTCCCTGTGCCTTTTCATTCTGGAACTCCTGATGGCTTTGCACTTCCTCCCAGACAGTGCTTTTGGTGTCCGTGCAAAAGAGCCCAAGCCTAGTCCTCGATGCTCTGAGCAATGGTTCAGGTCAGGGGTTCTCAGACTTTGGTGCACGTCTGCCTTGAAGGTGGGGTGGCGGGGGCAGCTGTTGAATAAAAAGCTCCAGAGCAGACTCAGGAATTTCTGTTTTAACAAGACCCCCCGAAAGATTCTAACACCCACAACTGTTTGCCAACCCCTTGCATAGGGCCTGGGTGACAAATAGTGATCACAGTATTCTCCCTGCGCGCAGTGTGGAAATACGCTCCACTTCCCCGAATTCTCCCGCGGAGGTGGCTCAGTGGAGGAGCCAGAGGAGGGCAAATGTCCAGCAAGAAAAGAAAGAATTGCTTTTCATGGAGGCAGGAATCACGGACCAGGGGTGTGGCCAGGGGAAGCGTGGGAGGGAGATAGGCTTCCCGGCGCCAGTGGTGCCCGGCGGGGACCAGACAGCCACGGCCAGACCAGATGGATCCTGTTTCTACTTTCAGAAGGAAGAGAAGGCCCCCTGTCAATAGCAGAACCTGCCAATAACGTTTTCCCTGCCTTTCTCACTTAAATGCTTTCAAGAGGTAGGAGGAGGGAACTAGAGGCAGGAAGGAATACCCTTTGCCCGCCTGCGAAAGCAAAAGACAGCAGCCTGGGAGGGATATCAGGGGAGTAGGATGGAGCCGTCCCCAAGAGGCAGCGACCTGCCAGAGGATCCCCATGATGGGGCAGGTGCCCTGGAGATACTGCGATGCTGTCAGCAGCCGGCCACCCTGCAGCAGGCACGCTGAGAGCCGAGGCCAGCTCGCTCTGCCCGTCCTGCAGACGCAACTCCTTGGAAAGTGCCGCACCCCTAGTTTAGACTTGGCCTGCTGTTCCCCATCAGACAGGAAGACTGGCGTGTCACAGGAATACCTTGGACTTTGCATTGGACAGGAGTTCAAATTCCAGTGTTATCATTTACAGGCTCAAAGGTCCATTTAAGGGGAAGCTAAACAGTTTACCTTTGGGGTCCCTGGCTCCCAAGGCCCTGGACCTCACTTTGTATTCTAAAATGTATTCTTTCCCTTCAAGGAACCACCCTAATATAAAAGTTTTAGGACTCATAAAACTGGACCCACCCCTGAGAGGTGCCCAGGTCTAGGGCATGGGGATAATCATTACCATCTTGCAGGGTTGTCCTAGGGATTTAATGAGGTTGTGAGCAACGGCTGTGCACCCAGAAGGCACTGGAGCGCTGGTGCCTGGTGTCATTACAGAGCACATTGCATCACCCCTGACCACAAGGACCTGAGTCATTTGGATTTCTCTCTAAAACTTAGGGCTCTGGAGAGAAAATCATGTTGCCAGTACATCTTAGCAGCTTTTGGAAGCACAGAATTTCAATATTTAGACACTGCAGTTCTCTGAATCGTGTTGGGATTAAAGTAATAAAAACTCAGTCTGCAAAAGGAGGAGGATAGAAATCAGCAGATTTATTATTTCACAGTTGTTCCTCTCAGGTAAACACAACTAATAATATCTGCTTAACTGATTAATGAACACTGCATTGTCTTTGGGGCCTCGGGCTCCGCCGATGCTCTGCATGTCTACAGCACCCCACCCCGACCCATCTCAGAGCGCTTCGTTGATAATTAAGTGGGCGGATGTACTTATGCCTCTAATAGGCAGTAGTACGTGTGCATATTCAAGCACGTTATGGGCAAACCACAGGGTGAAATCAACTGTGTTCATTCGGTCAGTTGCCTCCCGTAAGCATCGTTCATATCTCTTCCAGTTACTTATTGCCGTGAAATGAATCACCCCCAGAACTTAGTGGCTTAAGACAACAATAAGCATTTTCAATGAGTATTGTATCATCATCTCCCCCGGTTCTGGTGGCTGACTGGGCTCAGCTAGTGTTCTTGCTGGTGAGTTGCAGTTGGCATCTTGGGGTAGAGCCATCTGACGGCTTCCTCACTGACACAGTTGGGCTTGGTGCTGCCTGTCAGCTGGGATCTCAGCTGAGGGTGCTGCCAGGACACCCACACACAGCCTCCACATGTGCACTGGGCTTCCTTCTAGCATGGCAGCTGGGTGCTAAGTATAATGCAATGTCCTGAGAGAAAGTCCTTTTTTTTTTTTAATATTTATTTATTTATTTTTGGCTGCGTTGGGTCTTCGTTGCTGGGTGTGGGCTTTCTCTAGTTGCAGTGAGCGGGGGCTACTCTCTGTTGTGGTGTACGCTGGCTTCTCATTGTGGTGGCTTCTCTTGTTGCGGAGCACGGGCTCTAGGCACATGGGCTTCAGTAGTTGGGCTTGCGGGCTCTAGAGCGCAGGCTCAGTAGTTGTGGCGCATGGGCTTAGTTTCTCCGCTGCATGTAGGATCTTCCCGGACAAGGGATCGAACCCGTGTCCCCTGCATCGGCAGGTGGATTCTTAACCACTGCACCACCAGGGAAGTCCGAGAGAAAGTCTTTTATGACCTAGCCTCGGTGGTCACCCAGCATTACCCCCACCATAGTCACAGACCCACCCAGTTTCAAGGGGATGGAACATAAGTCCCACGTCTGGATGGGAGGAATGTCACCGTCACATTGTGAAAAAGGGAAACCTTGTTGGGACCACGCTGGAATGTGTAATCTGCCACACAAGCCTTCCGAGTACAAACAGTAAATCATTACATTTTCTTTCAATTTAGACTCTAGGGAGGCCTGCTAGATGATTCTTTGTGAATCTGGTTGTCATCACTGTCTATATAAGGAACTTACAACCACAGCTAATGAGCATGCATTTCTTTGAATGATAATAATCTATAATTCTGACTCTGCACTGTTCAAATTTATCTTCTTCCCACGTTTCCCAGGGAGAGCAGGGCATGTTTACCACCATCCCCACCCCCCAGCCCTGGGTAGCTGTTGCTGCTCCTGAGGCTGGTAGATTTGCTCCACGTAAGGCCTTTCTCCAATCATACAGGTTACTGCTAGCTGGGGCACGTCTCTGTGGAAGCATGGGAAACAGTACACAACTGGGATTCAGCTACAGCAGCCTTGGGCCTTCGCCTATTTGACAGTCAAATCAGCAGAGGTGTGGGGAATTCCCTGGTGGCCCAGTGGTTAGGACTCAGTGCTTTCACTGCCGTGGGCCCGGGTTTGATCCCTGGTTGGGGAACTAAGATCCCGCAAGCCACGTGGTGAGGCCAAAAGAAAAAGAAAAAAAGTAGGAGGGCCTTCAGGTGCTCTGTGGCCCCAAGGCCATTCTGCTTGGGCTGCAGCAGACGTGGACAAGGAAGGCTGTCTGGGCAGCAGCGGGCAGGAGGCCTCTCCCAAGAGGCCTGGATGCTCCTCTGCACGCTGGGCACCCCCGGCTTGCTGAGCTGAGGCTGCCCTTCCTGGAGGGATGACTCACAGTTCAGGCCTCCCAGCACTCTCATCACACAGGAAAAGTCCTTTCTGCACCCCACTTGTCACCTCCAGAAAACCTCTCTCCACAATCCGGGTCTGCGACTTTGAACTCCTTGAGCCCTGCAGCACACGGGATTCAGGGAGTGACCCTTTCTCTCATAAGCCACACCACCTCCACCTGTGGCCTCCTAGTCAATCCCTCCCCACCTTCTCTCCCCTTTTATTGTAACAGCCCCGTTCCTCCCACCCAACCCCCCACGGTCACACATTTTAGAACCCGAGCCAGGTCACCCCAACAATCTCGATTTCAGCGTGAGCTTGTCCCAAAGCAAGGCAGGGAATTCCATGTGGACCCCACGGCTGGGCCTCCTCTCCGTGAGGTCATGTTCCCTCCAGGCCCACCCTTCTCTCTGCTCTGCATTTCCACAGCCCTGACTGTCCCTCTACCTAGTCTGCGTGGAGGGGGATTTGGGGGACAGTGGGGAAAGCATGGGGTCCTGAAGCGAAAGGCTCTGATGTGGGCTCATCCTTGTCATGTGACCTGGGCAAGATCTTCACTCTCTTTGCGCCCCCCGACCCCACCCCTGCTCACAGGGTAGCCGCTCCTGTTGTTAGAGGTTGAACTGTTTCCCCCCCAAGAAAGCCATGTTGGAGTCCTAAGCCCCAGGACCTGAGAGCGTGACCTATTTGGAGATCAGGCCTTTGCCGAGGTCCTCAAGTTAAAGTGAGGTGGTCGGGGTGGCCCCTAATTCCACATGTGTCCCATGTATGGGACACATACACACACGCACACACACACAGGGAACACAACATGAAGACACAGGGAGAGGATAACCGTCTACGGGCCAAGGAGGGAGGCCTGGCTTCCTTCCCTCGTGGCCCTCAGAGGAAGCAACCCTGCTGACATCTTTGTTGTTGTTGTTTTTTTAAAGATCTTTTTGATGTGGACCATTTTTAAAGTCTTTACTGAATTTGTTACAATATTGCTTCTGTCTTACGTTTCGGTTTTTGGGCCGCGAGGCATGGGATCTTAGCTCCCCCGCCAGGGAATCGAACCCGCACACCCTGCATTGGAAGGCGAAGTCTTCACCACTGGACCACCAGGGAAATTCCTGCTGCTGACGTCTTAAGACATCTTTCAGACTTGTAGCCTCCAGACCTGTGAGGCAATAAGTCTGTTGCTTCAGCCTCCTGGTGTGTGGTCCTAGGACGGACACTAACACACCTGCCCGGTTGACTTCCCAAAGCGAGGTAACACACGGAGGTCCTGCGTGAAGTGTCGCTGACTCATTGAAACCATGAGCAATCACTGAGCGCCTACGGTGTGCCGGGAGCCACGCCTGAGTGCCAGGGGTCTGCGTGACCAACTCTTCTCAGGTCTTCGTTTGCTTCTTCACATGAGCAGCCCCCTTTTAAGTGGAATCAGTCTCAGACTCTTACAGTCCCCACAGCTCCTAGTTAACCATTAAGCACACAGTAGGCACCTCATAAATGCCTATCGAATTGATTCAGCTATGGATGTGTAATAGCTGCAAATTATTATTATTTTTTTTTAAGGAAGATGTTGGGGGTAGGAGTTTATTAATTAATTTATTTATTTTTGCTGTGTTAGGTCTTCGTTTCTGTGTGAGGGCTTTTCTCTAGTTGTGGCAAGCGGGGGCCGCTCTTCATCGCTGTGCGCGGGCCTCTCACTATTGCGGCCTCTCTTGCGGAGCGCAGGCTCCAGACGCGCAGGCTCAGTAGTTGTGGCCCACGGGCCTAGTTGCTCGCGGCATGTGGGATCTTCCCGGACCAGGGCACGAACCTGTGTACCCTGCATTAGTAGGCAGACTCCCAACCACTGCGCCACCAGGGAAGCCCTGCAAATTATTTAATGTACAAGTCTGTGTGTGGGCATGCTGAATAGTTCATGGCCTTCAGCGACATCCAGAACAACTAATCATAGTTTAGGTCCAAAATAGCCTCATTGATTTCTCACCACGACAGGCTTGCCTTGTTCTGTGGGGCGTGGCATCTGAGCCCGAAGGGGCAGCATCTCCTTTGCTTTCATGGCCTCATCTCACCTTGCATGGGTACAGATCATGGCTTTGGAGGGTGTTTTGAAACGAGGTTACCTTTTCTGGGTATAGCCGACTATAGGCAAAAGGCATTTCATGCGACGCATCGCACAGAATTTTAATTCTAATAACCCTGTAGGTCATTTAAAACTGGCCGAAGGAAGGAAGGAAGGGAACGGGAAAGGCGAGCAACACATCTGGGGTGAAAGCAGCCTCTGCAGCGTGTGGACATCGAGTGATGCTGGGCAGAAGGGTTTTCCGCACGACTAGGAGAATGCCAAGCGCATAAATTAGAATGCCACCTTTTCCCTTCAAAGAGTGAATAATTATAGATGCCAAGTGTCTCAGGGAAAATCTGCTGGGCATATGGCCCCTTTTTCCTTCGTGCCACTTTTCTTTGCTCCTCCAGGGTCCAAAGAAACCAGCATGAATTAGCAGCTGGCCACAGCATCCTGACCCATGAGAAATAAATGAGGACATGTTTTCAAGTTCAATCTAAAACGCATTTACTGATTGCCTAAAATGTGCCAGGTCCCGTGGGAATACAGGAAGGGTCCTTCACAAAAGGGGTGTACAATCTTGCCTGACAGTCCAGTTCCATGATCGTTTATTGAGTGATTACTGTATACCAGGCACTGTGCTCAGCTGGGGCTGGGGGGGGAGGGGTGGAGACATCAAGATAGATGTGCCATGATTCCTGCCCCTAAGGAGACTATAGATTTATGGGGGAGAGCAACTCATAAAGAGTCACTATTTTCTCTTTCAGTCTCATAGCAATCGATAAAGGAGGCACAATTACTACGCCCATTTTACAGATGGGGCAACTGTGGCATAGAGTTCAGTGGCTTCCCTGCAACGGGGGTTGGAAGTGGAGAAGGAGTGTGGACCTAGCCTTGCTCTCTGCACCAGGCTAAATGGTAATCCCAGCAGAAGAGACACGAGAGATCCCAGGTGAGAGATGAGCGGGATACACAGGTGAGCAGCCACCAAAAATGCACAAGAGGGGACTTCCCTGGCGGTCCAGGGGTTAAGACTTCGCCTTCCAATGCAGGGGGTGCGGGTTCAATCCCTGGTCGGGGAGCTAAGATCCCACATGCCTGGGGGCCAAAAAACCAAAGCATAAAACAGAAGCAATATTGTAACAAATTCAATAAGGACTTTAAAAATGGTCCACATCAAAAAATCTTTAAAAAAGAAGAGGACAAAGAAAATGTTTCTCTAGGGGTGCTGAGACGGCGTCCTTGGAACCCAGAGGAGGGAGTGACTCCAGCAGGGAGACTGGGAGAGGCACCAGGGCTGGGGTGGACTTTGAGCTGAGTTTGCAAATCGAGGAGGACTTTACTAGGCAAGGAGGTCGGGGAAGCGCAGAGCAGGCGCGGGCTAGGGCAGAGGCAGGACTGTATGGAGAGGGGGTGCCGGGAAGACACGAGGGAGGCAGAGGAAGCAGAGGCAGGGGCAGAGCTCAGAGGGCCCTGCTGGCATGCTGAGGAGTCAGATCTGTCTTGCTGGTGCCGTGGAAAGTCTGTAAGGAGGAACGTGACCTGATCCAGCCCGTATTTGAGGAAGGTCACCAACGGTGAGCAGAATTGATCAAGTCAGAAATAGTTGGACATCTGGGGGCCATTTAAAAGGCTACTGTTGCTCCAACACCTTCTTATGGGGAGTAGATGACCAAACCAGGACACTGACCCAGGGAGGCTGGGGCTAGGCCCCCGGGGCCAGAAAGATGGCAGATGTCCACCCAAGGCAGCCAGTGGTGGTAAGATCCAGAGGAAGGGTCCAAGACAAGGCTAACAGGGATCAAGAGTGAGTCAAGGAATCCACATCTAACCGTCCAAAGACAAAAGGAGGAGACCCTGGGCAGAGCCAGAAGACAGGCAGAGCTGGGAGACCACCCTGGACAAGAACCCCACATGAGGGTGGAAGGTCTCTGCCTTGTGTTTACTTGTCCTTGGCAACAGTGGTGCAACCAGGAGTCCAGGAGAGAGAGAGAATAGGGACTCAAAGGAGGGAGGGGTGTGAAGAGGGTGGCAGTGACGCTGACACCAGGAAGGGAGATTAAACAGAAGGACCAATTTCCTGGGTAGGACCACCCACAGAGCTATGCATAGGAGCAAGGTAAGGTACCAAGAAATTCAGTTATAAAGCTGCAGGTTTCATTGTTCCCATTTGTGTCAATGAAAAAAAATACATACATATATATATATATATATATATATATATATAAAAATATATGCATATGCATAGAAAAAATGGAAACATATACACAAAGCATGAACAACGACTGCCTTTAGAAGATGGGATTATAATTTGTTTTAACTCTTCTTTCTCTTATTTACCAGTATCTGCTAAAATCTGTGCAACAAATGTTTTACTTTTGGAGTGAGTTAGATTTTCAAAACATGGAGAAAAGGCAGACCCCTGTAACCAGGCCTACCCCACCATGCAGACCCCTGTAACCAGGCCTACCCCACCTTGTCAAAGCTGAGTCGACAGCACTCTGTGAAACGCAGTATTATCTTGCTGGTCGGTGTCGTGTCAGTAGCAGAACGGCCCAAAGATAATGAGAACATGAGATTATCCAGATCAGTACAAGCTGTAATTAATGATGGAGAAAACAGCCCAAGTCAAATGTACATCTAGCCAGGACCACTGTGAAAGCGGCCAACGAGCATTCTGGCTTCCTTTGCCCACCCCAACCCATGCCTCTATCCACCCTCATCCATCGGCTGGAGCAATCCTTCCAGGGTCTAAGTCAGATTGCATTGCCAATGTCTACTCATGCCTTAGGGCCTTTGCACCAGGTGGTCCTTAGGCTGCAAAGCTCTTTCCCAGTGTCTTACATGGCTGACTCCCTCATCAGGTCTAAGTTCAAATTTTAGCTTCTCAGAGAAGCCTTCCGTGATCATTGCAGCGAAAGTAGCCACCACCCACCCCTAACCGGGCGCTTGATGGAGTCTAACCTAGCTAGCACTGTCCATAGAACTTTCTGGGATGATGGGAACGTTCTGTATCTATGTTGTCCAACGTGGTAGTCACTAGAGATATGTGGCTACTGCACACTTGAAATATGCCTAGTGTGGCTAAATAGTTGAATTTTAAATTTTATTTCATTTTAATTTAAATATAAATGTCCATGTGGCTAGTGGCTACTGTATTGGACCACATAGGCTAAAGCATTACTCACTTTGTTTTGGTTTTGGTTTTCTTCATACCCTATCAGTAACCGAAATGACCTCACTCACCTGTTTGTCTACATATTCATTGTATGTCTTCCCCCATTAGGATGTAGGTTCTATAAGGGAAGGGGCTTGTTTATCCTCTTCACTGTTATAATCCCAACTCCAGATACACAGAGTAGGAGTGCCATAAATGATGCATTATAATAGGAGAAAAGGTGGACTTTGAAGTTCATTATCTTTACTTTGATAGTTCGGTTAGATCTTGTATTGTACAGCTATTGCCCAATATGCTGCATAACAAAAACACCCCAAAACCTAGTGACTTAAACAGACATCGTTTCATCTCATAGATCTATGGCTTACCTGAGGGTTACAGGACGGTGAGCTGATCCATGCTGGGCTTGGTGGAGATCACTCCCACATCTGTGGCTGCTTGGGGTGGATAATGCAGGTAGAGTTTGCAAGGACCATGCACCTCCAAGAACCGGAAGCTGGCCCGGGCACCTTCTCCCCATGGTAATGGCAGAAGCACAGAGGCTAAGGGGAGCACTCAGGCTTGCTGAAGATTAGGCTTGGAACTGAAACACCTTCACTTCTGCCTCATCCTACGGGCCGATGCAAATCCATGGTCGAACCCAAAGTCACAAGGCAGGGAAGCACGCCCCACCCACAATGGGAGGGCCCTGCAACAGTCACATGGTAGAGGGTTTGGGTACAGGGAGGAGTGAAGAATTAGGACCAGTAATGCAATCTGCCTGTATTACACGGTAGAGGGTTTGGGTACAGGGAGGAGTGAAGAATTAGGACCAGTAATGCAATCTGCCTGTATTACATGGTAGAGGGTTTGGATACAGGGAGGAGTGAAGAATTAGGACCATTAATGCAATCTGCCTGTATTACACGGCAGAGGGTTTGGATACAGGGAGGAGTGAAGAATTAGGACCAGTAATGCAATCTGCCTGTATTACATGGTAGAGGGTTTGGATACAGGGAGGAGTGAAGAATTAGGACCAGTAATGCAATCTGCCTGTATTACACGGTAGAGGGTTTGGGTACAGGGAGGAGTGAAGAATTAGGACCAGTAATGCAATCTACCTGTATTATTTTTGTAGCAGTTTGGGCTGCTGTAATAGAATCCCATAGATTGGGTGGCTTAAGCAACAAATGCTTATTTCTTACGGTTTGGAAGCTGGGAAGTAAGTGCAAGATCAAGGCCCCAGGAGATCTGGTGTCTGGTGAGAGCCTGCTTCCTGGTTCATCGAGTCCTCAGAGACAGGAAGAGACAGAGAGAGGGGAAACAAGCTTTCTTGCATCTCTTATAAGGGCACCAAGACCATCATGGGGGCTCCACTCTCAGGACCTAGTTACCTCTCAACGACCCCATTTCCAGGCACCGTTATGCTGGGAATTAGAGCCTCCGCATATGAATTTGAGGGGGATACAAATATTCAGTCATAGCACTACCATTAGGGCTTTTGGCTGCCAGGACAGAAACTCAGTCAGACTAGCCTGAAGAATAGTCCACGGCAAGCTACACAGAGGACAGACTCACATGGAAAGCCAAGGACAGAGGCTCTGACGGGGCCTGGCCTCCGAGAACCGGGGCTAGAGGACAGGTGTAGCTCCAGGGTGGCTCTGACCTCTGCAGTCCTGACTGCTTCCAGCGTGCCTAGGGTTTTCCATTCCCTTTAGCAGCTGGCCTCCTTGGCCTCTAATCTCTGTATCTTTCCTCTTCCTTCTGTCCCTGGTAAGTTTGGCTTAAATGTGGCCAAAACAGCCTCCCCAGCTCCCCGTCCTTCCTGATGTTCCAGCCTCAGCCCCTTTGACCTTTTGCTGCATTCTCTCTGAATTTCTTAGATCAGATGGCCCAGCAAACCTCCTCACATCAAAACACACCCCAAATTGTCGCCCAGACCACAGATTGGCCCCCCTCATCTGAGTCCCCTACATCTGGGCCGATTCGCTGTGGCTACGGGATAATGTGGCAGCAAACGTGCCTGAGAGCAAGGCAGCCCCACGAAGGGCCCAGCACTCACGGGTCGCAGCGCAGAGGCTTTGCTGGCGCCTTCACGAGGAGAGAAGCAACGGGGGTTCAAAAGGCCAAGAAAACGGTGGAGTGCTGGCCACTGGCTATCTGCCGTTCTTCCATTTGTCCTGAATCTTCTCCTTTGCGGAACCCTCCTTCCCTAGTTCCATGTAACTCAGGGGACTACGGGCTGCCTGTCGAACACAGTTCCCATTCCCTTCTCCCGCAGCTCTCTAGAGAGTCTGCACCCCAAAAAGGAGCACCCCGGTGGAGGAGCCAGAGCTGCGTCCCGCAGAGACTGACGCTCTGGGTGCTGCATCCGGCACCCAAGAGACTGCCCAGGGCTCCTGCTGTGGGGACCCAGGCCACCCTCGTTTCGTGTTTGTGTCCCCCAGGACCCTGCCAATAAACCTCCGTATTTCGCTCAAGTTAGCGTGGAGTGCCTCCTGCTGGTTGGAACCAAGGAATCAATATTGTGAGCGTGCTTGGGACAGAGCTCATCAGGGATGAAAGAGGCAAAGCACACAGAGGGTTTTAAATGGTCTTATTTCTATCTTGGTGTGAATGGTTAGAAAGTCTTCTCATAGATCAGGTTTGCGTTAGGGTTATTTAAGTAGGAAAGAAAGGCACAGAGGGAGATTAGGCTCACCCAGAGAAAACTTCCTCTTGCTTCCTCAGTTTGACTCAGACCAGCATCTGGAGTCATCACTTAAAAGCTGAGGGTACTGGGACTTCCCTGGTGGTCCAGTAGTTAAGACTCTGCACTCCCAATGCAGGGGGCAGGGGTTCGATCCCTGGTCGGGGAACTAAGATGTCGCACAGCGTGGCCAAAAATAAAATAAATAAAGTAGTATCCTATTAAAAAAAAAAAATCTGATGGTACTGCTGTCTTCCAGTGTGTTACTCCAAGAAAGACACGAGAATGCACAATCCTCAAGCAAATCAAATGCACAACCTCAAGCAAATCAAACAACAAAAATGAGGAATGTACCACTTTTAAAAAGGGAAGGGGGAGTTGTACTCTTTAAAAATGTGAATATCAAAAAAAAAAAAAAAAAAGATGGGCTTCCCTGGTGGCACAGTTGTTGAGAGTCCACCTGCCGATTCAGGGGACACGGGTTCGTGCCCCGGTCCGGGAGGATCCCACACGTCGCGGAGCGGCTGGGCCCGTGAGCCATGGCCGCTGGGCCTGCGCGTCCGGAGCCTATGTTCTGCAGCGGGAGAGGCTACGACAGTGAGAGACCCACATACAGAAAAAAAAAAAAAAGAAAAAAAGAAAGAAAGGGCTGTAGAAATATTCTAGATTGAATATTCCAGATTGAAGAAGGCTAAAGAGACATGACAATTTTTTTGTTGTTTGTTTGTTTTGTTTCAATTTATTTATTTATTTATTTACTTTTGGCTGCATTGGGTCTTCGTTGCTGCACGTGGGCTTTCTCTAGTTGTGGCGAGCGGGGCTACTCTTCGTTGCGGTGTGCAGGCTTCTTATTGCGGTGGCTTCTCTTGTTGTGGAGCATGGGCTCTAGGCACATGGGCTTCAGTAGTTGTGGCTCACAGGCTCAGTAGTTGTGGCTCGCGGGCTTAGTTGCTCCATGGCATGTGGGATCTTCCCAGACCAGGGCTCGAACCCATGTCCCCTGCATTGGCAGGTGGATTCTTAACCACTGTGCCACCAGGGAAGCCCCAAGACATGACAATTTAATGCAATACCTGACCTTGGGTTGGATCCTATAGTGGAGGGGGAAAAAATGCTCTAGAAGGTATAATTAGGTCAACCAACGAAACTGGAATAAGGGAAGTAGATTACAATACTGTATCAATGTAAATTTATGCATTGTGCTTATGTAAGAGAATACCCTTGTTTTTAGGAAATATAAACTCTAGTATTAGGGAGAAAGATCATAATCTTGGCAACTTACTCTCAAATGGCTCAGACAAAAATTATGTCTGTAGATAGGTAGATAGATGATAGATAGATAGATAGATAGATAGAACAAATGGGGTGGAATACTAACAATAAGTAAATCTGAGTATAGGGCATATGGATGTTCTTTATACCATTTTTATTTTTTCAACTTTTTATAATTTAGAAAATATTTACAAATACATATTTAAAGGAAAAAGCTGTTGAAATGGTTATAGAATGGCTTTGATGGATTAAAATATAGCTTGCTTTTAATATTTGTATCTTGCTTCCAATGGAAGTCACTGATTCACACACACACACACACACACACACACACACACACACACACACACACAATTGGTTAAACGGCAGCTGATCGTATTGGCATTGTTGCGGAGTTCTTTAAGCACCTCCTAACCCCATGCCAGGCATGTTCATATATCATTTAAGCTCCACAACAGTCTAGAGGAATGGCTATGATCGTTTCCATTTTGCATGTACATAGGAGGCCCAACTTCAGTATAAGCCACTGTCATGCCACGGTCCAGATGTGCTCCCACGGACTCATGCCCGTGGCCTGAGGAAAGTAACAGTCAGAAACTCTTCTTCCCTAAAACCTTTGTGAGACCCCAAGAGCCCCAGGCAGAGAGGCAGCCCCGCTCTGAAACTGGGAAGCAGAGCAATGAAAAGAGAGGGTCTGAGTCCTCCCCACCCCAGGCAGGACGAGGGCTCCGGGACCCCACGGGCATCTGACACCTGGTGTGTATATGCCGTGGCTCGGAGTGCAGGTGCCTCCCAGGAAGCCTCTCAGGACTCAGAGGGCTCCAAGGGGAGGGGTGGGAGAGGACCGGCGGGTACCGGGTGGTACAGAGAGGGCAGGACGACCACCTCCTCCACCACCACAGCAGCCCCCACCATGCAGCAGACACAGGACCGCAGCATGATTCGTGAAGCCCGGTGCAAAATGAACACGCGGGGCCCCTTGTTCAAAAATATTAATAATTTCAAGAAGATAATGTCTGAGCATCAAACAAAGCCTGCGGCCTTCTGCATTTGGGCCCAGCCCAACCGCACAGGTCGCAGGCCTGTGAAGCCCTGACCAGACTCTGTCTTGGAACTTTATTTTACAAAGCCCTTTGGGGGGTGGGGCATCTTTATCTCCACTCAGTTGATGAGGAAGCTGAGCCCCGGGGTGATTAAGCGAACAAGACATAGCTGGTGCAGCTCAGTAAAGAGTGAATGGAAAATGAGTGAACTTGCTCAAGGTACACAGACAGCAAGTGGCAGAACTGGGATTCATGCAGGACCCTCTGCATGGATTCTCCGTCCTGCCCAGGAATTCACAGCTGTAGACACCTCAACCTGGGAGCTAACCATGTGAGGGACCCATCTGTCATGAGTCCTAAATTTAATTTACTGTGAGTCAGAACTCATACTGTTATAAGCCTGCAGCACCTTCTATTAAATACCTGAAAGGGTGGCAAATCCTCTACCTTCTGAGTGTGGATTTGGTATCTGGAAACGCCAAAAGTCATTTTATGTCAAATGTGGTGAAGTTGAGAGTAATGTCTGGGTTTGCTTCTTTTTTTTTTTTTTCCCCTCTTTAAGAAGAAAACAAACTATGGCAAAAAAAAAAAAAAAAAAAAATTAAAGTCTGTAGAGTTCATTATTCCAAAAAAGATGTTTTAAAAATCTTCTGAGAAAAGTACATAGCTATAAAAGGTACATACTCCTCCAAAGTGAAGGACTATTCTTCTGAAGGGGAAATTTGGGGGATGTAAAAATTATAGCATTCATTCTAAAAGGCAGTCTCACTGAATCGGTAACCAAAACCTCTCAACAAAGAAAAGCCTAGGGCCAGATGGCTTCACTGGTGAATTCCACCAAACACTTAAAGAAGAATTAACACCAGTTCTCCTCAAACTCTTCCAAAAAATTGAAGAGAACAGAACACTTCCAAACTCATTGTATGAAATCAGCATGATACCAAACTAGACAAATACATTATAATGAAAGAAAGCAATAGACCATTATCTTTGATGAATATCGATGCAACAATCCTCAACCAACTACCAGCAAAAGGAATTCAATAGTACATTAAAAGACCATATACACCACAACCAACTGGGATTTATTCCTGGATTACAAAGATGGCTCAACATGTGAAAATCAATTGATGTAATACACCACTTAACAGAATATTGGGGAAAAAACACCTGATGATCTCAACTGACAAAGAAAAAGCATTTGACAAAATTTAACACCCCATCATGATAAAAATACTCAACAAGCTAAGAATAGAAGGAAACTACCTCACAATAATAATGGCTATGTATAAAAAGCCAACAGCTGACATTATACTCAATGGTGAAAAACTGAAAGGTTTTCCTCTAAGATCAGGAACAAGACAAGAATGTCTACTTTCACCACTTCTATTCAACATAGTACTTGAAGTCCTAGCCAGAGCAAGTAAGTAAGAAAAAAAGGCATCAAAATTGGAAAGGACGAAGTAAAATTACCTTTGTTTGTAGATAACATGATCTTATATGTAGAAAACCCTAACAATTCCCTTTAAAAAAAAAAAACTGTTAGAACTAATCACTGAATTCAGCAGTTGCAGGATACAAAAATCAACACACAAAAATCAGTTGCATTTCTATAGACTAACAATGAACAATCCAAAAAGGAAATTATGAAAACTATTCCATTTACAATAGCATCAAAAAGAATAAAATACTTTAGAATAAACTTAATCAAGGAGGTAAAAGACTTATACAGTAGAAACTACAAAACATTGTTGAAAGAAATAAGACACAAATATATTGAAAGACATCCTGTGTTCATGAATTGGAATGCATAATAGTGTGAAGACATCAAAACTACCCAAAGCAATCTGCAGACTTAATGCAATCCCTATCAAAATCCCAATGGCATATTTTGAAGAAATACAAAAATCCACCTTAAAATTCATATGGAATCTTAAGAAATCCTGAGCAATCCAAAGAAATCTTGAAAAAGGAGAACAAAGTTGGAGGTCTCACATGTCCTAATTTCAAAACATAGTACAAAGCTACAGTAATCAAAACATTATGGTACTGGCATAAAGACAGACATATTGAACAACGGGATAGAATAGAAAACCCAGAAATAACCCCTCATATATATGGTCAAATGATTTTCAACAAGAGTGCCAAGACCATTCATAGGGGAAGGACAATCTCTTCAAGAAATGGTTGTGGGAAAACTGGATATCCACATGCAAAAGAATGCAGTTGGACACTTACCTTACACCATATACAAAAATTAACTCAAAACGGATCAAAGATCTAAACATAAGAGAGCTAAAACTATAAAGCTCTCAGAATGAAACATACGAGAAAAGCTTCATGACACTGGATTTGTCAATAATCCCTTGAACATGACACCAAAAGCAAGGCAATAACAACAACAAAAAATGGATAAATTGGATTACATCAAAATTTAAAATTTCTGTGCATCAAATGACACAACAGAGTGAAAAGGCAACCTATAGAATGGGAGAAAATATTTTCAAATCATATCCATAAGGGGTTCATATCCAGAATATATAAGGAACTTCTACAACTCAACAACAAGAAAACAAACAACCCGATTGAAAAATGCCCTTGACTAGATATTTTTCCAAAGTGGATACACAAATAGCCAATAAGCATATGAAAAGATGCTGAGCATCACTAATAATTAGGGAAATTCAAATCAAAACCACAGTGAGATATCACCTCACACCAGTTAGGTTGCCTACTGTCAAAAAGGAAAAAAACAAGTGCTGGTGAAGATGTGGAAAAATTGGAGCCCTTGTGCACCGTTGGTGGGAATATAAGATGGTGCAGCCTCTATGGTAAAAGTATGGCAGTTCCTCAAAACATTAAAAGTAGAATTACCATATAATCCAGAAAGTCCACATCTGGGTATATACCCAAAAGAATTGAAAGCAGGGTCTCAAAGAAATATTTACACACCCATGTTCATAAGAGCCTTATTCACAATAGCCAAGAGGTGGAAGCAATCCAAGTGCCCATCAAGGGATAAATGAATAAACAAAACGTGGTATATCCACACAGTGAACTATTATTCAGCTTTAAAAAGGAAGGAAGTTCCGGCACATACTACAACATGGATGAACCTTGAGGATGTTATGCATAAAATGAGCCAGTCACGAAAGGACAACTACTGTGTGATTACACTTATATGAGGTAACCACAGTAGCCAAATTCATAGAAACAGAAAGTAGAACGGTGCTTGCCAGGGACCGGGGGGAGGGAAAAATGGGAAGTTGTTTCAGTTTTGCAAGGTGAAAAAACTCTGGATGTCAGTATACTTAAGAGTACTGAACGGTAATTTTAAAACGGTTAACACAGTAAATTTTATGTTATGTGTATTTTACAATTAAAAAAATTGTTTTGAAAGTCAGTCTCATTACCTCTCAGTTAAAACTTGGATCATGGTTCGTTCAGAAAGGCAGTCTTTTCAGGTCTCCCAAGACGGAGTCATTGCCTGTGAGGGAATTACCACGGTTTGTGCAGAAAGGCAGTCTTTTCAGGTCTCCCAGGACAGAGTCATTACCTAGAAGGGAATTTTGCTCACTAGACAAGGTGTTGCTCTCATCTCTCTAAGGCACAGTTGAGGTTTTCTCTTTCTCTGTGTAAAGGGCAGAAAGATGGCAACAACGTGTGTGTGTGTGCGTGTGTGTGTGTGTAAGTACATTCAGCAAACTGTAGAGTTCTGTTCAGATGGAGAATTTCTTCTTAAACGAAGTCTGTAGACACAGTTTCGGCCCATTATCTCCTATGGTGCTCACAGTAACCATGGAGGGAGCAGGGCAGGTTGCATCATGTCCATCCTACGTGGGTGTAGACCGTGGGTTCTCCGTCTTGGCAGTGTTGACGTTTGGGGCAGGAGGATTCTTTTTTGTGGGGCTGCCCTGCTCACTGTGGGATGTTTAGCAGCATCCCTGACTTCTAACCACTAGATGCCAGTAGCACCCACCCCCCACCCAGTTGTGACAACCAGAACTGTCTACAGACATTGCCAGATGTCCCCTGGGGGGCAGAATCACCCCCTTTTGAGAACCATTGGTTTAGAGGGTCTGAGCTAAGATCACATGGAGTCTACACGTCAACCGGAGTCTTGTGATTCCAAGTCTCCCATTCCTCTGCAATACAAGGTTTGTCCACTTAAGGCCCCTCCAGAGCACCAGCCCCCCAAGCACACACACACACCCTTCTTTGCCCTGCTCCATGCCCTGGAACGGGACATCCAAGGAACACATCACTGGTTCCCTGGCCCTCTCCCGGCCTCCCTCCCTGCACACAGGGCTCTGACAGTGACTCTGGCAGGCTCTGGGAGCACCACGGCCTCCCTCTGCCCAGGCAGGCATAGGAATGGGGGCGGCTCCCAAGCCATCACCCCAGCCGTGCTTTGCTCTCTCTCAGTCCTTTGCTTGGCCCCTGCCTGCCTCAATACACAGATCCTTCATTCATTTACTTCTAGTTAGACCTTCTTGACAGGGCCATCTCTTTCCTCCCTGTTAAAGCCAGTAACCCCAAACTTAGGACAAGAGCTCAAATTCAGCACTGAGCACGCTGCAGCTACTCACCAACGCCTTGCCTTCCTGCAAGCGTTCTGTGCCCGTCACCCCTCCTCTCTCTGAAACCTCCTAATCCTGGGTCTCTAATGCTCTTACCGTGTTCTCCTCTCTCCACCTCTGGTTATTTCTGTCCTGTCTTATCTCCTCCACTGGACTTAGGGACTTAGGAGGAAAAAAGAAAGGGATTGTATTTACATGAAAATGAAATATTTTGTGTTGTTTGCCCATTTTTCTTCGATACCAGTTATGAAATTTATTAAAATATTTTTAGAACTTTTTATGACTTTCATAGATTGTTTTAGAGCAATCTACAAAACTTTAAGTTTTTAAAATCTTCATAAATATCTCACCTTTTGGCTTCCATGGGGAAAGTACTCCAGGCATGCCCTGCAGAATTGGGTGGTATTTATTCCCAGCTGGTGGGACCAACTGGCCCATGGCACTTATCAAAGCTCTTCAGGGGCTAAGTAAGAGGCTTTTCTTAGTCTAACGGAATACTCTGGGTGCCCTTGGGTCTTAAGTTGGTGACTTTGGGGGGCTTCCTTGGATCCTCAGAACTGAATAGCACCTCATATCAAATCATGGTCCCCTTGGTGGCAACCAAACGGAGTGCTCGTTATGTGCCAGGCTCCGTGGTCAGCACTCCACACAGATACTTCATTTTATTGTAATCTGACTGAAATTGATTCCCCGCCCCTCAACCCCAAATCTGCAGGCAAACTTGTAGTGCGTGAATAAATAGATCCAAATTCAACAAGAAATGAGTGTTTAATGACAGTTCTCTGGAAATGAAGGGAGGAAACGGTAAGGGAGTAAATGAGTTGAACTCCTAGGGTGGGGAAGGCCTGAGGGGTAGCCTTGAAGTTACTGTCCAGTCCAGGCCATGGGCAGCCCTTGCCAGGAGAGGGGAGGAGCACAGGCTGGGAGCCTAGTGGGCAGAGTAGAGGGCCTGTAAGCACACCCCAGGCTGAGGGGGAGACAACACGCAAAGAGAGGCAGTGGGAGGTTGTACAACAGTCTGAGACCATGAGCCGAACCACAGAAGCAGGGGAATCAGTCTCCTCAACAAACACTAGAGCCTGGGAAACACAGAATGCCTGTGACGTGATCACTCCCCCAGGAAGCTCAGCTGAAAGCCCAAGTATGCGAGACCACCTCAAGGCCCAGAGAGCCCAGAGGGGCAAGGACATGAGAAACTCGGGCTGATGTCCAGAGAGCCGACAGAGGGAGCTCTGGGTCAGGGAGGCCAAAGCAGCAGCATGGCAGGCAGGACCAAGGCAGGGCCAGCCTCAGAGGAGATGGTGAGGGTGAGGCCCCTGCGTCACAGACGACTCTGAAGGTGAGAGAGTGGGAAGCACTCCTGAGGGTGAACGCACAAAGGGGCACCACGGCCGATTCCAGGTCGGAGCCATCTTCTCTCTGCCCTGCTTTTCTGCACCAGCCTACCCGCCCCCCGCCCCCCCGAGTGAGGCAGAAGGACTCTGCGGTCCTATGGCTGACGACTGCAGTGCAGCCAAACACCTAAGTCCTCTGGGACCTCTCTGAGCCTGAGAGAGACCTCAGGGGCACAAATGAAGCCATCCACTGTACAGAGAAGCCGGATGTGGGAAAAGCATTTCTAGGTTACCAGGGGCCATCTCAGAGAAGTGTTCCAGAAGGGCCGGGGGTGTCTGAAGAAAAGGGGTTCTGTGGAGTATGGGCAGTGTCTTTATGAATGCGGCAGGTGGGGCATCTCAGGAGAGGTAACCTTCAGGCACACGTGCACACACTCACCACACACATGCACAAATGCTGAGTAGGAACGTGTGCGCAGCATCTCTACGGCCCTTTGACAGCCTACTTCGAATCCCTTCTTTTGAGAGCAGGAGCTGCATCTGCCTTTAGTGTTCCTGTAAACGCCACAGCAGCCAGGACACTGCACGGTCCCCCGGGTCCCCCGTGAACATTCTATAACTAACTGTTGGCTAACACTGGCTATGGGATGGCCCTCTCTAATGTGGACAAACGAAAACCAGTTCAGTGGCCATTAAGGAACACATGTGCCAGGTGATGGTGTTGATTCCAATTTCTCTGGTAGCTGCGGCGTCAAGGTCATCGGGTAGTAACTAGGCAGCTTTTCTGGTATCTTGTCCTATACTTTCCCTCAAACTCAAACCGACCTGATAAATACGTACCCTGACATGCACGGACACTCTGAGTGTCAGATCTGCATCTCCATTTGCCAACTAAGACACCCCTGCTGGCATGTTGCAGATGCAACTCAAACTCAACATGTCCCCAAACTGAAATCACATTCCCTCAAAAGCCTGCTTTCCACTCGTGGCCCTTCCTCGTCACGATGTTGCCCAAACTACAAACTCGAGCATCAGCCTTTTATCCTTGATTCTGGCTCTCCCACCTGAGCAAGTCGGCCTCCAGTGTATTTCTGATCCTTCCTCCTGTTATTGCCACAGAGATGCCTCGCTGGCAGGCATCTGGACCATAATTAGATCCTGGTTGTTCCCCTCCCCCAACATTCCTGCCACAGTGTCTTCTAAAGCACAATGCGCAAGTCACTCCCCAGCTTAGTTGCCTCCAGTGACCCCGAACCAGAGGCGAAAACAAAGTCCAATTTCTCGCCAAGGAGTACGAGTCTTAATCGGAAGTCTTCGCTCCTTCACTCTCAACTCCGGCCATAACAGAATACTCCTGTGTTCTTTCACGCTTATGAGCCAGACCACTCTCACTCCAGACCTTGTAGACTTGTCATGTCGCACGTCACGCCTCGCGATTGCTGACTTTCTTGTTTCCACCCCAAGGACGTGGAGTGCTTGAGGACAAGGGTCGTGCCTTGTCTCCCCACAGAATCCCTTGCACTGGGCTTTGCACACAGTGGGCATCCAACAAATGTTTGTTGAATGAATGGATACTGGTGGCATAAACTTGTCTCAGGGAAGCCCCTGAGCCCCCTTAGAGCTCCATGGTCATAAACTAATAGTTTCAGAATTATCCTTTTTGATACAGACTTATACTGGGTTTATTAAATTGTCAGCATATATTTTATTTTAAAAATGAGATGTTTGGCTTCCCTGGTGGCGCAGTGGTTGAGAGTCCGCCTGCCGATGCAGGGGACGCGGGTTGGTGCCCCGGTCCGGGAAGATCCCACATGCCGCGGAGCGGCTGGGCCGGTGAGCCACGGCCGCTGGGCCTGCGCGTCCGGAGCCTGTGCTCCGCAACGGGAGAGGCCACAGCAGTGAGGGGCCCGCGTACCGCAAAAAAAAAAAAAAAAGAAATGTTATTAACTAGAGGCATTGCTCTACCCCCCCGCCCCCCACTATTTTTCACTATTTGTTTTGGAGAAACTATTAACCCACTTAAAAGACTAATCAAAAACCGTTTCTTCTGCACAAACAGCTGTTTGAGCCTGTGCAGTTTACCTGAGGATATTCTTCTAAAAGCACACATTCAGACACCTGCAGGCACAACTCACTTTCAGGACCTCACGCGACACTACTCACTTTAGATCTTTTTTTTCTTCTTTTAGCTTTCCCATGGCAGAGCCACACAGAATAATCAAACTGCTTTGCCTGGCGCCTTTTAGGAGTGAAAACTGGGGCCTAAGAGAACACAGTGGTTTCTAAGTGCCCAATAAGACTCAGCACCTAATCATCACAGGTGAGACACCAATGCTTCCCGCATGTGAAATCCGCTCACTGTTGGGAGCCTTAACACCTAATGTATTTCTGCACTAGACAGACTGTGGAAGTAGTGTATCCAACAGTTAGCCTTCTTTCCTTGGAAAACTCATCTCCCCAGAGCTATGAGCGAGGCGAAGGAAATCACGTGACTCCTGGTCATGATGCAGAGGTTTCCTCACATGGTTTATAATCAAACCAAAATAAAGAAGAAAATAAAATCCCATTGGCGAAGCTGGAGCCTGATCTGCGGGGCGGGGCCAACAAGGAGGAGGCGGGCCTCGGAGGGCGGGCTGGACATCGGGGGCGGGGCCGACGGAGGAGTAGGCGGGGCAGCCTCAGTAGGTAGGGCCTAGCGGGAGCCCGTGAAATCGCCGCTCGCGTGGCTGACTGGCCTCTTCAGCCGCTACCGGGCACTTTCGAGCTCGGCAAGCGCCGCGGCGGCGAGGGTACGAGGCCAGAGGTCGGCGTTCGCACCCCGCCGGCTGCAGAAGTTGTAGCCATCCGTTTCAAACGTGCCTGTTCCACGCCTCACTTGCCCCCTGCTCTCTCCGTCCCGAACCTCCACAGCGGTCCCCGGTCTGTCGCCTCAGTTTGCAGCTCCAGGTTCCCTCCCCCAACTCGGCTCGGCTCACCCAGCCGCCACCGCCCCCGCCGCTCCACCTGAGACCGACTCCAGCCGGAGCGCGGCGGGGGACATCGAGGCCGCGCAGGGGCGGGGATACAGGAGAGCGTTAGGGCACGTGAGGGTGCCTCGGCCAATGGCGGGGTGTCTGGAGGGCGGTGGGGCGGGGCCGGCGCGGGGGCGGTGCGGGCGGTGCAGGAGGTGCAGGGGCGGGACCGCGGACTAGGGGCGGGGCGCGGCAGAGGGCTGGGGAGCGAAGGGGGAGGGGGAGAGGAGGGCCGGGCCGGGCCGGGCTGGGCCGGGGGAGGGGCGGAGAGACGCCGCCGCCGCCGCCGCCGCCGCCGCCGCCGCCGCCGCCGCCGCCGCCGCCGCCGCGAGCCTGGGAAAGGAGAACCGTGAGCGAGCGAACGATTCAGTCCCCGGGCGGCGGCGGCGGCGGCGGCCGGGGAGGCGCGACGGCCGGGGCGGGGGAGCTGCTGCTGCGGGGGGCAGGTGGCGGGAGCGGCGGCGGTGGTCCGCACCAGCCATGCCGAATAAAAACAAGAAGGAGAAAGTGAGTCAGGTACCGCGCCGCTGGACTGGCCGGGCGGGGAGGGCAAGGAACCGCGCGGAGGGCGGCGGGGAACTGCCCGGGAGCGGGGCCCGGCGGGGCTCAGGGGTGCTGCGAGAGCGGGGGCGCTCTCTGCCCCCTCCCGGGGTGGGGGCCGGGGGCGGCGGGTCGCGCCGGGGCCGCGGAGCCCAGGCCGGGACGGGGGTCCTGATGGCCCTGGTGGCGGCCAAGGTGGGGGGCGGCGTGGGTGCCCGCCTCGGGGCAGCGCGCGCGGTGGGCGTGAGGGGGCAGGTGGGGCCGCGCAGGTGGTTGACCCAGCCTCGCAGACGCCTGGGCAGGGGCTCCAGGGGTGAGGGTGCAGGCGCCTATCAGGGACCCCCGGCCGGGGAGATGGGCAGCGAACGGACTCCGCTTAAGGCTTAGGAAGAATCGTCTGCCTTCCGGAGGGACGCTCTGGGGCTCTGAAATACTATTATTATCCTGGGTGGCGGCGGCGGCGATGCATGTGAGTGTGCTGCGTTTGCATTTGCCGGGGGGGGGGGGGGGGGGGGGTATGTTTTTGCTTCAGGTGGAGCTCTGTAGCGTTTCAGAATCACCCCAGAAATCCTCGCTCGCAGGGTTTAGGGTGGGAAGGAAAAAAAGGGATGTGGTGTGGATCTTTCAAGATGCTGAGAGCGCTGTATAAATGTGGGTTTACCTGTTTCTGCTTAAAGTTGTCAGTGCCACATAATGCAGACGAAGAAAACAAGGAGAATCTGAATTTGGGTGGGTGGGTGTCGCATCACGATATTGTATCTCTAAACCATACGATGTAGAATTTCTTGATGGTATTGATTAAAACTATCAAAAGTCATTGTTAAATTGTATAACTATTTGTAAAACTGCATTTTGGTTTATCTGATGTTTAGCAGTCTAAAAATTGAGAAGCTTAATTGATTCTGCTTTATGTTTCCCAGGAATCGCCAAAAGCAGGGAAAAGTGGAAAAAGTTCAAAAGAAGGACAAGACATAATAGAATCAGAGGTAACTATTCTTAAATATTCACTTTACATTTTTTCATGAACACCTTTTAACTTAGGGTAGAAAAAATGAGGGTGAGAAAACCTAGGGTCTTCTAAAATGTTTCCCTGTATGAGATTTTTTTCTAGTGTCTTTCATAATCCTCCATTTTAGTTATTTGGGTTTGTATTATTCGCCTTTGGGGAAATATAAATGTTTTAATGAAAGTTGTGCGTATCTGTGCTGCTAGTATTTTTAAGTTCATCCCCCACCCCCCAAATCTCAAATCTAGCAGCCCTCCTGTGGAGACTGGTTTCAGGGGCTCTCTCATACTGGAGTTGTTCAAGTTCCTATTAGTTTTCCCATCCTCCCTCTTCCTTTACAAGGGGCCGGATCTGTCTCTCAGCAGCTCAGCCTCTTTCTCCTGTCACCCTTGCTTTCCTGGATGCAGTCTCTGCTGCTCGTGCCCTGTGCTTTTCTCTGTTGATGTCTGTTCCCCTTAGCCTCTTTCCCCAACAATGTTGGTATATTTTGGCTTATCTAGTTTTGCTATTTTTGTGCAATCTTCTATCATCTTCCACATTTTTTTCTTTGTAGTGGCCAATTCTGACCACTTTTGCTTCTTGCCTTTGGGCTCATTGAGGAAACAGCTGGGATGCTCCATGAGGATTGTGTCTACCTGGTGGGATTGGGCTTTGATAGCATTTGCAGAGCCAGCACTTGGCTTTGCCTTTTCTTCCTTGTGACTAGTTGTTGAACTGGAGGACCTTGGGCTACGGGTCTAGGAGCTGCATGGACCCAGGCAGAGCTAATAGGCCCTTTTGAATCACTGGTAGCAGAGAAGCTGCTTAATTTGGTGTCATAGTTCTCCAGAGCTGGATTGTTGAAGTCCTTCCTCTTATCACAGATGACAGTAATTTACAAGTGTCAGACCCTTTCCTATAAGCCAAATTAGAGTAGAGTTCAGTTCTGTCTGGCAGATAAGACCATTATCTGCAGTAGCCTTTTTTTCTTTTTTTTTTTTTTAAGCCCCAGGTTATCTTTTCCTTATCATTTGGTACATTCTAAGCCTCCCTCCTCTTCAGGAGGTGGTTTATTCCAGCAAATCTGTTGCCCTCCCCAAAGCAAAAAACAGAAATCCGAAAGGTTCCTTAATTATCAATATTTTTGTGCCAGTCTTTCCCTGCCCTTTCTTTATAGCAGGCAGTCAAGCTTTACTGTGGCATTCTTGCATTTGACTTGATTACTTCCCTGTCACTCTTTTGACTAAATTGATTTAAATGAAATTTAGTTGCTGCTCAAGGGTGTATGCCTTTCCTTTTCCCTTTTTTGGTTTATTGATCTTGCATTAAAACTGCTTAGACTTCCTAGTGCTCCCCCGAACCTTTCTTGCTCACATACCTGTCTCTCACTGTTCGTGTCACACACACAAAAATCAGCGTGTATGTTTCATTTATTCCTGTTTTAGTGGAAAGAACCTGGCTGTAAGGATGGGAAAATGTTAAGTTTGAATCTGAAGAAAACCTCTCAGTAACTCAAAGATACCAAAGCCAATGATAAGTAAAATGTGTGTTTAAGGTGGATTGGGTTCTTAGATGGTCAGTTGCTTAAGATTCTTGAGGTGTGGGCTGCAGTGCCTTGAGTGTGATGCCCCACTTGTCTTTTTGTATCTTTTCTAGCGCTACTGTCTAAGAGCTGGAGCTACAGAGCTTGAAATTACCACTGAAAAATACTGAAATGTTGGGCCCTTCACTACTTCCTCCTCAGGATCCCAGAGGCAACATATTAACACGACAGTTGGCAGATCACTGAGTATATTTTGCAGGCGCACAAATTGAGGCACTTCCGTTCCTTTGAACTTGGAGTTGACCATTGCTTTTCCATTGTCTCTCTCACTTCAGTGTTCCTCTCTGTTCTTCATTTCTAGTCCCACCCCCTTACCAAGTGTGATGGACTCACGCAGGTGAATTAGACCATTACACACACTCGCTTCCTCTCCTGTCTGCTGATACTACTCTGAACTCGAATATTTTCACCTGAACCGTTCACATAGGTCTGCAGTTCCCACGCTGCTTTTCAAACCTTTCTGATGTCGCGTCACCTTCACAGTCAGCGTTGGTTCAGGTTACCCTGTGGACACCCCTCTGTTAGGACAGTTAGCACATCCAGGGCTGCCCAGCCCGAAAGGTGCAGAGTAGGTGCTCATCCGGGGCAGAGAAGTAATCCCAACAGAGAAAACGTTAAAGAACTTGGCCTGCGGTTGACTTAAATAATACACCCCTTCAAATGTGGGGAAGGTCCTTACACAGAAGTCCTGGCCGGTGGTAATCTGGCCTCAAGGAAAACAAAGGAGCAGGTGGCTAACATTGCAGACCACTTTGTGGTTAGAACAGGGGGACATTTGATGGCATGGGTTTTTAGCAAGAAGTCCTGCAGTAAAGGATAGAGTGCTTCAGCCAGGGGCTTAGTGAATAAAATGCTGACTCCTGATGGCCATAAACGATGGCACCTAACTTCTGTGGCCCTGTTTCCTCTTCCCTAAAACGACTTGGTGAGTTTCAGGTTTGGCCATTTTTAAGTTTATGGGATAGATTAGGCGTGACCTCTCTTGAAAGTTTTCCCTGCAAGATATCTGGCAGGATATGTCTTCCCATGTAACAGAATACCATTAAGAGTCGTAACTGCTGCTGCACAACTTTTGTCTTTTGGTAGAAACTTCTATTCCTTGAACGATGTGTATTGGAACATCTTTCTTTGCTTTTTTTCTCTTTCCAATAGAATGTCTAATGTTTGACTTGCTTATCCATACGTGTCCTGGGAATCTGTTTCCGCCCAGTACATCCTGCTGGTTTATTTCATAAGACACTTTTAAGGAGTGAGGATGCAAATGGGCTCACAGGTAACTTGACCTTGGAAAACTGTGGAGATGGACAGAGGGAACTCATCTTTGAGCAGCTGTTCTCGGTACAACACTCAAGTCTGTAGAAACATAGCTAGGCTCGTTGGATGCACACTTAGAATCCTAGTAAATTGCTCAGAGAGTCCTAAAGTCCATTTTAGGGGATCAGACCATGCAGCCGTGGGTTTTGATACCGTTATTTTAATTTGTGTACTGTGTCCAAAGTTACGTTTTAAAAAGTGTTCGCGCTTTTTGTAAAGTGATTCGTTGTAAGCACATTAAAGGTCGTTGTGTGTTGTTCTCCAGTTGTGTATCTTACTTATCCTGCTTCAGCTCAGTTTTGTTTGAAAGTCTCTACAGCAACTCTTATGTAATATCTGTTGCTGAAAGGAAAGCTGAACAATCCTCTCTCCAACTTGTTAGCTTATTTTGACCCCTTCCACCTTTAGTGATAACTTTGCTTTCTCTTTATGACCTATCCGTTTACATTCCCCTGGCCCCTTGCCCCCAGGGTTCCGGAGACAGGGAGCCAAGTCTTGCTGGGGTCTCATCGGTGTTGGTGGTGGAGTTGTGTCTTAGAAATTTAAACTGAAATTTTAGAAATATTTACGAATTCATCTAGTAATAACAGTAACACCCGTTACATGTTAATGGGAATAACGTTTTTATGAAAGACACCTTTCCATGAAACATTTTTTGACTCTCCAGTCATGTGACTCTGTAGCAGGCGTTTTAAGCTGAGTGAGTTGGAGGAGGACGAGGAAGTGGTTGTGTTGCTGTGTGGGTTTTCTGGGGAGGCGGCCGTGACTGTCCCCTCCCGAGAAGAGAGTCCCCGACTCCTGTCCCCAAACACCAAGAGCCTCTGTCTGGAGGCTGAATTCTGAGCTCAGGCTCTCACTGGGGGCCTCCCATGCCGCTTTTTCCATCGTTCTCTTCCCGACTTTTTCCAGTACAACCCTGAACTGGACTCCAGTGAAACACAGAGAGGACTCAAAGGAATAGTACTTTAAGAACTTTTGTGGTGGGACTTCCCTGGTGGTCCAGTGGTTCACTCTGCACTTCCACTGTGGGGGGTACAGGTTCGATCCTTGGTCGGGGAACTAATCCCACATGCCACGCAGCCAAAAAAAAAAAAACTTTTTTGAAATTCTTACGTAATTATTTTATAGGAAATGGGAGTTCCCTGCTTTTAATTGCCATTCTTCGAATCAGTCCGCATCATATTTGCTTAGAGCCACGGTGTTCAGGAAGGATGGCTCTGCAGAGAGGACAGTCCGCTGCTGACTGGAAGGACTTGGGGTCCGGAGGTGCCGTGAGCTCACTGTCCTCGGGGGAGTGAGGCTTCCCTGAGCCGCCCCCTCTTTGGCGCCCACTCCTGCCCTGCGCTACAAGCTGGACGCTTGATAGGCCCTGAGTGTCTCCCACAGGTGACACCGCTGCCCTTGAGCGGCAGCCCACCCTCAGCACCATGGCCAGGTGTTCCCTGTGGGGCTGCCCTGTGGTCCTGTGCATGTTCCCCAGCATCCGTGGTCAGCCCCACTGGATGCCAGTAGCTCCCCGTCCCCCCCAGTGGTGACAACCAAAAGTGCCTCTCGACGTTGCCCAGTGTCTCCAGAAGGGCAAAATGGCCCCGTGTTGCAACCACTGCTCTAGAAAGATCCCTCCACAGAGCATGTGCATTTGCTTGCAAATCATGCCTGGCACGTGTTCGTGAGAAGAGCAGTGCTGCTGAAACAAAAGGGACATCAAAATTCATGAGGGTCCCAAAGAGCTCTGATCTAGGTGGGCTGTAGCTTTCAGGTGTTTTTCATATTAGAAACTAAAATTGAAAAATTTTAAATATGCATTAATTCATCTAATAACACACCCATTACATGTTAACATAAATAGAGTCTTTTTTTATTTTTTCGGTACGCGCTCACTGCTGCGGCCTCTCCCGTCGCGGAGCACAGGCTCCGGACGCACAGGCCCAGCGGCCATGGCTCACGGGCCCAGCCGCTCCGCGGCATGTGGGATCCTCCCGGACCGGGGCAAGAACCCGCGTCCCCTGCATTGGCAGGCGGACTCTCAACCACTGCGCCACCAGGGAAGCCCTAGAGTCTTTTTATGAGAAAACTATTCACAAAAGTTCACGGAAAAAATGGCATTGCTCTATATTTTTGCAAATCTCTTTAATGTCTGGCTTAATAAAAGACAGCTGGCCTCTCAAGTCTGCGCCTGCATTCAGTCTGTTCTGATACCACATCTCTGGTAGCCTGTGAAAAATCAACATAACAAAGGTTATAAAGGCAAAGCGTGTCTTGGTGTTATCATAAAAATAGTAGATCCCAGAAGGGGCCTAAGGGACCCCACTTTGAGAACTGTTGTAGAATACTTTTTCCCATCCTCTTTCTTGCTTATCTGAATCTTTCATCTTTTTAGCTCCAACTCAAGTTCATTTTTTCTAAAATTTAAAGGCAGGTTTTTCTCACCATCTTGGAGCGTATTTTTTCCATATTTTCAGTTTGAATAGCAGTCATTTGCTGCACCAACTATTTATTATGTATAGTGCCTTGGACAACTTTTATTTCCCTGTGAGAGAGAGAGAAAGGTTTGTTTTGAGCGTCTCTCGTCCTGTGCAAGCACTGGTAAGATAAAGAGTATGCTATTGTCCTTACTCGTGAAGCACTGTTTTCTGTTACTTGTGAAGTGTCACATCTGTTGAGCTTGGACATTCAGGAGACTTGGGAGTAACTTGCCCGCCCCCGCAGTCAGTCACACGTGCAGCCGCTGAATAGATGGGACAAGATGGAGCACATTCTTGTAAAGAGGCACCTGGAGCTTTGAGTGTGGAACTCAGATGTCTGAAAGCATCTAAGCAAACACAGGATCGCCATTAAATTGTGGAGTTCCTGAGTGCGTGTTGGATGTGGCGTGTGTGTAGCAGGTAAGCTGGCAGATAAGATCAGTCAGCATCCCTGTCCCTCTTAAATAAAAGCTCCGTTACATGATGTGTAATTCTAGAAAGAGTCCTTCAAGCGACTTACGTGAAATCATGTAAACTGTTCCAGTTCGTGGAAGCAGCTCCGAGCGAATGCAAGCCTTGAGCCCTGCCCCACAGTGGTGGCGAGGTTTCCACCTGCGTGTGGGGAGCTGGGAGAGTCAGTCTGCACCAGCATGTCATGGGGACATTTTCCTAAGTCACAGGGAAAATTCCTCTGACAGATCGCAACTCGAGAAAGTCTTCAGTGTTTCCTTGAATGTTGGGCACCTGCCCAGGTCAGGGAGTGATGCCATCTGGTTTGGCCCAGCATTTTGGTAACAGCCTTGCGTCTTGCTGTCAGTCTGTCATGTGGAGCGGAGACTCCCCGGGCCGTGCTTCTCCCTCAGGTTTGAGAACAGCTGATGCTGGGAAGGGCTGCTTCCCAAACGCCGGCGACAGTGTCATCTTCGTCTTCTCCACCTGGGGGAGTGAGAGAACCGGCCTAGAAATTTAACTCTCCAAGGGTGGGAGGAAGAAAATCTTTGTTAGTTGGAAGACTGTGCGTTTTCCTTTATCATAAGTGTTTTTTAAACATGAACTTGAGGATGGCTCTAAAGGGGCGTTAGCTCCAACCTAAAGCTGGTTTTGCGCAGTGGGTACCTGGTGGCTCTGAAGTGCTGGACCTGTGCTATCCAAGAGGTTAGTTAGCCTTTAGCCACACGTGGCTGTCTAAGTTAATGAAAAATACATTAGATTGAGAAATTCAGTTCCTTGGTCACACTAGCCACATTTCAAGTGCCCAGTGGCCACACGTGGCCAATGGCTTCCCTGCTGGACAGTAGATAGGGAGCATTTCCCACTTCACAGAAAGTTCTACTGGACAGAGCTGCCTTAGACCCTAGCAGTAGCTTCCAAAATAACTCTAATGTGAGCGCACTGAACTTAACTTTGTTAACTATCGCTCTTCTTAATATGAAATATCAAATTTAAGATTTAATTTAAGAGAAAAGACATAAATTGGCAAAAGAGAAGGAAATGGGTAAAATAGGGGAAAGAAACAGGTGAGAAGGGGCTTTGGTGGTGAGGTGGGAAGGAGGCCCTGCTTACCACTTGGTCCAGGACCCGCCTACGTTCTAAAGACCCCACCGGAAACACAGAGGAGGCCACGCCAGTCCCCACAGGAGTGGACCCAGAGAGGCCCCAGGGAGACAGCCACCTTGTCTGCTTCTCGTCTTCATCTTTCTTTTTAGACATCTATCTTTACGGCGGCGGTGGGGTGCGGGGGTCAGAACACACATGGTTTAAAAAAGACAGTAGTGCGAAGTCTGTACTTTCCCATTTCACTTGATCCACTCTGAGCCCTGCATCACAGAGCAAACCTCTCTGGACTGTTCTGGTTTGCTCCGGATCGCACCGGAAGCAGTACGGTGTGGTCAGAGGGAGAGGATGGGCTCTGTAGTGGGAGGGAACATTCTCTCTCCCAGAGTCATCTTCCTCCCTTCATCTGGCCTTTCTCCTTCTCCCTCCCTCCCTCCCTCCCTCCCTTCCTTCCTTCCTTCCTTTCTTTCTTTCCTCCCTCCCTCCCTGACTTCATTCCCTCCCTCCTTCCTTCCTTCCTTTTTTTTTTTTTTGACACATTGCCTTATTTTATTCAAAAAACAGTCTGCTCATACATGGTCCAAGAACACCGAAATAATAAAGCAAATATAATCACATGTGAAAGATTGGTCTTCAAACATCATAGCCAATGATGCCACACATGCCTGTGATCTCTCCGGCATGAAACCACGTCCACACCTCAGTGGCCACCAAACCATTCAGCAGAGCTTCCTTAACTGTGAGCTGTTTGAAGCTACCGGTTTGAGCACCACTGACAATTTTTTTCAAGCTCTGAATAGCTGTAGGGATCTCAGCAGGGGTTGGAGGGACCAGCTCAACCTTGGCATAGTGCCAAAGTATGGCCAATTGAGGCTTCAAGTAAGTCACAGCAGTGTCAATCTGCGCTGGGGCCTTCTCCGTGAGGTTATGGACAAACTGGGCTGTGGTTCTAGGACAGAAAGTCCGTCGCCCCGACTGGCCGGTTGAATGGTCATTCTCTTTCACATTGCAGGCTTCCCTTCAGTAGATTCACTCACTCATAGTCATCCAGCAGGTACGTTCTGAGGTCCTACTATGTGCTGAGCGCCATCGCAGGTGCTGGGGATTCAGCACGGGACACAGCAGGGCCCCTGCCCTCAAGCAGTTTGCTTTCGGTGAGTGCTGTGTGCACTCGTGTTTCCAACTTCTCCACATCCTCCGTAACACTTGTTTTCCTTTTTCTCTTTTTTTTTAAATTATAGCCACCCTAGTGGGTGTGAAGTGTTATGCCATCGTGGTTTTCATTTGCATGTTGCCTAATGGCTAAAGATCTTGAGCATCTTTTCATGTGCTTATTGGCCATTTGTATATCTTCAGAGAAACGTCTGTTCAAGTTCTTTGCCAGGTTTTTTTTTCCCCGGATGCACTGGGTCTTTGGTGCTGCGCACGGGCTTTCTCTAGTTGTGGCAAGTGGGGGCTACACTTCGTTGCAGTGCATGGGCTTCTCATTGCAGTGGCTTCTCTTGTTGCGGAGCATGGGCTCTAGGCGCGCGGGCTTCAGTAGTTGTGGCCCGCCGGCTCTAGAGCGCAGGCTCAGTAGTTGTGGCACACAGGCTTAGTTGCTCCACGGCATGTGGGATCTTCCCGCACCAGGGCTCAAACCTGTGTACCCTGCATTGGCAGGCGGATTCTTAACCACTGCGCCACCAGGAAAGCCCCCTTTGCCAGTTTTTTAAATGGGTGTTTGTCTTTCTGTTGTTGGAGTTCTTAACGCAGGCATACCTTGTTTTATTGCACTTCACTTTGTTGTACTTTGCAGATACTGTTGTTTTTATAAATTGAAGGTTTGTGACAACCCTGTGCTGTCAGATGATGGTTGGCATTTTTTAGCAATAAAGTATTTTTAATTAAGGTGTGTACATTGTTTTAGACGTAATGCTATTGCACACTTAATAGACTACAGTATAGTGTAAACATGACTTTTATATGCCCTAGGAAACCAAATGCTTCACGTGACTGCTTCATTGTGATGTTTGCTTTATTGCCGTGGTCTGGAGCAGGACTTGGAATTCCTCCAGTATCTCTGATATTGCCCGTACATTCTGGGTACTAGACCCTTATTACAAAAGTCACAGATATTTTCTCCCATTCCATGGATTGTCTTTTCACTTTCTTAATAAAAAGTGTCTTTGTGTGTGTGTGTGTGTGTGTGTGTGTGTGTGTGTGTGTGTCTTTGATGCACAAAAGTTTTAAATTTGTATTAAGTCCAATTTATGTTTTTTCTTTTGTTGCTTGTGGTTCTGGCGTTATATCTAAGAACCGACTGTCAAATCCAAGGTCATGAAGATTTACCTCTGTATTCTCTTAAGAGTTTTATGGTTTTAGCTCTTAAATTTAGGTCGTGAATATGACTGGTCATTGATCTGTTTTGAGTTAATTTTTGTTTATAATTTTTGTTTATGTGTGAGGTAGGGATTCCCCCCCCATTTCATTCTTTTGCACGTGGTTACCCAGCTGTCCCAGCGTCATTGGTTGAAGAGACTGTTCTTTTCCCACTGAGTGGTCTTGGCTCTTAATTCTGTTCCATCCATCTATGTGCATGTCTGTCCTTACGCCAGTACCACACTGCTTTGATGGAAAGGCGTGCCGCTATGGGGTTTCAGCTACTGGTTAGTGTGATACAGATAAAGCAGCCGTGGAGGGAGCGGGAGATGCGTTGAGTTCCGACTCCTCGCCTCGTTCGTGTGGAATCGCCACCCGGGCGCCGCAGCCCCTTCACAGTTGGGCTTATTTCTAGTTGTTTTCCCTGCCACATCGGTGACTCGTCCCACCATCCGCCATCTGCGGGAGCCCGGGTTCCCAGAGACAACCCCCGCCCACGCGCCTCCGCTTCCGGGTCTTGACTTCCTGTCTAGACAACCAGAAAAGCCTTCTTGTGGGCCCTTCGGCTTCCACACCTGAGCCTGAGGGCCTTTTAAAAAGGGAAAGCTTTTTGTGTCATCGCCCAGCCCGAACGCTCTCCATGGCTTCCAGCTCTTTCAGATAAAGGGGGGGGGGGGGGGCTCCTTAGACTGGGCGCCTGGGGCCGCGTCGGCCTCGGCCTCGCGCCGGCTGCACGCCGGCTCTCAGTGCCGCGCACGCGCGCACGCACGCACACGCACGCACGCACACGCACATACACACGTGCGCGCGCGCGCACACCCACACGTAGAGCTCCTCCCCTTCGGGTCTTCGCACGTCCTCAGAGCAACCCTCAGACCTCGCAGGCGCCTCAGCTACGGGTCCCTGTGCGGGGGCGTCCCCTCGGGGTTGGCAGAGGGACGGAGTTACAGCCGAGGGGGCCAGGAGCGACGCCTGGGCAGCGGGGAGGGCCTCGCCAGGACCTGAGCGTGGAGAGCGGGCCGCCAGGCCCAGCCCGAGCAGGGAGGTGGTGACCGCGGTTGCGGGAGTTTGGAGACAGCCCTTAAGCTGGAGGGGGTGATGGAGCCAGGTTTTCTTTGCTAGACACTCACTCTGCCCGTCCCGTCCCGAGGAGAGCGCTCTGGAGGGAGGCCAGAGGGAGAGGCGGCAGGTGTTCGGGTAACTGTGTTGTCCCGGACGTTGGAAGCCTTACCTCAGCGTGCGCCCTGTGGTGGCTGTCGATACCCCTGGCCTCGGTCTGCTCCGTGTATTGGCCGGATCACCCAGTCCTAGTGCAAAAAGCTCCGTTCGGTAAGACGCACAGTCCACTCTCCTGTCTGGGTAGGAGCAGCGGTGTTGTTTTTGCTCATGTCTGTACCCAGCTGTTTGTCACGGTCATTATGTGCATGGCACTGGGTTCGGCATTACAGGAGAATAAAAAGGAAACGGACTTTAGTGTGCAGGACGTGTGTGTCTGTAACAACATTGGAAACGAGTACGTCTCCTAGGAGGGGCTGTTTGAGACTGTGGAGTAACCGCTAGGGCTTTCTGGGGGCATCTAGAGAAAGCTGTGCAGGATGGTTTTAACTTGGGGAATTCCGTGGAGCAGGAGAGTTATGGACGGTGTTTGTAAGGAAGAAAGACCCATGCTTTCATGATTAGGTGGAAAGAACGACAGACATCGTGGTCAGAGCCCAAGGAAGCACATTTCGAGGAAGGAACTGTTGGCTGTAGGAGAAAAGGGAACCCAGGCCCTGGCTCACGGTTCAGAGTTCTGTTTGGCGTGGCAGGATGGCTTCTTGGAAAACTCTTTCCAAATATCCTTGAGCACCTTATTAAAAAATAAAGCAGCTCTCACTTCTTAGTAAAAATCCCATTCAA
Source organism: Stenella coeruleoalba (assembly GCF_951394435.1). Classification (NCBI taxonomy): domain Eukaryota; kingdom Metazoa; phylum Chordata; class Mammalia; order Artiodactyla; family Delphinidae; genus Stenella; species Stenella coeruleoalba. The sequence goes on along the minus strand of NC_137147.1, from coordinate 3,057,785 downwards.
GGATGAGAGCATATAGTTGGGGGCTCAAGTCAGTGTGTCTCTTTGGCGCTCTGTAATCGGAAGGGGATTGGCAGGGTCGTGTTTCTAGGACGAGTTTGATGGGCTTTTTAAAAGAGCCTGTGTGCACATACAGAGTCCATCCTTGAGCAGACAGGAGGGTGTGGGAGGAGGGAGTGTGTTGCATAAAGAATCTTGACAGCGGACACTCACCTCTGTGGCTGTCAGCCGTCACTGCTGGGGCCGAGCACAGCCAAGCTCCACAGGGCTCCTGGGCAAGCTCGACCCGTTAGCCTGCACGGATGACAGGGGACCCCTGGCTCTGCTGCGTGTGCCCTCACACTCATCCACCGCCTCTGCTTGAGTGCTGGCAATGCTCCTCACCTTGCATGTCAACTGCACGTCGTGGGACAGCCTAGTTGTCACGGAGCAGGCTGGAGATGAGCACACAGAATCTGGAGCCTGGAGACGAATGCAAGGAAAGGCTAGAAACAAGGGCATTTCCTGTTGCTCAAGAGGAAAGCGCCTTTCGGTAGCCTTTACTGGTTTTTGAGGGCTGAATGTGAGCAAACAGGGAAAGCTGTCATTTATAAGGTATTCAACTATACTAGTTTCTTGTCGGTGCTGTACAAATGACCACAAGCTTAATGGCTTAAAAGAACACAAGCTCATTATCTTAGAGTTCTGGAGGTCAGAAGTCTGAAATGGGCTGAAATTAAGGTGTCAGCCTGGCCAGTCCTTTCTGGAGGCTCTAGAGGAGAATCGTTTCCTGGGCTTTTCCAGCTTCTAGAGGCCACCTGCACTCCTTGGCTCAGGGCCCCTTCCTCTGTCATCAAAGCCAGCAGCGTAGCATCTTCCATCCTCTGACCTCTGCTTCGTGGCCTCCTTGCCTTCTCTTGTCTCGCAAAGACCTGTGTGATTACGTGGGGCCCTTCCTGATGACCCAGGATCATCTGCCATCCCAGGATCCTTAACATCATCACACCTGCCAAGTCCCTTTTGCCAAGTAAGGAAACATATTCATAGGACCCAGGAATTAGAATGTGAACATCTTTGGAGGGTCACTATCATCAACCTATAAGGAAGAAGTTTGAGAGAAGATATGGGAAATTAGGTATATCTGTGAAGTCTCTTGAAATGTAGCATTGGTAGGGGTGGGATGTAGCCTCAAACTCCAGCAACTATAAGGGCTTGAGTTGTTTACAGTAGCGTGAAGGAGACTATCCCAGAGCAAAACTTGCATTTTTAAAAATTTTTATTTATTTTATTTATTTATTTATTTATGGCTGCGTTGGGTCTTCGTTGCTGCGTGCGAGCTTTCTTTAGTTACGGCGAGCGGGGGCTGCTCTTCGTTGCGGTACTCGGGCTTCTCATTGCGGTGGCTTCTCTTGTTGCGGAGCATGGGCTCTAGGCGCGCGGGCTTTCAGTGGTTGTGGCACATGGGCTCCGTAGTCGTGGCTCGTGGGCTTAGTTGCTCTGCGGCATGTGGGATCTTCCTGGACCAGGGCTGGAATCCGTGTACCCTGCGTTGGCAGGCGGACTCTGAACCACAGTGCCACCAGGGAAGTCCAAAACTTGCATTTTTATGTGTATTTTTTGCCTGTGCTAATTGTGCTATAAAATACAACCATTTGACGTACTCATTTGTTTTTGTTTTCATTTTGGAAACAGATTCCCAGCAGGAAAAACAGCCTTGTTGCTGCCCCGTCTGCAGTATCTAGTAAAGTAAAAGTGCCAGCCCCTCAGCCCGTAGTGACGAAAGACAAACGGCAAAATTCTTCCAGGTTTAGCGCCAGCAATAATAGAGAACTTCAAAAACTACCATCTTTAAAAGGTAATTTTTATTATTCGTCTTTCAAAAGTTAAAAGTTTCCCCATTTAGGGGGAAAGAGTAACCTTTTGATAGTTTGCTAGTTTCTTGTACCTTTGCTGTGTTTAAATTCTGTAGGGTTATTTTTTCTTTATTCAGTTTTTTTAGATTGAATGTCACTAACTTAACCAACTAATATTTCAAATTCCAGAGCCATTTAAGATAAAAATGTAATCATGAGTACATTACAGGTACAAAACACTTAAAAAAAACACACACACGCAGTGGAAAGACTTTAAATCTTTTCCTGTTAATTGTAATTAAGCTAGCCAATTTTCTTTTAAGTAATTCTCTTCTTTCATTTGTCTTAGAGCTCCAGAAATTCAGAAAGGAGTAACTACAAGTAGAGTAATTGTAAAAACTGTGGTAGAAGCTCTTCATTATTCTGGTGTTGGGGAAGTGAGGGCTGTAACGATAGTCCCCTATGGACTTGCTCCTTGTGAGTCATTTGGGGAGTACCTCTACCCAGGGTTTCCTACTTGAGACTAGTCAGGGAACAGTGCTCTTTGCTTCAAACGTCCCCCCAAACAGCACAGCCACCCCTTTCCGTCTGAGGGTGTTCAACCCCTAAAAGTGCTCCTCTAGGAGATCTCGAAGTACATAAAACCTTATTGGGGAAATAGGGTAAGGGCCCCAAAGTCAAATGTGAACCTCTGAACACTTTCATGTTTACTAAAATATAAGCCTAGTGTAATGAAACATCAGACAATTTTCATACCTTACATTCATAGCAGTGGGTCTTCTGCAGTCAATTTTCATCACGTATGAAACTGGAGCAGGAAGCTTGTCATCTCTACAGGTGTATTCCAGCGCCTTCCGCACTGCAGGGCAGAGAGCCAGAGCTCAGTGCAGGTGTCCGGGATTGCTGGACAGGGGGAGGGGTAGATGGAGAGAGGAAGAGGTGGAGGGATGGAGTAGTGGATAGAGGGAGGGATTTATGGATTCACGGATGCATTTCTGGCCCCTCACTTGCTAGGAATCCAGGCTCTCCTCTCGCTGCATTTTACAGAGCTTGTATCTGGCTTATATTTGGTTTAGCTTTGTAGTAGATGACATGCATATAGGTCATTTTTGAGGAGTCTCCCCTCCCAGATAGTCCATACCTTTCTCATGCTGTTCATTCATTCATCAGATACTGTGTGGAACACCTGGAAACCGGCCCTGCTCTCGGTTCGGGGGGACCAAGAGCCTGCTCTGCTGGGGCCAGCACCCTCGCCCACTGGCCTGCTGTCACTCCTCCCCAGTGCTCTGAGGAGGCCCAGCCGCAGCACTCAAATGTCTGCGGTGGAAAAGGCTTCCCATAGCTATTGCTGAGCCTCCAGGGTCCAGGCCCTGTCCCTAGTGCCCATCAGGGATGTGCTCTGCCAGGCAGAGCCTGTACTTACACTGTGCCCGGAAGGAGCACACCCACATATCCAGAATTTCCCACTGGTCAAGGCGTGCCCCTCACTGGCCTTGTCTGGTGCATCTCTATGCATGTTAACGTGATTTTGTCTGGCTCAGACAAGAAAGGAACTGATTGGAATTACATTAAAGGTATATTAACTGGGGGAAGATTCATGTTTTATGATACTCTTTTTCCATCTAGGAACCTGGTGCATCACCTCCATTTTTCGGGTCTTGTTTTCTGACTTTTTAGAAGGTTTTATGATCTTCTTGGGATTCTTTACCTTTGCATTAAATTTATTCCTAAGTGCTTTATAGTTTTTGTCACTCTTGTGATGGGGTTATATTTTTTTCATTTCTACTTCTAGTTAGTTCTTACCAATCTAATGAAATGCTGTTGGTTTTTAAAATATTTTCTTATTCTGTCACCTTATCAAATTTTCTTATTGATCTTAGTAATTTTTTACTAGCATCTGCACATATAGTCTTGTCATTTGTAACTAGATACTTTTCTCTCTCTTCCAATATTTATACCAACACATACTGGTGGTTTTAATTTTATTATGCCGTTAGCTAGGACCAGTAACACAGAGATAACAGAGGTGAGAGCAGGCCTCCCTGTTACCTCCCATTTTGGTGAAAGGCTTCCGCATTTCCTCGTTTCATGTGAAAATGGCCCTTGGTTTCTGGTGAGTCGCCTTCACCCAGCCTGCTCCTGCTCCATGGTTCACATTTGCATGGCTCTTACCAGCACCACCCTGGCTGGTTGGTCTTCAGCTAGCACTGCTGCTGAATTTTATCAGGTGCCGTATGGTTTTTCTCCTTAAGATGTTAATTTAATAATTGCCGTGTTGATAGATTTTCTGGTTTTGAGCTATTCTTGCATATTACCGAGATAAACCTCAATGTTGTCGCAGTATGTTATAACTTTTCTACGTGCTGGGTTCAGTTTATTAATTTTCGTTAATCTGCTTTCATATCTACTGTGTGAAGCTGGGCCAGAGTTTTCTTCCTTTTTTGTACTACTGTATTTTGTCAGATCTAAAATGTGTTGATCCTGGCACTTTGTGATCTTTCCTGAGGATGGTCTGTCCGTTTTTATGCCACTCTCTCATGCTGCCATCCCATGACAGGGATTGTAAAATGCACCCGATTTTAGCAAAAACCAAATGTGGAATAACAGATGCATCTTACAGTACATGACATAGGGTGAAAAGGTTGCTTTAGAACTCAGCTGGGCCTAGTGCTTTGCTCAGTGATAAATCTGCAGATTCCTTCCACGTTAGGTCAGTTTAGAGTAGGTCACGTATTGAGTGGTACATTGTGTTCTTTAATGAATCTTTTAATTTCTTTTACCTCTGTGGTGGTGATGTCTCCTTATGAGTTCATTTATTCTTTTGATTATTTTGTTTTCAATATATTTCACTTCCACTTTTATCTTAATTACTTACCCTGTTTTGTTTTATTTTATTGTTTTCCTCATTTATTAAGTTAAATACAGAGTTCTCTTAAAGCCATGTATTCCTCTGAGTATAACTTCAGCTCTATCCACAGATTTTCTTTTCTTTTTTTTTTTCAAATCATAGCCTTTTTTTAAGAGTTTTATTGAGGCATAATTTACATACTGAAAAATTCACTAACTGTAATTGGAAATTTTGATTATTTCAGTAAACATGTAGAGTTGTGCAACCATTACCACAATACAGTTTTAGAATATTTCCATCACCCATCAAAAAAATCACCTTATGCCCATTTGCCATCAATCCCCACTCCTATCCCCAGCTCCAGGCAACCACTCATCTGTTTTCTGCCTCTAAATTTGCCTTTTCTGGACACTGCACATAAATGAAGTCGGCAATATGTACTCTTTTACATTTGACTCTTAATATAATGTTTTTGAGGTTCCTCTACTTTGAGTGGTTTCTTTCTAATGCTGAATAATATTCTCTATTATATGAATATCCTACATTTTATTTATCCATTCAACAATTGATGGATATTTGAGTTGTTTTTTTAGCTATTACGTATAACGCTGCTCTGAACATTTGAATACAAGTCTTTGTTTGAACATATATTTTCATCTTTCTTGGGTAGATACCCAGGAGGGGAACTGCTGGCTTGTGTGGTAAGTTTAGGTTTAGCTTTTTAAAAAAACTGCTGAACTGTCTTCCAGACCATTGTAAGTTCCCGCCAGCAATGTATGGGGTTCCGATATACCCACATTCTTGCTAACACTTGTCATCGTCTGTCTTTTTGATTATAGTCTTTCTTATGGGTGTGTACTGGTATCTATCTCCTTATGGTTTTAATTTGCATTTCCCTACTGGCTACAGATATTAAGCATCTTTTCATGTACCTGTTAGCCATTTGTATACGTTGTGGGGGTTTTTTTGGCTGTGCTGCGTGGCGTGTGGGATCCAAGTTCCCCAGCCAGAGATCGAACCCGTGCTCCCTGCGGTGGAAGCGTGGAGTCTTAACCACTGGACCACCAGGGAAGTCCCTGTATATCTTTTTTGATGCAATGTCTATCAGATCTTTTGCCTGTTTTTAAATTGCCTATCTTCTTATTGCTGAATTATGCCAATTCTTTATGTAATCTGGATATGAGTCCTTCATCAGGTATATTATTTACAAATATTTTCTCCCAGTTTGTGTCTCGAATTTTTACACTCTTTAATAGCGTCTTTGAAGCCCCCAAATTTTGAATTTTGATGAGGTCCAATTTATTCCATTTTTCTTTTATAGATCTTGCTTTTGATGTTGTATCCAAGAACTCTTTGCCTAACTGAAGGTCACAAAGTTTTTTTTCCTGTGTTTTCTTCTAGAAGTTTTCTAGTTTTAGTTCTTATATTTAGGTCTGCGATCCATTTCAAGTTAATTTTTTGTGTAGTGTGAGGTAGAAGTCTAAATTCATCTTTTTGCACATGAATATCCAGCTGTCCCAGCACCTTTTGTTGCAGAAGCTGTTTTTTCATGGAGTTGCCTTGGTATCCTTATCAAAAAACAATTGACCACAAATGCAAAGTTTAATTTCTGGACTCTCAGTGTTATCACATCAATCTATATGCCTGTTTTATGCCAGTACCACGCTATCTCATTGTGGTATCGCACTGTTGTTTCAATTTGCGCTTCTGTTATGAGGTCGGGGGCTTTTACAAATGTTTATTGGCCCTTTTCCATTGGACTGCCATTTTCTTAATTTTTTTTAAAGAGTTTTTATTCTGGATATGAACTCTCTGTTGGTTATATATGTGTTGCAAATACTTTGTTCCACTATAGTTTGGCTTTCATTTTAGCCATTCTGGTGAGCTGGTTTCAAAGTTAACTGATGATGAGTGAAGTTAAGCATCTCTTCATAGGTTTATCGTCTGCTCAGATATATTATTTTGTGAAGTTCTGGTTTAAGTCTTTGGGCCCTTCTTTCTACTAGGTTGTAAGATTTTATAAAAAATAGATTTGTAGGAGTTCAGATGTAGGTCCTTTGTAGATATGGGAATTGCACATTTTCTTCTACTCTTGTGTCTTGAATTTTCACTCTCAAAGGTGTTAGCACTTTGAGAGTACTTTGATCTGTTTAATATATCTTTGCTTTCCACAGAGTAGTGAAGATGTTATCTTATGTCTGTTTTCCTAAAACTTTCTTTGACCTTTCGCACTGGACTGTACAGTCTATGTAGAGTTAAGTTTTGTTTCTGCTGTGATGCTAGAGGTCACAATTCCTTTCCCGTGTGGCTCTCCGTCTGGCACAGCACCCTTGTCGAAAAGGTCACCCTTCACTCACTGTGGTGTTATCTTTGTTGTAAATAAAGTACCATCACTGTGCGGACCCATTTCTGGGCTCTGTTTTGTTCCCCTGGCTGCCTGAGCCATGTCGGGAGAACCACTGACACACCCTAGGAGGTGTTGGTGTCTGGTAGTGTAAGTCCTTCAGCTTTTTCTTCAGAATTGCCTTGGCTCTTTTCATTTCCGTATAGGTTTTAGAATCAGTCATTTGTCCAAGAAGTCCTGCCTTTTAGTGGGGAATGGTATTTCAAGACCACAGTCTGGGTGCTAGGATTCTCGTTGCTATTGGAATGGTCACTGTTCACAGGACTTTGTAGTAGACCAAATTAGAAAGTAGGGTTTCTTCAGGATATAGCACATCAGGAGTTCATACTGATACTTTCCTTTCAAATGCAGGTTTGCAGGCATTTATTTAACTTCTGTCTTAAGTACCAGATAATTATTCATTTACTTTGTCCCACATTATACACAGTGTATTTTCAGAAAAATGATACCAACATTGTGACCAGTGTGACGACTGAAAGGTTAAAATTTTTGCATCTTTTCATTTCCTTCCCCCTCCGCCTTTTATATAGTTTAACTGCCTTCATTCTCAGAGCACATAGTCGTGACAAACTGTATTCTCTCCCTCCCGTCCCTGTTTACACTTGTTCTCCACGGGAATATACAGCGGGCGCTCACCTCCAGTCTCTGTGCTGATACCCCTCATTATTTTGGTGTGAAGCGTCCTCTCTAGGACACTTTTATTTCAGACTTCAAAGAATGTCTGGATAGAAAGTCCTCGGTTCATGTTTTCTTTTCATGAGTATCTTAAGGATGTTCCTCCACTTCCGTCTGTAATAAAGCATTGCTGTCAGACTCTGATGTCAGTTTAATTTTCCTTATCTTACAAGTTACTTGGTCTGTTTGCTTTGATGCCTAAACAGGTTTTTCTCTTCTTTAAAGTCCAGTAATTTCGGAATATATCATTCTGGGTCGACCTTCCCACATACGTGCTATGTTCTTTAAATGTGTACTACCAAATCTCTTTTTCTTGGACTATTATTTTGAGGATTTGTTCTGTTCCCTCGCTTTCGTTTACTCCTGTGGAGACTCCTATTGTATAAATATTGAATCTTCTTTGCCTGTTTTTATGTTTGTTGTCTCCCTCTGGGTTTTTATCATTCCTTTTTGATTTAATTTTTTTCTCTTTTTCATGTACTATTCCCTGTAGGGCATTTTATGTTGTGCTTATTTGCTCTTGTATTCTTTTCAGTTAATCTTCATTTCCGAAATTATTTTTTCCGTTTTTTTAATTCTTTACAGAGTTATTACCTATTTCTGAGTTTTTCTGTTAATATTCATGTAGTCCTTTGACATTACGCTATTCCTTTAATGTCTTTTGTCTCATCCTGAACTGTTAGGCTGTAGTTTTTAATGTCCTTGTGGGACGCCTCCCTGTCATCCTTTTACTGCTGCATAGGTGTCGTTTAGTTCCTTTTCGCTTTCTCCTTATGAGAACTCCGTGTAGGACTTGACTTTGATCCCTCCTCATGCTCGTGTGTGTGTGTGTGTGTGTGTGTGTGTGTGTGAAATTAGAGAAGAGGAGCTTGGGCTCTAGAGCTCTAGCTTCGGTTATTTTTGTGAAACTTTCTAAAATGTGGTGGCTTACCTCCTGAGTGCCCTGATTTGGTTCTCTTCCCCTGCTAATATTTGGACCTTCTTTTTCCATTTCCTCTCCTGCCCCTCTGCTGTTCAGTCTGGATTCTCTTCCCAGCAGTTTCTCACCAGTGTGACCTAGTTCTGGAAGAAAGCTACGGCTGCTGAATTTTGAGGGTTCCAAGGGCCCCTTCAGTCTTGGCTGCGGGCTCCTTGCCCTCATCCATTGTGGGGTACAGACCCCTTCTGCTTTCAGCTGCTGTTCTCAGGTGGGTTCACCCGGCTCTCTGGTTATCTCAGAGTTCTCAGCTCCAGAGGACGCCCGTCGTTCCTCTCTACCGTCTTCCCCCAGACACTGATAGCACACGAGCCTGTGGCTGCTGGTGGGCTCTCCTATATGCTCACGTGTCTGTGGGGACACATTTTCACCTAATTTTGTTGTAGATGTTGGCTGTGGGTATTTGACTTTGCCTGCTTGGTTGCACTGTATGATTTTATGCAAGAATTTGGGGTGGTTAAAAAAACTCTGCCACAATTTTTTCAAAATATCTAAAACTTGGAAGCAACCAGGATGTCCTTCAGTAGGTGAATGGATAAACAAACCATGATACATCCAAAATATGGCATATTATTCAGCAATAAAAAGAAATGAGCTACCGGGCCATGAAAAGACCTTAAATGCACATTACTAAATGAAAAAAGCCAATCTGAAAAGGCTGCATCCTGTATGATTCTAACTACATGACATTCTGGAAAAGGCAGTGGAGACAATAAAAAGATCAGTGGTTGCCAGTGGTTGGGAGAATGGGGGGATGAATAGACAGAGCACAGGAGATTTTTAGGACAGTGGAACTCACCATATGTTACCATAATGGTGAATGCACGGCATTTTACATTTGTCAAAACCCACAGAATGCACAAAGCGAACCGTAACGTAAACTGTGGTCTTTAGTTAATAGTAACGTATCAATATTGTCTCACCAGTTGTAAGAAATGTGCCACATTATTGCAAGATGTTAATAATAGGAGGAACTAGGGGAGGGTGGAGAGGGGTATGGGAACTCTGTACTTTACATTCAGCTTTTCTGTAAACCCAATAATTAAAGTCTATTAATTTTAAAAATGGCTGCCAGAGGCAGGGGGTGGGGAGGTAGGCGAAATGGCTGAAGGAAGTCAAATGGCACAAACTTGCAGTTAAAATAAGTAAGTCATGGGGACGTAATGCGCAGCATGGTGACTATGGTTAATAATAATGTATTGAATATTTGAAAGCCGCTACGAGAGTAGATATTCAAAGTTCCCATCACAAGAAAAAAAAATGTTGTAACTGTGTATGGTGATGGATATTAACTGTTAACTAGACTTATTGTGGTGATCATTTTGCAGTATATACAAATATCAAATCATTATGTTGTACACCTGAAACTTATATAATGTTTTATGTCAATCGTACCTCAGAAAAGGAAGGCTGCCACTGCCATCTCTTCAGGCTCCTCCGTCGTTGAGTGTCTGAATCCCAATCTTTTTAAGCCCTCCATACAGTATTACTGTTTTATTCTGTTGATGACCATTTAGATTTATCTACGTATTTATCATTTTATTCTTCATTCCTTTTTGCATCTCAGACTTTCCATCGGAGGTCAAAACCTTGTTTGAATACATCATTTAGAATTTTCTTTAATAAGAGTCTGCTGGTGGCAAACTGTTTATCTGGAAAATGTCTTCATCTGCCCTCATTCTTGAAAGATAATCACTGAATATCTAATCGTAGATTTTTGTGTTCCTTCAGTACATTGAAGATAAGTATTTCATTGCCTTTTGACTTGCATTAGTATTGAGAAGCCAAATTCATTCTTATTCTTTTTTTAAAAATTTATTTTAGTTATTTATTTTTGGCTATGTTGGGTCTTCATTGCTGCGCACGGGCTTTCCTCTAGTTGCGGCGAGCTGGGGCTACTCTTAGTTGGGTGCGCGGGCTTCTCGTTGCGGTGGCTTCTCTTGTTGCAGAGCACGGGCTCCAGGCACGTGGGCTGCAATAGTTGTGGCGCGCGGGCTCAGTAGTTGTGGCTCGTGGGCTCTAGAGCGCAGGCTCAGTAGTTGTGGCGCATGGGCTTAGTTGCTCCGCAGCATGTGGGATCTTCCCGGACCAGGGCTTGAACCCGTGTCCCTTGCACTGGCAGGTGGATTCTTAACCACTGTGCCACCAGGGAAGTCCCCAAATTCATTCTTTTTGAAAGTATTGTTTGTAATTTCTGGCCACTTTTCTGATTTTGACTATGACATTGATTTTTTTCCAGTGATTCCATTGCCAGGGGTCCAAGTATAGATTTCTTTTTTATCAGTCTTTTTTGCCATTCACTTTGAGTCTGTGGATTGTTATACTTCCTCAGTTGTAGAAAGTTCTCAGCCATTATTTCTTCAGTTGTTATCTCTGTATTAGTTTCCTTTATTTTCCCCCTTTGGCTCTAATCAGATGTGTATTGGAATCTTTCGTTTACTATCTTTAAGATTGTATTTTTCAACCTTTTTGTGACTTACCGTGCTATATTCTTTTTTTATTTTTTAACATCTTTTTTTTTTTCTTGGTTGCATTGGGTCTTCATTGCTGCAGGTGGGCTTTCTCTAGTTGCGGCGAGCAGAGGCTACTCTTCGTTGCAGTGCACGGGTTTCTCATTGCGGTGGCTTCTCATTGCGGAGCATGGGCTCTAGGTGCACGGGCTTCAGTAGTTGTGGCACGTGGGCTCAGTAGTTATGGCTTGTGGCCTCTAGAGCACAGGCTCAGTAGTCGTGGCACACAGGCTTAGTTGCTCTGTGACATGTGGGATCTTCCTGGAGCAGGGCTCGAACTCGTGTCCCCTGCATTGGCAGGCGGATTCTTAACCACTGCGCCACCAGGGAAGTCCCCTCTTTTTTTTTTACATTTTTATTGGAGTATAATCTCTTTACAATGTTGTGTTAGTTTCTGCTGTACAACAAAGTGACTCAGCTATATGTATACATATATCCCTATACCTCCTCCCTCTTGAACCTCCCTCCTACCCTCCCTATCCCATCCCTCTAGGTGGTCACAAAGCATTGAGCTGATCTCCCTGTGCTATGCAGCAGCTTCCCACTAGCCATCCATTTTACATTTGGTAGTGTGTATACATCAGTGCTACTCTCACTTCTTCCCAGCTTCCCCTTCCCCCCACCTCATGTCCTCAAGTCCGTTCTCTACATCTGTGTCTTTATTCCTGCCCTGCCACTAGGTTTAGCAGTGCCGTTGTTTTAGATTCCATATATATGCGTTAGCATACAGTATTTGTTTTTCTCTTTCTGACTTACTTCACTCTGTATGACAGACTCTAGGTCCATCCACCTCACTACACGTGCTGTATTCTTGATCAGAGTTTCACGTTATCCATGGTGAAGGACCAGTTTTCTTTTTAATTTTCAACCCACCATGGACTAGTACTTTCATAAAATAGAGTAAAAATAAGTTACTAGAAAAATGGAATATAAAATACAGCCACAAAGTTTTAAATTTCAGATATTCTTTTTTCATTTATGGAAGTTCTATTTTTAATCTGCTGTGTGACTTTTTAAAAGTATTTTCCTATTGCCTTGCAGAAACCATCAAATTTGTCATTTCTTTTAGTCAGCACAGCTGCTTTATAGTCTGTGTGAGATATTACCAACATCTGAAGTCCTTGTCACATTTTGCTCATGACGTCTTATTTCCTGTATACCTGACTCCTTTTTAGTGTATGCTGGTCACTGTACTCAAATGTCTGAAATAAATTGAAACCTAGGATAAAAGTATCATCTTCAGCAGGGATTTGTTTTTGCTTCTGCCAGACAGCTGGGGTCACTACCAGCCTGAGAGTGCCATCAACCGCAGCACTAGTGTGTGACTTGTTAAATTAGCCAAGATGATTGTCCTGTAAAGTGTCCCCCTTATTCCCTGTAGTTCCTGAAAATGGAAACCTTCTGTGGATAGAATATACCAGGGGTGGCGCTGTGTAACTCAGGAGACAGTTTCTTTATTGTGAGAGATGCATACTGTCTGATGACTAGCAAAAGTGATGCTAGATTTTACCGCTGTATTACAGTAAGGTGGTGACCGATTGATCTCTCCATTGTACAGTATTTCCCTTTGCAATTCAGAAGTACCAGTGATAATCTACAAGGTATATTGTGGCACCCTGCCAGTGTCTGTTCCCCATCAACCAATGGAAATCCTATTTCCATTAATGCTTTCAGTCAACTCAGGAGAAAGACACTAAAGGTATAAGATTTAGAAACAAAGAGGTGAGATTGCTTTTACATGCAGAGCTCATTAGATACCTGAAAACATCCAAAAAAATCAGCTGAAAAACTAGTGCAAACTATAAGATAATTCAGGAAGGAAGCAGGAGGTGAAAGCAAGATGCAGAAATCAACAACCTCCAAATAAACAATTAACAATTATTTAGAAGACATAATGGAAGAGGAGATCCCATTTACAATAATAGCACCAATAATGAAATATCTGGGCACACACTTGCTAAGAAATGTGCAAAACCCACATGAGGGAAACTTAAAAACACCCCTAAAGGAAATGAAAGTGGCCTTGAACAACTACACACTACACTCTTAGAAAGGGGACTTGAACATCTTAAAGATGCCAGTCCTCTCTGGACATTTTAAAAATTTAATGGAATCACAACAAATATATACCAACAGCTTTTTTTTGCAATGAAATGAGCCAACTCAAAGTTCCTGCTGTTTGTAATAATATCATTATTGTTGTCAATCATTTTAATATGATATAGCAATAATTACGTCAATGAAATTAGAAATAAAGATTTTCAGTGTAAGATAAAGATAAAACTATGAAAATTCAAGAAACAAGTGAAAACACTACAATGTTATGAATGCACAACTAAAATTATATATATATATATTCTAGAATATATGTTTATGTTCTAGCTCCCTCCACTGAAAGTACCTAAAAGCAACAGCAGTCCAGTAGCAACGACCACCCACTAGTACCCTGATTTTGGTCTCTAATATCATTCCCCACTGAAAGGAATCAGGGTTCGTTGAAAAATGGCTGATTCCAAGTCTGGGGCAGGGAAGGTACAAACAAGCCTGGGGGGACATCTGACTGTGTCACAAATCAAGGAAACAAAAATAAATGAGGCCATGCCAAAAAATACACAGCAGCTAGTCCAAGTATCACACAATGGTTAAAATTATGCACCTGAACATAAAAAAGAGTATGGGGGCTTCCATGGTGGCGCAGTGGTTAAGAACCCGCCTGCCGATGCAGGGGACATGGGTTCAAGCCCTGGTCCAGGAAGATCCCGCGTGCTGCAGAGCAACTAAGCCCATGGACCACAACTACTGAGCCTGCACTCTAGAGCCCGTGACCCACAACTACTGAGCCTGCGTGCCACAACTACTGAAGCCCGTGCACCTAGAGCCCGTGCTCCGCAACAAGAGAAGCCACCGCAATGAGAAGCCCGCGCACCACAACGAAGAGCAGCCCCCGCTCGCCACAACTAGGGAAAGCCCACGTGCAGCAATGAAGGCCCAGCACAGCCATAAATAAATAAATAAATAAATAAAATCTCAAAAAAAAGAGAAGAAAGTATGATTTTAGTAGATTAAAACACACTGACATCAATGAAACACATAATGATATTCAAAAAAGAGAAAGCCAAAAAACATTTAGTTTTCACCATTTGAGGGAAACTTGTAACTGAAAGGCAAAGAATTAAGCTTACCCTCACTTTCCAGTAGGAGCTGTATGTCAAGATAACCAAATAGTTCTATTTGGCAAGAAATAGCTCTGCTTTTAGAAGAATGCCAGATTAAACGTTGAAATCTCTAGAGAAACTATTGACTCAGGCAAGGATTATCAAGTGGTGTCTAATGCTTTAATGGAAATAGGAGCATGATATAAACACCGTTTATTATTCCCATGGTTTTCAGCTGCTGTAAACCGTACTTTAATGTAAATCTTTTGTTGTTCACACTTTTGAACCTTTCCTTAAGCTGGAATCAAGGAAGGGAAGTACTGATCAAAGGCCACGCGTTTTCAAGAACCCTTTAGATGTGCTGTCCAGAGAGGTTGCACCATGAACACGTCTGCCCAGGGCGCAGGAGGTGCCTGTCTGTCCCATTGCCCCTTTCTAGTACTGAGGCCATTTAAATGCTTAAGTCATTCCTTAAGTGGAAAATAGTATTTCCTGTTTTTATTTTTTTAACGTTGAGGCTGAACGTAGTCTTCAGGCCCTGTTCGTTCAAAGATTTCTCTGAGTTAGTCCTTTCTTTTAATATTTTCGGTCTGGAAGGTAGAAGTGTTAAATGAAGAGACCAGTTTTTTTAGGTGACTAATGAATCATGAACTTTGTTTCTTGAGGCCGTTCTCCTTGTTTTAGGAAACAAAGGCCTAGGGAGAAGTCAAAGTTACAATGAAACAACTAGGGCCTGACGTTAACTGGAGACCCTGGGGCAGAAATTTAGAAATGCTAAGTGTTAGGCCATTTGGGAAAGAACTTGTTACATTATTGTTCGGAGAACTTAACTGAATTTTTAAAAATTGGCTTTTGAGTGGCAGTTAAAAATTTATATGTCTTGCCCTCCTTTTGTGCAAATACAATACTTCAACCTCATTCAAAGCAGTTTATTTTCTGATACAATTGAAAGTCTCGCCATACAAGGGATCATTTTTTACTGCTTAAAAATGAATTAGCATCTGTTTAGAGGAACTTTACCTCTTGCCCATTAATTGAAGAATAAAAATGGAATGTGAGAAGTTACCATAGTGCCTGTTCTAATTCTCATGGCTTCAGAAACTCAGCTTTCATCAGTCTTGTTTGTGCCACGTTTGATTCTGTGTCTTCTCTTGACTGCCCACAATAATGGAAGGAAACTTTCATCTTGGTGAGGCACGTGCCAGTTCACAGCAGATATTTACTGACCACCTGGGCTGTCTGGAGCGTGGGGAGGTGGTCAAGACAGTGACAGTGACCAGAGGTGGCTCTTGCTCTGAGGGAGGCCGCAGACCCAGACCCTTGTTCTGGCGGTAGCTGGGGAGCAGAGGTGCCACGGATGCTGCTCTCGTGAACAACTGAGAGCTGGTCTCATGTCAGCCTGAGCCCAGCCTCGAGCCACAGCCTGGCCCTAGGGCGGCCTCCTGTCCGCTCTCGTCAGGCCACAGACGTGGCTTTTACTCCAGGGCTGGTCTCAAGCCTCTGCCTGTCGTACCCTGCAAGCCCCTTCTGGGAAGAACCCAGGGAGTTGGTTTCAACTGGCAGCTGTAATCTTACGTTTCATGTCTAGCTCAGGCCTTCCCCAGACCTCACCTGGATTTCTCCCGGCACCTTACATCACACACAGACGCACACACTTTGCTTGCGTGCCCTTGCCCACGCCCTGCTGGCTCTGCCTCCTCCAGTGTTTCCTGAGCCACCCTGGCTCAAGCCTGCCTTATCTTTTTTCCTAAATGGTGGTAAAATATACATAGCATAACATTTATCACTTCAACCATTCGCAAGTGTACCATTCAGTGGCATTAAATAGATTCACATTCCGTGTGCCCATCACCACTGTCTATTCATCGTCCCCAACAAAAGCTCTGTGCCTGTTAATACCTCCCTCTTCCCCTCCCCCAGCCCTGGCACCTACCATTCTACTTCCTGTCTCTGTGACTTTGACTCCTCTAGGGACCTCCTACGAGTGGAATCATACAGAACTTTCTTCCTCATTTTTAAGGCTGCATAACATTCCATCGTGTGGGTGGAGCACCTTTTATCTGTTCATCATGGTGGACACTGGGGTTGCAGAACACACCACACGCTGCTCTGTCTAAAGTGTCACTGAGGGCAGAGGCTGTTTTGGTGCCCAGTCTAGCATCTGCCACGGATCCCCGAGACACAGGTTTACTGAAGGAATGAAAAGCCCTCTGGGCCCGTCTGCCTGTCCTTCCCACATCCTTCCATTTTCTCAGAACTGTTATGGGGCTGGAACCCCTCCCAGGCTTACGGCTCCCTGCGCCTTAGGTTCTTCTTTGTGAAGTGAGGTTTGTTGCTAATAGTCAACACGAAAGCACTTTGGCGTGTCACGTGTGCTCTGTGTACTTTGTGTGGGTTTCCTACCTTCTCAGAACAAGGAAGGGGGTGAGGACTTGCTTTGGCTTTAAAGGTTTTCCAGCCTAACTGTGGCAAGAACAAAAATAAGCAAAGGTCTCCCAACAGCGCGTTCGGGGCAGATTTTACACCGTCTACTCCGCTCGCCTCCGCTGGCCTTTCCTGGGATAAGCTTGTCCACCCTTTTAAACCACTCGCAGGACTCACTCAGATCAACAGGGCAGCAGGCGCCTGTCCCTTTGACCTTGCTGTTGGCAAGCAGAAGTGCCCTGGCAACCTTTGAACACAGCTGAATGCTAGGTATCTTTGATCTGCCTAAGGAAGAAGTCTATTTTAAACTGTAAGCGAAGCCAACTTTTTTAGGTTAGATATCCTACCCAACAAAATGTACATCACCCATGCCCGTGTAGTTTCCGGTTAAGTGTCTGCTCTGCCAGCAGTGTCAGTGCCTTGCAGTTATGACACCACAACTCTCTGGGCTCAAGACACAACCTTCTTTTGTTTGTTTGTTTGTTTGTTTGTTTGCGGTACGCGGGCCTCCCACTGCTGTGGCCTCTCCGCCGCGGAGCACAGGCTCCGGACGCGCAGGCTCAGCGGCCATGGCTCATGGGCCCAGCCGCTCCGCGGCATGTGGGATCTTCCCGGACCGGGGTACGAACCCGTGTCCCCCGCATCGGCAGGCGGACCCTCAACCACTGCGCCACCAGGGAAGCCCCCAAGACACAACCTTCTTTTAATGAAAGAAACTGTAAACCTTCTTCACTAAAATATGAGCATACTTAATTTGCCCGTAAAATTGCCCGGGGAGATGAAAATTAAAACCTTCAGCCGAATTTAGAAATGAAAATGTGAAAGTTTTATTCAGAAATGCTACCTACAAATGGCAGTTTGTTTTAAAATAAAAGCCCAAATAAAGTGACAGAGGAAGCAGAGAATAAAGAATAACTCCTTTTCAACCTTCATCTTTGTGCAGTACAGAGATGCTTGTGTTTGCGTCCTTGACAGGTGGACGCACTGAGAGCTGTGGTCTGTCTGCCCACTTTCGGTTCTGGAAGGAGCTCTGCACTGAGCCCAGAAGGGTGCCTTTCCTCCGAGTCAGCTCAAGCCCTTCAGAGCGGCAGGAAGGTTCTCATGGGAGCGTCCAGAAGCGTGGCTGGAGGGTGCCATGGGGGGCATGAGGGCTGGGCACAGACAGCAGTGGAGGGTGGGTGGGAGCCTGGATGGGGGCTTTGCATGCAGGGGGTGGGACGTGTCGTTCTCCAGGTGGTTAGATGGCGTACCCCTCTTGGTTACGCGCCACGGGGACGAGGCATAAAGAGTGGTGAGGGAGTTTTGCAGGATCAGAACTGGGTGTTACTGCTTGATTCGGCCCTTCATTCAGTCAGTTTGATGGAACGCCTGCTGTGTGCCAGGCACTGTCCTGAGGCTGACGGGGAAGAGACCTGTGGCCCAGAGAGGGAGAGGAAGACTTCCCAGAGGGGTTAGTCCAAGCAGAGACCCCGTCAGTGGCTCTGCGGCACCCTCACACTGCAGCCCCAGGGTCGAGACCCTGTTCTTCAAGTGCTACAGTGTCCACTGCTTCCAGCACCTTCCCTATAATGGCTGGAGCAACGTGCGGTGGGATCCTCCTTCAGTGGCAGCTGCCCCCTCCTGAGCCCCCCGCTCCATCGGTGACGTTTGTGCCTTCTAAAAGCCCTGGCGGTGGGGTGATCACAGACAGCCCCTTTACAGGCGAGGAAAGAAGAACCAGCCTGGAGTTACTGAGGGCGGGCGGCCTCTCCCTGAGTAGGCAGTGAAGACTTATGCCCGAGCCAGTGATGGGGCTGCACGTGAGCCTTCTCCAGTGTGTTTGCTGAGTCCTTGTTTCATCCGTGAGGAAAGTACTCTGGCGGCTAATTGAACCTCGAGAGCTTAGATGAGCCTATTGATTCAGTGCAAACTTGCAGTAAAAATTTAAGGAGTCCGTAATGGATTCTTCAAGACGGGGAGTCAACATCCTGTAATTTGTTGGTTCAGTTTGTCATGCCTAGTTGAGGCTAATTTTGGTTTGTGTGTTTTTACATACTTGATCTCATTTATGCATCACCATAAATTTTTGCATCATATTTCCTGGGTTCCCATCACAGCCCTTTCTCTGTTCTTAGCCTGTGCCTGAGAGGCAGCATTCACTAAGGGATTCTCCCTGCTGTAACTTAATCTACATGTCTTTTTTAAAATTGTTACTTTTAATTTTCATCAAAGTATTGTGTGCTTATTTTAGCAATACTGAACAATATAGAGAAGTTTCAGAAAGAAGAACTACCCATAACCATAACACTCCACGGTGACTACTGTTGATATTTTGAGAGTGTTCCTTTTTATGATCATACTATTTCTGAAAAATTATACACTGCCCTTCTCACGTATATTTTTACTTTACACATTCATAAATATTTTTGATGGCTGTGTAATAGTTCACTGTGTGGGATAATCCCTTTGACATTAAGGTTGTTTCTGGTATTTTAGAATCCTAAATAAAAATGTGATGCTGTCAAAAAGAATAAAATACTTAGAATTAACATAGGAGGTGAAAGACTTGTATGCTGAAAACTACAAAACATTGCTGAAAGACATTAAAGAAGACACCAGTAAATGGAAAGCCAATGTGTGTTCATGGATTGGAAGACTTAATATCGTTAAAACATCAGTACTGCCCAAAGAGATCTTCAGATTCAATACAATCTCTGTCAAAATCCTAACAGTGTTTTTTTACAGAGATAGAAAAATTCATCCTAAAATTCACATGGAATCTCCAGGGACCCTGGATAACCAAAGCAATCTTGGAAATGAAGAACAAAATTCTTACATTTCCTGATTTCAAAACTTACTGCAAAGCTGCAGTAATCGAATCAGTGTGGTACTGGCATAAAGATAAACACATACACCAATAGAGTAGAAGAGAGCCAAGAAATAAACCGTCACAGGTATGGTCAAATGGTTTTCAACAAGGGTGCCACCCACTCTGGGAAAAGGACAGTCTGTTCAACAAATGGCGCTGGAAAAAGTGGATATCCACATGCAAAAGAATGAACTTGGACCCTTATTTTACACCAAACACTAAAATTAACTCAAAGTGGATCAAAGACCTTATAGGAAAACATAGAGGAAAAGCTTCATGATGTTAGATTTATCAGTGATTTTTTAGCTATGACACCAAAGCACAGGCACAAAAAGCAAAAGTAGATAAATTCGACCACATCAAAATTTAAAACTTCTGTGCAGCAAGGGACACAATCAACAAAGTGAAAAGGCAACCCACAAAATGGGAAGAACTATTCGGAGATCATCTATCTGATAAGGGATTAACGTCCAGAATTTATAAAGGACTCCTACAGCTCAACAAGAAAACAAGCCGTTTAAAAAAATGTGCAAAGGGTAACTTCCCTGGTGGCGCAGTGTTTAAGAATCCGCCTGCCAAATCCACCTGCCAATGCAGGGGACATGGGTTTGAGCCCTGGTCCGGGAAGATCCCACATGCCACGGAGCAACTAAGCCTGTGCGCCACAACTACTGAGCCTGCGCTCTAGAGCCCGCAAGCCGCAACTACCGAGCCCGCGTGCCTAGAGCCTGTGCTCCGCAGCAAGAGAAGCCACCACAGTGAGAAGCCGGCGCACCTCAATGAAGAGTAGCCTCTGCTCGCCGCAACTAGAGAAAGCCTGCAGGCAGCAATGAAGACCCAACGCAGCCAAAAAATAATTAATTAAAAATAATAATAATCCGCCTGCCAGTGCAGGGGACACGGATTTGATCCCTGGTCTGGGAAGATCCCACATGCCACAGAGCAACTAAGCCCATGAGCCACAACTCCTGAGCCCGCGTGCTGCAACTGCTGAAGCCCACGCGCGTAGAGCCCGTGCTCCACAACAAGAGAAGCCACCGCAATGAGAAGCCCGTGCACCGCAACGAAGAGTAGCCCCTGCTCGCCGCAACTAGAGAAAGCCCGCGTATAGCAACAAAGACCCAATGCAGCCAAAAAAAAAAAAAAAAAAGTGCAAGGACTTGAATAGACATTTCTCCAAAGAAGATATACAAATGGACAGTAAACACATGAAAACATGATTAACATCACTAATCATTAGGAAAATGCAAATCAAAACCGCAGTGAGATACCACTTAACACCCACTAGGATGGCTACTATCAAAAAACAGAAAATAGCAAGTGTTGGTGAGGATATGGAGAAATTGGAACCCTTGTGCACTGCTGGTGGGAATGTAAAATGATGCTGCCACTATGGAAAACAGCATGGCAGTTCCTCAAAAAACTAAAAATAGAATTACCATACTTTGCACTTTTGGGAATATACCCAAAAGAACTGGAAGCAGAGACTTAAATAGGTATTTATATATTCATATTACAGCAGCATTATTCACAATAGCCAAAAGGCAGAAATAGCCCAAGTGTCTATCAAGGCATGGATAGAACAAAATGTGGCATACCCCTATAATAGAATATTATCCAGTCTTGAAAAGGGAAGAAATTCTGACACATGCTACTACATGGCCGAACCTTAAGGACACTTACGCTGAGTGAAGTAATTCAGTCACGGAAGGACAAAAACTGCATGATGCCATTTATATCAGGTACCCAGAGTAGTCACATTCATAGAGACAGAAAGTAGAACGATGGTGGCCAGGGGCTGAGAGGAAGAGGATGGGGAGGAAGTGTTTAATGGGGACAGATTGCCTGCTTGGCAAGATGAAGCGAGTTCTGAGGAGGGCTGGTGGTCATGGTAGCACAACAATGTGAATGTAGTTATGCCACTTAGAGCTGTACACTTAAAAATGATTAAGATGGTAAATTTTATATTATGTATACATTAGCACAGTTTTTTTTGGTTTTTTTTTAAATTTATTTATTTATTTTTGGCTGCGTTTGGGTCTTCATTGCTGCGCGTGGGCTTTCTCTACTTGCAGCGAGCGGGGGCTACTCTTCGTTGCGGTGTGCAGGCTTCTCATTGCGGTGGCTTCTTTTGTTGTGGAGCAGGGGCTCTAGGCGCACGGGCTCAGTAGTTGTGGCACGCGGGCTCAGTAGTTGTGGCTCGCGGGCTCTAGAGCACAGGCTCAGTAGTTGTGGCACACAGGCTTAGTTGCTCTGCGGCATGTGGGATCTTCCCAGACAAGGGCTCGAACCCGTGTCCCCTGCATTGGCGGGCGGATTCTTAACCACTGCGCCACCAGGGAAGTCTCAGCACAGTTTTTTAAATAAATATCTTTTAAAATGTGATGCTCACTCATGGCTACTGCATTTTTGGAATGGACTCCCAAAAGTTAAATTACATAAACAAAGGATCTTTACATATTGCCAAATTATTTTCCAAAAGGATCAGAATAATTTATAGATTTGTTGGCAAGGTTACAACATGCCTTTACCAGTATTAATTATAATTTTTTAAATTATTGCTGATTTGATAGGTGAAGAAATACTTTTTTCATATAATTATTGAGCGGTTATAGTTCTTTTGTAAACTGAATCATTTGAACACTGAGGTCTCAGTGTTTTTCTAATTAATCGCAGTATATTATTAACCTCTTGTAGTTATAGCATTTATACTTCCTTTTGATTTTTGGAGGGAACATACAGAAATTTGTAAATTTTTTAATGTGAGGAATATCCCCTCAAGGTTTGTCCAGTGTTTTTTAATCATCCTTTTCTGGCTTGAGAATTGATATACTCACTTCCCTTTTCTTCTCAAAGCTGTGGGGATTTGTGGGGGGTATGATTTGACTTTTTAAAAATTTAACTGTGTTTGTTTTTTTATTTAACCCGTCTCAGATTTTATTTTGGTAAGACTTAAATTGACTTCTGCCCACATATAGCCAACCAGTTGTCTGAATAATCTTCCCCTTTCCGTGGATTTGAGCTTCCTTCCTTATCCGAATATTACATTTGTACAACTACACTCACTGTTTTGGGAGCTGTTGCTGTCTGTTCCAAGCCCTGTCTCTTAAGCCCACATCACACTGTCCTTCGTTCATAAGCTTTATAGTTGGTAGGACCAGCCTTTCTCATGAGAAATGTTCTCATTCTTCATGCTTTTAATTTTTCCAAGTGAACTTGAGAATTATTTTGTCAGATACCCAGAAAAATAAGGAGACTCCTCTGAATTTTGAATGGAATTGCTTTAAAACTATAAATCAATTTGGGGAAGTGTTAACATCAGCTTATTTATAGTATGTATGCTTCCAGTCCCGAAACACACCTTATCTTTATTTGTGCAAGTCTTTTTTTTTTTCCTCCATATTATTTATCTGCTTGTTTGCTTATTTATATTTTAGAGTATGTTTCATCAGTGATTTCCAGATCACAGACTTTGAGTCCTTTAAAGAACTACTTTATATGCGTAAGGCTGCAAAACAGCATGGGGGAAAATCACTAATAAAGTTGAGATCCTTTGATCTGAGATCATTAGGGAAAATACATCAACAAGTGTCTTCACTTTTTCTTTGACTTTAACCTGTATATTTTATACAAAGAGTCTAGGAGTCTTTCCATGTTATTTCTGCATTCCACTCAACAGCACAATCTTAGGACAGGCACATTTCCCCATCTCATCTCATATGAAGTATTAAACTGTTTGAGAACAGGTCCCTCTGTTTTTAAAGTAAGATCTACAGTAAGCATCTGCTTCCTGACCCCGCACAGAGCCCCCTGCAAGCCTCGATCCTTAATGCTGAGTTCATCTGGCACCATTTCCTGCGTGAGGAGGTGATAGTTCTGGGAGAGCCATCCTTGCGCATCTGATGCACCCAGAGGGTCAGCAGCCAGAATCTCAATTCACAATACCTGACTGGGAGCACAGGCTGTGCAGACAGCAGAGGAGCCAGGCAGGTGGGAGGCCCATCACATGACACCCACTCCCCATTGCTTGTTGTCATTTAATTCATGGCCAGCTTTGGAATCCAGCAGCTTCCTTCAGCTCTGCGGACGGGGGCAGGGGTAGGATTTGGTTTGCTTTCATTTATTTTCTTAATGGCTATTGATACACATAGTAAAACCTACCTTCTTACTAACGTAGGGGAACTTAATAAGCACTCCCAAACAATTGTAGCACTTCATTTGCTCATTGAAATGTGTGGAGTGCCAGCCCACAGATGTACTGCTAACCCCGGTCCATTTCAGGTGTTTCTTACTGTTGTGTATTATGTTTAGAAACCAAAGGGCTTTTTGGTTTGTGTTCACAAGCTGGGAAAGGGGTGGGGGGGGGGGTGCGAGGGGCGTTGTGTGAGAATTTATAGAAAGAGAAGACATGGTTTGGACAAACTTAGTTGTGTGTGTGTGTGTGTGTGTGTGTGTGTGTGAAGGAGTGAGTAATTTTTTTCAGTTCTGCCTGGCAAAGAGGTTTTTCTCATAGCTTATTCATTTTCATTTGGAGCTAGTAATAGCACTTCTTTTTGTAGGGAATCATCTCTCCAGCACACACGTATACCCCCTCCCCAGGCCAGGATACTCCAATTCAGAAATGATGTCCTTCTTCTTCAGCTTTTCACATTAACCTTTTTTGAAGATAGGAAATTAAGATCTGAATAATAGCTTTTAATACTAGACCCATTTTAAAAAAAAGTGAAATATCTTTTTTAATTAAAAAATTTAATTTAAACAAAACGTAAAAAATTAAATAAAAGCGGTATGTTGACATCTTTAAGGTACAAAAATAAACACTTGCATTCTATTTTATGACTTTAACTTTCACAGCCAGGTGGTATAAATAACTTTAACTTACAGCACTTTCTACCTATTAAATTTAAAGAAGCTTTCATTTTTCATATAATTTTTTAACTGAATTTTTCCAATAAAAAAATTAGATCCCGAAAAAGGTGTTTGAAGATTATTAATTCGTAACTTGGTAGTAGGAAAGGTTGAACAAGAGTCCAAACTGATGAATTGGGATTGTGTAATATTTGGATAGCCAATTTGCTTTAAAAAAAAACAAAACTAGGTTGCCAAAATACTAAATATGATACAGATATTTAAAGTAATTAGAATAGAAAATAGGAGGTGGCCAGGCGGGTATAAGGTACCAGTGAATTTGGGGTACCAGTTAGAGAAATGCTAAAATTTAAAGTTCATGTAGACACACATGCACACTTTTTTTTTTTTTTTTGTGGTAGCTCTCTCAGAATCATGTGTTTATAGTCTGGCCAGGGTTGTGGCCTCAGTCCTGCCCCTTAAGAAATGGGATCTTTGCCTAAAAGTTATTGAGAAATGAAGACTGCAGAAAGCCAAAAAATGTCCAGGCTTTCCATGCACACTGACAGCCAAACAGAATGCTCTTTCCATTTGCAGTTTTTTTAGTGTCATTTTAAGTTGCAGCTTCCGGCCAATCAGCGAGCCCCGTGCCTGCTGACATCACGAACCAGCCAGTTCCCTCCAGCTGCAGAGAGCTTCAGTTTGTCTTTTTTTTTTAAACTAAAATGGAGGCTGGTTTCTTGCCTTAAGGAGTACATTGCCTTTCCCGCTGAAGTCTAGATGTTGACATGTAATAAAGCGGGCAGCAGGATGGTGGTGGATGCGGCCAACTCCAATGGGCCTTTCCAGCCCGTGGCCCTTCTCCATATTCGAGGTAAGTTATTGTGTGTTTCACTGAAACGGAACCTTCTGTGGTTAGTTAATAAATGGCTATTGTGCTTCAGATAAGAAAAGCAGGAAGTCCTTTCTAGTAGAATTCACCCCGTTTTGCGGCAGACCTAACCAGAGGAGGCTGGGTGTGTCACTGCAATTTGGCATTTTACGAACTACTTACAGAATTTGAGTCTTGAGAGAGGCCTTGCATGCATAGTTCAAAGCTGGTTTTTCTGCTTTCTGCTCGCTCTCCCATCCCCCTTTCAGAGCCGTGCTGATGTCAAAGGATGTGAAGTCACTGCCCGGGGAAGGCATTGGGCGGGGGGTAGGAAGGAGAGGCGGGCGGCACGCCTGGCCAAGTTGTCCGTGCGCAGAGTTTCTGTTACATCTGTGTTGCTTAACACCCTGAAGGTTTCACCGGGACACACGTCTGAATTAACGATGAATTGCAGTCAGAAAATATGCAGAAATGATTAGAAAAGAACTTCTTTAAAAGGATTGTTTTCGTTCTTGCCCTGGAGCCTAAAAGAGAAATAGACTCGTGCTTTGAAATATTGGAATCCGTCGTGGGTCATAATTTCTGAGCTGTTAGCGTTTTTATTGAATAGTAGGAGATACTTTGCACTTAAATAGGCTTTGTATTGACATTTGCCTTTAAAATTTTAAATGGCAACAAGTTTTCGATGAGTGTATAGATCACTTTTAATAATTACAGTTTGCCACTTGTAGTTTATACGGAATTGGAGTTCAGAATTTAGCTTAAAACACAATTAGCATAGTAATTAATAATTATATTAAAATATAGGTATCAGGATAATCATATACTTTTTCTTAGCATTTAAAAGTATTTGTTATACAAATTTTTTGTTCATAATTGGGTGAAGTAGAAAATGGATGTTAAGCTTCATCATACCACTTTAAAATTTATACAGTATCACAGCTCTGTCCCTAACAGAACAGTTCTGTCAGAATCTCCTTTAAGGACCCATGTCAAGGAAGGGTGGGGGCAGGATCTCTAGGTGACTAATAGTCTGTATGACTAAAATACCAGACAAGATTTTTCAGATCCTAGGGTGTTTGCAGATAAAGGAAATAAAACCACATGAATACCCAGTCTGTTGGAATAAAATGGGTGTTGCTTTTCTCTCCAAACCCTCTTGAAAGAAGCTGGTGGAAATTAATGTCCACAATGACCAACCTGTAGGTCACATTGTTTTGTAGTGCACCCAGGAAAGAGCAAATGTTGACCACAGATGGCACTCAGGTATTTTAGTTGCAGGAGCCAAATGGGCAAAAACAAAATGTAATTGTGTTTCGATATAAGTTCTTAAATGGTGACTGACTAGCAAAAAGAAAATTTTATAGCATATAAAATGTGTATTTTGATACTTTTAAGGTATCTTCTTATAAATAACAGATTGTTTTAGTTTGAGTTTTCTGATTTCATTAAACATTTAATGTACTAGTCATTTTTTGAACTTTATTCTGAAATGGAATTGTTTGATTTTATATCTTATACCACATTGTTGTTGTTGTTTTTAATTCCAAGACTTTACTGTGACCAATTTGAATTTTTTTGCTGTTGGTTGAGTGGTTGGTTGCTGTCTAATTGTGAAGGGAAAAAGTAGTGAAGCGTATTAACCTAAAAGAGACTTGAGATTTTAAGAAGGGGTAACCTTTAGGGCCTAAAACTAACTTCTGGGTCAAACAGTGAACTAGCTAAAACTTGAACGCTTGATTTACTCATCAGGACTTTTTAGAGCAAGCATGTTAATGTGTGGTTTAGCAAAATTTATTTTGTTTGTATTGGCTTTTAGAGTCTTGATCAATTTAATATCCACTATGCATCTCCTCTGTATGTCCAGTGCAGAGGGTCCCCACCCCAGAGGAATGGATGGTTTAGTGGGAGACCCACACAGGGGCCCTGGTGCAGGAGGGGCACAGGAAGAGCTGACTCTGGGCAGGTGCTAGGACAGAGAGCAGGGGCTGATGTAATCGTGATGCTGGGAAGGGGAGGGGGCAACACTGAGGCTTACCACCAACTCAGGGTGCATTTAGAGAAGAAGGGTCTTCCGCACAGAGGTAAAGTCACCAGCCCAAGGTCACTCAGCCTGTAAGTGGTAGGGCCAGAGTCCAAACCAAGGCAGTTACACAAACCAAGGCAGTTGTTTTGTTTTGTTTAGAATCTTTTAAAAAAAATTTTTTTTTTGTTTTATTTTAAAAATAGAAATTTTGGCTGTTTGTAGAACCTTTTGCCACAGGATTACAATAGCGGGTTTTTCCCCAGTGTCTTATCAACATCCGTGCGTTTCAGTGGCCCCTGGTATATGACAGTTTTTGTGCCTAGGGTCCATTTCTTCATTCATTTTACAAATATTTGTCAAGTCGCTACCACCACGTGCCAAGCAGGAACCTAATTCGGAATATGAAGCAAGCCCTGTGGCCCAGCTTTCAGAGTTTACAGTCCCCTGGGTGGTGGGGCAGTCAAGTGAACAAATCAATCAATACGATCACTAAACTGATGAGTAGTCCCAGTCGGTTTGATATTTGTCTCCTATTACATAGTCTAGAGTTTGCAGTTAATATAGTGAATTAGCATATCCTAAAAAGTCCAAGTGTGACAGGAACATGTTGCTGAAAAGTCTAAACTTTTCTGTCTGTAGAAGGAGAAGGCGTCACCTGGAGGAACTTGATGGCTGTAAATTTAGCTTGATGACTTAAATCCTGTACTTCCAGGGCTGTCCGAGAGAACTGTCTGCGATGGTGGAATGTCCTCTGTGCTGTCCACTACAGTGGCCCCTGGTCACATGTGACTGTTGAGCCCTTAAAACGTGGCTACTGCAACTGAGAAACTGAATTTTTAATTTTACTTCATTTTAGTTATTTTAAATTTAAATAGACATGTGTCTAGTGGCTGCTGTATTGGACAGCACAGTTCTAGACTGGGATCGAGAGACTTTTTCAGAAAAGGCTGGAAAGTAAATATTTTTGGCTGAGAAAGCAGCCATAGATAGGCATGACTGTGTTCCAGTAGAGCTTTATTTACAAAAGCAGGTGGCTGGCCAGATTTGGCCCGTGGGACATAGTTTGCCCACCCCTGTTCTAGACTATTCCTTGAATTGTAATTGCCTGTTAAGTATAGTAAAATATATTTCACTTCCAGAGCCAGGTTTAAGGCAAGAATAGCCAAGCCAAAAAAGATGTTAATGGCCAGAGAGGAAGAGAGCGACCTCCATCCTGTGCCAGCTGGCTTTTACTCTGGCCTCAAGCAAGTTGTTAACTGCTCCGATCTTGTAGTCGGTTGGTGAGTCCTGTCTCTGAAAGACTGAGGAGTAACCTCGGCCTGGTGGGGAGCTGGAGAGCAAACTATTCTCTGTGTAAACCCATTTTTCCTGGGGAATGGAAGTCTGATTATAGAAGAGTTTGTTTTCTCACAAGTGTTCCTGAGTCACCAATTCAATGAAAGTCTTTACCTTTCCAAAAAAATTTAGAAAAGAACGAGCAGGGGGCAGTGTAGGGTGTCAAACCCGAAGGCTTCCTTTCCCGCTGCAGCCCATCTGATGACTTAGCCAGCGCTGCTAAGCACACCTGTGCACATGCACGTGCACTTGCACGCGGGTTCCCAGGTGTGGGACACTCCTGCGTGATTAAAGTCAGTGAATGTTGTGAGGATGGATGCCTAGCACTGTCCTCATTCCCAGAACTAGGAAGGAAAAATGTCATTGACGACCAAAAACAAAGACCCCTCAAGAGCTCAAACCAGTGATGCTTTCTCTCCGAATAGTGTATCAGTCCAACTCCAGGTGTTTGCTGCACTAACATCTGTGTGGTGTGTGGCTGTCACTGTCTATGAGGCGGCTTTTTAGAAGTACACCTTTAAAGCTCCCTGGAATGAGCCTGTGTGAAGTTGTTTTCTCTTGTCATTCCTGCCAGTGAGGAAGGAAACCAGAGTAACAAATCACTCTCTGGGGGGTGCATGTCTGTGTTAAAGCCTGCACAACTTTTGTTAATTAGTCTTCCCGGAACTGATCATGACTCCTGCCTTGCAGCAAAAGCTAAACTCCTAGAATTTTTTCATTAAAAGATGTTAATTGTGTGGAAGAATGAGACAAAAGTAAAGAAGCAAGGTTAGTAGTCAAGAAAAGGGTGTGTGTTTTTGAATCTAGGGAAGGACCGTGTCTTCGAAGGCACAGAGGTTTGGGGTACACCCTGCTCCATTTCCACACATCAGGTAGCACTGCAGGGTGGTTCTCCTCCTATCCGACGGCGGCCTGCCAGATGTGATGCGCTTTTGTGAACACTGCCCGACTTGTTCCTCCCAGCATTCTTGCCGGGGAGGTCGGCCGGACGCATCCTAGTCACTCCTCCCCAAGGTTACCAGGCTGTAAGGCCAAGTCCAGGGCCCCTGCCCCTGTGTCAGCTACATGTCCCCAAGCCGCTGCTGGTGGCCGTCCCAGAAGGAAAGGCAGCCACATATGTCATCTTCTGGTATTATCTTTTTGACCTTTTTTGGAGACCCAGCTAAAGCTGGCCTGCAGTCTTTGGGGAGGCTCTGGATTTCCAGGTGATAAGATGAGACAAAGCACCCTTCTGTCAGCCCAGCTCCTGGCCATGCAGAGCATCCCAGACCAGAGGCCGGAGCAAGGGGCCGGTGCAGGCAAGACCTCTGTCACCCACATCTGCTTCCAGACAAGGCCCACCTCACCTCCTCTTCCCTGTCAGATGGGAAAAGTACCACCAAGGATGCGGAGAACTCCAAAACTGGGGTAGTTTCTCTCACTAATGTACTCAAGGAAAAATCTTTCTTATTAATCTTGGAAAGACGTGGCTAAAGTGCACAAGGACAAACTACTACAGCAAGAAAAGTCTGGTTTTGTTTCAGGCCCTTGAATTATTCATAAATCAAAAACCCCTCTAGTTAAAAAGAAAAGCTAAAGAGATGTAACAGTCAAATATAGTGAGTGAATCTGTATCAGATCTTTGTTCTAAAAACAAAACAAAGTAAAATCAAGCCTGCAGAAGACAGTGGCCGAGTGCAGAGCGATGTGGGACGCTATGGAATTACTGTTAGTTTGAAAGGGATTGTGATCTGTAGGCACTGTCCTCATTCTTAGGAATTGCAGACGGAGGTATTTAGGGGTGAAGTATCATGATCTCTGCAACTTATTTCAAATAACAAGGAGAAAAATAAATGTAAAGCAAATATGCTAATATGTGAACAATTGGTGAATCTGGGGAAGTGGTTATACAGGTGTACACGTTGAATACAAGTAGTCAGCTTCTGTGTAGGTTTAAACTTTTCCATAATGTTTGGGAGAAATGTCTTTAAAATGTTCTGCTTTAGAAAAAATGTGCAAAGGACATGTAATTACTTAGAAATTGTTTCCTAAATAGTGAGCAGTGGTCTTTTATATTCAAGTTTTGGCTTTTCCTGTGTTTTTCCTTTTACTCCATTGCTGACAAATTAGTGGCCAGTGAAATAATCAGGCGGTGAAATAATCAGGCGGGGGCTTGGTCATCCCAGGTGGGGTGAGGTTGAGACCCTGTAGCCCAGTGCCTTATTGGTGGCCTCCTGCAGCCAGCACGGTCCCCTTGTTGCTAACTTGTAGTGGCTGCACAGACAGCTGCACCATCTTACCGAACGGTGTTTTGGGGACATACACCTTTTTTTGATGTTTATTGGCATTTTTATTGGACTTTTAAAGCATAACAGTTTAACGGCACGCTCTTAGGTAAAAGCAAGGTTCCCTCTGAACTTGAGAGGCAGGGTGCTTAGTGGTTAAGGGCGGGGGGTCTGAAGCCACAAGGCTGGGGTCGGATCCCTGCTCCCACCCCACCACTGGTTAGCTGAGCTGTCTTGGGCAGGCTAACTCACTTCTCTGCTTGGAAATGGGAATGAAATGGGGATAAAAGGACCTACCTCTCTGTATTTTTATGAGGGTTAGTTAAATGAGTGCATACACATAAAACGCTTAAAATGGTGCCGGAGTGTTGTAAGACTATGGGAAGTGTTAGTGGTTGCTGTGGTTATCGTCTCTTTTCTAGGTCACTGTGGTAATTCAGAGCCCAGCATCTTAACCACAACTTATTTTATTTTTCCGCTGCTGTATTACCTGTATTTGTTCATCTTGAAGCTTATCTGTCTCTGTCTCTGTCTGTTCTCTCCCTCTCCCATTTACCAAGCCTCTCTTCTTGCAATTTGCTTGTCATTTCACCACCTGGAAGAAATCAGTATCATTGATGATCCTGGAGTGTGCACTGTGTTCTGCTTGTAGACTGTGTGTAAAATTACCTAGTAAGGTGATCCAAAGTCTCTCTAGTCAGAGTGTACTTACTGACCCCCTTTCAGACTTTTCACTCTCAGGGATCTAGTCTGTTAATAAGAAATCAGCATTTAATACATTCCTCTCCTCACCCCATTTTTAACTCTTTTGAAGAAAAGTGTTTTAGCATAAGATTCATAAGGAATTCTGCTTTTAGAAGTTAGAGATTTTATCTGTGATTAGTCCCACATCGGGTGACTTCACTTGTCATTTCCCCTTAGTTGTATTTAAATGCAGATGTTGCTTTCTGATGCTTTAGCAACTGGACTTCCAAAAGTTTACTGTCAAATTGTCAAATCCCACTACATTAAACTCCTGAATTCCTTTTTTGTGTTGGGATTTTTAAATGAAGATATTATTTGGTGGGACTTCCCCGGCGGTCCAGTGGTTAAGGCTCTGCGCTTCCAATGCAGGGGGCACGGGTTTGATCCCTGGTCAGGGAACTAAGCTCCCACATGCTGCACGGTGTGGCCAAAAAAAAAAAAAAAAAAAAAAAAAGATAGTATTTGAACTAAGTGGGATCCAGACTATAACCTTATACCTTATTGCTTCAAGTTTTAATATTGTGGTATTTTTAATAGAGCTTGAGCTGTTTCACCTGTTTGATTAGGTTTTTCAGTCTCTGCTTTGTCGTTGATGTGTGTGAACTTCGTGTATTACATTTGGATTTTTATCTGCTGGTTGTGTTATTCACCAGCAATGTGTTCTAATTATGGTATTTTGACTTATAAAGTTATGAAAATAGTAATGTTTCCCTCTAGGGAGCAAGCCTAGTTTTCCTAAATTGCTGGTCCTTTATTCTTGGTAGACTTCAAGGAGGAAGAAATGGGGCGGGGGTGGTCTGTGTATGTTTGCATTTGTAGATCATTTTGATACATATACAACTAGAAGTTGTTTTTTTCACCTTCAGGTAGTGGGCCAGGCTTCTCTAGGGGTGGTATATGATAACCTTGTTTTCACAACTCTGAAGCTGTGACGATATCCTCAGCATTTCCATAGGGCAGTGTTTGTAGGTGCGGTCATTGGGCCCCTGGAGTCCCTGAGATACTTCCAAGGGATCTGCAAGGTCAAAACTGTCTTTCCAAGACTGCGAAGGCCTTTTTTGCCTCTTTCACCGTGTGGCCGTTCGCCCTGATGGTGCAAAGCCGGTGGTGGGTAGAAGAGCTCCTTGCTTGGAGTGCGCAGTGGTGTCCAGCTAGAAACCAGCGTGTGCTCCACCACGCCACACCAGTCGGACCTAAGACTATCCTTGATGAAGCATGAAACGTTAGGGTTGGTAAATCTCAGCCCTTGCAAACACACCTTTTAATAACATTTTGTGGATGATGTGCAGAGTTCACACAGAGCCCTCGGGCACACTGCAGTGTGCTGGCAGCCTCTAGGAGCACTGCACGGTCGTGTGAGTTGCAGACTGAGCTAGCCACTTTCTTCAGGAACATCATTTTTATTCAATACTTGAAAGAACAAACGACAGACAGATTGGGTTAGTAAGACCTGAATATTTGACGTTTGCTTTCTCGAAAAGGAATGAAGGAAGCCTGTCAATTCAGGGGAAACAGCAGTGACACTATTTGTTGCCCATGATAAAATTCAGACTTGCAAGCAAAAATTTGAATTTTGGAAAACGTGTATCCGCCAGCGTGAACCTGACAGCTCCTGGTGCCAACGGCTCCTGGTGATATTAACAAACAGGGCTTCTTGATGTGAACGGTGGAAGATCTGCATGACTGCATGCCATCACATTCAGTAATGCTGCAAACATGCATGGGCAGGAGACACATTGAAATTGCAGGACACATCTCAGGGTTTGAGGCCACTGAAACATCCATCAATATGGTTCCAGATTCCATGGTGCAACTAATCTTTAAGAAACTACCACTTATTGAATGTTAGCATAGAATCAAAGAAGAATATCGACAATTTTTTTTTAAAAGCCATTGAAATACCTCCCGTTTTCAACGAAACATGTCTGTGAAGGCTGGGCTTCTTTTCATATACTTCAAGCAAAATACCATATCAAACAGATTGAATACAGAAGCAGAAATGCAGGTCTACCTGTCTTTTAAGCAAGGCTTTAAAGAAATAGGCAGAAATGTAAAACAGTGTCATTCTTCCTGCTGTTTTTTTAATGAAGTTATCCTCAAAATGATATTTATGTTAGCACGAAATGAGTCCATTCCTCTCATCTTAAATGAATTAATAAGTAAATGTTTTAAACATTCTCTAATCTGGTCATTATCAGTAGGTAGAACCCACGTGACCTAAGCTCTGCAGGGTCCTCCAGACTTTTTTAGAGGACATGATCCTGACACCAAAAAAACTGAAGACCCTTGGCCTAGGAGAGCTCTCTAGCATGAGCGGGATGTGACCCTGACCCTGTTTTTTACCAAGCCTCTGTATTTTTTCTCTTCCTACCTCAAAAAAAAACTTCCCAGATTAACTAGTCAGCTAGTAATGTAAACAGGTCTCTCAGGCCACAGTGGGAGGTGATAACTCCACCCAGCGTGTGGGCAGTGGAGTCACCCCAGGACCCGGGGCCTCTCTTTTGGCCTTAGTCAGCTTCCATTTATCTTTTTAATCTTTTAAAAAAATCCATATGTGAATATAGCCACTTTGAAAATTTTTTTTAATTACGAATAAAACTAAAATTCTCCCTAGCTTTATCCCCAGAATCAGCCTCCTACCTTTCCTGGCATCTCAGAGCAAATTGTTTGGAGTTTGCTGTATATCATTCCACATCTCTGTCTGTGTGTGCGTATTTTCACATTAAATAATGTAAATATGGATTTATTTATTCACTGAAAGTATACAGTATTTTTTTTTCCTTTTTTTTTTTTTTTGACACGCAGTGTTCCCGGACCAGGGATTGAATCCAGGCCCTCGGCAGTGAAAGCACAGAGTCCTAACCACTGGACCGCCAGGGAATTCCCTGGTTTTTTATTTCTTAAGAAAAAAAGTTGACATGATAGCAGTTTTAGAAAACTAAACTTCTTACAAGGTCTTAGCATCTTGATAGTTTTCTAAAATAATTGATGATGTTCAGAGCTAGTGTTACGTTGTATTATCCTGAATTGGTACTATGTATACATACATTACATAAACTCTTAAGTGTGGTCTTCCGCGTCTTCCTGCTAATTTGCTTTAAACTCTCTTGGTGGACATCTGGGAGGAGGCAGGAGCTAGAGGAGCACCTGCCCCGTGCCTGGACCATCCCAGGGACCATCGCAGACACTTAATGCCCACAGCCGGATGGGAAAGAAGCTCTGTGCTCGTTCTACAGACATCAAAAACGAATGTCCACGAGCAGACCTGACCAGATAGTGAGCGACAAGGCCTGAAGAAACCGTGCACTGTTTGACTAGAACTTGGACCACTTCTGCCACACCAAGCTGCAGGACATGTGGACAGTTCTGTGTGCTTGAGGCCTGGTCCCGGGGAGACATCTCACTTGAGAGGACATGGATGACCCTTCTTCCCTGCTGTTTAGAATATTTTACTAGACTTTGAAAACATTGGGATTTTGTCAATTTAGCGACCCCCACCTCCCCTTCCCAAATTAGATCTAATCGTACCAGAATCGAGCTAGCGGACTCAAGGCGAAGGCCTAACAGTGTCGCTTACCGGGTCACTGGTGTCCTTGACTGTCTCCATACCTTCCTGAGTCTGCGAATGCATTATATTTTAAAATGCGTTTGATTAAATTACTTATTTTCAAGGGAATTGAAAGAAAGGAGCTTAGATTCAAATTCCAGCCTGCTGTCCCTGAGGACAAAAGTACAGGATAAGAATGAGCAGATTCCTCCTTTTCTCTTATCCTTAGTTAAGAGAAATGCTATGCTGGTAGAAAACTTGAGTGACTGTCCAATGAGTGAGTTTTTTTTAAGACTTTAATAAATTCAGATACTTTTTTTCTTTGCGATAAAGTCACAAATGACATTATATTGAAGAGGTGTTATTAATCTTAAACAAAGGTTAACTTAAGTTTACACTTTAAGCCAAAGTTAAACTTGTGATGTCCTGAAATGTTTTGCTTGTCTTCTTCCTCTCTGCCTACTTCTTCCCCTTAAGCACTCCTTTCTTATTTTGTCTCATTTATTCTCCAGAGGAGGCCATCAGATATTTAAACTGACCTTTTCTAAGGCATGTAAACTTTCTTGGGTTGACTTTTCTTATTCAAATAGTACAGTATCAGTGCATATGAATTCTGGATTTTTCACTTCTAAGTGTTGTGCATCAGTTCAATGTAAACTTTCAAAATTTTAACCTTGAATTTTTGTGTTTAATTTGGTATGCGTTGCAATTATCAGTATCCAATTAAATAAACGTAGACCGCCCTGCCTACGTAGATTAGGAAAATATCTTTTGGGGGGTATGCGTGTGCACGTGCACGCACATGTGTTTCTGTAAAGCCAAATACCAACTTATAAAAAACAGTTCAATCTCCAGTCTTGTTGTTTAGTATATAGGCTTAATCCTTTGCTTATTTGAGCCTTTCCTCTATTTTAAAAAAGGAGGAGAGCCTTTAAGTGAAATGTAAGCTAAACTTGGAGCCCCTAAAATAATTTTTAAAACTGTACATCATGTTAAAAATATAAAGGGGAGTTTAAGAAGCATATTTGGTGAAGTGTTCTTCGTCAGGAAACAGGGACTTATCAGCCAGTTAATAGCCTTGACTGTGACATCCAAAGTAACTGAAAACACGCTGCCCAGGTAAATATTTATACCAGTTAGGAGTGTGCAGAAATGAGGCACAGCAGCCCAAGAGCCAATGCAGCTCAGGCGCCTGCCATCCCTGTGTGCTTCCTTGCATACTGTCTGGTACACCAAGCATTACCGTAATGCATTTCTTCCAGAGTTTTTCAAAATTGTGTGGCCTTAAGAGAGATTGTTTAGGAAGACCGGTTTCCTCGGAGCAGTTTGGTCCTCCCCGTCTGCAGCATGGCCGAATAGCCAAAGGAGGGTGGAGACGCTTGTCTGTCATTAGCGCCCAGGAACCTTTTTCATCTTCAGACCTCCTTGCAGGTGTTCATTAACCATCCTATTTCCTATGAGACAGCAAACAGGTATTATTAGTCCTATTTTTACGGCTGTGGAAGCCAAGGCAGAGAGGTTCCCGGACTTGCCTAAGGTCAGAAGGAAGAGCTCTTGGGTTTTCTGACTCACAACTCCGGGCTCACACCTCTCTGGATGTGCACAGGGCTGCTCTCACAGGCTCCTTTATCACAGAGATCTAGCCACGCAGTACTTTCTGCTCTCAGTTTTTCACAGCGGTGTAGAGTGCAGTGCAGCTGAAACCAGGTTAGTTGATCTTATGGTGTCATCTAGAAAAACAGGAGATGCAGATTCTGGGTCATGAAGGTAAGGCTGTACCTTGGGGGTTTGTGGGTACGGATGAAATTAAGTCAGTGGGGCCTAAAAGTGCACCCACTTGCCCCTTAGCGTAGCCTGGAAACTCCCGTTGAAGAAACATGGACTCGGGGACTGCTTTCCACTTCGTTTAAGGAACTTGTACATCCTGAAAGATTTACATTGAAGCTGCATTTTCAGCATAGCTAATGAGTATTTCAGTGCTGAACATAAACTTAGTACTGGTAAAGATTCCTCATGAGTAATTCTTTGAATTTAGAACAAAGTGAGATATATTGTTCTATTGGTAGTAATAGAATTTGGAGCTTTTGGGCTGTAAGGAGGAGAGACATTCTTTATCTGAAAACTGGCTGTTTTAGTTTAGGCATTTGTCCGAGGGGAGACAGTAGTAAAGACAACTACTTCTTGATGATGTATACAACTGAGGGGATGTTTACATTGTAGTTTATAAAAAGCCTGTGAACTCATGTTCCTGATTTTCATAAAGCCCTACGATACTCCGTGTGTGTGCTCTTGTTGACTTCAGTGTTGGTAGCATAGCCGCGCTGCATCCTTTGTTGTGCCACATAAGGTTAAAAGTAAGACCAAAATTTTTAGTTAACTGAGTTTGCTTCAAAGGGAAGGAAAACTTTATGGAATATACCTAACAGAAAGGAGAACAAAATTTAGCTTTGACCTTTTGCCTTACGGCCACCTAAAGCTTTGTCTCATTCCCTTGACAAATACTTGTAAATCACCACCTTGGTGGTTGGCACTGTGCTGGGCGCTGAAGGTGATGTCTGTGCACCTTCAGACTGGCACCAAGGAGGAGGGAGCGGGCCTGGGGGCGGGGGCAGGCCTCCCAAGAGAAGTAATACTTGATAAGCTCACTGGTGGTCCCCGGTTCAGCGCACTGGGGAGTGTGTTGTGAATGGAGTGTGGCAATGTGGTGAGAGAAATGCTGGGAAAGGGTTTATGTCAAGTAAGTAGCGTCTCTTTGTGGACTGATGAGTGGAGTACGCGTCAGCGAGCAGTGGATGAGGAGGCCACTGCAGAGTGTGCCGCCCCCGCTGGTCCTCGCGCAGGGAGGGAGGGCCAGGCTACTTCTGTTACGGCTCCACGGTGAACCTCAAAGACAGGCGGGAAACTAAAAGTGATACCTTTGTTGGGGGGACGCCAGGGTTTTCACCGTGCGTGTGTGTGTGTGCGTGCGCGCGTGTGTATTTGAACCCCGTAAACATAATACCTATTCAAAAACGTAAAAGAGAGGCAGAGCATTAAGAGTAGAGAGCATATGTGATTATTGACCTTCACGGTCAGAATCAGAGGGTACTGTCTTTCTATGTTTCTGTGCTGTGCTCTTAGTTAACTGGCTAGAACACAGTATGGAAAGGCCACGATCATGGATTTGGATTTGAGACGTGACCAGAGGTTACCTTTGCCGGTCCTTGCCCAGCCTGTTTACGTGCACACCCTCACTCGTGAGGGCAGCAGA
Source organism: Stenella coeruleoalba (assembly GCF_951394435.1). Taxonomy (NCBI): domain Eukaryota; kingdom Metazoa; phylum Chordata; class Mammalia; order Artiodactyla; family Delphinidae; genus Stenella; species Stenella coeruleoalba. The sequence continues at coordinate 3,019,231 of NC_137147.1, read as the reverse complement.
ACATGGAATGCAGGAGGATCGGGCAACTAGTCACCCTCCACACCCCAACCAGGGCCTCACTCAGATCATCTGGTTCTGATTGAACTGACCTTTCATTGTTGTGTTTCATTTTGTTGAATGAACCAGTTTTGCTGTGCTTCAGGTATTGTCACTCTGCGGTCAGCCCTCTTTCTTTCTTGTGTGTGAATGGTAAGGCTGCCAAAGCCAGATCTGCTGCAGACCCGAATTTCAGCGTCGTCTTCAGCAGGGTGTGTTTTCAGAAATTTCCAGGGCAGGAGGGGGAATTTAAGAAGGAAGTTGGGGAAGGTGAGGCCGAATGGCTTTGGGTTTCCTGGTGGCACAAGTGGAGGCCTCTGCAGAAGGTTGAGGGGCAGCGGTGACCTGGGACGTGTGAAGGGTGAGAGGGAGCTGACCGGACTGGTGAAGTGTGCTGCGGCCTGCAGGGCGCAGTCAAAGGTGGCAATCGTGATCATGATCCCTTAGTAGAGATATGCTTTGCAAACACTTTTTCCAAGTCTGTGGGTTGTCTTTTCACTTTCTTGATGGTACTGTTTGCAGCAAAAGAGTTTTTAACTTGGATGAAGTCCAGTTTATCTAATTTGTCTTTTGTTGCTTGTGTTTTTTGGTCTCTTACTTAAGAAATCATTGCCTAATCCAAAGATTTGCTATGTTTTCTTCTAAGGGTTTTATCATCTTATCTTAGCTCTTACATTTGGTCTCTGATCTATTTTGAGTTAGTTTTTGTATATGCTGTTAGGTAAGGGTCCACCTTTATTCTTTTGAATGTGGCTATTCAGTTTTCCCAGCACCATTTGTTGAAAAGACTGTTCTTTCCCCATTGAATGGACTTGGCGTGCTTGTTGAAAATCAATGGACCGTAAATGTGAGGGTTTATTTCTGGACTCTATTCTGTTCCATTGGTCTGTATGTCTGTACCACAGTCTTGATTACTGTAGCTTCATTGGAAGTTTTAAAATCAGGAAGTGGGAGTCCTCCAGCTTTGTTCTTCTTTTTCAAAATTGTTTTGTGTTCAGGATTCCTTGCATTTCCATGTAAATTTTAGGACAGTTTGTCAGCGCTCCTGGCCTCTCTCAGTAGCCTTGTCTGGGCTAGAATCGGTTAGATCAGGACAGTGCAGTTCACACTCTGCCTGGCAGTTCCTCTGACTGAGGGAGAACCGGCTGTTGTTGGAAGTCTGGGGCCATGGGCCTGATATGGTCTAGTAAGAACCCCCAAAATGTTTAAGTTTCTGAAGTCTTGGGTTTTGTCACAGAAAGCTATTTGAATTTTGTATTCTGTTTCATAATTAATACTGTTTAATTTAAAGATGTTTAACATGATTTAATTGCTTTGTAAAACTGATATTCCAGGAAGGGTATCGTGTCTACCCCGTAATAAACATGCACCGCCCCCCTCGCACATGCCCAGACCGCATGCCCCAGTTTAAAAGGCCGAGTTGGGGGAAACCCGCCCATTAGAGCTTTTGTGTTTGTAAAGGTTGTTTCTTTGACCGTCTGCTGTCTAACCTCGCCAGACCCAGACCCCAGGCTGGCATCCGTCCACCTGGGTGAAGTGGAATTACCTGATTGTCAGTGTGTCGGTGTCTCTTGCAAAGCTGCCATCCTTTTCTGTTGATTCTTGAGGTGGATTTAGACCTGGTCAGTCTTGGCCATCAAAAAGATTCCTACAGGATGAAACCCGTTTCATTCCCTAAGTTATCATTTTTTGGAAGATCAAGTTCTTGGCCAGGAGTGCACTACGTAGTTTATCTAGGTTCAGATGTGCCGAAGGTGACAGCCCAGGATCAGTCATTTCCAAATGCCTGCGCTGCTCTGGGGCAAGGCTTTTACCTGTCCAGGCAGAAATAAAGATGATATAGTGTGTGTCTCTCATAAAGCTAAGTTTATCCAACTTACAGGTCTGTCTATTCTAGGATTGTCTTTTTTGGTATTAAAATATCTTTTATGATTTGTTTAAATGTTCCTATTTGTCAGTTAGGGTGGTAAGCCAATGTCAGTCTTTTAAGATTCCTTGTGAAATTTTACTGGTCTGTGAAATCTGAACCCCAGAACATCATTTTAAGCCACAAATCCCAGATTTGTACCTTGTTTACATTTGGAATTACCACATAATAATTCAGACAATTTATGTAACTTAAAAGTCCATTTTCTATTTCCCTTATATGAAATGTCCAGAACAGGCAGATCCGTAGAGACGGAAAGCAGATTGGTGGTTGCCAGGGGCCGGGGGAAGAGAGACTGGGGGGGGACTATTTAAAGGGCGCGTGTGTTCTTCTAGGGTGATGAAAAAGTCTTGAAACTAGAGAAAGGGGTTAATTGCACAACATTGTGAACACACTAAATGCTACTGAACTATGCACTTTAACATTGTTAATTGTAGGTTTTGTGTGAATTTCTCCTCAACTTTTTTAAAGCCATTTTATTCAATGTTGTAATTATATATGAGCCGGAAGGTGGGAGGGGGGTGTATCCGGTTATATGAATCCGGGTGAGCACAGGATATATGCTTACACACACAGGTATATATTATTAATTTGTATCTCTAAGCATAATCATTAGAAGCTCACTAGGTAGACAGACTTTCTGCTTTGGGACAGCAGAAAGGTTCGTGTTGATACTCCACTGAAACGCGAAGGTGTTCTTTATTCTCACCTCACAAACGATCCACATTCTCCAGCTTTTTGCAACCTTTCACCCTGGAAAGTTGAAGTTTTGAAATCACCTTCAGGAGAAATTGGAATAAAGTTCCTCTTGATGCTCTGTCTGGTGGCTCTGTCTTAGTGTTTACTGGGACGCCAGCCACCAGGCTGGAGGCAGTTGGCAGTGTTCTGTCCTGTAACCCTTGAAAGGGGACCGTGATTTGTCCTCCCCTGCCCCCAAAAGAGAATGGAGGGAAGGGAAAGACCCTACATTATTTTTAAGTGAGAAGAACCCTTATTATAAATTCTGAGTACAGCGTAGTAGTTGTTGTTGTTTTTTAGACTTTCTCTCCTTGATCGTTCCAGAAGGAAACGCACAGGAGGGAAACTCTGGGTTAGGGCCCCGCCTGGACTAGGGGTTCTGGGGCAATCTGAACGCTCACCACTGTTCAGGTTCCTTAGTTTCCTGAAGTAATTGAGCTTGTCACCTTGCCTTCATTTAAAATACTGATTGTGCTTTACTTTTAACAGTTTCAAGATCTCATAAGAAATAGTCCACGAAGGTGGATTTGTTTTAAGGAAGGCGATTTTCCACCTAACTTTGACTTTATGTTTGTAAATGTTTTGAGTTTTGTCGGTGTTTAAATGGTTTTCCGTGCGTCAACCCTGACCGCAGAGGGACAGTCCCAAGCACGCTGGTCACATGGAGGAGGAATTCACACATGGCTCCACCACCGTCACCGCCAGCCCCCCACCCTGTCACCCTTTCATGTTGCCTTCCAGTTGTGTTTCCCCACGAGCTGCTAGCCGCTCAGTCCCACTTTGTTGCTTGGCGGTTGTCGTCGGTGTTGTTTTTTGCTTTGCGGCATTGAAATTGTAATTGAAACTGAACACTGATGTAGCGTCCATGGTGACGAAAAAGAGAAGTTTCGGAAGCCGTTGCTGTTTTGTCCTCTGCTGCCACAGCTGATCGCTCAGCGTTCTGGCCTCGTAAGAACTAGAACTGAAATTAGGGCATGCATGGTGTTATCTAAACCTCAGATTCTGTGAGTATCATTTTGTAAAAAGAGTAGCATTTTTGTAATGAAAACATCTGCTTTGTGCAGGCCTATCGCCAAGGCAGAAGATCTTAATTAGATAGCGTCCTGACTCAATGGAAACCTGAAGTGTGACCCCTAAAAATGCCAGCTGCTCTTCCACTCATTCTCCAAGGCTCCGAAGGGTGTTGTCCATAGGAGAGAGAAAATGTCTAAATCCATTAATTCAGGTTCGTGTTACCAACTCATATTCTACCACCCCTGTAACATTTTACACCAGTGAAATCTTCAGTTGTCACAAGTGGAGCTGCATAGGATTTATGAGCTGTACATTGCTTCCTCAAAATGAGAGCAGGGTTTCACTGAAACTAACGAAGGGCGATCTACCTCAGAACTGTAAACAAATTCTCAGTTGTGACTTTGAAGGTTCTGACCTGATTTGGTCCTGCTTTGAGGCTGACGACAGCTGAGGGTTAGCCCAGATCAGCGTAAATCAGAGCAGCCAAAAAGTCACCGGAGCTCGGGCTTCTGATGGGACGCCCCTGAAGGGAATGCTGTGCAGGCTCTGTGTGTGCGAAGCCTATGTCCGATGAAATGGATCACTTCTAGCAAAAGGTACTTAGTTGAAGTTTAACATAACTCTATTATTCTATTAAAAGAGACACACGTTTTCTGTCGAGTTAGGTCAAATTATAGCTCTTCTATCAGATACTTGAGTTTAAAGGTATAAATGGGTAATTCAAGTCCATAAAGCAAGGAACACAAAAATAAGCAAGAGGCTCTGCCCTCAGGGAGTTTGTGGTCTGAGCATAATTAGAAGTAAACATCTGCTGGGGAAGCGCAAATGAAAGCAGCCCTAGAGCTGCATGGGGCTGCAGGAAGAGAGGATGATGAGGTGCCAAGGGTGCATCTGCCAGCCGGCTGGGCTTTCCGCAGCCGGGATGGGCTGGGAGTGTGAGGGCGACCTGGCAGAGCAAAGCGCGGGAAGGTGAAGAAATGCAGGGGTGCAGGTGCAGGGGTCAGGGTTGGACACGTAGCTGTACTGGGGCCTTCTTGTAAATGTGTTCGCCCAGCACACGTTTCTGAGCACTTTTGTGTCATACCTGTCATACCAGGTGAGGAATATAAAGGTAAACGATCCAGGTGCATACAACTGCAAAGCCCTGTGGTAGGGCGGTAGTGGCAGCTCTCCAGGGTGTGAGCAGCCCGCAGGAAGGGCACCTTGCTCAGCTTTGGTGGTGTTTGTCTTGTTTGTTTTACCACAAATGAAATAGGAGCCTTCTTGTTGGTGTCTATGATAGGTTAATGTATAAGACGTGCTTGCATGTTTATATAAGACATTTTATTGTTTAAATTTTGGCTACTTCCAAAGAAGAATTTGATAAGGCCTAAAACATTAGAACATGTGCAATAGTATATTAAAGAAAAAAAGTTATTAAAAGACAGTTTGGAGGGCCAGTTCAACCTTTGAATGGAGCTATGTAACAGTTTCAGAAAAAAATTTATGCTACTGATGGCCCAATGGGCATAGCATCTTTTTTTTTTTTTTTTTTTTTTTTGTGGTACGCGGGCCTCTCACTGTTGCGGCCTCTCCCGTTGCGGAGCACAGGCTCCGGACACGCAGGCTCAGCGGCCATGGCTCACGGGCCCAGCCGCTCCGCGGCATGCGGGATCCTCCTGGACCAGGGCACGAACCAGTGTCCCCTGCATCGGCAGGCAGACTCTCAACCACTGCGCCACCAGGGAAGCCCCGATAGCATCTTTTTAAGCTTCTTCTAGTTTGTGTTGCTAAAACCAATGCAAAATGCACAAAGGAAGGTGCTTACCTTCCTGTTTGATTTGTGAGGTGGGACATGCCCACCTTATTGGAGTCATTTCCTTAAATAAATAGAAGAATTCGTCTGTTACTTACCCTGGTTAAAGTTGGGTTTAATTTTTCTGAAGACATTCTTATTTTAGCAGCAATATTATGATGTAGATTTGAAGGCAAAACCTAAAAGAACTCATTGATTGCCTGGGATAGATGGAGAGATTCTAACACCGGGTTCCTAAATAAGTCTTTTATTTATAGAACCAAAGACTGGAAGGGGGTCAGCAGAGGCTGAGAGGAACTGATCCCTCAGTAAGAATGTATGATAGGGCTTGAATGATCTTGCTTCTCATTCAGGACCGTAGAGGGTGACACCAAAGCATGCATCTTGCTGGGTGCTAAGAGTCAGCATAGAAGACTGTGAGCCAGCCGAGAGAGGGTTTCTGTGTTGTTCTTCATGCGGTGGGAAGCCCAGGATGCCTCCAAGTATGGTCGGTATGCACTGCTGGTGGCACAAGAGACGATTTTGAGTGAACATTATTTTAAAAGTTATACATTGATGAATATAAAAATATGTAATTAGCATGTCAGAGCCACAATTTCTTGGATTATTGTTGCTTAGGACAGGGCTTAGAAAAAAGGGTGTGTCCATTTAAATAAAAACACCAAGTAAACGGTAGCACGACTGTGCACACATGCGGCAGGTATTGAGGAGGTGTTTGTGAACGCCTGAAGCACAGAAACCCTGGGATGGCCCCACTGAGTTCATTCCAAGAAGACTGTTCCAAAGAGCCCCCCAGTCTCCCGTTTGGTTCCAAACACAGCAGCCCCAGTGGAGCTGGACTTGGAGCCTGAAAGGTCTGGGTTCCGGCAGCCCTCGGGGAAGGGCACAGCGGCACAGCTCACAGCTGTCTGTCCACTTCCGGCCGCACTCTGGCCTCCCCTGCCCTCTTCCTCCACCTCCTAGCCTCACTGTCACTGCCTCTTTGTGCCCTCATTCACCGGGTAATTTCTCTGCATCTCTCTAAGCCTTTGCTCAGTGGTATAGCTCAAGTGAGTTACTTAACCTCCTGAGTAACTTTCCTCATTTGAAAATTGGGACTAGTAACATTTCTCAGTGGTGGGATAGTTGTGGGTACTCAATGAGAAGAGGGTGTGAGCGCCTGGCACAGAGTCTGGAACGTACTAAAACCCGTCGTGTTAGCAGCCACGGTGAGTAGTTCTGCCCGGTTCTTCCCTTGTTTCCAAATTCATATCCCAACTACTGAAAGCTGATTATTGGCACTTCACTTTTCAGGGGAAGAGCTTTGACTTGGCCAAAACGTTTCCCTGGGATCAAGTTGTTTACTCTTGGCCCAGGCTGCCTGGGAGTGGGGTCTGGGTGTTAGAGAAACCTGCAGCCTGGGTCTGCCCCTGTGGCCGACAGTGGGCCTGCGCTGGGGTCTTCATTAGCCGGAGAGGCACTCAGCCCTGCTGGCGCCGAGGAGTCTTGGCCAGCTTGGTCTGACTGGAGCAGATGTTTTAAGAAGATGGGGTTACTGCAGGTCAGCGAGGAGATTCCTGGACTCTCGAAGTTTGGCACAAGTTGTTACAGGATCAGAAAGCTGCCTAAAAAGACTAATTTAATTATGTGGCGTGATAATCCTTCAGAAACTACCACCGTGGGTAACTAATCTTAAATTTTGCGTTCATTCCTGGCTCTGATCATCTAGCCCAAGGGACCCCTCCCTTATGTTCATTTGGTTTATTTTGAGAGGACACAGTGTGATGGAGTGAGAGGACCTGAGTTTGAGTTCCATCTCTCCTAGCTAACCATCAGGGCGACTGACTCTTCCAAAACGGATTTCTCACCAAATTGCCATAGGGGTCACGCAGCAAGATGTTTGTAAATACACTGTTGGAAACATCAAAGTACTATAAATACGTTTTTGTTTTGAATTTTCTCTCTAATGTGGCTCAGAGTGCTTTGGTTTTGACTTCCCATCTGCATCGAATCCAAAGTTTAAAATGGTCTGTTCCTCTGATTGACCAAATATGGTCCAGTCAGGACGGTTGTGTCACATGCAAAGGGTCACCTTGTCCGCCTGGCCAGAGTGCAGCGACTGACACAACCCCCAGAAGCCTGTCTGTGGGACGGGAAAGCCCTTGTCTCCGTCCAGCCTTCCTCATCTCTGTGCTCAGGCCGTGGAGGTTGTGTGTGAGGTTAGAAACGGTGACAGAGGTACTGAGGCCAGTTTCAGGAGGAAGTGGTCTTTCCAATCTGGGCCCAAAATAGTCTTCTCAAAAAAGGAGAAGAAGAAAGATCATGACATTAAGTTAAATGTCACTTGATTAGGCATCTAAGTGCGGCTGTTGACGTCCCACAGGCCACCAGTAATTAATCTGAGAAAGTATTTCCCTCTCAAGTTGAGGTGGTGGTTCTAGTAGAAATTCTTTTCCCAGACCCACTGTCTCGTAGGTGAAACTTCAGAGCCCCATTGCCCGTCCTGGCATCCAGGTCTCTTAAAACTGTGAGGTCATATAATGCATGCTTAATGCCCAAGCTGCTGTCAAGTTGCTTAGGGGCATTTATACAAAGGATTTATGCATTAAGATACCAATTTGGTCTTATCGGGAATCTGGTTGGAGATTAGAGCAGTGACTCTCTATTATATGCTGGGAAAAATCAGAAATTAACCCTCTAATACCCTCTCCTCTCCCAAAAAGCCATGAGAAAAAGTCCTCAAATTTTGGAAATTCACTTTCTTAAATACAGCTCACTTGTGAGCACATGATAAAAAAGCCTCAGAGGAAGATTAGAAAGTCTGGCAGGGTTTTCTATTTTGCTTGCCTTTCTTGCCAGAGTCCTGGAGAAGGATTTTACTTTTAGGAGTGTGTTCAAAGCACATTCACAGTAAGCGGAAAATGCAGCCTCTGTCTTCAGGGTTTGGGGTCTGTGATTGCAGCCGGATTGATGGCCCCAGCGCTGTTGCTTTTGATGCGGCGAGCACAGCTCCTTGGCCGGGGCCATCTGAGGAAGACTGGCAGGTGCTGTGACAGCGGTGTTCTGTGGCCGCGAGTGGGAAGAAGGGGGTGGGGTGGGGGGCCTCAGGGGCGGGCACTGGCTGAGAGCTGGTGGGCTAATTACACCAGGGAACCCTTGAGGGAGTGACTTGCAGCTTGGGGCACATTTTGTAGGTGGCTGAGTATTCAGGAGAATGCGGTAGGAGGAGGAGTGGATGCTCTGGATGTTTAGTTGGTGGTAATGTTATTAGGTCAGACTTGGAGTTAAGGCAGAATCCCAGACATCCGACGACTTGTTTAAAGGGTTCCTTTGTACATCCCACCCTCTCGTCTAGGATATGGGCTAATGGGGAACTTGGCCTATGTCAAAGTTATTTATATTAGGCACCACTGATTTTAATTCACAGGTTTTTTTTTTTTGAGGAGTTTTTAAGGTCTTAGAAATAATATTTTGTTAAGGTTTGCAGAGACTGGGTGACAGACACAGTCTTTATCTTGACCAGGAACATCAAGGCCTTGATTCTTCCTGTAAGGAGCAGGCAGCATGTAGGGACCAGCCTGGGATATTTGAAAGGGCTCCTGGCCAACTGCATGGTGCCAGTATGGACAGAAGTGTCCCCTCACAGGCATGCTCCTTGTTCCCACAGGCCTCTGAGAGGCTCTGAAGCCACACTGCCTGGGCTCCGACACCAGCCCTGTCGCTTCTGAGCCTTGTCACCCTTAACCTCTGTGCGGATTTGTTTCCTCATTTGTGTAACAGGATTCGTGGGCTTAGAGGAGTTATAATAATACCTGGCACATAGTAAGTACTCAGTAATGGTAAGCTATTGGTATTCCTTAAAAGAGTTAAAAGTGAAAATAGTATGGAAAATTAGCAAGATAAAATACAGTAGGAAATTAGATTTTCAAAAGTGTTTAAGGACATTTTTCAGTCCCCAAGCAAAAATAAATAGGATTAGACTCCCAGCAAAAAAGCATCTAGAATGCTCCACGCAGTTGAGACCAGGAAGCTGGACAGGATTTCAGCTGAACTGTGGGCGGAAAGCTGGGGATGGAAGTCCCCTGACCTGCCCGCGGAGAGAGAGTGGCAGCCAGGCCTGACTGCGGCCACAGGCAAAGCCTTCCCTTCTGGGCTGCCGACCTGCCAGCTTGAGACCAGAATCGCAGCTTCTAGGATCATGCACACGCTTACAGCTGGTTTTATCATTACTGTAAACATGTCATTCTGTTATTTGGGAAAGTTATACTTCAAGGATTATATGTCAAGGGTCTGAAGGTAGTTCTTTTCCAAAATACTATTTAAACTGAATAAATTTATTTAAATATAATCCAATGTTAAATGTCTGGCTAGGATATTGCATACATTTTTCTAGACTAGCAAAATTTAAGGATTATTTCCATAATTTTTAAAGTTACATTTACCCTTATATGTATACTACTGTATATAACAAATTGAACAAACATGGTTCTTCTAACTTCTTTAAATCCTACAGTGAGATGGGTCATACATAAAAGGGTATTAAAAAGAAATAGGATGTAAAGATATGTTAGGCAGATGCAAAAAAACCCAAGTCATAACATTAATAGTGGGCAAAGTTGAAATCAAGGCAAAATAAGGTTCAGTGAGACAGGATTACTTCACCACCCCAAAGTGCACAGTGCGCAGGATGGCAGAGCGACCGTGAACATACGCGATTTACCCAGGTGGTTCTGTGTCCAGAGCTAGAAGGACTGCAAGACAAAACTGATAAGGGGCTTCCCTGGTGGCGCAGTGGTTGAGAGTCCGCCTGCCGATGCAGGGGACGTGGGTTCGTGCCCCGGTCCGGGGGGATCCCACATGCCGCGGAGCGGCTGGGCCCGTGAGCCATGGCCGCTGAGCCTGTGTTCCGCAATGGGAGAGGCCACAACAGTGAGAGGCCCGCGTACCCCCAAAAAAACAAACAAAAACTGATAAGGCCGGGGTTGGGGCAGCGGGGGTGGGATGTGCCTGGATGGCCCTACCTGTCCCAGATCAGGTGGTGACTACAGATTATCATGGTGAACCACGGAGACTTCAGAAAACAAGTGCTCACAAGGTTTATACATTTAACAAATAATAGTTCGCAGAGAAAACCTCTGCAGGGACTTTCCTGGTCGTCCAGTGGGTAAGACTCCGTGCTCCCAATGCAAGGGGCCTGGGTTCAGTCCCTGGTCAGGGAACTAGATCCTGCATGCCGCAACCTAACCTAAGACCCGGCGCAGCCTAAGTAAATAAATATATAAATATTTAAAACAAAACAACAAAAAAACACCTCTGCAATTTTCAACAAGTTGAAATAAGTAGAAACCATATTCTCTCATCACAATGCAATAAAAATGGGGATAAATGCAAAGGTAGAAACCAGGCCTCAGGGCAGAGAGGGCGTTTGTTGCTGCTGGCGTGGCCCTGTCTGGATCTCAGCACCACTGGCTGCTCCTCAGCGTCCGCATTTAAGCCCCGAGTTGTCTCCATGGACAGGCCTCCCCCGCCTCATCTAACCCGTCACTAGGGCTTCTTCTTTCCTAAACTCATTTTGTTTATGAGGTGTTGAGATCTTGGTTTTACTTGCTTGTCTCCCTCACTTGAGTGAAACCCGTCAAAGCAGGCCCTTCCCTGCCTTTTGAAAGCTTCATCCTCAAATGAACAAGTCGGTAAAGGCAACAGCCGCGCTACAAGGACTGTTCATAAGCGCATCCCGTCTATTGTCTGTCATCGGCACTGTCATCATCCTCGCTGTACTCTTGGGAGGGCGAAGCACAGGCTCGACACACTGCCCAGGAATGAAGGACAGGGTTGGCCAGGCCAGCTGTCTCGGGCCTGGGCTCTCCCACCAGAGCCACGGTGCCTCCAGTGAGTGACTGAATGAAACAAGGTGATGGCTTACGGAGTTGATGTGTGACACGATTATTAAGTAAGGATGAGAGGAAATCACTTAAACGCTTAGAAAGAAAAGGACCAAGATAAATTAAAGAATTACTGTCTTCTCTAAAGACAGAAGCAGAAACAAATGAATCAGGAAACTGGGGGAAAAGGAATGAAACCCAAGAGCTGGTTTTGGAAGGAGGGCCACAGCAACGAAAGGAGAAAGGAGAGCGGAGAGATGCTTCTAGCCAGCCTGGTGGGAAGGAGAGAATCGTGATGTTAACAGGCCAAGGAAAACAAATGGGAACATCTCAATAAACGTGAAGACGGCATTCTGTAAAATTCAACTTTCGTTCCCGATTTGTCGTTTTGTTTGCTCTTATTTTAACTTTTTGAAATAATTTCAAATTTACAAGTTGAAGAATGGCACAAAGAATTTTCTTTATCAAGTTTCACTCATTTGTCAACATTTTGCCACATTTGCTCTGCCATTTCTCTCACGTGTATATATTTATATTCAGTGACCTGGGGTGGGGGAGTCTCACCAGCCCCTCCCCTCCTTCTGGGCCCTGGCTCCGGTTTTGCCTTGCTCCCCCAGGAGGCGACCTCTGGTGCAGGGCTCATCTCTTTGATTTCTGTTATCTTTTCTTGTTGATCCTATAAATCCTCACTATTTTGTGAGCTTGTTGATGCCTTTTATATATATATATATATATATATATATATATATATATATATATATATATACACACATATTTTTAAATTTTCATTTATTTTTGGCTGCGTTGGGTCTTCGTTGCTGTGCGCGGGCTTTCTCTAGTTGCGGCTAGCAGGGGCTACTATTCCTTGTGGTGCGCGGGCTTCTCACTGTGGTGGCTTCTCTTGTTGTGGAGCGTGGGCTCTAGGCGCACGGGCTTCAGTAGTTGTGACACACGGGCTCAGTAGTTGTGGCTCGCGGGCCCTAGAGCGCAGGCTCAGTAGTTGTGGCGCACGGGCTTAGTTGCTCCGCAGCATGTGGGATCTTCCCGGACCAGGGCTTGAACCCGTGTCCCCTGCATTGGCAGGTGGATTCTTAACCACCGGGCCCCCATTGTTGCTTTTAAACGGCTTTTTTCTTTTTTTTTTTTTTTTTTTTGCGGTACGCGGGCCTCTCGCTGTTGTGGCCTCTCCCGTTGCGGAGCACAGGCTCCGGACGCGCAGGCTCAGCGGCCATGGCTCACGGGACCAGCTGCTCCGCGGCATGTGGGAACTTCCCGGACCAGGGCACGAACCCGTGTCCCCTGCATCGGCGGGCGGACTCTCAACCACTGCGCCACCAAGGAAGCCCTTTACTGAACTTTTAGTGAGGTTTTAGAAGGAAGTAGAACTAGGTAAATGTGTTCCATCATTAATCATAAAGCATTTTTGGTCACGTTATTTAAAAAAAAAAAAAACACCATGAGAAGATTTATTCTTATTAGAAGGTTCGATTTGTTAAATTGTAGCACACGTGGACAGTGAAATTCCAAACAGTTAAAGATATGTTGGTCTATTTATTGATCTACAGGACATTCTTGACAGAGGGTTGAGTAAGGTAAAAACAGGAGCGAATGAAGCATGGTCTTCAGTAGCTCAGTCATTCACGTCAGCACATCTGTGTGCGTGGAGAGCACCCCCCGCCCCGGCAGGTGTGCGCCAGAATGCCCACAGTGCTGCTCGCTGAGCTTGCCTTCCTTGTGTTGTTTGGATTTTATTTATCCTACGGTGAACGTGTGTTATTTTTCTGAAACCAGAATTCTTCCGAAATGTGTAATACATGTTGACCAGTGGTCGGCTGTATGCAGAAAGGTTTCACGTGTAAGTTCAGGCCCTTGGTTTCTTATATGTTCCTCCCTATGGTGCCCGCTTATACGTGACCCATTCTAGAGACCTGTTGTATTTTCATCTTTCCGCCCTCTGGGAACTGCTGCCAGCACCCTGGTCTTTGAGAGAAGCACTCTCCCGTAGTCTTACAGAGCCAGAAAGAACCTTATTTTTCAGAGGCAGAAACTGTGGCCCAGAAATGCCAAGCAGCTGGTCCCAAATGGGGCACAGCAGTGTCTCCTGCTGCCCCGGTCTGCTTGCCGCTTTCCAGTTTAACTTGCCTCCTTACGCGTGTAAGCTTCAAGTAGCACCCCTGCCCCTCAGAAAACCCCAGCTCCACCGTAATCCTTTATAAACCTTCCAAATTTTAAGGATATTTTTCCACTCAAACTCCGTTACGCCACAAATTGATAGTCTAAAACGTCCATGAACTCATCAGGGAGATTGGCTCCTCCATGACCCAGCAGGCACATGGGTCATAATTGGATTTGGGGTCCATTCAGCCCCTCTCGGCCAACAGTTAAGTAGCTGCCCTTGCGCCAACACTGTTCTGAGAACCAGAGCAGCAGGGCACGGCCGCGGTGCCCTGTTCGCCAGAACATCCGTGTAATCGCGTTACGTACAACCAGACACCGTCAGCCTGAGAGTCGTCCTTTGTTAGGTGCAGATCTAGTTGCTGAGTGCAGTGCATTAGTGGCCTGCTTGGAGATGCCTGGAGAGGATGAAAAACGTTGCTTCCGTAACAGACATTTTTTAAGGGTAGGAGCATAAACAAGATTGAACGATAGAAGCTAACAAGTCAGTGCATCTGATGAGCAGAAACCAGAAACCAGCACCGTTTACTGAGGACGCACTCCATCTCAGGCGTCGCTCTAGCACGCCACGTCTGCTAATTCACAGCCACCCCACTGGGTAGTTACCCCATTTCCCAGTTGAGGAAACCAAGGCCCAGAGGGATCAAGTATTCTGCCCAAGGTCACTAAGGTAGTTACCGGTGGAGCTGGAATTCCAGCCCACGTATTCTCACTTTCCACCCCAGTTCTTAATGCCTTTGTTCTACTGCTGCCTGGTGTCTCGGGGGCTTAATAAATATCTGCTAAGTGGAGGATTCAAAGTTAGAAACTAAGGGGGCAGCTGTGCCTAGTGATGACCTCAAGGTACCCCGAGCAGTCGTTGTCTTGATTTAACTATAAAACTTGGACCATAAAGAACTAGTCTTTGGAAGTACCTTGTTTTCCCAAATGGCACCAGCTCAGATCACCAAATTCAACTGTGGCTCCAACATTGGAGGACAGGGACGGCTTGTCCAAAGGCCACGTCCTGCCCCAGGTCGGACGAGTGCCCTCGATGTCCAGACAGGCGCTTCCCCGGGGGTACGTTATGGTGTGCTCCTTTCTAATAAAGTCCTTCTGGTTTAAAATATAGAAAGCAGTCAAGAATAGAGGTTTCTCAGGGTCGAGAGAGGGAAGGGCCTGCCAGGGGGGACCAGGCAAGGCCGACAGGCAGACAGGGAGCAGATGCCCAGGCGGGCAAAGGACCGAGAGCTGGCGTCCTGTCTGAAAGGAGGGGCACCTCATCCTCCCCACCCGGCCATGCCTGTCCTGCCCCGAGACACGGAGGCTGCAGCTGCCTGTTCGAGCTCCCCGTGTGGCCCCTGCCACCGCCTGCAGCTCTGCCCCTCGCCGTCCCCACAGGCGGGTCGGGCTCCTCTTCCCAGGTTCAGGAGCATCTCACGCGGTAGCCAAGCGGAGCCCTCCTTAGGCCAACAGGTTCTCCCCCTCGCCAAACCCTGCATGTCAAGAAGATAGGAACCAAGTAGCAGCAGCATCTCGATTTGCCATGTAAGTTGGGATCAGCTATGCAGAAAAGGATCAGCTAAATGTCTTTCAACACAGAACACAAGAGTGTTTCTTGTTTTAACTAATAATAAAAAAGTCACATACTTAGGTGGCATGTTTTTCTCCAAGGGCAAGTGAACCTTTCGGTCAACGCCTTGGATGACGCACTAAACGTATTAGGCTTTAATCTGAGAAGAACGCCCTGCGCAGGGGTGTCGAATCACTGCTCAGGAGCACCTGCGGTTGTGTCTTTGTCCCGTCGTTAGTTTTCGTGGCACATTCATCGAGCGCCTGTTGTGTGCTGAGCGTACCGCGGAGGTGGAGGATGCTGTGCCCGTCTTTATCAACATGGTCCTCCCCAGATGAGGCCAAGTTCAGTGCCAGACATCAGAAAGCCCCTGGGGAGGGCTTCCGCTCCATGTCCCTGGAGGGGCGTGGGCCACCCCCGCCTTCAGAGTGCGCTGAGCCTTGGAGACGGGGCGGGGGCAGGGGGTATCGTTCTTCGTCACTGGCCGGTAACCTTACCATGACTGGCCTCTGAGCAGGGATTAGTTGATGGGCGGGTGAGCTGAAGACTGGAACCCAGCACAGGTAAACATCAGCACTAATTAATTAACACTAGACCTGGAGGGATGGGGTGGTGGGCATGTGAGGAGGTGAGGAGGCTGGCGGCTCCTGCGAGGGGGAGGGAGGCGTCCAGCACCGCTCTTTATCTGCTTCACCTCCCCAGAGGGTGGGCACACAACACACGCGCACACGGCCCCTGATTTCGTGGTTCCCAGCGTCCTGGTGCCTGTATCACTTTAGAGCCCTGATTCCCGGGCTCGTTCTCCACAGGACCTGGCACACGGGCCTTCAAGGCTTATTGCTTGCTGCAGCCCTGAGCCAGACATACGTGAAGAGCCCAGAATCCATCCTAAGAGAACTTGTTTCCAGAAAGAACCGCTCATATCTATTTGAGACACAGAGAAAGGAAGTAGAGAACACAAATAAAAACTGAAAAGACTCTATGTATTTTTTCAGGATATCCTTCTCACAACTCCACACTCTTCTATCTGCTGGTAAGCATATTAAACGTTCTGCAGCCTGCCTTTGGCCATCTCTTATTTGCGAAATGTAGTGAAAGCAGTTTTCCTGGAATGACGCCCGCCCTTGCACTTTAGGCAAGAGCTTCTCCATTGCCAGAGCTGTCGGTCGGCAGGCGCAGTGGTGGGGTGTGACGCTTCAGCAGGAATGCCAGCCTAAGTGAAGGATGAGGCGATACAACCAGAGGTGCTGGACGTTTACTGATTTGTACTAGTGGTGAGGGTCTGTCTAATTTGTTCCCAACAGGCATTCTAGAACTAGGTTCTTAAGCAGGAAATAGGGCCTTTGTCAACGCTGCTGGCGCTGTATCTCTGTGCTCCTAGGAATTCGAGCTGTCTTAATCTTTAACTGTCAGAGAGCCAAGGCTTTAATTCAGCAGACATCTGTGGAGTTCCTCCTGTGCGTCGCCTGTGCCAGGAGGTGGGGACACAGTCCTGAATGTCCATGTGTGTCCGCTGTCTTACAGCTTAAGGAACCTGAGGCTGAGAGTCCTGTCCTGACTTCACCATGTTCTTTATGGTGGGGTCTAGGCTAGAAATCAGTATGTTTCTTCCATGTGACTGCCCTCACTGAGAAGTTCACTTGCCGTAATTAAGAGCTTCTCTGAGGAAACCAGTCTCTCCTGGCCTTTATCTCGCCTCAGTCTGACCCGCTGCTTCCGACTCTCCTCGCCCCACATGCCTCCCCCACGCCGTCCCCGGTGAAACTGCCGGTTCTCAGGTGCAGAGAACAGGAGCGAACTAGACCTTGGCTTCAGACACCGCTTTCTGAAATGAAACTATCTGCCTTATAGATTTACGCTGTAGTTTCACAGTGTAAAAAGGGATGTTGGGCTGGGGGTCAGTGGTGGAAAGTCACGAGCAAAGTGAATATTACCGCTTTCTCTGCAGATAAAGGCAGGCTGAAGAATGGCAGGAAAACCAGAAGGGAGGGAAGGTCTCAAAGGCTGGAGGGAGGAGTGCCCAGGTTTGTGGGGAAGCCAGTCGGCTGTGGGATTTACACGAGATCGGCTTGTCCTGGGTAGACTTCCACCGCAGACTCGGCCCGGGGGTCGTAGGTCTTTTCCCGTGGGAGGGAGGATGTAAGCTTAGTGAACGAGTGCAACAAAGCTGGTAACCTACAGAATTGGGATTTGCAGACGGAACGTTCACAGTGGATTTCAAGCTATGGTTTTCACCAGCAAAACTTGTTTAAAGTGAAAGTGGCGATGTAGAAGCTGCTGGGCAGTCTTGCGTCGCCAGATTTACGTCCAGATGAATAGAGCAGGCAGTGCTTCCGCTTCGCCCGCGCACTGGGATGCCACCCATGAGGACTAGAGAAGGGCGACTCCAGCGCAAGCGAGGGCAGGAGGGAGGGAGGGCTTGGTGCTCTTGGTTATTTCTCTCCGAACAGCAGGTAGACAGTGCTCGACACGCTTAGCCAGACGAGCGCTCTGGCCCCTTTGCGGTACCAGCTGGTTACTAGCTCCTTGCGTTAGGTAGTACAGAGCGTGACGTGGGGAGCACGTGGGCTGTATTTGAATGGAATAACATCCATCGAGAAACCTGACCAGAGGCTCAGTATGTGTGGTGAAGTCCCATCAGATCTAAGACACTGGATTGTAGGTCAGACCTAGTTTTAAGAACCACCAAGAAAGAAAGAGAAAACAGCAAGGGAAAGAGGAACTTGATCTGTGGGAGGTTAACGTAGAAAGTGTAAACATTAGAATGGTTGAACTGTGATAACTTGGCGTTGTGACATTGAGAAAGATTTATTGTAATTTTGAACATCATCAACCAAGTTAGGAACTGTTTGAGGAGATTAACTCCATTTTGGAATTATGTAGGTGCCAAGGATCAGGGTAGAATTCGTTTCATCACATCATCTACATGAAGTGAGTGTTTCATTCAGTATGTTTATCATGCTTTCAAGTTGTAGAAGTTTGGATTTATGGAGTAAGAGATAATTGTTACCAAAAGTGATCCCTGCTAGGCCAGCACCCTGAGGAACCGTGCTTGGTGTCATGACTGCCTCGCGAGAAGGCTGAGAAATTGGTTCCCAGACTGTTGCCTTCTCCTTTGAAGTAGATCTTCCTACTTCTGTCATCCTCATTTCAGTCCCCCGTGTCACTTCTGAAGAGATCTTTTTCCCAGGTCACGTTGTGTCACTCACTCATCTGCTTAACAACCCTCTGTGATCAACGCTATCTACTCGCAGTACTTCTCAGATTATTCTATCAAAATGCAAACCTCTGAGAGTCCAGAGTGCTGAAATGCCTGTCACAAGCATCCAAGTTTCTTGGAAGAACTTGATTTTGTCCTAAGTTTATATGGACTTTGCATTCTACTCTGATACATGTGTCATTATTTTAATATAAATATGGTTTGAGTTACGGTACTGCTCAGCTAAATTACCTGAGTTTCCTTCTTTCAGATCGCCTTTTTTATTTTGAGCACATATTTGAGGTCCCAGTATGTGCTTGACCAGTTCTAGATACTGAGGACAAAGTAATGAACAAGACAGAGTTCCTCCTCTATGAAAAATGTTTGACTAAAGATCCAGTGTGATTAATTTAGGGTTTGTAAAATGTAATCTGTTATTCTCATTTAAGCCTCTGTCTTTTTGAGGAAAATTGGTTTTCCAGGAGAATTTGCCCTGTAACTTCAAGGCCCTCCGATTTGAGAAGTGGGCACCTGTAGATAAAGTCTTTGCAGCTGAGCGTGGCCCCGGTCCCTCCACAGTGAGCCTCAGCCTCCCTGAACTGATGTGGCTCCTGCCCTCCCTCCAAGGCCAAGCTCAAGTGCACCCCAGGAAACCCTTTCCTGCACCTGCACCCTGCCCCCCCAGGCCCCATCACACCTCACACATCAGTACACTTCTCATATGTTTTAGTTGTTATTTTCTTTTAGATCAAGTATCATGTTTAAATTTATCTCTGTGTTGTCATGCCTGGTACAGTGCCTGGCATGTGTCTGTCGGATAAATTTTTTAATTAATTCCTTACGATACAGGCTCCACGTGTTCAAGGCTGGTGCCTGCTCTGCTCTGCTTCATACCAGATGCTTTAGATCTGATAAGTCATACCACAATTTTTATATTATACATCTGGAGTCATAATTGCTGATCTTTTCTCTCAGAGGAAGAGGGAGAAACTTTATATAATTAGAAAAGTTAGAGATCACTTAGATTTCATCTGGACTGGGAAATTTTTCAATTAAAAAAAAAGATATCCAGAGCTGAAATTCTTCCACACAAATACCGCATAGGGACGTTAGGAAATGTGCTGGGATCGTGTGTGTCCGTGTCCCAAGTAGATGGAGGTTAGTTTGGAGATTGTCGGTGTCTGTTCCCCTAAAGCTGTCATGGAGGACACGCCACAGATACCTGTGCCTGGAGTGTGCGTGCTG
This sequence comes from Stenella coeruleoalba, assembly GCF_951394435.1. Taxonomy (NCBI): domain Eukaryota; kingdom Metazoa; phylum Chordata; class Mammalia; order Artiodactyla; family Delphinidae; genus Stenella; species Stenella coeruleoalba. The sequence goes on along the minus strand of NC_137147.1, from coordinate 2,999,689 downwards.
GGCGGCTCTGGGAGACCCAGGCGCCGGCTGCCGCGCTTGCCTCTTGGGAGGAGAGTCGGAGGCAGAGGGTGGCTGTGGAGGAAGGAGGCTCGTGTCTCACTGTGTGTTCTTGAGGACCTTTTGCCGTAGACACGGATCCTGGGCCTTTTTAATTTGTAATGTGACTCACAGCACGTATAGAACAACTAAAGAGTGTCATGAATAATTACAAAGCGAATATTTCTGTAACCAGCACCCCTACCAGGCACCCCTGCAGCTCCCGGAAGGTCCTGTATTCCCAGCTCACAGGCACATTTGTCTGCCTCTGTCCTTGGTGACGCCAGACCCCACAGCCCTGCCCAGCCGTGTGAGAACTCCAGCCGAGCACAGCTCCTCCCAACACTTGTTTTCCTCAGACTTTTTGCCATTCTTTTGGGTGTCTTGTGATATCTCATTGTGGGTTTTTTTTTAATTTATTTTATATTTTTATTTTTGGCTGTGTTGGGTCTGAGTTGCTGCACGCAGGCTTTCTCTAGTTGCAGCGAGTGGGGGCTACTCTTCGTTGAGGTGCGTGGGCTTCTCATTGCGGTGGCTTCTCTTTTTTTTTTTTTTTTTTTTTGCGGTACACGGGCCTCTCACTGTTGTGGCCTCTCCCGTTGCGGGGCACAGGCTCCGGACGCGCAGGCCCAGCGGCATGGCTCACGGGCCCAGCCGCTCCGCGGCATGTGGGATCCTCCCGGACCGGGGCACGAACCCATGTCCCCTCCTTCAGCAGGCGGATTCTCAACCACTGCGCCACCAGGGAAGCCCATGGTGGCATCTCTTGTTGCGGAACACAGGCTCTAGGCACGCGGGCTTCAGTAGCTGTGGCACATGGGCTCTAGAGCGCAGGCTCAGTAGTTGTGGCGCACGGGCTTAGTTGCTCCGCGGCACGTGGGATCTTCCTGGCCAGGGATCAAACCATGTGCCCTGCATTGGCAGGCGGATTCTTAACCACTGCGCCACCAGGGAAGTCCCTCTCGTTGTGGTTTTAATTTGCATTCCTCTGGCCATAAATGAGTGACAGCCTTTCACGAGTGATTAGGCTTTGGGGTATATTCATGAAGTGCTTGGTTAAGACGTTTGCCTACTTTTCTGTTGGTACTCTGAATATTTCTTACTGATTTATTGGAAATGCTTACATATTCTGGACATTAATTCATTGGCTATATGTATTCAAATAGTTCCCCCACTCTGTGGCTTGTCTGTTCATTCTTTGTGGTGTCTCGATGAAGAAAAATGTTTGATTTTGTATAGTTCAATATATCAGTCTTGTAATGATTACAGTTCTTAGTAAGAAGTCCTCTACTTCTTTCTCTCTATGAGATATTCTTTTGTATTATTTTCTAAAAGCATTAGAGTTTTGTCTTTCAGATTGAAGTCCTAACCCTCCAGGAACTTATTTTTTATTTTTGCATATAATGTGGTCCGATTTCTTCTTCTTTTCTTTCTCCTTTCTTCCTTCCTTTCTGTCCCAGCACCATATTTTCAAAGACTGATCTTTCGTCACTGTTCTGTAATCCAGTCTGTCCTAAATCAGTTATCCACGTCTGTACAGGCCTGTTCTGGGCTCTGTTCTCTGTGGCAGTACAGGGCTGGGCCATTGTCATTTATGAAGCTTCCCCGGTGAGTCTAGATTTCTGGAACAGCAAGTCCCCCCACCCTGCCGTTCTTCTCCAAGGGTCTTGGTTGGTGTTGACCCTTTGCTTTTCCACGTAATACCTTTTAGAAGTCACTTAGCACTTCACCGAATTCTCTGTTGGATGTGGATTGGGGTGGCACTGAGCCTACAGGTCAGCTCCTTAATCTGGGAAGCGTTATCTAGAGAGTCTGGGGGTAAGCATCGAACTGGGTGGGGAGCTATGGGTGGGGAGCTAGCAAGAGCTTCCCTCTGAGAGGGCACGGAGACGAGGGAGCCGCTCTCGCCGCTTCCTTGCAGCGCGTTGCTCAGGCAGGGAAGAGAACAGTGTGGGCATTTCCAAGTGAGAGGGTGGCATACACAGAAAACCGAAGGGAGTTGCAGATACGCCGGTAGGATTAGTAAGAGTCGAGGTAGCTAGATACAAAAGTAATACCCCAAATCTGTTCTTTTCTAGATCGCAGCAGCAGTTAGAAAATTCTTCAGTCTTTTTAAAGGTACAATTTACAGTAGCATCAGAACTTAATAAATACCTAAGAATAAATCTTAAAATGATTTATTTTTTAGATTTACGTTTTTAGGAGAAAATTGTAAAATTTTATTGAAAGACACTTAAGGAAAAAAGTAATTGGAGAAATATTCCATGTTCATGGATTGAAAGATTCAATATTGCAGCGACTGCTGTTCTCCCCATATTGATAGGGGAAATTTGAAGAGCCGTGAATAGTCAAGACATGAAGCAGAGCAAGGGGAAGGAACTTAGTCTCACACATAGTAAGGCCCATTGTAAGGCTCTGAGAGTCCGTGGTGTTGGTGCCCAGAGAAGCGATGGTGCAGCAGAAGGGCTCTCGTGTCCACAGACACTTGATCCAGGACAGAGGAGACGCAGGAGGCCGTGGGGAAATGGTCATTTCAAAAATGGTGCATGAATTTTACTTTCAAAAACAATACCGCCGAACTGTTCTCGGTGGGGGAAACTTGCCATCTGCTAAGTGTTCTCGTATGCGAAATAGAACTAAGTGGATTAGTGCATATTAATGACGAATCCCAAATTTACTCCAAATTGTTAGTAATTGGATTCAACTTTATTCCTGCTCACTTTGTACTAAGAATAAATACATTGGAAAGACAAGAGGACCCCAGAGCTGAAGGATTGGCTCTGTCCTTTTGGAGAGTTTGCACGCTGGTTTCAGTTTTGTGTGGTGTCTCTTGTCTGCAGGCTCAGGACAGGCACATGTTCGTAGACTCGTGGCCCCATACTGTCAGGAAGGTGGCACAAGTGCTGGGAGGGCGGGGGGCGGGGAGCGGTGGACGCACGGGGGTCTCTGAAAGTCAATCTGCCTTAGCTGCTTAGCAGAAGAGTACATGAGTGAGCGCGAAGCGGTTCCCACCCTTACGGGCGTGCCTCTGAGGGCATCTCTCCAGGTGATGTTCTCTGGGCCTGTGGTTTGCGCAGCTCTGGCTTTTTGTCTCATTGGGGTTATGTTTATTTGAGAAAAGCCGTCATCTCCGTGCTAGAAAGGCCTGTCTTTCTGTGACTGTCCTACTGAAAGTTGGTCCTTTTTGTATCTTGGAATGTTTCTCCTCACCGCCAAGACGTGTCATGTGGAAGTGGGCTTGGCTTTTTTTTTTTTTTCCATAGTTTTTCTACTCACAAATAGAGTTCACATGATGCCTCTTCACATACAGTGATAGTTTAGTGATGCAGCCTTATCATGTCCTATCCTACAATTTGGTGGTTAAAATTTATTGTCACGTCCATCGGTCCCTTCAGTAACTGAGGTGCCCAAATGCTCAAAACACCTGTGGAGTCAGCTGTGACATGCTCAGTCATTTAGGATTCACTTGGGAAGGCCTGCCCACTGCCCAGCAGTGGCCTCCAGACCCTCGATCAGACTTACCTGGCAGTAGAGTAGTCTCAAGCACACACCTCCAGTGCTCAATTCCTATATTAAATATCAGTACATCTTACTTTGTTATTCTTTGCAGAAGAAAATATAAGTAGAAGTTCTACTGTCATCACCTTGGGTAGCCCCCAGGGCTCCCCTCCACTTTGGAGGTCAGGGGTCAGTGGAAGTGTCCACTCCTTATAGCTTGGTCTGGCGTGCCACTGATGTGAGAACGCTGCCCTCCTCCACCGTGGGAGCAGGAAGACTCACAAAGCCAGAAATGGCTGCCCCCCACTCTAGGTAACTTCATTAAACATCCCTTTGCGTCATTTATTAATTACAGGCTTCCCTTTAGTAAGTATGTTTTTAGAAGGATGATCCGTTCTCACCTTCAGGTGCCATGGGTTGGAGTCTTTTCTCTGCTCCTCGCCCCCTGCAGGTTTTGCATGAGTATGTCCATGTGGTTTGCTCCTGGTATCATCAAGTATTTACCTTGAAATAATTGGGAAGTATCCCAAGTTCACATTAACAGATCAGTGAAAATAGTTTGGGGAAGAGGGGAGGGGGCGAAAAGATTTATACAAACATAAGGTACTTGTGATATTATTTGTGTAGAAGAATGTTACAGCACTTAACGTGAAAAAAAATAATAAAAGGATATATTAATTAACGTTAACAGTGTTCTCCAGCCAAAACGGTGATTGCCTCTTCCACGTTCCTCTTTCTCTTAGGTCAGAGGACTCAATATGGTGTTGGGCCTCTGGGTGGTGTCCTGGGACTTGTCCTGGGCAGCTGTCCTCTACACATCCCTTTCTAGTTACAGAGCCCTGTCACAGGGTTCCTGACAGTGCCCACAGGCTACAGAATTTTGTCTCATATTATGCTATTTAGTTGGTATTCTCTTCCGGGCTTAAGACTGCTCATTAATATGTCCTGAAACAAGAATGTTGGTGTTATTAGTCCGTGTACAGTTTGAAATTAAAGTAAGCCAGTGTCACTCATGGGCAGAATTCAAAATCCATTCTTTTTTTTAAAATTCTGCTTCGTAGGAGTAATTGTAAGAATTGGGTCAAATCCAGGGTCATGGTTTATTACCTAAGAGTCAGGCACTCTTGAATACCAAACACTGAAGTGTAATATACCAACAGTGTCAGTCCCGGTTAGTTTTTATCACTTGGTTCACATTACATGATAATCAGAACAGTAAAGTCAGATACAGGTTGTATTCTGTCATACCTTTTTTCTTCTTTCAAGATTAGCAGTGCTAACTTAATAGTTTTTAAAGAGCTTATTTTTTAATTATTACAAAAATAACTCACACTGTTAAAGAATCAGAATACATAAAGGTAAAAAAGCATATTCTTCTGCCACCTCCACTCATTTTTATTCCCAGTGGTACAGTCCTGTTAACGCAGCAGAAAGTAAAGATTTTTAAAATATGGTGACCAATAAGAAGCTAAATTAACTTGCATTCAAAAACCATATGGAAATATTCGATAGGGGCTATGGATGCAATATTTTTACAACTATATTCAACTTGATTGGTATAATATACTTTTTTTTAAACAGTGCAGTTGTAAATGTAACCAAATGAGGTGTTAAAAAATAAAAGAGGGCTTCCCTGGTGGCGCAGCGGTTGGGAGTCCGCCTGCCGATGCAGGGGACCCGGGTTCGTGCCCCGGTCCGGGAGGATCCTGCATGACGCGGAGCGGCTGGGCCCATGAGCCATGGCCGCTGAGCCTATGCGTCCGGAGCCTGTGCTCCGCAACGGGAGGGGCCGCAGCACTGAGAGGCCCGCGTACCGCAAAAAAACAAACAAAAATAATAATAATAAAAGAGTTCATGAGATTATGCTCACAAACTTTTTTTTTATAAACTATAAACGAAAATAGTACAGTAACACCTTAGCTGTCTGGAGCCCTGGGAGAATTGACAATTTCCAGAAAGTTGAGATTTCCTTGCTTTTTAGAAGAATTTTAGATAGAAATTCTATGAAAAAAGAAAAAGATTTTACTCTGCTCTTCCTTCTTATCATAATAGGTTTGTTTTAGTGTTTTGGTGACAGCTAAGTCATCATCAGGTGACTCTTAGGGGTAGATGTGGGCTTCTCAGTTCTCTGCGGCACCAAGGACATGAGAAAGCCAGAAGGTTCCACGTATACAAGCTGTGGCTACAAAATGCTCTCATTTAAGATGATCCTGGCAAAGTGGAGGGTGAGCAGAGGTGTAGAGTTGAGTGAGGACTGAAGTCAAGCACAGAGCTTTTCATTGAAAAGGGCTGGATATCTGCATGTACAGATACCCAAACATTATAGTGACTGTTACTCATTTAAGTGATTCCAGTCACCTGGACTCAGAATGTTTCTGGATCACAGTTCGGTTCCCATGGTCCCCTGAGTCCCCTTCAGGCAGCATATCCTCACCCCTTGGACCGGCTGTGCACTGCTGACCTCTGCGTGCAGTGTGGGAACTAGGGGAGCTCCCCAGGAAATGGGCCTTTCCGGTGGCTGTGCTGAGTGCCTGCTGTTTGCAGGGCTCCACACTGGGCATTAGGGGGTACCGAGAACCAGGAAACAATCACCTGGGACCTGCCCTCAGACAGCAGCTAGATGGGGAAGAAGTGCCCAGCAAGGCAGCTGCCTGTTCAAGGCAGTAGGAGCTTAAAGACAGCCCAGGAGTACGTCCTCTCTGACCAGGCAAGGAGGGAAGCCTGAGCAAGAACCCCAAACAGGAGGGGGCAGTTAGGGCAGGAAAGGAAAGCAGGGTGGGCAGGGTGGGCTCTGAGGCAGAGAGAGGCGGGTGGAAGCAGGAGCGCCAGGCCCCGCCCCCAGGCGCCCACTGGGGTGCCGGCTGTTGTGGGGAAGGCACTCAGCAGCTTTGATCTCAGGACCCCTTCACGCTCCTAAAAACTATGTAGGACCCAGAGAGCTTTTGTTTATGCGGATTTGGCTACCGATACTGACCACGCTAGAAATTAAACCAGAAAAAATGTGTTTATTAATTCATTAAAAATAATAAACCTTATTACATGTTAACAGAAATATCACTTTTATGAAAATAGCCATATTTCCTAAAACAAAGACAAGTTTAGTGAGAGGATGGCATCATTTTCTCTTTTTGCATATCTTTTTAATGTCTGGCTTAATAGGAGAGAGCTGGATTCTCCTGTGTGCCTCTGCATTCAGTCTGTTGCCACATGTTTTGGTTGAAACAATGTAGGAAGACACTGATTGGGAAAAGGAGGAGTATTTTAATAGGCTTTTCAGATAGTTGTGGACATTTTCTTTGATACTACACCAAAACTTAACAAACGAGAAGTTTCTTGAACGAATCTGCAATGTGGAATCTGAAACCATGTGAATAAACTCTCTATACACTTTATTACATTAAAACCCAGTGGACTGGGACTTCCCTGGTGGCGCAGTGGTTAAGAATCCGCCTGCCAATGCAGGGGACACGGCTTCGAGCCCTGGTCCAGGAAGATCCCACATGCCACGGAGCAACTAAGCCCGTGCGCCACAACTGCTGAGCCCACGTGCCATAACTACTGAAGCCCACGCGCTTGGAGCCGGTGCTCCGCAACAAGAGAAGCCACCGCAGTGAGAAGCCCGCGCACTGCAACGAAGGGTAGCCCCCGCTCACTGCAACTAGATAAGGCCCACGCGCAGCAACAAAGACCCAAAACACAGCCATAAATAAATTAATTAATTTTAAAAAACAAAAACCAGTGGACTCTCTTGCCCTTTGAATGGCTCTTTTGCCCTTGACTGATACTGTAACACCATTTATTGATCACGTGGAAAATACTGGTTCACTGAGTCATGGAGATCTTTGGAGCCATTTTGCAGATCTTGGACACATTTCAGTCAATGTGTCTATAAACCCTATTCGTTAATATCACCACTGATCTCATTTTCACTGAAAAAAGCTGTCAAACTCACACTGGCAGATTGGAGTTTTCCAGACCTGCCAGAATTCTAGAAAGTCACACAGAGCTCCATCACTTTCCAGCCCTGCACTGACCCTCTATGCCTGTATCTCGTCTCTGTTATGGCATTGCAAAGATTACGTTTTGTAAATATGTATAAAGCTTTTAATATGGCACCTGGCCCTGGTAAGCACTCGCTCAGTAATATTATCATTTGCACTCTTTCTACATTGTTGACATCGTGTGTAATGTGCATTGACCATAGCCCGCATGGGGGAGGAGATGTGCTTTGTGTGGGGCACCAGGGTGGAGACCCTCACAGCGTGTGTGTGACAGCTCGTTTGGGCAAGCTCCACACTGATGCCACTTGTTGTTTGCCAGCTGGCCAATGGACGGCCACTGTGCCCTTCCCCTGGAAGTCCAGAGCAACAGCAGACCTGAGGGAGCATCTTTCCTGTGACCTTTTCTTACCTTGCCTGTACCTGTTGCAGCTGTCACGCGGTGTGGGTGTCCGTGCCCCTCACCCCACACCGGGGCTGTGGTTTTTGCCTCTTGTTCCACTGCCCAGCACAGTGCCAGCATGTGATCATTGGTGCTAGGTTATGTTTGTTGAATGAATGCATTTAGAAGGAATTTATTTTGAACAGTAACTCTGGACGTGGCTTCAGAGAGTTAAAAAGTATAGAAACTTTATCATACGAAGCATATGATCTGAGCAGTGACTAGCTGTTCTTTTTTCCTTTCATTTTCTTTAAGGAATGTTTAACCTCTATTCACCCCTACCCCATCTCTTATTCCTTTTTTTTTTTTTTTTGGCGGTATGCAGGCCTCTCACCATTGTGGCCTCTCCCGTTGCGGAGCACAGGCTCCGGACGCGCAGGCTCAGCGGCCATGGCTCACGGGCCCAGCCGCTCCGCAGCATGTGGGATCTTCCCGGACCGGGACATGATCCCGTGTCCCCTGCATCGGCAGGCGGACTCTCAACCACTGCGCCACCAGGGAAGCCCCATCTCTTGTTTCTTGAATCTCTATTAATTCGAAATAAAAATAGTAGAAAGCTTAAAAGTATTTCACAATAATTCTGGGTTAAGCATTTCTGCAGTCAATATACTTTGCTTTCTCCTTTTCAGATGTTCCTCCTGCTGATCAAGAGAAGCTTTTTATCCAGAAGTTACGTCAGTGTTGTGTCCTCTTTGACTTTGTTTCCGATCCACTAAGTGACCTAAAGTGGAAGGAAGTAAAACGAGCTGCTTTAAGTGAAATGGTAGAATATATCACCCATAATCGGAATGTGATCACAGAGCCTATTTACCCAGAAGTAGTCCATATGGTAAGTGATTACGGTTTAACCAGCGTGTCCCAAACCTGAGTTACAAACAGGACTCTGATATTCTTAGACTGTGCTAAGACATTTGAGCCTAACATGACACTTGCCACGAAAAAATCCTGCTATTCAAAAATTTGTACTTGTACCTCGAAGAATGAAAATCTTTGTAATGTGTCCTGGATTACAGCGAGGGACCTTCTAGGGACGAAAGTGCCCTACATGTGTTAACTCGTTTAATCCTCACAACTACCCTGTGGGGTAGAAATGTTAGAACTTTCATTTGTACTTACTGCCTTACCCTCTTTAAATTTTTTTTAAGATATATAACATTAATGTAATAGTGCTCATATATAATTTAGAAGTAAGCATGTTGTCCATACATGTACAGGAAAATTCTAATGATGGGGAGGAGTTAAGACAGGGGTGGGACCAAGCTGGTGTCAGGACAGTCCACCCTGATGAGCTGAGATGCACCCGGCTCTTGTCATCCTGCAGTTAGTTCATCGTTGGTTTCATTCAGCCCCAAAATCTCAGTCTCCTGTTCCCGGGTCCTTTGCAGGTCCCATTGTGACCTCAGTCACTACCGCCTGGAAACATGTCATGTGATACCATTACTAAAACTCTTACGTTTGACACTGAACTCCAGTTTTCTCTTGAGTTTTTTTGAATTGTTGGTGTTTTGTCTGCTTTTGAAATAGTACTCCCCAGTTACTAGGGAATCCTCGTGGCTTAACATAAAATTTTAAATGCTGATTTCCATTGAACAACTTAAGTTTCTGACTTTTTCCCCAAAGCTATATATTTCAAAATTAACTAGACTTGTTGACCTAAAATATGTTTCTTTCTTACGTTAGTGTGTTTGCTTTGGAAAAAGAAAGTCGTGTTCTTTTTGCATTCACAATCTGTTGTATCCAAAGTTGAGATCAACCTGATTAATTTATTACTGTTAACTCTTACAGTTCAGAATTTACCAGCATGTAGTCAGCCTAGGACTGTGAGAGCCGTTTGGGTTCCTCCACCAGACTCCCACCAGAAGAACCGTCACAAGCATATACTGAGCAGTAAATCCTCAAAAACCTCACCCATTCAGACTAAGGAAAATTGCGGAATGTCTTTTTTTCCCTCTCGGTTTCAACTCTCAATTACTCTGGAAGGCCTCCCAAACCCCAGAATCACAAAGAAAAATCTCTAATACTTTCTCCTAACACTCTCATAATTCTGTTGTTCACAGTACATTTTGTAATCCTCCTGGAACTTTTTTTTTCAATGGCTCAGGGTAGGGATATAACTTTGTCTTATAAAATGATTGAAAAATCATTAGTCCCTACATTGTGTGTTGAACATTCCATTTTCTCCGTCGATTTTAAATGCTGCTTTATTATATATTAAATTCATTCTCTTTTTGAATTACATGTACTAATATGTCATCTATTAAATTTATAAACACGTAAATTTATTCTATATTAAATGACACGTATGGAAGGTTTTTCAGTTTCGACAGAGCCTCGGCTGCCTGCGGTCCCTGAGTCCCACTCTTAACCCAGGAGGGAGGAGTCTGCGGAGCCCAGTGAGGCGAGGCTTGGCGGGTTGGGGTCAGAGGCCTGCCCTTGCACCACGTCAGGCCTGCCTGCTTGAATCAGTCTCTCCCGTGCGTTTCACAGAGGCGGTGCGCATTACCAGAACCACCTAGGAGACCGGAAGCCCTTGAGACTTTTTTTAGATTAAATAATCATTACTCCTCGTCTCCCTGTTAAAACCATGTCCCAATAGCCAGGTTCTCCTCCTGCCGTCTTAGCTTTGTTCCCCACCCGGAAATTCAAGCCATCTTCAGAGTATTGGCCACTTTATTTTGCCCCTAAAGCACATAGCAGACACTTCCCGGGCATCCACTGAGCACTTTTTCAGATGAGGAAGTAGAGTGGTGACCAAGGCTTCTGCCCTCCCAAGGCTCTGACCAGTCATGTGTCATTTTAGGTTAAGGGAAGGCAGTGAAGAAGGTGAAACGGGGGAAGTAGGTAGAGTTACAGGACTGCCCATGAGGCGGGAAGAAGGTGCAGAGAGAAGTCTGGTACAAGATGAGTTACACTGTCCCATGAAGGTATGTGCACAAGAGGCGCTTTTCCGCGTCACTTGAGAGAACAGGGGACAGACCGTCCATTCTGTCCTCTGACTGGAGCGAGGGCAGGAGAGAGCACAGCCGTTCCCTTACCTCGAGCTTGAATGAGTGGTGTGGGGCAGAGAGGATTTGTGTTTTGTTTGCTGTTGTTTTGTTTTCTATAAAGACAGAAGGCATTGATGACAGATATGATGATGAAGAAGGCGTGTGGTGGGGATGGTACTTGGCAGTGGTTTCTAACCCTCTCAGGAGTAGCGAGTGGGTGCAGATTTCAAGCAGCCAGCGGAAGGCCTCCACCCCAAGCAGTGCCTGGACCCAGCAGGGCAGGTGGAAAAAATGGGGGCCCCTTTGTAGTTCCCTCTGGACGCCCCTGGTGTGCGTACCACTGAAGTGGCACTCAGCCAACTTGCTTGAAGGATTGCCTGGTGTGTGTGTGTGTGTGTGTGTGTGTGTGTGTGTGTGTGTGTGTGTATTTTTGTTTTGTCATAGTTGTTTTTTGTTTCGTTCTGTTTTGGTTTTTTCAGCCGCGTCATGCGGCATGCAGGATCTTAGCTCCCCAACCAGGGATCGAACCCATGCCCCCTGCAGTGGAAATGTGGAGTCTTAACCACTCGACCACCAGGAAAGTCCCTGTCGTAGTATTTTTAAAGACATTAATGCCCACTTACTGTGAAGAATCCAAAGCTCAACAGATGTTATACTTCTTACGCTTACTTCTTTTAAATATGTTGCCTATTAGACTGTGCTGCTGTATGTTTTTTAACAGAGTTGTTGAGAGGTAATTCACATATACAATCTACCCCTTTAAAATGTACAAGTCAGTTGTCTTTAGTGTATTCACAGGACTGTGCAGGCATCATCACATCTAATTTTGTAACATTTTCATCCCCCTGAAAGAAATCCCATACCCATTAACCATTACTGCCATTCCTCCCTCACTCCCCACTCCCCACTCCCCACCCCTGGTAACTACTCATCTACTTTATGTCTCTATAGATTTGCCTAACCTGGATCTTTCTTAGAAATGGCATTATACACTATGTGGCCTTCTTTCATTTAGCATAATGTTTTCAAGTTTCATCCATGTTGTAGCGTGTGTCAGAACTTCTTTTTATTGATAAATACTATTCCAGGGACTTCCCTGGTGGCACAGTGGTTAAGAATCCGCCTGCCAATGCAGGGGACATGGGTTCGATCCCTGGTCCAGGAAGATCCCACATGCCACAGAGCAACTAAGCCCGTGCGCCACAACTACTGAGCCTGCACCCTAGAGCCCATGAGCCACTACTACTGAGCCCGTGTGCCACAACTACTGCAGCCCGCGCGCCTAGACCCCGTGCTCCACAACAAGAGAAGCCACCGCAACGAGAAGCCCGCGCACCACAACGAAGAGTAGCCCCCGCTCGCCGCAACTAGAGAAAGCCTGCCCACAGCAACGAAGACCCAACGCAGCCATAAATAAATAAATAAATTTTAAAAATAATAAATAAATAATGTTCCATTATATGAATATATACCACGTTTTATTTATCTATTCATCCGTGGATGGACCTTTGGGTTATTTCTGCTACTTAGCAGTTATGAATAATGCTACTGTGACCATTCATGTACAAGATTTTTGTGCATATATGTTTTCATTTCTCTTGAGTGTTCACCTAGGAGTGGAATTGCTGGTGACGTGTTAACACTATGTGTTTAGCGTTTTGGAGAGCTGCCAGACTGCTTTCCAAAGTGGCTGCACCATTTATTCCCACCAGCAGGGTATGAGGGTTCCAGTTTCTCCGCATTTTCAATACTTGTTACTATCTGTCTTTCTGATGGTAGCCATCCTAGTAGGCGTGAGGTAGGACCTCACTGTGGTTTTGATTTACGTTTCCCTCTTGGCTAATGATGTTCAGCATCTTTTCACGTGTGCTGTGTATTTTTATACATCATAGACTGTGGTCCTAGAAATTAACGGAACCTTATAGATCCTCTAGCCTGACTTTTATTTTCCAGATTTCAAAAACTTAGGTTCAGGGAGATGAGGATGAAAAGGAGAATTACTCAGGAAGGGAAACTCCTGGCATCTAAATTCTCAGGCCTAAATTACATAAACTCCATTATCTCTTAATTTCACTCATTTTTAAAATATAGTCAGCCATCTGTTTTTGTTTTTTTTCAATTGGCTAATCTGTTTTTCAGGCATTGGCATTTTTCTCGTAGTGAAAACACTGATAGCGAAATCAAGCTAATAGTGTAGCCACTTTTTTCACAGAACACCATTTTTACTTGAAGATTGACAAACAGGTTATTCAGACTTGGATATTTAGGGAGCATTTTCTCACAAAATAAAATAAGAATGTCACTTTAAGGAAAATAATTGACAGTGTTTGTTGCCAAAGATAAAATTTGAGCTTTCAGGCAAAATTTTGGATTTTGAAAGATTTGTATCCACCAGTGCAAGCTTCAGCTTCCGGGTGCTGCAAGCTCTCCTGCTGAGATCGGTGTCGTTATGAATGAATTAGATCTTTAATACACACGACAGAAGGAATGAGGCATGGTGATGCCTGCACAGTCCTGTGGGTATACTAAAAACAATTGAATTGTACACTTTAAAGGGGTGGATTGTGTTATATGTGAATTATCTCTCAATAACTCTGTTTTTAAAAAGCATAGCAGTCCAGTCCGATAGGCAATATATTTAAAATATATGAATACACATAATTCAGTGAGGCCAGTATTTTCTGAATGACCAAAACTGATGATCCCAAATCATTCATCGGCCAGAGAGCCGTTCAGAATGCAAGACACACCAGTGGATTTTCGTGAATTAGAGACCCCCTCATTGATAAGATCTATGATTCCACAGAATAGCTAACCTTTAGTAAACTACCACTTATCAAGTTTTGGTGTAGTATCAAAGAAGTCCACAATATCTAAAAGGGCTATTAAATACCCCTCCCTTTTCCAACTACATATCTGCTGGAGACAGTCTTCCTATATTTCAACCAAATTAACATTCTGAACATAGAAGCAGATGTAAGAATCCAGCTGTTTTTTATTAAACCAGACAGTAAAGAGATTTGCAGAGATGTGAAACAGTGCCACTCTTCTCACTGAATTTGTTTTGGGAAATACTTTTATTTAATATGAGTTGTTTTATGAAATAGCAAATGTTATGAAAAATTTATTTTTTATAAATTTATATTTATACTGACATATGGGTTTGCTATTTTTTAATGAATGAATATTTTTAAAATTCCTCTGCTTTAATTTCTACTGCAGTCAATATCCATAGATATAACTTTCATAAACAGAAGTTCTTTGGGATCCTCAATCATTTTTAGGAGTTTAAAGGGGTCCTGAGGCCAAAAAGTGTGAGAACCACTCTTCTCAAAGAGCGCTGCCCCAAGGCCGCAGCACCAGCGCCACCTGGGAGCAGGTCAGAAACGGCGTTTCCTGGGTCGCAGCACTTTGCTTACACGTGTTCTCCAGGTCATTCTGAATGGCCTCCCTGCCTTGCCCCCTGAGGTTAAGCCCTCACATACTACCTGTGACAACTCTTAACTCCCCCTGGGCTGTCAGTTTCCAGAGAGAAAGGTTTGGGATGTCAGAGGCTCAGTAATGCTCACTCTAGAGTCTCCTGCCTGGACAAGGGCACTAAGACTAGTCTTAGTCACAGATGAAACCACCTGCAGGTCAGAAAAGGAATCGGTTAGATCAATGGTTGAATGAAGTGGATGGCTCAAAAGTGCTTCACGTCAAGATGGACCTCTCTAGAATTATCCACATCTTTGGTGCTGGATTACTCTGTAGAAGTCAGTGAATAAGATGTGGGGTGTGGGGCTTCCCTGGTGGCGCAGTGGTTAAGAATCCGCCTGACAATGCAAGGACACGGGTTCGAGCCCTGGTCCGGGAAGATCCCACATGCCGTGGAGCAACTAAGCCCGTGCGCCACAACTACTGAGCCTGCGCGCTAGAACCCGCGAGCCACAGCTACTGGAGCCCACGTGCCACAACTACTGAAGCCTGCGCACCTAGAGCCTGTGCTCCACAACAAGAGAAACCACCGCAGTGAGAAGCCCGTGCACCGCAACAAAGAGTAGCGCCTGCTCGCCGCAACTAGAGAAAGCCCGCGTGCAGCAATGAAGACCCAATGCAGCCAAAAATTAATTAATCAATTTAAAAAAAAAAGATGCAGAGTGTGCCCTTACGCAGTCTACCCTTACCTTTCCGGGAGACTGTGTTCTAGAGGAATAGAGAGCAAACTGTTAATAGTAGCTGCCTTTAGATAGTGTGATTATGTGGATTTTCCCCTTTTATGAGTAAATCTTTATAATTTTAAAAAATTTTCATGATGATCATGTATCACATTTGCCATTATCAAAAATCAATAAATGCGTTTTTCTTTAAAAAAAAAAAAAAAACCTTGTCGTGTATAGTGTAATAGCAGTACTGTCCTTATCAGGACTCATGTTGGGTTTCCAGGGAAAATGAGTTCATCACGGTATTTTAATCCGTACTGCTTGTAAATGACTAGATAGTACCTTACAAGTTTTCTTTCATGCTTAGGGTTCAAGTCAACATTTTCTGTTAAGGTCAGAGGAGTTTTTCTTGGGTCCTGTGGGAGGTATCATGCCCAGATCCCCAGGATGATTGTCTCATGTTTCATTTAAGGATTGATGTTGGACAGTCTCCTTCTACTGTTTTTATATCTGATGTTTACAGTGTGTACTGGAAAGTATTACTTGTTGTAAGGGTGAAGATAGTTTGGAAATGAGAGAGGAAAGGATGTTTTGAATTCAAGGAGGTAGTATATTAACCAGTGAAGCTTCCGATAGTCTACAGATTTCTTTCAGGTAATGATTTAAATCACGCGTTCCTCTTTTTGCTTAGTTGTTTTTGTTTTGCCAAAGTCACAGTAACGTGGGGTGAAGAAGCACTGCCATCATCGATGAGCTAAGGGGAGATGAAGGCATAAAGTGCTTTTTGAAATCCAGCGAATGATTTTTCTACTTCAGATACCCCGTGAGCCGTTTCTTGGAGATTTGTTCTTATTTTGAGAGAATTACCCTTTGTTTTGTTTGATGTTTTTATTAAGTGTGTGCTTATTTTAAATAAGTGAAATAAATATAAAAAGAGAAAAAAAAGTTAATCTTTTTCCGTACTCCACCCCTCGCCAATTCTACCTAAACCCACCCCCACCTCCAACCGCCACCAACTTAATTTATATGTACTTTTTTTTCCAAAAGGCTAGTAAGCGATCTTCCCCGGTGGTCCAGTGGTTAAGACTGCACACTCCCAATGCAGGGGGCACAGGTTCAATCTCTGGTTGGGGAACTAAGATCCCGTATGCTACACGGTGTGGCCTAAAAAAAAAAAAAAAAGGTTACTAAGAAACTTTTGGGGATGATGGGTATATTTATCGTCTTGATTGTGTAATGGTTTCACAGATGTATGTAAATGTTAAATGTATCGAACTGTACACTTTACATACAGTAAGGTTATACCTCACTAAAGCTGGGGTTTTTTAAGCTCCTAAATTGATAGGTATTTCTGTTGGTCTAGGGGCACAGTGAAGAAATTACTAAGATATTAAGGGCATTGTGAATCAAGAAGGTTTGAGAACTTAGAGCCTAGAAAATATTTACTATCTTTCTGTAACGTTTTAAATTATTTTTAAATTTACAGTCGGCAAGATTACGTTTTTAGTGAGGAGTTCTCTTGAGATTTGATAAATACGTGTAGTCATGTAACCACCGCCGCCACAGTCGATATAAAACAGTTTTATGACCCTCCAGAAAAGTTCTTCCTGCTACTCCTTTGAACTCAGACCTTCCCCTTATCCATTATCTCTGGCTACCACTAATCCGTCCTCTAGCTCTGTCATTTTGCCTCTTCCAGAATGTCATATAAATGGACTCAGAGAGTGTGTAGCCTTTTGAGTCTAGCTTCTTTAACTTAGCATAATCTGTTTGATATTCCTCCATGTTGTTGATGTATTAGTGGTTTGTTCCTTTTTCTCAGTAGTATCTCATTATATAGAGGTATCATGATTTGTCCACTCCCCAGTTGAGGAATATTTGAATTGTTTCCAGTTTTTAGCAGTAATGCTGCTATAAATATTCATGTACAAGTTTTGGACATAGATTTTTGTTTGTTTTTTTTTTGACTTGGGCGAGCACATAGGCGTGGGATTGCTGGGTCGTATGATTAAGTATTCATTTAACTTTCTAAGAAACTGCCAGACTGTTTTCCAAAGTAGATGTGCCATTTTTTGCACTCCCGCCAGCCACGTGCGATAGTTCTAGTTGCTCCAATCCTTGTCAACGTTTGGTGTCTTGAGTCCTTTTATCTCATTTTGACTTTAACTTGCATTTCCTTGATGAATGATGCCGAGCATTTCTTCCTGTGTTCGTTTGTGTATCTTCCTTGGGGAAGTGTCTGTTCAGATCATTGGCCTGTTTTTTAATTGGGTTGTTTTCTTATTGAGTTTGAGCCTTGTTTACATATTCTGGATACAAATGCTTTGACAGATAAGTGATTTGCAAATATTTCAGTGTGTGCCTTGTCTTTTTACTTTAACAGTGTCTTTTACAGAGTTTTTCATTTAGATGAAGTCTAATTTTTCATTTGTTTCCTTCATGGCTAGTGCTTTTGGTGTCATATATAAGAAGTCTTTGCCTAGCCCAAACTCAAAAAAATTTTCTCCTCAAGATTTTCTAGTTTTACATTTAAATCTATGATCCATTTTGTCAGTTTCGTTTCTTGGCCTATGGATGTCCAAGTGTTTGTTGAAAACCATTTGTTGAAAAGGCTAACCATACTCCATTGAATTGCCTTTCCACCTTAATCAAAAATTAATTCACCATATTCGTGAGTCTGTTTCTGGACTCTGTATTCTGTTCCATTGATCTAGGGATCCTCTTGCTTATGCCATACCGTCTTCATTATTGTCACTTTATAGTAAATGTTGAGATCAAGTAATATGAACGTTCCAACCTTTTTATTCTTTTTCAAATTGTTTGGCTTTTCTAGTTATTTTATCTTTCCAAATAAATTTTAGAATCAGCTTGTCGTTATCTACAAAATAGCCTTCAGGGGTTTTAATTGGAATTGTATTGAATATATACATTTGGAGAGAATTGCTGTCTTAACAATATTGAACCTTTCAATCCGTGAACACAGTATATATCCCCATTTTGATCATCTTTGTTTATAGTTTTCAACATGTAGATCCCCTATGTATGTTTTTAGACTCATAAGTAAGTCTTTTATTTTTGGGTGCTACTGTAATTAGGGTTTTTTATTTTCTATCTCTAATTGTTTCTTGCAGTTGTATAAGGTGCTTCATATTATTCAGTGCATAAATATTAGTATTATTAGTTGAATTGACTCCTTTGTAACTATAAAATGATCCTTTTATCATTGGTAATATTATTTTCTCCAAAACGTGCTTTGTATGCTATTAATATAGCCGCTCCAGCACTCTCTTGACTAGTGCTAATGTGTATAATTTTCCTTCCTTTTATTTTTGACCAATTCGTATCTTTATATTTAAAGTGGGTTTATTGTAGACAGCATATAGTTGAGTCTTGCTCCTTTTTTTTTTTTTTTTTTGCAGTACGTGGGCCTCTCACTGTTGTGGCCTCTCCCATTGCGGAGCACAGGCTCCGGACTCGCAGGCTCAGTGGCCATGGCTCACAAGACCAGCCGCTCCGTGGCATGTGGGATCTTCCCGGACCGGGGCACGAACCCGCGTCCCCTGCGTTGGCAGGCGGACTCTCAACCACTGTGCCACCAGGGAAGCCCAAGTCTTGTTCCTTAATCAAACAATCTCTGCCTTTTGGTTGAGGTACTCAAACCATTAACTTGCATTGTTAAGTACTGATGTTGGGTTTAAATCTACCATCTTGCTGTATTTTTTCTCTGTTTATCCCATCTGTTTTTTGTTCCCTTTTCCTCTTTTTCTGTTTTCTTTTGGATCAATTGAATACTTTTATAATTACAGTTTCTTTTGTTGGCTTTTTGACTATCACTCTTTATTGTTTGATCTCAATTATTTAGCTTTTCTAGAATGCATCTTTAACTTGTCACAGTCAGCCTTCAAGTGACAATACACCATGTAAATATCAGTTTACAGCAGTGTACTTCTGTTTCTTCTCCACGAGTCTTCCTGCTATTGTCATTTTACTTCTTCATATGTTATAAACCCCACCGTATATTATTTTTAGAAAACAGTTCTATTTTAAAGAGATTTAAATAATTTTTTAAACTCTTTTATACTTAACCAGATAGTTATCATTTTCAGTGTTCTTCATTCGATATCCATCTGATATCACTTTCCTTCTGCTTGAAGGACTTTCTTTGATTTCTCTTGTAGCACAGATCTACCGGTGATTCATTCTTTTAGCATTTGTTCATCTGGAAAAGTCTTTCTTTTGCCTTTGATTTTTTTTTAACAGATTTTTATTGGTGTATAATTGCTGCACAACACTGTGTTAGTTTCTGTTGCACAACAAAGTGAATCAGCCATATGCATACACGCGTCCCCATATCCCCTCCCTCTTGAGCCTCCCTTCCACCCTCCCTATCCCACCCCTCTAGGTCATCGCAAAGCACCGAGCCGATCTCCCTGTGCTATGCGGCTGCTTCCCACCAGCCACCTAGTTTACATTCGGTAGTGTATGTATGCTGATGCTACTCTTACTTCGTCCCAGCTTCCCCCTCCCACCCCATGTCCTCAAGTCCATTCTCTGTGTCTACCTCTTTATCCCTGCCCTGCAGCTAGGTTCATCAGTACCACTTTTTTTTTTTTTTTTTTTGTTTCCATATATATGTGTTAGCATACGGTATTTGTCTCTCTCTTTCTGACTTACTTCACTCTGTATGACAGACTCTAGGTCCATCCACCTCACTACAAATAGCTCAATTTCGTTTCTTTTTATGGCTGAGTACTATTCCATTGTATATATGTGCTCATCTTTATCCATTCATCTGTCGAAGGGTTGCCTTTGACTTTGGCAGATACGCAGGCATACCTCATTTTATTATGCTTCACTTTACTGCACTTCGCACATTTTGTGTTTTTCACAAATTAAAGGTTTGTGGCAACCCTGCATCAAGCCAGTCTGTTGGCACTGTTTTTCCAAAATCATTTGCTCACTTCCTGTCTCTGTGTCACATTTTGGTAATCCTCAAAATATTTCAAACCCTCCAACAGCAAAAGATTGACTCTCTGAAGGCTCAGATAATGGTTAGCATTTTTTAGCAATAAAGTATTTTTTTAACTAGGGTATGCACTTTTTTTTTTGGACATAATGCTACTGCACACTTAATAGACTACAGTATAGTTTAAATATAACTTTTATAAGCACTGGGAAATCAAAAACTTTGTGTGACTAACTTTTTTCTGACATTCACTTTATTGCAGTGGTCTGGAGCTGAACCCACAATACCTCTGGTGGGTATAGAACAACAGGTCAAAGTTTAATCCTTTAAAAATTTTGCTCCACTCTCTTCTCGCTTGCATCATTTCTGGTAAGAAATCTGCTGCCATTCCTATCTCTGTTCCTCTGGACATAATGTATCTTTTTCTCCTCTGGCTACTTTTTAAGATTTTTTCTGTTGTTCTTTTTAAGCAAGCAACTTGATTATGATGTGCCTTGGTGTAGTTTCCTTCTTTTTCTTGTCTTTGGAGTTCATTGATAGTTTTTATGAAATTTAGGGAAGTATTTGGCCCTTTTATCTCTTCAAATATTTTTTTCTGTCTCCCACACCTTGTCCTTTAGAGGTTCCAGTGAAATGTGTCTTAGGCCTCATAGAGTTGTTCCACAGCTGACTTATGCTCTTTTTTTCTAAAGTCTTTTTTTTCTTTGTGTATTTCGTTTGGTGATTCCCTTTGCTGTCTTCAAGTTCAGTAACCTTTTCTGCAATGTCTCAGCTTTTGTTAATTTCCCTCCATAAATTTTTCTTCTCACATTGTAGTCTTCATCTCATGTAGTTTATGTCTTTTCCATATCTTCATGTCTCCACCTAACTTTTTGAACACCTAGAATACTATCTTAGCCTTATCTGTTAATTCTACCATTGTGTCAATTCCAGGTCAGTTCAGTTGATTGGTTTTCCTTCTTGTTATAAATGACATTTTTCATGCTGCTTTGCGTGTCTGGTCATTTTTTTATTGGACGTCTGACCATGTGGGTTTTGCCTTGATGAGTACTGCGTACTGATATGTTTCTAGTAATATCTGGGGATTTGTTTAGGATGCAGTTACTTGCAAACAGTTTGATCCTTTTGGTTCTTGCTTTTAAGATGTGTTAGGAAGGACTATAGTCATGATCACTCTATGGCTAATTATCCCCCACGACTGAGACAAGACCCTTCTGATTATGAGCCCAGTCCTCTATGAATTAATGGATTTTTCCAGTCTCGTTGATGGGAACAGGAACTGCTCCGGCCCTGGGTGAATACTGGGTCTCTCTGGTCTTTTCAGGTGGTTCTTTTTGCAGCCTCCAGTAGTTTTCTCACCCCAGTGGGCTGTTCAGTCCACTTCTGAATAGTTCAGGAGGACCTCTGCAATCTCTGGAGTTCTCTCTCTGCAGCTCTCTTCTCTCTGGGACTTTGCCTTGCAGATTCTAACCACCTGTGTCTGCTGGACTTCACCCGGGTTCTTTCTCCCTGTGCTGCAACTTGGAAATTCTATCAAAGGAGAAAGCGGGACATTTGTTCCCCATCTCTCAGAAATCTCTCTCTGTCTTGCACTATCTGAAATCCATGTCTTGCAAACCAGAATTCCATGTGTTTTTCCTTGGGTTTTTTGGTTGTTTCAGGAAGTAGGGCAAATCCCATTCCTGTTACTCTGTCTTGTCCAGAAGTATAAGTCTCTGCTTCGTTTATAATAGATACTCGATCAGTACTTAATTCCATCCACACAGGTGATCCAACAACGATTCTAAAAAACATACTAACCGAAGGTTATTTGCATAATTTATAATTTTGTAACTGTATGCATCTGGTCAGTGGTGGGGGGCCCACAGCAAGAAAACAGTTGGGTCTACATATATGACTAGGAAATAAGTACTTTAGCTCTGAAGCTTCCCTTCCCTTTTCAGTTCATTTCTATCGTGTAGAATGCAGAATGTGTTGTTTTGTTTTGTTTTTTAAATTTTATTTTATTTTTTATACTTATTTGGCTGTGCCGGGTCTTAGTTGCAGCGTGTGGTATCTTTTAGTTGCGGCATGCAGGATCTAATTCCCTGACCAGGGATCTAACCCGGGCTCCCTGCATTGGGAGCACAGAGTCTTAACCACCGGACCACCAGGGAAGAACGTTGATGATAAAGTCTAGTTGGTGGTTATATCGTTAGTCACTATAAAATTCAACTGTTTTGCCTTGAGGTTTTTCATAACAAGATATTAGGGAATAAATCATTCAGAAGCCTTATGTAAAACTCACCTTTGGACCAGAGTAAACAACTTAAGAAAAACTTGCAGTTCCAATGTTGTGTTTAAATAGCACCAATTGAATTATAAGTATTACAGATGAGTGGTTATCTTTTGCAGGTAAATTTTCTATTCTTAAACTCACAAATAAAAGTAAAAAATAAACTCCTATGCATAATTATAAATGACTAGCATATTTTCATTTGAAGAAGATGCTGTTATACACTTAGTTGTGAAATGGTCATAAAATTTAAAAGTCCACTGTTAAAAACTTGAGAGTAAATTTCCTTTATTAAGTATTCTACAAAGATTTGTAGGTATTTATTTCTAGATCTTTAACTTTGATTGAGAGCATATTTTAGTGATTGTAAAAATAGCAGGCTGTTCAAAGTAAGGGTTTAGCTTGTAGTTCTTTTCTTCGGGCATCTATTTGGAGGTAAAGCTGCATTCTTTGAAAGCAGCTCTTGCCTTAGAGAAAGTGGCGGTGTGGATTCGTGGAGGAGGAGAGCCAGCTTCACTCACCTCTCGTGCGAGTGCTTGCTCTGTGCCAGGCGGTACCATGGACCTTGGGAGGTGGTACCAGGAGGGAAGACATTAGGCCAAGAATTACCCGACCATCCGGTTATATTTGAGACAAAGATCGCAAAGGAAAGGGGCAGGATGATAGAAGAGCTTGAAATCAGGGACCCAACCGGGCCTTGGGTCGGGGGAGGCTCCCCTGACGAAAGTACACTGCAGCTGAGAGCTAAGGTTTAATCGGGAAGTTTTTAGGTAATTACTTGGTGTTGCAGTTAATAAGGTGACTGATAGGTGCTTTTCCCAAAGGATCCGCTTGCTCTCAGCAGGTCTTTGAGGATCTACTAGTTGCCGGGCGCTACGGCAGGTGATGGAGGGTCAGCAGTGAGTGAATCGTCAAGCGAACATTCCCCAGGATGATACCTGAATTCTGCCGTGAAACCAGATTGAACTAATTCTACAAGTGAGGAAGGGGACAGTTCTTCCCTTTAAGATTGCTACTAGGATTTTTACCATCCACGTAAAAAACGAGTTAGAGTTATATGTAAGATTGCTTTTAAAGTATAAATTGCTTTGTGGAGAAGTTACATCTTTGTGATGCAATGTCATCTCACACTGGAGAAGGGAAGGGTCCTCATTCGTTCGGGTATCCTTCAGTGCCTTTCTTAGGGTTTTCATGCTCTCATTGAAGCCTTGTAACTGGGTTACAAGGGGGTTGTGAGTCCCTAGGCCCTTGGTCATTTTTGTGGCCTAGTACCTGGGGTCCTCCTGTCGGTTATGTTTCCTCGTTGCCTGTTGTTGGTGGAGAAGATGTTGCTGTTAGGTTGGGGTTTTGGGTTTTTGTATGGGTGGCCCAGCTGTGATGGTCTGACTGTTGTCTCTGCTGGTTTTTCCAGTTATATCATTTGCAACCAAATGACGGCTTTCTATTTAAAATATAATGTGGAAGGACTCCCTACCTCCCCACCTCCAAAATGTATCTCTTAGCAGTATGACCCTCAGAACCTGGCATTCCTGTTATAGGAGGAAGAGCTGTAATTTGGCCTTTGGTGGACTCACCTTTATAAACCCTATCACATGAATAAAACAAAATCAAAAGCATAGTAGAAAACCCTTGGGGCGTCCCTGGTGGTGCAGTGGTTAAGAATCTGCCTGCCAGTGCAGGGGGCACAGTTTCAATCCCTGGTCTGGGAAGATCCCACATGCCACGGAGCAGCTAAGCCCGTGTGCCACCATTACTGAACCTGCGCTCTAGAGCCCACAAGCCGCAACTACTGAACCCTCATGTTGCAACTACTGAAGCCTGCGCGCCTAGAGCCCGTGCTCTGCAACAAGAGGAGCCACTGCAATGAGAAGCCCGCTCACCGCAATGAAGAGGAGACCCCGCTCGCCGCGACTAGAGAAAGCCCGCGCACAGCAACGAAGACCCAACACGGCCCCACCCACCCCCCAAAAAGAAAACCTTTGTGGTTTTAAACAGAGAACTGGGGCTTCCCTGGTGGCACAGTGGTTGAGAGTCCGCCTGCCGATGCAAGGGACACGGGTTCGTGCCCCGGGCCGGGAACATCCCACATGCCGTGGAGCGGCTGGGCCCGTGAGCCATGGCCGCTGAGCCTGCATATCCGGAGCCTGTGCTCCGCAACGGGAGAGGCCACAACAGTGAGAGGCCCACGTACCGCCAAAAAAAAAAACAAAACAAAAAAAACACATTTAAACAGAGAACTGAATAATCAACCTTTCTTTCCTTGCTGTCTCTGAAATTAGATTATCAGTGTTTCTTTTTGGAGCATATCCCTTCCTGTCTTAAACCTTCATATGTTCCACTGTACTGCAGTTGTGTCACAGCGTGAATATTTTATTACTTCGCCCACTGGTGATGAATATTACAGGTATAGAAAGGCTGCGTGTTATTGAATTGTGAGAACTTTGCATAAACACTTCTTGAGCAATTTTGGTTTGCGTTTATTCAATAAATTTAGCAACTGGGAGAAGAACATCTGCAGGATCATTTAAATACTGAAAGTAGAAAATGTCAAGAAAGCTGTAAAAGCAGGGGCTTCCTACCACCACGGTCAGTCCACACCACACGCGGGGGCTGCACGGGTCACACACGTGCACGCGTGGTGACGTGTCTGTTTCCCATGCGCCCAGTGCAAAGAGAGGCTTTACCCTCTTTCAACAGGTGAGGAGACCAAAGCTTGAGCAGGCTTCTCAGTCTCGAGTCCTGGTCTGAGTGAGAAGAGGGCCTGGTGAGGCTGTGCCCTGAGGCCACACTGCCTCTCTCTGTGCAAGAGCTGATTCTAGCTCTGTGTCCAGGGATCACGGTGCACTCCGAATCGGTGTGTCTCAGCCGAGAGGTGGTGACGGATCTGCGCAGTCTGCATCAGATCTAAGACTTCTAGACCTACGGTAGAAACAGATTCCCTCTGGTTTCCATGGCGTGATGCTGACAACGATCGCCTTCTGTGGCTCTCAGACTACGCTCCACGCGTGCAGACAGCGTGCAGATGTCAACACCATGGCACTCCACTAACTTGACCCCTGAAGCTGCTGTGCTAAGAAAAGGTGGAGGGTTAGAAACCCATGGACAGCTCAAGGTGGCCTGATTTTTGCCTTCTGCTCTCTAATCTACATATTAGCTTTTAGTATCTTTAGCCTTCTCTAGAGGTGAGCATTAAATTAATGTGGTAGGAAAAGAGGGTAGAAATTACAGTGTGAGGTTTTTGTTGTTGTGTGAAAGATAGAACTTTTTATCCATTAGAGTTGGCCAGTAATAAAACTGCCTGGTTCGAGGGTGGTCATCCTCCCAGGACATGAAAAGGGGACTTTTGCATTCAAAGCAAGTTGGTCTATGGCCCCTTGCAGGCCCCTGACTCAGCACCTGGGATTCGGTGAATGTGTAGGTGTTGCGGACGGGCTGTAGCTGACTGAACACTGTGCAGTGGGACTTCAACTTTAGGCGGAATCATTAGCTGTACTACAGCAGGTCACTCAGGAATCTCAGCTGACCGGGTGGATCAGTCAGAGTCCTTCCAGAGAAACAGAACCAGCAGGATGGAGACAGACAGAGAGAGACAGAAAGAGGGATGGATGGGTGGATGGATGGGTGGGCGGGTGGGTGGATTTTTGAGGAACTGTCTTATGCCTTGTGGAGTCAGACGGGGCAAATCTGAACTCCGTGAGGCAGGCTCAGACGCGGCCATCCACAGTGGAATTACTTCTTCCTCAGGGAAACCAGTTTTGCTCTTAGAAGACTTTTCAACTGATTGGTTGAGGCCCACCCACGTTCTCCTTTACTTAAAGTCAGCTGATCTAGATGTGACCACAGTTACTAAACGCCAACACAGTGACACTCAGATTGCTGTCTGGTTGAATAATGGGTACTCTAAGGTGTCACACGGGTACGTTTTATTTTTTTCAGCCATCGCCTTTAATCACAATCTGTTATATCTCCCTTCCCTGCCCCTCTGGTTCCAGCTGTCGCACCTAGTTTATCGCTTCAATCCCCAACTCAGAACCTCATCTGTCCCCACCTTCCCCTTGGGCAGCCTGGCCGGCGAGGGACCTAAAGCGGGAGAGGAGGGGCCGAGGGCCACAGCGCCTGTGCCTGATGTCCTGCGGCAGCCTGGCCTCTGCCCGGGCGGCGGCCCCTCCCAGGGGGCATCTGTGCTCTGGAGAGCGTTGGGCTTCCTGAAAGACCCTCCCTGAGGGGCAGCCGTCCCCCTTTGTGCCCCAGCCTCCAGCCCCTGCCCGGGCGAGCTGACCACTGCTCTCTCCCCCCTGACCCCTGCGGCCCTCACGTGCAGCCTCCGAGGTGGCCCGTGTGTGTGCTCCCCTCTAAGTGCCCTGTGCCACGATGTCACGGGCACTCGGGCAAGTCTCCCAGAGAGGCAGCACGGCGGTGCCCACAGACACCTCTGCCCCCGGGGACGCGGCCTGGATCCACCGTCCCCACCCTGGTCTCTGGGTGACTCTTGGAGCCCCCGATCACTGGCTTTGAGGGAGAGGATTGGGAAGCCCCCCAGGAGTGCTGCGCCCCCCTAGGAGTGCCGCACCCCACAGAGGCCTTGGGCTCCTTTCTGACCCTGTCCTCTCCGCACTCCACAGCCAGGGGTGACAGGGCTGGTTCTGCTGCCCCCATCCCCACGCCGCAGGCCCGGAGGAGACGGTGGCTGGGCTCCCAGTGTCCCCTTCTTCTGTTCTGTGGGCTTTGGGATCGGGGGGCCTGGGGACCAGCGGTGGAGGACGCGCCCCTTCTACCGGACAACATCTGTCCCAGCCTGTGTTCACCGGTCACTGTGGTTTGGGAGGCCTCTTGCTGGGCCGTGTGCACACACCCCATTCACCGGTTCCAGACCTCCTCCTCCTCTCTTTACTTACGTCAGAGGAGCATTACTCATATTTCTATTAAAAGATTTCTTTCATTCCTTGTTTCTGGCTTTTAGTTACTCGTTCCAGCCATTCTCTGTTGCTCCCATTCCTGGACTGTCTGCGTCTGCTCCTCTCGCACGACGCAGAGAGCAAACATTTGATGCTCGGCGCTTCTAGAGCCCAGGACTTGGGGAGTGTGTGTTTTTCTTCATGGAAAATGGTGTTGCAGGAAGACAGGATAAAACAAAACGGGTGCCGTGGAGTTTTAGCTTGGTCTTTACAACACTGTTATCCGAACAGCCAGGTTTGCTCTGAACCCTCCGTAGAGGCCCTCGCTGTTGTAGTGGAGTCGGATTCTATCTTGTGGGTCAGGTGTTTTGATTCTGTGCTTCTGGGCTTGGAAGGACGGAGGGCTTTTTTTGATCACTAGAGTCGAGCTCTGTAACTGGCATATGGCGTGTTCAGAGATTCGGTGAGGTAACATATTTAAACTGACTCCGAAAGAAACATAGGTTATAAGTTGGTGATAGTGAAAAACTAGACTTCTACATTGATATCAGGAACCTGTCAATATATGTTGTACTTTATTCATATTAACCATACAGGCAGTAAAATGTACCTGTGCCCCAAAGAATTGTGGATTTTGTGTAGAAAACATGTGTTGTAAATAAAACACGCTGATTTTTATGAAATGGAGATTGACTGGAGCCTGGGGTGTGGGAGAGTGGTGAGGGACAGTACAGGGTGGAGAGCAGAGCAGAGGGCCATGAGGCATGCAAGGGAATCGTCCAGACTTTGTGTGTCCCGTCCAGTCCCTGGGCACACGGACCAGGCTGTCCCATGACATGACGACTCCTCTCCTTGCTAACATTGCGGCCCTTTCCCTGGAAACGATCCTCTAGCCACCCACCTGGGAGTTACTCTGTCTTGACTTGCCGCTCTCATCACTGTCACTGCAGAGGACTTTGGCAGGGAAGCTGTTCACGACCTCCGGTGTGAAGCGGCCTCTGCCATTTTCTCACCGTTTTCACTTCTTTGATCTCTGCTGTTTCTTTCGTAATCTCACCCTTTTCTTACTAGCGCTTTGAACTTTTCTCCTTGCTCTGCACTTACTGGATATAACAAAGGCCTTAGGTGTCATCCCTGCCCATCAGCATCTGTTGGCACTGGTTATCTGAAAGGTCAGGCAGGAACCTTGGTGGCTGGCTGTCCACGGCCGTGGGTCTAGCTGTGGCTTTGACCCAGGCTCTCAGGACCCACACCACTTCCGAATTTTGAGAATAAGGACGAGCCAGATAACCATTGGAAGCAGTTATCATTAGAATTCCTTAAGATTGTTTTAAATGTTCTCTGTAAATATTTTTAATGTCCTGGTTATAATTATAGGATATGTGGATTTTAGTTTGCAGTTAACATGTTTCGAACATTACCACCTTCCTCCAACCCTACGGGAGCAGAATTTGACCCAGAGGAAGACGAGCCAACGTTAGAAGCAGCCTGGCCTCACCTGCAGGTACTGGATTCTGGGGGTGCACCAGACACAGAAGGGCGGGGGTCAGCGTGGGGTCGGGGGGTTCTCCGAAGCAGGAGCCCTGGGCCTGGGCCTCTCCAGCTGGTCGCAGATGGGCCTCTGCACTTCGGTGTCATAGACCCTGCAGACCTGTACGTGTGAGAGAAGTATTTTAGCAAAAGAGAGAACATTTAATGGCTCTTTGTTTGGACGCTCGGCAGAAACTACAAAGTGACAGAATTGCCAGTATATTTTCAGTGCCAGTGACCGTGGGATTGAGGGCGGAGGTCTTACGCGAACATTCCTCAGTGTGTGTGCCCGCTGTGCGCCCCGAGGCCCATCTGCTTGGCTGACGCCTTTTTTCTAACACGTTTTTAAGGAGAAAGATCGATTGGGCAGGGCGCATGCCCCCCTGCCCCGAGCTAGATCCGGAGGTCTGGGTCAGCTGAAGGAGGGGAGATGGGGAGGTGAAAAACCTGGGAAGGAGCTCGATGGAGAACAGACAGGAAAGGCCATCTCGGTAGCAGAACGTCCCCTCCCACAGTGTCATGTGTAACCATTCGTGAAGGGGGAGGAACGTCCCGGCCCCGGGTGACTGTGTCTGTGACCTGCTCACCTAACACTCCCAGCTTCCTGTCCACCTGGCTTTCTGCTGGGACACTTGGAGGTGACAGGCTGCAAACCCCACCTGGGATTTGGTCACAGCCCGGCTTATGGCTGCTGTGCACTGTGGTCTCTGAGCATTGGTGACAACAGCCATGGAAATCATTTGTGGAAATGCCATTTAAGGGTGTAGTCTGTGGTTCTTAGCTAATAACTAAAACAATTACCATCACCCGTTATAATTAAGCCATGTGATTTGACATAAATCCTTTAGACATGTGCCCTTTTTTTTAAGGCTGATACTTGCAGACAAAGATTCAACTCATGGTGTATTTTTAATCTCCATTTAATAAAATCCCATGTTATTTGACTCACTGTGGTTTTTCTTTCCTCCTAGCTTGTTTATGAATTTTTCTTAAGATTTTT
This sequence comes from Stenella coeruleoalba, assembly GCF_951394435.1. Lineage (NCBI taxonomy): Eukaryota > Metazoa > Chordata > Mammalia > Artiodactyla > Delphinidae > Stenella > Stenella coeruleoalba. The sequence goes on along the minus strand of NC_137147.1, from coordinate 2,969,920 downwards.
AGAGTCTCCAGATTTCCAACCTAATATAGCGAAGAAATATATTGATCAGAAGTTTGTATTGCAGGTAAGGTGCAAGTTAGCTGAAACTACAAACGCTGTAATCCACCGTTAGAGAGAATACCGCATCACTGAGTGTCTTTTTCTTCTTGAAGCTTTTAGAGCTCTTTGACAGTGAAGATCCTCGCGAGAGAGATTTTCTTAAAACTACCCTTCACCGAATCTATGGAAAATTCTTAGGCTTAAGAGCTTACATCAGAAAACAGATAAATAATATATTTTATAGGTAAGTCAGTGTGGGGGTGACATTTCCCTTTTGCATGTGACGCTCCTGTTCACACTCGATGTCCCACCTCGTCGTTGGCTGTAGCAAAGTGGCTGGGCAGCAGGAGCGGCCGTTCCTGAGCAGCGGGCTCGTCGTTGGCAGGTGGGCCCCATCTATACCTCCGCCTCTGCGCTGGGCAGGGCCGCCTTCCCTCTGTGCCTGCTTCCCTCCTTCCGCCCGCCCCCCCCCACACACCCGGTGTTTGTTCCGGCTTTTACCGTTAGGCCCGGTCATCCTGAACGTGGTTCCTTCTGTGTGGATGAATCGCTCCCTCCAGAGCCAGCGGTTTCCTCACACCTGTGTGGTGCTCGTTCGTCCCCGCTGAGTCTCAGTGAAAGAGGGAAGGAGTGAGGAGTGAAGTGGGGAACCTTTGGAGACTCCTGCCGTGCACTGCTGGAAGCAGTGGCTGAGGCAGCGCGGTGTTCAGCGGTCGCAGCCTCCCCAGGCCTGCAGGACCACAGAGGCCTGGCTCTGTTTCAGTGGGGAGGACCCTGCCCCAGGGCTCCTGGAGGAATGTTCTGACAGTCCAGCTCAGTGTTCAGCCTGACCCCGTGACCCCTCACACAGCCTCCCTGTCGCCACCCCTCTGAGTCGCAGAGTCTTAACGCCCTTCCATCTGCCGGCTCCTATGCCGACACGCTCCTTGGACAAGCGGGTGCAGGTCCTGGGCGAGCCCTCGGGTGCCCCTCAGGCTCCGGGCTCCTTCCACACCAGGGCCTCGCAGCCTCGCCTGATCCTCCTGGAACGTTCTCACGTTCCCTTCCACCAGCCCTTCTCCTCACCCGCCCAGGCTTCCGGAGACATCCCTGCGCCAGGGAGGCTCGCAGCTTGGCGGACGGTCCGGCCTCCTGGGAGGGCAGGCATCGAGCCAGCGCTTATCTCACAGCCCCAGCCCCAGCTTCCTACCTGGCTTCTGGGGGCTCCAGGTGAACGTTGATGGATGAAACCGTCAGTGTGGTTTCTTCTCTGTCCCTGGAATGCTCACTGCACGAGCAGTTGACTCCATGAGTTTTTAGGGGACAGCTTACCCCACGTGCCCCGCACTCCAGGATGCCGCAGGCAGTGAGGAGTCCTGGCGGTGACGGGCGGCCAGCCCCTGCTGTCCCTCGCCCTGCCTGCCTGCGGTCGCGAGGTCCAGCGCCCTCCTTATCTTCGCACGTGATGTGGCCTTCGGGTGTCGGAACCTCCAGCTTGCATGTGGCTTCCCTTCAGACTCCCTCCAAGCTCCCCACAGCCCGTTTATATGATGGAGCTCAGGCTGGACACACCGGCTTAGGTGGTGGCATCGTGTTTCCTAAATGTTATATTCCTATTTTGTATTTCTTGGTGTCGTGTTTCCTTTATAACAAGACTGTTCCTTGGCCGACGTACTTATCTATCAAAACGTAGCATACACTATTTAATCAACAGCAGACAGGTAGGATTTCAGTTCCAGTCTTTTAGGCTAAAATGGAAGCTCTGCCTGAAGGTTTCTTCCCTGCTCACATAGGTTCTGTGCAGAATCACCAGTCAGTGCCTGCCTCATTCATACCTTAAGGAACCCCGACTTAGTAACTGAACTACCTAACTAGGCTGTTGTTCAGAAGTTACGGAGTGCAGCTCGACTCTCGCTGAGCACTCAGTGCTGGAGTGTGTGGTGTCCTCGTTTTGTTTTCGGGAGTCTTTTCTGTAAAAACCGTTCCTGATGCGTCCGATCAGGAGGAAGCAGGTCCTGTGGATCCCACAGCCGGCCTGACTCTCCACCTTCAGCACCGCCCCCTCCTCATTCCATGTGAGAAAAATTGCAGATGATCTCGAGAGCTGTATTCCGCTCATCTGCGTCCCACGGGGTGTAGCTGCGGCTGGTTAGACAGTATTTCAGGCGTGTTTGGTTGACCTTCCTGGAAGTGTTAGTGTGAGGTTCCTACTTACTTCTGTGGGTTCTCACTCCAGTCAGCATCTTCACAGGTGCGTTAAGTGCAGCTCTGGGTGAGGGATCCTGCCTGCTTGGCACACAGTGGAGCCTGAAGGTTGGGTGGCAGGTGGAGCCCGGGCTTCAGTTCTCTCTGCTGCCGAACAAACCCCCGCGGCTTGGGAGCTTAAATCAGCGTTTGCCATTGCTCTCATTCTGTGACCTGCCCGGGCGGGGCTCCGTGAACGTGAGCGGGCAGCCCCGGGACCGAGTTCTGCAGTGGCTGCCCGTGCTCCTCAGGGCTTGGCCGGGGCCTGGTGCGCACCGGCCTCGTCCCTTTGTACCGGTCAGAGCCACTTAGGGAATTGAGGACAGCCCAGCTTCGAGGGGGAGTGACTTCCACCTCTGCGTGTGCGGCACAGAACACGTCCTCCAGGAGGGAGAGGAATAGATGGCGAGACTGTCCCTCACAGGCAGGTTCCAGCTCAGTTTGGGGAGAGTCCTAGTTCCTTTTGGCTGAAAGAGGGAGGCATACTGTAGCCTGCTCTGCATGGGCCCTTAGGGCTTCCCTCCTGTTTTGCACCCCACTTTCTTGTTTCCCTCTGGAAAAGAAAGAAGGGGAGCTACACGTACATTCTCTTTCCTGTACCTACTCCAAATCTACAAAATAGTCGGGAATGAAGAATTTACCGATGAGAATATAGCAATGTTGATCTAGGAAAACAAAATGGCTTTTGGCTAAAGGCTGCCCTTATTTAAATGTTAGTACTGCTGGAGACAGATCACAAGTGGTGCCCAGGGGCTCGGCCACCTCCACATGCCGAGCACCCAGGCTTCAGGAGCCTCGCCCACCTGCTGCCTGCACAGCCCTCCAGGTGTAAACAGAGGAAGAGGGACTGAAGTTGGGTGGTTGCACTAGTACTTTGTACATCTAAACTGTTTTAAGTATTTCAAATAAAACAGGTGAAGTGAAGGGAGCCTCAGGTGGAGTTTCACAAACAAACTAAAGCACCTCCCCGTGGAGATGCCCAGGGAGGCTGGGGCTCCCATGAGGCCGGCTTCCCACCTCAGGGCAGGGGCAGTGGCGGGGCCGACGTGTCTGAGGCTGACACGGGTGCCCCACGCGCAGCGCAGCCTGTCCCCTGCTGCCCTTGATCTGACCAGCCGGGCTGCCGGGGTCCATCACGGGTACTTTGCCGCCTCGGCTCCGTGCTGTGGCCGCATTTGTTTCCGTGTCACTGTGTTTTGCTGCTCACTGGTTCTGACCCCGGTCCCTGTGGTCTCAACTCCAATCTGTCTAAGCTGGTGTCTGAGCCTCCGTGTGCCTGCCTTGCCCGCCCGTCGCCCACCTTTGTTCTAGCCAAACGGGCTCTCTCCTCGCTCCGTGCCCCCCCTTTGAAAGATCTGTCAAAAACCAGAGACGTTAGACCCGCTCCTCAGGAGTACGTCACACGTTGTGGGCGTTTGACCTGTTCTGGACCTTACGGTCACTCTTCCGTTTGTTTCAAACAGGGACAGTGAAAAATTTTAATCATCACAAACACTTATTTTCGGCCTAGAGCTGGCTCTAAACTAGTAGTTTTTGTCTGATAGGCAGGAACCTTTCTCAGACCCCAGACACCTCTCGCTTCAGGCGGAATTCGCTGTGTGTTGGTTTAGCCTGACGCCAGGTGACGCCTCTCGCTTCAGGCGGAATTCGCTGTGTGTTGGTTTAGCCTGACTCCAGGTGCGCCAGGCTGTGGGGCAGGAGCAGCTTGTTTCTGAGGAGTCCTTGGAGAGAGAAGATGCTTTCCTGCTTCCTGTCCCTGTTCCCTCTCCCTGGGCCCAGTTTATTCAGCAGTCGTGTTTCAAGCACCGGTCAGATACCAGGCTCGGCCCTATAGCACCAGGGGCGACACGGTAACGATAAGTCGTCGTCCCCATCCTCAGGCTGGCACAGGGTGCAGGAGCTGCTGGGAGCCCCAGGGAGCGTGCGCAGGGGCCCCAGGGAGTGCTTTCTTGGGGCAGGTGAGTCGGGCTACTCAGATGGGTGTTTCAGAAGACGGCACTTGAAGCAGCACAGGGAAAGTGTGACGTGTCAGTGAGGAAGTAGGGGAGACGACCCCAGTGGTGAGGAAGTAACTTGTACCCTTTGCAGAGACTGTGCTAAATATTGGAGGCTTTAAATTGAGTAAGATGTCAACTTAGGCTGAAATGCAGCAAAAAATAAAATGGATTAAGCGATGGATAGAGATGTATGTGTGATAAAGCAAACAGCAAGTTGTTCGCTGTCAAATCTGGGTGGTTGAAATACAGGTGATCACTGTAAACATCTTTTCACTTTATGTCTGAAACTTTCAAAATGAAACGTTAGGGAGACATTTGAGCAAGCCCATGCCCTCTGCCCTCCAAGTGTCTGCATGTCCAGGCTTTGCGGAGTCTCTCTGGTAACACTTAGCAGAGCCCCCGGAACGGTTTTCACAAATAGATTTGCTTATTGTTGCCTGGCTACGTGGTTTTCTTCCTAAAAGCATTGTTTTCGTATTCAGAGGATTTTAGTCTTTTCCAGCCATTATTTCAGTGTCTAATTCTAAATGACAAATTGCTTTTTCTAGATTTATTTATGAAACAGAGCATCACAATGGCATAGCAGAATTACTGGAAATACTGGGAAGGTAAGTTGTCTCTTTGTTGTCGGTAGCGAAAGGCCTTAGATGGGATTTATGCCGAAATGATCCAGTTCATTGCATTCCACAGCCCCCTCCCCAAGGCAAGGCAATTTAAACCGTTCTCTAAAAGGACGTAAAGAAGCCTCACTTAATGGCCGGGGCTGGTGAGCTCTTGGATCAGAACTGAATGACACTAAATGACAAACCTCTCCCATCCCTATGGTTCCACACGTAGATTCTGTTTCATGTACCTCAGGAGCATCGCTATGGGAACACAATTTCAATTATTTCCTCAAGAGCAGTGTTAAAAATAGTTACATTAAGAAGGTTTATATTTGACACTTAGAAGAAAAATAGGTCATTTATTATACATTTGGGGTATCGAGTAAATGCTAACGTGTCGCTTTGATTTTATAAATTTTTCATATGTATACTTATAAAATAATTAACATTTCAAAATTTCATCGTCTTAATCCAGGTAGAGTTCTTGCTTGCTACCTTTTTTTTTTTTTTTTTTTTAATCAATGACCTATAGGTTTTCTGTCAGACCTCCTAACTCACTGATTCCCAGACAGAGTTCCTCAGGGTTCCACGGCTGAATAAGCTCGGAAGTGCTTCTTCCGCAGCACCTTACTTGGGGATTCAGTGTATGTTAGCAGCTAAAGGTTTTGAGGAGTCCTGCAGGGGAGAAGCTGTACTCGTGCTTCATCTAGCGATTCCCAGAACTATCTGAACACAGTAAGCTTTTCAAAGGAACACTGTTGTCATCTGGTAGATCTATGGTCCAGCCCTTCTGAAAACAACTCTCCTCGCTGTTTCAGATATAATGTAAAACAAATGACGGTCCTCGTGGAGAACTCTACACTGACATATTCCTGGGATTCTCTCTCCCAGCAGAGTGTAGTGAGTGCTTGAGTCGGTGCCCTTACTAGCTGTCCGGCCTTACTTAACCACTCTCGCCTCCCGTTTCCTTGTCTATAAAATGGCAGTATACTCATATTCACGTCTGAGGTTGTTGCAGGGCTGGGGTGAACTGAGTAAAGTGTCCAGAGAGCCTGCCACACCGCACGCAAGGGCCTCAGAGGTCCTCTCTTGTTCCCTCATTTGAACGCACACACCATCCTGGAGGCCACTTCAGGTTAACCCTGCCTGCAGCTCCCATGTGGCCCAGGCTCATGAAGGAGGGACCAATTTAGAAATCGCTTGAACTGCTTCGACAGCTCGCAGGAACTTATACCGCGTTATAATGCCAAATAGATAAAATACTTGATGTCACAAACAAAAGCTTCAGCTTGGAGGTTGAGAGCAGGGGACCCCCTTTCCTTGCGGAAGGGGACAGCTTTCTCGTTGATTTTGAAACAACGCCAGTTTGCACACTCAGACCCTGTTCTGCCAGCACTCGCGTGAGGCAGGGTCTCTCTGGGAAAGTGTGAATTCCTGAAGATGGTGAAGGCCGGAGGAAGGTGCCGGTGTTCCACCCGAGCTACTACCCGGTCTTCATGCCCTGCCTAAGGAAGGAGGTTTTGCCCCCAGAGACCCCTGCTCTTCTGGGTAGCTGCCTGTACACTCAGAATTTTTAAATTGTCCTGTAGTTACAAGATAAAAGTGACTGTGCTTCCCTGAAGGTGTTTAATGATCTTTTAATTTCTGCTACTCTCCTCCCTCCTTTTTTCCGGCACACATGGTTGGCTTGCTGGTTTTCATGCTGAAAACAAAAACTGAAAGAAAAACAGAAAGATTATGTTTTTCAATCTGGAACTTGTAAATATTCAAACTTTGGATAAATTCTGTTTTCACAGTATAATTAATGGATTTGCCTTACCACTGAAAGAAGAGCACAAGATTTTCTTATTGAAGGTGTTATTACCTTTGCACAAAGTGAAGTCTCTGAGCGTCTACCATCCTCAGGTAAGGGCTCCTCCGTGACGTTGGTGGGCCCGGAGCTCGTCCGTCTCTGCTTGGACATCAGTGAACTCGGGATACTGAGCCCCAGCCTCTAACTGGGAGTGTTTTGTCTCGTATATCACAGCGTTGACTTGGGTGTCAGGGTGCTGGTGATGAGCGAAAGGATAAGGGAGTAAAGAGAGATTGCTTTTGAGAAAATCAGAAAAACCTCAGGAAAGGAGAATTTCAAAATTGGTTGTAAGCACTGAGAAGGGAGTGGCTCACGCGAGGAAGGGGTCAAGGAAGACCTCTCTGGAAGGCTTCCTGTGGTGGGATTGAAACCTAGCACCTCAAAGACAACGCCTCTCTGTCCACGGCCAGTAAAATGGCTTAAGAAAAAGTGGTTTGGGGACTTCCTGGCGGTCCAGTGGTTAGGGCTCCGTGCTTCCACTGCAGGGGGCATGGGTTCGATCCCTGGTCAGGGAGCTGAGATCCTGCATCCTGTGCAGCGTGGCCAAAAAAAAGTATATATTTCTAAAAAGAAAGAAAGAAAAGGGTTTTTTTAAAAAACTGTGGGGTTTTTATAACTTTGAAAACTGAAAACCTGATCCATGAGTGGTTTCTATCTGGTTGGTCAGCTGCATTTCCCCAGGAAGTCTATGTTTTCCTTCACTCTTCCTATTGTAAGTTCCGTGCAGACAGAATGTAAGCTACACTGACTGCAGCGCAGAAGGTTCTGGGGAGATGCCCGCCGTCACTGTGGGTGCAGGGTGGGTGGTCCCCACGTCTGGGTCCAAGGACCAAGAACCCCCATTCTGCGGGACCTCCCTCGGGGAGTTTGCCTCATGGCATCAGAAGATGTATCCTTAGACGGTTCTAATGACACTGGCTTCCTGGGAAATCTTTCACTTAGAGTTTTTTCCTCTGATTCCTATTGCCTGGTAATATCTTTACATCCAGCCAGTTTGTTACCGTGTTAGTTGTCCTGTATTAGAAATTAATAGTTTAGGAATTTAAGATGGAAACAGATTTTAATTTGCTTTTTCCCAGCAGTTAGATTACTTGTCCATTACAGTCTCCAAAAAGGGCACCAGAAAACTCCCACCAAACCTGGCCTGGCTTGTCGGTGTTGGTTTAAAAGACTGTCTCCTGGTTTATTTTAGTTTTCTGATGTTCCTTTTGCAGTTGATCTGTGTTGCACACTGATCCTGGGGTCCCTCCCTCAGAGCCCCTCCCAGAGCCTCCAGCGGGGCCACTGGACGGAGCCTGTGTCCACCCAGGAGAAGGGCTGTGGGGGACATTGCGGGCAGGGGACAGCACTGATCACATCCCGCCCTGTCTCCCCACAGGAAGATGTCTAACGGTGGTACAGCATTTCCATGTTAAAATGGAATATTAATACTTTTTCTCCTCTTACTGTAGCTGGCATACTGTGTAGTGCAGTTTTTAGAAAAGGACAGCACCCTCACTGAACCGGTAAGTACACCCTCTCTGGTCAGGGCCTTGTGATACAGTGTGTGTGTCTTAAGTGTCAGTATCGCAGTCTGGCTGCTTCCCCAAGACAGCTTCTTCATCTTAAGTTATAACACTAGTGAACACAAACTGATTTCATTCCTGTGTTACAAGTTTTCAAACTGTAGTGATTTTAATTACAAGTTCCCTTGTCGAAGTGATTGTTCCTGTAAGAAGATGGCCGTCTTCTCCCTCATTGCGTTTTACTCTGAACGGCGTCCTGCTAAGTCATGTGCGGTTTAATACTCCCACGTCGCTTGGTTGAACAGCATAGGTCACTGACTTCAGCCAGAGGCATTGTAGCAAGGGTTCAACATGCTTATTTATACTAAAGAGATTTTACTGTCTTGAAAATTCTTTCCAAGTTATGGTGTCACTATTTTATGGTCATTGGATCATAAATGAACATTAGATTGCTACTGGTCAGTGTTTAGATTTCTAAGTTTCTTGGCATTTTATCTTTATTAAAAATAAAAAGGCTATTGTAGCCAAGATTCACAAAGTCCGGTGTGTCAGGTGCCAGTTGAAGCACATGAATACACTTTTTTATCAGCTTTACTGAGATGTAATTCACATGCCATACAGCTCACCCACTTAAAATGTATGATTCATATGGTAGACCTACGTTTTATATTTCTTGTGGACTCAATCAGGAATTAGGATATAGCCTAGAATATAGTCCTATACACATAATATATCCTTAGAAAATACTTAGTAGTAATTTGATAATTATTAGTATCATGATTTAAATTAGTAGATATAGTACACGAACAAATTTTGTTCTGTATGTGACCTGCTTTTCATATGATGGTGTACAATGGCTTTTGTTTACTTCTCACCAACCATCTTGCACCTTGCAATTTGGAGTTTTAGTCCTCAGCATTAAAATGTTTTTGGTGTTTCTTCCTGTTCCAGGACAAAAATCAGAAAAATCAAAGGTATTTGTTTAATAACTTGCTGTACTTAAAAAAAAAAGTACGATTCAATGGTTTTTGATATACTGGGTGATTAATTTTTTCAATTGTGGTAAAATATTCTATATAACAAAACTTTCTGTTGTAAGCGTGCCGTTCAGTGGCGTTAATGACATTCACGCTGTTGTGCACCTGTCACCACTGTCTCTAAAACTTTATCATTGCCCCAAACAGAAACTCTGTCTTCATTAAATAGTAACTCCCCACTTACCCTCCACCCTCCCCCTGATGACCTCGAGTCTACTTTCTGTGCATTTGACTGCTCTAGATACCTTACGTAAGTGGAGTCATACAGGATTTGTCCTTCTGTAACTGGCTTATTTCACTCAGCGTAATTTGCTCAAGGTTCACCTATATGGTTGCGTGTGCCAGAAATTCACTCCTTGTTGTGGCTGAATAGTATTCCACTGTATGGCTAGACCACATTTTGTTTATTCATTTATCTGTCAATGGAAATTTGAGTTGTTTCCACATTTTGGCTGTTGTGAATAATACTACTATGAACATGTGTGTGCAAATCCCTGCTTTCAGTCACTTTGGGTATATACCCAGTAGTGGGACTGCTGAATCATATGGTAATTCTGTGTGGTTAGCTTTTTGAGGAAATGGCATACCACTTTCCACAGCAGCTGCACCATTTTGCATTCCCATCCGCGGTACACAAGGCTTCCAGTTAATCCACATCCTCGCCAACACTTGTTATTTTCCATTCTTTTTTATTATAACCATCCTAGTGAGCGTTTTTTGATTTGCATTTCCCCAATGACTAGTGACCTTGGGCATCTTTACACATGTGTGTTGGCCATTTGTGTTTCTTCTTTGGAGAAATATCTTTAAATTCATTGCCCATTTTTTAATTGGGTTGTTTTTACTATTGAGTAACAAAGCAAGAAGTATTAGATGCTAGTTTAAACATTTGAACATTCTTTTAAAAGTCACTATTGGACCAGAAAAGGTAAATATTGTAATTCCTGAGTCTTTCCTGTCCCTTTAGTGGTCTTGCACAGGTTTCTTGTGAAATTTTAATTTTTATAGTTAAAAAAAATAAAAATTCTTAATACTGTATTCTTGAATTAAACTGCTTCTGATCTCTCCTCTCTTTTTAAGCTTTTAAATTCTGTGTAGCCTCCCCCATCGCACCCCAAAATTCAGGAAAAGCCCCTGGTCATATCCCTCAGCTGCTGCCTGTGGAGGTGATGGAGGCTGCCCTGCTCTGCAGCCCCTTTCAGAGTGACCCATCCCCGTACCCCATCCCTGGGGTCTCCTCGCGCCTCTGCCTCAACTCTGTCCAACATTCTGGAAGCCCCCAAGAAAATGTACCAAATCTTATCAGACTTCAGTATCACACAAAGTATTTACTCCAACTTAGGGTGAGGATGTGTTATTTTATGCTCCTACTAAACTGAAGACATGTTCAGATAGGGAAAGAAAAATGAGATGGCCCTGATAATTTAAAAAGCCCTCTTTAATATTTTTCTTCAGTGGTGACACATCCTTATTCCTATCTGTGTTCGATGGTCTTCTCCAAACTAAAGTACCATGTGAAGAAACCCTAACACATACTCTGCCCTTTTCCGATTTCAAAAATAAGGAGAGAAAGAGTGTGCGGTTTTCTGCGATGATTTCTCTTGGTGCATGTTTCTCATACTCTCTAGTGGCGAAAGAATTCACCGAGTGTTACCCCACATTTCTCACGGCCTCAGGGTCCCCGCCCCCCCGAGCCCACTCCCTGCAGGTCCCGGTCCCCCGGCCCCGTCTGTCAGAGCCTGGTCCTAATCCTGCTCCAGCAAGACTCAGTGTGCGCATCCCACCCTCTTCTGTCTTCCACCCGAAAGTAATGTGAAAGCCGATAACGTTTATAAATTCCCACGAATAACGCTAATACAGCTTCGCAGGAGTGAGGGCTTTTAACTGCGCTTGGCTACAAGGCAGGAGACGATGTGCTGGCTTCGGTGGGGTCCTTCCATCTTCAATGGTAGATAGAAAACCCTGACTCGGCACGAGCACAAAGCCACCTCAAGCCCCCTACGCCCAGTCCCCAATATTTCCTCCCAGAACCACTTCATCTCTTGATCTCCTGCAGCAGAGGTAACATAATTGCTCTCTGGATTACAGAAGGCAGATGAATTTTCTGCACGTTAAAAATGTTCAGAGCCTCGCCTCAGTAAATTCCTTCCTTTGAAACTTCATGTATTATGACAACACAAAGCCCGTTTTGTCTTACTTCAGCATCGAAAGCATGTAGGTAATTAGATGAAGGTGTAAACTCTCGCGAAGGTGCTGGGAAGGGCAGTCGGCATACGTGTGCGTCTCGTGGTCCTGCACCTGTGGCACCCCGAAGTCTGTGTGTGTCCAGGCTCAGGAATTTTTAAAGTCTGATCCGTTTAAAAGACGTTTGTTGCTCCTGTCCTGTAACCTGTAACTACTATTTTTATTTGTAAACGTTGTACAGTGCCCAAGAGCTTTCTGGGCACGTCGAACACTTTTCCACCCACCTGTCTCTTGAGGCTGATTGAGTTTTACTCTGTGGCCTTTTTCCCTGGTGTTGCAGGACAGGAGAGGGGCTCCTTGGGACGCCAGGCTCGCCTGCCTTCCCTAGCCACCGCCTCCCCCCCGCCCCGGGAGCAGGCCGCCCATTGGGTTTCCCCAGGAAAGCTCAATCCTGAAGTGCGCCCAGCCCCAGGCAGCCATTGTTGGCTCAGAGTAGCATTCCCCGAGCGGACTCCCGCTCTGCAAAATGCAGGCACCCTCGGAAGCAGCTGAAACGTTGGGTATTGGTCATAGGTCATTCCGAATAGTGTGAAAAGTAAGCCCAGCATATACCTCTGATTCCAGAAATAATACCTTTTCCAGAGACATCAAACAGCTAAATCAATTGTGTCCTGTAGTTCACAGCTTAATGTATTTCTCCTAATAAAATTCCATTTGCCAAATGACGAGGAATGGTGGATTTGTGACGTGATTTGCATCTGCTGTGTTCTTAAAAGTGATGCCAATACACAGAGTCTAGTAGGTACCCAAACACCTGTTAAATGGTTTTGAACAAAAAGTAGGAAAATCATTAAATGATGCATTTTTAAAAATAATCTCTATTTTTTTTTAATTAATTAATTTATTTTTGGGCTGTGTTGGGTCTTCGTTGCTGCTCGTGGGCTTTCTCTAGTCACGCTGAGCGGAGGCTACTCTGCGTTGCGGTGCGCAGGCTTCTCATGGCGGTGGCTTCTCTTGTTGCAGAGCACAGGCTCTAGGCACGTGGACTTCAGTAGTTGCAGCACGCGGGCTCAGTAGCTGTGGCTCGCGGGCTTTAGAGCGCAGGCTCAGTAGCTGTGGCACACGGGCTTAGTTGCTCCGCGGCATGTGGGATCTTCCCGGACCAGGGCTCGAACCCGTGTCCCCTGCTTTGGCAGACGGATTCTTAACCACTGCGCCACCAGGGAAGTCCAATAATCTCTCTTTAAAGACAGTTGTGTCATAAATTTTTACGTCAGACTTCAAAACTAGGAGCACTTTTAGAGTAAATTTTGGAGTTTTATAAAGTGTAAAAATGTAAAAGATTATCCAGGAGCCTGAAGGTCAAAAGCATAAGATAGAATCGTCCTAAATGAATGTTGTTGAAAAGCCCCTTGTTTTTAACCGCGGTGAGGACTCAGGCTGGCCTGTGAGCACAGCTGGCATGATCTGCAGAGCCAGAAATGACTAGTGCATGGAAACCACCACCAATCTGGAAGCATGAGCATTTGCAGTGATGTTCACAGCAGTCCTGAGGCCGGGGGGCCGGGATGACGCGTCCAGAGATCGCTGTGATAAGGCTAAACGGCTGCTTGAAGTAACCGGTTGCAGTTGTGCAGTTAGGTGTGCAAGTATGTGTGTGTGCTTCACATATACGAACAAAGTGTCTTGGATCACTGTGCTATTTTAGGTAGCTAAACTCTCAGGGGTATTGTTAATCTGCATTCCAAGTCTGATATTTTGGGTGAAGAACCTTTCCTGGTAGGAAATTTGGGAACTGCAGGAACACGATAACAGAAAGGTTGCCCGGCAGAAGCTGCCTGTCTGATGGGCACGGAACACAGTGCCCAGCACTCACCAACCGGGAGGCTGCTGCCGCCCGACGGGACGTGCCTCGCAGGGAGCGGCTTCACGGGCCTGCTCTGGGTGGGGCCCCAGCCAAGGCCAGGCTGCCGCCCATTCGCTGCGGCAGCAACTTCTCAGGCACGTGCGTGGGTCTAGTAATAAAGTCTTCTCAGCAGCCCCAGGGCGAGGGTTCTCGTGCCCCCAGACTTTGATGAGGGCTGTGGGGCACCGAGGGGTGGGCACCCGCCCGTGGCCACACACAGAGGGCTTGCTAGCATCAGTGCTTGACATCTCTCTTTCCGATGTGTTTTAGCATGACTGAAAACACTGTGTACGCACACTGTGTATGTATGTCTGTGTACAAATATATATGAACAGTCAGTTAATTTGAGAGAGAAGCCGACTGTGCCTCTGTGTATATGTCTCCACACTAAGATATATATATGAATTCACATGCTCTGTGTTTCTCCGCTGGTCTTGTTCTCTCTGAACTCTCCTACCTGCCTCTTTTTTTTTTTTTAAGGATCTGAGTCTTACTGAGATGGTAGTTAATCAGAGTGGTTCACATAAATTAAAACTGTGATTCTGAAGTATATAAAATTAGACCTACCTCTCTAATTATAAAAAACCGACATTCTGATTTACTGAATCACTGTTCCTTCTACAAGGAAAAAAGCGCCACCTCGTCTTGTGGCTTTGCAGAGGGGGCGCCTTACTGAGGAAACAGGGCGTCACACTGTGTGTGTCTCTTCCTTAGGTGGTGATGGCACTCCTCAAGTACTGGCCAAAGACTCACAGCCCAAAAGAAGTCATGTTCCTAAATGAACTAGAGGAGATTCTAGATGTCATTGAACCGTCAGAGTTTGTGAAGATCATGGAGCCTCTCTTCCGGCAGTTAGCCAAGTGTGTCTCCAGTCCCCACTTTCAGGTATGCGGCCCGGAGACGGTGGGCTCGTGTCACTTCCCTTTGGAGCTGGTAGGTCGCGGTGTGGAGCTGGTCATGTTTTGCTTTTCGGGTAATTTGAAGGTAATATTCAAGCTTTTGCTTCAATGAATTTCAGAGTAAGATCCTGAGACTTCAGCTCTACAACATACACTCTAGCACCTCGTCCCCCCTTGTCACTGAAAACGTGTTTCTCCATAAGAGTAATTAAAGACAGCTTCTCTGTAAACGACCTCTGGCTCTCTGTTCACTGGGTTCCCAAACGCACACAACATTATTCTCCACAACTTGAGTGGTCGATGCTCATGGAGAAGATAAAACTGTTTAGCTTTGCGTTCCCTCCCTCCATGAGCTCTTCATTTCTGACATATACGAGTTTGTGTCCCTTTACGCTTTAAAAAACAGTAATGGTTCTGATTTTTGTACCTTCCACATTCCTGTGTGAGAGGTGCCTCGGTCATGCCACTTCCCACTTTTCCTGATTTCCTCCTCACACCTTCCAAGCCCCTTTCAAAGGTCATCATCCCCAGTGGCTTTTCCAGCCTGTCTGCCTTCTTTTAACATATTGGGGACCCCATCCTTTTGTATCGTTGAGACGGTATTTGTTGTGAACTCATCGTGAACAGGGTAGAAATCTAGGCGCAAAAGGAGCAAAACCTCACAGTCACCAGGGAGTCGGCTGCCCAGCGGGAGAGGGGAGATGTGTCCGCACAGCTGACATCCATGTCTGCATTGCCGGCGGTTTCAGAACTGGCCGCCTTGGTGGCCTCCGCCCCTCCCGTGTTCCCTTGCTGCCCTCCCTGCTGTCATCTCACATCCCCTCCCTCAAGTGCCTCTGCAGGGACAGGCTCCGCCACCACCCATTTTAAGCGGAAGCCATGTTTCCGCACACACGCCAGCACTCCCTCCCGTCCCCTGCTGCTGTTCACCACACGACTTAACACTTCTAGCAAGTCAGACAGTTCGCCCATCGTTTGTTTACCCCATAGAACGTAAGCTCCAAGAAAGCAAGGATTTCTGCCTCACCTGGTTCACTGCAGAATCCTCAGTGCCAGACGGCACTGCCCGTGGTGTAGACGCGTAATAGATGGGCGGTGGATGGCTGACGGATAGGTAAAATGAACTCGTTTGACTTGTCTCCTCGGCACCTAGCCCATGTCTAGCAGAAATGTTCATTGGACTCATGAAAAAATGAGTGACAGTGATCTTGACAGCCAGGAAATCGTCTGCCTCTCTGTTGAAGGC
Source organism: Stenella coeruleoalba (assembly GCF_951394435.1). Lineage (NCBI taxonomy): Eukaryota > Metazoa > Chordata > Mammalia > Artiodactyla > Delphinidae > Stenella > Stenella coeruleoalba. The sequence goes on along the minus strand of NC_137147.1, from coordinate 2,954,427 downwards.
TCTTCAGGATTACAGTCTGTGGAGTATTTTAATTTGTAGAAATAATAATTTTCCAATCCAGTATAATTCATTCTGCTATTTACATATATAATAGAGCACTTTGATCATCAAAAACAGCAGTCATGCCCTCCGTGTTTCAGGTGGCAGAGCGAGCGCTGTATTACTGGAATAACGAGTACATCATGAGTCTCATCAGTGACAATGCAGCCAAGATTCTGCCCATCATGTTTCCATCCTTGTACCGCAACTCAAAGACCCACTGGAACAAGTAAGAGAGAGCTGGCTGCTGTCAGATCGGGCCATTTTTAAAGTTTGCATATTTTGCTGATACTTCAATCGTGATTGAATCCAAGTCTGACTATCAGTTAAAAACAAAGATGCTGACTTCTTTGTGGGCTGTGTCTTGGCCTTCCGTTCACGTCCTTATCCCCGTGCCGAGCCCACGTAGGGCGTATTGCCTCAGTCCCCACCCCCCATCTCATCCCGGGTGGGGTCGGGAGCAGCATCTTCCGGGCCGCCTCTTAAGTTCCCTCCGGAACAGTTAAAGATTGTCACAACCTCAGGGCTCAGTCCCTGCAGGGGCACCGTGGCCACCCCACACGCGGGGGCCCCAGAGCCCTGCTGGCACTCACCCTGGGGAGCCAGAGAGAAGAGCAGGTAACCTAAACACCACTAGGAATCTTGACATCTGCCCCTGCTTCTCTCCTTTGTTCTCTCGCCTGCTGAGGATGAACAGACTGATTTACTCAGTGGTCATCTCCCGAGACCTTAGCAGTCAGTATGGACGCCATGTCATTGTCTCTGCTGAACTGGTACTTGTGAAATGTGGGCCACTGAAATGGGCTGATAAGTCGGGAGAGGAAATAGTCTGTGGTGGAGGACGGAAGGGAGACAGATCAAAAGAGATGAAGCATTCTGAGTTTCAACACGAAGCTTTCGTTACAGGACGATACATGGCTTGATATACAACGCGCTGAAACTCTTCATGGAGATGAACCAAAAACTATTTGATGACTGCACCCAGCAGTTTAAAGCAGAGAAACTGAAGTAAGTTGCTCCTTTCAGAAGTTATTCTTTCAAGGATTTTTTTTTTCCTTAATCCTAAAAAACCTCTCCCATTAGTTTGTCCTACAAAGGTATTCTTCACTTTAAAGCAAAATCAGCCCTTTTGTACTTGAAAAGCAAATTAAAACTTTGTTATGATAACTTATTTTCAAAGAAAACATGTTTAAAGTTAGCTACTCTCTGGGAATTCCGTGGCAGTCCAGTGGTTAGGACTCAGCACTTTCACTGCAGTGGCCCCAGGTTCAATCCCTGGTCGGAGAACTAAGACCCTGCAAGCCACACAGTGCAGCCAGGAAAAAAAAAAAAAAAATGTTAGCGGCTCTCTCCGTTACACTACTAGTTTAATCATTGCAGAAAGTGCATGTATAGTCACGAATTTAACTTTCAGGGTCTTTGCTTTTCTCAGGGGACACTTAAAGGCAATAACGTGTAGTCATTTTTCATGTTTGTCAGGCAGGAATTTGAACTGTATCCTGTAAGGTTTATATGAAAGAGCAGGAATCTTCATCCAGCATAGCTTTATTCTAATTTGTTGATCTCCATAAATTCGGGTGTTCTCTGGAATCTAGTGCCAGAGTCCCTCACAAAATCAGGGCCCTGCTCTCATGCTGTGAGGACTTCAGAACCCACATCTGTCCGGGGACAGGCTAGAACAGGGGTCCCCAACCCCGGTTAGGAACCAGGCCGCACAGCAGGAGGTGAGCAGAGGGCGAGAGGAGCTTCCTCTGCCACTCCCTGCCGCTCCCAGCCGCTCCCCATCTCTCCCCACGGCTCCCCACCGCTCCCGATCGCTCCCCACTGCTCCCAATCGCTCACATTCCCAGCTGAACGATCCCCTCCCCCACCCCCAAGTCCATGGGAAAATTGTCTTCCACGAATCCGGTCCCTGGTGCCAAAAATGTTGGGGACCGCTGTGCTAGATGACTCTGTCCCTAGGCTATGCTCGGAACAGTATGATTCATTAATTATCAAAATCACATCTTCAGAGTCAGGTGTGGACTGTGAGCAGATCTGATTCTTTGTCACTTGGAGCCGAGGCAGATAGACTTTGAATGGATGTAATTCAAATTACAGTACACATATAACAAAGTGCCACGTTCTTTCCTTAGACAGTATGCGTTTACCTGTGTGCAAGGCCCTGTTACGGGTTCTGGCAACACAGCAGCGAATAAGACAAACAAAAACCTCTGCCCTTACGGAGTTTACATTCTGGGTGGTGTGGAAAGAGAAGGACAGCAGAATACAAATGAGTAAGACATAGTGTGTGAGGGACAGTGACAAATGAAGCAGGAAGGGGCACAGGGAACCGGCTGTGGGCTCTTTAAGCCTTCAGGCTGCCCGGCCCATTCCTGCCTCAGCTGAACGCAGTGTTCAGGTGTGAAATACGTGAACATCGGGGCTTTTCTAACGGCGCATCCTCTTTCGTGGAACATCCCATTTCTGAAAGGGACCTTAAAGATCATGTAGCACATTTACTAGATTAAAAAAAAAAAGAGTTGGTCCCATGATAAGTCATGTGCTGAAGGTCATGTGCCTTGTTGGTACGGATGTACAGGCTGCGCCTCTGTAAGGACGTCCTCACCTGGTTCCTTCACACTAAGGTGTGGTCTCACTTTTCATGGGTATGTAAGCTTCTCACCAAAATCATACATGTCCTGTGATGAAGCGACAAAACAAGGGGAAGGAAGGAGACATAGATGTGCTTGTGCAAGTGTTTCTAAGAGCTTAAATTCTTAGACATGTTAAAATTTTGGTGTATTTATATTTTTAACTCTTTTCCTCTAAGCCCAGTTTCTTTTTTTTTCCCGTTATGTACCTTGTGGTCACCACTGTGACGTACGTGGAATAATGCCAGACAGTGACAAAGGGGAATAGGTGTTGTGTTGCTGGCCACGTTCCCCCTTAACATTTTCTCTCTTGAATTTGATTCTTTTCTCTAACACCAATGACATTTTACTATTTTTCAGAGAGAAGCTAAAAATGAAAGAACGAGAAGAAGCGTGGGTTAAAATAGAAAACCTAGCCAAAGCAAACCCCCAGGTACTAAAAAAGAGAGTAACCTGAAAACGTCTAGGGTGTAACTTGAATGTTTTTATGAGATAGGAGTGTGGATTCATGGTGAGAGGGGAGGGAAATCAATTTCACTAACACTGTATATGAAAATATCTGCAATAAAAATACTTTTCAACTTTGTACAAGTACTTATTTTGCCCCACAAAGGTTTTTACCACAGAATTGACATTTTTTTTATTATTATGCTTTTAAAATAAGATATGAACCTTATGAATACACTGTGGTAAAAAGAAAGTCAGGATACAAGCTCTGTTTTGGGCCAAGATTGTAATTTGCTTTCTCAAATGTCATAGATGCTGTAGTTCAAACAATATTTTCCTTTCTTTTTAATATCAAATTAATTCTAAAGGAAAAGAAATTAGATTTGAAATAGATTAAGTATGAAGTCAATGTCCTCTTTCCTAAAATGAGGTTTCTGCAGGCTGAGCCTTTCTTGTTAAAAGGTGACCGACTTCCGTCATCTTAGCCGCTAATCCTTTCTCCCATCCCAGCACGCCCTGCCTGGCAGGTGGGCGCCAATGACGTGTCTTCTGGAACTGCCAGCACTGAAGCAGTGTCCCCTGATGCATTACCTCGGGCTGACCCCCGGGGGCTGGGCGTTGGAGCCCTGTCCCGACAGACGTTCTTTCTGATGCTATGTGCCTGTCCGATTATCACTGAAAATCATTTGCCACACTAAGAATTCTCAGGCTGTCCTTAGCTCCCCAGAAAAGACTTTACTTCCTGAGGAAAGCTACTCGGCTACCCCTAAAATCCTGAAAGGTTCAATACAGTGAACCAGATTACAGGCTATTTATTTTATTTGGTGAGAGGTATGCATAAATCATTATTATCTCAGTTGCTATGTGGGTTTTCAATCTCTCTGATGTTTAATAAAAAGTGATACATGAATACAGAGTTAATACCTATATGACAACATACTGACTTGTATTCCCTCTGATAAAACTATAACCAAGACACAAACCACAGGAAAATTGAATGACATCCTTAAGTGTATGTCCTTGATGCCACCTGAAACAAGCAACTGGCGTTTTTCTAACCATTTTTATTCCATGCTCTTACACAGAAATGCTATTTTATGTGAAAATAGCATGTGAAACTGTGTAGTAGCTAATTTAGGTAGATAGCTATGGGTATGTACTTCTTTTTTTTTTTTTTTTTTTTTTGCGGTACGCGGGCCTCTCACTGTTGTGGCCTCTCCGGTTGCGGAGCACAGGCTCCGGACGTGCAGGCTCAGCGGCCCTGGCTCACGGGCCCAGCCGCTCCGCGGCAATGTGGGATCTTCCCGGAACGGGGCACGAACCCGTGTCCCCTTGCATCGGCAGGCGGACTCTCAACCACTGCGCCACCAGGGAAGCCCCTGGGTATGTACTTTTAAGAATAGAATTTATGTTGAACGTGAGGTTAAAATACTGACTGACGTTTGTTGTAAGACACAGTAAAAGCATACGTCTGGGGCAGTGTGGGTGGATGGACCCTGCCCGACGGGGCCCAGGCCGTCTTGCTTTGTCCAGACGGCCCCGTGCCAAGGGCAGACGGGTCCCAATCAGGGTCGTCAAGGACCCCGTCACACACACCCTTGAAATCAACACCCTTGAAAAACATGTAAACTATATACAGATCAGAGGGTCTGATGTTATTTATTTTACCTGGAAAATAGGAATAATCTCATAGAAAGTCGCATAAAGCCTTGCATTACAAGCGAAGAGCTGGCTGTGGTTGTATTAGCAAAGGTGGCCTGGTTTCACTGCTGTGCTGTAACAGATGTTCCTTCCAAAATATATATTGTCCTCATTTCTCTTTTTCTGAACTTTTCCTAAGTGTTCTTACATCACATTTTTATTCCTTTGGCTGCTCTGTTTTAAAATGTCTCGGGCCACAGCCTGAGTGCGGTGGGCTTTGCCTGCGCTCACCCCTGCATTGTGCTGTGGCGCTCTGACCTGAGCGCCGTCCTGCTCGCGTCTGCTTGTGAAAACCGTCTGTGACCACACCCCAGCAGGTCCTGTCCGCATGCTCCAGTCCACCGAGCAGTGTCTGAAACGGAAAGTACTTCGTGGACTAATGTCTCCAAGTGGAAACGAGGGCCTTGGTACCCGCTGTTCACCCTCTCTCGAGTCCTTTCTAAATGGTAGTCGTTGCTTGCCATTTACAACAGCAGCAAAAAGTAAATCGTGTTGTGGGTAATAGAGCTTGCGTGCCACTTCCGTAACGAAAACACGTAGGTGGGTTTTTGAAGCCCGATTCCCCATCTCAAATCTGCCGTTTTGAGAAATGATTTAATAGCTTCCTTATTTTAGGTGGGTTCCCAATCCCTCTCTCTGTTCACTGGCGTGTACCTAGAAGTCTTCCTGATGCTGACCCTTGTGTTTTCACAGGCTAAGTCTTTCGTCTGCTTGGAGATGTGAAAGCAGGTCCCTGTTTAGGCCGGTTGGGATTTGGAAAGCTGTGGTCCTTCAGGATTTGAGTTGTGTCTGTTTTAGCAGTTGTGGCGGTTTAATTTTTTCATGGGATTAAAAAATGGGATTTAATTTTTTTATTTAATGTTTAATGTGATTTAATGTTTTTAAAGTGAAGATTTTAATAGTGAAGATTTCTAACGTAGTGAAGATTTCTAACATAAATATGCTTTTCCTAGTCCACCAAAAGAGGCCATGTCACAGTTTCGCTCCTGTCTCCCTTTTGTGGGGATCATGTGAAATGAAGACAAGGCACTTCTGTGAATTTTAAGTGTGGCTCTGGCTCAGTGTTTCTGCCCCTTTGCAATGACAAGACGACGCCATAGGAGGCCCAGGGCACAGAGTCTGGCTGCCTGCCTTTCCTTTGGGAGATGAGCCTCTCTGGGGAAACGGGCCTTCCTTATTTCACCTGTCAAGACCTTCAGCCTCGGGAAGGTTTTTATTCCTAGTGAGAATCCTCTGCCCCCGAGCCTGCTAGTGACATCGATTTTGTAGCATCCTTGTGCGTACTCTTCCTTGCCCTGAGCCCCAGCAGGGCCTCGGAGCCCGCACTGCTCTAGGCACGGCCGCTGCAGGGTCCGTGTAGAGCGCTGGTGTCCTCTTGGTGCGGCCGAAGCTGAAGATCCCGCACCACCGCCCGAGCACTGCAGTGTCTCTGCTCTGTCTGCCCCGCCCAGCTGAGCCCCAGGGGGCAAGGCGCCATGCAGACCCCAGCTCCCTGCGCCCAGCAGGTCACCACCTCTCTGGGCAGATGGGTGCCAGCTGCGTGTCCCAAATGCGCTTTCCCAGGAAACAAAACTGAGAATGAGACACGGCCCCAGGTGTTAAGGAGGGGAGCCAGGATGGAAGCAAAGAGAATCCAGTCCGGGCGGTCGGATGATAGCACACGCTGGGGGTTGTGCCGGCAGTGCTGGCGAGAGGCCTGGTCGCACCTTTAGAGACACGTAAAGGAAGGCTGGAGGGTAGGGTGGCCACGGCGAGGCGTCCCCGCGGCACCAGGACCTTAGCCCCCAAGAGTGCTGGGCGCCCTGGAGGCGGAGCCAGCCTCTTAGAGGCTCACCTAAGGGGCTTAACCAGCCGGGGACTCAAGGCAGGGGAAGGGGCGACTGGGAAACCGAGCTGCTCATAGACGGAGCGTCACTCATGGGGGAGGGTGGGTGTGATCTGTGTCAGGGACAGAGCTGGAGAGGGGGCAGGACCCGTGGGTTTTATGCCCAAAACAGTGTGCAGGTGTCACAGCGTCATCCAGAGCTAGTGGCCTCGGCAGGCTTGCGCTCAGGAAGCTCTTCCGGACACTCGGGGGCTCCTGGGGAAACATGTGGAGATGCCGCTGCTGGACGGGGCTGACGGGCGGGGGGGGGGGGGGGGGGGGGGGGGCGGCAGGCATAGCGCGCCGCGGGGGCCTGGGTGCCCATCGGGTGGAGGAAGCAGAGCCAAGGGTGTGGCTCCCGCGAGGAAGCGGCGCATTTCCCAGGGTGGTGGAGAGGCTGGGCCAGGCAGCCACGGGGGCCGGTGGGGGGGTCGGGGGGGCGCGGGCGAGGGTCAGCGAGACCCTCGGGGCGTGAGGAGGGGTACAGACTGTCTTCCCAGCAGTGACAGAGGAGCGGGGGGCGGCCGGCACCACAGGCAGGGAGGGGCAGCTTCAGGGATGACTGTGGCCCCCGCGTGGCCGCAGAGCGGTCACCCACAGCCTGGTGCCCGGCGTCCCGTCGGAGAGGCGAGGCCCAGAGCCGCGGGGGTGAGCCGAGGGGTCGGGGGCAGGAGGGGCTGCTGAGAGATGAGCGGCCCTCTTGGTCGCTCGCACGCCTGGCAGGAGGGAGGTGGTGGGCCAGGCGGGTCGTAGGGGTGGGTGCCGGGTCCCCAGCCCAGGCAGAGGGGCTCGCTGTGGCCAGGAGGGCACGAGCTGGGCACAGGGCGTGGGGGAAGGGGTGCGAGGCTGTGGCTCGGAACCCCAGCTCCCCCTTCACTGGCCTGGGGCCCCGCGGTTAGCGTAGGTACCTCAGCGTTCCCGTCAGCCAAGTGGGATCATAGCAGACACTTTACAGGCTGTGCTTGGAATAGCGCCCAGCTCGCGGCAGACGCACAGAGAGTGGCCGCCAAATGCTGAGGACAGTCAGGGCCTTCCGTGTGCCTTAGCTCACCCGCGCCGTCACAGCCACCTCCAAAGTGATCTCATACCCACGTCCCACTCACAGAAACAAAGTCAGAAACCCGTCCTGCTCACAGCAGGGCCTGACTTGGCCCAGACCCCGAAGAGAGTGGAGTCCCAGGGCGCCCCGTGGGGAACAGGAGCGGAGCCAAGGGGACCCCACTGACACGTGGGCGTACCAGGCCTCCCGCAGGGCCGGCCACGGAGTTGCAGAGTGAGGTGCAAGCTGTGGGACCGATTGGGGTTGTGTTGTTTGGGAGGAGAGCAGAGAGGCTGTGAGTAAAAGGGTGTGATCGGTGATGGGGTTTAGGCGAGTCTGGAAAATGCCGAGATGGGCAGATAGAGGAGGGCAAGGCTGTGCCCAGAGGTTGGGGGCTGGAGGTGGAGGTTTCCACGGGAAGCTTCCCGTGACCAGATCCAGGCTCACGGGGAGTCAGCAGGCTGGAGGCTCCAGGGTGGGGCGTTGCCCAGCAAGGGGCTGGGACAGTCTGGAGTGAGGCGACGCCCGGGGCCCAGGCGCTGCAGGTGTAGGCCGGGCAGGGAGCACTTCCCTGCACGTGGGCTCCCTTCAGGAGGGGCCGCGGGGGGTGGCCTGGGCCAGGAGCCCTGGAGCCGAGCCCTGAGCGCTGACCTGACCGAGAGTGACTCCGCGCTTTGCATTGCAGTACGCAGTGTGTAGTCAAGCGAGCACCATGAGCCTTCCGGTGGCAGTGGAGACAGATGGGCCTTTATTTGAAGATGTGCAGATGCTGAGAAAGACAGTGAACGAAGAGGCTCGCCAGGTAAAAGTGCACAGAGCTGAGCTGGGTGCGCTCCTTAGAGACTTGCTTAAGACGTGCCTGTGATCTTAGTGATGTGATAGACAGCACTGCCTCCTGTGTATAAGCTAAAGTGAAAAATGCCATGGTGGTAATCTTACAGGAAACCTTTCATCCGTATATCTGAGATCAAATTAGTAGAAACAGTTTTTAAGGATTAAGTATGTGCCTGAAATGTCTTTCTTCATTTACTTTAACAGTAATAATCCCAATTCTTCACTGCAGTCAGATGTTAACGAGAGCAAAGACTCAAAGGTTTGCGGTGATGTCTTCCCCCTCTGCGCCCTCTGCCCCCGTGCGACTTCTGCTCTGGCCCAGAGGCGCCCCTCTTACTTCTCCACAGTTACTGCCGGCCCTCGGGCCCCAGGACATCAGGCAGAGCCCTCATCCTCTCAACAGCAGGGTCACGCTGCCTCGCAGGCCTGTGCCAGGGTCAGGGCTCTGTCAGGACCCTCATGCAATACCCACACTCAAGTGGTTTTGTTTCCACTTTGTGGAGACACATATTTAGATCACCACCGATCCAAAGAAAGGCCCCTATCGCTAAATGGGGAACCTTTGCGATTTAGGCTTTAAAGAGGGTAGTGGGTGGAGTTCCCACGTATAAGGAGCCTCGCAGTTGCTGTAGGTCTCTGATTGTACCTCCTGTTCTCAATCCTTGCAGTTGATAAAGTGCTAACTGGATTTGGGGATATGGGGATATGGGGATATGGCCCTTTCTGACTCTGAAACTTTAATCCCCTTTGAGCTAAGAATTCCTAAAGACATCCAGCACTACAATTCTGAAAAGTAACAAGTTAGGCTAAAATTATACTGCACACTGAATGCAGATGGTTTCTAGATGATAGTGTCATTCTGAGCTCAGACAGAGAGGGTTTTTTTTTAACCTACTTGTTTTTAACTCAAGTAAATTGTATTCCCCACCTGATCAGACAGGATCAGGCATCACCAAGAGCACAGGCTCTAGACCATGCAGACTGCACTGCCCAACACGGCAGCCCTGAGGCACACGTGACATGTGGCCGTCTGCACTGAGCCGTGCTGCAGCCCAAAACACACCCGGGAGCTCCCAGGCTTAGTGTGAGGGAAGGACCTAGAAACATCCCCTTCATAATTTTCTGTTACTGACAACATGTTGAAATGATAGTATTTTGGATCTACTGGGTTAAATTTTTAAAATATTATTAAAATAAATTTCATCAGTTGCTTTTCACGTTTTCGATGTGGCTACTAGGAAATCTGGGATTCCATATGTGGCCGGCATCGTCTTCCGACCAGGCAGCGCCAGGCCAGATGCCTTTCCCTTGGTGCTTCCAGAGTAAAGCACCTGCACTGGCCCGTCCTTGCCCCTTCCTGCCCGGCTAGTTCTTGGCCTTAGGTTAAGATAAAAGCAGGTGGACGCAAACACGAAACATACAGTGCAAGAACAGCAGTAACTCGTTTTTTACTTCATCCAGTTGGATTCCATAATTTCCTCGCAATATTCTTAGCAGTGAACAGATTGAATAAAAAACGTGAAAATCCTTATCTTTCCCTCTCTCTCTGGGGTGTTAGTTTTCCTACTTCTTAATTTTTTTTTAAACTTGGAAAGGAATTTGAGGCCACCTCTTTGATTACCATTTTGATGTTTTGGCTTCAGGTGGGCTAAAAGACCTGAACACTGGCCTCGTTACTGAAGGCGGTCAGAGGAAATCAAAATCAGGGTCCCTGCTACCAGCAAGCCTGCCCGTGGGTTTGTGACCACATACTAGTCTTTAGGTCACTCGGGCCGTACAACGTAGAAAAGGAAACTGATGTCTAGCAAGCCAGTCTTTAAACATTAAATATTTTTAGGGTTGGAGGATTTTTCTTTTTGGTAGGTGCATCCTTGGACTTGATAATTAAAGCTAGGAAAAGAATAAACTATGCCCAAAATGTAATGAACGTATTACATAATTACGTAATCTATGGACCTGTGGTTTCTGATTTAGGGCCTACTCTAGGAGATGAAGGAACGCAAATTAAAATAGCTTTCTCATCTTGAGTAAGACTACCTTTGAAAGTCAGCTCTAGTATCTCCGTGGTGGCCGATCTTCCAGCAGCCCTTGGAGGAGGGCGTGTCTCCCTCCTTCCCTGCAGGAGTTATGAAGGAAGCAGCCTCTGTAGTCATCTCCTCATTAGTTGTGAGACACCACGTGTAGACAGGACATTGCTTGGAGAGCTCTTTCAGTTTGCTGGTTTGTTTTCATGACTTTTGAAATTAGACTGTATGACTGAGTTTTCTGTGTAATTGACATTCTTACAAAAATCATCCCCCTACCCATAACCTTTAGATCTCTACAGATCACATTCCTGGGTTGGAAGACTCCATGCTATTAAGACGTCAGTTCTCCCCCAAAATTAACGCAATCCAGTCAGAATCCCAACAGGCACTTTTCTTTTTTTGAAAGACATAGACCAGTTAATTCTGAAATTCACATGGAAATGCAAAGGACCTAGAATAGCCGAAATAACTCTGAAAAAATAATAAAGTTGGAAGACTAACACAACCCAATTTCAAGACTTACTGTAGATTTCTATTGGTCAATTGAATTTCCCCCAAATATCAAAATAATCCCGCATTTCTTTGAAATGATTCGAATGTGGGCTCGGGATGCATGTGAGGGAAACGACAGTGTTGCCGGAGAACCGGGAGAGGAGACCCTAATGCTAATGGAATGTACTTGGTTGGAATCTTGTGGAGGAATTCAATTACCTATTTACCTGTCGGAACCATGATTTGGGTTTCTTTTGAGAAGATTGTGTAACCCTATATAGAACCTCCAAAATAAACTAGTAACGTTCATGTGAATGACATTTATATCAGAGACATTTAAAATGTTTTACAATTCTCATTTTTAACAGTCGGTCGGGAGGAAAGCAGTGTCAACCATGCAGTTAAGGAAGGTGTAGAAAGACGGAAGGTGGGAAGTGAAGGTATTCCTTACTCAGTACGTAGAAGTGTATTTAAGGCTTTTATATTTAGGAAAATCACTGACAATGTTATGTACATGAAGTATTTTCCCTTTTTTCCCTGTCATTCCAGCTTGTGATGGTGAAGACAAAGAAATCTGGTCCCTCGAGAGATTTTTGATGAGTTCTGTCCTAAATTCAGTAGTAAAACGTGCGCTCTTCTGTATGACCCACCCCGATGTCGTTTTCCCATTTACTGTATAGATTTAGCCTTTCAGCGTTGCCATTTTGCTGCAGACAGAGGCCGTTTCTCTCCGGCTCGCACCTCCGTAGGGGCGTCTGGGGCAGCGTGTCCGTCTGTCTTGTCTGCCCACCGTCAACAGCATGCTCGGCCCACACATCCCTCCACCAGTGTCACTCGTCTAGAGGGACCGTCTGCATGATGTCCCACTCTCCTGCCTCCCCTTTTTCTGATTTTTTTTTTCCCGCCTTGTCGCTTGTGAAATTGCTCTCTGCTTTACACACTGGTTTTAAATGGCTATGCAGAAAGGCTCAGATGGGTCCATCACACTCTGTCCTTCCAGAAGCTTCCGGGGTCATGTTTGCCTTCTCAACTTGCATTTATTGGTTCCAGGCATTTTCTGTCAAAATGTTTCTTCTCTTTGGAATGCCTGTTGCAGCATTTATTAAATATTTCAAGTATGGGAAAGGCCTGATTTTGTTTTGCTTCGCTTCGCTTTGTTTTACAGCTCCACCTGGAATGGACATAAAATTCAGGGTAGAATTTCCCTCTGAGTTTTGCATTGGTCGAAGGCAAACACGCTCCACAGATGAGACCACTCTTACAAGGACTGTGACCGTGACAGGCAGCCCCTCAGGGACGGAGGGGCCTCCACAGTCTCCTGACATGCGGGGTTGTCCTGAAGGCATCTTACATTAGTTCCCAGGAGAAAAATACCAGAATTCCTGCCTTTGCCATAAATGAACGTTAATATTCAAATAACAGTTCTAGAAATAATCCTAAAATGATGTCATGGAAAATTCCTTACAAACCTTGATATTATTGAGGTTGTCAGATACAAGTTTGCAAAGAACCCTAAGAAACATTAGCTCTGCAAAAGTGTGCACTTTTCATACATGGCGTCTGCAAGGCCTTGGCTATTTCATTAACGCAAAGAGAATTACACTCTGCATGTCGTACCACCGATGTTGGCAAGCTGGGTGCTGTGAGGAGTGGTTAGGGATACGTTCTTTCTGTTGTCAAGTGATTGACTTAATACAGGTTTTCTTCTGGTAGGAGTTTGACCACCACCACAAACGTAACTTCTTCTCATTAAATATAATCTCCCCTTTGCTGGAGACACTAAACAGAAAGGAAGACGGGGTTCTGGTTAAAGTTCCTCATGTGCTGGCAGCTTCCTGGACGCTGTGTCTAGGTGATATAGGTGGCTCGTTGTTTTGTTTCAAAGATACTGCTATTGCTGCAATGGCCCTACTCCAAAACCGAATAACTTGTTTAACTACTATGCCTGGAAATGGACACTTTCGGTGTATAAACGCCCCATATCAGGGCCCCCCCCGCCTTTCTTTGCAGACACAGATCTCTAAATCCCCATGCAAAAAGGGATTCATGTAGGGCTTTTTGTTTTGGGGTGTTTGTTTTTGTTTTGTTTTGTTGAGTAAAACCAAAATGTCCTAACTTTAGGAAAAAAATGGAATGGAGTGGGAGTCTTATATCTTACCCTTATTAGGAAATTTTATACAAATCATTAAATACAGTTTTTCTGAATTCTAGAGGGTTTTTCCCCCTACATGACCCGTTTAATACCTCTCATTTTAAGTATCTTTTTTTCAAATTTGATAGAAGTTTTAGACCTGTTATTTATTGGCTTCGAGTCCAATTTAAGTATGTTATTCATTCTTTCTTTTTATTTACCTCCAAGGGAAATTTCAACTTCCTGAAATGCTTCTGGAAGGGACATAGCCATAAACTGACTTCGGTAACATTTTGTGAAATAGGAAGATTTTACCATTTACGGGATTTACTAAAACTGGTGAATTTGCAAAATAGCGGTACTCGATGCTCTGTACAAAACTACTCATTTTAGAAGACCACAATGCCAATATTATGCACGCCGTCCTTGGGTTACTTTTAATAAATGAGGCGTTCTTGGTTAATGAGGGTGATAAGAGACATCCCGCCCTTTGTGTGCTCCAAATCCCCGGGGAGGCTCTGAGTGTGGACACCGCTGGCTCAGTGCAGAGCGAGCACACTTCCGGGTCGCTGGGTCTGTAGCCAACGCCGTGCGTTTTTATTCCAGGCACAGAAGGACCTGAAGAAGGACCGGCCCCTGGTGCGCCGCAAGTCCGAGCTGCCCCAGGACCTGCACACCAAGAGCGCCCTGGAGGCCCACGGCCGTGCTGACGAGCTGGTCCCCCAGGACGGGCGCTAGCCCCGACGCCGTGCGCGCGCCAGCCCCGCTCCGGTCTGTAGAAAGTACACGCTCTGTGTGCCATGCAAATCAGTTACACTCAAGTCAAAGCTTTCTCCAACCCCGTTCCGTAGGCAATAACATCCTTCCGCCTCAGCTCGAGACTAGGAGTTCAAACAATGGTGACCACCCAGGGCCACATGCCGCTCATGGTGTCCCCTGCACGGTCCCAAGTAAGCCGGTTTTCCAAAATCAGAGCTAAGGAAAGCACCCTAGTCATCATCTTCACGTTCTCCCCAAATGGAATTTGCGATCATTTAAGATAGGTGGTCCAATGATAATATCAGTGTTTTTCAAATCAAAGGAGCACTTTAAAAAAGTATTACCTACTTTTTAAGACTTTACAACCCTTGAGAGTGTTTCCACGTGATTGTTAATGCCAGCAGTTTCTTTCTGGGGTTTTTTGGGTTGTTTTTGTCTTTTAATCTCATTGAAGTGGTTCCTTGCTGTCATCGTTCCAACACCGCTCAACTGGGAAAGTGACACGACAGTCCCCGGCCGCTGTCTTTTCCTAAGGTCCTGCTTTACTTTGACCAATGCCACGCGTACCACGTCCTGCGGCTGCTGCATATCGCTAAAGCCATATTTCCAAGTCTGCGGTCCAGGACCAGGATCCGGGAGTGAGCACGTAGGAGAAATTTGTTTTAAAAAGAGCTTTCTCTTGACTGGAATTGGAATTTTAAAGTGATGTGTTCGTGTTTTACTCTTTGCAGAATGATTTCTCTCTGCTTACACGTTGTTGCCTTTGAACAAGGCTCTTCAATTAATAAAATTATATTCTCTGAGAATTCCACATTTTGTAGAAAATTAGGACGAGATCATTTTGAGTGAGGCCAGCTCTCGGGCCTGATGCAGGCCACCGCTGCCTTTGGGCAAAAGTAGCAGGAACAGCGCCGTGGGCAGGCACCCCCCTCCCCGCAGTGTGGCCCTGAGGGCTTCGTGGAGGCGGCAGCAGCGATGGCTTCCAAGGAGTCTCTTTCTGTTGAAAAGAGCGCACGTAATAGACGCCTCATAAGGAAAATACAGCGTCTTGAGTTTTCCTCGGTCTTCAGTGCTGCTGAATATTTCAGGCTTCCTTGCATGGATTCAGCTTTTTGTTTGTCATGGAACAGCACGAGGAGAAAAATCTTTAAACTTAACGCTTTGTTCTTTATTTCTCTCCGGGTGGCCAGTATTTTGACTTACTTATCCTGCTTGAAAGCTATCTGAGATGCGTACTGCTGCTCTAAACCAGTGATTCTAGTTTCTTCTGTCTCTGGCATAAGATTCTATAACTTGATGTTAAATGTCTTGATGCATCAAAGGTAAAACGTGGCTTCTTTCAGGATCTGTTTTTCAGTTGAGGTCTTGGGAATCCACTCAGACGTTGTGAGAAGCAGACGTGGTTCCCTGTGCAGCTGTGGTACCTGCTGCCCGTTGGTTTCACTTAAACCCTTTGATGATGTTTATTTCCTTGTTTCCTGTAGGAAAATCATTTGGAGGGAGGGGATTTCTGGTGTTCCAAGCAAGTGCTAAATTAGAAGCTGCCCCGGCTGAAAGGGGAGAAGCCCTCTTTGTGAGCAGGAAGTATCCATCCACTTCACCATGATGAAATTTATCCTTTAAAAAAAGTTTAGATGCCTTCTCCTTTTGAGGGAAAAAGGGTGCTTTTTATTGTATAAAGCAGCGTCTTATGTATTTTGATAAACCATTGTTTGAACTTCCGTCTTTAGCTGATAGATTCTCAGATATACTTGGTTTGGATGTTCTCAGTTATGTTTGTGACAGAGGTTTCTGGGAAGCCTCTCCTCTTGCCCTAGGGAAAAAGCAGAATACCAGTGTTTGGGTGATGTGGAAAGCTCAACGGATAAGAACATCTTTTTGTCTAGGTTTTACTTCTGCTCTTTATTGAAGACAAACATTCACCAAAAAGGGAGAAAAAAAAAAAGTTTTGAGAGAAACTAATTTTCTTTGACAAGAGTATTATTTAATATTTTGGCCTATGAAAGTTTTCCTAGTTAGTACTCAGATTCCCTGTGCTAATTGTTCAACTGACATATTATTACATAGATACACTGTTTATTCTGTACCAAACTGATTTCAGAAGTACTACATTGAAAATAAACTGGTGACTGTTTTTCTTCATAAAGTTCTGCGTTGGCATCTTCACTCTTTCTGAAATGTATCTGTACATCAGAAATGTCACTATTCCGAGTGTCTTTTTAGTGCAGCTTTAGTATGGCTTCCTTTTAATATTGTACATACATTGTACCTTTGTTTTATGGTAATGAGTAATAAAAATGTAGACTTCATATTTTGTACAAAATGTCCTATGTACAGAATAAAAAAAGTTCATAGAAACAGCAAAAATAGGTAAGTGGCACAATTATTTTTCTTTAGAAAATATCTGTAACTTTATGCTTTAGTGAAATGTTAAGTACCTACATATTTTTTAACATTTTGTAATTCAAAACTTTTTGTTTTGACATTGTTTATGAAGAGAAACTTCATACACTTGCCATTTAATATGCTCTTTTATCTAATTTTAAAAAAAACTCTACAAATGGTGTATTATATGGACTAAATAAAGAACATGTGAATTTTACTGCTCATCATGACGCTAAATTTAGCCATGGTGTTGGGCAAGCCGGTTCCGATCTCTGTCCGGCGACAGTTAGGGGCAGGGCAGCCCCGCCAGGGATACCAGCTGGAGTCCCTCGCTCAACACTGGCTGGGCGCCCACGCTGCCGTCCATCACAGCCACGTCTTTGCTGAGCCTTCTGTAAGGTCATTTTTCCACTTTTCTAATGGGAAAAAGTAGAGATGACCTTTTAACGACCACCTCTTGTTTTGTGAGTAGGCAAATGTGAATCAGAATGCTGTTTATAGAAATGGAATTATTTGAGCCCTAACCATGATGTTTAAAATTATTCTTGAAGAGACACTGAAGTCTGGAGAACAGAGTCGTGTGGCTAAGAATATGAGTTTGGGATCCTAGCTGATCCACCCCCTTCTTACTGGGGGCCTTGCTGTCCTCACCGGTGCTGTTACCGAAAGGTCGCTGGGGGTAGGCCCAGTCCCGTCACTGCAATGACCTCGGCCTCCCAGCAGGTGGGCTGTGACCCAAGCCCCTCAGTTCCTTTATCTGCCAAACGGTCCCTGTGACTCCCCCCACCCCAGGACAGAAGTGCAGAAGTCGCCCTTGGAGCTGGGGTGTCTAGGAAGGGGAGGTGTCTAGGTAACCAGTCGTCTCGGTTATCAGTCTGGCAAGGTAAGGGCCCAGGCAAAGTCTCCAGGGTGGGATTCTCTGGCAAAAGAGACTTCCTGACTTCACTCACTCGTTCATAACACGATGAACAGGCCCCCTGCCCAAACCAAGAAGCAATCCAGTAACCGTAACTTAATCTACGTCCCTCACGAGCTTTCTTCTCCAGCCTGGAGACCGGCATGACTTCATACCATAGCAAGTTGCTTCATGGGTGATGAGACCCAGGTCCCTGGAGGCTCAGCGAGCGTAAAAGCCACGTCTCCCAATACCTGGCCCCTTGCTCATGCCGACATGATTTGAGACCCCAGATCTTCTCCACCTAAGGTGATGCTGGGACCGTGTCGGATCTCTGATGGCTGTGCACGGGTTCCCGCCGCCAGTCTGCACACACCAGTGCCGGGCATGATAAAGGGCTCCCCCGTACTCAAGACGAAAGGGCAACGAGCCGGTTCCCTTCCATTAAAGCACTATCTATCCTTTAACTGACATGCTTTTCCTCCACTCTTGGCATTAAACCTTCAGGAAATGGCAAACACAGGACTTCCCTGCTGGCGCAGTGGTAAAGAATCCGCCTGCCAACACGGGACACGGGTTCGATCCCTGGTCCGGGAAGATCCCACATGCCGCGGAGCAACTAAGCCCGTGTGCCACGACTACTGAGCCTGCGCTCTAGAGCCCGCGAGCCACAACTACTGAAGCCCGCGCGCCTAGAGCCTGTGCTCCGCAACAAGAGAAGCCATCGCAATGAGAAGCCCGCGCACCACAATGAAGAGCAGCCCCCGCTCGCTGCAACTAGAGAAAGCGCAGGCGCAGTAACAAAGACCCAACGCGGCCAAAAATAAATAAAATTAATTAATTAATTTTAAAATTAAAAAATTTTTTAAATGGCAAACATAAATAGCAGTTTCTTAGTAATTCCCTACTTGAAAACAGTTGGCAGTACCGTGGGCCACCCTCCACCCCCCGGAAAAAATAATATGGCAACAGTGCAGATCCGCCTCCTGACCTGTGGAATCTGGAATTCTGGGAACCCCTGGTCTAGTTCAAAACCCTTGTTTTACAGAAAATGAAATAGACCCAGAGACAGGAAAGCCCGGAACTAGTGGGCGTTGGCACCCGGTCCATCGTACATATTTAATGGAATCTCAGAGTTGGGTGCTTGTGGGTCGTCCTTTATGTTGCCTGCCACTTGCATTCTTTCTAGGTTGTGAATTTTTTAAATATCTCTAGGAAAATGAAAGATTTACTTGAGATAGGCAACAAGCTTCATATGGAAATGTTTTTACTTTAACAAGTAAAAATTTAGGTATTTCCTGAATAGAAAAAAATGCCATATTAAAATCCAAGTTTCTCAGAACATTTGAGGAAAGCTTTTTGGAGTCATCCGTGCATTGTACAGGATGTACCAGAAATGCTCAGTCATTTATAACCACACATTTTCTATTTGAAAAAAAAAAGTACCTTTATTTTTCACCTGTTGCTCTTGCAAAACTTGAGTATAATAAATTAAAATCAAACACAGGCCCCCTAGAGTGAAGACTTGACCCAGGTGAAGATAGTGGAGAGAATTCCAATCAACAGATGTCTGTGCGCATGTGGGCGCTGGGCCCTCAGGGTGCCTGGGACTGTCTTGACACCCACACATAGAGGGGCCGGTGCTGGCAGGACGGGCCACACCTGCCTGCCACCTCCCAGCCACGACCCTGCACTCTTCTTCATCCCAGGGATTGGTGCTGTCACCTCTGCTGGTCAAACCCGGAACACAGCCTGGATTCTCCCTCCACTAGGGATTCTTAAATCGGGATTCTTAAATCCCAGAGACCGCGCCTCCCAGGTACATCTCTGTCCATCTGCCTTGCCTCGGCTTCCAGCATCCCCCAGACAGTGTGACGGCTTTCTCTCCAGAGCATCTTAAACGGTGATCATGTCACCCTCTTGCTTAAAACACTTGAGTGTCTTCACATGACACTAAATAAAGCCTGAACTCCTCGCCATGGAGGTAAGAATCTCTGATCTGACTCCTGCTGACCTCTGCAACCCGTGTTCAATGTGTTCCATCAGTGGCCTCCATGTCTCACCCGATGACCTCTTTCCCACTGCAGGGCCTTTGCACAGGCTGTCATGCCCATCCCATCCCCCAAAGTGGCCTGGCTGGCTTCTTTTTATCCCACCAGTCTAAACGGCAATGTTTTCTCTGGGCGTGGTGGGAAGCAGGACGGAAGGTGAGGACGTGGACAGGGGACGTCTCAGCATCTTGGTGGAGACACTTCGGGGTTTAGGAAACCAGAAAACAGGACCTGCTGCAGGGGGGCTGCTCAAGTGTGTTTGTGCATCAAAGGGAATAAGCCCATCGTGGGGTCTGTGAAGGCGACAGGGGCCTGGAACCCAGAGCACAAGTGCAGGGCTTGGTCTTCAACAGGAACAAGGACAGATTATCCATTGTAACAGAAGGAAGGCAGGGAGGGAGGAATTCATGTAGATGCATAGATTTGCGGCGGGTAGATGAGCGAGTTGCCCTCTGATCCCCTCAATGTTCAGTGAATTCTGAATGTCCAAATGAGGCTGTACTGAAAGTGAAACCGGTGGTGTGATTCTCTCTGGCCACATGGGAGGCCCGGGGTAGGGCGGCAGACGTTCCACCTCCCACCACCTGCTCGCCCCTCCTCCAGGATGAGGTTTTGCGATTTACCATTAATTCTCCGTGAAACCGGCTCTTGCGAGGACGCTACAGGTGATGACCCAGAATTCACAAGAGGTAGCTGGCCTTTCTCTCACTATAAAGGAGGAAAAAGAATCTGTTTCCTCTGACGGTGCCTCCCTGGGGTTGCATCCCCCTAAGCTTTGAAGAGCCATCAAACAGGTGATTACCCCGTAATGCCCCCCGAGGGCAGCTGGGACAGATGCCAGAGGGCCCCATCCACTCATGGCAGCTTTCTAGCTCACCCTCCAAAGCTGGGCTCCAGGGAGGAAGGCGACTTGTAGCCTTCACACTGGGCTGCGATTCCAGCTCCATCCCCCTCTGTGCTCTCATCTGTGAAATGCAGATAACGATTCAGTCCTTGTAGGTGTTTGGGAGGATTAAAGAAATGATCATTTAAAGTGGGCAGAGGGGGCTTCCCTCGTGGCGCAGTGGTTGAGAGTCTGCCTGCCAATGCAGGGGACACAGGTTCGTGCCCTGGTCCGGGAGGATCCCGCATGCCGCAGAGCGGCTGGGCCTGTGAGCCATGGCTGCTGGGCCTGCGCATCCGGAGCCTGTGCTCCGCAACGGGAGAGGCCACAACAGTGAGAGGCCCACGTACCGCAAAAAAATAAATAAACAAAAAATAAATAAAGTGGGCAGAGGAAGCTCAGCAGACGGCACCTGCTGTAATTGTTATTGTTATGTGTTCTCACCCCGTTTCACAGTGAGAAAACAAGGGCTCCCGAGGGAACGGGGGGGGGGGGGTGCTCATCCACAGAAAAGTCAGCCACCCTGGTGGGAGGAGCTGGTCACCATGGACCAAGAAGGAAATTCACACCGCAGTGGGGAGGCTGGGAGGAAATAGCATTTATGTTTATTGTGATGGCTATGCAAACTTGTACAACTCTTTAGAAGGGCAGTTGGGTAATGTTTAAAATATTAAATATTAAAACTATTTTAAATGTCATGCCTTTGACACTGCAAATCTGCTTCTAGGAATTTAGCCACTGAGACTGTTCATGGTAGCCTTATTCTCCATAGTGAAAAGTGGTAGAAGCCAGAGAATGTATTAAATAAATACAGGTGCATCCTGAGAACTTAGAGCTCCTGGCACATAATGGCTCCATCCAAACCCCGGCACTGAGACGATCAAACTCTAGCCTGGTTCTAGCAGCAGGAGGCTGTGTCCCTAGGATGACCCCAGCCCCCCATTAAAATGCCTGCCTGAGAAAGCCCAAGGCTGCCAGGAGAATTTCCCATTTGTTCCAGCCAACCCCTGACCACAGGCCCGGACCTGCCTTCCTCAGAGCATTTACGAAGAAGGGCTTACAGTTATGAACCTTGCTCCGTCCCTTTTGAGGTGTATGTGTACCTTCCACAGCTCAGGGGTGTCTTTCTCAACGACCTGAAAGCCACTCCCTTGAAATGGACTCATCAGGAAGCATAGGGCTTTTATGGAGGGTAGAATTCTGACAGGTAATTATCGGCTAGCAGACACAGCCAGCCCAGTCTCATCTACACTGACCCACCTTTGGTGATTTTTCACTTGAGCGCCACTGCCCACACCCCTCCCTACTCCCTCATCCTCCCTTTAAAACACCAGTCACCTCTGAGGGACTTCCCTGGCGGTCCAGTGGTTAGGACGCGGCGGTCTCACTGCCAGGGGCCCGGGTTAGATCCATGGTCGGGGAACTAAGATCCTGTAAGCCACGCAGCATGGCCAAAAAAAATATATGCAATAAAAAAATTTTTTTAATAAAAATGGGCATAAATCAACTATACTCTATTAAACACTGGTCACCTCTGCACAAATCAGAACAGAACTCAGCTCTTTCCCCTGCTGCCTGTAATGACTGAATAATATCTATTTTCACCACTTTAACTAATGTTGTCTATATTTATCTTCGACCATCCATAGAATGGAATAGTACGTAAACTTTAAAGAAGGTTTTACGTGGGGACTTCCCTGGTGGTCCAGTGGTTAAGACTCTGCGCTCCCAATGCAGAGGACCCAGGAACTAGATCCTGCATGCCGCAACTAAAGATCCTGCATGCATCAGTGAGGATCCCAAGTGCTGCAACTAAGACCCAGGGCAGCCAAATAAATAAATATTTAAAAAAAAAAAAAAAGGTTCTATGTGGAGAAGCACTTAAGAGTAGTGCCTGGAACACATTAAATGTATTAACTATTATTATGGAGATTAACATTTTTTATCTGTTGGGAAAAAGAATGCATTATGGGTGTATACATATATAAAAATGTATTGAGCCACAGACTTAAGATTAGTATATTTTATGCTTTCAACTGTTCCATAAAAGTTTTAAAAAATGGAGACTGTGGGGCTTCCCTGGTGGCGCAGTGGTTAGGAATCTGCCTGCCAATGCAGGGGACACGGGTTCCAGCCCTGGTCCAGGAAGATCCCACATGCCACGGAGCAACTAAACCCGTGTGCCACAACTACTGAGCCTGCGCTCTAGAGCCTGTGAGCCACAACTACTGAAGCCCGTGTGCCTAGAGCCCGTGCTCCGCCACAAGAGAAACCACCGCAATGAGAAGCCGGCGCACTGCAACGAAGAGTAGCCCCCGCTTGCCACAACTAGAGAAAACCTGTGCACAGCAAGGAAGACCCAGCACAGCCAAAAATAAATAAAATAAAATAAATAAATTTTTTTTAAAAATGGAGACTGTATTAAAACTATATGTTCTTACATGGAAAGTTATTCAAAATATATGTTTAGATGAAACAAGCAAGTTCCAAAACAGTTTGCTTAACAGAATCATATTCTATGCATACACATATATAATATCCCCAAACTGAATATATCATATACTATATATAATGTCAGTATGTGCAAAAAATAAATATTTCAAGAGCTTATATATTTCTGGAATATGTGCACTAATTTTACAAGTGTACATTTTACAAGTGTACATTCCTGTTCCAGGTTGCAACACTTGGAATCAGCCAGGTCCTGATGCGAGACGCTCAGGCCGTTACACTGACACGCAGTCTCCCTCCTCACCACCAGAGGGCCGCCAGGAGCACCCGCCGGATCGCACCGCCGCCTCCCAGCATATGAGAGGCCTGCCTTGAACCTCCTCACGCTCAGGTATTTTTACATAATCGCTGGTCAGATTGTACTGTAAACTGGACACTCTGTGCTTCTTGACGCGTTCTCCCTGCATCACACATTCTGAAAGCCTTTAAATGGAAAAAACAAACATTAACTCGGTTATGTTTCTCCAGCCTAACAGTCATGGGTTCTTCAAAGCTAGAATAGGAGAAAGAATGAAAGTAATTTTTGTTTTGATTGAAGTGCAGTTGATTTACAATGTTGTGCTCGTTTCTGCTCTACAGCAAAGTGATTCGGTTATACATATACATACCTTCTTTTTTATATTCTTTTCCATTATGGTTTATCTCAGGATATTGAATACAGTTCCCTGTGCTGTACAGTAGGCCCTTGTTGTTTCTCCATTCTGTATGTAATAGTTTGCATTTGCGAATCCCAAACTCCCGGTCCGTCCCTCCCCCACCCGGAAGTAATTCTTGCTGAGCACCTACCACACGCTGGACTGTCCCGCTGCTGCACACAGCATCTTATCAAATTCTCACAACGATTAGGTTGGTGGCATTAATCCCCATTTTTCAGATGAGAACCCTGAGATTCTGAGGGATTAAGTGATTTACCCAAGCTCACCAGCTAGTCACTGGTAGAATCTGAATCCCTGCAAGCCAGCAGGGTCCTAAGATTTTGCTTTACCCCCTATAAAGCCCCCACTTGTCTCCAAATTTATGAGTGAAGAAAATAAATCCAGGGTGTGTTGGTGGGAGACCTCAATCAGAACTCAGGTGTCCAGATACCCAGAACGTGCCCTTGCTAATGTGCCCTCTGCTTTCAAGTTTGGTATGCGCCCGGCTGTGACCAGTGCAGAAACACGAAGGCCTGGCATTGCTCTCTGACTTGCCATGTGGTTCAAAATTCAAAAAGAAAAACAGTAAAAAAAAAAAAAAAAACAACTTTCCTTCCTCTCCTCTCTGCCCTCTCTGCCCTACACCATCCACTCACCCAGTTCCACTCCCTGGTGGCAAACTTGCTTGTTTTTCCAGAGATTATTTTATATGTATGCAAATCAATGTTGTAGTTGGTTTTTTCTGAATTGCAGTTCCCTGGCTACGGTATCCCCGAAAACCCAGAGACAGTGTCACCTATATTACTAACTATCCCCATATCACAAAGACAAAACCTGAGCCCTTGGGAGCTAGAGTGAACTGCCCAAGGTCCCACAGCAGGACAACTGAGGGTCTGAATCTAAGGATGGCTCTGACCTGGGCAGGCCCCTGGGTCCTGCTCTTCCCAGTTTCCCTTTTGTGTTTGTGTCACTCTCTCCCGCCTCCCTTCCTTCTCTCTCCCTGCTGTAATCACTTACAAACCCTCACCTCCCTGAAGTGTTGCTAAATTCGAATCACAGGTGGGAGGACCTTAAAGGTGGAGTCCAGCCCTCACACTTTACAGATGGGCAAACTGAGGCCCAGGAAGGCTCCTGCACATGTCGGATTCTACATCCAGCCCTTGCTCAGCCGTTCCCTTTCCCGCCTCCATCTGCCCAACTCCCTCCTGCTCTTGCATCCCTCACATAAACAGCCAGCCAGCTCTTCATGTGAGAGCACCCCTGGTTTTGCATCTTCCAAAAACACGCATCTCATCAGTCCACACCTTCCTAGCAACCCTCCAAGGGTCAAAACGCTGGCCCTACGCCTTCTCTTCTCTCCTCTTCTCCTGTGACAGGCTGGAATCTTACCCGTGCCGTTCCCCCCTCACCCTGACTCGGTTATTAGCTATTTATCCTTCAGTCTCAGCTCTCCCTGGTGACCAATCCGGAGGCGCTCACGGCTTTTCCCTCAGCCCCAACCTCCCTGTGTCTCCCGGAGACCATGAGCTCAGCGGGAACAGTGCCTGGGCCTGTCTTGTTCACCACTGTGTCTCCAGTGTCTGGCGCTGTGCTCCACCCCTCCACTCGCTAGTTCACAGGCTCCGTCATGGTTTGATGGAAGGATGAATGAATGAACGATCCGGCAGAGGGAAGAGCCTGATCCCACCAGGGAGGTGTGCAAGCAAGAGCTGTGCGCGGTGATACCAAGCGTTCCTGTGAAGTAGACTGAGGCGTGTGCGGAGGGTAATTGGGAGAAATAAAGTTAGAATATTCTCTTCCCTCTAATAAGCATCTGAGGACATCTGTGCCAGGCCCCGTGCTGACAAAGAGCCCACAGACGAACTAAGTGGGGCCCTGTTAGTCCTGTGAGGGTTCTCAGCACCTAAGTCTGATGAAAGCCCCTCCGCCCCCACCAATCCCCAGGGGCTCCTACACAGCCTATTCTGCATGTACCTGGAAGCGGATCACAGCCTCCGGAACCCCAGTCAAGGACCACAGCTTAAGTATCCCTACTCTAGGGGGAACGAGAAAAATCAAATGAGTGCTTGGAGCGCGAGCCACGCCAAGACAGCAGTGAGGACGGAACCCAGCGCTTCGGAGACGGTTGCGGGGACAAGGCCTTAGGGCCAGGGAAGGAACAGCGATGGAAGGCCCTTGGACCCATTTTAAGAAACTTATCCTATTATCCAGAAACTGGGATCCGGGCAAACTTCCCGCGCCCAGAAGGGTCCTAATCTCCGGCTCGGAAAGATGACGCAAGCAGCGCGCGAGTACCTGCCAAAATACGACTGCCCCGCCCCCGCCGGTGCATTGTGGGGGGGTTAAAGGCACCAACCGGATACAGGTCTCGCGAGCGAGCGAGATTCACGCGGATGACAGAGATTGGGTGGGGAGGAAAGGCGAGGCTTCTACTCTCCGAACAAGAGTCCCGCCCCCCGGCTGGGATGGGCCAATCCCAAGGCCTCCCGCTCCTGGCCCTGCGGATTGGTCCGAGGGCTCACATGGTTAAGTGGGCCATGGGGCGCTGGACCGAGCCGAGTCCCGGGCACTTGACCGAGGCGGCGACGGTGTCTTTGTACAGGGGTGAAGGGCCGGAGAGACCTAGAGTCAGAAGCTCGCGGGCTACCGGCCGGTCTCGGCCTCCGCACGCGGCCGTGGGCAAGTCGAGTTCGAACACTTGCTGAATAAAGAACCCGCCTTAAAGGTGATCTGGCCCTCAGTTCCCTCGCCTGTGACATGGGTACAGTGTTGCCGGGAGAACAGGGTTGCCTCAGGTCTAGGTGAGGCGGGGTGAGTGGAATGCCTGCCAAGTAAGAAGCGGGGCGAAGTCCTGGCTGGACGCAGCGGCCCGGGGAAACGGGCACCCTGTTCATCTGCCCAGAAAGCTGGCCGTGGATCACGTGTTGAGCCGAGCAGCGCCCCATGTCCTCGAATGGCTTCAGGGGCCAGTCGTAGACAGTGGGTATGTGGCGGGCCTGCACCCTCTAGGTGCGAACCACTTGACTTTGTTGTCTTAACTAGATCTTTCCAACAGCGGTGCGGGGTCAGTGTCGTAGATGGGGAGACTGCCGAGGCCGCAGAGCCTGGAGTGAAGGAGCCAGGGTTGGACCCAGGCATCAACTGCTCAACCCGCAGGCCTTCCAGCAGTGGCTCCTGCACCCCGAGGGGGCCTGTGCAGCGCCTCCAGAAGGGACTCGGCCCTCGTCCGTGAGACCCACCTGTCACTCGTGTCCCCTCTGCTTCCATCATCAGCCTCAGTGTCTGGAAAACCTTTACAGGCCTGCGGTGTTCTGGGAGCATAATTAGGATGCTGGAGCCACGGCCCAGAGTTGCAAGTTTCACTGTGCAGGATGGGGCCTGCCCCTGAGCAGTCTAGGCATGGCCACATCGGGATCCTTTTCCCCAGAACCAAAGGCACCCACCGCCCTTTAGGATGTCTAGCCTTCAAGAGGAGGGGCTTTCTGACACATGAGATCATCACAACGGACCCTGCTTCACTTTCAGTTATTAGACTATATTAAGAAAAAGAAAAGGGACTTCCCTGACAGTCCAGTGATTAAGACTCCGAGCTTCCACTGCAGGGGCACAGGTTCGATCCCTGGTCGGGGAACGAAGATCCCGCATGCCCCGCAACGTGTCAATCAATCAATCAGTTTTAGATTTACTGAAAAGTTAAGAGTAGGGAGTGCCCTTATTACAGCCTCCCACATACACACATAGATGGGCACACACACCATTTCCTTTATTGTTAACATCTTGCATTAGTTGTACATTTGCTACAATTGATGAGATGATATTGATACATTATTATTAACTAGAGTCCATAGTTTGTTCAGAGTTTCTTAGTTTTTCCCCAGTGTGTTTCTTCTGTGTCAGGATCCCATCAAGGATACTGTGTCACATGTAATTGTCCACCTCACTTTCTCATTCTGAAGGTGCAGTATTGAGAGAGGTTAAAGAAGCACGTAACTGCTTAACTTGTTCTTGGCTTTAAGTCTGAGAAAATGCTAGGGAAGAGGCTGCTGCTGGGGGCTGCGTTTTGGTGTTGTGTCTGGCGGGTGCCAGCCAAGTGGGGCACTGGGTCCTGGGGGAGGGCGGGGCCCTGAGGAGGGGCTTCCCTCCAGAGCGACCCTTCTCAGAGCGGCCCCTCGGGTTGGGGTGATGGGAAGTTATGTTTAGAGGATTGAAAATTTCTGTTTGGGGTGATGAAAACATTCTAGACATGGATAGTGGTGACGGTTACACAAGTTTGCTTAATACCACTGATTGTACACTTTACAATGCTTAAGTTTTGGGCTTCCCTGGTGGCGCAGTGGTTGGGAGCCCGCCTGCCGATGCGGGGGACGCGGGTTCATGCCCCGGTCCGGGAGGATCCCACATGCCGCGGAGCGGCTGGGCCCGTGAGCCATGGCCGCTGAGCCTTTGCGTCCGAAGCCTGTGCTCCGCAGTGGGAGAGACCACAACAGTGAGAGGCCCGCGTACCGCAAAAAAAAAAAGAGCTTCCTGGGAGTGGCTAGCTGTGCTGGCCACTTTGTCTCATGTATTCCTCTCATAGCTCCAGGGGCAGTTGCACTCATTAGCCTCATTTAAATAAGGAGAACTTGGCACAGAGAGGTTAAGAGACTCACCCAAGGTCACACAGCTGGTAGTGGCAGCGCCAGGATCCTACCAGAACCAGGACTTTCTCACCACCCACTGCCGTGCCAGCCAAGCATTCCAAACCCCTCCAAAGCCAGCTTAGTAACAGGAGAAAGGTGTCCCTCAACAGGCCTCCAAGTGAGGCTGGTGGGTGACTGCGGAATCCTCTGTCTGGTCAAAGTGAGGACTAATTAACTATTGGTGGGAAGCGCTGGTTGCCTGCTTTTTCAAAAAGCTGCAGTGGTGACCCTTGGTTATTAAACACATGGGTCTGTGTTCTGCAGCAGTGTTCTCCAGGTATCACCTGTAAATCTCCAGCCCCACACTGGCTGGGTTTTGACGTTGCACCAAAAGAATTCCATAGCCAAGGAATTTAAGAAACTACACCTCCCCTGCCCCGCAGAGACTCACAAGGCCTTCTAGAGGCTCTGAAAAGTCCTGTCCAGAAGAAACTCGTTAAGCTTTGTCTAACGTAGTGATTCCCAACCTTATTTGACCCCAGAGGCCCATTTTCAATGCACGACAAGCCCCCAGCCTCCAGGTTGCCGTGCACAGCTGCCCGGGCGATACTGGGAAACGTGCTGCTTCTAAGCAAGGGGTCTCACATCTTCACTTCGTGGAAGAGGAGCAGACGTGCAAGGAGGTTAAATGGCTTAACCACGGCTCCTCCTTGCTCAACTTAGAAAGTAAATATGAAATTGTTTAGGTTACAGAAACAGCAGTTGTCAAACTCACAAGAAGGCTGACTGGCAGTGCAGGGGGATTCCAGCATCTACTGGGATCAGGGAAATAGTACATGTTTTTTGATGAAACCCTTTAGATCCTACCACTTTCAGGGCAAAATGGGGGTTTTGTCTTGTCAATAAAATCATGGAAGTGTCCCCCCTCTGCCCCCATGGTGAAAAGGGATCATTGCACTGAGGTTCAGCAAAGTCCCAACCTAGCAGGACACTGCCCTGTGCTTTACACCTCACCAGATAGGGAATTCCACTGAAAATGTGGGAGCACCCCATCAAACGTTTCCATCCTTTGGAGTAAAGAAGGAGATTCTTTCTTCAAAGTGAACATTCAGATGCTTAACCCTGTGAGCAGAGTTTTGGATGGCTATGCAGTTGCTCTAGGCCAGTGATCACTGTTTTACAGATGGAAAGTGGAGGTGGGCGCCAGGGGACACTTGGGAGAGGGAGGGAGCATCGGCAGCCCCCCTGTGCTTGGTGCCACAGTGGAGACTGGAAAAAAGACAGTCCACGCGCTCCTGGTGGTTAGAAGCCTCTAGACACAAGCAGTCTCTGAGTCTGAACTCCTCCTCTGCCTCTTGCTACCTGTGAGACCTTAAGCAGGTTACTTCTGCCTTCGGCTCTATTACCCCCTCTTCAAACTGCGGTGATAATAAGCTACCTTGTTAGCATTGTGGGTGTCGGATAAAGCCGTTAGATCGGGCCAGCTCGTGGTGGTAGCACAGCCGTGATTATCGCAAGCATGACTCTCCGGCCACAGACGTGTGTGCAGGAAGTTCCACTGGCTCCGTTTTCTACAACAGCCTAATTTCTGACCCCAGTTCCCATTCCACGATTCCACGGGCTGGCGCATCACAGAAGTCAGTTCCAGAGTTCTGCCCCTTCCTAAGTCAGGACTCCCACAGGGACAGGGCCTGGGGAGGGGAGAGTGGGGACCTGTTGGCCACTCATCATTTATCCACACCGGTACTGCAGGCTCCGGGTCCCATGCCGCAATGCTGTCCCCAGCCTCGAGGACCACTTTGGCCAGCCTGCCTGGGGTCCTACCACCTGGGTGCACAGCCTGCATTGCTCTCTGGGGGCTGGTGGGCAGCAGGCCCGGGACCTTGTTACCTGCCTTCCCACTGCAGCCCAGGGAATCTTCCCACGGCCCAGGATACCTCATCGCCCCCTACTTCTCCAGGACACTTTGCCCACAAGGGAGACTCCAGTTCTTCTTTCCTTTTCCTTACATCCTTGTTTTCCTAGGGGCTAGGACTTCTGGGAAAAATCAAAGTCTGAAAGACCCACAGACACCTTCTGCTTTTAATCCTACGGCAAGGGACCCAGGCCAGCTCCTGCTTGCAGGGGGAGAAGGCGCAGGAAGACAGAGGGAAAGTGGCAGTGTAGGTGGTCCCTACTTTGCACAGTTCCGATGTGCACAGATTTTAATTACTGTGGTCTAGTTAAATAACGCCAAGTATCAGTTATAGTTAATATAGATAATATTATATAGTTATAATATAACTATATAATATTGTAAATATTAATAATATATATAATTATTTATTATATATATTATTTATATAATAATTATATATTATATAATGATATATAATATATTATAATAATATATAATAAAACTAATATATATAGTATATATTATAATTATAATAAAACTAATATATATATTATAATTATATTATAATTATATATAATAATTATAATATAATATAATAAAACTAATATATTATATAGTTATAATATAACTATATAATATTATAAATATTAATATATAATATATTATTTATTTTATATATTATTTATATAATAATTATATATATAATATATTATAATAATATATAATAAAACTAATATAATATAGTTAATAATATAGTCAAATATCAGTTACCTCGATGCGTTAACGTGAGTAACTGCGTCAAGTACTAACTGTGCTGCAAGCTATTCAGTCTGCAAATCACCAGCAGGTGCGCCTCAGACCCACAACCCATCATGGCGCTACTTTCAAAGTCGGTCAGGGCTTCCCTGGTGGCGCAGTGGTTAAGAATCCGCTTGCCAGTGTAGGGGCATGGGTTCAAGCCCTGGTCCAGGAAGATCCCACATGCCGCGGAGCAACTAAGCCTGTGCGCCACAGCTACTGAGTCTGCGCTCTAGAGCCTGTGAGCCACAACTACTGAGCTGGCAAGCCACAACTACTGAAGCCCACGAGCCTAGAGCCCGTGCTCTGCAACAAGAGAAGCCACTGCAATGAGAAGCCCACGCACCACAGTAAAGAGTAGGCCCCCACTTGCCTACTCTATTTGCCTACTCGCAACTACAGAAAGCCTGCACACAACAACGAAGACCCAACACGGCCAAAAAATTAAAAAATAAATAAATAAAAACTTAAAAAATAAAAGTTGTTGGTCACCACACACCTGCTACTCAGTTCCTACACAGCCAGCAAAGTGTGTAGTTGTGTTGCCTTCTGTGATAAACCCACTTAATGTCTTACAAAAATGCATCATTGACACAGGGAATTGGCCAAAAGGTGGAAGTGCAGGAAGGGTGCCAAAAACACTAATAAAGCTGGCAGTGCAACTGGAGTGAAGGGTGACGGTCCTAGAAGGAAAGGAGGACAGGGGAGGGTTGGGGTGCAGGCTCTGCCGCTGCTCCAGGGCTGGAGGTGTGTGGCTGAGGGACCTGGGGAGGGACAAGAAGGAGGAAGATGCCGAGGAAGTGGTGCTGGCAAAAACCTTCGCGGTAAAGGAACTCAGAGACGTGTCAAATCACTCAACCTGCAAAGGTCACGTTGGAGGCTGGTCCAGACCTAGAAAAGACGATGACGGTTCACCATGGCAGAGAAAAGATGCTCATTCCATATCCTAAGTTATACAATGAGAAGAAGGCAAGCACTGCCCAAACTACTCCTGATCAGTTTTTTTCTTAAAATTGTGGTTAAATACACGTACTATAAAATCTGCCACCCCGTCCACTTCCAAGTGTACAGTTCTGTGGTATTGAGTACACTCACACTGTTGTAAAAATTCAGAGCGCTTCATGAATTTGTGTCCCCCTTGTGCAGGATCGTGCTCACCTTCTCTGTATCCTTCCAATTTTTAAAAAATAAATTTATTTTTGGCTGCATTGGGTCTTCGTTGCTGCGCACAGGCTTTCTCTAGTTGCGCCAAGTGGGGGCTACTCTTCGTTGTGCGCAGGCTTCTCGTTGCGGTGGCTTCTCTTGTTGCAGAACACGGGCTCTAGGTACGCGGGCTTCAGTACTTGTGGCTCACAGGCTCTAGAGCGCAGGCTCAGTAGTTGTAGCACGTGGGCTCAGTAGTTGTGGCTCTTGGGCTCTAGAGTGCCCAACAGACAGTGCTCCAGATAGAAGCTGTCCCATCTGCCCGGGTCTCAGAATAAGAGCACATGCAGCAAAGTCACAGCCAACCCCGGATAGACATGGAGCTGGGGCAAGAAATGTTCTAGCCACTGAGGTTTGACTGTCATTTGTCCCTGCAGTATAACCCAGCCTCTCATGATTGATACAGTTACCCTTACTTTCCCTGAGGTTGTATGTTGGAGTTTGCTCTACTGGGTTCTGTGACTACAAGTGCAGAGATCACTTCAAAAACCTTCCCCCGGGTTCTCTAAAAAAAAACTAAAAATAGAGCTACCATATGATCCAGCAATCCCACTCCTGGGCATATATCCAGAGAAAAACATACTTTGAAAAGATACATGCACCCCTATGTTCATAGCAGCACTATTCACAATAGCCAAAACATGGAAGCAACCTAAATGTCCATCGACAGGTGAATGGATAAAGAAGATGTGGCACATGTATACAATGGGATACTACTCAGCCATAAAAAAGAATGAAATAATGCCATTTGCAGCAACATGGATGGACCTAGAGATCATCATACTAAGTGAAGTAAGTCAGACAGGGAAAGGGAAATATCATATGATATCACTTATATGTGGAATCTTAAAAATTGATACGAATGAACTTATTTACAAAATGGAAACAGACTCACAGACATAGAAAACAAACTTATGGTTACCAGAGGGAAAGGGGGGTAGCGGGAGGGATAAATTAGGAGTTTGGGATTAACACATACACACTACTATATATAAAATAGATAATCAACAAAGACCTACTGTAAGGCACAGGGAACTCTACTCAGTATTCTGTAATAACCTATATGGGAAAAGAATCTGAAAAACAATGGATATATGTATATGTATATATATAAGTGAATCACTTTGCTGTACACCTGAAACTAACACAACATTGTAAATCAACTATATGCCAATATAATATAAAATTCTTTAAAAACAAAAAACCCCCAAAGCCTCCACCTGGTCATAATGTTTCTTGCTGATACAAACAGATGGAACAGAAAGAGAGGGCACGGAGCAGAAACTTATGTTTGAGGGAGCACAAATCACCATTCAGGAAGTCCCAGGAAACCAACAAAAGAGCTAGCCTTGCGCTAGACGTCCCTCAGCTTGCGGTCCAGCAGATTCTTCGTGAGGGGCAGAAAGCGAAATCTTACCACCTGCACCTGCAATTTCTGCTGTAGGTGTCAGAGGTCCCAGAAGATGAAGCTCGCTCTGCCGGTCCCTCACATTTAATGACCAGACGGTATTCCATGTCAATATCAGAGTGAATCCTGGAATGCTGCATGAGGACACTGAAAGCAGCATGTCGCAATGGCACTCATAAAAGGTTTGCCCAAAGCTCATATCTTTGTGTCCCATCAGACACACAGGTCTTTCGCCCATTCTATTTTGCGGAGGACACAGTGACAGACTTGCGGTGGGGTGATCTATCCCACAGCCACAGGAAGTCTCAGACAACTTCGTTTTCTGCAGAAGGAGACCTAGCTGCCTTCCGTCCCATAGTCTTAAAGCTTCCATGAGGCAGGATTCGGTGTGCCGGTCAAATTATTAAGCTGTCTCTGGAACAGTGGTGCATTCATTCCCTAGGGCTGCTGTAATAAATTACCACACGCTGGGTGGTTAGAACAGTAGAAATTTGCTCTCACGCAGTTCTGAAGGCTGGACATCCACAATCCAGGTGTTGGTAGGGCTGGCTCCTTCTGGAGACTCTGAGGGAAGATCTGCTCCAGGCCTCTCTACCGGCTCCTGGTGGCGGCTGACAACCCTTGGCTTGTGGACGAATCGCTCCAATCTCTGCCTCTGTCGTCACACATTGTTCGTCCTGTGTGTGTCTGTGTGTCTGGGTCCAGATTTCCCTTTTCTTATAAGGACACCAGTCATTGGATTTAGGGCCCATGCTAATCCAAAATGACCTCATCTTAATTGCATCTGCAAAGACCCTATTTCCACGTAAGGTCGCATTCACAGGTTCCAGGGGTCAGGACTTCAACGTGTCTTCTGGGGAACATAATCCAACCTCTCAAATCCCCAGATATCCCATCAAGTAACTCTTCATGAAGACGCATTGAGAACTTTATATTTGTGTCGCCTCTTCCCAAAGTCTTGAGGAAATGAAGGAATGCATTGTGGGTTTGGAAGGAGATGAGCTCCAAACACCTGGGATGACTTAGAGCGGCGATCAACACGTGCGTGTGACGTGAGGGACATCATAGAAATAAGCTGTGACCGTGTCTTTACAAATCGGCTTTGATGTGTTTGTAGCTAACACTTGCTGAGTAATACTGGTTGTTTTTTTTTTTTTTTTTTTTTGGCTGCGCTGTGTGGCATGAAGGATCTTAGTTCCCCGACCAGGGATCAAACCCATGCCCCCTGCATTGGAAGCACAGAGTCTTAACCGCTGGACTGCCAGAGAAGTCCCACTTTTTTTTTTTTTTTTTAACTTCTGTTCTTTTAGAATCAGCCTGTAATTCACCTGAAGGGAACAGAATTACTCTGTTTATTTCCTCAGGCCTCAAAGATTCCCTCCTCACCCACAGTGAGCAAAGACGCAGTTCCAGCCACTGGCCCACTCTAAGGTTCAGTGTTAACCAGAGCAAGGCCTGGACCTCATGGAATCACATTCTAGGTGGGGACTCAGACCCTAAGCAAGAAGCACAAATATGTGTCATGCAGGGAAACATGCTCTGGAGGAAAATGAAGCAATAAACAAAGGGGTAAGCAGTGGTGGTGTTATTTTGAAGGCCCTTCTGAAGGGTCACACTTGAGCAGAGGTCTGGCGCAGAGAAGGAGCAAGCTCCTTAGGACCCTGGAGGGAGAGCATTCTTTTTATTTTTTTAAAATTTTTATTGGGCTTCCCCGGTGGCGCACTGGTTGAGAGTCCGCCTGCCGACGCAGGGGACACGGGTTCGTGCCCCGGTCCGGGAAGATCCCACAGGCCGCGGAGCGACTGGGCCCGTGAGCCATGGCCGCTGGGCCTGCGCGTCCGGAGCCTGTGCTCCGCAACGGGAGAGGCCACAACAGTGAGAGGCCTGCGTACCGCAAAAAAAAAAAAAAAAAAATTTATTGAAATATAGCTGATTTACAGTGTTGTGTTAGTTTCAGGTGTACAGCAAAGTGATTCATATATTTTTTTTCAGATTCTTTTCCATTATAGGTTATTACAAGATATTGAATATAGTTTCTCGTGTTATACAGTAAGACCTTGTTGTTCATCTATTTTATATAAAGTAGCGTGTATCGGTTAATCCCAAACTCCTATCTTATCCCTCCCCCCACCCCCCTTTCCCTACTGGTAACCATAAGTTTGTTTTCTATGTCTGTGAGTCTTTCTGTTAGGAAGAGCATTTTAGAAAGAGGGGAAGACCCTTAGGCTGGGACTGGCAGTGCAGGTGGAGAAGAGATGCCCGATTTGGGAGGCGTCCGGGGAGAGTGGCAGGGTTTGCTGCTGGACCAGACGGAGATGTGAGGGGCTGGGAGTTTTTTCAGAGACACCAAGGAACACCCTGAGCACCTGGCTGAGGCAGGCAGTGTTTCCTGAGATGGGGAGCTCTGGGGGTGTCGGGGAGGGGAATCAAGGGTTCACTTCTGGGCAAAGAACAGGTGGGACAAATAGAAAACAAATAGCAAGATGGTGACTTCACCCAGCCATATCTCTAACCCCACACCACCCCGCAAATAAAGGGCAGAGATTGTCAGATAGGATTTTTTTAAAGCAAGAGCCAACTATAAGAAACCCACTTAAAATATTGGGTTGGCCAAAAAGTGCCTTCGGTTTTTAAGTAAAAATAGAAGACACGTCTTTCATTTTCACCAAGAACTTTATTGAACAAAGTAGTCACACTTTTGTTCCACTGCCTTCTGCCATTTTTCAGGCAACTTCATAATTCCATCTTCCCCAAACTTTTTATCTTCTTGATAAAAGGTACTGTTCCGAGTACCTTTTACAGTCTTCCAGGGAATTGAAATTTTTTTCCATTAAGAGAATTTTGTAAAGACCGAAATAAATGGAAATCTGAAGGTGCAATGTCTGGTGAATACGGCGGATGAATCAGAACTTCCCAGCCAAGCTGTAACAGTTTTTGCCTGGTCATCAAAGAAACATGCGGTCTTGTGTTATCCTGATGGAAGATTATGCGTTCTCTGTTGACTAATTCTGGACGTTTCTCGTCAAGTGCCGCTTTCAGTTGGTCTAACTGGGAGCACTGCTTGTTGGAATTAATCGTTTGGTTTTCTGGAAGAAGCTCACAATAGAGGACTCCCTTCCAATCCCACCATGTACACAACATCACCTTCTTTGGATGAAGACCGGCCTTTGGTGTGGTTGGTGGTGGTTCATTTCGCTTGCCCCACGATCTCTTCTGTTCCACATTATTGTACCGTATCCACTTTTCACCACCCGTCACAATTTGTTTTAAAAACGGAACATTTTCCTTACGTTTCAGTAGAGAATCGCATGGGGAAATATGGTCAAGAAGGTTTTTTTCGCTTAACTTATGTGGAACCCAAACGTCAAAGTGATGAACATAACCAAGCTGGTGCAAATGATTTTCAGTGCTTGACTTGGATATTTTGAGTATGTCAGCCATGTATAACGTTGGTTGTTCTCAATTAATGTCTTCATTTGATCGCTATCAACTTCAACTGGTCTACCTGACCGTGGAGCATCATCCAGCGAGAAATCTCCAGCACAAACCTTCGAAAACCACTTTTGACACGTTGGATCAGTCATAGCACCTTCTCCATACACTGCACAAATCTTTTTTTTGCATTTCAGTTGCATTTTTACCTTTCCTGAAATAATAAAGCATAATATGCTGAAAATATTGCTTTTTTTTTCTTCCATATTAAAATGGCTGCACAGAAATTCACCAATTTTGATACTTTTTTTTAAATGCACGCTGATGTGACAGCTGTCACGTACAATCTAACAAAATTGTTTCGAATGACGTTAAAGACAACTAAGTGCTCCTAGAGCCAGCTTACGGAAAAAACCGAACGAACATTTTGGGCAAAACCCAGTATAAAGGCACAGATGGGGTAAAAGCGAAGGATGGAAAGGACATCACACTAACACTGATGCAGAGAAAGCCAGAGAGACCGTGCTCATATCAGATGAAGTAAATTTCAGAGCAAATAATGCTACCAGGAATAAAGTGGGGCGTTTCACTGTGATCCAGGGGTCGATTCATGAAAAGGACACGACAATGCTTTATGTATCTAATAATAGAGCTTCAAAATACAGGAAGCAAAAACAGACTGAACTGCGTGGAGAGAGACAATTGCACAGTTATAAGCCAAAAGTTCAACGCCTCTTTCAATAGGTAGAACAAGTAGCACGGATATAGGTCTTAACACTTTCAGCCAAGTTGGCCTGATTGGCATTTTCTAGAACACTCCACCCAACAACAGCAGATGTGACTTCTAAGGTTGGGACTCATCGGTGTGCAGACGTACTGAGTGTCACAGGGCTGGGAGGGAGTGCTGACAGCACACACAAGCCGCGCAGTGTCAATGGCGTCCAAGGGTCGAGCAAGAGAAGGGCCCAGAACTGGTCACTGGATTTGGCCACGTGGAGGCCATTGGTGACCTTGACAACAGCACTTGCGGGGGGGGGGGGTTGGGCTGGGTGAGAGGCAGTCCCCACCTATGCTCATTTTCAAGGAGTTTTCCTGAAGAAGTCAGCAAAGCATGAGAAGTGCTGGCAGGAAGGTGTGGCAGGGGTTTCTCGAAAGAAGGGATGCATTGGAGCAGCTTGGACGTGGCCGGGAAGAACCCAGGAGGGAGAGAGGGAACGTTTGAGGGCGAGGGCAGGATTTCAGAGACGATGTCCATGAGAGGTGGTGGGGCCCAGCGTCCCCAGGGAGCGGTGGCCGTGGCTGGGGACATAGACAGTTCTCAGGTAAGAGAAGAGGCTGGGTACCTCCAGAGGAGCGGCCAGGGCAGCGGCAGGCGTCCCGGGGGGCTTGCGCGCAGGAGAGAGACTGAACTGTCTGCAGTAGAGGCAATCTCCCCTAACTTTATCATTGGGCGGTGGGATGCAGGCTGGACCACGGGCTGGCATTTCCCTCTGGTCACCGTCATTGCTCGCTCTGCGACCCTGGACGAGTCACCCGGGTGACCTTGGGAAGGTGAGCCTGGAGGCGTCCCCGGGACGGATGGGGCAGCAGGCTGGGAGGAGGCCTAGGAGCGACAGGAAAAGATTCCGGGGTGCGCGTCCTCCGCGGCGCCACTAGAGGGCGCCAAGCGACCGCTCTGTTCCTTAGCGGCGCTTCCCACCCCCACCCGCCCGCCCCCCAGCCGCGTCCAGCCCGGCTCAAAGTCGCCAGGAGCCCGGGGTGATTCCAGACTCACCCAGAGGCTCATCAGACAAGGAACCGAGACAGAAAAGGGGGGGATGCCAGGACGAGCTTCATCAGAAAGTGTCCTGTAGCCCGGTGAGCGATAGGTGGGTGGAGTCCCGCGCTGGCGACGGAATGACGCTGCCTGGTTTCGAGCAGCTGGGAAGATCAAAATCCAAAATATGCTCTGTGGACCGGCCGCCGCTGCCACCCGGCACCGCGTTCCCGGGACGTGAGGCGTTGCTTTCACAGCCATTAACCAAGCACCCACGTTGCGCCAGGCCCTGCTGGTGCTGGGAATGAGCCCATGGAATGAATGAATGAATGAATGAGTGAGTGAATGGGCGAACCCAATGTGGAATTTCGAGGGGGGAGAGGGGAATGCCAGACGCAGAGCCTGAACGTGCTGGGCCAGCCGGACTTCCGCTGAGGGCTCAATGTGGCCCAGGGCTGGGAGAGGGAGAGGGAGAGGGAAGATGGGGATGAGAAGGAGCCCTCAGCTTGGATTTGAGGGGCCATCCAGTGCAGTACTTGAAGGAGAAGGGCGGGGAATGGACATGTGGACTGTTCATCACCAACTTCTGATAAAATACATGTGGCCCAGCAGCCACTACCATCCCCCATCAACTTAGAAAGAATTCTCTCTCGCCAGCACCCACTGCCTACTGCCAACTGAAAGCAGCCTCTACTATGAACAAGAGAAAGCGGAGATGCCAAACAGAGTTTGCGGTGGGAGAGGCCAGGTTTGGGTGGAGGGTCCCCCCCCCAACACACACAGAGTCAGCTCGGGGCAGAGTCCTGCCCCAGGAGGCCAAGGGAGCATCTCACAAAAATATCCCCTTCCCTGTCAGCTGGGGGCAGTCT
This sequence comes from Stenella coeruleoalba, assembly GCF_951394435.1. Taxonomy (NCBI): domain Eukaryota; kingdom Metazoa; phylum Chordata; class Mammalia; order Artiodactyla; family Delphinidae; genus Stenella; species Stenella coeruleoalba. Next base: position 2,915,119 of record NC_137147.1, on the reverse strand, counting down.
AGCCAGCCCCCAGGATAAGGAATTTAGAGTACTGGGCACCCTCTGTAAGCCGTCAGTCAACATAGACCATTCTTCTTACGATGTATTTATTCCACACAGCAAACATCTTTAGAAAACAGAAATGCAGGCACATTTGATCAATGTACGGATCCTTGTAGACCGATGGTTCAGGTTCCTCTGATTTCCATTCTCTTAGAAACAACAAACACTTTTGATTTTGAGCCTATCTCACATATAGGGCTGCACCTCCGGAGCCTGCTGCCCTGTTGCCCTGGCTCGGAGCCAGATTGCAGATGTTTGAGTCCCTTGGATGCCCAAACGGCTGCGTCTCCTGGGTGGTGCTGACTCACGGTGCAGGCTGCAAGCAGCCTCTCTCCATCTGCTAGTTTGCTGCTGGGTTTCTGGGGCTCCAATGGTGTGTGGTCAATTCAGAGTTCACTAACCTGCACCTAACAGATTTTCTTCCATCCCTGTTCCTACCCCAAAGGACATGGGGCAGGGGGCAGCCCTTAGCAGAGTGCCTGGTATTGAGTGAGCTCTCAGTGTTAGTTGTTGGTGGCGTTACTATTATTCATTACCATTATGGTCATAGCACAAACTCATTGCAGTGCTTTGTATTTTTCCAGGAAGTTTATTTAGATCTGCTCGGGCATATGATATAAGACTGGACTAGTGTGAAATAAGTCAGACAGAGAAAGACAAATATCATATGATATCACTTATATGTGGAATCTTCAAAAATGATACAAATGAACTTATTTACAAAACAGAAATAGACTCACAGACAGAAAACAAACTAATGGTAAGCAACAAGGACCTATTGTATAGCACAGGGAACTACACTCAATATCTTATAATAGGGACTTCCCTGGTGGTGCAGTGGTTAAGAATCCGCCTGCCAATGCAGGGGACACAGGTTCGAGCCCTGGTCGGGGAAGATCCCACATGCCGCGGAGCAACTAAGCCCGTGCGCCACAACTGCTGAGCCTGCACTCTAGAGCCTGCAAACCACAACTACTGAGCCCATGTGCCACAACTACTGAGCCTACGCACCTAGAGCCCGTGCTCCGCAGCAAGAGAAGCCACTGCAATGAGAAGCCTGCGCACTGCAACGAAGACCCAATGCAACCAAAAATAAATTAATTAATTAATTTTAAAAAATCTTAACCTATAACGGAAAAGAATCTGAAACAGATATATATATATATATATCACTTTACTGTACACTTGAAACTAACACAACATTGTACATTAACTATACTTCAATTTTAAAAATTCCACAGAAAAAGAAGAGTGGACTGATGGAAGGCAGGAGGAGGATGAGATATTAATCTGTCCCCTCTGCCATGAGCTTCTTAAAGACAAGAATCATCTCATTAGTCTTCATGTTCCAGCAGTTCCTGGGGCTTGGCACTGGGTAACTGAACAAGAATAGGCATACTGCGTGTTTTGCAGTTTTCCAAAGATGATTTGGGGAAATCAAATCATCCCATCATCGTTCTACCAATCAGGATTCAGCTCTCTGACTGTGCACTTTGATATAAAAATAGCACCTTTGGCTTCCCTTCCTCCACCCAACTTAAGAAGCGAGTGATGAGCTTGAACTTTCAAAAGCCAATTACTGCTCCTTATAATAACTGTCATTTCTAAACCAAGAATGTGGGCAGCCTCCATTCTGGCCCTTATGTCATCTCGGTGTACTGGAGGAGGTCCAGGCAAATGGGAGCTGGGGGGAAACTTATTGGGCAGGCACGGCAGTCCCTGCCTTGTGTGGACCCAGATGCTGAGGCCATCGGAACGACAGCGTCAGCCCCGGCTGCTGTTCTAGGTGGATGCTTGTAGGACCACTCCCCCGTGGTCCTCACGGCATTCTGGGGGGAATTATTTTGCCATTAGCAACCAGAACCTACAACAGCCAGGCTTCACCCCACCGTTCAAGTGTCACCTTCTGGCTTTCCCGTACATCGCTCCTACAGTCAGGCCTCTCTGCTTTTGCAGAAGCTGCTTCCTGCTCTGGGAACGTCCCCTCCCAACCTCCTTCTTTCCAGCCTAGCAATGTGACACTTCCCTCATCTCCTCTCCCTCTGAAAAAGATCCTCAGTCTCCCTATGTATATTTAATAACACAGATGACTATATTCTAGCTCAACACATCGTAGTCATTCATTCGTTCAAAGAAACTACACAGGTTAAGTGCTTAGAACAATGTCAGGCACAGGCTAAATGCTCAAAACACGTTAGCTCGTTAACACCATTCATTCAGTATTAGTGCAGTGTCTCAGACTCTGTGCCGTTCGCTGAGTCCACAGCAGTGAACAGGACAGACGTAGTCCCTGACCACCTCTCACCGCCCCCCGCAAGTTCCCACCGTTAGGGCTTGAGGTGTCGGTACTGCGGAGCCCCGCCCAACACTGGAACTACGAGTCCCAGAAGGCTGCGCGGCGGAGTCACCCGGGCCGCCTGAGCGCGACGTCATGACGTCGCTACCGTGAGGGGGCCCAGTGGCTGCGGCGGGTGCCGGCCGCGGGCGACGGGAGGCGGGCGGCGGCGGCGGCGGCGGCGGCGGGACGGGGCGGGGCCGGCGGGCGGCGGCCTTTAGGGAGGAGCCGGCGCTCCCTCTCCTCAGTCGGCAGTGGGCTAGCGGGCGGTCGGCTTGTGCTGCTCGTTTCTCTCGTGCGTCCGCCCGCTCGCTCTCGCGCCGAGTCGCGGCCGCCTTCTCAGCGCTGCCCGCGGGTCCCGAGCGCGGCGCCATGTCGGAGCCCGGGGGCGGTGGCGAGGACGGCTCGGCCGGCCTGGAGGTGTCGGCAGTGCAGAACGTGGCCGACGTGTCGGTGCTGCAGAAGCACCTGCGCAAGCTGGTGCCGCTGCTGCTGGAGGATGGCGGCGAGGCCCCGGCCGCGCTCGAGGCGGCGCTGGAGGAGAAGAGCGCCCTGGAGCAGATGCGCAAGTTCCTCTCGGACCCGCAGGTGCACACGGTCCTGGTGGAGCGCTCCACGCTCAAAGGTGCGGGGCCGGGGCTGCGGTGGGTCCCCCGGCGCCCCGCCTCGCTCCCGCCACACCCCTTAACGCCGGGGCCTCAGGGTGCCCCCTTCCGGGTCGCGAGGACGGAGGAGGTCGCCCAGCCTCGCCGTCACCCGCAACAATGGGATCGCTTTGTCAGCTCGGCCTCAAGATGGCCGAGTTGGGTGGAGACAGCGTCTCCCGGGCTGAGCGCGGGCGGAGGCCGCATCCCGGCCTCCAATGTCACATGGGCTTTTCGGTTTCGATTTGCGTCCAGGCCAAGGCCGGCCTCGGGAGGGATGTGTCAGGGGTGGCGCCGGGGGCAGCCTGGATTGTGGTCCTTCGATCGTCCGGGTGTAGGGGGAGATACTGGCGAGCCGGAGCTGGGGGAGCCCTGACCGGCGGGCATCCCAGCCTCTGCCTTGTGCGGACCCAGATGCCGAGGCCCGAGGAGTGACAGTGACAGCCCCGGCTGCGAGCGGGGCATCACTGTTCTAGGTGGATAGCGCACGCAGGTCTCCCTCTTGGACTTAATGCTGTCCCTGTTGAGTGGGTGTATCTGCCCACTTCAGACGCGAGAAAACTGAGGCTCAGTCGAAGTGACTGCCCCAAGGTCACACCAGCTAATCCTACTCCCTAGGCTAGACTCAGCATCTCAGTGTCCAGCCCACTGCTTGTTTTCCTTCATCATGCCTTGTGTTTGTGTGATGCTTAGATGATCCTAATGATGGCCCCGTGGTCTTTGAATCTATTTTACAGATCTTAAAAGGAGAGAGACTTAGGTTAGGCACCTAGTGGAGGGACGGGACAAAAGGTTTGCATATTCCAGCAGTCTCCTCAAATAGTGACCTCCCAAAAGCAAGCCTAGGTTCCTCTTGAGAGTGGAGCTTGCCTTCAGGGAGGGTTTCCCCTTGATGCTTTCAGACCATTTTGTAGCCAATGGCGAGCTTATTTGACAGCACATGTCTGGGTGTGGCACCGTCCATCCGGGAAGCCAAGGATGATGTCCAGGTAAATGCTAGCTTAGCACCAAGGATTGGGCATTGTCTGAAAGTGTTCGGAGACAAGCTTCTTATGATCTCAAAAGCTGTATGGTTCTGTCAGTAAGAGAATCTCAACTCTCTGCCTCACCGCTCCCCTACACACACTTAGTTTCTTGCAGATAGTTTGTTTCTTTCAAGGTTTTTCCTACTCAGGAGATGCTTCATTGTAGCACTGGCCTCTGCAGGAGGGTCAGCGGGTGTGACCCAGCGAGTGTTTGGGGGTGGTTTTCCTGCATGGAAACTGCTACTGTTTAAAAAAATTTTTTTTTGACTCATCTATTTTCTTTCAAAAAAAGTATATAGTCACAATAGAAAATTAAAGTATACAGATAAAATTAAAGTCACCTGAAATCCTTCGACCTGGATATGACCACTGTCAGCATTTTGATATCTGTCTTTCTGGTCGTTTTTTAATGAATATACATTATTTTATTAAAATACATTTTAATCTGCATTGTTGTTGTATTTTGAGTAGCTTTACCTTGGCTGATGCTTGATCATATTTTCATTGCACAGTTTTTGTTTTGAAATCAGTGATTTCTACCTTAGGTCTCAGTTTCTTTTTTACAGAAAAAAATGGTAGGTTTTGTTCTTTGCTTCTAGAGTGCTCCTCAGTGATTCACTTTTCTCAAACAACTTAGAATTGAACTTTGCTAAAATTATTGGAGGGGGACCCTATTTCTGTTGAATGCTTTCTGGTGCAAATCACCTCTGTTTTCTTGATGGCTACATCTTCTCCTTTCAGCAGAGCGAGTACCCACGGATCCAAATCTTGGCTCCATAATGACTTGCACTTTTGAATGTTGACTAGGTAATGAGGCTGTCTGCAATTGAAATTCTATCTCATTCCTGGATTTATAAAAGTCCTGGAAGTATTTCTAGTAATTCAACCTGTCTTAACTTATTTTTCGCTTGCAAAAATCTGAGGAAAAACTATGTCGTCCCATCAGTCTTATTAGCATCCTGGCTACACTAGCATAATTTAGACATAAGTGTTAACCCAGGTCACTTAGAAGGAGGGCTGGTTTTTATGAGGTAGCGTTGCCAGTTGCACGTTTAATCAAATATGAACATCCAGTAGTTACTTACAGTGAAAAGGCAGGCTTGCATTATGATGTGGAGAATAAATCTGAATGGTTTGAACTGAATAAAGACCGCCACCAACAATGAAGTCATATAACTTATTTAATGAACAGGAGAAGTTACTTTTACTTTATCTTCCCCCCACTTCCCCCCTTTTTTATGGAAAGAATTTTCCAAACACATGTAATTGTATATAGAAGCTTTTTTTTATATGAAGGTATATCTCTGTATGTTTTTTTAAGTACTCCAGCTAGCTTTAAAGTTTTTTTGTTAAAGTAAAGCCGCCTTTAAAATGTAGAATAAAGGTAGTGACTGTAACACTAGATCATTTTTTTTTTTTTGGCCTGCGAGCTCGTAGTCCCCCATCCAGTGATCGAATCTAACCCGTGCCCCCTGCAGGGGAAGCGTGGAGTCTTAACCACTGGACCACCGGGGAAGGCCCCCTAACAGTTAATTTTGATAGTGAAGAGTTGGTGAAAGGGAATGTCAAATTGTAGCTCCCCGTTTTAAAAAGAGAAATCTCCTTCCTGTAATTCCTGGCCTATAGAAAATTGTTCTCCTCATAGCGTACTTCTAAAAGTATGACCAGGTGGGTGATCCCTACGTGATAGGCATATGACGATGTTAATGACACTTGTAGCGCTTTTTACCTGAAGTGCATTTTGGGGTGTGTTCTGTCCCATGAAAGGTTGGGTGGTGAAGGTAGGGACTGGTAAGGATGCTGCGGTTTGCAGCTGCTGGAGTGGTGGTTCCAGGGCTTGTCTGGGACCAGGCAGGGGGTTTTACGCTCTTCATTAGTGCAGAGGTGACTGGAGTCTGGAAGAAAGCCATTGCTCCTTGCAGGACTCAGCTTCCTAGAGACGCGGTGGCGTACGGAGAGGTATGTTTTTGTGGAGTTTTAAACATTATTTTTCTGAGGACTTAATTTCCCTAAAAAGAGAAGAAATGTCGTAGATGGATGAGTAAAAAGTACTCATTTCTGGCTTAGACCCCAAAATGGTTAATAAAATGATTAATAAATTAATAGGAAACACTTGCTGTGACGTGGCACTGTCTTGGAGCGCTGGGCCAGGAGTCCGTCAGCCTGAGTTCTTGCTGTCCTGCGCTGTCACGCCGTAGGTGGGCCCCCACCCTCTGTAGGACAAAGCAGTCTGCAGCAAGATGCTTTTTAAAGTGAGGTGTTTCGTAGTGAGTGGAATTCATGTACAGGAAAGGGAAAGCAGTCATTACTTCTTTTTAAAAAGTAAAGACAGATGGAAATTTCGACTCTCAGCATCATGGCTGGGAACGGAGGGAGAGATTTAGTCCAGCGCCTCTGTCATGAGTGAGGAAACCAAAACCGCAGGATTTTAAGACCCAGTTAGGAAAAGGATGTTTTAAGAAGGATTCTGAAACCTAAGAACTAATTTCTCTGTTGAATTCCTTGGTATCCATTAAATAGGAGTGTTTGTTTTCATTTACTTCATAGCAATTATTTCTTTTGAATTAGTGTTAGCCTTAAAAAGCATGAAGTCTTAAATCCTTTAGGCATTACTGGCTTAGTTTTTTTCACTTCCTTCTCTTTTTTTCTGGAAATGTCAAGAGGAGCCCCAGTTTTACCTTGTGTACAAGGATTACATGGGGTTCAACCCTCCTTTCAAATTCCCAACAATGTTATGATGGAGGAGAAGACTCAAGACGCTCACCACGCTCTTAGCCTTGTGCAGGGCAGGGAGCGGATGCGAAGAAGTCACGGCCTCAGAAGGAGGACAGAAGGGCGGGTGGACGTCAAGGTGGCTGGAGGAAGTACCGGGGATGGGAAAGCGGAGAGCTACCAGGAGGGCGTGTACCGGGAGGGAGTGTACGACAGCGAATCGCCCAAAGTAATGAGGTATTAGGAGTCTGTTTGGATTTTAAAGGGAAAAGAAAAGGAAAGATAAAGAGAGCCAGGAACACGTAACACGTCATCTGGCCAAAGAAAATGACTGGCTTCGTTTGCTAGCTTGAGAGGAGGCTTGCCCTGTGGCTGGAGAACGTTGGGAGGGGAGAGGGAGGGAGGGGATGACCAAGGGCAGGGGAGCCCGCAGCCTCCCCTCACCCCTTTCCAGTTGCCTGTTCACCAGTCTGCGGACACATACCCATCTACCTAGGAGAGGTGATATGAGTCTTAAGGTAATTGAATGTGCATCTGTTTGTATTTCATTAAATGAGGCACATTGCTTACCTAATTCACAAGGTAATGATACAAATCACTTGTACTTTGGAATACATTCATCTTTCAATAGAAGCATATGCAGAATAGTGCTAAATGACATTTTGAACATCTCTAGGAATTTGATGAACTCTCAGAAGTTAACCAAAGAAATGTCCGCAGGGCGCTGTAAGATGTATCAGTATGCCTTGCAGCACAGGGACTCGAGGGTCGGGCGCAGCCTGTCTGCGCTGGTATTTTAGTTCCCTGAATGTGTCAGTAGGCAGCACAGTATCAGTCTGTTGTGTATTAACCAGTAACTTTAGCATCATTAGGAAACTGGTTCAGACTTTACCGAAAGTGGTATTACCTGATAAACGTGCAGATGGTGTTCGTATATAGCAGGATTAATACCCTCTTTGTTGGGAATCAACTAATAAGTGTCTTTCTCTCCTCCTTTAAACAATTTTTTTTAAAGTTTCTGCAGAAATAGAATTATTGTTATTTGGAAAATACAATAATTTATAAAGAGGCAGGAAAGTTTAAATTGTTGGGCAGTTTATAAAACAGTGTCATGTGTTCTTTATAACGGGAATCAGACATCCTCAGACTTCATAGGATCTTCGTATTTATGGGGAAGAGCGTTAAAAAACTAATCCAAAATGTAGTTTGTAATAATGACTTGCATAAATTACTGTCATCAAAGGAAGTTAGACTTTTACAGAGCAGTAGAGGACACGTATTTTGCATACCCGTGTCTGAGGATTATGTCATCCTGTGTGCATTCCCGAGCCCAGCCGTCTCCTGCTGCATTGCAGTGTTATTCCTAGCGCGGGCTGGGCTGGGCTGGGCGTTCACAGTGGTCCCCAGACAGCCGTGACTCATCACTTGGCCTGCTGCCAGTTCCTGTAACCCTGTTCGCATTAGGATGTGCTGGGGATGTGGTTAGATGTTGTGTCCAGTTGGCATGTTTTCTGTATGATTTTATTTGTATAGAGGATGCCGCTCTGTCCGGGGGGAAGATATGATTCAAGGTTACAGCATATTTTTTACTTAGTAATTTCCTTTGGTGATTGTAGAATGTTACTTTTATTGTCTGTTTATCGTTTGGGTGTTATCTTAATGACATATTTTATATAAGTCATAGAAGAGCATTATTGAAAGTCCCAAAAATCAAGGGAAAAATATTTCATAATCCCACCACCCTGACAACTATTTTAGTTTGCGGGTATTTCCTTATACTCTTTGTCTTTGTGTTTTACAGATTGCAATTATATGTTTGATTGGTTTCAGGCAGTATGATTTATCTTATCTTGTGGTATGTCCACATTTCAGTAGTTAGAAAAACTCAGTTGGTTGGTTTGGGGTTTTTTTCAGGTAGTTAGTAATTTTAAAAAACAGCTAGGGGGCTTCCCTGGTGGCGCAGTGGTTGAGAGTCCGCCTGCCAATGCAGGGGACACGGGTTCGTGCCCCGGTCCGGGGGGATCCCACATGCCGCGGAGCGGCTGGGCCCGTGAGCCATGGCCGCTGAGCCTGCGCGTCTGGAGCCTGTGCTCCGCGACGGGAGAGGCCACAACAGTGAGAGGCCCGCGTACGGCAAAAAAAAAAAAAAAAAACAGCTAGGAAGTCACTGGCATACGAAAATGTTCCGCCACTCACTCCTCCTCTCCTTCCTAAAATTATACTAAAAACAACATTTTGGAAGAGTAATTGTCTTGATGAATATATATATATATATATATATATATATATATATATGTAAATAAATATACTAATACTTTATATTCTTTTAGTGTGAATTTTGTATTTGTCTCATCTTAAAACGAAAGAAGCAAATAGCTTTTGTGCGTAGTTTTTAGCATTTATAGAAACCTTTTAGACCACCTAATTTCATATCCCACCCCCTCCTCTGTTGCCCCTTTTACGTTTTACGAATTTGAAGCTGACAGGAAGAAAAATGACTTTCCCGAGATCACTTAGTTAAGTCTACTGCCTTTGTTATTACACCATGACGTAGAAGTGAAGGTGAATCGTACATATCAAGTTAGATTAATCCTTCGATATTAATTTTTGCTAATGCAGTTATTCCATACAGTATGTCGTCCCAAAGATGATTCAGCTAGAGGGTGTACCCATCTAGCTGATCAGTACTAGATCCAGAGGTTTGTATTACTTCCCATTTTTATGATTTTTATATTAATTTTTCAATTTTCATTTTTATCTAGAAATTTTATTCGCATGTGTCTTGAGTTATCTTAGCATTAAATTCCAGTAAGCTTTTTCAAATCACTGCTGTATTCCTAAATTGACCCCAGAGCAGGCTGTGAAAGCGCCGTAAGAGCAGAGGGGACAGCCAGGTGAATGCCCCCTTGGTGACCTGGGGATGCTTCTTGCTGGGGGCTTCCCTGGAGGGGCCTTAAAGAGGGAAGAGGGCAGGCTGTTGAGGAGCCTGGGTTTGGAATCAGACTTCTGAATTTTCACTCTGTCCCTTTCCAGTCACATGTCTGAGGGCAATTTACTTACATTCCTTGCTTGGAAAATAATAATAATAATAGTCATGCCAAGCCCCATAGTGTCGTTGAGGAGTAGATGTGCGATGCGCCTAAAGTAATGCCTGTCGCATAGCAAGTGCTGAGTAGACACCTGAGCAGAATACCCTGGGGCTGGGGGTGGGAAGCGACCTCTGTGACTGGAGCACAGGGGATGAGACTGCTGGGATGCGGTGGGGAGAACTTGGCCTTATCGGACACCACCTAGCACCGCCCTGGGGCCGGGGCCCACTCTAGGCAGCGGCTCAGTCAGTCATTCAACGACCCAGGCATGCCAGTGCGTCCCCAGTTTACAAACAAGGAAACGGAGATGCCAAGAAGTTAAGAACCTTGCCCAAGATCCCACAGCAAATAAGTGCCTGGGTCAGCAGTCAGAAAAAATGGGTAGAAGGGAGAATTCGGTAGAGCCGAGTCACGTAGGGGTTTAAACGTCAGGCTGGGGTTGGGGTGAGGCTAGTCGTGCTCTGAACAGTTGATAAATTAAAAATTGGAATACTGACATGAATTTGATAGAATATTTATTATGATTTGTAGAGGATGTTGGTGATGAAGGAGAAGAAGAAAAAGAATTTATTTCCTATAACATCAACATAGACATTCATTATGGAGTTAAGTCCAATAGGTGAGTAGTATGAATATACCATTATTTTGGACTATAAACTTGTGAGGATTAAATGTAAATCCTGATCGACTCAGACAAAGATGCTAAGAAAACACTCAAAAGATTTCTGCTCTTTAATTCAGTTTCTTATCTTTGATTTTATTTATTCAAATTAAGAGGATTTCCAAGTCAGTATAAAATCTAAAATATTTTTATTTTAATTGCCATATCATGGCATCATCCATTCTAGGTTTGAGCCATAATGTACTTAGCATATCTAATAATGCTCTCAGAGTACACCTGGGTTTTCATTATTACAAGTAAGTAGTAAACATTCATAGGTACACCGGTCTGATTCTTTTTAGGATAAATCCCTAAAGATAGCATTACTGGTTCAGATGTGATGCATCATTGAAGTCTTTAATGTGTGTTACCAGATCTCCCACCTTTTAAAAAGGTTGTGCCAGTTTATACTCCAGTAGACATATTCAAATTCAAGTGCGTAAATGTTTATCTTGCCTTGGCTTTTTAAAACTTTTTACTTTGAATAATTTCAAGCTTACAAGTGTTGCATGGGTAGCATGTAGAACTCCCAGATGTCAGTTAACATTTGCCACGTTTGCATCATCATTTTTTTTCCTGAACCATTTGAGAGTTATAGACAACCTGCCCCTTTATCCCTAAATACTTCGCAGCATTTCCTAAGAACAAAAACATTCTTGTTCACAGCCTCAGTACAATTTTCAAATTCCACAAATTTTGGCACAGTATTACTCTAGGTATAGTACATATTCATATTTTCTCAATAACGTCCCCTACAGTATTTCTCCCATGATCCAGAATCCAATTCTGTGTCTTTCTTTCTGCGTCTTTGATGACATTGCCATTGTTGATAAGTGCAGGCCAGTAGTTTGACGGACTGCCCCTCCATTGGATCTGTCTGATGTTTCTCCATGGTTACAGTCAAGTTGCACATTTTCAGCAGGAATACTACTGTGACTGTGTTCCTTCTCAGCGTGTCACATCAGGAAGCTTCACTGACTTTTTAGAATAATGTGAAGTATTATGTATAAAGTACACATACGTAATATGAGAACTGGAAAATTCAAATATTGCTTCTGTTGAAGCTGTTAATTCAACCACCTTTGAGCACCTGTTATGTGTAAGATACAGCAGTAGGTGTGCAAAGGAATAAAACATAGCTCCTTTTCCCAAGAGGTTTATGGTCTTTTGGGAGAAAGGGTGGCAGGTACACAACTAGCTGTAATACTGGGCCAAGTCTCAGAGGTGTAGAATACCATGAAACATGAAGGCTGGGGAGTTGCTCCTGCTTAGGGATGGCCCCACGGGAGAGGTGATGCTGGAGTTGGGTTTTGGGGGTTACTTGGAATTTCAGCAGATGAATATAGGTTTCTTAAGCAACTACACAAAAGCACATGAAGTTTAGAGAATGGGCCATGTAGTTTAAAGGGTGTCTCAGGTGGGGTAGGGGGTGCGTAGCAGGAGATGAAACTGGAAGAGTTGGTTTAGGCCAGGCTGCAGGGGCCTGGAGTGTCCTCTCATCACTTCAACCTGCAGGTGACTTTTGTTTAGTCAAGTTGACATGTGATTCAATGCCGTAAATGAATGGGACAAATTATTATGAGATCGGATTTAAGTTAATCGGGGCTTAGTAACTTGCAATTGCTAGGGAGGTTAGTTTTCCTGAGGGCAAGGTTATGAACTCAACCCCCATGTGAGATAAACTAACTTGGTCTGCTTTCATGGTCACATGTTATAACCTTAACCTTGATTCGCTAGTTCTCACATAGGTGAGTAAAGAAAGAGAAGCAATGTATTTCACTATTAGAAAAGCAACAATTTAGTCTATTCCTAATATGATTTTAAAATTAAAACATTCAAATGAATTTTTAGTTTGCATGCAACACAAAGAAGGCTGCAGTTACTGAAACTGATGAAGAATGAGACTCTGTTCTAATTTCTTCTTTTCCGTTCTTTCAGCCTGGCATTCATTAAACGGACTCCAGTGATTGACGCAGACAAGCCAGTGTCGTCCCAGCTCCGCGTCCTCACACTCAGTGAAGACTCGCCGTATGAAACCTTGCACTCTTTCATTAGCAATGCGGTGGCTCCTTTTTTTAAGTCCTATATCAGAGAGTCTGGCAAGGCAGACAGGTAAAAACCATTTTTCCTTTGTTAGTTTGAATGCCGTGTTTTACTTAACGTTCACAACACGCTGTGGAAGATGATGTAAAATTCAGAAATCGGGAGGGAAAAGCTAGTAAACCAAGAGGGTGTAAATCTGTTGCATTAAGAAAATGTGTATTATTAACATTTGACAGACCTGAGATAATAGAATCTCTTTGGAGACCAATAGCGCACTAAAGTTTGAGGCATTTCCTGTCTTTTTAGGGATGGTGATAAAATGGCTCCTTCAGTTGAAAAAAAGATTGCAGAACTTGAAATGGGACTCCTTCACCTGCAGCAGAATATTGAAATTCCAGAGATCAGCCTGCCCATTCATCCAATTATTACAAATGTTGCAAAACAGTGTTATGAGCGTGGAGAAAAGCCGAAAGTTACAGACTTTGGAGATAAGGTTGAAGACCCAACTTTTCTCAATCAGTTGCAATCTGGAGTTAACCGCTGGATCCGAGAAATTCAAAAAGTAAGAGCACAGTATTGAAAATGTCATGTAAAACGCTGTACTCTTTAATATCTGTGAGAAAACTGGTCCGAGTTCTTGTCAACGAGGTGAATTCTGTGATGACTGTTAGCAGTACCTCCCACTGGTCCTGGGAATGCTCAGTGGAGGATTAATGTCGGCCCAGGGGTGGAGTGGAGTGGTCAAGGGTACCGTGTGACATGGTTTCAATACCATCCCTGAGAGAGCGCTAATCTCAGCTGTCTCAGACCTTTGATTTCTTTTTTTTTTTTTTTTGGTTGTGCTTTGTGGCATGTAGCATTTTAGTTCCCCAACCAGGGATCGAACCCGCACCCCCTGCAGTGGGAACGTGGAGTCTTAACCACTGGACCTCCGGGGAAGTCCAGACCTTTGATTTCAAACTAAACCGCTTATAATACAAGGAAGGAAATCTGCTTGAAATGTAGAAACTAAATTATAATGCATGTTCTTAGTTAACGGTACGTTTTTTACCTTTGTTGAAATGCTGAATACTCTTTAATGTTATTTTATATTTAAGGTGACCAAACTTGATCGAGATCCTGCCTCAGGAACTGCCTTACAGGAAATCAGTTTTTGGCTAAACTTGGAACGTGCGTTATACCGCATCCAGGAGAAACGAGAGAGCCCAGAAGTTCTCCTGACGCTGGATATCTTGAAACACGGCAAGCGTTTCCATGCCACCGTCAGCTTCGACACTGACACAGGTAAGAACTAGAGCTGATAGTCTGATCAATAAGCTGTTGACCTGGGTTTTGTGATGAAAATGAATAGATGCACCATCTTTTCTGACTGTTTACTTGGCAACTTATCTCATCTTTCCCCCAGCTCTAGGTAATGAAAATGATTCTCTCACATACCTCCCTTTCCCTTCCAGGGTTTTAAGAACATAAGCCAGTTTCTAGGCATGAGTACAGGGGACGCTGGGAGCTTCCCTCCTGTTTTCTCAGTTACTTGGTTCCTTGAGTAGGCTGTACTTTTTGAGTGTAAAGTCAAGTGTGCTTTTGACAATCCAAGCAGAAACACAGTTTATGTTAAGCAGAAGTTCTTTGCCCACAGGGCTGTGGAAGGAGAGCTGGTCAGTACTTTCTCTTCCGCTATTTACCTGCCCCTTTACTCTGTTCTCTGCCCTCCTCCGTGTTCTGAAAAGTAGTCAAGATAAAGTTATTTTCTGAACGGGCAGCAGGGGGAGTGATGTTGAATGAGCATGTACCAGGCACACAAATGTGGAATGACTGGCCATGGGTGGACATTGCTCTACCACTCTGTGCCCACCAGAGACGTGTTAGAACAAGTCATCAGGACTGCAGCAGTTGTCATGTTCTTTTCTTCGCCTCCAAAAAAGGTTGTGGTGCCCACATGTTACATGTTAGAGGGAATTCCGGGTGGAAACCTTCCAGTTATTTTGGTCATACTGCATACGTTCACTGGGATATGGGCACTGGGATATGGGCACTCACTAGTACTGAAGTGTATACCTTGAATTTTTTAATACCTCTGAAACCTTTATTTCTTTCCTAATACATTTCTTTTGTAAATCTCATGCCAGAGGAAGTAAAAAAAAAAAAAAAAAACAGACCAGGAGCCAGGTTTTTCTGTGATTCCATGTCCATAATACATTCCCCTAACTTGAGCCATGGGTATAAAATTTAAATTTTACTGTTCTTAAGGATGATAAAATTCTAGTTTTTTAAAATTAAGTAGGGCTTCCCTGGTGGTGCAGTGGTTGAGAGTCCGCCTGCCGATGCAGGGGACATGGGTTCGTGCCCCGGTCCAGGAAGATTCCCACATACCGTGGAGTGGCTGGGCCCGTGAGCCATGGCTGCTGGGCCTGCGCATCCGGAGCCTATGCTCCACAACGGGAGAGGCCACAACAGTGAGAGGCCCACGTACCGCAAAAAAACAAAACAAAACAAAACAACTAAAGTAGTGGGAGATGCAAGAGGGAAGAGATATGAGCATATATGTATATGTATAGCTGATTCACTTTGTTATAAAGCAGAAACTGACACACCATTGTAAAGCAATTATACTTCAATAAGGATGTTAAAAAAAATACTAAGGTGGTATTACTAGAATGTTTAGATAATATAGAAAGCAAAAAAAAGATGAAACCTTTGGGGCTACCACTCATGGCCTTTGGAGTGCATATGAGTTGTCTGAGTTGACTGATATTCTTAAAAAAGCAATAATGAGACCACACTGGGATTATCTTGTTAATAACACTCTTTTCTTTCAAATAGCACAATTTCTGTGTCACTAAATCTTTTGCAACATCAAACTGCTCTGTTGTGAGGATATACTTTCGTTTACTTAACCAGTATTTAAACCTAAAAGAAATATCTTTTTGCTTTTTTTTTTCATTGTGGTATAACTGACACATAACAACATTATAGTTGTCTCACTTCATGTGAAAACCATTAACTGTTTCTATGTTAATCTAGGTCTGAAACAGGCTTTGGAAACTGTGAATGACTACAATCCTCTGATGAAAGATTTTCCTCTGAATGACTTGCTGTCTGCCACTGAGCTGGACAAGATAAGGCAGGCACTTGTTGCAATTTTCACCCATCTGAGAAAGATCCGAAACACAAAATACCCCATTCAGAGGGCACTGCGTTTGGTGGAGGCGATCTCAAGAGACTTGAGTTCTCAGTTACTCAAAGTGCTGGGCACTAGAAAACTGATGCATGTTGCTTATGAAGAATTTGAAAAAGTGAGTTGTAATATATCAGAAAACCAACCTGGGGGCACTGAGATGAAAATCCGCTTTAATAATAAACTTCCTTTCTTAAATTATATACCAGGTTATGGTCGCGTGCTTTGAAGTCTTTCAGACTTGGGATGATGAATATGAGAAACTCCAGGTGTTGTTGAGAGACATTGTCAAAAGGAAAAGGGAGGAAAACCTGAAGATGGTGTGGCGCATCAACCCTGCCCACAGGAAGCTTCAGGCTCGCCTGGACCAGATGAGGAAGTTCAGACGCCAGCACGAGCAGCTGAGAGCTGTCATTGTCAGGGTCCTGAGGCCACAGGTGTGATTCACATTCTAGAAATCCGTATGTGCATTGTTTGAATGACCCTCTCTCTTTTTTTGTTTAGATTTAACTACTTGTTTCTGTTTTATACTGTGAAGTACTTCCTTAGCTCCGTTTTTACCCGTCACTGTAATCTTTTAAGATCTAGTGATTCTGAATCCTGGTGTTTCAGTTCAAATCTTTCACATTCTCCATCGATTCATCCCCATCTCCAAATTGCATGGACCCCAGAGCCAGACTTCGTGGGTTTAAATCCTAATCCCACCGTTGAACTAGCCATGTGCCTGGGGCATGTTATTTAACCTTTTCCCCAGACCCCTTATCTCTAAAATGTGGATAATAATTGCATTTGCCTCAGATTTTTTAAAAGAATTAAATGACTCCTTTTCTTTGTTCGTGCTTTTTTTATCTCTTCTCAGTCCACCACTCTTCTTCACCAATGCCTTTCTCCCTTTAAAAAACCCAGTCCAGAAATACTTATAGGTAGAAGCGTTGGTAAGTGGATAGATATAGGATAAAGCCAGTACAGAGCCAATGTTAATTATAGGCTCTAGGTGGCGGTATATGGGTATTCAGTCTAGAATTCTTTCTACCCTCCTGTAGTTTGAAAATTTTGTAATAAGCTGTTAGTTGGGTTGGGGGGGATCCAGTCTAGAACTTATGCCATCTAGAAGGGTTCATTCTCCGATGGGAGTGCCTGCTATTCGGGGTGGAGCAGATTGTTAGTAACGCATCCTCGGCATCTTCTTACTTAGTGCGGCACTAATTTATATGTACACGTGTGCGTGTGTTGGTTTAAATGTTAACCCTTCATTGTGTCCATGAGAGACTTGAGACTGGGGCTGATGCGTTCTGGCCTAGGGTGTCTGGACCCTTTTTTGCCACGTCCCTCTTCCCAGATATCATTGTTTCAAAAGATCATTGTCTGCTTTCTTTTTGTTTGTAAACCATATGGAATATGTACGTCCTTTACATTTGTAAGATGTATAATAAACTCAGGTGTGCAGACATACATTCTCAGAACGGTCTTTTGGACTACTTAGTCTGTTCACACGTAAGATAATTATTGATATGGTTGGATTTAGACCTGCCATTTGCTATTTGTTTTCCATTTGTCTCATTTTTGTTGTTTCTCTGTTCCTGTACTGCCTTCTTTTGTGTTATTTTTAGTATATCATTTTAATTCCTCTATAGACTTGTACTGTATTTCTTTGAATTTTCTTTTTTAGGGATTACTCTAGATCTTTAATTTATCGTGATGTGCTCAGTACTGACTGAACCTCATAACCGGTGTAGCCCTGTCTCCTCCTGCTTGTCGTACTTATAACAGTGGAAATAACACTGTTCTTTCCATACATGTATATTACATACCTATTACATGTATTGTAAACCCAGCAATACAGTGTTACAAGTTTTGTTTTAAACAGTCATATATATCTTAGAAAAATCAGGAGAAGAAAAGAAAAATAATAATACAGTCTTTTACGTTTGTCCCCGATTTATAGTTTCCAGTTCTCTTCATTCCTTCCTATGGCCTCAGTTACTCTCTGCTGTCTTATCTCTTTAGCCTAAAGGACTTGCTTTAGTATTTCTTGTTCCATAGGTTTGCTGGCAACAGTTTCCCTCATTTCTCGTTTATTGTGAAAAATATTTCACTCTCATATTTGAAGGATAGTTTGACCAGTTATAGAATTCTTGGTTGACAGCAAGTTGTAAATCTGCCCAGACTTTTCATTCTTGCAGGACTCCCCAGGGTCTCCTGTGTGTCCGTGTAATTTAGTACCTCGGCCCTCGTCAGGCTGTCTTTTCCAGAATCTCCCCTTTATGCTTATTGCTGTTGTCCTCCCACCTGCAAAGCTGCGGGTTTTCCTGCCTGAGCTGGCGGATGGGAGCCCCTCCAGGCAGGACGGCCGTCAGCTCACTGCTCTTACCTGATACAAACACAGCTCAAGGTGCTGGCCGCCATTGCTTGTTTTCCGCTGTCTTGAAATGGCTGCTTAATCACCGTGCCCAGTTTTTGCTCCTACACTGTCATCACCCAGAGTCCTCAGAATGTTTTTAAATACATAAACTAAAACGCACAGGTTTACAAATAAACAGTTGTCAGCAGTTTTGAAATTGTGATCTAGTCATCTGTGTGCTTCTCCATGAACACGTAAATGAGCAAGACCTAGTGACAGGCCTAATACCATAAGTTTGAAGTAGTGAGCATAAACATGATCGTAGGATGTGTACAGCTGTGATGTGATGAGGAAGGAGTTATTGATGACAGAGTCAGAACTGTGAACAGCGGTGGCTGTAGCCCACATTCGTAATTGAAGGAAATGCTAAATTTAATTAGGGAGTTAGTGAAAATAATGATTTTCCCCAAACAAATTCACAGACTGTCTGAGTTTCGTTCGAGGCATCTGTGGACCCCAGATCAAGACCCCTGCCTAGTGTTATAATTCTGTGAGAGTGTGGGCCTGAGATATGCCTGGAAGTCTTAACATTTCCTGAGGCAAAGATCCTGTGTGTACTCTGCTGTCTCTCCAGTAGCATGAAGGGAACTGAATGGACTCTTCTCAGTTACCGTAGCACTTTATCTGTCCCTCTACTGTGGTATGGACCGATGGATTATAATTTAAAGTTTAAAAAAAAGAAAAGAAAAAGGAAAAGCATGTTGGATACTAAGTTTGTACGTAGCACTCCTGTGAATTCCTGAGCTTTCCAATGCAATTTTAATCATAGTCTAAACACTGAAGAGGGAAGAACCCCAAACCCAGGTTTTAAGACATGTTCTTTTAGCTTAAGCAACAAAACTACATTGTCAGAAGATCTCTCCAGCACAGAGTTAAAACATACCATATAATGTCTTACATGGTCTCGTTGAGTTGTAGTTATAAAACGTTTGACTAAACGTTGAACCTGCGTGGTGGACGGGTCGTCTTGTGTGGCGTGTGCTGCTTGTGCGCGACGGGATGAGTCTTCACTTGGCAGACGTTTTCGTTACGAATCCTCTCCTTCCAGGTCACAGCAGTGGCACAGCAGAACCAAGGAGAGGTGCCCGAACCCCAAGACATGAAAGTAGCCGAGGTTCTCTTTGATGCTGCTGACGCAAACGCCATAGAGGAGGTCAACCTCGCTTACGAGAATGTCAAGGAGGTGGACGGGCTCGACGTCTCCAAAGAGGGCACGGAGGCCTGGGAGGCTGCGATGAAGAGATACGACGAGAGGATCGACAGGGTGGAGACCCGGATCACCGCTCGCCTTCGAGATCAGCTCGGCACGGCCAAGAACGCCAATGAGATGTTCAGGATTTTCTCCAGGTTCAACGCGCTGTTTGTCAGGCCTCACATCCGTGGGGCCATCCGCGAGTACCAGACCCAGCTGATCCAGCGCGTGAAGGACGACATCGAGTCTCTGCACGACAAGTTCAAGGTCCAGTACCCGCAGAGCCAGGCGTGTAAGATGAGCCACGTGCGCGACCTGCCACCGGTGTCGGGGTCCATCATTTGGGCGAAGCAGATCGACCGACAGCTGACGGCCTACATGAAGCGTGTGGAGGACGTGCTGGGCAAGGGCTGGGAGAACCACGTGGAGGGGCAGAAGCTGAAGCAGGACGGAGACAGCTTCCGCATGAAGCTCAACACGCAGGAGATCTTTGACGACTGGGCCCGCAAGGTGCAGCAGCGCAACCTGGGCGTCTCAGGCCGCATCTTCACCATCGAGAGCACGCGCGTCCGGGGCCGGTCCGGAAACGTCCTCAAGCTGAAGGTTAACTTTCTCCCCGAGATTATCACGCTCTCCAAAGAAGTTCGAAACCTCAAGTGGCTCGGCTTCCGAGTCCCACTGGCGATTGTAAACAAGGCTCACCAAGCAAACCAGCTCTACCCGTTTGCCATCTCGCTGATCGAGAGCGTTCGGACTTACGAACGCACGTGTGAGAAGGTGGAGGAGCGCAACACCATCTCCCTGCTGGTCGCGGGCTTGAAAAAGGAGGTGCAGGCTCTGATCGCGGAGGGCATCGCCTTGGTGTGGGAGTCCTACAAGCTCGACCCCTACGTGCAGCGCTTAGCGGAGACTGTCTTCAACTTCCAAGAAAAGGTGTGTTCTGCTTTCATCCTCCACGTCCGGGGAATGAGCTAAACCCAGCGATGGCTAATCCGTTAATACATTAGCTCCCCCGCAGAGGGCACGCGTGATCCCTACAGCTTAGGGCCGAGTCCGCTGAGAGGGAGAAAGCAGCCTTTCACTCACCGGGCTGCTGGATGGTGTTGCGGCTTTAGGGAAGCCGTTAAGTGACAGCCCGAGTTCAGGTCGGAAACCAGTAGAGAGGTGAAGGGCACGAGAGCTTTATTACTGGTAAAGCTGCGTGGAGAATGGGCTCTCGATCTGCAGTCGTGGTGCTTGCGGTCAGTCTGCCCCAGACCTGGACTTCCACCCCAGACCCTCGCCCAGCTGCCCAGCTGCCACTGCGGGCAGGACAGAGTCCGCTGGTCTGGTGCGCGGCCGGCTCCCAGCAAGGGAAAGTGCTGAGCGGAGCGCGTTGGTATCCTCCTCCCAAACTGACAGTCGGAGGTCTCCCTTCCCGGGAGCAGGGGCAGGCAAGGGGGGAAGCTGCTCGTTTCCATGCATTTCCCTTCCTCCACAGAGACACAGGTGTGTTCTCACGCCAACACGTAGGGTTAGCGATTTGTGGAAGAACTTCTCTGCCTCGGACATTTATTAATTGAGAAGAATATACGTAAGATAAAGAAATAGAGTGAGTGGCTGTTTTAAATACTAAGTATACCTTCCTTTAGGTGGATGATCTGCTGATTATTGAGGAAAAAATAGACCTGGAAGTCCGGTCCCTGGAGACTTGCATGTATGATCATAAGACTTTCTCCGAGATCCTGAACAGAGTGCAGAAGGCTGTGGACGACCTCAACCTGCACTCCTACTCCAACCTGCCCATCTGGGTCAACAAGCTGGACATGGAGGTGGGTATGGGGCCTGTTCCACACAGTGCTGCCCACTTGTCTGCTGTCTGCGTAGCGGTGGGCCCTGTTCCATAGCTGATTAGTTTGTCACTGAGAAGCACGTTTCCATAGAAGTTACCAGTGACAGTCCAGTTCTCTCGAGAAATCCCGTGTAGCTAATGATAGAGCTGAACTGTGGTATTGGCCGTAGTAACCTTCTTTTTAAGTTGGAAGCAGGGAGCTGTGGGGGAGGAGAAAGAGTTCTCTCTGTTTTCTGGATATTTGACAACCTCCTACTTGCCCTTCCCTGCTCTGCTGATAATTTAGGTGGTTCTTCCTGGCCCTCTTCTCCTGGCACCCTTCTCTGACCACCTTGTCCCCCTCCACCATCCCACCCAGCATCCAAGAACCTCTTATTCCTGGTGGAGAGGATCTTGGCTCACGCGTGTAGGGGTGTGTGTGTGTGTGTTTGAAGCATACTTGCCACCCCATGTTGCTTTCTTGTCAGTGTATGTCAGAGTGCAGCTGTGAAGTCTCTAGAAGGAGGATGTTTTATGGCGGAGGTCACTCAGTGGACAGATGGTAGTTGGTCAGTTCTGAAGTTGTTGTGTGTGGGTCACAGGTTTTCTCCTTTAAAATGGATACAGAAGTTGCAGTGTATCCACCAGTGGGACCCAAACAGTGAAAGTTCACAGGCCCCCCTCTTCTGAATCGACTGCAAGTCCCAGTTTATCTCAAGCCGCCCTCGCAGCATTCCCAGGATGGTTGTGTGGCCAGACGCTAAACAAGACATACAGACATCCTAGTCATAGGAAATGTATTTGTCAATCTGTTTGTCTCGTTACAGATCAGAAGAGAATTCTGGCTTTCTTCTTTACTTGTTGAAAGAAAATGGTCACTGTTTGGTGGCGGCTGTTAACTAGACTTACTGTGGTGATCCTTTTGCAGTATATACCAATATTGAATCATTATGTCGTATGTCCAGAACTAATAATAATGTTACATGTCACTTATGCCTCCGTTTTGAAAAGAAAAAGAAAATTGTTTAATCTCCAAATTATAGTTTTCTAGTTTTATCTCTGAGGCTACCAGGAAAATGCTTTTGTTCTGTAAATTGTCTATCATACCGAACAAATATCCAGACCTTCGCTACATCTGCTGCGTTTGTGTTGGTATCTTTATCCCTTATAAGTGGGGATCCTGCAAGTGGAAAGCACAGTCAGCCTAGCAGACGGTGATCTGAGGCTGGAAGGGGAGGAAATGAGGCTGAGAAGCAGGGGCGAAGGCTTGCAGTCAGAAGCAGTCCATCCTGGACCTAAAGCATCAGCTTTCCGTTAACGTGCTCTGAGCTAACGTTTGGAAGAAACAGTGTTCTTGGACGTGTTTTCTCTGCAGATTGAAAGAATACTGGGCGTCCGCCTGCAAGCTGGCCTGAGAGCTTGGACCCAGGTGCTTCTTGGACAAGCTGAGGATAAAGCAGAGGTTGACATGGATACGGACGCACCTCAAGTTAGTCACAAACCTGGAGGAGAGCCAAAGATCAAGGTCAGTATTTCCCAGGGCAGCCGATTCGATAGTAAATTAAACAAGGTTCTCCCCTTAAAAACTACCAGGGAAAAGGTCACTTTACAGTGGAGAAACCTGACAGGTGCCACCACGCTCAGCTGACCCAAGTCAGCATCCCAGGGGAGATGTATGCTGTCACCTGTGGTGAGATGAGAAGGGCTCTTCACCCCTATGGTCTTCCCCCCAGTAACTATGAGGAAAACGTCAGGCGAACCCAGGTGGAGGGCCATCTCACAGGACACCAGAATGCCACGGTCATGAGAGAGAGACAGGAAAAGCTGAGAAAATGTCACAGACTGGAAGGGAGTGAGGAGCTGTGACAACTAACTGTGATGTGTGTCCTTGTTAGATCCTGGGAATCTGACTGAAGTCAGTGTTTCAGTTCATAGTATTATATCAGTGCTGACGTCTTTGTTTTGGTAATTACACCACGTTAGAGGAAGCTGGTGAGGGTGTATGGAAGCTCTTCATACTTGCCTTAGAACTCTCCTGTAAGTCTAAAATAGTTTCAAAAATAGAAGTTTTTTTTAATAGAAAATAATATTTAGAAATAAATTTACACTGGGAAAAAAAAAATCTCTGCTTTCTAAGCATGTATGATGTGTAAGAAATCATTTCCAGAACTGAACATGATAATCTGCTACAAGCAGGTGTTCAGACTATGACCCTAAAATGTCACTGTTTTCACAAAAATCTGAGTCGAATTCTTGTGAGAGAATGCAGTAGCGCACAGGACAGCAGTCTGTCTCCAAGCCAGCTGTTGCCCATTCGTGTGACGGAGTGGTCAACTGGGGCCTAGCAAGCTTTCCAGAAAGTTCTGTTCAGACTCTGCAAGTAGGTCCCTGTCTCCTGTCGTGGGTGGTGGCTATAAAGCTGTCCACCTCACACTGATTCATTAAGCCATGTGTTAGTTTTATGTAGTTTACAGTATGTGTGTTATATTTACCAATAAAAAGGTCTCACAAAACAGAAGCCTAGAAGAGCTGGGCAAGTAAAAACTTTGATCTGGGAGAAACAATTGGCGTTTTTTTTCTACGCAGACTTTATACCTTTTCTTTTTTTTTCCGCTTTTATGCTTGAAAAATGTTTTCACTTTGGAATATTACAGATATTCATCCCCAGAGTGTACTTTTTAAAATACTGAGATGCAGAAAAGCCAGTGAGTGTGTCTGAGTGGATACAATATCTAGTGGAGACTGAGCTGGAATTCTCCATTAGCTTAAAGCACTGGCAGGTGGCACAGACTGACCCCGACTTGTAAACATACATCAGTAAAATCAGCCTCGTGTCACTGGTTTCTCAGGTCGCAAGGTCCTCGTGTCCAGATATCATCACACACGTCATATCCGATGGTGCTTCACGGAGCACCTGTTGTGTGTATGACACCCAGGCACTGGGGGACCCAGGAAGGACCCAAGCGGGGCCTGCCCTCTGACCTCCTCTTCCTTGGCAGGGGCACAGACCACAAACATGAAGTCAGGGAAGACCGAGTCTGTTGATAAAGTAAGACTTTGTGGTTCAGACGGAAGTAGTTTAATAATTAGAGAGAGAAAGTGTTCTTTATCAAAGCCATTTTACTGAAATAGATTGCTGAGTAAAAATGAAATCTTTGCTTCATAGAATGTCGTCCATGAGCTGAGAATAACCAACCAGGTCATCTATTTGAACCCGCCAATCGAGGAGTGCAGGTACAAGCTGTACCAGGAGATGTTCGCCTGGAAGATGGTGGTACTGTCTCTCCCCAGGATCCAGAGTCAGAGGTACCAGGTGAGCTCTGCGTCTCCCTCTCGCTCTGGGACTCCACCTCCACGCGCCTCTTTAAAGAGCTCCTGACGCGTCTTTTCAAACTCCAGACCTCAGCTCGGCACTCTGAGGGAAAGCTGGAGGAAGCTTTGTGTGACCTGACGTTCTTCCCAGTAGTTACTTTTCCACACAGTCGGGTTTGGAGGTCTGGTGTCAGTGGTCTCTTAGAAATTCCCTCCGTGAACTTCTGTGGGAATTTTAATTCCTGCTTTTCCCTGCCCACCCTCCCACTTGCATTTTTATTATGGGAATTTGCAAACATACCCAAAAGCAGAGGGAATCATGTGAGCTCATAAATAAAGCTCCGCTTTATTTATCAACATGTGGCCAATTTTGTTTCATCATATTCCCTTCCCCACCCCGCAGCAGTAGATTATTTTAAAGCAAATCCCAGATATAGTATGCTCTTAGTAGGACACTCCTAGAGCAAAAGGAAAACTCAAGAGACCGTTGCATTCAGTCCCTGGTCTCTAGGCAATAGTACTTCTAAACAGGACCAGTGGTTTTCAAATAAACATATTCCACGATCTCTGCTGTAACCGACTTTTCTGGAAGACAGTGATCCTATCCGGAGGCGTGTCTCTTTCCTTGACTGTGAACGTAAGCTCAGTTCTCTTTGTCCTGCCCCCTCCTTGCCACACTCTTTTTGCCGGCTCTCCTGGCTTTCCTCCACCTTGCTGGCCTGTCTGCGTCACTGGCTCTACGTGTGCAGCGCCGTCTCCACCCCACTCTCTCTGTGTCTCATCCAGTGGGTTGGCTTTACATACCAGTGCCACAACTCCGTGTTCCTGTCTCCAGCCAGGCCTTTTCCTGAACTCCAGACTGCCTGTCCCTTTGCCTCCTTGGCGTCTCCATGTGACCACCTGATGGACGTGTCAAACTGGACTTGTCTCTCAGACCCCTCCCTCAGATTTGCTCCTCCCCCAGTCTTTTCTTTCCCATCCTCCAACCTGCTTCTGGACACCCACTGTCGTTATCTTCAAAATTAACCCTAATCGGGACTTCCCTGGTGGTGCAGTGGTTAAGAATCTGCCTGCCAATGCAGGGGACACGGGTTCGATCCCTGGTCGGGGAAGATCCTACATGCCACGGAGCAACTAAGCCCATGCCACACAACTACTGAGCCTGCGCTCTAGAGCCCGCGAGCCACAACTACTGAGCCCACACACTATAACTACTGAAGCCTGCATGCGCCTAGAGCCCGTGCTCCACAGCAAGAGAAGCCACCACAATGAGAAGCCCGCGCACCGCAACAAAGAGTAGCCCCTGCTTGCCGCAACTAGAGAAAGCCCGCGGGCAGCAACAAAGACCTGACGCAGCCAAAAATAAATAAGTTAATTAATTAATTTAAAAATTGAAAAAAAAAATAACCCTAATCTGTTTCTTACCACATCCAGCGCTACCACCGTCCAAGGTACCATAATCCCTCAGTCGGATTATTTAAGCCCCCTCTTGACTGGTCTCTCTGTGTCTGCTTTTGCCCCCTACAATCTGTCGTCAACACAGCAGCCAGAGTGCGTCTTAAAACTGTGTGTTTGCCCTGACGTTTCTCTTTTCGGAGCCCGTTAACGGCTTCCTGTCTCACCCACCACGGCACCTTGCTGGGCCCCACGTGACACGCCGCCTCCCTGATCTGCTCCTCCCCTCACGGCTCTGCTGCAGCCAGCGCTGGGCTCTTGCTCATCCTCACACGTGCCAGGTGCACTCTTGCCCCTGAGCCTTTGCACTTGCTCGGAAGCCCTGGGAGCAAGTACTCACCAGGCTCCCTCCCTCCACCTCCTGGTCCCTGCCCATGCGTTACCTCCTCAGTGAGGCCTTCCCTGGCTCCCCTGCTCAAAATACATCCTCCCTGCTCCCACGTCCCCTCGCCCCCTCTTCCCTCCTTCCTCCATGGCACTGCTCACCCTGTGACATGCTGCGTATTTTGCTTTTCCCTTAGTTGTCTCTCTCCTCCCACAGAATGTAAATCTATGTGAGCAGAGGTTTTTGTCTGTTTGTTGTACCTACAATAGTGCCTGGCACGTGACAGCCCACAAGTGGTTGAAACAAAGGAATGACTGTGTCGCGGGTTCCAGCATCCACGTTGGTGTTAACACTTGGTCGTGGTCACCTCACGCTCTCGTAGGCGCCACCTTCGGTCCTGCCTCCTTGGATGAGAGGCTCAGGTCTTGCAGGGCCCTGCTCTGGGGCGCCTGCTCTCTAACCGTTTTTGCCTTGTGCCAGTAGTGACGCCACATCTTTTGGCTTGTGGTTGATGTTCCTTTCGTTGGTTTGAGGAGTTCTATTATAAGTAGGCTTCTGGTTACCTGTGACTGGGATAAGTGAATGTTATCCCTTAAATACAGTTTCTTTCGGTTTATTTTAAGTAAGTGAAAGTGACTCTGAGATTCACATTTTTGTGCGCACTACCTGCGTTCATTTCTGGCTTTGTTTGGTTAGGTGGGTGTCCACTATGAACTGACCGAAGAAGAGAAATTCTACCGGAATGCTCTAACACGGATGCCAGATGGCCCCGTTGCCCTGGAGGAATCCTATTCTGCAGTCATGGGCATCGTAACTGAAGTCGAGCAGTATGTCAAGGTGAGAAGCTAATTACATTCAAGTATGTTGTCTTACACACTTAGGAGTATGAGATTTAATGAATATGGAGCTAAAAGGCCTTGACTATGTGTAATGTAAACGATGAGGTGATATTTGCTGTCTTAAAACAAGGAGTGAACAATGGGGCAAACCTTGTGGGATATTAATCATTTTGGAGAACAGGAAACTATTCTCTTTTGATAGGGAAATTCTGAGGATTGGAAGTGAGAGTTTTCCTAACGGCGATGAAAGAACATGAGACTTTTAACAGAATATGAAAATATATGTTAATATTTTACAAAATGAAAAGTCAAACTGTAGTGTTTAACTCTGTTCTTCTTCACTTGCAGGTCTGGCTTCAGTATCAGTGTTTGTGGGACATGCAAGCTGAGAACATCTATAACAGACTCGGGGAGGATCTCAACAAGTGGCAGGCGCTCTTGGTGCAGATAAGGAAGGCCCGAGGAACCTTTGACAATGCAGAGACCAAGAAGGAGTTCGGACCAGTAGTCATAGATTACGGCAAGGTGAGCTCTGCTGTCTCACTGAAAGGTGTCCAGGGAGCTGGGACGGCAACATCTGACTAAAATGAAGTTGAGGCATAAACACTCCAGCGTGAAAGACTTGCTCATCCGCTGTCGTGTGCTCCTTCACCTGCAGGTCCAGTCTAAGGTGAACCTGAAGTACGACTCTTGGCACAAGGAGGTCCTCAGCAAATTTGGGCAGATGCTTGGCTCAAACATGACAGAGTTCCACTCCCAGATCTCCAAGGTGAGGAGGCAGGGTCCTGCCGGTGTGATGAACCCCCTGGTGCCCCTCGGCTCTCCGTTAAACGCTCTGCTCTCTCCGGACAGTCTCGCCAGGAGCTGGAGCAGCACTCCGTGGACACGGCCAGCACCTCCGACGCTGTGACCTTCATCACCTACGTGCAGTCTCTGAAACGGAAGATCAAGCAGTTTGAAAAGCAAGTGGAGGTGAGCTCTGTCCCTCACTGTGTCTCAGGTGGGGTCTACGGCGCGTCTCTGTCGTGCCCCTGCCGTGCTTGTAAGGGTGGGCAGGTGATTCTTAGGCACTTCAGGGTTTGAGAACCACAGGCTCCTGTCTTTTAAAATCTTTTGCTGTAGTTGTGGACCTTCAGGTCCTCAAACTTGTATTACCTTCTCATAGTTTGGAAGGAGGGTGTGACGCCCAGCTCTAGCACGCTTAGACCCTGCTCGGGGCCGCCCGGTGCAGCCAGGAGCAGTCGCGGGACTGGCCACGGCGCCGTCGGGAGGGGAGCACGTGTGCTCCGTAGCCGCGGGGTGCCTTCCCGTCCGTGGGAACCTGACGGCAGTCTCTGCTGCCCTTGTGAAGGAAAGTGCTAAGTTTATTCTGTAACCCTCAAAGCTCTACCGCAACGGCCAGCGCTTGCTGGAAAAGCAAAGGTTCCAGTTCCCGCCTTCCTGGCTTTACATTGACAACATCGAGGGAGAGTGGGGGGCCTTCAACGACATCATGCGGCGGAAGGACTCTGCCATCCAGCAGCAGGTGGCGAACCTGCAGATGAAGATCGTCCAGGAGGACCGGGCTGTGGAGAGCCGCACCTCCGACCTGCTGACCGACTGGGAGAAGACCAAGCCTGTCACGGTGAGTCTCGCCCCCGGCGCCGCAGCTTCTCCCAAGCCGGCAGCAGGTGACCTGGCGTCTCTGCTTTCGGAGACTTCAAAGGCCCTGCCGTGGCTTAGATTTCCAGAATGAAGACTTTTCCCTGTAATTAAAAGGAGCAGTACTTGCAGGTAGTGGATTTGGAAACACAAAAGCCGACTTAGACCTCCTCGTGACAGTCACCTAAGTCAGGGAATTGTTTTAAAGACTAACGTTTTTCTGTTTGTAAGTTATCCTCTTACTTAGGCATAGTCAGAAGTTAGAATTTCCTCTCTCGTGGACACAGGCCAAGCATCCCGCTGCCGCCACTGCTAGGTCTGTGCAGTGGGGGGCAGCCCTGAACTCTGACGTCATTGTCGCGGTCGTTAGGCTTTCTGTACCGGGACCTGCCACACCCTGGTCTCTGGGTTCATTTTGGCCGAGGGGCCCCGCTGTTCAGCAGGCTTGTGCTTTTGCTAACGCCAGAGCTTCCAGGCTCTGCAGGGGAGTGAGTACTGATCACTAGACAAAGAGTGTGATCACCTGACTTTGAATATCTTTTGTTACCTCACCTTGCTAGTAATGTGTTAGAGTGAAAACTTCGATATTTTGTGTAGTCATCCTCAAAGGTTATCAGAATGGAAGGAAGTGTGTAAACAGTGTTAAGGCTGAAGCAGAGTCTCCTCCAGTGAGAACAGTGCTTTCCTTTTCGTTCTTCTCTCGGTAACTGATGAACGACTCCGCACCTCAGGGAGGGCGTGGCTGGCAGCCCCAAGCACCCTGTCCCCTCGGTCAGGAGCGTCCTGCTCCAGGCCCAGGTCTGTCCTGACTCTTCTCTTCCGTCTCCCTCGGCACTTAGTGAGGGGATGGCTGAGTCGAGAGGTGCTCCGCCTTCCCCGTGTCAACCCTGGAGGTAAAAGTTCATCCAGTTATGGACGTGCGTCATCAGTGTACAGCTTTTGGATGTTTACGCACGTAGACGTGTTCAAGGAGTCACATATTCTAGAAGCCCAGCAGGCCCCCTCCACCGTTTCGGAGCCGGAGCTCGTGTGTCCTGAGCCCCGGCTCTGATCCTCTGGCCTTGACTCTGCTTCAGGGCAACCTTCGCCCGGAGGAGGCGCTTCAGGCGCTCACCATATATGAAGGAAAGTTCGGCAGGCTGAAGGACGACAGGGAGAAGTGTGCGAAGGCCAAGGAGGCGCTGGAACTGACAGATACGGGACTTCTCGGTGGCAGCGAAGAGCGCGTCCAGGTACGAACCGCTCCAGCGGGCAGCTGGGGCCGGGCCCCTCGTGCTCACGCTGCTTCTGGCCCACAGTGTCTCGAGAGCCGTGGGGTGGTTCTGCTTCCAAGTTCAGCTGCTTTACTCTGCTTCATCGCAGGTGGCCTTAGAGGAGCTACAGGACCTCAAAGGCGTTTGGTCAGAACTCTCTAAGGTCTGGGAGCAGATCGATCAGATGAAGGAGCAGCCGTGGGTTTCAGTGCAGCCTCGGAAGGTACGTGGAGCTACCGGTGGCTGTTATGTACGCGCCTTCACGCACTGAAAGTTGTAGGCGTCACCTAGAAACTCGGCAAGCAAGGAACTGTTAGAGTTCACAAAACGTCACTTGATGGTCGTTTACATTACTCATCCAGATTAATGTAAAATTTCTCCTGAAACCATTTTAAAAATATTCCATCGTTTAAAGGAATGTTGGCAAACTAAATACCATCTTGTGTTTCTCTTGACAGCTTCGGCAAAATTTAGATGGCCTCTTGAACCAGCTGAAAAACTTCCCCGCACGATTACGGCAGTACGCGTCCTACGAGTTTGTCCAGAGGCTTCTGAAAGGTTACCTCAAGGTCGGTGACTCAGAGCTGCGGTCACAGATGTCCGCTAGAAACACGCCACACAGGTAACACGGCTCCCTCTCTCCACAGATAAACATGCTGGTGATTGAACTGAAATCTGAAGCACTTAAAGATCGCCACTGGAAACAGCTGATGAAACGGCTTCACGTAAACTGGGTTGTTTCTGAGCTGACCCTCGGCCAGATCTGGGACGTTGACTTGCAGAAAAACGAGGCGGTTGTCAAGGATGTGCTGCTTGTAGCGCAGGGGGAGATGGCTTTGGAGGAATTTTTGAAGCAGGTAGGTAATAGGCTGATGGGCATTCCAGATCTTGTTTCAGGCTGTGACATAGACTGACGTAGACTGAGCCTCACATGTGGTCCCTTTTGTCTCCATTACACTCGGTCACTTGTGTGGCTGGCGAACGCCCACATACTGATGACGTGCCTCTTTCGGTTTCATTCAGATAAGAGAAGTGTGGAATACTTACGAGTTAGACTTGGTTAACTATCAGAACAAGTGTCGCCTGATCCGAGGCTGGGACGACCTCTTCAACAAGGTCAAAGAGCACATCAACAGCGTGTCCGCCATGAAGCTCTCTCCGTATTATAAGGTACCGCTGTGGGGAGGTGTCCCTCCCGCACATCCACCGTTGTACCTTCAGACTTACAGTCAGGGCCTTCCCAGGTGGTCCAGCGATTAAGACTCCGCGCTTCCACTGCAGGGGGCACGGGTTCGATCCCTGTAGGGGAACTAAGATCCAGCATGCTGTGTGGCCAAAATAGATTCTTTTTAAATAATTAAAAAATAAAAATGGCCAGACTCACAGTTCCCAGGTGCCTCTGGTAGAAAATGTGAGTCACGTAAGTTGACAGGATCTTTATCTGCATATTGGCATGAGTCCTGGTGTATCTGAGAGTGGAGAGTTCAGCAGTTGAGCTCTGCCTTCCATCCACCCGCTAGGTGTTTGAAGAGGATGCCCTGAGCTGGGAAGACAAACTGAACCGGATCATGGCTCTCTTCGACGTGTGGATCGACGTGCAGAGGCGCTGGGTCTACCTGGAGGGCATCTTCACGGGCAGCGCAGACATCAAACACCTGCTGCCAGTCGAAACCCAGCGGTTCCAGAGGTACAGCCTCGAGCCGGGACGGAGGGCTGAAGGGTAGGCTTGGCTGGTGACCACCCTTTGCACGAAGGCTGACGTTAACCTCGCTTTTAATTTGATTTGTAGTATCAGCACGGAATTCTTGGCTCTCATGAAAAAAGTATCCAAGTCTCCCCTGGTCATGGATGTTCTGAACATCCAGGGGGTACAGAGGTCGCTGGAGAGATTAGCAGACCTGCTAGGAAAGATCCAGAAAGCCCTGGGAGAGTACCTGGAAAGAGAGCGCTCATCTTTCCCCAGGTGAGAGGGTGGTTTTTACGGGGACTGAAGGGAAGGTCCGCTCCGGGGCCTCCTTCCCGCCCCTCCCTCCCTCCTGGCCTGTGTGTTGGTCACTCTGGCGTCAAGGGTTTTGTTACCAGTAACCGATTCAGTGAATACCGTTTCTCCTTCATCCATTGCTTCCTAATTATAACAAATAATCCTTAATTTTCTACCGTGGGTTCATTTACTAAGCTTCATTTAAACTATTATTCACCCTCCCAGGCAGCTAGCATCTCTTAAAAATTTAGCTGTGATTCTTTTTTTTTTTTGGCCACACTGTGTGGCATGCGGAACTTCCCTGACCAGGGATCGAACCCATGTCCCCTGTGGTGGAAGCACGGAGTCTTAACCACTGGACCACCAGGGAAGTTGTATTTTATTTTCTAAGTGGCATTCTTTTCTTTCTGAATAGTTTGCTTAATATAAATAGAGCAGGTTTTTAAAAAATTCCTAAGGTGCAGTGAATTACATGAAACCCATTGAACTTCTCTTCAGGATCTGTTAGGTGAGTGTATATCTTTTGCTGAGGGCTGGAAGAAATCTGGATGTGATCTGAATTCAGGCTGGAGGTGGTCCGTCACATTCCATACCCACCTTCCTTTCCTATACAGTTTGAAGTTTTGCCTTGATTCCCCTTATTTGTGTATATGTAACGTTTTAGCAACTTACATGCTATTTTAATTTTAGGTTTTATTTTGTGGGTGATGAAGATTTGCTTGAAATCATTGGAAACAGTAAGAATGTAGCTAAGTTACAGAAACATTTCAAGAAAATGTTTGCTGGTGTTTCGAGCATCATCCTAAATGAAGACAACTCTGTCGTCCTGGGCATCTCATCCCGTGAAGGAGAGGAGGTAGTTACATTCATTGATTGTAACTTAGAACACTTCACTCCCATCTTTGCGCACTTTAATTCTTAGAGTTTCTTTATTTCAGGTTATGTTTAAAACTCCCGTGTCAATTACTGAACATCCCAAAATCAACGAGTGGCTCACCCTAGTAGAGAAGGAGATGAGAGTCACGCTGGCCAAACTCCTTGCTGAGTCTGTTACAGAAGTTGAGATTTTTGGTAAAGCAACTTCAATTGACCCAAATACCTACATCACCTGGATTGACAAATACCAGGTACTGTCCAGTAGAAGGGGGACAGTCTGAAGGTGAGGGCACTGGCTGATCTTTAAAACCATCCTTTTGGGTCTTGTGTGCCGTGTCTCGCAGGCCCAGCTCGTGGTCCTGTCAGCCCAGATTGCCTGGTCTGAGAACGTGGAGACGGCGCTGAGCAGCGTCGGCGGGAGCGGCGACACGGCCCCCCTGCACTCCGTGCTCAGCAACGTGGAGGTCACCCTCAACGTGCTGGCCGACTCGGTCCTCATGGAGCAGCCACCGCTCCGGAGACGCAAGCTGGAGCACTTGGTTAGTCCCATTCCTCCCAGCCAGGCTCCTGGGGCTTCGCCTCGGACAGTTGAAAGAACTCACGCTTGAAAAACATCCTAATTGGTGTCAGGGAGAAAAACAAGTGGATGGCCTGTTGACAAATGCTGGGGTGTGTACTTGACCCTCTGGTACTGTTGAAAGGCAATCTTGGGGGACAGGAGTTAACACACACGACCTCCCGACACAAAGGGGTGACACTCGTGCCTCTGGGTCTTTCACACTCTCGTCCTGTCCTTCGCAGAGAACACGCCCCGTGGCGGACCAGCCAGCGTGTCTCTGAGCCCGAGTGCTTGCTGCTGGCCTTTGCACTGCCGTGTGCAGCAGATGGACTGTTAGGATAGAGACAGCTCTTCTCCCATCACGTTTTATGCTGGTTGCAACTAGCAGAGTTTTTGTTTGTTGTTTCTTTGTTTTTGCTGCAGCTCTTGATTCTGTGTAATTCCATTGTGTGAATAACAGTTTTATTGTTTTTAAAAGTGAACAACAGTTCTGTTGTTTTTAAAAGTGAATGTTTACACTGTAACTGGACCTAGAATCTCAATTTAAAAGTCTACTGAATAACCCCTGCACCCCGAGGATACGCTTACGTACTTTAGTTTACATGCTTCAGCTCATGAAATGTACTTTCTGATAAGCTCTTTAAAGTGACTCTTTCTTCAGATCACAGAGTTGGTTCACCAGAGAGACGTCACCAGGTCCCTGATGAAGAGCAAGATTGACAACGCCAAGTCTTTCGAGTGGCTCAGCCAGATGCGGTTTTACTTTGACCCTAAGCAAACCGATGTGTTGCAGCAGTTGTCGATTCAAATGGCAAATGCCAAGTTTAACTATGGCTTTGAGTACCTGGGTGTCCAGGACAAGCTGGTCCAGACCCCCCTCACCGACCGCTGCTACCTGACGATGACACAGGCCTTGGAGGCCAGGTTGGGCGGGTCCCCCTTCGGTGAGTCCCTCCCCACACCTGGACAGGTGGAGTCAGATAGGAAACGTACTTTTCCAAGATTAAGCAAATGATCTAAACGTACTTCTTAACTGCGTGGCTGGTACCTTCTAAAACTTTAAATCCGTTGGCGGCTATCGCATTTATACTTGACCCTTGAACGACGCTGATTTGAACTGTGTGAGTCCACTTAGACGCAGAGTTGTTTTAATAGATAGGCAGTCGGCCCTTCCTGCTCACCGGTTTCACAGCCTCAGATTGACCCAACCGTGGATTAAAGTTTCCGTCCGAGGTTGGTTGAATCCAGGGGTGCAGAACCTGTGGCTACGGAGGGCCAACTATTGGACCCGAGGGTCCATGGATTTGGGTAGACGCAGGGGTCCTGGACCAGTCCACATGGAGACCGAGGGATGATTGTACTTCGGTTTTTTAAAATGAATTGCTTTTTACAGTTCTTAAAACTAAAGGTGTGTTCTCACTTGAGTTCTCAATTCCTTTTCTTCAAACAATAGGGCCTGCTGGGACTGGGAAGACCGAGTCTGTCAAAGCTCTCGGCCATCAGCTTGGACGCTTTGTTTTAGTTTTCAACTGTGATGAAACCTTTGACTTCCAGGTGAGAAGCTCTGTGGGAACCACCTAGAGTTAAGGGCCTGAGAGGGCTGGGTGGGGAGTAGCAGGCGGCACCTCTTCGAGCTGTGTTGGCCTTACAGCACAGCGTGGTCCTCTGGGGACAGGGTTACTTGAGCTGTTGGAGGTTCCCAGCACGTGCTTGACACCGACTTGAGCTTCACGTCTTCAAATTCTTCAAACTCGTCAGTGCAGCATGTCTTCCTGGTGTCTATGCCTGGGAATAAACAAATACTATGGGGAAGGCTTTTTAAACAACGTGTTAACCTTGTCATTGGGACTTTATTGGCACGGGAGGAGAATGATACGTTACACCTGTACCACTGTTCATGAGGCACTTGACCTGTGGGGCTGGGCTCCTTGCCTCACGTGTGAAGCTGATGCCACCTTCACAGCCCCTCCCACCACCCCCCACCCTGGGAGGAAGACGATATTGTTCCCATTTCAAAGATGAGCAGACAAGGGTTTCAAGATGTGATTTGCCCAGGGTGGGACCAGTCATCCAAGCCAGAATCGGAGCCCCATACAGCCAGCACCATGGCCGTGGTTTCAGCTCCCTTCCCTTCTTCTCGTTTCAGGCAATGGGACGGATCTTTGTGGGGCTTTGCCAGGTGGGCGCGTGGGGCTGCTTTGACGAGTTCAACCGCCTGGAGGAACGGATGCTGTCGGCCGTGTCCCAGCAGGTGCAGTGCATCCAGGAGGCGCTGCGCGAGCACTCCAGCCCCAGCTACGATAAGAGTGAGACCGGCTTCTCCTTACAGTTGCCTGGAGGGCGCAGAGGGGGTCGCCTCTTTGATCAGAAATAAGCGAGACTTTAACATAGCTCCAGGACTCGCTGCTGCAGGCGGGGCAGTGCATCCTGAGGGAAGACAGGCGGTAGGGCCCAGGGTAACGCTGCACCCTCGTCCCAGAGCAGCCCCGCGGAGCCATCAGTCCTTCCCCTGTAGCAGAGTCCCTGTGCTCCCTCCCCCGGCGTCTGCACACAACACAGGTTTGAGCCGCTCTGGGCCCCCCGCATTCCCCTCCCCCTCCCTGCATCCCACAGAGCCAAGCCTCCTGGCCAGAGTGTTGGGAACGAGCCCTCGTCACGGCGGGAGTGCCTGCTCGGAGGGCCCCGGGAGCTTGTTGCGCACACAGC
Source organism: Stenella coeruleoalba (assembly GCF_951394435.1). Lineage (NCBI taxonomy): Eukaryota > Metazoa > Chordata > Mammalia > Artiodactyla > Delphinidae > Stenella > Stenella coeruleoalba. The sequence goes on along the minus strand of NC_137147.1, from coordinate 2,879,043 downwards.
CTGGGCTCGTGAGCTGGAGGACGTAAATAAATACATCCACGTTGGAGAGCTTACCTTTTAAAGTTCCCTTTTTTCCCATAATAACGGTAACTCATCTTACCAGACCTCCTAAATAAAACAAAAGGAGTGTCAAATCAGTACCTGTGTACTCCATGTTCCGTGTTCTCCTATGGAGGAAGTCTGATCCCTAAGTAGTCCAGGGATGGGGGGCGGGGGGGCTGTTTATTTTGTGTTTTCCTTTGATGACCCTACGAGAGGGTCATTCTCGTGACTTCAGCCGGTCAGTTTTGTCACAACATGGATTGGTTTTTATTTCTGCAACTGTGGTTGGGCTGTGTTTCTATTCTTGCATTGACCTTGTGACGCTCAGTAATGCACAAATAGTGGGCTTCCTGCCTCTGGGACTTGATCCGTTACACGTTCGGACGGTTTTCGTGTGGGTGAAGTGGGTGAAGACGGGCCTGCCTGGGCCGGTGGGCATCGTGTCTGGGGAGCGCCTCCAGCTCCCCTGCAGTCCTGGGCCGGCAGGGAGACGGGCGCTTGCTCTGCAGTTTTAGAGAGATTTTGGAGTAGATTTTTGACTATCACGAGTCTTAACACCATCCTCCGATTTTCAGCCTCTGCCCCCATTACTTGTGAGCTGCTGAACAAACAAGTCAAGGTGAGCCCAGACATGGCCATCTTCATCACCATGAACCCCGGCTACGCGGGCCGGTCGAACCTTCCAGACAACTTGAAGAAGCTGTTCCGGAGCTTGGCCATGACCAAGCCCGACCGGCAGCTCATCGCCCAGGTCATGCTGTACTCACAGGGCTTCCGCACCGCCGAGGTCCTTGCCAACAAGATCGTCCCGTTCTTCAAGTGAGTCACTTGAGTTATTCCGGATCGTGTTTCTGGCATGTGTCAAGTGTGCCATTTAAAGTTTACCTGTATAGTTGCAACACTACCTTCCACGTATCCGTCTCTGATTTCTTGATGTTCGATGCTCTTGGTGCTCAAAGTGTACTGTTTTTTAAGAAAACCCTTTCTCTTTTAGACTATGCGACGAGCAGCTCTCTTCTCAAAGCCACTACGACTTTGGTCTCCGAGCCTTGAAGAGCGTGCTGGTGAGCGCCGGAAACGTGAAGCGGGAGCGGATCCAGAAGATCAAGAGGGAGAAGGCGGAGCGCGGGGAGGCGGTGGACGAAGGAGAAATCGCGGAGAATCTTCCCGAGCAAGAGGTGGGCGGGGCGCCCCTAACCGCTCAGGCCCAGGCTCTGCTTGTATTACCCTTTGCCACCCTGAAGTCGTGCCTGGAGGGCTCTCACTGTGGCTCACGTGCCCTGGGGTGAACGGAGGGGACCCGCATTTGACGGGAGGCCTTGGGGTGGGGGCGGGGCGCTGGGCCTCACTGCTTGCTCACGGGACAGCTGTGCCGTGGGTCCTCCGGGGACAGGGCAGTAGACGTGGAGCCGCCCCCCCGCAGAGCTCATCCCCTTCACCCCACGCAGATCCTGATCCAGAGCGTCTGTGAGACGATGGTGCCAAAGCTGGTGGCAGAAGACATCCCGCTGCTTTTCAGCCTCTTGTCGGACGTGTTCCCTGGGGTCCAGTATCACCGGGGCGAGATGACAGCGCTGAGGGAGGAGCTCAAGAAAGTGTGCCAGGAGATGTACCTGACATACGGAGACGGAGAAGAAGTCGGCGGGATGTGGGTTGAAAAGGTAGCTGGGATCGTGGTGTTGGCTGGCGCCTCACAGACCCCGCAGGTGGCCACGAGCGGTAACGATGGCCGTGGACTTGGTGGAGAAGCCGCGTCTTACCGGGCTTTGTCCACCAGGGGCGTCGTCTGGTTTGTGGAGATTTGCCCCAAGTCCTGTTAGGATTTTTTCTTAACTTGAGAGTAGTGATAGGGAAACTTACCTGAAATTTTCAATTATGTGGTACAGTTTGTTCTCTGAAAATGCTGGCTAAAAGGGGATCACGATGAAAACCGTCTATGGCGGTAAATGATCTGCTTACAAGACTTCCCAGTACCACGATTAACAACATAAATGTGTAATCAGTAGGGTTTACATTCTGTATCGACTTCTTTCCTTTATCTCCTCTGTGAGATTCACTTAAGAAAAAGCGTGTCACGTGCACAAGCTGTGCGTGCTGACCCTCCGCTGCGGTCCTGGGTTAGACAAGGCGGCTCGTTCATCCGGTCTCTGGCCTCCCGGCAGGGCACCTCAGGGGTCTCTCCTGAGGCAGCTCGGTGAGCATCTCCTGACTCAGTCAGACAGCTCCACAGTTCAGTAAAAGCCCTCTGTGTTTGCTGTGCTGTGGCCAGTTGAAGGTCTCTCTGGTTAGAAAGTCCCAGTACTTGCCTTGGAAGAGTCACAGCACACGTCTCTTGCTTGGCGGCGGGAGAAGTGGTGAGGAACCTTCCACCTTCTTTCTCTGGAGTGCTTATGGTGCTGGTCGGTCTGGCCCTCAGGTTCTCCAGCTCTATCAGATCACCCAGATCAACCACGGCCTGATGATGGTGGGGCCCTCGGGCAGCGGGAAGAGCATGGCCTGGCGCGTTCTTCTGAAGGCTCTGGAGAGGCTCGAGGGTGTGGAGGGCGTGGCCCATATCATCGACCCTAAAGCCATCAGCAAAGACCACCTGTACGGAACCCTGGACCCCAACACCAGGGAATGGACAGATGGGCTGTTCACACATGTTCTGAGAAAGTAAGTGCACTTGGGTGGGTGTCCGCACTCCGGAGAACTGGGACCTAGGCACTCTGTCCTCGTGGTAACAGCGTACGTTATTCTTCTTACCACGCTCTGGACAAATCAAAGTCACTTTAGAAACCGTTGCAGGCTGAGCGTTTTCAGCCTCAGTCACGCGCTGCTGTAAAACCCTCCCGCCAGGATCATAGACAACGTGAGGGGCGAGCTGCAGAAGCGCCAGTGGATCGTCTTCGATGGCGACGTGGATCCCGAGTGGGTGGAGAACTTGAACTCGGTGCTGGATGACAACAAGCTGCTGACCCTGCCCAACGGGGAGCGCCTCAGCCTTCCGCCCAACGTACGAGGCTAAGTATCCCACCCTGACTGCCTGGCACGCAGCCGGGGGAGCGGCTCCAGCCTCTGTGGCAGCAGTCAGTGTCGGGGCCTCTCTGTGCTACATTCTTTCCATTCCTGTGGCTGGTGAGAAATGTTTTCAAAGCGTTCATTCATGACTTTCCACTACTTGCTGAGTATTAAGCCTACTCAGTAATTCCTGGGTAGCCTTTCCTACGACTCCGTGAGGTGGGGCTGCAGTTAGGATTCCTGGGAAATGGCAGAACAAGGGATTTACACATGGACACTTTCAGGGTCGTCCCTTGGAAATGAGCCCTTGATCCAGGTCCTGACCACGCCCCCTGACAGCAGTAAACATGGGCAGGCCTGGCCTGGGCGTGCGTTCATACTTTGACCCCACTTTTCTGGAGTTCCGTCGTGTGCCGGGCCTTGTTCTAGATGCTGAAAATGTAGCTGTAAGCAACACAGACAAACCCCTGCTCTCCCAGGGCTCACAGCCTGAGGTGGGAGACAGACAGGATAAGTGGTGATGGGGCTACGGAGAAAGTAAACTGGAGGAGAGCAGCCGCCGGTGCCCAGGGGTGGAGCTTGCACTGGCAGAAGGGGCGGCGCCGAGGCTCCCCGGGGAAGCTGAGGGCACGAGGGGGCGGCTCCTGTGGCTTCCGGGCGTTCCAGGTGGAGGGGCGGATGGCGGGGGAGGAGCGCTGGCTGTGCCCGGCGTGTGCGAGGAGAGCGGGGCAGTTGGCTGATGTGGAGAGAAGTTGGGGCGGGACCCAAGGGGGAACAGGCGAGATGAGGTCAGGCCCGGGGTCACTGAGGACTGGAGCTTGCGCGCTAGGTGAGCCGGGAGGCCACGGCACCCCGGGCACAACCGTGGAGGTGCTGAGAAGTAGCTGAGCTGTGGGTGTGAGTTCAAGCTTGTGCCAGTGGGGTCGCCTGACGGGCTGGAGGTGGGTGGAAGGGAAGGGAGGAGTCCGGCCGCACTCCTGAGCCGCTGGGGAGCAGGAGCCTTTCCTGCGACGCAGGGTCAGCATCGGTGGTTATCGCCGCTTCAGAAACCAAGCCGCGGGTCTGGGAACATGCACGTATGCAGACTCGTGTCTTGATTTGACTTGTTGGGTTCTTTTCTTACAGCTCACTACCCAGTAGATTCTAACTGTTGTCAGAAAGATTGATCTCCTTGTGAGGCGTGTTAGCAGTGATGTTAAGGCTCTGGGATCAGATGGTCCAGTTTGAATCTCAGCCCCACTGGCGACTAGCAGTGGGACTCGGCGAGGCTGCCAACCCCACGTGCGAAAGGGGACCCTGCTGGCCAGCCTGCCGGCGGGTTCGAGTCCAGGAACCTGGCCACAGCACCTCACTGCTGACCCTGCCACCCAGGGAGCTGTTGGCTCCGTCCCACCAGAGCTCCTCTCCTCTCCTCTCCTCCCCACCACACACAGGTTTTTTCCCGCCCAGATTCTCAGGGAGAGAGCGTTGGTGGATGTTGCGATGAGGCAAACCGTAGACATTTTTACTTCTAAACCAAGTGCAGTGAGATTGGATTTAAATTGCTCTTTCAGTGGGCATATAGGTAAAGTATTAGTACCCGGGTCTGTACCAAACCCATGTCATTAACCGTGCTCGGTGTTCTCTTCTTTCAAGGTGCGCATAATGTTTGAAGTGCAGGACCTGAAGTACGCCACCCTGGCCACGGTGTCTCGCTGCGGCATGGTCTGGTTCAGCGAGGACGTGCTCAGCACGGACATGATATTCAACAACTTCCTGGCCAGGCTGCGCAGCATCCCCCTGGACGAGGGGGAGGACGAGGCCCAGCGCCGGCGCAAGGGCAAGGAGGACGAGGGCGAGGAGGCCGCCTCCCCGATGCTGCAGGTACGCGGGCCAGCGCCGCTCCGCCGAGTGCAGCCAGCTGGCACCTGAGGGTGCTGGGCCGCGGCGCAGAGCGAGCCGGGTGTCCCACCCTGAGCATCTGGAAGGCGGCGTGCTTTTCACGATGGTCACTGCTCCGCTGCTGAAGCCGGCCACTCGCTGGAGGTTTGCATAATCAGTGCAGTCGCTGCTGCAAAAGCGTAGCCGTGCACGGAAAATTTAAAGAATTCTTTCAGTTTTCTTTGCAAATTGATGAAAGGTGGACCTTTTGCATTTCGTTGGTGAAGACCAATGTTCCTAGGAAGCGTGATTTTTTTTTTTTGAGAACCACCAAGATGAAGGAATAAAGGGTTGGTCGTTGAAGCTTCATTCCTCATTTTTTCAACCCATAAAACTACTTTTCACAGTTGCGTGATCCTCTCCTGGGCCTAGGTTAGAGGAGATGAAAACCTCCCCGCTTTTTGAGATGGTAGCTAAGCATCACTCCCTCCCTCCTGTAGATCCAGAGGGACGCAGCAACGATCATGCAGCCGTACTTCACGTCCAACGGCCTGGTCACCAAGGCCCTGGAGCACGCCTTCAAGCTGGAGCACATCATGGACCTGACACGCCTGCGCTGCCTGGGCTCGCTCTTCTCCATGCTGCACCAGGCCTGCCGCAACGTGGCCCAGTACAACGCCAACCACCCCGACTTCCCCATGCAGATCGAGCAGCTGGAGCGCTACATCCAGGTCAGGAGGGGTCCAGCTGTGGCCAGGTGCTGGGGGAGGTGCCGGCAGCATCTCTGGGCACCACTGCTTCAGGGTAACATCGTTGTAAATGTCTTTCCTTTATTGTTGAAATTCCATTCAAAACGGAACCCACTTCCTATTCCAATAGCGGTATCTGGTTTACGCCATCCTTTGGTCCTTGTCTGGAGACAGTCGGCTGAAAATGAGAGCAGAGCTGGGTGAATACATCAGAAGGATCACGACGGTGCCACTGCCCGCTGCTCCCAACATCCCCATCATCGACTACGAAGTGAGTGCGCGCCTCGACTGGATGTCGTCTTTTCTTTCGTAGGAGGGTTTTGTCCTTTTAGTTTTCTGTGGCACAAGGGATGCAGGTTGACTTGGAGGTTCTGACTTGCATGAAAGCGAGCAAGTCTTGTAGGTGAGCAGGTACGTGGGTCCCAGGGTGACCGGCGCCCGCCCGTGTGTGCAGGTGTCCATCAGCGGAGAATGGTCGCCGTGGCAGGCCAAGGTGCCTCAGATTGAAGTGGAGACGCACAAGGTGGCCGCCCCTGACGTCGTCGTGCCAACGCTGGACACCGTCCGCCACGAGGCCCTCTTGTACACCTGGCTGGCCGAGCACAAGCCGCTGGTCTTGTGCGGCCCTCCTGGGTCTGGCAAGACCATGACGCTCTTCAGCGCCCTCCGGGCCCTGCCCGACATGGAGGTAAGGAGGCTGGAGTGGGCAGTGGGCCTGGGGCTCCAGCACGGGGTCAGCCTTCCAGCACCTCACTTGTTTCTTCCCTTCTCCAGGTCGTGGGTCTTAACTTCTCCAGCGCTACTACTCCAGAGCTCCTGCTAAAGACTTTTGACCACTACTGCGAGTACAGACGCACGCCAAACGGGGTCGTCCTGGCCCCTGTTCAGCTTGGGAAGTGGCTGGTGTTGTTCTGTGATGAAATCAACCTGCCAGACATGGATAAATACGGGACGCAGAGGGTCATATCCTTCATCAGACAGGTGTGTTTACGTCCACGAGGTGCCCTCTCCTCCACAACGTGTCCTGTTCACATGTGCCCCTAACGTGTCTCACTCCCCCTTGCCCTCAGATGGTGGAGCACGGAGGCTTTTACCGAACCTCAGATCAAACTTGGGTGAAGCTGGAGAGGATCCAGTTTGTCGGGGCTTGTAACCCGCCCACTGATCCTGGAAGGAAGCCCCTCTCTCACAGGTAACACACAGCCCCGTAGACTTCCCTGATCTCACACACACCGGTTCCGGGTTTGCTTTAAATGTAGCATGACGAAACTGTAGTTGTCATTATAAAAAGGTAACAAAATACTGCTCGTCGTGGGGTTCCTCTGGGGTTATGTCACTGTGCTGGGAACACACTCAAAATGAAAGCGACGACTTGCTGGGCAGTAGTGAGCTGCCCCAGACCTGCCTGTAGGGCCAGGATGAGGCTGAAATAAGCCTGAATCGTTTTCCCACCTTTGCTCGGTTCTTTTTCGGTTTTCTGCATCTACAGTTACGTGTCAGACCCAGGCCCAAGTAGTTTGAGTGAGACCTCAGTCAGCTGTGGCGCGAAGCCGTGGGGGCGGGTCAGGAAGCCCCGGGTCGGCCTGGGACAGGGAGGCAGCCCTCCCAGGCATGCTGCCCCTCCCCCCATACGAGGCTGAGCCGGGCTGTCTTTGTGTAGGTTCCTGCGTCACGTGCCTGTGGTGTATGTGGATTACCCGGGACCCGCCTCCCTGACGCAGATCTACGGTACCTTCAACCGGGCCATGCTGCGCCTCATCCCGTCCCTGCGCACATACGCAGAGCCTCTCACCGCGGCGATGGTGGAATTCTACACCATGTCCCAGGTGTGTGGCGTCTTTGCCCCGTCGTGACCGAAAGGCTCTGTTGAGAGACTGAGCTTCACCTGGAGCTCCGGCTGAGCCGGGAGACTTGCTCCAGGGTCTCAACAGGTGATGCTTCCGGCAGGTTCTGCAACCGCGAATATCCTCTTGTTCTTGCCGTCCTCGTCTGGCACATGTACATGTATTCATTCCCCTTACGAAACCGAGACCGTGCTGTGCCGTTTCTAAAAGGACGTGGCCACTTCTGTTTTAACAGCACCAACATGTGCCTGTTTGTACTTGTTCTTCTGCAGTGTTTGTGGTGACTGCATGTGGCCAAACCTGTCGGGGCTGGACCGGTTACAGTTCCACCACAATGCCTCTTTCAGCCTTGAAAAAATATTTATTGAAAAGGTCTTTGCCCACTGGGACTTCCCAGGAAGTCCGGTGGTTAAGACTCCATCCCTCCAATGCAGGGGGCGCGGGTTCGATCCCTGGTTGGGGAGCTAAGATCCCACGTGCTGCGGGGTACTGCCAAAAAAAAAAAAAGATCTTTGCCCACCAGATGAGAAGTGGCTCTCACGGTTTTGGCTTGCGTTTCTTTGTCAGCCTCTGACAAGGGCCCTTGCAAGAGAACCGCCGACTTTCCCCTGAGACAAACATCTTTTTTTTTTTTTTTTTTGCGGTACGTGGGCCTCTCACTGCCACGACCTCTCCCGCTGTGGAGCACCGGTTCTGGACGCGCAGCCCCAGCGGCCATGGCCCACGGGCCCAGCCGCTCCGCGGCACATGGGACCCTCCCAGACCGGGGCACGAGCCCACGACCCCTGCATCAGCAGGCGGACTCTCAACCACTGTGCCACCAGGGAAGCCCTATTTTTTTTTTTACGTATAAATCTTTAAATATAATTAATTGCAACATAAAGCGAGCAACTTGGATCTACTGAACAGTAGTCCCAACATTATTTACCAATTCATTCTCAAATATTCCAGGGTCTAGAGTCTTTATTCTCAATATAAAAATGTTATACTGCATTTGACTTTTTAACTACTTTCCGTGTCTTAGGACATTTACATGTAACTTGCATCTTTTCGATTCCTGCAGGAGAGGTTCACTCAGGACACACAGCCCCACTATATCTACTCGCCCCGTGAAATGACCCGGTGGGTGCGAGGTATCTTCGAGGCACTGAGACCCCTGGAGACTCTGCCTGTGGAAGGCCTCATTCGGATTTGGGCACATGAAGCCCTCCGTCTCTTCCAGGACAGGTAAAACCAAGGATGTTGACCCTTCCGACCCCCCAAGTTAGGGTCTGCATGAGGCAGGCTGAGCTGGTGATGGACAGGAGTGAGGTGGCGAGGGCAGCCTTGCATCTGGGAGTTGATCACGGCCACCCCTATGTACGAGACCCCGACGGCCCTGCTGGTTACCGGTAACCTCGGGCAAGGCACTTTAACTCACCTCTTTCACTGTCGGGTGGGCCCCACACAAGGTCAGGGCACAGAGGTCACAGGTGAATTTCAGTGCCTTCTAACAGCAGCCTGGGGTGCAGTTCCGTAACCACCACCCCTTCCTCACCCTCAGTCTTTGCTCTCATCAGAGGATTTGCAGCTGTATCTCTGGGACTTTAGTTTTCTCTTTTTACCTGTTGGCCACTTATTTCAAGTCTTGCAAGTTTTGACTTTTTCTAGTTAAGTGACCAGTACTGAAGGGAGAGACTTGCTAGCGGCTGTAGTGGTCAGCTTGGATTGTGGAAGGTTTTGTGGTTTGAACATTGTAAGTCTCAGTAAAAAGTCGAGTCGTTTTCTCTCTTAAGGCATCTTGAAAGTTATTGACCTTTTTTTATTATTATTCATTTATTTTTGGCTGTGTTGGGTCTTCGTTGCTGTGCACAGGCTTTCTCTAGTCTGGGCGAGCAGGGGGCTGCTCTTCGTTGCGGTGAGCGGGCTTCTCACTGTGGTGGCTTCTCTTGTTGCGGAGCAAGGACTCTAGGCACGAGGGCTCAGTAGTTGTGGCGCACGGGCTTAGTTGCTCCGTGGCATGTGGGATCTTCCTGGACCAGGGCTTGAACCCACGTCCCCTACATTGGCAGGCGGATTCTTAACCACTGCGCCACCAGGGAAGTCCCTATTGACCTTTTTAAATCAGAATCTTTTTCTTGTATTCTTTGTTTATAGTTGTGTACGATCTTTGTCTTATAGTAGGTTCTTAGTTTTCCTAGTTCCTGCTCTGTCGTTTTTATTGATTTTTCTTATATTGTTAATTTTATGTATCTCAGCACTGCAGTCCTTCATAGCCTTTTAGGCTCATTTTTGATTAGTGAGAAAAAGTTAGACTTGTGTTGCTTTAATTCTAAACTTCTAACAAACAACAAATCTTAACTGATTTACTATTTAGTGCAGCACCACGATTTCCTGTTGCAAACTATTTGGGGAAATGTTCTGCCCGTGAACAGGTTACTCGGAACAGAGCAAGAGGGGCTGCAGAGTAGGAGCAGGAGGGCAGGACCCCTCGGGCCCGGGCTACGTGTGAGGTCGCCCGAGGTGGCCCATCCGTAGAGGACACGGTCCCAGCAGGACAAGCTCCTCTGACCACTCATGGCCTCAGGTGTGGGTAGTCGTAGGAGTCGGTTAGTGGTTACTCCCCTGGCAGAACGCAAGGCAGATGGTTCCCTCCAGGCTAAGAAATACTCAAGCCTTTGGCAGCCACACGTCTGGACCAGTTATTCTTGCCTTCAGGCAGCTTTTCTCACCCATGCTTTCGAGGAGTCTTGGAATATTGCGTTGTTGTAGATGACTGGGCTCCACGCCAGCCTCCTTGGAGTTCTCATTTCCCACAGAGCTGCCCTGCAGAGAGCCAGGGAGAGAGATGAGCTAACCGAGGCAGAGCGGGGGCACACGAGCCCTGGCAGCCCAGCTTTGAGCTCTCGTATTGCGGCTCTGCCACTTTAAAAGGCGGTCCTTTTTATGTTACGTGCGCTACCTTCATTCTCCCTTCTTTAATTAAAAAAAATAATTGGGCTACAGTATCATTTTTATATTTCTTAACATACCAGAGATATAATCTTGTTTAGATTGAAATATCGCAATAGCAGTTGTGCTTCTAAATTCTGGTTGGCTACGGTAAGTACGTGACATGCTCATTGGACCTTCACCTCGTAGCCTAAGTTATCATGTATTCAGCTGCTCAGGACCTCCCACACCTATAGGGACAGTTAGAGTCTCACCTGCTTGCTCTGTGGTTTCCTCTGTAAACCTTGCGTTTCCAAAACTGTACACCTTGTAGTTCTCTATTTCTGTTCCCATAATGCTTCTTGATACTTGAAACATTTATATTAAGCAAGCTTAGAAACTAAAATGAAGTTTTCATTTTGTAAATCAATGTAATTAAACATTTTTAGAGGAGTTTTTTTTTTAAGATTTTCGTGTTTAATATCTATGTTTCGGACTACTTAAGTCGTCTCGAGTTCAGAGTCTTAGGTTCTTCCATTTGTAGAAAATGAAAATTTCTGGTAGAAGACTAATGCCAGCCCTTGGAGTAGCCCACAGCACCCACAAAACCAGGTGTTTTCTCATCATGGCCTCTGTCTTCTCTTCCGACAGACTTGTAGAAGATGAGGAGAGGCGTTGGACCGACGAAAATATTGACATGGTTGCTCTGAAGCACTTCCCCAACATAGACAAGGAGAAGGCGATGAGCCGGCCCATCCTGTACAGCAACTGGTTGTCAAAGGTAACGCGTCTACATCACGTTAGGAATACTTTTCTTTGCTCCGGTCCTTCTAGTTAGAATTCCCTTCTCGTCAGAAACGTCTTTTCCTTGAAGGGCACTATAAGGGAAGCTGCAGCTATAGGCATGATGGGCCATGTATTTGCAGCCGTTGATAATTCAGGGCAGAGAATCCCAGGACCACTCCAAGAGCTGTGGATCCAACCAGCAGGAGACGGGACTTCAGTGAAATCAGGGCAGTGAGGGATAACTTGTGTGAAAATGTTTCGTATACTAGGATGCTGAACAGAGTGACATTTCCAGAATAGCTGTGAGCTGCCATTTTCTCTGAAAAAGAGAGCCGACATCCGACATCGTAGGAAAGGACAGTCTTGATGTGCATGTCCTTCGGTAGGCGATGCTGATGTAGGAATGAGGACAGCCTTCCTTTAGGAGCTCCGTCTCATAGGGTGGATGGCCCCACCTTGGGAGGGCTGACCCTGACATAGGGGCTTAGGCAAGTGTCCATAGGCCTTCATCTGAGTGTCGGCAAGGGCATGGCAGGCACAGGGCCTGATAGGAGCAAAGGCACAGAAGCAAGACGAACAAGAGAGATTTGCTCAGTGTTTCTAGAATTTCCTATTTATTTCTAGACTCTAGATACTAATCCTGTTTCATTTATGGGCACCATCTTCTCCCAGTGGCTTGTCTTTTCACTCTCTTTATAGCGTCTTTTGAAGAACAAACATTCGTAACGGAATATCGTTTAAACCCTTAATCCATCTGAATTGAGTTAGTGTATGGGGTGAGCTGTGGGTTCATTTCCAGTTTGTCTTTTGTGCATGTCCACGGTCCCAGCACTGGGACTCTGCAGTGTCGCACTGTCACATGGGTTTCCCTGTGCGCGTGAGTCTGCTACAGAGCTCTGTCCTGTCCATTGGTCCATTTGCTGCTTCCTGTGCTGAAACCACGTGGTCCTGATCACAGTTCTAAGTCCACCAGATAGGACAGTCCCTGTCCAGAGCACCTGGTTCTTAAAGGGGTGGGTCGTCTTTCCAGTCTTGGGCTCTTCCCCTTCCAAACGAAATTCAGAATTGGCTTGCCAAGTTGCACCACCCACCACTGAGATTCGGACTGGATTACATTGAATCTGTGTGTCAGCTGGGTGGAACTGACACTTTTAGTTGTGTGTTCTTCTCTCCATGATCATGGTGTATCTCTTCATTTACTTAGATGTTCTGTGATGCCTTTCAGTGAAGTTCAGTTTTCTCTGTAAAAATTTTCCATGTCTTTCCATGTCTCATCCTAGTTTACTTATACTTTTGTTCCTATGTTATAACTACCTGCTCTCGTCTCATTTTTTGACAGTTTCTTGGTATATGGAAACATAATCCACTTTGCTATAAGAACTAAGATGATTTCTTCTTCGTGATTGGATCTACCTTTTTTCCTACAGGATTACATCCCAGTAGACCAAGAAGAGTTAAGAGATTATGTCAAAGCCAGGCTGAAAGTCTTCTATGAAGAAGAGCTCGATGTTCCTCTGGTCCTGTTTAATGAGGTGTTGGACCACGTGCTCAGGATTGACCGGTGGGCTTTTTGTTGCTGCAGCCTCACCACTCACCCGAGCTGCTCTCGATCTGATGGGGGCGGGGGTCAGGCCAGGCCTCGTGCTGTCCCCTTGACGGGGCTCCCACGCCCCTACCTTCGTCTGCCAAGCGACTCCCGCTTCTTAGTCCAGCTCTGCTGAGCGGAGCTTACCACCGGCTGCGACTACAGCCCTTCACCCTCCTGCTAGAATCGGCCTGTCTCCCTCGAGTCATCAGGGTGTCCGGGGGCGGCGCCATGTCTTTTTGATCTTTGCCACCTCACCGGACCTGGCAAATAACAATTGCTGTACGAATGTTTAGTGTACAAATTCAAGTTAAAACACGTTCCAGGGCTTCCCTGGTGGCACGGTGGTTGAGAGTCCACCTGCCAATGCAGGGGACGCGGGTTCGTGCCCCGGTCCAGGAGGATCCCACATGCCGCGGAGCGGCTGGGCCCGTGAGCCATGGCCGCTGAGCCTGCGCGTCTGGAGCCTGTGCTCCGCAACGGGAGAGGCCACAACAGTGAGGGGCCCGCATACCGCAAAAAAAAAAAAAAAAAGGCGTTCCAAATGTTGTAGACTAATCTTGAGAAGGTTTAGGACTTGAGTGTCAAAAGGGGAATGGAGCATAAAAGCCTGACTCTTTCTTCTTTCTGATAATGTTTCAGAATATTCCGTCAGCCTCAAGGCCACCTGCTTTTGATCGGGGTCAGTGGAGCGGGCAAAACCACCTTGTCCCGTTTCGTGGCCTGGATGAACGGTTTGAGCGTGTACCAGATTAAGGTGGGTCTGGCCACAGCCTGTCAACCCCTATTCATGCACGCAGCTCCTTGAGCAAGAGAGGAGCTGACCTGCCCCGCCTCTGTAGGTCCACAGGAAGTACACGGGGGAGGACTTCGATGAGGATCTCCGCACGGTGTTGAGACGTTCTGGCTGTAAAAACGAAAAGATAGCTTTTATAATGGACGAGTCCAACGTGTTAGATTCTGGATTCCTGGAGCGGATGAATACCCTTCTGGCCAACGGAGAGGTAATCAGTGACACGCCGCATCGTGTTACGTGGCGCCGGCTTCCGAGGACCGGCCAGCCACGGTGCCGTTTTATTTCCTAGGTTCCCGGCCTCTTCGAAGGAGATGAGTATGCCACCCTGATGACCCAGTGTAAGGAGGGGGCCCAGAAGGAGGGCTTGATGCTGGACTCGCACGAGGAGCTGTACAAGTGGTTCACCAGCCAGGTCATCCGCAACCTCCACGTCGTCTTCACCATGAACCCATCCTCAGAGGGGCTCAAGGACCGCGCGGCCACCTCCCCCGCTCTGTTCAACAGGTACGCCGATCCCACTCAGCTCTGCTTTCCGCGGGGCAGACCCTGCTCTCGGGAGCTGTTTTGAGATGTGGGCATCTCTTTCAGGTGTGTGTTGAACTGGTTTGGGGACTGGTCCACTGAAGCTCTGTATCAGGTCGGCAAAGAATTCACTAGTAAGATGGACCTGGAGAAGCCGAATTACATCGTGCCTGATTACATGCCAGTCGTGTATGACAAGCTGCCGCAGCCGCCGTCACACCGGGAAGCCATCGTGAACAGCTGTGTGTTCGTTCATCAGACTCTCCACCAGGTGGGTTCAGTTTTTTGGGGGAGTTTGTTTTTTGTTTTTTTAACATCTTGATTGGAGTATAATTGCTTTACAATGGTGTGTTAGTTTCCGCTGTACAACAAAGTGAATCAGCTATACATATACGTATGTCCCCATATCCCCTGCCTCTTGCGTCTCCCTGCCACCCTCCCTATCCCACCCCTCTAGGTGGTCACAAAGCATCGAGCTGATCTCCCTGCGCTATGCGGCTGCTTCCCACTAGGTGTCTGTCTTACATTTGGTAGTGTATATATGTCCATGCCACTCTCTCACTTCATCCCAGCTTACCCTTCCCCCTCCCCCTCCCCGTGTCCTCAAGTCCATTCTCTACGTCTGTGTCTTTATTCCTGTCCAGCCCCTAGGTTCATCAGAACCGTATTTTTTTAGATTCTGTATATATGTGTTAGGATATGGTATTTGTTTTTCTCTTTCTGACTTAACCTCACTCTGTATGACAGTCTCTAGGTCCATCCACCTCACTACAAATAAGTCAATTTCGTTTCTTTTTATGGCTGAGTGTGGGTTCAGTTTTGAGATCATGGCAAAAGCAAAACTAACTGCTGTACTAACGTAAAGCTAAACCGATGTAAAGGCAGACCCCCAGGTGCTTTGGATTTGACGCTGTACCATCACCCACAAAAGAGATGCCCGTTTCTCACCTGTTTTCCTACCTCTGTCAATGACGTCTCACCCCGCCTGTCGCCCAGCTGTGTGTTCCGGAGCCGTCTGGCCCCTTCCCTGCCCACACTGATTCCATTTGCTTCTCTCGCTGCCCCTCTGGCCAGGCCTGTGTTCTTCCCCCAGAGCAGGGGTCACGCACTCTCTCTGCAAAGGGCCAGGTGCCAGCTGGGCTCCTGCACGGCTACCCAGCTCTGCCACTGTGGCGTGAGAACAGCGTTGCCATGAGCAAGCATGGCCGTGGGGCTGACACTCCGCATGCAGAGTCTGCGCTGCAGGGTTTGACGGGCTGGCTGTGGTTTGCTGCCCCTCCTTTAGACTCTTTTTGTTAGAAGAGTCCAGTCTGCTCCCCTCTGGAAGGCTCTGTGAAGACCACTCTGAGCCTGTGGGTGTCCTGTTGGCCCTTCCCTACCCCTAGAAGTCGGAGGAGAAGCTCAGAGGTGTGAGGGCTCCTTGCGGTCCCGTGGGCGCCTGAGCTAGACTCCGTCTCGAGCGATGCAATTCCCGTGGGCTGGGGCTGTGCCGTCGCGCCCCACCAGCGCAACAGTTATCTTCTGAGGCTAAGCCGCGGAGGACGACCGTCCCGAAGAGTGAAGAGATTTGACTTTTTTCCAAAAGGCTAATGCTCGGCTAGCGAAGCGGGGAGGCAGAACCATGGCCATCACGCCCCGCCACTACCTCGACTTCATCAATCACTACGCCGACCTGTTCCACGAGAAGCGGAGCGAGCTGGAGGAGCAGCAGATGCACCTGAACGTCGGGCTGAGGAAGATCAAAGAGACGGTTGACCAGGTAGGTCGCGGCCTGAGCAGCGTTTTCTGGGGCTGCGCTAGGGGAGGGCCTCTTAATTTGAAGGTCATTGCCGCGTGTTTTCCATTTCCCTGACGTGGTTTTGTTCCTCAGGTGGAAGAGCTGCGTCGGGACCTCAGGATAAAGAGCCAAGAGCTGGAGGTGAAGAACGCGGCGGCCAACGACAAGCTGAAGAAGATGGTGAAGGACCAGCAGGAGGCGGAGAAGAAAAAGGTGCTTCTGTGTTTTGGGAACCGTGGCCTGTGTGGGCCGGGCGATCTCTGTGTCTCATGAGGGAGTAGGGAGTTTAGTCCGAGATGGGTTTTAGGGTTGAACGGGTCTGTAGTGGGGGCAGGGTGTGTGTGTGTGTGTGTCTGTGTCTGTGTCTGTGTGTGTCTGTCCCGGGTGGCATGAGGAGTGCCACTTTAGGACTCAGCGAATTAACCACTGCTTACCCCAGAGCCGAGCCGTCCTTCCTTTCTAGGTCATGAGCCAAGAAATTCAGGAACAGCTGCACAAGCAGCAGGAGGTCATCGCAGACAAACAGATGAGCGTCAAGGAAGATCTTGACAAGGTGGAGCCGGCCGTCATCGAGGCCCAGAATGGTGTGTGCACACTGTCAGAGGTCTGGCTCTCTGGGGAGGGTGGACAGATTAGGGGGCCTTCCCCCAGAGGTCCCAGTTATGTACGTTTCCACAGCGTCATTGATAAGTCTCAAGTCTCTGAAGCCTTTTCTAAATACTTAAAGACTGTCTTCACCTCTTAAAGCAAAGTTTCCGTAAAGCTAGTCTGTTTCACCATAGTGAAGCCCTTTTCATAAGAGAAAATGGACAAAATCAGCTTTTTGTCGGTACGTTTTTTAAAATCTGGTGATATAAATATGCTGTTTGCAAATCTCTGGCTTGAATTTCATCCAGAAATGTCGTAAAGTAGGCAGTGTTGCTATCTTATTTATAATTATTAGAGTGTCCTGATCGTGGCCAGCGATGACTAATTTAATTATTGGTAGCAGTCCCCCATCCTTCCTTTTCCACCCCATGTACCTGGGAAATGCTGCAGGAGGGAGCGCAGTGACCCGGCGTCCCGTCTTAGTCTGCAGTCTGCCCGGTACCTAGGCGTGGCCTTAACCCTGGGCCCCTTCCTGCCCATCAGCCTTTAACTTACTTCAAATAACCCAATTGCTTGTAGTTTTCACATTACACCACAAGAGGAATTAAAATGCACCATAGATTTTCACTGAGAGTTGTGCTTTGATGAGGATTTAATTTAGCTCTCACCTGCCAAAGAATTACTTTAAAAAAGTGCTTTAATAAAAGTTCAGGTTAGGAAAATGTGCATTTCAGTTTATGGAAAGTGTTGGCCATTTTTTTTTAGAACTGTTAATTCCACATCTTCACCCCAGCCGGTAAAGACAACTTCTAAATTGTGGCAGACTGAAAAGGTCTTTGTTCAATTGGTGTAAAATAAATGAACAATTTTGCTTTTTTTTTTAATACTTAAATCTTCACAGAGGTAAAGGAATTGATGAGGATTTGTGAGACATTTTTAAAGATGCTGTCCTTCTTACAGAATGTTGCGATTTACGCTTAGTACAGCAAGATCTCTGTCATTATTTTGGCCACTTCAGCTATTCCAGAGGGTTTTAAGACAGAACATCCCACGTTCACTTGGATCTTCTGCACACTTGTCCCTTTTCTGGTGAGAGTCAAAGCGTCTGGCTGTGCTCTGGTCCCCTTCTCACCACGTCCTTTCCACCCCACCCTCTTGTGCTCCCGCCACGCCCAGCTGTGAAGTCCATAAAGAAGCAGCACCTGGTGGAGGTGCGGTCCATGGCCAACCCCCCTGCCGCCGTGAAGCTGGCGCTCGAGTCCATCTGCCTGTTGCTCGGGGAGAGCACGACGGACTGGAAGCAGATTCGCTCCATCATCATGAGGGAGAACTTCATCCCCACCATCGTGAACTTCTCTGCCGAGGAGATCAGGTGGGTGGCACCCGGTGGGGGAAACTGATCTGGTGGCCTGAGGTTCTCGTGTTTGCTTGTGGCCTCGTGTCTCTGGCTTAGCGCACACAGAAGGTAATGTCAGCTCAGCAGTTGCACAAACACCTTTCCAGGCCATTTCCACGCAAACTAGTCAGATTTCCTCTCCCCACTCCTGACAGTAGTTCCCTGACCCCTTTACCTCTGTGAGCCGCATGCTGCTCCGTCCCCACGAGTGGCTACGAGCACAGCGCTGGCCCTGAGCTTGTCTCCTGTCGGGGAACAGGGGAGGGGCGGGAAGGTGAGAGTCCTTCTCAGCAGCAGTGGCCTCGCCACCTGAGAACTAGGGTCGGGCTGGCTCATCCTTGGTGCTCACTGGAGCAACAGATGGGAGCTGGCTCTAGTCTTTGCATTTTGATTCCCTGAAAATTCTTCTTTACTTTTTGCCCTGCACATGCTTAGAAGTACAATTCCTCTTTCGCAGTGATGCCATAAGGGAGAAGATGAAGAAGAACTACATGTCCAACCCTAGTTACAATTACGAAATCGTCAATCGGGCCTCCCTGGCCTGCGGGCCTATGGTTAAGTGGGCCATCGCACAGGTAATCAGCCTGGCTGGGAACCCCCGTGCGAGGGGGCCTAGTGTCCCGTCCCTTTTGCAAACAGTCGATCTGCCCTCCGCAGCTTAACTACGCCGACATGTTAAAGCGAGTGGAGCCCCTACGCAACGAGCTGCAGAAGCTGGAGGACGACGCCAAGGACAACCAGCAGAAAGCCAACGAGGTGGAGCGGATGATCCGCGAGCTGGAGGCCAGCATCGCCCGCTACAAGGAGGAGTACGCGGTCCTCATCTCGGAGGCCCAGGCCATCAAAGCGGACCTGGCTGCCGTCGAAGCCAAAGTAAGGTGGTCGTCACGAGCGCACTCTTTCTGCCGCTCCCCTGAAACGCTGCCTTTCGGTGTCCTTCACCGTGCCGTGCTCGCTCGCCTCGCCGGGGGAAGCGCTGAGAGTAACAGACGACAACACGGGCCGCACGGACCGCGGTCATCCCGGGGGATTAGCTCTTTCACGTCCACGGGGGTCCTGGTGACTGTTTCCTGTGCGTTTACTGAGTGGTGTTAGGTGGATGGCAGCCGGGCACTCTGAAGCCGGGGAATCCCTCTCCCCCGCGGCCAGCTCCAAACCCATTTGTTCTCCCGCCTTGGGCTTCAGAAGTGGCATCACCGAGGGCCTCCTTGTCAGGCTCTCCCGTCCCTCTGCTTGTCCCTTCTGCTGTGGTCCCCGTCGCTCTTGCCCCCATTCCTGTGTCCTCAAAATGGGCGCTTTGGCCTCCCGCCTCTGGCGCCTCTTCTCTCCAGGTCAACCTTCCCCTGGAGGCTCCTTCCACCTGCTTCCTGCCCGCATACCTGCTCACACACAAGTCTCAAGGCTGACACTTAATTCTCTACACTCATCTTATGCCCTCAGATTCTGAGGCTTGTGTCGTCCTCAGTTGTGGGTGATCTGGGTCCCAACCTCCTTCGGGATCTGAACCATGAGTGTGCTTGTCTCTGCAGCCCTCCCAGACCCTGCCCACCATGGGCAGGAACGGATGCGCACTTTTCAGCATAAAGCCTGTTTGGTTTTCTTTTTAGGTAAACCGGAGCACCGCTCTTCTGAAGAGCTTGTCTGCTGAACGGGAACGATGGGAAAAAACAAGTGAAACTTTCAAGAACCAGATGTCCACCATCGCCGGGGACTGTCTCCTGTCAGCTGCGTTTATTGCTTATGCGGGTTACTTTGACCAGCAGATGCGCCAGAACTTGTTTACCACCTGGTCCCATCACTTACAGCAAGCCAACATCCAGGTAACCGTCCGCAGGGAATTTCAAAAAGGTGGGAGCCAAAATGAGGGTCAGTAAGCTGTCACCATCTCCACTGGGAAGCTGTGCCTGTCTGCGTCCTGAAGAAAAGGATCCGTAACTGCTGTCCCTCTCAGTTCCGCACAGATATCGCGAGGACGGAGTATCTGTCCAACGCTGACGAGCGTCTCCGCTGGCAAGCCAGCTCCCTACCTGCAGACGACCTGTGCACGGAGAACGCCATCATGCTGAAACGCTTCAATAGGTAAGTGCTTGTGCGCAGCAAGGGCACGGGTTAGAAGTCTTCGTGTGCAGTGCTCCCCTTTTCATTTTTTTTCAAAACACACCTTTAGAAGAGGGGAATAGGACATTGGGAGGGTCCGCGTGCTCACCTCTGATGGTGGGCTGGGCACGGTTCCCTTTTTCTTTCGTTGTGACTGTCCAAACTGTCCTACAATGAGTGGATCTCATGTAACCTTTTTTTAAAAAAAAAAAAAATATTTATTTATTTATTTTCGGCTGCATGGGGTCTGCGTTGCTGCCCGCAGGCTTCCTCTAGTTGCGGCGAGCGGGGGCCACTCCTTGTTGCGGCACGTGGGCTTCTCGTTGCAGTGGCTTCTCTTGTTGCGGAGCACAGGCTCTAGGCGCACGGGCCTCAGTAGTTGTGGCATGCTGGCTCAGTAGTTGTGGCACACGGGCTTTAGAGTGCAGGCTCAGTAGTTGTGGCGCACGGGCTTAGTTGCTCCGTGGCATGTGGGATCTTCCCGGACCAGGGCTCAAACCTGTGTCCCCTGCATTGGCAGGTGGATTCTTAACCACTGCGCCACCAGGGAAGCCTCATGTAACCTTTTGAAATTGATGGGCATGGCTGTGTATTGGGCGAAAATCAAAACAGACCCTCTCGGGAATTCCCCGGCGGTCCAGTGGTTGGGACTCGGTGCTTTCACTGCCAGGGGTGTGGGTTCGATCCCTGGTTGGGGAACTAAGATCCCCCAAGGCATGCAGTGCGGCCAAAAAACAAAAACAAAAAACAGACTGTCTCTTAAAATATTACAAGAATTGGAAGTGTTTAGCTAGAGAGAGAGTTAAGGGAAGCGGCTCCCTGATTTTGGTTTAAGGAGGGGGCCAGAGTAAGAGGAGGAACGGGCCTGCAGCTGAGGGGGGCTCACAGAGCAGTTCAAGGACTGACCCCCTCCTCTGTGGCAGCTCCCAAACCCAGCCACCCTGGGTTTTCTTTCTCTTTCAAAAAACTGATTCCCAGAGTCCTATTTAACCATATCTGCACATCTTGGAACCTTTGAGCCCTTGCTGTATATGCCACTGTCCCCAGGGCACAAAGAGGAGCCAACCCTCAGGTCTCACAAGTGGCGCGGGGTCTCGCCAGGGGCCGCTGGCGGGAATGTCCATCCATTGTGGCGTCTATGAGGGGTCTGTGGGGGGGGCTGCATTTGTCTTACATGGAAATGCATGCTTCCGGGTGTCCCAAAGCCCGGCACTCGTGAAGAATGATGCATCTCAGAACATTCACAGGACAGAGTGTGTCGTACCAGAGGCCCGGAAATGCCTCTGACGCCCCTCGTTGGGGCCAGTGAACAGGTCACCGTGCGTCCCCCCGGTGGGAGGCCGGGGGCCCTTGCAGACCTGGCCCTTCGTCCAGAGCCTGCGTGTGAGGGTGCTTCCGGCAGGCCACAGTGTGGGGTGGTGTGCTCCCCCGGGGACACACGTGTGTCTGAACACATAAACCTCCTTTGTGTACATGGACCAGAAACCGGTGACCAGGGAGGAGGGGGAAGGGCGGTTCTCACCACTTGCCCTTTCGTAGCTCTTGAATTTTGTACAATCACGTGTGTGTACTATGTTTTTAACATTTTTTTGTTAAGCAGCTGTGTGACCCTGGACAAATGATGTTCGCTTTTCTGTGCCCCTTTTTCCTCCTTTGTGAAATGGACGTGAGGATAACACCTATCTTGTAGGGTTATCGTGAGCATTGAGTGAAGGAGGGTCCTGGGCAGCGTAAACCCTTCCCAGCCGTCAGCTCGCGGGGCTGCAGCAGCAGTGGTGTTGATACCTGCCCTGCAGGAGTTGGCCCTGAGAGGGGCAGCAGTAGATTCTGCAGAGAACAGTCATCCTAGTGCAGTATGCTCGGACTTCTTAGAGAAGCACTGTGTGTCCCAGAAAGAAAAGCTTTGACTACAGCCCTTCTTAGCAGAGTCTGTGGTTTAGTTACCTCCCCGTCATAGAAGTTCTTCAAAAAGATGATTTTAGTATTAAGCCTTAGGTCACGTTGGTCTCTGCTGATACACCTGGAACCCACAGCTGAGCGTGGGACAGCCTTCCTGTCATCTTGTCGGGCTCTGCCTGCCACGTCCTTGTGCTTCCTGTGGACCTCTAACCTCCTTCTCTGGGGCCCGTCCTCAGGTATCCACTGATCATCGACCCCTCAGGACAGGCCACAGAGTTCATCATGAATGAGTACAAGGACCGCAAGATCACACGGACCAGCTTCCTGGACGACGCCTTCAGGAAGAACCTGGAGAGTGCGCTGAGGTTCGGCAACCCCCTTCTGGTCCAGGTTCGTGTGCATCTCAGCTCTGCAGACTCTGCTTCCCACAGGGATGGCCTTTAGGGCTGCATTTAGGTTTTTGCAAATGCAGTTGATGTGAATCACATAATACGTGCTACTTTTTGAACTTTGCAAGACGTCATCTGATATGAAAGCAAGGTTAGGGGATTACCCGATGGTCCAGTGGTTAGGACTCCGCACTTTCACTGCTGAGGGTCCGGGTTCAACATCTGGTCGGGGAACTAAGATCTCACAAGCCGAGCGGCGTGGCCAAAAAAGTTTTAAAAAGGCAAAGCTAAAGCTCTGAGATCTATAAAAAATCCAACAGAAGCAGTGTTTGCACTTAAAATTCTAGTTGGTCTAGATCGTCACCATCCACCGGGACAGCGACGGAAACGTTCTTTAGCTTGTGCTGAACTGCATGGCGGCCCCACTGTTGAGCACTTCACGGGCCAGCGTGACAAGGAACTGAACTTTCAATTTTGTCTAAGTAGCCACGTGTGCCTAATGGCCACGTATTGGGCAGCGCAGGTCTAAATAGCTGGGTGGCTTCTGGGGAGATGTGTTTATCTGGAGTAGGAAGTCAGTTATATGGGTGAAAATAAACACTGTAAAACTCTCCCTGTCAATGACACCTCACATATACACACGTAGGACGTGGAGAGCTATGATCCAGTTCTGAATCCAGTTTTGAACCGTGAAGTCCGGCGAACAGGGGGGAGAGTGCTGATCACCCTCGGTGACCAGGACATAGACCTGTCGCCATCCTTTGTCATCTTCCTGTCCACCCGGGATCCCACGGTAAGGGACGGGGCCCTCCTCCGTGAAGACGGGGCGGCGTTAGGTGAGGCCGCGGATGTGTAGCAAAGCTGCCTGGTCTGTCGCCCCTTTTGGCAGGTCGAGTTCCCACCTGATCTCTGTTCCCGGGTTACTTTCGTCAACTTCACCGTCACCCGTAGCAGTTTGCAGAGCCAGTGTCTCAATGAAGTCCTCAAGGCAGAAAGACCTGACGTGGATGAAAAACGTTCCGATCTTCTTAAACTCCAAGGTATGTCTCTGGATCCGTAGTTCTCGGTGCAGGTCGGGGGCCTGAACTTTCACAGGACGAGGGTGCGCCGGGCTTGTGTCGGACGCATCACGGAGCACTCCGTGGAAAGAACTAAGTCCTGTAGCGAGCTCTGGGTGTTCTCATCATTTAAGGGGAATTTCAGCTGCGCTTACGTCAGCTGGAAAAGTCTCTGCTACAAGCTCTGAATGAGGTGAAAGGGCGCATTTTGGATGATGACACAATCATAACGACCCTGGAGAACCTCAAGAAAGAGGCCGCCGAGGTGACGAGGAAAGTCGAGGAGACGGACATTGTGATGCAGGAGGTGGAGACTGTGTCCCAGCAGTACCTGCCGCTGTCCACCGCCTGCAGCAGCATCTACTTCACCATGGAGTCCCTGAAGCAGGTGAGCGGGGCCGCGCCCAGCCGGGGGCTCCCGCCCCGCCTGCACAGGCGCTAACAGCCGCCTTCGCCACTTCCAGATACACTTCCTGTACCAGTACTCCCTGCAGTTCTTCCTGGACATCTACCACAACGTCCTGTACGAGAACCCGAACCTGAAGGGCGTCACCGACCACACGCAGCGCCTCTCCATCATCACCAAGGACCTCTTCCAGGTACGGCGCACGCCCGGCTGTCCCGGGGTGCACGCGTGTGTGCAGTGGGGGGCTCGGGAGTAGTGCTTCAGGGTCGGCAGTGCTTCCTGCATTTGGCTCCAGGTGGCGTTTAACCGGGTAGCTCGAGGCATGCTGCACCAGGACCACATCACCTTCGCCATGCTGCTGGCGAGAATCAAACTGAAGGGCACCATCGGGTAAGTCGGCTGCCCCGCCTCACTTTCCACCAGAGAACATCGTCATTTTGCAGCCTGCCTGCTAGCATTTTCTGATGGGATGAGCTTTTTTTTCTTCTTAAAGCCATTATTGCTCTTTTAGTGACAGTAGAAGTGAATCTGGGAGACCCCAGCTGACTGTTGCCCCCTTCCCAGGGAGCCCACCTACGATGCCGAGTTCCAGCACTTCCTGAGGGGGAAGGAGATCGTCCTGAACGCTGGCTCGACGCCCAAGATCCAGGGTCTGACGGTGGAGCAGGCCGAGGCGGCGGTGCGGCTGAGCTGCCTGCCCGCGTTTAGGGATCTGATTGCGAAGGTTCAAGCAGACGAGGTAAGTGTCTTGTGAACGCTCCCGGGGGGAAGCTGGCCTTACTCCCAGGGAGTCGCGCGTGTCGTGTAACACCCAGGACGTTGTGCGGTGTTTTCTCACGTCAAACATCGACACGTTGGTCCCAACCTCACTTCCGCTGTTGCCCCCACAGCAATTTGGCATCTGGCTGGACAGCAGCTCCCCAGAGCAGACGGTGCCGTACCTCTGGAGCGAGGAAAGCCCTGCAAGTAAGCCCCACGAGGCCTCCCCCGTTGTTTTCATTCTGGACCAGAGTGTACAGTTGGGCTTTGCTGCTTGAATGCAGGGACGCTCCCCAAAGATAAAAAGCCATTGATTCCTGAGATAAGTATTTCGGTGTTAAAACTTAGGAGACAGCTTAGGCGTAAGAAAGCGAAAAACTCCCAATTCCTGTTGCAACTCATGCTTAAAGACCAAAAGAGAAATAGATCGGAAGGTCCTTGCCCGACATCGGGGGGAAACCGGCTGGTTTCGAGCGTGCTACGCGAGGCTCTGGACCAGACAGGCCCCACGATGGGGAGGAAGAAAAGGGTGATGTCCAGCGTGGCTGCAGCTCAGTCGCGGGCTGTCGGGTGTCTGTGATCTTAGACGTTCCTGAGAATCTTCAGCGTTCTCCACAAATGGGTACGATGTAGTTAGCCATTTAGAATCAGTCACCGCTCATCACCCACAGACCCAGGCGTAGGTCTTGTCACAGCTCTTCCCAGAGGGCTCAGTGACAGCGTGGAGGTGGTGGAGTTCTCAGGCAGAGAGGACAGAGCGGGCGTCGTGGTGTCTGGGGTGTTTGAGCTGAGTCTCGGACAATGAGTGTTTGCAGAGCGAGAGCTGGTGGCAAGAGCAGTCCAGGCGGGAGAACATCTCAAAGTCTGTGCTGTCACCAACCCCCAGCCCTTCTCACGGCCTCGTTTCAGCTCCCATCGGGCAAGCCATCCACCGGCTGCTCTTGATTCAGGCCTTCCGCCCCGACCGCCTGCTGGCCATGGCTCACATGTTTGTCTCCACAAACCTCGGGGATTCCTTCATGTCCATCATGGAGCAGCCGCTCGACCTGACCCACATCGTGGACACAGAGGTACGCTCTGGCCCCGCAGACTCTGAACCCAGCCCGTTTTCACGAGCCCCTCCGCAGGGCTCTCCTCCCTCGACAGGTGCGCTGTCGGGTGGGATGCTCTCTCACCCAATTCCGACTTCCTGATCTGCAGGTAAAGCCAAACACCCCTGTCCTAATGTGCTCTGTGCCTGGTTACGATGCCAGCGGGCACGTGGAGGACCTCGCAGCTGAGCAGAACACACAGATCACGTCCATTGCCATCGGTAAGGGTGCTTGGTCAGTTCCACGGGGGGCACCCCAGACTTCAGTGTGGGTGGGCGTTGAAGTCCAAGTCCATGTGCTGACACTAAGCTTTCTGGTACCAGGCTCGGCAGAAGGCTTTAACCAAGCAGATAAGGCAATAAATACAGCCGTGAAGTCGGGCAGGTAGGCTTGTTGGGTTTTGCTTTACCAGGCCCGAGTGCCCAAGAACTCAGGCCGGAAAGTGAGGTGTGGCTGCGGCCTTGTCCCTGCCCTGCAGGTGGGTAATGCTGAAGAACGTGCACCTGGCCCCGGGCTGGCTGATGCAGCTAGAGAAGAAGCTGCACTCGCTGCAGCCGCACGCCTGCTTCAGGCTCTTCCTCACCATGGAGATCAACCCCAAGGTGGGCGGCACGGAGGGCGCGAGGCGGTGCGCGAGGCGCTGGTTTGGCACCTGTGTGTCCATGTGCACGTGTGTGTGAGCTGAAACACACGTGGAAACCGCGGTCACGGGTGCCGTGTCTTGCTCAGGTGCCCGTGAATCTGCTCCGAGCGGGCCGCATCTTCGTGTTCGAGCCGCCGCCGGGCGTGAAGGCCAACATGCTGAGGACCTTCAGCAGCATCCCCGTGTCTCGGATATGCAAGGTGAGCACGGGGCTCGGAGTCGAGCTGGGTGCGGCGGCCACGCGGACGTCCGGGCGCCGAGAGGAGGCCGGGGCCCGGCTCGCGGGCAGGGGAGCGTTGTGGCAGGAGCGGTGCATCGGTGTGTCGGTTCTGTGTTTCTTAAGTGCTGTTTCCTTTTGTGCCTTAATCCACCTTTTCTACCATTTTTAGAAACTTGTTCTCTTCTATGTAACTTTCTGGTTACACAGCGTAGTTGGGAGCACACCTTTATTAATATGAAAATTGGCGTAGTTTTCTCCTAACAACAATATTCGTGTTAATTACTAAGATCACAGTGGTTCCAACGTTAGTACGTGGAAAGCTCTTTTTAAGACTTTGATTCCGACAGGATCTGCACTATTTTCTTAGCTAGAAAGGGGGCTGCGTTCTGGTGATTCTCTCCTTGCTAACTTCCCCACCTAGTCTCCCAACGAGCGTGCTCGCTTGTACTTCCTGCTGGCCTGGTTCCACGCCATCATCCAAGAGCGCTTACGATACGCACCCCTGGGGTGGTCGAAGAAGTATGAATTCGGGGAGTCTGACCTGCGGTCGGCCTGCGACACAGTGGACACGTGGCTGGACGACACGGCCAAGGCAAGCGTGGGCTGTGCCTGTGGCGGGGGGGACTCGTGTACAGGTGGCCGCCTGCCGTGGGCGTGACCAGCCTCCCCCACCCCCCAGGGAAGGCAGAACATCTCTCCAGACAAGATCCCCTGGGCGGCGCTCAAGACCTTGATGGCCCAGTCCATCTACGGCGGCCGGGTGGACAATGAGTTCGACCAGCGCCTGCTCAACACTTTCCTGGAGCGTCTCTTCACCACCAGGAGTTTCGACAGTGAATTTAAGCTGGCCTGCAAGGTCGACGGGCACAAAGACATCCAAATGCCAGACGGCATCAGGTATGCGTCCGCCCCCGGGACCCATAGGGGAGGCACCGCGCGCTTCCGGCCCGCGTGTAACGGCACTAACAGCGTGCCGCCTTTCCAGGCGAGAGGAGTTCGTGCAGTGGGTGGAGCTGCTCCCGGACACGCAGACCCCCTCCTGGCTGGGCTTGCCCAACAACGCTGAGAAGGTCCTGCTCACCACGCAGGGTGGGTACCCAGCTGTCCTCCCCCAGACCGCACCTTCCTCCCTCCACTCCGGGGGGCAGGGAAAACGATCTGCTCCCGCTGGTGTCTTTCCTGCGGTACAGGCTCCGTCCTGGGGAAAAGGCTCGATAGCTGCTTACATGGAGTCGGGAAATTGCATTTAGGTTTTTTGTCTTAGATTCAGAAGAAATTTCACTTTTTCTCTTGTTCAGTTTTCTTAAACTCTTGGGTTAAGTGACGTTTTAAATCTTTTAGTCTCTTTTTGGAATACGCTTTTTTGGAACTTCAGGACTATTCAAGAAATCATCTAACCCAGTGGTTCTCGAAGTGTGGTCCCCAGACCACAGCTTCAGCCTCCCCTGCAAATTTAGACAGGCAGGTCCTCGGGCCCCACGCCGGGGAATCAGAACTGGACTTGCTGGGGCCTGGCGTCTGTTTTGATAAGCCCCCCGTCGCTGAGACACTCAGGTTTGAGAACTGCTCATCTGAGCCAGGCTTCTCTTTATGGGAAACAGGCCCAGAAGACGGGTGATTTGCCCAAACTCATACCCTGGTTGATAGGACAGACCCCAACAGTTCACCTCAGGCCCGCGATTCAGCTCTGTAATGAGAAGAACCCCTAGCCATGGGGCCTGCTTTCTGACTGACGACGACCTTGAACGCGTGCCTCTCGCTGGGGGAGGTGGGGGGTGGCAGGCCCCACAGGTGACCAAATGGGAGGCCGGGCTGGCCAGCAGGGAAGCAGAGGAAGGCTTGAGGCCTGGGTGCTGGGCAGGTCTCGGCCGGGGGTGGAGGTGGGGGGGGCGCTGGGCCTTGTCTCATACAGCAGCGTGTACTGAGATCACTTAGCGAGTTAATACCGTGCTGCCTGCTGGGACCGGCGCTGGGTCCCGCTCAACACTGTAGTGAGTGTTATCTGAGCCCCATGTCACGCCAGAGCTGATGGTGCCCCAGGTGGTGTGGCCCACGTGGAGGCCGTGAGGTATGAGCCACAGGGGCCTGGCTTGGGGAGGCTGAGCCCTGTCCTCCAGCCCAGCCTCCAGGTGAGAGTGCCGCTCAGGAACTGGACTTGGAGCACCCCACTCGGGTCAGGGACCCGCAGGCAGAGGCAGAGTCCAGAGCCCACGGGAGGCCGCCACACGGCTCCGCGCAGTCTTAGCCGGAAGTGGTCATGCGTTAGCAGCCCAGGTGGCCTCCCTGCCTGGCGCTGGCGCGCCCCAGAGCCCACCCCCTGACGACAGTGGATGCGCGAGCCTAGCAGAGGCCTCTGGGGTTTGCACTCGGCCACTGGAGCAGCCCAGCAGTCAGGACTTGACCTGGTGGTGCTGTTTCTTCTGTCGTTGCCGCCTTACCTTTCTGGTCAGGCCGTCCTCCGTGCTTTAGGACAGGTACCCACGTGGTACCTTGCAGGGCACACAGTTACACCTGTGAAACAAACGCAGTGTGTGGCCTTTACCTTCAAGTCCCTTTCTCTCTGCTCTCCTGCTGTGCACTCTCTCCCTGCGGCCCAGGCGTGGACATGATCAGTAAAATGCTGAAGATGCAGATGCTGGAGGACGAGGACGACCTGGCCTACGCAGAGACGGAGAAGAAGACGAGGCCGGATGCCACGTCCGACGGGCGCCCCGCCTGGATGCGGACGCTGCACACCACCGCGTCCAACTGGCTGCATCTCATTCCTCAGACGCTGAGCCACCTCAAACGCACGGTGGAGAACATCAAGGTGGCTGGCCCTTCCCCCGCCGAGTCCTGGGGCTTGGGGGGGTCCTAGCAAGTGGGACCGGGCGGGTCGAGCCGACCTCAGTGTTGTCTCGGAGCGCACGCGCGCCTGGGCCGGGCTGGAGGGAAGTCCCTAGGATGAAGGTGGTGCGTCTTCCACAAGGAGGTGAATGACTCCCAAGGAAGCGGCGGCAGCCGTTCTCCTTCTCTACAGAATTGCCCAGAGCTGCCATCGGTCAGGCAGGCCCGCAGCTTCGTGCGAGGTCTAGTGCAGGGTCGAGCTGGGGTGACACTGTGAATAATACGGGGAGGGCTATGAAACCGGGGCTCCCTGAGGCTGAGTTACTTCTGGTTGTCTTTTCTGCTGGAGAAAAGACCTCTTCCCAGACTCCCTCCCCTCCTTCACTCTGGCCTTCTTTCCCAACACCCGTAGGATCCTCTGTTCAGATTCTTCGAGAGAGAGGTTAAGATGGGCGCCAAGTTACTCCAGGACGTCCGCCAGGATCTTGCTGACGTTGTGCAGGTGTGCGAGGGCAAGAAGAAGCAGACCAACTACCTGCGCACACTAATCAACGAGCTGGTGAAAGGTGCGCCCGCGGTGCCGCTGGGGTGCAGGGGTTCTCCCGGGAGCCCCTCAGAGTGGCGGCAGGTCCCAGCCGGGCCTCACCCAGACTTCCCTCAGGGCAGCTCGATGCCCGCACCTGGGAGCAGACTTAGAAACGCCCGAGAATTTGTATCCGTTTTATGCTGGTTCACTGAGCACTGAACAGAATCTTTACTCACTTCTGCAGTCTTTAGGGAGGACTAGGGTAGGGTGCTGGAGTCCAAAGGCACAGGGACCCCCGGGGTTTCCATCGGCTCTGAGAGCCTCCATTGGCAGTACCGCCGAGCCGCCCGTGGCGGGGGTTTGTAGCTGTGGTTCCTCGGAGCGGTTGTGCTCCTCCAGACGCGTCCTGTGGGTCACCCGGACTGGGCGCGGAGCACGTGCGGTGGGGATGGTGGCCCATGCAGGGCGTGAGGTGCACCAGGGAGGGGGAAGCAGCAGAGCCTGCACGCGGGGGCAGACCTGCCAGCGCTCAGCTGTGCGCCCACCTGCGCCGGGGGAACTGTCGGCACTGATGCCAGGCCGGGGCTCCTCGCTTGCAGGAATTCTGCCCCGGAGCTGGTCCCACTACACGGTGCCCGCCGGCATGACTGTCATCCAGTGGGTCTCCGACTTCAGTGAGAGGATCAAACAGCTGCAGAACATCTCACTGGCGGCTGCCTCTGGTGGCGCCAAGGAGCTAAAGGTGGTGGCCACTCCTGAGGAGCTGGGGGAGGGTCCCCGGGGAGTGTCCCCAGGAGGGTCCCCGGGGAGGGTCAGCAGCTGGCCCGGGTGCCGGCTCTCGGGCCCGGTGGGGCCGGCTCTCAGCTGGGGCTGCTTCTTCCCACAGAACATCCACGTGTGCCTGGGCGGCCTGTTTGTGCCCGAGGCGTACATCACTGCCACCAGGCAGTACGTGGCCCAGGCCAACAGCTGGTCCCTGGAGGAGCTCTGCCTGGAGGTGAACGTCACCACCTCGCAGAGCACCACGCTGGACGCCTGCAGCTTTGGGGTCACGGGTGAGTGGGGGCCACTCCGGCCGGCCGGGCTTCTCTTCTCTCTCAGGTTCCCCTCCCCTGTCCCCGGGCCTGCAGCTCAGCCATCGCCCCCTCGCGGGCCGCCTGCTGGTGGTTCCCACGCGAACGCGTTAAGTTAGAGCCCAGGCCCGTGGCCGCACAGCTCGTGCTCCCCTCGGGGGGTCCTGACCGCCCGCCCCCCCACCACAGGGTTGAAGCTCCAGGGGGCCACGTGCAGCAACAACAAGCTCTCGCTCTCCAACGCCATCTCCACCGTCCTCCCCCTGACGCAGCTGCGCTGGGTCAAGCAGACAAGCGCAGAGAAAAAGGCTAACGTGGTGAGTGGCTCCTTCCCGTCCTCTGTGGTCAGGGAGGCTCTGAGGACGCCCACCGGGCGCCAGGGCGACGTCCCCGCCCTCTCCCGGCCGCGAGTCCCTGCGCCACAGGAGGAACCGTCCGTTCCCTCTCGCGTGAAGCCCCTGCCCCAGAGCCCCCTTTCCTCGCAGGTGACCCTTCCCGTCTACCTGAACTTCACCCGAGCAGACCTCATCTTCACCGTGGACTTTGAAATCGCGACCAAGGAGGACCCGCGCAGCTTCTACGAGCGCGGCGTTGCCGTTCTCTGCACCGAGTGAGACTCGCCTTTTCTAGCGCCCCTTTCTGTAACAGTAAAATTAATATTTAACGTTTATTCGTTATTAGGATGTGTGGAAGGTACGGACTTGTCAAAGGAAAGTTGTTGGTGTGAGGCTAGAAGAAGCCGAAAGAAGCCAGACGGCTGGGAGGTGGAAACGGGAGGGATACAGGGACGTGGTTTTGAGGGCCGAAGCATGGCTTGTTTTATGAAATAAAACACTAAGCATGAGCCGGCTCCGGCCTCTTGTCTCAGCTCTGGCTCCTGTGGACACCCTGGACCCTTCACAACACAGAGGCAGCCCCGTTCCTAGGAGAGCGCTGGCGCTCCCGGGGCGTGGGGCTGGCGCCGTGTCCGTCACCGGGAACCCGTGGCCCAGGTGGACGCCCTCGTCCCGCCTCCTCTCTGGCGCCTTCGTTCCCACGACCCTAGGGTGGTGGCTGGAAGTGACGGGCATGCTGTCCTGCGAAGCAGGTTTCTGGCCTATGCGGGGCCTCGCGAGAGCTCCTGGGGCGCCGGGGCGCCGGCCCAGGCATCAGCGCGGGCCCCGCCATGACCCCGGCCGTCCTGCCACGGGCTGCCTGTGAGCCAAGCTCGGCCCAGCGCGGTGACGGCCTGAGGCCTGACTGGACGCCCTGGCCCTGCCCACACCCTCCCAGCCCCAGCGGCCTCCGCGGAGCGGCCGGGGCCTCAGAGCCGGAGCCGCCTCCCACCCAGCTCCGGACGGGCCCTCTGGGGTCCCTGGGGGGCCTGAGGAAGTCCAGAGCGGTATCGGACTGAAGGTTGGGGCCCATTTTACATGGTTTTCTCTGAACCAATAAGGCCTTTTAGCTTTTCTTCAGTCACCGGGAGTATTTAACGGTGCCGCAGGCTCTCGCCCAAGCGCTGCTAATGCCCGGGAGAGCCCCGGGAGGCCCACCGTGGGTGCCTGGCCCCGCCTGAGCCTTCTTCGCCCCCCTCCACCCCATTTACGGGGAAGGGTCTTGAGCACAGGTGCTGGGTGGTGCCGGGCAGGGATTCCAGGGCACAGGGGAAGGAATGCCATCCTAGAAGCCCTGAAGGCCTGGCGGGGGTGGGGAATGCAGGGCAGGAGCCACTCCCACTGCCAGACCCTTGTCCCCATGTGTCCTGGGGCTGGGGGCAGGGCACCGCAGGCCCAGGACTGAGGCTCCCCGTCAGGGTTCCCCGTGGACCCCACAAGGAGTACCCTGAGCCCCTACTTCCTGCCCCCCAGCCTCACCCCCGTGGAAGTTCTGTCCGTGGGGCCCGAGGAGGGACCCCACATCAGACTACCCCTCACCTGCCATCAGGGGTTCAGGCTAGACCGTGGGCAGAGCCGGCAGAAAGGGGGACCAGGGGCTTCCCTGGTGACACATTGGTTAAGAATCCACGTGCCAATGCAGGGGACACAGAGTCCTCCCTGCTCCGGGAAGATCCCACATGCCGCGGAGCAACTAAGCCCGTGTTCCACAACTACTGAGCCTGCTCTCTAGAGCCTGCGAGCCACAACTACTGAGCCCACGTGCCACAACTACTGAAGCCCGTGCGCCTAGAGCCTGTGCTCTGCAACAAGAGAAGCCACCACAATGAGAAGGCCGCGCACCGCAACGAAGTGTAGCCCCCACTTGCCGCAACTAGAGAAAGCCCGCGCACAGCAACAAAGACCCGACGCAGCCAAAGAAATAATAAAAACAAAAAAAACAAAAAAACAGAGGCTCAGTGAGAAAAAGGAACGAGCCTCCGCCACCTGTTCTTTCAGATGTTACCCCATCAGGACACCCTGCTCGGGAGAGGGGACGGGGCAGAGGGAGTCTTCTCAGGCCAGGGGCAGGGGCCCATCTGCTTTCACTATCCTGACGAAACTCTGTCATCAATCCCAATATCCCGAGAGCCCGAGCTCCCCGAGGGCGGCTGCGTGTGAAGAGCTCTGGGGGCGTAAGGGCCCAACGGGAGACACGTCAGCCAGAGAGCAGTGGGCCCCTTCCTCCCCAGGTCAAGGCTTAAAAAATACATAAATGTTTAGCAAAAGTAAGGAAATTCTCTGGGATTCAAGGGAGGCGGGGCCTTTCCTGAACTGGAAACCTAGTTGTAGGCGAAGTAGTGGGGCCCAGAGACATTATTTAGGACGTAAACTACTAACAAACACCTTCGTCTCGGACTATTAGATCCCGAAACTGTGACAATACATTTCTATTGTTTAAATCTTAAAAAAAGACATAAAGGGGCTTCCCTGGTGGCGCAGTGGTTGAGAGTCCGCCTGCCGATGCAGGGGACACGGGTTCGTGCCCCGGTCCGAGAAGATCCCACATGCCGCGGAGCAGCTGAGCCCATAAGCCATGGCCGCTGAGCCTGCAACGGCAGAGGCCACAACGGTGAGAGGCCCGCATACGGCAAAAAAAAAAATCCCTTATCATGCAGATTTACTGGAGAATTCTCTGAAACCAAGCTCGAAGCCACCAGGTTACACAAACACAGTAATTCTTCCTGGCCTCTCCTGGACACTTCCTAGCCAAGGTCAAAGTGGGCCTTTGGGAGGCCCCCAGCCCCTTCCTCACCCTACACCACGCCCTCCCCTCCACCCCCGGAAGGTGGCTCTCAGCCCCAGGATCTCCCAGCCCGTCTCAGCCGGGTGACCTTGTACCTTCTCTCCTCTGGCTCTTTGCAGCGCCCCGTCCCCGCTCGTTTACCCCACGGTGCTGCGCTGCTCTCTCCCCGTCCACCACCCTCCGCGGTTTCCACCACCCTTCGCAGTTCGGGGCCCTCTGCCGAGGCCACAGCCTAACCCAGGTGACAACTCCAGGTGGGCCGCACGTGTGACTACAAAGGCTTCTGCTCAGAAGCTGGAGATGTTAGAAGTCGTATTGTTTGCACATTTCCTATGGAAGAGTTTAGAAGTCACCACTCTGTCCCGAGAGCCACCAAATTGCTACCTGCCAGTCGTGTCCGTTAAGCTCTACCCCTGAGTGCCCCCTGCCCGCCCAGCGTCTGGCCGGTACACACACCAGAGTGTGCGTGAGGCCATCCTAGAGGCCCCGTGTCTCCCGTGTGCTAACCTTCCCCGCCCTCAGCTGCCATTCTCTCTCTCTCACACACACAGGCTGCGCTTTTCTCCCTGGCGCTCATCTCTCTCTAACATCCTCTGTATCCTCCTCCTCCGTCTCCGGGATCTGCAGCCCCTTCAACCCGCTCGCGCTCCATCACCTGGGCTTTTTGCTGCTGTGTCCACAGCTGTGTCCCCCAAGCCTGGCCCGGCAAGGAGCACGCAGCGGCACTCAGTGAATTTTCCTGGATGAATCACGCACGTGGGCTCCAGAGACCTCTCGCTCTGTACGTCCCAAACCAAATGCTCTCCCCGCATGACACACCCCTCCTTTCACTGTGGCTAGAGCGGCTCCACCATCCTGTAAGACCTCCAAGCCAGAAACCACAAAGATTCTCCTGGAGGCTGAATAACTGATGGCCCTGGGACCAGACTTCCCGGGTCCAAAATCCATGTCTGCTACTAACCCAGCTGCACGACTTCAGATGTCTAAAGTAGCTTTTCCAGAAAGTTCCCTGGCTGTCCAGTGGTTAGGACTCAGCTCTCACTGCCGGGGCCCGGGTTCAATCCCTGGTCTGGGAACTAAGATCTCACCAGCCGCACAGCGAGGCCAATAAATAAATAAAGTAGCTTCTCCTGACTTACATACAAAACAGAAACAGATGCACAGACACAGAAAACGAACTTATGGTTACCAAAGGGAAAGCAGGGAGGGATAAATCAGGAGTTTAGAATATAACAGATGCACACTACTATATATAAAATAGATAAACAAGGACCTACTGTATAACACAGGGAACTAGACTCAATATTTTGTAATAACCTACAAGGGAAAAGAATCTGATATATACGTATGTATAACTGAATCACTTGGCTGTACACCTGAACCTAACAGAACATTGTAAATCAACTATACTTCAAAATCAACTATACTTCAATATAAATAAATAAATAAATAATTGAAAAGATAAAGTCGCTTCTCCAGCCTCAGTCTCCCCATCAGTAAAATGGGTGAGCCGCTGAGGAGCCCATCACGGATGTGAGAGGGATTAGCACGCTGCTCTCTGTGCTGGTTTATTATTTCACTGGCTGCTCCGAGATGAACATGTCACTGAAACGTCCAACTCCATGCAAATCACCACCCAAGGGAATCAGGCTCAAAGGGCACCCAGCCGCTGGAAAAGTACATTTTATTTTATTTATTTATTTTTTAAAGTCTTCCTTGAATTTGTTACAACACTGCTTCTGTATTATGTTTTGGTTTTTTGGCCACAAGACGTGGGATCTTAGCTCCCCGACTAGGGATTGAACCCTAGTCGCACCTTAACCGCTGGACCACCAAGGAAGTCCCAAAGTACATTTTAAATCAGCGTCACCCATCCACCGGGTGGTGGAAGTCTGCATGCCATATGGCGTTTCTTCTTTGATGGGAGGGTGCTGTCCAAAATTCTCTCAGGAGGCCCCGTAAAATGAGTGGAATGAATGGTACCCCCTCCCTCAAATATATGTCCACACCCTAAACCCCAGAACTTGTGACCTTATTTGGAAAAAGGGTCTTTGAGACATCATTAAGAATCTCAAGATGAGATCATCCTAAATTTAGGGTGGGCCCTAAATCCAGTGACAGGTGTCCTTCTAAGAGAGAGATTTCACACACACACACATGCACACACACACAGAGCAGAAGGCGATGTAGAGATTGGGATGATGTGAGATTGGAGTGATGCAGAGATTGGAGTGATGTGACCACAAACCCAGGGTTTCTGGCAGCCACCAGAAGCTGGAGAGAGGCCTAGGACAGGGTATCCCTCAGTCTCCAGGGGAACCAACCATCACCTGGATCTCAGACTTCTGGCCTCCAGGCCTGCGAGAGAATAAATCTCTTGTTCCGTCAAGCTACCTGGTTGGTGGTAATTTGTTACGGCAGCCACAGGAAGCTAGCAAGCCCTGTTAGTACAAGTGTTGTGCTCAGAGAAAAATCATATGATCTTAAAGAAATCTGTTCTTTTCACTTGAACTTCAAAAGAACAAGAGCAGATCACGGCACTGTTCGGTTTGTGAGGGATGGGACAGCCCCCAACCTGGGCTGGAGGCATCTGTAGTCAAACATGAAAGCACCAAGGATGGCAAAAGACCAGGTTAGACCTGAAATCATCCTGAATTCAACTTTGGTCGCCAGAATTTCAATCATTTAAAGTGATATTCCCAACACGTGGGGAGAAATACCCGGCATGTGGGTTCAAGTCCCAGTCCCACAAGCCATGCAGCATGGCCACACACACACAAAAAGCCAGAAACAATCCCAGGGGCCACCTGGGAAAAGGTCTTTTTCATAGACTGACTTCACAGGTGTCAAGAAGTCATAACCTGGTAACCTGGGTTTTTGTTTTTTTCTTTTTTGGCCACAGACCACACAGCTTGCAGGATCTTAGTTCCCTGATCAGGAATCGAACCTGCACCCCCTGCAGTGGAAGCACGAAGTCTTAACCACTGGACCACCAGGGAAGTCCCTAACCTGGGGTTTTAAAATGGAAAAATGAGGGACCAGCAAACCAACTGCTGGCCAGTCCTGGGTCTGCCCCTGACCTGTCCTAGTCCCATCCCCTTGCCCATCGGGGCCTCAACTTTGCACAATTGTGGTTATTAAACCAGAGGAGTAAAAGCCCAACAGGAAGACAGAAATGGAAGATGAGAGGGTGCGTTTGTCTCTCAGCCTCTTCTGGCATCTTTTGCTGGTTTCATGTACTAACTGGCAAAGGGTCAATGTGGTAAGTAGACATTTGTTGCAGGTTGAACACTTGCCAAATTTTCCTACTGAAGCTTTAAAAAATTCACTTTGTAAATAGAATGCTTTAATGCATTAGTAAAATACTGGATAATAGCAAAAAAAATTAATAATAAAAATTAAATGCCTGCTGGGAGCTCCCTGGCGGTCCAGTGGTGAGGACTCTGTGTTTTCACTGCAGAGGGCATGGATTCAATCCCTACTCAGGGAACTAAGATCCCGCAAGCTGCAAGACACGGCCAAAAAAAAAAAATTAAATGCCTGCTAACATATACGATGGAATATTCCTCATCCATAAAAAAGAATGAAATAATGCCATTTGCAGCAACATGGATGGACCTAGAGATTATCATACTAAGTGAAGTAAGAAAAAGACAAATATCACATGATACCACTTATACATGGAATCTAAAAAATGATACAAATGAACTCATTTACAAAACAGAAATAGGGCTTCCCTGGTGGTGCAGTGGTTAAGAATCTGCCTGCTTATGCAGGGGACACAGGTTCGATCCCTGGTCTGGGAAGCTCCCACATGCTGTGGAGCAACTAAGCCCATGCGCCACAACTAGTGAGCCTGCGCTCTAGAGCCCGCGAGCCACAACTACTGAAGGCCGCGAGCCACAGCCTGCACGCCTAGAGCCTGTGCTCCGCAACAGGAGAAGCCACCACAATGAGAAGCCTGTGCACTGCAATGAACAGTAGACCCCACTTGCTGCAATTAGAGAAAGCCCACACACAGCAACGAAAACCCAATGCAGCCAAAAATAAATTAATTAAATAAGTTAATTTAAAAAAAAAACAGAAATAGACTCACAAACATAGAAAACAAACTTATGGTTAGCAAAGGGGAAAGGAGGGGGGAGGAATTAATTAGGAATTTGGGATTAACAGATACAACTACTAAATATAAAATAAACAAGGGCCTACTGTACAGCACAGGGAACTATATTCCATACCTTATAATAACCTATAATGGAAAAAAATCTGAAAAAGAATATATATGTATATATACATAAAACTGAATCACTTTGCTGTACACCTGAAACTATCACAACATTGTTTGTAAATCAACTATACTCCAATTTAAAAAAAAAAAAAGCCTGCTAACAAGGCAGAAAGAGGGAAAAGATAACGGGCCTTCCCCAAACAAGCCCAAAACCTCAGAGGCTCTGCAGCCCAGGTCACCCCACCCCTGGAGCCACACCCAGGAGGAACACCCCTGAGGGACACGCCAGCTCCCGAACTGGAGCCACTTCTGAAGGTTCCTACCTGGAGTCCAGGAGCAACGGCCGCAAATAGAAGGTGGAGGTGAAGTCCAGAGAGCCAGCTTCTGAGAGCAGGGGAGTTGGGGGAGAGAGACGCTGGTCTGGAGAAAAGAACAGAGCAGATGCAAAATGGTCTTTCGACAAAGAGGAGCTTAGCAAATCTACTCTCAAGATCTGCAAAGGAGAAAAAATATCGTGAGCCTCCTGGCCCCCACCCTGCATATGACCACATGGAAGAGGCATGCTGGGGACGAAGGGATTCAGCGCATGCCAAACGGGGCACCTCGGTGGGCCCCAGTGCTTAACTCAATTTTGCGTGCCCACTTCAAAGGAAAAACACACTCAAAAAGTTCTCACTTAACAATATTCAAAAACTAACCAACAGCTCAAAATGGGCATCCTTTCCTTGCAATAAAATTTGTCCTGAAAGATTTCTCAAACTCTTCTTCCCCCAAAGTGGTTTCTAAGACGATTAGCTTTATCCGAGTGCAGACAGGCAGCCTGGAAACAGCCTGTCATTTCACAGGAGGCTAGGGCTTTATTTTTCTACCCACGTGAAACTAAGATCTGGGCCAAGCTTCAAATATCTGAGCACCTTTCCTGGACCAGGAACCTGAGAGAGCAAGAAGTCTTTGAAGGTCGAATTTCTAAAGATAAACCCCTGTGCACACTCACACACACACACGCATACACACACACACACACACACGCATACACACATACACACACGCATACATACACACACACACACACACACACACACACACACACACACACTCTAACAAGAAACAATCCTGGATGTGAACATCTTCCAAGGACACCTTCATCGGCTCAACTCCCAGCCCCTGGGCCAGCCAGGGTAGGTTCTCAGCAAATATTATTCAAGTGTAATAGTCTAAAGGGAAGTCAGGAGACTGAACATTATCCCCCTTTCCTAACTGCACAAAGAACAAGAAGGAACGCTCCAGGACATCCCTGGTGGTCCAGTGGTTAGGACTCCATGCGTTCACTGCAGGGGGCACGGGGTGCGAGCCCTGGCCAAAAAAAAAAAAAAAGAATGGACGCTCCAAATAAATATGTTCTGGAGACACAGTTTTTGAAGGGCATGAGCCTGTTGTGTCCCCCTTTGCCTGGCAAAGCAATAAAGCTGTTCTTTTCTACTTCACCCAAAACTCTGTCTTCGTGATTCAATTCATCACCAGTGCACAGAGATCGAGTTTTCAGCATCAATGTGGGCAAGTAAATTCTAAATGCTCCAACTTTTTACTTGTAAAATGGGGATAAATATAACTGTCCTATGGGAGTATTGTTTGAATTAAGTGAACTAATGCATGAAAATGATTTAATTTTGTGTCTGATTTGTGGACAATAGTATTAGCTATTTTACTCATTTCTACAGATATGTGGTGTCTAACTACTGAGAGAAAATCTAGCAGAGAAGTCGAGAGCACAGCTCTGAAGCCAGATTGCCTAAGTTCCAGTCCCAGCTCAACCAAATTTTAGCTGGATTTTCTCCATTTATATGTGATAGCGTATTTGAATGTGTTTCTTTATATAGTTTTTGTATTGGTTGCTCTGGGTATAAGAGTATACATATGTGACTTATAATAATCTACTGGTATCAACGTTTTACCCCTTCAGATGAAGTGTAGAAATTTTGCTTCCACTTACTTCTTTTTACCTTTCTTACTTTTAAATATCATTGTCTTGAGTATCACGCACTTATAATTTTTATTTGAACCCCTGTTCAATTAGGGAAATGAATGAGCCAACTTGAGCTGCCTTCTGTTGCTTGATGGGGGTTGGGAAACTTCTGGGTCCGCTTGCAGCGTATGTGTGTGTGTCGGGCAGCCGTAAACCTTCATCTCATTAAGTTGCTCCACCAGTCCTGGGGTACCAAAGTATCTGGCTTTCCTCTTACCACCTTTCAGCATTCTCCTTTGGTAGCTTCTTACATTATTTCTCGGGCTTATAGTTGTATTTATTAGGGAGGAGCAGAGAAGAATGCATGCATTCAATCCTGTCCAACAAGAAGCTGTGGACTGTTTTTGAATATTAAGATTGCTTAAAAATAATATATAGTCAATGACCAATTTCAAATTTTGTCCCAAATCTTCTTGCAATTTAGTGGAAATATTATGTATAGTTTAAAATAAATACTGGACCCAATAAATTTTAGCTGGGGTTACTGTTCAAAATATTAGCTATGCTCTGTCCTTCGTAAGCATTTACAGTTCATTTATTCCCTCACCAATTTATTCACTTGTTCTAATTTGTAATGCACCAAGCAAGTGTAATAGCTTGTCATATTTTAATAGGAAGAGAACACAAAACTCTCCTTTATTTTTGGTTTCTCCCATTCAATCATATAATAATAAAAATTTATATTGTAATTAATAATGTGAAATGCTGATAAACAGTGGTATACAAAGTCAATTAAGATATATACCCCATCTTTTTTAAATATTTAAAAATAAAGAGTAGGCAGAATAGTAAAATACAATCCCATTAGAAAGAATGCATGATTTATTTTGAGTATATACCAGTTTTTTAAAGTACAAAAAAGAAAAAAATAATAAATAAATAAATACGTTCTGCCGGTATGTGGTCAGGTTCTCGGGAAGGGCGGGGGACATTAAAGTCTGTATTTTCGTGCACAAGTCACAGGGGGTATTTCTTTCTTCTTTTTTTTTCTCCAGTGTTAATTTTTAAGACGGACACCTTCATACATACTTGCTATTATTTTGACCAGACACTTTTGGGTACAATTATTCTGAGACATAAATTAAAAAGGAATGACAGGGACTTCCCTGGTGGTCCAGTGGTAAAGAATCCGCCTTCCAGTGCAGGAGATGCGGGTTTGATCCCTGGTCAGGGAACTAAGATCCCACATGCCGCAGGGCAACTAAGCCCGCGCGCCACAACTACTGAGCCCGTACACCTCAACAAGAGAGCCCATGTGCCCTGGAGCCTGCACGCCACAACTAGAGAGAAGCCCACACGC
The DNA here is from genome assembly GCF_951394435.1 of Stenella coeruleoalba. Lineage (NCBI taxonomy): Eukaryota > Metazoa > Chordata > Mammalia > Artiodactyla > Delphinidae > Stenella > Stenella coeruleoalba. Next base: position 2,837,491 of record NC_137147.1, on the reverse strand, counting down.
CGCAATGAAGAGCCTGCAGGCCATAACTAAAGATCCTGCATGCCTCAACGAAGACCCCATGTGCCACAGCTAAGACCCAACGCAGCCAAAAAAATAAGTAAAATAAATAAGTAAAATAAATATTTTTCAAAAAAAGGAATGACAGTGGATTTTTTTTTTCCATTTTGCAATCTCCTGTCCCTTAATGCCATGTGAAAATCAGGTCAAAAGTTAAAACTCCTGGGGACTTCCCTGGTGGTCCAGTGGGTAAGACTCTGCACTCCCAATGCAGGGCGCCTGGGTTCAATCCCTGGTCGGGGAACTAGATCCTGCATGCATGCCACAACTAAGAAGTCCACATGACACAACTAAAGATCCCGTATGCTGCAGCTTACACCCGGGGCAGCCAAGATAAATAAATAAATAATTTTTTTAAAAAACCTTACAACTCCAGTTTAAGACAATGTTGACCAAGCTTTAAAGGGAAAAGTCGTTTCAGAGGTGGCCACGTCTCATTTTACCTTGTGTGGTAGGTCAGCCTCTCCAAAGCTCCTGGGCTCCCCTCAGAATCCATCAGATCACAAAATTCTGCAACCAAATCAGAAGAATCCCCGTTCAGGCTGAAGGAATCCATAGAAAACCTAGAGAACAAAACCATCCGGGATTTTATTTCTTATTTTACGTCAGTTTGTCTAGAGGAAACCACAGATTAAAATAATATTTTAGTTTGGAAAAACGCTGCGCAGCTTTGCGTGCAGACGTTAATTAACCCCAGGTAAATTCCTAGGCGTCCTAGAATTCTCCTGTGGGCTTGGGGGCGGGGAGCTTCCAGGCTTCCCAAGAACAGGCTGCCAGCCATCCCAGGAGGGGGCGGGGTCAGCCGGAGGGCCGCCCTCCCGCCCTCCGCCTGGCCAGAGCCGGCCCGGGGCGCGCCCCGGAGGGGAACTGCGGTGCCCTTTCTCAATCCCTCACTCCCCCGCCAGCCCTCACCTCGTGCCGGGGACTCTCCACCCTGCAGGCCCGACTCCTGGAGCGGGGCAGGGGCGGGGGGGAAGGGGACAACAGATGTTCCTCCTTAAGGGGGAAAGAACCGCGGCCTCTCCGAGGCAGGGAGCCCAGCCCCAGGGAGTGGGGCCCCATCCTCACTCCTCACGTCAGAGGGGCCCCTAGGGTGCTTCGCTCCCGCAGGGCCCACCCGCACGGTGGAGGCTCTTCCCTCCCACGAGTGACCCCCCCCCCCGAGGCTGGGGGCCAGGTCCTCAGTCCCACAGGGCAGCGACACGCACCACGAGGGGCACGCGGTCTTCACTCCTGCAAGGCCACCACGGGGCTGGGCGGTCCTCCTCCCACGGGGCAGGGACCCCCTCAGGGTCTGGGCTCGGCCGCCTCGGTCCCCTCCTGGACGCTGGGGCCACTCCTCGCTGGAGGAGGCCCACCCGCGTCCTGATCCGCCCGCGCCCGGCAGCAGCTGCGGGGAAAGGCGCCCCGGGGGGCAGCACCTCGTGCGGGGCGGGCGCACCTGCGCCCACCTGCCCGAGACCAGCAGCGCCTCCTGCCGCCTCCAGACGTAGCAAGGAACTGGCTCCTGAGGGCGACTCCGGGGGGCCGTGTTGTTACTCAAGTCGGGGCCGGCGGGACCCCTGGGCAGGTGAAGTTGGCGCCGCGGCTGATGCTAACTCAGAGCAGCTGGGGTCGGAATGCGAACGTCGGGTGCGCAGCGCACAGGACGGTCACTGCAGACTTACCTTCTGAATGGCATGTCCATTTTGTTCCCACAGTCACCATCACCGAGTCGAGAAGGAGGGTCTTGCGCTCCGGACCTGTGTGACGTCACAGGCATCTCCATGGCAACGAATCTTGAGGCTCCCTGCCCGCCGCGCCCCAACGTTCAGGCGGTAGACTCCTGCTGCCCCTTCGCGAAACTCCTCTGATCCTTTCCGCCGCGCTAGGCGCCCCCCATCCGTGCTCCACGCGCGGCCAGAGAGGCCTTTTTAAGGACACAATTTTGCCACAAAACCTTGAGTGACTCCCCTGTGCCCTGGGATGACCTTCAAACTCTTTAACCCAGCGCTCCTCCCCGGCGGCATCCTGACCGGAGCACTGCGCCTGCCCCAGGGCTGCAGCCCCTCCCACGTCTCCTTCCCGATTTGGGAAGGTACCAAGCCCCCTCCCTCCCAACCATCCACAGATCTGACTTCAGCTGGAAAGGCTTCCCTCACCCCGCCCCCATCCCGACTTTCTTAACCGCCGCGGCTTAGTTTGGCACCTCCTCCAGGAAGCCTTCCTTGACCTCGAAGTCTTGGTTAAGAGCCGCTCCTCTGCACTCCCACAGCAGGCCAGACCAACCTGTGTAGAAGCTGCCTACTGATTTATTTTTTAAAAAATTTTATTTATTTGGCTGCACCAGGTCTTAGTTGCGGCATGCAAGATCTTTAGTTGTGGCATTAGAAAACTCTTAGTTGAGGCACGCGGGATCTAGTTCCCCAAGAAGGGATCGAACCCACCCGGGCCCCCTACATTGGGAGCGCAGAGTCTTAACCACTGGAACCACCAGGGAAGCCCCTGCCTGTTGATTTCTATGTGGCTCAGTAGACTGTCACCCTGTGAGCCAAGGAACTTTCACTCCTAAACCCCGTCATGTGCACAGCACAATAACTGCTCAAAAATATTTTTTTTCAATGAATGGTGAAAGGAATTACCAAATGAATATGCCACAAATCATATTAGCTGCACAGTCACTAATTTTTTTTAATTGAAGTATAGTGATTTACAATATTGTGTTAGTTTCAGGTGTATAGTGATTCAGTATTTTTGCAGGTTATATTCCAGTGGAAGTTATTACAAGATAATGGGTATAGTTACCTGTGCTATACAGGAAATCCTTGCTGCTTAATTTTATACATAGTTGTTTGTTAATCCTATACCCCTAATTTGTCTTTCCCCGCTTCCCTCCCTTTGGTACCTGCTAGTCTGTTTTCTATGCCTGTGAGTCTGTTTCTGTTTTGTATATACGTTCATTTGTATTATTTTTTAGATTCCACGTGTGATATCATATAGTATTTGTCTTTGTCTGTCTATACTTCATTAAGCATAATATTCCACATTGTTGCAAATGGCAGTATTTCACTCTTTTTTATGGTTGAGTAATATTCCATTGTGTGTGTGTGTGTGTGTGTGTGTGTGTGTGTGTGTGTGTGTGTATACACCACATCTTCTTAACCCAGTTGTCTGTTGATGGGCTCTTAGGGCTCTTAGGTTGCTTCCATATCTTGGCTATTGTCAATAGCGCTGCTGTGAGCATTGAGGTGCATGTATCTTTTCAAATTAGTGTTTTTGTTTTTTCCAGATACATGCACAGGAGTGGGATTGCTGGATCATATGGTAACCCTATTTTTGTTTTTTTAAGGAAACTCCATACTGTTTTCCATGGTGGCGGCACTGATATACATTCCCACCAACAGTGTAGGAGGGCTCCCTTTTCTCTACACCCTCTCCAGCATTTATTTGTAGACTTTTTGATGATAGCCATTTTGACAGGTGTGAGGTGATACCTCATTGTGGTTTTGATTTGCACTGATTTTCTTAGTAATTTTTGAAGTCAGGAAGTGTGGACCCCCAACTTTGTCCTTCTTTTTCAAAATTGTTTGACTCTTCTGGGTCCCTTGTATTTCCATATGAATTTTAGGGTAGGCTTGTCAATTTCTGCAAAAACGCCAGCTGGGATTTTGATAGGGATTGTGTTGAGTCTATAGATCAGTTTGGATAATACTACATCTTCCAATATGTGAGCATGGGATGTCTTTTCATTTCTTAGGTCTCCTCTAGGTTTTTTCAACAATGTTTTGTAGTTTTTTTCAGTATGCAAGTCTTGTATTTTTTTGTTGTTAAAATTTCTAAGTATTTTATTCTTTTTGCTGCTATTGTAAATAGAACTGTTTTCTTAATTTTATTTTTAGATTGTTCATTGTTAGTGTATAAAAATACAACTGATTTTTGTATATTGATCTTGTATCCTGGAACCTTGATGAACTTGTTGTTCTAATATGTGTGTGTGTGTGTGTGTGTGTATTCCTTACAGTTTGTTTTTTGTTTTTGTTTTGGCCACGCCGTGTGGCACGCGGGAACTTAGTTCCCCAACCAGGGATCAAACCTGTGCCCCCTGCATTGAGAGCTCGGAGTCTTAACCACTGGACCGCCAGGGAAGTCCCTTCCTAACAGTTTTCTATATACAAGATCATGCCATCTACAAGTAGAGATAATTTTTACTCCTTCCTGTCCGATCAGGGTGCCTTTTATTTATCAGGACTAACTGCCCTAGCTGGAACCTCCAGTATGGTGTTGAATTCAAGCGGTGAAAATGAACATCCTGTCTTGTTTTTAATCGTGCATTTATTTGTATTGCCAAGTATCTTCAGTCTGTTTGAGTTACAAAGATATGTTAAGGAAAAGATGAAATACTTGCAGATGAATTGATACAATGAAATTCAGAAATTGCTTCAGAAAGCTGAGGGGATGGAGGGAGGTTGCATGGGGTGTGGATTGGCCTGACTGGCCACGACCAGCTGGCTGAATTGAAACAACAGCACATACAATGAACAGAGTTCAAATGTTAAATATTTTATTGGCTTCATCCATTCAACTTTTTGAAAAGTGGGTAGCTGATTTATCAATTTTTTTCACTTTGGTTTTTTTTTTTTTAATTTGGAATTAAAAAAAATACACAGTGCTTTTTGGACCACATTTAAAGCTCTAGAACTTTCATTGGTCTAGTGTTGAGGACTTAACAGTACTTTCATGAGAAGATGATGTATGTTAGGGACTTTCCTCGTGGTCCAGTGGTTAAGAATCCGCCTTCCAATGCAGGGGTTGCAGGTTTGATCCCTGGTCAGGGAACTAAGATCCCACATGCCGCAGGGCTACTGAGCCCACGCACCGCAACCAAGACCTTACACAGCCCAAAATAAATAAACATTATTTAAAAAAAAAAAAAAGATGATGTGTGTTCTGAGCAGATACACTTGGCAGATACTATGCTCAGCTCCTCGGAGCTGCAACAGCATCACAGGATCTTTGTTCAGGTTTTGATGGTGCTGTTAATACACCATGACTCACGAAGAGCCCTGCTTCCCGGAATGTCCCTCCTCGGAGGAAAAGTGATGTTCCTTCCTACAGAAGCGTAATCTCTTATCACACTTTCAAAGGTCTGAGCAGATCTTGAAGTCTTAGAAAAAGGAAGGACATCTTCCCAAATTATACAAAATTGTTTAAACAACTTGCCATCCCCACAGGAAGGGGGGAAATATCAGTGTGTGTACCAGGTATTCATTCAATCCACAAATATATATCAGGTGCACCGGGCTGGCAGTGAACAGACTATATACGTGCTTACCTTCGTGGCTGACAGACAGCAAGACGGACTGTAGACTAATTGCAGGACAATTGTGAGAAATGCCACCAAGAAAGGGAGAGGATGCAGGGAGTGTAGCCACAGGTAAACTGAGGCCAGGCAGTGGGAGGATTTAGCCTGGGACAGAGGGGCACGAAGACCATCCCAGGTAAGATATTGCTTCGTGGGTACAGAGTTTCTGTTTTGGGTATGAAAAAGTTTGGGAAATACTGTTGATGGTTGCACAACATTTTGAATATAGTTCATGCCACTGAACCGTACACTTACAATGGTAAGTGTTAGGTTATGTATACTTTACCGTCCCAGGTGGAGGACCTGTGATGTGGCGTGTGAAGGCCTTGAGAGACCAGGCATCTAGGACACAGCCCAGGACAGGTTCCGTCAATCACACGCTTTGAATGGGTCTTTGAATGGAAGAGCTGGTGTGGAAAAGAGCCGAGGTCTGTGGACAACCCACTGGGGAAGTGAGTAGTGGGAAACGCAGTCCATTCATGGCCTCACCTCTTACCCATGACCATTGGAGCTGCCGTTTCCTCATCTATCAAAAGGAATCAGTAAAGATACTTAGAAGGTTCCAAACTCAAGTGAGAACCCAGAATGATAATTGTTGAAGCTGGCGGATGGGTATGTAGGGGCTCATAAAACAGCTCCCTTTACTTTGTGTGTGTGTAAACATACATAAAATTTACCATTTTAACCTTTTTTAAGTGTACAGGTCAGTGGAATCAAATACAATTACATTGTGCAACCATCACTACCGTCCATCTCCAGAACTTTTTCATCATCTCCAGCTGGAACTCTGCCCCCATTAAATACCAACTCCCCCTCCCCCAGCCCCTGGCGACCACTATTCCACTGTGTCTCTATGAATTTGACGGCTCCAGGGACCTCATATTAAGTGGAATCATACAGGGGACTTCCCTGGCAGTCCAATGGTTAAGACTCCGAGCTTCCACTGCAGGGGGCACAGGTTTGATCCCTGGTCAGGGAACTAAGATCCTGCATGCACCAGAGCCAAAAAAAAAAAAAGAAAAGAAAATTTAATTAATAAAAAGAAGTAAGTGGAATCATAAATACAGTATTTGTCCTTCCGTGTCTGGCTTAGTTCATGTAGCTTACTGTCCTCAAGATTTATCCATGTCATAGCATGTGCCAGAAGATCTTTCCTCTTTAAGGCTGGATAATATTTCATTGTGTGTATGTACCACATTTTGTTTATCCATTAATTCACTGATGAGTGTGTTTGGATTGTTTCTACCTTTTGGCTAATATGAATGACACTGCTATGAACACTGGTGTACAAATACCTTTTTGAGTCACTGCTTTCTGAGTATATACCCAGAAGTGAATTGCTGGATCATATGGTAATTGTTCATTTTTTGAGGGACCACCAAACTCTTTTACATTTTTTCAATAACAGTTTGAGATATTCACATACTATATAATTCATTCACTTTGAAGTGTACAGTTCAGTGACTTTTACTATATTCACAGTATTGCACAGCCATCACAATCAATTTTTCAACACTATGATCACCCCAGAAAGAAACTCTGTACTCACTAAGTGCTCACTCCCCACGGCTCTTCCCCGAAGTCCCGGCCAGCCAGGCAGCTGCTACGTCCTGTCTCTACGGATTTGCCTATTCTGGACACTTCATGAGTTAAGATCATACAGTAAATTCGTGGCCTTTTGTGACTGGCTTCGTTCACTTGGCATGGTTTTCAAGGTTCATTCTTTCTACGGCAACAATATTCCAAATAATATTCCATTGCACCGTTATACCACATTTATTTATCCATTCATCCATCCATTGATGGACATTTGGTTTGTTTCCACCTTTTGGCTTTTATGAGTAACGCTGCTATGAAAACGTGTGTACACACATCCTGAGGATACGGAGGGCTGACGACATCATTTATATAAGGACTTCAGCTCCTCAGATTTTGATATTCTTGGGGGTCCCGGAACCAAGCCCCTGAGGGACAGATACCCAGGGAGGACTGTTGTGTGTTCTTGTGGACATGTTTTCCATTTCTCCTGGGTAGATACCTAAGAGTGGAATTGCTGGATCATATGGTGATTCCATGCTTCACTTTTCCAGGCAGTGCCAGGCTGTTTTCCAGAAGGGCACCATTTTCCACTCCCATCAGCAGCGTGTTGAGGGTCCAATTTCTCCACGTCCTTGTCAACATCTACGTGTCCCTCTCTGCTTTTTGCATGTGTTTTGGAAATCTCCAAAATAAAACAATTGGAAACTGTTAAAGTGTTTGTAAACTGTGAAGTGCTTACACTAATTTGTTAACAATATTTGAGTGCCTGCCATGTACCAAACACTAAGTACCTGGGATACATAAGAGAACAAAACAAACATCTCTATTCTTGGAAGTCAGGACTGGTCCTACTGGCTCTTCCTAAACCTCAATCTTTGGAGGCAAGGTCGTCAGACCCTAGCTCGGGGGCTGCGGGATAGAGAACCCAGTGGGAGCTGGCGTGCTTGCGCCCTGGTACCATCAGTAGGATTCTTCCCACCCGTAAGATAAAATGGAATAAGGGGCACCTCACGAAGATGAAACAACTTCAGACTTGGTGGAGCTGACCTACCAAATCCCCTCAGTATTCCTGGTATTGAGGACGTTTCTCAAGGGGTGGGCATGGGCCCCCACCCCCCCGTCCTAAAAAAGCAGCCCCATGGCAGACCATAGCAACTGCCTTCCCATTGGCTAAGTTGCTGGACAGTCTCCAATCCAGGCCCGAGGCTAATGGTTCCCATTCAAGGCACACACAGTTAATCAGTTTCACCTTCCAGCTTTCTCTCCTCAGATGCCCATGTGTTCCCCAAATCTCAACACATCCAGGCTCTCAAGCCTGGCTCACTATGCTGGGAAGCCCCCCACTTCTGTTGAAGTGGGGTCAGCTTTGTATCAGCTGCCACCCCCTTCCTGGAGCACCCCCCTCCCCGGCCCTGCCCCACCAGCTGACCCCTCCTAGCTCTGTGCTTCCACCTCAGTTGGGGCTCCTTGGCCTTCACCGTGGCCACCTTCCTCAGTGACACCTCTCATCTGTGTGCAGGGCCAGTCCTTCAGTGGCATTCAATCAAAACGTGACAAATCCGTGCTTGGCAGGAACTACTGAAAGTTGAGGCCCGAGAGACAGCAAGGGCACAGTTAGCTAGAGGGGACTGGCACTTGCGGACCTGAGCCCGAGTAAGGCAGGCAACCTCACAGGACTCGCACAACAGGAGGAAAGGTCCTACCTGACCAGGCACCTGCTAAGCCCACTACCTAGTAAGCGCCACAACAGGCTTTTAAGGTACCTCGGCTCCAATTTACAAGTAATGAGGTGCAGGACATGGCCGCTCAGTCACTTTTGAACCCCAATAGACTGCTTTCTATACCTTTGCATTGCTTTTTTCATTTGCTAATCATGTACACTCATGGACCACACCCCGTTAAAATTCACCCATTTTGTGTACTTTAAATTTTAATAAACATATACAGCTGTGCAGCCATCGCCTCAAGTTTTGGGGCACGGAATCTTGTCCCTCTGCAGTTACGTCCCTACTAGGACTCCTGGCGCCAGGCAACCCACTGAGCTGCTTTTTGTTGTCGTGGTTGTGCCTCTTCTGGAGTTTTACGAAAATGCAATCACAGTAGGTGGCTGTTTCTGTCTGGCTTCTTCCACTTTGTTTACCTAGGTCTCTTGTTTTCTCAGTTCTCAGCATACAGGGCTTGCAAAACTTCTCGTAAAATTTATTCCTATATGGTATTATGCATTTTAAAATATTAATGACTTTCTTGTTGCTAACAAAATTTCAATTTGATCTCATATCTTAGGATTTTGCTGTACTTATTCTTGTACCAATGTTGTAGATTCCTTTCCTATTGTGCTCACAGCCACATAACCTGTGAATAAGGCATGTTTTTCCACCTCGCACCACACCTTTGTCTCTGCTTTTCAGCACTCGCTACTCTCCTAGGCAGGGTGGGACCTAACCCTGGACTTGGCAGCAGCTGGCTCGAGACCCTGCCAGCCTGAGGAGCATCGCCTCCAGGTCGTGCTCGTGTGTCCTTCAGCTCAACGCCTCCCCCCCGCCACCCCCGCCGGGGCTGGGCATCACGGTCTCCATGGTCCAATCACTGGCACACGAGTTCTGGGGGTAGTACGGTTCCAAAGTACACGTGTCTGCCATAAATGCTTTCCAGTAACTCAGAAAACATGCGCAGTGGGAGATCTTTTTTTAAGTGGGAGACTACAGAGGCTCTCAGTTTGTTTCTCTGAAATGTTCCTTTTGATTTAAGTGGAATCCTCTATATTCCTACTAGGCACGGGAAACATGGAAGAAAACTACCCCTTTGCCCTGGCCTTTCAATTCCTAATTCCCGAACAGCATGGACACCTGAATTCTCTCCTTAGACGAATGGGAGGTAAGAACTTCCGCTGCATTAGATTACAAGGATTAAAGGCGATTACTTTACCAGGCACTTGGTACCCACTGAACACTAGGTGACATCTTCCGCAGTATAAAGACGCTCGCTCAAGTCCTCTCCCTGCCCCCTATTAATCACGGTCACTCTTCACGTGGTCTTAGGCTCAGGATCCAGATCCTGTACAGAGCTGCTACCACCAACTTTCCCACAGCTTACGCCTCTCCAACCGCTGCTCACAGCTATCGGCACCTTCTCTACAGCCACCTCGCCCGACGCTCAATAAGGAACCAGAGGCCCAGGAGCAGAGGTGGTTTCAGGTGGAACGGCACTCAATAAGTACGCGTGGTACAGAACTTCCAGACATTCCTAAGGCCAAGGTAGTTCACAGACGATATTTAGAGCATCAGATACGTTTCACAAATACCGTCAAAGCACAGTTTGGACATGAAAATCCTACGGGACAATGGCTGTTATTAGGAAATTTAACACATAGTGTCAGATTCACCTGTTCTCATTTGTGTCTTTTAAGGATATATGCTCTGGGAATTCCCTGGTCGTCCAGTAGTCAAGACTCCAAGCTTCCATTGCAGGGGGTGTGGGTTCAATCCCTGGTCAGGGAACTAAGATACCACCTAAGATCCTGCACGCTGCACAGCCAAAAAAACAAAAACAAAAACAAAAATCCCCAAAAACCACATCACGAGAACGTATGCTCATCCCCCACCTGCCCCCTGAGAGTGCACCCTGGGAAGATCGCAGTAGTAAGACTCCAGCAGTCAACACCAATCATCTACTTCCTTGGCTCCTCATAGGCAAGATGTACACACCTAACATTTTACATTCTGGGACCATCCCGTCATCTATACTCTCCCCCCCCTCCAAAATAAGACATTTTCACATAAGTTCTTTTTAATTTATCTGTATTTGTTACAACTTTTAAAGCAGAATGTGACTTGAGCGCTACGTCTCCATTCACAAAACTTGCTCCGAGTCACTTTTCAAACAGCTTTACAACATGCCTAGATAGGCTTATAATTCTGCTACTCTCAACACTACTTTTCTGTGGAAAACAAGCCCTATGTATGGACAGTGACTCCCATCAAGTTGGTTCAGTTGAACATACTAATTCCTAGGGGTCTGGCACATGCAGTCAATACAGGCGATGGAAGGTTTAAAAAGTAAATCCCAGAAGATGAAAGTTGCTTTAAGAAGTATTTTCTTTTAAACATCAAGGTATATACTTCAGAACACTTCAGCGACAGAAGAGCTGGTCTACTAAAGAATCCGCCTGATAGCTAAACACTTCAGACCATGAAGTTAACGTAGGTTACATACACCTTACAACAAACGCTACTTCCGTCTGTTAAAATAAGCCAACATGAAACTAGAAAAAAACTAGCTCTGCTTTTAGTGCCTAAAGTATCACAGTATCACACTTAGTAGAAAGAAATCTTATCTTCCCCTTAAGTAGTTGTCATGCCATACAGGTTTTTAAATGTTAACAAAAATAAAGAAATACTTGAAAACATATTATCAGAAGAAATGAAGACAAGAGTGTTGAACACGCGGCCACGTAATCCTCAGGCAGAGCTCAGTCTACTTCTTCCATGCGGGAGGTGTCATCGTCTCCTTCGAGGGGCGGCATCTCCTCAGTTACAGCGGCACTGCTGTCGTCAGCAGTGGGGTCATCTTCATCAATACCTTTTTGGAAACAAACACCATGGATTAGATTTCCTAAAGCCACCTAACTATCCCAACACTGCCAGTTCATAGCCACTTTCCAAGGCTGAGCAATTACTACTTTACAGGGTGTGTGACCCTGTTTCATTCTTTATCCTGTACAATCAAAAGGCCTATTTTACACCCGTTTAACTCATGTGACTTAGGGTTTCCCAAACTGAATGGGACAGCCCAACTTTGTTCAAATTGCTGAAAGTTATGTTACCCTTTTCAACAGTCATGTGTTTAAGCTTTTCCAATAGTATTGACACGTGGTATTTGCACAAGGCTTACCAAGACCAAGTTTGATCATCCTATAGATCCTGTTAGCATGTGTCTGGGGATCCTCCAGACTGAAGCCAGAAGACAGGAGCGCCGTTTCGTACAGCAGGATGACCAGATCCTTCACAGACTTGTCATTCTTGTCAGCCTCTGCCTTTTGCCTCAAGGTCTCAATGATGGAATGGTCAGGGTTTATCTCCAGGTGCTTCTTCGCTGCCATGTAACCCATTGTTGAGTTGTCTCTCAGCGCCTGAGCCTTCATGATCCTTTCCATGTTTGCTGTCCAGCCATATGTGCTTGTGACAATGCAGCACGGGGATGTCACCAATCGGTTAGACACGACCACCTACAATCAAAACACAGTGATAACGAGGCCTCAGAAGATCTCATATTCTAACTTGTAAGTACTTGTTACCAGCTTTATTATGAACATTTAAGGAACTTCAGTATTGACGAATCAGAAATACCATCTGCAAACTCAGATACCTGACGCTTTCTTCCTGTGAGTTCTCTTACACTTCAAGTCTTTAAGAATCTTGAGATCTATATCCATCACTAAATGGAAATGCTAAAGTTTTCTATTAGTAAGTTAAGAAAACTTCAGTTTGAAAAACACCTGACACTCCTTTTAAATGTAGGTGAGAAGACTGTATTCACACACCTTTTCAACTTTCTTCTCCAAGATGTCCTTCATGATTTTGCAGAGGTTTTCAAACTTCGTCTTTTTTTCTTCCTGTTTCTTTTTCTCTTCTTCGTCCTCTGGAAGTTCCAGGCCCTCTTTGGTGACTGACACTAAGGTCTTCCCCTCAAACTCCTTCAGCTGTTGCACACAATACTCATCAATAGGCTCGATCATGTAGATCACTTCCAAGCCATGCTTCCGAAGACGCTCCACAAAGGCAGAGTTAGCTACCTGGTCCTTAGTCTCACCTGATATATGAAAAAGTTTTAGATCCTTAACAGGAAGCAGTTTCATTTCCTTTTCTTTTTTCCTATGTAGTTTGATCTAACCACAAACAAGAGCTAGCTCGCACTATGTTGCCTATAGTAACCCCTACTAATTTATATGTAACACCACAGGGGTAGAAAACACACCCAACTGTTCCTATGGGATCACAAGCACAAAGATACGACTAACATTTACTGCCCATTACCTGTGATGTAATAGATGTGTTTCTGGTTCTCCTTCATCCTTGTGCAGTAGTCCTTGAGGGAAACCATCTCATCACCAGAAGCAGAAGTGTAATACCTCAACAGCTCTGAAAGTTTCTTTCGATTTTGAGAATCTTCATGTATTCCAAGCTGAAAAACAGGTGAACTTAGGAAGACTTTCTCTGCATTAAAAAATCATTTAAAACGAGAAGCCAGTTTGACTACCAGTCCTAATGGTCAAGTGTGTTTACAACTAACCTTAATGTTTTTAGAGAACTGCTCATAAAACTTCTTGTAGTTCTCTTTATCTTCTGCCAGTTCAGTGAAGAGTTCTAAGCATTTTTTGACCAAATTCTTCCTAATAACTTTCAAAATTTTGCTTTGTTGCAACATCTCACGGGAAATGTTTAAAGGGAGATCCTCCGAGTCCACCACGCCTCTGATGAAGTCTGAAAAAACAGACCAAATGCGCTCAAGGTCACTCCAAGGACAAAATCGACAAAAAACGTAAACCCGAAAAACCACAGACAAACGATTTTTTCCCCTTTAAAAATCGGGAGTTGATAGGCTGAACTCTGACCTGTGACGGCGACCGCTCTTTATGCCCAACCGCACTTACTCAGATACTCAGGGATCAGCTCCTCGCAGTTGTCCATGATGAAAACTCTGCGAACATACAACTTAATGTTGTTCTTTTTCTTTCTGTTTTCGAACAGGTCAAAGGGAGCACGTCTTGGGACAAAAAGAAGAGCTCTGAATTCCAACTGTCCTTCAACTGAAAAATGCTGTAATAAAACACAGCCAAGATCAAGACAATGCCATCAGCTTTCACCAACAGGTACCACTTAAACCCCAGAGCCAAACACTTGCAGTTACATAACTTCAAGACTTCGGGAGAAGGATGGGGCAGTGGGCAAGAGAAAGCTGCCAGAAACCACCCTCAAATTTAACAGTTTGAGGCAGACCACCTGCAGACACTAGCTTTGAAGCTCTCAGCACTCACCTTCACTGCCAAGTGATCTTCCCAGTCGTTGGTCAAGCTCTTGTAGAACTCTCCATACTCTTCATTACTAATGTCATCAGGATTTCTGGTCCAAATCGGCTTTGTTTTGTTCAGTTCTTCTTGATCAATGTATTTCTCCTTGATCTTCTTTTTCTTCTTCTTGTCACCATCCTTCTTTTCTTCTTCCTCTTCATCAGAACCAACATCTTCTATCTCAGGTTTGTCCTCAGACTCCTTTTCTTCTTTTTCCTTTTCTTCTTCTTTGTCTTCCTTTTCTTCTGCCTCATCATCACTGACTTCTTTATCACGTTCCTTCTCCACCTTCAAAAGACGTAAGCAAATCACATCATCTCTCCATCCCAGAACTAAAAAAAATAAGCTAAACAGCACTGAGGCACTTACACCCAAAACCAACTGAAAGTAGTAAGTAGCCAGAAAGCTACTCATCAGTTTTTGATATATCTCAATAGGCCTGGGTGCCTGGACAGAGTAAGTCAGCTCCACCCACCCGCCCAATAAATACTGCAAATTCAGAACTCTTCTTTTACCAAGGACTCTAAAGACTGAAGATTTCAACTCAGTCGCTTTGGTTTCCTATGTAAAAATATACAGAAACTCACAAAGAGAGTGATGGGATAGCCAATAAACTGAGAGTGCTTCTTCACAATCTCTTTTATTCTCCGTTCCTCTAAGTACTCAGTTTGGTCTTCTTTAAGATGCAGAATAACTTTTGTTCCACGACCCATAGGTTCTCCTGTAAAGGAAATGGAGAAACGAGCTCAATTTCAATCTCAATGGCCTAAGCAAGGTTAACGAACATATAGCATCAATCTAGCTCTCCTAGCACTCATTTCAACATCTATGAAGCGGGGGTTTACCCTTACTGCTAACGGAAAGACTCCCAGAGCAGTTAACGGCCAAGATAAACAACCGCAAGAACAGGCTATCCCACTTAAGGAAAACACGAATTTGTTTTGTTTTTTTTTTTAAACACAAACTTCACAGCACCTTCAGGGGTCCACTGCCTACAGCACCCCACCCTCCACAAACGACTGACCCAGTAAGATGTCTACCGGATGCCCACCTGTATCAGTCCTCACTGTGAAGGATCCTCCTGCGGAAGACTCCCAGGCATACTGCTCATCGTCGTTATGTTTGGTGATAACGGTCACTTTCTCGGCCACCAAATAGGCCGAATAAAACCCGACACCAAACTGGCCAATCATAGAAATATCTGCACCAGCCTGCAAAGCCTCCATGAACGCCTTGGTCCCAGACTTGGCAATGGTACCAAGATTGTTGATCAAATCGGCCTTGGTCATTCCAATCCCGGTGTCCACAATAGTGAGCGTCCGATCTTGCTTGTTCGGAATGAGGTTAATATGCAGCTCTTTCCCAGAATCTAGTTTACTGGGATCTGTCAAGCTCTCATACCTGATCTTGTCCAGAGCCTATTTAAAAAACACAGAATATTACGCACAAGGCCTCTAAAGGGTGAATTTTATACCGAAGCTAAATCCAAATTCTACATTGAAAGACTTACGTCGGACGAATTTGAAATAAGCTCCCTCAAAAAGATCTCTTTATTCGAGTAGAATGTGTTGATGATCAGCGACATCAACTGGGCAATTTCCGCCTGGAAGGCGAACGTCTCCACCTCCTCCTCCTCCATCGGCTGGTCTTGGGTCTGGGTTTCCTCGGGCATCTGGAGAGGACACGGAGCCAGTGAGGCCGCCGGACGGGGTCCCGCCACGTCCCGCGCCCGCTTCGGAAGCCGGTGCGCGCACGAGGCACCGGCTGACAAAGGGATGACCTCATTCCGGGGCCCCAGAGCCGCCGCAGCCCACGCCGGCCGCACGGGCGCCGCTCCCGCGCGACTCCGCCATGACACCCCCCCCCCCTCCGCCGGCTGGGAACCGGGCCCGGGGACTCCTCCCAAGGCGCAGAACCCAGGCCCCCGCGGCCCCGGCCCCCGCCCCCGCTCCCCCAGAGCCCCAAGGCCCGCCCGCTCCCGCAGCGGGGACGGGAGGAAAGGCCGCAGCAGGCCCGAGGCCTGCGAGACGCCACGGCCGCCCCGGCACCGCCTGCCGAGGGGCCCCGGCGGAGGGGGTTGCACCCGCCGCCGTCTCCCGCCCGGCCCCGGATCCCCGTGGAGCCCCCCCACCGTGGAGTCCACCCCCTCCGGAGCCCCCCCCCGCGCGAAGAGCCCCCGCCCGCCGCCCCCTCACCTCGGCTGAAGGACCGCAAAGGCTCCGCAGCGACGCAACACCAGGACGTACAAGCAACTGGCGCGCCGTCCCCGCGCCTCCCTTATATAGAGGCGAGCCCGCCCAGCGCGCGGCGCCTTTTCCAGAAGCCTCCCGAACCTTCCGGAAGAACCCTCCCCAACCGCCGCCGCGGCCGCGCGCCTGCGCCTGCGCCCTGGACGCCGCCCGCCCCTACCCTGGGCCCGCGCGGCCCCACGCCCTCGCGCCCCGCCCCCCACGGCCGCGCCGCGCGCGCCCGCGCGGACCGCAGGACGCCTGCGCGGCCCGGAGCTCCCGGGAAGGTCTCGCGCCTTCCGGGGCCATCACCCCTAGCCCTGCCCCCGCGCCCACTGCGTTCTGCACGCCGTCGGCCCCGCCCCCACGACCCCTGCTCCGCGCGTGTCGGCCCAACGGCCGCCCTGGTGAACCGCCAACCCTGTCCAGGCCGCGGGGAGTGCGACCGGGGGCTGAGTGCCCGGGGACTGAGTGCCCGTGCTCGCGGCTCTGTGAAGTGCAGAAAAGTAAACTCTCGGTGGTTAAAACGTGTCCCCAGGTTGTGGAAGCTTCGGGTCCTCCACCGTCAGGGCCCGAGACTGGGGGCCCGGGGCCAGGTTGGGGGCCTTGAGGCCGCATGTAGGAAATCGAAGCAGGGGTGAGGGGTCCGGTCCTGTGTCACATGTGTACGCCCGGCGCACTGATCAGAGGCTCAGAGCCACGGTTAGGGGTTTGGGGGCCCGGGGCAGCGATTGGGCATCCAGGGCTGTTTCGGGAGGTACGGGGCGCACTTTTTTGCCGGGGTCAGCGATTATGGGTTCAGGGTACAGGAATTCTGGCAACAGGTGCCTGCCAGAGCCTCGTTATGCAGAGGCCCGGGGCTCCGGCCTGGGTGTGGGGTGCAGAGGTGTGTGAGCGAGGGGTGACCCGCGTATGGGCATGGGGAGCAAAGGGGACCCCTGGGCCTCGTGGGGCTCCCGTGCAGCTGTTTCTGAAGCTGAGGCGGGATGGGGAACGAGGGCTTCCCCACACATCGCTATAGACCCCACCTCAAGGCAGGCCACCGCTCGTATTTGGGGACTGGTCCTGTCCTTAGGCCCCGCTGCGACCAGGAAGAAATGTTGAAACGGACACAAAATACGGAATTCTCCCAGCTCTTGCTCAGTCCCTTGGGGACTTGTACCTACTTTGGGTTTGTTGTAAAATCGTATCCTTCAACGCGTTGCGGGCCCTAGTCTGGAATTCTGGGACGTGGTGACCATGCAAACTGACGCAGCTACGCGCATCATGATTTTGTAAAGCTCATCTCTTATTCTTTTGTGTAGTTTGAGGTTTCCATACGAAGTATGTAATTCATGGTTGGGGTGATTAACTTGCTTTAAGAGCCAATTTCTAAGTGGGAATTCCAAACGTGTTTAGAATAGTGCCAGATCACGGAAGAATTTTGGAGGCGGGGTGGCGTCTTTGGGCTTCACCCAGGTCAGTAAGCGGGGGCGGGGGCTGTTCACCGTTGAGGAAACCAACGCCCGGCAGCGCACCCCTGCCCCGTCCAGGCCTCTCCCGGTAAACCCTCCCCCTCCTCCCGGCTCCTTTGTCTCTAACTCCTCCCACCATTGCCCCCCCTCCCCCCGGAACAATCTGGAAGCTCCTTAGGTTGTAAACAAACTTGACTGACGACTCCCTCCACTTCCTAGTCTCCAGAGAAACCCAGCTTTTCCAGCAACAGGGTTCTCCGCTGGGGCTGGAGACCCTTCAGGAGGCAGTGAAATCAACGCAGGGCGTCCTGACTAGCGTTAAAACAGGCAAAATAGACTGGAAACTACCAGCCACGTGGTGAGGGTAGATGGGGGTTGTTATCGTTCGCTGGGGTGCGTTGTAAAATGTGTTTCTGGCCCCAGCTGTGTGTGGAAGCTCCCGGCGGCCCGGGTTTTCCCTGCGGCCTGGGCTGGGGGCGGGCAGTGGGGAGGAAGAGGAGAGGGAGCGGGGGAGGGGAGATGGGGTGGTAGCGCTGAAGTTTCGTTGTCGCCACTGCCACTGTCAGCCGCGCAAGGGCTGCCCTCCTGTAGCCCGGCAGCCGCCCTCCTGTTCTCCTGACTCGGAGGCCCGGCCCGCATCTTTCCACTCCACTCGGGCCACTGCCCGGGCGGTGTAAGATTTCTTGTAGATGAGCCGTTCAAGGCCCCGGCTGTGAAATTCTCGGTTTCTGGAGCTTTCTCCCCTCTCCTCCAGAGGCCGCTTGGGGAGCCAGGGTTTCCCAGCAAGCTCCTGCCTTAACACCCTTCTTCCAAATCCTCTTGCGCTCCGGCTCTCGCCTGCCTGCCTACCTCAGTCGCTGAGTACGAGGATCGTTTTGGCCTCGTCCCTCCAGACGCCTGGGACCGGTTCCACACCAACCGCCGGTGCCCTCCCGACCCCTCCGCTTGGTTATACCAGCAGCACGCTGGGGTTTCCCTCCTCCCCGCTGCTACTTCGCTGCCCCCTCTTAAGACTAGTCCTCTCCCCCTGGCCTTTCGCTGGCCCTCTTCCAACTCCAGACTCGGGTACTGACCTCACTTCCCCCACCTACCTGGCTTTCTTCCAGGGCTCACTAGCCAGATGACTGTCCCACCACCTTCTAGAACCCCAGGCATCCCCGCAGGGGACCTGGCGTGGCCCCTGCCACTTCTATCTCCTAGATACCTCTTGAATCTGTCCACTTTCCTCCATCCTCGTCCCCCACCCCTCCCCCAGTGCTTGGAAGCCGCTCACCTGGAAGCCCTCCGTAGCCGCCAGACTGCTTCCTGCCTCTGCTCTGGTGTGTCTCCGCTCTGTAGCTGGGGCGAGCTGTGAGAGCCCAGATCTGGCCCCGTCAGTCCCTTCCTGCACACACTCCCCAGACACTGGCTGACACCCCGTCACTCCAGAGAGAAAGACAGCTCCTTACCCAGGCCTGCCAGGCCTTGTGGGTGCCCCTGCCGCCCACCGGTGCTCAGTTCCCGCTGTGCTCCGCATCGCTCTCCTTTCAAACCTGACTCCACAGCGCCGTGCGTACACCCTTCCTTCCACCAGAAACACCATCCCCTCTCAGTGTTCTAGTGGACCTTCTGCAAGAATTTCCTTAGGGACCCCTGCGCACCCCCAACTTACCTTTCTACCAGGCCCCGCCCATCCCCTGATGGAAACAGGTCCTCAGGATGTGGGGCCCCTTCCCTCCTGGCTTGGGCACTGCTGAGCCCTCCAGCCCTGCCGTCCACTCTCACTTCTTCCTTTTGCACCCAGCCGTCTCCTGCTCTCTCAACACTAACACATCTCCAAGTCCTGCAGATTTAGCTCCTAAATATTTGTTGAACTCATCCCAAAGTGATCTTGCTGTCAGGAATCTGACCATTTTTCTCTACCATTTGAAACCTTTCAGTGTCCCTCCATTGATAAAGTGGGACACAAGGCACGGACCCTGGATGCAGGTGTCCCAGATTCAAATCCCAGCTCTGCCACTGCCTATCTGCGTGACCCAGGCAAGTCACCTACTCCCTCTGTGCCTTGGGTTCAGCGTCCGAAAAATGGGAGTGCAAGTGTCTTCCTCATAGGGTTGTTATGAGGCCTAAATGAGCACATTCTGTTTTTGGAAATGGCCCAAGACAGGGCCTGGCACACAGTAACTGCTGTATACATGTTTATTAAAGTAAATAAATAATTTTCTGATTTTCCTTTTGATTTCTTCTTTGACCCATGGGTAATTTATAAATGTGTTAGTTTCCAAATACTTGGAGGTTTTCCAGATGTCTTTTTTGTTACTGATTTTTTTTTTTTTTTGGTTGTGTTAGGTCTTTGTTTCTGCACACAGGCTTTCTCTAATTGCGGCAAGTGGGGGCTACTTTTCGTTGTGCTGCGAGGGCTGCTCATTGCGGTGGCTTCCCTTGTTGCGGAGCATGGGCTCTAGGGCTTCAGCAGTTGCGGCACGTGGGCTCTAGAGCGCAGGCTCACTAGTTGTGGCGCACGGGCTTAGTTGCTCCACGGCATGTGGGATCTTCCCAGACCAGGGCTCGAACTCGTGTCCTCTGCATTGGCAGGTGGATTCCTAACCACTGTGCCACCAGGGAGGCCCTTGTTATTGATTTCTAATATTTAATTCCACTGTGGTCAGAGAACATAGTTTCCTTTTATTTAATTTATTGGTTTATGGCCCAGATTATGGTCTATCTTGGTAAATGTTCTCTATGCAAAATAATTATGCTGAGGGAAAGATGCCAGTCGTTTACATAAAATTTTAGGAAACAGCAAACTGCAGGGACAGCGGATCAGTGGTTGCCTGGCTGAGTGTGGCCGACAGGAGCAGGAGGGAGGGATTCGGCATGAGGAAACTTTCAGTTGCAGCATGTGGGATCTAGTTCCCTGACCAGGGATGGAACCCAGGTGCCCTGAATCTGGAGCGCGGAGTCTTAGCCACTGGACCACTGGGGAAGTCCCTTGGTATGAGGAAACTTTAGGTGATGAATCTGATCGCTATCTCGATTGCAGGAGTGATTTCACGGGTGTTTGCCTATCTCAAAGCATATCAAATTGTACTTTAAACATGTGCATTTTATTCCATGTCAATTATATCCCATAAAGCTGTTTTTAAAAAAATTGATGTGTAGCAATGACCTTGGAGAAGTGTTTACAATCAAATTATAACTATATTGGAAACTCATACTTTGGAAAGAGGTACAGTTGACTTGGAGCAGGATGTTTGCTATAGCACAGTCTGCAGTTGGCTGTGTGACTTTGGCAAGCTACGCAACCTCTCTGTGCTTAGGTCATCTCATCTCTACAACAGGGATGTGGGAGGATGCCCCGAGCTAATCCGCAGGAAACCTTAGTGCCTAGCACTAAGGATGGGGGCACTGTTGTTCCCTTGACGGAGAGCAGGGAGACAGGGTGACCGTACTGGCAGCCACAGAAGCACCAGGATGCTGTCCTGCGCTAGTGACCATCTGCTGGGTTTAGGCTCAAGCTTGAGAGGGAAGGGAGGGCTGAGAGTAGAGCCCCAAAGGCGGTGATGAATGCTGCGAGCAAGGGAAGGGGGCCAGCCCTCTGTTTCTGGCCATATGTGTTTTAGAATCAGCTCTAAGGTAGATTTCCACAGAGCAAACTGGTTTTCCTGTTGACTATAAAATTTTCCTGTTGACCAAAATTTTATTTCTTCTGGCAAATTTTAACCCATCCTTCAAAGCGCACGTTGGGCAACCTCTCCTGGAAGTCTGGGAGGGGGCAGGCTGCTTCCTGACATGCTGTCACCAGAAGAGAGGACGGCGAACACTCCCTCCCCCTGCTGTCCCACCGTTGTCAGCACTGAGTGTGGCCGGAAAAAACTTGTTTGCCAGTTTCGATAGAGGAAATGGTGTCTTGTTTAATGAGCACCATTCATTTAAGCCTATCTACTGAAAGCCCGTGTCCAGGCCCTGGGACACGCCGGGCGGCAATCAGGTCGCTGCCCTCGTGGTGGAGGCACACGTGCAGCCAGCACCACATTGACCCGTGGATTCATGAGATGCCGTGTGCTGGCAGGGTGTGGGCCCCACCAGAGGCTTCCCTGAGAGCTGAGGGGGGTGGGCGTTAGCCGCTGCGCTGGGGGGGGCACCCAGGAGAAGGAGAAGGAACAGTGCTTGCAAAAGCGAAATCTAGAAGGATTACTAGGAGTCCGTGGGGAAGAGGGAGAGGGCAAGGCGGAAAAGCAAGTGGCGGTGGGAAGAGCCCTTCCGTGTGATGGGGGAGGGGGACACAGAGCAGCCTGAGGCGGGGGTGGCACATCGTGCAGTGCCCTGAGCCAGGGGACTCAAAATGTGGCCCGAGGACCATGGCAGGTATCAGAGGCCTTCCCCGGGGCCCGGTCAGACCTGTGTCCACTCCGACCACAGTGCAGATGAAGGTCTGGACCAGTGAGTCCCAAGGAGGGCCTGCACCTGCAGACCTCGTGGGTGGAGAAGGGGCAGGCGTGGGAGAGACCAGGAGCGCGAGGTGACAGCCTGGGTGATGTGAAGGAGCCCCGTGGCGCCCTGTGTGCGGGGGCGGGGGGGGGGCTGCAGTCAGCATGGGGTGGCAGGTGACCGGCTCGGTGTCACCATGCTAGGCGCAAACATCTATGAGGCATCCAAGAGGATGGGCGTCCAGTAAACGGGGTGATGGGGATGTGACCAAGAACACGGTGGAAGGGCCGGCCAGGCGGGAGGGAACTGGATGTGTGTGGACAGGAGCACGACTTCCTGAAGACCACAGTCTCAGTGCAGCCGTGGAGCTGGGAGGGGGTGAGAGAAGGGGCTGGGGTCAGGGGCTGCACCTGCGGGGGCCTGTGGGCGCGCGTGCGCGGTGTGGGGTGTGGCCGAGGAGAGGGGTGGGGGCCTCTCCCTCCCTGTCCCACGCCCAGCCCTCCTGGCCTCCCTCCCGAGCCTGCCCCGAGTCAGGCAGAGGACGGGTGTGTGCTGCGCCCCCGGGCAAGGCACACGGAGCTGGAGAATCCCGGCCCCGCGTGCACCATCAGGAGCTCACATTCTAGTGGGGGGCGGGGAGATGGACCATAAACACGCTTGCGAGTGCAGGCCTGTCCTCGGGTCCTAAAGGAACCCGTGGAACTGGGCAGGAACGCAGACTGCTTCCCGGAAGCACTGCCACCTTCCCTTGAACCCATCTTCCAGCCTCTGAGTCATCGTTGGCTTCTCCCTCAGCCCCACATTCTGACAGCTGCCGAGTCTGCGGGAGCTCCTGCCCACGTCCTCGTCACCTGGCTGCCTTCAGCTGCCTCTCCCTGGGCTTATCTGGTCTGCATTCATGTTTCACCTGCCCACCTCCCGGTGCAGAAATGTCACTGGGCTCCCTAGACACTGAGCCAGAGTCCCGTCTAGGTGTTCAAACCCCCAGGCCCAGCTACGAGAGCATCCTGCTCCTGGGCCCCTCACTCCTCCAGCCACTCACTGTGTGACGTCAGCCCACATCCTGACCTCGGGGCTCTCAGCTCTGAGGCCCGGAACGCTGGCCGCCGACACCCACCCGTCACCCAGAGCCCGCCACCGCCAACCCTGATCAGGTGAGCTGGAAGTTAAGAAGAATATGGCAGAGAGTCAGGTACAGAGGGATGAAGGACAGAACGTAAAAGCGTGGTGGTGGTGGTTTCTGGTTTTGTTCTAGCCTCCCTCCTCCCTTCTCGGGCCCCTCGCAGCCTCCCGGGCAGCAGAATGACCCCAGGGCAGGGGATCCAACACACCCTGATGGGGATGATGGTGGAGGCAGGGCCCGTCACCCTTTCGTTCATTCGCTGGACAGAAACCATCACAGACTTTAAGGCCTGGCGCTGATCTACTGTCCCTGACCCTGCTGTCCACTGCCAGCTGTTTCCCAGACACACCTGGAACCTCAGGGCAGTTCCTCCTCCTGGACACCCTTCTCTCTTCCAGGCAACACTTGTAGGAGCTCAGCTCAGCTAAGTAGCCATCTCCTCCAGCCCTCCTTCTGTCTGGGTGCCTCTTCCACAGCTCTAGCCCACGGGGACGAACTGAAATTAGACTCTGTCTTTCTCATCTCTTTACCCCCCAAACCCAGCTCACAACCGGGCACAGAGCAGGTGGCCATCTACCATCTTTGTGCAGAAGTGGTAACTGAGTGTTGGAAGGAACCGGGTAGGAACCCTCCGTCCATAGGCAGATTAGCCTTTGGCGCCATCTACCGGCCAGGTGATTGGTTGTGTTTGGGGCCTCCAACTGGAGATGGATTTGATGTTTAGGAATTTCATTTTTCTTTATTTCTCATGAACTGGAAAGTTAGGAAAGAGAGAATTATGTGAGTTGCAGTCTAGATCACTATCATTTCTTTCTTTTTTTTTTTGGCCACGCCGCGCGTCTTGCGGGATCTTAGTTCCCTGACCAGGGATTGAACCTGGGCCCTCAGCAGTGAGAGCACCAAGTCCTAACCACTGGACCACCAGGGAATTCCCTAGATCACCATCATTAATGTCTCACCCTGGAGAGTTCGTGGCAAAGCTTCCAGCCTTCCACTGAGTAGGAATGAAACTAACTCTGAGAAAACAGGAGACAACTTTTTAAAATTTATATATATATATATATACACACACACACACACACATATATATTGTATTAAATTACATATAATTTGTATATATATGTATTTCACCACTAAAACCCCACATATATGAAAAAAGACCGGAGGATAGAAAAATGCCAACTTTAAATCGAATCTTCTGAGTCTTAAGATGGAGTTAGGGGTGTGCTCAGCCCTGCCTGGGCCTCTCAGCCTCCCTGACATCTCCTGGGATCCCCGGGTGGTGGCCCTAAAGCAGGGCCGGCGGGGGCAGCTATGCCCTCCCTGTTCCCTTCTCCATCTCGGCCAACGCAAGGGCAGAGGCCTTTAGACTGAGACGCACCCAAGGGCAACCTCTTGTTCAGCTGGTGGGAGAGCAGACCCAGCTGCCCTGACAGGTGCCCAGAGGGTGGGCAGGTGCCCAGGGTGGGGTGAAGTGGGTCCGAAGCTGAAACGGGGCGGGGGGACGAGCAGGTGTGATGTCCCTGGCTGGCCTAAGAGCTGACAGTTCCTTTCCAGCTGCACTGAACCAGGGGTCACCTGGCTGTCAGTTAGGACTCTGCCCATGTGGCCTAGGTGGTGGGCAGCTTGGTCGGGCAACGAATGGGGTCGTCGTTTTTGGCACTGACTCCCCATGAGGGGGTCCCTACCAGGCCCTCCACAGCGAGGTGATCCTGTTGCTTCTCCCCCTTCTCCCCACTCACCTCGAAACCCTGCAATAAAGGGTTCCCCTCCGTGGCCCAGACTCCTTCTACTTCACACCTCTGCACCTGTGCCATTGCCCCTGCCTCTCTCTTCTAGTCCTGCCTGGAAAACTCCCACTCCTTTAAGAGCCAGATCATCGTTGCCTCTTCCCTGCCCAGTGAGAGGTGGTGTCTGCCTCTTTGTCCCTCTTTTTCTTCCTCCTCTGCTGACTTTGGGGCAAGTCTCTTTAAGTCTCAGTTTCTTCATCTGGAAAAGGGGGGCAGGGATGGAACAGTTAGAGCAGGTTCCATCTGTCTTCATATGGTTCTAAATTTTTTCACTCAAGGCAGATCAACTGGGGCACAAGTGTGTTACTACATAGAACTGAGCGGTGAATGAGCTACTGGAAAATTCCACACTTTGCAAACACCCTCTACCTTCTCTGAAGTTAGGGCAGACAAGCGTGTGTAAATGTGTTACTTAACAAGTGTGTCCCAATGAATATGTTATGACAAATACTGTGCTGAGTTCACCGTTCAAGTTGCTACTGGATGTATAATAAGAACCTTTTAATTTCTAAACTACGTCACGATGCAGTATTCTGAGCAGCACGCCGACAGCATGCTGCCTGTAAATTCCGAGCCCTTCCAACAACTTGGCATTTCACTTAAAAATACAGGATAAGTAAGTCCACCCAACACGACATTTCAGTCAACGTTCAATCTCATTATCCAAATTAAAATAACGAGGGAATTAAACCTTACAAGTGTACGAAGGGGCTGGTGAAGAATTTCGTGCTCTAGAAACCCCAGGGTGTTCTTAGGGCCGGGAAGCCGCCGCTGTGCCCACCACCCCGCTGTGGATTAGCAACCTGCCCCTGTGTTCTCAGAGGCCTTGGTGTTCCTGTCATTAATGCGATCTCGTCTAATCTCTTTTTTTAAAAAATCTATAAATAAAATTATTATTTTAAAATTCCCCCTTTAAAACAGAAGGGTTGGCAAGCCTCCCAACATGTTTCCTTTTTTAGGGAGGATGGCAGCAGTGAGGGGAATTAAACTCAGTAAATTCTCTCAGGATGCTGATCTATCGTATATATATATATATAAAATCAGCTAGAGAGAGTATAGTATTAGCAGCCATGTAGGGCCACCCTGCTGAATGTTATTCGACATCACTGATCATGTTTTTAATTTTGAGCTTCATTTATTTTTAAACAATGAGCTTTATTTTAAAAATTTTTTTTGGCTGTGCCACGCAGCTTGTGGGATCTTAGTTCCCTGACCAGGGATTGAACACACACCCTCGGCAGTGAGAGTGCCAAGTCCTAACCGCTGGACCGCCAGGGAATTCCCCACCAATCATGTTGAAGTGCTGTGTTTACCATGTGTGCGTGTGTGTGTGTGTGTGTGTCCATCCTTAAAAGATGGATGTGTCTGAACATAAATAAATGGTTATCACATGTATTCTGTGGCTTTTGCTCAACACTGTTTGTTCATATTGGCTGGAATCACTGTAGTTATTCGTTTTTCCCGTTGTATAATATTCCACCGCACGACTGTACTACCGTTTGTGAATCTGTTCTGTTGGTAAACATTTGGGCTATTTCCAGATTTTTGCTATTACTAGCAGTGCTGCTGTGGATATTCCAGTAACATTTCCATGTTTCCTTGGGTACTGAACTCTTCAATTTCAGCCAATATAGCCAAATTGTTTTCAAAACAATGTTATCAATCGACACTCCCAGCAGAGTCCCCGTTGCTCTGCATTACTAGTAACACTTGCTGTGACATAGTAAAAATTGTTTTCCAACCTGGTGGGTGTGCAGTGGCCTCTCACTGATCTTAATTTGCATTTCCTAGATTAGTAATCATATCTTTTCATGTCTTTACTGGCCACTGATTTTTATTTATTTATTTAATATATTTATTTTTGGCTGCATTGGGACTTCGTTGCTGTGCGCGGTCTTTCTCTAGTTGCGGCGAGCGGGGGCTACACTTCGTTGCTGTGCACGGGCTCCTCACTGCGGCGGCTTCTCGTTGCAGAGCACGGGCTCTAGGCGCACAGGCTCAGTAGTTGTGGCACGTGGGCTCAGTAGCTGTGGCTCATGGGCTCTAGAGCGCAGGCTCAGTAGTTGTGGCGCACGGGCTTAGTTGCTCCGCGGCATGTGGGAGCTTCCCGGACCAGGGTTTGAACCCGTGTCTCCTGCATTGGCAGGCGGACTCTTAACCACTGCACCCCCAGGGAAGCCCCTGGCCACGGATTTGAATCCCTGCTCCATGGCTCATTTTGACCTCGGGGTCAAGTCCAAACTCCTCGGTACAGTCTGCCGGGCCCTGCCTTCATTCCGCCACCCACCTCCGGCCAGCAGCACTCTCGTCTCTGGACCCGTCGCGCCAACCCCCTCCCCTCCCCGCAGCACCCCCGGCCCAGCGCTTTCCCCCGTGGGCAGGTGCCCTAGAGCCTCCTCTTCTGGGAGCCCAGGGAACTGGATGCCTTTCTGCTCCTTCCCGGTACTTTTCTCGCATGCACTCTAGCCCTGTACTGCGTGTCAGGTGCACTCAGGCAGGGACCTGGCACCCTCTTGGGCACTGCTTGGACCCTAGCAGGCCCTGAGGTGATGCTAGTGCAACGAAGGAAGAATGGGCAGACAAGGGAATGAACAGCGATGATAGCGCCAACGTTTGCCATTCTGTGGCCCTCACCCCTCTCCAAGGGTGGCATGGAAGGCTGGTGAGCTACTTGGGAGCGTTTAGGGCAGGAATTTTAAACCTTAGTCCCCTTACCCTGAACACTACAAGCAACACACGTGGCTGGCTCCCTTGAGGTCGGACTGTCTCCCGTGGGAGCCTGGTGACCCAGAGGGTGGGACGGGGGTGTGCTCCCAGAGACAGACAGACTGGGCGGCGGATCCAGACACACGCCGGACACCCAGGGGGCACTTCGGCCTCTTTTGGGTCCAAGTGAACAAGCACCCCACGGGCGGCACAAACACCGTCTTCCGGACTTCCAAGCCAAACACAGCAGAGACGAGCAGTCACCTCCTGGTAAAGGCAGAGCCCAGTGGGGGCGGGGCCAGGGTTTCACCAGGTGTCAGGAGAAGTGTTCAAGCCAACACGACAGCAGCAGCCGCAACGTTAACACCTGGAAGCAGAGCCGGGGATCGGCCAGCAAGTCACCCCGACACGGGTGGGGGGGGAACGAAGCCGGTGAGAGAGGCTCTGCAGGAGGGAACCCCCGAATGAGGACAGATACCTCGAACACACACGTGCCAAGCACCTGCTACCTGCCAGGACCTGAGGGGGGCACGGGATGAACTTGGACCTGCCCCAGTAGGACATGCCCGGCTTCCTTAGAATTGTCCCGTCACTGTCAAGGGGATTGACATATGTGGCATGTTCTCATCCTGCTTCGAAAGCCAACTTGGGGACCAGAAAGGTGGACAGAGTCAGAGGAAAGGGAGCTGGGTGACCTCGAGGACGTTCAGCTCATCCTCCCCATCTCCCGTTCCCGAGGAAGGCGGCACGTCTACCCTTGGTGCCGGACAGGCTAGAGGGCCTGCAGCAAAGCCGGAACTTGGTGCTTATTTTCCCAGGCTCCACCGGGCAGCACTGTTCTGACGATGCAGGCGAGCTGAACTGGAGCGTCTGAAGCTCTGGTTGGGTTGCACAGTGGGTGGCTCGGGGGGCAGTCCCCCTGGAAACCCCCCTAGGAGGGCGTCTGTTTGTAGATGTGTGCAGTGGGTTTTCCTCCCGCCTGGAACTGGTGTTGGTTCTTCCTTGAGCACCACATGGGGTGGTTAATTTGATTTTAGGGGCCAAGTGGTATGAAAAACCAGGCTGTTTGCTCCCTGGAACCATGTGAGGGCACAGGCAATGGTGACCAGGGCATATGGACACAGCGGTGGGCACGATTCCTGCACTGGTTACATGGCTGTGTGTGTGTGTGTGTGTGTGTGTGTGTGTGTGTGTGTGTGTGTGTGTGTAGGCTAAATGCATGAATGACATGACTTCTGTAAATCGCAAACTTCTGTCCTCTGTATTGACAGGCCCTGGAACCAAACGCCTGGGCTCACATTCAGGCTCTGTCACACACTTGCCTTGTGATGGTTTCCCCTCCTCAGCCAAACGGGGACGATAATACCTACTTCCTGTGATTATTTTGTATAATTTTTTTTAAATGTATTTATTTTTGGCTGTGTTGGGTGTTTGTTGCTGTGCGCGGGCATTCTCCAGTTGCAGTGAGTGGGGGCTACCCTTCGTTGCAGTGCGTGGGCTTCTCATTGCAGTGGCTTCTCTTGTTGCAGAGCACGGGCTCTTGGCACGTGGGCTCAGTAGTTGTGGAGTGTGGGCTCGGTAGTTGTGGCTCGCCGGCTCTAGAGCACAGGCTCGGTAGTTGTGGCGCACAGACTTAGTTGCTCAGTGGCATGTGGGATCTTCCCGGACAAGGGCTTGAACCCCTGTCCCCTGCATTGGCAGGCGGATTCTTAACCATGGGAAACGCCTGGTACATAGTAAGTGCTCAGGAAGTGGGAGTTGATTTTGACTTGTCATCGTGTCTCAGCAGCAGCGCTAGAACTAGAGACCAGCGGCACAGCAGCCTGGAAGATGGTCACCCACCAGCGTGGTGGACGCTGTTTCTGCTCCCCTGGGTGTTTTTTCCATCCCCTTCCTCTGGTGTCAGTACCTTTGCTCCTTTGGGGCATGCTCCTATCTCATCCTAACCTATGACTCTGGACACATTGACTGGTTCAGGACAGGATCCAATTGAAATCGGACCAATCAGACCTTTCTAACTAGAATTGCTGGGAAGAAGCTTATTTTCCATTCAGATTCAAGGTTACACAGATGGATGTGAGTCTGGGATGTTGAGGCCTAAGTCTGGTATCATGGGGAGTGAATGTCACCAGGATGGTGAGATTTCAAGGTCCAGGCGTGGAATCAAGCTCCCCACCCCCCGCACCTCCCATGGTTTGGCTTTTTCGTTTAGGTGCTGAGACTCGGGATCCTGTTAGTTGCACCCAAAGCGTTTGACTGGTACGTCATGTAAGCATCTTCCAGCATTCTCAGGAAGGAAGACCTCAGAAGAAGAGCGCATTTCCTTTCTTAGGTAGAGCCCAGAGTGTCTTCCAAATTGAAGAGATGGAAACATATTTGCCCATGAGCAGGACTCTTGGGTCACATCAGAACCTAAATTAAGGACTGTTAAATGCTACTTACATTCACTGGCAGACACTCTTCATTGTCTAATCAGTTATTTCCAACCGCCTCTCCCTTGACAGCTCTCACTATGAAGGCTGGAAAGGTGTACTTGCTTTCCCTGCCCCTGAGCAGTCAGAGGGGTCATGTGACCCGGTCCCAGCCAATAAGATGTAAGCAGAAGTCTGTTCCTGGTGAGAGTGGTGGTGGAGGGCTGTGGTTTAATGGTTTGATATCTTCCCTTTCATTATAAGTTACCTCAAATAATTTTTGGCGGTTGGCAGTAGTATAAAAATAATGAAAAAGCTAAATGGATTTTCTATTATAAAATTTTCTAGTTTCTTTTCTTTCTGGATAAGAATAAATATAAGAAAGTATTTCAAACATTTTAAAATAATTTATTTATAAGGTAGATGAAGAGAGAATAGGCGTTGCTAAATGCCTGATGTTCCTTCCAAGAGACAAGAGATTTCATTCAACCTTCATTCAACACACACTGATCTAGGTCTGGAGAGTCCAGGGTCCACAAGGCTCATTTCCTGGTCTTGGGAACTCACTGTTGGGGAGACAGACATGAGAACAGGTAATTGTACTCCCCGACGTAAGTGTAATGATAAAACCAGGCTCAGGGTGTGATGGGAGCACAGTGAGGGCCAGAGGAGGCTTCCCGATGGCTAATGACACCTGAGCTGAGTCACAAGGAAGAGAGGGATTAGGGCGGAGGAAGGGCACGCCAGGTGGAGGGGACCACGTGTGCAAAGGCGTGAGGGGAGAAGCAGTGCGGCAAGAGCAGCTGGGAGGCAGGGAGCCATGTGGGGAGGAGGGCCCGTGGAAGAGGCAGGCCCGGATCTGGAAGGCCCGGGGCTGAACGGAGGGAGGTGGTCTCCAGCCTGCAGGAGACAGCAGGCCACTTGGAGATTTGTGTTCTTGGCGGTTGGTGGGATTGGGACTCAAGGGTCTCAAGCCTGGGCGCATGGAGACAATGAGAAAGCTGTAACAAGGGTCCAAGCAGAGAAGGGAGCGTCCCGTGAACTAGGCACCCAGCATGCGAGCCATTTACATCACATCCGTGTACAGGCCTTGCGGAGTCTGCCTTCTCCAGTTCCTTGCTCGGAAGCAGCCCTCGGAGCAATGATTCCTGACCTCTGAAAGCATCCACCCAAACCACTGTTCAACCCCTCCTGGAAGACTTCTGCTATTTGTATAGCAAAGAATAGCAAAATTCCTTTCAATCAAAGTATTTCATTAGCTTTTGACCTTCAGGGAGCAGAAAAGAGCCACCATTTCATCAAGAACCTTTTATTCTGTCACCTACGATCAAGTAGGGAGCTTCTTTAAAAAGACATCCTGATTACAAATCATGAATAATCATGATGAAGGCGAGGAGAGGGAAGCGGTAGTGGAGATCTGCGCGCCAGCCCCAGCTCCCCGCTGAGCTCATCCTTTGAGGGGAGGACAAAATACAAATGAAGGAGTGCATCATCAGAGTGGATCCTGGGAAATGACACAATCCCCAGAAACACTCAGGAAGTGCTGCGGTTTGCCAGAAACCCTGAGGAAAACAAAAAGGTCTTTAAGGTTATTCTTAGAGCAAGAGGAACACAGAAGGGATAGATCCACTGATGAGGGGACGATACCAAGTAGAGGGATGCTGAGAGAAGGCAGAAATAGCTTCAGGGACAGAAAAGCTGCTGCCTTAGCAGTTATTTCGGCAAAGTATAGGCCATTTCCCCCGATGAGCTCAGCCCTTTCAGAGGGCCTGGGGATGAGGACTCTGGCAGCTCCAGTGCTGCGGGGTGGGGTGGGGACAGTAGTTCAGGCACTCTCATGGTTCCATGGGGAAGGACTTCAGCTTCGAGAACTATAAGGAATTCCTAACCTTTGGGAGGTGTTTGTGGCTGCTGTCACAAATGATCACATCTGGGTGGCATAAACAGAATTTATGGAGGCCAGGAGTCCAATATCAAGGTGTTGGCAGGAGCTCACTCCCTCCTAAAGCTCTAGGGGAGGGACTTCCCTGGTGGCGCAGTGGTTAAGAATCCTCCTGCCAATGCAGGGGACGCGGGTTCGAGCTCTGGTCCGGGAAGATCCCACATGCCACGGAGCAACAAAGCCCATGAGCCACAGCTGCTGAGCCCGCGTGCCCCAACTACTGAAGCCTACGCGCCCGGAGCCCGTGCTCCGCAGCAAGAGAAACCACCGCAATGAGAAGCCCGCGCACCGCAACGAAGAGTAGCCCCCGCTCGCCGCAACTACAGAAAACCTGTGCGCAGCAACAAAGACCAAACGCAGCCAAAAAATAATAATAATAGTAAATTAAAAAAAAAAAAAAAGCTCTAGGGGAGGATCCCCCTGCCTCTTCCAGCCTTTGGTGGCTCCAGGCGTCCTTGGCTTGTGCCCGCATCACTCCAATCTCTGCCTCCAACTGCAGATGGCTTCTCCTCTGCGTCAGAGTGGCTCTCCTCTGTGCGTCTCCTTAAGGACACTTGTCATTGGATTTAGGATAATCCCAGATGATCTCATCTTAAAATCCTTAACTTAATTAATCTACAGAGACCTTTTTTCCAAATGAGGTGACACTCACAGGTTTCAGGGATTAGGATGTGGACACTTATCTTTTGGGGGTCACTATACAACCCACTTTGGCATCATAAGTCACTGTCAGAATCTGATGAGAGCTAATGAGCCCTGAACTGGGTCAGGTTCCTGGAAGCAGAGCCTGAGTCAGGGGTTCTTGCACAAGTGAGTTTTGGAGGGAGTGCTCCAAGGAGAAAGAGAGTGAGGGACGCAGGCTAGGGCAGGGGAGAAGGGCTAAGCCAGAAGGTGGTCCCAGTGGGAGATGCGCTCAACCTGACCTCAGGAGACGCCCTGGAGCATGAGCTGCGCTACACAGTTGTTCCCACCTTGAGGCCAGGGGGTGGCCTTTGACCCCCCCCCCAAGGCAGCCAGTTTCCCCTGGTGGGGGCAGGTATAGCCCCTCTGGCTTGGGGTTCCCTTTTGGTCAAGGAACATTCGTCAAAGGAGGGGGAAGCTGTGACTAACAGCCAATACTTATAGCAGCCCCAGGTCGTGGGTTAAAGGGATCTGGTCGGAGTACCCACAACACCTACTATAGACTCTCTAGAAAAATATCACACACACACGCGCACACACACACACACACACACACACACACACACACACACCCTGTTCCATTTCAGGGACTTCACAGACCCTCAGAAGCCATGGACTGCAGGCTTAGGACCCCTGACTACTCACCTAACACTTCTGGCCTCTCATCCCACCCTGCACCTTTTCCTCCTCTCTTAGAGGACGTGATGGGTGATATTTGGGAGGAGAACTGAACACTCTCAAATCAATCCTCTTCTGATCACCTATCTGCAATCGCATGTATCCTGGCCGGCTCTATGCCCCGGGGTGGGGGGGGGGGCGGTCTGTCATGGTCCCAACAGACTGAGGCAGGGTGGGTAAAATGAATTCAAAAGCAATTTGAACTCAAAGGGAAGTGTCTTTGGCCACAGAGGTACAACCCTTCTTTCTAATCAGCTTTTCAGTAATAAAGCTAATAGCTTAATCGCCACCTGTCCAACTCTTGTGTGTCTCAAGCAGTTCTGAGCTCAGGCAGGGAAGTGAGGTTATTCACAAAGCCCCTGAGACTGTAAGTCATCCCCTAGAAGACAGAGCTACTCAAAGTGTGATGTATGGACTGGCTGCCAGTCCACAGACGCTCACCTGACTGCCTGCCCCAGGATAGACTCAACACGCCATTTCCTTGATAAAGCTTGCGGCAAAAGAAAGTCAGCTGAACTCAACCCTGTGTGCAGGAACGAAGATGGTGTGCATTCTGGTGCAAGCTCTTCTCGTAGACCAGCACCTTGACCAGCACCGATGTAACCAACCACTGACAAAGCCGGGATGGCTGAACCCAGACTGCCTGATGGGACAGGTGGGAACTACCTGAAGGGCTCTCATCTGAAGCTGGAGGACAGGACAACGAGCAGAAGTTAAAGAGAAGCAACATTTGATTCAAAATAATGTAATGGTGACAAAAATTATGAAAGGATAAGTGTTCAGAGCCTTTGCTGCTGCTGCTGCACGGCCAGCTGGGATCCTACAGGCCCAATCACGGCGATGCAGGGGCATCCTGGGGAAGCAAGGGCTGCCTGGGGAAGGACCAGGCGGTACCCGTGGGAAAGAAGAAGGAACAGAGAGGAAAGAAGGGGAGGCAGTCGAAAGAGAAGTCCCGGGCTTCCCTGGTGGCGCCGTGGTTAAGAATCTGCCTGCCAATGCAGGGGACACGGGTTCGAGCCCTGGTCCGGGAAGATTCCACATGCCGCGGAGCAACTAAGCCCGCGAGCCACAACTACTGAGCCCACATGCCACAACTACTGAGCCTGTGCTCCACAACAGGAGAGGCCACCACAATGAAAAGCCCCACGTACCACAGCCAGGAGTAGCCCCCGCTTGCTGCAACTAGAGAGAGCCCGCGCGCAGCAACAGAGTCCCAACGCAGCCAAAACTAAAAATAAATAAAACAAAATAAATTAGAAAAAAAATAAAAAGAAAGAGAAGTCCCCTGGTCTAGATGTGGGAGTGTGTTCTTGATTGGGAGTCGAATGGGGGGTTTGGAGTGTTTTGGGGAACGTTTACCATTAACAGGGGAGGTGGACCTACCACGAAGGGTCCCTCACTTGCACGGGCCCCCTTGGACGGGGCTAGCAATATGCTCACATTTTTGTAAGTCTTGAAAAATTAAGCTACTTCACCGCCAATGGTTCAGACCACTCTCCCTGCTCCATTTCCACTGACACCCTCCTCCTCCTGTTGGAGAGCTACACTTGGTTTGGGTTCCTGGGCGGGGCGGATGTGACTGGGTCTCTTCTCTGTGCAGTCAGCTGTCACTAGCTTGTCCAGTGAGTCAAGGGTGCAGGACCAGCGGTTTCAAGGAGATGGGAAGGTATCCCACGGTGCCTGGCAACGGAAGTGCGTGCTAAGTGGAAGAGAAGCAAGGTTTGAAATACACGAAGCCAGGAGTTAGCTGGTGAAAATTCTTACAGTTACCAGAGGTGTGAGCTGTAAAAGGAGGATTCAGTGCCTGGTCAGAACAGAGGTCTCTTCTGTTAGGGATATACCCTGGAATGCAGTGGACACGATTATAAACACATCACACATTTTTTTTTTCTGTTTTGATAAGAAATACGTGAAATAGACTTGATCCAAAATCCTGTGTCCTCTCCAAGAACCAGTAGCAATACCTCAAATAGGCAAGTACACCCATGTGTGACGTCATGTGTTTTCTACATCCCAGTCAATTGGAATGCAAATTCGCGTATCTGAGGCATCGTATCCTAGTGAAGTTTGGCACGTGAAACTGTCCCAGAAGCAGCAACACAGCGCAGAAACAAGTGTTCCTGTGACAAGGCTCCCACACATTTTCATCAATAAGTCAACATATGAAGTATAAGAACCTTTGATTACGACAATGGGGGGGGCCATACAACACGGAAGTGGAAGCCCATTTGAACTTTTATTCGTATGTGTTAATGTCAGATGAATTTTGTATATTCTTTCTGAATTATTGATCACACCAAAGTTCAGATATGATGAGAAAGAGGTAACCTAGTGGACGTGAAACACAAAATGAAAGAAGACGAACAGAAAGTTTGAAACATTAAAAAGTGTCATTATATCACAACAACTAAAAATTCTTATGGTCCAAATCATGAAGATAAGGAGAAGAATCATGACAGCCAAGAAAAATAGATAATGAACCTTACAGCAGTAGAGTTGAGGAAGATTATGAGAATCAGGACATTCCCAGGTAGGAAATAAAAAAGCAGAAGGAAGATGGACTAGTGAAGAAAACGTTCGTACGCTCAATTGAAGATGAGCAGCAGCTTTCTTTAGATGAATCTGTTGACGTCAATAAATACCATAATCTTTCATTATGGTCTATTACAATGAGCAACCATACTTGTTAATTTGGCAATTATACTTCTTAATTTTCAAAAGCTCTTTTTTTACACCTAGTGTGTTTTTTTGTTTGTTTTTTTGTGTGTTTTTTTTGCGGTACATGGGCCTCTCACTGTTGTGGCCTCTCCCGTTGCGGAGCACAGGCTCCGGACACGCAGGCCCAGCGGCCATGGCTCACGGGCCCAGCCGCTCCGCGGCATGTGGGATCTTCCCGAACCGGGGCACGAACCCGTGTCCCCTGCATTGGCAGGCGGACTCCCAACCACTGCGCCACCAGGGAAGCCCTACACCTAGTGTTTTATTTTTAAATTTTATTTTATTATTATTTTTTATACAGCAGGTTCTTACTAGTTACTTATTTTATACATATTAGTGTATATATGTCAATCCCAATCTCCAATTCATCCCACCATCACCCCTGCCCTGCTTTCCCCGCTTGGTGTCCATACGTTTGTTCTCTACATCTGTATCTCTATTCCTGCCTTGCAAACGGGTTCATCTGTACCATTTTTCTAGATTCCACATATATGCATTAATATATGATATTTGTTTTTCTCTTTCTGACTTACTTCACTCTGTACGACAGTCTCTAGGTCCATCCATGTCTCTACAAATGACCCAATTTCATTCCTTTTTATAGCTGAGTAATATTGCATTGTATATACGTACCATTTTTTTAGTACATTTTTAAAAACATCTTTATTGGAGTATAATTGCTTTACAATGGTGTGTTAGTTTCTGCTGTATAACAAAGTGAATCAGTTATATGTATATATATATCCCCATATTCCCTTTCCTCTTGCACCTCCCTCCCACCCTCCCTATCCCACCCCTCTAGGTGGACACAAAGCACCGAGCTGATCTCCCTGTGCTATGCGGCTGCTTCCCACTAGCTATCTATTTTACATTTGGTAGTGTGTATATGTCCATGCCACTCTCTCACTTCATCCCAGCTTACCCTTCCCCCTCCCCGTGTCCTCAAGTCCATTCTCTACGTCTGCATCTTTATTCCTGTCCTGCCCCTAGGTTCATCAGAACCATTTTTTTGTTTGTTTTTTAGATTCCATATATATGTGTTAGCATATGGTATTTGTTTTTCTCTTTCTGACTTACTTCACTCTGTATGACAGACTCTAGGTCCATCCACCTCACTACAAATAACTCAATTTCATTTCTTTTTATGGCTGAGTAATATTCCATTGTATATATGTGCCACATCTTCTTTATCCATTCATCTGTTGATGGACACTTAGGATGTACCACATCTTCTTTATCCGTTTGTCTGATGGGCATTTAGGTTGCTTCCATGACCTGGCTATTGTAAATAGAGCTGCAATGAACATTGTGGTACATGACTCTTTTTGAATTATGGTTTACTCAGGGTATATGCCCAGTAGTGGGATTGCTGGGTCATATGGTAATTCTATTTTTAGTTTTTTAAGGAACCTCCAAACTGTTCTCCATAGTGGCTGTATCAATTTACATTCCCACGAACAGTGCAAGAGGGTTCTCTTTTCTCCACACCCTCTCCAGCATTTGTTGTTTGTAGATTTTCTGATGACGCCCATTCTAACAGATGTGAGGTGATACCTCATTGTAGTTTTGATTTGCATTTCTCTAATAATTAGTCATGTTGAGCAGCTTTTCATGTGCTCCTTGACCATCTGTATGTCTTCTTTGGAGAAATGTCTATTTAGGTCTTCTGCCCATTTTTGGATTGGGTTTTTTAAAATATTGAGCTGCATGAGCTGTTTATATATTTTGGAGCTTAGTCCTTTGTCTGTTGATTTGTTTGCAAGTATTTTCTCCCATTCTGAGGGCTGTCTTTTCGTTACACCTAGGTTTTTGACCTGAGCGATTTTGTGGGTGGTTGTACTGCTGTTTATGGAGAGGCAAAAGACTGGGGAAGAGTAAGTTTAGGGGTCAAATCAAGAGTTCTGTATTGTTCAACATCTGGAAAAGGAATAGGTAG
This sequence comes from Stenella coeruleoalba, assembly GCF_951394435.1. Taxonomy (NCBI): domain Eukaryota; kingdom Metazoa; phylum Chordata; class Mammalia; order Artiodactyla; family Delphinidae; genus Stenella; species Stenella coeruleoalba. The sequence goes on along the minus strand of NC_137147.1, from coordinate 2,799,411 downwards.
CACTATTGAATTATAGGTCATTCATCCACTACTAGGTTGTCAACTAGCGCACTAGCTTTCTGTGGCTTTCATGATATTTTATGCTCCTCCTGTCTTTTTTTTTCTCTTCCTTTTGGGTCACACCACACGGGATCTTTAGTTCCCTGACCAGGGATCGAACAAGTACCCACTGCAGTGGAAGCACGGAGTCTTAACCACTGGACCACCAGGGAAGTCCAACGCTCCTCCTGTCTTAAAGTTACCTCTGGAAGGCATGGCCATGTGCAGCTCAGATGCTCCTTCAAGAAAGGGCTAGCTGCCCAGATGCAAGGAGTGCGCTTAGCTGACCAGCTCCAGCTTTTTCTCCTTCAGGGTCCATCTCAGCTTTCCAGCTGAGGTCATGCTCTCTTCAGGGCAGCTCCCAGCCCATGACTGACCAGGGCACTCTCTTTCCTGGGCAGTCCCATGTCAATGACAGGGCCAGGGGGCAGCGCGAGGGCCTAGCCATTTCCCCTGGCGCAGGACTTCTTTATGAAGCAGTCTTTGCTCTGGAGCTCCCTGCTGGGCCAGCAGAGATTTTGCCAGGTCTGCACTTCTGCCCTGTTGTCCGATGGCTCCCCCTCACATGTGTTATTCTTTTTTTAAAAAAAAAATTTTATTTATGTATTTATTTATTTGGTTGTGCCAGGTCTTAGTTGAGGCCAGCAGGCTCCTTAGTCGTGGCATGTGAACTCTGAGTTGCGGCATGCATGTGGGATCTAGTCCCTGACCAGGGCTTGAACCCCAGTGCCCTGCATTGGGAGCTGAGTCTTAACCACTGCACCACCAGGGAAGAACCCCTCACCGGTGTTATTCTTCAGTAAATCTGTACTCCTAACTCCGTCTTAGCATCTGCTTCTTGGAGAACCCAACCTGTAATACTATTTGAGACCAAAATAAAGTCTCAGTTTTCGGCTCTGTGCCATGTATTAGGAAGATCACATGAAAGCTTAACTCGCAGTATGTATTAATCAGATATTGACACAATAATGCTGTGTAACAAACAACCACAGAAGCTTGGCAGTATAAACAACAAGCATTTATTTCTTGCCTACACATGTGAGAGTTAGCTAGGGCAGCTCTGTTTCACGTGTCTCATTCTGGGATCTGGGCTGAAATTATAACAGGGAAGCTCTTTTCATGGCAGAATACCAGAGTGTAAGAGAGCAATCCCAAATGCCCATGCACAAGCACATTTCATGCCTTTGCTCACATCACGTTCACTAGCATTGACCAAAGCTAGGTCACGTGGCCAAATCCAAAATGAAGGGGTAAAGGAAAACCTGACCGCCCTGAGGTCACGGCAGAGGGTTTGGATGTATACTCCTCCTCCTCCAGAAGACCAATAATTCACTTACTGCCAATAATAGTCATATCAAGTCAGTATAAGACTTGACATAACCATACATAGTCAGCTCATACTTCCAGGTTACACACCCTTTCTGTAAGACTGTTAGTGTTCACTTGCAGGGTTTTCTTGGCTTTAAGGATAACTGAGGATTTCTGGGGGAGTCCTGAAGATTATTCAGATTAAAATGGCTTTCTGAATATGCAAAGGCAAAATCTAATGCTTCTTTATTACCAATGTCATATAAAGATTGATAATGCTTCTTGGTTCAGTGAACTCCGATGAACATGCTTGGTGGAATATATTCTGTGAATCTGTCTTGCTGTTAAGTAGCTCTTTCAGAAATATATATGTACAGGCAGACCTCAGAGATATTGTGGGTTTGGTTCCAGACCACCGCAATAAAGCAACTATTGCAATAAAGCTAGTCAACGAATTTTTTTATTTCCTAGGGCATATAAAAGTTATATTTACACCATCTTATAGTCTATTAAGTGTCCAATAAATAGCATTATGTCTAAGAAATGTACATACCTTAATTTAAAAATACTTTATTTCTAAAAAACACTAACCATCATCTGAGCCTTTAGGGAGTCATGGTAGTCACATCAAAGATCACTGATCACAGATAATAACAAATAATAAGGAAAAATTTGAAATATTGAAAGGATTAGCAAAATGTGACACAGAGACACAAAGTGAGCAAATGTTGTTAGAAAAATGGCATGGATAGACTTGCTGGATGCAGGGTTGCCACAAACCTTCGATTTGTAAAAAAAAATGCTGTATCTGTGAAGCACAATCAAGCAAAGCTCAATAAAATGAGGGTGTGCGTGCGTGTACTTTACCGAGGTATGTTTGACGTAGAGAATGCTGTACTTATCGAACGGGTGCAACTTGATGCTTGTTTCAGGATGTTGACGGTAGGCCTGATCTACTGTCAGTATGAAAATGTAGACCTCTAAGCTCTCATCTTCTGATGTTCCTGAATCTGATCTCCTGCACGGATCACAAACACCTGTCTTGAATCCTGGATTTCCAACTTTATGGAACAGGGTTATCAGAGTATAGCAGAATTCTCAGAACTTCTTACTGCTTTCATACTTCTTATTATAACCTAAAATTATTTTTAATTTTTTCAAAGTAATATATAGTTTAAAAATAAAATTGTGGGGACGTCCCTGGTGGCACAGTGGTTAAGAATCTGCCTGCCAATGCAGGGGACACGGGTTTGAGCCCTGGTCCGGGAAGATCCCACGTGCTGTGGAGCAACTAAGCCCGTGCGCCACAACTACTGAGCCTGCGCTCTAGAGCCCGTGAGCCACAACTACTGAGCCCGCATGCCACAACTACTGAAGCCCGTGTGCCTAGAGCCCGTGTTCCACAACAAGAGAAGCCACCGCAATGAGAAGCCCACACACACCGCAACGAAGAGTAGCCCCTGCTCGCCGCAACTAGAGAAAGCCCGCGTGCAGCAACGAAGACCCAATGCAGCCAAAAACAAATAAATTAATAAATGAAAATAAAATTGTGAACTTATTTACAAAACAGAAGCAGATTTATAGCTATTAAAAACAAACTTATGAAACCAAAATTCAAAAAGAGTCATGTACCAAAATGTTCATTGCAGCTCTATTTACAATAGCCAGGATGTGGAAGCAACCTAAGTGTCCATCATCGGATGAATGGATAAAGAAGATGTGGCACATATATACAATGGAATATTACTCAGCCATAAAAAGAAACGAAATTGAGCTATTTGTAATGAGGTGGATAGACCTAGAGTCTGTCATACAGAGTGAAGTAAGTCAGAAAGAAAAAGACAAATACCGTATGCTAACACATATATATGGAATTTAAGAAAAAAAAATGTCATGAAGAACCTAGGGGTAAGACAGGAATAAAGACGCAGACCTACTGGAGAACGGACTTGAGGCTATGGGGAGGGGGAAGGGGCAGCTGTGACAGGGCGAGAGAGAGTCATGGACATATACACACTAACAAACATACTAAGGTAGATAGCTAGTGGGAAGCAGCCGCATGGCACAGGGATATTGGCTCGGTGCTTTGTGACAGCCTGGAGGGGTGGGATAGGGAGGGTGGGAGGGAGGGAGACGCAAGAGGGAAGACATATGGGAACATATGTCTATGTGTAATTGATTCACTTTGTTATAAAGCAGAAACTAACACACCATTGTAAAGCAATTATACCCCAATAAAGATGTTAAAAAAAAAACTTATGGTTACCAAAGGGGAAAGGTCGGGGGCAGGGATAAATCAGGAGCTTGGGATGAACACACGCACACTACTATATATAAGCTAGATGACCAACGGGGAACTACTGCATAGCACAGAGGACTCTACCCAATATTCTGTGATAACCTATATGAGAAAAGAATCTAAAAAAGAATGAATATATGTATATGTATAACTGAATCACTTTGCTGTACACCTGAAACTAACACAACATTGTAAATCAACTATACTCCAATAACATTAAAATATTTTTTAAAATAAGGTAAAATTGTTCTAGAAAGCTATAATGAAAAAGAGCAGCCCCCGTTCTACCACTCCTCTTTCCTCTACGCTGCTACACACAGGCAACCCCTTTCAACTCTTTTAGCAGGTTCCAAATAGTCCTATTGCAGCTACTTAAAAAATTACCAATAGATACTACTGACCTTCTGTTATGATAGATGAAGATTTACCTCTTTTACTACCACTAACCCTAGCTTCTGCTTCCCCATCTTCTCATTATAGTTTACGATAAATTTTGGTTAAATCAATAATCAGGGTTTATATTTTTAAGGATATGTAAAAATAGTTCAACGATGAGCCAGAAGGGTATCATTACATGCCTCCCTCCCCCCCCCTTTATTTTTTGGCCAGCAGCATGCAGTATCTTGGTCCCCCACCAGGAATCGAACGTGTGCCCCCTGCATTGAAAGTGTGGGGCCTTAACCACTGGACCACCAGGGAAGTCCCCTCCCTCCCCTTTTTGATAACTTCTAGTTATTCTGCTAATGATTGCCTTGTACTTACATTTACACTGTTTTGGTTTTTTAAAAAAATTTTTTTCCTAAATTCTCCAACAGATCCTTCAAATACCTATCAATATAATATTTTCAAACCACTTAAATGCAGTGGGTCAACTATTAATTTCCTGGCATCCTACTTCCCACAACCTCGTATCCTTCTGCTCCAACCTAGCCCTGCCACACATTCTGGGAATTCCTTTCCTGCTTTCCTGGGCTAGAATCCTTGCTTCCTAGATCACGTGTCTTCCTCTTTCTTGGTGTAGCCCCTAGTTTTGCAGAAGCACATTCTCCAGGGACGTGGCAAACACTGGTGAGGATGCTGGTGGGAGTGTCAGCTGGCGCAGCTGTTCTGGACGGCCATCTGGAAGTGTCAATCAAAGGAAGAATACGTGAACCCTGTGACCCAGCAATCTCGCTCCCGAGCACTCCTCCAAGGGAAATGGTCACGTGGGCCCATGAGAGGATACACGTGAGGATGCGCACTGTAACGCCTTTGTGTATTTGTGCGTATGAAGTTTTCTGACCTCTGCAGATAATTTATACCCTATCACTTCACTGAATTCACTTAATAGCAGTTTTTTAGCTGATTCTCTTGGGTTTTCTAAGTATTTGATCATATTATCAACAAAGAGTAAATGTTTTACTTCCTCTTTTCTAATTTTTTTTTTTTTTTTTGCGGTACGCGGGCTTCTCACTGTTGTGGCCTCTCCCGTTGCGGAGCACAGGCTCTGGACACGCAGACTCAGCGGCCATGGCTCACGGGCCCAGCCGCTCCGCGGCATGTGGGATGTTCCCGGACCGGGGCACGAACCCGTGTCCCCTGCATCGGCAGGCGGACTCTCAACCACTGCGCCACCAGGGAAGCCCCCTCTTTTCTAATTTTTATACATCTGATTTCTTCCTCTTGTCTGATTGCTTTTGTTAATACCTTCAGTACAATGGTAATGGTAGTAGAGTCAATGGCCATTCTTGTCTTGCCCTGACTTTAATATGTTTTATTTATTTTTATTAGACAATTGGATTTCTTTACTTTTTTTTTATTAAAGTAAACTTACATAAAGTGCTCAAATCCTAAGTGTAGAGCTTGATAAAGTTTTTCAAATGTACGCACCCAGATAAAAACATAGAATTTCCAGCACCCCAGAAGGGTCCCTATATCCTCTCTCAATCATTATCTCCCTCAAAGATAACCACTATTCTGATACTATTCATGAGTTTTGTCTGTTTTGTCTGTTTGTTTTAAATTTTATCTTATTTGTTTTGGTTGCACCGGCTCTTAGCTGTGGAAGGTAGGCTCCCTAGTTGTGGCTCACTGGCTCCTTTAGTTACGACATGTGCTCCTTAGTTGTGGCACGTGTGCTTCTTCGTTATGGCATGCGAACTCTTAGTTGCAGCATGCACGTAGGATCCAGTTCCCTGACCAGGGATTGAACCCGCATCCCCTGCACTGGAAGGCGGATTCTTAACCACTGTGCCACCAGGGAAGTCCCGAGTTTGGTTTGTTTTTGAACTTCATATAAATGGAATTATATAGTATGTACTCTTATGCTGGGTACTTCCACTCAACATGTGGGATTCACCCATGTTGTGTGTGTAACAGTAGTTATTTTTCATTTGTGCGTGGTATTCCACAGAAATATATGAATATACCACAGCCCGTTTCACCATTCTACTGCTGATAGACTTTGGGTTATTTCCAGTCTGGGCTATTATAAATAAAGCTACTTTAAAAATGTTCGTATACATGTTTGTGTTGAACATAGTATGCATCTCAGTTAGGTCTAAACCCAGGAGAGGAACTGCTAGGTCATAGGACATGTGTGTTTTAGCTCATGCTTGCGCTTAGTCTAGTAGATGTTGCAGAACCATCTTCCAAAGTGGTTGTAAGCAGTTTACACTTTCAGTCGTTCCATTTCCTCACCAACAGTTGGTTTTTCAGTCCTTCTAACGTTAGCCACTCTCTTGCGAGTGCAAGGCTATTACTGTGCCTTTATTTCGTATTTCCCTGATGAGTGCTGACGTTTAGCACCTTTTCACATGATTATTGGCCACTGGAATGTTATCTTTTGTGAAGTGTCTGTTCAAGTCTTTGGCTTATTTAAAAAATTGAGTTGTCTTTCTCTTGTTGATTTGCTCTGTAGGTTTAAATTTTTCACAGATAATGTAAAATTATACTCCAAAGAGTTTAGATCAATTTACATTCCTATCGAAATTTATGAAGATGCTAGTTTTGCCACACACTCTCCAATGTTGGATATTATCAAACTTTTTCATGTTTGCCAATATGGCAAGGGTCAAATGGTATTTCATTATTACTCTATTTTTTTTTTTTTTTTTTTTTTTTTTTGCTGTACGCGGGCCTCTCACTGTTGTGGCCTCTCCCGTTGCGGAGCACAGGCTCCGGACGCACAGGCTCAGCGGCCATGGCTCACGGGCCCAGCCGCTCCGCGGCATGTGGGATCTTCCCGGACCGGGGCACGAACCCGCGTCCCCTGCATCGGCAGGCGGACTCTCAACCACTGTGCCCCCAGGGAAGCCCTATTACTCTATTTTTAACTTTTTTAAATTGTGGGATGATTCATACATGCATATATACATACAAAAGTGTGCGTGTGTGTTTAAAAGAATAAGAATAAAACCAATCAATACCACTGTACCCATCACTCAGGTTAAAAACCAGAATATTTTTGGATCTTAGAAGCTCCCTGTGTGCCTCTCCCTGAGGTAGCTACCACCTTGTCTTTTGTGTTATCATTTTGTATTAGTTGGCGGATGGAGAGGATAAAGTGCTGAAATAAAGATATTCAACATTGCATTAAGAAATAAAGAAGTTCTGGGGACTTCCCTGGTGGTACAGTGGGTAAGACTCCATGCTCCCAATGCAGGGGGCCCAGGCTCGATCCCTGGTTGGGGAACTAGATCCTGCGCGCAGGCTGCAACCAAGAAGCCGCAACTAAAAAAAAAAAAACAAGAAAGATCCCGCAGGCCGCAATGAAGATCCCGCAGACCGCAGTGAAGATCCCACATCCCGCAACTAAGGCCTGGCGCAGCCTGAATAAATAAATAAATAAATATTTTTTTAAAAAAAGTTTTTCCCATGCCAGTCCGATGTGCACAGTTCAGGCTGGTGGGGCAGCTCTTATTTTATGTGGTCATTCTGGGAACCTGATTCCTTACATCTTTGTTTTCCGCTATCACTAGGGCATTTCACCATCTGTATGGTTGAAGCTGTCACTGGCACTTGCAGGCGCCAGCGGCAGGAATGGTAAAAAAGGTGGGGGCGGGGCGCCCGAAAGTCTTAGACCCAGACCCAGAAGCAGCACGTCACTTCTACTAGGCCCCATAAGCAAGACCGTAGTCACACACTCAGCACCTCAGAAATGCAGTCCACCTGGACAGCCCTGTGCCCAATCACAGCTCTGTTACCAGGGGAGAAGGGGAGAATACGTTTTGAGATTTTATCACCTGGGTGTATACCTTGCAACAATATCTTTCAGTAAATAAAACAAAGAGAAAACTAAATGGCAAGGAGATACCTGGCTGTGTAAAGAAAGGACAATGTTACCGTGATCCAATGGAAGGTTTCCAGGAAAATATAAACTAAAGAGAGGTTCTAGGTCATAGCCTGGCTTCAGCTTCCGGAATTGTTTACAGGAGCCCCTTTTGGGTAAGATCAGTGGGCAGTTATGCAGAAAACAGTTCACAGAGCAGGCCTGAGACTGCTTTCCTTAGAAAGAAAGGTTGGCCCTTGCAACGTTGGCCCTTGGCTGGCATCTGGGAACTTGGATTTCAGGAGGGTTTCCACCAGTTCCTAAGCGATAAGTGTGGTTCGTGTGCGTAAACTATTTATGCAAACAATACGGCTTGTGTTGAACACCAGCTTTCCTTCTGGGACTCTGGAAGTTTGGTGTGTGCTAGGTGGAGGGTGACTCCAATCAAAAGTCTGGGTACTAAGTCTCTGATGAGCTGCCATGGTTGACATGCTTCACATGCGCTGTCACAATTTGATGCTGGAGGAATTAAGGTAGCCTCTGTGACTCCACTTGGAGAGGACTCTTGGCTCATGCCTGGTTTCCTCTGGACTATGCCCTTTCCTTTTTTCTTTTGCTGATTCTGCTTTGTATCCTTTTGCTGTAATAAATCACAGCCTCGAGTACGACACTATGCTGAGCCCTGTGAGTCCTCCTAGTGAAACCCCAAACATGGGGGTGGTCTTGGGGAAGCTGACACAGTAGGGTTATGAAAGTATGCTGGGAAACCCAAGTGTCACTGAGGTTGGAGCATTTGACTGGACTATAGGGTGGGTCAGTTTCAGGATGTCTCTCGTGACCGATGTCAAGATGAATGGGATTTGCTGTATTTTTCTGCTTCTTAGTTCGTCTTGGCCAACCTCCAACTCTCAGGAGTAGTTCAGAGAAGAGTATTTCTACGGAGCGAAATGAATGCTCTCAGTTCATTCAGGTGGCAGGGGATGGGAGGGAGGGCGAGAACTTCATCAGTGCATGGTCCAGGCAGCTAAGTACAGATAAGAGTCTGGGTCAAGATAACCAGAGCACTTTGTTCTCAGGCAAAATGGTACTACAATGTTGGTGGGCATCTCGGAGGCTGCTCCCATCTGAACTGGTTGTCCTTTACATCAGATGCAGAGCTATTCATCCTGGGATCTCTTTTCACATCTTCCTAGGGGCTTCTCATGTCTCTCCCCCAGCGTTAGGTCTCCTATTTCCCGTACTGTTTGCCTTTCTACGGTTACTCTCTTCTTTTGGTGGACATATCCTCTCGTTGCTTCCTGAGAGAGGGCACAGGGAGGGTAAATCCCATGTCCAAAAATGTCTTTATTCTGCTCTCATACTTGATTGATATTTGGCGTGGGTTTAGTTACAGGCTGGAAGAAGTATTTCCTCAGAATTCTGAAAGTATTTCTCCACTGTTCTCCTTCATTCAACACATTTATTTTCCCAAATATTTATTTATTTATCTAGGCTGCACTGGGTCTCAGTTGCAGCATGCAGGATCTTTTAGTTGTGGCATACGGACTCTTAGTTGTGGCATGCATGCGCGATCTAGTTCCCCGACCAGGGATGAACCCAGGCCCCCTGCCTTGGGAGCGTAGAGTCTTAAGCACTGGACCACCAGGAAAGTCCCAAAACATTTTTTTTTAATAAATTTATTTCTTTTATTTTTGGCTGCGTTGGGTCTTCATTTCAGGCTTCACTGCAGGCTTTCTCTAGTTGCAGCGAGCAGGGGCTACTCTTCGCTGTGGTGCGTGGGCTTCTCATCACGGTGGCTTCTCTTGTTGCGGAGCATGGGCTCTAGGCGCGTGGGCTTCAGTAGTTGTGGCACGAGGATTCAGTAGTTGTGGCTCGCGGGCTCTAGAGCGCAGGCTCAGTCGTTGTGGTGCAAGGGCTTAGTTGCCCCGCGACATGTGGGATCTTAGTTCCCTGACCAAGCGTCTAACCCCCATGCCCTGCATTGCAAGGCAGATCCTTTACCATTGGACCACCAGGGAAGTCCCTTATTTTCTGAAGTTTCTTACAAAAAAAGGTCATCCTGGTTTTGATTCATGGATACAGTATCTATTTACCTAAGAATACTAGCATTTGTTTTCAAATTTCATCTCTTTGCATGACCTGTTTTCTCCAACAATGCTTCTTTTAGTTCATTTGTTTCTCGGATGTACGGATAATCCTTGGTGGTCTGTTTACGATTAAGAGACGGAGATTAAAAAGCTGGTAGGTCTGAGCACATGGTCTTTAGGACTTTCAGAGTTTGGGGTTCACTGCAGGATAATCGGCATGGGCCATTTCTTGGGGGAAGCTTTTATGCCGGTATCTCGGGAACTGCCAGGTTCTCCAGAAAAGAATCCTCTAAAATTTCTGTATTGAGAGTAAAGGCTTGGTGGCCCATATCCTGGGAGCCTAGTGGGGAGAAGGAGGGTTCAGCATCCTCAGTGGTCACACGCTCACTTAATCCTCATATTCAAGACACTACTTGGGACCTTAATTTGGCTTAGAATCCCCTGTACAGAAACTCTTTGTTTTGCCTTTTCCAGAGAATAAACTTTCAGATTTCTGCTAGGAGGGGGAATCTAGATTTGCAAGGGTATACGTAGGATAAACTCCAAGAAGTGGGATTGCTGGATTGAAGAGTACATAAGTTTTAGATTTGTATTAGTCATTGCCAAATTATTCTCTATTGAGCTTGTACCAATTTACACCACGACCAGCAAGATATGAGAGCATCTGTTTCTTCAGACCTTGTAAACAGCAAACTTTTTCACTTTGAAAACAGATGGAAAATATTTTATCTATGCTATTTATTTATTTATTTATTTGTGGTACGCGGGCTTCTCACTGTTGTGGCCTCTCCCGTTGTGGAGCACAGGCTCCGGACGCGCAGGCTCAGCGGCCATGGCTCATGGGCCCAGCCACTCCACGGCATGTGGGATCTTCCCGGACCGGGGCACGAACCCGTGTCCCCTGCATCGGCAGGCGGACTCTCAAACACTGCGCCACCAGGGAAGCCCTATCTATGCTATTTTAATTTACATTTTTCTTAAGTCTGAGATTATCTTTTCATGCTTGAGACGTACTTCCATTTTGTTTCCTCTTAAATGTTTGCTCACATCCTTTTGCCCACTGGATTGTTAGCCTTTCTTTGATTTCTAGGAGCTCTTTACTTTTTCCAGTTTCTTGTTTGTTGATTTTGCTTACAGTGGTTTATCAAAAGGAAAACTTTTTTTTTTTTAAATAAAGCAAACACTTTTCTCTGCAAAGGTGATTCAGAGAATTCATATAAAGGCAGGAGAGGGGCAGCTGACTGGGGAGTTTCCAGTGCAGCTTGCGTGATACAGCCGTGGGATCAGGCGCACCTGCTGGGCCTTCTGTTTTCCCTGGTGGGAGTGGCCGACTGGATGGGAACCTCAGTCTCCACCGTGCCTGCCCTTCCCTAGGTGCCCAGTTAGCAGGGCTTTGGGCCTAGCCTGAGCTCTATCTATCACATCTGAGTTTGGGGGTATTAGATACAGGGGGAGCAGAAGAAAACTGCCTGTGCTGAATCATGTCTTTCCTTGTTTTTTTTTCCGTTTATTTTGTTTTGGAGAGAAAGGTCCCTGCAAGTCCCCTTCCTGGGCTGGGAAGGGACCAAAATGCCATAACAGCAGTAGGGATGACAGCGTCCACCACAGATGACCTTTAAAGAACGCAGGTCTGAATTGGGCCGGTCCACTTACGAGATTTTTTTTCAATAAATACCTACTATAGTACTACACAATCTGTGGTTGGTTGAATCCAAGGATGCAGATCTGGCAATACAGAGGGCCGACTGTAAAGTTATACTGAATTTTTGACTGTGCAGAGGGTCAGCAAACCCCTGAATTGTTTAAGCGTCAACTGTATTGAGGGGGAAAAGCATTTTTTAATGTGGTCAAATTTCTTCTATGGCTTCCAAGTCTTGTGTCATATTGAGAAAGATCTTCTACTTCTGAGATTAAAATTGCCTCCCCTCATTGCTTCTATTATTTTTTCTTTCTTTTGGCCACACCCCACGGCATGTGGGATCTCAGTCTCCCAACCAGGGATCGAACCTGCGCCCCCTGCATTGGAAGCATGGAGTCTTAACCCCTGGACCTCCAGGGAAGTCCCTATTTTTTCTTTTTTATATTTTAATTTTTCATCTATTTGGACTTTTTTCTCCCAGATGGCTACCCAGTTGTCCTAATTCTCTTTATCAAACATTCATCTTTTACTTACAGATTTTAAATATTTTTTAAAAAAAACATACAAAATTTTTACGTGTATTTGTGTTTATTTCTGGAATTCTTGTTCTGCTCCATTGATCATGTGCCTTGCTACATTATTTTATTATAGTTTTATCAAACTTTTAATATTTGATAAGGCTGATTCCCCATTTATTCTTTCTTTTAGAACTCTCATGGGTCTCCTTGTTTGGTTTTTTACTTTTTCCACTTGAACGGTGAAATCATCTTGTCTAGTTTCCAAATACAGTTTGGAATTTTGGAATCACATTAAATTTATAGATTAATTTAGGAAGAACGAATACCCTTATCATGTCGAGTCTTTCTGTTCAAGAACATTGTGTGCCTTTCCACTTGTTCAATTGTTCTTTGGAGTCCTTCTGTAGCATTTTAAAGTTTCTACCATAAAGATCTTGCAGTTCTTATTAAGTATATTTCTAGGTGTTTTATCTTATTCATAACTATTGAAAATAAAGCCGTTTATATCTCTGCTAACTGGTGTGGCTTGCGTACATAATGACTTCTGCACAGTAATTTTGTACCTAGCTACCTTACTGAAATTGCTTACTGTTTGTAATGGTTTCTCCATTCATTTTCTTGCATTTTCCAAACAAATATCATTTGTAAATAATGATAACTTTACTTTTTTCCCTAATTTGTGAGTTTTTCATATCTGAAATTCACTTGTTTTTAGATATCCTGATTACCTCTAGCATCTGTATTCGTCTCTTATGGCTGCTGCAACAAAGTACCACAAACTGGGTGACTTAAACCATTTACTGTCTCACAGTTGTGGAAGCTAGAAGTTTCAAATCAAGGTACAGGCAGGGCCATGCTCTCTCTGAAACTTGCAGGGGAGAATCCTTCCTGCCTCTTCCAACCTTTTGGGGTTTGCTGGCAATCCTGGGGTTCCTTGAATTGCAGCTGCAGCACTTTGCTCACTGCCTGTCTCATGCGGTGTTCTCCCTCCCCTGACTCTGTCTCTTCTTCTCATGAGGACAGCAGTCATTTTGGATCTGGGCCCACCCTAACAGTGTCATCTTAATTTAAGTACATTTGCAAAAGCTGTATTTCCAAGAAAGATCATATCCACAAGCACCGAGGGCTAGAACTTTAACATCTCTTTAGGGAGGACACGAGTCAACCCATAACAGCATTGAAATGTTTTCCTCCTTTTTTTTTTTTATAAATGCATTTATCGTATTTATTTTGGGCTGCGTTGGGCTTCCTCTAGTTGCAGCGAGTGGGGCTACTCTTTGTTGCAGCGCACCAGCTTCTCATTGCTGTGGCTTCTCTTGTTGCGGAGCATGGGCTCCAGGCACGCGGGCTCAGTAATTGTGGTGCAAGGGCTTAGTTGCTCTGCAGCACGGGGGATCTTCCCGGACCAGGGCTCGAACCCGTGTCCCCTGAATCGGCAGGCGGATTCTTAACCACTGCGCCACAAGGGAAGTCCTATATTTGTTTTTTAACAGCTGCTATGTATGGCATTTCCATATTTTATTTATCTAATTCCTTACTGATGGCTATTTAGGGAATTTCCAATTTTTCACTATTAAGAACAATGCTTCAGTGAAAATCCTAATATAAACTTTGCACATTTGTGCAGGTAAATTCCTAAAATTGGAGTTGTTGAGTCAAATCACATAACTACAACAGGTATTTTGATAGTGATTAACAAACTGTCCCCCAGATAATAGCAATCTACATTCCTACCAACGGGGACTGTAAGTGCCTTTTTCTTAATACTTTTGCCAACACAAAAATCTGTGGCAACACTATTATCAAGTTTTTATTGATAATTTATGTTTTCCAACGTGACAGTAAAGAAATTTTTGTTTTAATTTGCATTTCTTTCATTATTAGAAAAGTTGAGCATCTTGGAGCAGGGAAGTTCTTTCTAGGCATGACAGGAAACTCAGAAGTCATAAACAAAAAGTCTGATAAATGCAACTTTTGTGAATTGCTTACTTATGTCCCTTGCCTATTTTTTAAACTGTGTTATTTTTCCTTTCTCATTGACTTAAAGAAGCATTTTTATTTTTAGGGACATTGTCCCCTTGCCATATGTGTCACAAATATTTTTTCCCAAGTTTGTTATCTTTTTAAGCGGTGTTTTGCGCCATGCAAAATATAGAATAAAAATAGACTAAGACTTGTGAGTTTGGGGTGATGTTCAGACAAGACTCCCCTATTTCACGGTTACCAATATATTTATTGAAGTAGTTTCTTTTTGGACTCATGGTTAATTTTTATATTTAAATCTTTGATCCATCTGGAGCTTATTTTGGATTGAGGAAGGAATTAGGAATCCATATTTATTTCATTATAAATGGCTAGTTGGTTGTTCCAGTACCTTTTATTAAATTAACCCTGCCAACTCTATTATATGTCTTTTTTGTTGTTGTTGTTGTGTTGGGTCTGCGTTGCTTCATGCGGGCTTTCTCTAGTTGCAGGAGCGGGGGCTACTCTTTGTTGTGGTGCGCGGGCTTCTTGTTGCAGTGGCTTCTCTTGTTGCGGAGCACAGGCTCTAGGCGTGCGGGCTTCAGTAGATGTGGCACATGGGCTCAGTAGTTGTAGCACGCAGGCTCAGTAGCTGTGGCTTGCGGGCTCTAGAGCACAGGCTCAGAATTTGTGGCGCACGGGCTTAGTTGCTCCGCAGCATGTGGGATCTTCCTGGACCAGGGCTCGAACTGGTGTCCCCTGCCTTGGCAGGCGGATTCTTAACCACCACACCACCAGGGTAAGCCCCAAAACAGATCTTTAACTTAACAAATGCATCTTACTTCCTATCACAGGCCCCCAACCACTATTCTACAGAAGCCTATGGCTAGAAATCACTCAACTTTACTGGCTGCTTCTCAACAGCCCAGTAATATTACCCCAGAGAGTAGCTGAGAAGTTCTACTAATCACGTATAAGCAGCTTGTTAATTTTTTCTTTACATACAGCATACCAACTCTTTTGTTTTCAATCTCCTCTCTCTTTCCTGTTTAAGGTTCTCAGACAACAAGTTAGAAATTGTTACTGAGGCTATTAAGCTCGAAGGTCCTCACTCTAATCTCTAAAGAGATAAAACCCACAAAGTTCATTGGGCTGCTTGGACAGGCTGTCATTGAATCTGTAACTGGAGGAGGTTCACAATGAAAAACAAAGCTAGCTCAAGTTCTAGCCATGAAAAGCGATGTCTTAATTTGGGTGCAGTTCTAAGAATACTCTAAGAAATAATTCAACTGGTTCTGTGTCTGTGAGTGACACAATGTCACAGCCTTGTGATGACTGATTCTCTCATTCTCTTCCTATATTTTTTCCTTCATTGCTATGGTTTGGAGCCCACATTTCTGTCTTCTCTCTAGAGTCTAAGATAATTAAAACAGCACACATGGAATTGTATTTATATGAGGTGGGGGAGACAGCTGTGAGTCTTTTAAGGCTGGGAGTAGAGAGACTGGGCAATAGATAGAGGTGTTTCGTTTTTAAGTGGAGAAAAAGAGCACTTCTGTTGACTAGCATTCCTTGCTTAGCACATTTGCACTGCATGGAAGGAAGCAGTGGAGCAGCAGTGTGGGAACTTGTCTAGGAGACAGGGAACATCACTGCTGAAGCATGCTGTCCTGGAGTGCACAAGAGGGCCTCACTACCAGAGCATGGTGGAGAAATTTGTTTTGAAAAGAAGAGATGCCTCTTCCCTTGATTCTTGAAGAAAAGAGTAAGAATGCGTTCAGAGAGAGATAAAAATGCAGGTACAACCTGGAAATTGAGGGAGGTTCATGCCTCATGGCAGATTCCCAAACTTTCTTGTTTCTCAGAGCCCTTAGCGTCTCAGTAATTTCTTCACCTCACCCCTAGACCAAAAGAACACCTAACAGTTCTGTTTATTGTTTATTAGGTGTGTCCAAACAACCCAATACGTATTTATTCCTAATAATTTAGTGGCTGTTCGAAAAATAAACAGGGCCCTGTGTAGTTTGCTCTAGTTTTGATTTAATAGCACATACAACCTACTCATTTAAAGTGTATAGGGACTTCCCTGGTGGCGCAGTGGTTAAGAATCCGCCTGCCAATGCAGGGGGCACAGGTTCGAGCCCTGGTCCGGGAAGATCCCACATGCTGTGGAGCAACTAAGCCTGTGCGCTACAACTACTGAGCCCGCGCTCTAGAGCCCGCAAGCCACAACTACCAAGCCTGCATGCCACAACTACTGAAGCCCGCGCACCTAGAGCCCATGCTCCGCAACAAGAGAAGCCACCGCAATGAGAAGCCTACACACCACAGCGAAGAGTAGCCCCCACTTGCTGCAACTATTGAAAGCCCGCGCACAGCAATGAAGATCCAATGCAGCCAAAAATAAAATAATTAAAGTGTATAAAATTCAGTGGTTTTTAGTATATTCAGAATTGTATGGGACTTCCCTGGTGGTCCATTGGTTAAGAATCCACCTTCCGATGCAGGGGACACAGGTTCGATCTCTGGTCAGGGAACTAAGATCCCACATGCCCTGGGGCAACTAAGCCCATGTGCCATAACTAATGAGCCCATGTGGCATAACTAGAGAGCCCACGCACTGCAACTAAGATCCCACGTGCAGCAACCAAGACCCGATGCAGCCAAATAAATAATTAAAAAAAAAAGAATCGTGCAACGATTGCAATCAATGTTAGAACATTTCTGTCACTTAAAAAAAAAGCCTGTACCCATTAACAGTCAGTCCTCCTTCCCCCTCACCCTTCCAGCTCTAGGCAACGACTAACCTATTTTCTGTCTCTATAGATTTGCCTGTTCCTGACATTTCATATAAATGGAATCACATGATATGCAGCCTTTTGTGTCAGCCTTCTTTCACTCGGCATGTTTTCAAGGTTTATCCATGTCGTAGCATGCACTGGTACTTCATTCCTTTTTATGGCTGAATAATATTCGACTGTGTGGATAGACCACATTTTGTTTATTAATTTATCAGTCAGTGGACATCTGGACTGTTTCTACTTTTTGGCTATTATGACTAATGCTGCTATGAACATTCGTGTACAAGTTTTTGTGTGGACATGTTTTTACCTCTCTTGGGTATAATATACCTAAGAGTGTAATTGCTAGGTCATTGGTAACTGTTTAAACTTTTGAGGAATACCAGACTATTTTCCAAAGTGGCGGCACTGTTTCACATTCCCACCAGCAGATATGAGGGTTTGAATTTCTCCACATATTCATCACTTGGTATTATCTTTTTTTTTTTTGCGGTATGTGGGCCTCTCACTGCTGTGGCCTCTCCCGTTGCGGAGCACAGGCTCCGGACGCGCAGGCCCAGTGGCTATGGCTCACGGGCCCAGCCGCTCTGCGGCATGTGGGATCCTCCCGGACCGGGACACGAACCCGTGTCCCCCGCATCGGCAGGCGGACCCTCAACCACTGCGCCACCAGGGAAGCCCTATCTGTCTTTTTGATTATAGCCATCCTAGTGGGTGTGAAGTGGGATCTCATTGTGGTTTTGATTTGCATTTCTCTGATGACAATGATGCTGAGCGTCTTTTCATGTGCTTACTGGCCATTTGTATATCTTCTTGGAGAAATGTCTATTCAAGTCCTTTGCCCGTTTAAAAGCTAGGTTGTTTTTCGAGTTGTAGGAGCTGTCTATACATTCTACATACAAGTATCTTATCAGATATATGATTCGCAAACATTTTCTCCCATTCTCTGGGTTGTGTTTTCTAGTTTTGAATTTTTTAAAAAGAAAACCTTTGAATTTAAAAAAATACGTTTGCTAGAGAACAGACTTGTGGTTGCCAAGGGGGAGAGGGGTGGGGGAGAGATGGAGTGGGAGGTTAGGGTTAGCAGATGTAAGCTACTATATATAGAATGGATAAACAACAACGTCCTACTGTATAGCACAGGGAACTATATTCACTATCCTGTGATAAACCATAATGGAAAAGAATATAAAAAAGAATGCATATAGATGTATAACTGAATCACTTTGCTGTACAGCAGAAATTAACACATTGTAAATAAACTATACTTCAAAAAATTTTTTTTAATTTAAAAATACATGTTTGAGGGGCTTCCCTGGTGGCGCAGTGGTTGAGAGTCCGCCTGCTGATGCAGGGGACACGGGTTCGTGCCCTGGTCTGGGAAGATCCTACATGCCGCGGAGTGGCTAGGCCCATGAGCCATGGCCGCTGAGTCTGTGCGTCCGGAGCCTGTGCTCTGCAACGGGAGAGGCCACAACAGTGAGAGGCCCGTGTACTGCAAAAAAAAAAAAACAAAAAAACGTGTTTGCTTCATCTGAATTGCTATTCTTCCCCTTTTAATAATGTATAGTTTAAAAATCAGCATATTGGAAAAAAAAAAAAGAGCATATTGGGACTTCCCTGGTGGCGCAGTGGTTAAGAATCCACCTGACAATGCACGGGACATGGGTTTGAGCCCTGGTCCGGGAAGATCCCACACGTCGCGGAGCAACTAAACCTGTGTGCCACAACTACTGAGCCTGCGCTCCAGAGCCCACGAGCCACAACTACTGAGACCTCATGCCACAACTACTGAAGCCCTCGTGCCAACAGCCCGCGCACCACAACAGAGTGGCCCCCGCTCGCTGCAACTAGAGAATGCCCGGGCACAGCAACGAAGACCCAATGCAGCCAAATTAATTAATTAATTAATTTTAAAAAACAGTATATTTTGTTACTTTACTCCAACAAGTTTCTCTTTTGAGACCTGAATTCGAATTTTGTTTCTGCTAATAGCTAACTCTAGGGTAGTAACTTGGACAAGTCACTTCATCACTCTCTTTTCTCAAGTGTGGACAGGAGATAAGGGTACCTCCTTCACCAGCTTGTGCATGAAGACCAGAGGCTGCGTGAGCACTCGGCATAGTGCCCATATAGTAGGCGCTCCCCAAACGAGCTGTATTGGAAAACCCTAAACGAGCTCTTTAAAAAGCACTTTTATTGCAAGACGTGTGAAATATTAAGTATTGCATCCACTTAATAATGATTAAGAAAGAATAAGATGCTTTATGCAAGATCATTTTGTACATACCATAACTGAACAATCCCAGTGGTGTGTCAGTTTAACCATTCTGCAAATCTGAAGCAGAAAGCTGGAGCGCTCTATTAAGGACACTATATTATGCGATGTTTTCCAAATTTGTTTTCAAGTCTCACAACGCTGTTATAAGGAAGTACCAAGTCATTATGTACTAATAGAATAAACTCATCCACCAAGATAAATCTGGGAGATTGGTTACTGTACATAATGAGTCAGTAAAGAAGTCGAATGTGGTTCCTAAAGACACCCGTCTATGCCCGTTTCTCTTTATAAGGTCACTGTGGCAAACACTATTTCTCTTCAAGGTTACAAAAAAAAAAGCTTTTCAGCATCTTAATGAATTAATCTCTGAATCAGAAAAACAGTAAGTTTGGTCTAAAGTGAATACTCCGTATGTACTAAGCTGCAAAAAAATCGTATTTTTTCATCAACAAATATTCCTCCTCTTCTCCTCCACCTCCTGGATTGTCCCACTGTTCCCACTTGCTCCCTTGGTGACCAGATCCAGGCTTTAGAGACCATCAGCTAAGGTCTGCCAAATACATGCCGGCGGGCCAGACTTCTCTCCAGACCCGAATATTCAACTGCCTCCCGGACATCTCCTGTAAATGCCTAATAGACACTCCACACCCAACGCGCTCAACACTGAACTCCTGGTCCTCCTTTCAAGACCTACTCTTCTCCAGCCTTTTCATCTCAGTTCACGGCACTTCTATCCTCCAGCTGCTCATGCGTATTGTGGAGTCATTCTTGACTCCCCCATTTCTCCCACGAGGTCTGCTGGGAAATTCCATTGGCTTTGGCTTTACCTTCAGAAAACAATTCTCTAGCCCTTTTTCTGGGGGCGCGGGGGGCGCCCTGCACTGTGTGGCTTGTGAGATTTTAGTTCCCCGACCAGGGATCGAACCTGGCAGTGAAGCTCGGAGTCCTAACCACTGGACCGCCAGGGAATTCCTTCTTTAGACTTTCTTATCCTCAACTGCTACCACTCCCTGAGCAAGCCTCCATCCTCCTTGGCCTGGGTGAACACCGCTAACCTCTGAAGTGGATTCCCCATCCACTCTTGCCTCCTTTAGTCTACACTCAAGCCAGCAAACAAATGGATTCTTTTTTATTTATTTTATTTTTGGCTTCGTTGGGTCTCCATTGCTGCGCGCGGGCCTTCTCTAGTTGCGGCGAGGGGGGGCTACTCTTCGTTGCGGTGCGCGGGCTTCTCATTGCTGTGGCTTCTCTTGTTGTGGAGCACGGGCTCTAGGTGTGTGGGCCTCAGTAGTTGTGGCACACGGGCTCAGTAGTTGTGGTGCACGGGCTTAGTTGCTCCGCGGCTTGTGGGATCTTCCCGGACCAGGGCTCGAACCCGTATTCCCTGGATTGGCAGGAGGATTCTTAACCACTGCGCCACCAGGGAAGTCCACAAATGGATTCTTAAACCCTGCAGTGGTTTCCCTGCTCACTCTGCTCTAGCCACACTGGCTGTCTCGCGATTCCTTAACATGCTATGCACACTCCTGCCTTGGGGGCCCTGGAGGGCTTTTTCCTCTGCTTGGTCAGCTCTTTCCCCAGATCTTCCCATGGCCCACTCCGTCACCTCTTTCAAGTCTTTGCTGAAATGTCACCTCTCAAGGAGACTTATCTTGGCCACCACATTTTAAACTGCGAGCTAGTCAGCACACTCCCAACCCCCTTATCTCGCTCTACTTCTTTTTCCTAGCACAATCATGGCATGATTTACTTATTCATGCTGATTATCTTCTGTCTTCTCCTTACAAGAATATAAACTCCATGAGTGAGGGATTTATGTTTTCTGATGTATCCCGAAGGCTACAACAGAGTGGCATATGTAGGCGCTCAAATACATATTTGAGGAGACAAAGAATTTTAACAAGGTCCCTCATATGTTTGAGTGTGCATGACAATCTTGCTGAAAGGCAGCAGTGCATCCTAAAAGACAAACATCAATACAAGACAATTAGCATATGCTGATAAGTACCAAAAGAAAATAACATTTCAGTATAGTACACAGGACAAATGAAAGCTCAGAGAAATGCCAAAGAAGTTTAGAGTGGTAATTTTTAAATTTGGGAGGAAGGTGGTCACACCTCTTTGAAAGTCTGATGAAAGCTATAGACTCCGATGATATAATGAATATGTACACAAAATTTTGAATACTATTACAAGAGGTTCAAACACTCCCTGATGCTATGAATCCTGAATGGAGAATCCTTGGTTTCAAGGATTGTTTTATCACCCAGGGCTTGGGAAAGGCTTGATGAAGATGGGACTCAAACTAGTTCTTAAAGAATAGGCTATGAAGAGGAAACAAGAGGAGGGTCTTTTCAAGCAAGAGAAAGGGCTAAGGGTGACGGCAGAACAGTCGGACTGGAATGGAGGATTCATGCAAAACGTAAGGACAGGCTGAGAATTGCTCGGTGTATGACTTAAATAACATGGATATTCAAAGTCTTTGAGAGTGTTTGGGCAAAAGAATGTAATGTCTAAAGCATTGTTTTAAGAAAATTAATTTGGTAGTTGTTTATAGGATGGAAGTTGAGAGAAAAAAGTGAAATTAAGGAAATACTCATGAAGCTATAATGATTCAACTTTGAAGATGTGGAAAGGGAACTGATAAGGTGAATTTGAGGCACGAATCCATGTAGAAATGCCTGGTTTGAAACTGAAAATCAGAAATAAACTTTAGGTCAGGCCCAGTTATATAAATTTGGTGTTATTTATTGAATCTATGAGTGTGGGGGGGAAAATGACAAGAGAAAAAGTATTAAGAACAGAGATTATTCAAAGGCTTTGGATAGGACGAAGTGAACAGCCTATTATTGCTGTGATCTCAGTAAAATGTTAAATTTATGTAGAATAAAACCTTAAGAGAAGACTAAGGTATACAGGTATTATGGGTAATTGAAAGTTGGTAGTTAATTTGAGGGCTGCTAATATAATTTTTATATTTTTGCGGTACGTGGGCCTCTCACTGTTGTGGCCTCTCCCGTTGCGGAGCACAGGCTCCGGACGCGCAGGCTCAGCGGTCATGGCTCACAGGCCCAGCCGCTCCGCGGCATGTGGGATCTTCCCGGACCGGGGCATGAACCCGTGTACCCTGCGTCGGCAGGCGGACTCTCAACCACTGTGCCACCAGGGAAGCCCTAATTTTTATGTTTTAATTTTTGCTTGCTGAGGTTTTTTTTTCCCTCCAAAATGTATTATTACGCTTTTTTCTCCTTGATAACTAGGGAACACAGCTGACTTACTTTTAGATGATTCAGGATGTCACTATCCCTCAAGGAGAGTATACACATTTCCAATGTAAAATAACATGGTTATAGGAAATTTGAATAAATCCATGGGACCGCAGAATACATCCTGGTCATTTTAAAAGGCTTCTGATATCTTTTTGACCTTTAGCAGAAGACAGATAACATCAAAACAACTGTAACACAAAATTTTAGGTGTTTTAGGTATCTATTCTTTTTTAAAAGTTTACTTATGTATTAATTTTGGCTGCGTTGGGTCTTCGTTGATGCGCACAGGCTTTCTGTAGTTGCGGGCGGGGCTCCTCTTCGTTGCGGTGAGCGGTCTGATTATTGCGGTGGTTTCCTTGTTGCGGAGCACAGGCTCTAGGCGCACAAGCTAAGTAGTTGTGGGGCACGGGCTTAGCTGATCGCGGTGGTTTCCTTGTTGCAGAGCACAGGCTCTAGGCGCGCGGGCTCAGTAGTTGTGGTGCACAAGCTTAACTGCTCTGTGGCACGTGGGATCTTCCCAGACCAGGGCTTGAACCCGTATCTCCTGCACTGGCAGGCGGATTCTTAACAACTGCGCCACCAGGGAAGCCCATAGGTATCTATTCTTTAAGTAGGATTTACTCCACTGCTTTTTTGCCAGCATGTACAAAGGATACAGAATTTTACTGTCAAATGCATTATTACATCATTGGCACAGTTTCCACTGTCATTACCTGCTTATGTATATAAGATGTTTAGGATTCGGACTCCTCTTTAGAACCTACCGCCCTCTACTTCTTTTGTGACCCTCCAGCTATGATTTGTACTTCGGGGGATAAATCATTCTTGGTGTAACAGATGTTGGCTCCCCACCACCCCCACCTGAAATTCTATCAGGATGTTTCTGTCACTTTAGAAACTTTCGTATTCTACTGCAACATGCCAAGAAACCCAGCTACAAAACGGTGATTGTTTAATCTGCAACACGTGTGCCGGCCTTAAATTTGTTTTTCTGCCTTACAATCTAGACCTAGTACAGTATATCCACACAACTATGCCTAGTGAACAATTCTGCAGATTCCACTTGAGCCTTAAAAAAAAAAAAATCAACAGCCTCAAACTTCACTAAGAACTCTTCATAAGCTGTTGAGCAAGAGAAGTGAATCATGCTTAGATTCAGCCTCTGGTTCCCAAAGCCATTTCCCGACCTGACCCGACCCTCCCTTCTCTAAACACCTGGTGGAGACAAACTTAAGAAACAGAAGCGCCAACACAACCTGCTTTCCTTAAAATTAGCCAATGCTCACTACAGATAGGTATTCAGATATTTGACTTGCAAACACAGATGCTGTGTAATCTATACGCTCCTCTCCCCCTGCACCCTACCTTAAAAACAAAACAAAACAAAACATGGTGAAGCGGAAAACTGAGGTCCTTCAGTACCTTCTCGGAAAATGACTCGGGGAGGTGCACAGGGGTTTCCTGACCCGGGCATCCAGACGACTGTGCGGGGTGGCCGAGGGGAGACCCCAGAACAGGGGGACCGGCCCTCTCCCGGACTCGGGGCTCCCCCGCACCCTCCTGCGGGTGTAACACTGGGGCTTGAGCGCTCGGTTCACGGCACCCCACGTGCTGACCCAGAATCTGCGTTGTTAGAGGCGGCTCTCTCCTCCGCTCCTCGGGGTCCCGGGACCTTTCAGGACAGGGCACGAGGCAGCCGAGGAGGCCGCCGCGAGCTCCCTTCAGCGGCGCGGACCGCAGCCCGCTGCGGCTTCCCCTTGCCGGCTCAGCCCGCCGGGCGGCGGAGTAGGCGGCACCACTAGGCAGCCCTCTGACCCCGGACAGCAACACCTGCGCCGCAGCGGGGTGGCCCGGAGGCCCCGCCCGCGGGAGGAGCCTGCGGACACCCCGCAGCGTGGAGCGCGCCAGGTGAGCACGCCTGCGCAGTCGGGCCGTAAACAAGCCCGCCCCTTCTCCTCGCCGGCCTCCGCGGGGCCGGCTCACGGGTGGGAGGGGCCAGGAGGAAGGGGCGGGGGGAGGGCGAGAGCCCGGGACGGCGCCTGCGCGGTGGGCGTGATCCGGGCACTTAGGGCAGGATGAACGCTGCTTTCCAAGATGGCGACGGAGGGAGGAGGGAAGGAGATGAACGAGATTAAGACCCAATTCACCACCCGGGAAGGTCTGTACAAGCTGCTGCCGCACTCGGAGTACAGCCGGCCCAACCGGGTGCCCTTCAACTCGCAGGGATCCAACCCTGTCCGCGTCTCCTTCGTAAACCTCAACGACCAGTCTGGCAACGGCGACCGCCTCTGCTTCAATGTGGGCCGGGAGCTCTACTTCTATATCTACAAGGGGGTCCGCAAGGTACCGACCCGGGCGTCACCGGGGCTCGCCAGCGGCGTGAGCAGAGGCCAGGAGCAGGGCGGTGACAGCGGGGGCCAGGGTGACCGATGGGCTGGCCGTCGCTCTTACTTTTGAGTGGGCCGGTAACTCCACTGGAGTGCTCCTGAGGAAGGGGGATTCGGGAGTGAGGAGGGTGGTGGCGGTGGTGTTTCGGGGGGAGGCGGTGGAACGGGACCGCGGGGCGCGGGGCTCCGGCTGGGAGGCCCCAGAAAGGGCCGGCTGCCGCCCCTGCGGGTCCGTCAGGCTCTGACACGGCCCGGGAGCGGGCCTGCGAGTCCCCGGAAGAGGTGGGGTGGCCGTCTGGTCTGCTGAGACCGCCTCGCCTCCCAGGAGGGTGGAGAGTCTCGCTCTGGGTTAGAGACCAGGGGCGCGGGGCGGCTTGGGAAAATCTGTAAGGCGGAACCGGGTCTGGGAAGCGGAGGACTTGAGACTAGGTCAGAAAGGACCTGCTCGGCACGAAGGGCTACTCCACCTGCTGCCACACTGACACTTCCTAGGAGCCTCTCCTTCTGGTGTTAACACTTTGTTTCCGAAAACATCCGAGGGAGGACGGCTGTCACTGCCTCCTCGAAGGGAACCTTCTCCTGAGAGAATGTTAAAGAGGGTCCTTCTGTCCCTTATAGGTATGGGAAGGGCTGAGTACTACTACAGTTAAGAGGTCCAAACGATGTTTCCAGTGGACTGGGCTGGTTCATAGGGGTTGTGTGTGAGCGTGCCCAGATCAGTCTTGTCCAACAAGTCAGACTGTGTCACAAACAGGGAGGGATATGCCTTAAAAGCTACTTCACAAGAACCATTATTCTTGGCGGGCGATTTAACAGGAATGCTGTCAAGCATGTAATCATCCTTTAAAAATATCTCTTTAAAAGAAGCAACTTATTAGAGCTGTCCTTTCATTGGCTACGTAACTTTGTTCTCATTGAGAACTGCTTACTTCTGAGATATGTGGTCTTTGAGTTGACTCTTGAAAGAGTGAGGAGATTAATGCCCTCCACAGTACCTGGACGTGGGAGAAGGTGATAACAGATTAATTTATAAATAGTTAGTTAGTGTGAAAATAAATTGTGTATATTGAAGAGCGGACATTTTCCAGGATTTACTGTATCCAGAAGCAGTAGGTTTTTGCTTGGTTACAAGAACTAGGGACGTGACGGTGGTATCTAAATGTAACAAGTTGTCTCATTTGTTCGAGGTGAGTCTTTTTGTTAGTGTTTATAAGTGTACTACTGTGTTTGAGGTATCTTGATATAAATTACTGAAAGTAAATCTCTTGACTTTACTTTTTCGGAATTGGAAAAGTGTGAAGTAATTAGTAGTCTAGGAGCTGAAGTTTTAGTCCTATCTCCAACTTTGTCACTGACTTTTTCTGTGACCTTGGAGGAGTTGCTTAACTTCTATCTGCAGCTCTTTAGAAAGAGAATATTGCGATGCACCCGTTGTGATTAATAGCATAATGACTGTAATGAACTTTAAAGCCCCGAAACACTCAGTAGATGTAAAATATAGTTAAAATAGTCATTAAGAGCATCTGTCAAACAGGAGCTGCTATCTTGAGATTGATACAAGGACTGAAAGGATCAGCTTTTTCTCTGGTGACCAGTTTAAAATTTTAAGTTATTAAATGGATTTACATAAAAATTTAAAAGTGCATAAAAACTAAATATATTAATGATTACTAGTGTAGGTGTTACCTTTTTAAACAAGTTTTCTTTTAAAGTATATTATTTCTGAAGCATTCTAGTGGCAAACCTTATCTGGATCTGGTAGCTCTGGTTTGCATCATAAAAACACGTCTCTTGCCTGGAAGTATCATAATAGTGTCCTCTTTTAGTGGGATACTATTGAATGAAGAATAAACTAGGAGAGCTTTTCAAAGCTACAGCAAAAAATTATTTTAAACAAGACAAATCTTAAACATGTAGATTTGCCTTCAGCTGCATAATTTACTTGAGCACATTAACTTTTTTGTAAAGTTTCATGGTAGTATCTTGTAGATATATTTGCATTATATGGTGGACATTTCAACTGTCTCCTAGCCACTGTAATTTTTTAAAAAATTCGTTTTCCATGAATGAGTTTGCATTTATTTTTTGTTATTTCTGAATACAAGTGATTGTTTTTGTGACTTTTTTTCTGATTTTAAAACAGAGCAGATACTTTTCCTTAATCAAAAAACCAAATTTTACTTTTTGGGGTTAGGAGTTATAAATCCGTTTTTGACATTTGGTCGTTTTGACTCTTTAAAATTTTTTTTTCTTTGGGGCATATAAAGTTTTACAACAATTAATCAGATTATTTAGAACATTCAGAAGGTTTAAATTGGATGAATACATTCAACTTAAATCTGCATGTGAAATGAGTGGAAACTAGGTCTTTTTATTCTTTTATTAAAGTATAGTTGATTTACAATAT
The DNA here is from genome assembly GCF_951394435.1 of Stenella coeruleoalba. NCBI lineage: Eukaryota > Metazoa > Chordata > Mammalia > Artiodactyla > Delphinidae > Stenella > Stenella coeruleoalba. The sequence goes on along the minus strand of NC_137147.1, from coordinate 2,772,165 downwards.
GATATTGGTTTCAGGTGTACAGCATGATGATTCAGTATTTTTACAGATTATACTCCATTAAATGTATAAGATAATGGCTATAATTCCCCATTTTATGCAATATATCCTTGTTGCTTGTCTATCTTATACATAATAGTTTGTATCTCTTAATCCCAGATTTAGGAGATAGTCTAAAATCTAAGCTAAGGAGTGTAATCTTCGTCCCTTTAAAATACTTACAGGTCAGTTTCTAGAGCTAGAAGGCACCTTCAGTTTATGGAGTCTCACCCTTCAGAGAAAGCCAAGGCTAGAGAGCGTGTGCAAACCTGTGATGCAGTTTCTTCCTCATGGTAAAGAATTCATTGTAAAGAAGCACAACTGAATCTAAAGAACTGTCTTAGAAGAGACTGATCTAGCTTTTTGGTTACACAGATAACCGTATACTCCAAGCACTTCAGAATTTACCCCAGCGTTTTACCCTATGTTATCTCATTGAATCTTGCAATCCTGTGAGGTAGATGAAAGCATCTTCTTTTCTTTTTCTTTTCTTTTTTTAATTTAATTTTATTTATTTTTTTATACAGCAGGTTCTTATTAGTTATCCATTTTATACATATTAGTGTATATATGTCAATCCCAGTCTCCCAATTCATCACGCATCTTCTTTTCAAAACTGAAGTTCGGAGTAGGGTTTCTTGTGTGAGGACATCTAGTTTTGTGAATTTGTTTTGCTGAGCTAAAAATAATATGAACATTGATTTAATATGGAGGTGAACTCAGCATTTCAGCAAAGATTTGAGTGACTACCAAGGGGATGTGGGGTAACCAAAGATGAGTGAGACACTGCCCCTCCTCCCAAAGAACTTTCAGCTACTAGCTTTCAGATCTCTTTATAGCATACTTTGCTTTCCTCTTTTTAAAAAAGAGGTGGTTTTAGGATAAAGATGCCAAAGGTGCTGGGCTTATTGTACCAACCCTTTCATTTTATGGAGATCTGTTTTTACGTAAATGCAAATGGCTACCATTCAGATCTAAGTTTAAACATCACTTCCTCAGTATGTCCTTCTTTGAATTCGCAGGCTGGATCAGTTTTCCCTGTTACACGTTTTTATAGCATCCTGTACTTTGCCTTTCTAGCACTTTTCTCAATTTGTAATTCTCTGTCTCTTCTGTAAACAAAGCTCCCTTAGAATAGGATGTCTTTTCTGCTTTCTCTGTCTTCCTGGTGCCCAGCACAGCATCCAGCATAGAGTAGACCCCTACTGTTAATTTGTTGAGTGAATGACTGGATAAAGCATCTCTGTCCATCTATGTCTTACTTTAAAAAGATCTTTAGGAGCTAAAAATCTGTTCAATTTTGGGCCCAAAAGTAACAGGTATTTTTAGTAGCTCACATCTTTTAAAAGACATTTTTATTTAATTAAAAAAATTTTTTTTTTGGCTGCGCTGCATGGCGTGTGGGATCTTAGTTCCCCAACCAGGGATTGAACCCAGGCCCCTGGCAGTGAAAGCACCAAGTCCTAACCACTGGACTGCCAGGGAATTCACAAAAGACATTTAAAATTATTGGTAACAAATTTAGCTTCTTATAACTGGGAAATTATGTAGCAAGAGACAGTGAAGTAGTGGAAAGTAGGCAAATGGTGCGGATTACTTTTGATCTACTTCTGTCAAACCATGTTACCTACCAGATCTATGTACTGTCAAACAACTTTTCAAATTAAAAGAAATTGTTTTATTGAAGTATAGTTGATTTATAATGCATTCGTTTCTGGTGTACAGCAAAGTAATTCAGTTATACATATATATATATACATATCCTTTTCATATTCTTTCCCATTATGGTTTATTACAGGATACTGAATACAGTTCTTGTGCTATACAGTAGGACCTTGTTGTTTATCTATTGTATATATAGTAGTTTGTATCTGCTAATCCCAAACTCCTAATTTAACCCTCCATGACCCCACCTTTTTTTTAATTGAATCAAGAATCTTTTTAAAGCTATACTCAGAATTACTTAACATTCAAATCAAAGAGCCTTTACTTTTTTCCCCCTCCATCTTAACATTCTAGGCCACAAATACACTGTCCAGAGATTGAAGCAATTCCTACAATAGATGAAAGGTAGAATTGGATGGTGTCCAGGGCCTTTTCAACCCTTAAGGTTGTATAATTCTGTGCTCAGTAATTTTTAAATGAAAATGCATCTTTGTACTGGGGAGATGTCTTCATGTCTTGGATTCTTTGCCTACTTCTCTGAATGGGAATTGGGAAGAGTGAGGTGTGTTGTGAAAGCAAGTTGAACACATAGTGACTCTAGGTCTTTGTGCTGGAAAAAGCTTGGGTACTCACCAGGCTGAGATGAAGCTGGGGCCAGAAGTCCAGTTAAGAATAACAGCTAAAGGGCCTTCCCTGGTGGTCCAGTGGAAGCAGACTCCGTGCTTCCACTGCAGGGGGTGCGGGTTCAATCCCTGGTCCGGAAACTAAGATCCCACATGCCGCAAGATGCCGCCAAGAAGTAAATAAATAAAAATTAAAAAAAAATAGCAGCTAGAATATTTTTAGAGCTGGAGTTATCCAGGAGGGTAATGGGTTGACTTGAGAGAGAATGAGCATTCCATATAGGAAATATTCTGTCTCTTTATCAAAGACTGCAGGACTACCTGTTGGTGACTGAGGGATTCATGCTTTGTGTGGGAGGGTGAACTTAAATGCCTTTTAAAGGTTTTTACCCACAGACTAGTTTTAGATACTGCATTGCTCCAGAGAGGATCATGTTCGCACCCTTCTGCCCATTTGTTATTTTCACATCTCTCTGCTCTCCATTTATTATTTAGAAAAAGGCTTAGAAGTCTAGAATTTTTTATATCAAATTCACTTTAAGAAATTTTGTACCTAATTTAGTAGGGCATATGTGGAATTGGATGGGAATCTGTTTTGTTTTGGTTTTGTTTTCCCCATTAAGGGCCACTTAATGACTTCTGAAGTATTGATATAAAGATTTAGTTATTTGACTATAGCATCTTCTATACCGAGGGAAAAGCATGTTAATTTATCCCTTAAAGCAGGCTTGAGAAACTTTCATATGATACCTTGGTTCTCTTGACCTTGAAGAGGAGGATGGTGATGAGATTTTGAGAGACTCCATGGATGGATGTAAGCAATGGTAAACTCCCAGAGTGTGTCAGTGAGATCCATGAGCTAGTCATGAATGTCATTTTTTCAGCAAATATTTGTGGGGCACACCTACCAGATATGAGGTACTAGATATGTTTTAGATGCTTGGTATAGACAAAGTCTTGCCCTCAAGAGACTTGTCACCTATATTTATTAACATTCAGTTAATCATCTCGTGCCTTTATTTGTTTATTGTGCTCTGGTAGAAAACTTGAGCAAGAATCAAAACATAGTTAGTGGATTTTGTCACTGAGTACTTTGGCTATATGCCTAAAGAGCCTTATTTTAAAATTAATGTAGGGCTTCCCTGGTGGTGCAGTGATTAAGAATCCGCCTCCCAATGCAGGGGACACGGGTTCAAGCCCTGGTCTGGGAAGATCCCACATGCTGCAGGGCAACTAAGCCCTTGCACCACAGCTACTGAGCCTGCGCTCTGGAGTCCGCGTGCCACAACTACTGAAGCCCGCGTGCCTAGAGCCGGTGCTCCGCAACGAGAGAAGCCCGTGCACCGCAATGAAGAGTAGCCCCCAGTCGCTGCAACTACAGAAAGCCCGTGCGCAGCAACGAAGACCCAGTGTGGCCAAAAATATATAAATAAATTGAAAAACAAATTTTTTAATAAAAGTAAATGTAAAGATTTTTGTAGTTTGATATTTGATGTCTTAGAGAACAGTTTTATTTGTATTTCAGCTAGGTTAGTTTGTGCAGAAATATCAAATGTCTTATTTGTTTATTCAGGAATAGATATCAAAAACAGAAATAAATTGGCAGACATTCTCAGTTTTAATTTTCAGGACATTTAAAATTCAGAATATCAATGACAAGTTATCCTCTGAACATTTGGCATCTACTTTTCATAATAGAGTGCAAGATGCGTCTTGCTTTGAAAAAAGTAATCCTCATTCATCAAGTGTTTATTGCTGAATTGTTATATGCAAGTTACTACTGTCTGCTGTGGGTGATGTGAGGGTAAATTAAGACACTCCTTGTCTGTAAGGAGCTTGTATTTTTGTCTTGATAATTGTAAGGTAAAGTAGGTGTGTGCTCAGCACATGGCATAAGCAGTATAGGCATCAGGTGGAATTAAGGAGTAAAGGTGAAATGAAGAGGTATTTCTCTGCCTAGTGGAAGAATTTTGGGTTGGATTTCAACTAGATGATTTGTCCCAAAATGTTGTGTACAGATCACATTTTTGTAAATTTCCAAATGGGTAGCCTTGTATTTTTCTTTTTTTTTAAATAGATTTATTTATTTATTCAGTTAGTTAGTTAGTTTTGGCAGCGTTGGGTCTTCGTTGCTGCCCGTGGACTTTCTCTAGTTGCAGCGAGTGGGGGTTGCTCTTTGTTGCGGTGCGCGGGCTTCTCATTGCGGTGGCCTCTCTTGTTGCCGAGTACGAGCTTTAGGCACACGGGCTTCAACAGTTGCAGCGCGTGGGCTCAGTAGTTGTGGCTCGTGGGCTCTAGAGCACAGGCTAAGTAGTTGTGGCACGCGGGCTTAGTTGCTCCACAGCACATGGGATCTTCCTGGACCAGGGCTCGAACCCGTGTCCCCTGCATTGGCAGGCGTATTCTTAACCACTGCACCACCAGGGAAGCCCAGCCTTGTATTTCTAATTTCAGAAATGTTTTATCTTCATTTCTGATTAAGCCTTACTTGGCAGTTACTCTTACCTTTCCCCACTTTCCATTTATTTATGTATTTATATTGGACTGTAGTTGATTTACAATGTTATGTTAGTTTCAGGTATGTAGCTAAGTGAGTCTGTTATACACATATCCACCTTTTTTAGATTCTTTTCCCATCTAGGCCATTACAGAGTATTGAGTAGAGTTCCCTGTGCTATACAGTACGTCCTTATTAGTTATCTTTTTTTAAAATTAATTAATTTATTTTTGGCTGTGTTGGGTCTTCATTGCTGCGCGCAGGCTTTCTCTAATTGCGGTGAGCCGGGGTTACCCTTCGTTGCAGCGCAGGCTGCTCATTGCGGTGGCTTCTCTTGTTGCGCAGCACGGGCTCTAGGTGCGCAGGCTTCAATAGTTGTGACTCGTGGGCTCGGTAGTTGTGGGTCATGGGCTCTAGAGCGCAGGCTCAGTAGTTGTGGCGCTTGGGCTTTGTTGCTCCGCAGCATGTGGGATCTTCCCGGACCAGGGCTCGAACCCATGTCCCCTGCATTGGCAGGCAGATTCTTAACCACTGTGCCAACAGGGAAGTCCTATTCTACGTATAGTAGTGTGGTATATGTCAGTCCCAATCTTCCAATTTATCCCTCCCCCCCACTCTTATAGCATTTTTCTCAACTTCACAGCTTCTCTTCCAATTGGTAATTTGTGAACTGAGTAATGTTTTGCATTGTCAATTCTATTTGGTAGTATGGAATTTTTAAAAGTAGGGTATATTGTACTAAAAACAGGCCAAATAAGTCTGTGCTACATTTTATCTTGTTTTGTAGCAGTAGGAAAATGTACTTGAAACTATAGAATTTATGAGAAAGAAGCAAGAACCATTCACGAGGAAGGAATTTTTAAGGTTTTTGTATTTTAAAGTAAGAAGAGGAATATTTTAATATATTTTCAAGTAACCAAATTGTAGGTTATCCCTGTGACCTTAAGCTGTTTTTCCTTTGGTTGGTTCACAGCCAGCTCACTGTTGGGCTGTGTGTGTTTTTTGTTTTCCTGCTGCAGCAAAACTGGTACAGGTGCTCATTCTCTACTTACTTTGATCTTCATTTCAGAGGCTCTGTCATGTCTTAATGCTTCATTTAATAGATATTTGAGTGGTTTTATGTGAAAAGCAGTATACTAGACTATGGGAAATCAAAGAAGTATAAGACATCCCTGACCTTAAGAGGATATCTTCTAACCAAGGAGGCAAGATATCCACACACTCATTTATTCTACAAGATTCAAGTGCCTGCTCTATATTGTTGTTGAGACAGAATCTCAGCCATCAGGGAGTTCACAGTCCAGTAGAATAATAAATGGCTTGTCCATCCACCTAACATTTATTGGACCTATAGGCCTAAAGACAAATAAGACAGTCCCTGGCCTAAGGTGACTACAATCTAGTGGGAAGATGGATGAGTAAATAGTGGTGAGATGTACGGTGTCTGCTATTTTAGACAGTATTCACTTCTTAGGGCTTTTTTTTTTTTTTTTTTTGCCACACCATGCGGCTTGTGGGATCTTAGTTCCTTGACCAGGGATTGAACCCGGGCCCTCCACAGTGAGAGCACCGAGTCCTAACCACTGGACTGCCGGGAATTCCCTAGGGCTTCTTAATCTGATTAGAATTTAGGAGGTATGTCAACCTAGATGGAAAGAAATATTTTACATCCTTATTTTTAACTGAACTTCTAACTGAATTTTAACATGTTCTTCAATTATGAATATAGGCAACAAATCACAGTAGTAACAGACCTGTGACTTTATCACCAGTGAAAATCACAGATGTTTGCATATCATATTATGGTTGTTGCAGACATATCAAATATCATTTGTACTCATCACTGCTTTGAAATTACAGTAGTTAGTGGATCTGCTGCTAGAGCCTTTCAGTGTGAAATAAACTTTAAAAAATCCTAAATTTGTTTAATGTAGTACAACTGTATTTTAATATAATTGATCTCCTTTGTAATCTTTTGTATTTAAAAACATCATTTTGAGAAGGAGTCCACGCACAGAAAGTTTCAGCACCCTGGTTAGATGTCTTGGCTTACCTTCTTTAGTGTCATGTGTGTGATTGAATGCGAGGAGGGTAACTGGTTTCTTCTGTCAGGTGAAACTTTTAGCTCTGTGGAGAGGTCTTTGTGGTGCTTGTGGTGGTGTAATATTTTACAAAGCAGTTGAATATGTAGAATTCTGAGTTGGTTGTGCCATGTGCTTCCTTTCGTTTTCCTCCTCCTCATTCTTTGCCCATGCCGTGCTAAATAGAGGGAGAAATACAAGAACTGCTCTACCAGATTGACTCTGTGTTCCTTTTGGTTCAGATGATTGATTACATTGTAATGTTTGTTTGTCTCAAACGCAGTGGGAACTTAGGTTTTAACAAGGTGACCTTTGAACTGAATTCTTATGGGTGGGTGCACTGAAGGGGGAGAGGATTCTGAACTAGGGAACTAGAAGCCCAAGGCCTAAGGTTGTGGCATTTGATGGCTCCTCCTGAAAGTCGTGAGCCGCTCTGTGAGGGTTGAAGCTTGTGCAGGTCTTGGGAGGATAAGATTGTCTTCCTTGGGGCTTCCCTGGTGGCGCAGTGGTTGGGAGTCCGCCTGCCGATGCAGGGGACACGGGTTCGTGCCCTGGTCCGGGAGGATCCTACATGCCGCAGAGCGGCTGGGACCGTGAGCTGTGGCCGCTGAGCCTGCGTGTCCAGAGCCTGTGCTCCGCAACGGGAGAGGCCACAACAGTGAGAGGCCTGCGTACCGCAAAAAAAAAAAAAAAGATTATCTTCGTTAGTGGTGATCGTTTAAGTATTGGCTATATCCTAGCTTCTAAAACTTTCAGTATGATTTTTTTAAAGATATTTTTAAATGTATTTTCTTTCTTTTGGTACTACTTCTAAGGTGATGTACTATGTTAGTGTATTATCCTCCTTCAGGATTCCTAGTGTATTATCCTCTTTCAGGACTCAGCCTATTAGACTGTGTCACCACCACCTGTCATTGGACCCTCATCACTTTCCTTCAGTTCTCCTGCCACCCACTGCTGTCTCCAGCACACTCCTATCTTAAATGCTGTGGCTAATCACTTTAACTTCCTTTGCACACACTCTCTGTTCTAGCCCTGACTGAATCAAATTTTACAGCAATCATGTTGTTATTCCCTCCATCTTAAGAAAGGAAGGGAGAACCCTTTTCTGGCCCCCACCCACTCCCTACAGGTCCTTTGTCTGGGGCAGCTACTGCCCCATTTCTCAGCAGCTGCTTAGAGCAAAGCTCCTCTAGTTGTCTGGACCCTTCGAAGTGTGGTCCACAGACAAGCACCATCAGCGTCGTCACCTGGGAGCTTGTTGGAAGTTCAGAACTGGGCCCCACTCCAGACTTACTGAATCCAAATCCACCTTCTAGGAGGGTCCCCAGCTGACTCATGTGCTCACTAAAGTTGGAGAGGCGGTGGTCTTTACAGCTTTCTCTCTTTTACTGCCTCTTCAGACTTAATCCAGTCAAATTATTGTACCTTCCTGCCCTCTATTGTAAGTGTCCAATTCTTTTTTTTTTTTTAGTAAATTTACCAAGTCGTGCAACTGTTACTGTAATCCAGTTTTAGTATGTGAGAGATCTTTTTAGAGTTTAATTTTGTGTAAGTTCAGTTATGCTAGATGCATGAATTCTAGAGATCTGCTGTATAGCATAGTGCCTGTAGTTAGCAGTACAGTATGTGTACATCACAATTTGTTAAGAGGGTAGATCTCATTAGTGTTCTTACTACAAAAAACAAAAATGGAGGGACACAAGGGAACTGTGAGAGGTGTTAGGTATGTCTGTTACCTTGATTGTGGTTATGGTGTCATGGGTGCTTGCATATGTCCAGGCTCATCACATCGTACACGTTCAACATGTGCAGTTCTTTGTATATCATTATACCTTTATAAAGCTGTCAAAAATACATTTTTTGTGTGTTTTAATTATGTAAAACATTTATGTGGCTCTAACATCGGAAATATAAAACAAGGTGATATTCAGAGACCTCAAGTTTCCATTTCTGTCCGACCCCTCACTCAGTTCCCTTCCTCTCCCTGTAGTCATTTTATTTGTTTCTGACTCATCCTTCTCTTATTATAAGAATAAGATGATATTTGAGCACAGATTTGAAGGAATTGAAGGAGCATACTGTGTATGGTATTTTGCATCTTCTTTTCTTCTGCTTAATGGTATATACTGAAGGTCTTTCCATATTAGTAAATAGAGAGCTTCTTCACTCTTTCTTACAATTGCTTTATACTCCATGCTGTGCATGTACCATAATTTATTTAACCAGATGACTCTCGACTTAATATTTTTTAAATTACAAATAATGCTGCAGTGCATAGCTTTGCGTGTATATTATTTTGCACAGCAGCAGGTATGTCTGTAGTACGTATTTCCAGAGGAGATACTGCTGAGTCAAAGGGTAAATGTGTATATGTTTTCAATAGATATCATCAAACTGCCCTCCACAGGGAGGGGTTATACTAATTTGTGTTGCATCACAGCCACAGCCTCACCAACAGCGTGTCACCAGACTTTTGCATTTGATCTGGTAGGTGAGAAATTAGTGTAAGTTTGGTTTTTTCCTTGTACCAAATGAGGTTGCGCATCTTTCTATATATTAAGAGTGAAACGTACTTCTTTTTCTATGAACTCTTTCGTATCCCTTACCCATTTTTCTGTTGGGTTTTTGGACATCTTGGGTGGGTTTTTTTGTTTTTAAGGAGCTCTTTATACATTAGGGAGATGAGTCCTTTGTGACAATGAATGAACCGATTTTTTCCTTCTCAGTTTGTCCCCTGTCTTGTAACTGTGCTCAGGGCTGTGCACGTGTAGGTATGTTTGTGCTTGCTTGTTTTTGCTATGAAGAAGTTTCATATTTTTATAGTTAAGTTTATAAATTTGTAAATTTCCTTTTATAATTTTTTTATAATTTTGAGCCACAGTTTTATTATTTAGGTGTTAACCAGTTGCCCTTCTCCAAGGTTTAAATAAGAGGGAAAAGATTTACATTTTAAAATTTAGCCTTAACAGACTTTTCTGGAAGCAAGAGATGAACATTAGAATGTGCTATACAGCAGCTGGTGGGCAGCGATTCACTAGTGGTTTGGGGGTTTAGCACACCTTGAATATATTATAATGTTAGGTATGTTTTGGTTTGCAAGTAACAGGAAACCCAACTCAAACAAGTTTAAACTTTATAGGGGATGCGTTGACTTATGATATTGAAAATTCCGGAGGTAAGGTGAGCTTCAGATGTGGATTGATTGTGACACCAGCTCTGTTTTGCTGAGAGTCTCCGGATTTTGCTTTCTACTGTGTATCAACCTGTCTTCGGTGGCAGAATAGTGGTGGGGTGCTAGGCTTCACATTTCTGTGCCACTGGACCACATTGAGAGCCAGTACCCAGGATGAGGATGAACAGTTCTTCTAATCAGTTTCTCAGAAGAATAAAGAAGATTGTTTCATAGAAGCCCCCAGCAAACCTCCTTTGACTCATTGCCCCAAACTGGATTACCAGCCCATTCTTGTGGCCAAGGAAATTTGCAGTGTTTGACCGGGAGTCTTGGCTAACCCACACCTTTAGCATGGGGGTTGGATTATCTGATATCCTGATTGCTCTGGAGCTCATGCTGGAGCTGCAGTGTGGGTAGATACCAGCCAGGAGAATAGATCTGTAGATCAATACTGGGTGGGCAACCAAGAGATGCAAACTACACCGAAGGTCTTACACTGTGTTAGGTATTGGGGATCCAGACATAGTAGACACAGCTCTTTCCTCAAGAGAAGAGCTCATGGTGAGATGAATCAGTAAAGCAAGGAAGGAATACAACCCACTGCAGCTGCACACGGAGCACAGCTTGGGCTGTGTGGTGCTTCTGCGTGGTTTAGAAACCTCTCTTTCCCTTGCTCTTGCTGTTGGACTATTATGAGTGTCCTCCCACCTTTTCACAGTGTTGGAATTTTTTGTTTGAATCTTTGTCTCCTCCACAAAACGGTGAATCTTGAGGGCAGAAATCATCTTATTCATGTTATATCCATTGCAGTGCCTGTGCATGGTAGGCATATTGTGTTTGATTTTAAATGAATGAGTTGGTTGCACTTAGAGTCCCCTAAGGATTTACTGGAGTAAATTCAGTAATCTCTCAAAATCCCTGTCACAAGACAAACATGGTTAGTGTTTGTTACTAAAGCTCATAGAGCTAGGCTTGCCAGCCCCTTTTCACTGGTTGAGAGGCTCTTAGAAGTTAGTCACAGCCTCGAATCTTGTGCTGTTAGAGTTCTTCTGGGCAAGCCAGGAGGCAGCTTCATCTGGTGTCTTGATTGCCTGGTGCTAGCCTTGTTCAGAAGCGACATCTTCCTTTTCCTGGTGTCCTGGAAAAAAGTGCTCAAACTCTCCCTCCCAGTCCCTTCTTACTTCCCACTTAATTCTAGGAATTGTACAACTCCTTACATCTTTCCCCCCTCTGGATTTTGGAATAGGTGTACATGTAGCTAGCAAGACTGAGGGCGATATTAGCTCAGCTAATTAAAAATTGGTAGGTGTTACGCTCAGGACTTTACTTGTTTGCAGTCCCAGAGAGCTCAGAGGGCGGGGTGCATGCGGGCTGCACTGGAAAGGCTCCGCTGAGTCCTGACTACTACGCTGCACCGTGCACAACAGTAGACGAGGAGTAGGTCCGCTTGCCACTGCTCCTGGCGTCTCTCTGGAGCCTCTGCCCTTAGACTCGTGCCACCTTTCTCTTTCTTCCTCACGGCCATGAGCCGACTTCCTAGCCGCCTCTGCTCATTGAACACCTTGGTCCCTGCCTCACAGCCTTCCTTTCCACTCCAGTTCCTGCCACCGTCCTGGGTGGTTTCCTATCCACTGCATAACCCATCAGACACCTTGGCATCTCGATTTCTTGTCCTCCACGTCCACCCCAAGTGACCTCCTGTAGTCCACCTCTGGCGCTCTCTTCTCTGGTGACACTCTGGGTCTTGTCATCAGCTGACATGGCTTCAGCTCCACAATTACTAATTCAGATGGAAACAGTTGTCCCCCCGCTCCAGTGTGCCCTTGGCTCCCACTGCTCTAATTTCTTCAGGATACAGGTCACTCAGTGTCACGCTGCCGGATCCATTGGACACCATGCAGCCCACAGCTTCCTTGACCTCTCAGCAGCATTTGACACAGGTGATCATCTTCTCTTTATTGAAACCCTCCTTGTCGTGACACTTTAACCTTGACTTCCTTTCTCCCTCTCTGGTCCACGTGCCTCTGGCCACTCTCTACTTCACCTCTGTCCGTTCCTTCTGCTCTACCTAGTCTGTAACTGGATTTCCCTATGGCTCAGTCCTATTCCCTTTTCTTTTCTTACTCCCATTATATGGAGTACAGATACTCCTCTGTATCTGTATCTTTTGTACCTAAAATTGTTTGCTTGTGCCTTTTCTCACCGCCCCAAAGGAAAAAGTATTTATTGCAGCAAATTAATCCAGTGGGTATTCCCCTGAAAGCACACATCCGTTTGTTAGGGCAATTAAAACTCACACTACATGCGCTCCAGCAAAGCTCCGTCTCTGTCACTGTCAGCTCTAGAGCTTCCTTCTTGATAGTGACTTTTGCCAGTTCCTTCTTCTGCTCCTGTTGTCTTTTGCTTTCTGGAGCATCTGTCAGCCATCATGTATGTGGCCATCTCTGGGTTGGAACTGTGGCCCCCTCTGCAGAGGGACCTGCTGTGGAGTCACTGGGACACTCATGTTTCTGCCATTCTTAGGCAGCTACTGGCCTCAGTCACCAGCTTGAGCTTCACCCCTCATTCATATTTTAATTTTTTCTTGAACAGACTTGTAAGAATTTGTCAATTAAAATTTTGTTTCACAGAATCAGCTGTTTCTTTGTTTTCTGTTTTGTAATATCTGTTATCTTTACTTCCTTTGTTTTCTTTAGATTTACTCTATTCTTTTAATAGCTTTCTGAATTGAAAACATAGGTTATTAGACTTTCTTGCTTTTTTTTTTTTTTTTTTTTTTGCTGTACGCGGGCCTCTCACTGTTGTGGCCTCTCCCGTTGCGGAGATGCGCAGGCTCAGCGGCCATGGCTCACGGGCCCAGCCGCTCCGCGGCATGTGGGATCTTCCTGGACCGGGGCACAAACCCATGTCCCCTGCATCGGCAGGCGGACTCTCAACCACTGCGCCACCAGGGAAGCCCGACTTTCTTGCTTTTTAATGCTGTGCTCAAGGCTGTAGAAATCCCTCTTATGTATTGCCTTAACAGTCACCCATATGTTACACATGTGGTAATATCATTGTCATGAAGATCTAAATATTTTGTAATTTCCATTTTTTTCCCTCTTTAACCCTGAATTTCTAAACAAGCATTTTTTTTTTGTTTCTATTCATGGTGTTTAGTTTTGTTATTAACTTATTCACATGGTATGGTCATAGAGTATGTTTTTTTGATACCAGTTACTTGAAACGTAATGATCTTTTTCCTTGTAACCTAGTTAAAATGTTCCATGTGTTTTTTTAAAAAAATTTATTATTTATTTATTGAGCCACACTTTCATTTATTTATTTATTTTAATTAATTAATTAATTTTTGGCCACATTGGGTCTTTGTTGCTGAGTGCAGGCTTTCTCTAGGTGTTGTGATCAGGGGCTACTCTTCACTAAGTGCGCGGGCTTCTCATTGCGGTGGCTTCTCTTGTTGTGGAGAACGGGCTCTAGGTGCCAGGGCTTCAGTAGTTGTGGCACGCAGGTTCAGTAGTTGTGGCATGCAGGTTCAGTAGTTGTGGCACGCAGGCTTAGTAGTTGTGGTGCACGGGCTTAGTTGCTCCGTGGCATGTGGGATCTTCCTGGGCCGGGGCTTGAACTGGTGTTCCCTGCGTTGGCAGGTGGATTCTTAACCAGTGCGCCACCAGGGAAGTCCTATTTATTTAATTTTTGGCCGCGTGGCATGTGGGATCTTAGTTCCCCGACCAGGGATCAAATCTGTGCTCCCTGCATTGGAAGAGCGCAGTCTTAACCACTGGACAGCCAGGGAACGCAACGGTGAGAGGCCCGCGTACCGCAAAAAAAAAAAAAAGGTTTTCTTAGAAGGAGAGTCTGCCGATCATTCAAATTACTAAGCTTGCCCTGTAGGAATTTTTCCTTCATTGGCAGCAGTAAAAAGGAGAGATTTTTTTCCTCCTTAAAGTTAAAAGTAAGTTATGTTTATGGTAGAAAATTTGGAAAATTCAAGGAAGAAAAAAACCTGTATGCCACAGCTATTAATATTTTGGTGTTTTTCCTCCCAATCCTTTTATGGTGCTCAGTTATATAATTTAGGTCTCTAGTACCTAATACTCTGCCTGGCACAGTGTAAATGCTCATTAAGTATTTAGAGAATGGACCCAGGTGTATGTTCTATTTAGTATGTAGATGAGCATTGCTTTTTGTTGATGGTATTTATAACCCATTTTAGAGTAGCTGAGCTTTGTATGAAGGTGTGACTTTTTTTTTTTAAATGAACCTATTAGATCATTGTAAAAAGTTGCTTGGGTAAATACTTTGGAGTCACCTTTGACTTCTTTCTTTTTCTTAGTCTACTTGCAACCATTCAGTAAAGCCTGTTGGCCCTGCCTTAAATTATATCCAGAACCTGATCACTTCCCACCTCCACCCACTACCTTGCTAGTTTGAGGAAGCACCATCTCTCACTTGGATTGTTACAGTGAGCTCCATGGGCTCCCTTCGTCTACCCTTGCCTCTTACGGTCTCTTCTCCTGATGGCAGCCAGAGGGATCTTTTAAATAATACAGGTCACAACACATTTCTCCACTGTTTAAAAACTTCTAGGGACTTCCCTGATGGCACAGTGGTTAAGACTCCACACTCCCAATGCAGGGGACACGGGTTCAATCCCTGGCCAGGGAACTAGATCCCACATGCATGCCACAACTAAGAGTTTGCATGCCACAACTAAGGAGCCCACATGCCGCAAATAAAGGAGTCCGCCTGCTGCAACTAAGACCCGGTGCAACCAAATAAATAAATATTTTTTAAAAAATTTCTAATGCTTTTCCATATCACTTAGAATAAGACCTAAATTCCTTATTATGATCTGGTACCTCCCGCCCGCCCCCAATGAGATTTTCTGCCACGCTCTCTCTCACTCCCTCCGTTCTCCTCCTTGAAGGGGAGTACATCCCACCCTCAGTGCCATTATGTGTGCTGTTGCGTGCATTATGCATTCCTTCCAACAAGAATCCTTTCCCTGGGCAGCCAACAGGTCTGGCTCCCTCACTGCTTCATATTTCTGCTGAAGTGTGTCCCTGTCAAAGAAGCTTTCCGACACCTCTACCCAGAAAGGCTCTATAATCACCCTTCCACCTCAGTCCCACAACTCCCTTTTCCTGACTGAATTTTCTTCATAGCCCTTTCCACTCTGATGCTCAGTTGATTATTTGTTTACTGGCTGCATCCCTCCTAAGTCCACGAGAGGAGGGTATATCTGTCTTCCCTGCTGGGATGCAGTGCCTACAACAGTGCTTGGCACACGTAGAACTCAATAAGTATTGAGTGAGTAGTGAAAGGAACTTATTATCTCAGGTAACCTAGTGAGAAAATCTTCATTTAGAACATAGGTATTATCACCCCAAAGTTCATAGCAGCACTATTCACAATAACCAAGACCTGGAAGCAACCTAAATGTCTGTCAACAGATGAATGGGTAAAGAAGATTTGGTACATACATACAATGGAATAGTACTCAGCCATAAAAAAGAATGAAATAATGCCATTTACAGCAACATGGATGGACCTAGAGATTATCATACTAAGTGAAGTAAGTCGGAAAGAGAAAGGCAAGTATCATATTATGATATCACTTATATGTGGAATCTAAAAAAATGATACAAATGAACTTATTTAAAAACCAGAAACAGACTCACAGACTTAGAAAACAAAGTTATGCTTACCAAAGGGGAAGGGGGGAGTGGGGGTGGATAAATTAGGGGTTTGGGGTTAACATATATACACTACTATATATAAAATAGATAATCAACAAGGACCTACTGTATGGCACAGGGAACTCTATTCAGTACTCTGTAATAACCTAAATGGGCAGAGAATCTGAAAAAGAGTAGATATATGTGTATACATATGAACTGAATCTCTGTGCTGTACACGTGAAACTAACACAACATTGGAAATCAACTATACTCCACTATAAAGTAAAAATTTAAAAAAGAGCATAGGTATTCTGACTTCTCATAGGCATATTGTATTTTTTAAGTAGGTAATACATGCATGTGGTTCAAAGTTCAAATGGCATGCAGTGAAACGTCTCTCATACCCTGTCCCCTAGCCACCCTGTAACCAGGGTTATGTTCATGTGTATATTTCCAGAGACAGGCTATGGTTCTACACATAAAATCACAGATATATTCCTCCCTCCTTTAAAAAAAAATGTAAGTTTTAGCATCTGTACTGTTCTGTACCTTATTTCTGTTTTGTTTTATAAAATATATTTTGGAGATTATTCTTTGTCAGTGTGTAAAGAGCTCTTTATTTTGTGAATAGCTGCACAATATCCCATTGTATGACTGTACGATAGTTCCTTCTTTGATGAACATTGAAGTTGTTTCCAGTCTTTAGCTGTTACGGACTATGCTGCAGTAAATAACATTGTACATATATCACTTTGCCCTGTTGCTAGTATATCTGAGGAATAAATTCCTATGAGTGGAATTGCTGCGTCAAAGGAATGTGCATTTGTACTTTTGATAGACACTGTCAGATTATCTTACACGGGTTGTACCGATTTATACTTCTGGCACAGTGTGCTATTAGTTGATCTTTGCCAGTTTGATAAATGATAAGTGATATGAGCATCATTTCATATATTTAAGAGCCATTTATATTTTCTGTGAGTTGTCAATATCCTGTGCACATTTTTCTACTAGGATTTTGGTCTTTCTTTCTTTTTTTTTTTTTACTTGTAGGAGCTCTCCTTTATGTAAATTAGCCCTTAATTTGTGATCTGAGTTGCAGACATTCGGTTCCATTTGTCATTTGTTTTCTGATTTTGCTCGTGGTGGTTTTTCCTAGGTAGAAATTTTATTTTTTAGAGGAAAACGTATTAGTCTTTTCCCTTTTGGCTGTGGGTTTGGGGTCATACTTATTAGCCCTTCTAATTTTTTTTTTAAAATCCTCATGGTTTCTTCTTGTACTTCTGAAGTTTCATTAGTTACATTTGACATCTCTTTGATACTGCTGAGATTTATTCGGGAATAAGATGTGAGATGGAGTTTCAACCCCCCCTTATTATTATTATTTTTTACAACAGTCTTAGCATTTTTTTATTTCTTATGTCTTACGTGGAAAATAATCTGTCAGCAGTTTTCTGCTGAACTCTGAGTAGATCATGATGTCCTGTGTATTTTTTCATTATAAGTTATAGTTATCTTTTTTTTCTTTTTTTTTGGGGGGGGGGCACTGCGTGGCTTACAGGATCTTAGTTCCCCAACCAGGGATTAAAGCTGGGCCCTGGCAGTGAAAGCACCAAGTCCTAAGCACTGGACCACCAGGGAATTCCCAAGTTGTAGTTATCTTTATCTTACCAATGTTGACTTAAAAATAATGATTGAAGTATAGTCTATTGGTGAGCATTGTTTTGAGATAAATTTTGTAGGATTTTCAGTTGGTAAATTAAGATTAGTTGGACATATATACACTACCAAATGTAAAATAGCTAGCTAGTGGGAAGCAGCCGCATAGCACAGGGAGATCAGCTCGGTGCCTTGTGTTCCCCTAGAGGGTGGGATGGAGATGCAAGAGGGAGGAGATATGGAATATATGTGTATGTATAGCTGATTCACTTTGTTATGCAGCAGAAACTAACACACGATTGTAAAGCAATTATACTCCAATAAAGATGTTTAAAAAAAAAGATTAGTAATAATAGGTATAATGATAGCTAATTAATATCATGTGCTACACTAAAGGAACACGTTTAGTAAATGATATAAAACTAAAGAAGTAAGAGATTTTACCCTCTCATTTGAGTGAGTCGTGGTTGAGGTCTCTTGGCTTCCTTGATTAATGCATGGCTGTGCTACGTTGATAAATAGGGTTTCCTGGGGCTTGATTCTCATGTCTGGTAGGCTCCCTTTATGGGTGATCATCTCGCAGACTGAAGGCTCTGAAGGTCCTGGCTGTAAGTGAGGGAGGATGCTTTGGGATCACCTGCATAGACTCAATGGTGGTCCTTCACTACTGTTGCTCTTTTCTTCCTATTTCTATGCCACCTTGCCTGGCCTTATCTATTGTTGCATCTCTGCTTGAAGTTGCCATTTTCACCATGTGGTTAACTTTTTCAAGGTTTGTAAATGGCTCACTTTACTAAACTATCAAAAATCCAAGCTGAGCCTAGTAAGAAATTTAGCCTACCAATGGCCTCTTCAGAATCTTTCGGACAGTTCTCGTAATGAGATACTTAACCAGCCAAGCTGACACCTTGTTGTCCCTGTACATTTGTTTTGTCTGTCTGTCTGTCTTGGTCTTTTCTCAAGTGCCATCCCACACCTTTTTGCTCAGCTATACCATTGCCTAAATATTTGACCTGTCACATTTTCAAAAACAGAAGGGTTCCTCTTCTCTCTTCCCTTACATCAGAGGTTCTCTTACATGTGGTCCTCAACTAGCATCAGCATCTCCTCAGAACTTGTGGAAATGCAGATCTCTGCCCTCCCCCTTGACCAACTGAATCAGATACTCTAGGGGTGGGGCCCAGCACTCTGTTTAACTAGCAGGTGATTCTGATGTGCTAGTTTTGTTTTTTAAAAAAATAATTAATTAATTAACTTGGCTGCATCGGGTCTTAGTTACAGCATGCGGAAACTTTGTTGTGGCGCGCAGCTTCTCTCTAGTTGAGGTGCGCAGGCTCAGTAGTTGTGGTGCGTGGGCTTAGTTGCCCCAGGGCATGTGGGATCTTAGTTCCCCGACCTGGGATTGAACCCGCGTCCCCTGCATTGGAAGGTAGATAGATTCTTAACCACTGGACCACCAGGGAAGTCCCTGATGCACTAAAGTTTGAGAACCACTGCCTTATGGGATCTAATTCAGGGCTCTCCTCATAGCTTTAACACTCAGTTAAAGCTTATTGGCCATTTAATTTGTGGAGTATATTAATAGCCATTGATTAATTTGTTTATCATCACAGTTATCATTTATTGAACACCTACTCAGTGCTGGGCACTAAACTAGGTGCTTTCACATACATTGTCTCATCCTCACAAACACTTTGCAAAATAGGGAGTGGTGTTTCCCACTTTATATATAGATGAGAAAGGGGAGGCTCTGAGGAATGCAGTAACTTGCCAAGGCGGCTGGCTACACAGCTGGTAAGTGACAGCATGAGATTTCAGTGGGTCTGTCAGACTCCTAAGCCTATGTCCTTTCTGGCACATCACACTGCCTTTCATATAAAACCTTGTTCCCAGAGAGTACATGTGAGTCTGTGGCTGTCATGTCATATAAAAAATGGTTGTAATGCACATGATTCTGGACTTCTCCCCTCACATTCTTTTTTTTTTTATATAACTTTATTTTATTTATTTATTTTTGGCTGCGTTGGGTCTTCGTTGCTGCATGCGGGCTTTCTCTAGTTGTGGAGAGCTTTCTCTAGTTGTGTTCGTTGCAGTGCGCAGGCTCCTCATTGCAGTGGCTTCTCTTGTTGCGGAGCACGGGCTCTAGGTGCGCAGGCTTCAGTAGTTGTGACACGGGTTCTACAGCGCAGGCTCAATAGTTGCGGCGCGTGGGCTTAGTTGCTCTGCAGCATGTGGGATCCTCCCGGACCAGGGCCCAAACCTGTGTCCCCTGCATTGGCAGGCGGACTCCCAACCACTGCGCCGCCAGGGAAGCCCTCCCCTCACATTCTTAACCTGATCTACTAAGCAACAACCTTCTAGCTTTTTTTTTTTTTTTTTTTTTGCGGTATGCGGGCCTCTCACTGTTGTGGCCTCTCCTGTTGCGGAGCACAGGCTCCGGACGCGCAGGCTCAGCGGCCATGGCTCACAGGCCCAGCCGTTCCTTAGCATGTGGGATCTTCCCGGACCGGGGCACGAACCCGTGTCCCCTGAAGCGGCAGGCAGACTCTCAACCACTGCACCACCAGGGAAGCCCTAGCTTTTTTTTTTTTTTTTAATAGAAACACAGACTTCTATTTCCTTTTCTTAATATTCATTTACTTAACAGTAGATCAGAGAATTGGGAGGTAAAAGAGACTTTGAGATCATAGTCCAGCCTCTATGTTTTCACACATCTAGTCATTACATTATATGTGCTACTCAGTATTTTTGTCTCAGAAATCAACTTGTATTTTTGTTGAGGTATAAATTGGTATACGACACAACTCTGGCCTGTGCACTTGTATTATTTTTGCAACTTAAAAAAATATGTTACATTGAACTTAGAAAATTTTTAATTGGTTGGGAAAAGTAATTTTGCTGGCTTTGCTTTAGTCCCGCTGTGTTATGAAAGTGAAGTGAGCGCGTGTTAGCAGATTGAGCACCTCTTTGACCCAGGAGACAGCTGCCGTCTCTGGTGAGGGGAGAGGCCTTGTTATTTAGGCTGTTTGCTCCTCTCACCTCTTTGACCTTCGCTCCCTCACTTCCAAACCCCCACCCCTCCAAACACATTTTTGGACAGGCAGTTGAATAGAAAAATACATTTATTTTTAAAATTCCTACAAGGAGTTAAGTGCTTATTTCCAAGCTTCCTCACTGTACTTTTTGGTTTGAATGCATTTATCAAATGTGAATTGATATTATTTACTTAATAATGATAATAGCTAATACTTGGGTAGCTTTTTGAGTGAGCACTATTCCAGTCGCTTTACATATTTTAACTCCCTAATCCTCAAACATTGTATATAGTAGGAACTATTGTATTATCCCCATTTCCCCATTTTGTGGAAACAGTAGTGTGGAAAACTAAATAACTTGTCCAAGCTCACAGCGCTAGGAGTGGCAGAACCCAAATCAAACCCAGGCATCCTAGCTCCACAGTCTGCGCTCCTAATCACTCCTCAAAGTGTAGTGTAGGTTTTCAGCCAGAGCTTTCTCAGTAACATGTCACTTTACATTTTTGAAATGGTACCCTATTCAGTGTTTTTGTTTTCCTGCATTAGGACCTGTGTGGAGGATGGGATTGATGTGTGAGCTTCCATAGAGAAATAATTTAGCCCCTTCAAAAATGTCAAATAATTGAGGTGTTTGCTAGGGACACAGGCTGTGCTGAAGGCAGGTGGCCTTCTGGAGTGGGACACACCAGGCTTGAAAACAGTCTCCCAGTGCCTTTCTCAGCCTCGTCCTGCACCAGGATGGGCCCTGGCTGGCTCTCTGTGCTTTGCCATGCTCTCCCTCCTTTGGGGTCTTGAGTGTGCCGTGGTTTTTCACCGCCCGACGAGCATGTATGTGCTTGAGGTCTGAGAATTTTGTGAGAACAGCGCAAGTACTCAGACTTGCTGTGGACAACAAGAAAATTTGGGGATGTCATGTTACTGTGTGTCTCTTCTAATTTAAAGACAAATCTAGCGGCAGTACTCTACATGGAGGAGAGATGAGGTCTTTCCATACCACCCTGAAGACTGCCTTTTAGTTTATGGTCACTTATAAACTTATAAATGCTGCTTATTGGACCTGCTGGTATTTGGAGCCTCAGCCTTTGTCATAACCATGGGTACCACCAAGCTGAGCTCCTGGCCTGCATTTCTTAGCTTTCAGTGTCTATGCAGCCTAGCTTAAAATTGCTGCCTATTTCTGCCATCCTTCTTGTATTTGCATACAAAATTTGGGTACATCCCTGCTGGCCAGAATTTTATTAGTGGGCATTTGACCTGGCTGCAGAGGGAAGATTTTCTGGAAGACAGTCAGGGGCTTTGGAAAGAGCTGTGGGAGTGGGTATTGGCCTTAGTTGCTCAGGACACAGCAGCTCCAGAGCTTTGACTTATCAAGAGGCAAGCAGCTCCCTTTCTCCCTCCTCCCTTCTCAGCCTGGAGAAGGCTCGCAGCAGTTGGAACTTGGTGCCAACTAAATGAGCGTCATTTGGTTATGCTAAGCTTAATGAGTTTTGAGAAGTCTTGTGTATTTCTTCACTCTATGTTATAAATAATGTAATTTCAAGTTCTGACAGCTAGTTATTACGTCTGATGTAGAAGCAAGAAGGCCACAGGTGAAAGGAAAGGAGACGGAAATGAGGGCGTTGGGTTAGGCTACTCTAGTGCTTTTCCTGAGTTATAGAGCTCCACGTTCAGCTGCGGTATGAATTGATTTTGTGATTTTAGACAATTTACTTCCTCGGTCTTAAGTTGTAACATCTTGAGAGCAAATGTGACTTTTTTAAAGCTCCGCTCCAGCTGTTTGTCTGTTTTCTGATTCCGTGAATGTGAGACTTAGGTTACCTATGTTCGCATAAGACCACTGTCTATAGAGATATGTTACAGAATTATTCATGCTGGGAAATAAATGAGTTGCTTCTTCAGTCCACTTCTTTGTGAATAGCTTCATATTTAACTTTTTAAGCTAGTAGTTGCAAGTTTTAAATTATGTATGTTTTATTATGTGAGATGATGAATGATAAGTGCTTAGAGTGAAGCAGATGTGCGATTGTCACCAAGTGCTACCTTTCGGATTATGGTTGATTTCAGGCTTCAGTTTGAAACTGCTTATTCAGCTGGTTGGCCTGCTAACCTACATTTAAAATGCAGTACTGTCCCCATGGAGAGTACAAATACAATACTGTCCCTCTTGAGCCTAATATTTTTATTTCAGGCCTCCAGATTTTAAATGTTAAAATATTGCCGAATACCAAAGGAGAAATTCTACTGTGTAACCCTTTTAGCTATTTCTTCTGGATTGAGGATAATTTAGGGCCTAGAATCTCTAGAAAATCATGGGATTGATGATAAATTTGCAGCTCAATTCTTGTGAGAAAGATGGGGATTCAATCTTAGACCTACATTGGAGGCAAAATTGGGAAGTAAACTTGGAACAGATTGAATTTCCCAAACAGGACTCTGGGAAAAGTTATCTGTATTTGCCACTGTAGCAAATTAGGAGCACACAGTGAATGCTTCTCACACTGTAGTACTATTTGAAGAGTGAAACAATAGAACCAGCCACCGCCTCCTTATCTGTCCCCTGAATGGTTGGCTTCTTTAAAGAATTTTCCTGTCCTGTCTCATCTCATTGAGTGACATCACTGGTGCCACAGAAATATTATTAACAGACACCAGCAGTCGTAATTGGTGTGAAACTTATGATTTGGCCAGTTCAAAATATATCATCACCTCTTGGCGATATATCATCCCTGCTCATACATTTACTTCGTGTAACCGTAGGCTTCATTTTATGGTGAATTTTACTGTTTGTTCACAAGGCATGTATTTTCCTGTGACTCTCTGCTAGGCCATGACATGCTTTTAAACTACCAGAATAATTTTCAAATAGTTTCAGTTGGTTTTTTGGCCTGTGTTTTCTTCTTTTTCTATTTAAAAAATTACACAAGTAATATATAATTATTGAGGAAAAGTTAGAAATTAAGATAGGCAAAAAATGGTCATCTAAGTACTACCCTCCCCTTTAGTAACCACTTTTAATACTTTACTGAATATCTTTTCAAATTATTCTCTTTGCAAACATATACATCTCAAACGGAATGAAACTTTTTTAATTACGGAAAATTTACTTACACAGAAGTAGAGAGAATGTCTCCCGGCTTCACCAGTTGTCGACATATGGCTAGTCTCATTTCATCTATTATCTCACCCTTACTGCATTATTTTAAAGCAAACCCCAAACATCATCTGTTTTCTTCTGTACTTTTTCTACAATTCATAGACTGGAGAAATAAAACCATATTTTCACATGTAAAAAATTTACATTCGATCAAAGTCTGTTCTTTGACAGATTCATAAATATTTTTTACAGTTGGTTTCTTGATACATAAGGATCTTTTAATTATTTTATTTATTTTTTAATTTGAAATAAAGATTCATGGGAACTGGCAAAAAATGTGCAAGGAGGTCCCATGTACCCGTCACCTAGTTTCCCCCAGAAGGTAATAGTTTGCATAACTATAGTGTAATATCAAAACCAGGAAATTGACATTGTGAAGTCTGCAGAGCGCATTTGGCTTTCACTAGGATCGTGTGTGTGTGTGTGTGTGTGTGTGTCTGTGTATATTCCATGCGGTGTTATCCCACGTGTAGATTCATGTAACCACTGCCACAAATAAGTGTTGTTTCATAATCAGTTTATTCAAATTAATTTTGTAATTGGTTTGTTTAAATTTGTTTCCAAGCAAGGACCACACATTGCAGTTAGTGTCCATGCCTCTTAAATCTCTTTTTAATAAAAAATTAGTTGGTTGTAATTTCACTTACAGAAAATGACAATCATAGTACAAAGAACCCTCAGATGGACTAATTATTTAAAATTTGCCTATTTGTTTTATCATTTGTGTTTTCCCTCCCCCTCTTCTCCTCCATTCCTCCTCCCTTCCCTCCATGTGTATGTATGTACATATATAATACAAATCATTTGAGAGTAATTTGTAGACATCATGTCCATTTATTCATATAAACCTCAGTTTCTATTTCCCAAGAACAAGATTTTCTCTTACATAACCCCAGTACTGTACATTTATCAGAATCTAAATATAACTGATCTGATCTGCAGTTCACATTAAAATTTCACTAGTTACCTCCATGCTGTCCTTTAAGAACCATTTTCCCCTGGTTTGGGAGCCAGTCCAGGTTCACAGACTACAGGTAGTTGCAGGCTCTTTAGTCTCATTCAGTGTTCAGCAGTTTCTTCTTTGTTTTCACGACCTTGATGTCTTGAAGAGTTCAGACCAGTTATTTTGTAGAATCTCTCAGTTTAGATTTGTCTGCTATTTTTGTGATTAGATTCATAGTCTACAGTTGGGGGGGCACCACAGAACCACTGTTGTGTCTTTCTTGGAGCAGCAGGTCAGGAGACACAGGACGCTGCTTTGTTCTGGTCACAGTGGTGATGTGAACCTTGACTAAGGTTGTGTTTGCTAAATTAATCCATGGTCAAGTTCCACTTTTCTCTTTGTAATTGGTATGTAATTTGTGAAGGGATACTTTGGGACTACATAAATACCGTTTTTCTCCTCAGACCTTTATCCGCTAGTTTTAGCATCCATTGATGATTTTTGGCTGAATTGGTTATTACTGTATTACTGTGATGGTTATAAAATGGTGATTTTCAAACTCCATTATTTTTTCCTTCTACATTTATTAGGTGTTAGTCTACTGTAGGGGAAAGCTTTTTTTTCTCCCCATTTATTGATATTAGTGTGAACTCAGATTCTTACTTTATTCCATGATAATTCTGTAGTATTGTTTTTATGTGTAAATTGTCCCATCATTGACCAATGATAGTCCCTCTGCTTTGCCCCCTGAGTCTTTTTTTTTGGCCACACTGTGCGGCATGTGGGATCTTCCCCGACCAGGGATCGAACTAGCGCCCCCTGCAGTAGAAGCGCAGAGTCTTAACCACTGCACCACCAGGGAAGTCCAGCCCCTGAATCTTTTGGACACAACTTCAGTAGTCTTTGATAGCTTTCTTGCTCAGCGGTACAGAAAGATGTTCCAGATTCATCTTGTGCACTTCCTGCCCCATACCTGGTATCAAGTATATGGGAGCCTTGATGACTTTGAAAAATAGCATTCGTGACACAGTCTGGGCACTAGGGTCTCCTCTTGTCATTTGCTCATTGCTTCTATACATTTAATACATCTTATGTGGAAAATCTGAATTCCTAATGACATTCATATAATTGATTTTTTGTTTTATTCTACAAGACATTGAGAATGGCAATATACTGGGACTTCCCTGATGGTGCAGTGGTTAAGACTCTATGCTCCCAGCGCAGCGGGCACGGGTTCGATCCCTGGGCAGGGAGCTGAGATCCTGCATGCCGCACGGCACAGCCAAAATAAAAGAGTAACAATGTACTCTTATTGCTAACAGTATGATTACAGTGTGAGTACAGTTTTAAGATTTCTTTATAACTCTTTTAATCTTTTGAATCCTATTTTTTTATTGTTGCATTTTTCACTTAATGCTATACCATATAACATCCTTCTTTGCTGGTAAGTAAATGTCTTCATTTTAAATGGCTGCATGATATATTTACCCATTTCATTTTTCAAACACATAAGATGTTAATAATGTTTTGTTAGAAACAAAGCTGAGTTGACTGTCTTTGTATGTGTGTTTGATCATTAAAATTATTTATTTATTTATTTATTTTTTGTGGTACGTGGGCCTCTCACTGTTGTGGCTTCTCCCGTTGCGGAGCACAGGCTCCGGACGCGCAGGCTCAGCGGCCATGGCTCACGGGCCCAGCCGCTCCGCGGCATGTGGGATCCTCCCGGACCGGGACATGAACTCGTGTCCCCTGCATCGGCAGGCGGACTCTCAACCACTGCGCCACCAGGGAAACCCAAAATTATTTTTTAACTTAAGGATAGCATCCAAACAGAAATGTGTATAAATGTAAAGTTCTATTAGTTTTTCACAAAGTAGAACCAACCCCAGGTTAAGAAACAGCATTCCTAGCCACCTGGAGCCTCCCTGTGACCCCTTCCCACACTCCTGAAGGGGTAGCCACCGTCCTCACTTCCAGCATCACATGAGTTTTCCTTATTTTTGAACTTTATGTAAGTACAATTACTTAGTATATGCTATGCTTCTTTTATATCTGGCTGCTTTCACTCCAGATTATTTTTTGAGGTTTGTCCATGTTTTTTCTCAGTGCGTGTCTTCCACGGGTAGTATTCCATGTACAGCCTGCTATTCACCTAGCCTACTGTGGATGGGCATTTGTGTTGGGCCAGCTCTGGGCTATTACAGATAGATTACACACTTGGAAAATATTTTCTAAGGACAGATTCCTAGGCGTTGAATTTGTGTTTAAAGGAAAGGAGGCTTTTGCTCCGTGCTGGCGAGTTGCTCTGCATGAAGGCTGGCCAGTTCACACTCCCGTCACAGTTAGGTGAGGCCTGCCCCTCCACATCCGTGTGTGCTAGTCTTAACTGGCTGCTATCGCATTACTAGTGCTGTGCCAGTGCATGGTACATTTCAGGTGCCTCAAAAGGCGTTTTTAATCTGGTAGGGGAAGAAACATCAGAAATGTCTGAGTGGCTGTCATTGAGGTAGCCTATAAGACAGTTATGTCCCCCCAAAATTTAGCTGGGGAGATAAGACATGACAAACAGCAGAAGTGCCAAGTGAACAGTAGTTCCAGTGATACTGTAAAACTTTAGATGAAGGAAAGAGCAAAGCTTTTCTGCATAGTAGTATTTAGAAATCGGTCAGCTCTCTGTAACTGTCATTGAATTGAGTCTGCTTTCTTCACCTGAGGCCTGGCTGGATCAGAAAATAACTATTTGAATTACAGAGACCAAATCCAGTGTTTTGGCCGTCGATTTTAGTGGCTGGTCTCCTTTCATTGTAAGATAAGTTTGATGTGCTCTCTGGCTCTCTTGCTTCCTATTTGAAAACCCAGCAATGTACTGGTTCCAAAGTACTGTCATTTGGTGTAAAATTACTGGTACACATCAGTGCCATGTTTTGAAATTTCATATATTACAGATTCAGTAGTTCACTGTTCCACTTGAAGTTGGGTGATTGAAAAGGTAGCAACTTGATGTGACTGAAAGCACAGTTCTAAGGTCTGTGCAACCTTGGGCAGATCACCACCCCTCCCTGGGCCTCAGTTTCAATGTAGGGTAAGGAAATGAGTGTCAGAAAATTGCAGGGCCTCTACACAATTGGAGATTTAGGGCATTTCCCCCTTCGAACGGGATCTCCTCTGCAGAGCGCTGCTTGTGTTGCTCAGCACCTTGATTGAGAAAATTGAAAAATCATCTGTGTGCCGTGCCAAACATACGAAGCTCATGGGCATATAAATGCCAGGAAGGCAGTGGGATAGCAGCTAAGCAGCATACAGGAACTACTCACTGTCTTGGAGTGGTCTTTACCAGTGTTGTCACAGCACTTTTAGAAGGTCACAGAATTTCTCCCCACCCCCACCCCTTTTAGGGGAAACTTTAAAAATACCTATTTTCTAAGAATTTGAAATGAGTATCTTTTGCAGAAACGAAAGCCTCTTGCCTTTTCTTCCACTTGAGATGTTGGTATTCCCTTGGGAATAGGAATGCATATGTCTATGCATATTTAACAGAAGGGTTTAATAAAAATAGGTCATTTGAATATGTCAGCATTTTAATGGGGTGAGATCTGGTGTTAGAATGTGTGCAAATTGATTTTATCTAATTTTTATTCATAGTTTTTCTTTAATGAAGAAATCAGTATTTCATTAGCCTAAATGAAGCACCAGGACAACCATTTGTAGCGTTTCGCATTGTGATAAGAGCCTTAACCTGAATGTGGAGTGCAACATAAGAAAACGAAGAGATGGCGAAGATGTTGCAGTTTAGTAGCTTATCAAGTTCATTTTTGAAAAATCACTCTGGGGGAAGAGGAGTAGAGTTTACATAGCTAACAGTTTTTAAGTGACAGACTGCCTTGGGAAAAAATGGCATGTGATAACAACAGAAGTTTATTATTTCAGCAGACACTTGACTGACAGTGCTGGGCCAGGGGAGAAGAAGACGCTTCACATAATCTCAGCCCTGCTTCCTCTGGGTGGCTGCTCCCACCCCGCCCCAAACAGAGTTCCAAAGGAGGAGCCTTCTCTGGCTCCTGTGGGAAGTATTTCTTTGGTGAACAGTACGCAGTTCCACAGATCGTAGCTGTGAATGAACACATTTTATGCATTTTGTGACTGTGCATCTCTTCCCATTTTGGAATGACCTAAAGGTGGCGCCCCTCGCATTTTACGTCTTGTTATTTGCCTGTATTCTGATGGTGGATGGCATTGTTCGTCCCTTCTCTCTCCTTGCATGGAGTTCCCTGCCCCACTTCTCCTGGCCTCGCTGCTGCTGTCGTGCACAGGAGAGGAGCTCTGGAATGTGAGCGCTGGGTGCTCATTCGGGGGTCAGGACTGGCAGAAGACTGCTGGCAGACGACTGACAGTTGTTTTCAGTAAAGGGAGTGGGTCTGGTGTGCCAGTGCAAGTGTGGGCGTGTGCTAGTATGTCTGACAATGAAGGAGGAATAGAGACTAAGGAAGGAAAGGTACTGTCTTGTTTTGGAAAATTATATTGGAAGGAAAACATGCTCTCAACTTGGCTTCTGCTGTTTTTCTCCAGGAAATTTAGGGCAGAAAGAAATATCCCTGTTTTTCCTTATTTAGATTTCTTTGAAAGTATTAACGAATGATGAGGATTTTCAAAGCCTCTCTGGTAAGCAGCAAGTCCTTACGTATTCAAAAGGAGAAATGTGAGTTTTCACTAACTTTTCTAGAGTGCCCTTTACGTGTCGGGTATTATGCTTGGGATTATCTCCATTTTAAGAGAACGGCCCTGCAAGGCAAATGCGTTGAGAAGGGGGGTCTGGGCCACACTGAGCAAGGCTGGGGTATCCGATCGCCACCCCAGCGAGCATAGGGGCCTGGGGTCACACAGTAACAGAATTGTAGACTAGGTGCTACCTGGTGTTATCTCGTCAACTTCCTGTCATAGCACCATGATGCAGGAGGAGGAGCACAGGGGCTGGAATGTAGAGGCCTCATCTCCACCACTTGCTGCTGCTTGACAGCTGATTCTGTTTCTCTGTTTATAAAATGGGAGTGGCCATAGTTCTTCTGTGCACAGGTTCATAATGATGGTCAGAAGAATTGATGCTTGAGGGTGCGCCCTGTTGAGGGTGCTCTGGAAACCGTCAAGTGACTTTCCGGTATTCGCTAAGGGAGGTTGTTTGCTTTCATAGATGGGCGCCCAAGAAGGCATTAGTTGTTAGTTAGGCTTTTGGTCAGCAGAAGGATTATATATTTGCTTTTATATATATGTCTGGCTCTGAGTTTCTTCTAGTTCCCATCACTTTACTTTTCTTTCCTGTTTTCGGAATTGTTCCATTTCTACGGCAGATACTTAACAACGTCTTCTGTGTGTCGGGAGCTTTAGTAGGCATTGGAGGTAGAGTGGCGAGTAAGACAGACATGCTTCTGGCCTTTTTGAAACGCTGGAATGGTACAGTTGAGTGACCTTTTTTTTTCCTACTGGGATAAGTTATCCCAAACCTGACTTCCTAATACCCCTGATATCTCTTTTTTTAATGTGTTAGACTCTAAATACCATTAATGCCAATTATGCAGAGATCTTGAATGTAACTATTGAACTGAAGAAACTCTGAGAAAGATGCGTTATGGGGCTATTTCACAAGATTAGCCTGGTTTTGTGTCTACTTCAAGGGCAGGTGGCTTGGACTGTGGAATCAGCATCTGTGCAGTGCCTTACAACTGACTCTTACCTGAGTTTTAAACTGCTCACCTGGGCAGTGAAGATGTTTGAAAATCAGTGTTTGGTAATTTGGTCATGACAGCCGCAGGTTATTTTCCACTGTGCTGAAGAATATTTGTATTAAATAGTACATTGATCTTTGTTCACAAAGCAAATATAACAGCTCAGAGTGGTCTGAGTCTCATTTCATTCACTCTTGTGACCGGGAGGCGTTTCCCCAGGATGACCAGCTAGGTGTGGTCCAGCCCCAGGCTGTGGACAAATCCCTCGCAGGCATTAGAAACCCCAAGCCTGACTAGGTTAAAAGTCTCCCCCAGGAAAAACTGTGGAACAGTCTTTATAATGTGGTTTGGTTTGGATCCCAGGTCTTGAGATAGGACTCCAGGTGTTCCTCCTCTTTCCAACTCGGTGATCTTCTGGGGCACTGGGAAGTAATCCCCTGTCCACTTCTGGCTCCTGTTTTGGTTGTCTGAGCTGTGGTCAAAAGGAACGGTAATAGAAAGCACTACAGCAGTTCTCTTTTGATTTTCAAATGGCATAATGGAGACCTTTGATGCCACTGGAGCTGCTCCTGCTGTTTTGGGCTAATCCATTCAGGCAGTCAGTGACTGAGCAGCCTCCTGACTTTTTTGTTGTTTCTGAAAGGCCTTTCACAATATATGGAGTACAGTTCACATATTACCGCTAATAAATGTGGCACATGGGGATAGGCACTCAGTGGAGGCCCAGTGAAAGCCTGCCTCCCGGGGTGAGATCAGGAGGAAATGACACTGGCGCTGCAGTGAGCAGCATTTGTGTGATGGAGGGGGGAGGGGGAAGGGAGTATTATAAGTGAGGGGGGAAATGTAAGGAAAGGCAGGAAGGTGCAAAGGGCGCAGGCAGCGTGTGAACACGTGCTGCCCTTGCGGGTAGTGTGTGTGAAGGGGCAGGGGATGGTGAGGCCTGTAAGAGGAAGGCCTGTGGATGCCAACTAAGCAGTTTAGCCGTCGGTACGGCCGGCAGAGCCGAGGAGACTTGGAGTGGGAGAGTGACCTGAGTCTCTATGAGGATTAATCTGGCAAGTGTGGGGGAAGAGCGGCAGGTGTGTAGAAATGGGTGGAAGGAGCCTGGTGCTAAACCCGTAATCTGCCCCTAGGCCAGGAGGGGGCCTGGAGGAGGACAGGCTGCTGGCAGGGCTCTGAGCTGGCATGGGGGGCGCCAGGCGGGGGACCCAGCCAAGGCGACAGGCTTAAAGCTCGGGAGAGGGGCTGCGGAGGGAAGAGAGTGATTTCTGGTGTAGACGGGGTGAGCTTCTGGTCT
Organism: Stenella coeruleoalba; assembly: GCF_951394435.1. NCBI lineage: Eukaryota > Metazoa > Chordata > Mammalia > Artiodactyla > Delphinidae > Stenella > Stenella coeruleoalba. The sequence goes on along the minus strand of NC_137147.1, from coordinate 2,740,599 downwards.
GGGTGGACATTGGGCAGCTTTTAGCTAGACCAGTAAAAGGAGTCTCTTCTGGCAAGTTCTGTGAGACGGTTCTCTCTGAGGTGATTCTCTAAAGGGGAGGGAGAATGTGACATTTAGGGAAAATAAAGCCCCCCTTTAGTACCTACATGCTTCCCACATACCATCATCTGGCATACATTTTTCAGAAGAGGTCTTTCTGAGATTATTTTCCACATCACATCAAATGCTTCTGGGCACTCAAGAGTATCAAGAAGCAGGTTCCCATGACAAGGGCTCGGCCCGGGCCCACCGTGTGCCTTCTCTGAGCTCCTGGAATGACTGTGACAGGGCGCCTGTGGGAGCCCATTCCCTGCTGGTTCAGTCCCTCCTCCATGTTCCTGTCGGCTCCCCAGCATTCCCTGGGGCCGGGCAGGGATCTGGGGTGAAGGTGTGGGCTGCAGCAGCTTGGTTTCTTTTGCAGACCTTTGTGATAAATGTTCGTTAATTCCATGCTAAACCCACCGAGCTGACTTCATGTCTTGACAGTATTGTCATGAAGAGAATTCCAGGGATTTTAAGGATCAAAAGTCCAAGGAAAAAAGAAACATGACTTTTTAAAGTTTGTACTTATTGACAGGATTTTGGTTAACCAGCTCTGTTTCTGTAGTAGGAATTTTTAAGCCATCATTTAAATTTTTTCTGTTGAGAATGAGACACTGACAAATTAATTGTAATCATAACTCCTTATGCAGAAACTAATGAGCATAATGATGAAATTTAATTGAAAAATTGAAAAGTTTGGAACAATCGCAGTTTCATTTGTTAAACAGATATTGAGCATTTGTGACAAACTGGATACTCTGTTGGGGCTGAATAACCAGATATTCTTACCAGTTCTTAAAATTCTTGTCAATTCTTAAAATTGGTAAGACTTTTAAATAAATTGGTTCTGCTATAAATTCACATTTAAGAATTTAGATAATTGGCAATAATTAGGATGCAAAAGCACTAAAAAAATACCAAAGTATCTGTAGCCTGTCTATGCAGGATTTACCAGAAAGCTGAGAAACAGAAGTAGTTTTGTGGAATAACAATAGTAACTGCCTAATAAAGACGTTCTGCTTTTTAAGGAAGTTTCTGTTGTAGTTTTAGTCGTAATTCTAATTGATGATAACAGACATAAAACAATACTGTGATCACGTAAGTGATTAAATACTAAATTTTGTGCAACGAACTAAGTACTTGAGAATTGTGATAAAGGGGCCAGCTCAGGAAACGGTAGTTGGGAAAATGCTTGCTGGAGGTGGCGGGACTTGAACTGATGGGTAATACTCCTGGGAACAGGGGCAGAGGAGACTCTCCCAACCCAGGGGGCGACTTAATGAAGCCAGGAAGAGAGGACGTCTGCCTGCACCAGACTCAACACACCTGGTTGGGGGCGAGGACGGGTGGGACGGTAGAACAAGGTGGAGTGGTGGGACATGGCCCTCGACCCCTTAACTCCTTCCCAGGTTCCTCAGCCGTAAAACATGGATGGTATTAGTGCCGACTCTGAGGGGCGGACTGTGAGATTAAACGAGATGGTAAGTGTGAACGTCCTGGTGCATAGAAAGTGTTCAGCGGACAGAAGTTGCTGTTGCTGTTGCTGTTGGGGAGACGGATGGGGCCCAGCCACGAAGGGCAGGACTGCTTGGGAGTTGTCCTATTCTGATGTGATGGAAATTAGGAAGCCACTGAGACATTTGCCCCCAGGTAGGATGTGACAGGGATAAATTAATAATGGTAGCTCCCGTTAGAGTGCTGATGCGTGCTCTGTGCTTTATATCCATTACCTGCGGGCCTTTCCGTGACCCTGCAGTGGAGCTAGGGGACTTTGTTCTCTGCGGCTCTGGGAGAGGTGACAAGCACCTTGGCCAAGGCCACCTAGCTACCAAGAGGGAAGGCGAGGTTTGAACCCAGGCCTGCCTGGTTCCAAAGTCTGGGCTCTTTCTCCTCCTACCAGACTGCCTTGACCTGGGAAGCCATCTGTCAGGGGGCTGACGACCCCACGGGGAAGGAGTGGCTGGCTCAGGTCGTTGTTACAGCTACTGAAAGGGGGGTGGGTTCAGGATTCCCAGTGGCACACCCCCACCCCACCTCCTAGGAAAATAGGAGGAGGAGGAAGAGGAAAGAAGACAGCGGCACAGCAATGGAAAAAGAGACAGGACTCGGTGATTGGCTGTAAGAGGAAAGAGGACGAGATGAGCTGGAGGTGACGGTGCTGTTAGAAATGAAGGCAGGCACTGGTGGACCCACCTTTCCCTGCACCTGGGGTCGGGCTCCAAAAAGCCCAGGCACCGCTGGGGGAGTCCCCAGGCTTCTCGGAAGAATAACTTCCTGTGGATACACCCCTCGCAGTCACTACAGGGCTCACAGTAGGTCTTGCCGGGTGTAAGTGGCATGTTGCTTGGCTAACGTTCTGCTCTTGTAGTGCCATCAGGGCCATTGGGGGTTTGTGGGGGAAGCAGTGACCTTAAGTAAGAGATATTTTTGTGTTCCTTGGGCCTAGGTCTACTTTTATGCCTTCTAGGACAGTGTTTCTCCCACCAGTACTGAAAGACCAATTCTTAAAATTTCCAGTCTATCTGGGCTGATACTTTTGTAAAATAAAAGAAGGATTACTAGAAAACCTGAAAAAGACATGGAGAATGCAAACTTGAATTTTTTATTATTGGATTCAACAGGTATAAAATCACTCTGTCACATTGCCGTAAAAGTTTCTCAATGTGTGTTCTCAATCTGTGTACTTAGTGTGTGTGTGCGTGTGTGTGCGCACGTGTGTGCGTGTGTGTGCGCGCGCGTGTGCGTGTGTGCGCGCGTGTGTGTGTGTGCGTGTGTGTGTGTGTGTGTACTTAATTTTGACTGCAGGCTAGCAGACTGTTCATGGTCTGGTACACCTTGAGAGCAATGATCTAGGGAGAAACTTTGTTAAGCAAATTAGTAACAGGACGTTTTTGGAATAGATACATGATTCAAGAGTAAAAATTGTCTTTCAGTTGGCATTTAAAATACTTTAGATGTGTGTTCCTGTGTGATCCAATGACATCTGTGACAAATGACGTCTTTTCAGTAAAGTTCCATATTAGGGGGCAGGAATGTGAGAGAAATATACCAAGAACTGAGGCTAACATTGTTATTGTAAGGGATCCATAAGTTTAAAACTAGTAGCAATACTTGGAAAAATTGGTGCTTTAAACTTTCTCTGTTGTTCTGAGAATCATTGTATTTCTTTTGCTCGTTTAAGTTATATTTGTTCTCTCTATTAATGTTTGGTTTGCCTTTGAATTGATTTTTATATTTTGGTGCATAATTTTATGTATATTCTTTCACAGGGTAGTTTCTTTTTTTAATATAAATTTATTATTATTATTTTTGGCTGCATTGGGTCTTTGTTGCTGCGCGTGGTCTTTCTCTAGTTGCGGTGAGCGGGGGCTACTCTTGGTTGCAGTGCGCGGGCTTCTCATAGCGGTGGCTTCTCTTGTTGTGGAGCACAGGCTCTAGGTGCATGGGCTTCAGTATTTGTGGCACACAGGCTCAGTAGTTGTGGCTCACGGGCTCTAGAGCGCAGGCTCAATAGTTGTGGCGCCACATGTGGGATCTTCCTGGACCAGGGTTCGAACCCGTGTCCCCTGCATTGGCAGGTGGATTCTTAACCACTGCACCACCAGGGAAGTCCACGGGGTAGTTGCTTAAGCAAACTAAAAAGAAAAAGTCTCGAGTTAACATACGCCGATATAGAGATCATATAATGATTTAGTTGTTCATATTTCAAATTTGATTTTTGACTCTATCTTATATTTTGAGCATTTTTACTTTTGCTGCTGTTTCCTTGCACTGAGATCGTTTGCTGTGTTGTTCCCTTAGCCTAGACTTCTCTTTCCCTGCCCTTAGGGCCCAGCCCAGGAGCTGCTTCCCTCCAGGCAGACTGTCAGCAGTGAAGGGGCTCCTGTCTCTGGCATCCGACTTCTGCTGAGCACCCACTTCCTTGCCCACTGTCCCTTTTCTCCTTGCTCCAAAGTCAGGACTTCCTTTTGTTTTGCATCATACTATATATTACACTTTTCAAGGCTCTTTCGTGTATATGTTCTCTTATTTCATCCTCCAGACAGTACCATGAGGTTGGTAGAACGGATTCTCATCCCCATTTTAACTGAGGTGAGGCAGGGAGAGTGTCCACATGGCATGAATCTTCATTCCTTTGCCAGGGCTCCCAGGGTCACTTGTGCCACTCAGGTCCAGACTGCCAAATGCTCAGATTTTGAGCCTGTCATTTTGAGGTCCTCTTTTTTTTTTGCGGTACGCGGGCCTCTCACTGTTGTGGCCTCTCCCGTTGCGGAGCACAGGCTCCGGACGCGCAGGCTCAGCGGCCGTGGCTCACGGGCCCAGCCGCTCCACGGCATGTGGTACCTTCCCTGACCGGGGCACGAACCCGTGTCCCCTGCATCGGCAGGTGGACTCTCAACCACTGCGCCACCAGGGAAGCCCTTGAGGTCCTCTTTTTTTACACAGTATTTGTTATCTGAAAAATCTAGAATTCTCAGTGCAGTGTCACAGGTCTCTTTGGAAGAAAAAAATCTTCAGAACCTAACCCTGGGGATGGTCCGTAGAGAACCAGAGCTGTGAACCCAGGAACTGCACGCAGGGCCAAAGTGGGTGTTTTAAAGGATGTGTTCAGTTGTCTCCACCTGTGATTTTCAAATGACAGTGGGAGGGGTTGGGTTTCCTTTATTTCAACAATAACAGCCCAGCATTTTGGATTGCACAGAAGGTTTCTCATGAAGAGAAGATCCTGCTTTAAAAGGGGTGAGGCACTTTGAAAAATCACATTTAGCCCAAGTCAGGAGTCAGAATTTGGAGTGTGTGTGGTGTGTTTCCTCCCCATCCCCTTTATGGTAAAACCGACCTGTGTTCCAAATGCAGTCCTTCCACTTACTAGGTAGGTATGGTGACCTCGGCTGAGTTATTTAACTTCCCTAAACTTGTTTTCTCATCTGTAAAATGGGGGAAATACTATCTATTTTGAAGGATCATTGTAAGGATTAAAGATGATGCATGTACCAGACTTGGGGTACAGGCTCGACGAGTGAGAGTTACTTGGAAGCTGATGCAGAAGAGAGAATGTGACCCAGTACAGGAGTCACTGCCTGTGTACAGCTGGCCATAGTAGTGGTTCTCAGCCTGGGTAGGTGTCAGAATCACCTGGAAGACTGTTTTAACTACAGTTTGCTGGGTCCACCCTGCCTGCCCCCTGTAGTTTGATTCATTTGGTGTGGTGTGGGCCTTGAGAATTTGCATCTCTTGAGTTTCCAGGTGATGCTGCTGCTGCTACCGCTGGTCTGGGGACCACGCTTTGAGAATGACTGGGCTGCAGGTGAACTCACCGATGAGCATTTAGGTGCTGTAGCTGTATTTGAAAGCCGAGCTTTTATGTGGTTAAAGTTAACTTTGTTAGAAAGCGCTCGGAATGCATTTCGCAAATACTGAATTTGGTATCTCAAGGATTTTTCCTCCTGAAGTCCAGGAGTCTTTGTTAAATATACTTGAAGAAGAATAAGTTACGAGAGTAACAGTTATAAACATATTATGGGTAGTCAAACAATATCAGATTGGCTGAGGTATGTGAAAGTGCTTTTATAAAATTCTAAAAACCGCAAAAATATTTTAATACTTTTTATTTTTAAGATTGAACATCATAATGGAGTATAAAATAGTGTAACTTAGATTTCTCATCTCAATGTGCTGTTTACCGTGTGTATTTTTCTCTTTCTCCTCCAGGCTGCTGACTTGAGTAAACCAATAGATAAAAGGATATACAAAGGAACACAGCCTACTTGTCATGACTTCAACCACCTAACAGCCACAGCAGAAAGTGTCTCTCTCCTAGTGGGCTTTTCCGCAGGCCAAGTCCAGCTTATAGACCCAATCAAAAAAGAAACTAGCAAACTATTTAATGAGGAAGTAAGTAGCACCCTGTCTTAGCTGTTAAGAATCCCTTTAAGAATGTATACGTTCTTACCGAGGGTAGTGGGCCTTGTTTTACACTGTGAGCGAAGCCCGTTTTCCATTCTCAGATGTCCTACCTAGTATTACCCAAGTTTAAATGTGGTGCGTTGCCTCGTTGACTTTTACCTGTTCTTCCTTTGGGCTAACTGTTCTGTGCGTTTTTTATGGAGGTGCTCAGGTGTCTATAGCAGATGCTTTAAAAATTTTTTTATAATGGAGATAGGGATGAGACTTGTAGCTTGATATTTATAATTTAAATAAGAAAATAAAGAATTTATTCACATCACCAGAAAATTTCATGCAGATCAAAGAACTTGATAATATTTCCTTAGGTTGCTTAAGTTGTAGCTAAAATTTGGTGTGTATGTTTGACAGGCGTTTGACTGAGAATTTGTTCTCTTGCTCTTGTAAATGTTTGCTATTAAATCACCTTTGACATGGTTAGAAATCCTGGCACTTAAAATTGGATCCTATGACATAGCTTTTGCCAGTGTTGTAGCATGTGCTGGGGTTTCTAGTGTCTTCAGTTTCATTCTGGCAGGAGCCTGAGATATCTGAGCTGTCCATTCAGGAACATGTCAACCATTAAACATAGTAGGTGTAAGTTGCCAAACAGATTGTATTTTTATAAGCGATTGAAGTGGCTTTTCAGCCCCAAGTATTGCCATTACATATTTGACGTACTTCCTCCTCTGTGTCTGTATGACTTTCCTAGTAAATGGAAAAGATGAGGCAGTCTTGCTGAGTTAGAAGCCCTGGGTTGCAGTCTGCTTGTGGCCTCAGCCCTGGTGTGACAGGGGCCGGGTCACGTGGATTCCTCTCAGGAAGGGCGAGTGGTTTTGATTGTTGCATGGTTTTAAAGTCATTAACTTGGAACAGAAGTGCATTATAAATTCTGATTTTTAAGAAATAATTTTGCTTGGGGAAGAATACTCCACAAATTGCAGTTAAAATTCTGACTCTTTTTGCAGTCCCCGTGGCATATGCTGTCCATGCATATCCAGTCTCCAGCCACGGTGCTCCTGGCTGGCATTGCCAGTGGATTTGGTGAAATCCTTTGAACCATGCCATCTCTTCTTCTAGTTTCATCTGGGTTGACTGGAAACAAAACTTGCCGTCTGGATTGACAGAAGTATTTAAACCCATTTTCTGTTAAAAAAAAAAATCTTAAGCAGAAAATTATTCTATTTACCTAAACATTTTATTAACATCATTTGACGGAGTGACTTCTAAGTAGCTGGATGATCTTTTTGGGGGGTAGTGGTGGGGAGAGTGAGGGCACAAAACTAGACTGCTCTGCATTCTTAATAGAAATTGTGAATTTGGCGTCACTGTGGGGTTTTATTTGTGTTTAGGTAGGGGACGTGTTTTTGAGGGGGAAGGGTTTGGAGCCATGTAAAGGGCTGTTGGTAAACAAGGTCGGGAGGCTGATCGGCTGAGGATGGCACAGAATGCCACTTAGAGAACAAGAAGGGTTTGTGTGTCATCGCTGGGGGAGGGTGCAGCAGAGACCACAGGGCCCTGAGAGCACTCGGACGCATCAGCTAGACCCATTCCTTACAGGAATGGGACAGCTGGGAGTCACGGGCTGGAGAGCAGCTCCTCACTCTTAATGAGTGAAGCATGAGTTACCTCCTACTCTTTTTACATTTTATTTGAAAAATGGCTGTTCAAGGTTCTAGGATTGTGTATGGCTTAATACCAACTTGGCATTTACAACTTGAGGCAGACATTGATTGCCCTTCGCAGTAAGGACATTCTTCGGCTTGTATGGGTAACATTCGCATCAGATTTTGCTCAGGATGTCTAAGAGAAAGGGTCATCAGGGGTTTGTTTCTCAGAGAGTGCCAGGGATGGTGGTCGAAGCTGTCGTAGGCTGTGCTTTGCATTGGTATGGGACGTGGAGGTTTCAAAGTGTTTTGTCTCTTTCCTCGGCTTGGGAGGGTGGGTTGCTGTCTCCATTGTGCGCAGATGAGGAAATAGTCAAAGAGAAGGTAAGTGAATTGTCCACATCAGGTAACAATTTGATGATAGAGCTGGATCCAGAAATTAATTCCATGAGCTCTTATTGGTCATAGATTGTAAGCCCCACCGTGTGTGGTTGCCAGATGGGCTCTTGCCTCCCCAGGAGCTCACAGTTTAGTGAGATGGACCAAAAGGATACTGGAACGTGTGTTATCCCAGTGTTATGAACAAAGTACCAAGGAATAATGTATTAATTGCATTCCTCAGTATGTATCAGATATCATAAAATAAAAACAAAAGTTAAGTTCAGTGGGGACAGTTCGAGAAAGCTTCCAGAAGGTGACATTTGACCTGGGTTTGAAAGATGCATAGGAGTTGGAGGAGGATGAGAAAGGCCTTCAAAGCTGGAGAAAACAGCTTAGCATGTGGAGGCCAAGGGTGGCCACACCACAGCATGTGGGTCTTGGAGTGGCAGAAGTTAAAGCCAGACAGATGAGCTGGAACCAGATTGTAAAAGCCCTTTGATCACATGCTGGGAGATTTGGATCTGACACTGGATGCTGTGGGGGACCTTTGGGCTTTTATTTAATCAAGGGAGTGACAGGATCAAATGTATTTTTTTAGAACTCTTGTCAGCACTTGTGGAAGGTGGATTGGAATGAAGAAAGAGAGAATGAAGGTAGCAAGACCAGTGAGGAGGCTCTAGTAACTGTCCAGGTGAGAGCTGAGGACTTGAACTAGGGTTGTGGCCATTTCCTCATCCATTTGACGGACCTTGATAGCCTACCACGTGCCCGGCACTGGGTCTGCAGCGGCAGATAACAGCTGCCCTGTGTTTCCCCTCCAGAGAGAGGGGAGAGAAGTGTGAACAGCACCACACACACACATACACACAATTATGGCAGATGGTGGTGACTTGTTGTGATGTCAGAGGAGATAGAGGGCCTGAAGGAGAGACAGACGTGGAGGCCTGCTTTACGGGGACGTGGGGAGCGTCCGTCTCTTGGAGGAAGTGAAGTGCTTTGAGCTGAGCCTCGCCTGAGGAGGCCCCCAGGTAAGGAGCTGGAGGTAGAGCGCCCCTGCAGAGGGAGAGCCGGTGAAGGCCCCTGGAGGGAAGAGCTTGGGGCCAAGAGACCTGAGAGAGGACGGTGGACCTGGGAGGGCGTTGTGAAGTGAGAGGGCATGAGTCTGGAGGCCCTGCCACTCAGGACCTGACCCGGGTTTGCTTCTTCGAGCTGTGGGAGCTCACAGACGGGAGCAAGAGGTGGTCAGATCGATGTTTTTGAAAATAACCCTGGCTGCTTCTTGGAGACGGAACTGGAGAGACGAGGGAACAGATCTTGAGATTGTGGCCCACTTACTGCACTGGGGAAGGCGGGGAAGGAGCAGGTGCTGGGAACAGAGTCCGTTCTGTGCTTGTTAAGCTCGAGAGGCCAGTAGGTGGTTGCATACCTGGATAGGAGCACAAAACTGGAGGTGAATGTTGGGGGCTGTCAGCATATAAATAGTAATCATGTCCCTGAGATTAGACGGCAGGCCTGTGGAGAAGGCACAGTAGAGCAAAGACGAGTCTTTGCTAAGTCCTAGACGTGTCTGGGGCTGAGCCCTGTTTATACTCCAAGATTCTGGTCATCTGCTCATGGCCCGCAAAGGAGCACTTACAACCGTCAGTGTATTACCATGAAATTTACAGACTCACAGCCCAGTGGCTAAGAACATAGACCCTTGAACCCGAATGCCTAGAGCTCAGACACCCTTCTGCCACTTACTGCCTGCAGGATGTGGGTCTTTACTTCATCTCTTCTCCTCAGCCAGAAAGTGGATAAGAGCGGTCCCCGCCTGGAGGTGTGGTGAGGATGAGATGTTAGCAGAGGGCCTGGAGAGCAAGCCCTGGGGAGAAAAGTTCCAGGTGGAGGGGAAACTCAGAGGGTTTCTTTCACTAGAGGTTGGAGGAAAGGCTTCTTGGGAGGTGAGATACCAGCAGTTTTGAAGGAGAAGCACAAATGATTTTCCAGGACAAGAAGGTAAGAAGAACAGGGCAACCCAGACAGAGAAGCAACATGAGTAAGGCAGACGATGGGGACTGTTTATCATGACTGTTTGGCGTCTGTCTGTCTTACTCACCAGAGAGCTCCTCAGCCTCCCATTACACACATGCACGTGTGCGTGCACACACTCCACTACTGATTACTCTGACCTTTGCTCCTTTCTGGAGGTGTCTGGTGCATGAAAGTATAGTAAATGTTTGGATGGATGGATAGGTGGGTAGGTGAATGGAAAAGAAATTGTAAGTTCCAGAAATCCACACTAGACCAAAGATAGGTGAAAATTTCTATCTGGGAATAGAGTGTATCTTAAAAGGTGATTTTTTCCCCCCATTGATTAAAAAACTTAAAATACTTGTTTATAGAAAAAATTGGGACATAGAGAAGTACAAAGAAGATGGGAAAACATCACCTAGAAATCCCATTGCTCACTGTTAACTTTATTGTCTTTGTAATTTTTTATGTTTTTAATGAGGCAGAACTGTCAGATTCACACCTTCCATTAGAGCTGCTGGCAACCTTCACCTCCTGGTCTGGCCCTCAGTCCATCCAGTTCATGTCAGATAGCAGAGGCAAGCCCTGCTCCCCGGGCCGTCCCAGTCATACTGAGACCCTGGCTGCTGCACCAGTTCAGCCCCGGAGGAAGGCTGGTCCTTGCTAGCGTCCCTTGGGGAATGATAGCCTAGATCCCCTGAGACACTGCTTTCTCTCAAGCCTTAGAGTAGACTTGAGGTCTCTGTGTGTAGTGTTCTGTATGTTTTATGCCCTTGATGGTATCTAACGGCACATCTGATGAGCTCCCAGACCGTGGAGCCTACCTTCATGGTCAGGGTCACCAGGGAGGGAGAGGTACCCTGGTCAGCGCCCGGAAGGGGTGAGGGGTCCACTTTTCATCACTAACGGTTACGATGTACTGGGGAGAAAGTCATAAAGGGGCAGTTTCTGTGTGGGAATGAACTCAGCCTTGTTTGCCTTTGTAAAAATTCTGATTATATCTGGGTTGTATCCAGAGAACAGTAACTTCAAAGGATTTTTAAGTATGTTTGGTTATTGGGTGGATGTAAAATCTAAGAAGAACTTGTCATTTCGGCTTCTTCATCCCTGGCGTGTAATGAGCCCCCCTGTTCTTGACTTTCTCCTCTCTCGCAGGTTGTGAGGCCAGGGCAGCGCACTGGGTAGGCTGTAGGCTCCTCGTGGACGCCTGTCCCTGCTGCTGCCTGAGGCTGTGTCTGCTCTTTCATCCCAGGCTGCAGGCTCCCTCTGCACGCAGCGCCCCCAGGAGTGGGGAGGAGAGGAGGCCCAGCTTCGCAATATTCTGTCTAGTCCTCTAACGAGAGAGTGGCTCTGGGCATCTTGTTAGTTTTGTTTTTGTTGTTGTTTTTTTTAATCAAAGGAAGGAAATGAGCACTTAATGATCTACTCCTTAAAGTTTTTTTTTTTTTTTTTTTTTCCTCCTTAAAGTTTTGACATGGATAAAAATGACATCTGATCCTCTTTCACAGGGCTTTGAAATACCTTTTCCTAATACTTCCTGAGGGAAGAAGCAGCTGTCTTTAAATGCCTTTACAGAATCAAAGCCCTTAGTCACCGTTTTTGCTTGTGGCTACATTACTTTGTGGCTACATTACGGCTTTTCCAGCAGCTGCTGTGGTTTTGGAATTGTTTGTTTTTAGTACTTCTGTTATAAATTAATATCTGCATTGTAAAATGCATACCCAGCAACCCCCCAAGAATTTTTTCCTGCTTATCATGTTGATAGCAGTGAAAAAAAGAAAATTAAAAAGTATGTGCCTTGGAAAGCTTCATTGTAGCCGCGGTGCTTTAACGTGGTTAGGGATTTGTTTTTATTCTTGCTTCCTCTAGACTAGTTTAGTATACTTAGGAAGTCTTGTTTGTGAATGCCATTAAGGACGGTAGTTTTGGTGTTTGTTGGACTTTGACTGATTGATGTTAGAAATGAGGCAGTGTCTTCTGCATTCAGAAGGGGGAATGTGGGAGCCGTGGGTGATTACCAGGGAGAGAAGTGGGTGTGGGAGCCCGCTTCCTGGGTAGGTGGCTTGACGTACAGACCTGGCATAGTAATACCCAGATTTTGGTTTTGGTTTTTATGGAAGTGATTTTAAAAGTAGGCCTTTGAGCGTTGTGGAATTTCCCTCCTTAATGGAAAGCTCAGTGGTCCTGCCAGATGACCTGAGCGCCTGTCTTTCCCTGAGACCTGCCCCGCTCTCCTCTCCTTGCCCTTCCTGCCAGGGCGGCCTCACCTCAGCCTCGGAGCAAGGGGCTTTCTTCTCCTGGACCCCCGCCCAGCTCCCTCACTGCCTCCCCTCCTGGCCTGTAGCACAGAGCCGCCCCCAGAGACCCTGTGACGGGATGGAGGGAATCGTGATGCAGGGAGCAGAGCCCCTGGCCTGTCCGACATTCACTCAGTGTCAGTTCCTTCCTCTCCTCATGGGACTTCTGGCTGGTTTTCTCGGCTTTCCTTCTGCTTTCCTGACTTTTGTCCTGCTCCCTATAAGTAGTCTTTTCCCAAAGTTGCACACTCTCCTCCTCTTCCTTGTACACCTTCTGCCTTGGAGAGCTCAGGATGTCACAGATCTGGCTCTTATAAGTTCACAGCCCATTTCCTCATCTTCCACAGTCATTCTCATCAGCTGCCTGCTCGATGAGGACACTTGAACTTCTCCCCAGCATGGTCACCCCTCCTCTCTGTTCTGTCACCCCCCTTCCCAGTCACTCAGGCTCAAAACCTAGGAGTCTGTTCACACGCCTCCTTCACCCCCACCCCACCTCCTAATACATCCAGCCTAGCCCACTGTTAAACAGTCCATCCTGCCACACCACCGCTGGTCAAGTTTAAGACCTTTTTGTCCACGGACAATTGTCACAGCTTCCTAACCGGTCTCTCTTCACCCGCACCATTCTGTACCTGCTGACGGGAGACTTCACTTCATTCTGGTGCTTCCCTTTTCAGAAATCTTCAGTGCCCCTACTGTCTGCAGCAGTACAGCCAGCAGAAATATATTGTGAGCCACAAATTCAATTTAAAATGTCTAATAGCCACATTACATCAATTTAAAAATAGGTGAAGTTAAGATACTTTATCTTGGGACTTCCCTGGTGGCGCAGTGGTTAAGAATCCGCCTGCCAGTGCAGGGGACATGGGTTCAATCCCTCGTCCAGGAAGATCCCACATGCCGCAGAGTAACTAAGCCCGAGCGCCACAACTACTGAGCCCTCATGCCACAACTCCTGAAGCCCATGCGCCGCAACTACTGAGCCTATGCGCTGTAACTGCTGAAGCCTGCGTGCCTAGAGCCGATGCTCCGCAGCAAGAGAAGCCACCACAATGAGAAGCCCGCGCACCGCAACAAAGAGTAGCCCCCGCTCGCCGCAACTAGACAGAGCCCACGCGCAGCAACGAGGACCCAACGCAGCCAAAAAAAAAATGTATTACTTTATCTAATACATCCAAACATTATTTCAACATATAATCAATATAAAATTATGAATGAGATACTTTCCATAATTTTTCAAGTCTTCAGGATCTAGTGTGTAATTTACACTCACAGCATGTCTCACTTTGGACCAGTCACTTTCAAGTGCTTGGGGCTGTGGGATTGGTCAGCACAGGGATTCAAGGTCACAGCCCAGACCCCTTAGCCTGGTACTGCATGTCCTTGAGTCCCAGCTAGCGATTCCAGACCTAATTTCCTGCCCCTGCTCAGGTGCTCCAGCCAAAACGGTTACCGTGCACATCCGCAGACCCAACTGCACTGTGCTGAGCCTTGATCTGGCCGCCCGCCCCCAGCACAGGCCCGGCCCCACCTGTACTCGGGAGCTCCTCAGGGGACCTGGGCTTTTGCCAAGGGTGTTTTTTCAACATACTCAAACGCATCATCCAGATCACGGCCCCACTGACACTGGAGAAGTCAAGCCCGGCGGGGAAATCCTGTTAGTTAGCTCTGAGAACTGACCAAGATGCCTTACTTTTTTTATTAGACATTTTCTGGAACAAAAATATACCCATATGGTGCAGAAAGTGGGTTGCATTCTTTATATTTATTGAATAAGATGTTCTAGGTATTTGTTTTTTAATTTCTGTTCTCTAACTTTTTTGCTAAACCCAAACCAAGTGATAGCCCAGGGCAGTTTACTTCAGTGACTCCGAGCTAGCCCTGAAGTTGTGCCTCCCACTGCCCGGGGTCTGCAGGGGGGGGCGCCCTGGTTTATTGACGTTTGTCAGTGGCACAGAAGGCGCCAGCCCCACTTTGGGGCTGACGGGCCTGTGCCGGGTGTCGTCTTACCCGCTCCATCCCCCTTGCATCAGCGCCTTCCGTGTCTCTAGGATGAAGAGCGCTTGGTTTGCTCCCCCATCAGCGCCCCCACCATTGTCCCCTCTGTGAGGATGCTCTGACCTGCTTCCTCCCAGCCCGCTTCTTCTGCTGCCCCTTTACCTCTTTGCTCAGCACGCCCTCATCCCAGAGATAGAGGCCTTTCTAGGCCTTCCTCCTTGAGACTGGAATCACTCTAATCCTCCTGCCCTTTGTCTTCTTTCCCTGGTTGGGTTTTGCTCACAGTACAGCACTCCTTACCGTCAGATCCTGTCAATTTCACTACCTTTTCCTCCCACTTGAACATCAGTTCCACTCAGGAAGGGATGTCTGTCTGTTGGCGCTGTCAGTGCCTGGCGTGTAGTGTACATTCAGTAAAGGATGGAAGGAGGAATGAGCGAAACATGAGTGAGTGGCGAGCGGGAGGGACCACAGGCGAGCTTGCGGACCTCTCTGATGCTGTTCTTGGTGGGTAACCGGCAATAGCACCTACCTTCCTATGGGGAAATGAGCACTCATACTTACACTGCTGGTGGGAATATAAATTGTTACATCCTGTATGGGAGGTGATTTGGCGATATCTGTAAAAAATTATAAATGTATGTACCTCCTGAACCAGCTATTCCAGTGGGAATTTATCCTGCAAGTATATTTATACATGTGAAAATTGCCATATGTGCAGGTTATTCTTTGCTATACAAATGTCCTTCAGTGGGGGACTTCTCAAATAAACCACAGTATATCCATGTAATTGAGTACTCTGCAGCTGTAGAAAAGAATGAGGAAGCTGTCTTCGTACCAGTACAGAGAGACGCACGTGTGTGACTGCATGAGAAAACAGAGGCGCAGACAGTGAAAAAAAGGAGTGTGGATAAACTTGTATCTGTGTTTGTCTTGTCCACACAGGAAGACACTTGCAGAGATAAACAAGAAGCTAATGACAGTAATTCTGGGGGCAAGGGATCTGGGATGGAGGAAAGGGGTGTGAGTGAGGCTTTCTACTGGATACTTTTATTAATATATATGAATTATGACTGTATTACCTATTAAAAAAATAAAAGCTTACGTTGCGGGGTTATTTTGAGGATGAAACAGCATGTGTGCAGAGCCACTGGTCAGTGCTTGGCCGCAGAGTAGATCCTCAGGTTGGAAGCTAGCACGGCTGCCCTGATATGCCTGCCACGTACCCCGCGATGAAGCAGACGTTTTCCCTGCACTTGAGCACACAATCTGGTAGGGAAAACTGATGGTGTAGAACAACTGAGAAAGCCTTCCCGCGTTAGCGTTGGTATGTGGTCCGTTAACGGTTTTGGTTTGCAGTTGCTTAGCCGCTGTGCGTGCTTCCCAAGTGCTGAGGTGGCGTGTCTGCGTGGGCGCCCCAGCAGGGCCGCAGAAGGTGGGCTCAGGTTTTTGTCCGTAAGTTACATCCACGTGTCCACTACAGCAGGCTCAATGCACCTTTTTAACGTGGAGCAAAGTCTTTAAATGTGTCTTGTCACCCCAGTAACATGTGTTTTAATAATGGTGCTATGATTATTTATCTCCATTCCTCACAGTTGCAGGGAAATACCGTTTTTACTTGACAGTATTCCAGTTTTGAGTTCTAATGGAATTATTTTTGTTTTGCCTTTTTAAGCCAAAAATAAAATTTTTCTCCTAACCATAGTGCTAGAAGTTTTTATGTCCATCCTTAAAATTTTCCACACATGATAGAGTAACGGTGGAGAGCTGTTGGGAAAATTGAGATTAGATTTGGTTGTGGTGAAATGTGAGGTGCAGGGGTTGAAAGCCACACACCGTGCCAGGGCACGGCCAGCAGCCTGGCTTCTCAGCCTGAGGTCGCTTCTGTAGCCGCCCAGTGAGGCCACCAATGGGGGTGAACCGGCACCACCCTTGGACACTAAGCCAGCAGACCAGTCCTGGTTAAGGGATCAGGAGTGCTGGGGCAGCCTGAGCCCGGTGGGTACAGCAAGGTCTGCTGGGTGGGGGTAGGCTCCCCCAAGACCAAAGCCCTGACCTGGCCTCGTAAGGTGCCTCTGACCTCTGTGGAAGAAATGGTGACGGTCTCGTGGAAACCCTGACAGAGCAGCACTGGGCTTCCAGGTTGTTGGCGTTAGCATAGGTCAGCGGCCGTATACAGGAAGGTCACCGGGCAGGAGAGGCAAGAGGCAGGGGGTGACAGTGCGGCTGTGACACTGCAGAGCGACAGCAGTGACCCCTGCTGCTCAGTAACCCTTGCCGGGCCTGCTAGCCCCGGGCCCTCATGCCAGGCAGGGTCAGGCCTCTCCACTCTTCCCTGGCTGGGACCATTGTTGGCCACCTCCCTTCCAGGGCCTAATTTTCTGCAGCAGTTTGCATGGTTCATTAGTCTTTTTGAAGAAACCAAGTGTTTTCGTTTTCTGTGACTTTCTGTAAAGATGCGGCACACACAGCAGACACACAGTGCAAGGCCGCCAAGGCAGGAGGCCCTGCGTCCCGGTGCGCTTCCCGTCCCTGTGGCCCGTGGCCCTCTGAGGCTCGAGTCGGGGAGCCCCAAGCACGTGAGGGAAGTGGGAGCATGTAGCTCACCGAAGCCCGCCGGGCTCCCGAGGCACCCGCTTGCCAGGCTGGCAGTGGAGAGCGTCTGGCAGCAGGACTTGCTGAGAACTCAGGGGTCTTGGGAACTCCCAGATGGTTTCTGGTGCTGTGATTTGGGGACCAGGCAGCCTCATGGAAGCCGCTGTGCCAGTGAGCCCCACGAAAGGTCTGCAAGCAGGGAAGCGTACTCGGGGGGTGGTCGTCCCTTTTGAGGGGTTTCTCCTTTTGCCTTTTGTTCTTTTAAAGGCAAGACTCCCGACCTGTGCCTGTTAAAGAAACAGTTGGTCAGTGGATCAAAAATAAACGTGGAGTAGAGTGGCAGTGATTAGGCACATACTCCTGAGTGTTAATCATCTGTTTATTTTTTTAAACACCACCTTGTTCCAAAGAAGATGGAGGAATGGCTCCTAAAGATACACACATGACAGCGACTGTGAGTGAGGAAGTTGCGGTGCATCAGGGCCGAGGCAGAGCCCAGGGAGGTGTGCGTTGCTGTCCTGGGTGCTGCTGGCTGCACGTGGACTAACCACCCCCACCCCCGCCCAGCAGCCGGAAGAGGCAGGGGTAGTCAGCACGGGGCACGCGGGGCTGATGCAGTGCAGAGAGCCCCTGGGGGCCCAGGGCTCCCGGCTGTGGGGACTGCGAGACTTTCCCGGGGACATCGTAGTGAGGACCCTGTGCAGGTGCAGGAGTCACAGGCCCAGCCGCTCCTGGCGTGAGACGTGCGAAGTGCCCGGGGCTGTCCCTCTCCCCGGTGTGTCCCGGCGCCTGGTATAGTATCTGTCGGGCACATACTAGGCTCTCAACAGTGTTTGCTGAATGACTGACTCGGTGAAACCCAGTGGCCTGACACCCAGGTGCAGTTCTAGACGGTAATTCCACAAGGGGCCAAAATGCCTTCGCTGGCCTGACCGCGGGATAGGACGTGGAGTGCCTGGATGGACGCGTCCCTTCTCACCGAGAAGCAGACAAGTTTTCTTGCTGGAAAAGTAGACCTTTAAAACTTCTCCCTTGTGATAACTTGTTCTCCTTTGTCTTCACAGAGACTAATAGACAAGTCGCGAGTAACCTGTGTCAAATGGGTTCCTGGTTCGGAAAGCCTTTTCCTAGTAGCCCATTCGAGTGGGAACATGTACTTGTATAACGTGGAGCACGCTTGTGGCACCACAGCCCCCCACTACCAGCTTCTGAAGCAGGGAGAGAGCTTTGCCGTGCACACTTGCAAGAGCAAATCCACGAGGAACCCTCTCCTCAAGTGGACGGTGGGCGAGGGGGCCCTCAACGAGTTTGCTTTCTCCCCAGATGGCAAGTTCTTGGCGTGCGTGAGCCAGGACGGCTTCCTGCGGGTGTTCAACTTTGACTCAGTGGAGCTGCACGGCACCATGAAAAGCTACTTTGGAGGCTTGCTGTGCGTGTGCTGGAGCCCGGACGGCAAGTACGTCGTGACGGGCGGAGAGGACGACCTTGTGACCGTCTGGTCCTTTGGAGACTGCCGCGTGATCGCGCGGGGCCACGGGCACAAATCCTGGGTCAGCGTGGTGGCGTTCGACCCCTACACCACTAGTGTGGAAGAGAGCGACCCTATGGAGTTAAGTGGCAGCGACGAGGACTTCCAGGACCTTCTTCACTTTGGGAGAGACCGAGCAAACAGTACCCAGTCCCGGCTGTCCAAGCGGAACTCGACCGAGAGCCGCCCCGTCAGTGTCACGTATCGGTTCGGCTCCGTGGGCCAGGACACGCAGCTCTGCTTATGGGACCTCACGGAAGACATCCTTTTCCCCCACCAGCCCCTCTCCAGAGCAAGGACGCACACGAACGTCATGAACGCCACGAGTCCTCCTGCCGGAAGCACTGGCAACAGCGTCACGACCCCCGGCAACTCGGCGCCCCCTCCCCTGCCGCGGTCCAACAGCCTCCCGCATTCCGCCGTCTCCAGCACCGGCAGCAAGGGCAGCATCGCGGACGGGGCCATCGCTTCCGGGGTCAGCAAATTCGCGACGCTCTCACTACACGACCGGAAGGACAGGCACCATGAGAAAGATCACAAACGAAACCATAGCATGGGACACATCTCTAGCAAGAGCAGCGACAAACTGAACCTAGTTACTAAAACCAAAACGGACCCAGCTAAAACTTTGGGGACGCCCCTGTGTCCTCGGATGGAAGACGTTCCCTTGTTAGAGCCGCTCATCTGTAAAAAGATAGCACATGAAAGACTGACTGTGTTAATTTTTCTTGAGGACTGCATAGTCACTGCTTGTCAGGAGGGATTTATTTGCACATGGGGGAGGCCTGGTAAAGTGGTAAGTTTTAACCCTTAATGCTGCACCAGATCTAGAACTTGAATAGGTAGTGATTTTTTTCTTGCGGGAGGGGCGGGGTGTACAATGAATGTGAATGACACTTCTTATTCTTAATGTAAATCTAAATGCATCAGAGCCATAATTTTGGATCCTGCATGCCATGTAGTTCTGAATCGTTTGCTAATTCACCGTAGAACGTTTAAAAACCATAATCAAACTAATGGCCAGCCAAGTCAGTCACCCTCCTGGGAGTATATAGAGTCCCAAGGTTAGCGCTCCTGTATTAGACTATTTCGATTTTAGGAAAATCATGACAGTGTGGGGAAACAATGACTTTAAAATGCTAAAATTAAAATTTCTGCTTTAACTGGAATATTTTTGCTTAACTACTCAATTAGAATATTGTACACCTGATCAGAGTGTGTATTCAATACGAACGGCCATTAATTGTCATTTATAGTCCAACTTTTTATCTTAATCATCAAATGTTTAGGAATCTATGAAATTTAACTTTAGGAACAAAGTGTTCAGCAGGGTTGATTGATATTATTTTTACATCGTTCTGGCAATCCACAGAAAGAGAAGAGCCTTAATTTTTAAAACCCATTTTAGTCATTTTATGACAATTAAAATTGTTTAATAAACATCTTTTTTCAAAGAAGCAGTTTGTAGCACTTTGATTGAGACTCTGTGCACTAAATAAAATACCCACGTTTCTCAGAGCCTGGACAGTTACCGCGAACTGCGGGCTGAGGGCGCCAGCAGTGTTGTCAGAAGTGCCTCTTGCCACACAAGCCAAGATCTTTTATGGTGGATGTGATTTGCTTAACGTTTTTTCCAACAAGGGGAAGGAGCTTTTCTTTTCTTTTCCTTTTTTTTATTTTTTGGTGTGGGTTTTTGTTTTTTGGTCAAAAAGGCACGTGACCTTAGGCCCTAGGCAGACTCCTCAGCCTTGTTTGTGAAGACTGATAGGCCCCCAAGGTTCAGAGAACTTGAAATTTTTCCCTCGTTTGGGTTTTGTGTTCCCACCAGAGGGGAAGGGCAGGTGCAGGTTGCTCCTTCTCCTTGGAGGGCAGTCGTGGTCCCGGATCTTCCGGATCATTCTCGGGATGCCCTTGGCCTCTGTCTCAGGGACGCCATCCCCTACCCCAGCGCCTGCCCCTGGGGGCCTGTGGCTGCTGGGGGCAGGGCTGGCTCTCCCTCTGCCCAGAAAGCCGCGACTCTAATTCCTTCAGATCCTTATCAGCTGTCAGACGAGTTGCTTTTCAAATTCTAGTTTTCACAGTGGATGAGAGGGCTCTTTGACCCATATGTTTCGTGTCAAGATGATAATGATCTCATTTGTTAGCTCACTTTGGTCACTTAGGTTTGTTTTTCTGTTGTGCACGCCTTTGTAATTAAATATAGAGATACTGATAATTTATACTGGTTTGAGTAGTGAACGCGATTCAGCAAAGTGCCGACCGGGAGGCTCCAGTGTGTCGGGTGCGAGGCTCTGGTTGATGGGGCAGCTCCGTGCTCTTAAAGCCGCCCTCCTGGGAAGGCCAGGCCGGCTCCCCGCTCCACACGCATCCGGGCCGAGCCGTTCACTCTGTGTCCCCCGTGCTCATTAGTGTGGTGGTTTCTGCGACCTGTGACAGCGGGGGTGTTCATGCATCGCGGTCCATGGGGATGTTAGTGTCCTGTCTGCCTTTAAGATATGGTCCTTTGTTCCTAAATGTTAACTGATCTGAGGTAGCAAAGACAGCCGTGCTTGTGGACTCTTGCAGCTTTGGAGGCTAGGAAATTGGGCTGTCAGGTGGAGAGCAGGAACCAGCACTCCATGTGCAATTTTGTGTACCTGCATAGTTTTAGAAATTCAGTTTCAAATGCTTCTGAGGCATTGAGTATGCAGTTTCAAAATTCAGGACTTTGTAATTGGCCCAAGTGGCTGAATCCCAGGTAAGTAGCCTTTACGGGGGAGTGTGTCGCGCACAACCTTCCAATTCCGAGCGCTGTGCTCCTTCAGTGCGGGCAGGAAAGCCACGGGTGGGGCCCGTGTAGCTGATGCTTGTGCGACGGGGGCCCTTTCTGGTTCTTTCTGTCCTTCAGCGTCCGCTGGGGCAGCTTACCCAGGGCGCGGTCTGTGGGTTGGAGCCGGGGTGGGAGAGGCAAGAGGAGGGTGTTACTGGCCCCTTAAAAAACAAGCCCCGCAACGCGCTCGTCGAAGCCGGGCTCCATCTCCTCCACGCCGCCCCCACATTAAACCTCCGTGGTCCCTGCACAGTTTGGGGTTTGGGGCTTGGTCACAGTCTCGGTCTTCCAGCTGCTGCTGGTGAGTGTATCCTTGATGTCTGGCCGGGGCCCTGGCTGAGTGTCAGGTGCCGGGGAGGGGCTGCTCGGACGCGGCAGGGCGACGCTGCTTCCGCCCGCTCTGCCTCTCTGATGCCTCCGCCCTTCTGTGACAGCCAGCAACACCGTTCTCCTGCAGTCAGGAGGGCAGAGCGCAAGGTCCTCTCCAAGACCAGGACTAAAGTCGCCGGCAGCTTGAGGAGAGGGGGCACGGGAGGGAGGGGGCGGGCGGGCCCCTCCCCTCCACCCTCGGGTTTGTTTCGGGGCGCCAGGGCTCCTGCAGACCGGGGTCAGGAGGGGGGTTGCTTCGAGGGGTTCCAGGGCGCCAGTCGCAGGTATATAAGGCGCCGTGGCCACTAAGGGAAATCTGGGGAGTGTTTTTTTGTAGTTTTCTCCCCACATTTTGAGCTTCCTCATTGAAACTTTTCAGTTTTTCAGCTTAAACGTTATCCTGAGCAAGAGTATCTTTTCTAACCTAACCTCTGGAATAAAACAGCTTGTGGCCACAAGAGGTTATTCCTACTCGCTCAGCACGATTTTTCCACCATGCACTGAGACGCATCGATGAAAAGCAGAGAAATAAAGTGCTCAGGGTAGCACGTGAGCCGAGCTGCTCCCCCCCCAACAAGAGGTGGCTCTGCCCGCCTGCGGCGACAGGACCCCTCGGAGGGCATTAGCCAGGCTGTGGGGTCTTCTCTGCCTGCCCTGCCCTGGCTCGCCCCTTAAAGCTTCTGGCAATTCCAGAGCTGGGTTTGTGTTGTGACCTGGGCGATGCAGGCTTCTGAATCCACTGGCTGCCCCAGCCCCAGCCCTTCTCTGTTTCTCCTCCGCTGGGAGAGCTGGGGTGGGAAGCCTTTGGAAAACCTGGCCTCTTAGTTTATTTTTATTTTTATTTTTGGCCTTCTTTTAAAGGCAAATGTGGAAAAGGGAGTAGGCAGACTCTTTAAAAATAACCAGTAGCTTTGGGTTCTAAATTGATTTAAATAGTGGTAAAGAATCTTAATTTTGTTTTTTGTGCTGACTGGACCTTCTCACATTTTTGAAGGGTTCTCCTGTGAGCCGTTGACTTGGGACTAAGGATAAATGCCTTAATGGAAGAAGAAGAGAGGAGTGGAAATACAGGGATAAGCTCTGACAGTGATTATTGCCTCAGACGTCCAGAAACGATGAGGGACAAAAGGCCCTGAAGCTTTCTCAGTTTTTACAGGCGTGTAACACGCGTGCCCCCAGTATTCTGTTCCACCGCTGGGCTCCACAGCCACGTGCAAGTGCAGGCTGGCAGGTGGCCCGGCAGCCGCTTCTCCCCGATTCCTCCACTTCCTGTGGTACATCCTGAATTTTTAAGAAATTGTCAAGTATTGAACTTGTGCTGAAGTTGGTGAAGCAGCTTTATCGATGTCCGCACCCGTGTACAAGGTTCTCGTTACCTCCTGCTTGGGAGGGAGAGCTTTGATTTCCTGGTTGAGGAAGCTCAAAGTGTGAGGGGAGAGCCAAAGGGCCGGGGAGCACCGCGGAAGGAATCCTTTGAAAACCCAAAGGCCACGTTCGTGGACCTGTCTGTCCGAGGAGGAACTAGAAGCAGAGGTCGACCGTGGTTTCCCGGGAAAAACACACGGCGCGCCGCGTCCCGTTCTCTGCGGGAGGGCTTGGCCCAGGGTGACTGGCCGCAGCCCCTGCGCGTAGGGGAACGAGGGGCAGCGGTTGGCCTCCTGTGCGGGTCATCCCGCTGTGCCGGGCGTGTCCACTCCTGGGGCTTCCTTCCTCCGCATTCACGTGTAGGCCTGATAAGTGACCCGGAGGAGATGTCCCCCTCGGGCACCACGGCAGGGAACAATGGGCAAAGGCTCCCTCCTTGTCCAGAGCACACCTGTCGCGCTGGGCTGCTTGGGACTGTCACCTGTTCAGGTAGTCAGGGGGCTCAGCCCCACCACCCCAGTGCTGGCCAGTGAGAGGGGCGGTCTGGGAGGGTGGAGTCCAGGGCTCCTCTTGCAAGGCACTTGTATCCAGCTGTTCCCTTTGAAACTCAGAGCCAAGTTCAAAGCTGTGTGTAGAAGCGCCTCCGGGAGAGGGAAGCTCTTCCACGGGTACTTTCTAGTCATTGCTGCCTCTGTGACGTGGACTTTGTGTCATGGTCACATCGCTGTTGCGCGAGTTGAATATGTAAAAGAAAACTCCTCTGCATTTTGATTTCTGTATACCTAAGTTTATTAAAGGTCACTGTGTTAGGTGACACTGTGTAAAACTGTATGAATATTTACCCTTAATGAAAATCAAAACTCATATGTATTTCCTTTTTTACATTCTCATCTAATTTCTTGAAAACTTGAATAAATTTCATAAAGAGCCTTCCTAACATGAAATGTTGGTAAATTAAGTTCTTAACTGTTGCAATAATTAATGAAGCTTTAATACCAGTATTGTTACTTTATAATTTTAAGAAAATCGTGTTTCTGTTTCACCGCCTTGGTTTTTAGCTGTTCCCTTGTCACTGTCACAGCTAGAGACTTACTACATACTTGATATTCTGAAGAACTTTGGGGTTGTCCTCTGTATAATGACGTTAAATAAACGCGTGAATGAACCGTAAATGTAGATAAATTTTCAGTAGTCACTTTCACATCAGAGCTTTAAAAAAATGTCAGTGAACCGAAAAAGAAAAGCTTCTAAATGCTGTAAAATCAAGGGCCTTGTTAATGTTTATAGAACGAAGAGCCCCAGGAATTGCTACCTCTTATTACTGATGCTGAGTTTTTCCGAATTAGAAGCTTTCTAAGTGAGATGTTTGTTCTGAGCACAGGAGGTATTCCCTGTTTTCTGTGACCTTCCTCTGAGCCAAGTCCCATGTGGGGAAGGACCGTGGGTTGGCTTTGCGGCCGAGCTGGTGCCGGTTCTGTGTGGAGCGCGCGCTGAGTTCCCAGGCGGCGGGCAGGCGACGCTGTAGCAGCTCTTCTCCTGAGGAGGGTTTGTCATTTTCCGTTTGCCGGAGGCGTTGTCATCGCCGTGGAGGTGGTCCTGCCTCGCGCCCGGGCCCCGAGGCTCCGGTGCAGGACGAGCCCCGTGAGCAGGGCAGTGGGAGCCGGTCCTCCCGGGGCGGGAAGCAGAAGCGATGTGCACTGGCCTGCTCTGGACCGCCCCTCGCTCTCGGCAGCGCCGGCACCTCCGGCCCCGAAAGAACCTTCATGGCAAGAGTTCCAGGCCTCGGCCCGCACGCTCAGCCTGGGGCTCGTGGGGGCAGCAGTGAGCTGCCCGGGTCAGAGGCCTCGTCAGGCCCTGGGGCTCCCACTCAGCCGCTGCGTCCCTGCCGTTTCGTGAGACGCCTGGGCCTGGAGCTCGGGGCTGGCAAAGCCTCTGGAAGCCCCTCCTGGCCGCCTGTCCTTCTCGGTGGACTCCAGAATCTTCCTGGTCCTCCTGAGCCGCCCGTGCTGCAGGGTGTTGGGCTCTTGCCTTTGACTCGAAGCTTCCAGAGCAGAAGAGACGGTCCGATTCTCCGCCCTCAGAGGGACCTGCTTGGACTTTACTACCACAGGAGCTGCACGTTGTCTCCTTAGCGCGCGAGGGGATTTTAAGCCCTGAACTCTAGTAGGTTGACAGGAAGTCTAAAAAGACGCACACAGGCACAGCATTTTGATCTTTTAAAGATAACTAGTTTGTACACCTTGAAAACATAAGTCCATTCTCCCACGTGTGGCTGCCTTTTGAAACAGTCGGTTCTGGACCAGCAGATCTCTTGAAAGGGACAGAACATCTAGGGGTGCTCAGCCCCACCCCCTCTGGTGTTGGTAACCTCTAAACCAGCCTTCACGTGGATGCCCCATGACGGGACTCAAGCTAGAAGACACTGGAGGTCCCGGCCTGCAGAGAGGATGTCAGAGCCTCAGCGGGTCACCCGGCGGGAGGGCCTGTAGGCCGTGGGCGAGGCTCTCTTCCCCAGCACGGTTCTCGCAGGAGCCCTTGACTGGTTGTGCCCTAAGAAAGACTTTTCGCAGGTGTCTGAAAACACCACGATCGTTTTCCCTGGGCGACTTTTCCCAGGTTGAGTGGCCTCTTTGGGGAAATGTGTCACCGCCAGTGTGGCCAGTCACCGGGCAGGTCAGGGCCGGCCAAGGGGCAGCTGCCTAGTGGAGCCAAGGTCCCAGGCCGCCGTGAACAGTGGGTCTGGGGCAGGGAGGGGTCCAGATGCTCAGAGAACGGCTCAGAGGACACGCCGGTGGAGTGGGCCCCTCCCAGCCCGCACCCACTTCCTAAACTTGGCTCACTGAGTCCGGGCCTCACGCGCCTTGGAATGAAATGGGAGGTCCTCTGTCCAGCTCTTCTATGGTTCTTTTATGCAGCGGCCTGGGCAGTGTGAGTGGCGGGATTCTTGTGGATGAAATAAGGAGAATGTATCCATAGCTAGAAGCGGCCCTGAGGAAGTTAGCCGGGTGACGGTTCTCATCGTTTGTGTACCGTCTCTAAAAGGGCCTCACTTAGCAAATATTTACCTCTTAGTCTCCGAGTGAAGTGAGATAATTCGGGGGAGCTCCTGGCAGGTTGCCTGGAACCGGAGCCTCCAGGGTTAAGTGCTCTGTGGCAGGTGCAGGGCCACCCCTCCAGGTGAGGCTGACCTGGCCGAGGGCCGCAGCAGCGCTGAGCTCCTCCTGTAGCACTTCTCTGCCGGTCTCGAGAGGCTGCTAGTCTGCAGCAAGACCTGTCCCGGGGCCAGTGTGCACGTCACTTTCGTCTGGGGTGAAGAGGGTGATTCTGGGAGTCGACTGACCAGGCTTTGAACAGCGCCGGATGCCCATCCCACGACCACTCTCTCGAGGGTCTGCGGTCTCACACGTTTCCAGATGAGTCCATGGTAGCCGGAGTCGGATGGGGAGGCCTCCCGTGGGCCCAGCGGGACTTCAGGACGAGGCCGTTCTCTGACGAGGGCCTCTGAGACCCTCACGGTCTTTTCTTGCTGTCAGGGTCTCTGATCTCGGCAGCACCCATGAACAAAGACATGTTCCTTTGTTGTAAATTGTTTTTTAGCCGAAATATTACTTTTTCTATATATACATTCTTATGAAACAAGGTTTAATTCTGTTAGCTTAGTATTATAAATTATAATCAAACCCAAACTAAGAGCTGGGGTATTTTATCAATTTTCACATGAAATCTCTAGCAGGAATAAAATGGCAACTCTGGTGAGAACAGAACAACCTATTAAATATTAGATCCAAGAGCTGCCACTATTTCTGTGATAGGCTTCCTTCCTGGAGGGGTAACGGGACATGAAGCAGGTTCTTGGCTGGAGAAATCTGTTGCTTGAGTGATGTATGTAAAGCCCTCGTTTGCCAGCTGTCCGGCGTCAGGTGGAGAGACCAGCAGCTACCGTGCTGCCTGGACAGCTGGAAGCCAGCAGGGTCGCTGAGGCCAGGCGCTTGATCCTCCCTGAGAAAGTCATCGGGGAGGATGCGGTCAGAGGGCAGGCCGCCCTCACGGGCAGCCACAGCGGGGCAGACGGCGGCGGGTCCTCCTCGCTGAAAAACCTGCCCCAAACTGTGCCCTTAGGTTAACGTGTCCAGCCAGCCTTCCCCCTAAGAGTGTTCTGGAGTCTTCGATGGAGGCCTGCAAGTGTGTCTTCCATCTTTCTTATCATCACCCAGCAACTTCGAAACTAAAGCACAGGCTTCCAGAAATAAGGTTACTCTTCACATTTTCTTTTGAATAGTGGTGTTTCCCCCGATGCCTCCACGGTGTGTCTGTCCTGCAGAACAATTCCATCTCTGGGAAGAGGACAGGGGTCAGGCCTCGCCCCCTGACAGGCTCCTGGCCTGCGTGCCGGGCACCGAGCAGATCCTGAGGCCTTGCTCTGCTCACCCCGGGGAGCTTAGTCCCGGGCCGCCCTCTCCTTGCCTGTGGCTGACCCGCGAAGGTCAGAGTCCCCTTGCTTCAGACACCTTAGACCGGATGAGGTCATCTGTGATGTTACAGGCTTCTTCCCTCCAGACTGTCCGCGACGGACAGGGATTTGGGCCTGGCGGCCTCACTGCAGCTCAGTTCAGACTCGGGGGGAGCGTTTCTCATCACTTGGCCAAAGGTTCCCTTCATCACCGAGGCGGTAAACCAGCCGTCCTCCGCTCTGTGGACTGGGCCGGGACGGGCACAGTGTCCAAAAGAGCTCCTCCCTCCCGTTGGGCCGGCCAGAGCTTTACCTCTTCTGTCAGGCTCCATCCACGCTGTCTTGAGGGCTTTGAGTGAGAAGCTGCCCGTCGCCGTGGAGATCAGACAGGGCTGTGTGCCTTTCCGGCAGTAACTCCAAGGTCAAGGAAAAGCACTCCTGTAGATTCTGAGCGGGGGCGAGTTGCTAAGTTCCGTTCGCCCCTGCTTCCTGATCTTGCCTAGATGAACGGATTTCGGGTTTAAGGTGAGAAACGAGATAAAGTGACTTGGAGCGGGACCACGTGCTTCCCGGCTTCCCTCCAACAAGGCGTGGGCGAAGCTGAGGGTCAGTTTCAGATCGTCACCCTTCATCTGTGCCAGCCCGAGGCCAGGTGTGAAAACGCAGCCGTGTTTGCTTAAAGGCGTGTCCTGTGTGCAGCATTTTGGGGGACAGCTTAAGGATGCTTGTGTTCACAGAACTGAAAATCTGTAGCTTCAGTGTTGCAATACTGGAACCTTAAAATTATTCTTAATAAATGAGTGCCCGACTGTGCTGGAACCACGTGCAGCCCAGCAAATGCAGGGAGATGTAAGTGCTCTTCGCTGTACAAGAGGTGAAAACCCTTGCGGGGTTACCTAAGCTCACGCCTGTATTGCAAGAGATCCGTGACAGCCTCCTGCCTCTCCGTAGGAGCCAGCCCAGAGGGACAGACACCACCCCTTACTGGTGCAGAGAGTCCCCAGATCCACTGCAGCCGAGCGGCAGCCTTTGTCCTGAGCCGCCCCACCCACGTGACTGGATCCTGCTTTCTCTACCTGCTGGGCCCGGTGGGCTGGCGCTAATGCCAGAGGGGCACCACCATCACACCACCCATCAGAGAGAGCAAAGAAAACGCCTCTTCAAAAATGTCACTAGACTCTGTCCTTGGCGGCCACCCCGGCCCTTGGGGGACTGGGCGTGCAGCTGTCTGGCCTCACTGGGCGAGCTGGCCTCGGAGCCGGGGGGACCCCTCTGTGGCCCGGAGCTGCAGCCCTTGGGGAGGGCAGTGAACAGCCCCCCTGGGAGGTGCCCCTGGCCTTTGGGCAGTGATGCTGCAAGGAACCCTGGCCCTGAGAGACCACTCTCTCCCCCAGGCCAGCCCCGCCCAAAGCGTGCCACCCGAGGTGTGGGGGCGGGGCAGGCTCAGGATTCCGATGAGTTAGGAATTAAGTAGATGGACACGGAGGGGCTGTTAAAACCCTGGCTTCCAAACCAACAGAAAGCTAATTGTGCTCCTGTGAAACTGCTGCAAAGGATGAGCGACTGTGACTTTCTTCGCGGCCCCGTGTTCTGCTGGATTAATGTAAACTGCTTTGTTTGCAGGGTTTAATGTCAGCCCCAAACCAGGCCAGTTCTCCAGGTGGGACTATAGTGTAGCGAGCCCGCTCCCGCTCGGAGGTTCTCACCCCGGACCGGGTCTTGAGGGAGCGACGACGGAGCCCAGGGCCGCACGTGAGCCGCGTGGGCGTCAGGCCCCGGCCGCAGGCAGGCATCGCCCGCGTGGAGAGCAGCGCGGAAGAGGAAAGCGGGGCTCGGCGCCGCTCACCCAAAGAAGCTGTTTCCATTTTTAAATCGTTCTCTTGGGGCTGCAGTAAAAAATAAGAAATGAGATTTTCTTGCTTTTTACTCTAAAACTCAATGTAATAAAAATGTTATATATATTTATGTAATATATACATATATACATAGTGTGAAATAAAATGTTTCTTGGACAAGAAATCCCCTTAAATCCAACTGTTAAAAATAGTACTTCACTCTATTTTTGCTGATTTTCTTTTTAACACCTTAGGTGTCAGAAGACAACCTGGAATGCACTCATCAAGAAAGTTGTTACTTCCTGGCTTAAATATGTAATTCAGGAAGACGGATGCTGCGCGCAAAGGTTTTTAAAAATTGTTTGCACTTGAAATAGTTTAATGCTGTTAAAAAATAACTTTGAGGGCTTCCCTGGTGGCTCAGTGGTTGAGAGTCCGCCTGCCGATGCAGGGGACACGGGTTTGTGCCCCGGTCCGGGAGGATCCCACATGCCGCGGAGCGGCTGGGCCCGTGAGCCATGGCCGCTGAACCTGCGCGTCCGGAGCCTGTGCTCCACAACGGGAGAGGCCACAACAGTGAGAGGCCCGCGTACCGCAAAAAAAATAAAAATAATAATAACTTTGAGTATGGGTGTAGCAGGCCTCCAAGGTGTGGCGTGAAGATGCCCTTTTTAATCTGTTAACATTTAACACTCTTGTTCCAATGCAATCGGCTCTGTATTATATGTATAAATAATGTCATTCTGCAGTTGGGGAAATGGTTGCTTCAGTAGTACTTTTCATCTTCTAAGAGTGATATTTCTAATTCACAAAAAAATTAAAACTTGCTTGAATATACCATTTGTTTATCTTCTGTTAAATTGGCTCAACTTTTACTGTATTGTTTTTGTTGAATTAAATGTTTACACCATGTCCCTTGCAGCCCTGATGTGAGGCAGGCTCTTCAAGACCGTGGCTCGTCCGGAGAGCCCTGCGGTTCTCTGGCCCCTTCTTGCTGTCTCCCCATCTTCGGCCTTTGTGGGCAGCTGCCCATGCATGCGGACTGCGGTCTCAGGGAACAGTTTTCTCCTTACAGCTTCAAGTCCACGAGTCCACCTTCTGTTGTTGGAAGATCACACATGACTCTGTACGGTGAGTGTGAAAGTGCTTTGTTAAGGATGCAGAGAAAAAAAGGCTGATGACAATTACATGGGATTTTTATCTGGCTGAAGCCAGCTGGTGAGCATCTTGGTCATGCCCACGCCTACTTGTAAGCACTACAGGGGACTAGGATCATGACAGTGTAGCCGCCAAGTACAGGAACTTTTCTCAGTTGAAAAAAATCATACACAGTTGAACCCTTTGAAGGCCTTTTTATGTGGTCAGACTCTAAACCACGAAGTGCCTAAAACACATTTCTCTAAGTGATCCCAATGAACTGGGGGCGCGTCTAAGTGATTTTAGGCTAGAAGAGATGTGTCCACGCTCCGTTGCCATCATTTCTGTGAACGTAGCAACAGGATAATGTTACGGTTGCAGAAAAATTCTCATCAGCCTGGGTCTTGGCTTCCTTCTCAGAGGAGAGGAGGGTCAGGGAGCCAGTTCTTCACCAGCCGCCGGCCCAGGAGGGCTGTGCCACGGGGAGACTCCGTCACAGGGCCGGGGAGCCTTCGAGAAAGGTGGAAACCACCACACACCAGGACACCCTCTCGCTGTAAGTGAAAGAAGCAGGATTTATATGTTGGACACATTCAGAATGCCCTTCCTGTGAAAACATCAGCACGTTTTACATAGTTTGGTATTCGTCATCCTAGTCAAAGCACTGGTCACTAAGTGCTGTCCGTCACACTGAAGGCCTACGAGGAAGCCACGCGTATTTCTGGAGATCAGAAAAGGCCGCCTTGGAACTCGAGTCCAGAATCCTGAGCCTTGCGGTTCTTCTGGGTCGACTCCTTTGCCTGTGAACTTCCTGCTTGTTTGTAGGAAGTGACGGGTGTGTACCTGGCGGCCCCAGGACAACAGCAGTGTGAAAGGTCCGAGGACCCAGGGCGCGGCCCAGCTCTCGGCGCCCCGAGGCTGACGTCGCTCCGGCCCTATTAGCTCCGCCCACCGCCCTCCGTGCGACTCTGCGGTGCAGTTTGCGAGATGCATCCGTGCTGGGAACGCATCTTTTTCTTTTTTCGGCTGGTCCCTGGCCAAGTGCTCCAAGATGGCTTCCAAAATCGGCCGGCCTCCTACCCGCCCCCGCCCGCCCCGCCAGCACGCGCCCCGCGGCCGCAGGCCCAGGGCAGAGGGTCCCCAGGCCGGCCCCCACCCCTCCTCTCGGAAGCCACGGAGGGTCGGCTTGGCGCACCCGGTACGCTTCGTCGGCTCTTACTGCTCGCCTGGAGCGCCCTCATCCCTCGGCAGCGTCGCCCCTGCTCTGTCTTCTCGGGAGCAGGTTTACATCAACAGCCGGCAGGGCCGGGCTCCTTGGACTGGGGTGTCCGCCTGCGGCCTCTGGCCCCAACCGCGTCTCAAACGTGGACGAGGGCGTCGGTCGGGGTGGTGATGAGGGAGCTCCCTTGCTCGGGTCTGTGGAGACGGGCCCTCCAGTGGCCCCGGGGAGGCTGAGATGGCCCAGCCGCCCGTCCTCGCAACCGGTCAGGTTTGGGGTGCACGGAGACCCACCAGCGCTCTGGCAGCAGGGCCCGGCGGCCTCCTGTGCCCCCAGAGCCTGGCCAGCGCCCGCCCGTCGCCAGGCCCACAGGGCACAGAGACCTAGTGGACGCAGGGGCCCCTGGGGAAACCAGACCCACCCCCTGAAACCGAGGCGGAGGCCCACGGGGCCCAGGGCACCACGCCCGCAGGGAGGAGGGTTCCTTCACAAAAAGGTACAGCTCCGAAGAACTTTAGAGAGGCCCTTCGCGTTTATATACTTAAAGGGGGGAACGATTTCCCTAAATTGTCCTTGCACCTGCCCTCACTTGGAGCCGCGCTCAGAGCGCGGGCCTGTCCGTGGCCTCTCCCGAGTTCGCCGAGCCCGCAGCGCCCCCGGGACGCGGCGCTCCCAGCCCTCTGCCTGCCCCGCCCCGACGCCACTTCCACCCGGGACGTCCCCGAAGCCCCCCAGGTCTCCCCACGTGAACCGGCTCTGCCCGCCCTGGGCCCGCACGCTCCCGCGCCCATGGCTCCCCCTCTCCCGGGCACCGGGAAATGCTGGCCACGGCCTGCCCTCCACCCCGCCCCCCGCGGGTCCACCTCCCCCAGCCCCTCGCCCTGTCCCTCCTGGCCCCTTGCCCTGCCCCTTCCGGCGCCACCAATGCTCTGCCACCTCCCCTCCCTCCCCCACGGGAAACAGGTTTCTTCTTGTGCCCGCTTATTGCTGGCACCCCAGAAACGAAGCTGGGCGCGCCCGCAGGCCATCGGGAAGCAGCGGCCTCTACTCACGGAGGAAGCTGGGCCTTGGGAGCTGGACCGGCGACCTGCCCGCGGCCCACACCCGGGGGCTCCGAGGGCCGAGCGCCAGCCCGTGTCGTTCCTCAGTGGACGGTCAAGTGAACAGTGAAGCTGTACCGAAGTGTCCCAACAAAGTCAATGCCCCTGATACGCCCACGAAAGTCACAATAAAGGAATGGCTAATCAGGACACATGTTTAACTCAAGATATATTAAGATGCAACACTGTAATGACAGCTTATTGTTTAATAAAAATCAGGGTCTCCAAGGTATAATCTGGAAGCCAAACGTGCTAGGACACTGCTGGTGGATGCACTAAGGAAGGCACCGTGTGCAGAGCCTCGGTGAAACCGGGCCTAAATAATCCATAACGAAGTATAATTTCTGTTTTGATTCATATAAAAAATTACAAAATATTCCCTGCCCCAAATTCTTACGTTACGGAAAGGAACCGAAACCCTAGAATGAGGTGGTTTTACAAAGGTCTGAGACTGGAACCTACAGTACGGCTGCCTTTAGGACGCAAGCAGCCTCGGGCCGGCAGGCTCCAAGCCGAGGTGCTGGTGCTGGTCTGGGGGCAGCTCTCCCGGGACGCTCGCTGGGGCCCGGCCGGGTGGGAGTCGCCCCGAGCAGGGGAGCCGCAGCGCCACTCAGTAGCCTCCACCTCTCCGCTCTACTGTGGGCCGGCGGTACTGTTTCAGGTTAGGCTGGATGTCCTTCTGTGTGTCTGTCTGTTAAAGAAAGTGACAGACACTCAGCAGAGGGCGGGATGGGCGCGAGCGCGGCGCCAGGGGAACCGCTGGGACACCCACCTTCTGGTTCGGGCCAACACACTTCGGGGGTCTCAGCACCGGGACCTTCCGGGTCGCTCCGGGGGCAACCACTGACTGCAGCGCTGGGCTGTAGTACAAGGGCTGCTTGGTCACTCCCGATAGCTTGAGCTTGGGCAGTGCCATCACGTAGGCTGGTCCGTGTCTCCTGGGATGGTCCTCCTCTTGCTTTAGGGGCTGTTTCTAGAAAAAAAGCAAAGGTCAGATGAACATACAATGCTTTCCACTTTGTGGGAATTAGGAAAAGCAAAGGGGGCTCTTTTGTACTACTTTTGCCTCATACAATTTCTTGACCGTGAGGTGTGACGGCGTGGTGACTGGACAACACGTACCGCGTCCCAGCCCCCTAGATGTGCGGTGGCCGCTCCCTGGGCCGGGGCCAGGGCGGACAGCGGGGGAGGCCGCGCTGACGCACGTGCAGCTCCAAGGGCCGAGGCCACGGTGACGCTTCCCGCTCGGATTCCCTGAGGTCGGCCAAAGCGGCCTGCAGCCAGCTTCTGTGTGGCCAGTGCGCTAAGAATGGATTTCACATCTTCTAATAGTTGGAGAAAATTTCACGGCACGTGATTATGAGACTCCAGTTTCAGGGTCCACAGTTTTATTGAAACCCATCCCCACCATTCGTTTTTTTTTTTTGCGGTCCGCGGGCCTCTCACTGCTGTGGCCTCTCCCGTTGCGGAGCACAGGCTCCGGACGCTCAGGCTCAGCGGCCACGGCTCACGGGCCCAGCCGCTCCGCGGCATGTGGGATCTTCCCGGACCGGGGCACGAACCCGCGTCCCCTGCATCGGCAGGCGGACTCTCAACCACTGCGCCACCAGGGAAGCCCCCCCAACCATTCGTTTACGTATGGTCCGCGGCGCCACCGGCCAGAATAGTGGGCAGTCGCGCCAGACGTTATGGCCGGCACAGCCTGAACCCTCACTCCGGGGCCCTGGCAGACAGCGTGCGCCTCGGCTCTGCCGCGGGGGCGCCCGCGGCGGGTGCCAACTGCTGACCAAGAGGGAGAGGAGGCCCGGCAGGGAGGGCAGTTAGGGGCAAAGTGAGGGAGGCTCAGCGGGGGGGCGGGGGGGCGCTTCGTCCCCGGTTGGCGGCCTGAGCAGCTGAAGGGGAGCCGCCTTCACCCGCCCTTGGAGGGAAGGCACGGGGACAGAGGCAGGTCTGGGGGAAGAGACAGGAGATCGGGTTTGAACAAGTCTGCCTTTTGGACATTCAGCTGGAGCCGTCGAGCAGGTGTCTGGACACGGGGGTCCGGATTTCTGGAAAGCAGCCTGGCTGCAGGTATACCTGCGTCCTCGGCTCCCAGCGCAGAGTGACACTCAACAGATGCTGGGCTGAGTGAGAAACGATGGAAGGCCGCGGTTACCACAGAGCTCGGTGCCAGCCCACAACTGTAAAGCTGGGGGAGCCGAGCAAAGGGGGCCCCGCGGCACATGAGAGAAAGGGGGAGCTATCGCGGGATGCAGCTCTGCTTTCTACACCAAGAAGCGCGCAAGGCCACCTCTGTGCCAGGCACAGTGCTCCTCTGGGGCTGCTGCTCTCGCAGGGGCTCAGCGGCCGAGTAGGGACGGTCACCTGGGCCAGTGTTGGCTTCCTGTGCCCGGCTAGGGTCCTCTGCGGGCACAACGTGCTTGGGCACCGGCCTGGCCCTGCGGCTGGGAGGATCCCAGCCCGCGACACTGTGGACCTTAGCTGGGGGCGCAGAAAGGCCGGGGGCGCAGAGGTACCACCTGGCGTGGCGGCAGGTCGCTGACGGGCGCATTTTCCAGGCAGATGTGGCACCTCCCCAGGTGGCATCTGCGTCAGAGAGATACGGGCCCCTGAGGGTGTCCAGTCCCAGCTCAGACGGCCTGATCGCTCAGTACCTGCTTGCTGCCCTCCTGTGCCGGCTGCCAGTTGTTACTGAGTAGTTCCGGTGCCACCGGCCGCTTGGGGCAGAGAGCAGAGGCCTTCCTCCTGGGCCTGGCTGGAGCCTGCTTCTCAGCTGCCCTACAGGACGGAAGGGGCAAGGGGCGCCTCTGCTGAGAACCTGGCCGCCACAGGGCTTGTCGGCCTCCTCTGTCCCCAGTGTGGGCTTGTGCCTGTCGCCCCTCCTCTCACCCGAGGAGCTTTTCTTTTCCTTTCCTGTCTCAGCCTGACAGCCTCTGGGCTCCGGAGCCGTGGGCCCAGCCCTGCCCAGTGACTCGAGGTTCGGGTCAGACGTCACCCCCACGTCACACACGCACGAGGGGACAGAGGGGTGGAGTCCGAAGCCCTCAGGGCAGGTACTTCCAATGGCAGGTGTCGCCCAACACACGCGCCCTGGAACCTCACAGCGAGCGAGCTCAGCCCGCTCCCCCCGCTGTGTGCCACGTGACCCTCCAGGGCTCAACACCACAGCCTTGGCATCAACCGCAAAGGGGCCACAGGCCCTCCCTCCACCCTGCCGTGATGCCACTAATCGCCTCCTTTCGGGGGAAGATACCAGAAAGGAGCAAGGTGCGGGTTCCCAGAGGGACCGGCACTGTTCCCGGGAAGCAGCCACCCATCCGTGTGGCCCACGGGAACCCAGCAGGCGCCTACCTCTGTTCCTGGAAGTAGGGGTGCTGCAGGGCCTGGTGGGCAGTGATTCTCTCATCGGGATCATAGGCCACCATTGCGTGCAGGAGGGAGAGGCATTGCGGGGACAAACTGGCTGTCAGTAGAGGTATTCCTGATCCCTTTTTAAAAGTAAAATCAAAACTCATAGCTCTCGACCTGTATTGAAAGCCCAATGATAATAAACGATCACGCCGTCATTTAGAGCACGTGGCCAGTCCAGCATCACGACCCTACAGGGACCTGCACTGAAGGTAACAGCTTACAATCTAAAAAGGGCAGGGGGCGGGGGGGCATAAAGCCCATAGAATACAAGATCCTCGTGGAAACCGTGGACTTCGGGTGAGAATGACGTGTCAGCACAGGTTTGATGATAGCAGACATGCCACCCCGGGGCCGGTGCTGGTGGCCGGGAGGCTGTGCACTGCGTGGGGCCGGGCGGTAGATGGGAAATCTTTGTACCTTCCGCTCAGTTCTTCTGTGAACCTAAAACCGCTCTAAAAAAATTAAGTCTGTTTTTTTAAAAAGGGTGGGAGGTCGTGAAATCCGTTACGCTGTAAGTGTAAGAAAACTTTTTCTTGAGAAGACTAATACCACATTCCCACCAGAAAAGAATGAAATAAAGTTTTAAAAAAGAAAAAGAAGGGCTTCCCTGGTGGCTCAGTGGTTGAGAGTCCGCCTGCCAATGCAAGGGACACGGGTTGGTGTCCCGGTCTGGGAAGATCCCACATGCCGCGGAGCGGCTGGGCCCATGAGCCATGGCCACTGAGCCTGCGCATCAGGAGCCTGTGCTCCGCAACGGAAGAGGCCACAACAGTGAGAGGCCCGCGTACTGGAAAAAAAAAGAAAAAGAAAAAAATCTAGCATGGCTGTCATCTCCTTACCTCCCTAGGGTTCTGGGAGCTGCTGGGTGCTGCCCACGCCCCCGAGTCCCCCTTGAGGGGTCAGGGTGGCCAAGCTGCCAGCTCTGCAGGGTCTGTGCGTGCAGCCTGTGCTGGGGAGCCTTTCCCACCCAAAGACCTCTGTGGCCTGAGTGAACATTCCCGGGACAAAACCCGCGTGCCGGGCTCGTGGGGCTGTGAAGAGGCCCCTGGGGGCGACAGAGGCAGGGCGGGTCCGTGGTGGTGGGGCGGCCTGTGGGCTGCACTTACCGTTTGAACTTGGTGATGGTCTTCCCAGTAGGTGTGCCAATGACGTCGTGGATCCTCGAGATCTGGTCCAACTCGTTGGCTCCGGGGAAGAGGGGCTGCAGGCTGGGCGGGCGGCCAGGGCTGTGGTCAGGGCGGCGGCCTCCCAGCAGAGGGACCTCCAGCCCCCCCGCCCATGCTTGGGCCTTCCTCCTCCTACTGTCCCTACGGGTCGGTGTCTTTCTAAGGGACAGGGCCACACTCCCGTATCTGCACAGCAGGTGCCTCTGCCTGCTGAGAGATGAAAGCCCCCAGAGCCTCCTTACGGCCCGGGGAGTTTACTTGACAAAAATTCAGGCTGGGTCAGGTCGGGCTGTGTAGACAAATGAGGTCCAAGGAGCGTTTTGGTTCTGGAGCAGTCACGGATTTGGGAATTGTGGATAAAAGATTTTAGACCCATACACATTACAGGCCACAAAGAAGAGTTTAAAAACGTAGCTCTGGGCTTCCCTGGTGGCGCAGTGGTTGAGAGTCCGCCTGCCGATGCAGGGGACACGGGTTCGTGCCCCGGTCCGGGAAGATCCCACATGCCGCGGAGCGGCTGGGCCCGTGAGCCACGGCCGCTGAGCCTGCGTGTCCAGAGCTTGTGCTCCGCAACGGGAGAGGCCACAGTGGTGAGAGGCCCGTGTACCGCAAAAAAAAAAAAAACAAAAAAAACGTAGCTCTGACGGTAAGATGACTTCTATTCAGGGAAAACGGCAGGAGCTCAGGCCGCAGGGGAGAATAGGAAACGCAGAGGAGCTGGACGCCTCTGAGGTGCGGCAGGCCGGGCACAGAGTGCAGTCAGCGAGGCTCAGCGTAGGCTGCCCAATGCCCTGAGTGGATGCCGCCAGCACCAGCGCCTCTGACATCCCTCCAAACTGACTCAGGGATTTTAGCACGGGAGAAAAGATCATTTGTTGGTACTTTAGTATCAGTGAAATCACCACTCTCCTTTCCAAAAATAACAGTCACTTATCAATACGAATGATCTAGAATCAGAAGGCGTGTCCCGAAGGGCCCAAACGTCTGTATTTATCAAGGGGTCAGTTGAGCAGGCGGGACTGGACGACCCGGGTCCTGCCTGCGCTGGGCTGTACCATCCTGACGTGCATCACCCCAAGGTTAAACCACCCACCCGTCCTGCATGACCCACTACGAGCAGGTGCCGCCCCACCTCCTCCCGGGGCTTCTTCCACCCAGTGCCCCCGCCGCCGGTGGACGGAACAGGCCCTCCTCCCTTCCCGGGCCTCTGCCCTGGCCCTGCTGCGCCCAGCGGTAAAGCACAAAGGCTGGGGGAGGGGAGGACGGTTAGGGCTGGGGCTTCCTGGACTCCATCCAGCTCGCCCTCACTCCCGGGGCCAGAGCACCCCACCCGAGCGACTGCACTCTGAGGGTAGACCGGGGGGCACCGCTCGCACCCCGCCCCCATGGCAGGCCCCACGAGGTGGCAGTAAGCACGCCTCGACTCTGTTCCTTCATTTGTCTTCATCAATCCTGTCGCTGATGGGGCCAATTGGAGAGGCCCACCGACCCAGGGCCGGGGCGGGCCAGTGGGAAAGAAGTAACTGACAGTGTTCTTTCCTCCACACCCAGAAAGCAAGGACAAGCGCTTGACACCTTTCCTGTCGAGTTAAAAAACCACCATGACACCAGGACTGTAAACTCGGCACCGCAGAGGGAGGGACTGGCACGAAGCCACTGGACGGCCGAGCCCCGCGTGGACCGGCCTCAGGACCCTGACGCAGCCCCCCAGCCCAGCAGCAGCTGCAACTCGGGCACCACCTGGCCATCTCATAGAGCACGCAGCCCGCGCTCCACAGGTCCATCTTGTAGGTATAGAAGCCATCAGTGAGGAGACACTCTGGGGCCCGGTACCAGCGGGTGGAGATGTATTCCGTGTACGGCTGCTTAGAATAGATACTCCGGCAGGACCCAAAGTCCCCTAATTTCAGGACATCCTGCTGCAAGGGGGGAGAGAAGCAGGGACAAATAACATCTCATCAAGCAGCGACTGTAATACAAACCATTTCAAATATTTATGCACCAACGGGAAAATTCCTAGCACATAACTAGCTTGTAGAACATAAAGTACTAGCTTTATAAGCACCTGAAGTAGCCTGTAGCAGGTGAGGAAGCGGGATTTCTCTTCAGCGGAACACATTTGCGAATATTCTGGCTATGTTGAACAGACATTTCAAAACGTCTACAGGCTGTGGAAAGTTTTAAGTCGCAGCGTAAGTCTACAGATGAACTCTACACCCTGGTCACATGCCCTGTTATGCCTCAAACTCCCCACCGCGTCCAGTGCTTCTGGAAGCTTGGTTCCCATTCGGGGGAGGCTGGGGGCCTGGCCTACACCACGTGGGATCCTTGAAGGAAGTCAGACAGCCCAGGGAAACAGGTTTCAAGGTGTTTCTTCCATCTTCTCTACCTCTCACATTCAAGTAATAAAATTCATGCCGTCGATAAATTTGAAGCCTCGGGCACCTACAGCCAGAGCAAACATTAAGCAGCAGTTCTCTTAGCCAGATTACCAAGAAACCTACCCTAACAGCCTTTTACCTCTGTTCCCATTCCCCAATACGTTCAACAAAAATTACAAGGCATATTAAAAGGCAAGAAAAAACAGTCTGAAGAGACAAAGCATGCATCAAAACCAGACTCAGATACGGCGCAGGTTTTAGAATTTTAGAATTCCCAGACAGGAAATTTATAATAACTATGGTTAATTTGTTAAGGGCTCTAATGGAAAAAGAAGACAGCGTGAAAGTTCAGATAGGAAACGTAAGCAGAGAGATGGAAACCCTAAGAAAACATCAAAAGGAAACACTAGAAATAAAAAACACTGTAACAGGGACTTGCCTGGTGGCACAGCGGTTAAGAATCCACCTGCCAATGCAGGGGACATGGGTTCAAGCCCTGATCCAGGAAGATCCCACATGCCGTGGAGCAACTAAGCCCGTGAGCCACAACTGCTGAGCCCACGTGCCTAGAGCCCGTGCTCCGCAACAAGAGAAGCCACCGCAATGAGAAGCCCGCGCACCGCAACGAAGAGTAGACCCCACTCGCCGCAGCTAGAGGAAGCCCGTGTACAGCAACAAAGACCCAACACAGCCAAAAATAAGTAAATTAATTTATTTAAAAAAAAAGAAGACACCACGATGAGAAGTCCGCGCACCACAACGAAGAGTAGCCCCCGCTCGCCACAACTGGAAAAAGCTGGCATGCAGCAACAAAGACCCAACGCAGCAAAAAATTTAAAAAATTAAAAACAAACAAACAAAAAACACTGTAACAAAAATTTTAAAAGACTTTGATAGACTCAACACAGCCAAGGAAAGAATCAGTGAGCTTGAAGATATGCCAATAGAAACTTCCCAAACCGAAATGCCAAGCAATAGAGGAACGTCAAAAACAAAACCGAACATCCAAGAACTGTGGGACAATTTCAAAAGGCGTGGCACACACACGACAATGTGGTTGAACCTCAACATAACGATGCTGAGTGAAACAGACCAAGGAAGGGTATATGCTATGTAATTCCACTTATAGAACGTTCTAGCTCGTCTTTGCCTGGGGACAAGGGACAGGGGCAAGGATTACCAAAGGGCAAGAGGGGGCTTTCAGGGGTTTTGGATTTGTTTGTGAAGTTGACTGGGATGATGGATTCGTGGGTGTACGCATATGCCCAAACGGAGCAAATTGTACACAGGCATAGTTGAAGGGCTTTCAAGTGAGACGTATCAGAGCTCAAATCCTGCCTCTCCCACTTTTATCTTTAGAGTGTTTAGCATGATGATTTGAACGGAGTTTATTTTGTATATAGTATAAGGAGGGCGCCTTCTTCCAGATGCACAGTTATGCTGATGGCATTTACTAAATTAACCATTTGTTCCCAAACTGGAAGGAAAGAACCAAACATGTTATAACAAACATGGTATCCACTGGGATTGAAAACATATCCAGGGAAAAGTTTTTATATTCTACCTTTCTTCTGATACCAATTTTTCATATAAAAGTTCTTACCTTTATTAATATATTTTCTGGTTTTACATCTCTGTGAAATATTCCATTTCTGCATTCAATATAAAAGGAAGGATAGAATTAATTGTGCCTCGTTCATTCCAATTCTTTTATACTATATTCTTAATGAACGGTAATACATTTTATTAACTTGAAAGCTGCCAGGTCTCCAAGTGCCTACCTGTGCATGTGATCAAGGGATTTACACAACTGGTACATATAGTGCATAATTTTTTTTTCCGATAATGGGTGTCTTCTCCCTGTGCAGTCAAGAAAATAGCCAGATATGGTTACCAATGATCCGTATCCGCTTTTTCGAAACGAAAGATGGAATCCATTTTTATTTAGCAATGTGTGAAAATCTAACTTCCTCAGTGAAAATAACCCGGAGTAGTTCTAGGAAGTATGGAGTCTACCTACAAAATATGCCATTTAGAATCCTACATGCTGGCATGATTTCATTTAAAATCACAGAGCGCCAGGCCTTCTGACTGCAGTCAGGACAGTGCTGAGCGGATCACCGCAAGGGCAGCTCGGTATGGAGGTCCTAACACAGCCTCGGGTGGGCCTCCCGGGCACCCTCCTTCACGCTGATTATGAGCTCAAATCCAGGGTTTTCCTCGGCTTCCTGGCTACGTGGAGATCTCCGTCTTTAAGGGGATGGATTACGTTTTCTTAACCCAAGAAGACCAATGGCTGCTCTCACTTGCACAGCCGCACGTTCCTCTCTCACAGAAGGAAGCAGTCACTGGGCGCCGGCTGACAGCGCCCTGCAGCAGCCTGTAAGCTACACCTTCTCCCCTCCTGCAGCTTTCAGGATGCTCCAAAGCTCTTAATACCACACTCCAGCGTCAGAGCTGCCCTTGCTCTCGAAGGTGTCACATTTTACTTGATTTTAATATCAGAGGTATGTGTTTCTAAGCCATTAGGTTTTAAATCTGCAAAATACCCACTCTCACCTAACAACTCAGAAAACCACTTTCCCCTCCCTCCGTGAGCACATATCCCTCTAGACATTTTTCATCCTAAGCTTGCAATTTCTGTCGAAAAATCAATGTATTCTTTTTCTCGCATAACAAGACTGTTTATGTTAATAATAGAAAGTAATTTAAATTACAAAGCGTCTAAGTGCAATGAATTTTTTCCATGACATGCTATAATCCTTTTATTCTGTTTCACGTAATTTATCATCAGTTTTCCAGAATTTAAATTGAAAGAATTAAAACTAAGACTTTGTCAGCTTCCCCCCACTTGAGGAATTTTATCAAATTATTATCTACATAAAGGTGAAAAAAAAGTAAAATTTCTACTCTCTGTCACATGCGAGGCTGGACGAACCTTCGTGAGGCTCGGCCCTCTTCGGGCAGGGGGTCTCGCTGCCCACTGACTAGCCCGGCTCTCCAGACACCCCTTGGCAGACTCCCTCCCAGCACAGGGCTCTCAGGACCCAGGAGCC
Organism: Stenella coeruleoalba; assembly: GCF_951394435.1. Taxonomy (NCBI): domain Eukaryota; kingdom Metazoa; phylum Chordata; class Mammalia; order Artiodactyla; family Delphinidae; genus Stenella; species Stenella coeruleoalba. Next base: position 2,697,855 of record NC_137147.1, on the reverse strand, counting down.
CCCGAGTCCCCGGGGCTTGTGAAGATACAGAATGCCCCATCATCAGCCCCGGCACTCCTGGTTCAGTAGGTCTGCGGCGGGGCCCCAGAAGCTGCCTTTCCAGCAAGTTCTCAGAATGGGCCGCCAGGCCCGGTCCCTCCCCTTAGGAACTGCACCCCATCACATCCTGCTTGTTTATAGAAGGCTCCAGCCACATTCACTCGGGGACATTTCTGCGCGCCCCCAAAGCTCTCCTGCTGCATCCTGTACTCACGCTGCTCTGTTCCTAGAAGCACCCTTCCCAGCCATGTCCACACGTCCACATCTTATAGCGTACAACTGCCGTTACAGTCATCTGAACTTGAACTCAGAAAAGGTGGACTCTTTTAGGAAAGGTCTAATCCATCCAACCTTCATAAGCACCTAGGGAGCTTCGAAAAAGTAGATTCCAAGGCCCAAACCTAGACCCAGTGAATCACAAATCCAGGCAGGTGGGCCAGGAATCTGCATTTTTGGCTGCCTTCAGTCCCCAGTGGCGGAGGACTCTTGGGATGCCTGCCCTTCCTTTCCTCCTGGGCCTCCCCTGCTCCCCCCATTCACAGCCGTGGGGCAAGGCCACGACTCCCTCCCCTGTCCTCCGTGAGAGCGCCTGCCTGCACACGGGGGCTCCAGGTGGACAGAGGGGCCCTCATGAGCCATGTGGGCCACTGGTCTGAACCATCGGAGTCCACACCCTTGACAAGGAGGGGACTGACCGCGGACTTCCACACTATTTTCCCAAAACAAGATCCTAACTCGCCAGGTTCCCACCAGATGCTTGCTCACAAACATCTTGAAACACACACACATAGTGCAATTAATAAACCACTCTGAAGCTCCTGGTGTGACCCGTTACCGATGCCAGCAGACTGCAAACAGTATTTCTCTCTTTTGGCTCTCCCGACCAAATTAATGTTCCCAAGTTAATTTTTACCCAATATTCTCATTAAGAAGGTACTAAAAAATGTCATATACAATACCAGCAATGTAAAAAATCTGAAGTGAACACAGTGATCAACTATGGCATTGGCTGTCAGTACCAACAGAAGGAAGAGGGCCTCCAGTGCAGCCAGCACTGCAACAGAATATCCAGCACACTGCCTTCTCCCAGGAGACCCTGTACCCAGGCCTGCGCCTGGCTTTCCTGGCCAGGCTTGGGGGTGCATTCTGGGTCCACCATGCACAGCCAAATGCCCACAGTCTACACTTGGGCCCAGAGGCTATGCCCTGTGAGCACGTGTTTGCCATCGGTGTCTTCCAAAGGAGAGCCTTGCCTGCTGGCACACTGTTCTGAGAGAAGTTACAGGGTAGCAGGTGGGGTGTCAGGCGCAGCATGGAGCTGGAGCCGTCACCAGCACCCCTCTCTCAGCAAGACAAAATTCCAGGAGGGGTCCTCCCAGTTCTGCTCTTTGAAGCTGGCTCGTCTCAGGCAAGTGCTCTAAGTTCTTGGACGTTCAAGTGCCTCACCTCTGTAATGGAGTTGAGCTCACAGAGTGGGAAGAGCAAATGCAGGGACACAGAGCAAGCACACTATAAACTGTAAAGTCATAACGATGATGATGGTAATGACAGCAGCTGACCTTGACTGAAGGCTACACAAGCCAGCACTGTGCCAAACACCTCACACATTATTACTCCTCACAACAACCCTAAGAGTCAGACACTATGATTATCCCCATTTGACAGACAAGGACTAAGGCTCAAAGGGCCTAACCAGGACCGACCATCATGAAATGCACACGGCACTGCGCATGCTCTACCCAGTGTGTTGACGTGGGACATCCAAGCTGCGTCAACACAGCCAAACTGGAGCGGCCCTTCCCAGAAGCACCTGCATTAAAAGTAACAGGATGGGCTTCCCTGGTAGCGCAGCGGTTAAGAATCCTCCTGCCAAGGCAGGGGACACGGGTTCGAGCCCTGGTCTGGGAAGATCCCACATGCCGCGGAGCAACTAAGCCCATGAGCCACAACTACTGAGCCTGCGCGTTGCAACTACTGAAGCCCACACGCCTAGAGCTCATGCTCCGCAACAAGAGAAGCCACCGCACTGAGAAGCCCGCGCACCGCAGCGAAGAGCAGCCCCCGCTCGCCTCAATTAGAGAAAGCCCGTGCGCAGCAATGGAGACCCAACGCAGCCAAAAATAAATAAATAAAATAAATTTATTTTTAAAAAAAAAAGAGAGAAAGGAAATGAATGAGCACTCTGCAATACAGGGGACTTCATAAGAATGCGAACAGAAGGAAGTTCCCTCTCAGAGGGATTATCTGAGCAGGGAGCCCTGCCTCATTCTGAAGCATAGAGTAGAATGTCGAGCAGCAGAGCCGGGAAAGATGCTAGAAGGGGACAGGCTTGAGGAAGGGCTGAGCCGCCGCCGCCCTCTGCGCCCTCCTCACCACGTCACCCAGCCGGCCTGAACGCCTCGTGGCTTTGCTCGTTTGCAGCTGAGTTCTGAGCAGACAAGACTGCCAGAAAAACACCTCCCATGAGTACTGTACGTGTACAGCCCAGTACCGTATATTTAGATGAAACTACTGCACAAATGATTTTGAGAACTAAAACAAATATATGGGAACTACAAGCTCTAAAAGACCTTAGATTAGCTTTGAAATTATTCTACGTACCTCGTATTAGTTCATAAATATTCATGTCCATAAGTTCACATATTAGTGCAAGAGAACCAGATTTTCTGTCACTGAAGAAGAAAGTAGGTTTTTAAAATGTTTTCTTTTTCTTGTCTTCATCAGAAAAAATAACCAAATATTTAATTCATTTGTAAACACTTCTGATAAACACAAAGCACTCCTATATCAGACAAAGATTAAAGTGTAATGATTGAAACAGCAGAAGTTTTGATTTTTAATCAATGTTTCAGGCAAAAATAATTTAAATAATAGTAAAACTCTACTTCAGGCAAAAATTCTAAAAGCCCCCCTCCCCACAATTTTTAAAGAGAAGTGTCTTGAAAATCGAAAAGTTAACTATCAGCAGAAAGAAGAAATGAGGTTTGAGGAGTTGTAGAAGCAAAACAAAGAAAGCAGGATTTGATTCATGCTCTGTGGCTGCAAATGTAGTTTTAATTTACCTAAATTACTTCCATGTGATTGGGATACATCCCAGTGCAGGGAGCAAAACCAAAAATCCAGCCGAGGCAAAAAGGAGGAAGATGAGTCACATCACACCCCTGCAGTGTCACCCCCGGACCCTGCTCCAGGCGCCTCTGGTGGGGCTGGAAGGGGTCCCCGCTGTCACTCAGGACTGTCAGGAGGCCCACGTGCAACCGTGCACAGAAGTGCTTTGCAAAGTGCACATAAAGCACCCTCAGCACAGGCAGTGCTGTGACCGTCACACGCAGACTGCGGTCTCTGGATCTGGCCCCAACTAATGGCTCAGAGCACGCGGGCCAGGACGCCACACAGCCATGACAAGACATTGCATTTTGAGTTTAGAACTGTTCAGCCTCCTGAACAGTTAAAATCTCCTGCACTTTAAGGGTCAGAGGCTGCGGTTTCTCGGCTGGCTGTACAGGCCAGGCTTCCTGCTGAGGGGTGCCTTCTCAGAGCTCCAGGCCAGGACCCCAGCCCCAGCCCCTGGCAGACAAGCCCCTCCAGACAAGCTGTGCTCTGCCTTCTTGATCAACAGGTAAACCTTACGGAAGCTACTCTATAATTAGAAGAGAAATTAAAAGTCCCCTGAAATTATGTCAGTTGTAGTAAGAAAGGCTGCATGAGACCACACAGAGATGGCAAGTGGCAGCAATAAAGTACAGCTCCTGAAAGAGGACAACAGGGCCTTTCCCGGTAGGTCACAACTCACACTCGGATGCCCAGGGCCACCACCGTCTACACAGAAGCCCAACTGCTACAGGAGAGGAACTATTTGAATGTTGTTTGCTTTTATCATGTGGAGTCACTGAAATGAAGGCCTTTCCACGTTAGGACTCAGATACAGACACTGGTCCAAATAAGTAAGTGACTTAAGATAAAATAAAAATTATTATTCTCTGAGCTACAAAGCAAATATTTAAAATGCCTACCATGGTTTTCTTTCTTAAAAAGAGATTTAATAATTATCATCAATTTTAGATAATGTTTAAAGCCCCATATATACTTACAAAACCACTTCGTGCAAGGTAAGAATGTTTGGGTGTGGATTCAGGTGCCTCAGTGCTTGTATCTCTCGTAGATTGTTCACTTGCTCAATACTATGGTGTAGGTAAAAATAAAAAACTAATTTATAATTCAGTCAACTTCAGGTCAACTTCAAGCCCCCCTGGTGAATTATTTTAAACATTTAAGAAAGAAACACTCAGGCTTCCCTGGTGGCGCAGTGGTTAGGAATCCACCTGCCAATGCAAGGGACACGGGTTCGAGCCCTGGTCCGGGAAGATCCCACATGCCATGGAGCAACTAACCCCGTGAGCCACAACTATTGAAGCCACGCGCCTAGAGCCCGTGCTCCACAATGAGAGAAGCCACCACAATGAGAAGCCCATGCACCACAATGAAGAGTAGCCCCTGCTCGCCGCAACTACAGAAAGCCCGTGTGCAGCAACAAAGACCCAACACAGCCAAAAATAAATAAAATTAATTTTAAAAAATGAAAACATATAACCACAAGAAGTCTAGTGTAAAGTTATACAGCAGATTTATTCAGAGCAGTCCAAAACCAGAAACCCAAAAGTTCCTCAACAGGAGACCAGATAAACAAGTTGTTTTGTAGTCATAGATTGGAATGAATACTACTCAGCAGTAAAAAGGTATGAACTACTGGTACGACAGATGAATCTCAAGGACTTTATGCTGTGCTGAAGGAGCTGGACACAAGAGCACAGACTGTGAGATTCCATTTAATATGAATTTCTAGGGACTTCTCTGGTGGTACAGTGGGTAAGACCCCGCGCTCCCAGTGCAAGTGGCCTGGGTTCGATCCTGGTCAGACAACTAGATCCCACATGCATGCCGCAACTAAGAGTCTGCATGCTGCAATGAAGATCCCGTGTGCCGCAACAAAGACCCGGTGCAGCCAAAATAAAAATAAATAAATATATATTTTTAAAATGTAGACATTTGAATTTCTAGAAGAGGATACAGGGAAACAAAACAAAACCCAGAACAGTGGCTACCTGCGATGGGGATGGAGAACTGAGTAAAAAGGAATATGAAGGAATTTTTGAGGGTGACAGAAATGTTCTATGTCTTGATTACATGGAGATATCTACTTGGCAAAATTATACAGTTAAAAAACTTGCATCTCCAGGCTTCTCTGGTGGTACAGTGGTTGAGAGTCCGCCTGCCGATGCAGGGGACACGGGTTCGTGCCCCGGTCCGGGAGGATCCCACATGCTGTGGAGCGGCTGGGCCCGTGAGCCATGGCTGCTGAGCCTGCGCGTCCGGAGCCTGTGCTCCGCAATGGGAGAGGCCACAGCAGTGAGAGGCCCGCTTAACGCAAAAAAAAAAAAAAAAAAAAAAAAAAAAAATGTGCATCGCAACATATGCAAATTTTGCCTTTAAAAAAAAAAAAAAAATTTGGGACTTCCCTGGTGGTCCAGTGGCTAAGACTCTGCACTCCCAATGCAGGGGGCCTGGGGTTTGATTCCTCGGCAGGGAGCTAGATCCCACATGCCACAACTGAAAAATCCTGCACACTGCAACGAAGATCCTGCGTGCCGCCAACTAAGACCCGGTGCAGCCAAATACATAAATAAATATTTTTTAAAAAGAATTGTATAATAATAACCAAGTGGGGAAGGAGACTGGGTGGAGGTATAGATTAAATAAAAATCACAGGGGCTTCCCTGGTGGCGCAGTGGTTAAGAATCCACCTGCCAATGCAGGGGACACGGGTTCAATCCCTGGTCCAGGAAGATCCCACATGCCACAGAGCAACTAAGCCCGTGAGCCACAACTACTGAGCCTGCGCTCTAGAGCCCGCAAGCCACAGCTAGTGGAGCCCACATGCCACAACTACTGAAGCCCATGCGCCTAGAGCCAGTGCTGTGCAACAAGAGAAGCCACCGCAATGAGAAGCCCGCGCACTGCAACGATGAGTAGCCCCCGCTCACTGCAACTAGACAAAGCCTGCACATAGCAGTGAAGACCCAACGCAGCCAAAATATAAAGAAAGAAAAAGAGAAATTTATTAAAAAAAAAAACAAACAAGAAAAACAACTGGGTCATGTTGCAGACCTTACACAAGTAACTAACTTCATTATCTCCAAACTAAGACTTTGAGCCACTGAGGAAAACGGTCCTCAGGAGCTGAAAGCACGCCTCCTGACACAATACTAATGCACTGGTTTATTATACCTTACCCGGACTTCATATGAGCAAAGATTACTGCAAAAGCCATCAATTTCTGGGAGGAGGTGGGGTCAGAGGCTCCAAAACCAAGCTCCTCCGGCCTGTGTGACTCAGCGTGCTTTTCCCGTTACTGACTCTTGTTTCTCACATCACCCACACAGCGGCACGAGGTGACTGAGGGTTCAGTTAGGCAACGATAAGCAGAGCAGAAATGGATTTTTAAAGGAACCTAAAATTATTCTTCAAGTGAATAAGATTAAACTGTTTTATAATGATGATAGATACTCTGGAACTCTAAAAGCTAGAGATATTATTTTCACAGTTGAAAAACAAAAATAAAACCAAAGAACAGCATAAAACTTGTGGATCAAGGATCAGTGACACTGGACCATCCAATAAATTATTAGCAATAATATTCCTAGAAATGACACCAAAAGCAGTTGTCTTTCTTCTAGAACTTTCTTCTAGAAACTATAAAGTCATTTCTTCCTGTAAATCAGAAATAACAGAAATACCCTTTTCAACGTTAGAAGCTATGTGCAATATGACTCATTCCGGACCCTCTATGGTCATTTTCTGTTTGTTTTTTTTATATAAGTTTATTTATTTATTTTTGGCTGCGTTGGGTCTTCGTTGCTGTGTGCGGGCTTTCTCTAGTTGCAGCGAGTGGGGCTATTCTTTGTTGTGGTGCGCGGGCTTGTCATTGTAGTGGCTTCTCTTGTTGCGGAGCACGGGCTCTAGGCACGCGGGCTCAGTAGTTGTGGTTCACGGGCTCAAGAGCGCAGGCTCAGTAGTTGTGGCGCACGGGCTTAGTTGCTCCGCGGCATGTGGGATCTTCCCAGACCAGGGCTCGAACCCGTGTCCCCTGAATTAGCAGGGCTCAAACCCATGTCCCCTGAATTAGCAGATTCTTAACCACTGTGCCACCAGGGAAGTCCTGTTTTGATTTGTTTTTTACTTTTAATTTTGAAATTATTTTAGACTAACAGAAGAGTCGCAACAATAGTAAAGGAAGTCCCCTTCACCTAGCTTCCCCTAATGTTAACATCTTACATAACATTTATCAAAACTAAAAATTAACATTGGTACAAATCTATTAACTACACTAGACACTTTATTTGGATTTCCCCGGTTCTTCCATTAATGTCTTTTTCTCTTCCAGGATCCAGGAGACCACACTGCAATTAAGATGTCATGTCCCCTCAGTCACCTCCACTCTGCAACAGCTCCACAGTCTGTCTTTGCTTTTCGTTATCTTCACGGTTTTGAGGAGTACTGGGCAGGTATTTTGTAGAATGCCCGTCAGTTTGGTCTCTTCTGATGTATTCTCATAATTCAGCCAAGATTATGGATCCGTGGGAAAGAACACCACGGAGGCGACATGCTCTTCCCGTGCTGCTTTATCAGAAGGTACATGATATCAATATGTCTTATTACTGATGATGTTAATCTTAATCATTTAGTTAAGCTGGTATCTACCAGGTCTCTCATTGTAAAGCTACTATCATTCCCTTTCTATTTTCTATTCTTTATCAGCAAGTTAGCAAGTCCAGCCCACAGTCAAATGGAAGGAAATTAAGCCCCACCTCCTGGAAGAAGGAATATCAAACAATTTGTGGATATAAGTTAAAACCACCACAGTGATTAATAAATATTTGGGAGGAGATCACTCGAGGCTGTGCAGAAATTCCGTTCTATTTATTTATTTAAACTTTTTTGGCCATACTACAGGGCATGCAGGATCTCAGCTCCCTGACCAGGGATCGAACCCGTGGCCCCTGCAGTGGAAGATCGGAGTCTTAACCACCGGACCACCAGGGAAGTCCCAGAAATCCTGTTCTCTTTAAAGTTTCACCTTACTAATTTTAGCATTCATCAGTTTATCTTGCCTGCAGAAATTATTACTATGTATTCTAATGATGATTTTCCATTTCCCTCATTCCTCTGTATTTATGAATTAGAATTCTTCTGTAAGGAAGAATTTTCCCCTCATCCCAATTTGTTTATTCATTCGGCCATTTATTTACATCAGTATGCACTCATGGTTATTTGAATGAAGAGGGAGAGAGAGAGGTGCACACATGGGTTAGTATACATACCCACTAGCTCTGTCTGCTCAGAGGACCCAGACGTACTGACATTGCAGGAGCAATGAGCATACCTGGTGCCAAGGTCTGATTTTCTGAATACCTTTCTCTGATAAAAGGGACCAAAACTCCTTTGAGAAATGGAGGATTCTAGGGGCAGGGAAAATACAAGATGAGCTTAGAGAATCTTGTAGTACCAAAAAGTAAAGAAGTGTTAAAAAAAAAAAAAAGAAAATGCTGGGTGATGTCAAAGGAACATAGGAGCCAACGTGAAAGTGCTCCCCACGGCCAGAGCGGAACAATTCTCAAATAATGATGGCACTGGATTATAATCGCCTACAGTTTTGGACATGTGTATCAAGAGCAAGTGAGAACTCACAAGAGGAAACCCAAGATCCAATTCCCCGTGGGTTTAGATTACACAGGCTAGCAGACACCTATCAGAACTAAGCTGGAGACTCTGTCCCTGATTCTGGACATCAAAGGGCCACAGGCCACCACCAGCTCAAAGTGCATTTCCTTTTAAGTAAAGGAAATACGTGACAATGGTTGACAATAACTCCCCCCCCAACACACACACACACAAACTTTGAAAAAAAAAAGTAAAGTATCACTGATACTTATCAGTGACTCTGTCTGCTCTGTGGATATGGGACCATCAGAACACTGTGCATCGAATTCTCTACCACGAGTAGTTTAAAGGTAAAGACGGAGTGTGGGTGGGGGGAGGCGGGAGATAAAGAAATGCAAAGAATTCAGAATACAGAGGAAGCCACGATAGGAGAGAGGAAAAGCAGAAGCCCCAGGGACTTCAGAGTCTTGGCAGTGGTAGGTAAACACCATATGCTTTGGCCTGGCTCTGCCCACCTAGTGACCTAGAGTGACAACTCTCTAGTAACTTCACATCACTAACCACCTTTCCTCACGTGATTACGCCTACCATCTGGGGATGTCACGAGGTTGACATTACTGTTCTCCATACTCCCTGACACGGTTAACTGGCCTATACTCCTTCCTGATCTGAAAAACTATCTTTCATACTAAGAGTTTGAAATCAAGGTCTATACCCCAAAACACTTCGGAAGGCTCTACATCAATGTAGGGCAATTACTGTGTCTTTTAAAAACTTTGCTTTAGATATTTAGAGGCTTCAATTCCTTTGAGATTAAAAAAAAAAACATGAAACCAGAGTTTCAAACCTTTTTTTTTTTTTCCCCTTTTTTTTTTTTTTTTTTTTGCGGTACGCGGGCCTCTCACTGCTGTGGCCTCTTCCGTTGCGGAGCCCAGGCTCCGGACACGCAGGCTCAGCGGCCATGGCTCACGGGCCCAGCCGCTCTGCGGCATGTGGGATCTTCCCGGACCGGGGCATGAACCCGTGTCCCCTGCATCGGCAGGCGGACTCTCAACCACTGCGCCACCAGGGAAGCCCCAAACCTTTTTATTGAAAAGTTTAACAGTTGCAGTGAAGCCATTGTTTACTTCATTATTCTGACAGAGTTTCCTAAACACATCTGGTCTTGGACTCCTTAGTGTAACACATGTGAAGAAGCTGTAAGCTCAAGCACGTTAGGAGGCTGCTCTGTGGGAGAAGCCCCAGCAGTCTCCAAGGGGCTGATCTAGAACCGGAGAGTTGCCCTCTCCACAAACTGCAACTGGTCACTCCCAGGGAATACATTTCTCTAACCCTATCTGAAACTTATTTTTCAATATATTCAATAGTAACTGATTTACAACTAATTAAATCACAAGGACCTCTAATATCTTTCTTTTTAACTTTTTTTTTTTTTTTTTTGACCACATGGCATGTGGGATCCTAGTTCCCCGACCAGGGATCGAACCCGCGCCCCCTGCATTGGAAGGGCAGAGTCCTAACCACTGGGCTACCAGGGAAGTCCCCGGACCTCCAATGTCTGAAATCTAAGGTTTCAATTATAAAAATCCAACATATACACAACTCTTAGGAACATATAAACTGTTTAAAGTGAGGCATACCTCTACCACTTAAACTCTTTGTGAACATCAATCACTGATATTGTAGTAAACTTGGACATGAACAAACTCCAGTATGATAATATAAAATTAGCCTATAATCCTCACTGCCCAAAGAACTCTGATATGACATGTTATCACATGAATACAATTTCCCCATTAAGTTGCTCTCATCGATTTAAACCTGTGTCTGCAGATGTAGAGAACAAACGTATGGACACCAAGGGGGGAAAGTGGCAGGGGTGGTGGTGGTGGTGGGATGAACTGGGAGATTGGGATTGATATGTATAAAATGGATAACTAATAAGAACCTGCTGTATAAAAAAATAAATAAAATAAAATTCAAAAAAAACGAAAACCAAAACCTGTGTCTGTATTTAGTCTCAAATAGGTCTCACGTTGCCTACCTTCCAAAGTGCTGTTTCATTTGTTTACATGCATAATAGTTTCCATCTCTCAGGTTCTGCATCTTCACAACTTCAGAAAACGTTCCCTCTCCTATTTTGCCAATTGCTTTATAGTCTATAAATGAAAACAATTATAAAAATAAAAGTTTATTTATGCATCTGTTTTGTACTCACTTCCAGATAGCAGACGTCTTTATCTGTAAAATAATCCAATGGCAATATATTGAGGATACTTCGCCTATGTTTTCTAAGGTTCAGTGTTTCCCTCATTTCAAGAGAGACTGGGTTGTATGCTGGCAACACGCAGCCTCTGCTCCCTCTCGTGCAGCGGGGAACCACATGACTTGAATCCTGACCAGCGAGGAAAGGCTCAGCTCCCCTACGAGATGCTCGCAGACCAAGCATCCACTGAGCCTGTCGGCCCAGGGAAAGTGGCGGCAAGAGTCAGAATGACAATGCGTTGAACACTACTGACTGCCTGGGCAAGAGATCTCAGGACGAAAGTGAGCTCAGGAGAAAACAGCTACTTTCCAAGCAGAAATGGAAGCAATGAGAGAAGTCCAGAAAGCAAAAGTCTCTTTGGGTTGGAAAAGCTTCCGCAGCCCAAATAATAGGAGGATAAAACCAAAAAAATCTTGACAGAAAGCAGCTGTGAGACTTGACAAACAACCTAGTCAGCCTTGCACCAAGGTCACGGGAAGGCAGCCACTCCCCACCCAACCCAGGCGCTTGCCTCAGAGAGGAAGGAGGCTCCTGCAGATTGAGACGGAGAAGCAAAGCAGCAAGGTCCCAAAGAAATAAGACAGGCTTGAGAAGAATGTTTAGAAAAGAACCTTGAGTGTGGACCTGACCAGAAGCAAACAGATCAGAAACCTATTAAACAAACTTGGACCAAAAGGAGCCCATCACCTTTGGGTCCCAAACCGACATCAACACAGAGCAGGCTTTTAAAACTGTCCCCGCTCCAAAGGAGGGCCTCCCCTTCAACACCTCTTTTAGACAGAGCACATTTTTAACACCTTGTGTGAATTCTGATTTGAACAAACCAACAGAAAAAAGGCACAACTGTTTTTAGAATAACGTTTTTTAGAAATGATATGTTTAAAGATTTTTAAAGTCCTTTTCTGTTAGCAAGAAGTACTAAACTGTTTTAGGATGAAATGATATTATGTTTAGATTTGCTTTAAAAGTCTATACATTCCCATTCACTTCTGCTGGAAGTATAAACTGGTATAGTCATTTTGGAGGGCAGTTTGACAATATCTATTAAATATTTTAGATGTGTATATCCTTTGACCCAGCAATTCGAATTCTACAACTTATCCTGCAAAACATACTTGCTCAAGTATATGTGAGATGAGAATGTTAGCGTAACATTACTTAATAGGGAAAAACTAATGCCCCCAAACAGAAAACTGTATAAACTAAATACGGTTTATCTATATAATGGGATGTATTGAATATATTTGAAAGAATGACACAGATACACAGATCCTTAAAAATAATGTCCTTAAAGGCAATACACACACACACACACACACACACGCACGCACCAGTTTGTGCCTGCTTTGAGGGATAAGGTTGCAGGTATTTCACTATCTAAGTCAGGTATATTCCATAATGAAAGTACTATTTTATTTAAAAAACAACAATAAAAAATAAAGACTCCAGGAAAAAAAAGTGATGGGGGTAAAAATGACAAAATGTTGATCACTGTTGAAACTAGGTAACAGATACACAAGAGCATTCACTCTACTAATTTCTCTACTTCTGGCATGCTTGAAAGTTTCCATGATGAAAAGTTAAAAGAAAAGGGCAAAACCTCCCTCAGGATCCTCCCTGTCGATGCCCCCTTGTGACTAGCCAGAATAGAAACGACCTCCAGGAGACCTTGGGAGCCATGACATAAAGATGGTGCCAGGAAAGACTCTCAACCAGGAATACCCACGTAGGACATTCATACGAACAAGAGAAATACCTTTCTGGTATAAAGGCCATGAGAATTGTGGGTTTAACCATTACAGCATCTAGTAAGCATTATCCTAACATACTAATATATAAATAAATGTCATAATTTACAAAACATATAGAACAGTAGACTTTTCAGAATTTGTATTTGCAAGATTTCACTTGTTTATATTTGTCTGAGATTTTATCCCACTTGTAAGTTACTATCTTAGCCTGCCACTGTTTCATGGATGCTGGCAGAAGACACAGCCTCTTGGGTAAGAGACAAAGGACTTCATTTCTCATGGTGCAGCAACATATATGAGCATCAGCATATTAGCATTGGTTCCCGTTGCCCCGAAGTCCCACAGGGGTGACAGGATGGGCCCAGGTGACACCTGCACACGCAGTGGATTGCTTTACAGGAGAGGAATCTAGGGCCAATGGCCCAGCACTTTTTCAACAAGCAGTAAACAAGATGAATAGCCCTTGCCATCTGGCACACCCAGCAAGAACACGCAGGGAAGCTCAGGGCCTGAGGCAAATTGTTTTCCCAATGGTTCATTACAGTTTAATACCTACATTAACCAGTTTTGCTGATACAGGGTACTTGGTATGGTATTACTCTTATAAAAATTCATATATAGGTAATATTGATTTTAATGCTGCTTTTTTTTTTTCTTCTTTTTTGGCTGTGTTGGGTCTTCGTTGCTGCGTGCAGGCTTTCTCTAGTTGCGGCGAGCAGGGGCTACTCTTTGTTGTAGTGCGCGGGCTTCTCATTGCGGTGGTTTCTCTTGTTGCACAGCACGGGCTCTAGAGCGCAGGCTCAGTAGTTGTGGCGCACGGCCTTAGTTGCTCCGTGGTATGTGGGATCTTCCCGGACCAGGGCTCGAACCCGTGTCCCCTGCATTGGCAGGCAGATTCTTAACCACTGAGCCACCAGGGAAGTCCCTAATGCCAATTTTTTTTTCTTTTTTTTAGCAGATATTCATTTTTAATTATTATTTATTTATTTATTTTTGGCTGTGTTGGGTCTTCGTTTCTGTGCAAGGGCTTTCTCCAGTTGTGGCAAGCGGGGGCCACTCTTCATCGCGGTGCGCGGGCCTCTCACTATCGTGGCCTCTCTTGTTGTGGAGCACAGGCTCTGGACGCGCAGGCTTAGTAGTTGTGGCCCATGGGCCCAGTCACTCCACGGCATGTGGGATCTTCCCAGACCAGGGCTCGAATCTGTGTCCCCTGCATCAGCAGGCAGACTCTCAACCACTGCGCCACCAGGGAAGCCCCCTAATGCCGCTTTTTAATCTTACTAAAAAATAACAATTTCAGTGTACATTTTCGTATATACTAGCTTCAGGCCATGCAAAATAAGAAAATCCTATTTGTAATCACATATTTGTAGAAATTGGAAAAACTACTTTTCCCCCAAAACAGCATCTAACCATGTTATTACCATTCAAAATACCGTATACCAGTACCAGTCTGTAGTAACTGTCACAGGAAGAAAGAAGAACCTGTAACTGCTGTGCATATGGTAGATGCCCAACAACTCCTGAAGAGAAGGTTTGAAGAAAATAATTCTTAAAGCTTTACACAGGGCTTCCCTGGTTGCACAGTGGTTGAGAGTCCGCCTGCCGATGCAGGGGACACGGGTTCGTGCCCCGGTCCGGGAAGATCCCACATGCCGCAGAGCGGCTGGGCCCGTGAGCCATGGCCGCTGAGCCTGCGCGTCCGGAGCCTGTGCTCCGCAACGGGAGAGGCCACAGCGGTGAGAGGCCCGCGTACCACAAAAAAAAAAAAAAAAGCTTTACACAAAAATTTATTTTCCAAAGATGATTTCTAGGGAGGAAAATAAAAGCACTGAGAGTGTGAAGTGTGTTGAATGGTGGTCCCCAAAACGACATGTCCTCGTCCTAAGCCCCAGTACCTGTGAATGTGACCTTATTTGGAAATAAGGTCTTTGCAGGTGTGATTAAGTTAAGGCGCTTGAAACGAGAACGTCCTAGACTCTCTGGGTGGGTCCTAAGTCCAATGGCAAGGGTCCTTATAAGAGACACACAGAGAAAGTAGAACGGTGGCTCCAGGGGCTGGTGGGAGGGGGAAATGGGGAGTTGTTACTGAATGGGTACCGAGTTTCAGTCATGCAAGATAAAAAAGTTGTAGAGATCTGTAGTACAACAATGTGCACACAGTTAACGATACTATACACTTAAAAATTTATTAAGAGGGTAGATCTCACGTTATGTGATTTTTACGACAACAAAATAAGAGAGACACACACATGCAGACATAGAAGAGGCGCCTGTGTGAACACAGGGGCAGAGACTGGAGGGACGCGGCCACAAGCCAAGGGACGCCCGGAGCCACGGGGGGTGGGGGTGGGGGGTGGGAGGAGGGGTCCTGCCCTGGCGGCCTCGGAGGGCGCGTGGCCCCGCCCACACCTTGATTTCAGGCTTCTGTCTCCAGAACTGGAGAGAAGAAATTTCTGTGGTATTAAGCCACCAAACTTGTGACAAAGTGTTGCAGCAGCCCCAGAAATTTAACATAGAATGTAACGGATATCTTTTTTAATCTAAGGAAAACATTCATTTTTTTCACTAAAGGAAAAAGCCTTTCTAAGCATAACGAGGTAGGAAGTCACTCGGAAGAGGCTGATTTATTTGACTACGTAAAATTAAAAAGTCTAGCACCTCAAGAAACACCCGAAAAATGGTTAACTAAATTATGAAAAAGCCATACAAAGGACTATTATATGGCAGATAAAGAGGGGTAAGGCAGCTCTTCAGCTTCTGACAGGGAACATCCTTTCAAGATATAGTATTAAATGAAAAAGACAAACGAAAGAACGGTGTGTAAACCGTGTTAACATTGCTTTCAAAACAGTTTACACACTGTGTCAGGCAGTATGACGGCGCCCAACAATGTCCATGTTCTAATCCCTGGAGCCTGTGAATGTCAGGCTGCACAGCAAGAGAGAGTTAACGGCTAAGCCTGCTGAGGAGCCGGCCTTAAAACAAGGGTATGATCTTGGATTTACTGGGTGGGCGCAATGCGTCAGCCACAGGGAGCTCATCAGTGGCAGAAGGAGGCAGAGGAAACAGAATCAGAGACAGATGGGAAGACATGACGCTTTGCAGATGGAGGACAGACGGGAAGATGTGACGCTTTGCAGACAGAGGAGAGGCTACAAGTCAAGGAGCACAGGTGGCCTCTGGAAGCTGGACAAGACCAGGAAACAGATTCTCCCCTGGAGCCCCCAGAAGGGACGCCACCTGCCAGCAACTTGATCTCAGTCCAGGGAGAGTCGTTTAAGTTGTGTGGTTCTAAGCTGCTGAGTTTGTGACAATTTGTTATAGCAGCAATAAAAAACTTATACACACAACACTCACACATTTCTGCTAACCTATACACAGAAGGAACACAAGGAAGTGCCACAGTGGTTACCTTGCGGGGGAGGGTCTAGATGGGTGGGAGGGCAGGAACGGAAGAGAGACTCACTTTTCACTATATATAAATCTGTGCTTCTTTTTGTTTTACACTTTGTATATGGATTAATTTTTTATTTTTTTAATTTTTATTTTATTTTATTTTTTTTTTTTTGCGGTACGCGGGTCTCTCACTGTTGTGGCCTCTCCCATTGCAGAGCACAGGCTCCGGACGCGCAGGCTCAGCGGCCATGGCTCACGGGCCCAGCCGCTCCGCGGCATGTGGGATCTTCCCGGACTGGGGCACGAACCCACGTCCCCTGCATCGGCAGGCGGACTCTCAACCACTGCGTCACCAGGGAAGCCCATGTATTAATTTTTTAAAGTAATTAAAAACAATTTTTAAAGGGTGATTTTCTTTGTGATTCCTTTAAGGAAAATGGCATTTGAGATTAAAAGCTAAGTATATTTATTTTTATATAATATCGTCGTAAAGAAAGTGGCAATTTATGAAATATAAAATAATTGACAAGAAAATTAAAAACAACAAAAACATAAGACACCACTTCACACCCACTAGAATGTCTAGACTCAAAAAGATAGATAATAACAAGTATTGCTGAGGATATGGATAAGTGAGAACTCTCATACATTGCTGGTGGAAATGCAAAATGGTGCAGCCACTGTGGAAAACAGTTTAGCAGCTCAAGATATTAAATGGAGTCCCACATGACTCAGAATTCCACTCCTAGGTATATACTCAAGAAAAATGAAAACATATGTCCAAACAATAACCTGTACACATATGTTCACGGAAGCATTATTCATAATAGCCAAAGGTGGAAACAACACAAATGTGCATCAGCTAATGAACGGATAAACAAAATATGGTCTATCCATACAACGGACTGTTATTCAGCCACAGACCCATGGATGAACCCTGAAAACGTTACGCTAAGTAAAAGAAGCCAAGCGCAAAAGGCCATTTACATGAAATGTGCAGAATAGGCAAATCCCCGGACACGGAAGTAGATTAGTGGTTGCCTAGGGTGGGTGGGGTCTGGGGGAAACGGGGAATCAATGCTAATTTCTTTTGGGGATGATGAAAGTGTTTTAACAGACGATGATGATGGTTGCACCACTCAGTAAAAATACCTAAAATCACTGCATTGTATACTTTAACTGGGTGAACTTTAGAGTATGTAAATTGTATCTCAATAAAGCTGTTAAAACAAACAAATCCGTGGTGCCTGAGTCAGAGCAGCGGTTACCCTGGGGATTTCCAGGACACGGGTAACGCTCTGTTCCTTGATCTTGGAGCAGGTTACACAAGCAGGTTCACTTTCTGAAAATTCACCAACCTGTACTTGTAATTCGTGCAGTTTTCTGGATGTATGTTATACTCCAATATTTAAAAATCGGAAGAAAAAAAGCAAGCCAAAGTTAGGAATAAGCAGGAAGTATGAGGAACAGAAAAGATATACAATAAAGAATATATTCAAGGAAAGGCCCAAAGAAAAACAGATTCAGATCATATTAGTGTCGGAATAACCACATCCACAAATTCCCACTGCTGAGACCCAACAAGGAGGTGCTTTCACCACGGTTCTGGTTCCCAGGAGGGCCAGGCCTTCCTGCTCTAGAGTGTTCCTGTTCTCAAGCTCACCCTTAACTGACTGTTATAATTATAATACGCTTCCATATTGGGAACTGTAGTCTGACTTACTGGTCTTCACAACTGAAGCAGACTAAAACAACCTCTTGAATGAGAACAAAGTTTAGGGGCCACGTATATTCTTCAACAGACCCCCCCCAACAGGGAGACTGGTTATCCTCTGCCATGGTTAGCTTCAGAGAGCCTCTTCTGGTTCCCTGCAACAGGTCTCCATCCTATTTCCCAGGTGGCTCCTTTGTCCTAAGTGAAAACCCTCTGCGAAGGACTGCCAGCCCCAGCACTAACATTTCTTAGTCCTGGCAACTAACAAGAGTTGGAGATAAACTACATTGCACCAAGACAAAGAAACACATAAAAATAACAGCAGAAACAAAGAATGCTTGGGGCGATGGAGTATGACTTTAGTACTAAGACCATTCCATTCATAACTAAGGAAATCTGTACACTACAAGCCACAGCCCTCAGCAAACACTGCGATGGAAGCCAAGCCTCGTGATGGAAGCCAAGCCTGTGCTTTGTGTGAGAAGAGGGTGGGCCATCACGCCCGGAGGGGCCTCCCTGCACGTCATCAGCAGGAAAACCACCTGAGGGTGCTGAATCTCTAGACTAGCATTTTCTGAATTGAGTTCCTCAAAACACTAGTACCCCCCAAACACTAATGGGTATTCCACAAAAGGGGGTTCTATGAGCAAATAAATCTAAGAAATGCAGGGCTAAATAAAGAGAAACACGTTTGACTACAGACCTCAGTACTTCTCTCTGAAAAGGCAGTGTGTCTCCAGGGCACCAAGCAGCACACAGGAGGGGTGTGCTGTGTGCAAGCAGACATGTCTCCCAAGAATACCAGTTAATACCCCAGCGCCGCTCTATGCCCGCAAACTGAAGACCTTTAAACTAAGCTAGCAGAATCCCTCTTAACCACGTCTTCCCTGAATAAAAAATTAACTGGTCTAGTTCCCAGCAAGGCAGGATTCAGAGCTATTCTGCCAGTTTTACAGTCCTCCCCGCTCGCCCTCTAAGAGAAGTTGGCTAGAGCAAGGCAGGGCTCAGCCCTGGTGGAGTCTTCAGGACTGAAGTGTCAGATCCCTGCTGATAAAACTCAGAAGCTGTAACTTGCTTCACAACCACAGCTTAAACTGAATCCCAGAGCCTCTCTAAAACAGGTAACCTGCGCAGTAAGTCCTGGAAACAAGACATGTAAGATTCTTGGGTGAATCTCCCGAAAAGCTTCTTCAAAACAAACTGAACAAAATGCAGGCTCTGTGGCTTACCACTAATCTGTCCAGTTTGGAACTTTATAAAACAACTTTGACCAATTTCTCAAGGAGCCTCCAAACTTGAAATTCTGTGGGAAAATTCAACCAGCTGGACCCTTTTACTGAGTCATACATCCTCCTGCCCTTGAGAAGACCCACCCTGAGCTGCCTAACCCCACTCTCACTCGTCAAGCAATAGCCAGGGAATAGCTACTGCTTGTTAAAACAACACCAACCCTTTCCCTTCTCTTGGATGGACTAGACTAGAATGCCCAGAAATTTCCCTGAAAGGAGACACAGTCTATTACTGTGCAGAAAAGAGCTCACATGGCAGGCCTAAGACTGCTCTCCGTCTGCTTGCAAGGTTGGCCCTTGGGCAGGGTTTCCACTAGCCCCTGCACAATAAGAGCGACTCACTCCGACTCACACCGTCGGAGCGAGCAATGGGGTTTACGCTGAATCTGCTTTCCTCCTGGGAGCTGGGATTTGCTATGTTCTGGGCAGAGGGTGCCTACGTTATCAGCGTCCAATAAAAATCCTGGGCACTGGGGCTCTAATGAGCTTCCCTTATAGAAAATATTTCACACGTGTTGTCAGTTTGCTGTTGGAAGAACTAAGCGCGTCCGTCCTGTGTGACTCTGCTGGGAGAGGACTCTTGGCAGCTTGCGATGCGCTTCCTCCAGACTTTGCCCCATGTCCCTTTCTCTGCGCATCTCGCTCTGTACCCTCTCACTGGAGTACGTCGCAGCCATGAGTATGAGCATATCCTGAGTCCTGTGAGTCCTCCGAGCAAATCATGGAACCAACGGGTCATCTTGGGACCCGCTCCCCCCCCAACGCAATTTATGCTGTACTTCAGCCTAAATGAATTAAACATCCCTGGTGGTATGACTACATCACTGTGGGTGTCAATAAAGATTTATTAGCATCAGCTATGCACTGTGCCATGCACTGAAGACACAAAGATCAGTAAGACACAATCCCTCACACTGAGGACTTAGAGTGTGTCCCCAGGCCCCCAGAGAGGCAGCGGAGGGGCTTCCCTGGTGGCGCAGTGGTTGAGAATCCGCCTGCCAATGCAGGGGACACGGGTTCGAGCCCTGGTCTGGGAAGATCCCATATGCCACGGAGCAACCAGGCCCGTGAGCCACAACTACTGAGCCTGCGCGTCTGGAGCCTGTGCTCCGCAGCAAGAGAGGCCGTGATAGTGAGAGGCTCGCGCACCACAATGAAGAGTGGCCCCCGCTTGCCGCAAGTAGAGAAAGCGCTTGCACAGAAACGAAGACCCAACACAGCCAAAAATAAGTAAATAAATAAATAAATATTTTTTAAAAAAAGAGAGAGACAGGGGAGAGAGCCACGCACCTGTTTAGATAATATTAAAGGCCAAATTAATGAGTACACGGTGTCCAAAATTGAGTACCTGGTGCTGTAGATTCTAATCCCCCAGGACCAACCCGGTAGGTAGGCGTTAGAGCAGATGTTTTTCCACCTTCTGTACGTACCCTGTCCTCTGTCACAGACCTGCTCGTGGTCTGCTTTGCACCTTCTCTCCATAGGGCCATAAGCCTCTTAAAGGCAAAGCCTACTATCTATTCTCTTTCGTGCCCTGTACATACTCAACAAATGAATCAAAGAGGAAATGTCAGGTCACATGCCCCATAATCTAATATTCCTATAATACCCCGTACATATACTGCAGGGGGAACTTTGCTGATAACTGAATCACAAAATTATTACTATTGACTAATTGGCAACCAACACTTTTTTATTCATCTGTCTTTAAATATTGGGTATTTCTGATCACAGTGAGAGAGAACTCTTGTTCCTTAGGTTACCTCCTTTCCCAGGTCAGACCAGCCACATAAATGCAACAGTGAGATTAGAAGGGTAAGAAGAATAAAGTGACTGGAAGGATGTTATTTAAATTAACTTCATAGTCCTGCAATCAAACTGTCTTTTATAAATTTATTTATTTATTTTTGGCTGCGTTGGATCTTCGTTGCTGCGCGCGGGCTTTTCTCTAGTTGCGGCGAGCGCGGGCTACTCTTTCGTTGCGGTGCGCAGGCTTCTCACTGCGGTGGCTTCTCTTGCTGTGGAGCACGGGCTCTAGGTGCACGGGCTTCAGTAGTTGTGGCTCATGGGCTCTAGAGCGCAGGCTCAGTAGTTGTGGTGCATGGGCTTAGTTGTTACGCGGCATGTGGGATCTTCCTGGACCAGGGCTCGAACCCGTGTCCCCTGCATTGGCAGGCGGATTCTTAACCACTGCGCCACGAGGGAAGTCTCCAAACTGTCTTTAGGATATGTTTTCATTAATATTAGTATGGCTCCATGGATATTTATTTTATACTTCGGGATAATCTAATACTACTTTATCTTGTTGCTTCAAATTGTTCCAGCTTTGGCCTTAGGGAGCTCTTTCAGTTGGCTCCTTTGTCCCTTTGACATGCTCCCATCAATAAGGGGTTTGTTTCTTTTTCAGTACTTTCTTACTTTCTAGCACTACAAAATCTTATGCATTTCCTGCTTCCGTCCTAGGATAAGCTGCTTCACCAAGGAGCCCTGGCTCCTTCTATCGGAAAAAGATATTTATTAAACACCAAGATCTGAACACTAGGTACCAGGCACCATTTTTCACTTAATCATCTCAAAAATCCCATGCAGTAGGTATCCCATTAATCCATCCTACAAATGAGGAACTAAGGCACTGAGAGGTTAGGTAGCCTGCCCAAGGTCACCTCAATAAGCAGTAGGCTTTAAACACAGGGAGTCTGACCCCAGAAGCATTTCCCAACCACGCTGCCACTGCTGTCTTCCCTGAGCAGAACACTGCCCAGGAGACACAGATAAAGTCACACAAATGTACTTATAAGAGCAGTGACCACGGTAACAGATCCTTTCCAAAGTAACTGGCTCAGCTGACAAGGTCCATGACAAAAGCAGAATCTGGGAACCCCAACTGCCAATGGCATAGGGACACATTCTTCGGTGTGAGGAGCAGAGAAAGCACAGCTCCAGCTGGGAGTGGAATAATGATCTCTGGAGTCAGGAGTAGGGAAAGGGGGCTGACTGCAAAGGAGCACAAGACAACTTCTGGGGGTGACAGAAAGGTTCTATATCTTGTTTTTGTTTTTCTGGGTTTTTTTTTTTTGGCCACACCATGCAGCTTGCTAGATCTCAGGTTCCTGATCAGGATTTGAACCTGGGCCCTCGGCAGTGAAAGCACAGAGCCCTAACCACTGGACCGCCAGGGAATTCCCAAAGGTTCTATATCTTGACTGTGGAGACACTACTGTCTATATTTGCCAAATTTCATCAAACTATACTCTTAAAATAGGTGAATTTTATTGGGTGCAAATTATACCTCAATAAAGCTGATTAATCTGGAGATTTCACATTTAAAAATTCAAGTTAGATCCTTATTCCACAATACACTTAAAAATTGGTAAATGAGAATTCCCTGGTGGTCCAGTGGTTAAGACTCCACGCTCCCAATGCAGGGGGCCCAGGTTCGATCCCTGGTCAGGGATGCTGCCTGCCGCAACTAAAAGATCCCGCATGCCGCAACTAAGACTCGGAGCAGCCAAATAAATAAACTAAATAAATAAATATTTAAAATAATAATAATAATAAATGCTGGGGACGGTGTGGAGAAAAAGGAACCCTCCAACACTGCTGGTGGGAATGTAAGTTGGTGCAGCCACCATGGAGAACAGTTTGGAGGTTCCTCAAAGAACTAAAAATAGAGTTACCATGTGATCCAGCAATCCCACTCCCATGCATATATCTGGGGAAAACGTTAACTCGAAAATATACATGCACCCCTATGTTCATAGCAGCACTATTCACAATAGCCAAGACATGGAAACAACCTAAATGTCCATCGACAGATGAATGGATAAAGAAGACGTGGTACCTATAAACAATGGAATACTACTCAGTCATAAAAAAAGAACAAAATAATGCCATTTGCAGCAAATGGATGGACCTAGAGATTATCATACTAAGTGAAGTAAGTCAGAAAGGGAAATACAAATACCATATGATTTCACTTATATGTGGAATCTAAAATATGACACAATGAAATTATCTATAAAAAAAAAAGGCTCGGGCTTCCCTGGTGGCGCAGTGGTTGAGAATCTGCCTGCTAATGCAGGGGATGCGGGTTCAAGCCCTGGTCTGGGAGGATCCCACGTGCTGCAGAGCAACTGGGCCCGTGAGGCACAACTACTGAGCCTGCGTGTCTGGAGCCTATGCTCCGCAACAAGAAAGGCCGCGATAGTGAGAGGCCCGCGCACTGCAATGAAGAGTGGCCCCCACTTGCCACAACTAGAGAAAGCCCTCGCACAGAAACGAAGACCCAACACAGCCAAAAAAAATAAATAAGTAAATTAATAAATTCCTACCCCCAACATCTTAAAAAAAAAAAAAAACCTGCAGCTACTCTAACAAATTCTCCATACTCTCTAAAAAAAAGGCTCACAGACATAGGAAACAGATTTGTGGTTACCAAGGGGAGGGGGTGGGGGAGAGATGGATGGGGAATTTGGGATTAGCAAGGTCCTACTGTATAGCACAGGGAACTATATTCAATATCCTGTGATAAACCATAATGGTAAAGAATATGAAAAAGAATATACATGTGGGCTTCCCTGGTGGCGCAGCGGTTGAGAGTCCGCCTGCCGATGCAGGGGACACAGGTTCGTGCCCCGGTCCGGGAAGATCCCACATGCCGCGGAGCGGCTGGGCCCGTGAGCCATGGCCGCTGAGCCTGCGCGTCCGGAGCCTGTGCTCCGCAACGGGAGAGGCCTCAACAGTGAGAGGCCTGCGCACCCCCTCAACCAAAAAAAAAAAGAATATACATGTATAACTGAATCACTTTGCTGTACAGTAAAAATTAACACAACATTGTAAATCAACTATACTTCAATAAAATAAATTTTTTTAATGATGCTTTCAAATAACATTTAACAATATAAGAAATTGTTCATCCATAATTTAATACTAAGTGAAAAAAGGACGGCGGTGATCATACGAATACATATACATGCAGACTTGCTTTAAAAAAAAAAGTCAACTCTGCACTTTATTTATTTATTTAGGCCAAGCCCCACAGCTTGCAGGATCTTAGTCACCGACCAGGGATTGAACCCGGGCCACAGCAGTGAAAGTGCCGAGTCCTGACCACTGGACCACCAGGGAATTCCCAACTCTGCATTTTAAAGTGGTTTAAGTACAAACTCCACGTGTGTGCCAGCATTCCAAGCTGGCTCCAGACCCTCATGGCCAGCCAGCAATAAATGGAACCCATGCCCTGGAGAGAGCCGCGGGGGGGATAAAGAATTACTTGTTTCCTCCATGGCTCTTCCAATAGACAAAGGTTCTGGGCGTAACAAGGATGAAAGGCAGGGGAGAGAAAAAGAGAAACACCCCTATGAGAAAACACTTACTTAGGAAAAGTATCTTCCTATTCTCTCCAACAGGATGTCGCATATTTTCACAGGCCTTTACTGTTAGATAAGAAACGTTAAGATGAACACAAAGCACAACACAAAGCTGTGAAGGATACAGAGCTATGCTAGCAAAAGAAACGCTGCCCCACATTAATGGGAATAGAGAGAGTAAACAATCACTAAAAAACAAACCAACCAAAAAAGCACCCAGACTCAAGGACAAAGAAAAGTGTAAATAACATAGCTATATGACAAGGGTAGAGAGGGACTTCCCTTGTGGTCCAGTGGTTAAGACTCCGTGCTCCCAATGCAAGGCGCCCAGGTTCAATCTCTGGTTAGGGAACTAGATCCCGCATGCCGCAACTAAGACCCAGTGTGGCCAAACAAGTAAATATTAAAAAACTAATAATAAAAGACAAACTCAAGGGTCAAGACTTAATAAAATTAATACTTTTTAAAACAGGGTAGATAGAACAAGGAGGATAAATAAGTCCGTTCATATTAATTAAGATTCTATTCATTTTTACCAAACCAAGGCTTGTTTAAGTGGAATTTAAGCCTTATTTAAAGCGTGAAAATGGAGTTCAGATTCATTTTTTGTGAAATTCTAAACCCGTCACACCCAAATCCAAATATTTGTATTCAAACACTGCTTCTAAAGATTTGAATCAAGGCAGGTGATAAGCATCAGAACGATGGGGCTTCACCAGCGGAGGGGTGAAAAGAATTGAGGGAGGTTAATTAGTGAGTATAACCCTCAACTAGAGTTTAAAAGGAAGAGGATTCAGCTTGTAATTCCCACTCTCCCTGAGAGATTAAGTAATTCAAACCAAATCACTAAAACAAGGTCAGGAACCTTCAATAAAGAAGGCTGTGCCCAATTAATGACTTGCTGTAGTGTGGAAAATTGTGACCTGAATTACCAAACATAGTGAAAACACAAAAGGACGTAAAAGTATTCATAAACTCATAAAAATGGTGATCATTTTGTAATGTGCAGAAACACTGAATCACTGTGCTGTGCATCTGGAACTAGCATAGTGTTGTAGGTCAATTATACTTAAAAAAAAAAAAACTTAGACTTTAAAATTTAAACTGCACCCTTTAACCCAATCAATGTACGCCACTGATAAACATGAATTACTCAAAGATCTATGTTCAAACATCTTCATTGAAGCATCATCCTAACAGGCTACAGTACAACATATTTAATATAATCACATCTAATTTTAGAACAAATACCTACACACACACACACACACACACACAAACACAATATGCACAGAAAATTTACGGACGTACATCTAAGAAAATGTTAACCAGGACGGACTCTGCCCAGTAGGGAAGGGTCCTGAGACTAATTTAAAACCTTTCACTGCTTGAATTTATCACAAAGCTACGATTATTTTTCCTTAATTTTGTTTTATTTAAAGAGAAAAAGTTGCTAGTTGATGCATCTATTTATAAAACAGAAGGTGATATGCACACTAGGAAGGAGAGCATGGAACAACATTATGTGAAGTACCTTGCAACTTCGATTCTATAAAAATACTGACATAAATTGTTACCGAACCAAACTTGGGTCCGCTCGCCAGTTCGCAGTAAAGCCAGTCTACTGACACCAGGTTGTGGTGAAGGAAAGCACAGCATTTATTGTAGGGCGCTAGATAAGAAGTCCAGGAGAGCTAGTGCTTAAAATACGCGAACTCCCCAATGGGTTTAAATGCATAGCAAAGCATTTAAAAAAAATTTTTTTTTAATTTCTCTCTATATATTTATTTATTTATTTTGATTTGTCTGCACTGGGTCTTAGTTGCAGCATGCGGGATCTTCCTTGCCATGTGTGGTATTTTTAGTTGCGGCATGCAGGCTCTTAGTTGCAGCATGTGGGATCTAGTTCCCTTCAGGGATAAAACCCGAGCCCCCTTCATTGGGAGCGTGGAGTCCCAACCACTGGACCACCAGGAAAGTCCCTCAGCAAAGCATTTTTAAAGGCCCAGTGAGGGAGAGGCGTCCCAGGGTATGTGATCAGCTCATGCACAATTCTGATTGGTTAATGGTGATGTAACAGGGTGATGTCACAGGGGTTAACATTATCAATCCTTAGGCGCCAGGAGGTCTGGGAGCTATTTGTTTATGGTCATCAAGTAGTTCATTTCTCCCATTTGGTGGTGGTTTTAGCACCTGTAAAACAACTCAGGAAATGTGCATCAGATACTATTATCTGGGTACTTCAGAGCGGAGCTACAGCAGAGGACATGGGGGAGGGGTCTGTTCTGGGAAGGCCCCATAGGGTCCTGCTCAGTTACATTATGAGGGACAGAAAGCTTAGACCTCACTGCAATTACAACAGATACTTTTTTAAACTCTCTCTGTGATATAACAGCAAACTGTTACTGCCTTCAGAATATGTAGTCTTTTCTCTTTTTACAGATACGTTTTGAATAATCCATTAAAAAGTACAGACAGGAAAAAAATTGATACTCGCATTAGATTAGGTAAGGGTAAATTTTTTCAAAGTAAGGATCTGACTGATGTTTGCCATTCTTTCCCCTTTTACATCCTTGCCTGCCATCCACTGGGATAGCAAATGATAACTCATTCACATTTTACCATGTACCAGACACTATGCTGTAAGTTTTACGTAGATTATCTCATTTAACTTTGAAACAATCCTATAAAATAAGTATTATTATGCCTGTTTAAAGATGAGTGTGGAAGGTTTTATTTTCCAAAGATGGCAGCCTCTAGATATCCCATCCCACATGCTCATCTTACTATGTGTCTTTGTCACTCCTCCATCAAGAGGTGGGATCTATGTTCTCTCCTCTCAAATCTGAGGGATGCAGAAGTAACATTATGCCACTTCTGAGGCTAGATCAGAGAACGTAATGCTGCTTCCACCTCAAACTCTCGGGATGCTTATTTGCAGAACCTAGCTGCCATATTGTGAGGAGGCCCAAGACACATGGAGATTCTGAGTGTTATGTTCTGGCTGACAGCCCATGCTGAGGTTCCAGCTGACAGCTAGCATCAACCACCAGACACTTGAGTGAGGAAACTTTTGAGATGACTCCAGTTCCAGCCACCATCTAACTGCAACCACATGACAGACTCCAAGTGAAACCTGCCTCGTTGGGTCCAGGCAACTCACAGAACCATAGGAGAGAATAATGATTGTTATTGTAAGCCACCAAGTTGGGGTAATTTGTTACACAGCAGCAGAAAACCAGAATGATGAAGAAAAACCAGCATAAGAAAAGAAAGGTCGGTAACCTGCCAGAGGATACCTTGTCTGCCTGGCTCCAAAGGCCACACTCTTAGCAACTAAGCTGTGTTACTCCTTGGTCCCTACTACTGAAAATGATGCAAAGCAAAAAGGAGGTGGTCAGGAATAATCCACAGAATGATCAATATATCCCCAAGCACTTGGTCATTGTCTGGAAAACAAATAAGAAAATACATCTAGGGGCTTCACTGGTGGCGCAGTGGTTAAGAATCCACCTGCCAATGCAGGGGACACCGGTTTGAACCATGGTCTGGGAAGATCCCACATGCCGTGGGGCAACTAAGCCCGTGCGCCACAACTACTGAGCCTGTGCTCTGGAGCCCGCGAGCCACAACTACTGAGCCCATGTGCCACAACTACTGAAGCCCGTGCGCCTACAGCCCATGCTCCACAACAAGAGAAGCCACTGCAGCGAGAAGCCCGCGGAACACAACGAAGAGCAGCCCCTGCTCTCCACAACCGGAGAAAAGCCTGTGTGCAGCAAGACCCAACACAGTAAAAAAAATAAATAAAATTAAAATTAAAAAAAAGAAAATACATCTAGAAAACTGCAAAATAAAGACGAGCATGATCATCTAGCACTCCCAGCCCCACTCAGTGACCTCAGCTACAAGTCCAGTTTCACCATTACACACTCTTCCTGTTCATTCTAATTCCAAGACTCTGTGTCTGTGACGTTCTTTTCTGGAATATTCTCTCCACTGTTGACTATTTGTTCAGTATTTACTGATCAGGACTTAAACCTGAAGGACAATAGGTTACACCAGTTCTCAGACTGGATTTTAAGGTAGAAAGAAGGGAGAATAAGGATGCACCACTAAACCAAGTAATAAAGCCACCAAAATGGCCACATCTCAAATAACATATCAAATAACACGTAATATAGATTTGTAAAACCCCAGAAGTTTAAAGGATATAAATCATAAAATGCAAATGTTAACATATATATCAATGTGTATATATACGTGTGTGTATATATATAAATGCTAACATCAGTATTTTTAAAAGAGGCTAGATACACAATAATTTACGCATACATACATATATATAGACGCACAGGAAACTGGTAAGAGTGGTTGACTCTAGGAAGAGAAGCACGAAGGGTCTAAGAGGCAAAGGTGAATAAATGGAACGATCAAATGATCAAACCTAGCTTCAACAAAACTAAGACACTCTGACATCAGACACTCTAGATGAGACACAGTGACAGGGACACGACTTCATCTCTGACATATTCCTGACAAAAACATTTAAGCTAAAGCTAATCATGAGGTTTAGAACACTGGAAGTGCCCATGGCTGTCGTGCAAACCTTGTCCTCTGAGCCTAGCACGAGTCACAACCACTAGCTGTTTGCTTCCTAGGGCACAAGGACCGTCGCTGCTACCTTCAAACCTTATTAACATATTAATATGTGTTATATATGCCTTATTAACATGCTTGTGAGATCCTGGTTCCCAGGCCAGACATCAGGCCTGAGCTCCTGTGGTGGGACCTCCAAGTCCAAACCGCTGGACTAACAGAGAACCTCAGACCCCAGGGAATATTAAACAGAGTGAGGCCTCCCGGAGGTCCTCATCTCAGCACCAAGACCTGGCTCTAACCAACTGCCTGCAAACTCCAGTGCTGGACGTCTCAGGACAAACAACCAGTAAGACAGGAAGAGAGTGCCACCCATCAAAAAGAGAAGAAAAATAAAATGAAATGACAAAAAAATGTGTTACAAACGAAGGAGCAAGACCAAATAAATGAAAATGAAATAGGCAACCTACCTGAAAAAGAATTCAGAGTACTGATAGTAAAGATGATCCAAAATCTCGGAAACAGAATGGAGAAAATACAAGAAACATTTAACAAGGATCTAGAAGAACTAAAGAGCAAACAATGATGAACAACACAATTACTGAAATTAAAAATACTCTAGAAGGAATCAATAGCAGAATAACTCAGGCAGAAGAACGGATAAGTGACCTGGAAGACAGAACAGTGGGATTCACTGCTGTGGAACAGAAAAAAGAAAAAAGAATGAAAAGAAATGAAGACAGCCTAAGAGACCTCTGGGACAACATTAAATGCACCAATATTTGAATTATAGGGGTCCCAGAAGAAGAAAAGAAAAAGAAAGGGACTGAGAAACTATTTGAAGAGATTATAGTTGAAAACTTCCCTAACATGGAAAAGGAAATAGTCAATCAAGTCCACGATGCACAGAGAGTACCATACAGGATAAGCCCAAAGAGAAACACACCGAGACACATATTAATAAAACTATCAAAAATTAAATGCAAAGAAAAAATATTAAAAGCAGCAAGGGAAAAGCAAAAAATAACATACAAGGGAAGCCCCATAAGGTTAACAGCTGATTTTTAGCAGACACTCTGCAAGCCAGAAGGGAGTGGCAGGACATATTTAAAGTGATGAAAGGGAAAAACGTACAACCAAGTTACTCTACCCAGCAAGGATCTTATTCAGATTCAATGGAGAAATTAAAACCTTTACAGATAAGCAAAAGTTAAGAGAACTTGGCACCACCAAACCAGCTTTACAACAATGCTAAAGGAACTTCTCTAGGCAGGAAACACAAGAGAAGGAAAAGACCTACAATAACAAACCCAAAACAAGTAAGAAAATGGTAATAGGAACATACATATCGATAATTACCTTAAATGTAAATGCTCCAACCAAAAGACAGACTGGCTGAATGGATACAAAAACAAGACCCGTACATATGCTGTCTACAAGAGACTCACTTCAGACCTAGGGCACATGCAGACTGAAAGTGAGGGGATGGAAAAAGATATTTCATGCAAACGGAAATCAAAAGAAAGCTGGAGTAGCAAGCCTTGTATCAGACAAAATAGACTTTAAAACAAAGACGAGGGCTTCCCTGGTGGCGCAGTGGTTGAGAGTCCTCCTGCCGATGCAGGGGACACGGGTTCGTGCCCCGGTCCGGGAAGACCCCACATGCCGTGGAGTGGCTATGCCCGTGAGCCATGGCCGCTGAGCCTGCGCGTCCGGAGCCTGTGCTCTGCAACAGGAGAGGCCACAACAGTGAGAGGCCCGCGTACCACAAAAAAAAAAAAAAAAAAAAAAAAAAAAAAAAAAAAATCTTCCAACAAACAAAAGCCCAGGACCAGATGGCTTCACAGGCGAATTCTATCAAACATTTAGAGAAGAGTTAACACCTATCCTTCTCAAACTCTTCCAAAATATAGCACAGGGAGGAACACTCCTAAACTCATTCTAGGAGGCCACCATCACCCTGATACCAAAACCAGACAAAGACGTCGCAAAAAAAGAAAACTACAGGCCAATATCTCTGATGAACACAGATGCAAAAATCCTCAACAAAATACTAGC
Organism: Stenella coeruleoalba; assembly: GCF_951394435.1. NCBI lineage: Eukaryota > Metazoa > Chordata > Mammalia > Artiodactyla > Delphinidae > Stenella > Stenella coeruleoalba. The sequence goes on along the minus strand of NC_137147.1, from coordinate 2,666,653 downwards.
AAACAGAATCCAACAGCACATTAAAAGGATCATACACCATGATCAAGTGGGGTTTATCCCAGGAATGCAAGGATTCTTCAATATATGCAAATCAATCAATGTGATAAACCACATTAACAAATTGAAGGAGAAAAACCATATGATCATCTCAATAGATGCAGAAAAAGCTTTTGACAAAATTCAACACCCATTTATGATGAAAACTCTCCAGGGACTTCCCTGGTGGCACAGTGGTGAAGAATCCGCCTGCCAACACACGGGACACAGGTTCGAGCCCTGGTCCAGGAAGATCCCACATGCAGTGGAGCAACTAAGCCCATGTGCCAGAACTATTGAGCCTGCACTCTAGAGCCCATGAGCCAAACTACTGAGTCTGTGTGCCACAACTACTGAAGCCTGTGCACCTAGATCCCGTGCTCTGCAATAATAGAAGCCACTGCAGTGAGAAGTCCGTGCACTGTGATGAAGAGTCACCCCCACCTGCCACAACTAGAGAAAGCCCATGCCCAGCAACGAAGACCCAATGCAGCCATAAATAAATAAATAAATGTATTAAAAAAAAAAAAACTCTCCAGAAAGTAGGCATAGAGGGAACCTACTTCAACATAATAAAGACCATATATGACAAACCCACAACCAACATCGTTCTCAATGGTGAAAAACGGAAGCCATTTCCTCTAAGATCAGGAACAAGACAAGGTTGCCCACTCTCACCACTATTACTCAACATAGTTTTGGAAGTTTTAGCCACAGCAGTCAGAGAAGAAAAAGGAATAAAAGGAATCCAAATCAGAAAAGAAGAAGTAAAGCTGTCACTGTTTGCAGATGGTATGATACTATACATAGAGAATCCTGAAGATGCCACCAGAAAACTACTAGAGCTCATCAATGAATCTGGTAGAGTAGCAGGATACAAAATTAATGAACAGAAATCTCTTGCATTCCTATACATTAACGAGGAAAAATCTGAAAGAGAAATTAAGGAAACACTCCCATTTACCTCTGCAACAAGAATAAAATACCTAGGAATAAACCCACCTAAGGAGATAAAAGACCTGTTAGCAGAAAACTATAAGACACTGATGAAAGAAATTAAAGATGATACAAACAGATGGAGAGATATACCATGTTCTTGGATTGGAAGAATCAACATTATGAAAATGACTATACTACCCAAAGCAATCTACACAATCCCTATCAAACTACCAATGGCATTTTTCACAGAACTAGAACAAAAAATTTCACAATTTGTATGGAAATACAAAAGACCCCGAATAGCCAAAGCAGTCTTGAGAAAGAAAGACGGAGCTGGAGGAATCACGCTCCTGGACTTCAGACTACACTACAAAGCTACAGTAATCAAGACAGTATGGTATTGGCACAAAAACAGAAATATAGATCAGTGGAACAGGATAGAAAGCCCAGAGATAAACCCACACACAGATGGTCACCTTATCTTTGATAAAGGATGCAAGAGTATACAATGGAGGAAAGACTGCCTTTTCAATACGTGGTGCTGGGAAAACTGGACAGCTACATGTAAAAGAATGAAATTAGAACACTTCCTAACACCATACACAAAAATAAACTCAAAATAGATTAAAGACCTAAATGTAGGGCCAGATACTATAAAACTCTTAGAGGAAAACGTAGGCAGAACACTCTATGACATAAATCACAGCAAGATCCTTTTTGAACCACCTCCTAGAGAAATGGAAATAAAAACAAACAAATGGGACCTAATGAAACTTAAAAGCTTTTGCACAGCAAAGGAAACCATAAACAGGACAAAAAGAAAACCTCAGAATAGGAGAAAATATTTGCAAATGAAGCAATTGACAAAGGATTAATCTCCAAAATATACAAGCAGATCATGCAGGTCAATATCAAACAAACAAACAAGCAAACAACCCAATCCAAAAATGGGCAGAAGACCTAAATAGACATTTCTCCAAAGAAGATATACAGACTGCCAACAAACACATGAAAGGATGCTCAACATCAATAATCATTAGAGAAATGCAAATCAAAACTACAATGAGGTATCACCTCACACCAGTCAGAATGGCCACCATCAAAAAATCTACAAACAATAAATGCTGGAGAGGGTGTGGAGAAAAGGGAACCCTCTTGCACTGTTGGTGGGAATGCAAATTGATACAGCCACTATGGAGAACAGTATGGAGGTTCCTTAAAAAACTAAAAATAGGACTACCATATGACCCAGAAAACCATAATTCAAAAAGAGTCATGTACCACAATGTTCACTGCAGCTCTATTTACAATAGGCAGGACATGGAAGCAACCCAAGTGTCCATCAACAGATGAATGGATAAAGAAGATGTGGCACATATATACAATGGAATATTACTCAGCCATAAAAGGAAATGAAATTGATTTATTTGTAGTGAGGTGGATGTACCTAGAGTTTGTTATACAGAGTGAAGTAAGTCAGAAAGAGAAAAACAAATACCGTATGCTAACACATACATATGGAATCTGAAAAAAAAAACAAAAGGGGGCTTCCCTGGTGGCGCAGTGGTTGAGAGTCCGCCTGCCGATGCAGGGGACATGGGTTCGTGCCCCGGTCCGGGAAGATCCCACATGCCGCGGAGCGGCTGCGCCCGTGCGCCCGTGAGCCATGGCCCGGAGGGGCCACAGCAGTGAGAGGCCCGCCTACCGCAAAAAAAAAAAAAAAAAAAAAAAAAAAAAAAGGTTCTGAAGAACCTAGGGGCAGGACAGGAATAAAGACGCAGACGTAGAGAATGGGACATGGGGAGGGGGAAGGGTAAGCTGGGACGAAGTGAGAGAGTAACACTGACATATATACACTACCAAATGCAAAACAGATAGCTAGCGGGAAGCAGCTGCATAGCACAGGGTGATCAGCTCGGTGCTTTGCGACCACCTAGAGGAGTGGGATAAGGAGGGTGGGATGGAGACGCAAGAGGGAGGGGATATGGGGATATACGTATGCATATAGCTGATTCACTTTGTTATACAGCAGAAACTAACACAACATTGTAAAGCAATTATACTCCAATAAAGATGTTAAAGGAAAAAAGAAAAAAAGCTAATCATGAGGAAATTATCAGACAAATCCAAATTGTGGGACATTCTGCAAAACACATGGCCTGGATTCTGGAAAAATGTTGTCATCAAAGACACAAAAGGCAAGACACTGTGCCAGCTGAAGGACACCAAAAAGATGTGGCAACAAAGTGCAATTTGCGATTTTTGACTGGGATCCTGGAAAAAATAAAAACACCTGTAAAGGATATTATTGGGATAACTGGGAAAATGTGAGATATAGACTGCATATTACATAACAGCATTGTATCAACATGTTATTTGTACTGTGATTATGTAGGAGAATGTTCTTCTTCTTAGGGGATACTTGCTGAATTATTAGTGGTGAAATGAAATGATGTCTACAACTATTCTCAACACGTTCAGCGAAAATAAATAAACACATAATTGAGAGAGACAGAGAGAAAGAAAATGCCAGAGCACAAGGGAGATGGCACACAAACATAAGGCAAAATGGTGCACCTAGGTGAAGGGTGTATGAATATGCAGTGTACTCTTCTTGCATCTTTTCTGTAGATTCGAAATTTTTCAAAATAAATAGTTGGGAAGGAAAAAAGGAATACCGTAAAAAATGTGTGTATAAGTCCACACTTTATGTTGGTATATGCCGTATACCAACTACCAACTGACAATTAGAATGCAATGCAAATTAAACATTATAACTACACCTAACATAATGTAATCTTTTCACAGCAAGAGAGGTCGGAATTTTTCTGCACCTCTGGCTCACAAGCGTAAATGACAATTATATCTGTAAAGTAATGTAAAAAAAAAGAAGACCATTCTAGTTGTTACACTTGGATTGTCCATAATCCACAAATCGAAGCACAGGTAAATGTCTTACCCCTACCTCATTTCACAACTTCCCAGTACACTCTTTCACTAAAGAGTTGTTTCAAAATTTCTATAAGGAAGTTCCGATAAAAACACTACTGCTTGACCCAAAAATAATAATAAAAGAAAATACACAGCCCAGCTTTCCTCTCAATTGTCCACTAAACCAATGTCAATGAAAGGCAGGAAGCCACACAGTAACCGCTCACTACATTACTGCCGAATGTTCAAGAAAAGAATCTCGGGTTCAATCCAGCCTTTAAAAAAAATTTTTTTTTCAGTCAGCTCCCCAAACTCTAACATAACCTCGCATCAAAATAAGTCTCATCTGGACTCGGGTCGGCGCTGTGGGACCCCTCACGGCCCCCAGAGCAGCCCCGAACCCCTCGGGCTACTCCAGCAGGCTGGGGTTTCGAACAGCCCAGGGAGGTTTGGGGTCCCCACCCTCGGTGCCTCCCACCGCCCTCTGAGCGGCTGCGGAAGCCGGCCCCCGTCCCGCCGCCACTCTCCCTCTCGTCCCGCCCCTCCCCAGCCCCACTCAACTCTTCATCATGGATGCGCAAGCCGGCGACAACCCCTTGCCGATAGTGGAAGGAGAAGAAAGGGACAGAAAGGGTGGCCCCTGGCTTCCACTCCTTTGGGGCAGGGTCCCGAACTAGGACCTCCGCGGTGGTCCCTAGATGGAGAGCGTTAGGATCCGGCCGCCATGTTGTATTCCTGTCACCCTAGCAACCGTCTGGCCCTGAACTCCTCGAGACCGTTAGCCCGCGCGTGCGCAAGACGCCCTGTCCGCGCCCGCCAGCCCTACGTGTACGCGTGCGCACTGCGGCCCGCCTCCTCACTCTAGTTGCTAAGCAATCTCCGGCAGCTTCAGGCAGTTCCCTGCCTAAATTATTGTGTAGACGGCCTTCCCCGGGATCGCTCACCCCAGCGGTCCTGAGAATTTAGCGATTTGGGACCTAACGCCTGGACAACAGCCTTGAGCTGTAACTGGGCTGGGACACACTAAATAATTTTCAGCTGATACCTGTTCTTTGCAGGTATTGTTCTCATCTTACTATTGAACATCCACTAACTTTAATATATTAATATAAAATAGGTAATACATTCACATGATTCAAGATTCAAAAATAACAAAAACAGAGCCAACGAAGTGGAAATCCTCCCTCCCACCCCTCTGTCCGAAGTTCCTCTCCCCATAGGGTAGATCTCCCCAAAGATCTCATGTTATATGAGATCTTTTATTCTTTTATTCCCTTTTTCTTACACCAACGGTAGCATAGTATAGACTCTGCTCTGTTTTGTATTTTTTACTTGACCCTTTAACTTGGAGATTTTCCCCTACCAGTACCCAAAGAGCTTTATTATTTTATTTAATGGCTATACTAGTTCATGATTGTACCATCCCTTATTTAACTTGTCCCCTACTGATGGTCATCTAGATTGCTTCTTCTTTTTAAATTTATTAATTTAAATTTTATTTATCTTTGGCTGTGTTGGGTCTTTGTTGCTGTGCGCGGGCTTTCTCTAGTTGCGGAGAATGGGGGCTACTCTTCCTTGTGGTGCACGGGCTTCTCATTGCAGTGGCTTCTCTGGTTGCGGAGCATGGGCTCTAGGCGCGCGGGCTTCAGTAGATGTGGCATCCAGGCTCAGTAGTTGTGGCTCGCTGGCTTAGCTGCTCCGTGGCATGTGGGATCTTCCCTGACCAGGGCTCGAACCCGTATCCCCTGCATTGGCAGGCAGATTCTTAACCACTGTGCCACCAGGGAAGCCCTAGGTTGTTTCTAATAGCCTGATCTTTCAAACACTGCTGCAGTGACCAGCCCTGAATATGCATCATTTCCTATACGTTTATGTGTACCCATAAGAGAAATTCCTAAAGTGGAGCTGCTGAGTCAATGCATATCTACCTTGGTTTTTTTTTTTTTTACTTCTTGTGAGTCAAGGGCTTCCCTGGTGGCGCAGTGGATAAGAATCTGCCCGCAAATGCAGGGCACACGGGTTCAATCCCTGGTCCGGGAAGATCCCACATGCTGTGGAGCAACTAAGCCGTGCTCCACAACTACTGAGCTTGTGCTCTGGAGCCAGCAAGCCACAACTACTGAGCCCATGTGCCACAACTACTGAAGCTCGCGTGCCTAGGGCCCGTGCTCCGCAACAAGAGAAGCCACCAGAATGAGAAGCCCATGCACCACAACAAAGAGTAGCCCCCGCTCGCCGCAACTTGAGAAAGCCTGCGTGCAGCAACGAAGACCCAACACAGCCAAAAATAAATAAATTAATTAATTAAAATTAAAATTATAAAAAAAAATGTGAGTCAAAATTCACATAATGTAGAATCAACCATTTTAAAGTGTGACATTTAGTACATCCACAATGTTGTGGAACGATCACTTTTATCTAGCTCCAAAACACTTTCATCACCCCAAAATGAAACCCTAAACCCATTAATCAGCCTCAAAAACATGATGCTAAGTGAAAGAAGCCAGACACTAAAGGCCACCCTATTGTATGATTTCATTTACAGGATATTCTCAGACTAGACAAATGAATAGAGACAGAAAGTAGATTAATGGCTGCCAGGGGCTGGGGGAATGGGTGTGAATGCTAACAGGTACGGGGTTTCTTTTTGTGGTGTTGACAATGTTCTGGAATTAGATAGTGGTGATAGTTGCACAACTTTGTAAGTCTACTAAAAGCCGCTGAATTGTACATATCAAATAGAATGGTATGTTATGTGAATTTTATCAAGTAAATTGAAAAAAACAAAGGGTGGTTATTGCTGGTATTATTATTGTTGATGGTACTGTCTTTGTTGGCTCTGAAAAGCCACATCTAATCTCTCCAGATCACTGCAATTTGATTTCTCTCTTCTTACCTCCTTGTGGTCTTTCCCCTTATGTGGGGACTTGTCTTTAAGTCACATTTATCTTTCTCTCACTGTCTCTTTCATGTTCCTTTCTGCCACCCAGGTAGGTTCTAAGCTCCTTGGGCAGCCCACCCACCTGTCTTTCATCTCTTCTGGAGGCAGAGCCAGTTTCTGGATATTCATTGACTACCTGTTAAACAGGCGAATGCAGTTAGCAGGTGAGCCCCTCCCTCATCGATTCCAATGTGCATTTTCTGTTCACCTTCACTGTGGACAAGTAGTAGTGAAATCCTAAAGAAGACCAGGTGGGTCCTGATCCTGAGGAGGCGTTAGAGCAAGGCGCCCCCTGTAAGTAGACGCAGCGTTGGTGTGCCTCCCCAGGTGAGCAGGGGCTAGTGGACTTCAGCCCTCAAGGGCCATGCAGACTGCACCCTGGTCCACAACCTGCACTTCGTACCTGGAGGCCCTGGGAGAGGGAACGTGGAAGGGCCTCCGGAATGGAAGATCAAAGGATACAAACAGGGACCTTAGCAGGAAGACAAAAAGGGAATTGGTGTGAGATTTTGCCCAGAGCAGTGGTTTACAATCTTTAGCCTGCACGGAAATCACCTGCCTTCAGGGGACTCTGGATTCTGCAGGGCCCCACACCCAAAGCTTCTGAGTCTGTCATTCTGGGGTGGGGTTTGAAATTTCCTGTCTCTAACAGAATCCCAGGTGATGCTGCTGCTGCACTCCCCCCCCCCCCCCCCCCCCCCGCACTGAGTGGCTTGCGGGATCTTAGTTCCTCGACCAGGGATTGAACCCGGGCCACGGCAGTGAAAGCGCTGAGTCCTAATCCCTGGACCACCAAGGAATTCCCAGCCTTATTCTTTCTTTAATTCTAAATAGACTAGGAAATGTTACTCCGAAAAGCAATTGCTGAAGAAGGTCTCTCCCTATAGTTCATAGACAGAGGGGTCAGCCTTCTCGGGTTTCAGCTGTGTGGCCTGGTTAACCTGCTTCCTTAGACCACTCATGCCCTAAATGACAAAAGAAAAAGTGACAGATGAGAAATAACAGGCTGTGAGCTCCTCTAGGGAGGGCCCCGCCCTGAGCCCCTTGCTCGCCCAGCGCACACAGTGCCAGCAGCCAGGCATATATTACGTGCTCAAAAGATGCTTGTGAAATGGAGCCAGCCTGCATCCTAGGAGCTCTGCTTTTCAAACTCTGCCTGAACACTACCTAATTATAGCCACTTGCACTTTTGACTCATTCTAAAACTGTTCCTCAGACAGTTCATCCTGTATCCTAGCATTAGCTTTTCCCTAATTTCCGATGTCAAGAGATTCAGCCATTAGGCTATGTTCAGCAGACAATCTGTTTCTGCTGAGCATCTTAATTACGTTCAAACCAGGAAATGGGCAGAAGTTAGAAAGAAAAATTAGGAAGGACAGAAATTTCAAACATGTTAACCTTGGTAAGGTGGGTAAAATGCAAATCTACCTACAGATATTAGAAATTAGATTCATTTTAGAAAATAATAGGGGGTTCTCTGGTGGCCTACTGGTTAGGATTCTGGGCTTTCACTGATGAGGCCCGGGTTCAATCCCTGGTCGGGGAGCTGAGATCCCCCAAGCCACGCCACACAGCCAAAATAATAGTAATAATAATAATAAATGTATCTCAGAGGAAACTAAGCATGAGCAGGAATATGAAATAAGAGCAAGAAGAACATTAGACATTCAAATTAACACGAAGAATCGTGGTTAACCAAACACTATGAATGAGATTGTGGTCTAGTGTGGATGCAAAAGAGGCCCACTTCCCTGGTGGCGCAGTGGTTGAGAGTCCACCTGCCAATGCAGGGGACACGGGTTTGTGCCCCGGTCCAGGAAGATCCCACATGCCGCGGAGCGGCTAGGCCCGTGAGCCATGGCTGCTGAGCCTGCATGTCCGGAGCCTGTGCTCCACAACGGGAGAGGCCACAACAGTGAGAGGCCCGCGTACCGCAAAAAAAACCCACCAAAAAAAAAAAAACAAAAGAGGCCCAATGTCAGGCTAGAGAGACGTCTATGCACTTTTCTTACAAAAAGGCACATGGAACAATAGATTTTTTTTTTAATGCAAGAAAAGTTTTCCTAGAAGGAGAATAGAAAAGTTCTTAAAATGTGGACTTTCCTGGTGGTACAATGGTTAAGGCTCAGCCCTTCCACTGCTGGGGCGCAGGTTCTATCCCTGGGCAGGGACGTTCTGCATGCTGCAGGGTGGAGCCAAAGAAAAAAAAAGTTCTTAAAGTGCTGGGGGAGTGAGGATCGCACTGGGTGACCCCAGCCAAGTGACAGGACCACTGTTTCCTCATTTCATGTACGATGAGGATGAAAATACAGTCTCCACACAGTGGTGGTGAAGATTAAATACCATGTCCGTGGTGCACTATACAATACTGTTTGATTTTTGCCCATAGTCTGAAACTGACTAGGAACCTGTGGGGCTCCAGGGCACAAAAGTCTTTCTGTGTACCCCATTTCTTGTTTGCAGGAAATACGCTTCACTCAGCCTCCACGACCTTCCCTGAATTACAAAGGGGAGGTTCAAACAGTTGCTAATCAGGAAGGGAGGGGACTCGGAGACAAGGGAGGAACAGTCAAGCCAAGGGGCAGGTGGTGCGGGGTGGTCTGGGAGTTTGGGACTAGCAGGTGCAAACCGGTACATATAGGATGGATAAACAAGGTCCTACTGTACAGCACAGGGAACTATATTCAATATCCTGTGACAAGCCATAATGGAAAAGAATATGAAAAAGAATGTGTATATGTGTATAACTGAGTCACTTTGCTGTACAGCAGTAATTAACACAACATTGTAATTCAACTATACTTCAATAAAAAATAAATTAGAAAAAAGAAACAATAGTGCAGCCTTGGGGCGGAGTCCTGGTTCCCCCTCAAGGGACACACATAACAATATCTTGAGCCGTTTTGCAGATACTGAAACCCCCACCAGCCGGGAGAAGTTAACTGTCTGCTGCCCGCAAGCACGGAGACCCCAGACCAGTTGGAACCAGAAGGTTGATGATGCCGACACCCACTTACCTCACCACCAACCAATCAGAAGATTGTCCACTAGCTGATCACGCCCTCTGTGAACCGTTACTAGAAAACTACCCTCTCCAGGTTGGGACACACAGTTTCAAGGGCATTAGCCTACTGTGGCTCCCTTTGCCTGGCAAAGCAATAAAGCTATTCTTTTCTACTTCACCCAAAACTCTGTCTACAAGGTTTAATTTGGTATCGGTGTACAGAGGCCAGATTCGACAGCAAGTCTAACACAGGCCTGGCACAGAGCAAATGTTCAATAGATGTTGTTGACTAATCAAGAAACATCATCAGCTGTCACGTGCTCTGTCATTCCTCTATGACAGGGGCAAGGGGATTTTCACTGATAATTGAGCATCTAGGACAAACTTTAATCATTGATAGGGAAGAATGAAACAGGCAGACTGACAGGGTGCAGAAGCCATGTGGCCTGTTGTTGGGGACCCAGAGAGGGGAAGAGCTTTGCCAAGATCACCCACTTGCTGGTGGCCACCCGGGGCTCTGACCCAAGTCTGCGTCTTCCAGCTCGCTGTGTCTCTGTAGCTGTCTCTTGTGTCTAAAAGAGACCTTTGTAAAAGCTTTGCAATCACTGTACATACTCTGAGGAAGTACATTTTTTAAAATTAATTTATTTTATTTATCCTTTTTTTTTTTTTGGCTGCGTTGGCCATTGCTGCACGCGGGCTTTCTCTAGTTGAGGTGAGCAGGGACTACTCTTCATTGTGGTGCACGGGCTTCTCATTGTGGTGGCTTCTCTTATTGCGGGGCATGGGCTCTAGGCGTGCGGGATTCAGTAGTTGCAGCATGCTGGTTCAGTAGTTGTGGTGCACGGGCTTAGTTGCTCCACAGGGTGTGGGATCTTCCCAAACCAGGGATTGAACTGGTGTCCCCTGCATTGGCAGGTGGGTTCCTAACCACTGTGCCACCAGGGAAGTCCCAGAAGTGCATTTTTTAAAGTCCCCGGAACCAACTGATTTGTTGTAGCAAATTAGAAGCAACATTTGAAAAACCCTTCTATTTTTTGTCTATTTTTCTTTTGTATTGTATAACAGCTTTGACATAGTACATATTGTACAATGAAGCATTTCATTTCTCTTCCCCCCCTTTCTTTCCTTTTTTTCCAGAATCAACTGGCAGGAAGTGAGCTTCAATAATGAAAGTGTTTTGCTTTCTCCTTGTCTGTGTGTACCAGGGCCCCGAGTCAAAATAAAAATGTAAAAAGAAGGTTGAAAAAAAATTCAAGGAAATTGTCCAGGAGACAGATAAAAGAGAGAAGAAAATTAGAGAATCAACCCAGAAGGTCTGACCTCTGAAGAATGGTGTTCCAGAAAAAGAAAAGAGAGCATATGAAGTGAAGGAGATGGTCAAATCTCCTTCAGGAACATTCTTCATCGGAAATGTTGCCAGGATGAAAGGACATGTTTCCAACTTGAAAAGTCCCGTGGGATGCTCAGCACAATGAATTTAACATTCATTCAACAAATACTTATTGAACACGTCCTACGTGCCTGGCACTGTTGTAGGAAGTTGGGATCCATGAATGGAGGCAGAGATCAGACTGATACTTCTACAAGCGGAGGGACATCAAAGATTGCCAGCAAACCACCAGAAGCTGGGGAAGGGGCATGGACCAGATGCTTCCTCAGAACCTTCAGAGGGAACCAACCCCAAGGACACCTTGATCTTGGACTTCTGGCCTCCAAAACTGTGAGAGAATAATTCTGTTGTTTAAGTCACCCAGTTCGTGGTATTTTACTATGGCAGCTCTAGGAAACGACTACAGTGTGCCTTTATTTTCATACCAAAGGATCCAACTTATAAGCAGAATGACAAGTTTTATAAGTTGAATTTAAAGCAAATGACTATTTAAACTCCAAGGTAGCGGCATGAGCCAAAGTCCCGCCCCCACCCCGGACCTTTAAAAACCCGAGTAATGATACTCAATACCGTTTAATTCTGATCATGTATGTTTGCGTTTTCCTAACTCAAAGAATGAAAATTAGGGCTTGTTTGTCTTGGAAGTCCTGTAAGATGGAGTGAGAATAGCCGGACAAGTTCAGAGACTTTTGGAGAACAGCGGTGGGTTAAGGCCCAGCCCTCCGTCAGCACCCGGCTCCGAGGAGGCCGGGCGCCCAGGTGCGGAGCTGACTACGTAGATCTAGGGTGCCCCCTGCCGTCTATATTCAGTCACTGTGTCTCCCCAACCTCGGGTCTTGGTCTTGGAATATAGACTTGGCCAGGAGCGCCCCGCCTACTCAGGACATGCGGCTGGCACACCAGGAAGGAGGGTGATGGTGGCAGAGGGAGTGGGGGAAAGGAGCTGGTTAGGTGGGGACTTTCAAACGGCTGTTACTGTGGCTGCGGGATGGACAGATACGGTACAGGATGCCCAGTTGAAGTTGAATTCCTGATCAACAACTAACAAGTATGTCCCAAATATTGCATGGGACATACTTACTATGCTAAATTAGTTGCTAAATCTGGCAACCCTATCGGGGCTGGGCCAGAAGGGGAAGGTGTGAACAGAATACAATAACTTTATCTGACTTGCTTTTTTGTTGTTGTTTTTGATGTGGACCATTTTAAAAGTCTTTATTGAATTTGCTACAATATTGCTTTTGTTTTATGTTTTGCTTTTTGGCCCCAAGGCATGTGGGTTCTTAGCTCCCTGAACCTGCACCCACTGCACTGGAGGGTGAAGTCTTAACCACTGGACCACCAGGGGAAGTCCCTATCTGACCTTGCTTTAAAGTGTAAGGTAATTTTGGAATTAGCTATTTCATCCATTTTGTAACTGAGCGCAACCCTATGGGGCCTTCCCGGAACAGACCCCTCCCCCATATCTTCTGCTCCAGCTCCTCTCGGAAGTACCTAGATAATAGCATCTGATGCACATTTCCTGAGTTGTTTTACAGACCACCAAATGGAAGAAATTAACTACTTGATGACCGTGAGCATGAAGCCCCCAGACCTACTGGTGCCTAAGGATTGATACTGTTAAGCTCTGTGACACCATCCTGTTACCACCATCAACCAATCAGAGAATTGTGCACAAGCTGATCACGTACCCTGGGACGCCTCTCCCTCACCTGGCCTTTAAAAATGCTTTGCTGAAACCCATCGGGGAGTTGGGGTGTTTTGAGCACTCGCACTCCTGAATTCCTTGCTCAGTGCCCTACAATAAACGCTGCGCTTTCCTTCACCACAGCTGGGGGTCAGTAGATGGGCTTTACAGTGAACGGGCGAGGGGACCCAAGTTTGGTTCGGTCACAATCTGATTCCTATTTATTAAACACATATTATTGCAGACAGAGTACTAGGCTCTGGGCATTCAGCTGTAAGCAAAATGGACAGGATGGCTTCCGTCACAGGCAGCTCACTCTACCACCTTGGCCTACATTTATCTGTCCCAGTCAAGTGTCCCAGTCTCCAGGACCCTCCACCACCAGCACAGTTTACTTACAGCACAGCACCTAAACCTCTCCACTCACTCTAACACCTGTCTTTGCTAAACTGAGCTCAGTGAGGACAGGATTCGGCCTGTTTTGCTCACAGCTGATTCCCTGGGGTTAGGGCATTGCCAGGGTGAATGAGTATATTTTGACCGAGTGGCTCTTTGTCTGCACTTGGTTCTCCAGCCTTCCTGGTGGTGGGGTGAGCTACTTCACATCTTTTCAGTTAAATCTCTTCTGTTAAGATTAGCTAGAGTCGGCTTCTGCTGCTCGCAACAGGGAACCTTGATGAGACATCTGCCGTGGGAGATGGTTACAGTTTTTTGGAGTAATCAGACCAGAGCCGTGGACAGTGTGAAAAGCTGGTGTTTCTCTCCTGTACTCCTGGAGCATCTGCCCCGGCAGCACAGGCGGCTAGGGCCTCTCAGAGACCAAGAGATCCCTGGGACATACAGGTGGGGGAATGGACATCTTTGAGTTTTGTCTTTCCAGCATTTTTTCTCCTTTTTTTTTTGCGTACAGACCCTATCCCTTTGCAGTGGCTGTCATATTGCCCATTCGGCCCCTATTTTATGATTTATTCATGTGCTGTATAGCAAGAGAGGACAAAATGACAACAATTTCCAGACATTCCAGAAGGAGGGGGAAGGAAGAACTATGCCTTACCTACTTGAAGAAACACTGAGGAACCATTTAAAATGACATTTTCAATTACTGAACGATATGCTTGTAATAGAATATTAAGTACAAAAAGCAACATAAAAATTATATTCTCAGGGTTTCCCTGGTGGTGCAGTGGTTGAGAGTCCGCCTGTCGATGAAGGGCGCACGGGTTCATTCCCTGTTCCGCGAAGATCCCACATGCCGCGGAGCGGCTGGGCCCGTGAGCCATGGCCGCTGAGCCTGCGCGTCCGGAGCCTGTGCTCCGCAACGGGAGAGGCCACAACAGTGAGAAGCCCGCGTACCGCAAAAAAAAAAATCATATTCTTTTTAACAAGGTTGAATTGAATCATATATATATATATATATATATAATTTTTTTTTTAATACACCGTACAGTGAAAAAAGATTGGCCAGAAGGATGCCAAGTCTCCAGTAGCCGTTGTTTCGGGGCGGTGGGGAATTCGGTGGTTCTTTTGTCCTTTCTCTGGTTTTCTGCATTTTCCAAGCTGTATTTAGCCTCGCCAAATGCTCTTGACACCTGAAGTTTCCATGCTGCAAGGATTCTCAGAGATGAATAAAAATTGCACTGAGTTGCAATATTGGAAAATCCTGCTCCCGAGTTAAATTTTAAGATCAGCTTGCATTTCCCCTGCGAAAGCCTCCGATTCGCTGTAAGAAGTCACTTCTCTTCTCCTTAAAGGTCCCGGGTCTCAGTTGTTTCATCTGGCCAATGGGGATGACAACAGCCCTTCGCGGGAGCCGGCTGGGAGTCAGCACGGCTGATTCCGCCTAGAGGCGCTTGGCCAGCTCACGGCCTGGAGCAGGCGGAGAAATCTCATAGGTATGCCGGCGGCGCTGGTGCGCTCAGTGGCCGGTTAGCTCAGTTGGTTAGAGCGTGGTGCTAATAACGCCAAGGTCGCGGGTTCGATCCCCGTACGGGCCACAGGTGCCGGTTTCCTTTTCCCTCCCCCACGTTATGGGTTTGTTTTACAACTGTAACTGGCTTTGGAAAGTATGCCTTTTGAGTGCTGTGAGCCGCGTGCAAACAGGAGGGAGTCGCGGAATCATTCTGGACTCGGTCCGGAAGTTGGGGCAGGCTGCCGGGTAGGGAGGGAGGGCAGGATCCCGCGCGGGCTCGGGCTTTGACTGGTTACCCCAAGTCCCCGCGCGTTGCAAGCCTGCAGCCCACTTTGGGTCTTTTTTTAGGATGCTCTCAGTTGCCACCGCCGGTTGCTACCTGATGCAGAGCTTCTGAGGGCCCTCGCGGGGAGACCTCAGTTTTCTGGAGTTCTTAGAATTGAAAATCCAGGGTTGGAATTCATTCATTCCACACATCTTTTTTTTTTTTTTTTTTTTGCTGTTGTTTTGTTTTTTGTTTTTTGAATATGGAACGCTTCAAGAATTTGAGTGTCATGCTTGCGCGAGGGCCATGCTAATCTTCTCTGTATCCTTCCTGTTTTAGTATATGTGCTGCCGAAGAGAGCCCCATCCCACACATGTTAACGGAGAGCCTTCTGCACGTCCAGCACCCTAGTCTAGGCAGGGAGCAGTAAATGAGAGACACAAATTCCAACCCACATGGAGACAGTGACCAGCCAATGACTGCCATGTTTTTAGTGAGGCCCTTCTGGTTGTGGAAGTGTAAGCAGATTGGGCAGCAGGCGGGAGGAAGAGAACTGGGCATGGCTTTCTTGACATGGGAGAAGCCCTTTCAGGCCTAAGTCATTTTGTGATCTAAGCCTGGCCACAATGCTTGCCCTTGAACAGGTCTCAGTAACAACGATCTTAAGGGAACGAAAGAACAAACTGTTATTGGGCTAGAGAAGTAACAATACCAAAGATAATAAATCAGTTGTAAAGACTCCCAGTTCTGTTTCAGTGGTAAAGATTAGCCGGAAGCACTTTCTTGAGCTGTTTTGCAGAATTTAAACTTTCTTCACCAGATCTACTGGAACCTAAAGATTCATGATGTTGACCTTTTCTGACCCTCGTGATTTCAATCAACAACTCTGCCCCAATTCTAGGCTGAATTCTCCTCTGCTCAAGCCCCTTCATGAATATGCATATACCACCCAAGACCCTTCATGAATATACATATACCACCCAAGCCCCTTCCGCAATTTTGCTGTTTGGATTGACACCGCTTTGGGAGAGCTCCCTGGTGTTCTCCTTACTCTCTGCAAGTAATACATCCTTCCTTCTCTCAATTTTTGGCTTGGTTGTCTTTTGGCTCCACACCCACCAAGAGGCGAACCCAGTTTTTGGGTAACAGAAGCATCTGGAAACCTCTTGCTGCTTTTTTGTTTTTCAGAGAGCTCTAAGACTTCACGTTTCTTCCTCCCGGTTCTGCAGTGTGTAGCCAGAGGGGCAGCTGGATGAATTTCTCACTCATAATCCAAGTCAGGCATTTTTAGTTTAACAAAGTCTAGCTTTTAAGGGTGAATGCCATATTATATCAGGGTCCAACTGTAACCGAAAGTGGGGTCTGGCTGCTCGCTGCTCAAAAGCCAATAAAGAGGCAAGGTTGGTGGAGAGGAAAGTTTGCTTTATTTCAGATGCCGACGGTGAGGGGAGGGATGTGGCGGGGAGTGAGGCCGGAGTCCTGTCCAAAGGCCAACTCCCCACCACTGACAGCCAGTGGGCAAGAGCTTTTATAGACAGAGGGAGGGGGCTGCATGCAGAAACAGCACAGTCAGCTCTGACAGTCATCTTGAAATTTGTTGTGCGGTGCTCTGATAGCATCATCTTGATTGTTTCAGTACAGTTAATCTTCAGTTCCAGGGTCGGTTTGTTCCCATTCCTTTGAGGCCGATTCTCGGAGTTGTGGCAGCTTATGTCATGGCTACGGTCTGGTCATCATGGAGTTACTTTCTTCCACCTGGTGGGGATTTCAGTACCTACAAGACAGCTCCCAGGATACGGCTCAGAATACTATGTATAGCCCTTGAGAAGGAACTAAATCTCCTTGACTTTGTTTTCTGACTAAACTATTATTGTTTTGTCCTGTTTGACTGTTTTCCTTTCTTCTGTATTTTCTCACTTCTCTGGTTACTCTCATTCTTTGGCTAAAGTTTTTCTACAGACAAAAGGCAGGCGGAGGACATGGCGGGCAAAGACCATACAGTCCTGCTCCATTTCACAACCATGCTTGAAAAATCTCCAATGAGAACATCTACTAGATCATTCATTCTTTTTTTTCTTTTTCCCAAGCCCTGCAGCTTGCTCGATCTTAGTTCTCAGACCAGGGATTGAACCCCGCCCAGCAGTGAGAGCACCGAGTCCTAACCACTGGACCCTGAGGGCGTTGTTCTCAGCTTGTCACGGGGCCATGGGGGCAATCATTCATTCTTTTCTCAAATAGGTCTTAAGCTCTGACTTAAATCTGTAACGGCTCAAGGCTTAAAGCCACAGACCACAGGCTTAAAGCCGTTGGTAAGTGCTCAGTGTGTACTAAAAGTGCCCACTAAATGCCAGCTATGGGACCGTTGTTATTATGAACAGTTAGAAGGAGAACCTAGGGCTGCTGACCTCTAGAATAGACACCTGTACACTGGTTGCATTTCGCACCTTGGATGTGTGTTACAGGCACCCTGTTGGATGCGAGGACCTTGCAGAGGAGGAGCCAGCCGAGGTTACTGCCCTCAGAGCCCGTACTTTCCTAAACAAGGGCTTGAAGGGGTCCAGAATACACCTCTGTGGCATAAAAATTATTTTGAGCAGAAGCCATTTGAGTTCCTGGAAACCCTCATCTGCCTAAAGTAGAGCCTTCCAAAAGGACTCAGAGGAATTCAATTGTCACAAATCCCAGGAAACAATCAGGCAAGACTGACTTTTATCACTGGAGAGGAGAAGCTGGCATCACCTAAACAGGCATTGTCATAAAACTATCTTATCTCCCATCTACTCTAGGTAAGAGCCTATTTCTCTTTCCTAAGTTGTTTGTTGTCCGGTAAGTGCCCTCTCCACCCATCCCCTCCCCTGTTAAGATAATACTGTATAAGCCCCACATTCTAACTGCCTCTTGGAGTCACATTTTTCCATGAATTCCTGTAGGTACATGAATAAAAATACATTATTAAAAATGGTCTTTTTTCTTGTTAATCTGTCTTTTGTCAGTTTAATTCACACTCCCCCAGAGACTGAACCTGAGAGGATAGAGGAAAAGTTTTTCCTCCCTTCCAGGCTCAGAAAGATAAATGGGATACTGTGCTCTAGATGAGGGGCAGTTCTTGACTTAGGGATCAGAGAGGATCTTTCTGACATCTGAGGATGGAAGGATGAAAAGATCTTTCTTTCAAAAGTTTAAAAAAAAAAGAAGAAAGAAAGAAAGGAAGGAAGGAAGAAAAGAAAAGAGAAAGACAGACAGAAAGAAAGAAAACAGAAGGATTAAGAAATTGAAACAGGGACTTCCCTGGTGGTCCAAGGGCTAAGACTCTGCGCTCCAAATGCAGGGGGCCCCCGGTTCGATCCCTGGTAGGGGAAATAGATCCCACTTGCTGCAACTTAAAGATCCCGCATGCCTCAAGGAAGATCCTGCACGCTGCAACAAAGATCCTAGATCCTGAGTGCCGCAACTAAGACCCGGCGCAGCCAAATACATAAATATTGAGGGGGAAAAAAAAAAAGAAAGAAAGAAATTGAAACAAATTCCACAAATCTAATCTCCCCTCTGGCCAATCCTTAGTGAGGCCACTAATGATAGACACTGCAGGGAGCATAGCGAACGCAAGATTGACTATGATGACGATGCGATGGTGGTCCTGTGGAGAGAAAAATGATCAGCAAGTTCACTGGAAACTTCTCAGACACCAGCCTGGCCCCCAGCTGCCCCCACCATGAGCATCATGGCATTCATCATATCATACAGCAAATGCTGGTTTTGTCTTCCTTCTTCCAGCCTAGACTCTATACAGAGGGCAGCAATGATGACTCACCCAACAAGCTCTTAGTGTTTGTTGACCAATGGCTCTACTGCCCCCTTGAGACAGGTGCACGCACTAGCGGCTACAAGACACGCGGAATCAGGAGAGTAAAAGGAGGGGAGATTGGGAAAGGATGGGCCGAAGAAGTGGGGGCGGTAGAGCTGCGGACTGAGCTGTGAAGAGGGGTGGGGCTGTTCATTCGCTCGTTTGTTCATTCATTCATATTCGTCCGTCATTCATGCCTGAGCGTGCACCGCTGGACACTGAATGGGTAAAACTACACCCTCGAGGTGCGCCCCGCCTGGGTGAGTGGGTAGGAGGAGGGGGCCGGCATGGAAACAGTTTCGGGGTTGGGGAGCACACTTGTTAAAAATGCACACTTTGAGGGACTTCCCTGGTGGCGCAGTGGTTAAGAATCCTCCTGCCAAGGCAGGGGACACGGGTTCCAGCTCTGGTCCGGGAAGATCCCACATGCCGCGGAGCAACTAAGCCCGTGCGCCACAACTACTGAGGCCGCGAGCCACAACTACTGAAGTCCGTGCGCCTAGAGCTCGTGCTCTGCAACAAGAGAAGCCACCGCAATGAGAAGCCCGCGCACGGCAACGAAGAATAGCCCCCCCCACACACACCACAACTAGAGAAAGCCTGCGTGCAGCAAAGAAGACCCAACGCAGTCAAAAATAAATAAATAAAATAAAATAAATTTATAAAAAAAAATTCACACTTCGAACCACCTCTCGGATATATTAAATCGGAAGGTCTGGAGGTGGGGCCTAGGAGTCTACGTCCAGGCAGGGTCTTCACGTGACGTTGAGAACATTTGGCCAGGGTGATGTTAGGGCCGGGGCTCTGGAACCTCGAGGACCTTTGCCTGAGAGTTCCCGGACAGCTCCTGGAGGAGGTGATATGTGAACGATACATACGTCTACGACAAGCCATAAGAAAATTCGGCCGGTTCCTGTTGTTGGTGAAGCGGTGGCAGAGCCGGGCAGGCTCAGGCCACGCCTACCGATCTGCTCGGTCAGGTGCATTCGCCTTCCGAGGTGTCTTGGCCTGCGGGGCACTCGTAGCTGCCCCCCTTTCCCAGGTGACGCACATTTGAGCGGTCGGCGCTCAGTGACCGGGGTTCGAGTCCCCGCGTCGGCCGTTATGGCGGACGCGGAGCCTGAGGCTGAGGACGGCAGTGAGGATGGCGGCGGCGGCGGCGGCCGCCGGGCTCCCGCAGGCCAGAGAGGCAGCGCCGCGCGTGTGGCCCCGCTGGGCCCCGAGCAGCTGCGGCGGGTCCTGGAGCAGGTGACGAAGGCGCAGCCACCCGCGAAGCCGCCGCCGCCGCCCTTCGTGCTGCAGGACGCGGCGCGGCGGCTGCGGGACGCGGCCCAGCAGGCCGCCCTGCAGCGGGGCCCCGGGGCCGAGCCCCCGCGCCCGCGGCGCCTGCTACCGCCGCAGGTGAGGCGCCGGGAGGGACCTCCGGGGAAACTGAGGCCCGGAGTGGGACGAGGTCTCGCGGCGGGCAGGCCGGAGCCCGCGCCCGCGCTTCCCCCCTTAGGCCTTAGAGCTGCCCAGCCCGAGAGACCGGTGTCCGCCCGCGTTACAATTCAGGGCGTCCCCACACTCAGCTCCATGGGGACCGCAGGCCACCCGCACCTGTCACCGCCCCAGCGTTTTCAACTCCTCCCCCGCTCCGGGCTCTCGGAGCCTGTGCCCATGGCGGCCCCTGCCTGGGACCCAGCCCTGCCCAGGGCTCCCCCGTGCCGCCTGGCTCCTCTCCCAGGCCTTCGTCCGTTCATTCCGCCTTGATCACTCACGGTGTTCCGGGCCCTGCCCGAGGCGCAGCGTCGACCACAGCCCTGAAGGATGTGAGGCATGTTGTGGGCCTGACACGGGGGCTGCTGGAGAGTGAGCAGTCCTTAGGCCTGACACCGGAGTGGAGACCAGAAGGGGTTAGAAGGACATTAAGAGGAGAATTTTCCATGTGGAAGGTGCTGCAAGTGGCACGGACGAGACTCGGGACAGAATTAAGTACATTACACTAACTTGGTGCAGGCTTGTGGCAGTGCCTGTGTTTGTAACCCCAGTTACAAATGGCCCAGCACGTGCCCGACATTCGCTTAATGAATGAGACACGTGAAAGCACTCTGTATACTAGCCAACATCCCTTCTCAGCGGCGCTATTTTCCCGTCACACAGCTCTTGGCTGCTAGGGAAGCTGGATCTAGAACGTGGTCTTCCGAGCCCAGAGGGTCCGGTGTGGCACCTGAAGCCTGAAGTCCTTCCCATTCCGTGTAAAGGCATCCCCTTTCAGCACTGGGCCTGTAAAGGACACTGCTTCTTACTTCAAAATTGCCATAGATTTTTCTTCCACTAGAATAAATAGGTAGAGAATAGAATCAGCGATCTTCACGGGGTTTCACTTACGGTTTTTTTTTTTTTTTTTGCGGTACGCGGGCCTCTCACTGTTGTGGCCTCTACAGTTAGGAATACAGGCTCCGGACGTGCAGGCCTAGCGGCCATGGCTCACGGGCCCAGCCGCTCCGCGGCATGTGGGATCTTCCCAGACCGGGAGACGAACCTGTGTCCCCTGCATCGGCAGGCGGACTCTCAACCACTGCGCCACCAGGGAAGCCCCGGTTTTGTTTTTGACTGAGTGATTTTGACAGTTTAGGGTCATATCCAGTTGGTCATCAAGACTGGAAAGGTGGTCTCACTAAAGTTTGGGAAGACAAGTATGATCCTGCTCAAATGCCATACTTCTTAGAGGTGTGACCTTGGGTAACGCGACCTCTTTGGGCTTTAGTTTCCTTATTTGTGGGAGGTTTGGCTCCTTGGGTGAGCTTTCCAGCTCGTACTCTGCTGTTGAAACCGATGCCTCTCACATAAGCCCTGCACAGCAGGTCTGTGGAGTCCGAAGGGTGCCAGTGGCTCATTTGCTGGCCTCTGCTCCGTGCCTGGCACTGTGCTGAGCCGCTTGGTTCTCAGCAGCCACACAGAAGTGCTTTTATCAGCGTTTTACAGGTGAAGAACTAGCTCAGAGGGGTTGAGTGATTTTTGCCCGGGGTCCCCTAGGTGTGGCTACTCTCCAGGGCCTGTTGAATGTGGCTACAGCTTTTTGGGTTTGGTAGCTTAGGAAAGAGTCCAAAAATGACGTATTCCAGAAAATGAAAGCAAACTTAGGTAGCATGATCGTGTTCGGTAGCTAATCTAGTTGGAATGCTATAAATTCTACCTGCATTCACGACGATGTAATTTTGCAGTCTGTTCAGCTAATATTCTTTGCCCGCCCGCCCCCCCCCCCCCGCCACCCCAAGCTGTGCCATGGAGGCCACAAAGACAAATCAGATGTGTACCTTGCCCCTAGGGAGGTTATGATGTTACCAGGCAGGTAAAACATGACTCAGGATAACTTCTGATCAAGGCCAGAAATCTAGAGGTACGATAAAGAACTAAATGCATTGAGAGAAAGGGAGAGGTTATTTCTGGCTGAGGGGATCAGAAGAGGTGGCATCTGAACTAGATCTGCAGGGTGGGTCCAAGTTGAAAATACAGGAGAGGAGAGGCAGTGCTAGAGGTGGGGCAGGGTGTGCCTTTGGAGATCCCAGGCCTTGTGGTTCTCTGTCGGGGGTGGTGTGGATTAGAAGGCACAGACCAAGTGGACACACTCCCACAGGTCAGCCCCTATCCCTCCCATCCTTCCCGTTCCTGCCCCACAGAAACATTTCCAGTTTCCTACCACACAACGTGCCCTTTTTCATGCATCCCTGCGTTCACACGTTTTTCCTTACACCTAGAATATGTGTTCCATCTGGCAAAAATTCTACTCAGCTTTCAAGGCCCCCCGCGGAGGTCACCGCTTCTGGGAAGCCTACCAGGCCTGAACTGTTCCTGCCCCTCTTACTGCACCCATTGCACCTTGGTGTTGCTTTCCTATCGGTGTTCCTTAGGAAACCTACTCTGCCTTCAGAATCATCAGTGGCGTTTTGAAAGTACAGATTTTGAGGCAGGATATCCTGAGTCAGCAAGTTTGTAGATGACTGAGGTGGGGCAGGGGAAACACCCCCTCCGCAAGGGTGAGGCTGGGACTTAACTTTTGTTTGTGTATTGGCACCCAGAGATACTTAGTAAAACTCTGTTGAATGAAATAGACATAAAACAAAGTATCAAGTATAGTACCCACTTGGTAAACTGGTCTGGAAAGCAGATGAAAGAATTAGACCACCTTGGCCACTTGTGGTAATTCTAAAACAATAGGATTTGGCCTGGGGGGTGGGGGGGTTCTGTCTGTCTTTAATGGCATTATCTGGTAATACCCCAAGAGCTTAGAGACACTTTCGAAGTGATTGGTAGTAAAGTGAAACAAATGTGATTCTTAAAAGATGTGCAAGTAAATCTAGTTGTCATTGGATTCACAGTAGCCCAGGACCAGCTCTGTACCCTTCCTCAAAAACCAATATGTTGACTTGTCTCTGCTGTTTGTAGTAAGTGTATAACATGCACTCAGACAGATACACCCCAGCTTGATTTCAAGGGTTTCCATTCTGTCCTGTGTGGTATTTTTGTTGACCCTCTACTTGGTAGAGGGTTGAGTCCAAAGAGGGCCTGTTGGTGACTCCAAATCGGTGGCTCTCAGCTGGGGGCAGTTTTGCCCCGGGGGGGCGTTTGGCGCTGTCTGGAGACATTTTTGATTGTCACAGCTTGGGGAGTGCTACTGGCATCCGGCGGGTAGAGGCTGGGGTGGTGCTCAACAGTGCATAGCACACCTGCCACGACACACTTACTGGTCCGAAATGTCAGTTGTGCTGCAGTTGAGAAAGCCGGCTCTGGGTGATGAGGTTTGTCTGTCTTTTCTCCCTGGAGAAAGATGCTCATTGTTTCTGCTTGGTGAGGGCAGGAGCCTTGTTTTGCTGCCCCTCCCCCGAGCCCATGACAGCATTTAGTCTCCGTAAAGCGCTGTGTCGGGCATCCGGTCACTGCTCAGTATTTGTGGAACCTTGTTGGCAGCATTCCTTCCCTTTGGTGGGTGTTTTGCTGTTACAGACAGTGCTGCCTTGAACCTCCCAGACATACATCTTTGTGCCTGTGCCAGTGTTTCTTCTGGGATCCAAGAAGCAGGATTGCTGGGGATCAAAAAGCACATGCGGGGCTTCCCTGGTGGCGCAGTGGTTGAGAGTCCGCTTGCTGATGCAGGGGACACGGGTTCGTGCCCTGGTCCTGGAGGATCCCACATGCCACGGAGCAGCTGGGCCCGTGAGCCGTGGCCGCTGAGCCTGTGCGGCCGGAGCCTGTGCTCTGCAACGGGAGAGGCCACAGCAGTGAGAGGCCCGCGTATCGCAAAAAAAAAAAAAAAAAAAGCACATGCATTTAAAACTTCATTAGATGTCAAAAAAAAAGTTGGTGAAGAAATGCAGCCCCGCTCCTAGGTGTGTGCCCTGGAGGAACTCACACGTGTATACACACACGTACATCACAGCGCAGAGCAGACCAGAGAGCGCAGGGTTGGTGACCACCTGTCCTCTGACAGGAGAACATTGATCTCATGCTGCAGAGCAAATGAACGCCTGAGAGCTGCACACCTCAATATGGATGAATTTCACAAACAAGATAGGGAGGAAAAAGCCACAACAAGATGCCGGAGATGATATTCACTTACCTATAGCTTAAAAACACATCAAAACAGAACTGCATATCTTTAGGGATATCTACAAGTGTAATATAAAGAATGCATGAGAATGGTAAAGAGCAGATTCAGGACAGGGTGAAGAAAAAGGCATGCGGGTTGGGGGCATAGCAGAGGGCTTTCCCCGGGTAGTAATGTTGCATGTTGTAAGGTAGGTGGTAGCGACCTGAATTACATAGTTCTTTATGGCATTTTTGGTTTCCAGAATTTCACTGAAAACTTTTAAAAAAGAGGCCACATATTGAATTGAGTCCAATTTAGAGTACTAAGAACTCCAGGTTAACACACATATGGTAAAACTATAAAGAAGGATATTCATGAGCTCATTACTGGATCTTGACTGGTATTTTTTTTTTTAAGTGATGTAGAGTAGATGCTGTCAGAGGCCTTTCTGCAGGAGTGGTAAGGGCGTGAACGTTTTATTTTGTTATGTATATGCAAATGTTTCTGTAAGCACGAGGGGTGTGACGTAAAATGGATTACTGTGGACTGGGCAGAAGGGTTGAGAAGCACCACTGTAAACACTACAGATACATTATATAGACTCTTTTCTATGTAAGATGTATAAGTTAGAAAAAAATCTCAACAGTGGATTTAAGATGAGAGTAAAATTGTAGAAATGTTGGTAAGCATAGTCCTTCTTTTCTCTTTCTGTGTTTAAGCAATTGGAAGCCATCTGTGTCAAGGTTACATCTGGAGGGACGAAAGGTCAGGAAAAGCCGATGCCTGCACTGGCCACCATCCAGCCCAAGACAGCCAGGCCGAGCCAGCCGCTCGGGAGACACTGCAGCGCGCTGGGGCTCAGCGTCACCAGCTCGCAGCTGCTCGGGGCGCAGCCCCTCCTGAGCACCGGGCCACAGCCACGTTTCCTGAGTCACTCACCTCAGCCTCCTGTTCAGGTGTTCGTCCAGAGGCCACTGCTCGCCCTCCGACCAGACCCTGCGAAGAGAGTCTTGGCCTCTGAGGCCCTGAGTGGACAAGGCACCACGTTGTCCCCTCTGTCAGCCTCTGACCCACCAGCAGGAACATCTGTTTCATCCAGTCCAGCAAATTTATTTATTTCCAACTCGCAAACAAAATGCACCAAGAAACTAAAAAAATCTTTAAAAGTGAAAACACGTTCTGGACGGATATCTCGACCTCCCAAGTATAAAGCTAAAGATTATAAATTCATAAAAACAGAGGATTTGGCCGGTGGGCACCCCTCAGACTCTGACGACTATTCAGAACTGAGCGTGGAGGAAGATGAAGACCACAGCGGAAGGCAGGCGCTCTTTGATTTATCGAGCTGCTCTCTGAGGCCCAAAACTTTTAAGTGTCAGACCTGTGAAAAGTCATATATAGGAAAGGGGGGGCTCGCCCGGCACTTTAAGCTGAATCCAGGCCATGGCCACCTGGAGCCTGAGACGTTGCTGTCTAAGAAAGCCAATGGGAGCATGATCCTGGGCCCCACGGAGGGCAGGACCACCAGCCTGGCATCCCGGGAGCTGTCCACGCCAGCGCTTCTAAGTGAGGAAGGGGCCCGCTCAGCACGGGGTGGCCTGCAGGTAACGTTTCTGTCTGGTGATAGCGTCCGGATTCCTGCCCATCCTTTTTTTTTTTTTTTTTTAATCTTTTTTTGGCCATGCTGCACGGCATGTGGGATCTTAGTTCCCCGACCAGGGATCGAACCCACGCCCCCTGTATTGGCAGCATGGAGCCTTAACCACTGGACCGCCAGGGAAGTCCCCTGCCCATCATCCTTAAATTAACTTTACGTTGTCTGCACTGCTGCCAGATAATCGAGGAGAAGTGTGTCTTCCGTCCAGTGCCGACGGTTTACTGACGGGAACGCAGGCACCAGTCCTGTAGATCCGGTCAGTAAAACTAATCGCAACCACTCTTGGCTCATGCTGACATGACTGTGGGCCTGGGAAAGGTCCAAGTGGGGGGCGCCAGTCCACAGGGCTGCTGCCTGGGGCATCCGCAGTAAGACGTCTGCTTGCCGTGTTCTCTCCTTGCTTTGCCCCTTCCGAAACTCAATCGGACAAAGCAGATACGAGTCACCATGAGTTTGCATCACCACGTCAACGTTTATTTACTGAAATTTTAACTTACCCAACATGTGTGGTGAGCATTTGTGTGCCATGTACAGTAGGTCAGTTATTTAAAAAACAGCAGGTGGATCACGTTAACAAGTGGCAGGCCTCTGTGGTCGCCCTCATCCCTCTTTGTCTTAAGCTTCCTTCCTTTTCCTTTGACTTGTGTTAGCTGTTGTTCGTTATTTGTAGTTTTCAGACATGAAATAGAGAAACCGGCGTTGGAATTGATGTGACTACTTGATGGGAGTTTGTGACTTTAGGGACCTGGAAGCTGTTGAAAATGCATGTTTGCCTGCTCGTGGCGACCTCATTCCCAGCAGCGGACAGGGTTCCTGCGGGAGGGCTGAGGCCGGCGGCTGCTTCCGCTTTCACATCCGCTCCTTGGGGCCTGAACAGACACCTGCTGGGCCCAGGAGATCTGTACTGAGTGAGGCCTAGTGGTAGAACCATGGGACAGCCCTGTGTTAGGATTCAAAAATATTGTCTCACCTTGCAGCCTCAGTAATAATAGTAATAACAGTAATACCGTTTATTGCTCGCCTGCTTTGGGCAGGAACATCACATACGTTTTCTCATCCTGTGAGAGCCCTAAAGGCAGGTGCAGGAGTCCCTACTGGAGACGAGGCGCATGGGGCTCAGAGGGGATGACAGGCTCCCCGTCGAGGCACGCCTAGGACTCTGTCCAGGCTGGGGTTAGACCCAGGTCTTTTGACCTCAAAGCCTGCACTCTAGGCCCGGCTGCCACTGCTAGGAGTTTCTACGCATCTCACAGCTGGCAAGAGCGCGACTTTTGAGAGACCTCTAACTTTTCTTAAGTTGTAGTAGGACCAGCATGACCATGTAGTTTGTCACCCAAACCCGGACATTCTGAGAATGAAAGGGGCACTATTAATCATTCCAAGGGACAGCAGGCACAGCCAGGACTGCCTCAGACAAACTGGAGGACCAGGTCGGCTGGCACTTCCATTTCCTTCAGTAATGAAATCTTACACCACAGCAAAAGCAGCTTTTGGATATCTGACTTCTGGAATTGAGGCACCTAGCCTTGCTCCAGACGGCTTTGAGGGCGTGGGGTCCCAGAGCGGCTCCCGCCAGCCAGAACTATGTCTCGTCTCCTCTCCTGAGTCGGCCGTGGATGGCCACGTGGTGCTTAAAGCCACAGGCGGACCTGGCGTTCCTCCTGAGGCTCCATTTTAATGAAGATTTGGAGGGAAAATTCTTTAAGAGGACACACTTTGTGCTACCTTTCCTTGTATTTAACCTTCCACCAGTCCTGGGAGATGTAGGTGTATTATTCCTATTTTCAGAGGAGGAGGGAATTGGCACAGAATGAGGAAATAGCTAGATAGTGTTAGATCCCGATTCTTTTCACAAAACTGTGCAAATCCATGGAGACAGAAAGTAGATTAGTGGCTGCTGGGTCTGGGGGGAGGGAGGAATGTGTGATAATGTGTAGGGTTTCTTTGGGGGATGATGAAACTGTTTTGGGATTAGATAGTGGTGATGGTTACACAACCTTGTGAATATCCTAAAATCCACCTAATTGTATATTTCCAAAGGATGAACTTTATGGTATTTGAAATATATCCAATAAAAATTAATTTAAAAAATCTAAAAGTCATGGGTAAATTATGAATTAACAAAATTCAGGTCAATTTTTAAGATGGTAGTGACATCAGAAAAGTCTTTTGTTTCATTTTGGGCAACACCCCAGGGTTAGGGTTTGTCAGCCCTGACCTGCAGGGTAGTATTCGTCTGGTGTCTTAAAGGGATACGTGGTTTACCTGTAAGATGCATTGATTATAGTTTATGTGTCTTAATTATGCAAAGAAGAAGAATTTAGCAAGTTCCTTGCTTTTGACTTGACGTTTTTCTGCTTTAAGGTTTTCATCATGGTGTATAAAGCATGATTATTTTATTTTTGTTTGGGTGTGCAACCCTATCTAGAATGGTCAGTCTGTAGACGTTGAAGAGGCGCTGGTGTCTGAACCAAAAAATGGAAGTTTTTCAGCCCTTTTGGGATCAGAGAGACACCCCGGACCTAGAAGAAGCGGCTACTCCGTGGCCCTCCCAGAGCCCAGCACAGCCGTCCTGGAGCAGAGTGGAGCGGTTGGCCCGCAGGTGGGCGTTGGGGCAGCGTGTGCACAGGGCCCGGCAAGGAGCAGAGCCAGGCTCCTGGAGGTGCGTCGCTCTTAGAACCCTGTTCTTGAAACCTGTGTCTCTGGCATGGTACGTGGCAGTTCACTATTAGGTTTCTGAATTTAGAAGTAAAATACCCAGTTTAGGTCAACTAAGCAGTTCACCTGATGTGTAATTAGACGAAGTGTGTAATAAATTCAAAGACAGCATTATCTGAAATAACTCCTAGGTGTACCTGTTTGAAATGACCAGAGGGCCTTAAATATAGAGCGGCTTGCCTTTTTCAGTTTTAGAATAATTATAAGCTGTGTTTTCATGGAAGCAGTTTAGAAAACAACAGCAATGGTTTTCTATTTTTTTGTAAAACGTTTCAAGGTATAAAAGCATGTTTCAGGTTTTGAACTCTAGAATCTCCATTCCACCCCCTTGAAAGTAAGTTTATCGAATTTAGTTGGATTGGCTTAGAAAAGCGGAAACCCAAACTTACCCGAATTGTCTTTGACTAGGATGTATTTATTTGCCTGCTAATGGCTGGATGAGTATCTTAAAGAAAAGAAGTGAAAAACAGCAAGAGAGAGCACGAGATAAGCTAGTGAGACAACTGGCCCCAGAAGGAGTGGCTTGCTGTCAGCAGCCCCGCCTCCCAGCTCCGACCACGGGCTTCCCGCAGGCACCGCAGCGGCGCAGCTGCTGTGCCTCGTTTCACTGAGTCCCTGACCATAGTAGCTCCACTTAGGTGAGAAACCTGAACCTCACAGGGGCTGTTAACTTGTACCAGGTCACCCCGCAGGTCGGTGGCGGATCCAGAATTTGGATCTGAGACCAGTGAGGTGACCCTAACACGTCACCTTGACTCGCAGTGCCACACCTTTCATACTGAGAGTCGAGGACTGCTCCGAACAGCACCGCTCTTGATCTTACAGATGGGAGTCTCCCCAGAAACGGGCATTCATTTATACAGGAACTGGGTGTCTGTCCAGTAATGGGCCCTGTCCTGGCTGGGTGGGAACGCTGTGCAAGGGGAGAGGTGGCGGCCAGAGCAGTCAGCGGCAGCACGGCCAGGTGCGCGTGGCTGGGAAGCGGGGAACTGAGGAGGTGCCCTCTCTGCTGCTGTGATGCGCATCCTGGACGTCCGGACGTGGGCCAGACCGCAGAGGGGCCATGCCCCACACGCCCACCTTCTCACGCCTCCTGAGTGCTGGAAACCACCTGGTCGTTTTGCTCTAAGGGCTCTTGAAAGTCACGATTAGACATTTTTATCTTGCAAATGAAAAGGTTTTCCTTTTGCTTTTTGACTGTTTTATGACCATCTGTGGCTTCCTTGGAACCCCTGCCAGTTTGCAGCTCCCAATTGATGGCCCTTCCTAAGCCCTGAGCCCGTGACCTCCCTGAGCCTTGTATGACTGTTTCTAGGAAGTGTCGGTTTTGCCCTGACATTCTTGCCTCCCTGGGTGATCTCACTCATCCTCCTGGTTTCTCAAACCACCTTCCATCTGCTGACTCTCACACCTGTACTTCTGTCCAGACCGCTCCCGAGCTTCAGAGCTGATTTCAGGCATCCCCACCTGCTGTCCTGTAGAGCCCTCCACATCCTGCCGGAGCCCACAGGCTGGCTTCCTGCCCCACCCCCTATTATCAGGGGGCTGCCTGGGTGCTCAGCTGGGTGCCCAGAGGCACCCATGACTCCTCTTTTCCCCCTTCACTCACCCCTCCCCCATCCTGAGGACTGAGGATGGTGCCCTCCCTGCATCCTCTCCCCCTCCCCCCCACCTTGGGTCCTAGTCTCCTCGTCTGTCCTGCCTGTACATGTGCTTTGGTGGTGGTCTCCTGGCGGAGGGCTGCCCCGGGATTTGCTTGCATTTTCGTCTCGGGCACTAGTTGGTGAGCCCTGGAGAGCAGGAAGCACATTTCCCCACCGCTGTGTCCTTCTCCAGGGCCTGGCGCCCATCACTCGTTCAGTGCTGTCGCGCGGGAACCAGACTCTGAACCCACCGTTGACCACGGGGCTTTGTCAGCGGGTGAGCAAGTGCGATGCTTAACAAGGCAGAACGTTTACAGTTGAGAGGCGCGTAATCACTGAGAATTTAGGGAACTTTCTGCCTTCTGTGTTCTTTGCTACAACAACTCGTTGGCTGCTGGGAAATTCTTTCCATACTGTCAAAGATGTCAAACGCTTTCTTCTGGTAGTTTCTCCACCAGTGTGACCGGGAGGATCTAGTGGAGTTGGCTCTGCCTCTGCTGGCTCAGGTCGTGACCGTGTCTGAATTTCTTCTGATGAAGGTGAGTCTCCTTAGTGTTTCTAAGTGATTGAGGGGATGATTTGAAGTTATTTAGAAAGGCATCCTTCATATTTACTTAGAAGGAGCCAGGCCCTTGGAAATCCTCTCCCTGCCCCAGGACAGAGCTAAAGTGAGCCTGCCGGTCCTGCCCGGATGCCCAGCACACGGCTCTCAGGCAGGCCGCTCGTGGACCCGTGACTATTTTCACTTTGTGTGGGAGGAGCGACAGTCACCTTTCTCCTGGCTCCCACCCACCTGCCAGCCTCCTCCACTGCAGCTCTGCCCCCGATAAGCCCGCTCTGAGATGCGGCCTCACCACCGGCACCCACGCTCCCCGAAGGCGCCCCGCGGAGCAGAGGCCTGGCCCTCCCTGGCCTGCAGGCCCTGGACTGTGCCCATTTTCGTCCTCAGGGCCTCTCTGCCTTCCCATACCGCTCCCCTGGCCACCATCCTCTTGTGGCCCTCATCTGGGCTGGTTTGTTTCCTGGGCCGCTTCTCCCAGGCCCATCTGGTGCCCTGCCGAGCACAGTGCTGGGCACATAGGCTGTCGCTGGGGAGCGAAGGCAGTGCCTGTGTTCATGGCTGCTGAGGGCTGAGGAGCTTGAGTCCTTCCTCTTTCAGATTTCTCTCTGTATTTTCCATTTCATTGCCTTGGGTTTAAACATTTTTTTTGTCATCTTTATCTTCACTAAGGTTGAAAAAGGTCATCTAGCAAAACCTTTCTTCCCAGCTGTGTACAAGGAATTTGAAGAGTTGCATAAAATGGTTAAGAAAATGTGTCAAGATTACCTCCATAGCTCTGGTCCCTGTTCTCTGGAAATAAACAACAGTAAGGTAACAAGCTCACAAGAGAGACTCGCTCTTATAGCCAAAAGAAGGCTGTCCATTAAAAAGGAGGATGTTTATTTTAGTAGTGACATCTTCCCAGTCAGCTTCTTCTAGCTTTTTCTACTGTCAAGTGCAGGTTTTTTTTCTTAATGTAAAAGCGATACATGCTTTTTTCAGAAAACTCGGAAATGCAGATAAGCTAAAAGAAAATTGCAAACACCCATAATCCTCCCACTCACCAATGATCACAGTGAATAGACTGTGTCTTTCTTCAGTGTGTAGGTGTTTGCAAAGGGCTGAGTTACACGGGGACCAGTAGTTATTTTTTGCGGTTGTGTCGACAGAATTCTCATTTCAGTGTCATTGCCTTTAGCTATATTGGGTCCTTGACCAAACGATGTCATGAGCTGATGAGGATTTACTTGTCTCGGATCAAACCCTTTGCTGGGCAGAGTGTGGCCCGTGGTCAGGTCACCAGGGGCCTCTCACTGTGTCCAGCACGGAGACTCAGGTCTGTGCCTCCACTGAGCAGCTCACTGCCTCCCGGCAAGTCCCTGCACCCTCCACCCCTCTGCCAAAGGGCAGCACTGAGCTCACGGGCTTTTCCGGCTCTCACGTGCCGGGGCTGTAATAGTCTGGTTTCGCCAGACTGTTGAACAACACGGATGGGCTTGGAGGGCATTATGCTGAGGGAGGTAAGTCAGAGGAAGACAAATGCGGTATAGCATCAATTATATGCGGGATCTAAGAAATACAACCAGCTAGTGAATACAGGTACGTAAGTAAGTAGGTCAGAAGGTAAATAAGTGGTGTCAGGTTTACTAAAAAATCACTCACACAACAATGAAGACTGCTTAGGCCATGTTGACTTTGCTCCTAACATGTGATTACACTGACGATGGAGCTGCCTGTCTGTGATTGGAAAGGTGAGTGTTTTCTCAGTACGAGCAGTTAGTTGCTTCTGTAGCAAGAAGTCTTAATCTACACTGTAATATAATACATGGGTTTTTTGGGTTTTGTTTTTTGGTTTTTTTTTGGCCATGATCATTAGTTTCATACAAATTCAATATTTAATATAACCTAATAAATTCTTGTGTTTTATTTTCTTAAATCATATATTTTTAAAATGCAGTGGATTCTTTGCTAGGCCTCCCATAGATGCCCCAGTTGGCAGTGGTCACCTACCTGTTTATAGACTGTTGGTTAAGCCGGTGTGGGTACCATCCTGTTACGGAGCAGACAGGACGTGCACGAACGCTGTGCATGCTCACTGGGACCCTTTGTGGGCAGTTCGGGATGTGACGCAGCCTCTTTGGAGCGAACACAGTGGCTCTGTTGGCAGGGGACACTGTCAGGT
The DNA here is from genome assembly GCF_951394435.1 of Stenella coeruleoalba. Lineage (NCBI taxonomy): Eukaryota > Metazoa > Chordata > Mammalia > Artiodactyla > Delphinidae > Stenella > Stenella coeruleoalba. The sequence continues at coordinate 2,633,394 of NC_137147.1, read as the reverse complement.
TGTTGGGCACTAAGCTTGCCGACCCCTGTTCTCTAGCTTAACCTTGACCTGCTGCCCTTCCTTCCTTCCCCACCCCTTGCCTGCTCTGTGGTGTTCTCTTTATGCTGTCCAGGTATCAGTGATGATAGCTGTTGGTTATTACCTTAACATCCAGTGCTTTACGTAGGTTTTGCATAGGGAGTCTAATCTAATCTTTACAAAGTCCCTTCAGGGCAACTGTGGTCTCCCTCATAAGATAAGGAGACTTAGCAGGTAGGTGGTTTCCAAGGTCACCCAGGTTCTGAGCAGAGGTGCTGGGGTCCAGCTCTGGCTCTCAAACCCACATCCTTTCCACCAACTGGGAAAGGAGATCTGGTCCCAGAATAGGCAGGATTATCTTTCTGAAGATACCAGTGAGAATTCAGCAAAGGAGGAATAATGGGCAAGAAAGTTACCATGGTGTCAGACTAACATTATGAAGCTTGTGACGACAATTTATCTTCATTTTTCCCACTGTTTAGGTGGTACCTTGCTGTACAAAGGGACTTCATAGATTTAAACTCAGCCCTTTGTTCTTAAGTGTTGACATGATTCCGAATCTTGTGTTTTGAGTGGACTGTCTCTATGGGCCCCTTTCTGCTCAGGTTGCCGAGTCCTTAGGAATCACAGAAGAATTCCTGAGGGAAAAAGAAATACACACGGACTGCACTCCTCCCAAGCGCAGCAGCCGAGAGGATGACCCGGAGGACCTGGAGGGTGCTGGCCCACAGAAGAGGGAGAATGAGGTGGGCGTGGCCCTGAGGGGCGCCCGGCTACTGTCTGCTCCACATTGCACTATTGGGGTTGGATCTCTTCAACTCACAACACTGTTTTCCAGGAAGAAAAGGTGCAAGATGGCCTGCTTCTCCCTAGTCTTAGCTGGTTGCATCTTCTCTTCCTAGACCGCAGAGGACAGGCTGGCTTCGGTGAAAAGGACCAGAAGAGAAACTGTGCCCCAGGACACCACAGAGTATTCTGCCGATGGTGGAGGCCTGCAGAGGCTGGCCTCGTGTGCCCCAGCTGCCAGTGCGGGTAAAACACTCTTTGCGGGGTGCACCCTGGGGCTCAGAGGCCTGCTGCTCGGGTGGGTGCCCCTATGGCCACATCTCAGAGAACCCTCTGGTTTCTCCAGAGTTTTACCCCAACCTCCCAGTGTGCTGTGGTTCCATGTTTATTCCCCATGAGTCTTGGGGTCTTTGGGGTTTTCTTGGGTGCTTTCTTGAAACGAAGACCTGCCTCGTGGTACTGAGTCGGTTGTACCTGGCGGGGGTCCCAAGAAGTTAGGCAGACCTGAGACCAGGGACAGGTCCCAAGGACACACCAAGTCCACGGCTTGGCTTTCGTGAGCCTTGGCTCTAAGTGCCAGCTGAGAGTTAACGTTCGAAAATGGGACGTGTTCCGGCTTTATTTCACCAGAACTGATCAATGAGACAGCTCGAACGTACGGCGGGCACGCTGAGAATGGTTATACAACTTTCTAAAATCTTATCAGGGCCGCCCGATACCTCGCCTGATCCTGAAGTCTCTAATTTAAAGAGGCATTCTCCCTTCTAGAACTTATTACTTAATTCTTCCGGAGGGGAGGGCAGATTTATTCATTGAGAACCATGAAAACCCTCTGGCACCTGCTTGGAACACAGCTCCTCTCCCCTAACTAGTCTGAGTTTCCTCTTTTAATTTCATCCATTCTTGGAAGCTACCAAGTAACAAGGAGGGTTTTATGTTTTCATTTTTTGGGCAAGAAAATTACTTTGGACTAGCTTGTTTTGCATAGTGAGTACAGTGACCGGCCATAGCAGTACACAAATGATTGTCTGTTTTTCCCAACTGTTTAGGTTTTGCCCCTGGAGTGAATGGGGGCGCGTCTCACCTACCTGAAGAAAGTCCCACGATGCCGGTTTCTGAGCTCGACAGCAGCACAGCACAGGCGGGCCAGCAGCTGAAAGCATTTGCTGACTCAGCCGCCGGGAGTGGGTCTGCAGACCCTGCTCTCTTGTTTCGAGAAGCCCGTGGGCTGGGGGTTTATACTCAGTTAGGAGAACCAGGGTCTCTGGCCCAAGACCAGGTGGCAGCGTCCTCTGGGGAGAAGGCCCAGGAACACTTGTCAGGACAGGATGCTGGGGACGGCCAGGGAAGCCGGGCTCTCTGCGGCACCTCCATGGCCCTGCTGCCTGGCCGGCCTGGAAATGCAGAGGCGGGAAGCCTCCGCGAGGTGCGCGGCTCCCACCTGAGCAGCCCGCGGTCCGGCCCCGGCGAGGTCCTGCTTCTGGAGGCCGCGGCCCCGCCACAGGAGAAAGCATGGTCCGTGGACGTCATGCCAGCCGGCTATGCCTACGGCACCACGTCCGAGCCGGGGCCTCAACCCAGCCAGGGTGGATTGCTGGGTCCTGAAGGGGGCCTCACAGGCCACGCAGGGGACTTGGACCAGTCGCCCTGCGGGACCGAGACACACGCTGACCAGAGGGAGCTGGAGGGCATCACTGCCGTCAGGGAAGCCATGGCTTTCGAAAATGCCAGTGGGGGTCCCACGTTGCCATCCCAGCGACAGGAGCAGATATTTATCCAGACTTCTGATGGGCATACCTTGTCCCATCCAGGCTCCATAGTGTCTGGGGAGGGGGACATTGTCATAGTGACCGACACAGAGGGGCCTGCCCTGCAGCCGGGCCCCCCGGAAGGAGTTCCTCTGGAAACCATGGAGACGGAGCCCTGTCAGTGAAATGGAGGCAGAACCGCAGTCCTAGCTTTGTATGTATTTTACCTGGAGGTCTACTCCAAGGAATGTTTATTTTTCTAATGTGAATACTGACACAAGTGAACATTTTATTTATAAAGAATAATGTCTTTCTACCCCACTGTCTACCTTTTTCTACATCTTTCTCATTGTAATAATGGCAGATAGTTACCTGATAACAAATTCCCGATACATCTAACTGGTAGGAGCTTTTGACCGCTATTGCAGTTAATACCACTACACTGTTTCTTGAATCTCCCCTGCTCCCCAGTTCCAAGAAACTACGCCCCCTTTCTCTTCGGTGATATGCTGCTCTTTCACCAGACTTGGTCCATACTAGAAGCTTCTTTTGGGCTCAATAAAAAAATAAATACATAAGCTTGCCATCTGGGCAGCATTTTATTGGGAAGTAGGAAAGAAAGTTGTTTCTACTGACACTTTATGGATGAGGAAAGTGAGGCATAGGGATGGGACCCCCAGTCCTTTGATGTCCCACGTGTAAAGTCATTTATCAAGATCTCTCTTTTTATGGAACGTTTTCCTTGGCTCTATTACAGGGAGAGAAAGGGAGGGCCATTTGCCCACACACAGATGACAGCATCAAGAGGGCACAGCTGACCTCTGCCCCCGCTGGCAGAGACTGTCAGCAGAGGCCCCGGGCAGGCGGAGCTGCGGGTTGTGGGCTGCACCCCCTGGTGCTGTGCTCCCGTCAGGCCCGCTGTGGAGGGGCGGGCTTTATTCTTGGAGGCCACATTGCCTACAGCCCTCTCAAGTGACTGGGGGCGTCTTCCTGTCCTCTAACTTGATGTCAAAGCGGGTCCAACAGGAACAGAAGGGTGGGCGTCCCTGCGGGATGGAATGAGTAAACCACAGCTGCTCAGGAGAGTCGGGCTCGAGGGTCAGGCCATGGCACTGATGCCGAGAGCTCAGCTTCTCTGTACACTGGTGCCCAGTCGAATCTCAGAGACAGAGTTTTCGGTGAAGTAGAAAAGGACAGCTTTATTACTCTGCCAGACAAAGGGGGACACAGTGGGCTCCTGCCTTGGAAAAACTATGTGTCCCAGCCCGGGAGGATCTGATAACGAGTTTTATAACAATACCTCCCAAGGGCGGGGTTGCTGACAAGATGAGGGGCCGCGGGGTCTCAGGCGCGGGCCTCCTAGCCTTGCTGAGCTTCTCGAGGCCTTGCTGAGCTTCTCGGGTCCCTGTGATCTTGCCTCCTAGCCTTGGCCGCTCCTCCCTTGATTAGCAGCTGTTCAAACCTGCCCTTTGGCACTCAGGGGAGGTCACGGAGGCTGGAGTCTTGCCTACAAGAAACGGGGGACAAGAAGGCCTCCATGCCCGGGAGCCCCACAGGACCCGCTCGGTTTCAGCACATCCTGTGGACCAGGCACTTCTCGGGAACCCAGAGCTGCGCGAAACCACTGGGGGTCCAGTCCTGGGGGCCTGGAGCATGGGGGTTAGGACATCAACATGCGAACCTGGGGGGACACATCCAGAGCATGGCACCTCTCAAGTAAAAATGTGAGCCGGTGGGCATTCAGGGAGTTGAGTGGCTCTGCTCCAGAGGTGGTCCAGACCCAGGTCGCTTCCGCACCTAGGGTGGCCCTCTTCCCAGAGGTCTCAGAAGGCTTGCTGCCCCGTGTGTCTGCTCCATCCCCCGGAGAGAGGAGCCTGTGAGGGTGGCGATCTGGGAGATGCACACAAGGCCTCTGCTCACATCTCATTGGTCCTTGGCCGCACCTTGCTGCAAAAAAGGCTCTGAAACCTCCTCCTAAACTGGTAGCCATAGCCAGGTAACACTTACATGAAGCAGAGAATCAGCACCAAAGGAGGACCCGCCAAACGCCGCCCCCTAGAGTGGTTAAAATTGCTTCGGGTCAGTCTGGAGAGGCGGTAGTAGCAGCTCGAAACAACAAAGGGGTGTGCGTCTCCTGCTCACAGTCATGTCACTCAGCGGTCGCGGGGGACCCAGCAGGGGCAGCCACATCTCAAGCACTGCTGGTGACGCCACCCGAGGGAGAGCTTCGGGAGAGGTTAGACCCGCCACGAGAGGCACTTCGGTGGCCACATGGTCCCACCCAGGCCCAAGGGCACTGAAGTGCAGGCTTCCCATGGGCCGGGAAGGCAGGAGTCTGCGAGTATTTGGTGAATAGCGTGAGTGGTTGATCAACAGAAGTCACATTATCACTGTTGTTCACAGCTGTGCTGTGTTCGGTACCTTGTGATTACTTTCATGGTTTGTCTAAGCTTTTGTGTTTCCTGGAAAGAGAGAGGGAGGGAATTTTTTTTTTAGTTTTCATTAAATGTACTTATCGTGAATTCATCTTGAACTGCTTCCCCATCCCAGTTCTGTTTTTGTGGATTCTACCTGTTAATATTTCTTTACTGTCTATTTCGCAAGATTTCCAGAGGCAGAGGAGATATCTGGTGATCAATCCACTATGCTTAGAAGTCCAATATGGGTTCTCCAATGGCTTCATTGTTCCTTTCAGATAGAAATTGTCCTATAGTTGTGTAATGACTTTGGAACTCAGCAAACTCAACAGCCGAGAGCTCTTCCATCCATCTGATGCCTCTTCCGCTGCGTGAGGGACCCCTGGGCTAATGCCACTGGACACCTGGCTCATTCACTGTTTGTCCTTTGCAGTGAAACGGAGCAGGACCCGGTGGGACTCCTGGGCACAAGTCCTTCCATGTCACCCATTTCTTGTTTGTAGGAGATTGGTTTCATTCAGCTTCCATGGCCTTCCCCGAGTTCCAAAGGGCAGGTTCAAACAGCTGCTAATCAGGGAATGGAGGGGATGCAGAGACAAGAGGAGTAGTCAAGAAACAATAGTGCAGCCTTAGGGCAGGGTCCTGGTTCCTCCTCAAGGGATACACAGAACAATACCTTTGAGCTCTTCTGCAGAGCTAAAACCCCCAACAAACAGAAGACGTTAACTACCTGATGAAGCACTCTTTATTCCAGAAAGGCCACAGTTTGATGATGCCAGATATTTGGACTGAAGGAACGGGGGCCCTGCACACACTCTCATCCTTATCCTCAACCCCACCCCAGGTTGGGACACACAGTTTTGAGGGCATTAGCCCGCTGTTGCCCCCTTTGCCTGGCAAAGCAATAAAGCTATTCTTTTCTTCTTCACCCCAAACTCTATCTCCGAGATTCAATTCAGTGCTAGTGCACAGAGGTGGGGTTTTGGCATCAGCAGCATTGATCGTTTCCATTAGTTCTTCTGGGCAACCTGGGTGTCCGAGGACGAGGCATCACGAACACAGGAAATGTCCTAGAAAGGGCTAGAAATTCTTCAGGGTCTCCTCTGAAGAGCATTTGTTCTTTAAGTAACCACACCCCACCCCAAACATAAAACTGACCTCGTGCCTCGGAGGGCCCCGTCCCGCCTGTCTGGCTCAGGACTGCAGCCTGCTGTCTAAGCCGCAGGACGCAGGGGGCAGGGTGCCACTTTTGCCGAATGCTGACCAGGCGGTTTCCAGACAGCAGGACATCTGACAGGCTGCTTTTCTGATGGTTAGATTTTAATAAATACTGCAAAGGAAAGAGAAATTCTAAGACATGTTGCCTTTAAATGCTTTGGCTATGCCAACTTACACAGTGAGATATCCTTTCGCTCAAAATACATTCCCATCATATATAAAGTCTTTTATTTTGGGAATATTTTCTTTCTTTGCCTGGGATGCTAGAAGTTCAGTTTCATGAGGCTACAACCTGTATCACACAGCATGAAGTTTCTTAGATTTCTGTTTCTGGGGAGCAATGGCAGGACTGACCCTGGATATCTGGTTGCAAATATTGCCAAACTATAGGATTTATGCCCAGAGAATGACATGGAAGACACTTCACTTGGCCTGTCGCAGCCTCAGTACAAAAATAGGGGTAATGTTTTGGTAGCCAGTTTTCATTTCCATGATGCTGGTCTTTGCTCAGTGACTCTACGGTACTTTAAAGGTTAGTTGTGATTACAAAACTAATACGGTCCCACAGTTTAAACAATACGCAAAAATATTAAACCAGGGATTTTCTAAGTAAATGTAATCTATGTAAAATACACCTAATTTACAAAAACAAGATCACTTAGTCATTCTGTTGAGGAATTCATTTATTTCGGGCAGAAGTCTTCATAGTGACAAATTCACAGTAGGTGCAGATGACGCTGAGTGGTGGACGGCAGGCAGCAGCGATAACCGCAGAGAGCTGGTGAAATGATCAGGTCTGGAAGATCCTAAGGTCAGTGGGTGGCTGAGCCAGAGCACAGGTGAGATCCCAGGTTGCGACAGGGGCCGTGACCCCGGGGTGCGGCAGGGGCCGTGATTGGGGTGAGGCAGGGGCGTGATCCCGGGGTGCGGCAGGGGCCGTGACCCTGGCGTAAGGCAGGGGCCGTGATCCCGGGGTGCGGCAGGGGCCGTGATCCTGGGGTGCGGCAGGGGCCGTGACCCCGGCATAAGGCAGGGGCCGTGATTGGGGTGAGGCAGGGGCCATGATCCCGGGGTGCGGCGGGGGCGTGATCCCGGGGTGAGGCAGGGGCCGTGATCCCGGGGTGTGGCAGGGGCGTGATCCCGGGGTGCGGCAGGGGCCGTGACCCCGGCGTAAGGCAGGGGCCGTGATCCCGGGGTGCGGCAGGGGCGTGATCAGGGTGCGGCACAGGGCCCACCCGAAAGACCGTCCGCCGTGGGAGCTGCAGAAGCTGAGGTCCAGAGCCCGGAGGAGCGCGGAGCCGCACTGGGAGGTCACAGCGCTCGGTGCCCGGTTTCAAGCAGCATGCTTTCCAGAAGCAGCCTGCTGTCGCCCTCCACGTAGGGCTGGTGCAGCCACATGGACAGGTAGCTCAGGGCCAGGTCACGGTCGGCCGTGTGCGCCAGCTGCTCCACGACGGTGCGCTTCAGGCGGAGCTCCCGGCCGTACATGTCAGAGAGCTTGCGGGAGACCTCGTCTGAAAGGAACGCGAGCCGTCCTTGAACAGTGGCATTCAAGGGAGTACCCTTGACTAGGGACGACCCGCCACTTTTTTTTTTTGGCCACACCGCACAGCTTGCGGGACCTTAATTCCCAGACCAGGGATGGAACCCGCACCCTCTGAAGTGAAAGCACTGAGTCTTAACCACTGGACAGCCAGGGACTTTGCAAAGCTCCTCCTTAAAAGCTAGAGTCAGCGACAGCACAAGAGGAAGAAGGGCTCCAGCCAGTGCAGATTAGAATCAGATAACATGGTAAATAAGTGTCATGAAATTAAAAAGTACCTGTTACCTTTCCACTCGACTCTTAGGAACTGGCAATCATTATACATAGCAGATTGACCTCAAACTGACAATGTTCAATAAACACGTTACGTGAGGTGATTTTCTCCCTTATTTAAGCCTCAAAGCAACATCAAATAGCTTAGTCCTTCTTTTAAACTAATAAAGCAAAAACACAGCCCTTACCTCACAGCTTAGTTATGTAATGGAGTTTGTTTTCCCAGCGGTCCTCTTCCATGGGGTGGGCTGAAGTGACCCCCACCCCCCCGCCATGTACTTTTTAAATAAAACAAAGCAAAAACCCATCCTTCTTGAAAAACAAAAACGAGATTTCTGCCTCTACAGAGGAGGCAAAGTGCATTCTACCCGTTGGCCTTAAAGGGCTAATAATGGCAACTTGCTTCATGGGTCTCTAATTACATTTAATATTCTTTGCTGATTAGTGGGTAATTAAAGGCAAGAAGAAACACTCCTCTAAGATGTCCTCATCTCCTTCCTTCCCAATGGATCCTCTTCAATTGAATTTCAAAGCCTGTCAGCTTCTTAGAGGGCCAGATCTAAATGACACCAAATGCTCTCATAACCTACCCTTGAAAATCAACGCAGGAAGAACTACTTACAAAAATAGGCTGTGGGCCACGTGTGGAACAGGGGGGGCCGTTTTCTCTCCTCCCCATAATGGTAATCTTCTAGTTCACAAATCCCCTTGGTAGTGGAAGACAGCTTTTCCATTTTCATCTGTATTTTGGTCTGAAAAGATATTAATTTAGAATATGAGATTATTATTTGAAATCCTCTCTTAGATTCAATAACTCTAAGATTTCAAAGCTAAGAAATGTAAGTCTGCTGAGATCGTAAGTCCAGTGATCAACAACATTAACTCCATGTGCAGCAAATTTCCAGGGAGAAGGAGACTGACAGTTGCTACGATTTCACTAATTTGGATGACTTCAGTAATAAAGCCCACATCTCCAGTGCTGGAGAAGAGGAAGCTTGCTGGGTCCCGCTTCATTAAGTTTTCCAAACATCACTAATTTTTTAGCACCAAAGACCTGGAGGGGTGGCAAGGCAGGCTCTCGCTTTTATGGAATGAGAGGAGAAGGGGCATTAAATGAGCTCATTTCTGACTCTTTTTTAAAAAATTAATTAATTAATTAATCTTTGGCTGCACTGGGTCTTCGTGGCTGCGCGTGGGGGCTACTCTTCATTGCCGTGCGCGGACTGCTCATTGCAGTTGCTTCTCTTGTTGTGGAGCACGGGCTCTAGGTGCACCGGCTCTGTAGTTGTGGCTCGCGGGCTCTACAGCGCAGGCTCAGTAGTTGTGGCTCACGGGCTTAGTTGCTCCGTGGCATGTGGGATCTTCCTGGACACCAGGGATCAAACCCGTGTCCCCTGCCTTGGCAGGCGGATTCTTAACCACTGCACCAACCAGGGAAGTCCCTCATTTCTGACTCTTATGAACTGCCTTTGAGTTTAATGCCAAAAGCTCGGCCTCTGTGCACCAGTGTCGAGTCAAATCTTGGAGACAGAGTTTTGGGTGAAGCAGAAAAGAATAGCTTTATTGCTTTGCCAGGCAAAGGGGGACACAGCGGGCTCCTGCCCTGAAAAACTATGTGTCCCCAACCCGGGAGGATCTGATGAGGGGTTTTATAGCAACAGTTCAAGGGTGGGGTTGCTGATAAGATTCGAGTGTGTGTGGGGCCTGCACTCCTTTAATCTGGTCTCACCAATGGTCCTCTCCTAATCTTTCCCCCCCCCCCCACCCCGGTACGCAGGCCTCTCACTGTTGTGGCCTCTCCTGTTGCGGAGCACAGGCTCCGGACGCGCAGGCTCAGTGGCCATGGCTCACGGGCCCAGCCGCTCCGCGGCATGTGGGATTTTCCCGGACCGGGGCATGAACCCATGTCCCCTGCATTGGCAGGCGGACTCTCAACCACTGCGCCACCAGGGAAGCCCCTCTCCTAATCTTGATGAGCTTCTCGGGTCCCTTTAATCTCGCCTCAGGTGGTTTCTTGGCTGCTCTTGCTTTGCTCAGCAACTGTCTGAACCTGCCCTTTGGAACTCAGGGAAGGTCATGGAGGCTGGAGTCTTGTCTACAAACAAGAAACGGGGGACGGAAAGGCTTCCGTGCCCAGGAGCCCCACAGGGTCCTGCTCTGTTTCCAGTTTACTGAAACCTCTTTGAGGCTTGTTTCCTTGTTTATAAAATGGTAATAACGAAAGGCAGCCCTACACACTTCACACAGGAAGGAAGTGGTGAGGACGTGACGTGGACGGTGCCTCAGCGTACGCCAGGCTCTGTGCTGCGGCACAAAGTGGCTGCTTCCACGGGGTGTCGGGGGACTAAGTTAGTACTTGTGGAGCACCTGGTCAGAGCTACGTAAGGGTTTGTTAAGTAAAACAAATGGGTGAAGTAACAGAGATTCCAGATATCAGTAGCATGGGTCTACTAAGACCACAAGTCTAGGTCCTAAGTATGGAGTTAGCTTTATGTACCCAGGGGGTATAAGCAAAGATATATAAATCGTCAAAATCTTAATTCCTTGCACTTAGTCCTTCAACCACCCTCCAATTACATCTGAAGAGGCGTGCACTAAATTTAGCGAACATTAATTTTTAAAGGACTAGACTCCTTTTCCCAAATCTTTCCAGGTTCGATATGTCACTTGACCCAACCCCAAGAGGCAGGACTCATCATTTCCGTACCACAGGTGGGAAAATTCTCTAGGTTGCTGAGCTAGGGAAGCACGAGGCCAGGACTTGATAACACGCTTTCCGACCCCAAGTCTCTTGACACCCAATCCTGAGCTCTCTCCTCTGTCCTGCAGCAGCTCCACCTAATGCTAAGAAAAGCTGATAAAGGTCAGGAGAGCCAAGAAGATCCTGGAGGCTTGACACCACCGGGCCAGAGGTGCCAGCCGCATTCTGGGGCTCATTCATCAATGACGATACCAAAGTCTCACGCACGTGCAGCCCTAAAGTGACAGCAGCTGGACACGCTCTCGGCTCCACGTCCCCTCCCAAAGCCAACAGCCCACGCCTCGAGATGTTCGTCCAACTTAGGGACAAGGGTGCCTCCACCCTCTACCAATTTCAGATTCAAGACAAAGTCAAGTTCGGGAAACCATTCTCTCTAAAGGATGGAGGAAAATAGGAAAAATAATATCAGTATCCTTAAGGATCAACATTGGTTTTGAACCTAAGAATGTGAACTAATTCTCAAATCACTTTATTTTACTTTATATTTTGGCCGCGCTGTACGGCTTGCGGGATCTTAGTTCCCTGACCAGGGATCGAACCCAGACCCCCGGCAGTGAAAGTGCAGAGTCTTAACCACTGGACTGCCAGGGAAGTCCCTCAAACCACTTTAAAATAGAATAAATTCACTGGAGCAGAACTTTGGGGCCTGACAACTAGCACCCATGGTCAGCCCAGGCTTTGTCTGAAGACCTTGGGAATGCAGGTCACTATGGGCACGCAGTCACCTAAAACCTTGCAGCCACTTTCAGCTGCCCTGCCAGGCCACACCCCCTCACCCTGGACCCGTGCTGTGGGTAGAGGGACCAGGGCCAGGACGTGTCACCTGTTACTGCTCAGTCCATCAAGCCACTGGCTGGATGTTCTGGACCTTGACTCTACCTCCTAACATCCTCCCAGGCCGTCCCTCCTCCGTGCGGGTCAGCGGGACTGAGGAAGGGGTCCCATGGTACCAGACAGCCACTTAAGAATGGGGAGAGCCAAGGATGGCCAAGTAAAACCAGTCAGTCATTCCTGACATGCCTGAAATGGAAGGCAAAATACCTCTTCCCCCTCGTCCCGCGCAGGCGCTCTTCCCTAACGAGGTGTGCATAGGTACAGAGTTATAAATGAGGACTTGTGAACTAAAGAAAGCCAAATGGCATTTAGAAACAAAATCCTTCCCAGGGTTTTCACATTTTATAAAAGTCACATTAGTATATGTCAAAAATGTTTCTCATTTTAACCCAGTTTGGGGATTCTGTGAAATGTTTTTTTTTTTTTTTGCGGTATGCGGGCCTTTCACTGTTGTGGCCTCTCCTGTTGCAGAGCACAGGCTCCGGACGCACAGGCTCCAGACGCGCAGGCTCAGCGGCCATGGCTCACGGGCCCAGCCGCTCCGCGTCATGTGGGATCTTCCCGGACTGGGGCACGAACCCGTGTCCCCTGCAACGGCAGGCACACTCTCAACCACTGTGCCACCGGGGAAGCCCTCTGTGAAGTGTTTTATGCCAGAAAGGAAGATGGAAGGTCAAGGATGAAGAGGTTCTGGTGGGAGTGTTGCCACATCTAACAACAAATGACCGAGCCCAGCATCGTGTGTTTAACTTTGTTGGCTATTTAAAGTATTTCAGTATACACAGGGAACTATATTCAATATCCCGTAACAAACCATAATGGAAAAGGATATGAGAAAGAATATGTATTTATATGTCTAACTGAATCACTTTGCTGTACACCAGAAACACAACATTGGAAATCAACTATACTTCAGTGAAACAACAACAACAAAAACTGACAATTAAAAGCTAAGTGTGGGACTTCCCTGGTGGCGCAGTTGTTAAGAATCTGCCTGCCAATGCAGGGGACACGGGTTCGAGCCCTGGTCCAGAAAGATCCCACATGCCACGGAGCAACTAAGCCCATGTGCCACAACTATTGAGCCTGCGCTCTAGAGCCCACGAGCCACAACTACTGAAGCCCGTGCACCTAGAGCCCGTGCTCTGCAACAAGAGAAGCCACTGCAATGAGAGGCCCACGCACCACAAGGAAGAGTAGCCCCCACTCGCCGCAACTAGAGAAAGCCTGTGCGCAGCAACAAAGACCCAAAGCAGCCAAAAATAAATTAATTAATTAATTTTAAAAAAAGCTAAGTGTGACCAGGAAATAAATAAATAAAATATTTCAATATAGGAACTTAGCCATTCAGTTTCTTCTCTTTCAAACAATATGTGTGCCCATGCTTGGTCCAAACAAAACCACTTGCCATAATCAAATGGGTTAATTTGGGGAAAAAACATACATGTGGTCAGTTTTCAATTGGGTCATTCTGGAAATTTTGATTGATTACTCTGCCTGTGTTAATTCTCTACTGGTCCAGAAGTCTAGGTCTAGAACTCAACTACTGGAGGCACAGCTGTGAACCTGGAGATAAAACAAAGAAAACACCAAGCTCACACACCTTATCCTCCAGCCTTCCCGTGAGTGGGGCTTAAAACAAAGTGACTGATGACCCAGGCCTGTCTTGTTCCTGCCTGAGCACCAGGTGGAGAGCCTGGGCAGGGGGAGCAAGTGTTCCTTATCACAGCACAACCCACAGGCAGCATCACAAAACAGACGGGACGACTACAAAAACGTAATCATTTATTTAGAGGAGACAAATAGCCCCATACAGGGCAAGATATCTTGAAGACAATATTGCATTTCAAGCAAACAAAAGGCTAAATCACCAAAATGTTCTCAATGCACTATTTACTTTTCTCATTTTAATGTTTCAGAAACCATTACATCTTACAATGGATGTGATGTTTAAAAGGGCAGTGCTTCTTTCCTGAAAAACTCTTAAACCTATCGTCTGCCTCATAATACGTGGGACCCTAACTTTGAATAAGTGGTATCTTGAAGAAATACAATTATATTTGACATATTCTGTTTAAAAAGGCAAGGAAGCATGTAAAACATTAGAAACATTTCCATCAAGAAAGGTTAAACTATACAGACTTTCTATGTTTGTGGGAAGCTTTAGTTAGTTAGTTCAAAGATGTGCAAAACCTTATCCCTGTGTCTGGTTGAGATGAGGTGTTTCGTGCACATGTGGTGGCCAGCATGGTGGGTACTGACATCCAGACTTTAAACAAACATATAAGAGCATCTCTTATGTGCGAGATCAAGGCTCACAGGCCCAATGCAGCTCAAAGCCTATTTCTGTGTGTCCCTTGAGCTAAGAATGGGTTTTACATTTTTAAGTGGTTGAAAAAAAAAAATCAAAAGCAGAATATTTTGTGACATGTGAAAATTATCTGAAATGCAAAGTTCAGCATCCATAAATAGAGTTTTACGGGAACACAGCCGCACCCACTCGCCTCTGTACTGTCGATGAGTAGACGTGAGAGTGCCTGCCGGGTCCCCAAAGCCTGACACACTTCCTGTGGAGCCTGGGAGTGGGTGAAATTGCCCTGGCAACATGCAGAACCAAAAGAACCAAGGTGTAGGACAGCCTCTTGGGAAACAAGATTTATGGGACACGTAGAGCGAGAGAGACAAATGGAGGAGGTTGAGGAAGGAAAAACGAAAGCTTGGTGAAGGAAAGCACGACCAACCACGTGGAATGCTGCACAGTGCTTGTGCACACGCGACACCCGAGGATCCCTGCACCTTACCAAAGCATCCAGGGTGGTCTGCAGCCCCTCGCACAGCATCTCGAGCTCCCTGCTGTATTCTGGGTGCTCCTTTTCTGCATTTTCATCAGAAGCCAGGCTGCTGCTCTCTAATCCTATCGTGTCTTTGCTCCTGGACAAGATGGAAAAGAGTGGGAACAAAATACACTCCACAGGCTCGCTTCATTTCGTTGTGATGAACCCTCGAAAACTCAATATCCATGTACTTAGGTCATCATCGACTTTTTCCATTGGCGTCGTTTCACGTCATCACATTTACATGTTATTTACATATACAACGAATATGTCCATCCGCTACTCAATTCTGCCCTAGAACAAGTCAATTCAATCCAGCCCTGTGGCATCCTAAGGGGGTAAGACACGGATCATTTCCTCAGAGTCCACCAGCTAGGAATGCGTTTTGTAAACGGAAGGCTGTGACCCACAGCACCTGAAATAAATCTAGCGGGGCCACAATCAACAATTAAGGAACAAAATTAGGGACTTCCCTGGTGGTTCAGTGGTTAAAACTCTGCGCTTCCACTGCAGGGGACATGGGTTGGATCCCTGGTTGGGGAACTAAGATCCCACATGCCGTGCAGCATGGCCAAAAAAAAAGAAATTTAAGGAAAAAAATTAAACATTAGAATAGAAAATATCAGAGAGCATCTTATGCAGTAAGGTAAGAACTGTTTCATAGAACTTGCTAAGCAGGAAAAGGCGGCAGAGGGCCGACGTGTGTGATATGTTTGAAAGAACTGGAAAGAGCCAGGGACCCAGGCCAGAAAGTTAAGACTCTAGACTCTGGCCAGTAGACAAAGATATACAAATATATAATTACAACTTTGAGAAATTAAAACTACACATATATAGATCCATACTCATGTTTCTCTTCAGATCATATAAATCTTTCGCATTTTGCTAAAGATTCTCGTGGGTAGGAACAAGCTTGAGTCTTGCTTAAATTTTTTGAGGCCTTGCATAAGCAAAGCTGATTAAAAAAAACAAAAACATATATATAGGAAAGTGCAAGAACAGTAAAGCAAATCTTCCAATTAGAATTGGCAACTGTCAACAGTTTTTTTCCATAACCCCTTTCTTTTTTTTTTAACATCTTTATTGGAGTAATTGCTTTACAATGGTGTGTTAGTTTCTGCTTTACAACAAAGTGAATCACTTATACATATACATATGTTCCCATATCTCTTCCCTCTTGCGTCTCCCTCCCTCCCACCCTCCCTATCCCACCCCTCTAGGTGGTCACAAACCACCTAGCTGATCTCCCTGTGCCATGCGGCTGCTTCCCACTAGCTATCCACCCTACGTTTGGTAGTGTATATATGTCCATGCCACTCTCTTACTTTATCACAGCTTACCCTTCCCCCTCCCCATATCCTCAAGTCCATGCTCTAGTAGGTCTGTGTCTTTATTCCCGTCCTACCCCTAGGCTCTTCATGACATTTTTTTTCCCTTATATTCCATGTATGTGTTAGCATACGGTATTTGTCTTTCTCTTTCTGACTTACTTCACTCTGTATGACAGTCTCTAGGTCCATCCACCTCACTACAATTAACTCAATTTCGTTTCTTTTTATGGCTGAGTAATATTCCATTGTATATATGTGCCACATCTTCTTTATCCATTCATCTGTTGATGGACACTTAGGTTGCTTCCATGTCCTGGCTATTGTAAATAGAGCTGCAGTGAACATTGTGGTACATGACTCTTTTTGAATTATGGTTTTCTCAGGGTATATGCCCAGTAGTGGGATTGCTGGGTCGTATGGTAGTTCTATTTGTAGTTTTTTAAGGAACCTCCATACTGTTCTCCATAGTGGCTGTATCAATTTACATTCCTGCCAACAGTGCAAGAGGGTTCCCTTTTCTCCACACCTTCTCCAGCATTTATTGTTTCTAGATTTTTTGATGATGGCCATTCTGACCGGTGTGAGATGATATCTCATTGTAGTTTTGATTTGCATTTCTCTAATGATTGATGATGTTGAGCATCCTTTCATGTGTTTGTTGGCCATCTGTACTCCTTTGTCTTTTTAGAAGAACTTGCTAAGGGAAAACATGCTCTTGTGTGTCTCCTCTGCTCTGAATACCCCTCTCTACTTCCGACACCTGGTCATCAAAGGGAGGGGGGCGCCTCTCCACACCAAGCAATTCTCAGGTTCTCCAGACACCAGCTGGGTGTCTTACAGTGTAACGCAATCCTGATGCTATCTATCAGAGACAGCATCAGATCCCACAGGTTAAGGGCTCTGTCCCACAAGACTGTCCCCGTCTTAACTTCAGACACCAATCACAAGTTCAGGTTGTTACCTGTGCTTAGGACGGACCAGCTGTCAATTGGAAGTTCCCACGACCCCCTCCTTGGGTTCAATTAATTTGCTAGACCAGCTCACAGGACTCAGGAAAACAGTTTACTTTCTGGACTACTGGTTTATTACAGAGGATATTAAAGGAGACCAATATCCTTTATTCGTGTCCTTTATTCATATACCTGTAGACAAGAGGTACTCAAGGCAAGGTCTGGAAGGTTGAGCAAAGGAGCTCCTGTCCCTGAGGAGTCTGGGGTACATTTCCCTTCAGGCACATGGAAGCGTTCTGGTTCCCCAACCCAGAAGCTCTCCAAACCCCCGTCCTTTTAGGTTTTTACGGAGGCTTCGTTATGAAGGCATGATTGATTAAATGATTGGCCATCGGTGATTAATTCAACTTCTAGCCCTTCTCACCTCCCTAGAGGTGAGGTAAGGGGGTGGGGCTGATTGTGCCAACTCTAGTCACGTGGTTACTGCCTCCCTCCTTAGGGTTTTCCAGAAGCCCCCTCATTAACACGAACTCAGGTGTGGTAGAAAGGGGTTTGTTATGGTAACAAGAGACTCCTTTCCCCTTTACCACTCTGGAGCTAGTCCAGGAACTGGAGAACAAAAGAAGAAATCTCAGCCTAACTAAAGATTCTCCCACTGCTCATGTCCCTAAGGAAATTATAAGGGTTTTAAGAGCCGTGTGTCAGGAAGGGACAAAGACGAAACATATATTTTTTTTTTACTATAAATCACAATACCACAGAAATAAAATGCAGCATTATGAAGTGATACTTCTTCCTAGAAGATACCAGTGTCATGAATTGAGTCTGTATCCTTCTAATCCGTTTTTATAATTTTATATACAGATGTAACCATGGACAATTTATAGTATAATTTTGCATTTAAAATGTACACACACAGTTCATAGTTGCATGCATTATTTTATCACTTGCTTTTTCGCTTTATATAATTTATCCATGTTCCTAGAGACTACCCTTCCCATTCTAAAAGACTGCCATGAAATTTCTGCCCAATCATTAAGGGTGAAGCACACAGAGCACACTTTGTAGGTACTTACAATAAACTGATTTTCAGGTTGGCAATATTATTTGCAGTAGCAAAACCTCCATCATTGAGGGTTTCCCATTTCAGGATTAAATTATGCCAATCAGCTGCATTGTCCTTAATTTTCCTTGCACTGACAGATAAGACAGGTTTTCTGGGCGTTGCACTTCCAAGAGTCTTTGCTGATAGGGAGCAAAAGAAACATAATATTATGAAATTCATGATCACGGTTGGGGGGAAAACCCAAACTGTTCTAATTTGCAACCGTAAAACTATCGGCAACACTACATCCACTGAACAAAACACGTAGTGTTAATGAAGACGTGTGGATGAATGTGAAAGTCGCTGCAACAAGACAAAACAGAATTGTTTTTACGTTTTTAGGTCTCACCAGATATACAAATCCTCTCGAAGCTTAACGGCTCCACAAAGTTTTACCCCGAACACTCTGACCACTTTCAAAGGTTGGGAAGGAGGTGGAACTGTGACTTTCCGCCGCGAGGCTCCGATGCCCCTGCCTTACCGCGCCCGTTCTCCAGTCTCTGGAACTTTGATACCTGACGTTTGCTCAGAGCTTTGTGGGTCACCAGAGCTCACCACTCCAACACACTGACAAGCTGAACCCCGGAGATGCGGTGATGATCTCCACGCTAGGAATGCAGGAGGAGGTCCAAAGTCCTTCAGGACCCGGCTACTTCTCTGCCTCAACACTCACCTCAACCCCGACCTTGAAGCCCCTCGATCTCTAGCTAAAGTCAACTACTGGCAGCTCTTGAAAAGTCCTTTGCATGTGCAGTTCTCTCTGCTAGAAAGCTCTTTCCTTCCTCGGGCTAACGCTGCCCATACCCCAGGATTCACCCAGATCCCAGTTCCTGTGGGAAGCAACACCCAGACCACTCAGGCTGTTTGGGCCCTCCCAGCCCTCCTGTGCCCTCTCTTCTTCTCTACTTAGAATCCTTCAAAGGCGTCTCATGGCCCACAGGATAAGGTCCAAATTCTGAGAGAGGCCCCTTAAGGAATCCAGGACGCACAATGGCAGTATAGTTTGGAGTCTAGACTCTGAAGACCAGAATGACTGGGTTTGAATCCCAGCTCTGTCACTGCCAGTTGTACAATCTTGGGTTAAGTTAGTTAACCTCTCAGAGCCTCAAAGTGCCTATCTGTAAAATGGGGATAAAATATATCTACTACAAAGAGTTGATGTGAAGATCAGATAATATATATGAAGCTAGGAGTTCCTTGGCAGTTCAGTGGTTAGGACTCCACGCTTCCACTGCAGGGGGAGCGGGTTCGATCCTTGGTCGGGAAACTAAGATCCCACACGCCACACAGCACGGCCAAAAAAATCCCCAAATAAAACATATACATATGTGTAAAGCTGTGAGGGTGTGAGGGCCTGGCACATGGCAAGTATCCAGCATAGGATGTATTACCACAAGGGCCTCTCCAACGTGTTTTTCCCACTGCCACCAAGCAGTAAATTCAATGCTGACGCTATCTATCTGGAGACAGCATCAGATTCCACAAGTTAATGACTCAGTCCTGTTAAGACTCCTCCCCCACCTCCACTTTAGACATCTGTCTCAAGTCCAGGTTGTCACCTGTGCTCCTGACCTACCAGCTATAGGTCGGAGGTTCCAAAGACCCCCCTCCCTAGGGTTTGATTAATTTGCTAGAGTGGCTCACAGAAAACTCAGGAAAACATTTTACTTACTAGATTACTAGAAAGAGCCAGATGGAAGAGATGCATAGGGTAACGTACGTGGGCAGGGGTACAGAGCTGACAAGCTCTCTCCAAGTGCCACTCTCCCTGCGCCTCCACCTGTTCACCAACCTGGAAGCTCTCACAACCCTTTGCTTTTGTTTTTTTATGGAGGCTTCATTACATGGGCAGGATTGATTAAATGACTGACCATTGGTGACTGATTTAACCTCCAGCCTCTCTTGCCTTGTTGGAGATGGGGCTTTGGTGGGGTGGGACTGAAAGTTCCAACTCTCTAATCACATGGTTGGTTCCCCTGACAACCAGCCCCCATCCTTACGTTACCTAGGAGCTCCTCTTTTAAATATCATATTGATTTTTCATTCACTCTTTACTTATACAACTAACCAATATTCGCCAAGTGCCTACATTATGCCAGCTGTGGGGGCTGAAGTGACTAAATTAGATAGACCAGGACCATTTTCATTGAACTTACTTTCCAAAGATGAGGTGGATAACAGACAATTAGATGATCATCAGTTTAGATCATAAGTGCCACAAAATAAAACAGGGTCTTGTGTTAGCGTGAACCCCTGAGACGTTGTCATTTAGGCTGAAACCTGAATGATGAGAAGTCAACAGCAGAGGCCCTAAGGTGAGAATGAGCTTGGTGAGTGTGAAAAAAGAACAAGACCAGTGTGGCTAGAATGAAATGGAGAGAGAGGAGACAGTCAGACAGCTAGAAACTTATAGTCCAAGATAATAAGTTTGGATTTATTCCAAGTCAATGGAAAGCAAACAGTAAGCTTTGAGTTGGGAAGTGACATGATCTGATGTAGGTTTTTCGAAAGTCACTTCCACAAAGAAGTCCTCCTAGATCCACAGGTTGGGTAAGGACTCACTGCACTATATATCTGGAACACGCTGTACTTCATTCAGCTTCATTCATGACACTCACCAGTGTAGTGTATTTGCGTGTTTAATGTCTAGTACATTCCTTGATAGACTGTTAAGTTCCACCAGAGTAGGGACTAAGACTGTCTTGGTCCCTCTCGTAATCTCAGCACGTAGTAGGTGCTGACTAGAATGTGTTAAACGGAAGAAAAGCTCTTACCACCTGTACTATAATCTTCTAAGGGTTTCCCTCCGCCAGTAGGGGCTCCTTGCGGGCGAGGACCACGTGTGATTCATCGTGTCTGACCCATACCCAGCACATATTTAGGAACCAAAACCAATATTCTGACTTCAAGAAACTCACAGTCTAGCTGGGAAAGAGATCAGCTATCAATCACAGGGCAGGGCAGTAGCATAGTGACTACGTTACTTATCCCCTCCGAGCCTCGACTCCCCACCTGTTGACGTTACTTCATGGGATCGCTGTGCGCCTCAAACGAGCTGATCCACTGAAAGTACTTAGAACACGACTTGGCGCACAGTGAGTGCTCGCTGAATGATAGCTTTTATTACAAGCAGAAAGCTCTGTAGCCGGGAATTCTGAGGGGAGTTCAGGGAAAGTGCTCCGCTGGTGCTAATTTATAACGACAATTACAATTTGAGTGTCAGGATCTGCTAACACTCCTTTGCATCATCTCGTTCTACACATGAAAAAATCGAGGCTCGGCAAAACTGACTCCCGGGCTGACCGCAGAGCCTGATCGGGGCCAGCGGGCTGGGCTGGGGCAAGGGACGGACCGCCATTCAGCCCGAAGATCAAACTATAACAATGGTACCCTCCCTGCCTGGGGGAGCTTGCCCTTCTCACGCACCTTCCATGCTGGCTGCAGAGATCCCAGGAAAGAGACCCGGAGCCCCGCCCACGCACGCCGGAAGTCCTATACGTCACTTCCGTCCCGCCCACCGCCTCCTGAGGCTCTGCCGCTCTAGCCGCCGGCGGAGCCAGCTGCCGCTCGTCGGTGCCGGCCCCGTTGCCCAGGGAACGGGTTCCCGGCAGTCCCCGCGGCTCGGAGTTCATCCCCGCCTCCTCCGGCCCGGCCGGGCCGAAGAGTCCGGAGGGGCTGCAGCGGGAGGTGAGTCCCGCGACGCCGCCCGCGACGCCGCCCGCGACGCCGCCCGCGACGCCGCCCGCCCCACCGCCCGGCCCCGCGCCCCTCCCTCGGCCTTCCCGCCGCCGCTCACGCAGCCCCTGGGCCACTCTCCCTCGCCTCAGGGTCTCATTGCCCATTTCCCTCCCTTTCCCGGACTCCGTCTCGCCCGTGCCGGACCGCCGAGGCCGAATGCCATGGCACACGAAGCGCCGGGCTCCGTGCCCGGCAGAAGCTGTCAGTCCGCCGAGGGAGTGGTCGTCGCCCACCTCTCCTGGGCGCCGCGGGTCGGCCGACGCCTCCCGCGGGCCCTCCGCCCCAAGCGACCCGGCTCGCTCGCCCCTCCCCTTCCGCGCTTTCCCTCCCCTGTGCCGCACCCTGGCATCCCCTTTGCGCCGCGGGCCCGAGGCGCCGAGCTCCGTGGTCTTACGATTGACGCTGCGTCTTATCCCCCGACCCTCTCAGTCCCCGTCCCTTCATCCGCCCACCAGCGCCTGGCACCACGCCTTGGCATGTACCCAGTAGGTGCTCAGTAAGTGTTCGTTAAATGGATAAATGAACGACTCGTCTCCCAGTCCTGCCTTAAGGCCTCAGAGGCAGAATAGTGAGTGCAGGTTGAAGAGTGGGGTACCCTCGAGTCAGACCCGGCTCACAGCGCTGCCCCTTCCTAGCTGTGTGCTCAGGGCAAGTGATGTCTCGCTAAACTTCAGGTTCATCATCAGTAAAGTAGGGATGGTAATAGTTTCTAGCTCTGGCTTGGTGGAAGGATTAAATGGGTCAGTGCGTGTGAATTGCTCAGCACGGTGCCTGGCACGCGGTCCATTTCAATAAAGGCTAGCCCCTGCTCTCCTTACCCACATACCCTACTTCCTTTTCTCTTCCCTTCCCTTTGTTCTTCCTCACTTTCTCGCTGAGATTCAGGAATTTTATTCTGTTCTGTTGCTTCTGTTAACATTTGTAGGCAGAGTGTGGGGTACCAGCATGCATGCACCTTTGCCTTACCTGCTGGAGTGATAAGTTGCCCTTGGGGTTAACTTCCTCCTTGTAGCCAAGGTCTTGAGAACTTTAAGGAAAGGAGTTCTGGAAATCCCCAAACCCAGATCCCAGCATGGGCAGGATCTGGGAATAACGCCACTGCAGCCCTTGTGGTCACCAGTGACTCCTGCAAGGAGCTGCAAGGCATTTTGTACTTTCTCTCACCCAGCTACAATGTACCTTGACAAAGCTCTGACCTTGCTTTTTTTTTTTTTTTCCCAACATCTCTTGTTGGTTCATTCAGCAGATAGTTATTTGGGGCCTGTTGTATGCCAGCCACATACCAGCTTCTAGGGATGCTGTGGTGGACCAGACAGACCCAGTCCCTGCCCTCAGGGAGCTTTCAAACTTGAGAACCAGCAGGCATAGATACAGGGGATGCTCTATTTGAGTTTTCAGGACTGGCTTGGAGACTGGTGGTGGGATAAGGAAAGTCCTCTCCTGAAGGAGTGACTAGTAAGCAGCTTTTGTTAGGTTTAAGTTATTTTGTTGTCACATTGTCTTTTTCAATAGAAGATTGGCTCCTACTGGATTTGTTTTCAGTTTTCTCTTAGAGAAATTACACTTCACGTTTGAGGAAGGTCTCATTTCTTATTAGCTTGTATGTAGTTTGAACAAAATAGCTCCTAGAACTTAATGAGGAAAAAGGGAAGGAAACAGGCGTCAGGCAGAGCAGTTAATTAAACTTAGAATAAGTGAAGAACAGATGAGGAAACTGTTGCACACATAATGAAGACAAGCTTCGGAGTCAAGCATGGAGAGATTTCTAGATATAGTGGAGCTCAAGGAGCTTGATAGAATCCAGAGGGAGTAGTTGATGGCTCTGTGAACTGCTGAGGTGGAAGTGAGCTGTTGTTCCAAGTGTGTGTCAATTTTAAATGAACGTATTCTTTGGATCCAGACATAAGAGACCAGTGAATTTTTGCATAATCATGGACGTAACTGAGGTAGAGTGGCTTTATATTTTGTTCTGTCATACTTGGGGAATTCTGGCACAGTGTTTTGAGGGAGATTAATTCAACAAATATGTGTTGAGCGTTGATTGTACCACACTCCCTATTGGTCTTTTGAAGCCGCTGCAAATTTGTGGATGAACAGGATGTAGATGAAGACTAGAAAGAAGCCATTGAGGAAGATAGAGAACAAATCATGATGGTGCCCTGTGATAACTGCCCTCATAGCGTTCTGTGAAAGAGGGAGGCTGAAGGCTTCCTGTGGAGAACTTGTTCTTACAAGATGCGTATGGGGGACGGGGAAGGAATGAAAGGGACTTTGCAAAGACACACAGGTCATGGTGTGTTCAGGGACTGTGGTGGGAAGCTCACTGTGGCTGCAGTGTGGAGTATGTGGCTGGAAGAGTGGCCTGAGATGAAGCTGGATGCGGACTGGTTTGTTGAACTGCTCAACTTCATGCTGTCATCAGGCTTTAGACTCTGAGCACTGGCTAGCCAGCGGGCTTGGGATCAGAAAAGTGACAAAACCTCATCTGGAAGATAAATGACTGCCTCCATCTCATTATGTTCAGCCATAAGATTTTAACATTTAAAAGAACAGTGGATGTTGTAGCCAGACTTTAAAAATAGACTGTATGGGAGGGAGACGCAAGAGGGAGGAGGTATAGGGACATATGTATATGTATAGCTGATTCACTTTGTTGTACAGCAGAAACTAAAACACCATTGTAAAGCAATTATACTCCAATAAAGATGTTAAAAAAAAAAAAGACCCTGCAACAGGGAGTGACTGTCACTTCCTAGAGATTTTGGAGAGACCCCTTAAACCATTAGAGCTGTCAGGGGGCTCTGGCAACTTCTGATCGTTGTACTAAGTGGATGATTTAGACTGTGTGTTACTAGTCCTAGCTCCAGTTTATAAAACTGCCCATCAGGCATTTGGGTGCTATCAGTCAGCGTGAAGGTCAGCTCCCACCTTCCAGGTGTATGGGATTGTGGTGTTAATGGGAGAGAGAATTATCCTGCCTCAAAGAAGAATGTTTTGATGTTTTATATTTTTAATGGAAATATTCAGAACCACGGAAGCATTATTGATTTTAAAGATTGGATTGAGAATATTTTTTTGCAGTAAGACCTGAAGTTAACATTTTACTTATTCATTCAACAAATCTTTACTGAACATCTACTCCGTGCCAAAGATATTGTTAACGTACGAGGCTTTTCATTGGTAAACAAGAGAGGGTTTATGTTGCTTACATTCTCATGAGAGAGATGATCATTAAACTGTTTATCAAATAAAGTAATTAAAGGTTGTGATGAGAATTATGAAGGACATAAACAAGATGATATGTTAGAAGGAGGAGGGGACTGATGGATACTGTAAGTGATCTGATCAGGGAAGGCCTTTCTGAAGCCTGGTGTGTGGAGAGAGATGAACGATCGTAGGGGGAGTAGTCA
Source organism: Stenella coeruleoalba (assembly GCF_951394435.1). Lineage (NCBI taxonomy): Eukaryota > Metazoa > Chordata > Mammalia > Artiodactyla > Delphinidae > Stenella > Stenella coeruleoalba. The sequence continues at coordinate 2,608,428 of NC_137147.1, read as the reverse complement.
GTTCTGAAGCCTGAGGAGGGCAGAGTGGACCAGTGGAGCTAGAGCTTGGGGGATGAGTGGAGAGAGGTGGAGATGTGATGGGGGAGCCAGGAAGGGGTCAGACCACACAGCCTGTAGGCCACAGAAGGGTATTTGCTTATTCTCAGAGCACTGGGGAACCACTGTAGAATGTTGAATAGGGTGAGTGGTATGAGATCCACCCATTTCTCTTTCAAAGAACTTCTTTTTTTTAGACACTTTTTTTCAGAGCAGTTTTAGGTTCACAGCAAAACTGAGGGGAAGCTACAGAGATTTCCCGTTTACTCCCTGCCCCACCCGTGTGCATAGCCTCCCCTTTTATCAGCATCTCCCACCAGAGTGGGGCATTTGTTACAACTGATGAACCTGCACTGATACAGCATAATCACCCAGAGTCCATCGTTCACCTTAGGATTGGTGTTGTGCATTCTGTAGCATTGGGCAAATGTATAGTGACATGTATCCATCTTTATGGTGTCAGTATTTTTATTGCCCTAAAAATCCTCTGTGCTCTGCCTACTTATCCCTTTCCCTCCCCCACACAAACCCTGGCAACCACTGATCTTTTTACTGTCTCCATAGCTTTGCCTTTTCCAGAAGGTTACAGAGTTGAAATTATACAGCGTGCAGCCTTTTCAGATTGCCTTCTTTCACTTAGTAATGTGCACTTCAAGTTCCTCCACGTCTTTTCATGGTTTGATAGCCCATTTCTTTGTAGTGCTAAATAATATTCTAGTGCCTGGATGTACCAACGTTTATTTATTCATTCACTTACTAATGTGCTAGTTGCTTCCAGATTTTTACAATTATGAATAAAGATGTTGTAAACATTCTGGTGAAGGTTTTGTGTGGGCATAAGTTTTGAACTCGTTTAGATAAATACCAAGGGCTGCAACTGCTGGATCATATGGTAAGATTATGTTTAGTTTTGTAAGAAACCTTCAAATTGTCTTCCTAAGCGGCTGTACCGTTTTGCATCCCCACCAGCAATGAATGAGAGTTCCTGTTGCTCCACATTCTCACCAGCATTTGGTGTTGTCAGTGTTCCAGATTTTGACCATTCTACTAGGTGTGTGGTGGTATCTCGTTTTAATTTGCATTCTCCTGATATATGATGTGGAGCATCTTTTCATAGACTTATTTGACATCTGTATGTCTTCTTTGGTGAGGTGTTTATTAAGATTTTTGGCCTGTATTTTTTTTTTTGCAGTACGCGGTCCTCTCACTGTTGTGGCCTCTCCCGTTGCGGAGCACAGGCTCCGGACGCGCAGGCTCAGCGGCCATGGCTCACGGGCCCAGCCGCTCCGCGGCATGTGGGATCTTCCCGGACCGGGGCACGAACCCGTGTCCCCTGCATCAGCAGGTGGACTCTCAACCACTGCACCACCACCAGGGAAGCCCTGGCCTGTATGTTAATTGGGTTGTTGAGTTTTAAAAGTTCTTTGTATATTTTGGATAACAGCCCTTTATCAGATAGGTCCGTTCTGCAGTTTTTCTCCTAATCTGTGGCTTGGCTTCTCCTTCATTTGACGCTGTCTTTTGTAAAGCCGAAGTTTTAAGTTTTAATGAAGTCCGGCTTGTCAGTCGCTGCTTTCTGGGCCGTGCCTCTGGTGATATTGTTTGCAGTGGCATCTTACGCCCAGGGTCGTCTGGGTTCTCCCCTGTGTCGCCGTCTAGGAGTTTTACAGCTGTTGTGCTGTACATTTAGGCCTGTGATCCTTTTTTGGGGCTGCGTTGGGTCTTCGTTGCTGCGCGCGGGCTTTCTCTAGTTTCCGAGTGGGGCTACTCTTCATTGCGGCGCCTGGGCTTCTCATTGTGGTGGCTTCTCCTGTTGTGGAGGACGGGCTCTAGGCACGCGGGTTCAGTAGTTGTGGCTCACGGGCTTAGTTACTCCGTGGCATGTGGGATCTTCCCGGACCAGGGATGGAGCCCATGTCCCCTGCATTGGCTGGTGGATTCTTAACCACTGCGCCACCAGGGAAGCCCCTGTGATCCATTTTGAGTTAATTTTTGTGAAAGTCTATGCCTACATTCACTTTTTTACATGTGGATGTCCAGTTGTTCTAGCACCATTTGTTGAAAAGGCTGTCTTTGCTCCATTGTATTGCCTTTGCTCCATTGTCAGAGATCAGCTGGCTGTATTTATGTGGGTCTATATCTGGGCTTTCTCTTCTGTTCTGTTGATCCATTTGTTCTTTTGCCAGTACCACTGTCTTGATAACTGATGCTTTATAATAAGTTTTGCAGTTGGGTAGTATCAGTCCTCTAACTTTGTTTTTCTCCTTCAATATTGTGTTGGCTATTTTGGGTCTTTTGTCTTTCTATACAAACTTTAGAATTATTTTGTTGGTATCCACAAAATAACTTATTGGGATTACACTGAATCTGTACATTCAGTTGGGAAGAATTGACATCTTAACAATATTGAATTTTCTTGTCTGTGAACATGGGATATCTCTCTATTTATTTAGTTGTTCTTTGATTTTGTTCATGTGAGTTTTATACTTTTCCTTGTATAGCTCTTTACATATTTTGTTAGATTTATACCTAAGTGTTTTGTTTGGGGGGATGCAAATGTAAATGATACTGTGTTTTTAATTTCAAATTCCACTTGTTCATAGCTGGTATATAGGGAAGTGATTGACTTTTGTATATTAATCTTGTATCCTGAAACCTTGCTATAATTGCCTATTAGTTTCAGGAGTTTTTTTTATTGATTCTTTCAGATTTTCCACATAGATAAACATGTCATCCACAAACATAGTTTTATTTCTTCCTTCCCAATCTGTATACCTTTTATTTCCTTGTCTTATTGCATTAGCTGGAACTTCCAGTAAATGTTGAAAAGGAGTGGTGAGAGGGGGACATCCTTGCTTTGTACCTGATCTCAGTTGGGGAAGCTTTTTTTTTTAATTTATTTACATATTTATTTTTTATTTTTGGCTGCATTGGGTCTTCGTTGCTGCGCGCGCGCTTTCTCTAGTTGCGTTGAGCGGGGGCTACTCTTCATTGCGGTGCGCAGTGCCTTCTCGTTGCGGAGCACGGGTTCTAGGCGCATGGACTTCAGTAGTTGTGGCACGTGGGCTCTAGAGCGCAGGCTTAGCACTTTTGGCGCATGGGCTTAGTTGCTCTGCGGCATGTGGGATCTTCCTGGACCAAGGCTTGAACCCGTGTCCCCTGCATTGGCAGGTGGATTCTTAACCACTGCGCCACCAGGGAAGCCCAGTTGGGGAAGCTCTGGGTTTCTCAACATTAAGTGTAATGTTAGTTGTTAGGTTTTTTTTGTGGATATTCCTTATCAGGTTGAGGAAGTTCCCCTCTGTTTCTGGTTTACTGAAATTTTTGTCATGAATGCATGTTGGAGAGCTGATTCTTCTTTTTCTTGTTTGTTTTGTTTTTTGGGTTTTTTTGGTGTGTTTTTTTGGGGTAATAGCTTCATTGAGATTTCACATACCATATATATTAACCATTCAAGGTGTACAGTTCCGTGTTTTTTAGTATATTCGCAGAGTTATGCAACAATCAGTTTTAGGACATACCACCCTAAAAAGAAACACCGTGTCCTTTAGCAGTCATGCCCACCCCCACTCTCTTCTCTCAGCTTCAGGCAGTCATTGCTTTCTGTCTGTAGATTTGCTTATTCTGGCCATTTGCTATTTCATATAAATGGAATCATGCAAACGTGTGGTCTTTTGTGTCTGGCTTCTTTCACTTAGCATAATGTTTTCAAGGTTCATCATATTGTAGCATATATCAGTACTTCATTCCTTTTTATTACTGAATAATAGTCAGTTACATGGATATACAATGTTTTGTTTATCCATTCATCAGTCGATGGACAGTTGGGTTGTTTTACTTTTTGGCTTTTATGAATAGTAATATGAAATTCTGTATACAAGTTTTTGTGTAGACATACGTTTTCATTTCTCTTAGGTATATAACTAGGAGTAGAATTGCTGGGTCATATGGTAACTGTACGTTTAACCTTTTGAGGAACTGCCAGTGACTGCCGCATTTTATTTTCTACCAACAATGTATGAGGGTTCCAGCAATGTTCCAACAATGTATGTGTTTCTCCACATCCTTGTTAACACTTATCTGTCTTTTTGATTATAGCCATCCTAGTGAGTGTGAAGTGATATCTCGTGGTTTTGTTTTGCATTTTCCCTGATGATTAATGATATTGAGCATCTTTTCATGTGCTTATTGGCCATTTGTATGTCTTCCGGGGAGAAATGTCTATTCAGATCTGTTGCCCACTTAAAAATTACCTTTTGGGCTTCCCTGGTGGCGCAGTGGTTGAGAGTCCGCCTGCCGATGCAGGGGACACGGGTTTGTGCCCTGGTCTGGGAAGATCCCACATGCCGTGGAGCGGCTGGACCCATGAGCCATGGCCGCTGAGCCTGCGTGTCTGGAGCCTGTGCTCCGCAACAGGAGAGGCCACAACAGTGAGAGGCCCGCGTACCGCAAAAAAAAAAACAACAAAACAACAACAACAACAAAAAAACCTTTTAATTATTAAGTTTTAAGCATTTCTCATATATTCTGGATACAAGTCCTTTGTCAGATGTATGATTAACAAGTATTTTCTCTCATTCTGTGGGTTGTCTTTTTACTTTTCTTGATGATATCCTTCAGAGCACAAAAGTTTTTAATTTTGTTGAAGTCAGAGAGCTTATTCTGACTGCTCTGTATGAATCCGGATTCCAGGGACAGGTGTAGAAGCAGGAGAGCAGTTGTTACAAGAACAATGCGGTGGTCCACGTGAGAAGTGTACTGGATTTGTCTCAGGCATGGCCACAGAGTTGGTGAGAAGGGGCCAGCTGTGAGGTAGGTTAGGACATAGAGCTGATGGAACAAGGTGAGGGATTACTGTAGGGGTGAGGGAGAGGGAGAAATCATGGATGAATGATAGGGTTTCAGCTTAAATAATTTTGATCCAAAATTTGATTATGCTGTCTGTTACCTGCTACAGAATTATGATAGTTTTTAGTGGAGTTTGGCCAGCGAGTCCGGCACTCCCTTCTTACACATTTGAAATTGCTTTTGGTTGTATGATCACTGATTGTGCCAAGGAGATGGTTCCAGAGACTCTGACCTTCCATATTTTCCTCTAATACTGCCTACGCCACCTCAAATAAACATATTTTCTAAGTGAGACTAGTGTGCCTGCTTTACCAGTGCAGTTTCAAGGCAAGTCCTCTGCCCCCTTCTAACCAGACTGCAACCTCAAAGCCCCCTCTGTGTAGAGATTATGGAACTCTCAGTGAATAGTATCAGTTCAAGGGAATGAGTTTTTGAAATCTAAATGTCATAATTTGACAGGGCTACTTTGAGGAAAAAGACTTTTAAAGGAGGAACTAATATCAGCTGACATTTGTGAAGTGCTTCTCTCCTCTGCTTGCTTCCTAGGAGATCTCATCAGCTAAAGTGGAAATTAAAACACTTTGAGAAAATCTTGGTTTATGAATATAGCGTGTTCTCTTGGTTTATGACTATAGTGTGTTCTCTGCAGTTTTTTTATATGGTCACTAAAAATCTTATTCTAGGGAAGTATTTAATGACATGGCAAGTGCTCATGATTTATTAAGTGAAAAACCCTGTGTGTGTTTACACACATGTAGCTATACCCTATCTATATATGTAACATGTCTCTATGATGGGATTATGAGTGGCATTTATTTCATTCTTTGTACTTTTCTATATTGCTATGTTTTTGATAGCGAACATTTATAACTTTTATAAAAATAAAATTTTATTTTAAAAACATCACGTAAATTGTGGCACATCAGTGTTTGTGTGCACACACCCATCAAGGAAATACATCTTTTCCTGCTCCTGTGATGCCCTTCTGCTTGAAGGTGGAGAGGAACTGTTGAAATGAGAACATTTCTCGCCTGTAAAGTGGAGATAACAGTGGTGCCAACCTCCTGAGGTTTTTTGTGAGGATTTAATGAGTTCGTGTGTAAAACAGTTTCTGTTAAGTAATAGTGTTTACTGTTACCACTGTTGCTACTTTCATTGTTATTTTGGCTTTAGTGTCCTCCTTAAAATGATCTACGTGCTTTCCCAAGGTGTCTGACTGTGGCTGTCCTCGCTTGTGTTTGCCTGATAGCCGTTTCATTTTCATTTGATTTCGGGGTCATGTGGGTTTTGCCCACCTCTCTGGAGTACTTGTACAAACCAAAGATTGGGGAGCATGGGTATCTTTTAGCCAAGGCAGTCTTGACCTTACAAAGTTGTAAGTTTATGAAGTATGCTGCTGTATGGACAGGATCAACATTCACCGTCAAAATTTCACTTAAAATTATATGACCCTGGGCAAATTTCTGAACCTCCCAGAGCTTCAACTTCTGCTAAAAGAGGGTATATTAATGTTCTTAACCATCGCAGAGGGACTTATTACTGTTTACTTACCTTTAGGAAAGGTGTTTGTAAGTTACCCTGCCTGCTTCACTGTATGTTTTGTCTATCATGACTGTCAAATGAAATAGGAGTCTGAAAATGATCTAGAGGATTTTTATTCCAGCATTGAACTGGGGCCATATTGGAGAAAAGAAGAAATTTTGTTTCTTTTCCATTCTTGAACTCACTCCTTCCTTGCAGATTTTCCTTTTTTTATAACTCATTCATTTATTCAATAAATACTTAGTGTGGGACTTCCCTGGTGGCGCAGTGGTTGAGAGTCCGCCTGCCAATGTAGGGGACACGGGTTTGAGCCCTGGTCCGGGAGGATTCCACATGCTGCGGAGCAACTAGGCCCATCCCATGCGCCACAATTGCTGAGCCTGTGCTCTAGAACCCGCGAGCTACAACTACTGAGCCCGCACATTGCAACTACTGAAGCCCGCACACCTAGAGCCGTGCTCCACAACAAAAGAAGCCACCTCAGTGAGAAGCCCGCAATGAAGAAGCTGCAATGAAGAGTAGCCCCCGCTCGCCGCAGTTAGAGAAAGACCGTGCACAGCAACGAAGTCCCAATGCAGCTGAAAATACATAAATAAATAAAATAAATAAATTTATAAAAAAACTAATTAATTAATACTTAGTGCCTCCGATGTGCCTGACCCTTTTCTAGGTTCCAGGGGCTAGACAGGTAAGTGAGGTGGATGTGGCCTCTGCTCTTGGGCATACAGACCAGTGGTGGAGGGGACCAGGCAGAGATGGCCATCAACAGGAGAGGAAGAGGATGCGTGGAGAAAGAGAAGCAGGGGGTGGGGATGTGATAGAGAGTCCTTTGGAAAGGGCTGAGGACTTGAAGGGCAACGGCCTAGATTCAGGTCTTGCCCGTGTGGTCTTGAGCAAGTCTTGTGACCCTCTGGCCCTCAGTAGCTTATGTAAAAGTTTTTTTTTTATTAGAATATAATTGCTTTACAACGTTGTGTTAGTTTCTGCTGTACAATGAAGTGAATCAGCTGTATGTATACATATATCCCCTCCCTCTTGGACCTCCCTCCCACCCATCTAGGTCATCACAGAGCTGAGCTTCCTGTGCTTTATAGCAAGTTCCCACTAGCTATCTGTTTTATGCTTGTTAGTGTATTTATGTCAATTCTAACCTCCCAGTTCGTCCCACCCACCCCTTCCCCTCCTGTGTCCACATGTCCATTCTCTATGTCTACGTCTCTGTTCCTGCCCTGCAAATAGGTTCATCTGTACCATTTTTCTAGATTCCACGTATATGCGTTAATAAACAATATTTGTTTTTCTCTTTCTGGCTTACTTCACTCTGTATAACAGACTCTAGGTCCATCCACATCTCTACAAATGACCCAACTTCATTCCTTTTTATGGCTGAGTGATATTCCATTGTATGTATGTACCACATCTTCTTTATTCATTTATCTGTCTTTGGACATTTAGGTTGTTTCCATATCCTGGCTATTGTAAACAGTGCTGCAATGAACCAGCTGGGGTACGTGTGTCCTTTTGAGTTATGGTTTTCTCAGGGTATATGCTCAGTAGTGGGATTGCTGGGTCATATGGTAATTCTATTTCTAGCTTTTTAGGGAATCTCCATACTGTTATCCACAGTGGCTGTATCAATTTACATTCCCGCCAACAGTGCAAGAGGGTTCCCTTTGCTCCACACCCTCTCCAGCATTTATTGTTTGTAGACTTTTTAAAAATAAATTTATTTATTTTATTTATTTATTTTTGGCTGAGTTGGGTCTTTGCTGCTGCCCATGGGCTCTCTCTGTTTGCGGCGAGCGGGGCTGCTCTTTGTTGCGGTGCGCGGGCTTCTCATTGTGGTGGCTTCTCTTGTGGAGCACGGGCTCTAGGTGCGCGGGCTTCAGTAGTTGTGGCTTGCAGGCTCTAGAGCACAGGCTCAGTAGTTGTGGCGCATGGGCTTAGTTGCTCTGCAGCATGTGAGATCTTCCTGGACCAAGGATCGAACCCGTGTCCCCTGCATTGGCAGGCAGACTCTTAACCACTGTGCCACTAGGGAAGCCCAGTAGATTTTTTGATGACGGCCATTCTGACCGGTGTGAGGTGATACCTCATTGTAGTTGTTTTTTGTTTGGTTGGGTTTTTTTTGGCTGAGTTGGGTCTTCGTTGCTGCGTGCAGGCTTTCTCTAGTTGCCGAGCGGGGGCTACTCTTTGTTGTGGTGCGCGGGCTTCTCATTGCAGTGGCTTCTCTTGCTGTGGAGCATGGGCTCAAGGCACACCGGCTCAGTAGTTGCAGTGCGTGGGCTCTAGGGCGTGCAGGCTTCAGTAGTTGTGGCACGTGGGCTCTAGAGTGCAGTGCTCAACTAAGTACATGGGCTTAGTTGCTCCGTGGCATGTGGGATCTTCCAGGACCAGGGATCGAGCCTGTGTCCCCTGCATTGGCAGGTGGATTCTTAGCCACTGTGTCACCAGGGAAGTCCCCTCATTGTAGTTTTGATTTGCATTTCACTAATAATTAGTGACGTTGAGCATCCTTACATGTGCCCCTTGGCCATCTGTATGTCCTCCTTGGAGAGATGTCTGTTTAGTTCTGCCCATTTTTCAATTGGGTTATTTGTTTTTTTGATATTGAGCTCCATGAGCTGTTTGTCTATTTTGGAGATTAATCTTTTGTCTGTTCCTTTGTTTGCAAATATTTTCTCCCATTCGGAGGGTTTTCTTTTCATCTTGTTTATGGTTTCCTTTGCTGGGCAAAAGCTTTTAAATTTAATTAAGTCCCATTTCATTTGTTTATTTTTGTTTTTATTTCCTTTACTCTAGGAGGTGGGTCAAAAAAGATCTTGCTGTGGTTTATGTCAAAGTGTGTTTTTCCTATGTTTTCCTCTAAGAGTTTTATAGTGTCTGGTCTTACATTTAGGTCTTTAATCCATTTGGAGTTTATTTTTGTGTATGGTGTTAGGTAGTGTTCTAATTTCATTCTTTTACATGTAGCTATGCAGTTTTCCCAGCACCACTTATTGAAGAGGCTGTCTTTTCTCCACTGTATGTTCTTGCCTCCTTTGTCCTAAATTAGGTGACCATATGTGCGTGGGTTTATCTCTGGGCTTTCTATCCTGTACCATTGATCTATATTTCTGTTTTTGTGCCAGTACCATACTTGTCCTGATTACTGTAGCTTTGTAGTATAGTTTGAAGTTGGAGAGCCTGATTCCTCCAGCTCTGCTTTTCTTTCTCAAGATTGCTTTGCTGGGACTTCCCTGGTGGCACAGTGGTTGGGAATCCGCCTGCCAGTGCAGGGGACATGGGTTCGAGCCCTGGTCTGGGAAGACCCCACATGCCACGGAGCAACTAAGCCCGTGCGCCACAACTACTGAGCCTGTGCTCTAGGGCCAATGAGCCACAACTATTGAAGCCCGCGTACCACAACTACTGAAACCCCAGCGCCTAGAGCCCGTGCTCCACAAAGAGAGAAGCCACAGCAATGAGGAGCCCGCACACCACCATGTAGAGTAGCCCCCACTCGCCCCAACTAGAGAAAGCCCACGTGCAGCAACAAAGACCCAACACAGCCAAAAATAAAATAATAAATAAATTTATTTAAAAAAATAAGATTGCTTTGCTATTCGGGGTCTTTTTTGTTTCCGTACAAATTGTAAAATTTTTTGTTCTAATTCTGTGAAGAATGCCATTGGTAGTTTGATAGGGATTGCATTGAATCTGTAGATTGCTTTGGGTAGTAGAGTCGTTATCACAATGTTGATTCTTCCAATCCAAGAACATGGTGTATTTCTCCATCTGTTTACGTCATCTTTGATTTCTTTCATCAGTGTTTTATAGTTTTCTGAGTACAGGTCTTTTGTCTCCTTAGGTAGGTGTATTCCCAGGCATATTATTCTTTTTGTTGCGATGGTAAATGGGATTCTTCCCTCAATTTCTCTTTCTGATCTTTCATTGTTAGTGCATAGGAATGAAAGAGATTTCTGAGCATTAATTTTGTATCCTGCAACCTTACCAAATTCATTGATTAGTTCTAGTAGTTTTCTGGTGTCATCTTTAGGATTTTCTATGTATAGTCTCATGTCATCTGCAGACAGTGACAGTTTTACTTCTTTTCTGATTTGTATTCCTTTTTCTTCTCTGATTGCTGTGGCTGGGACTTCCAAACCCATGTAAAAGTCTGTAGGGTAAGGATTAAATGGGTGAATGAACACTTCATAAAGTATAACACGCTGTGTGATGATATATAACACGCTTCCCTTTATTGAGGGAAGCTTTGAATCCAAATTTTCAAGAGGTGTGGGTGTCAGTGCAGAACAGGTAGGAGGTGTTGTGTAGCTGGTGTTCTGAGTGCTGTGGAGGCTGTGGCTATCCAGCCGGGGGACACGTTTCTCCACCACCTCGACACAGTGAGCTTATTCCTACGTCTGGATTGGTCCACTGTTCTTCTAGTACAGTGTCTTTACTGTTTCTTTTCCACACACTTTTTTTTTTGGCCATGCAGCTTGCGGGATCATAGTTCCCTGACCAGGGATCAAATCCGTGCACCGTGCAGTGGAAGGGCGGACTGCCAGGGAATTCCTCTTCTCCACATTCTGTCCTTCCTGGTGGGCTTCAGAATTTTGGATGTTTCCAGTGAAGCTTTCTCCACTCTCTAGTCCACACTGCTCTCTCCCTCTTCTGATAGAGACCCACAGATTAGCACCTAATCACATCTGGTTTTATGTCTCTTCACAGTTTCTTTTGCCTCCCTAACTAGATCATAAGCTACTTGAGATTAAGAACTGTTTTTAATATTTTTTCCACCCCTTTCCCTCCATAGCATTTATCACAATATAAATTACAGGGGCCAGCACATATTGAAGTGAGTTTTGAATTAAAATGCTCAAAAGTGATCTTAATGGCACTTGGTTACTTTCTCTGTTTAATTCAGCGCTGACTATAATTCATATCCACCTGGAAGCTCCTCGTTCCCACTATTATACCTGACTTATCTTTGCATGACTAGATGTTGAAAGCATTATGATGCCTTGTTCTTCAGCCCCCAGGTTTCCCTAGATGCCCGTTAAAATTCCTGTCCTGCTTGAAGATCATCTGTGGAAACGTTGGCCATGGCATCCGTATCAGAGTCTGTTACATTCAGAGAGTTCTGCCCTTTGTACTATCTCCTCAATGCCATTCCCACAAAGATCCAGAAGGGGTTCCGCTCCATAGTGGTCTACCTCACGGCCCTGGACGCCAACGGGGACTACATTGCCGTGGGCAGCAGCATTGGCATGCTCTACCTGTACTGCCGGCACTTGAACCAGATGAAGAAGTACAACTTCGAGGTGAGTCTTGCTTGTCCTCACCTGAGCATGTGTGAGCCCTGGCTAATGTTTAACATGCTTGTGAGTTCCAGGATGGGGTAATTTACTTCTGATTTGCTAGAATATGGCCTGAGTGCCCTTCCCAAACAATACTTTATGACCATTTTTTTTTCGCCGTACGCGGGCCTCTCACTGCTGTGGCCTCTCCCTTTGTGGAGCACAGGCTCAGCGGCCATGGCTCACGGGCCCAGCCGCTCCGCGGCATGTGGGATCTTCCTGGACCGGGGCACGAACCCATGTCCCCTGCATCGGCAGGCGGACTCAACCACTGCGCCACCAGGGAAGCCCTCTTCATTCCTTTTTATTGCTGAATGCTATTCCATTGTATGGATAAGACCACATTAGCTATCGATTCCTCATGGACGCTTTTTATTTCTGTTTATTTCTATCTTAGTTTTCTGAGAGTTTTTATCATGAATGAGTATTGAAATTTGTCAGATATTCACTTGAATCTGTTGTGATGATATGATTTACTTCTTTATTTCCTTCTTTATTTATGTGTTATGTTACATGAATTGAGTTTTGGTTATTATTCCAACCGTGCATTAATCTTTTAAACCCCATTTTGTCATGATATATTATCCTTTTCTTTTTGGCCTCGTGGCATGGCTTGTGGGATCTTAGTTCCCTGAACAGGGATTGAACCCAGGCCCTGGCAGTGAAAGCACCAAGTCCTAACCACTGGACCACCAGGGAATTCCATATTATCCTTTTTTTTTTTTTTAATCTTGCTGTATTCCTTTTAGTAATATTTTGTTCAGATTTTTTGTGTCTGTATTCATGGAAGAATATTGGTCTGTAGCTTTCTTATGATGTTTCTGTCTGGCCTTTCTTATTATACACATATCTAGTGTTTTCATTCTATATTTAACTACTCAAGTTGGACATTATTATTATTATATTTTATAGTCACTGTTTAGATTCCCTCACACTTTTGCCAACGTCTTTACTCACCATCCCTTGTTACATCTCAGTTCTTCCCTTTGCAGCCATTCTCCTTCTTGCTGGAGTACATCCTTTATTTTTTAAATTTTTGGCTGCATCGGGTCTTCGTTGCTGTGCGTGGGCTTTCTCTAGTTGTGGTGAGTGGGGGCTACTCTTCATTGCGGTGTGCAGGCTTCTCATTGTGGTGGCTTCTCTGGTTGCGGAGCACGGGCTCTAGGTGTGCGGGCTTCAGTAGTTGTGGCTCACGGGCTCTAGAGCGCAGGCTCAGTAGTTGTGGTGCACGGGATTAGCTGCTCCACCACATGTGGGATCTTCCCGGACCAGGGCTTGAACCCATGTCCCCTGCATTGGCAGGCGGATTCTTAACCACTGCGCCACGAGGGAAGCCCTGGAGTACATCCTTTAGTAGTTCTTGTGTTGAAGTCTTTTGGTGGTAAGTACTCTTGATTTTTTTGTTTGTCTGAATGTCTCTCTGTCTTTGAATTGTTTAGAGGTATACTATTCAAGGCTAACAGTTTTTTCCTCTTAGCACTTTGAGGATGATACGTCTCAACATCCATTGTTGAGATGTCTTTTGTTAATAATTGTTCATATTTAGTTATTTCCCTTTTTTCTCTGACATATATCTTCTTATTGCCTTTGAGGTTTTACTGTTTCACTACAAAATGTGTATGTGTGTATTTCTTTTCGTGAGTCTTGTTCAAGGCTTGTGCTCCTGAGGATATAGGTCTTTCATCAGTTTTGGATAATTTTTAGCCCTTATCTCTGAAGATGTTTCCTTCTCCTATCCTCTGTTTTCTTTCCTTCTGGAATCCCAATTAGATGTAGGTAGGACCTTCATATTCTATTCTCTATGACTTTTAACTTATCTGTCATATATATATATATATATATTTTAGATTAGGGGTGGAAGTCATTTACAATTTCTTTTTTTTTTTGGAAAGAGACTCCACCTCTATTTTTTAATTTTAATTTTATTTTATTTTACATGTTGGGGGTAGGAGTTTATTAATTAATTAATTTATTTTTGCTGTGTTGGGTCTTCGTTTCTGTGAGAGGGCTTTCTCTAGTTGTGGCAAGCGGGGGCCACTTTTCACTGCAGTGCGCGGGCCTCACTGTGGCGGCCTCTCTTGTTGCGGAGCACAGGCTCCAGACGCACAGGCTCAGTAGTTGTGGCTCACGGGCCTAGTTGCTCCGCGGCATATGGGATCTTCCCAGACCGGGGCTCGAACCCATGTCCCCTGCATTAGCAGACAGATTCTCAACCACTGCGCCACCAGGGAAGCCCATCTGTCATATTTTTTATCTTTCCTTTGCCGCACAGATCTGTCATCTAGTTCAATAATTTTCTTTCATCTGTGACTAGGCTGCTATTTAGTCTACCCCTGAGATTTTATATTCTTTTGATTCTTTTTCATTTCTGTTATTTCTGATAATAGTTTGGTCTTATGTTTCAATTTCTTTTTACATTTCTTTAACATTTTTAAGCATATTTCTTTTTTATTACTGAAACATAGTTGATTTATAATGTTTCAGGTGTATAGCAAAGTGATTCAGTTATATATTCTTTTTCACATTCTTTTCCATCATGGGTTATTACAATATTGAATATAGTTCCCTGTGCTATATAGTAGGTCTTTGTTGTTTATTTTATGTGTAGTAGTATCTGTTAATCCCCAATTCCCAATCCTTCCCTCCCCTTAAGCATATTTCTTTTATGTTCTGGGTCTCCTCACTCGACATGAAATGCTTGAGTCAGGATGAGGAGTTGTCCAATTCTGTTATTGCTTTCTTTAGTTGGTTCTTCTTGAGGGGACCTGTCTCCCTGTGGTCATGTCTAATTGTGAGGTATGTGGCTGATCCTAATATGTGGGAGTGCTGAGGGGCCTGGGTTGAGACTGTTCCACAGATGGGGTTGATGGTCACTCTGCCAGCCGCCTTGGAGTGCTACAAACACGGAAGCATGTCAGGTGAAGTGCCTGACCTAAAGGTTCTTTTCAGTGGGAAGGGAGAATAAATTCAAACTCTGGTGCTGGATACGGCAGCTTTGTGATTACAGAATCTTTTTTATTCACTCCAGTCAATGCCTGAGATAAGACAAAGGTCCTTGTCAGCTTCGTTTCCCAGCAAATTGATTTTCCCCTAGTTTACACTTTCACTGAGAGTTAGGTCTTCAGGGATTCTGGCTTTAGCAGGAGATGTCAGTTCCAGCTCCCCACGTCACCTGGCCTGAAGCCTTGTCCTCATTAACCGTCCTCACCTCAGAAAATCAAGGGTCTAGGCGTTGGCCAGATTGCCCTATGTAGCCTGTAGCTTCAGGGCTGGCTTCCGTTCTAGTTTGACAGCATTCTTTTTGTTTTCGGCTCTTGTAGATTTTCTTTACTTTTCTAGAGATCAGCTATGCGTTTAAAAGAATGTTTTATGTATCTTATTCAACATTTCTAGGTGTTTGGAGAGGAATGTTTTTCAGAATAGCTAGAGTGTTATACTGTGAGAAGTTGAAACTTCTTATTTTGTTTCTGTCTGAAGTATAGTTAGATATTGATAATCTGATTCTTCGGATGTTTTGGTTCTTAAGTCAAGAACCAAATCTATTTAATAATCATATTAAATAACCTTAAGTCAAGTTTAGTACATTGGTTTATTAAAAAGCACGTGTACAAGCATTGCATATAGATATTCAGGCTTCCAGCCCATCTGAGCAATGATTTTGAAACCATTCATTCAGGAAAATTACACAACCGTTTTGATTTTGTGCTGTGATGTGGCAAGATCTCCAATAAGTGATTTTGATTCCTGTTGTAGTAGCAGTTTTTATAATTACAAATTCCCAGGAAAAATATTCTCTTTTTAACATTCTGTTGCCATGTCAGACGATACACATCTAAAGCATGTTATGTTACTTTGTTCCCTCAAAGCAGAGATGGAACCATCACTCACATTCCTGCACTCCTTTCATTCTCCTCCTTTCCCACAGCCGACCACACCTTCCATCTCCATGGCCATGGATCTGCTCAGAAGGCATAGGGCAGCGAGGCAGAGCAGGGCCTCTGTAGGGTCACACTTGGGTGTGAGTCCTGACTATTGATTCTCTCTAGCTTTGTGACCTGAGACAAACCACTTCACCTTTGTAAAATGAGGATAACTCCAGCACCTGCCCTCTTGGTGGTTTGAGGACCCCAGGAGATGATGCCTGTGAAGTGCTGAACAGGGTGCCCAGCACAGGACACGCGCGACTGGCAGAGCGTCCCTTACAGAGAGAGTCGATGTGCTCTGTCATCACTGCTGCCCTCCTTCTGACCGGGTCTTCATACTCTTCTTTCCTCGTCAGGGTTTACTGCCCTTGCACCTGTTCAGTTTGCCACATCCCTTGACCGGGCGCATACTACCTCCACCTGAACTATCGCAGGAGGCTCCCAGCTGGTCCTCCTGCCTGGTCCCACGCCTTCCTCCTTCCATCCTGTTCCTAATGGGGTTACCAGAAACACCTCTGACTGATACACCTGCAAAAGCAGGCATCTTCAAGGGTCCCCCTTTTCCTTCCTGTAGCTTAAGATCCAGGTCCCTTACCCTGTATCACGACGTGGCACCAAGTGTAGTTATAGCCCATGAACATCTGCTGCAAGCTGTAGAGTGGCAGGTGAAAGTGAGCTCAGTCGCTGCCACCCCCACTCGTGGGGGGCAGCTCTTCAAGTGCACGTCTCATTGCTGCAGCTCAGCTGTGAGCGGGCAGGCCTGCGCCCTACTGTGTATTACCACTCAGTCCCCTGAATGCACAGATTGATTACCATCTAAATTACTGCATCAGGGATCAAAGTGGCTTATGGAAGATCTTGCCATATGTCTTAGCGAGGTCGAAATGGTTGTGTAATTTTTCTGAATGAGTGGTTTCAAAATGAAAAATGATCATTCAGATGCTCTGGAAGCCCGAATATCTGCACTCAGTGCTTGACATGTGCTTTTTAATAAACCAATGTATTAAGCTTGAGTTAGTGTTATTTAATGTGATTATTGATATGAGAACCAAACCACGCCAGGAATCAGTTTATAAAGCACTCCCAAGTGTATTGTCTCACTGATCCTCAAGCAAGCCTGTGTGGCAGGTACACACCATGGACTACAGTCGGTGGATGACTTGTCCACGTTGAGAGAGAAGAAAGGAGAGCTTGCGTCTGGGATAGCTCTTCTGACTCCAGACTCCGGTTTCGAGGGGAACTACCTCTCCTATCCAAGTTCCTTAGTACTCTCTTGATAAGAGCTCAATGTAGTCATACTTGATTGAACAGTATTTCCTTTCTCAGAAATGCAGTTTTAAAATTTTGTCATTTCAGGGACTTCTTTGGTGGTCCAGTGGTTAAGACTCTGCACTTCCAGTGCAGGGGATACAGGTTCAAATCCTGGTCAGGGAACTAAGATCCCACATGCTGTGTGGCACAGCCAGAAAAAAACACAAAAACAATTGTCATTTCAAAGATAAAAAACCTAGAAAGAAAAAGAGATTAATTATTTTTCTGAATTGTATACATTTTCAATCAGGAATATATATAGGCTGCAGTCCAATGAGGTTTTCCATTCCATTGGTAGGTAACGTTTCGTAGTCTGAAAGCTGGCCTGGTGACAGGCCCATTTGTTTTGTTTTTTTGTTTGTTTGTTTTTAACATCTTTATTGGAGTATAATTGCTTTACAACTTTGTGTTAGTTTCTGCTGTATAACAAAGTGAATCTTTTTTTAATTAATTTATTTATTTTTGGCTGCATTGGGTCTTTGCTGTGCTCTGGCTTTCTCTAGTTGTGGCGAGCAAGGGTTGCTCTTCATTGCGGTGCGCGGGCTTCTCATTGTGGTAGCTTCTCTTGTTGTGGAACATGGGCTCTAGGCGCATGGGCTTCAGTAGTTGTGGCATATGGGCTCAGTAGTTGTGGCTCGCAAGCTCTAGAGCACAGGCTCAGTAGTTGTGGCGCATGGGCTTAGTTGCTCTGCGGCATGTGGGATCTTCCCGGACCAGAGCTTGAACCCGTGTCCCCTGCACTGGCAGGCGGATTCTTAACCACTGCGCCACCAGGGAAGCCCGTGCCACGTCTTCTTTATTCATTCATCTATTGATGGACATTTAGGTTGCTTCCATGTCCTGGCTATTGCAAATAGTGCTGCAATGAACATTGTGGTACATGACTCTTTGAATTATGGCCCATTTGTTTTTGAATGTTTCCTCTTTCAGGGGAAAACGGAATCCATCACGGTGGTGAAACTGCTGAGCTGCTTTGATGACCTGGTGGCTGCAGGCACAGCCTCTGGGAGGGTTGCAGTCTTTCAACTTGTATCCTCGTTGCCAGGAAGAAATAGACAGGTAAGTACTAATCATTTTAGCATTTCTTAACTTCTTGGCGAATTCCTCATGTCTTTTAAAATGAGGAGTCCTCACGTGCCAAGAAAACACTTGCTCAGAAAAGCCTCACTCTGTGCTCTTTATAATCAGGTGACATTTTTGTTCCTGGTAGGACACTTGGCAAAGAGCATATATGGGTAATTTTGCTTAATATTCTCTGGCTCTTCTCTGTCAGTTTTAAAGGTGGACCCTTGTGCAGGTTTTTGCATGGAAACAACTTGGGAACACCAGCTTTTCCATAAACGGGAGGGATTGCGTACCACCTTGTTCACATCTCACAGTGTTTATCCTTGTCTTTTTCTTGTGTGTATTTTCATCGTTTATTCATAGCTTCGGAGGTTTGACGTCACTGGTATTCACAAGAATAGCATAACAGCTCTGGCTTGGAGCCCCAATGGAATGAAATTGTTCTCTGGAGATGACAAAGGGAAAATAGTCTATTCTTCTCTGGATCTAGATCAGGTAAAATTATTTTCAGAAATATTGGTTGTCTTATATTTGGAGAAGTTGGTCAACTTGAATTTTTGGTTATTGTCCCTTTTTAAAATTTTTATTTATTTATTTATTTTTTGTCTGCTGTGCCGGTTGGCTTGTGGGATCTCAGTTTCCCAACCAGGGACTGAACCCAGGCCACAGCAGTGAAAGTGTGGAATCCTAACCTCTAGGGCACCAGGAACTCCCCATTGTCCCTTTCTAATCTCAACTGTTGTTTGTAACATTTTCTTTCAAGGGCTTTTCTAATGCTTTATAAGCTTCTACTTCTGTATCTAAAGAATTGGCCTTTGTTTCTTCTGGAACATACACTTTTTTTATTCTCCTGTTTTCTATTGCTACCAATTAGAAAAGTAGCCACTATCAAACGTATTTCCTTGGAGAGTTTGTAGGAGGATGTGAAGCGTTTACAGTCATGACTATTGTCGACTGAAAAAAAAAAAAAAGCACAACCTAAAAGTCGAGAATTTTTATTCCGCGGACTTACTGAGGACTTAAGCCCGATAGACAGTCTCTCACATGACTCTGAGGGACTGCTCCAAAGAGATAAGGGAAGAGCCAGGATATATAGGAGTTTTGCACAAACCAGGTAGTTGAACATCAAGATTTCTGCTAATTAAAGAAAAAACAAACATCTCAAGTTAATGACTTTAGCGCTTTTCTATGTATGGGAAGATACCAGAGTCTGGGCTCATTGAAATCATTCCTTTGATATACACCTTAACTGTCTAGGGCCAGTAAGTATCCTGTTCTTTTCCGTCTTGAACCCCTTCAGCTGTACTGTTGGGGGAGGCTGCAGTGGCTGATAGCTGCAACATCCTTTGTTCGTCTGTATGGCGGGCAGCATTCTTTGTCCACACTGTGGACAGAGGTCAGTGCTTCCAGTGGGTGGTGAGCTCACCCCCAGCCAAGCTCTGGTTGTGTGGGATAGAGTGGTGGGAAAGGAGGAGGGTTGGTGGCAGCAGGGAACCTAGCCCCACCCTCGTATTTGTCCTTTTATTTAAGCCTCACGACAGAACCCTAAGCTGTGTGTGCTGATCTTCAGTCAGTAGAGAAGGAACCCAGGCTCCAGGGGATCCAGTCATGAGCTGATGCCTGGCAGAGCTCAACTTCAAACCTAGGGTGTGCTCCCATCGCGCATGTGGCTTTCTGCCTGCCTGTGCTTTGTCTTGTCATACCTCTGCTCAGTTAGAATGAACCCCTTGGGGGCACGGTCCTTTCGTTTTCTTATTTGTAGCCATCATTCCTAGTGCGTCTAGGAATTCAGCAGTTACTAGCTGGATGACTTTTAGTCCCTCTGATCCAAGACTGACCTGTCTTCTACGAATATTCTCTAGCAGTAGTTCTCAAACATTTTGGTCCCAAGACCCCTTTACACTTTACACTCTTAAAAAGAGGATTCCAAAGAGGTTTTGTTTGTATGGGTTTTACATCTACTGAGTGTACTATGTTAGAAGTTAAAACAGAGAAATTAAAAAATTTTTATTAATTTTATTTTGAAACAATGAACTCATTATATGTTAACATAAATAACATACTTTTGTGAAAATAACTATTTTCAAAACTACTGCTGAGAATTCCCTGGTGGTCCAGTGGTTAGGACTCAGCACTCTTACTACCGAGGGCCTGGGTTCAGTCCCTCGTTGGGGAACTAAGATCCCACAAGCCGTACGGCGCGGCTGAAAAAAACAAAACAAAGCAAAACAAAACTTCTACTGCTGTTTGCAAGAGTAGCATGGGTTTACATTTTTGCAAATCTCTTTAATGTCTGCCTTAATAGAAGACAGCTGGATTCTGCATTTAGTCTGTCACAATACATTGTTTTGGTTAGAGTATGTAAAGAAAATCTGGCCTCACACAGACATGTAGTGGGAAACAGGAGGAGTATTTTAATAGCCCTTCCAGAGAATTGTGGACATTCTTTAACCACATCCCCAAATTGACTAATGGTAGTTTCTTTAAAGGTTGGTTACAACGTGGAATCTGAAAGCATATAGATGAATTTTTCTTGCTCTGTTACAGTGAAATCTATTGGTCTGTCTTGCACTTAGAATGGCTCCTTGACCCACGTGTGATTTTGTAACATCTTGCATTGATCACTTGGAAAATACTGACCTACTGAGTGACGCACATCTTCCAAATGTTGAAACATTTAATTATATAATATCAAAGAAAGCACCTTTGTTAATATCGCCATCATTCTGATGAGAAAAGTCTTTAGCTGTTGGGAATCTGTCAGGTTCACAAGGGTGGATACAAGTTTTCAAATTCTAATCTTCACTTGTAAACTTGCATTTTGTTATCAGCAACAAATACTGTCACTTATTTCCCCTGAATTGACAGGCTTACTTTGTTCTTTCTGAGAAAATGCCTGCCAAATACCCAAGTTTGAATAATTATAGTATTTCAAGTAAAAATGTATTTTGTGAAAAAAAGCAGCTGGTTGAGCTCACAGCTCATACGACCGCACAAGTGCTTCCTCCTTGAGAACCGAAGTGCTTCAGCATCAGCAGGAGGGCTGCGTGCGTGCCCTGTTTTGTCACACAGAATACAAAGATAGGCGTACACAAGAGTCAAGATGAGATGGAATTATCATTTTCCTGCGTCAAAGACCTTCTGAAGTGAAATTCATGTTTTTGCTGCAAGTGCACAGTGGCTAAGGGCACCGTGGCAGCTACCGGATTTTGGTGCCCTGCTCATCTTGGGCCCGTTTGAGCTTTCAGTAGCTCTACCAACCATCAGTACAAACCACAGCTTGGTGGAAAAGGCAGATAAAACCTAGTATTATAATGAAAATGGTTTTGACCTCGCCTGGGGACCCTCAGGGACTGTGGACCACACTTTGAGAACTGCTACTCTCCAGGGAAACATTTTGTTAAGGTTTTAAGGGTCCGCATATTTGTACTTTCCTGCTGTCACTCCCCCAGCCTGAGTTGCACAGAGGGGACACTGCTCATGCATGATGTCAGGAAATGGAGAGAAAAATCACATGCAGAAAGCACTATCCTTAGCGTGCTGATCATTCTTTTCCCAGCTTTATTGAGGTTCTGATCATTGTTTTTTGGAGACACAGGTATTTCATGAGATTTGCAAAAAAGACGTGTGTTTTTGCACAATACGGTACAATAAATTTAATTCCATTACAAGCTAAGTGAAAAATTGAAAAGCTACAGCCTGCATAACTGCAAAGGTGGGAGGGAAATCTGGCTTGATGTCCTTGATGTTTGCGGGGTAGTGGGGATTTCCGTCTTGATTGTGCTGGTGGTTACATAACTGAATGCATTGGTCAAAATGCATAGAATTGTATATCGAAAAAGAGTGAATTTTACTGTATGTACATCTTGCCAGTGGATCTGATTGCTGCTCCCTCTTTCCCTGCAAAGGTCTATGACATTGCATCAGTATTTCTAAACAATTAAAGAAACAGGTTCAGGAGAAGAGGGCTTATAGCAGCAGATATTTGACACCAAGAAATATAGTTTGTGTTAGCAGTAAAATGCCTTCTAGAACTTTACTTTGTTCTTCAATATACTTAATACCATTTTAATTTCTTTCTAACCTGTTTCTTCTGACCCTTTCAGTAGGCAAGGATATAATGTCCCCACGATTGCTTTGAACCCTCTGTGGAGGAGGAGTGCGATATGGACTTTGACCGTTGTCACAGTAATATTATAGAAAGCCCCACTGTGTTCTGTTGGAATTAATAATACACATGGTGCAACATATTTCTGCTTAATCTTTATGGATTCTTCTTTGAACCGTGTACTGAGAACATTTTTAAAAAATTATACAGAATTTGTAAATGTTTCTTGGCCAACTTGATGTAGCCTAACATAGATGGTAACCCTGACTGTTTTCTCATTAGTGAGGACTTTTGCAAATAATTTCATTGCAGTGGGTTGACATTGAATCCAGTGAGAATTAAAGCATTCGTTTTAAGGTAGACATTGACCAAAGTCAATGTCAGGCACAGGAGGGACACGGGCCAGTCCTCTCAGACTGACGTGGGGTCACTGTAGCCTGCTGCGCCGTGTGCCTCACCTGTGAGCCTCACCTGGCGTCTCTCCGCAGGGCATCTGTCACTCCCACCTGGTACTGGAGGAGCCGGCTTCCATCGTGCAACTGGACTACAGCCAGAAGGTGCTGCTGGTCTCGACTTTACAGAGAAGTCTGCTTTTCTACACCGAGGAGAAGTCTGTCAAGCAAATCGGAACACAGCCAAGGAAAAGGTGAGCATCGCTGGTGTCGAGGCTCGTGGTGACGCGGCTCCAGGCAGGTCCCCAGCCTGCCCGCCACATGTGGCTGCTGCAGTCTGCTCCCTGCGGGCCCCCTCCTCCACAGCCCGGGTAGGAGGTCAGGGGTCAGGCTCAGGGTCGGGTGGGAGCTCGCCCCTCACTCCCTCCGCGTGCCGCGCCATCGTGAAAATGGAGTGACCTCGGCAGGGGAGGTGCTACCAGTTGTGTCACCTGCTGTGGAGCCGAGCGGGGGGCGCGGGAAGAGTTCACATGGGCTGTAGCCCAGCCTGGGGCCGGGAGGCGTCCTGAGGGAGGGGGCGGGTCTGGAAGGGGTCAGGGCTCCTGGCCGGGAGAGGGCCCCTCCCTTGACCTGCTCCCTGGACGAACAGCGGCGAGCAGGGTCGGTCCAGTCCCAGCCTGCCCGGGGGAGAGGCGGAGGGGCAGGACGGCATGTGGGCCGGGGGCACGCGGGGGCCTGGGTGGCGTGGTGCTGGAGAGTGGGCAGGAGGTGGGCGGGCGTCAGTGAGGGCCAGCTGGTGGTGCTGGGGGTGCCAGCCTCCGGTCCTCTCAGCGTCCGTTGTGCTGTGTCCCGGGCTTTGCAGCAGCACAGTGCAAGTTTATTCTTTTTCTGTGTGGCGGTCCATGGCTATTAAAAGACACTCGCGCTTCCCCTTTGGCTTCTACTTTCCACGCTGAATACCCCCCTAATTCCACCAACAATCTGGTGTCTCTATAACAGTAATCTCCCTGTCGGCCCCTGGAACGCTCAGCAGAATCTGTAGCTTGGGCTTAGTGGTGTGCAGAACTTGGTCGTGGCTTTCCCTCTGCCAGGGTCCCAGTCTTCTGCTTGACGTCTCGTCCTGGCTTGTCTGTCAGTGTCTTACTGCCTTGTGTCTTTGGAAGAAAGGTGGGGTGTAAAAAGAGAGATTTAAAAACCAGTTACCTCCATGGGGATCGTATACCCAACAGTCTTTCTCTTCAAACCTGGCCTTGTAACCTCCCGTGTGAAACCTGAGCACCTTTGCGTGAACGTCTCCTGGTGCGTTGTGTAGCCAAGTCTTTCGGCAGCTTGCGTTAGAAGCATACTCTTGCCAGGCACCGTTTCAGGATGTAGAAACAGATAAACGGGTCCCGTTTCTCCTAGGGAGCTGTATTAGAGAAGTGAGGGATGACAGAATGAACGGAAACATTTTTAACCTCTGTGTCCTGAAGGCTTGTGTCTGTCGTGTGCTGTGTTAGGCTGTGGTTAGAAAAGGACGTCGGCCATGTCTGCCTCCTGGAAGTGGTGCCCCATGCAACAGTGTCCCTCTGGGTGGCACACGGTGGGACAGCGGTGAGCCAGGGGACGGGCCTCTGCCCTCAAGTAAGATAAAGGTCTAGGCTGCGGTCAGTGCTATAGAGGCAACATCAGGGTGAGGTGTCGGCTGGGGGCAGGGCCTCTCTTAGAATGGTCAGGAAAGGCCTCTGGGTAAGAGATCTGTGGGCTGAAGCCTAAAGCATGGGAAGAGCGTTCTGGTCTCAGGGGACAGCACATGCCAAGGCCCTGGATCGGGCCAGGGCCTAGAACGTTCGAGGAGCCAGGAGGGGGCTGGGGTGGCTGCAGACCAGTGGGCCGGGTGCTGAAAAGGAGGGCCTGAGCCTGCGTGAGGCGAGGGATGCTGTCAACCGCGTTACTCTAGGTGAGACGGAAAGCCAGTGGGGGGCTTCAGGCAGGAGAAGGACTATCTGGGCTACCCTGGATCTGCCTGGAGACTTAATTGGAGACGGTCAGGCAGGGAACAGTGAGAAGGCTGCCGCAGGAGCCCAGGAGTAGCACGGAGGCCTCGCCTGGGTACCCGGCATGGAGAGGAGAGGGCAGGGGGATGGAGGGTAATGGGGTGAATCGGATGTAGGGGAAAACGGAGAGAAAGGAACAATAAGAAAGGGTTTCCGTGCCCTTGGCTAAAGCAACTAGACAGATGGTGAAGCCATTTAACTGAGATGGGAAGACCAGGGTTAAGGTCTAGGCTTCAGGAATTCTGTCTTGGGGCTGTTGCATCTGAGATGCCTGTTAGGTAACTAAGCAGGAATCACAGTCCAGCGTAACATACACAGGTTGGAAATTCAGGGAAGGGGTTTTGGCCAGAAATGAAAATGAGGTCATCGGATGCAGGTGACATTGAGACCCCTAGCCTTGGATGAGGTCACCCAGGGAGAGTGTTTATTCATTCAACATTGGAAAATCCTTACTAAGTCTCTGCTGTGTGCCAGGCGCCCTTCTCAGTCTGGGGAGACAGCTGTGAACAAGGGGGACAAGAGCTCTGATCTTAAGGAGCTCATGTCCTGTGAGGGAGACAGACATTAAATGTGTTCTAGAATGTTCAGTAGTAACGAATGGGTATGGAGCTAGCGAGGATGCCTGCCTTAGCGGGTGTGTGTTTAGGGCAGGCCGGTGGGTGGAGCCTGAGCAGATTCCTGAGGGAGGATGGGAGGGGCGGCAGAAGCCCTGCCTGTACGGAGGGTCTAGGAGCACAGACCAGGCGCTGGGAGCAGGGGCGCTGGGGGCAGCCCATCCTGTGGGCCCTGCTCAGGGGCTGCTTTACGCCACTGCCATCAAGAGTCGTGAGCGGCCTTGACCCGGGGAGTCAGTCCTGCTGCTGCGTGAGGGGGTGAGGGCAGCTGCTCAGGGAGGCTGCCGGGGGCTCCCGGGCGATTCAGGTGAGAGCAGGGCCTCACGCCAGGCCGGGGTGGTGGGGGCGCTTTGAAGGCAGAGCCAACGGGTGTGTTGGCTCCGGGGTGTGAGAGAGATGATCCCTTGGAGATGGTGGCCTGAGCACTTGGCTAGGCGGGGCTGCCGGCTACTGGTGTCGAGAAGGCTGGCAGAGGAGCCGCGGCGATCTCAGGAAGCAGGTGGGGCTGCAGCTGTGCATGGGGAGGGGGCCCATTAGCCGATAGACAGTGTTCAAAGCTCTGGGACGGAAGAGCTCACCTGGGGAGTGAGTGTCACTAGGGAACGGGGAGGCCTCGCATTCTGGGGCACTCCATTGCTTCCGTGTCAGAGAGAGCCGTGTCGGAGCTGCTGATCGGCCCCGAGAGGTGGGCTGAGCCGGGCCTTTGTCTCTGGCAACGTGGCGGCTGCGCGTGCCCACCCTCGTGGGGCACAGGCCGTGGCATTGGAAGGGCTGAGGGAGGGGGAGTGGGCAGTGAGTGTAGGCAGGACTCTTTCTGTGTAGATGGGAACGCAGAACTAGCGGGTGCCTGGAGGGGACCGTGCGGGCTGGCGAGACATTGGATGGAGTGTGTGGCGGCATGTTGGGCGGCTGCTGTGGGCCGGCGGGGAAGCCGGGCTCGGGGACAGGCACAGGGAGTGCCGGAAGACAAGGTCGTCCTCTCCTGACCCAGTCTGCGAACCTCCTCAGGTTGACAGAACAGCGTGTATGTTTCTCCTAGAAAAATCTCGAAGTCCCCAGCCATCCCCCGACGTGTGTTCTGTCTCGGTTCTCCTCTGTGTGTATGCTGGCGCCCTCCCCGTGCCTATCGCTGTGTCCTGCAGTCCAGTTGGGAGGACTGTTCTGGGTCGGCAGCGCCTGCGTGTTGCAGTCCAGGCCGGGTGTGGGGTGTGGAGCCTGCGCCCCCGCCAGAGCCACCTCGTGCCCGTCTGGTGGCCTTTGGGCATTTGGCTGTGGAGACGATTGTCCCGGCTTTGACTCGTTCTCCCGTTTCAGGCTCTCTGTCTGTGCTCAGCATTATTATACATAAGTTAGGAAACACCATTTGCTGGTTAGAATTTGATCACCGGCAACACTTCTTTCATATTAATGTGGCTCATAAAGGGAATTAAGGTGTCTTGTAAAGTCATCAATGGTCTTTCTAGAAATCAGCTCCACCAAAATTAAGAAACTAAGTTAATGTGTTTATGATTTTAGAATCCTGCAGTGCTTAGACCTTAGAAGTTGGAGTTGTGTCTGATTCAGAATGACATCAGCAAGTGCTGCAGAATCGCCCTGCAGGCAGGTGGTGGCCGAGTCTGGGGTAGAGGACAGTTTGCACCCGGCTGCAGCTAGTTATCCCCAACTTAACTGCCTTCTCCCAACCCGCTCCCGACACTTTTCCGCAGCGCCTCAGAGGCAGCCCCACGCCAGGCCCCCGCTCAGCCTGCCCTTCCCTGGAGTGCCCGTTCCCCTTTCTCAGTCTGGTCATTGTCCACTCAGTAACCGAGGTGTAGCCTTTGATGCCCAGGTCAGAACGTGTCCCCCTTGTCTGTAGTCCTCGAGCAGCCCTCTGAGCCTCAGAGATGGCACCTCGCAGACGCACGTCTGCTGCAGGGCGTTCTGAGACAGGGCCAAGACCTTCCTCTTATGCATCTTTCACGTTGCCTGCAGCGCAGAGTCTCTTACATGGTTCAGGAGCTCAGTAAATGTTTGTTAAAATGAACGCTTTAGTCACCTGAGGTGAAGTGACAGGAGCTTTTAAAAAAATAATAAATTTATTTATTTATTTATTTATTTTTGGCTGTGTTGGGTCTTCATTGCTGCACGCATGCTTTCTCTAGTTGCGGCGAGCGTGGGCTACTCTTTGTTGCAGTGCGCGGGCTTCTCATTGCAGTGGCTTCTCTTGTTGCAGAGCGTGGGCTCTAGGCGCGCGGGCTTCAGTAGCTGTGGCTCACAGGCTCTAGAACGCAGGCTCAGTAGTTGTGGTGCACGGGTTTATTTGCTCCGCGGCATGTGGGATCTTCCCGGACTGGAGCTCGAACCCGTGTCCCCTGTGTTGGCAGGTGGATTCTTTACCACTGCGCCATCAGGGAAGTCCAGCAGGCGGATTCTTAACCACTGAGCCACCAGGGAAGTCCGATAAGAGATTTTTAAGAGGACTTTATTAGTAGGAGAAATATAGATTTGAAAATTGGATCACCAAATAGAAATTGATTTGATAGGAAAGGCAGGAGGAAGAGGCTATAGGCTACCGTGGCAGAGTTCTTTGGGTGTCTCTGTTTAGAGGAGCTTTGCAGAGCAGGTCACTAAAGACAATCATCAGAGCATGATGCTGATTATGGAGCTGTCCACGAACGATCTACAGTGTTAGGTTAGTAACGACCTTGACTCTTGGTTAGTCCAACAGTTTTCAGTTCAAAGCTGAATTCGATATTTGGTGTCCTCCTTGGACCCTGTCTGGAAGGATTTAGTTACTGAGGTGCCAAAGGGGTGTAGTGAGATGCTGAAGTGCAGAGAAACACCCAGATAACTTTATCTGCGTGCCTTTGTGAGATGGGCCCTGTGGATGCCTCCTTGGGGGTCGGGTGTGCTGTGTGTGCAGTGAGGGTGAGGAGAGGGCCCAGCACCCACAGGAGCACACGATGGTAACAGGGGTGGAATTAGAGGCAGTTGAGCGTTTGTGGGGACTTACGGTGTCACAAGCATTGCTTTCTTTTGTCTTCATAGATTGTCATTCAATCCTCACATCAGCCTTTGAGATGGGAATTATTATCCCTGGTTTATAGACGAGGAAACTGAGATCCATACCACATAGCTATTAAATGTCAGGGCTGGAAATTGAGCCCAGGTGTCGACCTAAAGCCAGTCCTCTTTCTACCATTCAAAATCAGAGAAATACTTCGGAGAGAGAATCAGCAGGACTTAGGGTTAAACTGAAACTCTTCTTTAAATCAATTAATTAATTTATTTATTTTTGGCTGCATTGGGTCTTCGTTGCTGTGTGGGCTTTCTCTAGTTGCGGTGAGCGGGGGCTACTCTTCGTTGCGGTGCGCGGGCTTCTCATTGTTGTGGCTTCTCTTGTTGCAGAGCACAGGCTCTAGAGCACAGGCTCAGTAGTTGTGGCACACGGGCTCAGTAGTTGTGGCACACGAGCTCAGTAGTTGTGGCACACAGGCTCAGTAGTTGTGGCTCACGGGCTCTAGAGTGCAGGCTCAGTAGTTGTGGCGCATGGGCTTAGTTGCTCCACGGTGTGTGGGGTCTTCCTGGGCCAGGGCTCGAACCCATGTCCCCTGCATTGGCAGGCGGATTCTTAACCATTGCGCCGCCAGGGAAGCCCCCAAACTGAAACTCTTAATATTTGAATTCTGGTGGACGTCTGAGATTTGGCAAAGATGTGGAGCAATGAGAACTCATAGATTGCTGATGAGAGTATAGGCTGGTGTAAACACATTGGAAAAAGTTTGAAGTTGTCTTCCAAACTTGAATCTGCTTTTACTCAGCAGCCCAGCAGTTACCCAGCAATCCAACAGTTCCACTTCTGAAGTATCCTTGACAAACTCTTAGACCTGAATACTAGGAGGTTATTTGCAGAAATGCTCATAATGAGCACTATTCAAAACGAAGAAGTGGAAATAATTCAAATGCCCTTCAGCAAGAGGGAGAATAAATTGTGGAACACTTTATAGCAGTGGAAATGAATAAGCTACAGCTTTTTTTTTATCAACAAGGATAAATCTTAGAAATATTATGTTAAGTTAAAAGCAAGTTGCAAAAGGATGCAAATAGCATCATACTATTTTTTTTTTTTTTTTTTTTGGTACGTGGGCCTCTCACTGTCGTGGCCTCTCCCGTTGCGGAGCACAGGCTCCGGACGCGCAGGCTCAGTGGCCATGGCTCATGGGCCCAGCCGCTCCGTGGCATGTGGGATCTTCCCGGACCAGGGCACGAACCTGTGTCCCCTGCATCGGCAGGCGGACTCTCAACCACTGCGCCACCAGGGAAGCCCCGTACTATTATTTTTATACAAATGGAAGGCAAACAATACTAAATTATGTGGTGTTTAGGAGTACGTAGGTATGTGGTTAAACTATCGATAATCGCAAGGGAATAATGCACACAAAATTCAGGGCTCACACATGAGAACGGAGTGGGCAGGGACTCTTGGAGCCAGAGAGCATCAGCGATGTGACTACCGATTTATTTCCAAAGTTGAGGGATAGGTTCCTGGGTGTATATTTCATTATTAGGCTTCAAAGCATATATATTCTTTTGTTTGTGTTAGATATTTCATGATACTAAAAATAGAAGGAAAAAAACCCCAAGCCGGAGGATCAGAATGGAGATTGGTCCCTGTGATGGGTTTAAGAGAAATTCTGAAAGTGCTGCCCCAATTCTGGACATAAAGCTCATTCACTGGCATGTTGGGATGAGCACAGCAGTCAGATGTCAGAAGGAACAGAATTTCAGAGCAGGGAGAGGATGGTCAGTCCTGGGTCTGTCACCTCTGCCTTCGTTTCCTCTTCTCTGAAACGGGAGTTGTGATACTTGCCTCACAGGGCTGTGTTGAGGGTTAAAGGAGAGTGGAGATAAAGCACTGCGTGCAGGGTAGAGGCATAGAGTTGGTGGGGTGGGATGAGCCGTGCTACAGGTGGGGCCGGGGAGCTGAGCGGGAGCCACGGCCAGTACAGCGGTAGCGGTTGGACAGACCATTGCTGCTGCGGGATTTGCAGGGGGTTATGCTTCGCAGGCCATGAAGCATATGGAGCCTCAAGTAAAACAAGTTGTTCAAAGTCTACCGAAATCTGCCTTTAGTGGTGGCTATTACAGAGGTGGGTTTGAGCCCAAAATGACAAAACGGGAAGCATCGTTAATACTAGGTGTAAGCCCTGCTGCCAGTAAGGGAAACATAAGAGATGCTCATCGATGAATTATGCTTTTAAATCACCCAGACGAGGGAGGATCTCCTTATATAGCAGCCAAAATCAATGAGGCTAAAGATTTACTAGAAGGCCAAGCTAAAAAGTGAAGTAAATGTATGATAAATGTTAAGTTCTTACTCATTTATGTATATGAGTACCAGCTTTTATAATAAAACGCCTCAAAGCTACACGTTTTAAAAATTAGCATAAGCTAAATCAAAGCCTTGGTATAAATTGGAGGATTTAAAATCGGATTATAGAATATTTGTAGGTTAATACTCAATAATTATGGATAAATGCATGCCATTTGAAGTGTTGTTCATTACTCATTTGTCAAATAATTTGGTACCTATTTCAAGACAAAGTGAACAAGGTAGTCTCTCCCTGAAGGAATCCCCAATCTGATGGGAGACTGATAAAGTGATAATTAAAATACAGTGTGATAAATATGATGGAATTAGCACAGGTTGTTATAGTAGGGGCTCATCTCATCGGGACAGAAGGCTGTTCAAGGTACAGAGGACTCCCCCAGTCACTTAGAACCTTGAACGTAAAAGTCAATTTAGCCACAACTTAACCTAAGAAACTGATCTAGGTATGTACTTATCACTTTGGCAGTGATAAATCTAAATTGTTTCAGATTTCATACATTAAAAACTATAACAGCATGATTTTAAAAAAACACTGTGCGCAGTAACTGTTGCGTGTGCTTAGCGGGGTGCACACTTCTGAGGATGCTGTAGGGAGTGCAAGACAGAGACTGGCTCCTCTGTGGCCTCAGTGTTGGCCAGGCGGTTCAGTTAACCAAAAAATACACTGTAGAAAAGGGTTCGAAAAAGAATCAATCTTGTTTTGGCTTAGTCCAGAAATTCTTATTAGAGTTAATATCGGGGGTGGACAGCTAGCACTTTAAATCAGTCCATTCTCTTTCTTTCTTTCCTCCTTTTTTTCTTGTAATTTCAGCACTGGGAAATTTGGTGCTTGTTTTATACCAGGACTTTGTAAGCAAAGTGATCTAACCTTGTACGCATCACGGCCTGGGCTCCGGCTGTGGAAGGCTGACATCCATGGGACCGTTCAGGCCACGTTTATCTTAAAAGATGTCTTTGCTGGAGGAGTCAAGCCTTTCGAGCTTTACCCGCGCCTGGAATCCTCTGACAGGGGAAGTTGCAGCTCACCCGAGAAACACCTGGGGCTTGTTTCATGTTTCTTTCAAGAAGGCTGGGTGTTGAGTTGGAATGAATATAGTATTTACCTTCTAGACACCGTCAACCAGGTAAGTAAAGTGATTGTACCACGTCTTTGGTGTCTAGAGGCAAGAGAATGTTTATGGACTGTTCTGCTTCATTTCTCAGACGATAGAAGGAACAGTGTTGATTCAGATGCTTTGCTTTTTCCACTGGGCCAGTCAAGGAATCCAAATGAAGGCTTGGTTGTTTTTGTAGATTTGAAAAAATATTTGGTTTAAATATTCATAGTCCTGTCCCCTGCTAAGAAAGTGTGTGTGTGTGTGTGTGTGTGTGTGTGTGTGTTTGCGGCACGCGGGCCTCTCACTGCTGTGGCCTCTCCCGTTGCGGAGCACAGGCTCCGGACGCGCAGGCTCAGCGGCCATGGCTCACGGGCCTAGCCGCTTCGCGCCACGTGGGATCTTCCCAGACCGGGGCACGAACCTGCGTCCCCTGCGTCGGCAGGCGGACTCCCAACCACTGCGCCACCAGGGAAGCCCTGTGTGTGTTTTATTTAAGCACAAAATTAAACTTGTTCTTTATAATTTCTTTGAATCACGTGTTTTCTGACTACCAAATTACTGTGAGGGTATTAAATGAAAACTCAAACATGACGGAAACAGTAAGATAGGGACTCATTCCCCAAGGCCTCCGCAGGGCAACACTGAGTTGGGCAGGGGGCTCTTTCTCTAGCTTTCTTTCCACCCTGTTCTTTTACCCTTATTTCTCCTACCCAAATGGAGCCACACGGTTTTGCCATTTTTTCCCCCACTTTACTTAATGATGTATTTGGACAACTTTCCAGCGTTATTTTTTTCCCCAGCATTATTAAATCATGGTAGGAAACAATTTCTGTTTAAATCAGGATGGTAAGAGGTTATTGCCAACAGAGGTGGAATTAGGAATTAAAAAAAAACAAAGCTGTGTAGTTTCAGTTTATTCTTAAGAGCAGAGCTTTTGCTGTTTTGTACGTCATCTCCTCACCCCACCCCCCACCCCCATCCTGCTCACGTTCTTCCTTCTTGAAGTCAGCAGGCCTCTAACAGACGCCCTTTTCTTTATAAGCAGCACTTCACGGTAGAAATCAAAGGGTTTTCTTAGTTGTGTGAACAGAAAATGAAATTCGTCTGCAAGGCTTCTTAATGATTGTTATCAGCCATGCCTGGTACTACTGGTTTAGTAGAAAGAAAAACTGACCTTTTTCTTCTTCCTGGGAGATTCTGGTCTGGTTCTACCTATAACCAGGAGTCTCTCGTCTGCCTGGCTTGGTTTCCCTACCTGGAACATGGGGAGGGGACTGGTGAGTTGGGTTAGGGAATCACCAAGATGCCTTTTAGCCCTGAGTTTGTTTCTTTTCTTAAGGAACGTTTTGAAAGACATTTTTGTATTCTTCCTCAGGTGCAGAGAACACAGCGTTTCTTCTTTTTCTGGGTACTATTTGAACTTAATGTGCACTTGTTAATTGGCGGGGTCAAGATGTGGTATAATTGTACATCAGTTCCTCTCTTCTGAGCACTTACCCAGGGCTTTCCCCAGTAGGTATAATTAACTTCATCTTATAGATGGAGAAGTGGAGACAGAGGACCTGGTCATGAGCAGAGAGTCTTTACATGGCAACATGATTAAAAGCTTTCAAACTACTGTCAGGATTATTAAGAATTTACAAAGGACTGAGACTCATTTTCTCTTCTATAATGAGCTAGTCTCTTATTTGCACTGTTGACTGAGAAGCAAGAATTTTTTTTAAGTCAGGGATGTCCTGTGTTTTGTTTGCTGTCTGCTTTCAGGTGATGTTAGGGGAATCCTCCCTCACTCACTTATTCATTCAAAACCAAGGGTTGCAATGCCTATTAGTCTCTCCCACAGGACTCCGCACGGTAGGGGACCTAGACCTGCCAGCACACATTCCAGCCCAGGAGAGACGTGCCAGGTGGGGGTTTGTGTAAAGTGCTGTGAGCTCTGAAGAGTCCTGGGCATTGCTGAGGAGGGTGAGCTTGTCAGGGACGCTTCCCAAGGAGGCGGCCTCTGAATCAAGTTGGAACTCTCCCAGTGAGCAAGGGTCAGGAAAAGAATTCAAGCAGAGCGCGTGACGTCGTGGAGGAACAGGGCTGGGGTTTGGACTGGCCAGTTGAGGCACCTGAAGCCAGAAAAGGGCGATCAGAGAGCGGGGAGCAAGGCGGGGACCGGTTCAGAGGGTGGCCGAGAGGCGGGGAGAGACTGCTCGCTCAGTCTCATAAATTTACTGGCAGGGGTTGTGACTCAGTCACACATCCGTCAGGTATTACCTGACTTTGACTGAATTTCCCTGAGTTTCAGAATCATGACAACGAAGAGCAGTTGTCTGACTTATTTGGATTGCTACACATGCTTGTACGATTTGAACTATTACTATTGCCTGGTTTTGTGATTTTTTTTTTTTTTTTTTTTTGGACAGGCCACAATTGCTGGTTTGGAAGGATCAGGTGATATCGTGTCTGTTTCCTGCACAGAAAATGAAATATTTTTCTTAAAGGGAGACAGGAACATTATAAGAATTTCAAGCAGGCCTGAAGGACTAGCATCAATAGGTTTGTATTTCTTGTAAAATGTTATAAAATGTATTTGTTACAAAATTTGTTATAAAATGTATGTAATTACAGTTTGTGATGTATAAAACGTACCATTTTTTTGCTCGTTAAATGATTGTAGCTTTTTCGAAACGAGGTGTTCAGAGGGTTTCCTTTGATTCTGAAAAGACGGTTTGTGATACTTTTCTTGAAGGTTACCTGCTTTCAGGCTTACATCAGCCAGGGTCTCACATTTGGTGGAGTTGCTTCTGCGGGTCTGGAGGTCAGGGAGGTTGGGTGAGTAGGAAGGAGAACTTGGCACCCACCTGACTGATCTCCGTCCGACACTCTGAGACAGCCTGTGGGATTGATGCGTAAGATTTTAGAACATTTCAGTCTGTCACCTGGGACACGGTTTTTACCTTTAACATGGTTCTTCCTTGTAGTATTGATTATTCTCTGTGCTTCTGACTTCTTTTGGGTAATTCATATTTAAGCCCAAATTCTAACGAGTAAAGAACCTTATTACTCTGTGTTGTCGTGCATGCACACGACCATGGGACTTCATGTACTTGTTCCTGGTGGTCGCAACAACAGCTGTGTGGCCCCTGCCCCACTGCCCCTCCCCGCCTTGTCATCACTGCGTTGTGCTCACCACCTTCCAGACTCTGCTAAGCACTTAACGTTCACGATCGCGTCCAGTCCTCCGAACAGCCTCGTGCGGGAGGGCCCGATGCCCGAGGTGAGGGCAGTGCCCACAGATGCCAGCGCCTCGTGGGGCCTCTGAAGTTCACTGGGCAGTTGCACAGGCGTCCTGCCCCCGCCTTTCCCTAAGCAGGCCACCTTCCTCCCTGGGGCTGGAGCGGCCTTGGCCCTTCCTCGCTTGCTGTGCGCCTGTCCTGACACTGCTGCCTGGGTCTCCCCGACGAGGCCTGCCCTCCTCGGGTGCTGCCCTGTGCACCCCTCCCCCTTATCATTCAAGACTCGGTCGGTATCGCCGCACTTCTGATAACTTCTTCCAATCGCCTTAGTTGAGTCAGTCTCTCCTCACTGCGTTCCTGGGGCCCTTTTCCTGCTGCTCCTTGACTTCGGAGTCGTTGCCTCACCACTTACCTTACGCAAGAATAGATTTTTGATTGCAAGGCTCTCGTGACTCACCTTGTGGCCCTAACACAGCACGTGGTTTGAAGAAGACCCTAGCGTGTTAGTCAATGGTGTCCTCCTTTCACAGATTAGAAAATTGAGGATTGGGGTAGTACGTGACAAGCCCCAAGTCACCGTCCAGATTTCCGCTTCAGCCGCTGTTTCCCCTGCCTCGCCAGGTTAGTCAGGAGGGCCCGCCCTGTGCCATGGCTGTGGGCACGCCACTGCTTTCCTCGGGTCTCTTGGCCACAGGGCCATCCTTGGTGTTTCTACTCTGACCAGTGTCAGCTAATGTCTGAGTGACCTCAAGAGAGGCAGCGGAGATCCTGGGCAGGAAGTGGGGCTCCCTCCCTCCAGCACGGGAGGGAGCGGCCTGCCTGGGACATGGCTATAGCGTTTGTCTTTTAAACCTTAGAATACAAGGTTTGGCTGCTGGGAGAATATAAAAAACAGCCTCACTTTAGCCAGATATTTAGCCTCAAAAAGACAAAAATGTACTAGCTGTCACTGTCCTGAATTTATAATCTCCCAAGAGATGGCAAGAAGAGAGTGAATTACCTCTTAAGTCACAGAGGGCAGGTTGGGGCGAACATCATTCCAGGGTTGTAACTTTCATAGAAACGGAGAGAGCTCTGCTCTTGAGCCTGTGAGCTGGGGGCCTTAACAATGTCACCAAGTGGCAGTGCCACTTACAGGGGAGAAGTGACCAGGAGCCACGAGGCCAGTAGACTTCCTGCAGGCGTGAAGATGCTCTGTAACTACACTGCCCACACGTGGCTGCCAAGTACTCGAAATGTGCTGAGTGCAACTGAGGAACTGGATTTTAAGTTTTGTTTCATGTCTATGAATCTGAATTTAAATAGCTACATGGCTGCTGGCTACTGTACTGGACGGTGCAGCTCCAGACCAAGATCTGCCTGTGTAATCTTGTGTGACCTTCTGCAAGTCACTTCCCTGCCCTGCTCGTCCCCACTTGTGGCCCCCGGTCGAGGCAGGAATGCCCACCTGTCTGGGTAAGGGCCGTGTCTCCATGCCTAGAACGCATCTGGCATGCGGTAGGTACTCGGTAACAGAAGGAGGGCTGGATGGATCAAAATGGACCCCCAGTCCTGTGTTGAGGGTCCTGTGGCTGGAACCTCCTACTGTCGTGTTGAGAGGAGGACGTGTCCATGGAGGTGGGGACAGAGCGCCAGGCCCACCAGCCCACTGCCAGTCCTGCTCTGCTCTCTCTCCTCTTCGCATGTGGACTCCTTTAATGAACTCCTCTGTTTTGAGTTTGCGCTGGTGAAAAATGACCTTTCCCTCCTTGAACTTTGAGAATTTTTATTATAGGTACATGTGTGTTTTTCAGAGGTCCCTGGAGGAGTAGTGTTTTGGCTGTACCACGGGGGCCCCAGCAGTGAAAGCACCGACTCCTAACCACCGCACCACCGGGGAATTCCCTCTAAGCCCTTTTTTCTTTTTTATTATTATTTTTTTTCCAAGCCCTTTTTTAATAGGCATCTCACCTTTATCTATTATTTTGTGAGTTGAAGTGAGAAATGCTCTACCTTATGATAGTCCCTTACTTTGAGTTATTTACAGAAGACAGCTGCTGTGAGTTATTTGACTGATTTTGATACATGAACTTCCTGGAGAACAAAAACCACGTGTTGGAACCTGTTGTACAATTCTTTTAGTTTCGCTGGTTTCTCTGAATTTAGCAGGCTGGTATTTAGGGCTGGCAAACCTTAATAAGAGCACTCCATCTTTCTCTCCAGTAACCATGGTAAAACTGACTCTTCTTTCTCAGTGCGGGACGGTCTGGAGCCGTCAGGATGCCCAGAGCAAGTCCATGGGCAGCGTGCGGAGAAGCCGCCGGGGGCCACGCCTTCTGAGACGAGGCTCAGAGGCTCTTCCGTGGCCAGCGAGCCCAGAAGCAGGAGCAGCTCACTCAACTCCACTGACAGCAGCTCCGGGCCGCAGGCGGCTCCCGAGCTGGGCAGGAGCGGCCAGCTCACCTCGAAGAGGTTCAGTGTGATCAGCTCGGAGGACTTCGACCAAGAGCTCATTGTGAAGCCTCTCAAAGTGAAAAAGAAGAAGAGGAAGAAGAAGACAGGTACCATCCACGGCAGAGCACACACGACCTCCTTCCGCCCCCGTGGGGCCTTTTACCAAACTCTCTGGGAAGGCTGCTGCTTGCTGAGTGAGCACTGCCCGTTCGCTGGAAAGCACAGAAAGCGAATGTCTTTCCTCCTCGAAGGAGTTTTACTGTGAAATACGTATACATTATACACACACATAAAGCATTAAACTATAATGTAACATACCACCCTGCTTAACAGGTCTGGGTGTTATACTTTTCAATATTTAAGTAAAAATTTCTGTTTATTCATGTACATCATTTATTAGACCAGAGATTCTGTAAACCTGTAAGGAAGGTCATGGAAATCTTTAGATGGATCGATTTATGTTTAATGTAGGGTATGTCATCAGATATGGGCTTTTTTTTCTCTTTTCTTTTCTTTTTTTAGGCTGCACTGCATGGCTTGCAGGATCGTAGTTCCCCAACCAGGGATTGAACCTGGGCCCTTGGCAGTGGAAGCACCAAGTCCTAAGCACTGGACCGCCAGGGAATTCCCAGATACGGGATTTAACACTGAGTTTAAAGAAATTTTTCACTTCTTGGTGCCTGCTGAGCCTCTCTAGCTAAAGATCACTGCGATATTGAAGGAAAATGTTACCAGATCCCTTAGCATTTTAATAATTAAAAGAAATTGGTCTGTGATCCATTTGTTCCTTTGTTTTTCTTAGTTAACATTTCTTGAAGGCCTCAGAGCCCATCAGTGTGTACAGTATGTGCATCCATTTAAAACATCCCTGCGTTGGGATAATTTGTACTTTAGAGATTTATTCTTCACCATTTAGATATCCTTCATTTAAAACGCTTTTATCTTAAGCCCAAATTTTGTTTTTTAGTTAGTGTCTTACTAGATTCATACCTAATCTTAAACGTTCTTCTTTTAAACAGAAGGTGGAAGCGGGACTACCTGCCCCAGTTCCCTTGAATCGACTCCCTGCTGGGAGTGTCCTGGTGATAGCCCCCAGTCCTTGAGCACAGACTTGCTGTCCACGACCTCGAGTCTGGGCAGCACCGTGGATCAGTCCAGCACAGGGTCTCCGGACCAGGAGTGCAGTCTCAGTGGTGAGGCCAGCAGTGTCCTGCCAGAATACAGCGACCCCGAAACGTTCAGTGTCTTGGAGGCGCCCTTCCCCGCCCCTGACTCACTGAATGAGGAAGGTGACGGAAGAACCGAAATCCCACTATGTGACGGCGCAGGCGAGACGCAGCCGCCTAGCGGGGGGTTGAGTTCACCCTGGCATCCGAGGGAGGACGCGGAAGGGAGTGATGACATCGCGGAGCTCGAAGAGGAGCCCTGTCCCGTGAGCGGTGGGCCAAGGAGCACACAGTCACCCTGCCGAGAGCGGGGCAGCTCAGCAGAGGCCCAGGAGGTGGGGGGCATGGAGCCTGCTGAACCCCAGAGCCCTTTTCCGGAGGCCCCCCTCCAGGGCTCCCCCCTGGTGCCTTCCAGCCTCAGCTGGACTCCCAGTGCTGAGCGGTGGCTTCCAGGGACCAGCGCTGAGGAGCCCAGTGAAGAGCAGGGCTTCCGGAGGCACCTGGGGGCCCCAGGCCACCTCGGCTCGAGTCCCCGGCACGCTGCTGCTGACGATGACACAGGCCAGAAAGCAATGGCTGCTTCCGAATGTGACTTGGGGAGTGCAGGAGGACGACGGCCTCGCTGGGTCTCTGCCTCGGTGGCCAGCGCCCATGAGCAGCCCTCACGGGACCAGGCGTTGACGTCCAGTGACGAGGAGGACATCTATGCCCACGGGCTGCCCTCTTCATCCTCGGAGACGAGCGTGACAGAGCTGGCAGGGAGCCGCTCCCTGCAGGACCTGCACCCGCCGGGCACAGACGAGCCCGGGCTGCTGAAGTCAGAGGAGGTATGTGCGCTCCTTTCTTAAGGGAAATCATTGGCGAACTGATTATATTTTTCTGTTTATGCAAAGAAATTATATTCCTACTGTAAAACCCGTATGCCAGAGGTGTTTGGAAGTCTGCCTTTGGGGGATTTCCAGCGCAGGGATCTAGAATGGCTTGGACTCCTGCTGACCTGTCACCCCTGCTCAGTTACCCACTTTACCAACAAAAGCAGCCTCTCCTTGTTGATTCCGGCGGGGCCGGCCCAGCATGGGCAGCTAGTGCTAGTCATCCCAGAGGATGGCTGGATTGGCCTGGGGGCCGCTCCCAGAAACCAGTGGCGAGAGGCCCGTCCACTTCTGGAGGGGAAGGCGCTGCCCCGCAGACAAGCGTCTCGAGGAGCCGTGTCTCCCTGACCTCCAAGCAGCGGCGCCAGGGCTCCCCTGCAGGCTGTACAGAAACCAGGTTTCGAGCGTCCAGTTTCCTGGGTCGGGTTCTACCTAGCCTGTGCAATTAGAAGACGATTATTAGCTGTTCTTGGTCATTTTATTTAAAAAAGTGGCTTTTAAAAAGTGCTTGTTTCCTTAGCAAGTAATTATTATGTAGATGTGTTTGGGTTCAGAGCTAACTGTGTACTGTAACCCTTTCTGCTAAGTGGGTGAGGTGTGGATCATGCGTGTGAACTTACGCAGCCACATGTGCTTTCCCCAGATGTGCCTCTGGATTCTCTGCGTCCTAATGACGTGTGACATTGGGGCGGCTCTCACCGTGTGCCAGGTGCCGTGCTAAGCACTTTACAAGTTTAACTCATATACTGCTCGAAGAACAAAACCCACAAACTAGGTGCTCCCGTTTCACAGGAGGAAGTGGAGACTCAGACAGATAAATGGCTTTCACCAGGTCGCATGGCAAGTGGGGCCAGGGCCCTCTCTCTCGAACCGCTGTGCTGTCTGTCCTACCTCGAAAGTGAAACGTCCTGCTTATTTGTTTTAAGACAGAATGCCCTTTCACTCAGTCTTCCGCGCATTCACCCTTTCGTGAGTGCCTTCGGCTGCCAGGCTCTGCGTCGGGCGCTGGGGACGCTGCAGTGCCCGTGACAGGCAGTCGTGGATCTCAAGAGTCCTGGACACGTGTGCAGATCCTCCCAGTTGAGTGGAACTCGGGTGATGGTGATGAGCAAAGTGCAGGAGGGGCGCGGCGCCCACCAACCATGGCAGGAGCCAAGCAGCTGAGCCGAGGGCGTGGGCAGTTGGCATTCTAGACCAGAACTTTAGAAAAGTCCTAGGTGAGAGAGCACCTGGTACTTTGAGGACCTCCCCCAGCCTTCACTGCTCCCCGCCTTGTCCCCCTCCAGAGAGCTGGAAAGCCACATTTTGTTGCGTTGGGGGGTGGGTAAGGTGTGTCCTGGTGAGTCAGGGCCAGATCGAGAGGGGTTGGGTGCCAAACTCTGTGAAGCAGTGAACGTCCATGTGTGGGTGATTGTGCAAATACATGGGTTTCTTTTGCAGTTTTGGAAAGCTGTTAAAGTACACACTTTATTTAGCTTTGATTTTTAAAAGAACCCTAACATCTAAACCTTAGTCTACAAGATTCAGTCAGGCAGTGTCTTGGCTAGATTTCCATCAACCACATAATGTGCCACGTGTCCGATGATTGGATCAGCGCTTAAAACAATATGGTGAAAAAAACAAAGATAGTGGTAGTGCCATTTCTCCTAACACATCTCTAATGATTAGCTGTACAAAAAATCAGTTTGCATACAAGTGGGAAGTGAGGTATCCCTGTAGAATAAAACCAGATCCTTTGAATGTAAGCGCTAGGTGAGGGAAGAGGTTGTAGTATCTGTGACAGACTGTTTTCCAGGAACGTTATGGGGTCTTTGTAGGGGACAGCCGCTCCCACTTCACAATGTTTCTGTTAGAGCTGGTCGAGAGATAGAGGGCCGACTTGAGTGATTGCACGCTTTTCTTATTGACGACAGTACGACACATGCAGCTGTGTCCCCTGCCGCAGAACTCAGCAGGCTCTGTCCTTGTTAGTTTGCAGAAAGCTGGATGGGTTACTCCGGGCCGGGCTACGGCATTCTCAGCTTGGCGGTCTCCGAGAAGTACATTTGGTGCCTGGACTACAAAGGCGGCCTGTTCTGCAGCGCGTTGCCGGGCGCTGGGCTGCGCTGGCAGAAGTTTGAAGATGCCGTCCAGCAGGTGGCAGTCTCGCCCTCAGGTTCGCCTCCCAGCTCCCTGCTTCTTGCCCCAGGTGTAGAGGCCCGAGCACACAGGGACCAGTCCATTTAGCAGACTTGCCTTTTCCCCTGCAGGTTTGAGGCGTTTTCTCCAAAGAACGCGGATTGCTGCATTTGACATCAACTGAAAATAGTGTAATTGCAGTTCAGTTTTTGGTTTTTTATTAATTGCAGTGGTAACACATGAACATGTTTTGTAAGTTAGACAAATAGCTTCCATTTTTGAGGTTTTTTTTTTTAGAAATATTAACATAAAATGCCTTATAAAAATAAATCTGTTTCTATTTCTTAGTGTTGTTGTTTTATAACTTATTTATTTATTTATTTTTGGCTACGTTGGGTCTTCGTTGCAGTGCACGGGCTTCTTGCAATGGCTTCTCTTGTTGGGGAGCACAGGCTCTAGGTGCGCGGGCCTCGGTAGTTGTGGCACGTGGGCTCAGTAGTTGTGGCTCGTGCGCTCTAGAGCACAGGCTTAGTAGTTGTGGCGCACAGGCTTAGTTGCTCCGTGGCATGTGGGATCTTCCCAGGCCAGGGCTCGAACCCGTGTCCCCTGCACTGGCAGGCGGATTCTGAACCACTGCGCCACCAGGGAAGTCCCTTAGTGTTGCTTTAAAACAGCTGAACTAATGAAGATGGGCCCGCGGTTGTGTTGGATAAGTTTGGATCGTTTGGTTTCTTTCTTAGAAATTACTCTGTAATGAGCTATATATATGCTTTGGGTGAATAATCTACTCCCTGACTGTGAAAAGAAAATGCCTTCCTTCCTTCATGCCATGATCAGGCCATTTTCAGTGAGCTGGAGCAGACGCTTCCTGGGTGAGGTTCTACCCCCTCATCTGTACAGAATACTTTGCTTGTTTGTCACAATGTTGGCCACTTTACCTATTTGTGGGATGGCGAGTGGAACAGAAGTGTGTATGCGTATCGTAGCTGGTTTACTGTTAGGACATTGGAATGCAAGGCAGACAACACTGAGCCTGTGACCTCCCCTCGCCCTCTGTGCTTTGAGATGGATTTCCTCTAACTCTCCTGGTCTTTGTCACTACGTAAAATACCAGTTTGTTCAGGGTTGTTTTGTTCTATCTCTTTATCTCTTTGAAAAATATTTTGCCTTAGAGACTAAGATAATAGCCTGTCCCATTAGCTGGCTTTATATAATTATGGGTTTTAATTCTTTTCCTCCCATTTACCTTTGGGTCCATCTCCCCAGCCATTTATAAACTTCGGTTTTTTCCTGATTATGTGAATTACTGTGTGTTTCCAAACGATTCAGTCTCGCGCTACTCTAGCAGGAGCTCTGTCTCCACCAGGGTTGGTGCTGTGGCTGAGGGCCCCGTCCAGCGTGGGCACCCCGGGGGCCGCGGGCTTGGCCGCCGCCTCGCTTCCCACACCTCCCTTGGCACCTCGTGCCAGACCCTCTAGTCCAGCCGTCTGTGCTCTTGGTGACTCTGATGGTTTCTTAGACGCCACCTGCATCTGCATAGACCACCTTCCTGTCTGCCCTTCTCCTTCCCTCCCCTTCTTCTTTGTCCCTTTCTAAGTGAAAAAAGGGACAGCCCAGCTCAAGTGCTTCCTTTCCATCTGCACCTTATCCATTTGGCTGGTCCAGAATTGACCCACTCCCTTTGAATCCCTGTAGGACTTTCAGACTTTCTCAGGACACTAACTGTGCCTCCCGAAGGTCGTTTAGGGCCCTCACCTGGCACACCTAGCAGTGCTGGTGGTGCCTCTCTGCCGTGTGATGAGTGCCTCTGATGCGCCCGCTCTGTGTGCTGTGTCCTTGATACAGCCTCACCTGCAGCCTTCCTAGCAGCCTGTACGGGGCAGATGATCCCATTTCACAGATGAGGAAATGAGGCTTGGAGACATGAGCCCCAAGCCACACGGTGGGGGGTGGTGGCAGGGGTTCAGACCTCGGCGCCGCAGGCTCTTTCCCCATTCGGGATAGAAGCAAAGGGGGGGGGCGTGTTGTAGAAATCTCTCTTCCCCACAGCACCCAGAATGGACTTTTGGGGGTGAAAGTTCTCAGTATTTATTGGACAGTGAATATAATTTTTATTTCCACAGGAGCCCTTCTCTGGAAGATTGAACAGAAATCTAACCGAGC
Source organism: Stenella coeruleoalba (assembly GCF_951394435.1). Taxonomy (NCBI): domain Eukaryota; kingdom Metazoa; phylum Chordata; class Mammalia; order Artiodactyla; family Delphinidae; genus Stenella; species Stenella coeruleoalba. Next base: position 2,564,764 of record NC_137147.1, on the reverse strand, counting down.
CTTTGCTTGTGGAAAAGTGACCATCAAGGGGAAGCGTCACTGGTACGAAGCTCTGCCCCAGGCGGTGTTTGTGGCCCTGAGCGATGACACGGCCTGGATCATCAGGACAAATGGGGACCTGTACCTACAGACAGGTAGCTGCAGCCGGCGCCCCAGCACCCGTGGGATCTGGTGTGATTGTGCTTTGGTAGCGACGTGCTTAGAGACAGTGACCAAGAAGCTAGAAGTCAATTTAAATGAAAACACTTCTGGAAAGAGAGTATTTTCTGTTGGAATCTATTAGCAGTTTTCTGCTACTGACTCACATTCAACCCAGGACAAATTTAGGGCAGGAATTAATAGAATTATTTGGCGAGGCACAGAAACAGAATCTTATTCTCCTTACAGCTCACCATTGCGTATCCCTTATCCTGCAGTATCAGATCTGAAGAGGAAAGAAGAACAGAGAAATGGCATTAGAATCATTTTTCCCTTTAACTTATGGCTGGATTTTTTCAGCCAGGTCAAAGCCCTGCTTCTATACGCTTATTTACACGTGGGTCAGGAAAAAACAATGAGAGATAATTTGCTCTGAATAGGAGTTTATCTCATCCTAGGAAACTGCCCTGAGAGGGGGGACCTTTAGCAGCTGGAAGAGACACAGTGGGACTTGTTTTTTAAAAATAAACTGTAATGAGAGTCAGTGTTTACGTACTGTCAGCAAAATGAGATATGGGTTTCCAAAAGCAACGTGATTCACCAGTACCTGGAAACGATTACGGGGCAGGAGCTCTTTTTCGGATGTCAAGAGGCCATAATAGATTTATGTAAATATCAATCATTTAACCATTTAATATTGCTGATTCCAAGAAAAGGTTTGTTTTTTTTAAAATAGATTTATTTTATTTATTTATTTATTGGCTGCATTGGGTCTTCATTGCTGTACGCAGGTTTTCTCTAGTTGTGGCGAGTGGGGTCTACTCTTGGTTGGGATGTGAGGGCTTCTCATTGTTGCAGAGTACAGGCTCTAGCCGTGCAGGCTTCAGTCAGTTGTGGCTCATGGGCTCTAGAGCACAGGCTCAGTAGTTGCGGTGCACGGGCTTAGTTGCCCCGTGGCATGTGGGATCTTCCCGAACCAGGGCTCGAACCCGTGTCCCCTGTGTTGGCAGGTGGATTCTTAACCACTGCACCACCAGGGAAGCCCCCCAAGAGAAGGTTTTAATCTCTGTTATGAACTGTCAGCCAGGGACGATTCTGAGATTTTTTTTTTAACATCTTTTATTAGAGGATAATTGCTTTACAATGGTGTGTTAATTTCTGCTTTATAACAAAGTGACTCAGCTATACATATACACACGTCCCCATATCTCCTCCCTCTTGTGTCTCCCTCCCACCTTCCCTATCCCACCCCTATAGGTGGTCACCAAGCACTGAGCTGATCTCCCTGTGCCATGCGGCTGCTTCCCACTAGCTATCTGTATTACATTTGGTTGTGTATATATGTCCATGCCACTCTCACTTTGTCCCAGCTTATGCTTCCCCCTCCTCACATCCTCAGGTCCATTCTCTGTGTCTGCGTCTTTATTCTTGTCTTGCCCCTAGGTTCTTCAGAACCTTTTGGGGTTTTTTTTAGTTTCCATGTATATGTGTTAGCATACGGTATTTGTCTTTCTCCTTCTGACTTACTTCACTCTGTATGACGACTCTAGGTCCATCCACCTCACTACAAATAAATCAATTTCATTTCCTTTTATGGCTGAGTAATATTCCACTGTATACATGTGCCACATCTTCTTTATCCATTCATCTGTTGATGGACACTCAGGTTGTTTCCATCTCCTGGCTATTGTAAACAGAGCTGCAATGAACATTTTGGTACATGACTGTTTTTGAGTTATGGTTTTCTCAGGGTATATGCCCAGTAGTGGGATTGCTGGGTCATATGGTAGTTCTATTTATAGTTTTTTAAGGAACCTCCATACTGTTCTCCATAGTGGCTGTATCAATTTACATTCCCACCAATAGTGCAGGAGGGTTCCCTTTTCTCCACACCCTCTCCAGCATTTATTGTTTGTAGATTTTTTGATGATGGCCATTCTGACTGGTGTGAGGTGATACCTCATTGTAGCTTTGATTTGCATTTCTCTAATGATTAGTGATGTTGAGCATTCTTTCATGTGTTTGTTGGCAATCTGTATATCTTCTTTGGAGAAATGTCTGTTTAGGTATTCTGCCCATTTTTGGATTGGGTTGTTTGTTTTTTTGGTATTGAGCTGCATGAGCTGCTTGTAGATTTTGGAGATTAATCCTTTGTCGGTTGCTTCGTTTGCAAATATTCGATTCTCTGAGATTGAAAGCCCTTGAACATCTGGCTCGCTCTCAGATGTGGGAGAGCCGGCATCCTAGCAGCTCCTGCTTGAGCCCAGAGGGCAGCCTGGCCAGCTCTGGGCCACATGCCGGCCCTGGTCTCTCCAGCCTGGTTCCTATGTCTCCCTTGAAAGTGAAAAATAGCTGGAAAAGCATACGCATGTCCAACTTCCAGTGGCATCTGAGTTTCGTTCCTGCTGGGGAAACAGGGTGCTTCTGGCCTGGGGGTGAGGAGGGCCTTAGGAGTCACCTGGGCAGTGGTTGCAGACAAGCTCAAACCACCCAGAGCTACTGGCTTAGAGCCTCCAGGGTTGTCCTGAAGGTTTGCAGTGTAAGAAGTCCAGGAGGTGATTCCTACCTAGCTGAGTTTGAGGAAATGCAGCCCAAGGGCTGTGATACCGTAGGGTGCTGTTGTGATCGGGCAGGGAGCATGCTGAGTTCCGAGCCCTGACCGCAGGCTGAGGCTGCGGAATAATATGGGGCTTTAGGTAACAGCTGTTGTGCCAGCTCCCTTACGAGTGGCCTTGAAGCTCATTAGACAGAGATTGCAAAGAGGCGGGGGAAGAGCCCTGGATGGGGAGTTGGGGACCCTGAGCTCTGGCCCTCACCTTCCATCTAGGAATTTCGGGGTTTTCATTTTAGTAGTGGAAACACCGCGTACCACGTACAAAGCAGGCGGAGGGGAACCACCCTGTTGGAGGTGCTCTGCAGAGGTTGCCTGGAGCCCTCAGATCCCTGTGGGTCCAGTGGCAGCTGAGGCTCCGAGGGGCGTGGCCACAGAAGACGTCCCTTGGTACTGGCTCCTCTGGGCCTGGACCCTCCTGGCTCCGGAGCTGGCTGCTCTCCTGCACTGGGCTTTCACGTTCTTTCGGAACATTTTTAGCTACTTTGGGACACCAGAGGATTCGGAATTGTTATTCCTCCAGTTTTCAAAGAGCATCTGAAAACAGTTCAGATGGATATTATATTTAAGCACAATCTAACTATTTTATGTTGACTAGACCTTGAAAAGAGAAAGTACTTATTATGAAAGGATATAGCAAAATACCAAAAAAGAAAAATAAGCAAACAGAATGAAAATGAGGTGTGAAGTCCTGACTGTGTGTCTTTGGGGGCTTCCTGTCCTTCTCCCCGGCAGGTCTCAGCGTGGATCGCCCCTGTGCCAGAGCCGTAAAGGTTGACTGTCCATACCCACTGTCCCAGGTCGCAGCCCGAAACAGCGTGGTGTGGGCGCTGACGGAGCAGAGGGTACTGCTGTACCGGGAGGGTGTGAGCAGCTTCTGTCCCGAAGGGGAGCGCTGGAAATGTGACATCGTCAGGTATCGGGGGAGGAGCAGACACATTTTCAGCGTCCTGTCTGTCCCACTGTCTGTTCTTTGTCAACTTGACTCTTCTTAAGGGACCCATGTGAGCCTCTCCTGGGCAGAGCTGGTTCCCTGAAGGTTTCCACGGTCGTGGTGTTCTCTGGGATTGCCAGAGCCAGTTTCAGCAGCCTGACCTTGAAGACACTCTGTGCCTCCTTCTGACTGGCAGACTGGGCATTGGGTCAGAGCTCAGTTTTAAAAATGTTACTGCCCTCATGTGTAATCTCAAGCCCCACACGGTCACGAGTCTCTCGTGATGGTCTTTCTAGAGAACTGCCCATTGTCAGGTAGTTTCTGTTTAGAGTCTCAGATGACTTAAGGCCAAATATTTTTCTTTATTATCCTCCTAGTCAGTTGAAGTTAATCTCTGAATTGCAATTTATTTGGTTACTTTCTACCCGTCAAAATTTTAATTAAAGAGTTACTGTCAGATCATTTTGCTGGTGTGAAATTATCAGTAGTCTTTAGAAAAATTAGATTAGGATATTCTCGGTTTGAATTGAGCAACCCAGTAAATTTGAGTGAGCACCTGTTGTGAGCACTGAGTGAACGTGACCCTGCCCAGCCCTCGAAGAGCTCCCCATCTGGGGCAACCAACGCCAGTTAGTGTAGATGGTCCCGAGCTGGAGAGGGACGAGCAGCACCGAGGACGCCTCGGCTCCCCCTGCAGAGGTCAGGTAGGCACCGTGCAGAGTGGACCCGCACCTCAGCCTCGAAGCTGGTGGGGACGTCACCGGCTGGGTGGGAGGAGGGCGTTGCCCGCAGAGTGGGCAGCGTCTGCCAGGCTGCAGCTGCCCAACACAGCCTGGCACGCTGCGGAGTTCCTGTTCGCTTAATTGGTGAAGGCAGGGGTGGGGAGATGGGCCACTCGGGGCCTGAAATCCCTCATGAGCCTGCTCTCTTCTTCCCTGGGTTAGTTTCCCTTAAGAGCTCCCCCTACCGTCCTGGGCCTTCAGGAATTCTTCAGACGCCCCCTCGCTTCGGAACAGTATATATCGCACAGTCGTTTAACTCGAAACTCAAGCTTCCTTCCTCGGAACTTGTCTCTTGTCCCACACCGAGCCCCCCAGGACGCTTGATGCCGGCATCCTAGGCGCCCTGGGGGCCATGAATGCGGGTGCTGACTCCACACTCTCTTCCTCGTTTCCAGTGAAAGGCAGGCTTTGGAACCTGTCTGTATCACTCTTGGGGACCAACAGACCCTGTGGGCCTTGGACGTCCGAGGACACCTGTGGTTCAGAACTGGCGTCGTTTCCAAGAAGCCCCAAGGGGATGACGACCACTGGTGGCAAGTAGGTGTTGAGCTCTCGGGCCACGTGTCTGGGTGCCTCCCTGAGTCGGGGGCTCTGTTCTCCCTCTTACAGCCCCTCTCTTTTCCCTAAAGAGATTGGGGGCTTGGAGTAAATAAACGGTGTTCGCTTTTACTATTGGATGAGTTAGACTTTGCTGTATTTGAGCACACTAGAAATATCAGGGCACAACAAGGCTCTACTGTATTCAATATCCTATGATGAACCATAATGGAAAAGAATATTAAAAGAGAAAGAATGTATACATATGTATACCTGAATCACTTTGCTGTACAGCAGTAACTAACACAGCATTGTACATCAACTATACTTCAATGTAAAAAAAAAGAATTATCAGGAATTTCATCACAGGACATAACTTGTGAAGCTCTTTTTGCTTAAATTTGTAGGCTTTGTTTATTTATTTTTTAATTTTGGTGTTATTTAGAAATTTGTCATTATATGCCAAATAAATCCATTGATAGCCATCTGAAGACCTAGATAATAATAATGATTAATTCTGGAGGAATGTACTAAGAAGAAGAGAGATTAGACAATAGATGTGAAAAACCCAACCCACAATTAAAATTCACTATCTCTGCTTGTACAAAAGCCCTCGTAAGTAAATGGTATTTCAACGAAGAAAGGGGAGTTTTCCTACATGCCCCCAGAAAAGTAAACACTTTGAGAAATAGTAAGGTAGGGGCTTCCCTGGTGGCACAGTGGTTAAGAATCCACCTGCCAATACAGGGGACATGGGTTCGAGCCCCGGTCCGGGAAGATCCCACATGCCGCCGAACAGCTAAGCCCATGCGCCACAACTACTGAGCCTGCGCTCTAGAGCCTGCGACCCACAACTGCTGAAGCCCGCATGCCTAGAGCCCGTGTTCCACAACAAGAGAAGCCACTGCAGTGAGAAGCCCGCACACCGCAACCAAGAGTAGCCCTTTGCAGCCAGTTAAGCCGCCTGTGCTCTTTTCCCCATGGGGGCCCGGTGCGCAGTGGCTGCAAACAGCAGCCTCCTGGGTAGTGTGTGCGGCCTGTTGCCTGTGTGGGCTGCCCTAAGGGACCCTGGAGACAGCCCTTTCCAGTGGACATTCATGACTGGCGTGCTGTCCCCAATCCAGGCTCCAGACAGGTATGCATGGTGCCTTTGGAAAGCCCCAGGGCACAGTGGCCAGGGTCCACATTGGCCAGGTCATAATGTCCATCCGCACCAAGCTGCAGAACAAGGAGCATGTGATTGAGGCCCTCCACAGGGCCAAGTTCAAGTTCCCTGGCCGCCAGAAGATCCACATCTCCAGGAAGTGGGGATTTACTAAGTTTAATGCAGATTAATTTGAAAACATGGTGGCAGAAAAGTGGCTCATCCCATATGGCTGTGGGGTCAAGTACATCCCTAATCGTGGCCCCCTGGACAAATGGCGGGCCCTGCACTCATGAGAGGCTTGGCGCTGCCCCCTGCCTACCCATGCCCACCAATAAACCCTACTTTCTTTGTCAAAAAAAAAAGAATAGCCCTGCTTGCCGCAACTAGAGAAAGCCCGCGCGCAGCAACGAAGACCCAGTGCAGCCGAAAATAAATAAATAAAATAAACAAAAAGAAATTAAAAAAAAAAAAAGAAAGAAGTAGTAAGGTATAATCAAGCTAACTTTTGCCCTTTTGGTGCCATTCAGTGTAAACGTAGCGCCCGTGGTTCCCCAGCGTGGCAGGTAAGGCTGTGCTGGCATCGGCGGCTGTGGGGTACACAGCAGCTCTCGAGTGTTCTGTCTCCATTGATTGGTTCAGGTGTTATTGTCGCCTTAGACTTGCCTCATCGAGGGCAGGTCTTCCAGTGGCCGCTCTCAGGTCTTTCACATGAGGATGTGGAAAAGTAAGTTGTGTTTGCTCTTTGATGAGTATGTGTGTATATACACAGTCTCTAATTTAATATGCCAGGTACTATTTGAAAAGTTATACAATTGATTCAAAAGTATCCTCCCTGTATTTGTAACCGTATTATATGGTTTTATACACACACACACACACACACACACACACACACTCAAGTGTAGCGTATGTACTAAATTCTGTCTTTAAGTAACCTAAAGAAAACTAGTTATCATTTTATCATAATATTTAGAACATTGTCTTCAGAGAAATTTGACAGAATCATCTCTGAGGTGTTTGGAAACAGAGTTATTTTATTTACTGTAAGATTGATTTCTCTGTAGTGCTAGAGCCAGCATTATGTTTGGCTGTTAAACCTTCCTTTTCTTTCTGTTAATTTGCATCCTGCTTATCTGCCAATGCTGGGTGCTGGGACTGAGCCTGTCACAGACTTTCTGTGTGGCCTGGCATCATACACCCCGAGGAAGGGCAGAGCTCCTGGGCCATCACACGGCAGCGTGGCACTGGTCCCCAGGTACCTGCCCAGCGTCCTGTGGGCTCTGATGGAGTCCGCCTAGCCAGGCTGGCACGTGCTCTGCCCTTCAAGAGAAGCGGGGCCGCGGGCTCCGCAGCAGGGCCGCGGGGTTGACGTGCTGACACCGTTTGCTTAAGCCTCAGTGCAGGCAGAAGCTCACAGTCAGTGCGAGCCCTTTCACAGAAAAGAAGGGCCGCATCGCACATGCACTACAGTGCTGGGTTTTATGATAGTTTCCTTTCTGTGTGTTTTGTTTATTATATGTTAAGTTCCCTATCCTAGGTGGTGTCACTTTCACTCAGCACTTCGCTGTGCGTGACCTGGGAGTGTGGCCTGCATGGGCTGTCCTAGGCGGAGGGCGGTGACGTTCTCTGTAACCCAACCGGCAGGGCAGAAGTGCGTGGAGAGTCCTGCAGAGTCAGAGCTTTCTAACAGCCGGAGCTGGCGGCAAGGGGGAGGCTTCCTCAGAGGGCGGCACCCTGGAGAAAGACCTCTTGCGGGAACGTGAGAGAAGCGTGTCTCGAGTCTGAGCCCAGGTGCACTCTGCACGTCCAGGGCAGCTCCCGTCTGTGCTGTCCTTCTGGCCTGATTAGTAACAGGCCCAGTTAGGGCATGAATTGCTTCTTTTTAAACCCGTATTATGATCCTAAGTATTGTACACTTGTCCATTAGAAATTCCTAAATTTTAAAAACAAAATAATCGTTTCTCACTGATTAGAATAAAAGACTTATAGGGTGCGAGGGGGTGATAATCATAAAAATAATACATGCTCTTTGTAACAGGTCCATGTGATAGAAAAGTGTATAAAATAAAAGGTGAACATTTTCTTACATCCCTCTGAGTCCACCCCTCGGAAGTAATCACAGTCAGCAGTGGGGGGTGTCCTGCCACACTCCTCTCCAGTCCTCACACAGATGTGCACGTGGGTATCTGGGTGTTTGACGGGTGGGGTCGGGCCCTTACCTCTCAGGCAGGGAGCATACAGAAGGCGCTTGTAGCTGCGCTGAGACAGGGTGTCTGCCCGTCTCCCCTGCAGGCGAGCATCACAGACTATGTGGTGTTTGACCAGTGCAGCTTGTTCCAGACCATAATCCACGCCACACACTCGGTGGCCACAGCAGCCCAGGTGCCTGTGGAGAAGGTGGCGGATAAACTGCGCATGGCGTTGTGGTCTCAGCAGCTCCAGTGCCAGCCGAGCCTCCTAGGGGTCAACAGCAGCGGCGTCTGGATCTCCTCGGGCAAGAATGAAATCCACGTCTCTAGAGGAAGCCTCATCGGTGGGTGAATCACTTCATTTCCACGCCGGCTTGATAGGCAGCTCCTCTTAGAGGCAGCATTTAAGGAAAAGCCTTATGAGCTCAAGTGGAAAAGATAATTTAGTGCCAGTGGTATGAAGTGTCTGGAATGGAGGCATTCCCTCTGCTTTCTATCAGTTCCCTCCTTTTAGTCTGTCATTCCTACGACTTGGATACCAGTGTCTGGATGGTGTGCGATCAGTTTCCATTAGGAACCGATTAGGCTACAAGAAGAGCACATGGAGCTCATTTTTATGTTAATAATTTCCAGCTAAATGAAAAAATCCTCCCATTCCTAAAGAGCCTAGTAGAAAAAATGACCACACTGTTGAAAATGCAAGGCTCTGGCCAGATCTGTAAACGTAGGTGTAAATCCAATTTACCCACTGGGGCTTCATTTCTGTGAGTGAACCCTGCTTTGTGAATTTTCTCCAGCTCTTCTCCCGCTGCGTGGCCTCCCCCGACCCTGGGCTAGATGGTGCTCTGCTTGTCGGGCTGGCTCTTGCAGTGCTGGCTTGGGTCTCCTACTTTGAGGACAGTCTAGAACCAGCTGTAGGGGTTTTGAAGACCAGTTGGTCTAGAACTAAAGTTCTGAAGCATGTATGGTTTTTCTTTCTTCTTTCTTTAACGTACTCTTCCCATTATTCTTTCTAGGCACTTACTGGAATAATGTTGTTCCCCGGGGGACAGCTTCTGCCACAAAGTGGGCCTTTGTGTTGGCTTCCACTGCTCCCACAAAGGAAGGTTGGTTGGGGAGTGCAGTGCACAGGTTGGCAGCTGAACAGTTAAAACTGTGGTCTGCCGTGGCCTAGTTGGGGCGGGAGCATGGCCGTGGGGCCCTCAGGGACTGGATGCGGTGGTGTCACAGGCCAGCAGCCCTCGTTGGCTGAGCTGAGGGCCCCCGAAGCTGGATAGGCCTGCCCAGGAGAGAAGGGTCTGGTGTGGTGATCTGAGTGGGTCTGGAGGCGAGCTGTCCTTCCGAAGGAGGGGAGTGTACAGTGTGACCTCTGAGGCCAGCAGCTGCTGACTTCAGTGACATGTCTCAGGGCCATAGCACAGGGCCAGTAGGCGCCAGGCTTCTCTGGGTGCCTGGCCATTTCCCCTGTGAATTCTGTCACCTCCTCACAGGCTGGTTTACAGCCTCTGGCTGGCCTAAGTCCCACTGTCATGCCCCTGGTAGGGCAGACCTCCCAAAGCCCTGACCACAGCTCGGGGTTTGGAGCCAGGAGAGGCAGTGCAGCTACCCCAGGAGATGAGAGCTGGGGCAGTCAGGCGGCCCCAGCGGAGGCCGAAGCCGCCTCCCAGGATCACGCTGAGAGTCAGATGAGAAGATGTCGGGGGTCTCTGCAGTTGGTGAGTTCGAGCTCGTAGTCCCACTAGGATGTGCAGAACTTGGTCAGTACACTAAAATGCTTCCTCCCCAGATCGTTCTGACCGCAGTTGTGCAATAAGTAAGCTCTGCAAACCATAGGTTCTTTCCCAAGCTTGGCACAAATCATTCGGCAGCAAAACCTGACCTGAGCTGATGGGAGGCTCCTTATTGCCTCCATCTGTCCTGCTGACTGCGACTGTGACGTGTTTTGTTGCAGGAACGTTGCTGCACTTCTTGCGGGGGCAGGTGGGGGGCGGGTATTGCCTGGCTCCCAGGCTGTTTCGTAAACGTATGGCATACCCATTACCGTATGTTTTCAAGGTCCAGGGTAATTTTGAATTCCAGACCATAACTGGTCCCAAATTTTCGATATACTTTAGATAATATATTCTGACTGAGGTTTTAATTTCCCCAAGTGTGGTTTGCATTTTAAAGTGAATTAAACCTGAAGGACTCTAAAAACGGGGGAGAGAATGAAAGCATGCAATTTTGAGGTGAGGATGGGAGGAAAAGGCTTTCCAGCTTTCCAGGCCTTTTCCAGCAGCCTCCACCCCGCCAGACCTCCCCTCATCCTGCCCCCAGGACAGGGGAGGGTCCTCGGTGCTGTCCTTCTGAGGCATTGCTGACCTTGCTCCCTCTAGGACACTAGTTAACACACCAAGTTGAACGCTTCCCAGTCCATTATACAACGTCCAAGGTCCGGGCCTCTGAGGCAACGTTGTGGGCCTCCTAAGGTCTCGTTAGCCCAGCTTCCTTTCATTTCTTTAAATGTGTCGGACTTGTTTCCTACGAACTGGCTGGTCCCGGTGTGTCCCCCTGAGTCCTGGCTGCTCCTTCCCCGAGGTGGGGAGTGAGGGTGGGAGCTGGGCAGCCAGCCTCTGAAGGCAAAGGCTGCCCCGAGAGGCTCGCCGGTGACGCCATGCCCTCTCCGCAGGAAGCTCCCTGTGGCTGTGCCAGAGCAGCAAGGACCTGTGCCGCGTCAGCGCCCAGCACGCCCAGTCACGCCCGTCCACCGTGCAGCTGCCCCCCGACGCCGAGATGAGGGCCTACGCCGCCTGCCAAGACGCCCTGTGGGCCCTGGACAGCCTCGGCCAGGTGTTCATCCGGACGCTGTCCGCGAGCTGCCCCACGGGCATGCACTGGACGAGGCTGGACCTCTCGCAGCTAGGTATGCCCACCCCCGCCGCCGGGCCCTGCCTTCCGGCCTCATCAGGAGGGGTGTCTCACCTGCTTCCCGGGGCCCTGTGTCCAACCCTCGTGAATTCTTGTAGGCTGCTTGGTCGGTTGCTGGATTTCAGGAGGTCGACTAGCCGCTCTTGCAGGGTAATGGGCCTCTTCAGAATCCTGTGAGGAGCTTTTCTTCCCACGCTTTACACGTCACAGGGTTTTCGGAACCCAGGAGGAGCGTGAACTCAGAGAAGGCTGCTGTAAGACACGCTCGAGATGATGCTGTGGATGCAGCTGCCTCTGCTGGTCTGTCTGAATGTGGCAGTTGCTTTGTGCCCTTTCCGACGCAGGGTCCGCGGCCCGCAGCCTGGAGAGGGCCCAGTTCTCCCTCTGCTGGAGGGGTGTGTGCCGCCTCCCGCTGCCGCCCTTCCCTGAGTCTCCCCTACAGGGCTGCAGGGCAGCCAAGCAGCATGAGGCCATTTATAAATAATTCATTCCTGTTCCAAGGAATACGATGATGGAATGAGCCCACGCCCTTAGGTTATCCTCTGGGCAGATGGGCAGGTGTGGCTGTCAGAAGGTTCAGGCTGCGCCAGGCAGCTCTGGAGTCCATGCGAGCCTTAGGAATACTTCCATGCCCAGCAGTTTCCCGTTCTGGTGAACTGATAACCAGTGTTTTGTTTGTTAGGTGGTAGAACTGAATTTTACAAGCAGTTAACATTTGAGAATTCAACCACATGTACTCGTTTGGAAAAAAAAGGACAAAGAAGGCAGAAGGGAAGGGAGGACGCCTTGTCCACCTCCCGCCCTGGCAGCCCCCGGCTGCGTCTCCAGCTGACGGCCTCTCACCATCCCATGACGTGCAGAGGTATCGTCATTCTTTTGTCCCACAAGGCCCCCAAATACAACCCAGCTTAGCTAAAGAAGCAGGTTGGTTCTCCACTAAAGAAGTAAGCTTTGTTCCAAAGCTAGGAATTTTCCAGGGTCATTTTGATCATGCTTTTGGCCTCACTCGCACCGTGTTTTGAACCTAATCCCAGCCCCAAGGCCGGTCACAGTCCAGCTTCTGAGAGTGCCTGCCAGCCGCCATCGTCAACGGTGATGGACCAGAGAGGCTGCAGCTGGCCATGGCTCTGCCTGCCAGTGCGGGGCCGTCTTCCCGCCTGCCCCGGGGAGCCTTTCCTTGGTTCAGAGATCCTGTGGGCCTGAGCCATCCTCCTTTGGCCCCCAAGCAGAGCAGTTTGGGAGTTTCTGGAGGTAAAAAGGCCAGGGCGAGGTTGGTGTCCTCCTTGCTACAGGATCCTGGGAGCGCTGGGGGCCCTGCCCTTGCCCCCTCTGGGGCAGAAGCAGAGCTCTGCCCGGTACCACCGCCCAGAGGAGGCCTCTGTGCTGCAGCACGTGCCGAGAGAACGGCCTGGAGCGCGGCTTGGCCTCCGGGCTCCGGCGCACAGCTCACGCCTCCCTTCCGTCCAGTCCAGTCCTCCCGCGCTGGCGCGCTGGTGCGCTAGCCAGAGTGTTACAGGCCTCTGAGGCGGCTGGCTGGGTTTCCCTGGGGTCGGTGGCCGTTCTTTCAAGGGGAGTGACTGGGCTTCGGTGGGATTGAGTCTCCCTTTCAGAGTGGGAGGGGCCAGGCAGGGCCACCCTGAGTCCAGGTTGTGCTTTGGCTTCCCCTGCGTGCTGGGGGCAGGGCTGCAGGAGCCGAGAACGGCAGGCTTTCACAGAGCTGCCCTGCCTCTTGCCTGCAGAATCGTCCGCAGTCCAGCCAGGCCTGGAGTGGCTCACACAGACCGCAGGTGAGGTGGTTGGGCCCTCACCACCTCACTGGGGCTCCCGGCAGAGGCAGGGCGGCAGCGGGAGCAGTGCTAGCCAGGTTACCTTGAAACATCAGTCCTCACCTTTCTGATGGTAACGGCAATCCCCGCCCCAGAGAGGTGATGCAAGTAAGCATCATGTGCAAACGGAACCTGTCTCAGGCAGGTGTGACGGCCTGAAAGCTGCCCAGCTCCTCAAGCTGCTGGGGGAGGGGTGGTGCTCGCTCGGGTCTGGCGCCGTGCATGACGGGGGCCGAGTCCAGGAAGCTCTGCCTCGCTTAGTCTTTTTCCTGCCCTGAGCTCTGGATTTTGTTTATCCGGGTTACTGGCCGTTGCTGAGAGGATGGATAAAGACTTCTTTTACGATATTCTGAACGTCCTGGGAGAACGAAGCAAGTCCAGAGTTGGTAGGCCGGGGAGGCGTGCAGGGAACAGCAGGAGGGGTGCTGGCCTTCCACGTGCCAGGGTGGGGGGGCGGCGGAAGGCAGGTCAGGGCCACCAGCTACTCTGTTGTTTGGCTCTTTCCAGGGATGGTCTGTGTAGCCTGTGGGACAAACCGGTGAATCAAGGTTTCTTAAAAAAGTATTATTTATATTAGGGGATGCAGATTTTGAGTTCAGGTGTGTGCTCCCTGCCAGTGTCCATGGCAGGCTGTCATCTGGCAGCACTCACTGGGGAGCAGTGAACAGAGTGTAGTAACGCAGGTAACGTTAATGCTGCCTTGCTTACTTGCCTGGGGTTACCTGGGGTGCTGCATTGTTCTTTTAAAAGTTGGCCGTGGTGGTGCTCACAGCAGTGAAAGGAAGCACACAGCCTTTTCAAGACTGTGGTTCTACATGTGAGGGTTCTGTGCAGTAGCAAACTTCTCTTTCCCAGATGCACTTTTTTTTTTTGGAAGTATAGTTGACATACAATATTATATTAGCTTCAGGTGTACAATATAGTGATTTGATATTTTTATAGATTACACACCATACAAAGTTATTATTATTGTTTATATTCCCTGTGCTGTATGTTACATCTTTGTAATTAATTTGCTTTTTATTTTATTTTATTTAAATTAAAAAAAATTTTATAAATCTATTTATTCATTTTTGGCTGCGTTGGGTCTTCGTTGCTGTGCGCGGGCTCTCTCTAGTTGCGACGAGCAGGGGCTACTCTTCATTGCGGTGTGTGGGCTTCTCATTGCGGTGGCTTCTCTTGTTGCGAAGCATGAGCTCTAGGCGCGCAGGCTTCAGTAGTTGTGGCGTGTGGGCTTCAGTAGTTGTGGCACACGGGCTCAGTAGTTGTGGCTTGCGGGCTCTAGAGCACAGGCTCAGTAGTTGTGGCGCACAGGCTTAGTTGCTCCGCAGCATGTGGGATCTTCCTGGACTGGGGCTCGAATCCATGGCCCCTGCATTGGCAGGTGGGTTCTTAACCACTGCGCCACCAGGGAAGTCCTTATTTGCTTTTTAAATGGTAGTTTGTATCCCTTAATCCCCTTCATCTGTTTTGCCCCTCCCCCCCTTCCTACTCCCCTCTGGTAACCACTAGTTTGTTTTCTGAATCTGTGAGTCTATTTCTGTTTTGTTGTATTTGTTCATTTATTTTGGTTTTTTAGATTCCACATATAAGTGAAACATACAGTATTTGTCTTTCTCTGACATTTCACTAGGTGTAACACTCTTCAGATCAATCCACATTGTTGCAGATGGCAGGATTTCATTCTTTTTTAAGGCTGAGTAATATTCCATTGTGTGTGTGTGTACACACACACACACATACACCCCACATCTTCTTTATCCATTCATTTGTTGATGGACACTTGTGTTTCTTGCATATCTTGCCTGTTGTAAATAATGCTGCAGTGAACAGCATGCTGGGGGGCATGTATCTTTCCAAATTAGTGTTTTCGTTTTTTTCAGATGAATACCCAAGAGTGGAATTGCTGGATCAGATGATAGTCCTATTTTTAATTTTTTGAGGAACCTCCATAATGTTTTCCGTAGTGGCTGTACCAGTTTACATTCCTACCAGCAGGGTTCCCTTTCCTCCACATTCTTGTCAACACTTGTTATTTGTTGTCTTTTTAAATCTTTTTTTTTTTGGCTGCACCAGGTTTTAGTTGCAGCATGCAGGATCTTTGTTGCCACGTGTGGGACCTTCGTTGTGGCATGCAGGATCTTTAGTTGGTGCAATGCTTGTGGGATCTAGTTCCCTGACCAGGATCGAACCTGGGCCCCCAGCATTGGGAGCTCGGAGTCTTAGCCACTGGACCACCAGGGAAGTCCCTTGTTGTCTTTTTGATGATGGACACGGGGCTCGAACCTGTGTCCCCTGCATTGGCAGGTGGATTCTTAAGCACTGCACCACCAGGGAAGCCCTACGTTCTTCTTTTAAATATTCTTTTCCATTACGGTTTATCACAGGATATTGAATATAGTTCTCTGTGCTATCCAGTAGGACCTTGTTGTCCATCCAGTCTATATATAATAGTTTACATCTGCTAGCCCAACCTCCCACTCCATCCATCTGTTCTCTACGTCCGTGATTCTGTTTCTATTTCATAGATAGGTTCATTTGTGTCATATTTTAGATTCCACGTATAAGTGATATCATATGGTATTTGTCTTTCTCTTTCTAACTTCACTTAGTATGATCATCTCTAGTTGCATCCACGTTGCTGCAGATGGCATTATTTTGTCTTTTTATGGCTGGGTAGTATCCCATTATATACATGTACCGCATCTTCTTTATCCATTCATCTGTTGATGGACATTTAGGTTGTTTCCATGTCTTGGCTATTGTGAATAGTGCTGCTGTGAACATAGAGGTGCATGTGTCTTTTTGAATTATAATTTTGTCCAGATATATGCCCAGAAGTGGGATTGCTGGATCATATGAGCTCTATTTTTAGTTTTCTGAGGAACCTCCATACTGTTCTCCATAGTGGCTGCACCAACTTACATTCCCACCGGCAGTGTAGGAGGGTTCCCTTTTCTCTACATCCTTTCCAGTATTTGTTATTTGTGGGGTTTTTTTGTAGATTTTTAAAAATCATGGCCATTCTGACTGGTGGGAGGTGGTATCTCATTGTAGTTTTGATTTCCATTTCTTAGATTAAGAGAATTCTTCAATTAAATGTCTAGCTACTGAACCCAGTTATAGAGACTGAATATGGAATTTTATGATTTATGACCATCCTAGTTTTTGGAAGAAAATTTGTGTCATTTAGCAGATACTTAATATGCTCATAACGTTTGATTTCCCAGTACGCATAAATATGCATATGTCAGGCATTGGAATGTTTAGCAAACTAATGCAATTTGTAATTGAATACATCCGGTCACAGCATTTAATGAAGAAATGCTCAGTGTCGGTTCGTGCCTTTAGATAACAAATAGGCTTATATAGTAATTTATGCAGAGAAGTGTCTTATAAATAGTAAAACACCAAATAAATGCCACTTTTTGTCTAAAATATATGTTTAAAAAGTAATCCTAAAGGGAAAATGTCTCATCTGTTGAATAAAGTAATTAAAACTTTTCTTTTTAATGGGAGGGAAGAACAAAATAGGGGGAAGACAGGAAAATCGCAGTATGTCTGTGTTAGTCAGACTAATACTGTTACAGTAACGAGTCCCAAATACCAGCCATGTAACACAGTGAAGATTGCTTTCTGCTCCCGCGAAGTTGACTCTCGACCTGTCAGTCTTTCGATGGTTGTGGTAGTGGTTCCCAGGTGGTGGCTTACTGACCCCCTGCGGTGCTCTGTGGCTCTGCCCCTCTGGTCACTGTGGCAGGAGACAGCCGAAAGGCAAGGCCCTCTTGCCAGCTCTTTTATGGTTCAGTTCAGAAGTGACAGATCCCTTCTGCCCACAGCCCATCGTCCAGAACCAGTGATAGGGCCCCGCTTAACTCCAAGGGACACTGACGAGCCAGGGGGTGCTGGGGGGGCCAGTGTTCTCTGCCACCTGCCCTGACCTCATACACCTGCACCCAGGCAGCCTGGGAGACCCTCTGTGAAGTAGGAGACTACGGAAAAGCCCTCGATTAAACGTTTTCTTCTTTGACCTGTCTCTTCAATTCAGAATAAGCTGATTTATACACTGAAGTGTATATTCTAGCAACCTTTTATGTTTGTTTTAAAAGAACGCTTGCCTTGTAATATGAACTCCGTGTTTCACTGGTGGTGGTGTTATTCGCTGCTAATTCTGAGATGCTGACCCAGTGTGTTTTTGTCACCATGTAACTCTCTTCACGTGAGCAGCTACCACCTGTAGTTCCTGTTAGGGCAGGTTGACGACTCCAACATAACATTATTTTTAATTAGCATTTTAAAATTAGAATTTGTTTCTCGGCCGTTTCTGGAATTTACTGCTGAAAGTCCTTTATTTGGATCGCTACAAATCTTTTCATGGGTAATGTTAGAGCTCTAGGATGTCTATTTTAACTCCCCGGTAAGACATTCTATAAAAGATTTTAAAAATACAGCTAATTTCAGTATAAGAGAAATCATCATCTTCAGGAAATGTACAAAGGGATACTAAGAAGTTTTCCAGTAGTGGTGGGTTGATACTTTGAAGCTAAACACACGTGGCGAGATTTCCCCACAGCAGGATCCGCGCCTGTGCGTTTTGGTGTAGACACATGGGCTGCCATCTGATACCGGTGACAACTGTGTGAGGTGGCCACGAGCAGCACTGCCAGGGAATGTAGCCGCACCGCCTTTTTCCCCTGCCTTACAGTCAAAATGAGTCATCCTCTAACTTAGTCATCAGAAGACAAACCGTTCACCTTGAAAAAACAGGCAAAAGACTTGACAGATGCTTCACAAAAGAAGGTATACAGATGCCCCCCATAAGCACATTAAAAGATTCTCAGCATCACTAGTTACCAGGGAAATGCAAATAAAACCATGATGCCACTTTACACCTGCTAGAATGGCTGACAGAGGTGCCAGAAGTGGATGCTCGTGAGGGTGTGAGCCACCAGCACACACCGCTGGTGGGCGTGTAAAATGGGAAGGCTGGTGGTCTCTTTCCACGTTAAACAGATACCTACCCTATAGCCCAGAGCTCCACTCTCAGGTGTTATTCAAGAAAAACAACACATGTTCACAAAAAAAAGTCTTCTGCAGGAATGATGATAGCGGCTTTACTCCTAATAGCAAAAAGTGGAAATGGCCCAAATGCCCATCAGCAGGACACACCAGTAACTGTGGCGTTTACATGCAGTGGACTCATACTCAGCAGTAAAAAGGAGTGACTGGATGAATGTCATGAACAGAACATCACGCTGAGTGAAAGAAGCCAGGCCCAGGGAGTGCATACCTGTGATTCTGTTTCTACAGTCATCTAGACCAGACTGAACAGATACATGGCGATAGAAGTCAGAAGAGTGGCTGCCTTGGGGCAGAGGGGCAGAACTTTCTTGAGGAAGGGGCTCGAGGGAACTTTCTGGGGCAATGAAAACATTCCATAACTTGATAAGCCATGGGTTGCCCAGGCATGTTCATCTGTCAAAAGCGAGGGAACTGACCGTGTAAGATCTGTGTGTTCACGGGATGTGGGGCCCTGGAGGTCAGAGGTGGCTGGCGGGGAGGGTCAGGCAGGCCTGGGTTCAAGCCGCGGCCTGCCCTTTGCCTCCCGGCTTCTCCACGTTCTTTTCCGGGGTCTGCGTCCTGACGGCCTCACACATGAGCTGGGGCGGCAAGAGCCGTGCATCACTGTCGCGCAGGTCAGTAACTATGGGCTGTTGCTCTTTCTGCCAGATAAACTATTAATCAAGTTTCTCTTTGAAGACTCCTCCCATTTCCTTTCCTCTTAAAATTGGTTTAATAAACAAGGAGAAATGTAAAAAGAAAAATGAAGATCCTGGGAGGCTTAGTTAATTTTAATTCTAATTAGGATCAAGATTACCTGAAAGAGGGACTTCCCAGGTGGTCCAGGGGTAAAGAATCCGCCTGCCACTGCAGGGGACACGGGTTTGATCCCTGGTTGGGGAACTAAGATCTCACATGCCGCGGGGCAACTAAGCCCGCGTGCCACAACTATTGATCTCTCGCGCCTCAGCGAGAGACCCTGCGTGCCCTGGAGCCTGCACGCCACAGCCAAAGAGAAAACCCACACGCTGCAACTAGAGAGAAGCCCACGCACCACAATGAAGATACCGCGTGTTGCCACTAAGATCCTACGCAGCCAAAAAAAAAAAAAGATTACCTAAAAGATGAATTCCCTTGCCCCAAATCCAGAATTTGCTGGTAATAGTCACATATCTGATGAAGCTAATGACGGGGCCCATACTGAGATATTAATTGCCGGGCTTGGTGGCTCAGGGCACTGTCCGGATGGCATCTTGATTATTTTGCCCGTGGTGTGCAAGGGCTGCTCTGTGGCGCGGGGCAGGTGCCGGGGCAGCCAGAGGCGTTGGTGACTCTCGTGCACTGTAATGTTCTCAAGCAACAGAGTTCACCTGCAAAGGCAGCATCATCTCTTTCTTTGAAGTGTAAAATCAAAGTTCATAGATTAAATGAAACGTGAGTCATCTTACAAGAGTAATTAACGTGTGTACTTTTTCTCTATTTGTCTATAGGAGCTGTAAAACTGATGAGCCTGGCATGTGGAAATCAGCACGTCTGGGCCTGTGATTCCAGGGGTGGAGTTTACTTCCGCGTGGGTACCCAGCCTCTGAATCCCAGTCTGATGCTTCCAGCCTGGATAACGATTGAACCGCCTGTCCAGGTAAGCAAAAGTTAACTGATACCAAACTTGCTCGTCAGTAAGCTGCTCGGGTGCTGGTGTTGGGGAGAGGACCGTGCCTGCTAGGGTGGCCTCCCAGCAACTGGGGGAGGAGGGGCGTGTCAGGGAGCCTGGGGACTAAGGTGTGCCCCAGGTCAACACACGCTCATTCACTGGCATCCCACACCCGGAATTTGATATTTGTGAAGTTTAGGGCTGAACAGATTAACAATTATCTGAGCCAATGCTGCTTTTTTTCTTTCTCAAAGTGTTTCGTTTCTAACTTTTTACAGAATGAACATTATTTTTGAAAACATCAAACAATATCCAAAAGTATAGAGAAGAAAGTAAAAGTCATTTTAAAACCTTGTCATAGAGATAATGTATTATTATTTTGTGAGTGCCTTTCCTGGTTTGTTGAAGAAATTCTTCTCCTCGTGCGCCCCGTCCCCTCCCCCGACCCCGGCCATATTTCAGTTTACCATGTATCCTAAATGTTTTTCCTTTTTTTTTTGACTGTTCCACCACTCGAATCAGAAGCGGGAGTGTGATTTTAGAGTACTATTTAGTTACCCTTAAATACCTGATGGGCCTGGTTGCTATGTTAAATATATTTCTGCTAAAATTTATAAATGGGGGGCTGTGATTTAGTGAGAGTTATTTGCTCTAACTGTTGCTAGTCTCCACTTTGTGACTTTGTTGGGGAAGAAAATGAAGTTACCATATGCAGAGTTACCATATGCAGAGGTGGCAGTGTGGCAGGAGTGGTTAGTCCTTGAACAAAACGGGCTCAACGGGGACAAGAAGGAAATCAGGTGTTTGGGTGAATGCCTGTGTTCATGACTGTCTACATTTTGGGCATCTGAACCCTCAGGGATGGGGCAGCTGAGGTCAAGGTGCAGGGCTGGTCATGAGGACCACCAGTCCTGCCCACGGGACACGGGGCCTGTGCTGGGAGACCCTACAGTTGGGCA
This sequence comes from Stenella coeruleoalba, assembly GCF_951394435.1. Lineage (NCBI taxonomy): Eukaryota > Metazoa > Chordata > Mammalia > Artiodactyla > Delphinidae > Stenella > Stenella coeruleoalba. The sequence goes on along the minus strand of NC_137147.1, from coordinate 2,544,022 downwards.
GGAGTCCGGTCCCGAGTTCTTTGAGGTCATCGGTCAGCGCTCATGGCCACGGGGAGGCTGGCTGCACGTGGATCCTCCTCCTCACAGGGTCCCGCGAAGAGCGAGTAGAATCGCGTCTGTGAGTTAGAAAGCGCTGTGCAGACGCCCGCTCCGCATTCATCTGCACACGGCGGTGCGCTGACAGCCACGGTCAGGCGACGGGGGCAGGCGTTGTCGCGGGCACTGTGGGCTCTGCTGGTGCGCAGCGAGGGTGAAGGCAAGCCGACCTCTAGCTGGTTTCAGACGAGGCCCCTCAGACGAGGCGCCCTCTTGTTGCCTGCTCCTGTGGTATGGCGCTGTCAGCCTCGGACGGCTTTATGTTATTTCTTAAAGAGTTGTAATTCACCATTTTACAGCAATACAACTCATTGGTTTTTAGTGTATTCGAAAAGTTGTGCAACCATCACTGCTATCCAATTCTAGAACTTCTTCACCACCCCGAAAAGAAGCCCCCTACCCGTTGGTAGACACTCCCTTTTCTTCCGGAACCCCTGTCTCCTCAGCCCCTGGCAGCCACTAATCTACTTTGTGTTTCTGTGCACTTGCCTATCCTGGATTTTCCTTTTTCATATAAATGGAATCATATAATATGTGGCCTTTTCATCTGCCATCTTTCACTTGGCTTCATGTTTTCAAAGTTCATCCGTGTTGTAACGTGTGTCAGTACTTTATTCCTTTTTATGACTCAATAATATTCCATTGTGTGCATAGACCACATTTTGCTTATCCATTCATCAGTTGATTGACATTTGGGTTGTTCCTACTTTTTGGCTACTATGAATAATGCTGCTGTGAACATTCGTGTACAAGACTATGTGGACATGCGTTTTCAATTCTGCTGGGTGTATAACTTTAAGTGGAATTGTGGGGTCATATGGTGATCGTATGTTTAACTTCTTAAGGAACCGCCAGACACTGTTTGCCACAGTGGCTGCACCTTTCTACATTCTACCAGCAATGTATGAGGATTCCAATTTCTCTACATCCTCACTGCAAAATTTCTCTTGCCCAGTTTTTAAATTCTAGCCACCTTAATAGTTGTAAAATAGTATCTCATTGTGGGCTTCTTTTAAAAAACAGGGTAAAAAAGTTTATTGAAACAGGAAAAATTAATTTTTATATTGTGTGGGTTACTGAATGTTCTGATTTATGTTAGAACAGACCTGTAGAGAGAGGAAAGCTGATCTGATCCAACTTGGCACTTTTTGTTATAATTCATTTGGTTTTTATGGTTTGTTCGTTTTTTTAAGATTTTTTTGATGTGGACCATTTTTGAAGTCTTTATTGAATTTGTTACAATACTGCTTCTGTTTTATGTTTTGGTTTTTTGGCCACAGGGGATGTGGGATCTTAGGTCCCTGACCAGGGCTCGAACCCGCGTCCCCTGCATTGGAAGGAGGATTCTTAACCATTGGACCGCCAGGGAAGTCCCTCAATAGGGTTTTAAAAAATTTAGATATAATTGACGTATGGCATGGTATTAGTTTCACATGTACAACATAATGATTCAGTATTTGTATATCTTGCAAAATAATCACCACAATAAGTCTAGTAAACATCTGTCATGATACGTAGTTACGATTTTTTTTTTCTTGTGATGAGAACTTTGACGATCTACTCTCTTAGCAGCTTTCAAATATGCAATACAGTATTAACTATGGTCACCATACTGTACATTACATCCCCATGTCCTTGTGATTTTGATTTGCATTTCCCTAATGACTAATGAGCATCTTTTCATGTGCTTATTGGTCATTTGTATATCTTATTTGGAGAACTAAAATATTCACATACTTTGCTCATTTTGTAATTGGATTGTCTTTTTATTATTGAGTTGTAAGACTTCTTTATATATTCTGGATACTAGACCCTTTTAAGAATTATGATTTACAAATGTTTTCTCCCCTTCTCTGGATTGTCTTTTCACTTTCTTTACGGTGTCCTTTGATGCACAGAAGTTTCTTATTTTGATGAAGTCCATTTTATCTATGTTTCCCTTTAGTTGTTTATGCTTTTGGTGTCACATCAAGGACTGCATGAAACTGCGAATTCCTCTTCCTTTCAACATTTAGATTCTAGAATAACCTCTAGGAAGCAAAGCTAAAACTGGGGGAAGAAAGCTTTACTTGCAGTACTCTATTGACTGTGGTGATCTACAGCTTTGCCCAGGAAAATGGCCAAAATAGAACAAATTCACATGAAAGGGCCTCAAAGCTGTGCTTTGAATAAAGTAGTGATTGCTAAATAGGCTGTTAAACATTAACTATTTCAGGTAGTTCCACTAAATGAGACCACATTTTCTTATTCAGTAGCTTCAGTGCGCTGTAGAAGAAATGCACTTGGCCGTGGAATTTGTAGATAGAGAGTTGGTTCCTGTAGGGACAAAAAACAGGCCTTACATTTGCACAGGCCCTTTGCTGCACTCTTCCAAGTCCTGCTGAGGACCAAGGCCTGGGCCAGCCACTGTCTGCTGGAGCTGCGATAGAACGCTGTGTCCAGGCAGCGTGTCACATGCTCGGTGGCCTCACACTCAGTGTTTTAGGACAAAGCCTACCTTTAAATTGAATTTCAAATTAACCTTAAAGTTGCAGAGGGTCCTGAGAAGACTAGTTCAGTGGCGGGGTGAGAGTGGGGTGGGTTGAGGCCTTATTAAAAGATTTAGAAAGGGGCTTCCCTGGTGGCGCAGTGGTTAAGAATCCGCCTGCCAATGCAGGGGACACGGGTTCGAGCCCTGGTCCGGGAAGATCCCACATGCCGCAGAGCAACTAAGCCCGTGTGCCACAGCTACTGAGCCTGCACTCTAGAGCCCGTGAGCCACAACTAGTGAGCCCACGAGCCGCAGCTACTGAAGCCCATGCACCTAGAGCCCATGTTCCGCAACGAGAAGCCACTGCAATGAGAAGCCCGCACACCGCAACGAAGAGTAGCCCCCACTCGCCGCAACTAAAGAAAGTCCATGTGCAGCAACAAAGACCCAACGCAGCCAAAAGTAAATAAATTTATTTTAAAAAAAAGATTTAGAAAATCAAGACAGTTTGGTTGAATTCAAGTATCAGAATGTAAATGGGGTTTCCATGTTTTGATCATAATCGACTTCTTTTTTTTAAAATTTATTTATTAATTGTTTTTGGCTGCTTCAGGTCTTCGTCGCTATGCACGGGCTTTCTCTAGTTGCGGCGAGTGGGGGGCTACTCTTCGTTGCAGTGCGCAGGTTTCTCATTGCGGTGGCTTCTCTTGTTGAGGAGCGCGGGCTTCAGTAGTTGTGGCGCATGGGCTTAGTTGCTCCGCGGCATGTGGGATCTTCCTGGACCAGGGCTCGAACCCGTGTCTGCTGTATTGGCAGGTGGATTCTTCACCACTGCGCCGCCAGGGAAGTCCTCGACCTCTTTCTAGTTTGTTTTATTTCTTCTTGGGCATGCACATCCTGGTCTACAGGTAGGATGTGTGCAGCTGAAGCGGTAACAGATGCTAAAGGGCACAGAGAAGTGAAGTCACAGGGATCTTCTGAAATTAGCAGCGGTTTCTCAATTTCTGTGTCCCTTTCTCTTCTCTGGTAAAACATCCCTCCTGTAGGAGTTTTGGGGTGAAGTTTTAACAAAGTACTCAAAACGAATGACTCAGTTTTCAGACTTGCCAACATTTGGAAGGATTTGGAGAAAATATTTATAGTTATGTTTAGCATCTTTTCTTTGGAGTTTGCTGCTTCAGTGGGAGAATTTTCTGTCCATAGTAGAGGTGTGTGTAAAGCGAGCACAGTTGATGCTGTGATTCGCTGCACTGGGGGCACTGTATGCCCGAGGGGAAGAGGATCGTCCAGCTAGCCCCACCCGCACTGGTCCCACCTCTTCCTTCAGAGGACCCTCTCTGCCCTCCCTCTGCCCCCTCCGCCTCCAGAGCAGCCCCTGCTCTTCCCTAGCCCGCCCAGTGTCCTGGCCTCCCCTATGGGAGCCTCCAGCTGACTCTTCCTGTGTGGACTGGCCCATCTGGTCTCCGTGGTCGTTTACTCTGCCTGGATTATAGCTTTTCCTGGAAAAGAGAGAAACTAGGAAAACTAAGACTAATATGACTGGTAAGTGGCCAAACGAACACTTAAAAACTTACTTTAAACTCAGCTGCTTTGGGTATTTTTAGCTATATGAACAGAAAAACCCCAAAATAAATATGCAAACATGGTAACAGGTAATCCCATGAGAATGCCGTGCTCGCAGATGCTGCCAGCGGGCACAGAACTTGATGCTGCTTTACACGTCCAGATCTTTAGAGAAGTTCACAGCTAGCGTCAGGAAGGCTTGCGTTGGAGAGGCGTTAGGGTTAGAGCAGTCCCCCACCCCTGCTGGGCCTTCCACTGACTTGTCTCGGGGCACCGGGAGCGCACAGGGCGCAGGGAGAGTGGCTCTCACTCTCTGCTCCCGTCCAGGGCGGCTCTGGGCAACACTGGATGCTGCTCATACTTCGTCCGCAGCTGGCATAGGTCACAAACACAGGGGATGGGGATGGCAGAAGGAGCGGGGCACCCACACCCCAAAGCCCAGCTCTGCAGGTCCAACCAGCTGCCTGCTTCTAAGAATTTTGGGGTGTTCTGAAGACTCGTGTTCCCTCCTGACATAAAAGTACAAGACCTTGGGGGTAATTAAACCAGATTCCTCTCACTGCATTTGGGGCACCATGGGTTAAATCCCTCCTCACATCCCAGTGAGCGATACCACACGGAGACACGACACGGCATCCTGGGACAGGGAGCTCAGAGCTCCGCGTGCCAAACATGAGACACAGTTGCATCTGACAGTACCGGTTTTTTAATAAGAGAAAGAGAGCAGCGTTGCTAGTTACGTGCTTCGTGTGTAGGAGGTCCCTGCTCCTGAGGATGTTGCCAGGGGTTCATGCTGAGGCCCAAGTTGAGTTCTGCAGGATGCGTGCAGCATGGGCAGCGACATCCCCTGAACTATGCTTCCCAGAGGAGGTTTTTCTTCCCATGGAGAATAAAAATCTCAGTTACCAAGTATGTCTGATGATTCTGTTTTTGTTTAAAAAAAAATAAAATTATGTGCGGGACTTCCGTGGTGGTCCAATGGTTAAGAATCTGCCTTCCAGTGCAGGGGACGTGGGTTTGATCCCTGGTCAGGGAACTAAGATCCCACATGCCGTGGGGCAACTGGGCCTGTGTGCCACAACTATGGAGCCTGCAGGCCACAACTAGAGAGCCCGTGTGCTGCAACTACAGAGCCCACGTGCTCTGGATCCTGCATGCTGCAACAAAGAGCCTACGCTCCACAACAGAAGATCCCATGTGCCGCAAGTAAGACCCAACACAGCCAAAAATAAGTAAATAAATATTTTTTAAAAATTGTGTGTACATTGAAAAAAATCTATAAAGATATACAGCAAAATGATAGCAGTGGTTATAGCTGTGTGGTGCTGTTGTGCCTGATTGCTTTTCTTCCTTTAATTCACTTCTATTTTGTGAATATCTTGCAATGAACTTACATTACTTATGGAGTAAGTTCATAACTGAATAATCTAATAAGAATCAGTCTTGGGAAATAATCAGAAATGTTCCCAAAGCTCTTTGTTTTGATGCTGTTTATGACAGTGGAAGCTTGACTGTGTGCAGTGCAGACAGCGAGGCTGCGTAGGGCAGTAAGGCAGGGGTGGCACCCGCCCTTGTGAAGAGTCTGCTTAGCAGATTATTACAATGACAGTTATTATAATAATTACGGATGGGGGCTTCCCTGGCGGTCCAGGGGTTAAGACTTGGTGCTTTCATTGCCGAGGGCCCGGATTCAGTCCCTGGTTGGGGAGCTAAGATCCTGCAAGCCACGCAGAGCAGCCAAAAAATAAATAAAATGCATGGGCAGGGCATTATAACAGTTGTTATGGCTTTATCCTTTATGTTCTAGAAGCTGGGGAAAGATTGCACACGGTAGGTAGAAAAATGGGAGCCGTAAAAAAGACCCAAATCAAACTTTCAGGGATAAAAATTGTAAAATCCCTGAGATGCAAATCCCTGGGTGATCAGCGGCAGTGTAGACATCGCAGGAGAAAAGATTGGTGAGCTCGAAGACACAGTGATTAGAAGCTTCCAAACTGAAACAGAGAGAAAAGAGACTGGAAACAAAATGCAGGGCATGAGTGAGCACAGGACAGCTTCACGTGGCCTAATAGAAGTATAGTCAGAGTTCCAAAGGAGAAGAGAGAGGGGGAGGTGACAGGAAAAATACTTGAGGAAATATGGCTGAAAATAACCCGAACTTGATGAGATTATTATGTTGAGTGAAGAAGTCAGGTGGAAAAATAATACATATTATAATGATAAATTTACATGACATTTAGAGAATGCTGACTCATCTGTAGTTCCAGAGAGCAGTGGTTGCTTGGGGACCTGTGAGGGCAGCAGGATTGGAAGGGGTTATGAAGGAGGGGTGCGGGGTGGTGTCAGCAGTGTAGGCATATGGAAACAGGGATCAAATTGTACCCCTTTTTCCTTTTTGGCTGTGCCACGCGGTTTATAGGATCTTAGTTCCCCAACCAGGGATTGAACCCAGGTCCCAGCAGTGAAAATGCGGAGTCCTAACCACTGGACCGCCAGGGAGTTCCCACAAACCATACGCTTTAAATGTGTGCGTTTTATTATATGTGAGTCACACCCCTGCAGAGCTGTTTAAAATGTATCAGACAGTAAAAAATTGTAAAGGAATGCGAGAGTGCGCGGGGCTGTGCTGGGCGCTGCCGGGGAGCAGGGGTGAGGGAGGCCGCCCCTGGAGGGAGATGAAAGCTCGGTGACCAAAGGCAGAGGGGGCAGTAGGTCAGGGGAGCAGCCAGGAAGGAGACCCAGGTCACCAAGGGTTGCCAGCTCTGGCTCCTGTGGACGATGTAGTCCTTGAACTGGGCCTGGCAGACCCAGTGGGCACTTGCAGTGGCCAGCAGGTAATTCATGTGGCCCAGCGTTTCTGAGGAGGGAAGAGTGCTGCTCCGTGGTGCTTTGGGCAGGACAGTTCGTTGTTGGGGCCCATTCTTGGGGACCATCCTCAGCCTGGTGAGACATCAGTTTCTTGTGCCTCTCGGCTCTAAATGCTAGTCGTACCCAGCAAGACCCTCTGGGAGGGTAGGATGCAGGAAGGGCATCGTGTGACAGGAGACTCAAGAGGTCCTCGGGCTCAGGTTCTGGGGGAGTTGGCCCTTGGCCTGGAGAGTTTGCCGTTGACCCCAGGGGCAGTGGGCGTCCCCGACGGCTGGGACCCGACAGGCTCTAGGCGAGGAAGGCCTGCAGTGAGCCGTGAAACTCTTCGGCCTGGCTCCCTGAATCCAGAGTGCACATCTGTGAGACGCAGGGCTGGGGTGGCAGGTGAGTGGGGACCCTGACGCCGAATGTTTGGGGCACAGGAAGCCAGTGTGTGTTGGGGTCCAGGCCTTCTCTCGGTGACGAGACTGGCTGCCCTCGTCGTGCCTGCCAGCTCTGTTGCTGATGCATCAGGTCTCGCTGACATGGCGGGAGGGTGTGGCGGCATTTCCCCCTCAGCAGCAGGGGACACAGCGGCCCCTGGGGCTCTGCCAGCCAGGACCTTCAGTGTCAGAGTCTGCTATTTGAAGTCAAAAGAACCTGAACTGGGCTTCCCTGGTGGCGCAGTGGTTGAGAGTCCGCCTGCTGATGCAGGGGACGCGGGTTCGTGCCCCGGTCCGGGAGGATCCCACATGCCGCGGAGCAGCTGGACCCGTGAGCCATGGCCGCTGGGCCTGCGCGTCCAGAGCCTGTGCTCCGCAACAGGAGAGGCCACAACAACAGTGAGAGGCCTGCGTACCGCAAAAAAAAAAAAAAGAACCTGAACTAAAAGTCATTTTTTTCCATATGAGACCAAATGACCTTGGGCACGTTGTCCAAACTCACTGGCCCTTCATCTCCTGACCAGTAAAGTGAAGAATCACATCCACCTGGGGACCAGCTGAGGTACTTGCTGAGAATGTCCAGGCCGGGGTCCCTCCCCTGGAGATCAGCTCAGCGGGATGGGGCTCAGGCATCTTGGTTGGTTGGTTCTTATTTTTATCAGAGTCACACACGTAACTATACAGGCTACACGTCAGCTGGTTCTACAGGTGTGCTACAGGAAACGCGTCTACCCGCCCGTCATCCCCCGTCTAGAGAACTCCTTTCTTTTGGCGTCATCTCCCTGAGTAACTTCATAGGGAGCTGCGTCTCTGTCCTTCTAGCTCTAGAGGTTTTCGGTTGACTCCTGCTGGAAGGGAAGGGTGCCTGTCCCCCCAGCCATGCGCCCGTCTCCCTGCTTCCATCCTCGGGAGCTGCGGTGCTGTGATGGGGCGCACACCCTTCAGAGCTGAGCCGGGCAGTAAACTGCACTCCGTTTGCTTGTCCACACGACTCTCTGTTTTCCCTGGGCTCGATCGTAGTCTTTTTTCCCATCTGGTTTTCTGTGTTTTACACATTCAACCCCAGGCTCTCCCTGCCAGCTGTGTCCGTTTCCCTTCCGTACACTTGGGCGTGTGGGCTCCATCCCATTCTTGGAGTCATCTGTCCTGGATGCTCTGGCCGGCCCTCTGGCCTGATCACTCTGTCCTCCTGGGCCCCCTTTGCCTTGCTTGTGCTTTGGATCCCTTCTCTCCTGGATCCTGTGTCTTCCTCTTTCTGTCTCTTTTTTTTGGTGGAGTTTATCCTCCGGTCGGTTCCTGAGAAGGGTCTGTAGAGGTAACTTTTGGACGCGTTGTGTGTCTGAAAGTCTTTGCCCACGTTTATCCGTGACCTTGTATGAGTATAGCAGTCTAGGTTGGAAATAGACTTCCTTTAGAATTTTAAGGTCTTCTTCCGTCATCTCCTGGTGTCCAGTATTGCTGTTGAGAAGTTTGAAGCCATTCTGATACCTGATCCTTGATATTTGACCTGCTTTTTCTCTCTGGAAGTTTGTAAGATCTGTTTGTTCCCAGCGTTCTGAGAGCAGAGAGTGATATGTGCCTGGGGGAGCCTGTTTTATCCTTCGTGCCAGGAGCCCTTTCAGCCTGGAGCTCACGGTGTTTGTTCTGGGATGTGTCCTGTTCCCATGCTGGCAGTCACCTTCTGGCCTCTGCCCCTCCCATTTCTGTGTCCTCTTTCTGGGCGTCCTGCTTTCGTACTGTGGACTTCCTAAAGTGGCCTCTACTTTTCTTACCTTTTCTCTATTTTCTTTATGTTTTTATCTTTCTTCTTTATCCTGCAACCCCTCTATTGGGTTATTTCTATAAAAATATACACACACACACATACATACACACACACACACAAACATACACTTTTTTTTTTTTTTGGACCACACTGTGAGGCTTGTGGGATCTTAGTTCCCTGACCAGGGTTGAACCCAGGCCCTCGGGAGTGAGAGCATGGAGTCCTAATCACTGGACCGCCAGGGAATTCCTCTGTGATTATATTTTAAATTTCTGGACACTCCTTTTGCTGTTTCACAGTGGTCGAGTCTTCTCTTGCCCTCAAGGACGTTTTTGAAGTTTCTTCCCATGCGTGGTCTCCGTGTCCCTTGAGTTGCCTGCTTTCTGTCTCTCCGCTGTCTTCTCCACGCAGGGGCTTTCTGTAGACGTCGGTGACCTTGGTGTAAGCGGGGGGCCCACAAGCCTGGCTGGGGCCCCTGAGCGTGCATGAGACGTGCTGGCTGCGGTCTCTGCGCGGCGATCGGGCTGTGTGGTTTGCTGGGGGAGGGGTCCCTGCTCTCAGCTGCTGAGTCCTTTCCTGCTCATTCTCCACTTTCCAGCCTCCAAAATTGTGTGGCAGTTTTCTCCTCTTGTCATGATCCTTGTGAGATCTGAACTTAAACAACAACAGAAAAACCTCTTCCACTCTCGCTGTAGTGTTGTTTCTTTCAGAAGGGACTGCAAGGATAGATGCGTGTGTTCCTTCTGTTATGATTGCCCAGGAGGCTGTGGACTTTTCAAAGCTCTGCAGGTGATTTGGACACACACCCAGTGCTGAGAGCCATGGTGTAGGTCCTCCCTTCCAACTCCGCACTCGTGGTGGTAGGGCTCCTCAGAGGATGCCCCCTCCCTCCTGTCCATTTTCCGTTAATCCTCTGAGCATCTCTGAGTGGTGTCGAGGTATCGGTGGAGCTCTCTGTTACACACTGAGTCGCTGACGAACACAGTGGTGCTGCCTGCAGGTGAGGGAGAAGACCTCCAGAAATGGAGTCTAACGCTGTTGGACGGAGCGGCCCCACTCTGAGGGCAATTGGTTTCTGCCACTTCTTTACTTTTTTCCCCACGTCGCCATTTTTCCCATGGCTCCATTTGAACACCTGTTGTTTTGAGCTTTCATCCCTTCAAGCCCTGTTCCTAAGAAACATTAGCCTTCCCTGGGGTATTTGTCCCTAAACCTTTCTTCTCATTCCGGAAGGCTGTGACCCCCAGTCCAGGGCCGCCAGGGTACGGATGGCCCTCCCCAGCCCTGCAGCAGTCCGCTCACCAGTCTCTAACACCCGATGACCCAGAGATTAAAACAAACACCCAGGGATCTGTCCCAGCTGACAGGTGTGTGCTAGTACCAGGAAGGGTCTGCATGCGGTCCCAGGGGAGCAAACCATAGGGTCACCTCCAGGGACCTTTCCCTTCTGGGCTTTGCTGCTCTGGACGGCCAGCCCCAGGCTGCCTGGGCAGCAGCCGGTGAACAGGGCCCCAGCACCAGGCATTCAGTTGAGCCGCTGAATGTGAGAAGCTCTTGGAGGCACCTGCACCCTGGGATAGAGTTTCTGCAGACCTCGTATCACAGCAACGCTGGAGCCCTGCTGCTGACCACGGGCACAGCCATCCGGGCTGGGGTCCACTCCCCAGTGGTGAACAGAAAGAGTGATCACGGCCGACCTCACCAGCCCCTGCTCAGGAAGAACGGGACGTAGCAGCTGCCCAGAAAACCTGTTTCTGAGTGTTTTTCTTTAGCACATCCCCCTGCAATTAGCAGATGCTGTGTCTTGCTGGATTCAGACCAGATGCGGGGGCCCAGGAGACTGCAGGAGCCGGCGCAGGAATCCCCAGGGGGGAGGTCCTCTGGCTTTGCAGTCGGCCAGCTAGAGGAAGAAAGAAGCAGAGGAACTTTGCTCCCATCCAGAGCCTGGCATCTGGTGGCCTCGCTCAGCTGGGTCAGCAGTTTTAGCAGTGCAACTCATTCTCCAGATAAAATCCTATACTTCAGCCAAACGTGTTCCACCAGTACTGGCAGAGCTGCCCCCGTGCACCTGCCCTGGGTGCCTGCCACAGGGGTCCAAGGCAGCTCGCAGAGCGGGGCTCGCAGGTCTCGGGGGAGACCACTGGGCGGCACAGCAGGCCCAGGGCAGCCAGAACTGCCATGTCGCAGACTCAGAGCGTGAAAACCTGGTAGGGGAGCCTCGCAGGTCACCTGCTCATCCTCCAGCTGAGGACACAGAGCCCGAGGAGGAGGGGGTGTGCCCCGGGTCACGTGCTGAGTTGAAGGCCAGAGTGTCTGAGAGCCTGCTGGTACTTTAAATACAGGCTGTTAACACTGGTATCCAGGTTTGAAGCTTTTGTGAAATGAGAAGGAATAGACCAGAAGCAGCACAAGGATCCCCTACAGGAGAAAACGCGGAAGAACTAAAATGACCCGACAGACCTCAGAAAGTGCAACAACTCTGGGGCCACGTGCCCAGGGACAGCCTGAGGGCTTCCCTACAGCGGCCTCGGGGTGCTCGGTCCAGACCCCAAATCCTCAAGGAAAGGCAAAGTTCACCGTGTGTCACAAATGTTAGGTGGATTCAAGGTTCATTAGGACAGAGGGAGGGCACAACTTGGAGGGGAAGGAAGTGGGACTGGCCACCGTGAGGGGTTAGGGTTTCTCTCCAGAAGGCGTCTTTTGTGGTGTGGTCTGTGCTGCTCTGCAGGCTCTCCGATTCATCCGCCTTGGTGTTCCTGAAACATTCCTGCTGCATTTTATCCAAGGTCACATAAAGTCCATACCAGAAGGATCTGTCTAGATAAACATTACCTTTGGTTGCAAAATTTGCAATTTTTTTTCTTTTCTCCTGGATTTATTCACATTCTGGCTGAGGGAGGTGTGTGTGTGTGTGTGTGTGTGTGTGTGTGTGTGTGTGTGTGTGTTTCTTGGGACAAAGGCTCAGTCTGCTACAAGTCTGGAGAACTCTGGTCTGAGCCCCAGAGCCATGGGCAGGACCCTCACTTCTCAGCCTTAGTTTTGTCAGTTTTCTCACCCAGGATATGAAGGGGTTGGGCTTAGCCGGTCTCCTGCATCCTTTCCAGCCCCAAATCGGTTTTGGTGAGACCTTGATTCAGAAAAGCCAGAGCTTTTTAGTAAGAGGCTGTGTTTTCTTTTGAGCTGGAGTTGCTTGTGCTGCCTTCCCTCTCCTCACGTGGGGTTCCTGAGCCTTGCTGCCCCCCGATATGCCAGTTGCATGAGGGTTTCTTGAGCAGAGGCTCTGTGAGACCAGGCACGCTTGGAGCTCTGCGGGCTGTGAAAATGGAAAAGCGTGACGGATTCCGAGTCTGCCCAGCCCCTAGGGGAGTGGAGTATGGGGGGCACACTGGGGAAGGCCTGGTGGGATGAGCCTGGATGGGGCCCCTTTGGGCTGGGGGATGGGGCAGGGGGTCCTTCAGGAGGCCAGCGAAGCAGGCAGTTTGTGAGCAGGGAGGGTTTTCGCAGCAGTCTTGCAAAGGGGAATCCAGAGGTGGGGTGCAAAGTCCTGTTTGCTTAGAGCCAAAGCCCAGCGCGGTTGGGCCTGGCCAACCGTGAGGCCAGAAAGGGGGTGCTGCTGGGAGAGGGTGCAGGGCTGTGGGGGGGTGGGGGTTACCCTGCAGGTAGCAGGGACCGTGGCCAACAGTGCAAGACAGTTAGATGCCCAGTGCAGACTATCCTGCAGCCCCAGGTAGGATGGAGACCAGTTCGGAGGCCCCTGAAGCAACTGAGGCCACACACCACAGGGGCCAAGCTTGCAGTCTCACGAAATTGGGTAGAAAACCAATGTTAGTGAAAATAGCTGAGGGAGGGCTGGACAACTTCTGGGTTGCACACTTCTGCCTGCCTCAGCTGCCACCAGCGGAGGGCAGGTGACCGGTGACCAGAGCCATCAGCTGTATCTCTCCATTGTCTGTGATTACCAGAGTCATTTATCCTATGAGTGTGTGGTCTTTTTTTTTTTTTATTGGAGTATAGTTGATTTACAAATGCTGTGTTAGTTTCTTCTGTACAGCAAAGTGAATCAGTTATACATATACATATATCCACTCTTTTTTGGATTCTGTTCCCATACAGGCCATTAGAGAGCACTGAGTAGAGTTCCCTGGGCTATACAGTAGGTTCTTATTAGTTATCTATTTTATATATAGTAGTGTGTATATGTCAATCCCAATCTCCCAATTTATCTCTCCCCCCCATCCCCTGGTAACCACAGGTTTGTTTTCTACATCTGTGACTCTATTTCTGTTTTGTAATTAAGTTCATGTGCATCCTTTTTTTAGATTCCACATATAAGCGATATCATATGATATTTGTCTTTCTGTGTCTGACATACTTCACTCAGTATGACAATCTCTAGGTCCATCCATGTTGCTGCAAATGACATTATTTTGTTCTTTTTTATGGCCGAGTAACATTCCATTGTATATATGCACCACATCTTCTTTATCCATTCCTCTGTCAATGGACCTTTAGGTTGCTTCCCATGTCCTGGCTATTATAAATAGTGCTGCAGTGAACACCGGGGTGCATGCATCCTTTCAAATTATGGTTTTCTCCAGATATGCCTAGGAGTGGGATTGCTGGGTCATATGGTAGTTCTGCTTTTAGTTTTCTGAGGAAACTCCATACTGTTCTCCATAGTGGCTGCACCAATTTACATTCCCACCAACAGTGCAAGAGGCTTCCCTTTTCTCCACACCCTCTCCAGCATTTATTGTTTGTAGACTTTTTGATGATGGCCATTCTGACCGGTGTGAGGTGATACCTCATTGTCGTTTTGATTTGCATTTCTCTAATAATTAGTGATTTTGAGCATCTTTTCATGTGCTTTTTGGCCATCTGTATGTGTGGTCTTCAGAGTGTGTGGTCTTACCACAACTAACTTAGTGACTGTAGTCCGAATTCTTGGGGGAATATACGAGACGAGAAGCTTGGAGTCAGAGTTAACAAGTACTGTATGTAACTCGAAAACAAGCTTGTCTTGATTCCAGGAAACACGGAACCTGCCACATTTCCAGCTCACGTTATCTAAACTCAGCTGTATTTCTGCTGCATCTGGCAGCTGAGATGAATCCCTTAACCTGAGAACGGTCACTCTGGGCCCCCAGGCCGGTGTGCACAGCAGCAGAACCTTTGGAGTCCCAGTTTGGGAACAGTCCGTCACGTGAAAACTTCACCCCTTAACTTCAACATCATGTCTAGTCAAGATCTCAGTTTATAAATTGTGGAGAGTCTCTCAGTTAATGGGAGAGAGTAATGGTATATCCTGTAACACTGGTGTTACTTGTTCATAGTAATGAGTAACTGAGTGCTTATCTTTTGAGAACATGGGGTGTTTATAGTCACGAACAGCCCCTTTGATTTGTAAATATCAAAGCAGGTTGGTGGCTGTGATCTGGGTGCTTCCAGAAAGGGGGTGTGGCTCCCTCCCCATCACCTGCACTGCAGCTTATCTTTAAAGGACACTTAAAAATAAGCAGGAATAGGCACACACCCACACACACTCACACACTTGCACACGTGTACACACACACACACACACACACACACATACTGTCTACAGACTTTGGAAGCACACCAAGATGATACATAATTTTTTTAGCATTTCCAAATGATGTTAAATCTTAAATTCCTTATTTATTCCATTTTACAAATTGCATCCTTCTTTCTTTTTTTCATTTTTATGAAGTTTTGAATATGAATAAACCAAAATTCTAGCCTGCCTGCTTCTTTTTCTCATTGAGATTTTTATTGTGAAAACTGCAGATTCACTTGCATTTGTAGGAAATAATAGAAACCCTGTGTACCTTTTACCCAGTCTCCCCCAGTGATGACATCTTGCAAAACAATAGTACATTGTCACAACCAAGCCTGTCTACTTTTTGTTTTTTAAAAAATTGTGGTAGGGGCTTCCCTGGTGGCGCAGTGGTTAAGAATCCACCTGCCAACGCAGGGGACACGGGTTCAAGCCCTGGTCCGGGAAGATCCCACATGCCGTGGAGCAACTAAGCCCGTGTACCACAACTACTGAGCCTGCGCTCTAGAGCCTGCGAGCCACAACTACTGAGCCCGCATGCCACAACTACTGAGCCCACATGCCACAACTACTGAGCCCACGCACCTAGAGCCCGTGCTCCGCAATAAGAGAAGCCACCGCAGTGAGAAGCCCGCACACCACAACAAAGAGTAGTCCCCGCTTGCGGCAACTAGAGAAAGTCCAGCACAGCAACGAAGACCCAACGCAGCCAAAAATAAATAAGTAAATAAATTTATTTAAAAGAAAAAAAATTGTGGTAAAATACGCACACATAAAATTTACCATCAGTGGCACTCAGTGCATTCACAGCGTTGTGTACCTTTTATCACTGTGTGATTGCAGAGCAGTTTCATCATCCCAGAAGGAAGCCCTGCACCCAGTAGCGTCCCTCTCGGTTCCTCCCGCCCCGCAACCCCTGGCAACCACTAATCTGCCTTCTCTCTGTATGGATTTTTCTCTCCTGGATGTTTCATATAAGTGGAGTCATACAATATGTGGTCTTTTGTGATTGGCTTCGTTCACTGAGCATCATTTTTTTAAAAACTATTTATTTATTTATTGGCTGCGTCGGGTCTTAGTTGCAGCACGTGGGATCTTTCGTTGGCTCTCTAGTTGAGAGGCGTGGGCTTAGTTGCCTCACGGCATGTGGGATCTTAGTTCCCCAACCGGGGATTGAACCGGCGTCCCCTGTATTGCAAGACATTCTTAACCACTAGACCACCAGGGAAGCCCTGAGCATCATGTTTTTGAGGTTCATCCATGTTGTATCAGTATCAGTACTTCATTCCTTTTTTTTTTCTTTTTTGCGGTACACGGGCCTCTCAGTGCTGTGGCCTCTCCCATTGCGGAGCACAGGCTCCGGACGCGCAGGCTCAGTGGCCATGGCTCACGGGCCCAGCCGCTCCGCGGCATGTGGGACCTTCCCGGACCGGGGCACGAACCCATGTCCCCTGCATCGGCAGGCGGACTCTCAACCACTGCGCCACCAGGAAGCCCTCTTCATTCCTTTTTATTGCTGAATGCTATTCCATTGTATGGATAAGACCACATTTTGTTTACCCACTCATCAGTTGGTGGACATGTGGATTGTTTCCACTTTTTGGCTATTGTTAAGGGCGTTGTCATGAACATTCGTGTAGCTTCTGTTTGGACATCTGTTCCAATTCCTTAGGTATATATCTAGGAGTGGAATTTCTGGGTCGTATGGTAATTCTATGTTTAACCTTGGAGGAACTGCCGAACTGTTTTCCACAACAGCTGCACCATTTGACGTCCCCAGCAGCATATGTGAGAATTCCTGTTTCTCCATATCCTTACCAATACTTGTTTCCCATTTTCTTTTTTTAGCCATCCTAGTGGGTGTGAAATGATGCCTCACTGTGGTTTTCATTTATATTTCCCTAATGACTAATGACATTGAACATCTTTCCATATGTTTGTTGGCCATGTGTACGTCTTCAGAGAAATGTCCATTCAAGTCCTTTGACCTTTTTAAAGTTCAGTTGTCTTTTTGTTATTGGATTTTATTTTATTTTTGTTGTTGTTTTTGTTGGATTTTTAAAGAGTTTTTAATTCTGGATACTAGACCTTTATCAGATATATGATTTGGAGATATTTTCTCCTATTCTATGGGTTTTTTCACTTTCTTTATGGTGTCCTTTGATGTACAAAAGTTTTTAATTTTGATGAGGTCCAATTTATCTTTTTTGTTATTGGTGCCATATCTAAGAAACCATTGCCAGATTTAGCTCTTACATTTATTTATTATTTATTTATTTATTTATTGGCTGTGTTTTTGTTTTTCGTTGCTGCGCGTGAGCTTTCTCTAGTTGTGGCAAGCGGGAGCTATTCTTCGTTGCGGTGCGCGGACTTCTCATTGTGGTGGCTTCTCTTGTTGCAGAGCATGGGCTCTAGGCACTTGGGCTTCAGTAGTTGTGGCATGTGGGCTCAGTAGTTGTGCCTTGTGGTCTCTAGAGTGCAGGCTCGGTAGTCGTGGCACACAGGCTTAGTTGCTCTGCGGCATGTCGATCTTCCCGGACCAGGGCTTGAACCCGTGT
Source organism: Stenella coeruleoalba (assembly GCF_951394435.1). Taxonomy (NCBI): domain Eukaryota; kingdom Metazoa; phylum Chordata; class Mammalia; order Artiodactyla; family Delphinidae; genus Stenella; species Stenella coeruleoalba. The sequence continues at coordinate 2,526,705 of NC_137147.1, read as the reverse complement.
CCCCTGCGTTGGCAGGCAGATTCTTAACCACTGTGCCACCAGGGAAGCCCTTACATTTATTTTTGATCCATTTCAGGTTAATTTTATATACCATGTGAGTTAAGGGTCCAGCCTCATTCCCTTATGTGTGTGCTGTCCAGTTTTCCTAGCACCATTTGTTGAAGACTGCTCTTTTCTCATTGAATGATCTTGGCAACCTTGTCAACAATTACTTGGCTGTACAGATTTATTTCTGAACCCTCAGTTCTATCCCACTGATTTCTATGTCTGTCCTTATGTCAGCATCACACTGTTTGGTTACTGTAGCTTTGTAACAGTTCTGAAATCAGGCAGTGTGAGTCTTCCAACTGTGTTTTTTATTTCAGGATTGTTTTGGCTGTTCGGGGTCCCTTGTAATTCCATACGAATTTTAGGATCAGCTCTTCCATTTCTGTAAGAATACCAGCTGGGATTTTGGTAGGGATTTCATTGAAATCTGCAGATCGCTTTGGGCAGTATTGCCTTGTCTACTTCACAGTGTAGAGCACTGTCTTACAGAAGGGAGCGCACAGAAGGAGGGCTTGTTCAGTCACTTCTGGGCTCCAGCCCCAAAGTCTGATGTGGAAGGTCTGGCCCCAAGCCCAGGAATGTGCCAGTTTAACAAGGTCCCCCACGAGTCCCAGGGACTCCAAGGTTTGAGAACCACTCTGGCCTTACCCACCTTCCTTAGGGAGGGGTCTGGGGTTCAGCAAGAGCGAGTTTCCCAGTTTGAAAATGGCCAGTTCGTGGGCAGGAGCAGTCTTCACAGCTACTTCCTGTTCAGCCCCCTCTTGGCATTTTGGCCCTGCTTGACCTCTGGGAGTAAGGTCATTGGAATGTGTTCCAGTCGACTTTCGTGAAGCAGCATTTCTTGGGCCGAGTTCAGGAGCTCTCGGGGTGGCAGAGGGTGGGTGACATTTATGGAATCTCCCTGTCTTTTCCATACTGCCTCTTCTCCCGGAGGCCAGGGTGGTGTGCCTGTCTGACCTGCACTGAGTCCTCGACTCGGCTGGGAGGTCCTCTTGTTCATTGCGTCTTGTTTCTTGCCATCAGACCTCGGATACATTTCCAAACCTCTCTCTGTCTGAGCACCTCTGATCTCAGAGCCCTTGCTGGGATCTGCTGAGGAGACAGACCTTGCAGGTGGCGCCCGGCCCTGCCCTGCCCACTCCAGCCTCGGCCCTTCAGGCCGCGCTCCCTCCTGTGCATACGCTCTTGCCCCCCGGCACACGCCTCCCTGCCCTTCTCTCCTGGTTCTTTCCTGATCATCCTTCAGTCTCACCTCGCCGACAGCTCCTAGGGCAGCTCTGCCTGACCGCCTGTCTGACCCCAGGTACGTGCTCAGAGCACCACGTTCTTCACCGCTGTAGCTCCCCTTACCTGTGGCAGCCTTACATGTCCTCGTGTGACTGTCTGATTAACGACGTGTCTCTCACCAGACTTGAAAATCCAGGAGTCAAGAAGACTGATCCCCGGCACCCAGCACCGTGCCCGGCACGGGGCAGGCGCTCAGCCTAACGCCTGCTGGGTGGTTGGGGCTGGTGGGAGGGCGGTGGAGGCGCGGATGGGCGGGTGCGGTGATGGGTGGGCGGGGTGGGCAGTGACAGGTAGATGGATGATGGCTGAGTGGCGGGCTGGCTGGCTGGCTGGCTGGCGGGGAAGCACCAGTCAGTGAGTTTCCAGAACCTCCTTCCTCTCCACTTTATCAGACAAACACTCCTTGGGACCTGTTGTGTGACTGTCCTTCAGGACACACAGGTGACTGAGACACCTGGAAAAGACACAGAACATCGCCAGGGCTGGGACCCAGTGTCCCAGAGGATGGTGGCAGCGTGTGGGGCTGGCGGGGGCGCCTGACAACTCTTCTGTGCCGCCTCTCCCCTCCCGGGACAAGACCTTCTCTGAGGAAGAAGTCCTCTGCTCCTCTCCCTTCCTCCCACCCCCAGCGACTCCAGGACTTCACCGGCCCCTCCTCCCCTCCTGGAACCTTAACAGCCCGCCTCCCTGCGTCCCTCCCTCTCCCACGAGCTGACTTGTTCAGGTAGCGCCCCAGCAGCCTTGTTCTGCCCTGTGGCCTCTTCTCCTCTTAACCCTTAGCAGTCTGGTTCAACGGCCCTGGCTGTGCCCTCCACCGCCCCTCTGCAGACTTCCAGGGGCTGCTAATGGGCTCATTTTGTGTTCCTCCTGACCTCTGAGTAACACCTGCTACCACTGCCCAGCCCTTCCCGCCGCTTCTTTATTATCCTGTTAGTTAAAGTGTTTTCAAAGAGCCCCGCCCCCACCTGCCCACCACCACTGGACGCCAGAGTGACCAGTGGGGCATCTCAAATGCCGAGGCCTGGGCCCTCCGGGTGGTTGGCGTGAGCAGCCCGTGCTGAGAATCAGAGTGGGGACAGCGTCTCCTGGGTCCTGCCCAGCGCCCCCAGCCGAGCTGTCTCTCACCTGGATTATTCCACCGGCTTCCAGCACGGGACGCCGCTCCTTCCAGCTTCCCTGAGGGCGGTCCTCGCAGCAGCGGTGTCCGCTCACATCACTTCTCTCTCCACACCTCCCTTAGCACGTCTGCTGCCTTCTCGCCTCCGCCTCCTCACTCACCGGCCTCCAGGCTGGCGTGACCCTGCTGGGGCGGCAGGGTCAAGGACCCCCACCCCCACCCCATTGCCGTGGTGTTCCCCTGGCCCCTCTCTCCCCGTCACGTGACGCAGCCCTGGTGTGTTTGCCTGGCCCACCCCCGGTGAAATGGAGGCTCTGTGAGGACAGAGGCGCGTGGTGTGTATGCGGGGAGGTTTCCCCGGCACCCAGCATCTGAGGTGCTCGGCGTTTGCTGAGCAAATGACCGCGTGGCTTCACGGGGAGGTGTGTGTCCAGGAAGCAGCCGACCCGAGAGCTGCGGGGGTGGCATGGTGTCCGCGGAACCCAGCCTGGGAAATGCTGCAGGATGACACCCCTCGTAGGATGTGTCCATACGGGTGCCTTGCTCATCCTCGTAATGTGCAGTCAGCAACGTCCCTGCTTGTATTCCAGCTGCTTCTGCTCTCCTGTCCTTTGAGAACTGGCTTATGTCCTTGCCCCTCCGCTGCCTCCCCTGGGAGTGAGGTTCAAGTCCCGTCCTGACATCATCGAGTTTGGGGGTGGGGGGCAGCGGCTGCCCTCATGCCCTGAAAGCCCGCCGAGCTGTACACTTAGGGTTTGTGTTGTTTTTTAAAGGTGTGTGACCCTTCAGTAAAAAGCTATCTTTTTATTGGATGAGAATAAGTGAAGGGCTGGGCTTCCCTCAGAGGGAAGCAGGGAGCCTCGTGTCCATGCCCCCCTCAGCCCGGGCAGGTGTAGCTCCCCCGGCCAGGAGCTGTGTGGGGTTGTGCAGGGTGGGTTGCAGCCTGCCCTGTGCACGAGGGCGTGTGGGGGGAGGGCAGGCCGGCCGAGGCCCCGAGGAGGCAGGGGCGTCACGCCGAGGAGTTCCCGCTGTACTCTGGGCAGTCGGGAGACGTGGCAGCGAGGCAGGCGGGCAGGCAGGAGGGGTCCCACAGTGTCTGGGCACCCTGGTGACTGGCGGGTGCAAGGCAGGACCGTGCCCAAACCGGGCAGTGGGGCCGGGGGACCGAGGGGGTCCAGGTTCAGAGCTGTCCAGGAGATGACGGGCGCCCAAGGAGGGAGAGGAGAGAGAAGGGGCGCCGACCCGCCCTGGCCGCCCAGTGGCGGTTCTCCTCCCGGCCCTCCTCCTCCTCCGAGGGCTTCTCCCCGCCCGCCGGCTCTTCCCTGCCTCCGCATCACAGTGTCTTCTCTGTCTTCCCACTGCACCACTGCCCGGAAACTTCGTGGCTTCGAGCAGCGCTTTACTACTCGTACCTCTCAGGACTCTGGGGCTGGGATGCGGGCGGAGTCCAGCATGGACGGCTCCTCCCTGCTTCACCACGGCCGGGCCTTTGGGCCCCGCACACCTCTGTCCCCTCCGCGGGGCCTCCGCACCGCAGACTTCTCCATGCCGGCTGAGTTCTGAGAGGAGAAGCTGACGCTGCCTGCTCCTCGAGACCAGGCTCGGCCCTGCCAGCTGGATGCTTCCGCCATGTTGTTTTGGTCAAAGTGAGAGGGCGGATTCCAGGGGAGGGGCACAGACCCCCGTCTCCGTCTCCGTAGAGCGGAAGTCACAGCCGCACCAGCCATGGGAAAGCAGAGAGCGCTTTCAGAACCTGTGTTCTTGCCTGGAAAGCATTTAGGATGCTCCTCAGCTGAGAGCGCCCATGAGTTCTGATCGCATCTCCCACAGGCACACAGGGCGTGTCAGCCGCGTCTGTGCCCAGCGTGGTGTGCCGATCGATCGCAGGGCCGTCCATCCGCTCCCCGCAGCCCCTCATCCTCTCTGGAGCGGTGTGGGGGGGGGGGATGCTGGGCCTAGGGCACCCCTCCCCGCACGCGAGGCCGAGCGGGCTCACTGGCCGCCTTGCCTGCCGGTTTCTGTTTCCTGCGAAGCTCGTGGCAGCTGTGCACAGTCGGCCTGGCTCTCGGCCTGGCCCTGTCTGTATGCCAAGCAGAGCAGAAGAGGGGGGCTCGGGGGCGTGAGTGGGGAGACCCATGTCCACAGACACCCACCTCGACCCCTCCCCAGGCTGCCCAGCCACCCTTGATCGAGCTCCCGGGCCGGTCCACACACCTTCTCCCCGCGGACCCTCTGTCCCAACACTCTCAATGGCAACTGCGTTTTTTGGTGTCTTTTACCTTCATAACTTATAAAATTTAACTTTTCATTTTGAAAAACTTCAGACCAACGGAAAACTTGCAGATTTCAGTAACTCCCATAGCCTCAGGTCCACCCAGAGTCACCCACTGCCAACACTGGGCCACGTTTGCCTTCTCTCCGAGCATGAAGCTGTGAACAGGGGCTTGTGAGGACCCTCAGGCCAGGCCCCCGGCCACCTCCCCTTCCCCTATGGCACCTGCCGTCTGTCGCTGCCCGTTAACGCAGCCCTCCCCTCCTGGCCCGGCATCCCGCAGGTCTCCCCATGTCCTTTCCTTCTCCTGTCACCTGGCCTATCTTTGTTCCCCAGGACATGCAGCACTGAAGAGTTGGGGCTCCCTGCTTGGTGGGAGGTCCCTCAGTCTGGGTCTTCGGGGCGTTTCTATCCCTGTGAGGCTGTGCTCTGGGGACAGGCCTGGTCCCCCCACCCCTTTGCCTGCCGCTCCTGCCGTGCCGGGCTGCCCTGGGCTGTGCGGGAACTGCCCTCCCCAATCATGTGCGCCCACCTCCTTCCCTGAGGAAAGGCCCTTCCTGCTTCCAGCCCGCCGGGGTCGCCCTGGTCAGCGTCCACTCCAGCCCCAGCGACCAGATGCTGTGGGCCCTGGACAGCAGGTGGAACGTGCACGTCCGAGTTGGGATCACCGAGGAGATGCCGGTGGGGACCGACTGGGAGCACGTGCCAGGTAGAGGCGCTGGGTGGGCGGTGGCCACTGCGGCCACACTGGGGCCTGGTTTGTTTCTGAGGCTCTGGGGAGGCAGGTGACAGCAAGCGTCTACCTCAGTGTTCCCCAGCGTGGGCACCCCACAAGCAGAGCGCCAGCCCCGTGTCCTTGGGGTTCCTTGTCGGATGACCGTTTCCGGACCGCCTGGGCTCTGGTCCTCGGGTCTTGGGCTCTTGCAGCCTTGCCGGCCCTGCAGACAGGGCGTCCTTTCCCTGGGCTCCCACTCGGTGCCCAGCCAGGGCGAGAGCAGGCTTGCGGGGAGGGTCGGTCCGTCCCTTCCGCGGCCGGGGCTGAGGGCAGACAGACGCTCCGTTTGCCTGCAGGGTTGCAAGCCTGCCAGCTGGCCCTGAGCGCCAGGACCGTGTGGGCCCGCTGCCCCAACGGGGATCTCGCCCGACGGTACGGCGTCACCGACAGAAACCCTGCCGGAGACTACTGGAAGAAGATTCCCGGGCACGTGACGTGTTTCACAGGCAGGTGCCAGGGCGCTGGCGCTCCCGTGGATGGCGTCGGTGGGGCTCTGGCCGTGGGGTGGGGCTCTGGCCGGGGGCTGGGGCGGTGCTGCTCCCACAGGGCTGGTTCACCCACACGGGAGCCCATCCCAGGGTCACACCTGCCGGGGGCCACGCAGCACCCGGACTCTGCCAGGGTCTCCCGGGAAGAGGACGGGGCACCGGGCCGCTCCCTTGAAGGCCAGGGAAGCCGAGGTGCCGGTCGGGGCGTGCCCGGGGCCCCACCGCTAGGCAGCGCGCGTGCAGACGTGGAGCCGGGCTGGGGAGTAACAGGCGTGCGGCTGGCTCTTGTCCCTGCAGTGACCTTGTCAGACGAGCTGTGGGCAGTGGGCCCCGCCGGCTCCCTCCTGCAGCGGCTGACTAGGACTTTCAGCCACTCCCACGGCGCCCCGAGCAGCCAGGCCACCGCCCCCCACCCCGAGGACCTGGACGACGAGTGGGAGGTCATCTGAAGGAGCTCTCGGCAGGGGGGCCACCGAGACCCGTGTGGCGGACACGGGCGGTTTTGAGTTGCTTGCCCTTGGACGTGCCTCGCCCGCTCTTGTCGGGCACGTCTAGCCAGGTGGGACGCTCCGCTCTTGCTTTCCTCCGTATTTGTTTCCGTCTCATTCCAGAACCCACAGCCTTGGCCGAGAGGTGCGGAGCCGTTGCTGCAGCAGCAGGGCCTCTGACTCGCGCTGAGGCCGTCCCCAGGTGGGACGGCGGCTGCTCCAGTTGCATGCACTGTGGTACCGCCGTCTGCTGTGGTCACCTTCCCCTCGCTGACCGCTCCCGGGCCCGTGGAGCCCAAGGTCAGTGCCGTCCATCCGCCGAATGTGTTCCTGGGATGGCTTCGTCTCCACCACAGGGTCCCCCCACCTCCTCTCTGAGACGCAGGCCCCAGCGCCCATTCCCTGCTGGCCACACCAGATGGGAAGCCAGCTGTGCCAGGACGAGGACACACGCATAGCGACATGCACACGCCACACACACCCTCCCCGCCCGCTCCCAGGGGGCCGGGCTCGCCTCCAGCAGAACAGGAAAGGCCAGTGGGTGACCCGGAATACGGAAGTGTGCGTGTGTATCCGAGGCAGGTGTGGTGGGGCGTGGGAACCTTAGCCATGTTAGTGACATAAGAATGTCATAGGGTGACACTCAGCCCTGCTGCTGGCGACGTCGTGAAAACCAGAAGCACCTTCAGAGGATGAATCTACTAATTCTTGCCTTTTTTGTTGTATTACAAACCTACATGAGATACCTCACTTGAAATCAGATCTTACAAATTTAGAAGAGAAATGTATTTTCTGAAACCAGGGGAAGGCCTTTGATTCCTTCCCCTGGTTTATCCTGAGCCTGCACTGTTCTCGGCTGCAGCTTCAGAGGATGGACACCGCCCTGCGTGTCCTCGATGTGTGGGGCAGCCACGGGACCTGCCTGCTGGCTGCGAGTGGCAGCCAGACATTGTCAGCGGGCATCTGGGTGGGTGCCCAGCGAGGTTGAAACTGGGGCCTGCTGTGGCCACGTCAGACTTCAGTCCATGGGCTCGGCCTGCAGTGCCTACCCTTGTCGCTGGCATCTGAGCTGTAGGACTCTGCAGCCCAGCCAGGCATCCGCCCTGAGCCCGCCACCCCTCCCTCTTGGAGGCAGCCCCACGGAAGGACTCCAGCCTGGCTGCTTTTTTTAGCCTGCCCTTGGCCCGGGGCCCAGTTACTCAATGCCTGTTTGCTACTAAGCAGGTGTGTCCGGGAGCCCCCAGGCCACAGGTGAAGAGCGATAAGATTTGTTCTCTGACAGGACCCAGCTAGCCATGAGGATGGAGGTTTTCCAGGTCTAAATGAGGACAAGATGCTGAAATCCCAGACCTTACTTACTACTTCACTTTTATAGAATGCGTTTTTTCAGAAGTCTGGTGACAGCAGAGGGAGCGCAGGCGGCTGAGGCTCCTCTTCTGCGTATGTTGTGCCTTTTGCCGGGCTCCTCAGATGGCAGAGCTCTCCTGAACCCACGGGACTTTAGTGCAATTAACCCAGTCTAGTTAGTTTGATACTTTTAAACTACTTGTAGCCTCAGTGCTTTGTACAGTTTTTTTTTTTCTTTTTTCTTTTTTAAGTTGTGCTTTGAGACAGTGCAATAAACTAGACTTTTCCGAGCCTAGTCGAGTCTGATGTCTGAGTGGTGAGAAGGTGCCCTGAGTGGGCACTCAGGAAGGCTGTTCCCACTGGTGCTGCAAAGAATCTGCTGCTGGTGTTGCCAGCCCAGCCCCACGGCCAGGAGGGTGTGGGCAGACGTCATTTCGTGACCAGTTTGCCCGGGGGCTGTCCTGGGGGAGTGCCACTGCAGAGGTGGCCCTGGGGAGGACACTGTACCGTGAGGCAGAGCACAGGGCCGCTGTGGGCAGGCTCTGGGGGCTCGAGACCCTGGGCCTGAGTCTTCATCCAGGACACAAAACCAGACACCAGAAGTGCCCTAGTGGAAACCAGCACGTGGAAAAAACATCACGTTCACGACAGCAGCGGGATGTGTCACGTGCCGGGAAACAGCCTGAACAAGAAATGTCAGACTCGGTCGAGAGCTGGCCAAGCTCTACTGAAGACTTCCAAGAGAGCCCGAATTGGGAAGGCAGTTGACATTCCTGATGGAAGACCACAGCCATTGTGCAAAGAAAGACACCAGTCCTCCCAGAGGCATTTATGGCTTTCCCTCAATTTGTCAAAATCCCCACTGGGATTTTCTTTGTTGGGGGTAGGCAGAGAAGAACCCATAAAATAATGTTCATACCCACCGACACCCCCCTTGACTGTGCCAGATATGCTGTGAGGGTCTCACGCGTGCAGCTTCACGTCCTCAGTAGGGCCCTGAGAGGTCAGTACCATTAGCCCCAGTGAGACCCAGAGAGGAGAAGTAACTTGCTTAAGTCAGCACAAGGAGCGCTGGGATTGGAGCCCAGCTCGGTGGGACTCCAGACCTGCGCTGTCTGATGCCACCTCACTGTCTTGAGAAGAAGAAACAGATGAGGATTGCCAGGAGCGATGACGGGGGCCAGCAAACGAAGTGGGATGTGGATGGAAGGGCCAGTGACGTCAGGCAGCCCAGCGAGGTCCACGGGGAGTTAACAAGGTGAAGGCGGCACGCAGGTGAGAGGACGGGACAGTGACTTCACAGTTAACTGATGCGGCCCGCTACTTAACCATTCAGACAAACATTAAGTGGATTAAAGAGTCTTAAAACTAGGGGGCAAAAAACTATCTGATTTCTGGATGGCAAGCACTTTCTGAACTCAAAAGTAGTGGGAAAAGTCAGAGGAAAATACTATATAGATTTGATTTCTTCAAAATATAAAGATGCCGTGAATTAAAAACCCCGCATAAAACTAGAAGGGGAAATAGTTGCAACAAGTCGGAGGAACACCGAAGACACACATATGGACAAAGGAGATGAAAGGACACTGCTTAGTGCACACCCAGGGCAGGCGTGCACATGGAGCAAGCGGGGAGCCCCCGTTGGCACGGCCCTTCTGGGAAAGCCACTGGGTCCAGCAGCAGCCTTAAAACCCTCAAGTCCCGGAACTCCTACTTCTGGAAGCCTGTCCTCAAGAACAAATCCTAAGTCAGGGTTAAACATACGGCACAGCATCGTTTGTAATTGTGAAACACTACAAACAACTGACATTCGGGAGCATTCCTCTCATGAAACCATATGCAGATGTTAGAAAGCACGTGTCTTCCCGGGGGATGTACGTTCTGAGCAGTCTGTCATGCAGTTTCATCATAGCAGCGTTAAGTCTCTTGGGCGTGGTAATGATCACGTGAGTTTGTAGGCGATCATACCTACAGGGAGAGGTAGATGATGCCAGTGGACACGGTGTACTCTGCTAACTTTTGGTGGGTTTGCAATCTTTTTCATAATTCCAGGGCGCAGAGGAGGGGCAGAAAGACACTACCCAAGCAGCTGGTCATGGTGGTCCCCTGTAGTGTGCACCTTTTTGTATCTTTTGAATTTGAGCCATGTAAATGTGTTATTTATTCCAAAAAGAAATAAAGTTCACATTTTAAAGCCTCAGTTCTCTCTAACGTCAGCTCTATCGTATCAGCGCCAGCTGAATCAGATGTCACAGAGTAAACACCAGAGGCTTCCCAAAAATCGTATTTACACAATGTTTTACAGTGAACGGAAATGCTTACTCTACAGTAAGTTTTTAAATACTAGATTTGAGCTGATGTCATGTGAAAAAGTATGCATAGAAAAAAAATTTGAACATATGTATATATGTACATAGAGAAAAACAGAAGAAAATACACCAAATGCTAGTAGCAGTGGTTGTCTGGGTGGTGGGATGCCGCCAGGCAGGCGGGCAGCCTCTTTACCTGGGAGCTGCATGGAGGGGCCCCTGCCACATCCTGCCCTGGATTTCTCTGCACAGTCCGAGCGTTCTACCATGAGCATGCATTCTATCAGCAGAAATTCTTTATAAAAGTCACTGAAGATGTGGGAATTCCCTGGCGGTCCAGCGGTTAGGACTCCTCGCTTTCACTGCCTGGGCCCCGGATTCAGTCCCTGGTCGGGGAACTAAGATCCCGCAAGCCGCACGGTGTGGCTTAAAAAAAAAAAAATCACTGAGGGGCTTCCCTGGTGGCGCAATGGTTGGGAGTCCGCCTGCCGATGCAGGGGACGTGGGTTCGTGCCCCGGTCCGGGAGGATCCCACATGCCGCGGAGCGGCTGGGCCCGTGAGCCATGGCCGCTGAGCCTGCGCGTCCGGAGCCTGTGCTCCGTGGCGGGAGAGGCCACGGCAGTGAGAGGCCCGCGTACTGCAAAAAAAAAAAAAAGAAAAAAAAAATATCACTGAGGATAGAAATCTCTTCTCTTCAGCCTCTGCCTTGGCTGGGATGCTTACACGCGTGTGGACATGGTCACGACCCTCAAACCACACGCTCAAAGGCTGTGCGTTTGTTATGTCAAGTATGCCTCAATGTTAAACCGTAGCAGGACAAAACCAGTCACCGTGGAGCAGGGCTGCTTCACACCCACACACTTCTGGAGCAGAAGCCTTCCCCAGCCGTGCCTGTTTCCCCTCCATCCCGACTTCAGGAAGCACCCTTGTTCTGAACAGGATTTCAGGTAACTTAGGAAACTGCTCTCAATACAGTATTTTAAAGTTGAAGAAACTGACAGGAAAGGAAATCAGTGGGAATATCGAGGTAGTGGGGTAAGTTAGCACACAACACGGCCAAAGTGGGGGCAGAGCAGGGGCCTTGTGGCCACAGGCCATCACAGGGCTGTGTGTCCCTTTTGGGCTCCAGGCACAGGGTCACAGTACCTTGGGGACGAGTGGCCCAGCCTTCTCTGTCCTCCCCGACAGGTGTCTGGGGTGCAGGGATTCTGGCCCCCAAGCTCTCCAGAGTTGGAAGTTCACTGGGCCCCTGGGCGGGCATGGCAGGGGCAGTACTGGCAGGAGTGGGGCTTTCCTTAGACAAGGTTCATGGAATGAAGGAAGTGAACAAACGAACCAAGGCGCTTTGCCCCAGACACGTGGGCCTTGTCCCAGGCAGAGCCACTGCCTTTGAGGAGCCATCAAGGCCGCCTGCCAGCAGCCAAGAGCTGAGTCTCCTGGCGGACTCGCCCTCCCCAGGCCTCCCTGCTCATCGCCAGGGCGATGTGGTGACGGGGTGCTGGAGGGCCCAGGGGAGCGATAAGGCCAGTGCTGAGGCCCGCCTGCCCGCCCTCACTCGGCCGGCCGGCAGCAGCGGCCAGATAACCCTGAGGCTTCTCGCCCTGCACTGTTGCCCTGGGTTCTCTGCTCCCACGGACGCCTGGGGTGCCCTGGGCCAGGGGTCCCCAGTGGGACTCAGGCCCCGCTCTGCTGCCACAGGGCTTCCTCAGCCTTCCCTGTGGCTCCCTGTCCCACCCGGCCGCGGCCAGGACACCCGGGGCTGACGCCCCCCGCTGCCGTCCTGCCCTGCACCCCTCCAAGCTATGAGCTGTGCTCCGGGGCTGGGCCCCCTGCTGTGGTGCCCACAACAACTCCTGCCCGGATCCTGCCCTGCGTGCCAGGACCAGCCCAGGGGCTGCCTCCTGCTCCCCGGACAATGGGTTCTGTGGGGTCCCCGCCAGGGAGCCCCCCCAACCTTGCATCACCCCATCCCCAGCCCAGGGGGCTCAAAGGAGTTCATCACCAAAGGGGCAGCTGTATGTCTAGCAGGGAAGCGGATGGGGGCCTAGCCCTGGGCCTTGGGCCAGGAGGGCTGACCCCACAGAGGACAGAGCTGGGACCTGGGAGACATGAGGGGAAGTCCGCATGCCCAGGTCCCCCGTCGGGTGCCCAGGTTCTTTCCAGGCAGAAGCTGCTTGGGCACGAGGGCACCAAGAGTTCCCAACATCTCCCTAAGCCCAGAGCCCAGAAGCCACGGAGACCTGCTGCTCTGGTCTGCCCTTTCCACCTCCTCCAAAGGAATGCACCCTCCCCCAGCAACGCATCCCCGGTTAAGAACCAGGGGACTCCTGATGTCCCAAGTTTTAAGCTAGAGATGCTAGTATCCACTGCCCCCAAGTGTCAAGGTTCAGAAAGGCTGTTTAACTGGGCCAGGACACACAGCAGGAGGGGAGAAGCCCTCGCTGCCACCCAGAATCTAGGATCAGCACCGGGCCGTACACCCCTCCATCCCCCCCTCCTCCCCACCAGGGCTGTGTGCCCACCCACCCCACGCTTCCCAGCAACGGGGGTCACATCCTTGCCAGGGCAGGTAGGGGGCTTGGAGATGCTCCAAAGCCCCTTTGTAAGCAGGTGGGGACACTGAAGCCCAAGGCAGGGGTTTCTCCAAGGTCACCCTCAGGGTGGGTGGCAGCTGCAGACCAGAACCAGGCCCCCTGGCAGAGCTTCCCGCTGCCCAGGCCCCTTCCACAGCCCCCCTCTGACGGCCCATCACCCTGGACTCTGCCACCACCACCCAAAGCCCCTTCGGCCCCCAGGCATGCCCCCCTCGGGGACACAGGGGGCAGGGTGGGCAGTGGGCGCCCCCAGCCAGGCGGTCACTGTTCATCGGGCAGATCGTTAGCCCTCTGCTCCTGGCAGAACATCGTGGCCCTCCAGCCCATGCCGGCGCGGGTTGAATTTCACGGCCCAGCAGAATTCCCGGGCAGGACAGCCTGGCCATCCCTGATCCCACGGCTCCTCGGGGCACGGACCCAGCTTCTCAGCCAGGGTCCCTCTGTCCTGAAGGGTCAACCAGTCTCCATCTTCAAAGCCTTCCTGCGGAAACCAGGTCTACTGGCTGAGGCTGGAGGGCCCACCCACGGGATGACGCAGCCACCCCCGTCAGGAGCCCCAGGATTAGGTACCTGCTAGTCGCCAGAGAGAGCCAATGGGGCGACTGCGACAAGTCCAGGCCTGGGCTGCTTTGGGGAGGGGGCGGTCCCAGTGACAGCCGAGGAGGAGGCAGGTGGCCAGTACGGGACGGGGGCAAACAGGAGGCACAGCCTGGGTCCTGCCCTCCACACCTCGGGACCTGAGGCCCAGCCCCACAGGGGAGTCGAGGCCCCACCTGCTGACGGGGCAGAGAACCTCCACCCAGCGCCCACGGGCGGTTCCCTCGGCCTCCAGGCCTTTGCACCCGCCGTCCCCCTGCCTGGACACGTCAGTCCACCCCCCTGCACCTGCCCAGCTCAGCTGTCTCTCCCTCTGGGACACCTTCCCAGAGACTCTAAATCAAGATGGGAGGCTGCTCCTCAGGGTCTGGGTAGTGAGCTGAGGGCAGGGCCCGGCTCTCAGGCGTCGTCTGACCCCGTAGCCCAGCTCCATCCACACAGGGAGGTGGGGAGCCGAGCACCTCCGGATCCAGAGGACCTGCAGCTCCGGGTCCGCCTGCCCGTCCTGGCCCAGCCCCCAAAGCACGCTACAGACAAAGCAGAGATTCTGCTGTCCAGAGAACAATATATGTAAAGTGCCGGGTACAACGCTCTGAAAAATAGTATTCTCCAAAAATCCAGCACACGGGGTGCCCCCGCGGTCTAGCCCTTGCCCGTGAGGTCCAGTGGCTGTAGGAAGGGCGGCAGCGGCAGCTCGTCCAGGGCCTCGGGGAAGCGGCCGGGCGAGATGGCGGTGACCAGCACCTGCATGGCGCGCGCGAAGAGCGAGGGTGGCGCCAGGCCCGCCAGCCACTGGAACTTGTCCTCGCCCAGCAGCCGCTGCCAGCGCGGCCGGTCGCCCAGCAGCTCGCGGCGGGCCGGGCCGGCTGCGTCCGCCGGCGTGTACAGCGCCAGTAAGTCAAGCAGCAGCAGGCGGCGCTGGCGCGGCTCCCCGGGCGCTGGCGCCCCGACAGCGGGGGCGGCCCCGGCATCACGGCCCAGCTGACGCAGCAGCAGCTCGAGCGGCGTGAGGCCGCCGCCGTCGCGCAGGCCGGGCGAGGCGCCGTGGCCGAGCAGCAGGAAGAGGCACTCGGGGCGCGCCAGCTCGCAGGCCACGTGCAGCGACGTGCCGCCGCCCTCCACGCGGCTACAGCCTCGCCGGTCGAGCAGGCGCGCGCGCTCCTCGGCCGGGAAGTCGCGCACGGTGCGCAGAATGCGGCGCAGGATGCCCACACGGTTGTAGCGCACGGCCAGCGCCACGTGCGGCCCGGGCGCCGCGCAGCAGCGGAAGCCGGCGCTGGGCGGCGCGAGCGCGCACCGCGGGAACGTGGCCAGCAGGTAGTGCGCATACGCCTGGTGGTCGTGCACGAGGGCGTAGAGCAGCGCCTCCGACGGCGAGTAGGCGGCGGCGCGCCCGCGCTCGTCCCAGTGGAAGGCCTCGCTAGCGCGCATGTCCTCCAGCAGCCACACGGGCAGCAGGTCGCGAACGGCCTGGTAGAAAGCGAACGACGACTTGCGACACTGCTTCTGCGCCCGCGAGCGCGCTGCGCCCGCGCCCTCGGGCCCGCCGTTCGCGCCGCCCCCAGGCCGCCGCGTGTCCCACGGCATGCTGGCGGCGCCTCCCGGTCTCACGGCATGGGCCTGGGGCCGACCACCTGCGGGCAGAGGGAAGCGCGGTGAGGGTTGAGGGTTGAAGTTCCGGGCGGAGAGGGGTCTCCCGTCCAATCTTCACACAGCCCCACCTGTCCGGCCCTCTCTCGTACCTGCCCCCAGCCTCCGACCGGCCCTCCCAGTCACTCCTCACAGCTTCCCTTCTCTCCCAGGCCCTGAACCACCTCCCACATCCTTGATCTAGCTGCGCCTGGTCGCCCTCCCCAAAACTGTCTTGTTCTCCGGTACCTCTGCTAAAGATGCCCTTCCCTGTCCCTGCCCTCACAGCCCCAGCTACCGTCAAGGCCACACAGAAACCCCACACCCCGTCCAGCCCAGGGACCCACTGGAAGAGTTCCTGCTCCCACCTGTGAGAGCTGCACCCAACTCCAATCAAGGGGAAAGCCAGGTAGGGGACTAGGAAAGCTGCATCCCACATCTCAAGCTGAGGCAAATCTTTTCTGTAGCCCAAGCTCCCTATCCCCAGCCCCATCTAACCTTGACTCTGTCATCTGACCCCCGACTGCGGTCGAGGGCCCTACCCCAGGCCAGGCAGGGTCAGAGTTCTAGACTCAGACCTACCTGGCTAAAGCACCGCGATTACCTAGTTCTGTGTAGGTGGGTGTATTACTGTTGCCTGAGCCTCAGCTTCCTCATCTGTAAGAAAGAGGGAAGGCAGTCTGTGAGCCATAGCAGGAAGTGGGGGCCTCTAGCCTTCCACCCAAACATGGTGTTTACTGGATGTCACCGCCCCTAGCTCCTGGGAGGAGGCAAGAGGATGAAATCAACCTAGAAACTGGCGTGTACACTCTTCACAGTCTGTAAATCCCCTCCAGGTCTGCTAGTTCCCTGAGTCTTCCCAATGACTAGAAGAAGCAGGTACTGTCATCCCATTTTCCAGTAAGGGACAAACTTGTCCAAGGTCAGTCGGCAAGTCATGGTAGAGACAGGCCTGGAACCCAGATCTCCTAACTCCTATATCGGGCTCATTCCAGAAGTGGGGGGACCCCCAACCCACAGGGAACCCAGATTGAGCCCTAACCTTGCCCTCTGAGCCCCCTGCGCCAACCTGAGCCCTGACCTCCAACCCCTGGCCCTGGCCCAAGCTCCCCACTGCGTTTTCTCAAGGGTAAGCCCTTGGTCAGAAGGGACCTGGGTCAGCGGATAAGCTGCGTCCACACACACTGGGTAACTAAGTTACAGAGACGGGCACAGGGGTTGGGGGCTGGAGCCACAGCACCCTTTTGGGGACACCGTAACTGGAGCACCACGCCTGGGTCTCCGCGCCCCGGGTGCACCCTGTGCGGACACTGGGAGCGGGGCAGGTTACGTAAAGTTGAGCCGCCCCACGTCACCGGGCAGCGAGTCACGGTCGCGGCTCAGTGAATGGGGGGTTGGGCCACCGAGGGCAAGGCCGCGCGCCCAGGGCCGCCCGCCAGTTTCTCCCCGTCCCCTACTGGCGGCACGGCCGGATCCCGGGTGGCCGCGGGTCGCGGGTCGAGGCCAGAGTGTCTGCGGGCCGGTGGCCGGCGCAGCGAGGGCTGCACCTGCGTGCGCGTGTGTCTGGGGGGGATGAGGGGGGCGGCGGCTACACGCCGAGCCGGCCGAGGAAGGGGGACTCACCGTGGGGGTCGGAGGGGCCGCTGGCCTGGCGTCCCCGCCCCCGCTGCGGGCCGGAAAGCTTGCTGGCCCCCCGCGGGTCGGCGCGCAGGCGAAGCTCCCAGGACAGACGGACGGGAGGGTGCCGCCGGCGCCCGCGCCCGCCGCAGCCGCGCTCTGAGCCGCCGCGGCCAGACCGCTGGGCGGCGGTGCCGGCGCCGGCGGCGGGCGGGCGAGCGGCGGGCGGCGCAGTGCGGCCCCGGCCGGGCAGGACCGCGGGGCCGCCCGCCGCCGCCATTGGCCCGCACTGCCGGCCCCCGCCACCACCCATTGGCCGCCGCGCTGCACCATTGTTACGTCACCGGTCGGCGGGCGGGGCGCCCAGGGGGACCCGCGGAAAAGTTGGGAGAAACTTGAGGGCGCGCGGGGGGCGGGGCCGGGATGGGGCGTGAACGGGGCGGGGCTCCCGGAAACCCGAGTGGCCGGCGAGAAAAGGCTCCGGGTTTGGAGCTCCCGGCGACGGGAGACCCGCGCCGGGAAGGGCCCCTGGGCCCCGCCTGCTGTGCCCCGGCTCAGTGGGAGACTGGGCGCGCACTTAGGCGCTCCGGCTCCGCCGAGCGTGACTTTCTTCGGCACCCCACGAGTCGTATTCCACATCCCCTTTACGCTGACCCTCTGTGACCTTGGGGATGACCTCCTCCGGGACTTTTCTGGGACTGTACATGGAGGGGTCGGGGCGTAGGAACTGTCACCCCTAAGGGCCCTGGCCGCTTTCTGCCCGGGAGGGTCGGGGCGTCTCGAGCCCCTGCTCCATGCTGACTTTCCCAGGGTACGAATGGATGAACGGATGCAGACAGCCATTTATGAGGGCCTAGTGTGTACCAGTCTCTGTGCTAAACATACTTGATTTCAATTCATTTTCGCAACCGGTAGCCGTGGGAATTATGACTCCTAATTCACCGGCCAGGAAATCGGGGCTCACTGGGAGGTGACCTCCAAGTGAGGAGAAGCTAAAAGGGAAGCTGGGCGCTTCCCTTTCTTTCCTTCAGACATTTGTGGTGGATGGGGCCCTGACCACCCCGGCCTCTCCACAAGGGGGCCAAAGTGTGGAGCACACACGTGCCGGAGAGCCACCAGATACCCCCACCCAAAATGCCACCCACCTCAGTGCAACATGGCCCTGCAGGCCCTACCATACCTCTCAGGGGGTCCATGATCACCACCAGATTTACAGAAAACGATCATGGGCCAGGTGTGGGGGGGTACAGGGAACACTGGGCTGGGAGTCCAGGGTCTATCTCTGCCCCACCTCACCTGTCCTCTCCTCCCTGCTTTAGTCCTCAGTCTCCCTACAATTTCTCCCAGCTGTCCTTTTCCAGACCTCTCTGATGGGTGGGGCAAAGTGAATGGAAATCCTGGGGTTGCACGGTTGACACTGGCCTTCTGGAGCCCCCAGACCCTGGGAGACAACGTAGGGAGGTGGTGTCCCAGGTGAACTACCTGTGGCTCAAGACGCTAGCTGCCCTGCTCCCATGTCCCCATTATATCCTTCAAGGGCTGCAGTGAGACCTCACAGCATCTCCATGGCTGCTGGTGGAATGAGGGTGACAGGGCATCGGCTGTAGGTGCCTGGTGTGCAGCTGGCCTCGGGGCAGTTCTCTCTCCACCCCTCGAACCCTCCTCGCCTCCCCCTTTGATGTGCCCTCGTCACTCTTCGCTGGGATTCCCGAAGCCCTCTCTCAGAATCAAGTCCGACCCTGAAACAGGAGGGAAGGGGGCAGGGCACAACCTTTAAAAGAATGACACACACACAAAAAAAAAAAAAAAAAAAAAAAAGAATGACACAGCCCGAGGACACTACACAAACTGATTAGGACCAAAGAGGTCCAGGATGGTGAACGAGTCAACTTCCACTAGACCTTGAGCCTCAGTATACGCTCCTTGTAATATATTAGCATATGCTAAATGACACACCCACAGGCGCCACGACAGTTCCAAGGCCAGCCATAAAGGTCTAAAAGTGGGCGGTGGCCCAATTCCTGGAAATCCCGCCCCTTCCCTAAAATAGCTGGAATACTCCTCCCACTCATTAGCCTGTGAAACTACCCACCCCTATAAGAACCGACAACCCTGTACCCTGGGGCCACTCTCTCCTTCTGAGATGGCCCACACTCTGTCTTGTGGAGTGTGTTTATCTCTAAAGAAATCCACTTCTTACCCATCACTTTGTCTCTGACTGAATTCTTTCTGCGATGAGACATCAAGAACCTGAGCTTCATTAAGTCCTGAGACCAGGTGTGTGATCTCAGTTAAAAGACCGTGGGTTCGAGTTCCAGCCTGTGGGTCCAAGTCCCAATCTAAGCTGCACGGTTTCAACCCCATTTCTCCACTACTTAGAAAGCTTCCCATGGACATGGGCTTAGCCAGAAAGACCAAGTGGGGCAGAGGAAAGGCATTCCTGGCCCGGACACGGCTGCAGCAAAGGTCTGGAAGCGGCAGAGGGAGGCTCCAGAGGTCAGTTGGGGGGGACCGGGAAGCATAGGGCCTTGAATGGCTAGACAAGGAGCTTGGGTGTGTCCAAGGACCTGGAGGTTTGGAAGTTAGTGGATTATTTCAGGCATACAAAACGATAATATAACTTTGAAATGCCTGGGAGCCCATGAGCCAGTTTAAGAACTAACATGTGGGGAAATCTGAAGGCCTGCGTGCCTGTCCTGCTGCCCAGTCCCAGCGCCGGCGCTTTCCCACGGTGGCAGCTGACACTGTAACCCTCCCCATCACGCTGTCAGCGCGCCCTCTCAGCAGCTTGCCTTTTTCTCCCGCGGTCACTTTTAGACTCACGCTCTGGGGTACGCGCCGCTCTGGGTCACACGTCATCTCTGTTGAGTCTTCTGCTGGTGAAAGCTGTCCCCTGTGCCCAGCACGTGTGTGGTCCCCCAGTGCTGCTGTGAACAGCCTGCCCGCGCCTCCATGGGGCTGTGGCAGAGTCTGGGGCGGCGATGGGGGGAAGTGCTCCCCCTAAGGAAGCAGCATCCTGTGCCCGCTGAGGCTGCGAACGGGGGTGGGGGTGGGGAGTGGGCGGAGGAGGGGCAGAGGGCTCAATTCCCAGAGAGACTAAGGGGGCCTGGGAGTGAGAGGACTGCCCGGCTCAGGCCTGGCTCACCAGCACAGCCTTCTAAGTATGGCTTTGACCTTTGACCCTGTCATGCTCCCCTCTCTCCTGGGAGAGCTTGTCCCGCCCCCCCCCCCCCCCCCCCCCCCCCCCCGCCGCAGGCTCGTGGCGTCAGTGTGCGGCCAGGTCGGAGGGGTAGTGGGCGAGGCTGCAAATACAGACGGACCCCAAGGTCAGTGGGAGGACTTCGGGGGAGCCAGGGCTCCGAGCAGGGGCTGCCTTGGGTTTTCTAAGGCTCCCTCTCACCGCGGGGAGCAAACCCCAGGAAGAGAGGGTGGAAACCCCAGTAGCTGACTGGCCTGGGAAGGGGTGGCAGGGCGAGCGGCATGGAGGGCACTGGGACAAGCAGCGAATTCTGTGTGGACTCTGACCAACTAGGGTGAGTGTGAGAGGGAGAGAACAGTCTAGAATGCCTCCCGGGTCGGGCAGGAGCAGGGGGTGGGGCATCCCTGAAGATGCCTGTCAGCCACCTTGGGGTGTCCATGATAACGGGAGGTGGAGGGAGAAGCCCTGCTGGTGACATACAGCTGGGGGTCACAGGAGAGAGAAGGCACTGAAAGCATGACACCCGGAGTGAAGGCTCGGGGACTGCCCTGGTGGTCCAGTGGCTAAGACTCTGCGCTCCCAATGCAGGGGGCCCAGGTTCGATCCTTGGTCAGGGAACTAAGATCCCACATGCCGCAACTAAGACCCAGCGCAGCCAAATAAATAAATTAATTAAATAAAACATTAAAAACAAAACAAAACAAAATGGAGTGAAGGCTGGGAGGCCAGGCTGGAACATCTAGCATGTAGGGATGGGGAGAGGCCCTTGGAAGTCAAAAGAGCCCAGGTGTCCGGAGGAGGAGGGAGTGGCCACCTGGGACAAGTGCCACCAGCGGGTCAGGAGGATTTGGCTACATGGAGGTCATGGTGCCCTTTACAGAAGGTCATGGGACTGCAGGAGAAGCCTATGTGGAGAGGAGCGCTAGGGGAGGGACTGGGAAAGATGTGTAGGGAGGAAAGGGGGGCTGGAGGTAAGTGGGTTAAAGAATAAAAGAGCAGAGAGACACCCCTGGTGGTCCAGTGGATAAGACTCCGGGGTCCCAGTGCAGAGGGCCCAGGTTCGATCCCTGGTCAGGAAACTAGATTCCGCATGCTGCACCTGAGACCTGGTGCAACCTCAATAAATAAATATTTTAAATAATAAAAAAAACCCCTGGAGCCACGTGTGTGTGTGCATGCAGGCACGTGTGCATCTGTGCATGCACGCGTGTACACATGGCCACGTGCAGTGTGCTGCATCTTGCACACGTGTGCATGTGTGCAGCACACTGATGCGCCAAAACACCGATGCAGGAAGGACCTATGGAGCCATGACCTGGAGGCCAGCAGGGACTGCGCAGCCACGAGGGGAAGGAAGGCCCCTGCCACGGGCATGGACAGTTTTTCCTGAGGGGCAGAGGGTTGGGCATGGACGCCAATGAGAGCACAGGTAAAGGTGAGTCAGAGAAGTCTACTCAGATGGCTTCTATTTTCAAGGTGATTCGCTTAGAGAGACAAGGGGTGGAGGGCGGTGCTTGAGGAGAGCGGCTCATTGACCACAGGGAGATCCTCCCTGACCTGAGCCCCAGCTGCCCCCAGCAAGCCCAGCAGAGCCTGTCATCAGAGCAGGGGGGATCCGGCAGGTGGCCCAGGACTGGGAGCACGGCTTGGGGTTTGTGCTGCAGGTAGAGAGGAGGGAGGGCAGCTTCCTGGGGGAGGAAGCTGGCGCCAGACAAGCTGGGTTCTAATCACTACTCACCAGCTGTGGGACTTGGGCTGCGTGACTGCACCTGTCTGAGTGCCAGTCTCTATCTGTGACATGAGTCAGGTGGATTTTCGGATCTCAAAAGGAAGTTGTTCCAGGGGACAGGATTGGCCAAGGCCAGTATGGGAAGTGGCCAGGACCAGGGGAGGGGGGAGGGGTATCCCTCACCCACCCCCACCTCTCCTGGGTCCTGCACTACCACTACCTGGCTGGACGGGGCCAAAGCCCACCTGGCCTCCAAGGGTCTGCATTCAGAATGTATAAGGAGCTCCTGCACCTGTTAGAAAGACTAACCCAGGAAAATGGGCAAGGGGTATGAATAGGCAATTCACAGGTTGGCCGATAAACCCATGAAGACGCTCAGCTCTGTAAGAAATAGGCAAACGTACAAGCTCTTGTTTTGCCTATTGGCAAAAACTGAGGATCCCAAAAACAGCCTGTACTGACAAGGTCAGGAATCAAGCCCTCACTCTCATGTAGAGAAGGGGAGGGCACCTTGGAAGGCACCACCAGCAGGAAAATGCTCGTGCTCTTGGGTCCACCAGTTTCTTTTGTAGGTATCTTATCCAGATAAATACTGGCCCAAGTGCCAAATTCCATGTACGATGCTCACTGCTACGGTTTTGTTCACTTGTTTAATTCTTTACAGTTTTATGAAAGAATTCAACCTTAATTTTACAGGCAGACCTCAGAGGTATTGCAGGTTCTGTTCCAGACCACCACAATAAAGCAAATATTGTCATAAAGCAAATATTGTCATTGTGGTTTCCCCGGGCATATAAAAGTAAATTCATTCTATACTGTAGTCTATTAAGTGTGCAATAGCACTATGTCTAAAAAAACAAGGCACATACCTTAATTCAAAAAAAAACTTTATTGGTAAAAATACTAAGTATTATCTGGGCCTTCAGTGAGTTGTCGTGGTAACATCAAAGGTCACTGATCATACATCATCATAACAAATATAATAACAATGAAAAGATTCGAAATATTGTAAGAATGACCAGAACGTGACACAGAGACAGGAAGTGAGCAAATGCAGTTGGAAATATGGCGGTAACAGACTTGCTTGACGTAGGGTTGCCACAAACCTTCAATTTGAGAAAAACATAATATCTGTGGAGCACAGTAAAGTACAATAAAATGAGGGTCTGCCCGCATATTTTATTTCTAACTATTTCAGAGTAAAACCTTTGAAGAGAATACAGGTTAACTACCAACTGTTAAGGAGGTACAGTCCCTGCTGTGTTTTTAATAATAAAAAACTGGAAACCTGGGACTTCCCTGGTGGTCCAGTGGTAAAGAATCCCCCTGCCAATGCAGGGGACATGTGTTCGATCCCTGGTTAGGGAACTAAGATCCCACGTGCCACGGAGCAACTAAGCCGGTGCGCCACAATGACTGAGCTCGTGCGCCTCAACTAGGGAGCCCGTGTGCCACAAACTACAGGGCCCACGTGCTCTGGAGCCCGCGCGCCACAACTAGAGAAGAGAAAACCCACACACCACAACTAGAGAGAAGCCCGTGCACCGCAACGAAGAGCCCATGCGCTGTAATGAAAGATCCCGCCTGCCGCAACTAAGACCTGATGCAGCCAAAAATAAATAATAAAATAAATAAATAAATAATAAAATAAAATCTTAAAAAAAAACCCAAAAAACGGAAACCTCCTAGGTGACCATCCAAAGGGGAACACCAAAAATAATCATGATGCATCCATCCCAGCTGGGATTTTTGCATCCTTCCCAGCTGGCACTGCTCCTCTCCTGGCTCTTGGATAGGACCTTGTGTCGGCCTGGAGCCTAGGGAGCATCTCCCTCAAACCCGCCCCCACCACCAACCCAATGTGAGACTCTCGCTGGTGTCTCTGGGTCCATGTAGGATCCTGGAAAGAGCCGTGCCTGAGGACTCGGGCTTCCTCATTAAATGAGCCAGTTGAATTGTTTATTTTTTAATTTAATATTTAATTAATTAAATAAATGTTTTATTTAATATTTATATTAAAGTATATTTAGTCTTTAATAATTTTATTTAATATTTTATTTAATATTTAAATAATCCAGTTTGGGGATTAGGCCAGTTGGAGACAGGGGTTTATCACTTGAAAACTTCCTGGCTCCTTAAGAGTATTTGCTCAGGACAGCCCTTGTCATCCCAGCATAATGATAATAGTGTCCCCCTCACTCTCAACAGGTCCTGGTTTAGGAGGTAAAACCTACAGCTGCCACGTGACTAACTAACGCACAGCCCAGGTATCATGCAGACGCAGGCGGCAATAGAGAGCCTGAGTTTCCTCCTCTGTCAAGAGGAGATAAGAGAGCCTTCCTGAGAAGGCACTGAGTTCTTGCAGGACACGGCAGTAAAGAGCTCCTAGGATTAATTTTCAATACTTCAACATAAAAGTGTTAAAAGACCCGTGCCCCTTGTGTTGGGAGCGCAGTGTCTTAACCACTGGACCGCCAGGGAAGCCCCCAAATTGTTTGAAAAATACTGGAAGCCACACACTGATCTGTGGAGGGCAGGGCCTCCTGGGGGAGCATCAGGGAGGGGGAGGGGGGAGGAGGAAGGAGCTCTTAGTTTTTATTCTCTGTACCTTCTTTATGGTTTGAGTCATTCACAAGGGACACATATTCAAATACTATTTGCATAATTAAGGTGAGTTTTTAAAGAGGCATGTCCCGCGGGCAAAGTGCTCTCCCGGCCGTCCTCTCGTGGGCTCGCAGGGGAGGCAGGCTGCATTGTCAGCCCACTTTACAGGTAGGGAAACAAGCTCGGAGAAGGGACGGGGCTTTGCCCACAGGGCTGGAGCATATAAGCCTCGTCCGGGCCTAGGAAGGGAAGGCTTTGGTTTCGTGAGTTCCCAACCCCTTGTGAAAGCTGAGGAAAGTTCTGCTAGAAATGTCTCCCACTCACAGGATGGAGGGGCCTCAGACGCAGGTTGGGATGGTGGGCTGGGGACTCAGATGGTCCCCCTCGCCAGGGGACTCAGATGGTCAGCCAGCCCTTCTGAGCAGCTTAACTCGGTAATTCAACGAACAAGCCCCTGCAGCCTGCCCTGAGGATCACAGGTGAGTGGGCAGGCGAGGCTTCCTGGAGGAGGAGGCTACCTGAGATGAAGAGGAGTCATCTGCACCCCTCACATCATGCCCTGGACTCTGTGTCCAAACGCCCCACCCCGCCCCCCTCGCTACTCCATCCCACCTCCCAGGGCCAGGCTGCCCTGGACTCTCCAGGCTCCAGCTTCAGCCCCAGCTTCTTGAAGCCTGAGGGGATCCCGTCAAATCCAAGTCAACTCAGCCCTTCTGCTAGGAGCCCTCCCTGCTCAAAGATGCCACCCACCCGAGTCGAAAACCCCTGCTCTGCCTCAGGACCAGACCCCTTCACGTTCCACGAGAACCTTGGCCTTCAGGCCTCAGGGCCTCGAGCCCTGGCTCATGCCATGCCCTCCGCCTGGACGGCCCATCCCCAGAAGTCCACACGGACTCACCTCAGGCGCCACGTGGCTGAAGGAGCTCGCCCAGCCTCTCCCGGCTTCACCACAGCGTCCTGCGCTCCTGGGGGTTTCTCCTCTGCCCACAGCCTGTCCCTGCGGGGGGCAGTAGGTGCCCCATAAATGCTGATGACTAAGTGCAGGAGTTGACCAGGCTAGGGGTCACCCTCTGGGGAGTGTGGGCCGGTCCCTGGAGGGCGGGGAGCAGGAAGTACATGATTCATCTCTTTTGCACCAGAGTCCCAGGCACCAGGAGCCCTGAGCACAAGGGGGACCCGGCCGTGGCCCAGCCCAGGTTCCAGCCCACCCAGGCAGGGGCCCGCAGAGCTCAGACCTGGCTTCTCCTGGGGGAGGCCAGCTCTGGCAGGGGCAGGACACTGGCGGGGCAGGCCGGCTGGCCCTGTCCCTGAGCCTCCCAGCACGCAGGGGCTGGATGCCGGCCCGGCTGTGTCACCTTGAGCGCATCGCTGTCCCCGCGGGGCTCCATGCCCAGGCCTGGGGCTGCCCTGGGGAGAGCGGGCAGCACCCCGTCCCTGGGTGCCAAGGGGGCACAGCTGAGGTGGGCCGGGCCAAGGGCAGCCCCCCACTTCGTTGCACCTCCCACTTTCTTTTCCACTGTCCCCTTCGGTAAACAGTTGTGGTTTGCAGTGAAGAGAGTCAGCAGGGGAAACTAAGGCCTGGCCCTGGTCACACAGCTCAGATGAGTCCTAAGGATAACAGCGGCCCCGCCTGCCAGCCGCGCACAGGAACCTCCCTCTTCCCAAGACCCTCCGAGCAGTCGGGCCTGGATCCCCGCGTCTCACTATCACTTTCTCTCAGGTGACACGAGAGGAAACTGAGGTCCGGGGAGGCGGAGCCACTCAGCAAGGGGCTGGAGCGGGCATGGGGGGACGGGGACGTCAGCTAGGCTTATGGGACTCACCGAGTCCGGGGCTTGGGGAGGGAGGTCCCCTTATGGGATCCCAAAGTGCGGCCCCACGGAGGAGGGGGCGAGGCCCTGGCTGGAGCCACTGTGGGCCGGGCCTCAGTTTCTCCATCCGCTCAGAACTGGAAGCGGTGTCCTGTCCCACCGCCCGGCGCGGGCCGACACCGCCCCCTGGCGGCCGCGCGCGTCCTTGCGGCCCTCAGCCCGGCACGGGGCTCACTGAGGGAGCGGGGCCGGGGCGCCGCAGGTCACTAGCGGACAGGGGACAACTGAGCGCCTTGCCCCAGCGGCGGGATTCGCGGGTTTGGGTCTCCACCCACGAACAGTCCACCCCGCTCTCCACTTGCCACGTGGCCGCCGCAGGACCCTTCCCATTCTGGGTCTCAGTCTCCGCCGTGAAAGAGCGACAATCGTGCCCAGCGCACGCCTGTGGCCACTCGGCCGCCCCCTCGGGCTCCTCGAGCCCCGCTTCCCTCACCCACGCCGGGTCTCCCCGGGGTTAGCGGCCCCTCCCTTTCCTCGTGGGCGGGATCACTGCCCCTATGGGCCAATCCGAAGTCCGGGGCGTGACGGGGGGGGGGGGGGTTGTCCGATGGGGAGGGCGCGAAAAGCGAGGGGGGCCCCCGCTCTGCGTTTCCCCCTCCCCTCGCATCCCTTCCTGGGGCGCCCCCTTCCAGAGAGTCCTCGAACCCCGGCAGGGCGCAGGGTGCGGAGGGCAGCTCTCTGGGAGTGGAAGAGGCCGAGGGGTGCTTCTGTTTTCCATCTTCGAAGTGAGGACGATCGCTGCCCCCCTGGTCCCCGTAGGTAGACAGCCACGAGACCCCCAACCCCGCCTCTGCCCTCCAGCGCCTGCAGCGGCCTACGGGCCACAGTGGCCCCTGGTGACCGGCTCTGCCCGAGGGCTTCGCCCAGCCCTACCTCTCCCCCAGGGAACAGAACTTCCTGCTACCTGTTCCTTGGCTCGGAATGCTGTCCACCCAGCTGAGCCTGCTGCTTCTGCAAGTGGCCTAACTGCTCCTCTCCAGGGGAGGGTTCATCGTACCCTGGCCCATTTTACAGAAGGCTGACACTGAGACCAGAGTGTTCAGAGAAGCCGGCCACAAGGTGCCCAGCTGGGAGGTGGCTCAGAGGGAACCTAGCTGTCGGTTGTGACCCACTCCTGGGCCACCCACCCCCATGTCACTGCGTCCCAAGCCTGTCCTCTGCTCCCACTCCAGGGAGCAATGGACGGGACATGCCTAGCAAAGCCCACTGAGGGTCCAGTGCAGTCTGGATGGGAGGGTCAGGGATCCTTGGGGTGTGGCCCCTCACTCTGCCACCCCTTGTCCAATGGGGCGCTGAGGTCCTAGAGGGGCAGGGAGGGCCTTACCAGGTGTCGCTAAGGTCCTAAGCTTTCCTGATCACTACTGTGGAGGGAGTACAGAACTGGGCAGGTGAGGAGACAGGTCAGTAAGGCCTGGGAGGGGCTTCCCAGCTCCAAGGAGGGGGAGGATTAGGCAAACTGCCAAACTCCAAGAGCAATGAACAGGAAAGCGGGAAGCAGGGTTGGATGGGTAGGTGGGCTACAGTTATTATGCCAGTGAGCCCTGAGAGACAAAAGAGACTTCCACAGGTGTGTCAGTTACCTACTGCTGTGTAACAAACAACCCCACAACTGTGGCTTGAAACAACAATGATTTTTTATTTCTCACCATCCTCTGGATTGACTGGACAGTTCTTCTGCTTCATATTTTGTCCTCTGGGATCATTAATACAGCTGCAATTAGCTGAGGGCTCAACTGGGGTGAAACGTCCAAGGTGGCTTCACACACATGGCTGCAGTTGATGTTAACTGTCAGCTTGGGAACTCAGCTGGCTGCCAGCGTGGGCTGTCATCTCAGGTACGGTGGCCCTCTGTATCCACAGATTCCACATTCCTGGATTTAACCAATCAAGGATCGAAAATATTTGGGAAAAATATTCCAAAAAGCAAAACGTGAATCTGCCTGGTACCAGCAGGGATTTACACACATTGACATTGTCTTAGGTATTATATGCAACCTGGAGATGATCAGAAACACAGAGGAGGGTGTGCCTAGTTTATATGCAAATGCTGTGCCACTTTATATAAGGTAGGTGAGCATCCTTGGATATTGGTATTTGCGGGGGTCTGGGAACCAATCCCCCGTGGACACCAAGGGATGACTGTACTTTGATTCTCCTCTACTTGGCCTCTACACAGGGCTAACCTGGGCTTCTTCACAGCATGGCAGCTACGTTCCACTGAGAACAATCCTCAATATGCAAGAGAGCATCAAACTTCTACTTCCATCATATTTGCTAATATTTCATTGGCCAGAACAAGTGACATGGCCGAGCTCAGCAACAATGTGGAATGAGACCTCCCCAGGACATGAATACTAGGAAGCATGGTCCATTGTGGGGCACCAGCTTTACAGCTAACTGCAGTGGGAAAGGAAGGAAGACAGACAGGAGACAGGAAAGCTTTAGCGGCTGGAATAACCAAGGAAGCCTCCTGAAGGAGGAAGGGCTTGCCTAAAGAGGGCCTGGGAGCTCTGTTCTCCTCCCTGCTCCCATCTTGGGGCCCATGGAGGATGGAGGATAACCATCCACTAAGTAAATATATATAAACTGGGAAAATATCTGGAGGTAAGTGCTCTGTGGACAATGAAAATAGGGTGGTGCTAGTGTGATGGGCAGGTGGGACAGCTGTTTTAGATGAGGTGGTCAGGGAAGGCTTCTCAGAGGAGGTGATGTTTAGGCTGAGTTCATACTGACAAAAGGAGCCAGGCTTGGGGAACGCAGAGGGAAGTGAATCACAGGCAGATAGAACAGCTGAAGCAAAGGCCCTGAGATGGGAATGAGCTTGACACCTTTGAGGATTAGAGGGAAGACCGGGGTGGTAGGAGGGGAGTGGGCAAGGGGGCAGGGTGGGTACGGTTGGATTGTGTTGGATCTTGTAGGCCTGGACAGTGAGACTGGCCTTTTCTCCAAGTGCAATGCAGTGCCTCCCGAGGAACAATATGACTCAACCCAAAGTGCATCTACTGAGCACCTACTGTATGCCAGGCATTGTTCTAGGCACTTGGGACTCATTGGTGAACAAAACAGAGGAACATCCCTGCCCTTGTGGAGTGTGATCTGATTTGGGGATTTTTTTAAAAATCACTGCTGAAAGGGAACAAAAGGAGGTGGCTGAGCGCAAAGAGAAAAAACGGAGGAGGTGGAACTGTCAGGCCTAGGAAGTGGAGGGGTGAGGGATAAGAAGACAAATTTAAGAATGAGCTTGGGAGATCATCTTCATGACGTTGGGTTAGACAAAGAGGTCTTAGATTTTTTTCCTATAAAACAAACAAACAAAAATGATAAACTGGACCTTATCAAAATTGAAAACATTTGCACTTCAAAAGATACCATTGATAAAATGACAAGATAAGCCACAGACTGAGGTAAAATATTTGCAAATCACATATCCAGACGGTATCAAGAATTCTTTGAACTAATAATAAGAGACACAACCCAGTTTTTTTGGGGGGGGGTGGTTTGGCCGTGCCGCGCAGCCCTCAGCAGTGAAAGCGCGGAGTCCTTTCACATTGGACTGCCAGGGAATTCCCACAACCAACCCAGTTTTTTTTTTTTTTTTAAATGTGCTGTAGTTTATTTATTTATTTTGGCTGCCCTAGGTCTTAGTTGCGGTGTGCGGGATCTTTTAGTTGCAGCAAGTGGACTTCTTAGTTGCGCCATGTGAACTCTTAGTTGCAGCATGCACGCAGGATCTAGTTCCCCGACCAGGGATCGAACCCGGGCCCCCTGCACTGAGAGCGTGGAGTCTTACCCACTGGTCCACCAGGGAAGTCCCCCACAACCCAGTTTTTAAAGGGGGCAAAACATTTGAACAGACACTTCACCAAGGAAGATATATACAGATGGCCAATGAGCATATGAAAACATGTTCATCATCATTAGTCATTAAGGAAATGCAAGGTAAAGCACAATGAAATACCACTACACACCTGTTAGAATGTCTAAAATGAAAAAGATGGACCATATCAACTGTTGACAAGGATGTGGAGCCGCTGGAATTCTCACACTTTGGGAGTGGGGTGCAGCCACTTTGGAAAACAATCTGACAATTTCTTAAACTTACCGTATGACCCAGCAATTCCACTCCCAGGTATCCATCCAAGAGAAATGAAAATCTATGTCCCCACAACTACTGGTACATGAACATTCACAGCAGCATCGTTCGTAATAGCCAAAAGGTGGAAGCACATGTCCACACGCCATTAACTGGTGAATAGATCAAGGGATTGTGGTCTATCCATACAACGGGAAATTATTCAGCCATAAAAAGGAACAAACTCTGATATATGCCACAACAAGGAGGAACCTCAAAAACATGATGCTAAGTAAAAGAAATCAAACACACCAATGGTCAACAAGAATGTATTGCACATTTAAAATTGTGTTAGGACGGTAGATCTTATCACAATAAAATACAACTCGACAGTGCTATTTACAATAGCCAGGACATGGAAGCAACCTAAGTGTCCATCGACAGATGAATGGCTAAAGAAGATGTGGCACATGTATACAATGGAATAGTACTCAGCCATAAAAAGAAACGGAATTGAGTTATTTGTAGCGAGGTGGATGGACCCAGAGCCTGTCACACGGGTGACGTAAGTCAGAAAAACAAATACTGAATGCTAACACATATATATGGAATCTAAAAAAATATATATAGTTCTGACGAACCCAGGGGCAGGACAGGAATAAAGATGCAGACACAGAGAATGGACTTGAGGACACAGGGAGGGGGAAGGGTAAGCTGCGACGAAGTGAGAGAGCGGCGTGGACATATACACACTACCAAATGTAAAATAGACAGCTAGTGGGAAGCAGCCGCATAGCACAGGGAGATCAGCTCAGTGCTTTGTGTCCACCTAGAGGGGTGGGATAGGGAGGGTGGGAGGGGGACGCAAGAGGGAGGGGATATGGGGATATATGTAAAAAAAAAACTTAAAAAAAGAGAAAGAAACCAAACACAAAAGACTATGTAGTGTATGATTCCATTTTCATGAAGCATACAGAAAAGGCAAGTACAATATATAGATATGGGAGCAGGTCAGTGCTTGCCTGGGGCTGGGGGTGGGAGCAGGGATTAACTTCAAAGCCGCGCAGAGAGTTCTGTTGGAGGGTGGAAGTGATCTCAAACTAGATTGTGGTGATGGTTGCAGAATTCTATAAATGTACTAAAAATCATTGAATTATGCCCTTTCAACTCCAGAAATTTCATGGTATATAAGTTACACATCAATAAAGCTCTGGAGAGAACAAGAGAGAAACCAGGGCTAGGCCTTCAGAGTGGGCTGGGGCTCAGCTGAGGGCCCACCAGTGCTGGAGACAGCCCCGAGCCTTCCAGGTTTCAGATCCCAAACCCTTGGGGGCCTGTGTAGTGTTGCAGTGCCCTGGGGTGCCACCCCTTGTCCCTTAGGCCAGGAACCCCAGCTGGGTAGGAGCCCAGACGATGTGGGGATACCTTCTAAGTTGTTTACAGAAAACCTTCCATAAGGGAATGAGGCCTGTTTTGAATGATAAATGCTACAAACCAGAAGAAGTTACCCGCCCCCCCCCCCCCCCCCCCCCCCCCGCAAGTGTGAATTCTCCCGGTCTGGAGAAATGCGTTTCCTCCCAGTAACAAGCTCCAGGCCCAGCGGAGGCCCCGCCCAGCTGCACAGGTGACGTGGCCATTAGTACCGGGCAATTCGGGATGCTCCTCTCTTGGGATGCGGGGCCTGGCTCCCCTGGGCAGACACTTCAGGGAGGGGAGATCCGCTGGGAGAAGTAGACAGAGTGTGTGCCTGGCGGAGAGAGCAGTGCACACACACCACTCCTCCCCCGAGCCCCGTGGTCTGGAACCCACAGACGCTGTGCTCAGAGGCTCGCTGAAAAGCCGGTGCAGAGGGTCCCACCTCCCAGCAGGACACCCTAGGACCTGGGTTTTTCTGATCTAGGCAAGGCCGACAAAGCACAGGAGCCGAAGTCCTCACTGTCGGGCTCCCTGAGTGAGAAAAGGGGCGCTGGCAGGAAGGCACGGCTGCCCAGGAGAGCAAGGCGGCGTCTGGGGAGCCCCTAGGCCCCCCTCCTCCACACACACAGCTGCAGCAACCAACTCCCCAAACACCAAGACCCGGGTGCCTCGTTAGGAGAAGGGGCGCCGGCGGGTCGAGCAGCAGGACTCCCCATCACTCCTCCCACCCTTGTTTATCGGCAGGCTTGGGGTTCAGGGGCAGTCAGCTTAGACCCTGACCCTCAGCCTCCCGCCTGCAGGGGATCCTCCAGGGCCCACCTCGGAGGAGCCACGGGGGCTGGGAATCGGAGGGCAGTGCGGCCGCTGGGAGAACCACAGCTCCCCAGGCAGCCCCGCTTGAGCCCGCTCTCCCCACTGCTGATTGCACCAGGCAGAGCACCTGACCACGGAGAGCCCATCCATAGGCTGACCAGTGACCTATCAGGGTGGCCTGGTGAGGGCACAGCCAATCAGATGCCTTCTGGGATTTGGAGCCAAAAGAGACGGAGAGGGACACGCGGGGCAGTGGCTGGCCTCCGGGCTTCGTCTGGGCAGGGCTGACGAGAGAGAGGAGGGCCTTGGAGAGGGAAAGACAAGGGGAGAGGCCTGGGTTTGGCCTCCGCTCGACGGGGCTCCGACTTGCTCAAAACCTAGTGGTACCCAAGGCACGCAGGGCCTTTCACTCCTCCACCGTCATTCTTGGATGTTTATCCTTAAATCACCATCACTTTGGCGGCACCCTAAGCATTCATGTCTGTGAAGTGTGGTGTACTTGTCATTTGCTCCAATATGTGTTCAAATGAATTCGCCACCATCAAAAAAATCGACCTCATTTGCACACCCATGTTCGGAGCTGTGTTCTTCACAGTAGCCGAAAGGCAGGAAAAAACCAAGTGTCCGTGGATGGATGGATGGATGGATGAATGGATAAAAAAATGGAACCTATACAGACAATGGAGTATTAGCCATAAAAAGGAAGGAAATTACGGCACGTGCTACAACATGGATGAACCTTGAGGACATTATGCAGAGTCAAAAAGGACAAATGCTGCATGATCCTACTCAGATGAGGTACCAAGAGCCGTCAAATTCGCAGAGACAGAAAGTAGAAACGTGTGGTTGCCAGGGACTGGAGAGAAGAGGAGAGGGGAATTCTTGTTTAATGGAAACAGTTTCGATTTTGCAAGATGAAAAAAGTTCTAGGGATGGATGGGGGTGAGAGTTGCACAATAATGTGGATGTATGTATACCACTGAACGCTACACTTAACAATGGTTAAGGTGGTCCATTTTACGTAATTTGTATTTTATCACGATTTTTTTTTTTTTTTTTTTTGCGGTACGCGGGCCTCTCACTGTTGTGGCCTCTCCCGTTGCGGAGCACAGGCTCCAGACGCGCAGGCCCAGCAGCCACGGCTCATGGGCCCAGCCGCTCCGCGGCATGTGGGATCCTCCCGGACCGGGGCACGAACCCGCGTCCCCTGCATCGGCAGGCGGACTCAACCACTGCGCCACCAGGGAAGCCCTATCACGATTTTTAAAAATCAAATTCCTGCAGGCACCCAAGAGCTCATCCTACCCTCGGATCCACCCACTGAGCGAACCTGGAGGGCCTCTATGCTGTACAACCAGAAGTATTTGTCTCCTGGGTGGACTTGCTGTGGTCCCGGACAGGGCAGAGCAGCCAAGCCAGAACGCCGTCACCCAGCCAGGCCTTGAGACTGAAGAGTGAAATCTGGGCATTTCACCCACCCGCAAGGGGACATCACAGTTGCCAGTGGGAAAACTCAGATCCGAGTGGCCGGGCAGGCTCTCCTGCTGGACCATCAGTCCTAAGTGGACTTAGGAGCCTGGAGGCAGGGGAGTCAGTTATGGGGGTCAGCTGGATCTGCTCCATGTGGCTCCCCTGGAGAGAAGCCTCACAGCAAGGCAGGAAACCCTCATGAAGCTCCTCTTCCTGGAAGCGGTGAAGGGAGGACAGGCACTGCGCACAGCGGCCTCAGTAACTCTGCATCTTCAGTCTCCTGAGTCTGCCCAGGACAGCTTCTGCTGGACCCGGTCTCCCCGTACAGAGTGGAGCCCTCCACAGAGCCTCTTTAAAGTTCTCGGGGACCGGCTCTGTGCCAGAAAAGAAAACAACATCCTGACTACCACCCCACCTACCTCCATCCCCACACTGACCTCGCTGGGGAGTGAAAGCAGAGAGGAAATGGAGGCTCAAAGAGGTTAGGTGACATGGCCAGGGTCACACAGCTGACAGCATCAGAGCCAAAACTGGAAACCAGTCACTCTGACTGCAAAACTCATGCTCTCCTAAAACTTTGTTTCTCAACTAGGAGTGTGAGTGTGTGTGTGAGTGTGTGTGTGTGTGTATGTGTGCGAGTGTGTGTGTGAGTGTGTGTGTGTGTGTGAGTGTGTGTGTGAGTGTGTGTGTGTGAGTGAGTGTGTGAGTGTGTGTGAGTGTGTGTGTGAGTGTGTGTGCGAGTGTGTGTGTGAGTGTGTGTGTGTGAGTGAGAGTGTGTGTGTGTGAGTGTGTGTGTGTGAGTGTGAGTGTGTGTGTGAGTGTGTGTGAGTGTGTGTGTGAGTGTGAGTGTGTGTGTGTGTGAGTGTGAGTGTGTGTGTGTGTGTGTGTGTGTGTGAGTGTGTGGCGCGGGCTGTGGGGGAATAGCCACGGATAGACACAGATCAGCTTCCAGAGCAGCAGGTTTAGTCAGGCATTTGGGGTGAGAAGCGGGAAATTGAGTGACTGCGTAAAACTTAACTCTTGTTACTGAAGCATTCCCATCTTAAAGGGAAAGAGCCCGACACCCACATGAATGTTTCGATAAACCAAGGGATTCTGTGCTAGCAGCAGGTCCCATCCTCTGAGCTCACTGGCCTCCACAATTAAGGAAATGTTGGTGGAGAAGTTCGAGAAGCTTGTGTTCCATCTGCCACTTTGGGGAGAAAGCACCACTCTGTCTCATGACGCGCTTCGTGATGACTCATCAAACAGAAGGATGGGTCCCCTGGAACGCAAGGGTCAGCAAGGGTGTCGTTTGTGGCTGCCTCCCAGGCCCCCTAAGTTGGCAACGTGCACAGCAGCCCCTCACCCCGGAGTCCTGCTCATCTGTTCTCTCTGAGTCACAGAGAGAGGCAGGCAGGGCAAGGTGCCATGTGCCCACTTGACAAAGGTAGCGCTGACGCCCAGAGAGGCCAGGGCCCCGTACACACAGGAGGAGAGGTGGAGAGGTGCTGAAGGGGTCTGGTGGGGGGACTGTGGCCCCAGCTCCTCGTGCTTCTCTGCGCTTGACGCTGATTGCAGCTGCCCAGCCATTGCCAGGCAGTATCTTGGAGGGGGTGAGGGGGCTGCTGCTTCTCTCGCCTGTCTCGGCAGGATGAGGCGGGCTCGGGGAGGCATGCAGCTACACCCTGAATTCGTGGAGCCCATGCCCGGCCCCAGGGGGTAACGGCTGTTTGCACCTCCAGGCTAAGTCATTACAACCTTCCGTTAGTTAGTCTGTTTGTCAGTAAAGGGGAGCAGGCAGGTGCTTCTGAGAACAGAGCCTGGGCAGGCGCTGGGTGGGCTCCGGGGCTTTGGGGCCCGTGAGGGGAGGCTGAGCAAGGGAGCTCCCACCCCACTCCTTTCAACGGGAGCTTCTCGACTTTAGGAAGGGATTTCGTTGTTGTTCTCGGGCCTCTGAGTAAGATTTCCTTCCTCGGGGGTTAAGCTACTAAAACAACATTGGGGGCACCTGCGCTCCCGTGAGGCGTCAAGTCACGAGCCCCAGGGTCTGCTCTGCACCAAGACCTGCTTGTTCCCTGTGGGGCCTCCTTAGAGAAGACACCCTGGGAGAGGAAACAGACCCAGCCGGCAACCCAAACTACCAACCCAAACTACCATAAGATGGAAGTTTAGTTTTCTCCATCAGGAGCCTGGGCTCCTTCTACACATGGCTGTGCCATGCACGGTTGTCGTTCCCAAGATCACCCTGTGCTCCAGGATGGCTCCCGAAACTCCTGCCATTACATCTGCATTACAGGCAGCAGGAAGGAGAGAGGGGAACAGGGCGTGCCTCGTCCTTTACGGACCCTTCCTGAAATTAAACACTATTACATCTAGGCCAAAACTTAGTCATATGGCCACACCCAGGTGTAAGAGGGGCTGGGAAGTATCTTAACTCCAGGCAGTAAATGGCCGGATAAACCTTCAGAGGTTCTATTTCCTTGGACAGTGGAGGTGGTGGGGTGGGAACAGGAACCTGAGGGGCGGTGAGAGGTCTCTGCCCCAACCACTGGCAAGCTGTGTGCCCTTGAGCAAGTCCCTTCAGCTCTCTGAGCTCCTGCGTGTCTCTATGAAATGGGGGTGTAGGAAGAGTGTCTCCAAGGCCCTTCCCTGCCCTGACATTTCGTGACCCTGCAGCAGAGAGCCCGCAGAGGCCAAAACCAAGGGTAGAACAGCTCCTGTTTAAAAGGTGCCTGTTCCAAGTCTTACAGATTCGCAGCAGCCTAAAACTTGATGATTGATTTTCAACCTGCAACCTGATTAACACAGACAGGGAGACCGTTGGGGGGTGGGGGGAGGGAAGGCCCCCCAGGGTCATCCTGAGACAGGAGGGATCTGAGGGGACAGAGGACGGCTGGGCATCATATCTCTTAGGGTCGCAGAGGTGGCAGGGGAAGAGAGGACCAAGACTGGGGATGGGTGCCATGGGGGAGGGACTCGGGCGCTGGTGAAGGGGAACAGGGGGGAGGGAGGAGGTCATCACCAGGTGCTGACATGGCTCTCTGGGGGCGGGCGGGTAGGAAAGAAATCATGGGTGCTTTTCCTCCCAAGCCTTTCTATAGCTCCCTTTTCTCCTAACCTCACCCCTTGTACTACTGTGATAACAAATATTAAAGAGCTCTAGGGAATTCCCTGGCGGTCCAGTGGTTAGGACCCTGCGCTTTCACTGCCGGGCCCCATGTTCAATCCCTGGTCGGGGAGCTAAGATCTCACAAGCAAAAAAAAATTGAAGTAAGGCAAAGCCATCTGGCCTGCTGGGGAGCCAGGGCTCCGGGACACTCCACTTGCTGTTCTCAGGCCCCTGAGGGGCTGGCAGGAAGGGGTAGGGCCCTGGGGAACTGAAGGGGGTCTGCTATGACCCAGGCCTGGGGGTGGCTTGCGACATGTGTATAATCAAAGGGCGATTCCAGGCAGCCAAGCCCTGGGAGCGGCCCCTCCTTCCTCCCTTCCTGTCCCTTGACCCCCATCTCTGTGGGGTGGCCCCAGCAGTCAGGCAGCCGGGAAGCATGTCCCTGTGACAGAGCAGATTTCCTAGTGTTTCTCCAAGCCTGAGCAAGGCCCAGGAGTGCCTGCACTTACTGTGGATGGGGTGAGGGGTCCAGGGGGCCAAGAAGGACATTCTCCCTATTTCAAGACGGGCGCTCGAGCTGTTTAATACAAAAGCCTTGTGACCTTGGTGGTTAAGAGCAGGGATTCTGGGCCAGACAACCTGGGTTCAAGTCCTGAGCCCTACACATACTGGCTGTGTGACCCCGGACAAGTTACATAGCTCTCTGGGCCTTACTTTCCTCATCTGCAAAATCGGGAGTTGGGAGGTCAAGTGAGATCCTCTAGAGCAGCGCTCAGAGCAGCCTAAGTAAGGGCTTAGTGAAAGCTAATAGTGTGATTGAGCACGACGGTCAGTGACAGTGACGGGAAACGGAGGGGACTGAGCTGCCCCTGACGAACGCTGAGGGCACTGGCCACACCACAGCCTTGCAGATAAGCCAACTCCACACTGGCCGGCCTGCTTCCCCTGGCGAGGCAGACAGGAGAGGGCGTGGAGCTGGGGCTTGTCTAAAAGGCAGGCGCCAGCCTCCTGCCCCCCATCCCCCCACCCCCGCATCCCTGTCTGGACTGTCCGTTGTAATTCGCTCCTGGGCAATTCCCACACAGACACTCTGAGGGCAACAGGGCTGGCAGAGGGCTTCTGGGGTCCCCCAAGCCCTCAGACCTCGACTGCTGTGGAGAGGTGACCTCCAAGGAGGCCCAGAGTAAGCATTGGGCACCTCGACCGTCAGGGATGCTAAACACAGTCCTCTCCCTGGGCCTGCAAGGCCTGGGACCAGCTGCCCAGTCATGCCCCCAGCCAAGCCCCCGACCAAGGCCCTCAGGGGCCTGCGTGCTCTCGGAGGCCCCAGGCCGGGGCAAACCTGCTTTCTTGGTATCTGAGCCCCTCTCTCCGTGGGTCCCTGATGTGGAAAACTTCCTTCCTCAGGCAGGAAGCTTCCTCAGGCTGTTCCCCCTCCTCCCAGGGCAAGACCAGGAGTCTCCGTTCCTGCGTCTGTCAGCCCGACTGTGAGGGCCACGGTGTCTCCGCCTGCATCTTGTCAGGGGCCCAAGAGGCCAGTGCTGAAGGTCCCTGACCTGGCTTCAGATCAGCTCTGCCACTTCCAGGCTGTGTGGCTTCAGGCAAGCCACTTAACCTCTCTGAGCCCACTTCGTCCGTAAAATGGAAAAAACGTGAGATTCTTGTGAGGCTGTGAATAGCATCTGTTGATCTGTGTGTTTCTGTCATTCAGACTTTCCTACTTTCCACAGCCATTTGCTCAGCAGTCCTTGGTGCTGTGTCCTTGGCTCCCAGAGTGGGAGGTGCAGACGCCTGCCCTGGGGGGTGCCCACTTCAGTGGGGGATAGGAGGTCAGGGCCCACCACGCCGGCTGATGTAAATAGCAAGAGCTGTGATAACGTGGGAGGGGGAATTAGTTCAGAGGACGGACAGATGGAGAGGGAAGGCAGAGCCTGGCCGGCAGGGCCACGGCGTGAGCGAAGGCCTGAGGTATGGACACTTAGGGCTGCAGGCAGGGTGACTAAGCAGTGTGCAGCGCGGTGGGGGCAGGCGGGGAGGTACCATCTGTAGGGATGAGCTGCGGGGAGGCGCCGAGGGGCTCCAGGCCGTCCGGGCCAGTGCGCTGCCCACCGCACGCCCCGGGGTGCCTACGGAGAAACAGGCCACGGGCAGAATCTGCCCTTGAGCCCAGCCTCCACCCTCCGGGATCTGCACCGCCCGCCTGGCCTTCCAAGACTGGGGGTGGAAGGGTTGGGCCCCAAAGCCCTGCCCCAAAGTGGACCTGGATCTTGTAGAAGGTTCCAGGTGTTTAAAAACCGGCCTCCAGCCCCGCCCCTCCGAAGTTCTTGGCACTACTTCCAGGTTAACGGGGTGGGGCGGGGGACAGGCAGCCCGGCCCGGTGTCATCTGGTCCTCACCACAGCCCCTGAGATGGGGTTCTTACCATTCCACAGACTGGAGACTGAGAGCAGGGAAGCGTGAAATGCCGGGGCTTTACATGGACCCCTGGGGGCTCAGATCCCCTCCTCTAGGCCTGGCCTCCGCCATGATTTGGGGCTCACTGAGGCTCTGTGGAGGTCCAGGGTCCGATTAGGACATCACTTGACGCTCTAGTCAAAGAAACTCCTCCCAGGGACTCCAGAGACACTCGGGTTGTGCCCACACCCCAGCCTGGGGTGGGCTCCGGGCATGCCCTCTGCGCCCATGACCATGATGCTCCCGAGGCTGGGCACGTGCCAGCTCCCCGGCCGCCCAGGCAGGGGCGTGCAGGCCCCCCCCAGGTTTCTCACACGGTCCCAAGCGGGGGAGGGGGATGCCTCGTTACATCAGCCCCCAAAGCCACTGAGCCCGGGAGGGCTGGAGCAAACAGCACACCGGGAAGTGGGACGCTGGCGGCTCCGGAGGCCCCGCCCCTGGGTCTCCTGGAGCCTCGCCCCATCCTGAGCAGCGCTGGGGCCAGGGCCAGCAAGGCATCCTCAGGACACTGCAATCCTGCTCTGAGAAGGATGGGTGGGCTGGTGGGTGAGCTCCGCGGGTCCCTGGTTTCCTCCTCCACAGATGTGGACATTGCTCCCTCCCGGTGACCCTGCAGGGCAACGACAGGAGCCTCCAGGATGGGGTTGAGCCCCGGTGGCAGAATTCACTCACCCAGGCTCGGAGACTGGGAGATTCCGGAGAAGAGCCCCAAGATTCTGCAGGAAGAGCTCTGTTCTGCCCGGCCTTGGGCCTGGGAGACAATGCAAAGCACTGAGCTGCATGGAGGACAGTGAAGAGTTTACACTCTACCCGCAGCAGCCCAAGCTCTGGAGCGCGTTCCTGGTCCAGCGTTCCCTGGGCTGGGGCTCTGGAGTCTGGGATCCCGGGAACTGGGTTTTGAGGCCCTGGGTTCTAGCATCTGGGTTCCACAGCCCCTCTGCTGATCTGGGAGGGAGGTGAACATAGTGGGGTGGAGAGGGCGGCTCCCAAAGTCCTCGAGATCCACGTGCTCAGAGCCCGGCCCCGCCCAGGCAGCTGAAGCGGAAGCCCCTTGTTGCACAGAAGTGGAGACTGAGGCCCGGGTCTTCGGAGACGGCCAGCGATCTGTCCCAGAGCGCTTTTGAGCCAGGGATCTTGGGGGTGCGGGGTATGGCCACCCATGACCCAAGACAACAGCCACGTGCCCTCCTCCATCAGCAGGAGGCCACTGCCCTTTGGGGTCCAGCCTCTCTGGGTGGGGAGGATGGAGGCCCCTCCTCGGGAGCCCGGAGGCTGTGCTGCTCCTTTCCCCAGAGCTGGCAGCCTCCCACCCCCATCCGGGCTCCTCCTGCAGAGCCCGGGACTGGCTGGCTCCTGCCAAGAACGCCCACAGCCTGCCAGGCCGGGTGGGGAGCACACGCATGCCTGACACCACCCCGTCCTCAGGGTTCCTCTAGGCTCCTCTAGGTTCTAGGCTCTAGGTGGGTCTTCCTGGGAGAAACAGAGGCCCATGGGGAGTCAGGGCCCCCCGACCCGCACCCAGGCTCCACAGGAGTTTCCAGACACACTTCGGAGGCT
Organism: Stenella coeruleoalba; assembly: GCF_951394435.1. Classification (NCBI taxonomy): domain Eukaryota; kingdom Metazoa; phylum Chordata; class Mammalia; order Artiodactyla; family Delphinidae; genus Stenella; species Stenella coeruleoalba. The sequence continues at coordinate 2,485,860 of NC_137147.1, read as the reverse complement.
GTGCTTCAGTGGGGTCTCCCCACCCCCTCTTTTGAACTGTGAGAGTGGTAAAGGGCAGGCTGCCAGGCCTGGAGCCAGGGCGGGGGGTGGGGGGAGTGGAATGGGGGTTGGCAGGGGTCCTGGCAGGAGGCCGGCGGGGAGAGGGACCAGGGCCCCCATTGGTGCTCCCTCCTGATGCCTGCCCCACCCCCTCCTCAGCCCCCCTTCCGTAGCCCTCATCCTCCCAGCAGGCTGCCCAGCAGGCTAGGAGGGGCCCCGGGGCCCAGAGGGGCTACAGGGCTGCGCTGGTAGGCCCTCTCCGCCACACACACTCCCAGGCGGCACAGAGGAGGGTCCTGATGGGACCCAGGGCTGGGGAAGCTGGCCATGCACGGCCTCCTAGGAAGGGTACATGTCGCCCCTGCAGTTTGTCCTGGGGTGCTTGGCAGGGTGGTGTCTGAATTCAGAATGAAGGAGGCCAAACATTTTCTTCCGCCTGCTGTGTCACCTCCCAGGATGGAAGTTACGCCTGCACACGGGTTGAGCATGTTGGCTGACAACTGCATAGGGGCGTTTTTGTGTGTATGTGGTGGGGCTGTGGGCTGGGATGTGCCCGTAGGTGATAAATCTCTGTCTCACACACACACACACACACACACACACACGGGTATCGGGATATCCAGGGCAGACTTCCTGTTCCAAACACACCTCTCTCCCTCCATCAGCTTGTCTGCAGTTCCTCCTGAGCATCTTCTAAATAGAGCACACGTTCCCTAAGATGGAGGGGCCACGCCCAAGCCTGGAAAACAGACAAGGCTTAGCCTGCCTGAGTGGCAGCTTCCTCATCCCTAAGGCAGGTGAGTTACCTGCTCCTGCCTCACAGGGGTTCAGTGCACGCATGGGACATGCTGACGCAGGACAAGCGCTCAGACGACACGCCCAGGACGCTGGGAATGTGGATGGGATGTGGAGGGCTCCCGTCCCTCAGGCTGCTCTGCTCCTTCCTCCGGAGGGGACCCAGCAAGGCCGGTGGAGCTCTGTCCACCCGCTCTAGTTCCCCCGCCTCTGTGCCACCGGCAGGAGAAGGTGGAAAGGGTCTGTCCTCTCCAAAGGTTTCCTTGTATCTGGTTCACTCTACTCCCTCTTCCTTTCTTTCCTTTCGCACTTTCTTCATCTTAATCCCTTTAAGCCCCATGAGGCCTGGACCTTGTCGGCCTCTCTTAAACTGCGTCCCAAGTGCCAGAGCAGTGATCAGAGACCCCGCTGGATGGGTGCATGGAGAAGCCCCCAGCCTAGCACCCAGGCTGCATGGCTCACTCATCCCCACGCGGCTCATACAACCACACCCATGCTGGAGGCCAGGAGACTGAGGCTCACGATGTGAAAACCTTGCCCAGGGCCCAGGGCCACGCCTGACTCTCAGACACCCAAGGGACTTGGCCTTCCTGGGCTCCTTCCTCCACACAAAACAAATAACAAAAAACAAAAGTTCTATTTTATGACTGCATTCGTATAAAGAATATATTAATAATATATATTAGAACATTTTCTTCGCCCTAAAAGTTCCTTTTTTTCCTCCTTTCTGATTTTAAACAGAATTGAAACAATTCATGGTCCCCTAAAGGACTGTGGCCTCAGGCACTGTGTCGCTGTATCTGAGGAAGGGGAGCCGTCCTGGCAGCCTCCTCCCATTGGAAGCTGACTTGAACCCAGGTCTTGAATCCAGGTCTTCTGCACCCCCAACCTCTTCTGCCCACTGCCTGCCCCTTGGGGAAGGACCTGGTGGATTTTTGCTGCCTTTTGGCATTTCTTACTAGCCATCCGATGGCTTTGAATGTCTTGTTTCTGAGTGCTTATAACAACAATGATAATTAATAATAATAATAGGGTGGGATGAATTGGGAGATGGGGATTGACATATATACACTACTATATATAACATAGATAACTAATGAGAACCTAGTGTATAGCGCACAGAACTCTACTCAATGCTCCCTGGTGACCTAAATGGTAAGGAAATCCAAAAAAGAGGGGATATATGTGTAACTGATTCACTTTGCTGTACAGCAGAAACTAACACAACATCGTAAAGCAACTATACTCCAATAAAAAAATAAAATAAACTGTTAGCTGTAGTCTAAAACAGAATAAAAAATAAAATAACAACAGCAATAATAATAATGCTAGCCCTTCACAAAGCCCTTGACGCTTTTCAAGCCCTTTCATCTCTGTTATCTGATTCCCCCAACAATCTAGGGAAGAGCTAGGACGGCCACCGTTACTTCTGTTTTATAGCTGGGACAACTAAGACACCTAGGACAGATAAGTGGTCCCAGTTGGTAGGACCAGAGCCCCAGGCTCTTTGCACACCCTCTATCTGCAGCTTGGTGAGCAGGTGGCAAGGAGGGGCCTCGGAAACATACCTGGTCAAGGTGGGAAGGTTGGACTTCAAAGGGCAGGAGGGGGAGCAGTGAAAGGACTGGGTGGGCAGGTGGGGCAGAGTGATGGCTGAATGGCTGAAGGGGAGGAAGCAGGAAGGTGTAAGCAGGGGAGTGAGAGATGGCTTCTGGCTGCCCATGGGAGCAGGAAGTGCCCAGTGCAGCTTTCTGGAAGGAGCTGAACTGACGGGGGCGGTGTGATTACCGGGAGGAAGCCAAGGGGACCACGGGGATATCTGGGAGGCACAACCACTGAGCCTTGGTGACTGATGGGGTACAGAGGTAAATGTGGGGGTCGACAGAGATGTTCCCCAGATGTAAGCACTTAGAAGCCCCAGAAGCTGAAAAGGCCATAGCACGGTAGGTAATTAAACCATAACAACGCAGCAGAAGCTTTCTTAACCCAGCTGCACTTAACCAGCTCACTGCATGGAGCCACTCCACACCCTCTGTAAAGCACATGGGCAAAAACTGACGTTTGCTACTGACCCTTTCCAAAACCCACACACACCCATCCATGACAATAAAGTGGGTACACTTCGTAGGAGCTCCTGGAACCTTTAAGCCATCCTCCCACCCCAGCCAGGGTAGAAACCCCTGAGAGAGGCTGCTCCACGCGTACCCTAAGCTTCTGCCCTACTCGTTGAGATCACTGCCTTGTTCTCCAACCTCTTTATACCCTGAAACACGTTAGTGTGAGTCCTTTAATTGAGTAATACACAAACTGCTGAAATATAAGTGTGGAAAGAGGGTCACTGTGCCTATGAAAACTAAGTTGGCAAGTTGGAAAGACCTGTTCATAGCAATTTAATTTTTAAAATTGCTATTGAATTAGGTATAGATGAGACAGTTGTAAAGACCAGGGGAAAATGTAAACTCTTAGAAGGACCCTGAGCATAGATCTGCTCCCAAGATCCCCTACGGGAGGCTGGCGGCTTCAGGTCCTGGCGAAGGGGGCCTGGCCACAGGGCTGCTCAGGACGTGGCACCCCACGCCCCCAGCAAGAGGGGGAGGCTGAGCACCCAAAACAGAAGTTAGGCTTTTTATAAACTAGTCTCAGAAGTGACGATGCCATCAAGTCTGCTCTCTTCTATTGCCTGGAATAGGTCATTACTTTCTGCCCACACTGAAAGGGGCGGAGATTATGCCCAGCTGCAAATGCCTGATGCGGGATCATTTGGGGTCTTCTTGAAGGCTGCCCACCACAATCTCCCGGAGAAGATGTCCCTTTTGAGTGGGATGAGGGGTCTTCTTAGACTCTAACACCCTCGGAACGGAGCCCTTACTGTGCCGGGAACTTTACGCGGACCCCTCTCTACCACCCTATGAGGTCAGCACTAAAGTTACCCCCACTTGGGGGGGCCCAGGGAGGGCAGTAGCTTGTTCTCAAATCCCACAGCCTGTAAGAGCTGGAGCAGACTGGAATTCAAGTCCACACGGCCTTCAGCCCGAGGAGGAAGCTGGGCCGGGCACGGTGTGTCTGTGGAGCCCGCGGAACGTGGGCGCTGAGTTCCCCCAGGGCAGCCAGTATTTGGGTCTGAAGTTCAGGAAGAGGCAGGTTGGAACTGGCACGGGGTGGGTGCCCTTAGCTTGGGGGTGGAGGTCGATGAATCCCGGGGAGGGGAGCTCCCCCCAGGGAGAGTGGGTACAGACCTGACAGAAGAGGGCTCTGTGTCCCAGGGCGGCCCGCGAGGTGGACGCCTTAGGGCAGCAGAAGGCAGAGCGAGGGTGAGGGAGGCCACAAGGGAGGTGGCGGCAGGAGGGCTGGCTGCCTCTAGGGAGCAGCCTGGCTGTGGAAGGGCACAGAGGGCTGGCCAGCTGTTGAGGAGGTGTAGGGTCAAGGGCTGAGGGGTTAAGGCTTCTGCTCGGGGTGGCCAGGTGTGGGGCTGGGGCCACGCCCTCTGCGCTCTCTACAGCGCGGTGCTGCCCCAGACCCCAACCAGGGTGACATCCCCGGATGCGGCCTCTGAGGTCACCGGCCTCCAGGCAGGAGTGTGTCACGGGCGCCCCACCCAGAGGCTGTGCCCCCTCCCCAGCCGGTCCAACCAGCTTGCTGGGCACCCTGTGGGCTGTCCTCTGCCCTCAGCCCCTGCTGCCCCTACCACCTTTCATGGAGGAACCCACCCCCTCAGACCAGGCTGTCACATTGCCAATGCCTCCTCCTCCAGGGAGCCCTCCTCCTCCTAACCATTCCCAGACCTTTGGAGGGGGCAGAGGAGGGATTTGCGCAGAGAGGGCTGCAAGAATCACCCCCCTCCCCCGGCAACAAACGCAGCTATTTGGTGGTTTCTCCCCAGAACCAGCTTCCCAGCACTCACCAGGTGCGACAGGCCCCACAAGCCCTGTCCTCCTTCCCAGTGGCCCTCCCTGCCCCACTCCTGATCAGAGGCAAAATCTCTCCAGCAAACACTGGACAACCTCCTGGCTGCTCCCCTGATTCCATCTGACTGCCCGGCTCCTCAGATGCCCAGCTAAGCCTCAGTGCACTGGGGGCGGATGCCATCCAGCGTGCTGGGCCCTCGCCATCTGGCCCGACCTCGCTCATGGCTGGCTTCCACCTCTCTTTGTAGCCCCCTGCATCCTGGCCCACCTCCATGCCTTTGCCCAAGCTGTTCCCCTGCCTAACACCAACCCTCCCTTCTCCATATGAACAGATCTCTCCCATCCTTCAAGGCTCAGAGCTTGCCTGCTGAGCTTGAAAAAGCTACCTAACTTCTCTGGGCCTCAGTTTCCCCGGCCGTAACAGGAAGCAAAGCGGTCCCTCCCTTGGGGAGCTGGGAGGAGGGAAGAAAGCTCTGCTTGCACGGGGCCTGGTGTACAGGAGGGGCCCCCCGAGCCTCGCAGCCTTCTGGGCACATCCGCCCAGCCCGCTGTTCTCCTCATCCCGGCCAGGTGCTCGCTAAGCCTTGCCAGCTGGTGACGAAAGCACGGGCGGCCCATTCCCATCCCCCAAGAACCAGCGAAGGGCCCCTAAAACGCGGCCCAGGAGGCCCAACGGGAGAACATCTGGAAGGAGCTGCTGGGAACGGGCGGTGGGATGAAATCCGAGAGCCCAGGGCTCCCCTCCCGGCCGCGCCACAACCGCTGGTGCACAGCATGACCCGGGGCTGGATTGTGTGTGTGTGTGTGTCTGTGTGTGCGTGTGCGTGCGACTGTTTCTGACCGCTCAGCCCCGGCTGAGCTCAGGGAGGACCCGGCCCCGCCCCCAGCCGTGCGCCTCGGCTTCCGCGACTGTAAAATGGGGCGATGGCGCCGCCTCCAAGCCGTGCCCCTAACTGCGGGCCTCTTGGAGGACAGTTCATTGTCCAAGACCAACAGTAAGGAACAGTCACTGGAAAAAAAACTCAGAAAATAACTCCCCCTCCCCCCCCAAAAAACCCCAAAATATTTGTGAGCGGGGCTCCACCCCCAGAAATACCCTCGCAGCTGCCGGGAGCCACTAGAGGAGCGCTCGACGTCACGAGGCAGCTTTTATTATTATCCCACGTTTCGGGTGAGAGGGAGGCACAAAAGGGGCTAGGTGGCCTCCAAGGTCTCAGGAGGGTGGGGTGTCGTCGAGATTTGAACTCCTGCCCCCACCCCATCAAGGACTGCACGGTTTTCCTTGGTAAGGACGCGCCCCTGCCGCGTCACCTCCCCCAGCTCAGCCTGGGGGACAGCACCCCGCGCCACCACACGGCCCGGGGACCGAGCAGCCCGCTTCGACACCCGCAGGGATTGCGGACGGGGGTGTAGTGTGCGGACGCGCAGTCGGTGGACTTGGGGCTCCGCGCCTCCGGGGACCCGCGGGTGGGCGGCTCCCCCAGCCCAGTGCGCATGCACCCCTCCGCGTCACACCCGAGGAGATTAAGTTGGAACTTTAAACCCTGTCCCCAAGACCTGATGGGGAGAATTAATCCGATTGTTTTCAAACCCTGGCCTTGCAAACTCCCCCGCAGCCAGGCTGCCCGTCCCCTCTCTCGGGCAGGTCTGCAATGCTCCCTGGCCTTGTACGGAGGGGATCGTTGACCCATTTTACAGGCGGCAAATGGGCAGGGCAGTGACTTGACCAGGCATTTGAGTCTTCCAGGGCTCTTTCCTGTGCGTGTGGACGCCTCCCTTCCCCCGCTGGAGGCCCACCTTATCCCGGAAGCCTTCTCTCCACTTAGTGACTCACCCCGCCCTCCCGCCCGGGATGGGTCCTTTGTTCAGTGCCCTGGGTGCCTGCTGGGGAGGGCACACATGTGACTGCTTCTTCCTCCAACTCGCCAGCCCTGCTATCTGGGCTGGGCCACTATGGGGTCTGGAGCAAAGGCATCCTGCAGCCTTGCAGTCCGGGCGCTGGGCTCCGAGACCGGTGACAGCTCTCCAGGGCTGAGTCTCCTGGGGCCGGAGGGCTGCTCCCACTCCTCTGGGCTCACCCTGAGGGGTACTCTGGCCAGCTTCCAATGCCTCCTTCTTCAGATAAGAGAACTCCGGGTTTCCAGGGGGAACCCTACCCAGCCAACCTGCAGGCATACGGTATGGTGGGTGGCACCCCACCATCCTAGTTATGGGCCTGGCAACCAGCATTCTGACCCACTGGTTTGGAGAAGGGCACCCAGCCCTGCAGGTGGGGAGGGGGCTGGTGACCTGATGCTGCCAGGGCTACCTCAGGCAGGGGCCCCATCTGAGGGAGGGTGAGGGGCAGAGAGCATAGTTCCGGTGTCACAGAGCCCTGCGCTCAGCTGAGGCCGAGGCTGGGTCCACACTGCACTCGTCGCTTGGCTTTCTGGCTTCAAGCTGCTTACAGCACGTCCCCCTGACCCTGAGCACCCTCTGGACTTGGTTATCTGTGCACCCTAAGCTGCAAAGTGGGTTTTGCTGTCCCGAGTTCCACATTCCTGCATGCAACACCTACTCTCTGAGGTAGGGACATATCCTGAGTGACACAGACACAGCCATGCCCCCCACGGCTCTTACAGCCTGGGGATGGTACAAGGTGGTTTGTGCCCCAGAACTACAGGGAGGGGGATGTCAGAGGGGCAGGGGCCCAGAGAGTCCCTGAGGAAGAGGTGCTGAGAGACCTGCAGCGTGAGCTTGGAAATGACTGGGGGAAGGTCCGGAGTTGGAGAGATAGAAAGGGCTCTGAGCAGCTGGCCCTGAGACTGGAGAGGACTCCTGGTCTCCCTCGGAAGAACAACAAGCTGGGGGCAGGGATCGGAGGCGGCCCCGCAGAGCACTGTGGGCCACTCAGTGGGCCTAACGGCACAGAAGGGCCACACATGTGCTGTAAGCAGGGGCGTAGTGCAGCCAGTTAGGGTTTTCATAGATCCCTCTGGCCTTGGTGTCTTCTCAGGGCTCTGACAGCTTGGGAAGAAAAGAATTTCCTGCTCCATCAGGTAACCCTGCAACCTCCCCGCCCTGGTCGGCTTTGTGGGAGGATGAGGGAAATGGATGGGATGCCCATTTTGCAGATGTTTGTCGATGCAAGATCCTGGACCACTTAGAGAAGGCTTCCCAGGAGAGGGGCCCTAGCCTGCAGATGAGTAGGAATCACAGGAAGATATGCCGAGAGGCAGGGTGGGGGTGGAGGAGCACCAGAGGGGGAACAGCATGTGCAAAGGCACAGTGGCAGGAAAGAGCACAGTGCGCCCAGAAAACCCCCGAATTAGAACTTGAGTGCGAAGAATCTGGAGTGTGTCTGCGCAGGTGTCAGCGTCTCTCTCGGAGGCTGCGAAGGTGCAGGCAGGAGCAGCAACAGGCCTCTGAACTGGGTGGGCTGGTGGTTGCAGGAGGTGGGTGGTGGAGGATGGGCAGAGGGGGCAGGGAAGACCACATCAAAGCCAAGGCTGTCAGGTGGGGGAGGGTTAGCTGGTGGATAGAGGGGGGAGGTTAAACCTGGAGAATAAATCTCATGCTTCTCTCCGCTTCCTCTGGAAACTCTATAAAAACGATGGCAAAAACGTTTAAAAAGGTATAAACACGAGAGAGGAGAGGACTGCAGATGAGAGGTCCAGCACATTTTAGGAAGATAGAAACTGACAGGGCTCAGCAGAGAAGGGGGACAGCTACCTATGTGCCTCCCTGAGGTGGTATATACCTTAGGCCAGCAGAGACTGGGGGGACTAGGCTGGGCACTGTGGAAGGTGGGGGCGGGTCTGATGACAGCCCTCATGGTGGACAGACCCTAACGTGACCCCAATGATTTCCTGCCCCCTGATGTTCACACCCCTGTGTAAATCCCTTCCCCGGAGTGCAGGCAGGACCTATGACTTGCTTCTAACCAATAGAACATGGCACAGGTGATGGGACATACCGCCTCTGTCTGAGCAGATGAGGGAGAGACTCTCCTGGCGGGCTGGATGAGGTAAGCAGCCATGTAGAGGAAGCCCGAGAGGCAAGGGACCGTGTGTGGCTTCCAGCCACCAGCCCGCAAGAAGCCAGGGCCCTCAGTCCCACAGCCACAGGACAGAAATCCTGCCAGCAACCGACAGAATGAGCTTGGAAGCAGATTTTTTTCCCCCAGCCGACCCTCCAGATGAACACACAGTGAGTGGCACCTTGATTGCCGCCAAGCGAGACCCTGAGCAGGGGACCAGGTCACCCAGACCTCCAACCCCCGGGAAATGAGAAAGAATAAATGTGTGTTGTTTTCAGTTGTTCAGTCTGTGGTCATTTGTTACACAGCATAGAAAATGTGTACACTCCCAAGTCCTCCCACAGCTGCTCACCATCTACTTCCCTGTTTCTACCCACCCCACCCTACCCCCCTGCAGAAGGCAAGATGCATCATCTCTGGAAAGAGATTCCAAAATCGGGGCGTCAGGCATGGCAGAGGCAGGAATGAGTGTGGAGGTGAAAAAGACGCCTGAGTGACCACAGCTTCCCAATCCTTCCCTGCCCTGCTTCTGGAATGCCAGGAACCAAGCATGTGTCCCCAGGTGGGAGATTGGAGGGGTCTTCTGTGGAAACCCAAAAGCACCATCACGGGGAGATTCCTGATCACTCGCTGCCCCTTGCTGTAAAGGCCGTGTGACCTGCTTTGGTGAATGAAGAGAGAGTGGACATGTCATGTTGCATTTGCTGAAAACCTGAAGAGTCATCCTGTGGTCCTGCCATTGCTCTTTTCCCTCTGCCATAGAAGAGCGTGTCCTAGAAGGGGGCAGCTCCTTCAGCCCAGGTCTCAGGATGAAAAGGACACATGGAGCAGAGCTGCAGCAGCCTGCAGACACCGTATAACATGAAGGAGAAAGAAACCTTTGCTGTTGTGTGTCCCTGAGATTTGGGGGGTTGTTTGTTACTGTAGCATCACTTAGCAAAGCTGACTGATGCACCCAAGACAGCTGTCTGGATGCTGCTTGAAAATCCAACAGGGAGTCCTTCAACGCACAGAGATTCCAACCGGCCTGTCCGTGCTCTACGGTAGTGTGAGCGGCAGCTGAGGATCACCAGGCATTAGAGGAGACCCTCCAATGGAAGAACAGAGACCAAAGCGAAGAGAGAAAAGGAAGTAGGATGAAAAGAGAGGATTCAGGGGGCAGAAGAAAATGTCAAAATACGTCGTACTTCCTTAGAGAGGACATTAAACCAGAACGATGTTATTTGTTTTAATGGAGCAAAGAGCTTGTAGACGTTTAAAAGACAAGAGTCAAAATAAAGGGTGGAAGTAAAAGTTAGGGAACTCCGCTGAAGAGTAGACCTAAATGACAAAGAAATAGAAAATAGGAAAAGAGAAAAACAACAAAATTAGAGGATGAACTCAGGAGGGCTAAGTCCAAGTACAGGAGTCCCAGGAGGAGAGGTCTGCAGGGTACGAGTTCCCAGAGCATAGACGCCTGCCCTGCACAATAGCTGCACAAAGACCACCCCACCCTGCCCCCCAGGCAGAGGGGTTCCAGAGCACCAGGGCTAAATCAAAGACCCCAAACAGTTCCAGAGAGGAAAAGCAAGCGTCATGAAAGGACTGAGGGTCAGAGAGGCTATGGGCTCCTCCACAGCAGCACTGGGAGCCTAGAAGGCAATGGAGAAATGCCTTCAAAATGCCGGTAAAAATGATTTTCAAGTTGAAATTCTATATCTAGCCAAGCTATCACCAAGCATGCTGTTGGATGAAGACCTTTTCAGACGTGCAAGGATTATACTAATCAGTCTTCCGTGCACCTTTTCTCAGGAAGCTGCTGGAGACAAGGAAACCAAGAACAGGAAAGACGTGGGATCCGGGAAATGGGGATCCAGCCTTAGAGAGAGGCAAAGGGGGATCCCAGGTCAACAGTAGCTGTGCTGAAGGCCCAGAGAGCAGCTAGCATGGATTGCTGCAGGAGGGGGGGCTTCTGGGAGGGAAGTTGTGGGGTGGTGAGGAGGACAGATTTTGTGATAGGTAAGAGATAGTATTGAGAGATTATTCAAGCATTGGGAAGATTTAGCGATGGATGCAAAGTAAACTATTAGTAATCTATTGCTGCATAACAAATTGTCACAAATTTATCTTACAGTTTCTGTGGAAGTCTGGGCATAATTTAGCTCGGTCTGCTGCTCAGGGCCTCACAAAACTACACTCAAGTTGCTTGCTGGGACTGCAGACTCATCAGAGGCTCGACTGGGGAAGGATCCACTTCCAAGCTCACTGAAGTTGTGTCTGGAATTCATTTCCTTGCTGCGTAGGACTGAGGGCTTCCGTTTCTTGCTGAAAGTTGACCAGCAGCTGCCTTTAGCTCCTAGGGGCCACCTATAGTTACGGTGGCCACACAACATGGGAGCTTGCTTCTCTAAGCCAGCGAGGGCGCAAGAGACGCCAGCATGATGGGCTCTGCAATCTTATACTGTATCACATACTCATGTATATCCCACCGCCTTTGCCATGTTCCGTTGGTTAGAGTGAGTCACCGGTCACGCCTGCACTCAAGGACAGGGGCTACAAGAGGGTGTGAACACCAGGTGGTGGGGATCTTTGAGAGCCACTTTTGAAGCAGCCTGAACAAAGCTAATTATTAACTTCATGAAAAACTAAAAGTTAAACCGGAAAGGAAATTCAGCCATAGTGCCTTCCTTGACTCCGTAGCAAACAATGTTTATATAATCATTACGATGAAACAAGTGAATATTGGTTGAACCAAAAATTGTTACATATTGGTAATGAGAAGTGACACAGGGAGAGTGTGTTGTGTGGGTGTGTGGGGGGGGATATGTGAGAAAGCTCAACCCTTGTCTTCTGTAAGAGGAAGTCAGTAGATAATGGCTCAAATTGGTAAATCAAGTAACAGCAGCACAAGCATGTCGTTTATAAACATGGAGATAAAATCCAGAAGGAGCCAGAAGCTTTGACTGGGGTTGTTTCCGGGGAGGGATGGGGGTGGCGCAGTTGGGGAGGAGTTGCTGCTTTACATATAGGCCTATTTATCTTTTAAAATTCTTTGCATGTCATGTGCATATACTTTAAACTATTGCATTACTTCGATAAAAATACACATTAATTAATAGAGAAAGAGATAAGGAGGAGGAAGAACATTCCCTGGTGTGAACAGTGATATCCCCAGGGGTCCTGAACAATCGAGCTTCTCCTTATCCTGGGGGAAGGGGCTCCACGGATCCAGGGGAGCACCCAGTTGGCACATACACGAGGGAATATGGTAACCGGAGCTTCCACAGGGAGAATACGGTAACAGCCTGGGGACGGGGAAGTTGTGGTGCTTGGAGGGTTTGGGAAGGCAGCGGGGAGGGGGGAATGGGGATCCCTCCCCTAGGGTGGGGGGAACCTCAGGCCCAGGGTGATATGCCCCTACCCTGGTAGTCCCCCTCTCCGTAGACATTTCTTGGGAAAACTCTGAAGGCTCCAATGAGGTTTCGCTTTGTTTTTCGGTCAGTAGATTTTGTATAATTTGTTTTTATCTAAGTAATAAATGTTTCTGGTAAAAGCCCTGGGAAGCACAGGATGGCTTGGAAAAGCGCAGCCCAGCTCTGGTGCCCAGGAGGGTGACCGCTGTCAGGCTGTCTGGGTTTCCAGGTGTCCTCTGGTTCCTGTCGATGTCAGTCTCTCTCTTCCAGGCACACAGTGATCTCTCTCTCCGCACCCATGGCCTGCGCCCGCTTTATTCACTTAGCCACCTGTCCAGGTGCTCTTTCCACGACAAGACCTCCAAAGAGGGCCCTCTTACTCCTTTTCCAGGCCCCTGTGCCAGGAGCGCCCATCTGTGTGCCCAGTCCCCAGCGGGGGGGTGTTCAGGTTGAGCGTAGGATTTTGCTCTTAGTAACTCAGCTGTAGCTGGGACACCTCCACGCCGCCTGCCAGGCTTTCTTGCCCCCAAGGCCCTGGGAGTCTGGCTGGGAACACCTGTCACAGGCTGGAGTCCCAGGCCCTCACAACAGTGTGGCCTGAACATCTGAGGAGGGTCTGGTGCAAAGGAGCTGGGAAGAGAGGAACGGTGTGAAGGGTGGGAGGAGAAAGGGATTTCTGGGGGTGTCTGGCAACCAGTCAGGGCACAGGGCCATGCTGGGCTGTCCACCTGCCGGGTGGGGCTGGGACTAGCGGAGACAACCCCTACCTGGAGCATAGTGGTTGGAGGGCAACTCTGGCTTCGCCACTCCCTCCCTGCACATACTTTATTTTTTTTAATTAATTAATTAAGTTTTGGCTGCCTTGGGTCTTCGTTGCTGCGTGCAGGCTTTTCTCTAGCTGTGGCGAGTGGGGGCTACTCTTCGTCGCGGTGCGCGGGCTTCTCATTGCGGTGGCTTCTCTTGTTGCAGAGCACGGGCTCTAGGCACATGGGAGTTGTGGCGCGCAGGCTCAGTAGTTGTGGCTCACAGACTCTGGAGCACAGGCTCAATAGTTGTAGCGCACGGGCTTAGTTGCTCCGTGGCATGTGGGATCTTCCCGGACCAGGGCTCGAACCTGTGTCCCCCGCGCTGGCAGGCGGATTCTTAACCACTGCACCACCAGGGAAGGGAAGTCCCCCTGCACATACTTTAAAGTGGCCTCAGTTTCCTCATCTGCAAAATTCGGGCGACACCAGCGCAGCTGTCGTGGGAGGTGAGGCAGGAGACAGCGGGGAGGGCAGAGAGAGGAGTCAGGGGACCCTCCCCGATGGGACTGGGCTGTGAAGGCAAGAAAGTCCTCCTGAGTTGCATCGGAAGTGGGTGTGTGTCAGAATTTTGGTCTTAACGGCCTGCCCCTGTGGCTCCAGCCCCTCTGGCAGCAGGGCCGGCACCCCAGCCCTCCCAGCCTCAGCTTCCTCAACGAATAACCCCACTTCATTTCCAGCCCACGTGCCCAGGGGCCCCTGCAGCCCTGGGATGCGCCAAGCCCAGCCTCCCCTTTGCTCTTCCTGGGGACAGTTTGGCCAAGTCCCACTTGCTGTTCTGCTGGGGAGCCCGAGTTTGGAACAGGCGCATTCCCGGAGACAAGGAGTGTCACCGAGTCCGAGGCCCTGGGGGTGTCTGGGCTCCTTCCCTGAGCTCGCTGGCCTCCCACCATCATGGCCTGGGACCTAGCAGTGGAGGAAGTCCTGATCATGGGGATGGGGTCCCGGAGGAAGGGCTGCTGCACAGCAGAAGTGGGGCTGACCACCAGGCTTTCCCTCTCTAGAAGCACAGTGGGGACCAGCCCAAGTGCAGGGACCTGAGAGCTATAATGGCCCAAACACTCTCCCAGGGACTGTTGGGGGTCCCATTGCCTGGTCCCAGATCTCCAGGTCAGGTGGAGGTCTCTTTCCGGGCACAGACCATCCTCCCCACTCCCACCCTGGCTCAGAGCAAGGCCAGCGGAGTTCTGACGCAGACCCGCGCTTGCCCCTGAGCAGGGACACGTGGAATCCGGAGCTGGCTGCTCCACCATGGCTGCAGGAGAGATTACATTCTACCCCACGCCCTGTGCACTCATATTCAATTACACAAAGGAAAGAAAAGCTTATGGAGCAGAGCTTACCCTTACAAAGTACCATGTCTAGCCTATCTTATTTAATTTTTTTTAACACTTTATTCATAGTTGTCCCAAACTGGAAACAACCCAATTTCCCATCACCCATGAATGGATAAGCAAATGTGGTATATCTGTAAAAAGGAATGCTGCTTTGCAGTGAAAGTAAACAAATTACTAATACACACAAGACCATGTGTGAATTTCACAGACATTACAGTGAGCCAAAAAAATCCTTATACAATGGCTAGGTACTGTATGATTCCATTTATGTGAAATTCTAAAACAGGCCAAGTTAATCTGTGGTGACAAAAAGTGGATCTGGGGTTGCTGGGGCCCCGAGGATTGATGGGGAAGGGGCACGGAGGGACATCTTGGGGTGATGGAAATGCTCTATATCATAACTGATGCATACATTGGCTAAAACGTAAAGAACTAGATACTTCAAATGGTTGCATTGCACTGTGTGACAATTTTGCATAAAAGAAAGAAAATGCTAGTTGCTCCATAAATTGATTTCATGACCCACTAATAACTCAGTGGTCCGCCACTGGGCTGTGCTAACATCTGTGGAAAAGAGGGACAGGGAAGTATAAATGTGAACAAGGGAAACCCGACCATGGTGGCGAGGAGGGGAGATTGTTTCGGGAAAGGAAATTTGAGGGGGGAGCATGAGAGCAGCTAAGCGGGAGGGATCAGTACATGCAGGGGACTTGGAGGGCTGAAGACCCTGAGGTGGCAGGGTCACGAAGCACTGGGGAGAACTGGTGGCCCTTGTGGCCTGAGTGCCTCTGGAGGTCGGATCTCTGTCCACTTTGTTCTGTGATGTATCCCCAGTGCCTGATATGTAGTAGATTTTCATTAAATGATGGACGATAGAAGAATGAGTGCTGGGAGCAAGGGAGGGTAGTGTCAGGTGAGGCTGGGGCTCAGCTGGCGAGACCGTGAGGGACCCGAGGCCACGGGGAGCCCACCGGCTTTATCCCCATGGAAGGATGAATGGACAGATAACGGGGTTTATCCATCCAGTGGAGTATATTCAGGCCTTGGAAAGGAAGGAAATTCTGACAGATGCTACAACATGGATGAACCTTGAGAATGTTATGCTGAGTGAAATAAGCCAGTGACAAAAGGGCAAATCCCCATGACCCCTCTTATGGGAGGGTCCCTAGAGTAGCCAAAATCTTAGAGACAGAAAATAGAATGGTGGTTGCCAGGGGCTGGGAGAGGGGGAAATGGGGAGCTGTTTATGAGTATAGAGTTTTAGTTTTGCAAGATGAAGAGAGTTCTGTGGATGGACAGTGGTGATGGTTACACAACGATGTGTATTACTTAATGCCACTGAACTGCACACTTTATTATTATTTTAGTTGAAGTATAGTTGATTTACAACGTTGTGTTTAGTTTCTGGTGTACAGCAAACTGACTCAGTTATACATATGTATAAATATGTATATATATATATATACACACATATATACATATTCTTTTTCATATCCCTCCATTATGGTTTATTACAGGATATTGAATAAAGTTCCCTGTGAACTGCACACTTTAAAATGGTAAATTTTATGTATATTTTTACCACAATTAAAAAATAATAATTAAACAAGAAATCCTCCCTTGGCTCTGCATTGCCTCATGGCAGACCAGCTACATAATTTTCAGGGCCCAGTGTAAAATGAAACTGCAGGGACTCTGCTCAAAAATTAAGAATTTCACATTGGCAACAGCAGAGCGTTAAACCAAACATGGGCTCCTCTGGGCAGGGGACCCCCATGGGATTGCACATGTCAGAGCCCAAGGGGCTGGCCTCCCCCCGCGCCGCCCCCTGGGGTCCTCCTGTGACCGGGCTTTCTTTCAGCTTGGGGAAGGGCCCCAGACTTCTAGCCTCTGGGACTTTGTCTATGCTGTTCCCTCCGCGTTAAATGCCCTTCCCGGGCAGTTTCCTGCATCTTCAGATTCAGGCTCAGCTCTTCTTAATAGCAAATGGGGTAGACTGTGTTGTCTGCTCAGTGAGGGTGGGGACACCTGGGTCTCGTCCTGCCGCAGCCCAGCACCAATCCCGGGCCTGTCCAGACCCCAGCTCGCTGGCCATTAGATGATTGAAGCAACTCAACCCAAGTCATCATGTTTTATTGAGAATAATGACAGTGGCTCTCTAGTAGTGGGTAACTGCCGTGTCCCAAGGCTCCTGTGGCCTTCCCGCCACATGAGTGTCACCCATGTGACAAGGACGGGAAGGGGCGCAGAAAGGGGAGGGGCCCGCGGAGGGGCCCGCCCCAGGACACTCAGCCCCCGTCCCAAGGGGAAAAGTCAGGGTCTCCGCCTTTCCGGCACGTTTCCTGGCTTCTCCCTGGCGGCGTGCCCGCCCATTTGCCGGGTCAGGAGACCGAGGCCCGGCCTGGAAGTGACGGCGGGGCCGCCGAGGCCACCGCCGGCCGCTTCCCCCCGCACCCCAGGCCGGGCCCTCGCAGGCAGCGGGTGGAGGAGGCGCGGCCGGGAGCTGCCGGGAACCGTAGCCATGGTGACCGCGGGAGACAAAGAACCCGCGGCGCCGGCGATGAGGGCTGCGGGGGTGGCGCCGGCCTCGCGGAGACCCCCACGGAGGCCCCGCGGCCCAGCCGCCAACAAGCCCTGGCCTCCGGGTGGCCTTGGGCCAGTCTCGCGCCCTCTGGGCGTCAGTTTCCTTATCTGGACAACGGGGTCGGGACCCAGCTGCTCCTCCAGACTCTCGCTGGGTTTGGCGGTTCTCTCCTTTCCTTTCGCCTCCTCCTCCCTCGGAAGAATAAATCAATCTGGAAGGTCCTCGCAAGGGGGACCTGGGGAGGGAGTGCTGAGTTCTGCGGGGGCGAGGGTGGGGGCAGACTCCTCCCTCCATCATAAGAGGAGACAGGGCTGGCAGGGGGGAGGGGAGGGTCACCTGGCACCTGTTGAGGCCCAGGGCAGCCCCTCCCAGCGTGGGGTCAGGCTGTGGGGAGCCATGGGGAGACCCGCGTGATCCCCTCTCTTCGCCTGGCCCTGCCTCAGGGTCTGCCACAGGACCAGGCCCTGTTCCCCTGGTGGCAGAGGCCCACGTCGCTCCACTTCCGGGACACTTGTGCCCTCCTGGTGGGTAGGCCAGGCCCTGCCTGGCTCCCCAGCTCCTTCCTGAGAGCACTATTAGTCTACAGGCTGGGGGACCCTGGTCCTCCCCTTTACCCCAAGCTGGGCCTCAGTTTCCCCATCTGTAACAGGGGGTGAGCAGAGGTTTAGACTCTAGCCTCCTGCAGCCCTAGGCCCCCCAATGCCTGTTGCAGTCACCATGGGCTGGTCTGAGGTGTGGTAGGGCCCGGGGCCCCTCTGGGCTGTGTGTGCCACCCCAGGTGCACGAGGAGTGTCTGCAGGTAGCAGGTGGTCTCCTTCTATGCCCAGCCCCCTTGGGCTAGACTCCAAGCCAGGGGCCCAGCCACAGTGAGGGCTGGGTCTGGTCCCTGCCTTCCAGAGCCCACAGACCCAGGACCCAGCAGAGGAGGCCAGGTGGGGCCCTGAGCTTGATTCCTCACCTGACACTTGGGGGTCATCCCAGTTCCTCTCAGTTTGTGGTGATTCTGACCCGTGGGGATGGGGATGGAGTGGAGAGGCCATTCCTAATGGGCAGAGAAAAGTGATAGGTCACACTGGGGGGTCATCAGAGAGGCTCAGCCACTCCTGCTGCTCTAGCCCACCCTCAGGGGGCTCGGTGAGGACACCAGGACCCCCTGCAGGTGTGACATCCTCCCTGCAGGTGACCTAAGGCAAGCCCCACCCGTGTTATCCCACTAGGAAGCAGGACCTGGCTAAGAGCGGCAGTGCTTGCAGCAGCATGAGACATAGATAAACTGTGTCAGACTGTGAATGCCCCCCTGTCCTGCAAATCCCACCCCCTGCAGCCCTCAGGCGCCCCCGGACCCTGAGCCCCGGGGCTGCTGTCCTCTTTGTCCTTCCCACCCTGGCCCTTTGAACGCTGCTTGTGTGTCTGAGGAGCTGCCTGTGATACCGTGGGGGCACCCCATGGAGCCCAGCACTCCTGCCTAACTGGGAGCAGGAGACTTGGCGGGGTGGAGGGGGGCACTTTGGTGGCAGCCCTGCCAGGAATCACTCAGCCAATCAACAAACTGCAGCATCACCCAGCCGGTGGGGTGGGTGTGGGGAGGCAGGGGGCGCCCTGCCATGTCCTCCAGCCGAGTACTTCCCGACGTTCAGAGATCCTCAGTCCAACCTCCCTGGGGTGGGGAGCTCCCTTCCACATCAGGGCAGCCATGGCCCCCAAACCCTGCCCTATGACAAAGGCCAGCCTTCTGTGCACACCTGTACTAACACCTCTATGTGCTAAGGTCCCATCGGCAAAGATGAAGATCTCGTCTTGGCCTCACTTCTGTGGAGACTCAGGAAATGTCCATGATGTGGCCCTGCCCACCCCCTTCACCCTGTAATGCAGGGGCCAGCCTGGGTTACCTGGGCTGTGGTCGGGGTGGGCTGTGCGGTGGAGAGTGCCCTCCAGCTGAGCCGGAAGCCTAGACCAAGACAGATTAGAAAGAGCAGGAAGAGCATTCAGGCAGGGGGCCCAGCCTAAGGGTGCCTCGACCTGTGGGCAGCAGCAGGAAGACCTGCCTGCCTGAAACTGAGGCTTCTCAGTGGGTGTGGTGCAGGACAACGGCAGGTTCTGCAGGGTCTCCAGCAGCCCCTCCTCCCTGCTCAGCCACGTGGTCCCAGAATTTGTGCACGGGGCCAAATGTGCTGGGTTTTCCTTATGTATAATCTGCGATTCATACCACTCTGTCTTCCAGAAAGAATTAGCAACAGCCTACAGGAAGTCAGGAACAATGAACTCATAACAATAGGAACAGATAATATTGAACAATGAGGAATGTGGAGAGACATGCATTTTCCAATACCAGGGCATTAATGATCAGTAATTGAGCATCAAATGTAGCTAGGAGTTTCCTGGCAGGCAAAGCATAAAGGGAATGAGAATGGGAGTGGGAGCTTCATTATTTGATCAAGGGAATTGCGCCAGGAATTAGGAGACCCACACTTATTCCCAGAAAGAAGCTCTCCAATGAATATATACCCCAAACCTCAGGCAGCAGATGTTTTCTTGTGGGTGGGCCTGTGGGAACAGACCAGAAATAGCTGTGAGCTGGGTAGGCGCCCTTATAGCCCTGCCTGCTGTGTGGTTCCAGGGTGTCCGGTCTTCTCTGGGCCTCTGGGCCGAGGCTAACCCAACCCTGCTGCTCTGGGTCTCAGGACCTTAGGGGCCCGGGGGCAGGTCATCAGGAAGGCTGCCCTGGAGCCTCACCCAGGCTCCCACCGTGGTACAACCCTGCCCTCCCTCCCTACACTGCAGGGCGCCTGAGGGCGGAGGCTCTGCTCACACTGGTTCCTCCCCTGCCTTTGCACGTGTTCTTCCCAGTGCCTGGGATGCCCTGCCCACCCTTGTCTGCCTGGCAAACCTCTAATTGTTCTTCGCCCTTCACTCAGTTCGCATGTCCCCTCCTCCAGCCCCTGCACGGACCCAGACAGCAGTCTTCCCCAACCCGGTCACACAGCCCCTTTACTGGTCTGTCTCCCCCGACAGCCAGGGAAAGGACACCCGCCGCTCTGTGTGGGCATGACGTCTCTGCCCCGCCAGGTCCCAGTGCTCATGCCGGGCTGGCATCGGGAGAGCAGGGCCTGCTGTGTTTGTGGAACCATCTGATAGAGAGTGTCCTCTGGGTAGGAAAAGACAGGATCAGCTTCCCCTCGATGCAGATGGGGAAACTGAGGCCCTGCGATAGTAAGTGATGGGGCCCCAGGCGGCCCATGGTGCCAGAGCTGGGGCCACAGCCAGGTGGCTCCCTTAGGTGGGGGAGAGTGGCACTGAGATTCAGAGGGTCTAGCTCCTTGGCTTCAAGTCCCTCCTCTGCCACTTTCTCACCCACGTGACAAGGAGCAGGTCACTTCTCCCTCTGGGCCTCAGACGACTCCTGTGCACAGAGGACAGTGACAGATGACAGCTTCACGGGAGCCAGGGGGTTAACCCATGGGGGCAAGAGCTCAGCTGGGCTGACTCCGATGAGGGGAGCCTTGGCTACCACCTCCTTGACCTCCATACACCCTCCCCCAGCCAGAGGCAGAGCCAGGGGCCGCTCTGCTGCCCTTCCCCCTCCTGCCCATCATCCAGCAGCAGAGACTTGGACCAACCGGACAGGCTAGGGAAGGGCACTCCAGGCGAGGGAACGCAATGGACCAGAAGGAGGGATGGGATCAGGCAGGGGCCATTCTGGGAACAATTTGGGATCAGGTTCCTTTTTCAGGAGCCCCGGGCACTCAGGTGATGGGAGAGGCTGGAAGGGACCAGACCATGAAGGGCCTCAAATACCAGGCTGCCTTTTGCTTGGAAGTGGCTGGGAGTCGTCACACGTTTGGAGCTGGGGTGGGCTGTGGTCGTGTAACTGGGGGCTGGACTGGAGGGTCTGGTGGGGGCCAAGTGAGTGGTGTAATGGCCTCCAGGACAAGGGGGCTGTTGGGCTGACGCAGTGCTGGCCCCAGTACCCAGCTCAGGACGGCACAGAGCAGACCCTCCGTGCATGAATGAACGAATGAGGCATATACTCGGGATTGGAGCCACCTAAGAGGGGGGCCCACCTGTCCCGTGAGTACTGCAGCCCTAGGGAAACTGCCTGCGAAGGGGCTCTGCACGTGGCTGTGATTCCCTCAGGCCCACACTGGGCCCGAGAGAAGAGTGCCTCTGTGTCCAGAAATGGGAAATCACCGGGTTCCGTCTTGCCTGCAATTATATTTGGGGATCCAGCCACCCCCTGCATAGCACCTGCCAGGCAGTCTCTCGAGGAAGCCACAGCTGTCCTCCAGGGTGGGACAGGTGGAATAGAGGGGGGCTGCCCTGTAGTCACCCTAGAGCTCTCTCAGACCACCAGGCGACCCAGGACCTGGGACTCACCAAGATCACAGTTCCCATTCCATAGCCAGGGGACCAAGGCAGGTGGTGAGCGGCCAGACCTGCTGCCCACTAGCCATGAGGTCTGGGCAAATCACTTACTCTTTCTGAGTTATATCATAAGGGAAGGGCTGGAGTATGTGATAGTAACAAACGACCCCAGAATCTTTTGGGTTTTTTTAATTACCTACAGATTTTTTAAAAATAAAAGTTTTATTGAGATGCCATAAAATTCCCCATCTGAAATTTACAATTCAGTTAGTGTATTCACAGAGTTGTGTAACCATCACCACAAACAATTTTAGAACATTTTCATCACCCCCAAAAGAAACCTTGCACTCATTAGAAATCCATCTCCATTAACCCACTTCCCCACAGTTCCCGGCAACCACTAATCCTTCTGCCTCTATAGCATTATCTATTCCGGATGTTTCATGTAAGTAGAATCTTATATGTGGCATTTTGTGACTAATTTACTTACCATAATGTTTTCAAGGTTAATCCATGGTGTACTTAATTTCTTTTAATGGTTGAATACTATTCCATCATATGGATAGACCACATTTTAAAAAATATTTATTTAGCCGTGTCAGGTCTTAGTTGCGGCACACGGGATCTTTCATTGTGGCGTGCAGGCTTCTCTCTAGTTGTGGCGCACGGACTCAGTAGTTGTGGTGCACGGGCTTAGTTGCCCCATGGGATCTTAGTTCCCCCACCACGGATCGAACCCACGTCTCCTGCCTTGGCGGATGGATTCTTTTTTTTAAAAAATAAATTTATGTATTTATTTTTGGCTGCGTTGGGTCTTCGTTGCTGCACGCGGGCTTACTCTAGTTGCGGTGAGTGGGGGCTACTCTTTGCTGCGGTGCGTGGGCTTCTCATTGCGGGGGCTTCTCTTGTTGCGGAGCAGGGGCTCTAGGCGCGCAGGCTCAGTAGTTGTGGCTCGTGGGCTTAGTAGTTGTGGTTCATGGGCTTAGTTGCTCCACAGCCTGTGGGATCCTCCCAGACCAGGGCTCGAACCCGTGTCGCCTGCATTGGCAGGCGGATTCTTAACCACTGAGCCACCAGGGAAGTCCCTGGATAGACCACATTTTGTTCATCCATTCATCAGTTGATGGACATTAAGTTGATTCTACTTTTTAGCTATGATGAATACAGTAATGCTGCTATGAGCATTTGTGTACAAGTTTTTGTGTGGACATAAGTTTTCATTTCTCTGGGGCATAGACCTAGATATGGGATTTCTGGGTCTTACGGTAACTCTATGTTTAACATTTTGAGGAACTGCCAGAATGCTTTTCACAGTGACTGTACCATTTCACATTCCCACCAGCAGGGCATGAGGGTTCCAGTTTCCACACATGCTCACCAACACTTGTGATTGTCTACCTTCTGGGTGTGGGATCTCACTGTGGTTTTGATTTGCATTCCTCTCATGACTAATGGTGGTGAGCATTTTTTGATGTGTTTATTGGCCATTTACGTATCTTCTTTGGAGAAATGTCTGTTCAGGTCCTCTGCCCCATTTTAAATTTTTTAAAATTTTTATTGAAGTATAGTTGATTTACAGTGTTGTGTTAGTTTGTGGTGTACAGCAAAGTGATTCAGATACATATGTATATATATTATTTTTCATATTCTTTTCCATTATGGTTTATTACAGGGTATTAAATATAGTTCCCTGTGCTGTACAGGAGGACCTTGTTTATCTTTTTCTTGTTGTTGTTGTTGTCTGAGGTTTATTGAAGATACTACAGCACAGCAGGAAGAGTCAAATGGCTCCACACAGTGCTTTGAAATTCACCCCAGCTGGAGGCTGAGTGACCTGCAGTTTGGACAGATTGCCAAAGTCTAACAGCTTCAGCATTTCCTTAGTGTCAGGATCTACTTCAGTGATCTCCTGATCCAGGGCTGAGACCTCAGGCACGTAATTATCTCGTCTCTCTCTCTCCTCCTGCAGCCTGATGGAGATAGCTCTCACTGGGCCCCTCTGAATCCACTTCATCAGACATAGTCTGCTATCTTGTTGCGGAGCGTCTTGCTGGGAATAAAGATGATATCCTCGGGCTTCCCTCGTGGCACAGTGGTTGAGAGTCCGCCTGCCGATGCAAGGGACATGGGTTCATGCCCTTGTCCGGGAGGATCCCACATGCCGCGGAGCGGCTGGGCCCGTGAGCCATGGCCACTGAGCCTGCGCGTCCGGAGCCTGTGCTCCGCAACGGGAGAGGCCACAACAGTGAGAGGCCCGCGTAACACACACACACACACACACACACACACACACACACACAAAGATGATATCCTCGCACACGTGCTTGTTGGTATGGAAGTCGTTGCCCAGATGAGTGTAGTACTTCTCAATGGTGACCCGGGCCACCTTCTTCACGGTTTTGGTGCAAACGTGGCTCATGTCGGCAGCTCCTTGGTAAAAGAATGTTTATTTTATATACAGTAGTTTGTATCTGCTAATCCCAAACTCCTAATTTATCCCTCCCCCCCGCCCCACTTTCCCCTTTGGTAACCATACGTTTGTTTTCTATGTCTGTGAGTCTGTTTTGTGAATAAGTTCATTTGTATCATATTTTAGATTCCCCATATGAGTGATAGCATATGATATTTGTCTTTCTCTGTCTGGCTGACTTCACTTAGTAGGATAATATCTAGGTCCATCCATGTTGTTGCAAGTGGCATTATTTCATTTGTTTTATGCTGAGTACTATTCCATCGTATATATGGACCACATCTGCTTTACCCATTCATCTGTTGATGAACATTTAGGTTGCTTCCATGTCCTGGCTACTGTGAATAGGGCTGCTGTGAATATTGGGGTGCATGTATCTTTTCGACTTCGAGTTTTCTCCAGATATATGCCCAGGAGTGGGATTGCTGGATCACATGCCCTGCCCATTTGTTTTCAACTAGACTTCATTGTTTAGGTTCACAACCCCGCTGGGTGGAAGGTAGAACTCTCCCATATGCCCCTCCACCCCGTCCATTTGTTAGTGGCACAACACAGCAAGGGACATTTTCTTCCTCTTGTTTCATGTCCATCATGGGCTGGCAGGGTCTCTGTTCCAAGTCTTCTCACTCCAGGGCCCAGGCTGACGGAGCTACACTGATCGCCAGGGGGAAGAGGAGGAGGAAGTGTTAAGTCACCCACGGACTCATACAGCCTCCACTCAGAGAGGATGCATGTCACTTCCACTTGCATCTCAGTGGCAAAGTGAGCCACCCAGCCACCCCTATCTCCAAGGAGATATGCAGTCTTCCCATGGGCGTGGAAGGAGAGGATTCAAAGCTCTGTGAACAGCTCTAATGACTCATCGCAGTTAAATAAGGTTCTTTCCTGCAGGACTTCTCAGTGCCTTTACTGTACTATTGCTCACTGTCCCTCTCTGGAGGGAGTGGGATGCAGCAGGCAGAGTAGGCCAGATTTACTCACCTGGGGAACCCTATTCTCCCAGAGAATCTCATGGGATGAGTGTTCCCTGGAATCCCCTTTGGGAACCACTGCCACTTCCTAGAGCAGAGGTGGGCAGACTTTCTGGAAAGCATCAGATAGAAAATAGTTTAGGCTTGGCACGCCCTGTGAACCAACTACTCAACACCACTGTTGAAGTGAAAAGCAGCCACAGGTATTGTGTAAACAAGTGGGTGTGGCTGTCTTCCAATAAAATGTTATTTATAGACACTGAACCTTGAATTTCATATAACTTTCTGTGTCACACACAGTATAGTCTTTTACTTTTTTTTTTTTTTTTTGCGGTACGCGGGCCTCTCACTGTTGTGGCCTCTCCCGTTGTGGAGCACAGGCTTCGGACACGCAGGCTCAGCGGCCATGGCTCACGGGCCCAGCTGCTCCGCGGCATGTGGGATCTTCCTGGACCAGGGCACGAACCCGTGTCCCCTGCATCGGTAGGCGGACTCTCAACCATTGCGCCACCAGGGAAGCCCTAGTCTTTTTCTTTTGATTTTTTTCAACCATTTAAAAAAGTAAAAGCATTCTCAGCTCACGGGCTGTACAAAAACCAGTGGTGGGCGAGATGTGGCCCTTAGGTGGTAGTTTGCTCACTCCTATCCTAGAGGATAAAACCCGACACCTTCGCCTGGCATTCAAGCTCCCTCACGTTCCCAGGCCTCGTCTGCCATCACATCTCCATGAAGAAACTGGGCTTGGGAAATGGTGTGTTGTTTTCCAGGAAAAAATCATATTCTTTCACTCCAGGGGGCCTTTGCACAGGCTGTTCCTCCTGCTGGGAGTGTCCTTCCAGCTGTTCTCGGTTTGGGAACCCTGCGGCCTCTCTTGGCCCCCGGTAGAATCAGGAGCTGCCATCCCTGTTGGCTCCTTCACCCCCAAGATGCCGTCGCCTCATTGTATTCTGATTTTTCACAGACGTATTTGCTTCCCCAACTAGGCCCTGAGCTTCTGGAGGGTGGGGACCTTGTCCTCCTGAATTCTGATCTCCAGGACCACGGGAGGGAGAGCTGGCATGGAGTAAGGGCTGCTGAGGAGGGAAGGAAATGGGACCAGGTTGGTGGGGGGAGCTCCACGTGGGGATCCCCACCCCAGCAAAGGTGCCGAGGTGGGGGTGAGTTTGGAACCTGGAGGAACCTGAAGACCAGTCTGCTGCAGCTGGGTGGGGGGCGATAAGGGACCCCTTGTGGGGTTTTAGGGTGGGGTTTTAGGGTGGGGTTTTAGGGTGGGGTTTTAGGGTGTGGGGTCTTAGGGTGGGGTTTTAGGGTGATGCTAGGGAGGTAGGCTTGGTGCGGCTCAGCGGTGGGAGCCATGGAAGGTTCTTTAGCAGAGGAGTGGCTTGATGAAATTGACGTTTGGGGTGACCTAGCTCCCACCTCGGTCCTGGCCAGTTCCAGCCCCTCTGGCCATTCCCTGCGGCCCCAGATCCTGGTGGAGTCTGTGAGCTGAGCTTGGGTCCATCTGTCTGTGATTGAGAATAGGGGGCCCTTCCCAGCTTTTGAGGCTCCCTCTTGACACTTCTCAGAGGTGTCCAGATGAGAGTCCCGAGCCAGCAGTCAGAGGCCCATGTTCCAGTTGTGGTTCTATCCACCCAGCTTCCCGTGGGGTCTGGAACAAGTCACCTGCTCTCTCAGGGCCTCCTTTTGCACATCTGTCAATGGGAGCAATAAGCCCTGTGCTGGAGGCCTCCTGGGGTTGCTGCAAGGGTCAAATAAAGCCTGGTCTCAAGGGGACTGGGACCGGGATAGAGCTGACCTTGATGTGGGAACCTGTTGCTGTGTCCCTAGCAGCCGGCATGGAGGAACACTCAAGATGTGTGGAGCTACCCTGAAGAGGGAAGGAGGCTGATGGGAATTCCCTGGCAGTCCAGTGGTTAGGACTCAGCACTTCCACTGCTAGGGCCCGGGTTCAATCCCTGGTCGAGGAACTAAGATCCTGCAAGCCGTGTGGCACGGTCCAAGAGTGAAACAGGCTGAGAGTGGGCTTGAGTGAGAGGGGCTCAGGTCTCTGAGGTCGTTCAGAAGGAACCGCTCAGACCTCACTGGCACTGGCATGTGGCACGTGGGCCCTGCGCTCTAGGATGGGGGCAGTGCAGCTTCCTGCAGCAGGTAGCATCTGGACCTGAACCTGAGGCAAAAGCCCTCTCGTTTTACAGATGGGGAAACTGAGGCCAGAGAGGCCCAGGATGGGCTCAGGGGCCCTCGGTCTGCCAGAGGTGGAGCCAGTCCTAGCCCAGGTTCAAGACCTCACTGCCCTCTGCCCTGGTCCATGTGCAGTGTCCAGAGAGTCTTGGCTACCATGCCCTCTCCCCGGGAGACACAGATGCCAGGATGTGTGGGGAGTCAGTGCCGCTAATTAGTCCCATCATTTCTGGCATCTCACACAGCCTTGGGGAAGTGGAGAATGTCATTGTCAAAGTATTTTTGAATATTTGCCTTCTCAGCAAGAAGATGCTGTGAGAACACTGCGTCTTGAATACGAGTGGATACTAACAAAAATAACAAGCACCGAGAGCTGGAAGGATCGGGGAGCTCCGGAGAGAGGCCTGGAGGAAACCCTGGAGCTGCCGGCCACAGCTGCATCACTCTGCCCCTCTGGGCCCTGTGTCCTCACCCTAAAATGGTTCATTCATTTATCAGATATTTATGGAAGCCCACCGTGTGCCATGCACTGCTCTAGGTTCTGGAGAAACAAGAGGGAACAAAGCACACGGAAATCCTTGTCCTCAAGAGGTTGCCATCCTAAGGGGGAGAGAGACAGTACAAATCCGTAAAATATGCGAGCTGGTGACATGTGCAAACGAAAAAGTGTGTTGGGTGGAGGGTGGCCTGTTTCAAAAGAGTGGTCAGATCTGAAGGAGGTGAGGAGTGAGCCGAGGGGGTCTTTAGGTGAAGAGCATTCCTGGCACAGAGAACAGCAGGTGCAAAGGGCCTGAGGTCTGGGTGTGCTTGGTTTGTTCGAGGATCAACAGGAAGGGTAGTGGGGCTAGAGCCAGCTGGTGACACAGAGGAGGCCAGATGACAAGACAGGGTCCAAGAGGTCACTGGGGGCCTGCTTGGGTAGGGCCTCAGGAACCACTGGAAAGCCTTTGTTTCCTTTCCGAGTAAGATGGGAGCCAATGGAGGGTTTAAAGCAGGGGAATGATGTGATCTGGTTTCTGTTTTTAAAAAATTTTTTTTAAAGAATTTTTTAAAAATTTATTTTATTTATTTATTTTTGGCTGTGTTGGGTCTTCGTTGCTGCGTGCGGGCTTTCTCTAGTTGCAGTGAGTGGGAGCTACTCTTCGTTGTGGTGCGTGGGCTTCTTATTGCAGTGGTTTATCTTGTTGTAGAGCATGGGCTCTAGGCGCGTGGCTCAGTAGTTGTGGTGCACGGACTCAGTAGTTGTGGCTCACGGGCTCTGAAGCACAGGCTCAGTAGCTGTGGCTCACGGCCTTCAGTAATTGTGGCTCACGGGCTCTGAAGCGCAGGCTCAGTAGTTGTGGCACACGGGCTTATTTGCTCCACGGCATGTGGGATCTTAGTTCCCCGACCAGGGATCAAACCCGTGCCTCCTGCCTTGGGAGTGTGGAGTCTTAACCACTGGACCGCCAGGGAAGTCCTGGGCTCCAACTTTGGTCCCTCAGTTCTCCTGTGTGTGTGTGTGTGTGTGTGTGAAAATACACACAACATAAAATGTATCACTTTTGCCATTTTGGCTTGTATAGCTGAGTGGTTGTTAAGTACATTCACCAGTGTTGTGCAACCATCTCTAGTATCTGTTGCAGAACCGACAGGAAACCCCGTCCCCATAAACAGCCACTCCTGTTCCCTCCTCCCCCAGCACCTGACAACCCAAATCTGCTGTTTCTATGGACTATTCTGTATTTCACAGAAATGGAATCAGACACCGTGTGACCTTTGGGGGCCGGTTTCTTTCACTTAGCATGTTGTTTTCAGGCTCATCCACTTTGTGGCTGGGTCCATACACAGTTCCTCCCTTTCTTTGGCTGGGTCCCTCCATCCTTGGCCAGCTCTGCGAACTTGAGTTGCACAGTCTCCCACCCTACATCATCGGGTTGCCAGGAGGACCCTTAAATACACCAGGAAGTAGCGAGCCCACTTCCCACTGGGCAGAGGGGGCGGGCCTGGTGCCCACAGTGTGGGCGGGAAGGCTTTGGGGGTTTGCATGGTCCGGGGTGACTCCTCGGATTTCCCCACAGCTGGATTTGGTACCAGCTCTATCTGGTGGGTGAAGTCGGTGACCACCCTCCCATCTGATTTTCAGCTTCCAAGATTTTGCTGTTGTTTTGTCCCTTCGTTTTCATTTTGGTGGGGTTTGGGGCAGGAGCGAAGGTGAACAAAGGGGCCCCACCCACCATCTTTCCACTCCTTCGAAGGATTTCTGAGATTTTTGAAGCAGCCCTTGGGGACAGGCTTCAGCGCTCCTCAGAGCAGAAGCAGGGGCACGGAGGCGGAATGTGCGGAGACCACGCCCGGGAGACGGAGCAGGGCTGGCCCAGGTCTGCCTGATTCCTCCACTGGCTCCGCAAATGTCAGGCATTTGCTAAAAGGGCCCTGATGTTATTCATGTTGTGCCCCCACCTAAAAGGATGCCGTCCTCTTGGGCCACTCATCAGAACCCCTCACCTTTACCGAGGCCCACGTGTTCTAGGCCAGTGAGGGGACAGACACCGGCAAGACAGATGTCCAGGGGAATTCCCTGGCGGTCAAGGGGTTGGGACTCTGCGCTCTCACTGCTGAGGGCCCGGGTTCCATCCCTGGTTGGAGAACTAAGATCCCACAAGCCGCGTGGCATGGCTGGAAAAAAAAAATAATTTAAAAAGTTAAAAAAAAAAAGACACGCTCAGGCCGTAGGAGGAAGGCTGGTGAGACGGTGGGAGGACCGAGGAGGGGCTTTGACTGAGCCCTGCCCTTGGGCCATGGCAGTCCTTCTCGCAAGCGGCCAGGTGGCCTTCACCGGGCCCCCCCTTCGCCTCCATCACCCCCGGCACCCCCCGACCCCACGTGCGCACCACGAGGGGGACCCTGAGGTGTATTTTCCTCTAGGCCAGGCACCAGCCAGGGCTGGAGTGCGCTGTGAGCAGGACAGACAGACATGTCCCGGTGCCAAGGTGGAGTCTATGGAGTGAGCAACAGCCAACAAGAACAAAGAGCCACAACTGTCATTGAGAGAAGGCGGAGAGGGCGCTGCAGGGGAGTCGGAGAGGGCACTGCAGGGGGAGGCCGGGGGGCGCTGCAGGGGGAGGCCGGGGGGCGCTGCAGGGGGAGGCAGAGAGGGTGCTGCAGGGGGAGGCCGGGGGGCGCTGCAGGGGGAGGCCGGGGGCGCTGCAGGGGGAGGTGGAGAGGGCGTTGCAGGGGGAGGCCGGGGGCGCTGCAGGGGGAGGTGGAGAGGGCGCTGCAGGGGGAGCCCGGGGGGCGCTGCAGGGGGAGGCCGGGGGGCGCTGGAGGTGGGAAGGCTCTCCGAGCAGGCGATGGCCGAGTCAGGAGGGGAGAGGTGCTCCAGGCCAGGAACAGCCTGTGCAAAGTCCCGGAGGAGGTGAGGGAGAGGCCGGGAGTGGAAGGCGGGGAGGGAGACGCGTCCCTGGGGGCCTGGATGTCTCTGAGGGGGCTTTGAATTATATCCTCAGCAGGAAGCCCCGGGGGTTGTGAGCCGGGAAGGGCAGGATCCAGTCCACGTTTCAAGGATGTCCTTGGCTGTTCTGGGGCGAAGGTAGGCTGTCCGACATTCAAGCAGGGAGGGGAGGAGGAGCCGCCCAGGTACCCCCCACCCTGCCCAGGAGAAGGCCCCCTGCAGCTCCTGTGGCGTGACCTGGCTCCAGGACTAAGCGCTCCCACGCCAACTGCCAGGGCCATCTGTCTCCCCTGTCTGTGTGTCTGTTCGTCTCAGGGGGTCTTTAGCAGATTTGCCTGTTTCAGACATAGCATCCTGTGGGGTGAGGGGAGGAGGGGGTCCTACTCCCACTGTCACTCCTGTAGATAAGGGGTGGGTCCTCGGACAGGAAACCACACGCTGGAAGGCAGGTTCTAGATGAGAGAAGGGGCAGTCCTCTCTCTGAGGGTCTGACTGTCTGAGTGCAGCCAGGCGGCAGCCTGAAAGCCGGCGTCTGCCAGCCACGGGGCTACCTGGGAAGCCAGTGCTATGCTCAGCACTTACTGCCCAGCGATGTTTACGCTCTGACTCAGGTCTTGTTTAAATGTCCCAGCCTGACCCCACCACAGTCAGCAGTGGTGATTTAATGAGCCCTGCTGTGCGGGAGGCTCACAGACCACAGAGTAGCCTCATGGAGCTTCCTTTCCAGAGGGAGAGAAAGATAGTGCCACACATAGACCATTATAATTGTGATCGGTCCCAGGAAGGAGGATCTCGGGGACCTGGGCTGGGACAGGGGACTCAGGTGGTCAGGGAAGTCAGAAGGGCTCCCTGGAGGAGGTGACCTGTGAGCTGAGACATGAAGGAGTGGGCCACGTGGCCTGGTGGGAGCAGCATGCTTGGGGCAACCCCAGGAAGGGAGGGGTCCCCAAAGTGTGGAAACTTGAGACAGACCTAGGGCTGGAGGGCCACTGGGCTCTAGCGAGGAGACCCCCCTCAGCCACCTGTAGGCCTGGAGCTAAGGTCTGTCTCAGCTGGTCCTCTCACAAGCCTGTAGCCCCTTGAGGGGGTCACCCTCGGAGGCCCCACGCTTATCCCAGGCCTGTGGCCATCTCCCAAATTCTCTTGGGGAGGGCTCTCAGATAAAGAGTGAAACATTCCTGAAGGTACTTAAAGAAAGAGCGGGGGGGGAGCTGGGCAGGAAGGGCCTGGGCCTGATACTTCCACTCCCAAGTCCTACCCTGAAGACAGGCTGTGGCTTGGCCTCTGACTCTCATTGTAACGTGGAGGCCAAGGCTGCAAGACGTGACTTGGGGCTGCCATAATGCACAACGGGGACCTGAGCGAGCAGGGACCTGTGAGGCAGGAGCCTCAGGTGGCCTTCCAGCACGTCACCATTGCTGGCCCCGGCATCCGGGCAAAGTCAGAACTTCATCCGCAGCGCCCGAGGAGGCCGGCGTGGAGAGCCGGACCTGAGATCTCCAGGCCCAGCCAGGAGGCTTTATTGAAACAGAATTCATATACCATACAATGTACCCATTTAAAGTGTGTAATTCAATGGTTTTTAGTATATTCACAGTGTTGTACAACCAGCACTACCATCAATTCTAGAACATTTCCTCACATCTAAAAGAAACCCCGTTCCCATCAGCAGTCACCGCCTAGTGCCTTCCTCTCCCAGCCCCTGGCTGCCAAAAATGTTCTTTCTGTCTCTATTCATTTGCCAACTCTGGACATTTTATGTAAGTGGAATCATATAGTATGTGCTCTTTTGTGACTGGCTTCTTTCATTTAACATAATGTTTTCAAGGCTCATCCATGTTGCAGCACATGTCAGTATCCTTTTCCTTTTTATGGTTGAATAATATTCCATCTTATGAGGGAACTCCCTGGCCGTCCAGTGGTTAGGACTCTGCGCTTCTATCGCAGGGGGCGCAGGTTTGATCCCCGGTTGGGGACGTAAGATCCTGCAAGCCGCAACACGGCCAAAAAAATAAATTAATTAAAAAATGAAGTTAAAAAAGTATTCCATCTTATGGATAGACCACATTTTGTTTATCCATTCATCAGTTGATGGACGTTAAGTTTTTCCACTTTTTGGCTATTGTGCATAACACTAGTATGAGCATTTGTGCACAGGTTTTTGTGTGGGCATATGTTTTCATTCTTTTGGTTACATATCTAAAAGTTGGATTGCTGGGTCATATGGTTACTATATTTTTAACTTTTTGAGGAACTGCCAGACCGTTTTTCAAAGCAGCTGCATCATTTCACACCAGCCGTGTATGAAGGTTTCTACGTTTCCACATGCTCCCCAATACTTGTTATTACCACTCTTTTTTATTATAGCTATCATAGTGGGCTAGGATACCTAGTGGTATCTCACTGCAGTTTTGATTTTCATTTCCCTGGCAGCTGATGTTGGACAACTTTTCATGTGCTTATTAGCAATTTGTATACTTTCTTTGGAGAAATGTTTATTCAGATACTTTACCCATTTTATTCATCTTTTATTATTGAGTTGTGAGAATTCTTTACATGTTCTAGATAAAGTCCTTTACCAGGCATGTTTTGCAAATATTGTCTCCCACTGTGTGGACTGTTTTTAACTTTATTGATTGTATCATTTGCAAAAAAAAACCAAAAACCCAAATTAAAATTTTGATGAAGTCCAATTTATTTACTTCTTTCCTTTTGTTCCTTATGCTCTTGGAATTGTATTTAAGAAGGCTTTGCCTACTTGAGGTCACTCCTTGCGAAGTGAAGATTTACTCCTGTGTTTTCTCCTAAGAGTTTTATAGTTTTAGCTCTTACAGTTAGGTATACAATCCATTTTGAGTTTTTTTCTTTGGTTATTAACACATTAGTAACAAGATCTGGCAGCAGGTCTAATATTTTCTGTAATTTTGGAGATGACTGTACACACTGTTCTGAGATCTCTCCAACATGTAATGTGATGAGACAGTATCATGATTTCTAGGGGTACCATAGTCCCAGCCATTGCTAGTACCGCCTACATTCATAATTGAAGAAAATACTAGATTTCAGTTAAAGTTTCATTTAAATAAACCTGTAACTACCCTCCCAGGTTCATGGTACCCCTGAAATCTATCCACAGACTGCAGGTTAAGAACTCCTAGGATGGGACTTCCCTGGTGGCACAGTGGTTAAGAATCCACTCGCTAGTGCAGGGGACACAGATTTGAGCCCTGGTCCGGGAAGATCCCACATGCTGCAGAGTAACTAAGTCTGCGAGCCACAACTACTGAAGCTCACGTACCTAGAGCCCAAGCTCCACGACAAGAGAAGCCACCGTGATGAGAAGCCCGCACACCACAATGAAGACCCAATGCAGCCAAAAAAAAAAAAAAGAAGAAAGAAAAAGAACTCCTAGGATGGCTAAAATTCCTGCCCAGTCTCAGTTTCTGAAGAGCCTTGCGGGGGAAACGAACCCTCCCAGGACTGGCTTCTGGCTGTTTCCCTGCCAGCCCACACCCTGCCTTCTGCCTGGTCCAGCTTTGGGGAAGCTACTCCTTGCCTGGCAGAATTTTCTAACAAGTCATCTAACAATACTACTAAAACAAAAAAAAAGCAGCAATAAGAATTATAAACACTATGTGTGGAATCAGACAAGGCATTCTGCCCACATCCTCCTCCCTGGTCCTCCCAACATTCTTAGGTCTCTGGTGAGGCCCGCGGCTGCATGGCTACGTGGCTGAGGCCTGCCGGCGAGTGGGGTCGCACGGTTCAGGCGGAAACTTCACCTGGAGGTGCCTCAGTTTCCCTACCTACAAGGCGCGGATGAGCCGGTCATAACCGTGTACACCCAGTGGGAGTACTGGGCGGATTAAAAGCACTGATGATTTCTGCACAGAGAGCACAACCAGGCACAGTTACACCCTGAAGATATTAGCTATTATCTTTAAAGCCTTTCACAGGGGACAGGAAGGTGCTATTTCTCTGCCAGCGTCTCCTTTCTCTTGTTCTGCACAGGATTAATGCCTAATTATTCGTAACATCCAGGATTCTTTGAGTTGTAACAGAAAGTCCAATCGCTCTATTTAAAAAGCCAGGATTTCAGGCCTGGCTTATGCGGTTTGGACAGTGGGGAGAGGTCAAAAGATCCTATCAGGACTCAACCGGCCTTTTTCCACAGACTGGTGGGGTAAGAAGGGCTCCCTGGAACAGGCCCTGGACTGGGGTGGGCAAGCGAGACCCCGGGGCACAAACGTCTCCTCCAGCTTCCAGCCCCAGTGGGGCCTGTCCTGCCTGCCCCATCCCTGGCCCTGCTTTGGAGGTTCTAGGCTTCAGATCTCTAGGTCCTGATTTCAGAGAGAGAGAGAGAGGTCCCTTCCTTCCTGAGAGTTCCAGGAAAAGTTCCAGAAAGACCCTTGATTGGCCTGGCTAGGTCATGTGCCCTTGCGGAGCCAATCACTGTAGCCAGAGGTCTGGGGTGCTCTGATTGGCCAGGCCTGGGTCACGTGCCAGTTAGAGATGGGGAAGCCCCAAGCCAACCACCAGGAGGAGGGTGTGTGGATGGGTAGACACTTGGGAGACGCTGGGCTGACAAAACCAAAGGTCCCCCTTATAGGGCATATTTCATGTTGTCTTGGTCAGACGTCACCTGTGCCAGGAACCTTCCCCCACCCAGGACTGGCTCCTGCTCTGTGCACCCACAGCAGCCTGTGTTCCCTTTATCTCTCACTCTGCGGTTAATGAGTGCCTACTATGCATCAGGCACAGAGAAGGGGGCCCAGGAGGAACCCCAATGACTACAGGGTGGAAGGAGAGGGTGGAGGATGCACAGGGGACTGACGGAGGGGGAGCAGTCTGTGAAGTAGGAGGGGAGCCAAGGTCCAGACAAGAGAGGGAACTTCCAGAGGGAGGAGTGGCGGACTCAGGTGCTGCTGAGAAGGGCAGTGTTCCAGGAAGTGACCGCTGGATCGGGCAGCTGGGAGCTTGTGGGTGACCTTAGCAATAGGTAGGAGTGGGCACACAGCCCTGCTGGGGTGGGGTGAGGAGAGACTGGGAAGGGAGGGAGTGGGGAAGGCAGGTATGGACACGTCTTTGGAGTTTTCTGTCTTCTGTCATGGGAGTAGAGAAATGGGGAGGAGGCGGAAAGGGGCTTGGGAGCAAGGGAGAGATTTTCCCCTGTTTTTTGAGAAAATGCTAGCCAAGGGGAAAGAGAGAGAGAGGCTGATGGTACAGGAGAGTAGCAAGGGGAGGGCAGCCGGAGGTGGGTGCCTGAGATCAAGATTGGGGTGGGAGAGACGGCGGGGGAGTGGGGTGCCAGGCAGGCAGATGTGTCAGCTTGGGGACTGGAAGATGAGGGCCCACCTGATGGATTCAGTTTTTCCCACTGAAGAATGAGGTGAGGTCGCTGGCTGGGAGTGAGGGCAGAAGGGGCTGTGGGAAGTGTGAGGAGAGGAGAGAAGGTGTGAACTCTTAGACTCAGAGGGTGGGAGAGGGTGTCACCGAAAAACATGGTGGGGCTGCTGACTCGATGGAGTGCCAGTTTGAAGTTGTGAGGTCACAAATTCCCAATCAGAAGGGTTGTGTGTGGGCCACCTTCCCCCACCCCAAACAATAGGCAGGGGCAGGAAAGGGGGTTTCCTTCAGGTTGAGGGGTTCCCTATGGTGGAAGAAGGGGGCTGGAGAGATGGAATCTGTAAAAACTCCACCAGGCCAGGAGGTATTTACTATTACCTGTGTTTTACAGACAAGGAAGCTGACAGGGTCAAGGCCAGTATCTGTGTGGCTTTGGCGTCAAAATAGAACGGGGCCTGGCACATGTTAGGTGTTAATATTTGTTGAAAAATTGAATGGCTGGAAGGTCCAGTGATGCACCCATTGTTATAACCCAGCCAGAAAGTAGCTCCAACCTTGGGGTTTGGTAGGTGGTGCTGGTGACCCCATGTGCTGTGCCATTCCTGCTGCTCTAATAAATGACTCAATATCACCTTTGTGCCCTTGTAGGCTAATCTATCCAGAGTCTTGTGGTATAACTTCATAGACACTAAGCGAGCAGGGCAGAGGGCTCTTAACCTCATTCCTCACACAGTGCTCACCTCTAGATGAGTCACAGCCCTCGGCCAGGTGGTTCAGCCCGGGGAATGCCACCTCTGGTTCCTAACCCTTGGCTTTGCTGTCTGCATCCTACCCAGGCCAGCTGTTGGGGAGTATCCCGGGGCACACACCTGCGCTACTTGGGCTCTCCTAGGAGATGAGTGTCCTTTTAAGGGGAATCCAGGAGCTGCGACCCTGAACTTGGCGGGGGCAGTTCTCCTCCATGGGGAGGTCTCCCAGCGCTTTTTCTTACAGTTCATTCAGGCAGAATTGAACATGGTCACTTCACTGAAGTAATAATGATGGCTCATGCTGCAAAAAACGTGGAGAACATCCTGCTTATTTATTCAGGCTTTAAAACCATAAAACTTCAGATTTCTCCCTGTAGCTATTTATAACCAGAGCTGGTGTAAACTGTCCCCATATTAAGCTCAGGTTTGGAGTAACTTAAAAGAAAAATAGCCATCCGCTGCATTAAAAAAATACATATATATATTTTTTCATTTATAGACCTTCTCTCGCCTCCTGATTATTCCTGATTATGTACGAAGAGCGTGTTGTTTGGGGGATCGGTGGGGGTGGAGCAGATACAGACCTCCAGGGGAGTCACACACTCTCCCATCTCCCACCCCCACCCCCAGCTATAAAAGCAGCCCCGCGTCGGCCGGTGGTCACTCTCTGGGGCAAGGGGTGGAGTGGGGGAGGCAGGGCAGGCAGCAGATCCGGAAAAGTAGCTCTTGCCTCGGAGGAAGGCAAGACCCTCCTCCCCTACCAAAGGCTTGGGATGAAAATAGCTTCTTCCTCTTTACCCTTCCCGGACCCCAGCCCATTTCTGTAAGTCCCCCACCCCATTTTTAAGTGTTCCCCTCCCCCTGTGACAATTCGGCTCCTTCACAGCTCTCCAAACGGCCATCCGGGACGGCAGGGACCCCGTGCCCCGACTCTGCTACCGGGCAGGGGCAGAGGACCCTCTCCTCTGGCCTCGCAGGCGCGGCGCGCCCCGAAACTCGGGCAATCGCGGCGATTTCCAACCTCCCCCCACCAAATTAGCAGAAAGCGCCACTAAACCCCCTGAGCTCCTACACTGCTTTCTTCTGCTCCGGGGGTGACTGTCACCTGGGAAGCCTGTCCCCTGCACCAGGCTTCCCCCGGCGCTGAGTAACCCCCAAATCCCTTGGGAAAGGTGGGGGCGCAATTAGTTTCTTCCAATTAGTTTCCCCTCTTTGTATAGAACCCATTCAAACTGTGAGATGTAATCCTCCGCGCGAGGGGGAAAGTAGTCCCAACCTTGCGTTCAATTTCTGTTCTCGTGTCGCGTATATTTTACTTTTTGAAACCGATGGGATCCTCAGTGGAGCCCTTCGGGGAACGTGGGGGCAGAGGCCGCGGGGGGCGCGCTCAGGTGAAGGGGGGGACCGGCAGAAGGAGGGGGCGGGGAGGACAGCTAACTCCTCGCTATTGCCTAGAGAGATGGATCATGGGGCGTAGAGAGATTGCAAACCTCAAACCACGTACAGCGGGCGATACGCGTCAACCGAACCTGACCAACGGAAGCCCGGAGCCTCCCCCTCCCCGCTCTCCCGCCCCGGCCCCTTGGACAGACTGGTACGCGGAGCCAATCTGGCTGCCGCTCGCCGTCCAAATCCCACAAGAGCCAATGGGAGCACGCCGGGGGCGGAGCCACCCCGCGCCGGGTTGGGCTGCGCGCGGCTTCCCCCGCTCGCCCAGGCCCCGCCCCCCTCCCCTCCCGCTCGCTGCTCCTGGAGTAGTTAGTGCCAGTGAAGTGCGGGCGGCGATGAGAGCGAAAGTTGCGCTCGGCTCGGCGCTGGGGGCTTGAAGCGGCTCCGCTCTCCGCCCGCTAGGGCCGCCCCAGCCCCAACTCGCGCCCGCGAGCTCCGGCCGCGCCCGCCCGCCTCCGCGCCCGCTCTCACTCCCTCCCCCGGCCCGGCGCCCCCTCCTCAGGAGCCGCGGGTCCCCGCCACTTTCGCCCGGTCCGGGCCCCCGCCGATGCCGGCCATGGTGGAGAAGGGCCCCGAGGTCTCAGGGAAGCGGAGAGGGAGGAACAACGCGGCCAACGCGGCCGCCTCGGCCGCCGCCGCCTCGGCCGCCTCCGCCTCCGCCGCCGCCTCCTCGGCCGCCGCCGCCTCCTCGGCCACCGGCGCCTCCGCCTCGGCCGCCGCCGCCCCCAATAATGGGCAGAATAAAAGTTTGGCGGCGGCGGCGCCCAATGGCAACAGCAGCAGCAACTCCTGGGAGGAAGGCAGCTCGGGCTCGTCCAGCGACGAGGAACACGGTAAGTGGCAGCCGCCCGCGCCGCCCCCGCCCGCTCGCCCGCTCGCCCGCCCGCCCGCTGACCTCCTCTCTGCTTCCCCGCAGGTGGCGGCGGCATGCGGGTCGGACCCCAGTACCAGGCGGTGGTGCCCGACTTCGACCCCGGTGAGTAGCGCCCCAGCCCGGCCGGCCGGCGACCCGAGGGGGCGGACGGCCTCGGACAACTTTCTTTTTGCCTGTGTGGGTCCTGCTGTCCGCGGGGAGACACCCGCGCAAGGGTGTCCTGCTGGCGTGCCTGCCCCTGGGGAGGCCCCGGTCGCCGCGGCGGGTCGGATTGGAGGCGGCGGCGCGCAGCCACACCTGGCCACCTGGCCCGGGGGCTCCGGCGTCCCCGGGTCGGCACGAGCCGCGCCGGGGCCGGGCAGGGGCGGCCGCGCCGGAGAGTTAGTGTCCTGCGAGCGCCTGGGCTTGGGACGTCCTCGGACCCGTTTCTCCCCTGCGGAGGGTTGCCCCGCATGCCCTTTCCTCGTCCTGCCCGCCCCTGGACTCTTGCCTGGCCCCGACTCCCCTCCCGTCTTGAGATCTCCCAAAACCAGTTAATAAAAGAAGTGTGCTTCCCAGAGGGCGCCTGCCCGGGGAAGAGAGACTGGCTGGTGGCAGTTTGATTTTAGGACCTATTTGTAAATGTGTGTGTATTCCCCCCCCGCCCCCGCTTTTTTTTTTTTTTTAAGGAACGGGTTGT
Organism: Stenella coeruleoalba; assembly: GCF_951394435.1. Classification (NCBI taxonomy): domain Eukaryota; kingdom Metazoa; phylum Chordata; class Mammalia; order Artiodactyla; family Delphinidae; genus Stenella; species Stenella coeruleoalba. Next base: position 2,446,470 of record NC_137147.1, on the reverse strand, counting down.
GAAAGATTAGAACCTTCAGAAGCTTTAGCCTAACAAATGATGTCCGCCTCCAAGAAATCCCTACCCCCTAGCTTGGAACATTTGCTACTCTTGCTGCTCTTCTGTGTGGAAGCAGATTTAAAGTACCAGAAAAATCCAATCAGACAAAGGAATTCGTCAGTGAGATTCTAGCCTGTCTCCGTATAAGATTATCTTTAAAAGATTGTTGGCATGGAAAATGTTTGAAAGGACGTGGGTTTTCTTTCAGAAATAAAACTCAAAAGAGAACCTTGTGGAACTGGAGTTAACAGTCCTCCTGGTTGGAGGGCTTTAGAACTGAAGGTTCTCTATGTAGGTTATACCACGAGTTTGAGAAGATAAATGCATAAATGCTTTTCCTTGGAAACAAGACTGCAGAAAATTGCAAGGATCTAGCCCTTGAAAAAGGCGATTGCTCTTAAGCTGTTATTTAGGTATGAAACTCTGGGTGTTGGAAGTGAAAATACATAGGGATCCCTGAGTGAGCTCTTGGGCATTCTGGAAATAAATGACCTTTCCCGTATTTGCCTTCTACATTTTAGTCTGTTGATGATTTAAATCTCTTAAAGTATATGTAGTCTACCGCCCAGGTTTGTATTCCTTTTAACTTATGTTAGTCTTTTTGATAGTTTCCCCTTCCCCCGCGTCTTCCTTTTTTGGTAGTCACTTCTCATTTATAAGAGTGACAGGATGGAACTCCGAGACAAGGCTTTTTCTCTTCTGTGCATGCCTTCTCCATTCCATGGTTGGCCACCAGGGGAAGCATACTGTTTTTTGGTTACAGTTGACCCTATCTTCATTTTGTAGGTCAAGTCCATCTTTGTTTTAATACACAGAACATAAAGCAAAGCTTGTCACCAAGTTTCCCCCACATATTTAAAAAAATCAACTTGTATATTTTAGTTTTAGTAAGTTGGTCAGTTTTTTGGTATATTTTATGTTTGTTTTGAAAGCTTTATTCAAATATGTTGGATGTGACTAAAGAAAAGGGCATATTTGATGGCAACAGCAAGAATTAGAATTCTGACATTCTTCTAAATATTGATGTCTAGCTCAGCATTGTTAGGAATGAGCCTGATTTCTTTGGAGTTGTTCTCTTTGAAACAGCACATGTAATAGGATCATATTTTGAGCTGTCCTTGCAGTTTCGATGGAATAGATGCAAGCATAAATTTGCTAGAGACCAGCCATTCTAAAAAGTAAAACACTGTAAATGTTTTGCTGCATGGTCTTGCTGCCAGTTGATTGGGTCTTGGCATTAACATTTCGTATTTTGTGTTTGTTTTAATCTGGAAAGGAATCCAACTGGTATGAAATAATTTGAAACCCTGTTTTGCCAATCTGAGCAGTGGGATGAATTCCTAGGTATGGCTGGAAATTGTAGAACTTTACTGTTTCCTACTGATTTATTTTTTAGGTGTGTTCTCATTTAACTTAAAATCTAAGAAAAAAAAAAAACCTAAGGGACGGGGCTTCCCTGGTGGCGCAGTGGTTAAGAATCCGCCTGCCAATGCAGGGGACATGGGTTCAAGCCCTGGTCCGGGAAGATCCCACATGCTGTGGAGCAGCTAAGCCCGTGCACCGCAACTACTGAGCCTGTGCTCTAGAGCCTGTGAGCCACAACTACTGAAGCCCTCGCGCCTAGAGCCCGTGCTCTGCAACAAGAGAAGCCACTGCAATGAGAAGCCGGTGCACTGCAACGAAGACCCAACGCAGCCAAAAATATAATTAATTAATTAATTGATTTTAAAAAAAATCTAAGGGACGGGGAGACTTCCATTTTGGAATAGAAATGATACAACGATTTTGTTTCATGGCAAAAAATTTTTTTTTCGGTCTTTAGACTTAAGACACTTTCCTTCCATGAGTACAAGTTAGGAATAATATGGAATTGAGATTGTGATTGTTAGTTTTTTTTTTCCCTGCCTGAGTTTTGAATATTTGTTTGTTTATTTATTTATTTATTTTTACAAATTTGAACAGACTGGTAAGTGTGAAACTCATCAGGAAACTGATTTTTTTTTTTTTTTTTTGCGGTACGCAGGCCTCTCACTGTTGTGGCCTCTCCCGCTGCGGAGCACAGGCTCCGGACGCGCAGGCTCAGCGGCCATGGCTCACGGGCGCAGCCGCTCCGCGGCATGTGGGATCTTCCCAAACCGGGACACGAACCCGTGTCCCCTGCATCGGCAGGCGGACTCTCAACCACTGTGCCACCAGGGAAGCCCAGGAAACTGATTTTTTAAAAAACTATCTCTGTAAAGATGTATGAGTGGAAGAAGTTGATTTTAATTTTTTTTAAGGTCAGATTTTATTTACCCACAGTATCCCAACTTGACCCTATTTAGCTTTAAAAGCGAATGGTTGAAACTAGATCCACCTGATACTCCCTGTATAGCCCAAAGAAGATTTGTCATCCCTCACAAGTAGTGAGTGAAGTGGATAGAGCACTGCCATCCTAAAATGCTGATTCAGTCTTATTATCTAACGAAGACCTAAACTGGATCACTGGATCAGAACTTGGTAGTTAAAATAACATCTGTGTTTATAATGATGGAACAAGTTTTATCAGTTAGATTTAAAAACAAGACCAGAATGCAGTTCCATATCTTTACCTTAGTCTTTGTTCTCATGTGGGGTCCAGACTGTCTTTCCATACTCAGTGCCGTAGTGTATGCTGAGTCGTCTTTGGTTTCTTTTATTTATTTTTATTTTTTATTTTTTAAAAAATTTATTTATTTTTGGCTGTGTTGGGTCTTCGTTGCTGCATGCAGACTTTCTTTAGTTGTGGTGAGTGGGGGCTACTCATTGTGGTGGCTTCTCGTTGCGGAGCACAGGCTACATCTAAGCGCACGGGCTTCAGTAGTTGCAGCATGCAGGCTCAGTAGTTGTGGCACACAGGCTTAGTTGCCCCGTGGCATGTGAGATCTTCTTGGACCAGGGCTTGAACCTGCGTCCCCTGCATTGGCAGGCGGATTCTTAACCACTGTGCCTCCAGGGAAGTCCCAGCATGTGTTATTACTGTCAACTTCTGTCTGTGCTGGTTTTCAGTATCACAGTTCACTAATAGTAAAACTAAGACTCTTACAGAAGAGGAAATGTTAATGGTAAATATTTTTGAGGTAATAGCCCTTTAAACATGCACCCTGTATTTGGAACATTGAATCCAGTATATTTAATCAGATTAGAAAATTTGTGGTTGTCATTGGCTCAACTGTCACTTCAGAGTTGACTTGTATTAATAAAATGTGTTATGCTTTAACGTGGAATAATTTTTCTGAACAGGGTGTCTTGACCTGCTTTTCATTTCTTCTTACTGGTGGTTCTAGGTACCTCTTTGAACACATTATTTGCTATACTTTAGTTTCATTGTAAAAATCAATTTTAAAGATACCCCAAAATTCATAAGTTACAGTGAATGCTTTGTGATGTAGATGTACTTTGAGGTAGTGTTTACCCAAATGAGAGGTCAGGGTAATGATAAACCCTGTGAGTGATCACCTTCATGATGTAGTGAAGTAGGAGACACTTAAAACTGGTTGTCGGGAGGCTGAATGCCCTGTCTCTGTGGTTAAGAAGGTGGTTTAAGGTCGAGCTGGTCATTTTATCTCTGGAGCCTCAGTTCCCTCCATTATGAATCAGGGATCTTTCCCTCACTTGTGGCCTGTGATTGTGTCAGTTATAGTCATCTTTTTAATTTCCGGCTTCTTTCAGAAGCAGTATAGAGTAGACTGTGAGAGCTTGGGCTATGAGAATCCTCAAACCCAAGTTCAGATCTTGGCAGTGCCTCTTGACAACTGTGTGTTGCCCCTGAGCAAGTTACTTTATTTTTGCTTTCATCTGTGAAGTAGAGGTAGTGGAACTTCTTCCTCAAGAGAAGAAATTAACTGAGCTAATACATGTAAAATGTCCAGCGCAGTGCTTGGCACAGTGAGTGTTAAGTAAACATTGTCTGCTATCTTATTCTAATTATCGTTTGTGGGACTTCAGTTGCCAAGCAGTGGTCCCCGCATTGCCTGCTTTACTGCAGAGGTAAGACTGAATTATAATGAAGCTGTAGATTTGAATGTGAATCATGCACTGTGATAGTTGAAGAAGATTACTTTTAAGTTACCTGCTGCAATTTAGGTAAATATTCTTTCCTGGAAGAGGGAGAACTAGTCCAATACATTTATATAGCAGAAAAGTACACTGAGATCCAGAGAGGATAGGTAAACCTGTTCAGATCAAGTTTCTGGATAGTACAAAAGAGACCTTGAATCCATCCCTGGGCCAAAGTGAAGTACACATTAACTGTGTTCTGAGTTAGGGAGTTTTTGCTCTAAACTTTCAAGTTCTTGTCTTTGAGAGTTAATGTTTTCGAGGTGAGGTTCTTCTGCCACAATGTTCCCTTCTGTGGGTGATGAGTGTGATTCAAAGGTTAGCTGGTTGAGGCTGATCAGAGCAGAGCTGTTTTAAAAGCAGTGTTGAAAGTCCTTGGTACTGAAGAAATTTAGGCTTACTCTTAAAAAGCTATTTTCCTTGGTGTTATAAAGTTCTATGGGGCAATTTAGTTGCAACTAACTTCTTAGTCTTTGGAGATGAAACATGAGAGTCTATCCAAGTTACTGTATTCTCCCCCAGTCTATTTTACTTTTTATATTTTACTCTCTGCTATATAGATTGTTGTAATTAATTTGTAATTTAGCTCTCACTTTCTTCTGAGCCTTTCTTTAGAGGTTCCATGCATAATGTAAAAGTAAGAAATAAGGCTTGTATTGGTTTTTATATTTAAAACAGAACTGGAAATCCCTTTTGTGGAGGGAGTCTCTGTAGCAGCACAGTAAAAGTTTGAATAAGGTAGGAATTGGGGATTGAATGCTGATTCAGTGATTTGGAGTGAGTTAATTCCTACAGCTTTAAATAGCAACTATGGAAAATATTTGTGACCCTAGAAATGATAAGGGGTAATAATTGTAATTTAACAATTCCTTCTGTTTTGTGTTATGGAAATTCTTCTAGTACATATATCTGTCTTCTGGTTGAGCTTTATGTTTTCTGTTGTTGATTTTAAAAAAAGTATTTAAAAAATAGAATGGTTTAAGGTGACAAAAGGTGTTTTGCTAAAATGTTTGAGACATATTTTAAAATAACATTAAAATGTCATTTAAATGAAATGTTGACAGTAAACCCTAAAACTATTTTTTTTCAAATTAGTCAAATTCTTTAAAGATGATGATCTTAGTAAAAATCGCACAGTAGACATAATTCTTTGAAATTTCTGGATTTTCCCTTCCTTGGAGTAATGAGAGAGAAAATTGTAGTGTCCGCCCAGTCCAGCCTTCCTGTGTTCTAGATGAGGAAAGTAAGGCCTGCGGAGACAAAGTGACTTGTATTTGTCTTTCAGTCATTAAACGTATCTCCAGGTAGACTTGAGGCCAATGAAGCCAAACTTAAAACTCTTAATGTTTTAGAGCATTGTTACTGCATACAATAATTGGGAACGGTAATACGGGTGCATGATTTTAGAACCAGGAGTAAGAGTTAAATTCCTAAAATTGAAGTGATTAGATAGTGGTTAGATGTTGGAATGTCTTTGCAAATTATCATAAGGTAGGATAGCATTGTAAAGATAGAGTTATTTTAAAAACCCATTCAAATAAAAAAGAATATCTACAGTTACATACCCACCACTGTGATTAAACACTGTTGATATTAGGGCATATTTGCGTCAGGTGCAGGTAGAGGCTAATTCTTCCACTCCTGCCTTCACTAATTGGAAGTTGATTTTTGTTATCCCTGTGGTAGTTTGCATCCTCTGTGAAGCAGATGCCAAGATAGAATTAGCCGTGCAAGAGTGTCACAGGGGTAAATGCCTGTGAAGATAGAGAGGAGAGGAAGAAGGTTAGGTGGCAAAGCCTTCAGAATGGGTGCAGGTGTGACACCTGTGAAGGCAAACAGAAAGAAGGATGATTGATTATTGGACCCGGGAGCCTCAGATTGCAGTGCAGCCGGAGCACAGATTGTTAGAGTGCATTAGGCAGGAAAGGGCCTGCCCTAGAATGCCGGCTGTGTTCAGTCGTTGGCCTGGCGTTGCTATGAATGCTGCAGTGGACCCCAAAGGTGCTGGGCAGCTGGGGCTGTCAGCTAATTACACTTCTCTCAGCTCTTTCTCTCTTGAAGGGAGATCTGAGTGGCACGCTCTCAAGGCCGGCAGAATGCCCATGTGTGTTTTTGTACTTCAGTACGTACTTATGTGTGAAAAGCAATATGTTTTGTTATTGTCAAAGTCTTTTTGTAAATGGAATTATTTGTGCATATTCATTTGCTTTGGTGTTTTCCAAACAAGTACATTGCCACTAACAGGCACAGAAAATTCCTTTCCTTCACCCAATTTTCACTAAGGTGTTAGGTTTATTAACTTTTTGCAGTACTGTCTTTTTGTGGTTTATGTTGGCATTTTTCTAAATTACTGGTGAGGTTAAGTGTGCTTTTATTATATGTTTTTTTGGCTACTTGGTTTCCTTCTGTGAATATACCTTCTGCTCTTTTTCTGTAGGGTGTTCTTTTTCTTACTGATTTGTGGGAGTTCTTTATATATTTGGATACTGATCCTTTATTAGGGTTACATATGTAGAGTTTTTTGTTTTCTCTCTAGTATGGGGGTTGATTGAGTTTCTTTTCAGGAAGGCATAAAAATATATCCCTGGTTGGATATGTTTCTGCTCAGAGACTGGACTTGGTACATAGCTCCTATAATAATTGTCACTAGGACTCCTGGTTTAAGATGAATGTCACTGAGAATTGACACATCTTTTTTTGTTATGTTTCAACTTTATTCAGTTCATTTGGTGTACTAATTATTAACCGATTGACCTAAATTTCAGTACCAGATGACTTGAAAAGCTCTGATTTAATTTCTGTCCAGCATCTAGTTATAACAGCATACCAGTTAGAGGTTAAAGTTACAGCTTTAGTTTCCACGATGGTCAGTTAGTTTCCTATAACAGGTTAACGTGCTGTGGACTAAAACCAAATTCAGCTGTCTTATGGGTTTGTCACTGATGATAAGCGAGTGGGCGAGTGTGTGCATGGGGAGGTGCAGCTAATAGAAGACCCTTGAAGGAATGATTTGTCAGTGCCAGGTTAGTGTAGTGCTGGCTGTGTGCCAGACTGGTTTGAACACTTTATACCTATTAATGATTTAACACAACGATCAAAACAGTCATATCAGGTAAAGTTGTTATCACCATTTTCCATCTGAGGAAACAGAGGCATGGAGAGGCTGATTGTTATGGTTCAACCTAGTAACTTGCCCAAGGTAACCCATTCTAAGATGCCAGCTGTTGTCGGAAGCACCATTATTTTATATGTCACTAAGAAAGGAAAAACACCAAGATCGCATTAAGTGTAAGTTGCTGTCAGATTTCTATCTAGTGTATTTCAGGGAGAGCCAGCCAGAAATCCTCTTTAAGAAAAAACACTTAGGAGCAATACTTTATTGGATCAATTGCTTAGTCATTTCCATGTGGTCCCAGGTATTGTGGAGTTTTATGTTTAGGGTTGCCAGAGCCTGCTTCATGTCCAATTACATTCCCCCTCTTTCTGGAAGTGAAAACACAAATGAAATGGGAGGTATCTGGCTTGGTTGACTGGGGCAAATTGGAATGAATTGCTTTACTCCATGTATGTCAAAATAGTCATTTTCAGAGTGTAAAATACAATTTTTTTTTTGAGGGGAGCGATTTCTTGCGATTGGATGACATAAGGTTACAATGGACCCTGTTATTTTGGTTACCCTTTAGTTTAACAGTTGAGTATAACTTTTAAATATCTATCCCCCCCATATGTTTTTCTGCAGATTCGCACTGAACTTGAGCTGTGGAATGAATTTAAGAACCAGGTCTTAATAAAGTGTGAAAAGATACACAAATTAAAATATCTAAGAGAGCATTTAAAAAAAACCCCTTAGTTTCACCCATACAGCTATCTGGTTAGTGTTGTTCAACAACTAATTCTCCTCCCTTGCATATTATTCCCATCCTTCCTCCCCCATCAAAAAAACAAAAACCAAACTAACCCTGCCCTGCCTCCCCCAAAATCCCCAAAGTATATATTGGTGAATTGTATTCTATTTTTCAAAGACCAGAGTATACTTAAAGAAAATTGTAAGCTTTATTCTGTTTGTGAAGTTTGCCATGTTTGATTTGATCATAGTGTAAGTTAACTAAGGACTAGTTTTTGTCTGCCCAGAACCCCAAGGTTTGCCTTGTACATTTACCGAGGGCACTTGGGTGAGTCTCTGATCCTCAAGTTTGGCCATGGTTATCCTTTTCAGCAGTTTCATCTAGTGACTAAGAAATACTACCTGATGGCCCTATTTATGCCTGAAAAGGTTAATTAAAATTTTGGGCGTTGGTTAAACATTCTGTTCACTTAAACTGTGCTGTTTTACACACATACATAATCTTACTGACGATTGCAGATCCTGCTTTACTGACATAGAAGCTTCCGGGCTTGGGCTAGTTCTGCTTTCAGACTTAGTGTGGATATAGGGCGATCAGGATGGTAAGAAGAGTAGGGTAAGTACTTGGCTAGTCTGGTCTTACTCGGTTCCATAAAGTCTTGGTGGTGTCATGTGCTTCTGCTTTCTTAGTTTTTTGAGCCACCAATTCGGTTTAAATATCTAAAGGTTTCTCTTCTCATTTGATGTAGCTGAATGTGGTTCTGCATTTAATAACATTTGTGTGCACTGACTGACTTACCTTGAATAGGCATTTTGTAATGGACAGTTGATAATTAAGCACCAAGTTTAGTTAAAAAATGGAAACCCAAGGGAAAAAATGAGCTTTAAAGTTGCATTTAAAAGCTGGTTTTCCCTGTTTTCTGTGCCTTTTTAGTAATGAATTTGTATGAATTAGAGATACACATCTTAGATGCATTCTTAAAAATTTATTTTTATCAAGGTGAATTCATATGACATAAAATTAACCATTTTAACGTGAAGAATTCAGTGGCATTTAGTACATTTACATTGTGTGCACCCACCACCCACACCATCTAGTTCCAAAGTGTTTTCATCATCCCAAGAGAAAACCTCATCTCCCTTAAGCGTCTACTTCCCCTTTCCCACCCCCCCCCCACCCCATCACTGATGAGAGCACACAGAGGGTGCTGTGAGGCATGGTGAGGCGGGGTCACCTGACCCTGGGGTGGAGGAGGGCCATTGAAGAAACCAGGAAGAAGTTTTAGGTGAAGTGGTCCTTTGAGCCAAGCCTTAAAAATAGGAGTTTTTCTGTGTTTATGATTTTATAATGTTTATTAATTTAAAAATTAATATATATAAGCTGTAAATGTTAAAAAATTATTTTGAAAATGCTAATCTTTCTTAAGAATTTCAATCTAGATTTTCTTTTAAATTGTCTTGAGCTGTGCTGTCCAGTAATATAGCCACTAGTGGTCTATAATTTTTTTTTTTTTTGCGGTACGCGGGCCTCTCACTGTTGTGGCCTCTCCCGTTGCGGAGCACAGGCTCCTGACGCGCAGGCTCAGCGGCCATGGCTCACGGGCCCAGCCGCTCCGCGGCACGTGGGATCTTCCCAGACCGGGGCACGAACCCGCGTCCCCTGCATCGGCAGGCGGACTCGCAACCACTGCGCCACCAGGGAAGCCCCGATCTATAATTATTTAAATTTAAATTTATTAAAATCAAATAAAATTAAAAATTCAGTTGTCACACTAGCTACATTTCAAGTATGTAGCTATTGGCTGCTGTATTGGACGGCGCCGAGTAGGACATTTCCATTATCCCAGAAAGTGCTGTTGGACAGCACTGATCTAGAGGTTCTGATGAAAGCTTTGTTTTTCATAATTAGTTCAGTAGTTTTGCCCCTTTAATCAAGGTGCATGATGAAATGTGATATTGGAACAGCCGATAAATATTATGATGGCTGTGTACTGAATTCCTCTAGTGGAGTATTTGTTAAAATATTGCTATTAAGGTATTCAAAACAGGCTTCTTGAGAAAGCAAGTAGAAATTGAAAGCTTGGAGAGGTTTGTTTTTTGAGGTGGTTATTTAGTACCTAATTAAACCAAAAGGATGATTAAGATATAAGGCTATATTGAAGATAAATGTAGGACTTAAAAAATCAACAATATGAAGGCTCAGCCTTTTTTTTTTTTTTTAAAGGGATCTTTATTTTCATTTATTTATTTATGGCTGCGTTGGGTCTTCTTGCTGCACGGGCTTTCTTTAGTCGTGGTGAGCGGGGGCTACTCTTCATTGCGGTACGCGGGCTTCTCATTGTGGTGGCTTCTCTTGTTGCGGAGCAAGGGCTCTAGGCACGCAGGCTTCAGTAGTTGCGGCATGTAGGCTCAGTAGTTGCGGCGCGTTGGCTTCAGTAGTTGAGGCACGAGGGCTCAGCAGTTGTGGCTCTTGGGCTCTATAGCGCAGGCTCAGCAGTTGTGGAGCATGGGCTTAGTTGCTCTGCGGCATGTGGGATCCTTCCGGACCAGGGCTTGAACCTGTGTCGCCTGCATTGGCAGGTGGATTCTTAGCTACTTTGCCACCAGGGAAGCCCTGAAAAGGTTAGGTTTTTAAAACAGCTTTATTGAGGTTTAATTGACATAAACTATACATATTTACACATACACAGGTGTGCATATATTAGGCTGTTTGAAGTCCCACTGCTTACTGATGCTCTGTTCAGTCTTTTTCTTTCTTTTTGTAAAATAAATTTGTTTATTTTATTTATTTTTGGTTGCGTAGGGTCTTTGTTGCTGCGCACGGGCTTTTCTCTAGTTGCAGCGAGCTGGGGCTACTCTTCACTGCAGTGTGCAGGCTTCTCATTGTGGTGGCTTCTCTTGTTGCGGAGCACAGGCTCTAGGTGTGCGGGCTTCAGTAGTTGTGGCGCGTGGGCTTAGTTACTCCGCAGCATGTGGGATCTTCCCGGGCCAGGGCTCAAACCCATGTTGCCCGCTGGCAGGCAGATTCTTAACCACTGCACTGCCAGGGAAGCCCCTCTCTTTCATTTTGAATGCTTTCTATTGCTATATCTTTACGTTTGCCAGTCTTTCTTTTGTAGCGTCTAATGTGCTGTTAATACATGTATTTTTTTCATCTTCCAGGTTTCATATCTAGAAGTTTGATTTGGGTCTTTTAAAAATGTTTTCATTTTTTTATTGAAGTATAATTGACTAACAGTGTTGTGATAGTTTCAGGTGTGATTTGGGCTTTTTAAATGTATCTCATGTCTCCTGAGCATACCTAGCCTTGCCTCAAACTTCTCAAACACTTTGCAGTACAGTTGTAATTGTTTTAATGCCCTGGTCTACTAATTCTCCCATCCACCTCATTTCTGAGTTGGTGTCAACTGATTGATTTTCTTCCTCATTATGGGTTGTCTTTTCCTGTTTCTTTGCTTGTTTGGTAATTTTTGTTTGGATGCCAGACATTATGAATTTTACTTTGGATGCTGGGTATCTATATTCCTATAAATATTCTTGCGCTTTGTTCTGGAACATGGTTAAGTTCCTTAGACATGGTTTGTTCATTTCAGATCTTGCTTTTAAGCTTTGTTAGGTGGGATCAGAGCAGCATTTAGTCTAGGGCTAATTATTTCCCACTACTGAGCCAAAACCCTTCTGAGTACTTACTCTACCCAATAGTCCTTTAATTCTGAGGTTTTCCACTCTGGCTGTTGGGAATAGGCACTCTTCTTGGCCCTGTGTGAGCCTCATGGATTATTCTTTTTATTCTTTTGAGTAGTTCTTTATTCAGATACCTCAAGTATTTTCTTCAGAGGCATGTGCTGATCAGTACTATGCTGAATACACAAAGAGGAGATCTCTGGAGTTCTCTTTCTGTGCAGCTCTCTCTTTTCTGGTGTCCTGCCCTACAAACTCTAGCTGCCCTGGCTTACTTGGCCTAAGTTTGCCTCCTAAACTTGGGGAGATTGCCTGACTTTCCCTGGGTTCTCTCTCCCTGTGCTGCCAGTTGGAAACTCTCTCCAGGCAATAAACCGGGACAGTTGTAGGATTTACTTCGTTCGTTTCCTATCTCTCAGGGATCGTTGTACTCTGTTGCTTGGTGTCCAGTGTCTTGAAGACTGTTGCTTTGTATGTTCATTTTTAGTTGTTCATAATGACAGGGTAAATCTGGTTCATGTCACCCCACCTTGGCTGGAAGCAGAAGTCTAGATTTTTTAAAAAAGAAAAGTAGAGGAATTGGTTATATTTCCTTTTTTAAAGAAAACATTAGTACACATTTACATGTTATCATTTACCCCTAATCTATTTCGTTTCTTCTTGAAGCTGTTAAGGCTTTTTTTTTTTTTTAATTGAAATATAGTTAATGTACAATGTTATGTTAGTTTCACGTATACTACATAATGATTTGATATTTGCACACATTATGAAATGATCACCAGGATAAGTCTAGTAACCATCTTTCCCCATACAAAGTTATTACAATATTATTGACCATATTCCTTATGCTGTATATTACATCCCCATGACTGGAGGTTTGTACCTGTTAATCCCTGTTACCTATTTCACCCACCCCCCACCCCATCCCTTCTGGCAACCAGAGTGTACTGCCTGTATTTTTTTCTAGGAGTTGTATGGTTTCAGGTCTTACATTTAAGTCTTTAATCCATTTTTGAGTTTATTTTTGTATGTGGTGTGAGAAAGTGGTCCAGTTTGATTCTTTTGCATGTAGCTGCATGATTTTTCCAACACCATTTATTGAAGAGGCTGTCTTTTCCCTATTGCATATTCTTGTCTCCTTTGTTGTGGATTAATTGATTGTATAAATGTAGGCTTATTTCTGGGCTCTCTATTCTGTTCCATTTATCTGTGTCCCTGTTTTGGGGCCAGTACCATACTCTTTTGATTACTGTAGCTTTGTAATGTAGTTTGAAATCAGGGAACATGATAACCCTCAGCTTTGTTGTTTCTTCTGCAAATTGCTTTGGCTTGTTGTGGCTTTTAAACTTTTAAGTTTGGGGTTTATGTTCATGGAAGCATTCTGTAAATAGAATAATAATAATGCTTTTAGAAACCAGAATATCAAATTTTATGTTTTCATATAGCCACTGTTCATTTCAGTGTTCATGATAGAGTGCTTAGTCTGCCTACTCATTGAAATCTGATGATTCTAGCCAGAATTTTCCAAAGCAGGATTTTTTTTTTGAGTTCACTATTCTTTATAAAATATATTATTTAAAAAGTATTCGTTCTAATAAGAACTAATACTTTTTCAGAGAAAAGTATACTTTTTCAGAGAAAAGTATACTTTTTCAGAGAAAAGTATACTTTTCTCTTTGAAAAGTATAATTTAGGAAATATCTCATTCTTGGACTGTCTTAGGCTTCCATCTTGCTGAGATGTAGTAAGTATTTGTGTGTGTGTGTGTTCCTTTTGAAGCACTTCTTACAGAATTTTTATTGTTTCCTAGTCATTTTCAGCTCGATGCCTTTTAGATTTTGAACATCTGGCGCTTTCATATGCCATATATTGATCCTCCTAAACTGAATTAGGGTTTTATATAACTGATGAACTATCATTTTGAGTCCTTGCTGGTGTTCTGCTTGCTTGGCAATGGGTCAGTTTCCATGGCATTGCCATTTTTGTACAGTATTGTTAGTGGAGCAGAGAGGTTGGGGGTGGGCATGCAGGCCCCTCACCCTGCTAAAGCGGGGTAGAAGCTGGAGTAGCTGAGCTTTTATTTAGTTTTGCATTTTAAGTTTCTAGATCATTTTTAAAGTAAGAGTTGTATTGCTGTAAAAAAGTTTTGAAACCACACTTTCTATCTTATTAAGAACAAGTAGCAGTAGCAAAGTGAAAGTGTTGATACCAGTGATTTGAAGTTTAAGTTCTGCAGACTTTAATGCAGTTAAGACAAAGCTAATAATCATTAGGCATTCTATAAGCATGCAACTTTTGCCTCAATTAGACACATTCATTGGTGGACTGTGTTTAATTGTGAAGGAAAAAACCAATTTAAGAACATGTATGAAATTGGAATTATGCTCTGGAAAAAGTAAGATGAGATGTAATTAGGTGTTTTTTAGTTTTAGCTTTTCAGGAACGTAATTCCCCTCTGACACATCTATTGTCTTGCTTTTTACACATTGCACTTTTGTACATACTTTTAGGAACTCGTGTGTGAAAACGATGGACTCCTTTTACGTATGGTGGTCTAAGAACACTAATTTTTCTCTCTGTTACAGGATTTTACACTTACATAGTTTTCCTAAACATTAATGAGTTTGCTTTTTTGCTTATGAATAATTTGAACATGTAGAAAACAATAGAAATATTAATGAGTCCTGTATGTCTGGCAACCAGGTTTAATAATTGTAAGATTTTTTTTTTTACTTATTGTATTTTTAAATTTCTGGCTGCGTTGGGTCTTCGTTGCCACGTGCAGGCTTTCTCTAGCTGCAGCGAACGGGGGCTACTCTTTGTTGTGGTGCACGGGCTTCTCATTGCGGTGGCTTCTCTTGTTGCGGAGCACAGGCTCTAGGCGCGCAGGCTTCAGTAGTTGTGGCACGTGGGCTCAGTAGTTGTGGCTCACGGGCTTAGTTGCTCCGCAGCATGTGGGATCTTCCTGGACCAGGCCTCGAACCTGTGTTCCCTGCATTGGTAGGCGGATTCTTAACCAGTGGGCCACCAGGGAAGTCCCTATAATTGTAAGATTTTTGTCATCTTTGCTTTAGCCAAAAAAAACTTTTTTGGCTAAAGTTTAGTAAATTTGCTTTTCCACATTACAGAAAATGAAGTTGTATATTAGACTTATTTATTGAATACTTACTATATCCAGTAGTCATAAAATGTCTCGTCTGGTGTACGTGAGTGCTGTGTGATAAAGTATGCCTGTGCTCTGACAGCCTGGGGGCATGGTGGGATGAGGTGAGGTGGTTGAAATTGGATGGGAGGGCTTTCCCGAGGTGATCCTTAGGTAGGTCTTGAAGGGCATATGAAGGGAAGCTCTCCAGGCTGAGGGATCCATATGTTTAGATCCTGTGGGTAGAGAGGATGTGACATTTTTGAGGAAGTTTGATATAATTGAGGCTTGGGGAAGCAATCAGGAAAGTGGTGGAAGGTGAGACTATAGAGGTAGGCACATGACAGATCACAAGGGCCTTGTGTGCCAAGCTAAGGAGCTTATTTTATTTTTAAATAATAGCTTTACTAAGATACAATTCACGCACCATAAAATTCACTCTCTTTTAAGTGTACAGTTTGGCAGTTTTTAGTATATTCACAGAGTTGTACAACCGTTACCACTGTCTAATTTCGTTTTTATCACCCCCAAAGAAACCCTCTACTCAACTAGCAGTCATCCTCCATTTGGAATTTATTTTAAATGTTGTTTAAATGTTTTTATTTATTTTTTGGCCACGTCGTGTGGCTTGTGGGATCTCAGTTCCCTGACCAGGGTTTGAATCTGGGCCACAGCAGTGAAAGTGCGGAGTCCTAACCGCTAGGCCACCAGGGGACTCCCTATTTTATTTATTTATTTATTTATTTATTGGCTGCATTGGGTCTTCGTTGCTGCACGCAGGCTTTCTCTAGTTGTGGCGAGCAGGGGCTATTCTTCATTGCAGTGCGTGGGCTTCTCATTGCGGTGGCTTCTCTTGTTGTGGAGCACGGGCCCTAGGCACATGGGCTTCAGTAGTTGTGGCTTGTGGGCTCTAGACCTCAGGCTCAGTAGTTGTGGCGCACGGGTTTAGTTGCTCCGTGGCATGTGGGATCTTCCTGGACCAGGGCTCGAACCTGTGTCCCGTGCATTGGCAAGCGGATTCTTAACCACTGCACCCCCAGGGAAGACCCCTATTATATTTTAATTAAAGTATAGTTGATTTACAATATTGTGTTAGTTTCAGGTGTACAGCATAGTGATTCAGTATTTTTGCACGTTATACTACATTGTGAGTTGTTACAAGATAATGGTTATAATGCTTTGTGCTCTCAGTAACTCCTTGTTGCTTATCTATTTTATATATAGTATTTTGTATCTGTTAATTCCATACCTCTAATTTTTCCGTCCCCCCTTCCCTCTCCCCTTTGGTAACCATGAGTTTGTTTTCTATATCTGTGAGTCTGTCTCTGTTTTTCATATACATTCATTTGTATTTTTTCGATTCCATATGTAAGTGATATTATAGTGTGTCTTTCTCTGTCTGATTTATTTCACTAAGCATAATATTATCTAGGTCCATCAAGTTGCCGCAAATGGCAGTATTTCATAGTTTATGGCTGAGTAATATTCCTGTGTGTGTGTGTGTGTGTGTGTGTGTGTGTGTGTGTGTGTGTGAGAGAGAGAGAGAGAGAGAGAGTTTGACATCTTCTTAATCATATTGTCTGTTGATGGGCAGTTGGGTTGCTTCCAAGTGTTGACTATTGTAAATAGTGCTTCTAGGAACACTGGATGCATATATATATATATTTTTTCATGTATCTTTTTGAATTAGTGTTTTCTGTGCTTTTGGAGATATACCCTGGAGTGGAATTGCTGAATCATGTGGTGGTTCTATTTTTAGTTTTTTAAGGACCCTCCATACTGTTTTCCATAGTGGCTGCACCAATTTACATTCCCACCAACAGTGCACCAGGGTTCCCTTTTCTGTCTACCCTCTCCAGCATTTGTTGTTTGTAGACTTTTTGTTGATCATTCTGACTGGTGTGAGGAGTTACCTCACTGTGGTTTTGATTTGCATTTCTTTAATAATTAGTGATGTTGAGCATCTTTTCGTGTGCCTGTTGGCCATCTGTATGTCTTCTTTGGAAAAATGTCTATTCAGGTCTTCTGCCCATTTTTTGCTTGGGTTGTTTGGTTTTCTTTGATACTGAGTTGTATGAGATGTTTGTATATTTTGGATATTAACCCCTTGTTGGTCGCATCACTTGCAGATATTTTCTCCCATTCTGTAGGTTCTTGTTTCGTTTTTTCAATGGTTCCCTTTGCTCTGCAAAATTAAGTGATTTTTTTTTTTTTTTTTTTGCTGTATGCGGGCCTCTCACTGTTGTGACCTCTCCCGTTGCGGAGCACGGGCTCCGGATGCGCAGACTCAGTGGCCATGGCTCACGGGCCCAGCCACTCAGCGAAATGTGGGATCTTCCCAGACCGGGGCGCGAACCCGTATCCCCTGCATCAGCAGGCGGACTCTCAACCACTGCACCACCAGGGAAGCCCTAAGTGATTTTTAATAACCATTTGTCAGTGATTCCCATTGCTGTGCAAAATTAAATGAGCTTTAATAACCGTTTAAGACTTATGTCTCTTAAAAATAACACATTAATGTTTGTGTTATGGAAGCAATAGTGTAATATTTTTGTGAAATACTACCTGCCGTACTGACCATGTGTTTTAAAGCTACACTGCCCCACTTAGGAGTCATTGCTCTTCATTGAGCAAGGCTGGAGAGTTTTAAGCCACAGAGTGCTGTGAATGTGATTGCAGTTTGGAAAGATCATTGGGTGTGATGAGGAGAGCTTGTGGGAATGAATTAACGGAAGGTAGAGAAGACCACTTATTTATTTAGAAACTTGTAAACGAGCATGTACTATGTGCCAGACACCTTTGTAGGCACTGTGAACAGACTAGACATACCAGCCCTCATGGAGTCAAGTTCTGGTGAGGGGATGCCGTGGGGGTAGGAGGGAAATGAGGTTGTGTTGGAAAGCTCTAAAGCGGTTACAGTAGACAGACTGTAATGATAGGTTTAATGTGGGGTACAGGGAGGCGTCGACAGCTCCTAGGACTTTGGCTGTAGTGACTTGGTGATTGGTGGTGCCGTCCCCTGAACAGGGGATGTAGCAGCTTTGAGGTTGGGATACCTGCACATCATAATTCAGGCAACATTTATGGAGAATATCATGGACTCTTCTCCCATCTCTCCGCTAAGTTGCGTTCACCTCGTCTGTCTTCCTGTTGTACCTTGTTACTTACTTCTGTCGTAGTACTTCTCTATCTTTAGGTAAGTATTAGCTTCTACGTCTTCGCCACTGCCCATTGAGGGTGGGAACTGCCTATATCATTTTCGTATCCCTGCCTACAGACCATCTCTGCTAGCTTGGAGAATATGATTGCTTCTTACTTGCCTCCACTGCAGCTGTCCTCCTATAAGCCATCATCATCTATAACTTTAATTACTGAGGTTGCCTTCTAGTAAGTCTTCTGCTTCCACATGTTAAAATGTAAGTCAGTATGTTTCTCTACTGCTAAGAACCTCACAGTGGCCCGTGTTTCATTTAGGGTAAAAGTGAAAGACTTCACAACGACCTTACAAGACCTACTTAGTCTGGTTCTTGTATTACTTTTATGACTTTTATCTCCTTTCCTTCTTACAAATCTTTGGTTAAGTGTTACCTTCTCAATGAGGCCTGTCTTGACCTACCTACCTATCCATCTGTAAGTATGTTATCCCTAAAATACAGACAGTCTAGCGTCATACTGTGTTCTTTCAACTATGTGATATTCTGGAAAAAGCAAAACTACATAGACAGTAAAAAGATCAGTGGTTGCCAGAGGTTAGAGGAGGAGGAGGAATGATTAGGCAGAACACAGAGGATTTTTAGGGCAGGGAAAATACTCTAGGATACCATAGTAATGGATACACGTCATTATACGTTTGTCCAGACTCATAGAGTGTACACCACCAAAAGTGAACCCTAGTGTGCTATGGACTTTGTGTGATTATGATGTGTCAACATAGATTCGTCAGTGGTAACAAATGTCCCACTCTGGTGGGGATGTTGATAATGGGAGAAGGTATTCATGTGTAGGGGCAGAAAGTATATGGGAAATCTCTGTAATTTCCTCTTGATTTTGCTGTAAACTTAGAACTGCTCTAAAACAATTAAGTCTTTAAATATAAAAAACGACAATAACAACAAAAAATCTAACCACAGGTAGCACAATTAAATAAAATTAATATTTGTTCCTTAGTATAATTAAATCTCCAGTTGTCTCTTTTTAAATAGTTGTTTAGATCAGCATTCAAACATGATGCACATGTTGCATTAAAAAAATAGGTTTATTGGGACTTCCCTGGTGGCGCAGTGGTTAGGAATCCTCCTGCCAGTGCAGGGGACATGGGTTCGAGTCCTGGTCTGGGAAGATCCCACATGCCACGGAGCAACCAAGCCCATGCGCCCATGAGCCACAACTACTGAAGCCCATGTGCCACAGCTATTGAAGCGCGAGTGCCTAGAGCCTGTGCTCTACAACAAGAGAAGCCGCCGCGATGAGAAGCCTGCGCACCGCAACGAAGAGTAGCCCCTGCTTGCAGCAACGAAGACCAAACACAGCCAAAAATAAATAAATAAATAAATTTATTTTTTAAAAAAAGATTTATTGGGACTTCCCTCGTGGTCCAGTGGTTAAGACTCCGAGTTCCCAATGCAGGGGGCCCGGGTTCGATCCCTGGTCGGGGAACTAGATTCCACATGCATGCCACAACTGAGAAGTCCACATGCCACAACTAAGGGCCTGCACTCTGTAACTAAGATCCCAAGTGCTGCAACTAAGACCTGGTACAGCCAAAATAAATTGATAAATAAAATATTAAAAAGTAGCTTTATTGAGGTATAATTGACATTCCATAAACGTCATGTTTAAAGTGTACAGTTTGATTAGTTTTTTTTTAAATTTATTTATTTTTGGCTGCATTGGGTCTTCGTTGCTGCGTGCAGGCTTTCTGTAGTTGCGGTGAGTGGGGGTTACTCTTCATTGTGGTGTGCGGGCTTCTCATTGCAGTAGCTTCTCGTTGCGGCACACGGGCCCTAGGCACGCGGACTTTAGTAGTTGTGGGCTCTAGAGCGCAGGCTCAGTAGTTGTGGCGCACGGGCTTAGTTGCTCCGTGGCATGTGGGATCTTCCCGGATCAGGGCTCGAACCTGTGTCCTCAGCATTGGCAGGCGGATTCTTAACCACTGCACCACCAGGGAAGTCACAGTTTGATTAGTTTTGACATATGTATACACCTGTGAAATTATCACCACAATCAAGATACTGAATATACTCATCACCCCCCACCCCCAGATTTCCTCATGCCTCTTTGTGACTACTCCTACCTTCCTCTCCTCCCCCAAGCAGCCGCTGATTTGCTTTCTGTCACTGTAGGTTAGTTTGCATTTTCTAGAGTTTTATATAAATGGAATC
Source organism: Stenella coeruleoalba (assembly GCF_951394435.1). NCBI lineage: Eukaryota > Metazoa > Chordata > Mammalia > Artiodactyla > Delphinidae > Stenella > Stenella coeruleoalba. Next base: position 2,426,306 of record NC_137147.1, on the reverse strand, counting down.
TTAAATTATGTACTATCTTGTCTGGCTTCTTTCAGCATAATTAATTTGAGACTCATCCACATTGTTGCATGTGTCATTTGATTATTCTTTTTTATTGCTCAGTAGTATTACCTTGTATGGATACACCAGAAATTTTTTTATTCATTCACCTCTTGATGGACATTTGAGTTATTTCCGTTGTTTGGCTATGACAAATAAAGCTGCTGTGAATAATATTTGTGTACAGGTCTGTGTGTGAACATATATTTCCTTCTCTTGTGGGTAAATGCTCAGGAATGGAATCATGTAGTAGTTGTATACTTAATTTTTTTAAGAAACTGCAGACTTTCCCAAAGTGGTTTTATAATTTTACCTTCTTACCAGCCGTGTATGAGAATTCCAGTTGCTCCACAACCTTACTAACACGTGCCATGGTCAGTCTTTTCAATTTTAGACATTCTAATATGTGTGTAGTGGTATCATATTATTTTTTATATATATATATATTTTTGCGGTATGCGGGCCTCTCACTGCCGTGGCCTCTCCCGTTGCGGAGCACAGGCTCCGGACGCGCAGGCTCAGCGGCCATGGCTTACGGGCCCACCTGTTCCGCGGCATGTGGGATCTTCCCGGACCGGGGCGCGAACCCGAGTCCCCTGCATCGGCAGGCGGACTCTCAACCACTGCGCCACCAGGGAAGCCCCATATTGTGGTTTTAACTTACATTTGCCTACTGACAAATGATATTGAACACTTAAAAAGTATGCTTATTTGTCATCCCCATGGCTGCTTATAAAGGTTCACTTCACTGACCTGGCTCCATGGCCTGGAAGCTCTCTCAAACAGGAAGCTGGGACAGCAGTAGGGCTGACCTCCTTTGTTTCCCTTTTTTCTTTTTTTTTGGACTGTGTGGGCTCTTCATTGCGGGCTTCTCTCTAGTTACGCCAAGCGGGCTTCTAGGCTTCTCTCTCCTTGTGGTGCACAGGTTTAGTTGCCCCGCAGCATGTGGGATCTTAATTCTCCCACCAGGGATCCAACCCGCGTCCCCTGCATTGGAAGGTGGATTCTTAACCACTGGACCACCAGGGAAGTCCCTTGTTTCCCATCTTTCAAGGATCACTGATGTGCGTTGTCTGGAAGACCATTGTTTCTTATATTTTGTTTGTTTGTCTGGATTTTTCAGGGAGGAGGGTAAATCTGGTCTCTGCTACCATCTTGGCCAAAAGCACACATATAAATCTTAATTTGTAGATTTTCTCGTCTTTGTTTTTGATTTCCCTTGTAATTTAGTTGTAGAAAACCACTAGATTGGTTGAGTTTCCCTCATTCTGGATTTTCTGATTGCATCCCTGTACTGTTTTTTTTTTTTAAACTAGGCCATTAACTTTTTTTTTTAAACAATAGTTTTCTTGATGACTGTAGACATGTAAGGCTGATTGGTAGTAGTCAGAAATATCAGAGTAATGGTTTCCTGATTGGTGTGTAGTCTTCAATAATTATAAGGAGTTATTTGTATGTATCTGCTGTCAAACCAGTAAGACTGCATTTATGCATCCGTCATTTTCAGGATTGTTTGTAACCTGGGCATATTTTCCCCAGATGACCTTGCCTCCTTGTGTCACTAGGCCCAACTCGCTCACGTTCACCTCAATGACAGTACCTTTCTTTGGTAATAACACCCAAAGTTGTATATAGTGGGGATGAGGGATTCTTCTTCACACCAAGTATTGGCAGGCAGAAGGTGGCTTTCAGTTCAGGATGTGTTACGTGGGCCTTCTTAAAACGTAATCCCATTGGCCTAATATGAATCTTTCATATTTAGGTGGTTTTCGAGTAAAGCCATCTCTAACAAAGCAAACTTCAGTAACCATCCTCTTCCAAGCTTTCTTCTTTCTCTTTCCTGTTCGAATAACTTTTAATACTTCTGTTTCTCCCTGGGCACGAACTTTGGGCAGTGGGACTTCCCATTTTCCCGCTTTCTCTTTTCGTTTTTGTTTGATCATATTGGAAAGTACTTTAGCTCGAGACTGTCCCTCTCTGTCCAGTAGATATGCAGGTACTGCTCCTTGTGGAGTCTTTTCATCGTTCTTCTGTTTGGTGTTTCTTTTTTCATGCATCTTAATAGTCTTTTTCATTTGTATTTTCTCAGCATGGCGGTTTATGGTAGAGCTTAGCTTTCCGACCAGTCATTTTTTTTGCCTTCTTTGAACGTTCATGAGCCTCTAGATCTTACTTCTTTCTCTTTTTCTCATGGTAATCCAAACGATATCCATACCGCTTACGGTGTAACTCGATACATTCATTTTGTGGCATGCTGACGGCGGCCGAGCCACCGGGTGCAGCCGCCGGGGCGCGAAGAAGCTCTCAATTTTCTGGTCTTAGAGACCCACCCCCTGTACTGTTTTTAACATGTTCCTTTATCCTTTATGTTTTCTATAAACTGGTGGTTAAATTTAGAGAATTGATCAATTTCTGATTAAAATTATTTTGGGCAAGAATAATTCAGAGGAGATATTTTGCCCATCCTATTTAAAAAAAACCTCCATTGCACTCCAGTCCCGCTTATCCTGGTATACTGTTTCTTATTTTCATAGTACCTACTAACGTAATATAAATGTACGTATTTGTTTAACATCTGTTCTAAAACTTAACCTCCATAAAGGCACAGGTTTTTGTTTATGCTGTATTCCCAGAGTCTAGAACATTGTTCAGCACATACTTGGCACAAAGTAAAAATCTTTTGAACAAATAAATGAATGAAATACAAAGGCACAGAACTGGTGAACTCTCATTACCCTCATTACCATTCATAGAAAAGTAACATTTTCTTTGGATAGAATAATTGTGCTTAACAACACTATTAAAGACAATGTAAAATCTTCTGGAACTGGGGCAGTTAGGAACTCTAGAGGTGGACTTTGGAGGAGGGCTGTGTAACCAGCTCTACTTCTTCCTCTGAGAATAACCCTCCTTCTGGTAGCTACCAGAGATTTATTGGCTCTTTAAAATCCAAGCTCAGAGTCGCGCAGCCTTTTTCAGGGGATCAAGAAAGTGTTCCTCTGCTCAGAGTGAGACTGCTACTCTGCCAGCCTAGAGGCTTCAACAGAAGCTGAAAGGAAGCCCCAGAACTTCAGATGTTCCTGGCGAGGTCCTCACCCCACCTTCCCCTCCCTCAGCACTCCTAGCTTCTCTGTCGCTCTCTGCCATTGGTATTGATCTCGTTATGTGCTTTTCAATTTTTCTTTTTCTTTTTGGCCGTGCAGTGTGGCTTGTGGGATCTCAGTTCCCCGACCAGGGATCGAACCTGGGCCATGGTGTGAAAGCCTGGAATCCTAACCACTAGGCCACCAGGGAAGTCCCATATGTTCTTTTTTCTTGGTTATCAGTCACCAAGAAGGCCAGGATTCCTGGGTCATCCCCTTCTTCTATAGGCTTTAATCTCTAAGACACTGTACATTTTTTTTCTGATCGCATCTCGCACCCCGGACCTTCTCTTGACACTTCTACACGGAGCCTTCTGAAACTTAGGGTACACCAGCAGAATCCCCCTAATCCTCAATTTCTTTTGTGAATGTTCCTCACGTTCTTGTTCTTACTGCAAATTCGTTGTCTCCTGATGGCACTATTTCCCCTGCAGCCCTCTCACGTGGTACTTGCCTTTTCCCCTACATTCCTCATATCACTGTGCTTGGAAGTGGGATGTCTTCCTTGTTCTGTATTGCCACTCCTGTACCATTTTTTTCTCTTCCATAAAAACACCCACAGTGAATATGATGTCATCAGATTATACCACTCACTACTGCTTTTTGAAGCTTCTCCAAAGGTTGCTGTGGAGGATTGAACCCCTTATTACGGAGTCACTCTGTATCTCTTGTAATGCTTCTTACCTCCTATCAATATAGTTACGCCAGTTTCTTTTTGTTAGTGTTTGCGTAGTGACTTTTCATCTTTGTGCTTTCAGTCTTTCTTTATTCTTATGTTTTAGGTATGTCTGTATACATTTTTATCCAAATCTTAAAAGGAAGTTTTTGCTTTTATGTAGGACATTTAGTACCGTTTACAGTTTCTTTTAAGTATTTGCTCATATATTTGTAGTTAGATCTACTGATTGAAAGCTTTCTATTTATTTGACCCACCTGTTCTGTTTCTTTCTTGTTCCTTTGATCTTCTTTTGCATTTAGTGTTTATTATTATTCTACCCTGTCTCCTTAGCTTGGTAGTTATATGCTCTTTTTCAGAATACTGTTCTCTTAATGGTTTTATTTTGGTTTGCAAATTTTTTTTATTGTGGTAAAATACACAGAAAATTTACCATCTTTAATCATTTTTAAGTGCACAGTTCGGGGTATTAAATACATTCATGATGTTGTGCAACCATCACCGCCCTCCATCTCCAGAACTCTTTTCATCTTGTAAAACTGAAACTCTATACCCATTAAATACGCTCCATTCCCTCCTCTCCCAGCCCCTGGCACCCACCCTCCTACCTTCTGTCTCTCTGAATTTGACTGCTCTAAGTACCTCATATAAATGGAATCATACAGTTGTTTTTTTTTTTTTAATTCCTTTGGCATAATGTCCTCAAGATTCATCCATGTTGTAGTATATGTCAGAATTTCCTTCCTTTTTAAGGCTGTTTAAAGAACAGTTTTGCCAGATACAAGATTTTTTGGTTGATGGTTTTTTCCTTTTAGCACTTTGAATATATTGACTTACTGTCTTCTGGCCTCCAAAGTTTCTGATGAGAAATCTGCTTATAATCTTATTGAGGATCCTTAGAATGCGACGAGTCATTTCTCTCTTGCTTTCAAGATTCTGTCTTTGACTTCACAAAGTTTGATTGTTTCTGCTGTACAGCAGAGTGATTCAGTTATACATATATATATGTTCTTTTCCATATTGTTTTCCATTATGATTTATCACAGGATATTCAGTATAGTTCTCTGTGCTGTACGATAGGACTTTATTGTTTATCCATTCTGTATATAATAGTTTGCGTCTGCTAATCCCAACCTCCCACTCCATCCAACGCCCCCTGCCCCGCCCAGCAACCACAAGTCTGTTCTCTAGGTCTGTGAGTCTGTTTATGTTTGTAGATAGGTTCTACATATGTGTTGTATTTTAGATTCCACATATAAGTGATATCATATGGTATTTATCTTTCTCTTTCTGACTTACTTTGCTTGGTATGATAATCTCTAGGTCTGTCTGTGTTACTGCAAATGACATTATTCCATTCTTTTTTATGGCTGAGTAATATTCCACTCGTACATATACTACATCTTTTTTTTTTTTTTTTTTTTTTTGCGGTACGCGGGCCTCTCACTGTTGTGGCCTCTCCCATTGCGGAGCACAGGCTCCGGACGCGCAGGCTCAGCGGCCACGGCTCACGGGCCCAGCTGCTCCATGGCATGTGGGATCTTCCTGGACCAGGGCACAAATCCGTGTCCCCTGCATCGGCAGGCGGGCTCTCAACCACTGCGCCACCAGGGAAGCCCTATACTACATCTTTTTTATCCATTCATTTGTCGATAGACATTTAGGTTGATTCCATGTCTTGACTACTATGAATATGCTGCTGTGAACATAGGAGTGCATGTATAAAAGCTGAAGTTGAAATTAACGCAATTTACATTCCAACCCTTTTTCTGGAAGTTGCAAGCCTTCAGTAGACCCCAGAGTTACTCAGTAGTTACATCAACAGATTCTGCCAGTGCAGTTGTTGTCTAGGTGGGGAGACAGATTTCGGGTGTTTCTTATTCCACCATTTTCCCAGAATCTTCTCCTTTAGAGATTATAATTTACATCTTGATTTATCAGCCTGATGTAAACTAGGTGCTTTTACCCTCTTAAAGGGCAGTGCAAGGAGCATAGAACCCTTCAGTTACCCTTTGTGCTCCCTGTGTGCCTTGTTGTTTTATATTTTGTCTTACATGTTTTAATTCCTATAAGAAACAATTATCTTACACAATTATTTCATTAGGATTTATTTGCATGTTTACCCTTTTTGTTGCCCTTCGTTCCTTTGTGCCCCTCATAATTTTCTATCTGGGTTTATTTTTCTTCTGCTTGCAGAATATCCTGTGATATTTCTTCTGGGGTAAGCCTGCTATTGATAAATCTATCTGAAAATGTTTTTATGTCAGGTTTATTATTTATTTATTTTTTTTTTGCGGTACGCGGGCCTCTCACTGTTGTGGCCTCTCCCGTTGTGGAGCACAGGCTCCGGATGCACAGGCTCAGCGGCCACGGCTCACGGGCCCAGCTGATCCACGGCATGTGGGATCTTCCCAGACCGGGGCACGAACCCTTATCCCCTGCATCGGCAGGCGGATTCTCGACCACTGCGTCACCAGGGAAGCCCATACGTCAGGTTTATTCTTGAAGGTTAGTTTTACTGGGTATAGAATTCTAGGCCACAGTTATATTCTTTGAGCACTTCAGAAGTATTTCATTGTGTTTTGTTTTTTAATATCTTTATTGGAGTATAATTGCTTTACAATGGTGTGTTAGTTTCTGCTTTATAACAAAGTGAATCAGCTATACATATACATATATTGTCTTCTTTTCTTTTTTAGTAAAGTAGTATTGTAACCTGCCTGTTTTTTTTTTTCAGGTGGTTTAAAATTTTTTTCTCTTTGTCTTTGTTTCAACTATTTTATTGTGATGTCCCTAGGTATGAATTTTTTTTTTTTTAAGTTTGTTTAGGATTCTTAGGGCTTCTTGAACCTGTGGCTTGCTGTCTTTTCATTAATTTTAGGAACTTCTCAGTCACTGTTCAGTTATTGCATCTGTTCCATTCCTTTTTGAAACTTCAATTTCGTGTATGTTCTGTATCTCTGTCTCTTAGCCTCTAGTCTGTGTTTTTCAAGTTTTAATATCTTTGGGCTTCATTTGACTTATTTTATTCTAAGTTGTCTTTCTCTTTCTGCTTTTAAATCCATCCATTGAGTTCCTAGTTTCAGTTTGTATAGTCTTTTTTTAGTTTTAGAGCTTTCATTTGGTTCTTTTTTTATAGTTCCTAGTTCTCTGCTAAAATTGTATGTCTTGTCTTTTATCTCCTGGAACATTGTAAGTATAGTTATTTTAAAATCTGGTAACTCTTAATATGTGGAATGCTTGTGGATGTTTCCATTTTATATTTCTTCTGTCTTTTGTTCGTGTTGTATTGTTTCCTCATATGCCTGGTCATTTTTTATCGCATGTTTTATATCAAACTTGCAATTTACAAAATTGGTTATAAAAAATTTTTGAGGCCCAGGATAATATCTTCTTCTAGAGAGGATTTATTTACACTAGTACTCTGGAATCACCTTAGTCCAATTTCAGATGACCCAGTTGAAATGATTCAAAGCTGAACTGCAGTCCCTTTGAGGGTCTGTTTACTTCAGTTTCATCCTTAACTCCTAGGGTATAGCCTTTTGGAGTGTCAACCAAGAAACGGGCATTGACTAGCTGCTGTCCTTTTCTCCTCTCCCCAGTGGCGGTACTTGTGGAGTCCAGTGTCTTTGCCCTAACTCCAGAAGCCTGTCAGATACATTACTCCATCTCTTAATGGTCCCCTATGAAATTGGCAAACATCCTTGAGGGGAAGAGTGACCTCAGTAGCTGGACATTCCTTCCTAAGCTTCAGTGCATTCTGGCCTTATCTTGTCAGTTGTCTGATTCCTTCAAGCAGATGTTTTAAATATTTTGTTCAGGTTCTCAGGGAGGGGTCTGAGTTACTAGTCTATTACTAGAACAGAAGTAGCTTCTACCTTTCTGTCACTTAGTACAGTACAGTGTCTGTAGTCTTTTATGATTTCAGTATCCCTGAAGATAGTTGATCCCAGAGCAACTGTGAATGACTGGACAACAGTTAAACAACAGTGACCCCGGTCATTAAATACCTTGGCTTCTTAGTTCCTTGACCTCTCTCCCAGGTATCCTGTTCTCTACCCTACCTTGTATACCCATTCCCTTGAATTACCATTATCTGAAACACCCCTGTCATCTTAATTTCAAACTTAGCACTCTGACTGCTTCTTCCTGAACTTTCTAGCTCACACCTTCCACCATCCCATTTCCTGCCGTCTTCAGCCCCATCGTGACCTTCAGCTCATTGATCCTACCACCTCTTCCCCTGAGCATTCTCATGTTTTTGTTCACTTTGAGTTCCACAGTCAGTCGTTATAATACATCCTCTGCTCCTATTACCTTGTTTTCCTCTAGTTTCATCTATAGTCTTGGCTAAGCCCCCACCTGTGTCTTAGCCTGGATTCTCCAGAAAAGAGCGTAAGACAAAGCTTATATTGCTAATACTTTATGTGAAGTTAGAGTGAGGGGGGAAAGAAGAAAGTTAGGCAGAGAAGGAGAGAAAGCATATACAAAGCGAGTGGTATGTTATCAAGCTGGCCACAGTTTCACAAGAACCTTAGCTGGTTGCTAGGCAATGCTGGAAACCTCCAGAGAATCATGGCACCTCTCAGAACACTCCCAGGGGGCAGGTGTGTGGGGAGGACAGCTGAGAAATGTGTTGGCTCCTTCCTGTTTCCTGTCTCTTAATGGTCAGAGTTGCCCCACAGGGTCTTAACTATTCCGTGCTTTCGGGTTTGTTACTTGGGCTCTCCAGGTACCTGCTGGACAAGCAGCTGAATTTGGGCATTGGAGCTGCTGTGGCTTCTGCCACAGTGGGCAAAACAAAGCCCGCCAAAGCCCGACCCTCACCCCTGGGGGGAGGAAGGGACAGCTGGCGGTGTTAGGAAAGGACACACGGGTCATGGGCTGGGGCTCTGTGATCATGTGAAGCTTGCGAGCTTTGGCTAGGCCTGCTGGGGCAGCTCTAGCTGGGAGGTAGAGCAGCAGGCGAGTCTGGGTGGATTTGGAGGGGGCGCATGAACTGCATCTGTTCTGGCCTGTTTAATCCAGCCTCTTGCTTATTTTTTGCTTTGGTCAGTATAGCTGAAATGTGGCTGGAGAAACCCTACTGACTAGTCTCACTTTAGAGTCATGATCACCAAAATCAAGTAGGCCTGTTACTGGTTATATTCTGTTTTCTCACTCCAGTTACTCTCCTGGACAGTATTTAAATATCTCACTTTAAACCTTGAATTCTTCCTTCCCCATCCTTCCTTTATTTCACTGGGAAAAAAACTGAAGCAATTGGAAGAAAACTTCCACAGGCTCCTACTGGCATATGGCACCTTCCCACTTCTGTGCCTGACCCTCTGCCTCATCTTCTGTGTTTATGCTCCTGGCTGAGGCCACCGTCTTTTCATGTGCATTCGACCCCGTCACCTTCTACCTGCTCAAAGACATCACTCCAGTAATTCATCCTTTATTTGCATCATCAAATTTTTCTTCTCTATTGTATCATTCTCAGTAGCATATAAAATGCTGTTATTTCTCCCTTGTTTTTTTAAAAAATTCCTCTCATAATTAATTGTCTGTATTCTCTTCTTTCCTGTTCCCTTATTCTTTCTTGAACACATTCCATTTAGGCCCCGCTCCTCTAAAATTGCTCATAACATCACTGGTGACTTCCATGTTGCTAAATGCAGTGGTCACTTTGCAGTCCTCACCTTATTTGACCTGTTTAGAGACCCTGTAGATTACTCCTCTTTGAAGCCTGATTAGGCAGGGTTCTCCAGAGAAACAGAATCAATAGGAGATACATCTCTGTCTATGTCTATATCTGTATCTGTGTGATTTATTTATTTTGTCTGTTGTCTGACTCCTCCAACTAGAAGGTAAGCTTTGTGAGGTGAGGGCTTTTCAATCTTGTTGCCTTTCATACCCCCAGCTTCTGAGATAGTGCCTGGTACAAATTTGTCTCTCAGTAACAGCTTTCTTTTTGTTTAAAAACATGGACAGAAACTCTTCCCAGGAAGTTTACAAAATACAGGTTTCTAGCCTGGAGTTCTCAGCAGTGAATACCTTTATTGGCTTATAGATGCCTTTTGTATATGTCTTTTCTTAGATAGGTCTTCGATAGTTAACTATGGATGAGCTGACGTAATTCTGAAGGCACATTATCAGCTTTCTCACCTCCTTTCTTTCTAGCTCCGTGTGTGTGTGCCCACAAGCCTCAGGGTCAAAAAACCAAAACATAAAGCAGAAGCAATATTTTAACGAGTTCAGTGAAGACTTTAAAAATGGCCCACATCAGAAAGAAAAAAGAACCAGCACTCTTGAAGCCCTTTACAAACACGATCTTATTTAATCCTTAAAACAATCCTGCAGCACAAATTGTATCACTCCCATTGTACAGACGATGAAACTGAGATTTAGAGAGCTTAAGCAGCTTGCCTGAGGTCTCAGTTGGTGAGTGGCAGAACCCAACTTGGGGTAACTTGATCTAGATCCTATATTCTTGACTGTTAGTACATTATATGCTGCCTTCTAGATATAGAGATGTCATCTTGTTTTGTGGCATGCAGGAACTTGGAAACCTTGGGCAGGCTGTTTGTCGCCTTTCAGCCATAATGGTGATAAATATTCAAGGTGCTTAGAATACAAAGCAACCGTTCAAAGTCAGGAATCCTCTCTAATATCAGCGCAGCAATAACTGAACCTCAAGCCTTTCTCAGCTTTAGCCTCCCCAGATCTTCTTGGGTCAGTCTACCTGTTAGGTTCCTGGATCTGAGGTCCATACCTTGTCCAGGAGATTAGAAGGGTAATGGTGACTGCCATCACGAAAGAGCTGGCCCTTTCTGGCTCAGGTTATCAAATCAGCGCTACCTACCACTGGAGTATTCCATGAGGAATTATAGGAGTCCCCTTCTGCCTCAAAGGAAAGTGTAACAAACCACTCAAACTTCATGGCCTTAGATAACAACTCTTATTTCATGGTTCTTGCTAAGCTGGATAGCTGTTCTGCTGGGCTTACTTGGGGTGTCTCATGTGGTGGCTGTCCGGGAGTAGCGGGGGTTGGTGTCATCTGGTGGCCTCACTGAGATGCTGGGACAGCTGGACCTATTTTCTTCTCTGTGTAGTCTCAGGACCTATCCTTTTTCCAGTGGGCAAGGTGTCCACTGGGATAGTCAGATTTCTTACGTAGTGGCTCAGGGCTCCCCTAGGCAAGCATTCCAAGAAGGAGGAAGTGGAAACTGCTAGTCTTTTTTTTTTTTTTTTTAACGTTATAAAAAAAATGCATTGGGAGCGTGGAGTCTTAACCACTGGACCGCCAGAGAAGTCCCAGAAATTGCTAGTCCTTCTAAAGTGTAGGCCCAGAACTGGCATATTATCACTCCTGTCACATTTCCTTGGTTAACATGAGTCACGGACCAGCCCAGATGTGTTGTGAGTTTTACTACACAGATGTGTTGTGAGGTGTGCTGGTAACTAGGCGTGGAGCAGCTCCGTTGGTAGTAGACTAGTCCAAACTACTTTTGAAAGTGAACAGGGGCCTATTAAAAATTATGCTGGGTTGGTGGGTATAAACCGGAACTGTCTAGGACCCACTTGGACATTGGTCATCATAGTCATACTTGTACCCTGGAGGAAGCAAGAGCTAGGTATTACCTTGAATCTTTTCTTGTGATTCTCTCATTGTGAAGCTATGACCATGTTAAGTATGGGCCTCATGTTTTAAATTGAACATTTAATAAACATTTTAATAAAATTAAAACTTTTTTTTGTATAAATTTATTTAATTTATTTATTTTTGGCTGTGTTGGGTCTTCGTTGCAGCGCACAGGATTTCTCTAATTGTGGCGAGCAGGGGCCACTCTTCACTGTGGTGTGTAGGCTTCTCATTGCAGTGGCTTCCCTTGTTGTGGAGCACAGGCTCTAGGCACGCAGGCTTCAGTAGTTGCAGCATGCGGGCTCAGTAGTTGTGGCTCGCGGGTTCTAGAGCACAGGCTCAGTAGTTGTGGTGCACGGGCTTAGTTGCTCCACAGCATGTGGAATCTTCCCGGACCAGGGATCGAACCCGTGTCCCCTGCGTTGGCAGGCGGATTCTTAACCACTGTGCCACCAGGGAAGCCCATGACTTTTAAATAACAACCCAGCAACTTTATTTGGGTGCTCAGTGAGTACAGGAGTTACTTATTTTGGCAGTGGAGGATTTGAGCTTCCTGAAATGATTTTGTTTGTTGGCCTCCAGAAGGGAGCTTTCCTGAGGTATTTTTCAAGATTGATTTTGACTGTGTGCCATTTTCACGTTACCTGATAACTTGGAACCTAGTCCTCTTGTAAGATATAGCTCCATTCTGTAGTTAATCAGATGATCTCAGAAGGTCTCTTCCAGCTCTAAAATTCTCTCTAATCTTGTAGAAAGTTGTTACAGGTGGCCACAGGACAACTGGAAAGCTATAATAAGAGCTTTCACAGCTCCTATGTGAAATGGGGCCAGGTGGGATCCAGAAATCTTTATGGGGTAGAGTCCTTTTTACTCTATACTTTGAAGGAATGTTAGTTTGCAATCCAAAATGGAATTTGTTCTCAGTTGAATATTAAGTCTTGAAAAGTTGACTGTAAAACAAAATTCTAAAATTAAAAATCCTATTTTTCTATATAATAGAAGGTAGACTTCTGAGGCATGACCTTTAAGATCCCGTTTTGATGGGAAGTGCCTCCAGTGCCTCACACCTGCGTGTTTGTGCGCCCACGTAATCGTGCTTCAGGAAGGTGCGATGAGGGTCCATTTTGTCTTTCCTGCAGCTCAGTGGCGGGGAGAGGATGCAGTTCCTATGGAATGCTTGCCTGAGGCCCTTTGGTATCTTTCCCCAGCTGGTGAGAGGTAGGGTCAGTGAAAATTCTAGGCTTGAATGTGGTGTGATAGCCTCTTTATTAACCCTGACTACTGTATAAAAAAACAAAAAACAAACCTCTCCAAACTGGGTGTCTGCAGGTTTGAATAGTTGGGAGATCTCTTTTTCACTAAACAAGTTGCTAATGTGACTGTAGTCAAGTGAAGCACTATGCTTTCTGCCACTGGGGGCAGAGGGTTCCCACTAACATTGGTTTCAGGAAGTATATACCACATAAATATTCTGTATATTTATAACATCTTTTCCACAGCATGTTTTGTATTACATTTTTAATGATGCAGCATCTCTAACACTAGTTATGTTTATAGTAAGGATAAAGGCTAACTTTATATGTTACTGTTTGTCTATTGTCTGCTTCTAGGAAGGGGAGGAGGGTATGTTGGTAACTAGGATGACTAGTGAACTTTGTATTTGTTTGACAGGCTCATATATATTGAGATTCAGGGAAAATGTTAGTTTATTTACTTTTAAGATGACTTTGGTATAGGTGATGTTAATTTTTCAAATCATTAAGTAATCACCTCGGGAGAGGATTATCATTTATAGAACACCTTTTATATGCACGCTTATAGCAGTCTTGTGAAGAACACTGGCCTTTTACACAGGAAGGAATGAAGACTGACCTGCCAGAGTTACATAGTTGGTAATTGTCAGAGCTTGGATTTGAGCTCAGGTTTGCTTGCCTTAAAAATTCTCGTGGCTCACCCCCCACCTACCTGCCCCCACCCCCATTTTGGTTACTTACACAAAGATCCTTCCCAGCTAGACACTGTCCGTACTTTCATAGATCCACATCCCTAGGAAAAGTGGTTCCATTTGGCTATATTGCCTCGCATCTTCCATACGCTTGTTTCTTACACTGTTGTAAACATGCTGACCATACAGGGTTTTTAACCTGGGACCTAGGAACCCTCTGAAGTTGTGTGCAAAATGTTGTGCTTTTTTTGCGGAAAATGTCAGCATCGATAGCTGTCATGAAATTCTCAGTGGTTTCTGACTCAAAAGAAAAAACTAACCCCAAGAACCACGGCTTTATGCCATTAGTATTTTCCCAACACTATTATTAAATGAATTAATATACATAAAGTGCTTAGAACAGTGCCTGACAAGAAGTAAGTTCACTATTAATGTTGTTATGATGTTAACAGTTTTTATGTGCATGGCCTTCAAAACTTTTAATAATTGGGTAACAGTCCATGGAGTAGAATACCACTGCTTATTGTTGGCAATATTTGGGCTTAAAAACAATTGTTGTTTTCTTACAAGCAGTTTGAGATGAATCTCCATGTATTTAAAATGGTTCCCTGTATTTTGGATTATTTCTGTGGATTCCCCAAAGCGAAATTACTAGGTCAAAATGTATGAACATTTTGAAGATCTTTAGACATATTGCAGATTGCTTTCCAGAAGGCACATACTAGTGCATAGCAGCAGTATATTGCAGTCTGTTTTGCTATATATACTCTTGCTTGCACTAGACAAATAGATGAAATTAATTGCATATTAATTAATACGCAAAAGATTGCCTTGTTTAATAAAAATTTTTCCAGCTTCCAGAGTTGGAACATTTTCTGCGTACTCTTTTGTGAATTGTCCTTATGTCCTTTTCTCATTAAATAGGGTTTTTATGGTTTTCTTTATCATTTTGAGATGTTAACACTTAGTCACCTGCTGCAAATATGTGTTCTCAGATTGCTTGCCTTTGAAATATTTAGAGGTTTTCTTTCTTTTTTTTGTTTTTTTTAGTAAAATCTGTGGGTTTTTTTGCGTGTGCTTCTATTGTTTATAATTTCTAGGTCCTCCTTCCCTTTCCCATTTCTCCTGGTTTTTCTCATGCAAACTTTAAAATTTTCCTCCATATAAACTTCTAAAATCTCCTGTATGGAGAAATACTGAAGCAACGTATATTTATTAGATTGTATATATTTATATGTAAAAATGAGCAGCTATTTTTCTTCATAATGATTGTGTAGAGTGTTTATATGGATTTAATCATGATTTGACCCTATTGATAGACATTTTCTTTTTAAAAATTTTTTTTAATTATTTTTTTAATTGGAGTAAAATTGCTTTACAATGTCGTGTTAGTTTCTGCTGTAGAACAAAGTGAATCAGCTATACGTATACATATATCCTCATATCCCCTCCCTCTTGAGCCTCCCTCCCACCCTCACCCCCCACCCGCACCGCCCCCATCCCACCCGTCTAGGTCTTCACAGAGCACCGAGCTGAGCTCCCTTTGCTAGGCAGCAGCTTCCCACTAGCTATCTGTTTTACACATGGTAGTGTGCATATGTCCATGCTACTCTCTTCATTCGTCCCACTCTCCCCTTCCCCCACTGTGTCCACAAGTCCATTCACTATGTCTCTGTCTCTTTTCCTGCCCTGCAAATAGGTTCATTTGTACAATTTTTCTAGATTACATATATATGCATTAACGTGCGATATTTGTTTTTCTCTTTCTGAGTTACTTCACTCTGTATGACAGACTCTAGGTTCATCCACGTTACTACAAATGACCCAATTTCGTTCCTTTTTATGGCTGAGTAATATTCCATTGTATATATGTACCACATTTTCTTGTTTCTAATATTCTCTATTACAACAAATTCTGCATGATCGTCTTGCTACATATAATCTCTGTTCACTTGGGTTAACTTTTCTGTACAGTAAATTACTAGGAGTGGAACAGTTGGATCAAAATTTAGATTTAAACTTCCAAATTGCCTTCTGCAAAGGCTGTTTTCCCTGTAGATTTTGAAAGTGTCCTTATTTTAAGAGTAATTGTCCTTTTAACTAGTGAACTTAACTTTTCATATATTTATAGAGAATTTGGTTTTTTCTTTCTGTGTGCGGTTTGTGACCTTTGCCCATTTTACTTTCTGATTGATTTATGATGACTCTGTATGTTAAAGGAACTTGCCTTTTTTCTTTTTTTTTTTTTTTTTTTTTTGTGGTACACGGGCCTCTCACTCTTGTGGCCTCTCCCGTTGCGGAGCACAGGCTCCGGACGCGCAGGCTCAGCGGCCATGGCTCATGGGCCCAGCCGCTCTGCAGCATGTGGGATCCTCCCGGACCGGGGCACGAACCCGTGTCCCCTGCATTGGCAGGCGGACTCTTAACCACTGCACCACCAGGGAAGCCCCGGAACTTGCCTTTTTTTAAGAAAATTAATTTATTTACTTATTTATTTTTGGCTGTGTTGGGTCTTCGTTGCTGCGTGCGGGATTTCTCTAGTTGTGGAGATCGGGGCTACTCTTCGTTGAGGTATGCAGGCTTCTCATTGCGGTGGCTTCTCTTGTTGCGGAGCACTGGCTCTAGGCACACGGGCTTCAGTAGTTGTGGCACGTGGGCTCAGTAGTTGTGGCTCGTGGGCTCTAGAGCACAGGCTCAGTAGTTGTGGCACATGGGCTTAGTTGCTCCACGGCATCTGGGATCTTCCCAGACCAGGGATCGAACCCGTGTACCCTGCTTTGGCAGGCGGATTCTTAACCACTGCGCCACCAGGAAAGTCCCAGATGAATTCTTCTTAACAGTTGTTTTTATTTTATTTTTAAATTTTTATTTATTTATTTTTTTGGCTGTGCCACGCAGCATGTGGGATCTTAGTTCCCCAACCAGGGATTGAACCTGCACCCCCTGCATTGGAAGTGCAGAGTCTTAACCACTGGACTGCCAGGGAAGTCCAACAGTTGTTTTTAGAAATACTGGTTGAGGGTAGGTTTAAGGAGGGAGATTCTAATAGAAGGCTGTTTGGGACTTGTAGGTAATGGAGAGATGAATTTTAATGGGAAGCGTACTAGACATTATTCCTACCTTTATAGTATTGTTTTCTATCCAAGTTTTAAATATGATTCTCTTGGGATTCTTTTCTTGATTTGTAGAGCTGCCACTGTACTGTTCATGACTGTATCCATGGGAACATAAGTAGGATGACATAAGTTTATAATTTGTTGCTAGGCAGATGTAGCTCGAAATGTAATAAAATTTCCTCATTAAAAAGTGTTTGGATGTTTTACCTTCTGTGGGGGAAGGTAATGAAACAGAATAGTCTGGAATTAAAACTGTGAAATTGTAAAACCTTTTAGAGTGGAAAGGACAGGTCATGTTTTTAATTAGTTGAATGTTTGAAATTGAAGAGAATAAGATGAGATAACTGTGTGCTATAAGCTTGGCCTTTTAGGTTTAAAAGGTCGGTATTCAGGGGGCTTCCCTGGTGGCGCAGTGGTTGAGAGTCCGCCTGCTGATGCAGGGGACACGGGTTCGTGCCCCGGTCCGGGAAGATCCCACATGCCGCGGAGCGGCTGGGCCCGTGAGCCATGGCCGCTGAGCCTGCGCGTCCGGAGCCTGTGCTCCGCAACGGGAGAGGCCACAACAGTGAGAGGCCCGCGTACTGCAAAAAAGAAAAAGAAAAAGAAAAAAAAAAAAGGTCGGTGTTCAGATGTGTAGGGACTAGATGTAGACCACCCGATCCATCCTAGAATATATATCAAATCCCAGAATGACAACAGGTATTTTAAGGTAGTCCTTCTGGCTCTCAGACTCGGCGGACTAATGAAGGAGGCCTTGTGGAGATTAAGATACCTGTCTCTTATTTTGGCTGAAGTTTCATTTTTTTTAACTAAAAATTTTTAATAGGTAATGTGTCATTGGTATAAAACAACTAAATTTGAAAAAGGTATATAGTGCAATGTAATTGGTTTCTTACCTATGTCCTCTTAAGTCACACAGTTCCCCAGAGGCCACCATACTTACTAGCTCCTTGTCTGATTATAATTTAAAGAATTATTTGAGTAGTTATTCAGTAGTAATAGAAAATAGGTAACATTTATACGTTTTGTGTGCCAGCCACTGTGATCAGTGCATTACAGGATAACCTAGGAAGTAGTTACTATTCACTCCATTTTACAGATATGGAAACCTTCTCTAAGGCTTAGAGAAGTTAAATAACTTGCACAAGGTTTAATATTTCTTGCCCACTAGATTATATGCTCCAAGAAAGTGGGGGCCATGTTTTATTTCTGTTTTAACCCCCTGTATCAAATATAGTTCCGGTGGGATTTGCTAGTGTGTCAAACGTAGTATGAAGGCTGGTTTTACAAAGGTGGTTGTATCCTCATTTATTGGCTTTGAATTTGTGTAGCTGTGACTCAGACTTCTCTTTGTAGAGAAGTCACATTGAGGATTGGAGCAGCATTGCATCTGAATATTTATGAAGGGAACCTTATATTTCTGGATTTCATGCTGGGAACATTTGGGAGAACCTCCCTTGTGATTGGATAAGGTCCAGTATTTGGGGATGAGGGTGGTTAACATAGGGATTAATATAATTGTGACTCCATTCCTTTTGGGTGTGTTTAGTTTTTACCCCCTTTCCTCCACTCCTGCCCCAGCTATATCTTGGCCCAGTGTCATTGTAGTTTCATGGTCTAAGAGAAGGAATAAGTAGGAATAGAAGGAGTCAACTAGAAGGAATAAACTCCTTTGTTAAATGCCAATATTAACACGTGTCTGTGATCTTGAAAATCTGTGTTTAATGTGAGTTGTATGCAGTGCCTCCAGTAGAGGCATTGTAGAGAATAAAATTTTAGAGCTTGGGTAAGATTATTGAGATTATTTGGCAAGAGGAAAATGAGGGACAGTTCAATTCCATAGGTAATTGTTGAATTACTTTCTTTGTTAAGTTAGGATGATATTTATCTCATAGGGTTGATATGAGGATTAAGAGATAATCCTTATAAAAGTCTTGGATTGATAATTTAATGATAATACTAATTGTTAAACTTGCTGAACACTTTGTACGTGCTAGCATAATATGGGCCAGAAAAGTATTCTGAGACGTTACAGGAAGGACTGGGTGGAGTGTAGGAGAAGAGAGTCAGGACGGCCATTCGAAAGATTTCACAGCGGTATTGAAGTGAGAGTGAAGGCTGAACTAAGCATTAGAAATGGAAAAGAGATTAGATTTGAGGGGATGTGAAGAAAGCATGTAGGGCTGGCAGAAAGGCAGGGAGGTAAAAAGACTGAGTTTTGATGCCTTGGGTAATGGGATACTATAAACAGTAGAGCAATATGGAGATATCACTAATGTTTTGGAAACTGAAAAATAGGTTAATGTAAAATAATTACCTTGGCAGAACTGAGAAAGCTGAACCAGAGGGAGAGGTAGTGATGCCAGTAGGGAAGCAAGCAGATTGCTGCTGCAGAAGCTCCGAAAGGCCTGGGGAGTAGAAGTACCAGGTGTCTCCAAAGGCTGAAGTGCGGTGTGGGCCGGGCTCAACCGCAGGGCTGACCAGAAGCCTGTAGGAAGCCCTCTAGAGTCTGGCTTCACTCCCGCAGCCCAGCAGCTGCCTCCTTCCTGTCCCAGCAGAGGACAGATTTACTCTTCGTAGAGTTTGAACCAAAGGGACGCTGGATTTGAGGGCCGGAGGATGGATGCCTAGATATGGGAGGGTGGTGGGTGCGTAGATTAAATGAAAGTTTGCCTATTGAATGGTGAGAACCTCAGAACATTCCAGAATTCTTGCAGCAGGTTAGAAGATTCTTCTTGGAGAGAAACTGGCCCGGATGTAAAGGTCTGCAGCATCTGACAGTTGTCACACTGTCTGTATTCCAGTTAACTATTTGCATTACTGTTTTCATGACTGTTGCCTGAAAACAACAGCAGTCATTTTATTATCTCTCACAGTTTCTGGTGGTCAGGATTTAGGAAGGGCTCAGGTGGGCAGTTTTGGCTTGGATTTCTCTTTAGGTTGTGGTCACATGGTGGCTGCACACAGATCTGCAGGGGTGCTGAAGCAGCTTGGGCTGGCCAAGCACCTTTCTTCATGTGGTCTTAGCATGGGCACATAGCGGGAGAACCGAGTGTAAGTCATGTGGCCTTTACGACCTAGCCTCAGGAGCCACACAGCATCATTTCTGCCATAGTCACACGTCTGTTCAGCTTCAAAGGGAGGCAGCATAGATTCCATCTCTTGAGAGAAGTTGAGTCAAAGTCTGATTATGAGGAGAATGTGTAGGATGATGTTGTGGCCATCTTTGGAAAATATGATTTACCACAGTTCACCCTTTAGTTATAAGATGTTCCTATTACATGCAAATTATATTCATGCCCTCCCCCAGCTCTCTTCCAGTTATGGCATTAGCCCCAAGTTCAGGATCTTGTCATCTAAACCAGGCCCAGCTGTGGCCAGATGAGTTTCCTCAGGCATGGTTCTGGATCTGGACACATGTGAACTTAAGAGACAAGTAAACTGCCATTCTTTCCAACTTAAAATGGTGGGTCAGACTTAGGGTAATTGCCGTAGACGCATCTGTTCATAAAAGGAGAGAACAGGCATAACAGTCACTGGTCCAAAGCTTTTCTGAAATCCAGCCAGGCACAAGTTGCCAGTCCTTGATTAGGACTCATTTCTCTTATCTGGGAATGGTTCTCCAAGGCTCTTGGCTCACGGTGAGAGTTTTGTTTTGCTTTCTGAGTTATCCTTTTCCATAAGTCATGTCTGATTTTTTAAACCTGTGTTAAAATACACATAACATAAAATTTACCATCTTAACCACTTTTTTAGTTGAAGTGTAGTTGATTTACAGTGTTGTGGCAATCTCTGCTGTACAGCACAGTGACTCAGTTTTATACACATACATTCTTTTTTTAATATTCTTTTTTTTTTTTTTTTTTTTTGCGGTATGCGGGCCCCTCACTGCCGCGGCCTCTCCTGCTGCGGAGCACAGGCTCCGGACGCGCAGGCCCAGTGGCCATGGCTCATGGGCCCAGCCGCTCCGTGGCACGTGGGATCCTCCCGGACCGGGGCACGAACCCGTGTCCCCTGCATCGGCAGGCGGACTCCCAACCACTGCACCACCAGGGAAGCCCTTAATATTCTTTTACTTTTAAAATTTTTGGCTGCATCAGGTCTTCGTTGCTGTGCGTGGGCTTTCTCTAGTTGTGGTGAGCGGGGGCTACTCTCGTTGCGGTGCGCGGGCTTCTCACTGCAGTGGCTTCTCTTGTTGTGGAGCAGAGGCTCTAGGCGCGCGAGCTTCAGTAGTTGTGGCACACGGGCTCAGTAGTTGTAGCTCGCGGCCTCTAGAGCACAGGCTCAGTAGCTGTGGCGCACGGGCTTAGTTGCTCCGCGACATGTGGGATCTTCCCAGACCAGGGCTCGAACCTATGTCCCCTGCATTTGCAGGCGGATTCTTAACCACTGTGCCACCAGGGAAGCTCCTAATATTCTTTTCCATTATGGTTTATCCCAGGAGATTGGATATAGTTCCCTGTGCTATACAGTAGGACCTTGTTGTTCCATCTTAACCATTTTCAAGTGAACAGTTCAGTGGTATTAAACACGTTCATAATGTTGTGCAGCCATCAGCAGAAATCCACCTCCAGAATGCTTTGCATCTATAGAGTAAAACTGAAACTCCGTAACCGGTAGACACTGACTCCCCATTCCCACAGCCCATCTCCCCAGCCACACTCTTTGGTCCTTCACTTCCTCCGACTCCTTGTAAGTCTGCTGTGGAACGGCCTCTGCTAGCAGTCTGAGGAGCTCCGCTGTTTTAATGGAGAGGCTCTTTAGAGGCAGCCCTTAAGATTTTAGAAGACCCTTGGTCTGTTTAAAATGCCAATTTGGAACCTTCTTGCATCTTTCTGAGGTATTTTAAAAAGTTTTTCAACCATAGCCTGGATTCAGTCTTCCCTGCTGTAGCCATTTCCTATTTTGAGAATCATTTTGCCTTCAGGAGAGGCTGGGGATAAGCAGTGGCTTTATTTTTTATTTTTTATTTTTTTTGCATTTTGACTGCACTCCGCAGCGTGCGGGATGGTTCCCCAACCAAGGCTCGAACCTCGGCCTCTGCAGTTGAAGTGCTGGATCCTAACCATTAGGCCCCCAGGGAACTCCCATTAGCTTTGTTTTTGAACCCAGCGAGTTCTGACCCCTTACTTTTAACAGTTGGTTTTCCTCAGCATCCCAACCCCTCATGTTATCACAGGCACAGTGGGGTGGTGCTTTCACGTGTTACGCCTGGGAATCTCCTTTGATAGGTCACTGAGCTGATCAGATAAAAGATTCCACGTGACTACAGGCTGCATTTCACACCACCACATAACAGGTCCCCTTTTCTCCAATGTATAGTAATATTTTTCGTACTTTCCACTAAGCCTTTACCAATAGCCTCCTGGTCGAGGCCCTTCAGGCTTTCAGTAGCAGTCTCCCCAAGGCCTCCCAGCCTCCACCTGCCACCCTGTCTCAAAGCCACTACCACACGTTCTAGGTTTTGGTTGCAGTGGCCTCTCACTTCCAGGTGCCAAGATCTGTTTCACTTACTTTTCCTGCCTAAAAAATTACCCCCCCCCCCAATTAAATGACTGAATACTTGACTGGTTTCTATGGGTCATGAATTTGGGGGAGCTTTGCTGGCCGATTCTGATTCTGGCTAAGGTAATTTCTGTGGCTGCAGTCAATCGGTGGAGCTGGAAGAGTCGTGGGCACAGGCAGGCGAGTCTGGGTGTGTGGCGGGGCCGTGGCTGGGCGCCTGTCTCCGATGTAGTCTCACGGCCTCTCCACGAGATCTCTGCGTGTGGACTAGTTTGTGCCCCTGCTTCAAGCACTCGGATCGCTTACACAGACACATACTTTCCAAAGGTATGTGTCTCAGGAGAAACAGGCAGTCTGTTTCATCTCTATGATGTAGTCTTGGAAGGCATTTCATGTCATTTCTGCTGTAGTTACAAACTTGCCCAAGTTCAAGGGGGAGGGAGCATAGACCTCACCTCTTGAAGGCAAGAGTTACAGTTGGTCACAACGTAAGAAGATCATGCGAGGTAGGAGATAATGTGGTCAGCTTTAGAAAATACAGTCCACCATGGGTCTTAGTGAAATAGTTAGATCCCTGTCTGATCACCCTGCAGGCAAGCCTTGCTACTAAGAAACCTCATCTGTGCACATGAAATTAAAACCTACATTTTAGTTAGGACTTCCTATGACCGAACAGGCAAGGATCATTGTAAACGTGAAGAAAGGCTCTAACAGTCTCATGCAAACAGATAAAAAGAAACTGAATGAAGAAAGAAAATGTAAGTTGCAGAAGGGAAGTTCAAACTTCAAAAACAGAAGGCTTAAAGAACTAAAGAAAACGTTAAATTCATGATGCAAAAATAGGATTATACAGGGACTTCCCTGGTGGTCCAGTGGTTAGGACTCCACACTTCCACTGCAGGGGGTGCGGGTTCGATCCCTGATCGGGGAACTGAGATCCTGCATACTGTGCAGCACCCCCCCCCCCAAAAAAAAGGGATTATACAAAATAGGGAACCATTCAGAGAGTAAGAAAGAGCTCTTGGAAAATTTTCAAAAGGAAACTGAAAAAATCTTCCAGGAAGTATTAGGCAGAGACAGATGAAAAAGGGAATGGACAGTGCCTGAGCCTTGATTGGATCATTGATTGAAAAATAGTTTGAGGTGAGAGGAAGAAGTGTGGAAATGTTAATATGGACTGTATATTAAGTGATAATGAATTAGTGTTAATTTTCTTTAAGTGTGATAATGGTACTGAGGTAATGTAGGAGAACATCTTATTCCTAGGAGAAGCATACCAAAGGATGCGTTATGACGTCTGCATTTATCGTGTGTGTGTGTGTGTGTGTGTGTGTGTGTGTGTGTGTAGAGGAGAGAGAGGCCACACCAAGAGAAAGAGATAATTAAAGCAGTTGTGACATTATGTTAATAATTAATGATAAATACAGAAGCAAAATAAAGGAGTATATCACATTTAATGGATCAATTCAGGAGAGCCAACATCTGAATTACTAGAGAGAGGGGAAAAAAGAAAATTGAAAGGGTACAGTGATTAAATCAGCACTTAAAATTTTTCCAGAACGGAAGGTCATAAATCTCTAGGTTGAACAGATCCATCAAGTGCCCAGCACAGTGAATTAAAAAAAAATAAGTTAATGAGATTTCAGAATGTTGAGAATAGAGAGGATCCCAAAATCTTCCAGAGGGAACAAATCAACTTACAAGAATGGATTGAGAATCTGCGTGACTCTGGAATCTCAGTGGCAGTGGAATAGTGCCCTCAGATTCTAGGAGTATTGCTTCCAATCTAGGATTCTACACCAAGCTGTTTTCCATTCCAAAGTGGCTGCATCATTTCACGTTCCCCCTGGCAGTATAATGAGGGTTGCAATTTTTCCACATTTTTGTCTA
Organism: Stenella coeruleoalba; assembly: GCF_951394435.1. Lineage (NCBI taxonomy): Eukaryota > Metazoa > Chordata > Mammalia > Artiodactyla > Delphinidae > Stenella > Stenella coeruleoalba. Next base: position 2,402,368 of record NC_137147.1, on the reverse strand, counting down.
TACTTGTTATTGCCTGTCTTTTAAATTATAACCATTCTAGTGGTGTGAAGTGGTATCACACTGTGTTGTTTTTTGTTCTTCTTTGTTTTTTCTTTTTCTTTCTCTTATTTGGCCATGCCACACAGCTTGCGGGATCTTAGTTGCCCGACCAGGGATGGAACTTGGGCCACCGCAGTGAAAGCATCGAGTCCTAACCACTGGATAGCCGGGGAGTTTCCCTCATTGTGGTTTTGATTTGCATTTTCCTGATAGCTGATGATGTTGAGTATCTTTTCATGTGCTTATGTGGACGAATGTCTTTTTATTTTAATTGGGTTATTTGTCTTTTTTATTATCGAGTTGTTGACTCCATCATTATTATTATTTTTGGCTGCGTTGGGTCTTTGTTGCTGCTCGCGGGCTTTCTCTAGCTGTGGCAAGTGGAGGCTACTCTTTGTTGCAGTGCGCGGGCTTCTCACTGCCGTGGCCTCTCTTGTTGTAGAGCACGGGCTTTAGGCGTGCGGTCTTCAGTAGTTGCAGCACGCGGGCTCAGTAGTTGTGGCGAGTGGGCTCAGTATTTGCAGCGTGCAGGCACAGTAGTTGTGGAGCTCAGGCTCAGTAGTTGTGGTGCACGGGCTTAGTTTGCTCCACGGCATGTGGGATCTTTCCAGACCAGGGATCGAACCCCTGTCCCCTGCATTGGCAGGTGGATTCTTAACCACTGTGCCACCAGGGAAGTCCTCCATTATTTTTCAATATGTCATTGTGTATTTCCTATAAATAAAGGCATTCCTTTATAACCACGTATCAAAATCAGGAAATTGGAACATTGATCCTGTAATACCTCTAATCCACAGACCCATTTAAATTTCATCATTTGTCCCAATAATGTTCTTTAAGGGTCTGGAATACAATCCTGGATTATGTGTTGTATTTCGTTGTCATGTACCTTTAGTTTCCTTCTGTCCATAATTGTTCCTTGGTCTTTCCTTGTCTCTCATGACCTTGATATCTTTGGATAGTACAGCTAGTTACTTTACAGAATGTGCAATGAATCAAGTTTGTCTGATGTTTTCATGATTAGATTCCAGTTTTGAGTTTTGGGCGGGGATCCCACAGAAGGGTACTGTGCCCTTCTTAGCATATCATGCAGGAGGTGCATGATAGAGGTTTGTCCTTTATCTCTTGATATAAGTTGGTGTCTGCCAGGATTTTCCACTGTAAAATTATTTAAGAAGTATTTTTATACTTATTAATGTGTAATAAGTATTTTGTGAGGAAATAGTGTGTGGCTTCTACTTCTCTGCCATTTATTTCTTTATTTACAATCAGTGTGGACTCATGGTTTTCCATTTTATTCAAAGTTAAAATTCATAACTATCATTATTTATTTGATGCTCAAATTATTCCAGATTTGGCCAGTGAGAGCCCCTTCAGGTGAGTTTCTGTGTCCTTTTGACAAATTTCCATCATTCTTTAAGTACTTCTTTGCTTGCTGATATATCAAAATATTCCACGTTCATCTTGTATTTTCCCTGCGCCATGCTGGAGTGAACTCTTTCTTCAAGGAGCACTGATTTCTTTTAGTAGAGGGAATAGTATTGTAGAAACCAAGGTCTGGGTGGTATATCTGCACATTGCTGCCAGGGTATCATTGCTTCTAGGCCTCTCAGTGGGCAGAACTAGGAAGTAGATCCATGTGTTTACTACACACCTCTAGGATCTATTTCTAGATCTATACATGTATTCGTATTAGAAACCGTGAATTCATACCAACGCCACCATTTTGCATCCAGCACTGTAGGTGCATTCTGGCCTTCCTCGTTTCCTCTTTCTGAACTCCCTTCTTTGACAGTGAGAGTCCTGGCTCTCATTATTCTCAATATATTTAACCATTTGCTTAATCTCCCTGAAAGCTTCGCTCAGACATGGGATCCAGGAAATGGGGAATTCCACAAGGGGGTAAGCTGAAGGGAATTTCTAGAGTGATGGTAAAGAGAAATTTTGGGATAATAGCTATGGAGGCATCAACCAGACAGTCCAGACTGGTGAGTGCAGACAGGGCTCCAAAGGAACGGCTTCAAGAAATAGACAACTGATAATTACCCGTGTGTTGAGATTTGTACTTCTAGTAGAAGTTGGGGTGGGAGGGATCATGAAAAGTATACAGAAAACTGAGCAAACAAAAAAAGACAATTATTAATGATTCAGCTATGAATAGTATTTACATAGCTGTGAAAAATAAAAATATTGATTTAATCAACACCTGTTAAGCATATTGTAGGATGATTGGAGGAAGGGAGAGGTTGGTTGTGAAAGAAAGCCAAATCCTCTTCTTTTATATAAGGTAGTGAATAGACAGTATTGAAACGGGGGATGGGGGGATCAG